>NC_140411.1:148616821-151522654 GCF_965140295.1 Lepidochelys olivacea
TCACGCCCACACCCTGGTGTCCCGCCCCGATACAAAGTGGCGGGATCTCCTGCCACCTTTGGAGGGTGAGCAACCTCGGTGGGCCAGCCTGTATTCCACCCTGGTCCCAAGGCCCGTCGGGGACATCAGTTGGCGGCTCCTTCACGGAGCTGTGAGCACGGGCGTGTTTTTGACACGGTTTACCCCCATTCCGGACACTTGTCCTTTTTGTAATGTGAGGGAAACCCTGGCGCACGTGTATTTAGAGTGTGCCAGATTGCAGCCCCTTTTCCGGCTCCTCACAAATATTTTATTACGCTTCTGGCTTCATTTTTCCCCCCACCTTTTTATCTATACACTTCCCATTCGTGGCCCCACAAAGTCGCGGGATCTTCTGGTCAACCTCCTCCTAGCTTTGGCTAAAACAGCCATTTATAAAACCAGAGAGAGGAGGTTGGCCCACGAAGCGTCCTGCGATTGTGGGGCCGTTTTTCGATCCTCAGTACACTCACGTATCCGGGCGGAGTTCCTCTGGGCGGCGTCCACCGACTCCCTTGAAGCCTTCGAGGAGCGGTGGGCGCTGTCTGGGGTTCTCTGCTCGGTGACCCCGTCCGGTTCCCTCCGTCTGACCCTTTGATTGAGGGGAAGAGCGAGAGACGCCAGCCCCAGCCGTTGCCGCTGTGGATACCATCATTCCTGACATCTAGGAGGGGTCCTATAAACATGGGTGTCTACCCCCCCCTCCCTAACCTGCCCACCCCGCAGCCGTGCCCATCTTACCGGGCACTCTCAGGAGGGGGAGGATCGGTGACACTGGGCGCGGCACTGGGTAACTCGAGGGGGTGGAAGACCACGAGTGTCGAGGAAGCCCCCCCGCTCTAGGCCACCAGGTAACTCAGGAGGGTGGAAGACCACGAGTGTCGAGGAAGCCCCCCCGCTCTGGGCCCAGGCTAGCCTGAACACTTCTCCCTCCTGAAAGCTGCTGTGTTATACCTTCTGATTGCGTTGTTTTGTTGCATAGTTGTTTTGTTTCCTTTGGTAATTCTGTAAGCGTTACCAATAAACTTTCTTTCTGTTTTAAAAAAAAAAAAAAAAAAAAAACCTTCCCTGTTACCTTACCCAGGGAAAAGGGACCTACTTAACCTGGGGCTAATATATCTGCCTTCTATTACTCTCCTATAGCCATCTGGCCTGACCCTGTCACAATATGTAGTATTTAATTGTACTATATCTTTTTTCTTGTACTGTGTGTGAGATTTTTAAACTATTGCTGTCTGTTTTGTTGTTTGTTCATGGGTTTTTAAGAGTCTCAGCCAAAAAATGTAGGCCTAAAACCTTTAATTGAATTTTCACAAGTGCTTTCAATTCAGTGTCTTCAATGAGACTTTGCATAAGCACAGGGATCAACCTGCTAGGTGCAAGATAGTGCATAGTGCTGAGCATTACTGTAAATTGCTGAGTGCTCTCAACTCTCAAGAGAAGTTGAGCACACCCAAAGAGCACATTGCACTATTGAGCCCTTTAACAGCTTCATGAGCTTCAGAAGGCTATTTCACTTACCCATCTTCCTCTGCTAACATAAGTTCCTTGGCACAACCAGAAGAGTGAATGTAAAAACATTTATTTATCTTTATGTTAGCAGGTGAGATACCATGATCATGAAGTATAGATACAAAATGATAAAATGTCTGCTTCTCAAATTCTCTCAACTTCTGCCTGTCATTTATTTCTTTGTAATATCAGGAAGGTGGTAATAATTGCATAGCAATCCATATTAGATTGTTTTAAAGTCCTAATCCATTGTTCGCATGTCACTGAAGGCATAACCCGCAAATCATGTGTAACAATGATGGATTATGACTTTTTAAAAGCTTTTGTTATATTTTTAAAAAATTGAAAAAAAAAATTAAAAAGCTTGTTCTTAACCTAATTCTGTCAGAGGGAGACAGTCTATGTTGTTTTTTTCCCTAAGAAAAGAAGAAAAAGACTTGCATTACCATTTGCTTGCCTGGCAGATTTCTTAAAACACCACCTTCTCCACTTAGTTTTATGTTTGCAGTCCCTTGATTCATGACATGGCTATTATCATTCTGGTCAGAGAAGACTAGATAGAACTCTGGAACCCCTCCATGTCTCTCCTTAACTAAGTGGCCAGGCCATTAGTTGCATATCACAACAGAACCTCTTTTATGAAGGACAGGAGCATGTAACTTCAACAGCTCTATCCCGTCACATTGGGGGTGGGAGGGAGGATGTGGACATGGGGACAGAGAGAGCTTGGAAGGGAAGTTGTCCAAGATACCTGGGGTGAAATGTTGCCCCATTAAGTTAATGTCTAAACTCCCAATAACTTCAATGAGACAAGGTCCAGTTCTGATCTCACGTATACCTCTGTAAATCAGGAGTAACTCCAAAAAAGTCCATGGAATTACACTGGTTTAAAACTGATGTGAGATCAGAATCAGATCCATGGAAATCCACTGTGGCAGCAAGCACTGCCCACCAATTATGAGAGCCTGAAAATATTTTATTTTGATCACACTAGTTTCTTGTATCAGCCTGGGATTTTCTCTTTGTATTAACATATTATGTATATTTTTTAAATGAGCAGCAGTGAAACTGTGAAAACAAATAATTTCATAGTTCTGATACTACCACAAACCTTTACCTGTATTAGACCATAAGCTTTCATGGGCTACAGCCCACTTCATCGGATGCATAGAATGGAACATATAGTAAGATAGATATATAGATATATATACATGCAGATAAGTTGGAAGTTACCATACAAACTGTGAGAGGCTAATTAGTTCAGATGAGCTATTATCAGCAGGAGAAAAAAACTTTCATAGTGATAATCAAGGTAGCTCATTTAGACAGTAGATAAGAAGGTGTGAGGATACTTAACTTAAGGAAATAGATTAAATATGTGTAATGACCCAGCCACTCCCAGTCTCTGTTCAAACCCAAGTTAATGGTATCTAGTTTGCATATTAATTCAAGCTCAGCAGTTTCTTGTTGGAGTCTGTTTTTGAAGCTTTTCTGTTGCAAAATTGCCACTCTTAAATCTTTTACTTAGTGGCCAGAGAGGTTGAAGTGTTCTCCTACCGGTTTTTGAATGTTATGATTCCTGATGTCAGATTTGTGTCCATTTATTCTTTTGCATAGAGACTGTGCAGTTTGGCCAATGTACATGGCAGAGGGGCGTTGCTGGCACATGATGGCATATATCACATATTTGCAAGGATAGGTTCCTGGGTTAGTGCTATCCTTGCAACAAAGACCGATGCCAACTCTGTCCACTTATTTATTCAAGTGATACCATCATAGGACCTAATCATATTAGCCACGACATCAGGGGCTCGTTCACCTGCACATCTACCAGTGTAATATATGCCATCGTGTGCCAGCAATGCCCCTCTGCCATGTACATTGGCCAAACCGGACATTCTCTATGCAAAAGAATAAATGGACACAAATCTGACATCAGGAATCATAACGTTCAAAAACCAGTAGGAGAGCCACTCAATAAAAGATTTAAGGGTGGCAATTTTCCAACAGAAAAGCTTCAAAAACAGACTCCAATGAGAAACTTGAATTAATATGCAAACCCTACCATTAACTTGGATTTGAATAGAGATTGGGAGTGGCTGGGTCATTACACATATTGAATCTATTTCCTTAAGTTAAGGAGCCTCACACGTTCTCATCAAATGTCTAAATGGGCCATCTTGATTATCACTACAAAAGTTTTTTTTTCTTCTGCTGATAATAGCTCATCTTAACTAATTAGCCTCTCACAGTTTGTATGGTGACTTCCAGCTTATCTGTATGTGTGTATATATCTATATATAATCTCTTACTATATGTTCCATTCTATGCATCTGATGAAGTGGTCTGTAACCCACAAAAGCTTATGCTCTAATAAATTTGTTAGTCTCTGAGGTGCCACAAGTACACCTGTTCTTTTTGCGGATACAGACTAACACAGCTGCTACTTTGAAACCTTTACCTTTATGTAAATCACTATAGCTGATCTGTTGTTGTCAGTTCATGCAGCCCTGGCAGACACATTTTTGGAAGAAATATTTTTATTATTATTATTTTATGTATTAATGAGTACATGAAAATACTTGGGCTCTCATCATGCAATGGTCCCCCTGCACCCATTCAGAGCCTCACTGGAGTCCACCTGCATGGAGCTCCATGCAGGACTAGGGCCTTAGTTATAGAGATCTGGAACTAGTGGCTTCATTTTTGGATGTTGTGAGCACCTATAGGTCCCATTAAAGTCAAAAGTAGTTGTGAACTGAAAATCAGCCTATTTAGCCAGAGCTTTTAATGAAATGCTTTCTTTGTGTCTGTGTGAGTAAGAAAAAATAATGAATCAATCATGTTAACTACTGGGAGAAGAGAGAGAGCCAGATTCTTTACGACCTTGTGTCATATGAAGTGCTTTGTAATATAGGAGTCAAATGCCACCAACTCAAAATGCTTGCATTTTACACTCACTTTGCACAGGTGTAAATGACCACAGATAATGGAGAATCAGGACCAGGGAGAAAGAGTGTGTATAAACCAATATTTTGCCAAAGGGGAACTGTATAACAGCGGTATACTCACCTATAGTAAGAGTTTTTCAGAACTATTGACGGAGAGAGAGAGAAAGAAAACTCTAACCAATACAACATCATTTAATCTGTCACTTTTTAAGATTTATTATGTTTTGTCAATAAACCTTCTGTCACTTTTAGTTTTGGATATATAATTAGAGAGGCTTTTTGACTCTTTGAGGTTTATATTTTGCATCTGCTGTGACTTTTGATTTTTAATGATGGGTCTTCCTAACTCTTATAACCTTTGTTTACTATCAGTTTAATATCTATACAGCCTGTCTTGTGGCAGCCCAGTCTCATCCTCCAAATGTACTTTCTTTTGTAATGCTCTTATATTTTGTGTGTTCCTAAACTTAGGACATTCTAAGAGTATGACTGACACCTATTATCATTATTGTTGTTGTTTGGAGAAAAGTGACAATGTGCTCAGTGTTTTACAAGATGTACAAGCAAACACAACCCATTCCTCAAGGATTTACCATCTAAGTAGACAGACAATGACTAGACACATATGTTGGACACAAATGCTGATGAACCTTTAGCTGTAGTGGTGATGGTAAGTTCTTTGTGCCCTGAGAGACCCAGAGGATGGTGCTAACATAGTTAATTTGTGTTATTTATTTTTCATTTCTTAGTAACAGCATTATACAGATTAGCATTTATGGGCCTTGCATAAAAAGTGGGAGGGACTTTATAGGAGGGAGGCTGGGCACCTGGTGCACTGGTAGAGATTTCCAAGGAGACTGCAGGAAAGAAGGTTTGAAGGAGGGAATTGTGATACTGGCATCACTGGCAGAGAAAAGGGTACAAGTTGAGATGTAATTCGAAAGAGTGCAGACATACAGACAAGGGTTAAGCTGTGCAGAGCCTTGAAACAGAGAATTAGGTATTTAATACATGAGGTAGAAGAAAGCCCCTGAATGGATTCTCAAAGAGGGGAAGAATGAGGTCCAGAGGGGAGCAAGAAAGATGATATTTGCTGCTGCATTTGGGACAGAGGGAAGAAAGTTAGACGGTAGCTGGAGAGGTCATAGAGGAAGAGGTTACAGCCATCATGTCAGTAGATGATCAAGGCATGGATTAGTTGGATTTTTGATATGCTGTGAAGAGAGTAACTTCAGGATTCAGTTACAACCTGGCTATGCAGAGACAAGGAGAGGGAGCTGTCAAATATGACTCAAAGGTTGCCATCCTGAGTGACATTGAACATGGTAATGTTATCCACCATAAAAAAGAGGGGAGGAGGTAAGGCAAGCTGTTAAATTTTTGCCCTGTTGAACTTGATTCACTAGTGGCACAGATAAGAGAGTACGTTGGAAAAGCAAAACAATTAATAGATTTTTTTAGAAAAAAAGTCAATTAATATAACTTAATGGCTCCTTCGTGTCCTTATATTAAGAACAAATCAATAATGCAGAAAGATTTTAAAATGTGGATTGCTGACCCAAACATGCAAATGCTAGAATATGAACTGTTAACACTGATGAAAAGTACTTACAAAGAAGAACCAACTCTGGAAACCTCACTTTGGAAACATTTTCTTCAGTTAGGGAATCCTCTGTTCTCTTTCATTCCATCCAGTTCCCCAGTCACTCCCAGGTTTTAAGTACTGATGGGCGTTAGAACCAGTGTTGTTACATAAGGTGACAAGGGCACAGGATATGGCAAGTTCATGTCAGGGATTTTATATCCTCGGTGCATGGAATGCTTAGTGGATGAGCAGGGGCATAGCTAGTGAACCCACAGTCAAGTGGCTCTACCAACTACACCTGCCCCTCATCTAGTCCTTTTAAGTACAAGGGCAGTCATTTGTGTGTGAGTGAATTCTGCCACCCATGAAGCACGCATTCACCATATCTGTTTACTTGGGTTTGGCACACCTTTGGGTATTTGATCATTAATGAGTAGGCCTACTCCTACAAATATCCTCAACAAAATTTCTGGCTGGGTTGTAACCTAGCCCTACTTGATCATCAGACCTCTAAGGAAGCATATCTCCCTTACCTCTTCTGCAATGGGGAAACAGAGATTTCTGGGACCAAGAGTTTGAGGGGGGGGGAAGAGTAGGATCCACAGGTTGGCCACTTTCCCATCTCAAGCAAGTGGGTGGAGACAGCTGGGAAGTGAGTGGAACCTTGACTCTGCATCAGCAATATGCTGCCTAGCAGAGGTCAGGTGGTGTAAGGGCAAAAGTAAGCTGACCCTTGTAACTGCAGTGATTTCCTTCCCCAGAGAGCACTAGAGGTACAGGGAAGGAATTGTGGCTGAGGTAACTCCTGGGATGGCACAACTGCATACCACCCTTCAGGCATGGCTGATCCTAAAGGCTATGAAGTTTTAAGCTATTTGAAATCAATAATTATCTCTGTTTCATTGGCTCTGTTTTTCTTAATGTAACTCAGTATTTATATTGAAAATGCTGATAAACCTTTATCTGCAGTGGTGTAAGCAACTGCCATAATAACAAAAGCTGATTATTTTTAATGACCGCTGTTCTCACTTACAGTTCCGCTAGGCAGGATTAAAACATGCTATTCTTGTTATCCATACACATTTAATAATATTACCACATATAACTAAAGTACCTGGTTCTCTCTCTCTTCCCATATTTTTTATTATTTTATAAAATAACCTTTCACACACACAAAGACTTTTTCAAATAATATCAAGAAAATAATAAATAACACAATCCAGAACTACTGAAAATATAATATATAAATCACAGAACTAAAATGACTGTAATAAAGATGTGCTGAGTTTAACGTGAAAGATGCTGGAGGAATCTGGTATACAATTCCCAGATGGAAGAGAATGCTTCCAAACTCAGACCACATATGCAAAAAGTTTGACACCTGAAGCTACATAAAGAAGGCCTTGCTCAGACAAAACACTCAGCTTAGTCAATGAGAGTTTAGCCTGCATAAGGTCTGCAAGATTTGGCCTCTGAATATTGCAATTGGATAACAAGCGACAAGTCAGAAACAGCATATATGTTATGAGTATAAACAGCAACACTAACTGATTTTCACAAATAGATTGGTGTTGAAGTATGAAATGTTTTTATTCATTTTATTGCCAAATTACACCTCTTTTATGGATCCCTTTGTGCACATGTGGGGCAGAATTTGGCTCTTAGGGTGAGAATCTCAGTTGGTGAAATTTGGTGTATTTCCATTGAAGTGAGTGGAGCTACACTAATTTACATACAACTGTGTATCAAGCACTTATTCTTTATCCTTTGCAGCAATCCTTTGAATGAAAGTTTAATTTGAGAATTACAAAAGTTACAACAACAAATCAAATGAGCAACTCAATTTTGTTTGTGTTGTAATAATATATCCAGAATTGCAGTAGCATCCCCACTACTCAAAGAAAAGACAGACAGACTATGATAAATGATGTTTTCCAAACTGCAACTGTCATTAATATCCTTAACTCAGCTCCTTATTGAGGTTTTTCCTCCATGTAAACATTTTGGGGTAACTACTGCACTCAGTAAATCGAGATGATTGGTAGGTTTTATTTTAGCAACAGTAAAACAGATACAGCTCTTAAAATGAGACATCATTTTGAACAATTCAGAGTTTGGCTTTTTTTTCCTACAGCAACTCGCCATCATTCACCAGTCTGTATTTTCACATTTGTTTCTGAAACCTTTAGGTTTTTAATAAAATGAAACACGCACCGGTAATATTAAAACTTTAATCATAAGTATTTGTATACACATTCTTACCTCAGCTCAGAGATGTTAGTTTCTGAAATCATGCAGTTCCCAATTACCTTTTTATCTATAAATTGGTTTCCTCTAAGCATTTATTTCCAATTGTATCTTTTCTTCTGTGAATTTAATAAGTAGAAGCAGTTTGAACTAAATATTGAAGCTAACTTCAATGTATTTTTTCTAATAAAGAAATAGACGTACTTTTTCTTACATACTGTATGCAGTAAGTGTTTGAAGAGAATATGATTTTATACAACTCAAACATGTTTAAAATGTTTCACATACCTAGAACATACAGTTATGAGGCACTATCTGCTCATATGCTCTGCAAACACTAATTTCACATTCATAGATATCGGTATAATTAGAGAGAAAAACATGCAGACTAACACTCTTTTTTTTCACTTGAGACCCACATCCTCTCTGATAAGCTGGACTGTAAGCTCTCTTGGGAAGGTACTCTCTTTATTTGTCTGTATAGTGTTTAGCACAATTGGGAACCTGATCCCTAACTGAGGTTCCAGTGATTTATAATTGTTGTTTTCATGATTGGTGAAGAAGGTATATATTATAGTGGTGAAGCAGTGCCAATATAGTTAACATTGCATCACAAATTCTATTTAAAGGTTGACCTAAGTCCTCTAAAAGTGATATGCTTCGTTGGATTCCTTTGAAATTTGGTGTGCTTCAGGAGAGAGCAGTGACCTAAATTTGAAGTCATATATGAGTTAGGCGTTCCAGAGTGATAACACCTGAAAAATATAGTTGTTTTTCCAAAAAAATTTGGGGGGTGAGAGGAGGAAATAAAGTATTTTGATCTAACACCCTGTGTAGATAGTGCTAGGTCAACAGAAGAATTCTACTGGCCTAGCTACTGCCTCTCGGGGAGATGGATTACCTACAGCAATGGAAGAACCCCTTCCATCAGCACAGGGAGCGTCTACACTGAAGTGCTACAATGGTGCCACTGTAGTGCTGCAGCTGTGCCGCTGCAACATTCCAAGTGTAGACACAGCCTAAGTTAGTTTCAGGTTTTTAATGTTGCTCCAGCCTTTTGTTCTACTGCTTGACTAGTTCACACTGCTGTACATATCTGTATAGCTGTGGCTAGGGTCGACTCAGTTATGTACTTAACCTAACTCCCGTTGTAGACAGCACTAAGTCAATGGAAGACTTCTTCCACGACCTAGCTACCACCTCTTGGGGAGGTGGGTTAACTGCAGTGATGGGAGAACCCCTCCTATCAGCATAGGTACTATCTACACTGAAGTGCTGCAGTGGCGCAGCTTCCCTGTAGGATAAATTAAAGGAGATACCTAAATATCTCCCTTCCCTGGTGGAGCTTTGTAGCAATTTGAAATCTTGAAAAATACTGCTTACTAACTGTCCGTTGTGAAGGTTTGTCAAAGCTGAAGTTCACTGGAGTATTGAAGAGTGGTGCATTGATGAGATCCTGCAACATTTGTTGCTGTTTTCCTTCTGTTTCTGTTCTTCTCCGTCACTAGTTTATTTCTGACACCATATCATGTGTTTCTTGTACACGGTAAGTTGAAGGTCAGCCACCACCAGGTCAGGCTTCTGTATCAGATATAGACTACAGTGCTTACTTCTCAGGGAGATTCACACTTGATGTGTTGACTATAAGATCCTTTAATGCTCTGCCAGGTATGGCTAAGGATAGCTTAAATAAACTATGTCACATATAATACCATTTAGTATATGCAGAACAATATAATGCAGTATAGCATTCCATTACAATGATATGCATGAAGTATACCCATCCTCAGCTCCCCACCCAAAAGGTCAGGACTTCCTCAGATCTTGGCTCAAATGGAGGATGAGGAGGGAGGATTCAGACCCCCCCCCAAAAAAAGTATAGTCACCTGAGAATCCAGCTCACGTGAAGATGGTAGGGAGGGGGTCCAATCTCTGCAGATGGGTATTGATCCCCCAGATCCTGGCACTCACACAGGAGACAGCAAGAGGGGCTCAGGTTTATTTCCCCCACTGCTCTCCTTGGAAGGCTGTTCCAGAACTTCACTCCTCTGATGGTTAGAAATATTCATCTAATTTCAAGTCTAAATTTGTTTGATGGCCAGTTTATATCCATTTGTTCTAGTGTCAACATTGGCACTTATTTAAATATCTCCTCTCCCTCCCTTATCCCTCCAATGTATTTATAGAGAGAAAGCATGTCTCCTCTCAGTTTTCATTTGGTTAGACTAAGCAAGCCAAGCTCCTTAAATCTCCTCTCATAAGGTAGATTATCCATTCTTTTGATCATCATAATAGCCCTTCTCGGCACCTGTTTCGTTTTGAATTAATCTTTCTTAAACATGGAAGACTAGAACTGCACACAGTGTTCCAGTTGAGATCTCACCTATGTCTTGTATAATGGCATATTTCGCTATCTCTGTTGGAAATACCTCACCTGATCCATCCTAGGATTGCATTAGCTTTTTTCATGGATGTGTCACATTGGTGGCTCATAGTCATCCTGTGAACAACCAATACACCCAGGTCTTTTTCCTCTTCTGTCACTTCCAACTGATACATCCTCACCTTTAGCAAAATTCTTGTTGATAATCCCTAAGTACATGACTTTGCACTATTAAATTTCATCCCATTTCTTTTACTGCAATTTTCAAAGTCATCCAAATCTTCTTGTATGACTCTTTTATGGCAATACCTCCCAACTTTGTGTCATCCACAAATTTTATTAGCAGACTCCCGAAGTTTCACACTCGTTCCAAAGTCATTAATGAAAATGTTAAATAAGATTGGTCTGAAGACTGATCCCTGAGGAACTCCACTAACAACCTCCCTCCACTCTGACAGTTCACATTTCAGCTTGACCCATTGTAGTCTTCTCTTTAACCAGCTCCTTACCCATCTTTCAATTCTCATACTAATCCCCATTTTCTGCAATTTAACTAATAATTTCCCATGTGGAACTGTATTAGCTGTCTTACTGAAAACCAGGTAGATTAGATCAACTGCATGTCCTCTGTTTAGAAAATTGATTATCTTCTCAGAGAAAGAGATCAGGTATGATTTTGTAAAACCATTTTGTATTTTATCCCAATTACCATTTATCTCTATGTCCTTAGCTACTTTCTCTTTGTTCCAACGCTTTGCATATAACTGAAGTCAAACTAGTTTCCCTGATCACTTTTTTTCCTTTCTTAAAAATAGGTAGTATAGTAGCAATTCTCTGGTCATAGGGTACAGCCCCTGCATTTTCAGATTAATTAAAAATCCTTGCTATTGGGCTTGAAATTTCATGTTCCCATTCCTTCAGTATTATTGTATGGAGATTATCCAGCCCTCTCTCCCCCCAGTTTGGTCATTAAACTGTTTCAGTTTGACTTCCACCTCAGATTGGTAATTTCTACTTCCATATCCTTGGTTCCATTAGCCAGCCTACCACTACCCATAAACTCCTCATTACACATATTAAAAACTGAGGAGATGTATTTGTTTAGGTGTTGGGCCATGCCTAGACTATCTTTCATCTCCACCCCATCCTCAGTGCATAGTGGTCCCACTTTTTCTTTTCTTGTTTTCTTTTTATTTATATGGCTAAAGAACCTAGAGGGGCAAGAGCCTCCCAGATCTAGGCATCCACATGGGAGTGGAGAATGTGGGGTGACAGATGTGCTTGCCTCTATACTCCCCCAGGTCTCCTGCCATTCACCCTCACTTCTGCCTTCCCAGTGTCCTATTCCTCCACTCCTTCCAACTTCCATGCTTGCATCACCTAAATGCCCAACCTCTCTCCCCTCCCCTCCCATCCATTCTTATTTATCCCTTCCCCATTGCCCCTCCCTTTGCTGCAGCCTCATCTCCTCTGTCCCCTAATATATCTCCCCTCCTAGCAGGCATTCACGTGTCTAATTTTTCCCCCGAAGAGTTTGGCTGGAGCTTGCTATAATTTCTGAGACGTGGGTCACAATTCCAAGTTGCGCGGAATGTAATCACGCAGTCCAAAACTCCTTTTTTCTTAGGTGAGGGCTTGTGATTAATTTATCCTTAGTTATGTTAATTGAATGGTGAGTTCACAGCTGTCAATCTCAACAAGGACTGTGATTCATCCAGTCATTAGTTCTTCTGAGTTTAACAGTACAAGGCAGCAGAAGGAAATATTTTTGGGAGGGGGCTGTATCTTGGGAACCGCTAGGTCAGATTTTCCTAAATGTATCACTAATGCCCACATGAGGCAAACTAAATTCAAAGCAATCTGAGTAACCATATGGATTTAAGAGCACTTACAAGAGTCAAGCTTTAAAGCATATAAAATGGCAGGGATGGAAACCCTCTAGCTATTTTTCTGTATTGGCACATGTGCACTGTAAAACTATACATATTTTAAAATACCATTTTCATTTTGGGTCCCCCAAAGATTTAGTGGGTAAATCATGTCAGATTGAGTCTATTTTGACCCATATCACATCAATAGTTTGATCTCTAGCTTTCTAGAGACAGACCACAGACCACAATTCACTGCAGCACAATTTGTAACTCCAAACGAAATATGATTTTGGTCATATTACTAGCAGCCAACATTATCCACAAGTGAATGGAGAGGCTGAGAGGGCTGACAGATAGCCAAGAATATCCTACAGCAGAAGATCCATTTTGTGCTCTTCTGAGTTACAGATCAACACAATAGCAACTATTGATATAGTCCAGCACAATACCTGTTGAACTACTGTTCCAACTTTGGAAAAGAATTTATCTCAAAAGTGATCATACATGAAGAGAGTAGACAAATCACATAAAAAGGCTAAAAAAGCTTCTGAACACTTTTACAATAGGCATCACTCAGAGAACTGCCAGGTGACTGTGCTCATTCAAATTAGATGGAGACAAAGGATGAACAACTCCCGCTGTTGTAAAGAAAAACAATTAAGTGCCCAGATCATCTGTGATCGATACTGACAGTGAAGAGTTCAACAGAAACCAACAACATCTACAGGTTGTTCCTCAGAAAGAACAATCAACAGAGCAAATTCTACAGATGGCAGATGTAGAACAAAAAGAAGACTCAAGGATTCCAGATGGACCAGAGACAGTCATTGCAACTAATAGCCAGATAAGCTAGTTATACATATGGGTCATGTCATTAGAAAACCAGTACAATTCAGAGACACTTAACAAAATGATCCATACTGAATTTTAAATACAGTGTGATAGGGTCAATTTCGTAAATGATAGGAGTGTAGAACTTAAAGGGGGAGATGTAATGGAATGCTAAACTGCATGATACCATTGAGCCATTAGGTGATGTGGTGTGTTACATGGCTTATTTAAGCTAATGTTAGCCATAACTGGCAGAGCATTAAAGGATCTTATAGTGAGCACATCTGGTGTGTATCTCTGTGAGAAGTAAACTCTGTTCTCAGTCTATATTTGATAGAGAAGCCAGACCTACTAGTAGCAGCCCTGCAACCTACTGGGTACAAGAAGTACATGACAATCACAGGTTCTAAAGCAGTCGGGGTGGGGGGATTGAAACACCCACTGAAATGAAAGGAGCAGCTATATGTCTCAGAGCTATTGTTTCAGTTTGTATTCACCATTCAGCTGAGAACATTTCTCCCTCCTATCCTGCAGATGGATGTGTAGAGGAGCTTTTTCCCTCCATCATCATTTTATCCTTCCAGTTTGAAGGAATATCAATTAAAGGAATTCGGGAGAATTTGTATTCAGGATATTAAGGACTTCATAGATTCTATGGCCATTGTGATCATCTAGTCTAAACTACCTTTGAGTCAGTGCTAGTTCTTTGTCCTCCTCTCCACCCACTGCCTAGTGGAGACGATTGACTAGCCAGCAGGAGGCAAGGGTCCCCTGCTCTTTCCTGAATGGCGAAAGGACATGGTGCTGGGCTGAATGAGGCTCTACTTAAGATACAATAACCTCTGACTCCAGTATCAAGCGGAGTGCCCCAGGGGTCAGTCCTGGGGCCGGTTTTGTTCAACATCTTTATTAATGATCTGGATGATGGGAGGGATTGCACCCTGAGCAAGTTTGTGGATGACACTAAACTGGGCTGAGAGGTAGATACGCTGGAGGGTAGGGATAGGGTCCAGAGTGACCTAGACAAATTGGAGGATTGGGCCAAAAGAAATCTGATTAAACAAGGTTAAACAAGGACAAGTGCAGAGTCCTGAACTTATGACAGAAGAATCCCATGCACCACAACAGGTTGGGGACTGACTGGCTAAGCAGCAGTTCTGCAGAAAAGGACCTGGGTATTACAGTGGTTGAGTAGCTGGATATGAGTCAGCAGTGTTGCCAAGAAGGTTAACGGCATATTGGGCTACATCAGTAGGATCATTGCCAGCAGATTGAGGGAAGTGATTATTCCCCTCTATTCCCCTCTATTGAGGTCACATCTGAAGTATTGCATCCAGTTTTGGGCCCCCCACTACAAATAGGATGTGGACAAATTGGAGAGAGTCCAGCGGAGGGCAACAAAAATGATCAAGGGGGCTGGGGCACATGATTTATGAGGAAAGGCTGAGGGGACTGGTCTTGTTTAGTCTGCAGAAGAGAAGAGTGAGGGGGGATTTGATAGCAGCCTTCAACTACCTGAAGAAGGGGGGTTCCAAAGAGGATGGAGCTTGACTGTTCTCAGGCAGATGATAGAACAAGGAGCAATGGTCTCAAGTTGCGGTGGGAGAGGTCTAGGTTGGATATTAGGAAAGACTATTTCACTAGGAGGGTGGTGAAGCACTGGAATGGGTTATCTAGGGAGGTAATGGAATCTCCATCCTTAGAGGTTTTTAAGACCTGGCTTGACAAAGCCCTGGCTGGGATAATTTAGTTGGTTTTGGTCCTGGTTTGAGCAGGGGGTTGGAGTATATGACCTCCTGAGGTCTCTTCCAACCCTAATAGTCTACGATTCTATAACTCCATTTCTTTCTCCTTAAAAAATGGCAGAGAGGAATAGTACCTGTATGGAAGCTGCTCTCCTTCACAGGCCAGAGAAGAGATGTATGCCAAATACACTGCCCATGAGAGTTGGGAGGCTGTGTAAGTCATGGGCAGTGTATGGAACTGCTAGTGAGTACCAAAACACCTATTCCATCCCACCTAACTTAAAATTGCAATGATCGAGTCCCTCCACATAGCTCGTTATAAACTCCTGAAGGCTATAGTGTAAGGCTGTGGAAACTTCAAAAACAATATATTTTAAGATAGGATAGTAGTCCTACCTCAGGTACTATCAGGCCCAAATTTTGCTTACCCAAGGCACATGAGTAATCCCACTGAATGTAATGGGGCTACATAAACTGAATAGAATTTGGCCCCAAGTCATATGCACTATATAAAAAAAAAAGGATGATGCACTAAGCATTTGGCTATAAGGCCTTTCTAATTCCTGTTTGGATTTTTCTAAAGCATTACTGAGCATGCAAAATGTGATTCTGCTGTCCCGGAAAGCAACTGAGTTAGGATAAAAAAAACAAAAACAAAAGGCCACAAAAACCTAAAATACTGCTCTAAGATAGCAAAGGGTTACATGATGTTCACTAAGCAATGCACTGAAATTTCCCATCCTGAAGAGAAAAAAAAAGGCAGTTCACCACAGTATGGAAAGATAGGTCATAAAAAATGTGAATGTGTAAAGGGAGATAGTCTAGCCACGAGTTAACTGCAGCCTCTGAGAACACTCTGTTCAGTCACTGAGCCAGGTCTGGGGTAATCAGACAACTGGAGTTAAAGCAAGGGAAAACTATAGCCTGTTGTGCAAAACATCTGCAGATACATTAGTTCTGGATTTCTTTGTTGCTGAAGCCATTGTCACAGGTGGGTGAAAGTTCATCTTCCCTGTAATGGAATGGTAGGGCAGAAAAAAACTTACCTTCCTTTTTTGAGTACTAAATACACCTACATGCTCACATACAAAACAGGAAAGAATTGAAGATTTAACCAGTCCCATAAACAGGTAGGAAGATGCTCAGAGGAAAAGTCAGAAGCTAGGTCTCCATGTGTATGAATGAGTGCAAATGCTCTCAGATCTAGATGTCTGGAAATATATAATGATATTTTCCCCTTTGCTATAAAAATCATGTAACACACTGCATATATAGTACTATTTAGCGTATGAAGACTGTGTTCACCCATTCCCATTCTGAAAATGTGCCGGTTCCTCAGTGTATGAAATGGAAAGTTACAGTAGGTTATAAAAATCTGATGGATGATTTAGGTGGCTGTATTCAGCTGTAAGCAATAAACGCTGAGCTCGGCAGAAACTACTAAAGGCAAAAACGCAAGTGATTTACTAGCAATTTAAAGCACACGAGATTTGTAATGCATGAGGCCCTCAGGCCCATCACTTTTCTGCAGTAATGGGAAACAATATTTTGGTGAAAAATAGCACATTTAATTTCAACCTTGTGGTGTGAAATATAAAGGCATCCTAGTTTCTTCTTTTTCAAGAAGCAGCACGTGTGTATCTTATTCAAATTGCAGGTGGATGTTTTAAAAAAGAGAAGAAAAAGATCTCCTGACTGAATTTTATCACTAGAAAGTTAAAATTAGTTAGATATTAATCATGGTGACCTTACTAGTCCACCAAATTCATCTAAATTTTCAAGAGTAGAACAATTGGCCAAGTTCACCTGAGATTTTTTTTGTTGATGTCCATTAGTTCCTTCATAAAAGTTTGATTGATTGATGGATAGATACTTTTAAAAATAGTGAATGAGCATGTTGGCAAGACCATGTTTCCCAAAACTTGGGAAAGAATTCTCTGTAGTAACTCAGAGCCCTCCCCATGTAGTGTCCCATCTCCAGCTGGGTTGGGGGTTTTTGCTCCTGGCAATCATAGACAGGCAGTTTCATCATACCATCCCCTCCATAAACTTATCAAGCTCAGTCTTAATACAAATTAGGGTTTTTTGGCCCTGCTGCTCCCCTTGGAAGGCTGTTCCCAAACTTCACTCCTCTGACGGTTAGAAACCTTCATCTAATTTCAAGCTCAAACTTGTTGATGGTATTTATATCTATTTGCTCTTGTGTCAGCATTGGCACTTAACTTAAAAAACAACTCCTCTTCCTTCCTGGTATTTATCCCTTTGATGTATTTGTAGAGAGCAATCATATCTCCCCTCAGCCTTCATTTGGTTAGGCTAAACAAGCCAACCTCCTTGAGTCTCCTCTGGTAAGGTGGGTTTTCCATTCCTCTGATCATCCTAGTAGCCCTTCTCTGCATCTGTTGCAGTTTGAATTAATATTTCTTATACATGGGAGACCAGAATTATACACAGTATTCCAAATGAGGTCTCATCAGTGCCTTGTATAATGGCAATAACACTTCGCTATCTCTACTGGAAATACCTTGCCTGATGCATCCTAAGATTGCATTAGCCTTTTTCAGGGCCGCATCACATTCATGACGCATAAACATTTTGTGATCAACTAATCTTTATCCTCCTTTATTGCTTCCAACTGATACATCCCCAGCATATGGCAAAAATTCTTGTTGTTAGACCTAAGGGCACTTTGCACGATTCAATTTCATCCTTTTTTATTACTTCAGTTTTCAAGGTCATCCAAATCTTCTTGTATGATATTCTGGTCCTCCTCTGTGTTGGCAATACCTCCCAACTTTCTGTCATCCACTAATTTTATTAGCATACTCACATTTTTTGTAACAAGGTCACTTATGAAAATGTTAAATAAGGTTGGTCCCAATACTGATCTCTGAGGAACTCCATTAACAACCTCCCTCCAGCCTGACAGTTCACCTTTCAGCAAGACCCTTTGTAGTCTCTCTTTTATCCAGGTCCTTATCCACCTTTCAGTTCTCATATTAATCCCCATCTTTTCCAATTTAACTAATAATTTCCCCTGTGGAATTGTATCAAAGGTCTTACGGAAATGCATTTCCTTTGTCCAATAAATCAGTTATTTTCTCAAAAAAAAAAAAAAACGATCAGCTTGGTCTGCCATGATCCACCTTTTGTAAAACAATGTTGTATTTCATTCCAATTACTGATTAACTCCATATCCTTAACTACTTTCTCTTTAAAATTTGTTCCAAGACCTTGCATGTAATTGAAGTTTGGCCTATACTTTCCCTGATCAATTTTTTCCCTTTTTTAAAACTAGGTACTATATTAGCAATTCTCCAGTCAGAGGGGAAACCCCTATGTTTACAGATACACTAAAAATACTGGCTATTGGGCTTGCAATTTCACGTGTCAGTTCCTTTGATATTTTTGGTTTCATTAAACTGTTTCGGTTTGACTTCCACCTCAGATGTGGTAATTTCTACTTCCATATCCTTGTTTCTGTTAGCCACCCTGCCACTACCCATAAGCTTTCATTATCCTCATTAAAAACTGAGGCAAAATATTTGCTTAGGTGTTGGGCCATACCTAGATTATCTTTAATCTCCACCCCAACCTCAATGATTAGTGATCCCACTTCTTCTTTTCTTGTTTTCTTTTTATTTATATTGCTATAGAACCTTTTACAATTGATTTTAATTTCCTTTGCAAGGTCCAACTCTGTAATGGAAAAATAAGAACTGTGAAAAGCCAAGCACTGACCTCCAAAAGATAGCTTTCCTTGCTGATCCTTGCCATCTTCCATTCTTTGAAGGCTTTCTGCTTTCTCTTAATAACCTATATGAGATGCTTGCTCATTCAGTTTTGTCTGTAACCCTTCCCTACAATATTTCCCCTCCACCTTGCTTGGGAAGCAGGCTTCAGATAGCTTCTTCAAAGTAATTCCAAGCCTCCTCCACATTCAGATCCTTCAGTTCTTCAATCCAGTCCTCTTCACTAACTAATTCCCTTAACTTTTTTAAAGTTTTCCCTTTTGAAATCAGGGACCCTAGTTTTTTGTTTATCCTTCCAGTTAGTTTAAACTGAATTAGCTTATGATTGTGGATATGATTATGTCACGGAGGTAACCATAATCACGAAATCTGCAAATTTTGCCATTTAACCATGAAAACAGCAAGAATGCCTTGAAATGCACCATTTTATCCAGGACCAGCATTAGGGGGTCGCAAGCAGGGCAATTGCCCAGGGCCCCAAGCCACAAGGGGCCTAGTGAAGCTAAGTTACATGCTTCATCCCTGGGCGGCGGGGCTTGGGCTTTGGCTTCAGCCTAGGGCAGGACTCAGACTTCAACCCTGCACAGAGGGGCTCAAGGAGGAGGTGCCACCTCTACCCCCTGACTCACCTCAGCAGGCCATTCAGCCTGTGGGTCAGTGTCAACCCCTCCACAGTACTCTGTAATACTTTATAGTTAAATTCTTACACATTTTTGTTGCCATGACTATACTCTGATTTTGTACATTTTTACCATCAGTATTCTGTGAATTTTGCCTCATTTTACTATGACAAAATCAACCAAGGTTGTCCTTGAGACTGGGACGGTTTGCTGGTGGGCTGGGACGGTTTGTTACCTGCCGCGTCCACAGGTTTGGTCAATCGCAGCTCCCACTGGTCGCGATTCGCCATTCCAGGCCAATGGGGGCTGCAGAAAGTGGCATGGGCTGAGGGATGTGCTGGCTGCCGCTTCCCGCAGCCCACATTGGCCTGGAATGGTGAACCACAGCCAGTGAAAGCTGTGATTGGCCAAACCTGTAGATGCTGCAGGTAAACAAACTGTCCTGGCCCGCCAGCGGATTTCCCTGACCGACCACATGCCAAAGGTTGCCGATCCCTGTTCTATGAGGTCCTTACTACTTACCAATACTAAATCTAAAATGGCATCACCTCTTGTTGGTTCAGTAACTATTTGGTGAAGAAATCTGTCAGCCATCACTTCCTGGAATATCTGGGCCCTACCATTATTAATAGCTCTTGTGCTCCAATCTGTATCTGGGAAATTAATATCACTTAGTAATGGCTTAGTGTTCCCTATGATTTCTCTCTTCTCAGCTTTGGCAAAACAGCTATGTCGTCAGAGTTGAAACTGCTTCTTCACAAACCTGGCTATTGTGTTTGAGTGTTTGCTGAGATATTCCTTATCTAGGCCATTGTTGTACTTTTCATGTCTGGTTTCTCTAATGACCATTTTTAATCTGACTCCACAGAAAGTAACCAAATTCATAAAAAATAATTCTCCAGTTCTCCACAGCTGCTAGTACATTAATCCTTTCTGTTCTGCTGACATGGCCTCTGGAATTTGGTTAGTGGAAAGGATTAATATGAAAACAAAGACATGAGGAGTACCTTCTGCCAAGGAATTTTCAGAGAAGGAATATAAATCCACCTAAAATGGAGCGCCTGGTGGAGCTACTTAGGGCTAGAGGTGGCCAGGATATGGTTTTCCTATCCAGTGAGAAATTTTGATATTTCAAAATATGTTCTTGCCCAGAATCAGGACAAAAAATTCAAAATTTTATGTTCATGAATCTAAAATCTGGAATACAAATTGAAATGGAAAATTCATCAAAACCTATTCTTTCCTGCAACATGTTTCAGTTTCAACAAATCACTATTTTCTTATATAAAACTGTTTCACTGAAAAATTCCCAACCAGCTCTACATAGGACAAATCAAGATTTAAAGGCCCCAGGGCTCCGGCTGTGGGGCCTTTAAATCAAGACCGGAACTACCAGCTGCAGAGGCAGCTGGGAGCCCAGGGGTGATTTAAAGGGCCCTGGGCTCTGGCCGCTGCTACCGCAGTGGCGCTCTGGGCCCTTTAAATCACTGCCAGAGCCCAGCCGCCACTAGCTCGGGGCTCTGGCAGCAGGGCTCAGGGGGTGTTTTAAAGGGCCCAGGGCTCCCTGCAGCAGCTGGAGCCCCTGGCCCTTTAAATCACTGCTGGAGCCCTGCCGCCGCTACCCCAGGGCTCCAGCAGTGGGGCTCAGTGGCGCTTTAAAGGGCGGGGGGCTCCCGCAGCGGGGCTCGGGCGGTGCTTTCAAGGGCCTGGAGCTCCCCGCAGCGGCCTGGAGCTCCCCGCAGCAGCCAGAGCCCCTGGCCCTTTAAATTGCCGCTGGAGCCCTGCCGCCGCTACCCCAGGGGCTCCACCAGCAGGGCTCAGGCCACTGTGGGGAGCCCCAGGCCCTTTAAAGCGCCAGCCTGGGGAAGCCAGTCTGGTCCGGCACAGCATACTGGCTCTTGCCGGTACGCCGTACCAGACTGGACTGGTTTACTTTCACCTCTGCCACCAACCCTGATAAATGGTGGACAAACTTACAAAATATCTGTTTTCAAGACTATTATCAGCTTCTTCGATTATGCTGTTTAGGGAACGTAACACATTGACCAAGTAAAACTCCACATACTAAATAATTTTCTATATGTACTGTGGTGGACTACTGCAAAAAAGTATGGAGTACAATCCATACTAGTGAAAGCCAGAGGCATGATTGTAGAGAAAATATAAGGGACCAGGTTTCATATGACTTTTTTCATTAATATGCATGCAAAATCTACAGACGTATCAGTATGCCTGATCAAAAAACCAAATTTGTCTTTGCAAAATCAGATAATTGCATGCCCAACAGCATGACCTGTGCATGCAAATACAAAATTGCACAGCTGCATTATCTGGGGCTCTTAGAAAATGCCTCCCAGACTCTTATTCCCAATTGCCATCAATAAAAATAATTTTAAAAGAAAAAAGTTATCTTCAAAGTCATGCAGAGGATTTTGGCTGTAAAGCTCCTGTTAATGTCTATGGCACATTTTGGTCTGAGTTTTTAAAAAATAAATACACATACAGTTACTATGATCATGCATGCAAAGGACTATTTAAGTGTCTATCTGGTGATCTGCCTGGATAAACATCAGGATTTTTCTGAAAATATAGGCCTCTAAAATTGATTGACAAGATCTGAATATACTAGAAATATGATGACCTAAACTGAATTCAGATATGTTAATCTCCACCAAGGACCTCATTAGTTTTCTGAGCAAAATCAACATATTAAAATTAAAATTGTAATAAATTCAATTATGGGATTACCACAGGCCCAGAGATAAGGTGCAGTGTGTTTTCACTGCCTGAGGAGAAGACACAGGACCAAATTGTGACTGAGTGCCCTAATTTTCTCCATAGTGAAATATTCTGTGCGAGTCCTTTACCTGGCTCAGATTACTTGTCTTTCTACAATGGTTTGGCTGTGTTTCCTGGTGCATTGGATGGGGCAAAGTCAAGACTCCACCCACTACCCACCCACCACCTGTGCAAGAGAGGAAGTATTGGCCTCATGAAGGCTGCTTCTCTTTCTCCTCCATGCTGTCACGAAGTTGGTAGTCTACACAGCCGAGTTAAGGGACACATTACACCTGCTTTCTCCTGTGAGCGAATTGGTAGAACAAGCTATATTCTCACCCAACTCTTTAAATGTTTTGTTTTATAGTCTATAGTACCTAGTCCAGACTTTCAGGTCCTTGAACGTGTTAGTCATTTGCCTTTGACTCAAGTAATATGCTTTGCCCTTCCTTGCCCACTATCTCAACACTCTGTGGATTGTTGTTCCATTTTACCAGTCATCCAGTTATAGTGTTGTAAGTCAAAGAGATCAGATTCCAAGATAGTAGTGATCACTGTTAATTATAACTGATACCCCAGAGCTAGTCTATGAATAGTGAAGATTTTGTGATTTAAGCCCTATAAAAGGGAGTACCCAGCTAAGGCAGAATATTAAATTTCTGCTCTTTACTGGAGTGACCTCTGATGGCTCTTGTAATGTAAATTGGTTTTGAATCATTATTAAGTCCTCCTAATGTTGACTATGATTTATATAGAGAGTTATATAACAGATTTATTGTACTGTAAGTCCACAAAGGCATATTGTATTTTTATAAAGGTTGTTGAAAACTTGACCCTATAGAATTTATCTTGAATAAAATTTCTCTCCACACTTCAAAATGATCCCAGATTTATTTTTAATTTATTTTCATGAGCTCTAAAATATCTGACCACAGTCGTTACTGTCATTTCATAACCTAGAATCTGCTGTAAGAAATGCAGTCACACCTCTCTTATTTCTTTATGCTGTTCCTTGTATTCTTTCTTTTATTGTGAAACTGTTTTCCAGAGGTTGGAATTCAGTTACTCAGAGACATCAGACTACGGATTAAAAGGGGCAATGCTGGGTAGCAAGAACAGATCACTGTATGCTTGTTTATCTTGTATATGATTCTTAAATGAAGAGATTGTATTCAGTAGCAACTGAATCAAACGAGCAAGTATATATACCCAAAAGGGTTTTGGTATGTCTACCATATTTCATCACTCTCATTTCTTTCCTGTTTTAGATGAGACATAAAACAAAGTCATGACCATTTGTGGTCATGAAAAAAACCAGTGCTTTTTCCACAATGTAACAGCAGGTAGGAGTATTAGCCTTAACACCGGATCTGTTTACTTGAAATTCCCCATTTGGATAAAGGTATGGCCTGTGCCCTGTGCTTTTTCAAGGACTGTAGCCTTCAAGTCTTGAGGTTACTGCATTTACTGATGGTGAAATGTATGTATAGTGCTTGTGTGTACACACTAATTGTATATAGCTATAGATATGGGTCTATTAATTTTATATCAAACTGATTGTTACCCAGTGATCAGTCACTGGGAATGATTCTGATTTTGGTAAAGGATGTATTAAATGCTAAATTTACATTAATATAACTTAAAATTTACAATTTTAAACACTCAAAATCTAGGAAATACAAAAATTAAAATTCTCAGAATACCCTTCACTCACCCACATTGCATATAAATGCTCTGTGTTAATCTCTATTCACATGTGCAATTTTTCTTTGAAGTCAGTGGAAGTTGTGTGGACATATCAGAGGACAGTATTTTCATTCCTTGACTTCTCACTATTTAAAATATTAATCTGAATGTATCATATTAATGTATTTTTTTGTAATTAATTGTTAAGAGAAATCAAATAAGGCTATTAGGACACTAATCTCTATATTTCTTTTTCGGTGTAATTCCAGAATTGCAGATCTCCATAATGAAAGATCAACACAACTAGTTGTAGATAACATATCTAATGCTTATATTATGAATTTAGAGTATTTGATAGTCCTATAATTACAATGAACACAGTATCTCAAATACAACTATACAGTAATTTTTGCCAAATGTTGACTTTAAATGGTGACAATTCCATAATATTTTAATTCTAAAGATAGTATAAATGTTGTATGGTCTACAAGTTGATAAAAACTATTTTTCAGTCTGCTATTTTAAAATAACACTTTATTTTATCTTTATTCATGTTAGCCTTTTGGTGAGTCCTCATTTTGGACTAGCCACTTGAAAAAGTCTAACTCATAGAGTTCAGCTATTTTTCAGTTATAGAGCACACATTTGTTTGTTTTTTGTTTTAAAAAAGAAGTCAATGTTACTTTACGTGGGTAAGATATATTTTTTCACCCACACATAATTCAAAAACAGTTGAACTGATTTTGCTCAGTCTTTCCAAACATATTCAGGATTGTAGTGAGATAAAGCTTGTACAATGTTAGAAGAAATGGGAAAAATTGCCAAAAGTTATAAGTAACTGAAAATGCAAGTCCTGATATAAATTTAACTATACAACATTTTGTACCAGGGCAACTTATGATACTTTAAGGCCCCCAGGCTTTAAGGCTGTGAAACATACAAGCATGCTTAACTTTAAGAATCTGACTAATTCAGTGGGGCTACTCAGGTGCTTAAAATTAAGCCACACATAAGACTCTGCAGAATCAGGCTGTAATTTGTAATTTATTTGTACAGTGCTTCAGTCTGTGAAAGAAAGGTGCTACATGCTGTAAATGTTAGCTGCTATTATTAATTATTATGCTATTATTATTTGTTACATGTAGAGAAAAAGAAGCGAGAACATATTTTCACTGTTTCTTTGTTATGTTGCTATGGTAATTGTTATGCTGTTATTGAGATAGGGATAAAGGAAATGACTTAGTTTGTCAGGTTTAGCTAGTTTGATACTGATTAATCACGTGCGTGACTTAAAAATATGAATAGTCTAATTGATTTCAATGGGTTAGGGGCCTTGCTGAGTAAGGATGAGATTATTCATGTGTTTAAAGTAAAGCACTTGTTTAAATGCTGTAGTGAATCAGAACTTTGATTAGGTTGAAGATGAGATTTCATGTCCAGAGGTGGATGTGAGTTGGATAAATGTTAAACATTGTCTGTCATTTGTAAGAAATAGTATGTTTTTGCCCAAGTGACCCGGTTATTACATCTTCTCTGTAGTACCTCAGCATTTGGGAAAATCAAAGAGATTTTTTTTAAATTATCTTTTACATTGTTTCATATCTGAGTATTTTGATATATCTTTTTGGTTAGTTCAATGTACTCATAGTGGTAAGTATGTTTAACCTTATTTGTCAGGTTAGAGTGTGGAGAGAAATTAAGTATTCTGGACCACCTGCCTCTCTAAGTTCAAGGCACACTTCTTCAACATGTTCTTCTCTAATATAGACACCCAACAATGTGACAAAGAGTCCTGTGGCACCTTATAGACTAACAGACGTATTGGAGCATAAGCTCCAACGAATCTGACGAAGTGGGTATTCACCCCCGAAAGCTCATGCTCCAATAGGTCTGTTAGTCTACAAGGTGCCACAGGACTCTTTGCCACTTTTACAGATCCAGACTAACATGGCTACCCCTCTGATACTTGACATAACAGTGTGTATGTTAAATGTACATGTGGTGGCATGATTTTTTTCCTGGCCTGAGCATTCATAGACAATTTCAAGGATTGGCATGCCATTGGCAAGCTGCTTTTCCCGAGTTTTTGTGTTTCATGAGATATTAGCCCTTAAATGGCTGTATGACCACTGTGTTTTGAACTTCTAGAACAACCTCCTGGCCTGCGGCCCAGGCTCCCCTGGCTAAAATACTATGAGAAATGGTGTTGTTTGAGGTGTATGCTGCCCAGACAAAAGCAGAAGGAAGTACTGAAAATCTCACAAAAAACCCTGACTTTGTGATATTTTCGGTTTGATTCCCAGGTCAAAGAGTTCTGGTTAAGCACACCGATTTCGTATGCTTATCAAAATTGAGTTGAACCTTTGCAGGCTGATTCATGCCCATTTAGAATTGCTGAAAAAGAGCATATAGATACCAATCAGGATAGTGGTAATCATACAGAGTTATATATCATGTTGTGAGTCAGCCTGATGGCAAATTAAATTTACCCATAGAGGATAATTAAAACAGGACAATGTCTGCATTGCACAAGTCCCAGAAAATATTATCTGTAACCACAGGTATCTGTCCAACACATATATCTTGTATGTGTTAAGGGTTCAGTACCTACACCAGTTCCATTCTATGGCATACACAGATACACATAGTCAGGTAGAGATGTTTCCTATAGAGCAGCAGTTCTCAAACTGTGGGTTGGGACCCCAACGTGGATCACAACCCCATTTTAATGGGGTCGTCAGAGCTGGTGCTAGGCTTGATGGGGCTCAGAGCTGAAGCCAAAGTCTGAGCCCCACCGCCCAGGGCTGAAGCCCTCAAGCTTTGATGCCCCCACCGGAAGGTGGGGCTTTGGCCCCCTGCTCTGGGCAGTGGGGCTTGGGCTTCAGTCTCTCTTCCTGGGGTCATGTAGTAATTTTTGTTGATAGAAGGCGGTCAGAAGGTGCAATGAAGTTTGAGAAACTCTGCTGTACACTAATGGTTAGTGAGGTTTTGTTATTGTCCTGTTAGTAGTGAAACAAATCTCATACATTTTGCTTTAGGGAGTACATTTGTGAATTTACAAAGTTACATGGGACTTGAGTCCCACTTCTCCCACTGATTTAAACATAATGTGTATGGACTTTTAGCTACCTACCTTTCCAGCTGACTCTAGACGGAGACGTTAAAGGGAGAGGAGAATGATATTTAATTATAGAGGTTGCCACCAAGAGTTTTAAAGAGTATGACTGCTTTGTATGTTCACAAACGTGGTTCAGTCCTCCTATTTACTGTATGCTTTAAAGATGGCAAAGGTGAAAGGAATACACACTGTAGGGAATTGCCTGGGGATGTTCCTGCAATGCTAGGTGATGGACTAAATGGCCTTATAAGTCTGTTGCCCTCTACCATAGACAGCTCTGGTCTACCCCTCTTGTAAAGGGATCCCTTTCTATGCTATCAGATCTAAGTCTCTCACACACATAATTACGATTTTCATTTTATTTTTAGCACCAACCCTGAATAGTTTCAGGCAATTTATATACATGAGGGTTTTGTTCATTTAAGTTACTTTTCTTAGGAGGATAAGAATTAGCTAGAAAGTATTACTAAATAGGTCAAGTCTGATGTTGCTATGGTCTCTGGATATTCTTCTTTTTATATGTGAAAAATCATAGGCTTTTCTTACAAGTATTGCACAGATTTTTTTATTTAACTCACAGAAACCAGGGTGTTCTAGGTGAGCTCAGAAGAGGAGTAAGAAAGAATTTGTTCTTAAGCTGAATTGTTGCCTGGGACCCACAAGAGGTTATTATAAGAATCCAACCAAACTGCTGAGATTACTGGCAGAGAAGAGTGGGGAACCATTACTGGGGCTGCCTTATTAGATGGCCGGGGAAAGAATCAAAATAAGTATTGTGGTAGAAAATTAACCACGCATTGTGTTTGAAATCAGAAATGCCTGAAGCACTTTATTCAAGTATACGTATACAGGGAGAGTCAGCAATAGCTGCTCTACATAAGCAGAAAATACAGGAGATTATATAGCTGAAAATCACAATTTGTTAATCACACTTCCTTTAACAGTGTTTTCCTTATTTGGCATATAGTATCAGCTCTAACAGTAGTTTTCCTTATTTGGGATATAACAAAACAAGCTTTTCCTGTTATTGACAGGTTGTTCTTTGCGGTTAGCGAGTCTTTCCTAATTTCTAACTGTTAGGGTTACATTTCCTAAGCTATTCTGTTGCAACTGCCCCACAGTGGAATTTTCCTCAGCCTCTACTTATGCTTTTACACACACAGTTAGCTTGACCAAAGTTTTAGGCCTGCTTGGGAAGTTTTAGGCCCACTGGATTTTTCCCCACATTATCCACTACATCAGGGCAAATATTCTCCACAGGATGAATGAAGAACTATATTTAATTCTATCATTATGACTAAAGCATTCTAGAGAATTCTAAAGCATACTAGAACGTGTGATCTTAATTCTGAAGCATTTAATTAAAAAGCATTTAGCCTTGGCTTTTCTGTAGATCTCTCGTGTAATTATGGAATTTTCTTTTTGGCCTTTTGGCTAAACTCCAGTAAGGTATCTCTTTAATATCTGGTAAGTGAGTGGGAAGGAAGATGACTATATCCTGCACTAACAAATACATTGATTTGATTATTTACAAGGTCTTTACTTATCTCTAACTTCTGTATTCCTATAACTACATTTCACATTGACAGAAAACCTTTGATACTCATCTCCCAACACCAAGCATAGAATCTTTTGTTGCAGGTATGGTTATTTTGTTTTCTGTTTTTGTAAGTAGTGACTCCTCTCCAGGGATAGTGTAATATTTGGACCTTTCATTTTAGTTCACACACTGGTTACTCTGAGCCATTGTCTTCTATATCATGATCATCATGCACCAGCATAGAGATGGAAGACATGCAGTATTCATGCAGAGACCTTCCTTTGATACTGTGAGCTAGGAGTACTATAAGTGAGCCAGTATTATTGTAGGTGCTGATAATTGCTATGCTTCATGGCACTTCCTCTCTCTCCAGAGATGAAGGGTCCAGTATCTCGTTGGTTTAATCCACCTAAACTCCAGTTGCTCTTCCATAAGACATGAGGAAAGATGCCATGATGACTTTCCAATATAAGACCCCTTGCATGGTGGGGCAATGTTGAACTGAACTCACACTTCTGCCTCAAAACAATAGGAACTTTAAATAAGTATATGTTCAATGCCAAAAGACTATGTTAATGCAGACTTAAGGCTACTTGGTGGTAGGTCGTCCCCTTGCAAAATGGTGAGTTGAACAAAACTCAAATTTCTGAAAACCAGAAAATTCACAGATACGGTTGCTCATGCAACCTTATCTCTGCCCTCTTTCAGCAATGCCCCAGATGCCCTGATAACACACATACCTGTACTCTGCCACCGAAGAGTGGGAAAAACAGGATGTCAAACCAGGCCATCTGATACCCAAATTGGTTTGTAGTCAGCAAACCCCATGTTATGGTGTATGCCTTACTCTCCAACAAACTTCTGCAACCTTGTGACCCAGGAATAGTCCAAAATCCACACATTGGCAGTCTTGGCAGTGCACATATTTCTTTTCCCTTAGTAATCTAGTAAAATACAGATTTTCTCAAACAACCAAGGCTTGTGTACCACCAGTTTCCCACCCCTTCTGCAGCCATCACACCTTTCCCCACAAAAGTCCTCTCTCTCTCTGACTCTGCCCCACCCAGCATAACAAAAATTTTGTTTAGACCAGCTGCTGACTGTCTTGCTGTATTCCCAGTAAACCTCCCTGTAAAATAAAAACACATAATATTAAAACAGAGATAACATGCAACATGATTTATTAAATCTTTATTCTACAGGGGCTCAAAGGTTTGGATTAGAAACATCCATGTTGGGGTGTTCACTAGGGCAATGACTTTGGAACATTCCCTCGAACAACCCAGGCAAGCATAAAATGGCTGTATAGAAACCTTCTCACAGGTTTTTTCTTTATTGGTGTATGGACACCTTCATTCTCCCAGACTGCACATCTATGAAAGCAAAGAAGGGAATGTGTTCTTAAAAACACCATTCACAGTTTGGGTCCCCAGAGACTTAGTGGGTGCCATGCACTACCTTGGGTATAAATTGACCTATTGAGGCCACTTTGAGACCTACATCACTTCAGTAGTTTGCTCTCTAGCTAGATGAAATTTTTTGGAAAATGGCTATTTTTTTTTTCAGGGCTCATGTTGTAGTATTATTTCTGTTTGGCTGGGCCTTGGTAGTGATGGGCATTATTTTGCCAGCTGATAAGAGATTGCATTGTGTATAGCACAATCCTTCATAGAGCCATGATATCAGAAGGCACTAGGTGACTAATGGGAGTTTTGCCTTGAATATTGCCAGGATTTCAGCACTCACAAAAGCATGTTACAGTTATATTATATTGAGGATAATGCATATGGTCAGCGACCGGTAATCACCAGGTTGTTGTGAGATTTAATTTAGTAACGTTTATAAAGTACATTAACATGCTTGATTGGAATACAATATAGAAGTACTATTTATATTAATATAACTGCAAGAAAAACTGAGCCAGATATGGTATAGTAGGCAAAATGGCTCAGATTAATGTATATTTATTCATATGTTTTGGTATTTGATTACTTACATAGGAAAGAGATGAGTGAACAATGGTGGATACACTAGTATCATTGTATACAAATTAGAATTAACATTAGTTAGAGATGCACTGTGCAGGTATATGCTTTTACCACTTGTGGTGTGTGTTTCAGTCTATTCACATTTGTATTAGCCAAGATGGCCAGGAATGCAACACTAAGCCTCTCACTGCCCAGTGCTAGGACTGGATGACCGGGGATGGATCACTTGATAATTGCCCTGTTGATTCCTTTAGAAGCATCTGGCATTGGCCACTGTTGAAAGACAGGATACTGGGCTGACCCAGTATAGCCTTTCTTATGTATTTCTTAGGAGGCAGCAACCATCCTGTGTAATCTGTTTAATATTTATATCTGCAAATTTTGGTCTGCATTCAAATCTTGTGTAACTCAATTGACTTCAGTTGGCCTGTTGGTAGGTAGGCCTATTTGTTCTTTAACAAGCTTAGTTACTTCTTGTACATGAACAACTGACTGAGCAAAATCAGAATCAGAAAGCCTAAATAAGAGGTGGGCAAATCCTCCTGCCCGGGCCCTGAGCTCCTGGCCCGGGAGGCTAGCCCCTGGCTCCTCCCCTGCTGTTCTCCCTCCCCTGCAGCCTCAGCTCACTGCGCCGCTCTCACAATGCTCTGGGCGGCGGGGTGGCGAGCTCCTGCCAGCAGCGCAGCTGCAGAGCTGCGGCCTGACCTGGTGCTCTGTGCTGCGCGTGGCATGGCTGGCTCCAGCCGGGCAGCATGGCTGCCTGTCCTGGTGCTCTGGGCGGCTGTCGTGCTGCCAGCTACCGGTGCTCCAGGCAGCACGGTAAGAGGGCAGAGAGCGGTATGGGGGGGGTGGATAGAGGTCAGGGGATTTTGGTGGTCAGTGGGCGGGGGTGTGGATAGGGGGTGGGGCGGTCAGAGGGTGGGGAACAAGGGGGTTGAATGGGGGCAGGGGTCCCGGGGAGGCAGTCAGGAAGGAGGGGGGGGTTGGATGGGGCGGCAGGGGGCAGTCAGGGGCAGGCGTTCTGGGGCGGTCAGGGTGAAGGGGTGGTTGGATGGGGGGGCAGTCAGGAATGAGAGGAGGGGTTGGATGGGATGGGGGGGCAGTGAGGGTGGGGGATCTGGGGGCAGTCAGGGGACAGGGAACGGGGGGGTTGAATGGGGCAGGAGTCCCAGGGGGATAGGGGACGGCATCAGGGGGCAAGAAGCGGGGGCGTGGGGGATCGGATAGGGGGCAGGGGCTGGGCCATGCCTGGCTGTTTGGGGAGGCACAGCCTCCCCTAACCGGCCCTCCATACAATTTCGGAAACCTGATGTGGCCCTCAGGCCAAAAAGTTTGTCCGCCCCGGTCTAAAATATGGTAACATTTAGAATAATATTGTGTGTTTGTAGACATAAAACACAGGCACACCCATATCGATTGGTATACACACACACAATTAGATTCCATCATAAAACCAATATTCTTGCATCTCCGTCGCTCTAAAATAAATGTTCATGAATTGCTCTGTGGAATCACAGCATGCAGATTAGCACAATAGCTAGTAGCACACTTGTTTCTTCAACGCATACAATAACCTACTACATATAAAAATACAAGCACAAAACACTTTCCAAAGTATCATAAAGAAGGATTATTTTATTATTATCATTGTTAATATGACACTAGTGTCCAAAATGTACTAAGCTCTCTATCCAACAGGTTATGGGTGTGCACTTAAAAATATTATTCCAATTTTAAAGATAACCATTCCAGCGTTATTCCTTGTATTGAAAATGGGGAATATATCTATAACCAATAACATCTCTAGGAATAGAACTTTAAGTGTGCACCCACTATGGGAAGACAATTCCCTGTCCCACAGAATTTACAGTCTAAACCCTCCATCCTGCAAACACCTATGTGTGTGCTTAATTTTAAGCACGTGAGTTGTCCCATTGAAATCAAGGGATGTTAAGCATGTGCATAAGTGTCTGCAGATTCAGGCCTCCAATGCAAAATAGACAATGAGAAAGAAGAGTATCTGGCATACAAACACAATGATCAGGGTGATGACCAGAGCACTTCTTAGTTCCATTTTTATAAACGCTAGCCTAGGATCCATTAACAGGTTGTTCAGAATCCTTTCCAATTATTATCCATTCATTTTTATTTATAATTTCCCTAACACTCAATTTGCAAACAATATGGCCCCATGAACCGTAGTGAACTGAACTTGGCACTTTTATTCATGAAAATATTCATGGATTTTTTTTGCCCGTTTAGCCCACCAGTACTGGCAAGTAACCTCTATATAGTAATGGATGAGGAAACTGAGGTGATTATGTAAACTACCTGAACAACCAGTGTGATGACTACTTATTAGTATTTGTTGTTACATTAATAGCTAGAAGCCTCTACCAAGCTCCGGGTTCCATTGTGATAGACTGTCCCTGCCCCAAGGACCTTGCTGTCTAAATAGACAAGACAAATAAAGCATGGGGAGCAAAATTAGTGTTATCTCCAGTTGAGGAGGAAATGAAGCCCCCCCCAAATTCAATGATTTCCCCAAAGTCACAGGAGAAATATGTAGCAAAGATGGGAATTGAACCCAAATGTCACAAGTCCCAGTCCAGTGTATTAACCATGTGAACATCCTTTCTCTCTATTATAATAGTGTCTATATGGATGGGCCATAACTAAAGCTGTGTAAAAATTCTCCTCAATGCACAAGAAATGATGCGTTTATTTTTGGATATCCAAAAATCAATAATTTACCCTGTTCGTTTCGGATTATCCCTCTCAATGTTTCATTTTTTCCACCTTGTCAAAGAGGGGGTATGATTCTACATTTTTTCCCTTTTTCAGTAAAACTTTAGCTTTATGCAGCTCTTTATATAAACAGCAGCTCATCTGCATTCTCTGCTGTGACTGCTCCCTTGTGTCACCGAACTGCATTTTATTCATAAAAGTGACATTTCTGTAATTAATAGCTTTTTTATGAGAAACATCTCTGAAATTAACAAAAAAAAAACATTTTTTTCTCACTCAATCTCAATTTATGGAGAAAATGCCATGTCAACCTTTTTCTTCTGCCTTTTTCAACAAATGCTCTTTTCAAAGTTAAATTTCTTTCAAATATGTAACATGTTAGCCATATTAGGAAAAATTCCTTTTAACGAGTCTTGGTATTGACCTCTTTTCTAATGGGCAATGAGATCTATGGATCAAAAACACCATGTATGAGCTAGATATTAATTACTTATTATGCTTGGTGGTGGTGGTCAAACAAACAAACAAAACCCTATTCCTAAACCTTCGCCATTTGCTTGTAGCAAAATTATCCAAATCCTTTTGTATAGGTGGGAAAAAATTCTTCTTTGTCACACTGACTTCAAACAGCTCACTGCAGTCTCCAGCCTCTTCTCTTTATTCCTTCCTGATCACTCCCTACTTTAAGGGTCCAGTATATCTCTCAGGTCCATGTTGGGCTTCAGATCCTGCTCTGTCTGGTGCAGAACACATCCCAGACTGCCTCTAACCAGGAAAATTTCAGTACATGGGATATTTGAATCTAGCAGTACCTAGAGATAGAGGATGCCAGAAGCCATGAAAGGTTTTGCAGTAGTTGAAAGAAACGTTGCCCATGAGAGAGGGTGCTTGTGGAAAGGTGGGGATTCAAGTGTGGTTGTGGGCTCACAAAAGCAATGAGGGGGTAACTGTTAGTGTGAGCAGAGAGGAAATGTTCCTGTTATCTAGCACACAACTGCCTTAACTCAGCCTTTTCTGAAATCCTCATTGTCTACTGCAGCTTCCATATCTATGCCCACCACCAAACTCCAGAGCTCTGGACTATATGTGCTCTGAATACTGCTTTCCAGACACCTAGAAATGCGGTCATAAACATATTCTTCTTCATACTATTCTATCGGATCCCCATTCATTTTCAAATCCATTTCCAAAAATTTTTTTCCCTTGAAACCTTCAATGGACTTTCTTCGGTCCACTTCACAAGCCATCTCTAGCTCTAATTTTATCTGCTTTGCCCCTCCCTGACTCTTTCCCTTCACGCCCCACCAAAAAAATTGACATAGCTCATGCAAGAGCCTCCCTCTTCTGTTATAAAGGGTTAAGCTTCAGCAGAACACTTGAAGTTATCACACTTCCTGGTGACTCAGATTCTGTCACCCACACAAGGACAGGTACCAGTTTCAGAGACTGAGACAGAGCAAACAGACAAGTTGGGTTAGAGAGGCATCAGTTGTGTCATCTAAAAACCTGTCTCAGTTATCACTGAAATACTACACACAGTTCTTGCCATCTGAAAAGGCCTTACTGTATCTCTCTGCCTCACTAACCCTCTCAATCTCATCTCGAAACAGCTTTTCTCACTTTGCATATGCCTCTTAATTTCTCCCTCTCATTAGTTATTTTTAATTTTTGAACCCTATAATTTAACTCCGTGAAGTGTTTTGGGGTACAGTATAATATGAAATAAAGTTGTAATATAATTGTGTTCAGAATCAATTCCAGTAAAAAACAGGCCATTAAACATATCAGTCACAACTGTCTGTGTAATTAGATTGGAATACTGGGAACATAAAAGATAGCAAGTTGGGTAAGACTTTCAATTGGACAGGTTTACCTATTCTGGCTACTGAGCAGGGAAATATGATCTTTCTCTTTATTATTAGCACTGCTGTAGTTGAGAATCTGTCAGCATTTTCATCAAAGTATAAATGTTGCTTTCAGAGGGTTGTGATTCAGCCATAAAGATGAGCTCCAGGCTGGTACTTGGCATAGAAAGTTCTAGCTCAAGAGACTTTTTTTTTTGTAAGAAAAAGTTTATTACAACCCAACTTTGGTCATTTCTAGGTTATAGGAATGTTTTAAAAAATTGTTTGGATGCTTCTTTTGTGAGCTACTTGGATTTAAATCAACCTAAGAAGCTTTTCCAATCCTAGGTGGGACTTTCAAAATCTCCTACTTCCCCACATTTTTGCCCTCTGGCCCAACGGCTATATCACAGCCCCTCTTTCATTAGTTGAAGATAGAACTCCCTTTGAACTCCTCATTTCATGCTGAGAGGTCATCAAGTAGCCTCCTGCACTGTGGCAGGACCAAGTAAACCTAGACCATCCCTGACAGATGTTTGTCTAATCTGTTCTTAAGCTCCTCTAGTGATGGGGATTCCACAACCTGCCTTGGAAGCCTATTCCAAAGCTCACTACCCTTATAGTTAGAAAGTTTTTCCTAATTTCCTAACCTAAATCTCCTTGATGCAGATTAAGCCAATTATTTCTTATCCTGCCTTCAGTGAACATGGAGATCAACTGATCGCCATCCCCTTTATAACTATCCTTAATATTTTGGAAGGCTGTTCTCAGGTATCCCCCACCCCAGTCTTCTTTTCTCAAGACTAAACATGCCCAGTTTTTTAACCTTTCCTTGTAAGTGAGGTTTTCTAAACTTTTTATCATTTTTGTAGCCCTCCTACAACTTTCTTAAAATTTGGCACCCAAACTGGAGACAGTACTAGAGTGTGACCGTTACTTCCTGTGTCTTCATATGATACTTGGGTTAATATTCGTCAGAATATTAGCCTTTTTGCAACTGTATCACATTGTTGGCTCATATTCAATCTTCAATCCCTAAATCCATTTCAGCAGTACTACCACCTAGCCAGTTATTTCCCATTTTGTATTTGTGCATTTGATTTATAAAATTTCATCTTGTTCATTTCAAACCAATTCTCCAATTTGTCAAGGTTGTTCTGAATTCTAATTCTGTCCTCCAAAATGCTATCAACCCCATCCAACTTTGTGTCTTCTGTAAATTGTATAAGGACAATTTCCATTCCATTATCCAAGTCATTCATGAAAATATTAAATAGTACCAGACCCAGGACAGACCGCTGTGGAACCTCAATAGATACATTCTCCCCGTTTGACAGCAAAACACAGATGATTACTCTTTGAGTACGGTCTTTCAACATTTTGCAACCCCCTTACAGTAATTTCATTTAGACCATATTTTCCTCATTTGCTTATGTCATGTGGGACTATGTCAAAAGTCTACTAAAATTAAGATATTGCACATGTACAGCTTCCCCAATCCATTAGGCCAGTAACCCTGTCAAAGAAGGAAATGAAGCTAGTTTAGCATGATTTGTTCTTGACAAATCCATGCTGGCTATTACTTAATACCCTATTGTCCTCTAGGTTCTTACAAATTGATTGTTCAATAATTTGTTCCGGTGTCTTTCCAAGTATTAAAGTTAGGCTGACTGGTCTAATATTCCTTGGGTCCTTTTTGTCCCCCTTTTTAAAAATAGATACTATGTTTGCCCTTCTCCAGTCTTTTGGGACCTCACCCATCCTCCATGAGCTCTTGAAGATAATTGCTAACAGTTCTGAGATTGATTCAGCTAGTTCCTTAAGTACACTAGGGTGAATTTCATCAGGACCAGCCATCTTGAGTCCATCTAACTTACCTAAATATTCTTTAATCTGTTCTTTCTCTATTCTGGCTTGTGTTTCTATCCCTCTGTTGTTCATATTAATTGTGTTAGGTATATGGGCACCATTAACCTCTTTAGTGAAGACTGATGCAAAATAGGCATTTAATATCTTAGCATTCTTTTTGTTATCAGTTATTAGCTCTCCTTCCCTCCAGAGTAGTGAACCTACACTTTCCTTCATCTTTCTCTTGCTTCTAATGTTTTTATAAAATCTCTTATTACCTTTTATATTCCTTGCTAGATGTAACATCTTAACCCCAAGTCCCTGCTGCCCCCACGGATCTGAATGAGGGAGAAGCGCATTAGGACAACTCTTTATGTTAAAATGAATTTCTTCAAGGACTGACCCCTTCTAGTGAAGGCTTATGCAAGGGTTTATGGATCTTTATGATAGTTAATGTACAAGAGGCCTCATTGTGCTTTCACCCCAGAAAGGCAGCTCCCTGGAGCACCTCCTGCCAGCTAGTATGTGACCCGTCCACCTCCCAACCTTGGACTCCGTAATTTCTACCACACATTAACCTATAGAGAGTAAGACTTCAAAATTTGAAGACTCCATAGATCGAGAACCTGGACCTGCTCGTTCCTGCGCAACTGCTGTATCCATGCCACCGCCCAAAAGCTCTGGCATAGCAGCAGTTGGCTGGCTGTGAGCCTTGTGGGTTTATGAACCACAGGATGTGCCACATGCAGAGAGCCTGATTGGCGGTGCTCCTGCGGTCCCTGATTGGTCCAGGTGCACTACTTAAGCCTGGAGAGGAAGAAAGTTGTCTGTGCAACTAGGTGGATCCCTAGCCAACTGCTATGACAGACCTAGCTCCTCCCTGTTCCTGGCCCTGCTCCATTTCCTGGCTTCTGACGACAGTACTGACCCTTGGCTCTGATTCCTGGCATCTGACTCCTGCTCCACTCACTAGCCCTGGCTGCCCACACCCTGGCCATTACAATTTTCACAGACCTCCCTAACCTGTCTGTGACCAATGACCCAGTGGGGGTATGGAAGAAGTGGACATCCCATTGGCCAATGAACCCCACGGGGCATTAAATCTACAGGGGATGCTCATTTCCAAGCAGAGAACCATGTTCTGCAGACTTCGGTGATGCAATTCCTGGCAGAGAACCAAGCCCTCCACAAACAGGGCGCCCAGCTAGAAACAGGGAATGCAGCACTCCAAGCCATTTCCCACCAGCTGAACAGGCCCCACCATGCCCTTACGTGAACGTTTTGATGGGCACCGTCAGCAATTGAGGGGATTCCCTACTCAGGGCTATCTACCCTTTGTGCTCGTTCCCTAGACCTATCCCACCGATTGGGCCAAGTTGAGAGTGGTGATCAGCCTATTAACTGTAGAAGCCTTGGACTGAATTTCCCCCTTGCTGAACAAGGTCTCAGACTTGAAATCTCCTCACTGGTGGCTCAACTCTCCTTCTTAGGTAGAGTTGGTTATGGTGGGTTTTATTTTCATTAATGTCATTGTAGAGCAAGGATCGGCAACCTTTGGCATGCAGCCCGTCAGGGAAATCCACTGGCGGCTGGGATGGTTTGCTTACCTGCAGCATCTGCGGGTTCAGCCAACCACAGCTCCCACTAGCCACGGTTCGGGACTCCAGGCCAATGGGGGCTGTGGGAAGCAGCGGCCAGCACATTGCTTGGACCCGAACCTGCGGACGCTGCAGGTAAACAAACTGTCCCAGCCCGCCAGCAGATTTCCCTGCTGGGCCGCATGCCAAAGGTTGCTGATCCCTGGTGTAGAAACTACATATGATGCATCCATATGATAACAAATATGGATTTAAAATCCATTGAGAGCATACAGTACAGATTAAGAATATGTAATTGTACAATCATTGTAATTATGTAATTGTAATTATGCAATCATTTGCAATTAGTCCCCAAGGAGAGGCATTGTGTATAATGTAAAGAACGCTCTATAATGTAAAGAACGCTCATTTTAAAATGTTTGTAATGACAGAAAATGTTTGCAGGGATGCCATTTAGATGCCAAAGGACTGATGAGTAGGCACTGTACTATGGTTTTCAAAAAGTCCGTAACTGATTTATTACCCAATATTTCCTAAGAGCGTTTATGGATTAACCAGTCAACAAAATGCACAGTACAAAGTCTGAATTGTACATGTACACCATAGACCTAACACCATTTTATGCCTTAGGTTATGCAGCGAGTAAACATGCTCGCCTTCCAATTCCAGGGACCTGGATTTAAGTCCTAGCCCTAGGTCACACCTGGAAATGAGTTTGGCAGTGTTATCCCAGTCCCAATGTGGGTGTCTGTGCACATTAAAAAGCCATTTCACAGGTCAGTATGATTGTCAGTCTGTGCTCAGGAGAGGCCTAGGACTGGGTTAGGAATGGGCCTGCAGTTCAGGATGGATCTGCAGAGCTATGTAGGGAAGCTATATTGTGCCTGGCTTAATAATTAGATTTGTTAGTCTGACAACTTTGTGAATATTGAATTCACAAAAACATTATTGTCAGTCACCTGGGAATTGATAACCCTGTTGTGATCTGTATCTATATTTGTACAGTCATGTACCATTTTTCTCCCTCACTTTCTGAGAGAGTCAAAAACAAGATCACTATTATAATTTATTGTCACCTCTTAGAAGGGTTATATGAAAATTTTATTTTATTTTAAGCTGCTTTTAAAAAGCATCACAACCACCTGCTCTCCAAAACCTAGCCGAAATAAAACCAGTAACTTAAAGTCCTAGGGTGCTAGGTAAACCAACAAATGCTAGGTGCACACTACGAGTTAGGGATCTGATTCCCCAGCTTGCGTACACCTACTCACAGTGGCTCGATGAGGGTTAATGTGAGTATAAATAGCAGGGTAGCCGTGGCAGAGCGGGCAGCAGCTGCATGGCTTAGCCATGTCGAGTACAAACCTGCCTCCTACTGGTGAGTACGTAATCAGCATGGGTAAGCCATGCCACCACTGCTGCTGTCCTTGCTACTTCAGCGACACTCCTGTTTATACTCACACTACCTCTCGCTGAGATATCTCTAGTAGGTATATGCGAGCTGGGGAAGCATACCCCTAACTCGTAGTGTAGACTTACCCTAATAATGAGGATAGACAGTATCCCTTCCTCACCTCAGGTTTTTGGTCTTCAGGACAATCAGTGGCATGGCCGCAGATGCTACAGCATGAAAATTATGTTGAATAGACCAGACGAAGAATAGAGAGATGAGGCTTTTGTCGAAAACTTTGAAGAAGATAAATTGCTTACGTTTTAAGCCCTACAATTTTCCAAATTCTTCAAAGTCAGGTGTATGTTTTCTTGATTTAAAATAAAAGAAAATAAATTTATTTGGTGCTAATATCATTTCCAGGTGATAGAAGGAAACTGCAGTGGGGAAGGGGATGAGCTGAGCTAACATCTCAAGGCAGTTCTACACTACTGCTTAAAGTCGATCTAACTTACACAGGCAACCCTGAGCGACACAAGTTACAGCGACCTACGCGCTATAAGGCTCTCCTGCTAGCATAAGAGACACTCTCCCACCAACATAGCTTCCTCCTCTCTCAGGGGGTGGAGTCATTTGCCAATGAGAGAGCTCTCTCCTGTCTGCATAAAGCATCTTCACCAGACGTGCTACAGCGGCACAGCTGCATTGGAGCATGGCAGTTTTAGCACTCAGTGTGTCAGACCACTCCTTTTACTGTACTGACTCTTTTTAAATGAAGTAATAAGCAGCAAACTTGCACATGTTAGCAGGATTCTTTTTGTTCATAAGGGTGTGTGCACAATTGTCATACACTGAAGATATTTTCTAGTACAACTGCATACGGATGTGTAATTTCCACTCATGGGGGTTGGGTGGAGGGAAGTGTGCCAAACATTGGCAGCAAAGTAGGAAGATCAGTAGGAGACAACTGCCAGTGGGTACCTATTCCAAGTAAAAAGTACACCTTGAGGAATTACACAATTATGCTCCTGTGCAATTTTACACGTAAAACATATGACCACGCATTGTCACATAATATTGCATAATATCCTTTAACAGAGAAAGACTGTGCAAAGTGTCAAATCACACTGAGGATCAAGGGAGCATTGATTGATTTTGGCAGAAACTGCCATGCCCAAGGTCCCACGTTGCAAATATACCAGAAAAAAAGAGAGTGAAAGATTTTCCTAGACAGATATCTGAAGATGGCAGAAAACTATTTTGCAAAAAGTGCAATGGACCATCAGAAGAAATTGAAAATTGTAAACCGCCTGGCCAAATCACAGAAGCATTTAAAGAGAAAAACTGCATTACAGGGAGAGTCACAAAAAATGCAGTGTACACTTTCAACATGTTTCAACACAACCATAATGTGAGCTCTTGGATGTTGTCCATGACTAGGTCTTAACTTGTGCCATTGGAAATATATCATTATCTAAAATGGACCGTCCTTTCGTACTTGTTTCTAAACACTCGAGTCAAGAATGGTGGTGGAATTCCAAGAGGTTACCAACTTCAAGATACATATCATACAGATGTCTACAACACTGAGATAAATAAACTTAAGGAAAAAGTGAAGGATAAGTACGTGTTTGCCCGCAAGGGCTGAGGGGGAAGATACCAGCGAAAGGAGGACACTCAGGCCTAAGAATAGTAAACTATGCTTTATTGAAGGAAGGAAGGACTTACGTTCCAATCTGCGCGGGGAGCCCCTAGGATGTGCGGAGGGGCTGCAGGGTATGTTAGCAACAAGAAGAAAGTCAAGGGAAGTGTGGGCCCCTTACTGGATGAGGGAGGCAACCTAGTGACAGAGAATGTGGAAAAAGCTAATGTACTCAATGCTTTTTTTGCCTCTGTCTTCACGAACAAGGTCAGCTCCTAGACTACTGCACTGGGCAGCACAGCATGGGGAGGAGATGACCAGCCCTCTCTGGAGAAAGAAGTGGTTCGGGACTATTTAGAAAAGCTGGACGAGCACAGGTCCATGGGGCCAGATGTGCTGCATCTGAGAGTGCTAAAGGAGTTGGCAGATGTGATTGCAGAGCCATTGGCCATTATCTTTGAATACTCATGGTGATTGTGGGAGGTCCCAGATGACTGGAAAAAGGCTAATGTAGTGCCCATCTTTAAAAAAGGGAAGAAGGAGGATCCTGGGAACTACAGGCCAGTCAGCCTCACCTCAGTCCCTGGAAAAATCATGGAGCAGGTCCTCAAGGAATCAATTCTGAAGCACTTAGAGGAGAGGAAAGTGATCAGGAATAGTCAGCATGGATTCACCAAGGGCAAGTCATGCCTGATTAATCTAATTGCCTTTTTTGACAAGATAACTCTGTGGATGAGGGGAAAGCAGTGGATGTATTGTTCCTTGACTTTAGCAAAGGTTTTGACATGGTCTCCCACAGTATTCTTCCCAGTAAGTTAAAGTAGTATGGGCTGGATGAATGGACTATAAGGTGGATAGAAAGTTGGCTAGATTGTCTGGCTCAATGGGTAGTGATCAGTTGCTCCATGTCTAGTTGGCAGCCGGTATCAAGTGGAGTGCCCCAGGGGTCGGTCCTGGGGCCGGTTTTGTTCAATATCTTCATAAATGATCTGGAGGATGGTGTGGATTGCACCCTCAGCAAGTTTGCAGATAACACTAAACTGGGAGGAGAGGTAGATACGCTGGAAGGTAGGGATAGGATACAGAGGGCCCTAGACAAATTAGAGGATTGGGCCAAAAGAAATCTGATGAGGTTCAACAAAGACAAGTGCAGAGTCCTGCACTTAGGATGGAAGAATCCCATGCACCGTTACAGACCAGGGACCGAATGACTAGGCCGCAGTTCTGCAGAAAAGGACCTAGGGGTTACAGTGGACGAGAAGCTGGACATGAGTCAACAGTGTGCCCTTGTTGCCAAGAAGGCCAATGGCATTTGGGGATGTATAAGTAGGGGCATTGCCAGCAGATCGTTCCCCTCTATTCGACATTGGTGAGGCCTCATCTGGAGTACTGTGTCCAGTCTGGGGCCCCACGCTACAAGAATGATGTGGAAAAACTGGAAGGAGTCCAGCGGAGGGCAACAAAAATGATTAGGGGACTGGAACACATGACTAATGAGGAGAGGCTGAGGGAACTGGGATTGTTTAGTCTTCAGAAGAGAAGAATGAGGGGGGATTTGATAGCTGCTTTCAACTACCTGAAAGGGGGTTCCAAAGAGGATGGATCTAGACTGTTCTCGGTGGTAGCTGATGACAGAACAAGGAGTAATGGTTTCAAGTTGCAGTGAGGGAGGTTTAGGTTGGATATTAGGAAAAACTTTTTCACTGGGAGGGTGGTGAAACACTGGAATTCTTTACCTAGGGAGGTCCTTCCTTAGAAGTTTTTAAGGTCAGGCTTGACAAAGCCCTGGCTGGGATGATTTAGTTGGGGATTGGTCCTGCTTTGAGCAGGGGCTTGGACTAGATGACCTCCTGAGGTCCCTTCCAACCCTGATATTCTATGATTCTATGATTCTAAGGGTACATCTACACTGGAATAGAAGACCTACAGCATGGCCGTGACTGGGCTTGCAAGACTCAGGCTGCAGGGCTAAACATTGCTGTGTAGGCGTTTGGGCTCGGGCTGGAGCCCAGGCTGTGGGATCCTCCTCCCCTCATGGGGTCTTAGGTCTCGGGCTTCAACTGAAGCCTGAATGTCTACATAGCAATTTTACAGCCCCGCAGCCCAAACCCCGCAAACCTTTCTCAGCTGACCCTGGCCAGGGGTATTTAATTGTGTAGACATACCCTTAGCCTTTCCTCTGCATTTCACCCCTGGCTAATTTAGGTGTCTCTCTGCTCAGCTTGCTGGCTTCTGAGGATCCCTTCCTTAGGCACCTAATGCTCGCCATGCACTCTATGGGAAGAGAGAGAGCCTAACTGAGGATTGAGAATTCTACTGGGCGGCAGGGTGCCTCAGGTTGCAACACTCAGTATTACAGTGCCCGAGTAGCTCCATGATTCAGAGCGCAGGTCTGTAGCTCTGTTGTTGGATCACAGCCATTTTTCAGAAATCCAAGTAGTTTTAGCTACTAGTGTGTTTCAGATAAATGCATCTAACTCAGGAATAATTTAATGACGTTTCTTTTTGTTTGTTTAATCAAACATAACTGAAGACCGTAGAAACACACCAAGAGCTTCCCAATCCAGAGCCAGTTCAGGGCTTCTCTAAACCACACCAGGCTGCCTATAGCCCCAGGAGAGGAACCATTCTGGAACCAAACCAGGGATTGCCAGAACATAGTGACATTCCATTCATCCATGCCTGCCCCCAGCCCCTTGCTCTGGAAGCCAGGAGGGGAAGTGCCATAGTGCTGTCATATTTACACTTTGCCACTTGCAGAGTTCCTTACACAAGGAGAATCTGGAGGATGCTGGTTAAACTTGCTATCTGACTGCTTTGTGCTTCTAGAGTGGTTCAAAGAAGCTCTATTATCAGGGGCAATCAGAGACAGTACGTTTTGTGTTTGTTTGTTTGTTTTTTAATCTGGAAAATGCAAAGAAACACGTCTGAAATGGTCACATTTAGAAAGCTCGCAATTTTTTTACAATCCTTTTCTTCAAACTTAGACTCTTAACTGTCAATATGGCTACTAAGCAAGCAAAAGCTGGAATTCAGGCCCATACGTGGTTCTGAGTTGTGAGTGTAAATGTTCTGAATAAATTGGCTTGCTGCCCGCTATAGCCATCATAAAAACAGATGATACAGAATTCTGAGAGTTCCCTAGCATGGAAAATGTAATATAAAACAACTGTGTGGTGTTATACAGCATGTTAAGTACCAGCTGACAGCAGTCCACTCTTTGGGTAGATGTGGTAATCAGCACTGTCACCTGCCGCACAGTAGCTCACTTTCTACAATTGTATTGGCTAAAATATTGGAAATAGAACTAGTGACCTCTGATGATCTTAATTGCTCCAGATTGGGGACATCATAGCTAACACACTACTTTACTGAAGAAATTCATAGGTATTTTCCTTAGACTCTCTGAATCTCTTTTCTACTTCATGAGTCACCCCTCTCTTCCCACAACTGTAGTCAACCCTATAAATCCAGGAAAGCTTCTGGGTCCTTTCCCTCTCTCCTGTTGACTGTGTGTTCTAAAGAGATGCTTCACCATAGTGAATGATATTTAACCAAATGTAAAGACTGACTCTCCAAAGGGTATTTCCAACATGAGAAATGCCATAGCAAAGACCTTGCGGTGATTTTTGATAGAATTATCATAGTTTGAATTTGGTATTTTCCTTACATTTATAGGCCCATAATCAATGAGAACATCAAAGATCAAGATTTTAGCACAAATGTTAAATGGAAAATAATTGTATCAGCACTCGCCCCGTTATAAGCTTCTCTGTTACATCAGATAAAAAACTGAAGAGTTTCAGCACACCTACTGAAGTAAATGCAAGCTATTAACATGTAGTACCACATACCAGATGAATAAGAGTTAGTTATATAGATCATCATTCTATGCCAAATATGCCAACCATGGTGTTTTTGTCTGGCCTGATTGGTGTATCCAAATTCTGATATTAACACTGAAGTTTACATGGTAATAATATAAGTGCTAGCATTAAGTATTTGTTATTTTAGTAGATGAGATGAGCAAGGACAGGGTGGAAGCAAAGGTCACAAGGTAGAGGAAATTGAGAGGTGCTGAAAGGAAGGAAAACCAGATGGATGAAAGGGAGAGACATGCAAAAGTAAGAGGAACAGAAACTGAGAAAGGAAGATTTGGATGGAAGAAATACATAGTGCAGAGGAATAGCAGTGGTCCTAAAGACTAAATTATTTGCTTACTGAATGGTGCTGAATGCAGCAATAAGGTACTGAATAAATATTAGAGGTGGTCTAAATTTTTCCATCAAAGCTTTTTTTTAAATAGAAAATTGAGTTTTCAACTAAATTACTATTTTTCCCCAGAAAGCTTCTGCTTTCTGTGAAAAATGTTGCATTTTCATTAAAAAAAACAAACAAACCCCGAAACTGAACATTGGGGTTTTAAAGTTATTGGTTTTTCAACAAAAATTTTCCACAGGAAAAATAAGTCATTTTTCCAACCAATCTTAATTAATAATAACTAAAACTTTTGTTAATATTTAAAAGTCACATTCTACCCCAATCACCCACTGATATTAGTTGGAGATCTGCTGTGGATCAAGAGTAGTATGTTTTTCTAAATGTATATTCTGACCCAGGAAAATTAATTAAATATGAAATTCAACCCTCTCCACAAATGAGTTTAATATCCTAGGCTATGCACTGTTCAAAATTGTGGACAGGTGTTTTAGTTCAGAGACATGAGTGTGTAATGGCATTCAGCCACTTTATGGCTTGCATAAAATTGTTTAATCATAATACCTAACACTTACATCTTCAGTCTGTTGACCTCATTAATCTTCAGAGGTAAGTACACATTTTTATACCATTTTCTGGATACAGGAAACTGAGACACAGTAGTCTAGTGACTTCCCAAGACCTCCCAAAAAGTCAGCTGGAGAACTAGGACTGGCATTTAGGTGTTCCCAGGCCCCAGTGTTATGCTTAGTGCATAATAATTGCCAATGTGATATAACTTGACATATGAAGAGAACACCACGATATTTAACAAGTTGTAATGGTGGAAGCTGCAAATCACAAAATATGTGTGCAAACTGCAGAGCAGCATAGTAGTAGGTTTAGGCAAGCAGGGAGTTAGCATTTCTACAGAGAGTCTTCCTCTGAAGGAATAAACATAAATCATTAAAAATATGATTAAACTCCGTGTCTGTAAATGCTGGCATGGATTACAACATCTTAAAACAACCTGTCTGCCAATCTCCTTGGAATATGAGACTTCTTTGGAAATTGGTGCAGTATCGCCCTGCCTGCTCTGCTTCTAAGAGATTTTGTCAAGACAAACAGGTCCAATCTGTGTGGCTTAGGTTTGTCATGAGTTGCCACCGAGCTTAGCATCTGTGAATGTAGTGGTGTTGCAGCCCTCATTTTGGAAGGCTGATAATTTTATCAGTGTCAAGGAAACCATATATTTTTTAAAAAAACACACAGGGTAGGGATCTGAGTTTGTGCATGTGAGTGAAAAAGAGCAAGAATGAGCTTTTGGTCCCGTCTACCTTGACAGGGTAACTTTTGTAATTTGACATTCTAGTGGTACCTATACAAATAAACGTAAAGCTTGCCTTTGCATCTGTGCATCATGTTGTGCCATTTGCAACATACAATTACAAGACACTAATATTCCAGTGCCACTTAGAATTTCCACTGGTTTACCCCTCACTGTTATAAAGTATCAGGGGGTAGCCGTGTTAGTCTACAACCACAAAATCAACGAGGAGTCCGGTGGCACCTAAAGAGTAACAGATTTATCTGGGGGCATAAGCGTTCATGGGTAAAAAACCCACTTCTTCAGATGCATCATTATTAGATGCTGGGCATGGCTATCTAACATGTCAGCTGTGCAACATATTTCTGAGGTTTCCGTTAAGATATCTTCAAATTATCATTGCTTCCTACAGAAGTGGTTGTCCTTCAGTCTATCAAATCAAAGGGTAACGTGAATGCCATTACACTGTATTCCAGCATGTATGACTAATGGTGCAAATGTAATTTAAACTGCCCGTACAAGATGACATTTTACTCAAGCACAAAACATTCACTAGTTGCTAATTGCAACTAGCAGGTTCTCTGGATGCTGATGTTTTTAATTAGAGCTTATACTCTGGGCAATTTCTCCTGATTAAACAAAATATTTTGTTGTTAAAAAAAGACAGGCAGTGTCCTCTAGTGGAGAGGAGCTACTCTAGCAGCAGCTTGAAAATGTCCAGAACATTGCTAATTGGAGAAATATAGTACTTAAAATAAGTATTGTCTCTGCTGATGGGATTTGCCAATTTGAAATTAATACATTTTGTTGAAGGCACTTCCTCACATTCTGGCCTGTTAGAAAGTGTGCTGAATAACATGGATTGTTCCCATTTTAGATCGCAAAAAGTTTTTGATCAATTTCAAAGTGCCTCATACTGAACCCAGTTGGTTAGAGCTGACCATGCATCTTTATCACAAGAAGCTGAAGAAGCATTTAGTGCAATTTATTCTTGCTTTTACAGAAGGTAAGCAAGAACATATTCATCTTCAGAACTAAAGACGAGGCAGACAAATACAGTTGATGTTTGCTGCTTTGTAGGTGTTCTCTTAAATTTTTTTATTTTATTCTTCTTTGAACATAAAGAAAAGACTTGTACTGAAAGGCACAAAACATTCGTGTAGCATTATTATTTGAACTGGAGACAGCAGACCCATGTTCCCTGGATGTACTGTTATTGATGAGACACCAGGGAAGCAGGGAGTTCGGGGGGCGGGGGTCAGGCTGGAAGAAACTCAGCCACATGGACAGAGCAATGCTTAGGGTTTTATAAAGTTCTTTTTGTTCAACTTAATCTGCATTCAGCCTCACTCTTTGCCATTGAAACAATTCAGTTTTTTTTCTCTTTTGTCTGCCCTTTCTAGAGTCTATTTGCTGCTCGTGTAGCAGTCTCACTTTGATAATTCTCATCTCGCATTTTGGGCCCTTTCCAGTGGAGCACACAGAGTAAAACCATTACTGAGGACCCACATGGAGACAGCTATTATCTTGAGATTTCATGACATGCTGCAGCAAAACAGAGAGAGAGAGAGAGAGAGGTGGATGCCCTTGTTAGCAAATTTAAACATGGATTTCAACTCTTTAAAACAGTAATAATCCTGCATTGACAAGAAAATTAAAGATGGCAGCATTCAAAGTAACCGTAACATGCCCACTCATTGTCAGATGTGCACTGTTATCAATCCAGTCTTAGTAGTTGTGCAAAGCTTTACAAAAATTATCATTTACGAAGGTAATTGCTTCAGGGTAACCGTGAATGGCCTAGAATTACCACCTCTGAGGTTGTTTTCTACATTGGCTAAAGGGAAAGCATCTTCTAGAGTTAGTTTATTTACTTAGATTTGCAAACATGCTCCTCTAATAATCAATTATGCTTAACAAAAATTTTTAAAAATACCAATTATTAAAGCCAAAAGTCCATAAAGACCATTCTACGCTCCTGACAAACTGTTCCCCATCCTCTTTCTCCAAATTCCTACTCCTACAGAAAAAAAAACAACAACCCTGTAGCATGCCATGAAGATGATTAAATTTGGTAGAGGAGCAACCATGGAGGGGGCAATGGGTGAGATATATCCTTACAACATTGTTTACTATCCTCTTGATATCCTCCTCAGTGAGGCTGCAGGATCCCCACTCCATCCCCCAACTGTCACCAATTTTATAGTATGTCCGCCCCTATGAAATTCAGATTCTGGCAGGGCAAAGGGAGGAAAATAGACTATATGAGAATCAAGGACCCCTCAGTGAAATTGTCCAACTGACAGTTTCCCACCCCTTCTAATTAGCTGTTAGTGCAAGGGAATAAGCAAGGTCTTTAGCTGTGGTAACTGCTCACAAGGATCCTGCTAATCACCTTTCCAATGGATTTATTTTGAAGCTCAGCTATAATAGAAAGAATAGATGAATTTACAGCTGAACACCTGATATATTAATGGCCCTTGTTCAACAGCAGTAATCTGCACAGTATTACTAAGGGACAGTACATCCTTCCTCGTTTATTTTCCATATGTAAATATATCATGTTGAATAGGAACTTTAAATTCTGTGTCTAAAAGCATACTTAAATATTTTATGCATCGGGAAAAAAAATCCCTCACAATTTAGTCAGGGAAAAGCCTCAGTCTTTTAAACTTTTTCTTTTCTAATGCATTTTTATCTTAACAAAATACAGTGTTTAATGTCTGTGGGTTGATATTTATTTAATATGCACTACTACATGGCTTAGAGCCCAATGAGTACAAAAATCAGTTCAGCAGGTTTCTGCTAGCTGTAGGAGCTCAGCACCCCTGTGGATCCTAACCTTGATGCTTCAGGAGTAAATTGGCTAGCAGCCAAACTACCTTAGGCTGTGATCTTCTCAGATCTAATAAACTAAAAAGTATTGGACTGGGGTTGTACTTAGTAGGAAAGCGCCAGGAAAAGCCCAAGGTGCTGGAGTGATGGTGATTCAGTAGGTAGCCCTCTCCATTTTAAGACAAAGTTGGGTAATGCCATAGTGGTACTTATTATCTGCTAAAGAAAACATATTTTGGATTAGACAAACAACTGAGGTGCCTTCTTACCACTTGAGAGCAATAAAAATCCAGTGGCTGTATGTGAATGAGTAGGAGGCACTCTCTTGTCACAATTACCACACAAATGTTTTTATCATAATTGTATTGTCAGGGATTACCCTGGTTTTACTCCATCTCTGTCTTTCCCCTTGCCAAAACTTCCTGCCAAAGCTCTGCTAGGACAATTTTGGGGCAGCTGGTCCTCTCTGACCCTCTGTTGGGACTGATAGTCAACAGTTACTTTTACCTTGTACTTCCTCGAAATTGAAATCAGGTACATAAAGTACTCTTAGAGAAAGCAAAAGTCTATTTCCTAGAAAACTAAACAAAGTCAAGGTTAGTGACATGGAACAAGAAATGTGACAACTGAGGTATCCTGCAGAAAATAAAAGGTCATTTGTATGAACCTGCTTCAGAATTGCTGTGAAAAGCTACGTGTGATGCCTAAACTCATCAAGAAAGTTTAATTACAAAGATATAGCCTGAAAGCTTACCAAGTTGTACTCTGTATTTGACCTACATTAGCTGAGCTTCTAATTCAACTCTCAACTCATTCCACTCAAATTATTTTGGGATTTGGAAAATCTAAACCCCTTGCCTGCTGCAGAGCTGTGTTCCATGGGGTCGCCCTGAGATTACCAAAATTCCTCCATTATTCAGGAATTCCATGTCTTGCTTTCTGGTTATTAGATTAACCTTCTCCTCTTCCCTGTGCCAACTATTTGGACACTCATGCCGACTTGGTACTCATTTTTAGCAATACTACCCATGACAACATATGTCAGGGAATTTCTCTGCATATGGTTAGGAGGATATGGTCTGTGACGCATACTGTTGCTACCTTGCACTGAGTGAAGGTAAGCTTTCACAGAATGACCAATGATAATCCACTTGCGAAACAGCTGAAGGAAGGTTATAAGTGACTCTTGCCTTTAAAAATGTAAACATTCATTGCAAGGTTTTATGCTTTGTAGGTCTGTGAATAGGTCAGCAGGGGTGGAAGCCAGATGTTTTCCTGGAAAACTGCAAATAAATTCCAATAAATAAGACTCTTATTAAATAATTATCCATCTGGCTATCATACAGTTGTGATACAGAGGCCCACTGGTGGTTGACTATTCTGTCAGAAACTCTTAACAAGCCTGATAAACTCACTACAACTAACACATTGCTGTCATGATATTCACCTATAAAGAATGTTGTGTGAGGTATCAAATTAAAGCCAGTAACACTCTGGTCATTGCTATCATTGTGAAATGTGTGTATTAACTGCTATATGAGGAATTATGGATACTTACTGATATTAAGCTTTAAACACCAAACACAGATAGAATCAAGTTTCCTTCCAGACAGGAGGGAGCATAGTTATCTCCCCACCTCTAATGTAAACTTAGCGTTGTGAGTCAAGTTCAATAGGAGTTACATTTGCGAGTAAAGTGAACAGAAAAAACAAATTAACGGGGGATGTGAAAATAGCATGGTGATGGCACACTGGCGACCCAGTGATAGGGGGAGGAGGATCTTATCTAGTGCACTTCAAAGTACACTTCAAAAGGATCCATTTCAAAGGTTGATAGACTATAAGAAGGAAAAAGAACCCCTTTGTTATCTACCAGTGAGGGAGCAAAAAGGACTGTGCTTTTTGCATTCATTAAAGTTGGATCCTGGCCCGTGGGGCTGGTCATACTGAGAGTTTGCTTTAGGTGATAAACTTATCTTAGACAGGTTTAAGCCTGCTAAAATGATTAGTCTATTGTTTCATTTGTAACCATTGCTGTTTCCATTATTCTTACACTATACTCACTTAAATCTGTGACTCTCCCTTCTTAGTTAATAAACTTATTCCCTTTTTACTATACATTCATATAAGTGTCACTTTGGAGACAGCAAACTTGGCAATTTCTGTGAGTGTCCAGGCTGGATATTACAGGGGAATGCATTTCAAGGGCCCTTGGGATTGGGGTGCGCCTAAAGTGAACCTGCAAGCTAAAGTACAGGTTAGAAAAGTTTCTGAGAAGATTGTCAGGTGGCTAAGGACTGGAGTGACAGGGAGCTGATACCTAGTTTAATACCAGCAAATCTCTCTCACTGTGGCAGGTGGGTAACAAAGGTGATACATAATCCTGGGTGCCCCCCAAAAGCATCACAACAGTATCCTGCAGTTGTTTCCAAAGGAAAATGGAAATAAGTTGTGCAAACGTTTGTTCATTTCATGTGTTCTCTAAGGACCAGATCCTCTCCACCAACTCACATTGAGTAATACCTTACTCTGCAAGTAGGCCCACTGATTTCATCTCTATTTGTAGCTCCATTACAGACACTGTGGTAGTCTGCTAGTCTTTAGAGACCCAAGACTAAAAATTGAAAATGTACATTGAAGATAAGTTTGGTGATCTTGATTTAGGGCCAGTCCCAAAGAATCATAATATTCCCTTCATGCAAGAAAGACCAAGCCCTTACTCCTGAAACCACCACATAATTCTAGATAAATAGTCACTACCAGGGAAAAGAGCACACAATCGTTCAGAAGAGTTGACACAGGTTAAGACCAAGGTGCCTTTACAGAGGTAAATGGGAACAATGAACACTGTACCTTTGTGCAGTATGTCTAACTGTAGCCAGTGTTATCAATTAGTCACTTTCACATGAACAGTATATATGTGAAGTATCGCTTTCTCTGTGTGCAAAATTAAAACAAACTGAATTAATGCAATGTAAGGTTGCACAATCAAATCAAAGCAAGTCAAATCAGAAACAGTACACATTAAGGTTCTTGCAGTAACATTAAATTAGTAACATTGCACGTTGTATTCCTGTTTTCCTTGTGTGGATTTCTGTTCATATTTTAAAATATGGCTCACAAAATGTGGAATAAGTACACAAATATATTATTCATTACACTTGACGTTCACGACTCAGTGAAGTGGCTGGGGTTGGGAATGTGAATCATATCTTTGGCTTCCACATAATGATTGCCTACTGACAGTTCTCTGCAGGGATAACGGAACAGGGAACAAGCACCTCTGCTTTTAATGGCTGTATCTTGGCAGTAGAAATAGCAATGAGGCCATCGGGGACTGTTACAGTAACTGCTGTAAACTCAAGCAAATACGGATTTGATTGAAAATATATTTTTTTCATAACCTGTACCTTTTTTTAATAGAAAAACATGGAAATAGACCAGATGTTTAGTCTATTTTTGTGTTAGGTAAATCAGCACACTAGCAAGTTCTTACGGACTTGATCCTGCATTCCTGTAAACCCAAACTCTCAGTGAAAGAATGCAAGATTGGGCCCTATTTCTGTATAATTTGTTTCTTCTTTTTGTTTCCAGAGAATTTGTTAAACATTGGTTGGAAATTAAACTACAACTAACTATATGTGCAAATCAATGATTTTTGCGGATTGATATAAGAGTTCAAAGGGTTTCTTGCAGCTGATTCAAAAATTAAATATTTTTGCAAATTTTGAAATAAGATATTCTCTTTAATTCTCTGTAACAGGCAATTCTGCTAACCTAACCTGCCGAGCTTTCTTTGGATACAGTGGAGATGTCAGTCCTTTAATTTATTGGATGAAAGGAGAGAAGTTTATTGAAGATTTGGATGAAAATCGGGTCTGGGAAAGTGATATTAGGTAAAAAGCAACATTTTTGTTCTCTCAATCAAGATTAAAACTGTATTTGTTTTTATAGTGAATAGTACTGTGTAAAAGTAACAAATAGATTTTATTACTAACATGAGTATGAAAAGGCTGTGGGCCTGATTCTCTTCTGTTACACCTATTTCATGTCAGTGTAACTCTATTGACTTCAGTGATATTACACCAGCGTGAAGCTGTGGAGTAGATTATTTTTGGAAAGGGGAACAGAGAAAGTGGAGGCGCTGGCAGGATTCTCATCTTAGTTTTAGCACCATAAAATCAGAATAAATGACACAGGAATGCAGTGATGTAACAGATTATAATCCATACCATGGCTTCATCAAGTAACAGAAAACATTTGCAGTATTGAACACTGAAAGGTTATTGAGAAGATCTCAAGGGACATAAATATGTCAAGAAACAGGGCTCACAAATAAATACTTTTTAAAGCGATGGAGCATAAAATGTTGTGTCAAAAACTGGCCTTTGTTTCCAAATATTATTGTTCCTGTTATATGTGAAAGGAATTACATTCAATTATTATAGAAGAACTAAACCTCAAGAATGTTGCTTGTCTTCCAATGCCATGGTTTTCTTTCATATGGTCTACTTCTACCTGCTGAATACTTAGATACTGTGCAGCTGGGGAGGAATATCATATTCTTATGTTGCTTCTAAAAGTACTGCTGTAATCTGAGATTGTCTGTTCATTAGGAATGCTCTGGTTGACATACCCTAGAAAATCATGTACAACAGAGTTTCTCAAACTGGAGTCCGCGGACCCCGTGGGGGTCTACCAGGGTACTCCAGGGGCCTGTGGGTCCTGCTCATCAACTCCTCCCCCCCAACTCCTCCCTCTCCCTCCCAGTACCTCCTGCACGCCAGGGAATAGCTGTTCAGCGGTGTGCAGGAGGCGCTGGGAGGGAGGGAGAGGAGTGGGGATGGGAGGTGCTCTAGGAAGGGAGTGAAGTCATACCCAGGGCTGCCAGCCCCGCTGGTAAGCTCCTCCTCTTCCCTCCCAATGGCTCCTGCACCTCAGGGAACATCTGTTCCACGGTGTGCAGGAAGCACTGGGAGGGATGGGGAACACTCGGGGGAGGGGTCGGAAAGAGGTGGGGAAGAGAAGGAGCAGTGGTGGAGTGGGGGGCTGGAAGAGATGGGGCGGAGATGGGGCCTTGGGGGCAAGAGGTGGAAGGGCTTGGGGCTGAGCGGGGGGCTTGGGGGGTCTGCAAAAAATTTTAAATCAAAAAGGGGGTCCTCAGGTTGCTAAAGTTTGAGAGCTGCTATGCACAATATGATTCTAAAGTATCTACATGGGTCTGAAAAGAACCTTTTTCCACACAGTATATAAACCAGTACTCTGTGTGTGAATGTATAAGTGTGTGTGTTTAAAATATAGATAGTTACCAGTATAAAATGACAGCAAAGACTTCTTAATGATTTACATATGCAGTTTAGATTATAGGTATGTTATCCACAATGAATACTTATGACAGACTAAAGTTAGCATATTTAAATTTAATCTCTTACTAAAAGTTTGCTGCTCCATAGCCTTGTTAATCTGGTCTGATTCTCAAATTAAATCTCAATATCTTCAGATAAACTAAAGTAACAGAGGAAACCAAGTATCAAAACCAATAAGGCCATGCAAACATTCAAGGTTATTCGAGTCATGTTCCACCTCCCTCAGGTGATGGAAAGGTAGAGTCAGGAATATCTCACTCGCGTGTACTCTAATTTTATTCCACTGAGCCCAAGTCCAATACACCAAATTACATAGAATTGTGGTATGCTGTATTTCTTATTTAAAGCTCTCCTACAGCCTGTCATCCAGAGACTTAGGCCTTTAAAAATTTTCAAGAAGTGATAATCCTCTTCACAACTGGCTTGGTTCTGTGTTTGTTCAGGGAGGACCCTGAAGAGTGTTTTCCATTTTCTTTAGGCATGTTAATAGTGTGGGTGATGAGAGTTTGAAGCAATTTCCTGTTTGCTTGGTTGGTTTTTTAAAACCAGTGCTGGGACTAGTGAGGGGACAATGGGTAGAAAGGGAAGACAGGTGGTATCCAAAGAGGTTTTTACTCAGGAGGTGCTTGCTTTTAATATCCACTTGAATGGTATTAACCAAGAGAACATTAACTGCTCCAGCTTTCACTGCTGGTTTATAACTGCTTAGTAAAATAAACATGAAGCAATGATTTTTCTTACTGTAAAAATGGCTATGCTGTTTCCTATTGAAATGTCAAAGCATCTCAGAAAATTGCCTTTGGATAAAAACAAAGCTTGGACCATACCGTTAGTAGCACCCTCGATGGGGAATTAACCATTTGGAACCTCTCCAGACCTACACCATGTCCTATCATTTCAAGAGATCATATCCTACTTTTAAGCAGAATGTAAACTCATCAAGGTCTCCTTCCCAGTCCTCAATATGTTATCAGTGTGTGCATCACGCTGCTTAAGGAAGATAATTAACTGCAGCTCTCATTAACATCTACAAAGCCAAACCTCCTCATTAGGAGTGAGGAAGAAAAGAGCATAATATAATCTAATTAAGATTGGCTTCAAATTTGGCTATGGTTTGATGCAGAGAGCTGCAAATTGAGAGTAACATTATATCATGATTATCTAATGCTGTGACATGGTACAAACAGAGAATTATGTCTGAATTATTTCATTTCTGTAGAGTTATTAAGGAACATCTTGGAGAACAGGAAGTTTCCATCTCATTAATTCTCGACTCGGTGGAAGAAGGGGACCTAGGAAATTACTCATGTTATGTTGAAAATGGAAATGGACGCAGACATGCCAGCATTCTTCTACATAAGAGGGGTAAATATATGACTTTTTAACATAGCTACTGTACATTGTAATGATGTTGCATTTGTAAACTTTCCTTCAGAGGCTACCCTTAGCTTTATCAGCCTAAGATATTGAAAGGCAAAGGCTGATTGTTTGCTTCCCTGCATCTGTGAAGGTCTATGAAATAAACTAGGGAAGCCCATTGTTAACTGTGGTTGTCACCGCAAGAAATATAATAAAATAACACTTTTTAATAATGACTGTATACAAGATACATTCAACAGCTCATGGGTGTGGACCACTGATAAAAGTTTAGTAGGCTAGTAGGGTAGGAAGCTATTGGTAATATAACTTTAATCATTTTCTGTTTACAAAAAAAAAAAGCCCAAATATTACAAAAGTTATAGCTAATAGATTCCTGTTGAAAAATGTACAATAAAAGTCCCACTAGGAAATTTACTGCCTTTTCTGAATCACCCCATTTTTCAGAGATTTTAGTTCTAATGTATTTAATCCAAAGGTCTCAGAGAGGGACTATTGAGAGACAAACTTTTAAAGGTCTTCCTATTTTCACTGATAACAGGTGCTTTGAGCCTAACTAATGGCCTCAGTGGTCTCCCACTGAGATAATTAGGATGAGACAGAAAGCACCTTGCTAAACAAGACTCTCAGTCCACTTGCACACTTTCTCTCCTATAATGTATTCCACTTTGACCTATGCTATGCCTGATGCTCTCCATACTCCAGCAAAATCCTGTTGGCTTGAGTAAGAAATGAAAGATCAGGACCAAAGTCAATTTTTTTATTGTGCTTATTTTAACCCCTTTATTAAAGGGCCAGTTTCTTACTGTATTTCTCAGGTGTCCGTTTACATTAAGGCAGCAGTCACTTCTTTAGTTTTAGTCTTGTCACATGAGAAATGTGGGTAAATCCAAAATGGGACCACAAGGGGAGCCATCATAAATAATAACATTTTATGTTTCTTTCCCACCCACTACAAAATAATAGAACAATAATGCTTTGTGGCTATTCTACTGCACTAAGGTATAGCACTTATCTCAAAGAGGTAAGAATGCAGAAATAATCAAATGATCTGTTTGGCTTGGCATTTATACAGTAAGTGCTTTGCCATTTATTCTTGCAAGTATTGAGTTGGGAAATTAGTCTAAACCAGCTAGCACATCTTTGAAGTTTATTAATAGACCAGCAGGTAGGCAGGGGTCTATTCAGAGGTATTTGAACCCATGTCATGAGATCAATTCAGTAAACACTAGAAAACCCATAGGTTATCATTTAATAGTACAATTAACGTATGGATCTTTTAAGATAAATAATTTCAAAGTTTTGGTGAATTTAAAAACAATAATTCATTGACATTTAATAGATCTTTTTATTATCTTTCTGTTACTTTTCCATACCAGCAATAGCAGTAAGACTATGACACTACATAGAACCTACCCAAGTAGGAGTTTTGCCACTGCCAGCCTTTTAATCTGGCAGTGTACATGGCCTCATTCACTCTGTTCCTCCTGTATGCCTTCATGGAGCTGTCAGTATAGCGAACACACCATAGCATGTAGCCTCATGATGACATGCATATGAAGAAATATTCAGAAATTTAAATCATCATCACAATGAGCAAAAAGTTAGAAATAGCATATGTTTTTAAAAATAGCTTGAATCTGAAATATTCATTTGAAAAGTGACCATAGTGGGTCTGTAAAATGCAAAGGGTACCTATCATGAGCATTCTACATACATTGCACTTTGACAACTGTTTCATTGAAATGAAAAATTAACCGTGACAGATAAAAATTCTAACTAGTCTCTCAGGTCTCCTAGAAGGACAAGCTTTGCACAGCTTGCTTGGTTTTCTGTAAATCACCATGGCAACACTCTGTTTTAGGTTTCTTGTTTAGACCCACATTTAGTCTCTGCTAGGGATGAGTATTTATTAATTTCTGATTATTTGGTGCAGTCGGTAACTACCAATAAATTAGAGAAATTTTACATTAAACATTAAAAGACATCTAGAGTGACACTACAAGTTTTTAAGTTTTAATTGCTGGCATTATTTTGTTTTATTATTAGGGATGTTTAATTCTAAACAACTGTCACTCAGTGAAGGCTGATCTCATGAGGTTAAGCTCACTAAGTGCTCTGAGACATTGAAAATGGTAAAATTACTGTGCAAATAGGGTGCAATACAGCCAAAGTCCATTTAGATAGATCACGGTAAGAATAACTGAGCTCAGGGATGGGATCTCAAAACTTCAGAGTTCTATGTCTCTCTGCCATTCACTGTGTCCCCTTGATCAACTTAGTTAACCTCTGTGTCTCAGTTTTCCTATTTGCAAAATGTGATAATATTACTTACCTAAATCACAAAGATACTTGGAAGTGTTTGTTTAGTGTTTTTAAAATATAAAGTGCTATACTGCATAAGAGTGAAGTATTATTACTCATAACAATATCAGCATCATCTATGGACCACAAAGTGCTCTACAAACATCAGTCAAGTGTGAAGCATGAGAGTTCCTGTGAAGATGGTAGTGTACCCATTTAACATGGGAAAACTGAATTACAGAGAGATTAAGGTCCAGATTTTTCAAGGTATTTAAGTGTTGCACTCAGTGTTACAACATTTAAGTGATTTGGGGGCCTAAATCTCATTTTCAGAAGGAATTGAGGTACTTTGGGATTTAGGATCAGTTAGACATTCTAATGGTGAGTGCGCAATCCCTCAATACCTTGAAAAATCTGGGCCTAAATGTCTTGCCCAGGTTAACAAAGAGAAACAGTAGCGGAAGGGATGGGAGGAGAACCATAGGAGTCCTCACTTCCATTCTCCATTCTGCTAGACAAAACCTCTTTACTTCCCCATTGTTCAGATCAAGTTATTTTCTTTTTATCCAAGAGAAGAGAATTATGCTTCTTGGGTACTGTTTCTTGATTTTGTTATCAGTGGTGACTATCATTTATAAATCTGGTACATCTTCAACTAGATTTTCGAACCCTATTTTTACATACATTTTTATTTTATATGATTAAGAAGCAAAATATATAAACTAACATTATAACATTTTCTGTGGTCCAGCTGCCAGTGGGGCAGACACAAGGCTCTGCTATTTTCCCCTTGATTATAGCAGATCGTAGCCAATGTCTTTTTTGCAGCGTGGAGGCATGTCTTCTTGGCCCACTGTCCCCACTGCATTCTTGCCTCTTGCCCTACAGTAGTGGTCACACCAGTATGCTTGTTTGTTTGACTTACCTGTCATAACTAGTCTGCTGCCTTTGATCTTTATAACCTAGGGCTGGTCAAAACATTTCACATGAAAGGTTTTCCCACTGGAAAATGGGGTTTTGTCAAAATCAGAATTTTCAGAAGGGAAAGATCCATTTTTGACTGACTGTTCCAACGGGAAAATTGAAGAAGAGAAAAAGTAGTTGTTGCTCTGTATAATATATTCAGTACCACCCGCCTCCACAACAATGAAGCTAGAGAAGGGCCAGCTAATATCTAAAGTCTGGAGAAAGGATCTCATGTTTTCTACACGTGGTATTCCTAGTCCATTCATCCATCCCCAGAACATTGTTCTCTTGCTGAGAAAACACAGATGGTAAGGCACTCTGGCTAGATCAACGGAATGATGACAGAAAGATCAGCTTTCTTGAACTGAGTAAATTCAGGAGTCATATTCAGTAAAGTATCAGGGGGTAGCCGTGTTAGTCTGTATCCACAAAAACAACAAGGAATCTGGTGGCACCTTGAAGACTAACCGATTTATTTGAGCATAAGCTTTTGCTCAAATAAATCTGTTAGTCTTTAAGGTGCCACCGGACTCCGTGTTGATATTGTACATGAAGTTCACTTCTTCAGCCCTGAAGGGAATATCTCACTTGCACATGACATCCACTGAGACAGCCATGCATCAAGTCTACCAGCTCTTAGTCATGCAATTCTGCTGTCCTAATATCTCCAGATCAGCCTTAGCCTGGGTGTCAGTAAATTAGGTGGATAAGGTAAGTAACTTCCAACATAGGTCAGAGAAATCAATTCATATATCATCTGGCCTTCAGTGTCAAATTATAGATCAACATTATATAAAGCTCCCAGGTAAAATACAGGCAGTCTTATCTTAGCCAGAAGAGTAATGGTGCATCACCCTTAAGCAGGCATATTTCAAATAAGATATTCCTGGTTAAAAATGATCAGTTGTTTGTTCAAACTCTGGATGTTATAGTAATGCTGATAAGAAAAAAACACTGAGACCAGTGGACCTGAGAGATAATTTAGCATCAGCCAATCTCAGTCTCAGTTAGCTTAATCTCCAAATCCTACTTGGTCGCTGGAATCTATATCCATCAGAATCATTTTCAGTTCACTGCCCTGCCCTTTCAACTAGCTTCACTCCCAAGAACATTCACCATAGAGGTTTTTAAGGTCAGGCTTGACAAAGCCCTGGCTGGGATGATTTAGTTGGGGATTGGTCCTGCTTTGAGGGTCCTCCAACCCTGATATTCTATGATTCTGAGTGCTGGTCACTATGAGTGCAGCAATGTAGGAGGGAGTTTCATTAATTCCCTATGTAGGCTGGCTCCTCTGAGCTCCTTCACTGTAGAAACACAAAGTCATTGGAATGTCATCACAGATATTTCAGTGGTTATCTTTGGTGGTGAAAACAAAACAAGGGCTCATTAAGGCCAACCCATATAATCAGGCATCTCAGAGCCGGATGCTATTTACATAGAATGAGAAAATATGTTCCTCCAAGACTCTGGAGGTCAGAGACATGAATTAAAATCTTTTAATCATTTTCTCCTTTCCCAGGAGCCATTGCTCCACTCTGATTCTACTCAGCTCAGTCAATCTTAGTTGTGTCAATGGGTTATTTGCAAAAGCAAGGTACTTGCAGAAGTTGCTCGAAACTAAACTGGCTCCATGAGGATGTCAGAAGGCAAATAGAAGCTTAATGTGGGCACATCCTTGAATTTCCTCCAGGCTAATGAATGAGACCTCTCATGGACGTATCTCTGAGATCTTCATCCATAGGAAGCTAGCCACTAATGATGGGATTAAAGTCACTGGAAGCAGTAGATGCTCAGCCCCTCTGAATATCAAACCATAAGAGAAATGGAGGACCTCTTGGACCAACCTTTGGAGAAGAGAGAAAAGGTCCTGTAGAAGATAAAAATTCTCTCTTCCTCCTTGAGAATGAGAGAGTATTTGTCCTTATTTTCTATTCCCTTCAAACCATTGGGTAGAGATTTTAATTCCTTCAAGGTTTGTGCTTGCGAGCTTCACTTTTTAAAATTCCTCTTATATTTTTCACCAACACCAGATACTCTGTCAGACTTGCTCTACAGCACTTTTCTCACAAATGCTTTTTACCTTTATTAGGATACAGCTCTTCCAGACATCTGTCTCATCCATCGCCCAAGGAGGAAGTCCTTCATTCCCTTTGATATTAGAAAGGCCCTTAAGATTTATCTTCTCTTCAAAACTCAAATGCAGTTTTCATCCTGCACAAAGGCCGCAAACTGGGATCACAAGCTTCCAGGCCAGGATCACCCTGTGGACCAAGAATAGTATTTCAAAATCACATAAGCGAGGGTTTTGTAAAAATCAGGACTCATTTGTTTAGATGCCTTTTGGCCAGAGTAAGGTAGAAGCTTTGGTTGAATAGCTGTGTGAGGCAGCCACCTGGGAGTCATTGCACATCACCACAAAACACAGCCGAAGTAATATGATGGCTTTGGCACACAGTGTTTTCAGTCACTGAGATCTCAGGCCAGTCCTACTGTGATAGACTGTTCCCCAACTCCCTTCTGTGCCCTCAAAACATTTTTCTTGGAATTTTAGGTAGCAACCCAAACATACTGAAATGTTTCGTGATCGTCATGCACAGAAGTGAAGTGGAGAATCTGGTCAAAATTAATCTAGAGTCCATATCAGCCCAGGTCATGAGAGATTTGGGCAGACCCCTTACTGATAGCCTTTCAGGTAAAATTAGCAAAATGAATGTGCTTCCCTGGATACTGTATATCTTGAGAATGTCCCAGTCTTCCATTTTATTTTAGGAAAATTAGTGAATTTTTAAAAATATTTTTCTGGGGGTGGGGGGTGATGAGGAGGCCTAGACTGGCTTTGTGTAAATTGCAATTCCCAGTCACATCTGGAGGCTTCTATTTCCCCATCTGGCAGCATAATCATATAGTCTTTATCCTTAGCCAGGCAGCCTTATGGCTCCAGAACACAACAAAACTGATCCCTCCCTTGCTGCTGGTGGAACAAGAGTTGTTACTTCACTTTCCATTGGCAGGAATACTGGATACAGCGTATTGCCGTTTTCATCATAAAATGTCACCTACAGAATTGTCTATAAAACATGGGTCCCTTTGGCAAGAAAAATTAAATTCCACCCCTTCTCTCACACTGATGCTCTACTTTGGAGCAACCCATTGTTGACAATTGACAGAAAGCCATTAATGTGGAGAGGGTGGATAGATAAAAGGGATAACTTGGGTCTGTCAATTGATCTTAGAGGATCCGTTTCTGCCATTCAAGCACTCCAACAACAATATTGCCATATGACATATGCCGGAGGCCTCATGCATATCCTTGGAATTTTTAAATATCATAGACAGCAATTTCCTAACTCAAAAAGTGTTGCATTCAACATGGGGGATTCTGTATTAGACCTTGTTGTGGCAGATAAAAAGGAACTGATCACCAAATGAAAAATAAATGGTAGCTTAGGTACCAGTGATCATGACTTGATCACATTTATAATGTAAAATACAATAAAGTCCAGACCACTGATATTTTATACACACGTGGTGCTTTAAAAGGGTCAATTTCATAAAGCTAAAAATAATTCTGAGCCAGATCAGCTGGGAGGAAGAATTTACTCATGAAAATATAAATGATAATTGGGAATTGTTTAAGAACATTTTACTAGATGCCCACAATCCCACAATTGAGGAAGAAGGCCATAGTGCTTTAAAAAATGGCCTGGTTTAGAGGGGAAGTGAAGGCAGCTATAAAAAAAATAAAAGTAATATATAACAAATGGAGGAAAGAGGAAGTTGACAGTAGTGAATATTAATCATAATAGTATAATTGTAAAAATTGATAAGGGAAGCAAAGGGACTGGTCAGCAGAGGCAAGGACAAATAGAGCTACTGTAAGGTGGGTGCAAAACTGGTTGGAAAACCATGAGTGCAGGGGACTGGACTAGATGACCTCTCATGGTCCCTTCCAATTCTATGATTCTATGAATACAAACTATCTGATCCAGCTGCATGGCATTACCTGCCGCTTAAGCATCCCTTGAAAGATGTATTTGGTCTTGATGCACTGGGAGTACCATAGGCTGCAGGATTGTTGTTGATGTAGACAGAGTTTCATAGATCCATAACCAGCTGTATAGCCTGTTGTGAATTCCTGACCCAAAAGACCCTGCCTAATTTAGATTGCCTGGAACAAAGCGTTGTATAATTCTTTGAACTCTAGCCAATGGGGAAGTGCCTTGCAAAACATTAAAAACTCTACTATCGATCTATTATTAAGGCTGATGGAGCAAAAAATTATTTAATTCACACTGGTTCCCACACAGGTTACAGTGCCCTGCCAAAATAGACTGCTGCTGTAATTGTGGGTCTCCCAGAGCAACACCGGCTCACAAGTTTTGGGATTGTCCCAAGATACAATCCTTTTGGCTAGAAGTAGTCAGGAGATTAATATGATAATGGATACCTCCTTAAAAATTACTTCCCAGAACTGTGTTTTGGGATATATCCCATCATCTTGGAAGCTCTCCAACTCACTGAAAGCTTGGTTCTCTAGAGCAGTGCTTATAACCAAATGACTGTTATTGCTTAGATGAAACAGCAGACTGCCGCCAGGGGTAGAAACTTGTCTCATTGACTTGGCTGATGTGGCAGCTACAGAGCAGGTAACGTTTCAGAGAAAAGTGACCTCAGACAATTTGAAAAATTTGATCTAACTTTTTAGAAACCTGTGATTAATTCCTGGCAGATAGAAACAGATGTAATTCTCCTTTCTCCTCCCTGTCCCTTTCCTTCCTTTTCTTTCCCTCCCTTCCCTTTTTTTCTGTTCTTCACTTATTTTGCAGGAAAAAATAATAAAATATAAATTAAAAAAATTCTTTCCCATGTCTGTGCTTACTGTTTGTATTTGGAGGTACTGTTTGTCAGTAAACATCTTCTGTGCTGGTGACAGACTGACTACAGAGGAACAGATGTCTTACCTGATAATTCCTTTCTATTGTCTGGCTACATCAGTGCAAATATCCATGTATGAGAACATACATTATGTAGGTCAGGATCAGTGGTTACTGATTCACCTGACTACAGTGTTCCCTAGTAAAATTGTTAAAGTCTCTGCAGGGCTTATATCATTTCTTCCCAGGCAGGGCTTTTTTTTATTCCTTCAGTTCCTTGGTTGCCTGTAATCCATTAGTTGTTTTCCTTTTAGAAAATAATTTTCATTAGTTAGGCTAGGGTGTTTAACCGTTTTGTTTTCAGCCATGGAAATCATCAACAATAAACTACTGAAGGCATTCCTGAAAGCTCCAAATAGGGCATTGGCTATAACTTGCCTTACTAGAGTAGAAAGACTGTCCCATTCAGTCAGACCACAGACACACAGAGACACACACACGCGCACAGGTAAGAAATATTGTTTGATCTTATTCAGAGCAATATTCAGTGGAATTCTTCAAGACATCAGTGTTTCAACAAAGTCACTGTACTAGGATGGTTTGCCTTATATGGTATAGAAGATCACTCTGTTCATTATAGGTCTAGCAGTATATAGGGATGATAACGTATGCTGAGGAAGCATAGGCAAGCTTAACTCAGGACTTGTCTTCTATGGGTTTGTGTCAGACCTCAAAATATTCTATTTACTTTGATTCTTTAATTTTGTTTGCCATATTTATAATGGTGCTAAAATTCCATTTTCCAGAAAATTCCAGTATTTTATGAGTTTAGTTCCTCAGCTTTCATAGCAGATCTGTTGACAAAGTGTTAATGATAGCATCACTGGCATGACACTATAATGCTGTTTTATGAGTTGAGGAGCTTGAGTAAGCCAAATTGCTCATCTCAAGAACATTCTCAGTCATTATGACTTGATTATGGCCTATATTTCACAGACTGATGGTGATGATTGACTGTTCAGACTTGAGTGAGACAAGAAGGAGCAACTCCTTTTGTAACCTCTGCAAACAAACTATAGGTCTAATCGTTGCCTCTGCTGTAATGTACTGAAATTCTGTAAGACTTCCAAGATTTCAAATCTCATCATATGAGATATGTTACTAACAGGTTTTTACACTAGAATGTCTGTTAATTGTTCCTAATGACTTCAACAATTAGGCAAAAATGTAAGTTCCCAAAAGAAACAAAACTCTATTATAATAACTTTCTGAACCACTATGTTTGTTGGTGTATTAAACATGTATATCTTACATTATACAAAACTATCTGTTTATATGCTAGCAAAAGCTTTTTCCAGGTTTCACTCTGTAAGAGCAACAGAATGGGAATTAGCATCAGCCATTTTCTTAAATAAGAAATGATTGTAGAAAAAAAAATCTAGTGGTCATCTAAGAAGCCTGCATGTTCTTTGTTTGTTGGATAATTCTAAGAGTTCCTAGTGTGATTCACAGTTGCTTTAGATATAGTTTATATACAGCCAAAAGCGTACATTTGATCTTCTCTCTGATTTTCCCCCTCCCCTCCCAAACAAAAAGTTTGCTGCCACTGTTATACACAATCTCAGTGTCTATTTTGAGACCAAACATATAACCCAAGACACTCTATAACCTTGTTTCATAAATCAGTAAGGCTATTGGCCTTTTCTTTTACCAAGAAAGCTGCAGTATGGTACCTCCATGGAAAACCTTACCGAGTATTAAACTTGCTCCCAGATCCCTGGTCTCTGTTAGGGCAGTGCTATGTTGCGAATTGGGATGTACATCCAATTTTTTTGTCAACAGTTTTAACAGTTTTCTTAGAATCATAGAATCATAGAATATCAGGGTTGGAAGGGACCTCAGGAGGTCATCTAGTCCAACCCCCTGCTCAAAAGCAGGACCAATCCCCAATTAAATCATCCCAGCCAGGGCTTCATCAAGCCTGACCTTAAAAACTTCTAAGGAAGGAGATTCCACCACCTCCCTAGGCAACGCATTCCAGTGTTTCACCACCCTCCTAGTGAAAAAGTTTTTCCTAATATCCAACCTAAACCTCCCCCACTGCAACTTGAGACCATTACTCCTTGTCCTGTCCTCTTCTACCACTGAGAATAGTCCAGAACCATCCTCTCTGGAACCACCTCGCAGGTAGTTGAAAGCAGCTATCAAATCCCCCCTCATTCTTCTCTTCTGCAGACTAAACAATCCCAGTTCCCTCAGCCTCTCCTCATAAGTCATGTGTTCCAGACCCCTAATCATTTTTGTTGCCCTTCGCTGGACTCTTTCCAATTTATCCACATCCTTCTTGTAGTGTGGGGCCCAAAACTGGACACAGTACTCCAGATGAGGCCTCACCAATGTCGAATAGAGGGGGACGATCACGTCCCTCGATCTGCTCGCTATGCCCCTACTTATACATCCCAAAATGCCATTGGCCTTCTTGGCAACAAGGGCACACTGCTGAGTCATATCCAGCTTCTCGTCCACTGTCACCCCTAGGTCCTTGTCCGCAGAGCTGCTGACTAGCCATTCGGTCCCTAGTCTGTAGCTGTACATTGGGTTCTTCCATCCTAAGTGCAGGACCCTGCACTTATCCTTATTGAACCTCATCAGATTTCTTTTGGCCCAATCCTCCAATTTGTCTAGGTCCCTCTATATCCTATCCCTGCCCTCCAGCGTATCTACCACTCCTCCCAGTTTAGTATCATCTGCAAATTTGCTGAGAGTGCAATCCACACCATCCTCCAGATCATTTATGAAGATATTGAACAAAACCGGCCCCAGGACCGACCCCTGGGGCACTCCACTTGACACCGGCTGCCAACTAGACATGGAGCCATTGATCACTACCTGTTGAGCCCAACAATCTAGCCAACTTTCTACCCACCTTATAGTGCATTCATCCAGCCCATACTTCTTTAACTTGCTGACGAGAATACTGTGGGAGACCGTGTCAAAAGCTTTGCTAAAGTCAAGAAACAATACATCCACTGCTTTCCCTTCATCCACAGAACCAGTAATCTCATCATAGAAGGCGATTAGATTAGTCAGGCACGACCTTCCCTTGGTGAATCCATGCTGACTGTTCCTGATCACTTTCCTCTCATGTAAGTGCTTCAGGATTGATTCTTTGAGGACCTGCTCCATGATTTTTTCTTAGTCGTTCTTGACTTAGTAGTCAACTTGTTAAGCACTTCAGACTCTGCTTTTACTGAGGACAGAATACAGTATCGCTCTGTGTGTATGTTTCCATTGCATCGGAGATGTGACTGCAGGATATGCAGACATACCTGTACTAGCTTTGATCTAGCTAGCTGGAATAATGTCAGGGAAGCTATAGCAGCAGCACAGGCTGGCCACTTGAGTACATATCCAGGGACCTGGGAGAGCTCATACAGCCCATATTGCTACCCATCATGCCACAGCGTCACTGCTGCTGCTGTTGTTTGAACTAGCTACCTCAGGTCTGTTTGCACATGCTTCAGTCACACTTTTGATGGCTGTATGGACATACTCTGGGGTCCCCACCAGTGATTGTCCATGGGTAACAATATCTATGAACCTATTCCAGTTGTCTTAAATAAGAGGTTTCAGAGTAGCAGCCGTGTTAGTCTGTATTCGCAAAAAGAAAAGGAGGACTTGTGGCACCTTGGAGACTAACACATTTATTTGAGCATAAGTTTTCATGAGCTACAGCTCACTTCATCGGATGCATCCACTGAATGCATCCGATGAAGTAAGCTGTAGCTCATGAAAGCTTATACTCAAATAAATTCGTTAGTCTCTAAGGTGCCACAAGTACTCCTTTTCTTTTTTCTTAAATAAGAGTAGATTTTATTGGCACATAGACATCATTACAAATGAAAGGATAGGTACAAAATAGTATATCTGCATATTCCAATGCTCTATAAAGATGAACTACCATAAGCCAAACATTTAAATAATGAATTGTTGTACAGTCCTCATAAAAGTCTTGTTTGCAAAAACAAACAAACAAAAAAGTACTTTTCCTCACCCAGCTTTAATCTTTGTGTGTGTATCACTCTTTCTCCTAGCCTAAACATTGCCTGTTTTTCACTGGGAGTGTCTGTCATATGACCCAAGGTAATGTTCCTCTGTTAGCCAGCTTTCTCCTTACATTATTGGAAACATTTCTTTTCTATGCTAAATTCACTTTGTTAGACAAGTTACTATTTACTTCAGCTGCCAAAACCATTTTTGTCAAGCTTGTGCTGAGTCCTACAGCACCACACGTATGAATTTTAGTCATTATACTGGAATAGTTCCCTTCAAAATCCTATTGATTATTGTTAAGTTTCATGTAAGAATTCTCAACTCACACTTTCGGAGGTATAGGTTGACCTATACAAGCTGTGTGGCTCAATTGTTCAAGATAAGCAGAATCATGTACGAATATAGAAATGACAAAAATCGGTACCTTATGCCCCAGTGCTGCAGAGAATTATGTACATGCTTAATCTGAGAGAGTCTGAGTAGTCCCACTGCTTTTGATGAGATTACTCACAGTCCTTAAAGTTAAGAAATCTGTGTAAGTCATTTCAAGATTGAGGCCTGACATAGTAGTATAGTTACACAGCTATACAATCCCATATCCATTGTAAAGTCCTGTGTGCCCCCTTTTGGTCTGGTGTGGTGCTGCAGGCGTGCCCCACCTCAATGTTTCACGGTAATAGCTTTGCCTGGGGCAAAGAGAAGCCAACAGACGTTAACAAAACAATCCTGTTTTAATAGGGCTTCAGGAAAAAGCAATTACAATAAACAGTTTGTTAGGTCCTCCCCTTAGGACCCAGGTTCAGAGCTCCCAAAGTTAATGTCCACAACAGCAGGTATCCCAGTCTGATTAGGTTAGTCTCCTGGAGCTTGAGAGAAACCACCACCCACTTCAGCCTGCCTGGCTTCTACTTCCCTGTCCCTACTTAGTTTCCTCTTTCTGTTTTATATAGCCTTGGCCTAGGGTAGGGCCGGGCAGGGCCTCCTTGATTACCCCAGGCTTTCCCTACTGTAGGTCCAGCCTGTCCCTTAAACAGATAATACACTATTTCACATCCACTTATAGTTATCCATAATATCCAGAATATCTGAAGCATAATTTGTGTGTAGTAACTCAGTTGTATACAGAGTAACAACTAGTCTCCAAAGGAAGCCAAATGAGTCTAAGGTATGAAGCTCAGGGGATATATTTTCTTTGATTTACTTCTCTGTACAAATAAATAAATAACCTGTGCGACACTGCTGAGGAGGTTTATCAAAAAATAAAGCCAGGTGCAGATCAAAGATACATCCCAGAAGTGCACCTGATAATTACAGTAGGATTAGTGTAAAATGAGTGCATTTATTACCAGCCTTATCATTCTGTATGTTTAGAGAGGGCATGTGCTTTATTTTAATTAGCTGTTTCTTTCACTGGATTGTTTTGCCAAACCATCCAAATAAACAGAAAAAATGTAACCATTGGTCAAAATGCTTGTAGCAAATCTCATTTTAAATTGAAGCAATTTATTCAGAAACCAATCTACTACTGCAGCAGTAATCAATGTGTTTTCCCTTAGAGTAGACCCGTTCTTGTTTTGCTGAAGGACTATTGTTAATTGCCTGTATCTAAATGATTGCTCTGCTCTTGAATGTAACTCTTTGGCACTTGTTCATTTGTTGCGTTTAACAGAATGCCAGTTCCCCTAAGGTTCTGCCTGATAATTTTTCTTTACAATGTTCAACATTCAGTCTCAGTCCCTTAAAGAGAGCAAGGTTTGTCATTTTAACATCATAACACAAAAGCTAAACAGATTTTAAAAGGTTTAAGCTTTTTGTTTCTCCCCTCTGATGTGGAATTGTGCTGAAACTGAATCTTTTTAAAATGCTGCCACTCCAGGCAACTTGAACTTGAGCAGAAAAAGTGCATCACACTTCAAAGAGAGGGTAATGCTTGCTGTAGCAACCAGGCCCAAAGTTTAATACAAAAGATAGAATAAAGCAATGGAGTGTGAAGACAAGTACGTCTTGCTACCTCTGCTTACAGTCTAGTGTTAATGGTCACTACATAACTATATCCAGCTATAATACATCACTTTTCATCGATTGATGTCAAAGTGCTTTAAGGAAGTCAGTATCATTATCCCTATTTTACAGATTGGGAAATCAAGGCACAGGAAAGCTTAGTACAGCCCCAGGGGGTCAGTCAGGCTTGTACTCAGATGGCTAGCCTGTGCCACGACCACAATGGCCACACTGCAGTTTTTAGCACACTTGCTTGAGCAGCATAACTAGTGCAAGTCTGTTTACCGGGGCTGGCAGGTATGCTTCCAGGTGCAGTGTAGACATACCCTTAGGATCAGTGAAAGCTCTTATGAATTTTGCTGTGTTGCTCTGTCAATGGGTATGAGGCAATGCTATATGAATTCAGATTGATTTGATTAAAAGGAAATAACTATACATGCTATACCTGCTCTAGAGATGTTTGTAGTTCCAGTAATGAAAATTGCATGAAAATGTCCTTTAAAAGAGACGCTGTATTGACCAAAGTACTACTTTTCATATAGCATATTAGTTTGCACGTTGATGGTGGAAAGACAACTATGTACAGTGTTTTCTGTTTAATCGCTCAATCGTTAATTTTGGGGAACATTTTGTTTTTGAATAGTAAAGTTTTTCTTGCCTTTAATGCAACATAACAGCAGGCATATAAGTGGTATATTCTGCACCTAGCAACGTACCATATTAATTCCTCATATTCTGGTTACCACTGAACAGCTGCGTCACATGTGGTGCAAAATGATAAACGAGCTATTGTAAGCCAGTGTAGTGTAATTTCCATTTCCATTTATTTTCCAAAATATTGTATTACTAGCCTATGCAAACTGTATTCTTTTAAAAAAAGAAAAGGAGGACTTGGGGCACCTTAGAGACTAACCAATTTATTTGAGCATACGCTTTCGTGAGCTACAGCTCACTTCATCGGATGCATACTGTGGAAATTGCGGAAGACATTATATACACAGAGACCGTGAAACAATACCTCCTCCCAGCAGGAGAGTGGGATGAGAGGAGGTATTGTTTCAAGGTCTCTGTGTATATAATGTCTTCCGCAGTTTCCACAGTATGCATCCGATGAAGTGAGCTGTAGCTCACGAAAGCTTATGCTCAAATAAATGAGTTAGTCTCTAAGGTGCCACAAGTCCTCCTTTTCTTTTTTTGCGAATACAGACTAACACGGCTGTTATCTGAAACCTGTATTCTTTTAAGTAAGCCTCCTCTGTACAGACCAGAAAAGTACTGAAAGTATGAAATAACAAGCACTGATCTTAAAAATGTTAACACAAAGGAGTTTCTACCACAGTTTAGAAAAGAATTATATGGAATGTAAATACTTTTATTTTATTTTATTTTATTTTATTACACTTCTAGTGTCCTCTGGGGAGCAATGAAACCTTTTTAACAGTTGTGTGTATCAGAATAATAAAAAAGTGTCCATTTATTGGTAGAACATAGTAAAATTAAATGGAACTTTTCTCTAATCTTTTATTTCTTTAATTAAATTGTATAATAATGTATTATTACATATACATAACCAAAAAGTTTACCTGGATAACATGAGGGTTTACATTGCTTAACCCAAGTACATGCTGCCCAAATGGAGGCAAATGTTACGAAGACAGGATGTTGTTTATAGGGCACAGTGCCCCTTAGTAGTGCATTATGTAAAGTTTTCCTTATGGAACTCTGTATTCTCTTCCAGTTAGGCTTTTTATCAGCCAAAATGTGTCCATTCAATTTCTAAGTCCTGTCCCAGTCCTTCTTCAAAACTGGGGGTTAGAAATATTTAAAATTAATGGGTTTTCCTGGGATATACCAAGTTACTGTTCCTCTCTATTTTTAATGTAGCAAACAAACAAAACCCTTGGAGCTTTGCACTGTTTCATATCTTTTTTTTTCTTTTCGCACTCTGATTTCTTATTTGAAAAGTAGTGAAAATAATAACAAAATGGACTCAAAAGAGTTACTTCTGCTTTCTTGAGTATTCATCTACTGAAAGTAGGATCAGCAGACAATGATGTCTATCACTTATTGTTATTATCTGATAAATGACATCACTAAGGAGATTGCTGTTGTCAGACAGATAGTGCTGCATTTGATTGGCTTCTTCGTCCTGAGGGATTGAGCTACATGACAATGATCTCCATCTATCATGTGAATCTTCAGTGGTACAATGTAACAAAGGAAGAGTGGTCATGCTCTGAATCTGAATGTCTGAACTGACAAATTGGGATGATTTGCAACATCTAAACAAAAGCCCTCCCTGTTTAGGGAGAGACAGGGGGAATAACGATGAATTACAGATCAAAAGGAAACTGTCAGATATTAACACATAACTGAGGAATGTGGTTTTTGGGGTTCCAAGGATGATTTGTCTTCATATCCCACAAGCATTTTTATTTATATTTTGAAAAAGTAAAATGGTTATCTTTAATCTAATGCAATTGACAGAAACCCAACATGAAACAGTTGTGTGTTCTGATATTTTGTGTGAGGTGTTGGGGAGGAGGGTTGTGTCTGCCTTCAGCTCCACAAAAGGAGAGCAGTTATATGTGCTTAAAATATGAATGCTGTGACATAATATATCTATTGCGAGCAAAACAGTGATATACAGATATATATTAAACCTGCACAGAACATTGAGTAAAAACAGTTGACTGACTTTTCACATAACCTATTTAAAATGTGGTATGAGGGTATTTACATATATATAAAGGAAAAACTGCATTATCTGTATGTTTCTCAGAGGGTCCCATAAATAATCTGGAAAATTAAATGCAAAAATCCTGCATTTGCATTCTACTGTTATCTTCAACCTGCAAAATATCTCCAGTGTTATCCTTTCTCCAGTTCTGAATGTGGTTGTTATTACATTTTATAATTCTTTGCAGAGCTGATGTATACAGTTGAGCTTGCTGGTGGGCTTGGTGCTATTCTGCTGCTGCTTGTTTGTTTAGTGACTATCTACAAGTGTTACAAGATTGAGATTATGCTCTTCTACAGGAATCATTTTGGAGCTGAAGAACTAGATGGAGGTAAGGCATCTTCTCAGTATGTTTCCTACTTTCTAAATGTGCCGGTCTCTTTTTTCAAGTGGTTAATTTTCATTTTGGAGCAAGAAGTGTTAACAATGCGGCAACCATCAGTGGCGTTTCTCTCACTGCATTAGGCACTGCATTGAAAATGCATCCCTAGACAGCAGATTAGAAGCAATGATTGTTTGACTGATGCATTTGCTGCTCTGCAGATCTCCAGGAGACACCTGTATCTTTTAGATTTTTACTCCCAACACCAAATGTAAATTACAAACATTCTATCAATATTGAAAGCCAACTTCACTTCCCCATAAACAAGTGAGTGTCTCCTCTAATTATATTCCCCCAAAGTATTGAGAGGCTGAAGTGAATCTCAGTTTGCTCCTTGTTTAAGCTGATCAGTTTTGATAAACTGTACTGCATGTTTTGGAATTTACCCACCAGTCTATGCTCTTGAGTGTATTACTTACCTGTTTAGAGAGTGGCTAAGGTTGATTAAACTAGTTGTTCTGCAGATGTGGTGATTCAAAGACATCTAGTTTAAACAATAGGAATTGGCATTATTTGCACTGAATTATACACTACTTTTACCATTGAAGAAAAATGTTGTATGTGTCTCTAACCACACTAATCAGTGTCACAGCTGAATAGCAAACTAGGTTGAACACTGGGCTTCGATTAATTAGGCTTGGTGCCTTCAGTCACAGTTCTTGCTGTTTCAGACTGATACCATATGCGTGATACACTATATCCTTATTTACGAAAACCCTATTGAAATAAGGGTGTTAACCACTATTGAAGATACAAAGTATGGCTAGATGATATCCTGTTATATTTTATAGTGTGATGTGTGTGGGATGGGAGATGTTAGTCAAATCTGTCACAGTGAGGATGAACAGAGGCAGTAAAATTATAGGGGCCTATGTAATGTCATAGGATGGTGAACATTATGCCTAAGATCCCCAGGAGTTGACCCACTTCTTCCTACAATATAAAAATATGTGAAGATGTGAAAAAGCTAGTGCCAAAACAACAAAATCAGACTCAAGTAATCTCACCTGCTATACACACCCACACATACCCCCCCACACATAAATATATCAGTATCTTGCATCTCTGTGTCACCTTCTACTGAGAGATCACAGAAAAATGCTTTGCAACATTAATTTGTTAACTCATATAACACCCCAGTGTGATAGATTAGTATTACTACTCTTACGGTGAGGAAACTGAGACGCAGAGAGATTGTGACTTGCTCAGCATCACACAGGTTTTTGGTAGAACCTGCTTTCTTCATAGCATGACCAAATGTCCCAATTTTATAGGGACAGTCCTGATATTTTGGGCTTTTTCTTATATAGACTCCTATTACCCCCCACCCCAGTTCCGATTTTTCACACTTGCTATCTGGTCGTCCTATTTCTTCGGGAACCAACCTCCCTGACAAAGCAAACTATCCTCTCCTTGTATGGATCTGTCTCCAGCTTGCAGTTCTTGCTTTCTAGAATTTAAGAACCCACATGGTTGGAAACATTACACACTGTAGTCTTATTACTTCACTGACCTGGGGAAGTGAAAATCCATCAGTCATTCTGAGATCCAAATCTCCCATTTAAAAATAGTAACCAAAAAGCACTCTTAGCAAGAAACTGGGTTAGGTTTTTGAAGAGGGAAAAATTAATATAATTGTCTATTTAAGTCAGTCTTCTCAGTAAAATAGATTCTGCCATTACAGCAAGTAGAGAAGATGTTCTCTTTAGATAATAAAAACAGCAGAAATTTTATGTGCTTAGCTCTGGTAATATGCTAAGTGAAATATTACTCTGAGATGCCAAGCAAAATAGAAAGTGTTGAATAAAGTGGAGCACATCAAAAGCAGAAAGAAAAACCTGTTGCACTGAGGGAGTTACTGCAGCTGGACTTTTTACCCTAAGTGTCTGTTTCACTTAAGTTCTCCAAATTAATGCACATGAAGGAAGGCATAAAGGAAATGCCTTATGGACCAATACATTATACTTTGTATAGGAAGACATTGTAGAAGTAGGCTCCTGTCCTTTGTAGTTTTTATTACAAATAAGCATTGTGCTTCATTGTACTTTCCAGAGGCTCTCCACAAAATGCTCTTTTTCAAAATTCTCCCTATCCCTATCTTCTGAGGGGCATTAGCCATGTACCCACATGTTATCCATAATTTACATCATGTTCTGTCATATCTCAGAATAACATTTAGATAAGCAAACATTGACATATTAACAAGCTCTTTTTGTACAGTGTGCTGAATCCACAGAGGATTCCAAACACTCTAAAATTTAGATCCAATTAAATTTCTCAGCAGAAGATATCCCTCAAAATGCAGTGTTCAGTTTCTTTCCTGACTGGAGTGTGAGTCCTGCAGGATAGCAAAGCTCATCATGTTGTCTTCTCTCTTAGCCTTAGAAGAGAACTGCATTCATTTTTCTCATCTTTGCAATCTGATTCCTGTGCAATATGTGGGTAAACTGAAAGATGTATTTGAAAGCAAATTTTTACCTTTAGAGTGAGTGTAACTTAACTTCAGTTAATTCTATCAAGATATTGCAGGTGAATGTGTTCCTTCATAGTTGCTGATCCCTCCCTCTAACCTCAAACTTGGATTATACCACATGACCCCGCCCAAGGAACTAGGCCTTATTTCTTGACTCTCCAGCAAAAATTCTCCCTCATGCCTTACTCCTGTCATGTACCCAAACCACCTTTGTTCCCAATTGCCAGTTCCCTGCCTCTCCCCCAGAGTTAGACCACCATCAACTCTCATTGTACTTTGCATCTCCCTCAATGTGCCAATACATGTCTTTCAAGTGCCAGTTCCATCTCTCCCTCCTCCCCCCATGGTTGTGGAACCTGACCAACTCCTGACCTTCAGAATAGTCAGTTTCTAGCTATTATCCATATGGAAATTTCAGCACGCTATAAGATTACTAGGAGGCAGCATATAATATAGGAAAAAGTGTGGGTTTGGGAACCAGAAATTCCTCCATTTTTAATCCTGAATCCATCACTGACTTGCTCTGTAACCTAGGCAAGTCTCTTCTGTATCATTTTACCCATCTGCTAATTGTAGACATGTTATATTTTGGAGTGTTAAGAGAACTAATGAATGTTCTATAACACTGTGAAACACAGGCCAAAATTTTCAAAAATAGAAGCTTACTGGGAGCTTCTGCATGCTCAATACTTTTGAAAATCAGGCCACATAGAAAATCAGGCCTAATCATAGATTTAAGAGTCTAAGTATTTTTAAAAATCTTATACATAGAGTTCTATATAAGTGCTAAGTATAATTATTATTACAGTCTACTGCTAGTAGAAGCTACCTTGACAAGGTACGACGTCACTTGTGCCACTAGAGTACACGGTATGTTCCAAATCCCTGGGTGAGCGATTTCATACCAGTTTCCATCCTGCTATAAAGCTAGTTTAACAGTTAATATTTACACAAAAGATTTAATATTTATATTTTTCAAGAAACTGAATGATCTCCAGTGTTGCCTTTTTTCCCCACGAGTAAAATAATTGTAATAACTTAACCAATTGGTATACTCGAATCAACAGAAAAAAATGCAAAATCTTCATGCTAGACAATCCCATAAGTTCTTTCTCCTTTCTTCTCTTGAATATACAAACGTCTTGAAACCAAAAAAAGGAAGATGCTTTACATATATGTAATATATACATATAACATATATTTATATATGTAAAGTTTTGTGTGTATATGTATATGTGTGTATGTATATATATTGGTTATATATATGTATATATTTTATACCTCTCCTGGTAGGGAGTGAAATCCTGTCCCCATTGAAGTCAATAGGCATGCCAGGATTTCACCCAGAAAATTTTACCTCTGGATAACAGTGCCATCCTCTGTGCAAAAGTCTTTAATTATTAGGCTCAGATTTATTAAACCGAATGAAAGGCATTTCTCAACTGAAGCAGATGTTTACATACCAAATTCCAGTTGCAATAAATCCAGTGCTAGATTTGAGAATGTATGGACATATGGTGTCTCCCCCTCGAGAAATAGTTTCCAAATATTGATGTGGACCCAGAAACAGTGGGACATGCTTGCCAGAATATGGTTAAATGTGGATATCATGACTTCATTAAACTATTAACCAATGAGGAAACACTACCTATCAGAACTGTTCCAGTGGCCCTGGGTTGTACAAACCTACAGTGGGTCTGAGACCATGCCCTTCTACTCCCCCAGGCCTGCTCAGACTGGGTGGAAGCCAGAGTCCCAACCTATTCCCTTCCTGCATGCAGGATGTAGGGGAGATGAGATGAAGGGATCCCCATGCTGTATTAGACATGGAAGCAAACTCCTTCACCATGTAATGTCATGGTCAGGGCCCCTGCCCAAGAGGCACACTGGGTTACATAAATCTCACATCAGACCCTTTTTTTAACCCACCCAGCCACAATGTAAATGCCAAAGTTGTAATAAATGTAATTTAAATTCAAAAACTGGAGCTCTGGGGTGCTGGATGGAAAGTGAAAAAAAAAACCTCTCAAAACACAGCCATTGTGCTGCATAGGAAAAATCCCTTCCAGACCCCAAAACAAAATTTGGCAATAAGCTTAGTACCTGGCATAATAAGAGATCCAACTCACTAGATAAGAATGGGGAAGAAGGGGGCTTGAGCAAAGCAAAACTGGCTACCAGCCAACAATGGGCACAAATGATCCCTCCTTCCTACTCTCAGGTCCATGCAGGTCTGTCATGGGCTCAGTCATTCACAGGCAGCAGGATCAGGTAGGACAGACTCAGCCTGGGTGGATGCTGTGGGAGACTGCCTCCTCCTACCCCCACACTGCAGGCCACTGGGAGGGAAGGGTCAAGAGAACCAGTGAAAGCCCGAGTTTCCCCCTGTGCATTGGCCCACACCCAAGGCAAGTAGTGGAGGTGGTCCATGTATCCTAACTACTCCCAGACTCATTAGTCACACACTTGTTAGTGAGCAAATTTAGCAGGCTTTAGTGCTATCCACAGACTTTTCAGATGAACTCAGAGTAACAATTTAAATTAGTGAGAGCAATGCTTACAGTCTAAAGGAATAAATAAACTCACAAACTGAAGAGTGAAAACGCAGAAGGTGATCAGCCCACCCTGAGTGGCTTTATTTAAAGGAACAGGTGGATAGGAGAACTGGAAATAAGAAATAATAGAAAAAGGCTGAATAAACAAATAAACAGATGAATACTCTAAAACCCACACAAACATTCTTTCTCCTAGCCATCCTCACAAAACCCTGTTACTCATTATACGTGGGGTGAATGGGACAGCTGCCTAAGGTGCAAAGCCACAGGGGCAGAAAAACAATGAAAAAAAAAACCGGTAGGAGGCGTGAAAATGCCTTCTTGCCCCAAATGCTAAAATGCCTAGTTATGGTTCTGTCATCATGGGCTGGCTAAGAATGCTGTCAGGATTCAGTGGAAACAATTTCAGTTTTTTAGAGTAATAATGTTGGCTAAGTTGGGGGTGGTGCAACATTGTAGCACTCCTATGAGATCCCACAGGGTGAGCCACTCTGTACCAGTGAAGTTTGGGAGTCTTCTTACTAAACTGCTATCAGATGTTATTCATTCACTCCATTTCCTTGATCCTTGCTGGAACAGGAACTAGTTGATGATAAGAAGGTCAGAGTGGCCTCTCTCTCCTCATAACAGTCCTTCCACTCCTGCCTCAGTCCCCTCACTCGATGTGCCTCCTGGCAGAGTCTTTCAGACTGGTTCTTTGCAGAGGAGGATTTAACAGCTTTAAATGAGAACTCTGTTGCCCTCATCAGCTCTCTAACTCAAGCTTCAACTTGGAGAAATGCCCCTGGCTTTGCATTGATTCAGAAGGTCTGTGGTGACATTTTCTACTCTATGTTGGTTGCTTTCTGAAAAGGAGAGCTTCCATTGCTTTTGGCACTGGGAGCCAAATCAGTGCTCAACTTAGAAGGCTTGGCAGGGCAGTTTCTGTCTTGGAATCACTGTTGGAAGTGGGACTGCTTATATAAACCACCTTCCTATGGGCACCTTCTCCTTCACCCCCATTTCTGTAGCAAAATACTGGCAAGGCTCACATGGGATCATCCACATCAGATTTTGTCAAGACAAAAGAAGGTCATCGATAGTTCTTTATAACTTCTGCGGATTGTGAGTTAAGCTGAACAGGAACAAGGCACTTCTTATTCTGAAACATGTGGAGGTAATCAGGAACAACTCTATGTGTAGACAAGCCCATGCATTATGAAAAAAGGAGGACACCTTTAAGAATCTTTTAATATGAATTAGCTGCTAATACCTTGGGATATAATTTTTGCAAATGGTCTAGGCATCTTGGAAAGTATTTTTGTTAATGATTAGGCCATACAGGTATGACAACTCTGCAATTGCTGCTGAAGCTAGTGACACATTCCCACGTACAGAATCTCCCCTGGGGACCAATGAAATAACACTGCAGTAACAACCTTGAGTGTGCATGAGTTCTAATTGGCTGCGGGCACAGTTTGCTAATAAGAAATGTTATTTCTTGAAGATCAATTTTGAATTTTATCAAATAAAGCAGCTACACAGAAATGCAGCTTTAATCCTTCCAAATGTTCGTAGTAGAATTAGTGGTAGAATTATACAGAAGCAGGATTTCTCCTCTTAATTAAAATTTATATTCTCACAGTGTTGACTCACTTTAAATCTTTTTAGTTTTATGCGTTTGGCTGCATTTGAAATGTCATTCAAAAAGTAAAATCACAATTTATATCTGCATATGGGGGTTTGTAGCTTGTATCCCTGAAACTTATTGATTAAAAGAAAAATGGGTTCTATTGTTAGTGTCTTCCTAATTTTTTTATTGCAATTAAGGCATAATTTTAACTGAAATTAACATAAAAATTAACATTATCATAGTAATGTCCTTTATAAGATTAACTGTAAGAAGACAGATATAGCTACCTGTTCCAGAAATAGAATAGAAATAAATAACTGTTCAAAGATATACATTATCATGTTAAAAATTGCATATGAGTTAGCAAAGCCCTTCATATAGCATAGAAAGTGTGGGTAGGTATTTCCACTATATGATCTCTTCTGGGCCTTAGCCAGGTGCTTTATCAAATATTTACATGCTTTGGAGTGTTCTAATAGCAAAGGTCATCCTAGCATTTATTACGTTCTTTTGACCCCAAAGTAGTCTCAAAGATATGAGAGGTTTGAAGATCACAGCTGACATAACCCAGTTTGGCAGACTTACTTGAAGTTAGTTGTGCTGTATGTTAGGGAAGGGAAATGAGTGACTGTACTCTTTTCATTTTTTTTTAAAACCTAAGGAAAATTGGAGTCTGTTTCAAGACATAGGTTGAGGGTCTGTGTTTTCAAACCATTTTTTCCTCATTCTAATTCAGGAAACTATGTAACTGATTTTTCAGATCCCTGGTAGTTTGGGGGTTGGGGGGTGGAAAGGTTGGGTTAGAACCAAATTTGAAAATTCTGACAAATTTCAGCAAATTGAAAAAGTCTATTTTGGGTGAACAAACCATTTCATTCAACCTGAAATATTTTGTTTCTTGGCAGTTTTACAAGGTTGGATTCACAAAGGAAGAGGTGGCCAAAGGAAGAGGTGGTAATGCCTCCCTTATAAGGTTTAGCCAAGTGGTTAGAGCAGAGATTGGCAACCTTTGGCACACAGCCTGCCAGGGTAAGCCCCCTGGTGGGCCGGGTCGGTTTGTTTACCTGCCATGTCAGATTCGGCCGATCGTAGCTCCCACTGGCCGCATTTCGCCACTCCAGGCCAATGGGGGCTGCGGGAAACGGCACGGGCTGAGGGATGTGCTGGTCGTTACAAACCGGCCCGGCCCGCCAGGGGACTTACCCTGGTGGGCCGCGTGCTAAAGATTGCCGATCCTTGGGTTAGGGCACTCAGCTGGAATGTGGAAAACCCAGGTTCAAGTCAACTCTGCCTGATGGGAGAAAGGATTTGAATAGGGGCAATGTTCCCTCTAATTTTTGACAGGCCGTGTGCACAAAAAATTTCTTCCCTGCAAATTTTTGTGTGCGCGGTGTTTCACCGTGCGCGCAGGGTTTAGGATCTGTGTGCATGCACGCAGCTTAGAGGAAACAGTGAATGGGGGCTCCCACACCTCTTAGGAGAGTGCCCTAAGCACCAGACTATGGGGTGTTCTGATGTGGGACACTCTGTTGAAGTTGTTCCGCTTTGGATAAATAATTAATCACTGGTGCAAGGACGTGAACCTGAGTCTCCCATCTCCTTGTTGAGTGCTGTAAGCAGCAGGCTATAGGGACACTTTCTTTCTCTTGCCCACAGACTATTTAATTATTTATACAAAAATGGCTTCAACAGAGGAAGCTGAAAAAATCCCAACCTACGCTACCCACCTGTGACCAGAAAAGCAAAGCAAATCTTACCCTTGCAAGGCTGCCTCCCAGTTCACAAATTGCATTAGCCTATGAATTCATCCAAAGAATAATGCAGTCAATATTTTTCTTCGTGTTTAGTCTCTGCTGACCTTTCATAGATCACTCAGGTAGCATTTAGTGCGTGTTCATTCTTTGGATACCTTATAGTAATATTCCTTTTGTAGTTTTTACATTCGACTAGCAAACATTTTGCAGCAATAGAGAGAATAGTTAATATCACTGTCTTTTAAATGTCATAATCTTTTTAGAACTCTAAAACTCGTATAAGAGTGTCTGGATTTTCATATCAATCTTCTGAGACTCTAATGTATCTAATATTTTATTTAACAAGTAGTAAATCTTCAGAAGTAGAATTTAATTTAAATTTTTACTGTTAATGAGAGCAACTGAGAGTGAATCTAAACATGTTTTTTTCTAATTTCATTAGATATATGAAATTAGAACAAAGCTCAGCAAAAGTTCTACCATTAATAATAGATTACTCCGTTTGGTTTTGTTAATTAAATAATATTCTATCTGGTGTATCTATCAATGCCATATTTGAGTTTTGACAATTTCAAGTCAGCAAAAATATAGATGATAAAACTTTGTATGTTTGAAATAGTGGCACTGTATTAATCTTTCAGACCTCTTACACCAGATTTTCACTTGCTCTGAATTATTACCTATTTTCAGGCAATATCAGCTGTGTTTCAGAAATTCAGTTTTTTAGGGAAAAGGTTTATATTAGTATTCATATAAAACACCCTACAAACAGTGTAATTTATTAATGAGATTTATCATGAGATTTAGGCTTCTAAAATTCAAAAAGAGTTAATGAATTGATTGGAAGGTAGCAAAAAAATAACTAAACTAAAGCTCATTACAGAATTAGTTCACTTGCTATTTAAATGTGTGCAGTTGGGGGTAAGATGTAGCTGGGCCTCCAAACCTCAATCACTATTGAAACAAGTTTGAGAATCTCAACGTAATCCCAAATGTTGCATGTCAGAAAGCCACCAGATAAATTAGCATACTTGTCTTTGTTTGAAAAGCTGGAAGTATATTAACTGAGCTACTATATCTTGGGAATTTTTCACATTAAATGCTTGCACTATGGCTATCCCAATGCTAACAGACCCTTACTTTCATAAACACTAAAATTGACTCACCATTATTTAAATGCATGATGAGTTTCATTTTTCTATTAACCTTCAATAAATGTTAGGGGAAGAAATCATTTTTAAATTTTGCAAAGACTCATGATGACTTAGATTCTCCGGATGACTAGGCAGTCAGACAAACATTTCAATTACACTCTTCACTATGTTGAGGGAGATGGAAAAGAGATGCCTGCAATACATTCGGTGTATTCACAAATTATGAAGCCCACTCAAATTAGAACTTGTTACTATTGTTTTGAAATGGCTAAAATCATTGGGAAAAATCTCTTGATACCTATTTAAATAATTTCTTATCGAACAAGGTAATTAAAAATAGCAAAGCTTGCTGTATGAAATTGCCTTTGAATCAGTATGGCATTGATGAATCTGGTCTCATTTCTATTTCTTTTCTTGAAATCCCAGTTATGTCTGAATCTATTCTATGCTGAAATGTACTCTGGGGAAGGTGGAGAATTAGTTATCCATCAAGTTTCTCACTGATCTAGAAATGGAACGTCTGTTAAAGTCAGAAGTGGCTTGCTGGCTACAGTTAGCAGCAAAGGAATCTGCATGTGATCAGCTCTGTTTAATCTAGTAGAGGTTTCTGCAGTTAATATTAATTTCTCTACAGCAGTGTTTCCAAGACTTTGGATGCCGCTTGTTCAGGGAAAGCTCCTGCTGGGCTGGGCCGGTTTGTTTACCTGCCGCGTCCGCAGGTTTGGCCAATCACGGTTCCCACTGGCCCCGGTTTGTCACTGCAGAACAATGGGGTCTGTGGGAAGCAGCGCGGGCCGAGGGTTGTACCGGCCACCATTTCCTGCAGCCCCCATTTGCCTGCAGCAGTGAACCACGACCAGTGGGAGCCGCAATCAGCCGAACCTGCGGACGCGGCAGGTAAACAAACCGGCCCGCCGGTTTGGGAGTTTGGGAAACACTGCTCTACAGGATTTCAGGAAACATGAGAGAGATGAAGAGTCTAACTAGCTGTAAGGTTCATTAAAAGTAAGCCTTGGACCTAGCAATGCTACTTGTGACATTTGTCCAAACAGTGTTGGTTTTTCCATGTTAACTGCTTTGTGGTCAAGTACATTGCATCTGCCACACAGCAGAATTTGTGATCTGCTTCAATGGGGCTGACCACAACCAACTGACTCACATGCACTCCATGAAATGATATACTTTTATCCACAAGTCTAATTCTTATGGCCTGATTCAGCAAAAATATCTGCAGTCGTTAAGGCCATTTAAATCCTCAAAGGCCACAGAGGGCTGAATGGTGGCCAACCTATTAATAGCTCAGGTGTGCACATAATACCACTCATTCCAAGTAGAGTCTATCATTCAGCACCTGGAGAAGTGTAAGACAACTTTTGTGCATTGGCTCACATCCTTTTGCATGTATCAGTAGTTCTCCCATGGACTTCAGTGGAGCCAGCATTTCACCCTTAATATCTACCTTTCAGAGCCAGTTTAGACAATGCTGGCAGATAGGCAGCTCATTGGGCCTCCACAACACAGAGATTGTAGAAATGATACCTAGAGGTTTGCCTTTATGTTTCACTGCTACGGAGTGCAGGGATACAAGCTGCTTTGTGCTGACCGAGACCTCTGTGGAGATACCTTGAGCCCCTATAAGGGAAATTATGCACACTGTATCTGGACCCATTCCCTACTGGTCCCCTCTGTGTGGAACTAATGAAACCCATCTCTCCCCTTCCCATCCCCCACCCCCTGTTGGCATGGCAGAGTTGTTTGAGGGAGGCTAAGATGGAGGAAGCTATACACTGAACTTGTGCTTTGCAGCTGGGGCCTCAATTGCATAGCTATGCTGGGGATAGGGAGAGGGCAAACTGGTTCAAACTAGTCTCACTGCCGGCTTTATTTTTTTAGTTGTTTCAAATGAGTCATGTAATAAACAGTTCACAAAAATGTCTATAATAGTAATCCTTTCCCCCTCTACAGCTACATGTTTATAAATATGCATGGGGCTGTCATAGGATGTCATATGTCATGTAGGGTTGTGTCGATTGAATCACTTCACATAATATAATGTGATTGTGCAGCCCAACTTGATGCAGTGCAAGGTGTGCTACCCTGATAAATAGCTAGAAAGAGCAATCTTCAAATAGTTAAAGGAAATTGAGCTCTCACAAATAAAGGTGATATTTAGAGTTTGCTTTTAATCTCTACCAACTAAAAGATTCAGAGGAAATCTTCAGCTTCCTTGTCTTTGTGTGGTAATTAGCAGGTATTTTTCCTGCTAAACGTGGGAGGAAGCAGGCAGTGAATGACTGTGATTCAGTTTATCACTAATGCATGCAAGCCTCAGAAAAACAAATCTTTGAAATGGCATAATCTATACTTAAAGCCAAAGGGCAAGCAACAATCAATCACATTTTCATTCTGAAGATGCACTGATAGCAGCTTTAATAACACTTCTTATGCTAATGAGGAGAAATTAGTAAATTCTCATTTGAAAGAGGAGATTGTATTGTCATCATGTCTCTAGGTTTTGCTTTTGGCTGTGGGTTTTTGGTTTTGTTTCTGTTTTTTCATGTGCTGAATTTGTGTGAACTGATTTTGAACCCAGGCGAAGGATGTTTATGTAGAGGGAGATGGCTTCCATGATGGCAAGGGTGATGTTCTAAGGAAGGTTGTTAATGTTGTAGAGTTTCTGGAGGAAGTTGGTTGTGTATTGGAGTAAAGTGGCCACTTGTGTGGTTTGAGCGTGGTTTGTATGAGTCCCAGTATTCCTTCAGTAAGAGGTTCATGGCCAGATATGATGGGTCTGCCTGGATTCCCTTGTTTCTGTATCTTGGGAAGTGTGTAGAAGGTCTCTGGAGTGGGTTTGTGGGGTATGAGTTTGTAGAGTTTCTCTTGGAATTGTTTGGGGAAGGATTTGATTGTACTCTTAAATTCCTGAATGAATTGCAATGTAAGGTCTTCTCTGAGTTATTTATAATAGATGCTCTCAGAGAACCTCACTGATGTAGTCATTATGGTTGAGGACTACAATGGTACCCTCTTTGTCTGCTGGTTTGGTCACTGTCTGGTGATTGAATTTCAGGGACTGTATTGCTGTGCTCTGAGAGGTGGAGCGATTATGGTGGATGTAATATTTGATAGGGATTTCAGAGTCAGTCTTTTTTTCCCCCGACCAATGATCAAGAGTGTGGTTTTGTCTGCTGCTGGGGGTGCAGTGAGCTGATTCATTTTTCCTATGACTGTTGGTGGGGACATGGCAGTTGTGATCCAGTTGTCCTACACAATCAAAACATCTGATCTACCTCATCCAGTGCACTAAATGCTGCAATAACAATTATGTGAGTGAAAAAAATCAATCATTATGCTCCCCAATAAACTCATAGAAAAACGATAAAAGATAATGTCATATCATCAATCAGCAAACACTTTTTAAAAAATGATCACTCTATCTTTGACCTCCCTGTCCTCATCGTCAAAGGAAACCTGCATAACACCTTCAAAAGATGAGCCTGGAAGCTTAAATTCATAACTCTGCTAGATAGTAGAAATCCATTAACTCACTAAAGACACTGCATTTATGGCTCATTACAACACTCAGTAATCCACTATCCCTCCTTTGTTCTACGACTGCAGAAGTATTAACTTCCCACTTCATCTTGAATGGTCTCTTGCAACATGTGTTAATTCCTTATGCTAAACAATCTGTTCCACCTTGTGTTTAATTGTGACAATCTGGCCTGGTCAACACTACAGAATTAGGTCAACGCAAAGCAGCTTAGGTCAACCTAACTAGGGACGTAGAATTTGAAAGTGTAAGGTGAAAGTGATCATGAAATGGTAATGTTCATGATTCTAAGGAATGGTGGGAGGGAAAGCAGCACAATAAAGATAATGGATTTCAAGAAGACAGGCTTTAGCAAACTCAGTGAGTTGGTAGGTAAGATCCCATGCAAAGCAAGTCGAAAGGGAAAACCAGTTCAAGACAGTTAGCACTTGTTCAAAGAGATATTATTAAGGACACTAGAGCAAACTATACTACTGCATAGGAAAGATAGGAAGTATGGCAAGAGATGAACCCAGCTTAACCAGGAGATCTTCAATGATCTGAAACTCCGAAGAGAGTCCTACAAAAAGTGGAAACTAGGTCAAATTACAAAGAATGAATATAAACAAATAACACAAGTATGTAGGGACAAAATTAGAAAGGCCAAGGCACAAAATGAGATTGAGCTAGCTAGAGGGATAAAAGGTAACAAGAAAATATTCTGCAAATACATTAGAAGCAAGATGAAGACCAAGGACAGGGTAGGCCTATTACTCATTGGGGTTTTGGAGGGGGTGGGGTAACAGAAAATATTTCCAACACACCTCTGAACAACGTACGAATCCACAGAGACGTTCCTACCAACACTACAAAAAGAAGGATTCTGGGTGGACTCCTCCTGAAGGTCGAAACAACAGACTGGACTTCTACATAGAATGCTTCCGCTGATGTGCACGGGCTGAAATTGTGGAAAAGCAGCATCACTTGCCCCATAACCTAAGCCGTGCAGAACACAATGCCATCCACAGCCTCAGAAACAACTCTGACATCATAATCAAAAAGGCTGACAAAGGAGGTGCTGTTGTCATCATGAATAGGTCGGAATATGAACAAGAGGCTGCTAGGCAGCTCTGCAACACCACTTTCTACAAGCCATTACCCTGTGATCCCACTGAGGGTTACCAAAAGAAACTACACCATTTGCTCAAGAAACTCCCTGCCAGCAATGCTCCTCTGCCATATACATTGGTCAAACTGGACAGTCTCTACATAAAAGAATAAATGGACACAAATCAGATGTCAAGAATTATAACATTCATAAACCAGTTGGAGAACACTTCAATCTCTCTGGTCACTCGATTACAGACGTAAAAGTCGCAATATTACAACAACAAAAAAAACTTCAAAAACAGACTCCAACGAGAGACTGCTGAATTGGAATTAATTTGCAAACTGGATACAATTAACTTAGGCTTGAATAGAGACTGGGAGTGGATGGGTCATTACACAAAGTAAAACTATTTCCCCATGTTTATTCTCCCCTCCCACCCCCCACTGTTCCTCAGACGTTCTTGTCAACTACTGGAAATAGCCCACCTTGATTATCACTACAAAAGATTTCCTCCCCCCCAGCCCCCCTGCTCTCCTGCTGATATTAGCTCATCTTAAGTGATCACTCTCCTTACAGTGTGTATGATAACACCCATTGTTTCATGTTCTCTGTGTATATAAATCTCCCCACTGTATTTTCCACTGAATGCATCCGATGAAGTGAGCTGTAGCTCACGAAAGCTTATGCTCAAATAAGTTTGTTAGTCTCTAAGGTGCCACAAGCACTCCTTTTCTTTTTTAGAAAATATGGAAGTGGCAGAAGTGTTAAATGACTTTTTTGCTTCCATTTTCACCAAAAAGATTAATAGCAATTTGGACATCCAACATAGTGAATGCCAGTTAAAATGAGGTAGCATCAGAGGCTGGAATAAAGAAAGACCAAGTTCAAAATTACTTAGACAAGTTAGGTGTCTGCAAGTCACCAGGCCTGATAAAACACATTCTAGAATACTCAAGAAGCTGACTGAGGAGATATCTGAGTCATTAGCGATTATCTCTGAAAAGTCATGGAAAACAGGAAAGATTTCAGAGCACTGGGAAAGGGCAAATATAGTGATAATCTATAAAAAGAGAAATAAGGACAACCCGGGGAATTACAGACCAGTCAGATTAACTTTCAGAATCCAGAAAGATAATGGAGCAAATAATTAAACAATCAATTTGCAAACACTTAGAAGATAATAAGGTGATAGGTAACAGTCAGAATGGATTTGTCAAAAAGAAATCATGTCAAATCAACCTAATAGCTTTCTTTGACAGGGTAGCAAGCCTTGTGGATGGCGGGAAGCAGTAGATGTGGTATATCTTGACTTTAGTATGGCTTTTGATACTATCTTGCATGACCTTCTTATAAACAAACTAGGGAAATACAACCTAGATGGAGATACACTCACTTAGCATTGTAGTTATGTTCCTGCAAAATGAGACTTTAAGCAAAATGATGTTAAGTGAATCCAATTTCCCCATAAGAATTAATGTAAATAGGGGCAGTCAGGTTCCAGGGAAATTTTTTTCACCAGACAAAAGACTATATTTTGTGTGTGTGTGTGTGTATATATATATATCCATATATACATATATGTGTGTGTATGTATATATATATATACATGTGTGTATGTGTGTGTGTGTGTGTATACACACACAGAGACACTATAAGTTTTAAACAAACAATTTAATACTGGTACACAGCAATGATGATTGTGAAGCTTGGTTGAGGTGGTGAAGTGAGAGGGTGGGATATTTCCATGGGGATTCCTTACTGCTAAATGATGAACTAGCAATTGGCTGAGCCGTCAAGGGTTAACTCGTTGTTAACATAGCCTCACACTTTACAAGGCAGCACAAATGGAGGGAGGGGAGACAGCATGGCAGCCAGAGATAGACACCGTGTGTGTGAGAGAGAGGGAGATGCGCATTTCCCCTTCAAGTACGCTGACCCCACTCTTAAGTATACTGCCTTGTTAAGTAGATCAGCAAGCTGAGACTGCAGCTGCTGCCAGGAAGCTCCCCCCCTACTGAGCCCTGTCGTGTGTCCCCCTGCTCTATGGAAATTGGGTAAGTGGGGGCAGGGGGACACCCTGACATTAGCCCCTCTCTTTCTTCCCTCCCCCCTACCCAGCAATCAGGAGGCTCCCAGGAGCAGCTCCAAGGAGAAGGGCAGGAGCAGCACATGGCAGTGGGGGGAGGGACAGCTGAACTGCCAGCAATTGGTAGCCTGCTGGGCGGCTGCTGCACAGGGAACTTAGGGGAGGGGAGGCTGCCGGTCCACCCTGGTTCCAAGCCCCCACCAGATAGCTCCAATGGGCTGCTCTTTCTGCAAGCAGTGGACAAAGCAGGTGGCTGCCAAATGACGTTATAAGGGAGCATTGCATAATTTTAAACGAGCATGTTCCCTAATTGATCAGTGATTGATTACAATGAAACAACGTTAACCGGGACGACTTTAAGTGAGGAGTTACTGTACTATAAGGTGGGTGCATAACTAGCTGGAAAACCATTCCCAGAGAGGAGTTAACAGTGGTTCACAGTGAAGATGGAAGAGCATTTTGAGTGGGGTCATGCAGAGATCAGTTCTGGGTCCAGTTCTGTTCAGTATCTTCATCCATGATTTAGATAATGGCATATAGAGTACACCTATAATCTTTGTTAATGGCACCACAGTGGTAGGGGTTGCAAGTGCTTTGGAGGAAAGGATTAAAATTTAAAATTATCTGGCTAAACTGGAGAAATGGTCTGAAGTAAATAGGATGAAATTCAATAAGGACAAATGCAAAGTACTCCATGTAGGAATGAACAATCAGTTGCACACATACAAAATGGGAAATGACTGCCTAGGAAGGAGTACTGTGGAAAGGGACCTGGGGGTCATAGTGGATCAAAAGCTATATATGAGTCAACAGTGTAACACTGTTTCAAAAAAAGCAAACATCATTCCTTGATGTATTAGCAGGATTGTTGTAAGCAAGACATGAGAAGTAATTCTTCCGCTGTACTCCACACTGATAAGGCCTCAACTGGAGTATTGTGTCCAGTTCTGGATGCCACATTTCAGATAGGATGTGGACAAATGGAGAAAGTCAAGAGAAGAGCAACAAAAATTATTAAAGGTCTAGAAAACATGGGAAGATTGAAAAAAAAACTAACCTTTGTTTAGTCTGGAGAATAGCAGACTGAGAGGGGACATGATAATACTTTTCAAGTATATAAAAGGTTATTACAAGGAGAAAGGAGAAACATGTTTTCCTTAACTTTTGAGGATAGGACAAGAAGCAATGGCCTTCAACTGTAGCAAGGGCAGTTTCGGTTGGACATTAGGAAAAACTTCCTGTCAGAGTAGTGAAACACTGGTATAAATTGGCTAGGGAGATTGTGGAATGTCTATCATTGGAGATTTTTAACAGCAGGTTAGAAAAACACCTGTCAGGGATGGTCTAGATAATACTTAGACCCGTCATGAATGCAGGGGACCGGACTAGATGACCTCTCAAGATCTCTTCCAGTCATAGAATCATAGAATATCAGGGTTGGAAGGGACCTCAGGAGGTCATCTAGTCCAACCCCCTGCTCAAAGCAGGACCAATCCCCAACTAAATCATCCCACCCATGGCTTTGTCAAGCCTGACCTTAAAAACGTCTAAGGAAGGAGATTCCACCACCTCCCTAGGTAACGCATTCCAGTGTTTCACCACCCTCCTAGTGAAAAAGTTTTTCCTGATATCCAACCTAAACCCCCCTCACTGCAACTTGAGACCATTACTCCTTGTTCTGTCATCTGCTACCACTGAGAACAGTCTAGATCCATCCTCTTTGGAACCCCCTTTCAGGTAGTTGAAAGTAGCTATCAAATCCCCCCTCATTCTTCTCTTCTGCAGACTAAACAATCCCAGTTCCCTCAGCCTCTCCTCATAAGTCATGTGTTCCAGTCCCCTAATCATTTTTGTTGCCCTCCGCTGGATGTTTTCCAATTTTTTCACATCCTTCTTGTAGTGTGGGGCCCAAAACTGGACACAATACTCCAGATGAGGCCTCACCAATGTTGAATAGAGGGGAACGATCTGCTGGCAATGCCCCTACTTATACATCCCCAAATGTCATTATACAGCCCAAAATGCCACTGGCCTTCTTGGCAACAAGGGCACACTGTTGACTCATATCCAGCTTCTCGTCCACTGTAACCCCTAGGTCCTTTTCTGCAGAACTGCTGCCTAGTCATTCAGTCCCTAGTCTGTAACGGCGCATGGGATTCTTCCGTCCTAAGTGCAGGACTCTGCACTTGTCTTTGTTGAACCTCATCAGATTTTTTTTGGCCCAATCCTCTAATTTGTCTAGGGCCCTCTGTATCCTATCCCTACCCTCCAGCGTATCTACCTCTCCTCCCAGTTTAGTGTTATCTGCAAACTTGCTGAGGATGCAATCCACACCATCCTCCAGATCATTTATGAAGATATTGAACAAAACCGGCCCCAGGACCAACCCCTGGGGCACTCCACTTGACACCGGCTGCCAACTAGACATGGAGCCATTGATCACTACCCATTGATCCCGACGATTACCCAGCTTTCTATCCACCTTATAGTCCATTCATCCAGCCCATACTTTAACTTACTGGCAAGAATACTGTGGGAGACCGTGTCAAAAGCTTTGCTAAAGTCAAGGAACAACACGTCCACTGCTTTCCTCTCATCCACAAAACCAGTTATCTCATCATAGAAGGCAATTAGATTAGTCAGGCATGACTTGCCCTTGGTGAATCCATGCTGATTGTTCCTGATCACTTTCCTCTCCTCAAGTGCTTCGGAATTGATTCCTTGAGGACCTGCTCCATGATTTTTCCAGGGACTCAGGTGAAGCTGACTGGCCTGTAGTTCCCAGGATCCTCTTTCTTCCCTTTTTTAAAGATGGGCACTACATTAGCCTTTTTCCAGTCGTCCAGGACTTTCCCCGATCGCCATGAGTTTTCAAAGATAATGGCCAATGGCTCTGCAATCACATCCGCCAACTCCTTTAGCACTCTCAGATGCAGCGCATCCGGCCCCATGGACTTGTGCTTGTCCAGCTTTTCTAAATAGTCCCGAACCACTTCTTTCTCCACAGAGGGCTGGTCAGCTCCTCCTCACCGGTCCTACGAGTCTATGATTCTATAAATGTTTAATTTAAATTTTGCTCCCACCGATATAACTACCCAACTATGCCAACTTAATAACTCCACATCCATGAGTGGCGTAGTGTCAAGGTCAATGTAGTTAGGGCGAAGCAGTGTCAGTGTAGACACTGTGTTGTTTATGTCAACTGTTACTGGCTTTCAGGAGCCTTTCTATAATGCCCCACAGTAACAGTACAATAGATACAAGCTATGCTGGTGACGATACGTACTGCTGACACAAGCAGCAAAGTGTAGACACACATAAGTGATGTAATTCCTGTGGTAGCTGTATGCTGATGTAAGCTAGGTCGACTTAATTTTGTATGTAGGCATGGCCTCTGAGTCAGGCACGCCAGAACAGACAGACCAGAGGAAGAGGCAGTGCGGGGACGGGGCACGGGGGCAGAGGTGGTGTGAGGTTGGGGCCTTGGGGAGAAGGGGCAGTGCGAGGCCAGGGCCTCAGGAGGCATAGACAGTGCGAAGGTGGGGGCTTGGGGAGAAAGGACAATATGGCGGCGTGGCATGGGGCTGGGGCCACGGTTCAAGCATCTGTTTTCCCCTCCTTTTAGGGCACTTCTGCTCCTGCTCTGAGTACCTTTCCCAGACCTGAAGAAGAGCTCTGTGTATGCTCAAAAGGTTGTCTCTTTCTCCAACACAAGTTGGTCCAATAAAAGATATTGCATCACACACCTTGTCTCTCTAAATCATAAAATGAACGGTCAAAGGAATCATGTTGCCAGTTTATCTCAGTGCTTCTGTTTGTCACTCTTTCTGACAAATAGTTAAAATAAATTCTGCTTTACTAAGATCCACAGCATATTTGTCATGGTAGTTAGGGGCCTAAATAATAGAAAAGAGAGCAAAGCAAGAATGAAATTAAGGATAACAATTTCCAAAGCCAGAGGTCCTCATCAGAGAGAACCCTGCCTAAGACATGGCATGGGAAAACTAAGGTTCCAAGAGCCAGTCATCTTAACTGCCATGATGAGGTATAAGGTGACAGTCTGTGTTTAAGATAATCAGATCTGAAATTAATACATTTTTTAAATTCTTCAGTACCTCTTGAATTCTAAATGTAAATTTACAGTACAGAAATTTGAAAACATATACAACCCTGAATTCTAAATGAAGTCCTATTAGGAATGCAGCTGCCTGCTCCTTGCATTCAGGGCCGGCTCCAGGCACCAGCAAAGGAAGCAGGTGCATGGGGCGGACAATAGAAAGGGGCGGCACTCCGTGCGTTATTGGGGCGGCATGTCCGGGTCTTCGGCTGCAATTCGGCGGCAGGTCCTTCATTCCCTCTCTTCCTCTTCGGCGGCAGCTCAATCAGATTTTTCTTCGCCGCTTAGAGCGGGAAAAAAGCTGGAGCCGGCCCTGCTTGCATTATGCAGAATATTGCACACACATTCACTAGATATTGTGTATCTCCATGACCTGAGCTTGATGCCTTCTACCTTATGGTTGGAAGTCAAGGTGTTAATTTTAACCTGCATGGTTCTCGTTAACCTGTGATCTGGTTGTCTGAGAGATCACGTCTCTCTGTAAAATTGTACCCTAGTTGCAGTCAGTGGAGACACTGGAGCTGGACCCTCTACAGTATAGAAGAAAGGTATTGTTGAAATAAATATTACACTGTTGCATTTAAGCAAGAAAACAATGAGAGAATGCAAACAATTTTCGCTCAGATTAGAAATGTACAAACTGTCTCAATAGGAAATGCCCTGATACCTTCAAACCAGGTTGTCTGAATACTCATTCTTCCTTATAATGTATCCCCTAGAGAAATTCATGCAGTCACATACCCAATCAAGAAATTTTAAAGTACCTTGGCCATGCTCAAGCAAGTATCATTATTGTTGCTACTTGTAATGCTATGGCACCTTTCAATCAAATCTTATTTTTTTAAAAAAAAATGTAAAATAACCCAAGTGTCACCCTGCTATTTATGATAGTTTTCCAATAATCTCTTTATCTTATTGCTAATTAATAATGTAAGATATACAACCTATTTCTGTGTAATCTGGTGCTTTCTCCTCTGTAATCAGCCTCTGCCTCCTACTTCATTCATTCAGTGAAGTCACAAGCCATTGGTTTGTGACATGAGACTTGTTTCTGTCCTGATGAATGTTGATATTCCAAATACTGCAGTGAAGCATGACTGAAGGAATTATCCAGGAAGAAAGTGTTTATAGTTCAGGGAGATCTTCTGGTCTGTTGTACGCACACAAACACATCTCCTTGATATTTGACACCAATGTGGAAGAAAATACAGCTCAAGTACAAAACCGTAGAATGGGGATTTCATATAAAGTTATATTTGTAAAGTTGGTAGTATGGCTGTGGTATGATGTAGCATCTGTAAATGTTAGCGTATAGAGTGTACATTTGACAGGGAGAGGGGAGCGGAACAATATGTAAAATGTCATATATTCATTGTGTATAGACCGGGAACACTAGTCCTGCTTTCTGCATGTTTTTTTTAAACAGGAGCTGTTAAAATGTAAAAAGGAGTAAAGTGAGAAAAGGATTTATAGTTAGTAAATAGCTGAATTCAGCATTGAATGAATATAACATGACTTATGGCACACAGTAGAATATTCAATCAGGCCTCCTTTACAAGCAATTGATATTCTCTATGGCCTGTGCATAATACTGTCTAGAGAATTAAAGGATGTTAACATTTCATTACTCCTGCCATTGATTTTTCTCTACTTTCTTCACAACAAAAATCAAAATGTGACCTCTTATTCCACTGAATTAGTTCCAGAGCACTTGCCATTATTGACTTCCTAATGAAAATTAATGATGGCTTCTTTCATTCAGTCTCACAAGTAAGCACAGCAAGCAAATTTCCAAAAAGGGTGATTTTTTCCTCCTCAGATTGAAATGAAAAAGACTATATTAAATACAAATCCTACCTTAAGGCAGCATTAAGTGTGCAAATTTAAACACTCAAAAGTCAGAACATTCATAATATTTTAATTATGATTTCAATTGCACCATTGGGGTCCAATGCTGCAAAAACGTAACCGTGTCGGTAGCTTTACTCATGTACACTCAATGAATCATAGAATATCAGGGTTGGAAGGGACGTCAGGAGGTCATCTAGTCCAACCCCCTGCTCAAAAGCAGGACCAATCCCCAATTAAATCATCCCAGCCAGGGCTTTGTCAAGCCTGACCTTAAAAACTTCTAAGGAAGGAGATTCCACCACCTCCTTAGGCAACGCATTCCAGTGTTTCACCACCCTCCTAGTGAAAAACTTTTTCCTAATATCCAACCTAAACCTCCCCACTGCAACTTGAGACCATTGCTCCTTGTTCTGTCCTCTTCTACCACTGAGAATAGTCTAGAACCCATCCTCTCTGGAACCACCTTGCAGGTAGTTGAAAGCAGTTATCAAATCCCCCCTCATTCTTCTCTTCTGCAGACTAAACAATCCCAGTTCCCTCAGCCTCTCCTCATAAGTCATGTGTTCCAGTCCCCTAATCATTTTTGTTGCCCTCCGCTGGATGTTTTCCAATTTTTTCACATCCTTCTTGTAGTGTGGGGCCCAAAACTGGACACAATACTCCAGATGAGGCCTCACCAATGTCGAATAGAGGGGGACGATCACGTCCCTTGATCTGCTCGCTATGCCCCTACTTATACATCCCAAAATGCCATTGGCCTTCTTGGCAACAAGGGCACACTGCTGACTCATATCCAGCTTCTCGTCCACTGTCACCCCTAGGTTATTTTCCGCAGAGCTGCTGCCTAGCCATTCGGTCCCTAGTCTGTAGCTGTGCATTGGGTTCTTCCGTCCTAAGTGCAGGACCCTGCACTTATCCTTATTGAACCTCATCAGATTTCTTTTGGCCCAATTCTCCAATTTGTCTAGGTCCTTCTGTATCCTATCCCTCCCCTCCAGCGTATCTACCACTCCTCCCAGTTTAGTATCATTTGCAAATTTGCTGAGAGTGCAATCCACACCATCCTCCAGATCATTTATGAAGATATTGAACAAAACCGGCCCCAGGACCGACCCCTGGGGCACTCCACTTGATACCGGCTGCCAACTAGACATGGAGCCATTGATCACTACCCGTTGAGCCCGACAATCTAGCCAGCTTTCTACCCACCTTATAGTGCATTCATCCAGCCCATACTTCCTTAACTTGCTGACAAGAATACTGTGGGAGACCGTGTCAAAAGCTTTGCTAAAGTCTAGAAACAATACATCCACTGCTTTCCCTTCATCCACAGAACCAGTAATCTCATCATAAAAGGCGATTAGATTAGTCAGGCACGACCTTCCCTTGGTGAATCCATGCTGACTGTTCCTGAACACTTTCCTCTCATGTAAGTGCTTCAGGATTGATTCTTTGAGGACCTGCTCCATGATTTTTCCGGGGACTGAAGTGAGGCTGACTGGCCTGTAGTTCCCAGGATCCTCCTCCTTCCCTTTTTTAAAGATTGGCACTACATTAGCCTTTTTCCAGTCATCCGGGACTTCCCCCGTTCGCCACGAGTTTTCAAAGATAATGGCTCTGCAATCACAGCCGCCAGTTCCTTTAGCACTCTCGGATGCAACTCGTCCGGCCCCATGGACTTGTGCACGTCCAGCTTTTCTAAATAGTCCCTAACCACCTCTTTCTCCACAGAGGGCTGGCCATCTATTCCCCATGTTGTGATGCCCAGCACAGCAGTCTGGGAGCTGACCTTGTTAGTGAAGACAGACTGCTCATATAAGTAAAGTTACTTCTGTGTTTAAATCTTTGCAGCATTGGGCCCTTTATTTGTTTATATTCCACATATTTGGTCACATCCTGCCCCCCTAACCCCTTCATCCTGTATAGGAGAAACTGAGGGTGGCATAGAGCATCATTTACACTAAACGCTTCTGGGCCCATGATGTGGGACATGGTCAGCAGTCCCTGGGTGCTAGATCAGCAAACTTTAGGCAGCAGACTTAACTTTGAGCAACAGTAAGGCATAAAGCCACCTTTGCCCTCCATCAACTTCTCCAGTCTTGCACTGAGCAGAATTCAGCTTGACTGGGTGTTCTGGGCCACTGTATATATGTTCGGCATTGCATATATTAAGGTAGTCTAAGATATTGCAGTACAAACATGCAGTGCATGTTAATTAACCGTAACTATTTCATTTCTGGACTTTTGTGTTTTTAAATATGCAAATTTTGCACTAACATAGATATTTACTTTCTTTTCTCAAGGCTAGAAAAGGCTTTACATTATTTTTTGCTTTAGTGGAATTATCTCCCTCTGCTCAAATAACACCAAAAAAAAAAAAAACAAACAAACAGGTGAACTGATTCCCTTTACAGCCATCCATACAAATATATATGCACAAATCACCTTCAGGGTAAGACCATGGGCTCTCTTACATCAGTATAAATTAAGCATAACTCCATCAGTGTCAAAACAGGATAAATGAGAGGACCCATATCTGGATGTGAAAACTAGCTACTTTATCTATGGCATTTGCTGATGATATACAATTATCTAGTGAAAACACATTATTGTCTGAAGATCCAGTCAAAATACTTCATTTTCTTTCTTTCTTTCTTTCTTTAGACAACAAAGATTATGATGCATATCTGTCCTATACCAAAGTGGATCCAGACCAGTGGAATCAAGAAACTGGGGAAGAAGAACGATTTGCTCTTGAGATCCTACCAGATATGCTTGAAAAGCATTATGGGTACAAGTTGTTCATACCAGATAGAGATTTGATTCCCACTGGAAGTAAGTTATATTAGGCCGTGTGTATGTGTTTCCTATATGGGGAAAACAGAAATTACATATATGATGCAATAATGTGCTTTCTATCATAGTATCCTCCGAATCTTATCTCTGAGTTTTCTCTATCATTTAAAAAAAATATTTCATCTGATTTTGGGGGTGCACTTTTAGAATATTTGTTGGCTTGCCTTCATTATTCCCTAAAATAGCACTTGCTTATTTGGTTTGGGTACTATTTTCAGTTAAGATTAAAGGGTTCAGGAAAGACATAGACAGGAAAACATGACAAAACCAGTATTTTGTAGGGTTTGGTGAGGAGACTTTCTATCTATGAATCAAATACTGATGTCCTTAATCTGTTTTAATTCAGTCCATACTTGGACAAATTCCCGTGGCCTTGAATGTGCACTGAGTAAAATCTGAGTAAGGACTTTGCTTATTCCAGAAACTAATCAAGCTTTTTATATGGGGAAAAATAGACTTGTGTTGAAACTAATACAACAGTAGAGTGATACATTTGTGGCTCTTTTAAGGAACGCTATATGCCATGGCATTCTGTTAGTATTCACAGCAGATGATTTTTTGGTGTGGCTACTGGAGATCTTCAGAGAGCAAAATTAGCTGATTAGAGCTTAGTTTTATTCATTTACTACTTGATCATGTTTATTTTGCATAGTCCTGTCCAATTTTAGTTACTGCTTTAGTGAGAAGTTGTAAAGTTCATCTCCATAGCTTCCATGTAGCCTTCAAACTTCCAACTTCTTACTGGATTATTTCAGTTTATTTTTACTAAAGGCAGAAAAGAATCTTTTATCTTAAAAAGAAAAAAAATAGACCCATTAGCAGCAAAGGTGTTGTTAAGATCTGTAATAACCTGAACATTAATTCACAGGAGGCAACATTGTAGATGCCTGGGGGGAAAAAAAAGACAGACTAAGGGTCCAACCCTGCAACATACACAAGAGTAACTTGTGAGTTTATTGTGTATGATTGGTACCCTAAATCACATGGTCATTGTTCTGTTACAGCGCAGAATGACTTAAAACAGAAGAATGATGATGACTATGCATACCCTTGCATACATGCAGATATTAGTCTTTGTACAAAAATTTTGCCAGAATTCAAATATTCTGATGAATAGAAACCCATTCACTTGATGGGGGGCGGGGAAAGGGGTGGGAATTGAATGAATATATGCAATCAATACTTTGCAGTGTTCAGCTAGCTGTTCCTGGACAGGAGAATTTAGCCCTGTTGTTTCCACTGAGGTTTTTGGGTGAGATACTTGCTTTGACTGATCTTGAGCAACTGTCTTTTTTTATAGCCTATATTGAAGACGTGGCAAGATGTGTAGACCAAAGCAAGCGACTGATCATCGTCATGACTCCAAATTATGTGGTAAGGAGAGGCTGGAGCATCTTCGAACTGGAAACTAGGCTTCGGAACATGTTAGTCACTGGAGAAATTAAAGTGATACTGATTGAATGCAGTGAACTCCGGGGAATTATGAACTACCAGGAGGTCGAGGCCCTGAAACATACCATCAAGCTTCTAACTGTCATTAAATGGCATGGACCAAAATGCAACAAGTTGAATTCTAAATTTTGGAAACGTTTACAGTACGAAATGCCTTTTAAGAGGATAGAACCCATCACACATGAGCAGGTTTTAGATGTCAGTGAGCAGGGGCCCTTTGGGGAACTGCAGACGGTCTCAGCCATTTCAATGGCTGCTGCCACCTCCACCGCTCTTGCCACTGCCCATCCAGATCTGCGCTCCACCTTTCATAATACTTATCATTCACAGATGCGCCAGAAACACTATTATCGAAGCTATGAATACGATGTACCTCCTACTGGCACCCTGCCTCTTACCTCAATAGGTAACCAGCATACCTACTGCAACATCCCTATGACACTTATCAATGGGCAGCGGCCGCAGACAAAAAGTAACAGAGAGCAGAATCCAGATGAGGCTCACACAAACAGTGCGATACTGCCCCTCTTGCCACGGGAGACCAGTATTTCAAGTGTCATTTGGTGACAGAAATGCAAGGGGGGACCCTAACCACCTTGAGTAGGAGCTAAGTGTGCAGTCTGGTGCCTGGAACTACATCCTCGACTGCTGCTGTTAAACATGCATTACAATCTATAAAATACGAGGAAAAACAGGGTCTTGTACATATGTTTTTTGCAGTTTCTTTGTAGCATCAGTCTTCCTGTTTTACCCATGTCTCTTGCCATTCACATTTTTGACTTTGTTTTATACATCATTGGAATTTGTATATTACGGTTTTTTTTAAATGAAGAGACTGCTGTATAGATAGGAAATCTTTTTTGCTCCATTAGTATAGTTTTAGAATTTTTTTAAACATTTCTTGGGAATGCTTGGACGAAGCTATGTTAATATCAGAAGCACCATCCATTTTGTTGGCCTGCCTAGCCTGATACATGAAGGCCATGCCTGCTGCATTTCACCGTTGTGAAGAACCTTTGTTCTTAGGAGGACCCCGCCTATCATTCTGAGCTCCAATTTCATTACTTATCCCATGACAACACTCTTTCCTCCCACTTCCCCTTATGATGGTCCCATGCTGGGTAACACTACAGACAGTCTGATCATCTAACATTTAACTCAGTAAATGCCTGTCAGACAACAAGATATACCCAATATGTATCAATTGCCTCATAGTAACCACTACAGAGTGTGTAGAAAGTAGCGTTTGTTTTTGTTTTATGGATGAGTTGATTTGTACCCCTTTTATTTATATAAAGCAACAACCCTAATTCGATCACTTCTGGAATAGTGTGAATGTGTATGCAGCTTTTTTTTTGTTTGCTTGTTTTTGTTAAGCATTTAACTTTTTCTTTTCCCCCTCTTAAATTCTTCAAATGAGGTTATTTGCAATTGTCAAACAAGTAAGGTAATAGGCGTTGAAGTGCAGTAAATCCTGCTGAGATTTACAGCGATGGCTTCCAAACCAAAGGGGAGTAGAAGGACAATATCAACTATGGTTTGTCACATTGTATTATAGAAAATGGATTTTTCTAAAAAGTAAGAGCAAAACATTTCTTTTCAGCTGAGTATGGATTCCCCTTGTATTTGAATGTTCCAATCACTGTAATTACTTTTCAATGATATATTCACATTTGAGCATTTTTATATTTTGTCTTAGCTTGTTACAATAAGTAAAACCTTATTAATTTCAAGGTGATTTAAATGAGAACTCAGGTAGTAAAAAAAGAAATTATGAATACCAACAAACATCAATGTTGTAAGAATAAACATTTATTTATATAATATTAATATTTAAGTCAGACATGGAAGCATTAAAAACCATTAAGTTTATTGAATAAATAAATAAACTAGTTTGGTTTTTAATGCATGATTCCATCGTTGAGGAATGCAGATTACATGTGTGCTATTGCTCCCAGATTAAAAAAAAATCACTGTTCAGATATCTCTAGAACTAATGGAATAAAGGATCTTACCCATATTTACATTCGAATGATGAAAAAGTCACTTTCCATTTAAGAAAATGTATGGAGTGGAGTTAGATTTTTTTTTCTTTTTAAAGGGCCATATTCTCTGCTGGTGTAAATGGAACTGGTGGAGGTGCTCCAATGACCATCAGAAGAGGATTGGCCCCCTTCTTCTTCTTCTTTAATATCAACAATACAACATGAACACTAGGAAGCAGCTTTTGAATTTTTTCAGCAACTCGTTAACTGTTAGGGATTTTCATAACAGCTGACTGGTGTTGGCCAATATAATGGATGTTGTGTGATTTGTTCATTCTTATTATCACTATATTCAAAAAAATACAAGTTTTAATATTTTGGTCTCATTAGTAAGATGTGATTGGTCAAAAATGTGTAACCTGCAGTTTGTGGGCATTTGTGGGGGTAAGTCAATATTGACAATGTCTGAGGAACGACTATTATGTTGTAACAGTCAAGAATTCTCAGTATCTGCATAACCAGTTAAAGAAGCTTTGGGATGTGCACTGACTTTTATTTGCTGACAAATGTTTATTTCTCTGACAATTCGCTCGGGTCCTTTTCTACAATCTGTTCTTTATTTCAATTGTGTCCCTCTGGACGTGTGCCAAATATCCACAAAATGGAAATGAAGCTGCCAGGGCAGATAAAATTTCAAGACAGTTTTACAAATTTGATTGTTTTCAGATTATAAGACAGTTGTTATTTATTTTATATTATAAATGCCTGTCAGGAACTGATGGCATTTAACTTCATTTGACTGGATTCTAAATTCCTCCAATACCCAGAAAAATTAAAATATTGTAATACTCTTTCCCTTCGTCCCTCCCCTTTATATTTTTTTAAGATGAAGATTGGGATAAGGAATAAATATAGAGTGTAACAACCTGACGACGGTCACATTCTAGGCATTGATAGGTGTTTCTTTAGCCACATTGGGGATACTTTTTTGTTCTATTTTTAGTGTAGATTTAAGCACTTTGAATAGCATGATTCAGGGATTGATGGATACTATTTGATATTCACACTATTTAAGGAAAGTTTTTCTTATTATGTTTTGTCATATTATTAAACAAAAACAAACAAATGAAAAAAGAAATACATGGAGAAGCTATCTATGGCTTTAGAAACATTCCTCCCAGGTATTCCTCTTCTATAAACAGCTCTGTGTGAGAAACAGTGAAGGAAACTGTCATGTGTTCACGTGGTCTATGTTTGACAAAAGTTCTGTTAGAAAGCAAAATAAAAAGGAAAAAAAATCAATTTGCCCTAGTGCTTAGGCTCCATCCTTTTTTGGTTCAGATGTCCAAGTTTTTGATAATGCAGTCTGAAGTGTGCATGCAATAGCCAACTGCAAGGGTAAGCCATTAAAAGACAAGCACTTTACCTTTGAAAATTGTAGTGTGGTGATTGGACAAAACTTATTATGCCTGGTTTCCATCTGTCACTAATTTTGGGTATGTCTATGGAGTCTATGCACATGAAGTACCTAGATACAGTGCATTCTTTCTTTCAGGATGGCTGTTGCTCGGGTTACACATTTTTTAGCCTTATATGCCAAATTCTTGCATTTTCTGTTAGCACCCAGCTGTTAAAATGAAGCAGACATTACATAATGGCAGATAATCAGACGCTACATATTTAGAAAGCCTGTTATACTTGTCTGATTAAAATGCACAGCATTTTAGTTGAATTGCATGCATTAATGATCCATTTACGTTATAGACTGAGCAACGAGATTTTGGGGAAACAGGCCCGGTGAGCAGGCTTCCCTTTTTCTCAAACTTAAAAAAAATAGTTACATCTACAAACCTTGGAAAAACTTTATTAGGATGTAAGAATTGCAACAGTAAAGCAGACACTAAGAAAACCCAATCAAATAAAAGCCAAGGTAGGAGAAGGGGGAAACATCAGCCTGTTTCTTAATTGGTTTCAGAGTAGCAGCCGTGTTAGTCTGTATCCACAAAAAGAACAGGAGGACTTGTGGCACCTTAGAGACTAACCAATTTATTTGAGCATAAGCTTTCGTGCATCCGAGGAAGTGAGCTGTAGCTCACCAAAGCTTATGCTCAAATAAATTGGTTAGTCTCTAAGGTGCCACAAGTCCTCCTTTTCTTAATTGGGTTATGGACATTCTCTGTTATGGAGTCCATCCACAACTTAGTCCAATCTACATAAAGCAACTGGCATGTGCCACATCCTGCGGATGGATCAACAGTGTCACAAATACAGCCCTGATATCTGGCACACTGCTGAATGATCTTGCATTTGCTGGTAACCCAGCAGCGCACACGGTTGTTGGGGAATCATCCATAGTTGTGGTACATAGGGAGACAAAATTTTGTTGGCACTAAGAATCTTCCTCCATAACAGGCTTAGTGCATGATCCAGAGCAACTATTTTCATTCTTACCCTCCCTACACACAACTCAATAACATTTCTACCCCTCTTCATAACTGAACAGGAGCTTTGTTTGGCTGGAATTAAACAAACATGGGCAGTTTCATGACACTTGGTATCTCCCTGCATAATTCTTGCTTCAAGTTCCTTAGGTGTTTTATTTCTGCCGCAGCTCTAACTCTGTTAATAGTCACTGAGTGGAGAAGGAGGAATGAGCATTACACCCTTTATGTATGCTTCAGTAGTGTCACTGGTTTTTGTAGGTTGGAATTCAGCATTGATACCATGCTGTCTCATGGGGCATGTTATTTTGCTGAACAGTTCCCCATTCACACTGGACATAACACCAAAAGAAGACAAGGCAGCATCATGCTTCTCCAACTGAGCTTTGGTTGGTGTTTCAGAAACTGCAGAGCCTTTGGAAGTAAAACCAATAGAAATGAACATTAAGATTTTTCCTTCACAGTTTTGTTTTTAATTCTGGTTGAGATCAAGTCTGGTCTGTGTACAGTACTAATAGTGTCTATGGGCTGGATAGGCAAGACTTCAGGGAGTTATACCACACTCAGTAAACAGAAAATGTAAAGATGTGGCCATGTTAACAGTTCGGTATGTGGTAAAAAAAAATTAAACCCCTCCTCAATGTGCCTAAATAAGTCAGATAGTGCTAAGATCTTGTCCTGGGAAGGTATCCTGTTTGTAACAATGAGAAACTTAACTCGAAAGCTTAACAGCATGCTCACATATTATAGTCAATATCCTCGATAACATCTTTACACAACGAACCAGTATTTGATTAACACATTTTTGTTTCTGTTAAGTTAAGGTTGCATGGATTTCAAGAATTCTGGCAGCTAGTTTTGAATGTTGTATGAAGTACACAATCCCTATCCAATACATGGTTTATAGAAAGGCCCACACTACAGCTGTTAAACTGAGATTTTCGTTTCATTTTAGTTTTGACAGATGCCATTTTCTCCCTGACTGGTGTCAGATATAACAAGGGGCGGACATAAATGTTCATGATAAAATTAATTAGCTTTTTAAACCTTATCTCCTCTTTTAATTGAATCTTAGTTTTCTCCTGATCCCCAAATATAAATAGCATAAATGTCAATTCTTCAGGAAAGATAAGTACCCAATAATCACACTCACATCTTCAAAGGACTTTACAAATATTACCTAATTAATCTCCACAACCAGTTCAGAGGAGGGTAGGGAAATTGTGTCCTTACATATGGCAAACTGAGGTAGAGGGCTAAATCATCACCTGACTTACACAGCAGCTCCAGGGACTAAATGGGTGTAAGGTCCCTGCTTGCTCCCTTGTGTCAGAGTGGAAACCAGATGGAGCCTTTGTTCCATCCGCCACAAGTGGGCCAGCATATCTGCACCAGCATATTGAGTGACATATGCCGGGTCAGCTATAGGCTCAGCATAGGTCCTTTCCCCTCAGTGCAACAGGGAGACTTGGAAATGGATTGTGCCTCTCCCAGTCTTTTCCGTACTCATGGTAAACACTATGGTTGAGCCCAGCAAGTTACAAAGTTAAGATGAAAGCATCAAAAGTGTGATGACAAATAACTCCCAGCCTGTGCTCCAACCATACCTCACTGCTCCTGATCTTAACCTTCATTCCTTCCATTCCGCCCCCCATCCCCTACATTTACCTTGGAGTCTCTACCGTGCTCAAGATAAATCACAAAGTGTGAGGTGCATCCTTCAAGCCTGGCTCATATGAACATTCTTTACCTGTGGGACTATTTGGGTGAGTAAATGTCACTTGCAGGAGCAGCCTTTAAATTTGTAAAAATACTTGCATTCACAATTCACACCCTTTTCTTCATCCCTAATGTCTTAACAGTGCCCTTTTGGGGTAACATCTTTTTCTTTTCAAGCCTCAGTGTGTAATCTTTCTCTGGCTTATACACACCCCTGCATAAAACAATGATGCGGTGACTAGTTCCTATGATTTACCTTATTGTTTTAGCTTCAATTCTTAGCATAGATTGATTTTCCAAGCAATGCTGTAGGCTGTTGTGTGGGAGCCTGTTTTAAACTTGTTTTACAATGCTTGTGTGACAGGTAAACAACATTGTATGTGTGTATATGTTTGGTTCTTTTAAAAAAAATTAATCTTCATTACAAGTTTTGAACTTACAAAGTTGAAAGAAATTGTTTGCCAGCGTTAAAATTCTCTGGTGAACAGCTCACCGCTGCTCTATTTATGTGCTTAGGGATACTTTAAGTAGACAATTAAAACAATTAGTATTATACATGTAACAGTAGCATCACATTAGAATGTTGTACACTGGTCTTCCTAAAACCCAGAAAGCATCAAATGGTGACAATTATGTAAATACAAAGTAAAGAGGAAAACATCCGCACAGCTTTCTTATTGTCTCTAATTTGCAAAAATTACAAAGAAATCTTGCTTCTTATTTTAGATCACTGAAGCCATTTCTACCTCAGCAAAAGCATTTAAAATGTAAAAATGCAACCCTTTACAAGACCTATAGGCTCTCAAGAAGAGAAATGGTTTCAACAAATGGAAAAGCACTTGCATGTGCTTTTTCTCCAAAGATAGGTATCCAATCATTCACAGCACTGTAAAATAAAACAGTAACAACCTGATCCTGTAAAAGTAGACAAAGTCCAAGTAAAATGGCTTTGCTCACATGGAAAGGCTCTGCATGTGTTGCAGTGCCAAGGCAAACTTGTAGTCAGCCCACTGCTAGGTATGGATAGATTTGGGACGGAAAAGCAGGCCAAAGCGCCATTCCTGTGGTTCCATTCCACAGAGCTTTGGCCATGTAGATACTTATTGTACACTGATTTACTAGTCATGCTCACTTTAAGGGGGTGACAGGTCCACTTTTCCTTATTTGTAGTTCCATTTGAAGGCCCTTCCTTGTAATGTCTCTAGAACAGAAGTTGTGTGGAGCAGTCCTGTGCGGGTGGCTGCTTGGTTTGCTCCCCACTCCACCTTTAATACACAGCAAACGTTAATTGTTTCCCCTGCCTCCCTTTGCCACATTAAGCCCTTACATACCGGCATCATCAGCCTCTGGATACAATAAACAATGGATCTGATCATGATTTCAAACAGCACTCGCCTGTAGAACACTGGGTATCTAAAATTCATCAGGTGTTTTATTTCCCTCCCCTGTAATGTTGAAAGATACTTATTACAAAGCTTTGTTAGCGATAGTAAAGGGTTTGGTGACGGGATGACCATATCCTCTTGAATCACTGCTTAATCGCCCCGAGAGTCCCATGATTCGTTGTATATAACAATTATAGTGGCAATGGAGTGCATTTTTCCCCCTGAAGTTTGATTGTATGAAATGGTAATGATGGACACTAGCAAATAGGATGTTATCTCTCAGCTTTTTTTTTTTAACAGTTCGATACACTTAATTTTTTGGGAGCCTTTCTATTGACTTCACTTTGAGTCAGAACCTAAGGCCCCAATCCTGCAGAGATGAGTGCTTAATGCACATGGTTAACTTTAGATCCATTGGGACTATTCACAGCGCACAAAGTTAAGCTCAGACATAAATCTTTGCAGGATTGGAGCCTTTGTGCACAATTTCGATAGGCAGGTAATTTTAGGTAAAGGAGAGAGCATTACTATGCATTGTTCAATAGATAACAAGACAAAATGGCCAAAGAGACTTATTACAACAAGAAACATGCATTAACTGCCATGGTAGGAGTAACATTAGGCAGATTTCACTTCAACGAAGCAATGGAACTGTGACTAAAAAAAAAGAAAACTAAATTCTGTAGAGGAATGTCTTAGCTCAGCGCCACCTTTAGTGTCTTTGGACTGAAGGATATTTGTCCACAGGATTTAGTTTCTTTAGTTATCCGGTCTATGAGAGCTGGATGTGTATATATATATAATTATATATAGCAACAAAAAATTGCAGTGATAATAGCACTTGGGAGTGCAGTGCACTACACTAAGTTAACAGCTAGAAGGGAGTCCGAATAAAGCACTTTATCACCAAACCTGTCAGTCAGTCTTCTGATCTTTTAATGGAAAGAAATAGATGGATGCCATGTGGGACTTTGGGAGCATCTGTCCACAGATACTTAACCATAAGCTGAAGGAACTCAATGCCAGAGTACAACTGGTTTAAAGGAGAGCAGAATCAGGCCCAGCATTTGTAATCAGCACCCACAATCAGCACAGATGCTGATGAAGCAAAAACCTGTAAAATGATTTTCCTATTTTATGTATTTTTGTTAAAGATGTAGAATTTTTCAAGTGTCTTTCACTGATGCTATATAAACCGTAGCTCAATATATATGTTCCTTCCAAAGCTTACTATAGGGGTACACGTGAATAAAAACTGCAGAAGTTGACTCTTTCTATAGACACTTTGTGCAAACCCACTGAAATTAAGGTAGACACACTAGAGTTAAGTAGAAATACAACAGACTATATTAGGTGTACTGAATGTTAAATATTTTACCTAATGAGAGTAACTTATATTCATATTTAGTTAAAAAAAATATAAAAGGGGCCATAGATAAGAGTGCATTTTTATTAGTGATGCTATACTTGCTGCTGAAAAGCAAAAGGTAAATGTTACCCAATTTCAATGTATGTTACTTTAAATAGCATATTTCTGTTATCCTACAGTATATGACACCTTTTTAAAAATTTACCATGTTTGATACTTTAAACTGCACACCTTGTTGTAACAAGTATAACATATTTAGCATTTTGTACTTTCATTGATTTTTATTCTTAAGGGAGAAAAGACATCACTCACTAAATATGAATGCTGCACAGGTTAGCAATAGAGATATTGATTTTTGTAACTTTGATTGCACTTGCCTTAACTTTTCCACACACACGTGCGTGCGCGCACAGACACACAAAGATTAAAGGAAACAAAAACCACAAAAATAGGCAAGTTCTGCACCGAATATACTTTTTGCATAATTTAATGAATAATGAGACATGAGCCTATTCACTACGATCCTTGTAAAGAGTACATGAGCACACGATGCGGTAGGTTTGTTAAAGCACAAGGTGTACTTTGTCTCGATTTAGAACAACAACAGCGACACTTTTGGTGTAACTTTGCTTTAGGTTTAAAAAAAACAACCCTTTATTACTTGCATATGAATATTTTTGTATGATAATATCTGAAGAAGGTTTTAAACTGGAAAATTACTTGCTTTATGGCGTGCAACTTTTAGAGAAAATAAACAGGGTATATGTCCAGTTTGTAAAAATGTTTTCCTTTCAAGATTGCTCTTTCACTGGCTAAATGCAAGGTTATGACAACTTTAAATACTTCTTTTGTGAACTGACAAAAAAAAAACAAAAAACAAAAAAATAAAATTATGTGAATAAGTTGCGTATGCAAACTTTTTTTAAAACCAATTATCCAGTTATTGCCAATAGTAATCAAGGGTAACCTAGGAAGATTCCAGTTTGGTCATTTTATTTGATAGATATACGTGGCTAGATTTTCAGCTGGGGCATCAGTGGAGCTGTTCCAGTTTACATGAGCTGAGGGTCTAGTTTTTTGCATATCAATTTATTTTAACACAAGATATATTCTATTCATGGGGAAAACCAGCAGTATTCATATCTGCTCTTCTTTCATGTGTAATTGGTTATTATTAGCCCTTCGGTCTCGGACTGTAGTTTGCATACAGGATTAAAATATATATAATATTACAGCTACTCAGTTCCAAATTGCTTTTGATTGGGGTTTATAGATTTCTTCGTATTAAAGCAAGTAGCCAGTGCAGTATAAATAGCAGAGGGTCTCTCACACTTTGAGGAAGAGTTTATTTTTTAAAAAACCCTAATGCTTGGTTCACCCCCGTACTACTCCAGTTTATGCCAGTGTAATGCAACTGAAATCACTGAACAGCATAAAAGTGGACTAACCCTACAGTAGTGAATGAAATTCATAGCCTTGTGAGTGTGCGGGTGCGTGCTTGTGTACATGCACACACATGTGTGGAGTGGGAGTACAATCTTGGATTGTATTGGAACTGTACTGGAGTAGAACTCAGGCAATATTGTCATGGTACAAATAAAAGCTAACCTGCAATCATCCAACATGTTTTAAAAGACTGATAACAATTTTAAGGTCCAGTGGTTTGGATCAGGAGAAATTCACTCATTTCGTTCTCAGAACAAAACACAAAGGGTTTGGTTCTCTTCTCACTAGCAGTGGTGTAAATCAGAAGTACTCTACTTAACTCAGTGTAGTTATACCAGTGTAAAGTCAATGTATGTGAGACAGAATCAGCCATCTTTGCTTCTCCAGGCTCTTACTCCTTAGAATCTCCATGTCCCACCATTTTGAAAAGTGTAAGAAACTTTTAGATTGTTTCTCCTTTCACTTTCACCAGTTGTAAATATGTGTAATTTCACTGATTTCAGTGGCGTGGCTCCAGATTTTCACCATTGTAAGATGGAAATCTGTACTGGAGTGTGAGGACATAAACACAGAGCCATGCTTTAAGCTGCAGTTAGAAAACTTCCCAACTTGGAAATGCCCCTGTTTATTAAGATCCCTGCTGCAACCCATCCTAGACTTCTCTGGTAACTGTGGAGGACCAGGAATGCTATAACCATCCCTCCATCCCCCTTTAGTATGAAAGATTAAAACTTAAATGATAAACCAATGTGCATATACACAACAATTCAAAATAAACTTCAAATTCCTTATCATTTACACTATTATGTCCCCTTATCAATTGCACTTAAATAGTCCTGACCAGTAGGCTAAAGATCAAGTCTTTGAAGGGGTCTGATCAGTCTTCCAGACCATGTTCTCAGTTCTGTTGAGTTTGTGCATGGAGTTCCATGTGTAGGGGGCTCACTTCCTGACAGAGTACCAGCAAGGGCTACACCCTCTCTTCGTTGTGTTGGGAAATACTGAAGATTCTACCTGAGAAGTCCTTTCAGAGTCTCCACAATTTAGTCTGGGAGTTTCTGCCAAGTTCCAAACCATTCCAAATGTCAGGGAGTTTTAGAGCTAAATTTTGCTCCATAGTGTCCATTCAGGTAGTGCTTTTGTTATGTGCTAAACACTGAAGTTTTGTTGTTACTGAATTTTTATTTCAGCACCCTGTTTTTGAATTTCCTTCAGGAAAGGCCACTTAGGTTTAAGCTGTATTGCTGGCACAGGTAAAGGCATCTTTAGCTGTCTTCTCATCAAAAGAGCTGCTGGAGATAGTCTAGACACAAGCAGTGTTGACCAATATGCCAGGAGTGCTCTATATAAGTCCACTGGGTTTTTTTATTTTATTTTTTTGCAGAAGTCTTTTTAAAGTCTGCAGTGCTCTCCATGTCCCTGTTGCTCTGGGGTTAATGTGGGCAACCAGTATGCTTTCAAAATCAAAGTCCTGTGCAAATTCTAGGAATGTTTCAGAGTAACTGAGGCTCATTATCGGAGATGAGGACTTCAGGAACCCCATGTCTTACAAATATTGACTTTAGTTTCTGTGCTGATAAAGTCTGGGTAAGTGTAACCAACTCAGTATATCTGGAGAAGTAATCGGCTACAATAATGTATGCCTGTATATATGTCCTTTCCAGAAAAAAACAAATTAGTAGCTATCTGCTGTCAAGGTCTGCTGGTACCTTGGTAAAAAGCAAAGGTTTTTTACCCCCCCCCCTCCCCACACACACACTTCTTACATAGTTTGCAGCCCTTTACTAAGGTATAAATTTGCCTGCTCAGACTGGCCATCATACAGATTGTTGTGCTCATATGCTGCACTTGTTTTACCTTGGTGTACCTCATGGATTTTGGAGAACATCTCTTTCTGAACTACCATAGGGATAAAAATGTATTGCCTTTTCAGAAGCAGGCCACCAGCCATATGAACGTCATTTTGGCCCTACCAATTTGGGGGAGGTCCGTTGGAAGTTGACTTCTTCAACCTTATTCTCTTTGGCAACATTGAGTCAGTTTCTAGCAATTCTTATCCTTTACTTGTTCATCTCTAATTTGCTGATGACTGTCAGACGCTGGAATTGCTGCTAGAACAAATTTAATGTAGACTTTGGCATCTTTCTTTAGAGCATTTTTTCTTCCATTGGTGACTGCTCAGTTGCAACTCTAGACAGCGTGTCTGCGGCTATGAGTGCTTTCCCTGGTATGTATTCAGTACTGAAAGAAAATCACATCAATTGTAGTTGAAATCTTTGAATTTTAGGTGGAAGGTCATCCAGTGGGTCTGAACCCAGTAATGTCCTAGGAGTTTGTTGGGTGACCAGATAGCAAGTGTAAAAAATCGGGATGGGGTGGGGGGTAATAGGTGCCTATATAAGAAAAAGCCCCCCAAATCAGGACAGTCCCTATAAAATCGGAACATCTGGTCACCCTAGGGGTTTGTGGCCTGTTTCATTGCTAAAAATCAAGTCAAACAGATGTACACTGAGCCATTCACAGGTCCAAGTGACTGTTAGTTTCCTTTTCCACTTGAGCATGCCATGGCTTGGTTTCTCTGAGGCTTCTTGATATGACTGCAACAGATCTTTGGTCTCCTTTTAGCTACTTTTGTGTGAGCACTGCTCCTAAGCCATATGAAGATGTGTCAGCCACTGCCGTAGTTGGATAGTTTACTGAATATTATGCCAAAATAGGTGGCTACCCCAGATCAATATATTGAGCTCATTAAGGAGATCTCTTAAGGGTGGGCGTTGGGCTTTTTTGGATGAGCTAAATTTGGTAAGAATTTTCCAAAAGGATTTGTCGTGCCCAGGAATCTTCTTAAAGTAGAAACATCTTTTGGTTCCAATAAGGGGAGTAATGCCTTCAGTTTGTCTGAATCAAGCTGAATTCCCTGATTCCTAATAATGTGTCCTACCAATTTTATCTGCGCATGACCAAATTCACATTTTTCATTCAAAATGAGACCGGCTTGTTGGAAGCGTCTCAAAACTGTATGTAGTCACTCCTCATGTTAATTTTTAGCTCCGCCATATACCAAACGCATCATCTGCATGGTAAAGGTTGCCAAGCAAAACTGACACAATCTGAGACATTCTCTTTTGGATATGTTCTGGTGCTAAAGATATGCCAAATGTAAGATGATTGAAATAATACCTTCCAAATACAGTGATAAATGTAGTCAATGGTATAAACTCTTTAGCAAGGGAGATTTGTCAAAAGCCTGCTGTAGCATCTAAGTTTAAGAAGATTTTGGTTTCTGATAACTCATCTAATGTCTGGTCAACAACAGGAAGCATGTCTCTTTCTCTGCACATGTTTTTATTAACTTATGTAAGTTCCACACAAATCTGGATTGTGACATTGGGTTTTGGTACTTTGGTGCTTTGACCATCCCTGCACACCAGACAGTTGGCTCTTTTGTCTAGGAAATAAATGCCATATCTTTCATTCTCTTTAATTCTTCTTTGGATTTCCCTCACAGGGATATAGGAATGTGGAGTGGGGCTGTGAAAGAAAAAGGAGTCTTTGATGGCACCAGTTTTATTTTGTAGCCCCTTGACAGCTTTCCTAACCCTGTGAAGAGATGAGGATACTTTTTCTGTATAGTTTGTTTTTTTTCCATTCACGCATTTCAGTTTCTCTACTAGTTGTAGTCCTTGTGTTGCTGGCAGCCCTAGCAATTGTTGCCAGCTGTGGCTTGGTGTCTTGCCTCATCTTTCACAGCTTTCCCAACGTCACTGTCTATTAAAATACTTTGGTCTCCCACTCTATAGCTGTGTAATGTTATTATGTTATAAATATTTTCTGTGTTGATATGGTCTGATGCAGTCTCCCCCTAGCCCCCAGTGTAAGTCAGATTGCTGTTTCTCTGTGGCTTCTTGCATTCCTACTTTTGTTTCAGCTTTTACTAGTATGAGATCTTGGCCTAACTGAAGCTATTGTCTTTTATGCAAACAATTATTTTGTCTTATTAGTTCTTCTTTTAATCATTCCATATTTGCAATGTTCAGCAAGACTAGGAACTAAAGTAATAAAAATCTCAGCTGTTTCCCCTTGTTCCAGGCACTTCCTATTAAATTGGGCTATTTCATATATAATATTCTGCCTGCCTGTGAAATGGGCATCAAAAGCCTCTTTCACTTTGGAGTTTTCTTTCTTTTCCTCATCAGTGAGGGGCAGAGCACATAGTTATCGTCAGCAGCATCACCCATGGCAAAAATCAGGGAATTTACGAGGTATTTGTGTGCTTTCTCTGTTAAAGCAGAAGCCATCCAGAATTGTTCATATCCACAGAGCCAGCAGGGCCAGCTGTTTGAGTTGCCAAAATCAAACTACTCTAACAGAACCATTTGTGTTATGGTTCTGTTGTGATGTGGAGACAGGGCTCTTCCTGTCTCCTGCTGCAGCTTTCACAGGTCTCCTCCCTGATTTTCCACTTTGCCCACTCACCCACTACACTGGCATTCTGGGGCTCTTTCTCTCCCCCTCCCCTTACTCCTTCTTTTGATAGTGTGAGGAGATGCCTTAAGCAGCAACTAGAGAACTCCCTAACCAGGAAGTTCCTACATTTGTAAAGTTTCCAGCTACTGCACTTCCTGGTTCTCTCTGGTAACTGTGGAGGACCAGGAACTCTATAAGCACTCCACAAGGATGCTTAGCACAGATAGCCATGCACTAATAGATAATAGATTTGTGGAAGCTTGATAAAATGTCTCCACTTTTTGTTGCAACTGGGGTTTAAGTTGATACAATGAGTCAGCAATCCAGTTGCCACAGTATGCTATGCTGTAGAATGTGCTATATCCTGCCAGTACATGAGAATCACAAGATTTTTTTCTCCACTAAAAAAAAATGGCAGTTGGATTAGATCACTTCTACCATCACACAATGAATCACACAGACTCAGTGTCACCACTGAACTATGCCGCTGAAGCCTGCAGCCTGAAGGGCCTGCTTGAACTCAAATTGCCCTGTTTACTCCCAAGAGTGGTCTCTCTGAACACTGTCCCTAAAGTGGCTACTTTTCATGATATTTTAATCTTTGACATAAGCAACACCCCAAAGAGTTTCTAGTCAGATGATTATGGTTTCACTGATACCAACACAATCCATTGCCCCAGGTACGATGTTAATAAACATATTATATACTGGATGAGTCACGTTTACTCTCCTGACAGCATGTCAAGTGCAAAGGAAATATGAGACACAGTATATATTCAGCAAATATTTCTGTATCTTTAGTTTCATTTTGAAAATATTCCTGTTAAAAAGGACATTAATAAAAATGATCAAATAACACAAAGGGCTCTATTCTTCTTTGACGTGTTTACACTCTATCCCTTGGAATTTCAGAGACACACACATCTGAGATGAGCACTGATATATAAATTACATTATTGTAAGTTAAACCTTTTCAGAATCATGCACATCCAGATGAGTTTGGCAGCCAAATGGTGTAAAATACCTGAAAAGAAGAAGAAATTGAAAAAAGTGAGAGAACTGTCTTTAGAGATCAACATATGCTTCTCTTTCCAAATATTAGCATCTAACTCTACTATAAGGAATGCAGAGGAGGTTGAAGTCCTTACAGTCATCTCCATTTATGATCATCAGCTCACATAATACTAACCTAATCTTCAATACACATAGATAGCTAGCCAACGGTCTAAAATTCTCTTCCGATTGCAATGATTGCTAACATTCCTTTGCTCAAATGCATGTTTTCTCCCTGTTATGCTGAACTAAATTTTCAACATGTCTGTAGTGCCTGAGGCTGCTATTAAATGACTAGCAATGAAATGCATCCAAGTATCCACGTTATGTGTACTGCACCTAAAAACTGAGAGACAACTGTTCAAAAGCGCCTCAACGTAGCCACCACATGGTACACAACTTTGCATCTGTAATTGCCTGAATGCACACACACTGAATACTATCTTGTGTGGACAAATGTAAGATGATTGAAATAATACCTTCCAAACACAGTGATAAATGTAGCCTATAGTTGATAGGCTCTAACACTTTCATGTGTAGGCAATGAAATTTGCATGCCTCTATTGGAGGATAACTGTTGATGTTTCTCCTGAACCCTCTGGAGGCTGGCCAGGTACCATATTCAGATGTCCTCGAATTCTTGTTTTAATTCTTTTGCTCCCTGACTGTACAAAGAGGATGTAGAGGTGTCCTTTTTTGTTCAGCCAGGCCTGACCTCAGCCTGTGATAGGCCAATCCCAAGCATGGAACCAGCTGCTAATGGCCTCAGTGGGGCATGAGGGCAAGATGCAGGGAACTGTCACAGTAAAATTGCCCAATGGGAACATCCCAGTCATAGTAAAATTTCCCCCTCGGGGTCCCCTGGGTAAGCACGAACAGTGTTTATTGCTAATGCCTATATATGCATATGCATGGAAAAGGATATTGGGAGGGATTGAAGGTCTGAGTGTGGAGCGAAAGATTCCTTTGCAGGTTGCAAGAGGCCGAAGGGGGAGGAAGGGAGAAAGGAATGGGTTAACTCGATGCTCCAGCTAGGTCCAAAGATAAGACGCTGAATCCAGCCCAAGGCCACAGCACACAACCAACTCTCGGCTGCCTGCCAAGAAAGACAGGGGCCTGGATTCCAACCCCGACCAGCTGTGAGAAAGGAGGATTCAGCTGAACAGAACTGCAGGGGCTGCGAAAACTAGTGAGACAGCGAAGGCCAGCGAGTGAGAAGACAACAGTCTTGTGTCCCTGAAGCCGGTATGTTTTGAGAAAGCTGAGGAAGCTGCGGAAAGCCAGTTTGGACTGGTACAAAGAGCACAGGGGACAGAGGTCCCCAGATGAAACGCCCCCCAGAAGAACCCAGGACTTAAAACCCTCCCGAGAGCTGAAGCAAGTTGGAGATTAACAGCAGACCCTGGATGGCCTGTGCACAGGACAGAACTCTTGTCTACTCTTCCTCCTCCTCTTCTTCCGTTACACCCAGGCTTGGCCAGCCTTGGGTTGTGTGTGTGTGAGTATGAAAGTGGGTTAGGGCTTGGGCACTAACACTTCCTTCCATCCTCTGAGTGATGTGGGGGCGGACCCAGCACTCACCGCTGTTATTTTATAAATAAAGCTTTAAAATGTAGCCACTTGGTGTGCTCCTTCATCTCCTCCCCTAATGAATCTGTGCCCTTAGCCTGATCAACTGACGCCTCAGGCAAATTGGCAACTTAAATCTGCCACAGAACCCCCTGCCATGAGCCCTATGGCAGCAGTAGGGTATTGTTACATAGGAACGTGAATGCCAGCCCCATGCCAGAGGACAAACCACCTTCCCCATATAGAGCAGATGCTTCAGTGGTGAACGATTTACAGAAGTAGTATTCATTGGTGATGCAGTGTAGAGAGGCCATGCTGCACTCTAGGACTTGAGCATATATTCAAAAAGTGGCCTCTGTGCATACATCTGTGTGTACACCTTCGAAGCCCTAAAACCTGAATGTGCAGGTGACAGAATTAACAAATCCAAATATTCAGTGTGGCATGGCAAGGCATATATGTGACTGCAGACAAGGACTGTCTTGATTGCCCTCCACCTTACATCTGTTTCATCCATTTAAGGATGGCGATCTTCTGATTGTACTAAGTAAATTTGGCTAGGCCACGTTCATCCTATGTGAATGTATTTATGTATTTCTGCCCTCTAAACAACTCCAACTTCTTTTTTTAAATGCAATTCTTAAAACAACCATAAAAGCATCTGCCCTTCCTGCCTCCTTTCATTACCACTCATCCATAGCACAGTTATCCTCCTCAGCACCCCATGACACACATGCCATAGACCAGCACCCTGCAACCCAAGAGACCAGAACCTTATTTCTGCATCCCTCAGCCTTCCCTACCACAGTTCATAATTTCAAGTAATTTATTTCCTTATGTTTTATATGAATGTTGGCCAGTACAAGGGTAACATTGGTAAGCTTATGGAGTATCCCTCTATTTCATGTGCATGGAGCTCCCCTTTGTAGTTTTCCCATCAAGGAGTTTTGTTTGTTAAACAAAGTTGTTGTGTTTCAGATGTCATTGCAGTGTGCATAGATTATTTAACTCTGTAATTAGTGAAGCTATAATTGTTTAATTTCAGGTTTGCCATCTTATGCGTTCAGTGATTTACCTGCATTTGAAACATAGGTGATGTTCACAAGCATTTTCAAGAGCCTATTTTCATACTTGCTGTGACAAAGTGGGAAAGTTCTTTATGCTTTCTCTGAATACTGTTTGGGTGCCTCAGTTTCCCCTATGCATTTCTTAAGTATCTAGGTAGGGGGATAAGGGTGTGTGACTGTTGCAGAGCCTGACAGGGCCAGTGTGATGGCATCTACACAGAGAATGGCCAACACCCTGTCTCCTGGCAACTAATGGCCTGGGCCTCTCCCCTGCAAAGGTGCCGACTGAAGGTGTTGGAGAACAAAGAGATCAGGTGACTTCCTGGCCTGGGAAAGAGACAAAGGTGAGAGCAGGGGCTGGAGCATTTCAGTTTGGAGCTGGCTGGGGAAATGGAGGGAGGCCCAGATGGATCTCTGGCCTCCCTGCCCCCCAGGATGGACCTGATTGAGGGGTCCTGTTCTCTGTACCTACAAGCTCTGTTTTAGATCATGTGCCTGTTGTCTAATAAACTTTCTGTTTTACTGGCTGGCTGAGAGTCATGTCTGACTGCGGAGTTGGGGCTCAGGGCCTTCTGGCTTCCCCAGGAGCCCCACCTGTGTGGACTCGCTGTGGGAAGCGCACGGTGTGGAAGGGGATGCTGAATGCTCCGAGGTCAGCCCCAGGAAGGTCAAAGCTGTGTAAGCTTCTTGCCCCGGGAACAGTCTGCTCACAGAGAGGAGGCTCCCCCAGAGTGCTGACTGGCTTCATATGGAGTAGTTCCAGAGCATCGTCTGGGGATGCTGTGACAACTGGTGGCAGAGGTGGGATGTACTGCCACCCGTGAATGGTGCTTCTTGCAGTAAGTGTCTGGGGAGCAGTAAAACGAAGGGGGAGTAACGAGGACCAGGCGTACTGAAGGCTCAGAGAGAGGCAGTTTCAGGGGGGAAGGACCTACGCTTAACCTCTGGGATTGTGTGACCAACGATAAGGACTGTTGCAGTAACTGGGTCCCCCAGGGACTGTAGTGAGCAGTCTCGGGGCAGAGGAGGCTGCGTCTCGACCCTAGGAGAGAGGTGGTGAACTGGAGAAGGGCTGGCATGCTTGGGGTTCTTCCTGGAAACCGTAGGGAGCTGAGAACACACAGGCCTGCGAGTCCACAACAACTTGGGAACAGCGAAGTGATGGCCTATCACCATCTCCTTAAGAAGGACATTGTAAGCCTGTGCAAAAAGAGAGGGTTACACATTGGAAAGTTACCAAAGTACAGTTAATCATGCAGCTGGAGGATAATGACCGCTCTAAGGAGCAGATTCCTGACCCAGATGGAGCTACAAGAGGATCTGGGAGCAGCTGGAGTGGCAGCCAGGCATCCCCAAGACTCCTGTCTCCGACCAGACGGGAGTCTTCATGATTGGGGTCCCCATCAGGAGGTCAGACACAGATGGGACTGGAGCTGAGTCCGAAGGAGCGCGAGGACTGTGAGAGACCGTGAGAGCCTGAGAAAGAGCTGCAGGAGACGCAGCAGCAGCATGAACTGGCAGTGGTGGAGCGGAGAGGCCTACGGGATGTGGATACTCCCAGGGGTGAGTGGGGATAGACCCCGGGGTGTCACGGGACCTTGATACTAAATTACTGCCCCCAGTTAAGGAGTGGTGGGGATGTGGATGCTCACCTCACTGCCTTTGAGCAGGCTGGTGATTTGAACCAGGGGGACCCTGCGGAAAAGCCCCGGTATCGAGCTCCCTTGCTGTGTCCCAAGGCCATAGACTCTGTCAGCCAGATGGGTGGGGTGGTGGACAGGCTTCCACTCCTGGGCCCAACCTATGTGTTTGTGAGGAATCTCCTGGGGTTAGGCCCCTTGCACCCCCAGTGGGAGCAGAAGGTGGTGGTCAATGGGGTGACTTTCCTGGGGTGGCGAGACCCTGGGACAGAGAGAACTGTTGTCAGGACCTGGGTGGTGCACCCCCACCAGATGCTGAGGGCTGTGTGGCCTGGATGAGGGTCCCAGGGATGGGGCCCCTTGCCCTGCCTATGGCCCAAATCCCTGTGCAGACACAGGAAGGGTCGGGCTGGCTGGTAGTTGCAGTTCTCCAGGATATCGGCTGTGAAGTCCTGTTGGGGGGTGACTGTGTCTCTTTGGGACAAGATCCAGGCCCTGCTCCTGTAACGGCCGAGGATTTGAATTTGAATCCAGGGAACCAAATGGCTGAGACTGAAATGGTCAGTGAAAATGCAAATGACATGGCTGGCTGGGGGGAGGAGCTGCTAGGCTCAGGATATCTGCCTGCCTGTAACCAGCACCCTGGGGCTGAATAGGGGTGGAGGGGGACACAGGCAGGGCAGGTCGGCTGCCAACCAGGTTTGCCTTGTCCAGAGGCGCTGCTGGGAAGTGAGTCCACGGCAGAGAGGGGGCTACCAGGGACAGGGCTCAGTGGGGCTATGACTCCAGGCTTAGGCAGCGAGAGGGAACTGGTCCCACTCCCTCCCCCAGCAGCTGAATTCCAGACCGAGCTGCAGAAGGATCCCTCCTTGGAGAAGCTGAGGGAACTTGCTGGCCACAGCACTGCAAACCCACTTGGGGAAGGCTGCAGGGAAAGATTCCCGTGAGAGAGGGGATTCCTGTACCGGGAATGGGCTCCCCAAGGGGAAGTGGAACTGTGGGGGATCTGGAAGCAGCTGATGGTGCCCCAGAAGTACTGCCGCAGGCTATTGTACCTAGCCCACGATGTCCCTCTCTCAGGACACCAGGGGATCCAGCGCACCCGGCAGCAGTTGCTGCAGAACTTTTACTGGCCCGGAGTCTGTGACGCAGCCCAGCAGTACTGCAGGTCTTGCGACCCCTGCCAGAGGGTGGGGAAGGCCTGGGATAAGAGTGAAGCTCTCTTGAGACCCCTGCCCATCATAAAGGAACCTTTCCAGAAGGTGGCTATGGACATAGTGGCGCCCCTCAGCAAGGCGACCCATGCAGGGAAGAAATGCATCCTGTTGGTGATGGATTTCACCACCCGCTACCCAGAGGCAGTGGCTCTGTCCTCCACCGAGGCAGACAACATGACAGACGTGCTGCTGACCATCTTCAGCAGAGCAGGGGTCCCCAGGGAGGTTCTTACAGACCAGGGGTACAATTTCATGTCAGCCCTGCTCTGGGGCTTGTGGGAGAAATGTGGCTTCTGGCCCACCTGGGCCTCTGCATATCACCCTCAATCCAACGGGCTGGTGGAGAGATTTTATGGGATTTTGAGGATGATGCTGAGGACTTTTATGAATCAGCATCTGCAGGACTGGGACAAGTATCTGCCCCACCTGTGGTACGGGGAAGTGCCCCAGGAATCCACAAGGTTCTTCCCTTTTGAACTGGTGTATGGGAGGAGAGTTGGGGGAACCCTGGACCTGGTAAGGGACGGTTGGGAGGAGAAGGGGGAAGACCCCCTGGTGGATCTCTTCCCTGAGATGGGAGCCAATCCTCCCATCAGGTGTCCCTGGGAAAACAACCCAGAACCTGGAGGGAAAGGTCAAGGACCTGCTGGCTTTAGAAGTGATCCAGCCATTCAACAACCCATGGGCCTCATCAGTGAGGCCGGTCCCCAAGGAAGATGAGTCAATCCAATTCTGTGGGGACTATCGAAAGCTTAAGGATATCACCATGTCCAATGCTTACCCCATGCCTAAGCCTGGTGAGATTCTAGACAAGCTGGAGGGGGATCATTAGCTCTGTACTATGGATCTCACCAAGGGTGACTGGCAGGTGCCTTTGGGCCCAGATGCCAGGTTAAAATCTGCCTTCACCACCCCTTCGGGCTCTGTAAGTTCCTGGTCCTGCCTTACGATCTCAAGTGGGCATCGGCCACCTCCCAGCGCTGGGTGGATTGATTACTGATGGGAATGGCAGAGGTGTTGTACCTGGGCCACAAGGTGGGGAGCGGCTACCCAAGCCCAGAGCTGGCCAAGGTGGAGGCAATCAGAGCTTGGTCCGTTCCCCAGACTAAGGAACAGGTCCAGGCCTTTATCGGGCTGGCGGGGTACTACCGGAGGTTTGTACCCCACTTTAGCTCCCTAGCTGCCCCCATCACTGAGCTATGTAAGAAGGGTAAACCAGATGAGATGGTCTGGACCGAGCAGTACCAGAGGGCTCTCTGTGCACTGAAGGAGGCTCTAATCCAGGGCCCGGTAAATCTGGTAAACCCAGACTTTGCCAAGCCCTTTACAGTGTTCACCGACACCCTGGGCTGAGCACGGTGCTGATGCAGGCCAATGCTAAGGGGGAGAGACACCCCATCGGGTACTGGAGCAAGAAGCTGCTGCCCCAGGAGCAGAACTATGCAGCCACAGAGAAAAAATGCCTGGCCGTGGTGCAGGCCCTTAAAAAGCTGCAGACCTATCTATTTCAGTGGCGTTTTGCGGTGTATACTGACCACTCTTCCCCGACTTGGCGGCCTCAAATGAAAGGGGCTGATGCCAAGCTGCTGGTAACAGAGACACTTGGTCAGAGGGTGGCCAACGTCAAGATGGGGGCTTTTAACCAAGAGAGCCCGAATCACAGCCTTCCAGACTGGAGAGCTGGGAGAAGACCAGATTTCAGTTTAAACCCCAGGGGTTTTGGGGTGGCAAAAGGGCACAGGCCACATAAACCTTCCCACATGCTGCCTGCGAGTGCCATCAAGCACACCCGACCTAAGGGAGGGCGTGAAACTGGAAGGGCCTGGTGTAACTCCCACCAAGGAATGGAAGAGATGCTGGGGCATCCATGGGAACATTGGTGGGTTCAAACTTCCCCAGGTCACCGGCTAAAGTGACCCCACTCAGTTTAGTCTTGAAGGTGGGAGAGATGTGACGAAGTGGGAATGCTCTTTATGCTTTCTCTGAATACTGTATGGGTGCCTCAGTTTCCCCTATGCATTTCTTAAGTATCTAGGTGGGTGGATAAGGGTGTGTGACTCTTGCAGAGCCTGACAGGGCCAGTGTGATGGTGTCTACACAGAGAACGGCCAACATCCTGTCTCTTGGCAACTGACGGCCTGGGCCCCTCCCCTACAAAGGTGCCGACTGAAGGTGTTGGAGAACAAAGAGATCAGGTGACCTCCTGGCCCGGGAAAGAGACAAAGGTGAGAGAAGGGGCTGGAGCATTTCAGTTTGGAGCTGGCTGGGGAAATGGAGGTAGACCCAGATGGACCTCTGGCCTGTCCCCAAGATGGACCTGATTGAGGGGTCCTGTTCTCTGTACCTACAAGCTCTGTTTTAGACCATGTTCCTGTCGTCTAATAAACTTTCTGTTTTACTGGCTGGCTGAGAGTCATGTCTGACTGCGGAGTTGGGGCTCAGGGCCCTCTGGCTTCCCCAGGAGCCCCACCTGTGTGGACTCGCTGTGGGAAGCGCACAGTGTGGAAGGGGATGCTGAATGCTCCGAGGTCAGCCCCAGGAAGGTCGAAGCTGTGTAAGCTTCTTGCCCCGGGAACAGTCTGCTCACAGAGAGGAGGCTCCTCCAGAGTGCTGACTGGCTTCATATGGAGTAGTTCCAGAGCATCACCCGGGGATGCTGTGACACTTGCTTGTAAGCCTATATGCTAATTGTTTAAGGATACTTGAATGCCATTTATGCTGTTGCATTCACAATTCCAAAAATAAAATGCTCAGGTATATTTTATGCAAACTGACAAAATGGCTGCCATTGGAGCAGAGAGAAACTTAACATTACCTGAGTAGAAATTACAATGCTCCTAGATGTCAGAGTGCCATTTATTTGCACCAGAAGCGGTACGGATGTATTATTTTGACAAGCAAAAAAAAAAAATTATTAGTTGGAAACAACAACCGTGATGCTGAGAACATGAAGAAAACAATGGGAAGTTGCCAGGAAGACCCACTCTCTGGCCAAACTGAAACAGGGGGACCAGGAGCATCAGTCCAGAGAGGCTGGCGCTGAGTTGGGAAAAGTTTGCCATACCGTGGAATGCACACAGGTAGGTGAGTTTTACAGGGCTCTGTAATCAAATGTCCCTGTCAAAAAACAGAATGAATGTATTATTAATCAATTGCTTGACTAATTCTTGCAGTTGTATATTTAAAATGTTCAAGAGACCAAATGACCAAGCTTTGCCAAGTTCATTAACTAAAACAAAGCAATATACAAAAAGGAGTCACACATCTCACCCCTCTGAGAAGCCCTTGCACCATTCAACTGACACACTAGGTTTGCTTCCAGAACACGCCCCCCAAACCACTTGTATTTATAGTACAGGTCTTCACAAGTTAGAAAGTGCTTATTATGTCACCCAAGACTAAAGATGACCAATCAGCCTTTTACTTTGTTTTTCTTCTATGATGTTATACCTTTTTAAAAAAAATTATTTTGGATACCTCATTTAAAGTCAGTTGGGCACAGAGATACATCCTAACCTGTGCTACTACACATGACTCATGTATCTTGTTTTTGACTGGCTTCCTATTTTCTAATGCCAAAGCTGACTTCAGCTTTGCCAAGTGCTATGGGATACTTGACACGGGTTAACAGAATTGTAGGAAGAGCATAATACATTCAGTTAACTTTCCAGCACATATATATATATATATATATATATATATCAATCATATTAATACCGTACGCATAACACCTATTAGTGTGGTGAACACTATGCCTAATATATATAAAGGCTAATAAATGGTAAGTACAAACCACTGCAGTGCTAACTGATATTAACATCTAAATAGACTAGATAGAATCACAGTGTAGAAGTGATGGCAAAAGTTGTGGTTGGAAAATCTGTAACTTCAAGCCATTTAGCCATAGGTCTTGCAGGTGTTTCACTTTCCAATAGGAGATTAAGCAGGGTTCTTCCTTTAAGAGCAGGTAAATTGATCCCACACACAGATTCCATTCAGTGGAAATTGTCATTCTGTACCTAACAAGCTGTAGTACTACCTAATACCAAGCTGTACAAGATAAGAGAATGATTCTGATATGAGATATGAGAAGAGACTAGAAGAGGAATTTCCATGAAAGAAGATGCACAAGATGTTCTATGGAAGATACCTCCTCTAGTTGCCTCTCATAACAAATTGTCCCTTTGGGCATACACTGAACATTGCCATGGACTGGCAAATCTGTGGATGTGTCCTTTTCTGGCGACACATCCTGTGCTGCTAAGGGAGCAAACAAATTGCCTTCTGAAAACAAGTCCTCGGGTTATAAAGCTGTTGAATGATATCTTCTCTAAACTTTTTGGTGTCAACCAACTCCAAAGTAGGAGTCACTTAAGTGCACAAGCTTAATTAGAATCTGATATTATTTTGTCAATACACTGCATCAATACATTACATCCTTCTACTGGGAAAGTATGTCTGCCAGCGCGACATTTTTGCCTGCTGAGGACCTACTTAAGCTGTTGTGTTTGCGTGCAATTTAGAAGTATTCAAGTAGTGCAATGTGGGTGGCCATATGTGGGACGTTAGTTGTGAAGCTGAGCAGTAGGAGTATGTTTGTGTATTATGAAGCAAATGTTGCATGGCATGAGAGTTGAGGTGAGCTTGAAGTGTAATGTAACATTAACTGGAGAGTCCTTTGATTTGTGTTGATTATGTTTATAGAAAATACACTTTTGAGCAATCCATAAAATTACTTGTAATAAACAATGAAAATGAATTTAGCCAATAGATTACAATGGCTCAAGAAGAAGTATTCATAGCTTCTGAACAAATGAACTGCAGTTTTTAGAAAAAGGAAAGCAGCCTAAATACATATTTACACAATAGACCTGAGCATGTGGTAAGGAGCGGTTTCAATCTATTAGGTATATAATACTGTTTTTTAAAACCTCACAAACTGTTTATGTTTTTATCCAGTAAAACATCATAGCTTTGTAAAAGTTGTTTTGGTCTCTTTGGCAAATAATTAGCATTTTAAAAAACTGACTAAATCCAGATTTATGCAACAGTCTAGAAGGGGTTTCAAGGACTTATCTGAGGCTTTCTTGATTTTAAATAGGATGAAATGGCTCTGATCTAATCTCTTGGGTAAATCTGTTATATAAGTTTTAATTAAAATTGGGGGAGGGTGAAAATAAGTTTAAACAAATATTTTAAATAACAGCAAGGATCGGATTTAAATATGACAAAAGACAGCATACTTAAAAACCAGACTAACCCTCCAGCCTCGACTCCTTTTCTATTTAAAATAAAAAAGCAACTGATGATGGATCCCTATGGAACACCTCCTAAAAGGGAGAGGAGGGGCAACAGAAGGGGAGAGAGAGGGAAGGCGGCTTCAAGCACAGATGGGGCACACACTACATAGAAGATGATACATCCTGAAGCTGCATTAAATTTTAGGTGGATTCTCCTCAAGAATCTCCCGATGTGCCCTTATCTGTCTGTGGAGGTTCTCCACAGAGTCCAGGATGTGGATGATGATGTTATGGAGGTGTTACTTCTGTGTCTAAAGAGAGAGCTCTGTGCATGGAGGGCTTCCCCTGCCCCCATATCCTGAGGGAGATGATCCTGCCTATGAATTTATATTACTTTTTTTTGCATTATATTCTTCTGAAGCCCTTACTCAATTCAGAAGCACCATGGCCATTGCCATCTCAGAAAAGGCCAGCCATGCCCCCTGATTTCTAACTGCTTAGGGGCTTGGTAGTGGGGAGAAGAGGACTTGCCATGATCCCAAGGCCACAGTTAATTTAAGAACTGACAGGAAGAGTCACCCTTACTGCCAACCATACTCCTATTAGAGGATAGGAATGACACTCCAGATATGGCCTCAGAAGATGCATATTTCTTTTAGGGAAGCATAAACTGTACCTTATTTACTTAGGTTAAAATTGCCCTAGTGCAGAATAAATACAGCAGAAGGAATGCCACTTGAGGTATTCTTATGGGCCTCTTCATCTCTTCCTTACATGCACACTACAGAATCAGGCACAAGCAATTTATCTTTGCCTGAATTCACTTTGACTTTCTGGCTTTTTTCTATTATCTAATTTTCTGTGTGGGCCGCACCAAACCCACATTTGAAATGCAATTATGTTTAGTCTGTATGGGTGGTATCTCCTTTTCACACAGAAGTATGGTTTTTTTTCATTATTAGCAGTCTAACTCACCCTGGAAATTCACAATGAAGGCTGCTCATGTGCCCTCATCACCTGACGTTGTATGAATAAAATAAACGGGCAAGAAGAGAGCACCATAGTGAGGGATATGAATGAAGTGCCAGCTACTATTTTGGAATTCCTGTTCTCTTGTCTGATTAAATCAAACTCTTAAAATATAGTTTTACCTTGAAATGCAATAAACCGATTCCTTGCATGTTGTCAAGGTTCCTTCCCCACTCTGAACTCTAGGGTACAGATGTGGGGACCTGCATGAAAAACCCCCTAAGCTTATTCTTACCAGCTTAGGTTAAAAACTTCCCCAAGGTACAAATTTTGCCTTGTCCTTGAACCCTATGCTGCCACCACCAAGCATGTTAAACAAAGAACAGTGAAAGAGCCCACTTGGACACGTCTTCCCCCAAAATATCCCCCCAAGCCCTACACCCCCTTTTCTGGGGAAGGCTTGATAAAAATCCTCACCAATTTGTACAGGTGAACACTGACCCAAACCCTTGGATTTTAAGAACATTGAAAAAACGATCAGGTTCTTAAAAAAAGAATTTTAATTAAAGAAAAAGTAAAAGAATCACCTCTGTAAAATCAGGAGAGTAAATACCTTACAGGGTCATCATATTCAAAACATAGAGAATCCCTCTAGGCAAAACCTTAAGTTACAAAATGACACAAAAACAGGAATATACATTCCACCCAGCACAGCTTATTTTACCAGCCATTAAACAAAAGGAAATCTAACACATTTCTTACTTGCTAACTTTACAGAAGTTTCTGAGACTGCATTCCTGATCTGTTCCTGGCAAAAGCATCACACAGACAGACAGACCCTTTGTTCCCCCCCGCCACTCCAGCTTTGAAAGTGACTTGCCTCCTCATTGGTCATTTTGTTCAGGTGCCAGCAAGGTTATCTTAGCTTCTTAACCCTTTACAGGTGAAAGGATTCTGCTGCTGGCCAGGAGGGATTTTGTAGCACTGTATACACAAAGGTGGTTACCCTTCCCTTTATTTTTATGACACATGTAATCAAAGTAATACCTGCTGACTTCAGTGACAAAATAAGATTGTAGGCACAGATCCCCAAAAGTATATAGGCACCTAGCTCCCACTGAAACTCTCTGAGGATTTGAGACCCACTGCTTTTTACTCTTGTTAGCCCTACAGAGCTGAATAGGAGTGAGATGGGAATTCTATTTCTTGATAGAAATAATCAAAATAATTGTGGACTAAATTCTACAATTTAGTAGAAATTCTACAATTTAGTAGACAGTGGCACCTGTCCAATTTTGCTGAAATCAGTGGGGGTTACGTAGGTGCTTCTAACAGCATAATTTGAAGGTAATGGGGTTATGCAGCTGTCACTGGGGGGCATAATTGGAAGACAATGGGGTTGCAAAGGTGTAAATGAAGGCATAATTTGGCCTATGAAACATTTATTGCAGGGGAAGAGGTAGGAGAAGGAAAAAGCTATGTTTGTCTCTGATGTGTCAGTTGAATTGAGAGGAAAATAAGAATTGTAATTTTACAAGTAAATTGAGCATGCTTGTTCAAGAAATCAGTCCTGGACCTTCATAATACTATGGTCGTACCTGCTTTTCAGAGCACAGCTACTCTTAAAATATCATTTATGAAGGTGGATCCTTGGGGAGGCAGGTCTATGACGTTGTCCTGAACTCTTTCCCGGTAAGTCTGTATTACAGTACTATAAGGAGGTTGCCTGTGTGGAACAAGTTACAGAACTAGTGTCTAAGGGCCAGATTGGTAAAAATATTTAAGCCTCTAAAGATTTTCAGTGGGAGTTATGCACCTGGGTACTTTTGAAATTCCCACTAAGTGCCCAGCCAAATCTTTATGAATACCTTTCAAAATCTGGCCTCAAGTGATTTGCTCTAGGCTTTAATGGGAGTCCTTCTTGCTGCTTGAATTAGAACTCAGGGTCCAGGGTCCCAGTTCTATGTTTACACTACTACACTCGGCTACTCTCTATTTTATGTATTTACTTTTTCCCTGAGGGAATAGAAGACTCTTGCATGAAATGTTATTGGGTTTGTTTATATTACTTAACTGAATCTAAAATGAATCTTTGGCTTTATGTGTAGAGAAAATGCTGCAGTTGTGTAGGTATTAAAATGAAAAATGCACCAAGATTGCTAACCTTAAGAAGGTTGGCCATCCATTTATTTACACTGTATGTTCCTTACCCCTTCACTTTGAGGTGACTACTCTTTACCACTCATGCTTGTAACCTCTTGTTAACCTTTTCCCTGTGATATATGTGAGGTTTTTCTTTCCTTGTAACTTTACCAAATAAACATTTCTGCTTAACAGGAAAAGTGAACAAACAGTTGTATTACAAGAAAAGTAATTCATACAAACAAATACAGTAAATGTATTTGGAGCGAGTAGATAAGGCTTGGGAATAGTTTATAGGTTCTGGTAAGACTCTTGTGTATTTTAATGGGATTGCCACTGATAGTAGATTCGGAAAGCAGGATAAACTGGGCAATAAATACTGGTGGTATTGCTGATGGAATTAGCTCATCGCAGTATAACTAAAACCAGCTCTGTTGATATTAGAGAAAGCAACAATGTCTAATGGTTTCTGTGCGGATGCTGTGAGAAACTCCTTTGAATCTGCCACTGACTTACTGTGTTGTCTTGAGCAATATACTTAGCTTCTCCGTGCCTCTGTTCCTCTATCTCTAAATTATGGATAATACTTACTGTACAGCAGCATTATAAATATGAAACAATAGTTTGCTCATAATTTTGCAGATTAAAAAAGCCATACGGTGCTAACTACAATGTGCATTGCAAAGTTTCAGATTAGGCTGCAATCCTTAGAGCCAGTGGGAAGCAAAGATACATTTAAATAATTTTCAGTTCTGTCTTCTTGGTTTGCAGTCACCCTAAGCTTCTGAAGCGACTCGTCCACCCTGACAGTTTCCTGCTCTGGCTGTAGCTCTAATGAGAACACTTTCTCGGGAAGCGCCTCTAGGGAGCTGCAGTTAGAATGGCTGGTTTGGGAGCTCACAGGTGATTATACATTTTGAAGGTAGCAGATGAGATCATTAACTTAATTTTTTTAAGGCTAAGATGACTTTGTGTGTAACATATTCCTCCTCTGTCTTGTATTTCAAGGTCATCTGACTCTCAAGAAGTTTTCAACTTCAGTAAAAGAATCTTTAAGGACCTTTCCTATTTTTTTGAAGTAGTGAATAATAATGCTTTGCACTTCTAGAGCACCTTCAACTCAAGTATCTTAAAGTCTTTCAGACATTAATGAATGAAACCTCACAACAGAGAATCAGATATTATAACTACCCCCACTTTATAGAATGCTAAGACTGAGGCACAGATATCCAGGCCAGCATTTTCAAATGTGGCCTCTGCTTCGGGGTGTCCCTATTACTGGTTCCCCAATTTGAGGCCACTCTTGCTGTATGGTAAGATTCCAATACGATAAACACAGGAGCATGATATTCAGTGCCTGAATTACAGTGGGAAGGGCTACCTCACTTCTGTCCGATTCAAGGGTGCCAGGTTGTGTGTTTTGTCCCCCTTATTTTTCCCAGTGCTCCCTGTAAACTGTGTACCCAAGCACAGTGCATGTGCAAACTGTCTACCTGGCTTGGGAGTGTCCATGGCAAGCCAGTCAGAGCAAGGGAGTATCATCAGCACCTTGAGATCCCGCTAGGAGTGTTCACAACAACCCAATGCCAGTAGGGAGCATCTGCAAATTTTCATGTCAGCCTCGAAATGTCCCTATCTGCTCTACTAAGGAAGGGAGAGTTGTCAAATTCCCAGTCTAGTCAGCCTGTGTGCACAACTGCCCAGCACTATTCTTGATCTTCCAGCACTCTTACAGAATATGGACCACAAAATGAATGCTAACTAAGCCCTGGTCTACACTCAGAGTTGAGGTCATATTTAGCAGCGTTAAATCGATTTAACCCTGCACCGTCCACACGATGAAGCCCTTTTTTTCGACTTAAAGGGCTCTTAAAATCGATTTCCTTACTCCACCCCTGACAAGTGGATTAGTGCTTAAATCGGCCTTGCCGGCTCGAATTTGGGGTACTGTGGACACAATTTGACGGTATTGGCCTCCAAGAGCTATCCCAGAGTGCTCCATTGTGACCGCTCTGGACAGCACTCTCAACTCAGATGCACTGGCCAGGTAGACAGGAAAAGAACCGCGAACTTTTGAATCTCATTTCCTGTTTGGCCAGCGTGGCAAACTGCAGGTGACCATGCAGAGCTCATCAGCAGAGGTGACCATGATGGAGTCCCAGAATGGACTATTCAGAGCTCGAGCATGGACCAAATGGGAGGTACGGGATCTGATCGCTGTATGGGGAGAGGAATCCGTGCTATCAGAACTCAGTTTTCGAAATGCCAAAACATTTGTCCCAGGGCATGAAGGACAGAGGCCATAACAAGGACCCGAAGCAGTACTGTGTGAAACTTAAGGTGCTGAGGCAAGCCTACAAGAAAACCAGAGAGGCAAACGGCTGCTCCAGGTCAGAGCCCCAAACATGCCGCTTCTATGATAAGCTGCATGCCATTTTAGGGGGTTCAGCCACCACTATCCCAACCGTGTTGTTTGACTCCTTCAATGGAGATGGAGGCAACACAGAAGCAGGTTTTGGGGATGAGGAAGATAGCTCACAGCAAGGAAGCGGAGAAACTGGTTTTCCTGACAGCCAGGAACTGTTTCTCACCCTGGACCTGGAGCCAGTACCCCCCGAACCCACCCAAGGCTGCCTCCCGGACCCGTCAGGTGGAGAAGGGACCTCTGGTGAGTGTACCTTTTTAAATAGTTTACATGGTTTAAAAGCAAGCGTGTTTAATGATTAATTTGCCCTGGCATTTGCAGCCAGTACTGCTACTGGAAAAGTCTGTTAAAGTGTCTGGGGATGGAGTGGAAATCCTCAAGGGACATCTCCATAAAGCTCTCCTGGGTGTATTCCCAAAGACTTTGCAAAAGGTTTCTGGGGAGGGCAGCCTTATTCCATCCACCACGGTAAGACACTTTACCACTCCAGGCCAGTAGCATGTAGTCGGGAATCATTGTAGAACAAAGCATTGCAGAGTATGTTTGCTGGCGTTCAAACAACATCCGTTCTTTATCTCTCTGTGTTATCCTCAGGAGAGTGATATCATTCATCGTCACCTGGTTGAAATAGGGTGCTTTTCTTAAGGGGACATTCAGAGGTGCCCATTCCTGCTGGCTGTTTGCCTGTGGCTGAAATGTTCCCCGCTGTTAGCCAAGGGGAGGGGTGAGGGGCTAGCCACGTGGTGTGGGGAGGCAAAATGTGACCTTGTAATGAAAGCACATGTGCTATGTATGTAATGTTAACAGCAAGGTTTACTGTGAAAGAGTGTACCCGTTGTTCTAAAAAAATGTGTCTTTTTAAATACCACTGTCCCTTTTATTTTCTCCACCAGCTGCATGTGTTTCAAGGATCACAGGATCTTCTCCTTCCCAGAGGCTAGTGAAGATTAGAAGGTGAAAAAAACCCACTTGCAATGAAATCTTCTCTGAGCTCATGCTGTCCTCCCACACTGACAGAGCACAGACGAATGCATGGAGGCAGACAATGTCAGAGTGCAGGAAAGCACAAAATAACCGGGAGGAGAAGTGGTGGGCTGAAGAGAGTAAGTGGTGGGCTGAAGAGAGGGCTGATGCTGAAAGATGGCGGCAGCTTGATGAGAGGATGCAGGATTCAATGCTGAGGCTGCTGGAGGATCAAACTAATATGGTCCAGCATATGGTTGAGCTGCAGGAAAGGCAACAGGAGCACAGACCGCCTCTGCATCCCTTGTGTAACCAGCCACCCTCCTCCACAAGTTCCATAGCCTCCTCACCCAGGCGCTCAAGAACATGGTGGGGGGGCCTCCGGCCACTCAACCACTCCATCCCAGAGGATTGCCTAAGCAACAGAAGGCTGGCATTCAATAAGCTTTAAAGTTTTAAACTTTTAAAGTGTTGTGTGGCCTTGTCCTTCCCTCCTCCAGCACCCCACCCGATGCCTCCCTCCTCCACCACCCGTCCCGGGCTACCTTGGCAGTTATCCCCCTATTTGTGTGAGATATTAATAAAGAATGCATGAATGTGAAGCAACAATGACTTTATTGCCTCTGCAAGCAGTGATCCAAGGGCGGAGGGGAGGGTGGTTAGCTTACAGGGAAGTAGAGTGAACCAAGGGGGAGGGGTTCATCAAGGAAAAACAAACAGAACTTTCACACCGTAGCCTGGCCAGTCATGAAACAGGTTTTCAAAGCTTCTCTGATGCGCACAACGCCCTCCTGTGCTCTTCTAACAGCCCTGGTGTCTGGCTGTGCATAATTAGTGGTCAGGTGATTTGCCTCAACCTCCCAACCCACCATAAACATCTCCCCCTTACTCTCACAGATATTCTGGAGCACACGGCAAGCAGTAATAATAGTGGGAATATTGGTTTTGCTGAGGTTTAACTGAGTCAGTAAACTGCGCCAGTGCGCTTTTAAACGTCCAAATGCGCATTCTACCACCATGCTGCACTTGCTCAGCCTGTAGCTGAACAGCTCCTGACTACTGTCCAGGCTGCCTGTGAATGGCTTCATAAACCATGGCATTAAGGGGTACGCTGGGTCTCCAAAGATGATTATAGGCATTTCAACATCCCCAATGGTTATTTTCTGATTTGGTAATAAAGTCCCTTCCTGCGGCTTTTGAAACAGACCAGAGTTCCTGAGTATGCGAGCATCATGTACCTTTCCCGGCCATCCCACGTTGATGTTGGTGAAACGTCCCTTGTGATCCACCAGTGTTTGCAGCACTATTGAAAAGTACCCCATGCGGTTTATGTACTCGCTGGCTTGGTGCTCCGGTACCAAGATAGGGATATGGGTTCCGTCTATGGCCCCACCACAGTTAGGGAATCCCATTGCAGCAAAGCCATCCACTATGACCTGCACATTTCCCAGGGTCACTACCTTTGATATCAGCAGATCTTTGTTTGCATTGGCTACTTGCATCACAGCAGCCCCCACAGTAGATTTGCCCACTCCAAATTGATTCCCAGCTGACTGGTAGCTGTCTGGCGTTGCAAGCTTCCACAGGGCTATTGCCACTCACTTCTCAACTGTGAGGGCTGCTCTCATCTTGGTATTCATGTGCTTCAGAGCAGGGGAAAGCAAGTCACAAAGTTCCATGAAAGTGCCCTTATGCATGCAAAAGTTTCGCAGCCACTGGGAATCGTCCCAGACCTGCAACACTATGCGGTCCCACCAGTCTGTGCTTGTTTCCGGAGCCCAGAATCAGCATTCCACTGCATGAGCCTGCCCCATTAGCACCATGATGCACACATTGCCAGGGCCCGTGCTTTGAGAGAAGTCTGTGTCCATGTCCTCATCACTCTCATCAGCGCACTGACGTTGCCTACTCGCCCGGTTTTGCTTTGCCAGGTTCTGGTGCTGCATATACTGCTGGATAATGCGCGTGGTGTTTAATGTGCTCCTAATTGCCAAACTGATCTCAGCGGGCTCCATGCTTGCCGTGGTATGGCGTCTGCACAGAAAAAAGGCACAGAACAATTGTCTGCCATTGCTCTGATGGAGGGAGGGGCGACTGATGACATGGCTTACAGGGTTGGCTTACAGGGAATTAAAATCAACAAAGGGGGTGGCTTTACATCAAGTAGAAACAAAAACAACTGTCACACAGAATGGCCTCCTCAAGGATTGAACTCAAAACCCTGGGTTTAGCAGACCAATGCTCCACCCAATGCTCAATCCACTGAGCTATCCCTCCCCTGGTATTTCAGGCAGGACTGAATCTCCATTAAACTTTTCAAGGTGCCCCTGACCAACCTCACCAAAATGATTGTCGGCCGTTGATTTCACGAAGGGAGGAAGGGGGGAGCAAATGCATACAAAACAAATCTGGTGTATTTCTTGTTTTGATCCACTCCATCTATCTTTTACACCTTTGGCTGGCAGCAGATGGTGCAGTAGGACTGCTAGCCATCCTCATCTCCTGGCTGCTCGGCAGAAGATGGTGCAATAGGACTGCCGACAGGACTGCCGACAGGAGGTCATAAAGAGAATGACCTGGTCGACTCGCTCCTAATTTAGTCCCTGCACCCATGTCTGTCCAGGCGCTCCTGACGGACCTTACCGAGGCGGCCAGGAGCACCTTGGACATGATGACTATGGTTATAAGGCCTATTGTACCGTCTGCTGCCACAAGGCAATGGGTTGCTGCTGCTGTGTAGCAATGCAATACCGCGTATGCCAGCACCCAGGAGAGGTAGGGTGACAGTGAGCTGAGCGGGCTCCATGCTTGCCGTGGTATGGCGTCTGCACAGGTAACTCAGGAAAAAAGGCGTGAAACGATTGTCTGCCATTGCTTTCACGGAGGGAGGGAGGAAGGGAGGGCCTGACGACATGTACCCAGAACCAGCCGCAACAATGTTTTTGCTCCATTAGGCATTGGGATCTCAACCCAGAATTCCAATGGGTGGCGGAGACTGCAGGAACTGTGGGATAGCTACCCACAGTGCAACGCTCCGGAAGTTGACGCTTGCCTCGGTACTGTGGAAGCACTCCGCCGAGTTAATGCACTTAATGCACTGAGAGCATTTTGTGTGGGGACACACACAATCGACTATATAAAAACAATTTCTAAAAAACCGACTTCTATAAATTCGATCTAATTTCGTAGTGTAGACATACCCTAAGAAACTGACAAGATGGTTAGCATTAATGACGTACATGACAGTGCCAATAAAGAATCTAAGAAATGCTAAGACCTTAGCCTCCTAATGCTTTTGCTGAAAGTTTGGCCGTAAAATCTTACACAGGTAAACATATTTACTCAAACAGTGAATGTGTGAGTAAGAGTATATTTATGAGTGGCGTTCAGTCGAAGAAAAGTATTGAATTTAATCTTGTTAGTGATTGACATTTTTTGAAAAGAAATGAAGCGTAAGTGCAATTATCTTAAATTTATGCTCTACATCTGGAAATTACTATGACAGGCTTTTTTTAGCATAGGTCAGAGACAACCATGCTTATTAGTCTTTTGCTTTTACAATGAAAAAGGAAAAACTCAATGTTTTGATTTTCATTTTGGTTTGCTGTCTTGTAAGTTTAGCAGGAATTTCAGTCAAAAGATTGTTTGTGGTGTATAAAACAGTAGAAGGTGGAAGAGAGAATATGGTAAAATTCTAGATTCTTCTCCACCAGAGAGCATTCTACAGATTATAGCAGAGTGATAGGTCTGCTAGAGTTAAAGGTAAGACCAGCTTCCTGGTTAAGATCAGCTAAAGCTTGATTCTTCTAAGTGCTCTAATATCTACACAGATCCTCAGATTGTTCCAAGATTAGGTGTGCCTCAGGGGAGTGTGGAGTTCTGCTAGTAATCCAAATTTGGGACCATTTAACCAAGAGGTCCCTAGCATACAGCCTCTGGAGGTGAGCAGGAGAGAAGCAGCCTTTCTTATAGTTAAAAGAAAAGGAGTACTTGTGGCACCTTAGAGACTAACCAGTTTATTTGAGCATAAGCTTTCGTGAGCTACAGCTCACTTCATTGGATGCATGCAGTGGAAAATACAGTGGGGAGATTTATATACACAGAGAACATGAAACAATGGGTGTTACCATACACACTGTAACGTAAGGTGAGCTATTACCAGCAAGAGAGAAAAAAAACCTTTTGTAGTGATAAGTTGGGCCATTTCCAGCAGTTGACAAGAATGTGTGAGGAACAGTAGGGGTGGAAAATAAACATGGTGAAATAGTTTTACTTTGTGTAATGACACATCCACTCCCAGTCTTTATTCAAGCCTAATTTAATGGTGTGGACATTTAATTCAATGCTTTTCTTCTACTGAACTCCACTCATAAATATACTCTTACTCACACATCCACTGTTTGAGTAAACATGTTTACCTGTGTAAGATTTTAGGGCCAAACTTTCAACAAAAGCATTAGCAGGCTAAGGACTTAGCATTTAGTGGACACCATTAAATTAGGCTTGAATAAAGACTGGGAGTGGATGTGTCATTACACAAAGTAAAACTATTTCCCCATGTTTATTCCCCTCCCCCCACACACACACTGTTCCTCACACTTTCTTGTCAACTGCTGGAAATGGCCCACCTTGATTATCACTACAAAAGGTTTTTTTTCTCTCCTGCAGGTAATAGCTCACCTTAAATTGAGAAAGTAGGCCATTTTTCAGTAAGTGTGTGCTAACACTTTTGTATTTCTATGTCTGATTTTGTAAGCAAGTAGCTTTTAAGTGAAATGTAACTTTGATTTGTCTTGCATACTCCCAACAAGGGGTACAGTAATCCGGAAAGGTTGAGAGCCACTGTTGTCCCTCTGGTTGGGGATTTTAGAATAGGCATGCTTGGAGCATGTACCAAGAACATGCTGCTGAGACTGAAATAAGGAGCTGAGAATAGGTATGCTTGACACCTACCAGAAACTCTCCAGCACCATGGAGCAGGGAAGGAAATGCCCACTGATCTGAACAGAACACTTCCCACTGCACATCTTAGAACTGTTGTTTCAGGCTGTCTTCATTTCCATTGGGTACCCTTCTGAGAACATTTCCTAGAGATGAATGGGTCCCTTCATACACCTCTGAGCCTGCAACTCTGAAGCTTGAAACTCACCCTGGGCGGAAATCTGAGACCAACCTGTAAACATCTGGGAAAAGTCTGCCTCTGTCAAGGTTGGGTGGTGGTCGTGGTGGTGGTTCTTATTGATAAATGTAATCTGGATTGCAAGTGTAGATTGTAATAGGGGATGAGGGAAGGAATTGGGAGTTCAGGGATGCAGGAGCTGTCAGCCCTAAATTCTCCCCTGCTGTGTGACTAACAACCATTTCACTTTGTTTAAAAATACATATAAAGAAATTAAATGGCAAAAAACCATCCTTAATGCAAAGTTGGGGTTCCCTGATGATAGCTCATGGCCTTTCAGAATGTCAAATTGACCCAAACTCACACGGCTGACAAGCAGGCACCAGAGTTAAGGTAAATGTCCACACAACCTTAACTCCACATTTTGAAAGATGCCCCACCGTGCCCCTAACATACATATGCACGCTCTGCCTTGTGGCTGTAATGGACAGGCACTTGCGCTGTGCTCAAACCCTGACAGAATACCACACTTGGTTACATTTTCATCACTTACACACAGGATACCGCTGAAACCTACTCTTTTTCTTACCCATCAATAAATCCACTGCCAGCTCTCAGATGCCACCTCATTACTGACAATGCCTATGGCAAGAAGACCCCAGTGCCCTGCTACTGAGACAACGTACACAATTCCGTATTGAAATGCTGCAGACTGGAACCTCGAGGTACACATGCTCCTCTTTTCTTTTGATAACACATGGGGGAGGGGGACTGAGACCCAGCCCTCCACAAATCTTAATCACAGCTCTTCCAAGCTGCTTCACTGTATTCCTCCATCATCCAATACAGCTACACCTAACACAGTGAATGCAGCTGGAGTGCATGCGGATAACTTCCGGTGGCTATTGCCAGTTCCAGCCGGGCAGAGTTAAGGTTGTGTGGACATTTACCTCAACTCTGTGTTTCCTGGTTGTCAGAAGTTCAAGTTTTGCTTAACTTGACATTCAAGAAAGGCACAAGCTATCACCAGGGAACCTTAACTCTGTCTTTTGCCATTTAATTTCCAGTATAGTCAGAGACTACTTGCCAACAGCTGTACATGGTCCACAATAGCACTAACTAATCTAGCCCAAGAAGGGAACATCTATACAGTACTAGGGCCACCTTACTCTTTTTCCCTATAATTCAAGCACTGGTGCTAGTGCCTATATTCTACATTTGAAGCCCTGCTGTTCTAGGTAAATGTGACTGTTTAAAAATTAGTGTGGACACTGAGAGCCAGTGTGAACCCTTTCAATCACTGACGAATGGTTACGTGAAAAGTCTCATTGACTTTAGCGTCACAAGTGGGAGTATGGAGTTCACAATTAGGGAGACCAGATAGCGACTGTGAAAAAACAGGACGGGCTGGGGGTAATAGGCGCCTATATAAGAAAACGTCCCAAAAACTGGACTGTCCCTTTAAAAACAGGACATCTGGTCACCCTATTCACAATCCAGCCCTTAATGAAGCAACATGGTCCACATATGGAAGATGCAACTGAAGAATATCAGTTCGTCTGTCTGGATATGTTCATTTTTAGTTCCTTAGAAAAATGATTAACTTCTTCCTAAAGCTATCTACATCAACTTCAAACCTGAACTTCCACCATCTCCCCCTCATTTTAATTTCACAAATAAAAAGTTATTCAAAAGTCCCAGAAATTGATAATTCACTACAATATCTGCTATTTCTTACCCAAACTGAACAACAAAAAAGAACCAAAACATCAGATGGCCCAATGCTAACCAGCATTGAAAGTGGGACAGGGGCAGGATCCTATTCATTTAAAAATTACTAATATAACAGATCAGAAAAATCACAAGTATTAAAAGGCTCCTGGATTAACTGCAGGTTAGAGGTATGAGAGGAAATAGCATGAAAGTATTCCCCCCCACTTCACCTCTATGGGGGTAAGCATTAAGGGAAGAGGGGGTGGTTAGGACATGATGCAACTCACACTAGAGCCAATGGAAAGACTCTCCTTAAAGTTGGACCATCTCCTTAACGCACTAGTCTTTCACCTCTAGTGACTACATTTAAACCCTGTTTTTAGACCACAACTTATAATAAGTGGTCCACCACTGATTCATAAAACAGCTCAAGAAAAGTCTTGGGCTGTGATAGCAAACAGCTTACACTTTGTGATTAAGGTGCACAGGAAGAACTATGGGAGAATGCTGTGGGTGGGGGGAAACAAATCACTCAGAATGAGACTATACCATGTGTCAAGTTTTCTCATAGTGTGCATTTTATTGGCTTAATTATCTACTCTGTAAAATGGATTTATATGGAAAATGCTGACAACTTTAATTTATAGTGGCTCTTGCCATGTCTGTCAAATGTCAAATACAAATAATAATAATAATAATAATCAAACCTAATACTTTTAAAGATAATAGCTCTGATTCTCCATTGCTTTGCATCTTGTTGCAGTTGTTCAGGGCTCAATCCTGCAAAGTGCTGAACACTTTGGCCCTGATCCAGCAAAGCTTACATGTGCTTACATGCTGAAATTAAGTGTGTGAGTAGTCCCCCTGAAGTTAACCTAGGTTTATTTTTACTAAGGCTTGGTTTAAACAGGTTTTCTACAGTGGTAACTAATTTGGTTGGAGGTGATTTTTTAAAAAAAATCCAAACGTATATCAGTATAGTTAAAGCAATACACAGTTAAACTAGTATAAAGTTATTGTATGCCAGTGGAACTTATTCCTATTCCCTGGTGAGAATAAGATATACTAGTATAGCTAATCTGTTCTGGAGGGAGTTGTATCACTTTAACTATACTGGTTGAAGCAATACAACTTGTCTACACTTAACGAGTCCCAAAGAGTGCTCATGACTAAATCTCAGCAAAAAAATGTGGGGGGCAGTGTTTATCTGTAGAAAAATAAAATGTCAGGCAATCCAAAACTATTTGTGAATTTGGCTGGGAAATTTTTTTTCAGGTCTAGCTTCATAAAAGTGTGTGTGTACATGCCCCACTTTATAACCTTTAGATGAGTTGTTAGGGTGCTTGCCTGCGATGTGGGAGACTCATGTTTGATTCCCAACTTTAGGACCGGGATCTGCAAAGTCTGCTTTGCCTGATTCAGAGGAGGGATTTCTCCTACCTGTGAGTGCCTTGTTCGCAAGGCTATAGAATCTTTGTCTCTCTCATTTGTTCTGATTGGGTTGGTTTTTTTTTTTTTTTTGCCTTGCTGGCTAAACAAAAAAATAAATCAATTATTCATCCATCTTTTCTCATACTGATGACTTCTCTGCCTTGTGCAGTTAAAGTTATCAAGCGGAGTGCCCCAAGGGTTGGTCCTGGGGCTAGTTTTGTTCAATAACTTCATTAATGATCTGGAGGATGGCGTGGATTGCACCCTCAGCAAGTTTGCAGATGACACTAAACTGGGAGGAGAGGTAGATACGCTGGAGGGTAGGGATAGGATACAGAGGGCCCTAGACAAATTAGAGGATTGGGCCAAAAGAAATCTGATGAGGTTCAACAAAGACAAGTGCAGAGTCCTGCACTTAGGATGGAAGAATCCAATGCACCGCTACAGATTAGGGACCGAATGGCTAGGCAGCAGTTCTGCAGAAAAGGACCTAGGGGTTACAGTGGGCGAGAAGCTGTATATGAGTCAACAGTGTGCCCTTGTTGCCAAGAAGGCTAATGGCATTTTGGGCTGTATAAGTAGGGGCATTGCCAGCAGATCGAGGGACGTGATCATCCCCCTCTATTCAACATTGGTGAGGCCTCATCTGGAGTATTGTGTCCAGGTTTGGGCCCCACACTACAAGAAGGATGTGGAAAAACTGGAAAATGTCCAGTGGAGGGCAACAAAAATGATTAGGGGACTGGAACACATGACTTATGAGGAGAGGCTGAGGGAAGTGGGATTGTTTAGTCTGTGGAAGAGAAGAATGAGGGGGGATTTGATAGCTGCTTTCAACTACCTGAAAGGGAGTTCCAAAGAGGATGAATCTAGACTGTTCTCAGTGGTAGCTGATGACAGAACGAGGAGTAATGGTCTCAAGTTGCAGTGGGGGAGGTTTAGGTTGGATATTAGGAAAAACTTTTTCACTAGGAGCGTGGTGAAGCAGTGGAATGCGTTACCTAGGGAGGTGGTGGAATCTCCTTCCTTTGAGGTTTTTAAGATCAGGCTTGACAAAGCTGTGCCTGGGATGATTTAGTTGGGGATTGGTCCTGCTTTGAGCAGGGGGTTGGACTAGATGACCTTCTGAGGTCTCTTCCAACCCTGATATTCTATGATTCTATGATTAAGCACATGCTGAAGGGTTTTGCCGGCTCAGGTCCAGAATGCTCAGCATCTTGTAATATCAAGTCCTGACATGTGCAAATGCTGCCTGAGAGAATGATAGTTTTACACTCACTTTACCCAGATGTAAATGAGCACACTGGGTGCGAGGCAGGACAGAATCTAACCCAGTGTTCCTGTCAATACTGCTGTGACACTAAGCAGGGTCTCAGAGTAGCAGCCATGTTAGTCTGTATTCGCAAAAAGAACAGGAGTACTTGTGGCACCTTAGAGAGAGGACCCCTTGCAGAGCTGGAGAAAAAAACATTTACTTTGCATGTATGCAAATGCTATTTAAATGCTATTCTTCGATCACACATACAAACCATGTTAAAAGAATATTTATTAAGATTGCAAAGCCAACACTCAAGAGTTAGGAAATGCCAGAACTCAGGTTGCCTGTACAACTGTTACACCCTTGAACACATGACTCAGTTTTTCAAAGAGAACATCTATCCTGGTGTAGCGAAGAGGTCTGGTTCCCCGCTGCCCCGGAGAGTGATGAGCCCTGCCCAAACTCGCTTACACCTGGGAATTCTAACCTTTTCCTTCAAGAACTTGCAGACAGAGACTTCCTTAGTGCTTGCTACAGGCCAGCTCCCTCTTGCAGCAGTACACCCTCTGAACACAGTCTTTGCAGTAGCTCACTCACTGTATGCCCACCCTAGTCCCAAAGGGGCAGCTCCCATTTTTCTAACTTATGTAACTTATATATATATAATATTAAATGTTCAAAATCTTTAAATAGAAACAATATGAATCTATTTCTAAAACATCTATTCTAGTGACCTCATACTCTCTCCAGTTAAATAAACGTTGTTCCAACATTAAACTACTACTATGTTACATATATTGCTATTTCTGTTTAAAATGCAACTTAGGCAGGTGGTTGGCCATGTCCACCAAACGGGGGGTGACAACTTTTACGAGTCTACAATCAATCATATGTCAGTATCTCCTTTGGTCATTGCATTCTAACTGATTATCTTTGAGGCTTTCCTACAGATAGTCTCATCTCCTGATTTCTCTAGCTGAGTTCAGTCTGCTTCCAAATGTTCTGAAACAGTGTCATCAGCATGCAGTTCAAGATCAATAGGCCTCAGTCTCTCTGGAGATGGCAATATGTGGCTGGAGCCGATAACGAACTTTCTTGCGTAAGTGTAACCCACACACCACCTGGGTGTGGTGGTCTGTCCCATCTACTGGCATCGAGACCACTTAGAGAGAGGTTAATGAGTCTGCTCTCCAGCCTTAGCTAGGGGCCATATGGCTTTTAGCGCATGCAATAGAGGCTCATGCATTTAGCTCAAGAGATCCCAGGTTCAATCCTTCGCGCCGACGACCAGGATATGTCGGTGTTACCTCAGGATTCAATGGTGTCCTTGTTTCTCAGTGTAAAATATCTTGTCTTGTACCAACAGGATGGGCAGCTGGTCAGCTGAGAAAGTGGTCTAATTCCAAAATCCATCCTTCCTGAGCTTTCAGCGTCCTCCAAAACAATCTTCATTTCCTTCAGGCTTTTATGCAAATACACTCCCTCTACTTTGGAAACATCATTCCCATTGGCTCTTGACTTTGCTTTTCAGAAATAATGCAGTCACAGGGCATTATCAGGCTTCATGAATGATCCTGCTCCATCTTTTGGTTTAACCTCATACAGTGGCTATCTTCTCCTCCTTTTCTCTCAGTGATTATATGACATTGATCCTTCAAAATATTTAACATTTTCCTGACCTTCCCCTCTCTAACAGATCCCTCACCAATATGTGGTCGCCAGGCTGAAACTCAAGTCCTCTGACTTTCCTGGCCATAGTAGTTACTAGAGGAAAATAATGATTTCAGATTTTTTTTCTGTGCAATCTAGTAGGCAAATGAAAGAATCCTGTAATGTTCCAGCACTCAAGATGTTCATGGTAAGTGTGTCCTTCTTGATTTGGCCTCAGCCCAAATATTAAGTCAATAGGTATCTTTGGGTGTCTCCCATACAAAAGGAAAGAAGGGTAAGAAAATTGCCAAGTCACTGACATGCAATTATAGGTATACACCACTATGAGATACTCCCTCCAGTTCGATTTCTTGTAGTCTTCTAGAGCAGTGGTTCTCAAAGCCAGTCTGCCACTTGTTCAGGGAAAGCCCCTGGTGCGCTGGACTGGTTTGTTTACCTGCTGCATCCGCAGGTTCAGCCAATCGCGGCTCCCACTGGCCGCGATTCGCCGCTCCAGGCCAATGTGGGCTGCAGGAAGCAGCACGGGCCAAGGGACATGCTGGCCGCCCTTCTCGCAGCCCCCATTGGCCTGCAGCGACGAACCGTGGCCAGTGGGAGCTGCGATCGGCCGAACCTGCAGACACGGCAGGTAAACTAACTGGTCCAGCCCACCAGGGGCTTTCCCTGAACAAGCAGCGGACCGGCTTTGAGAACCACTGTTCTAGAGTTCTTATAGTCTTCTAGAACATGAAGAGTAACTTTGGTTAAAATGTTCTGCTGGATTGACTTGAGGGTGATAGGAAGTTATTTTAAAATTTGTGTATTCCTGCAGTTGTGTTTGTGTGTGTTGTTGTTGTTTTAAACAACTGGTTCTCAATTTCCTTTTCTTGGTTATGGTGCATCTTTGAAGGGAATCTACATTTTATTGCAAAATCACTGCAGATTTTCTCAGTAGCAGAGTTACCAGACTTATTTTGGGTATGCTTTAGACGAAATTATCCACAATTAACAAGATGTATTCAGACCCTCCTTTACTCCTCTCCAAATAAAGGTAATCACTGCGACTATATATATCAGCGCTGTAGAGATGACAGGTGCATAGGCCTTTTTTTGCTTCACGCATGTACAGATTTTTGCAATATGATGTTCTATGTCCTATTGCAACTTAGCTGAAAAGGTGTCTCTTGTTAGGTTCACTACTCATTCTGTTCCCAAGTGATCCATTTCTTCATGCAATTGTTTATATCAGGGATCGGCAATTTTCGACATGCGGCCCGTCAGGGAAATTTGCTGATTGGACAGGATGGTTTGTTTACCTGCCGTGTCCGCAGGTTCGGCCGATCGCGGCTCCCAGTGGTCGTGGTTCACTGCTCCAGGCCAACGGGGGCTGCAGGAAGTGGTGCAGGCTGAGGGATGTGCTGGCTGCCGCTTCCCGCAGCCCCCATTGGTCTGGACCAGTGAATTGCGGCCAGTGGGAGTTGCGATCAGCCGAACATGTGGACCCTGCAGGTAAACAAACTGTCCCAGCCCGCCGGGGGCTTTCCCTGATGGGCCATGTTCCAAAGGTTGCCGATCCTTGGTTTATATGCTAAGTCACTATACTGCCTAGGAATACAAGTTGGATTTCATAGGCTATCTGCATCTCAAAATAGTATTGGAATCAGTATGCAGTCAGATTCACTCATATAGAAACTGTCAAACTTCAGAGGATCCCCTTTTTCTTTCCTCTGGACTCAGTTTGTAGTTGTTTTTCCTTATAATTCTTCCATTTGCAGGATTACTTGCTTAAGCTGACTTTTATCTCATGGGAAATTATTTTTTCTCCTATCAGGATCAATATGTTGTATACATTTGCTTTCAGAGTCAACAGATATGCTATAATTGCTGAAATCCACTCCACATAACCCTCATTTTGGTTTCTCTCAGCTTGAACCATTGCTGAACTGCTCTCAGGATCATATTCCCTTGGGCATTCTCTGATATATGCTTCCATATTTAAAGGTTCCCTGGATAATTAGTCTGTGTCAATATTCACTTTCCCAGGATGGTATTTTATAGTGAAGTTGAAATCTGAAAGCTGCAAAATTAATCTGTGACTAGAAGCATTTAGTTTTGCCAATGTCACCACATATGCCAATGGTTTATCATCAGTGTTGTTAATGCTGAGTTTGTGTCTGTGCATTTCTCCTAAGCTGTTTGTAGAGCCTTGGTGTTAGCTGCACTAACAGACCACAGTCTCAGTTTGGTGGCAAAGGTTCAGCCTGGTTTCTTGTCCACAAAGCATGGTATCAGTGCAATTACATAGCAATTACATGCACATCCAAGAATACCACAGGACCTGACTGAGACATCTGAGGCATTAGCGATTATATTCTAAAAGTCCTGGAAGATGGGAGAGATTCGAAAGGACTGGAAAAGGGCAAATATAGTGCCAAACAATAAAAAGAGAAGTAAGGCCAACCTGGGGAATTACAGACCAGTCAACTTAATTTCAGTGCTGAGAAAAATAATGGAGCAAATTATTAACCAATCAATTTGCAAACACCTAGAAGATAATAAGGTGATAGGAAACATTCAGCATGGATTTGTCAAGAACGGATGATGTCAAACCTACCTAATAAGGTGGGTACATAACTGATTGGAAAACCGTTCCCAGAGAGTAGCTATCAGTGGTTCCACAGACAAGCTGGAAGGGCATATTGAGTGAGATCCCAAAGGGATCAGGTCTGGGTCCGGTTCTGTTCAATATCTTCATCAGTGATTTAGATAATGGCATACAGAGTACACTTATAAAGTTTGCAGATGATACCGAGCTGGAAAGGGTTGCAAGTGCTTTGGAGGATAGATTAAAATTCAAAATGATCTGGACAAACTGAAGAAATGGCCTGAAGTAAATTGGATGAAATTCAATAAGAACAAATGCAAAGTACTCCACTTAGGAAGGAACAATCAGTTGCACACATACAAAATTGGACATGACTGCCTAGGAAGAAGTACTGCAGAAAGGAATCTGGGGTTCATAGTGGATCACAAGCTAAATATGAGTCAATTGTGTGATGCTGTTTTAAAAAAATTAAACATCATTCTGGGATATATTAGGAGTGTTGTAAGCAATACACGAGAAGTAATTCTTCCACTCTACACTGCGCTCATAAGGCCTCAACTGGAGTATTTTATCAAGTTCTAGACACCACATTTCAGGAAAGATGTGAACAAACTGGAGAAAGTCAAGAGAAGAACAACAAAAATGATTAAAGGTCTTGAAAACATGATCTATGAGGGTGTCACAATAAAATGCACTCCCATGGGGTCCCCTGGGTCAGCACCAGCGTTGTATATTGCTAACACATTTATATGTATCTTGGAAAGGGTTGAAGGTGTGAATGTGGAGTGGAAGATTCCTTTGCAGCTTACAAGAGGCCGAAGGGGGAGGAAGGGAGAAAGGAATGGGTAACTCAATGATCCAGCTAGGCCAAAGATAAGGAATGAAACTGCAGCCCAAGGCCAGCGCACACAAACAAGCTCTCTGCTGCCAAACAGCCAGAAGCCTGTATCTCAACCCCAGCCAACTGTGAGAAAGGAGAACTGAGCCAGACAGAACTGAAGGGGTTGCAAAACTAATAAGATTGCAAAGTTTAGTGAGTTGAAAAACAACAGTCTTGTGACTCTGAAACCGGTGTGTTCTGGGGAAACTAAGGGAGGCGCAGAAGGCCAGTTCGGACTGGTACCGAGAGCATGGGGGACGAGGGTCCCTGGACAAAAACGCCCCGGAAGAACCCAGGGCTTAAAACCTTCCTGAGAGCTGAAGCAAGTCGGAGATTTACAGTGGACCCTAGATGACCTGTGCACAGAGAAGAACTCTCCTCTGCCCCCCCCACCTTCTCCTTACGTTACACCCAGGCTTGGCCAGCCTTGGGTTGTGTGTGTGAGTATGAAAGTGGGTTAGGGCTCAGGCACTAATGCTCTTTTCCTTCCTCTGAGTGATGTGGGGGCGGACCCAGCACTCACCGCTGTTATTTTATTTATAAAGCTTTAAACTTAGTCACTCGGTGTGCTCCTTCATCTCCTCCCCTAAAGATCCTGCCGCCTCAGCCTGATCACCTGAAGCCACAGGCAGATTTGGTAACATAAATCTGTCACAAGGGAAGACTGAAAAAAAAAGATTTTGTTTCTTCTGGAGAAGAGAAGACTGACAGGAGACATGATAACAGTTTTTAAGAACTTATAATGTTGTTACAAGGAGGAGGGAGAAAAATTTTTCTCCTTAATGTCTGAGGATAGAACAAGAAGCAATGGGCTTAAATTGCAGCAAGGGCTGTTTAGGTTAGCCATTAGGAAAAACTTCTTAACTGTCAAGGTGGTTAAGCACTGGAATAAATTGCTTCAGGAGATTGTGGAATCTCCATCATTAGAGATTTTTATCTCTGAGTCATTAGCCATTAGAGAGGACTGGGTTAGACAAACACCTGTCAGGTATGGTCTAGATAATACTTTAGTCCTTCCATGAGCGCAGGGGACTGGACTAAATGACCTCTCCAGGAGCCTTCCAGTCCTATGATGCTATCTTCAAAAGCTGCGACAAAGCCAGCTCCCCATTGACACTCTTCTCAGATAACACTTGCACAGATTAGGGCTCATCAGGTAACATGCTGTCCCCATGTACCCTCAAGTGTGTACATCTCTCTAAGGGGAATGGAGAGAAGGCAGGGCCATGTCTGTACATACACACCCTAAACTTCCCTTCCAGTTTCTTTTGCACAGTGTACAGAGGGATGAGCAGTCTCTTCTTCCTGAGCATGCTTGGAATTGAAATTGTGCTTCCTTCTGGAACAGTGCAGCTCTGTGTTCTCCCTTCTTGGACCTATGCCTATGCGCCATAACCTAGACCAACATATATTTGACTGTACTATGAAATTAGTCTCTAGAAAATGAGTGACCCCCACATTAGTTTTAAAACAACACAACCACATATTATTACCTGTTCATTTTGACATCTTTTATTATTTCCTCTTAATTATATTTATAGCAGGGGTCCATATAGTCTTACAAGTTCTGTTTCTTAGCATGTGAGCACTGCACAGACTTTAAGATATTATGTATTCTAGCTAGATTTTGTGTTACCCTTCAGGAAACTAAGCTGTCAAGAGATAGGCGGGAAGGTCCTCACATGAATCAGTATCTGGTCTTCTTAGCATAGGCAAAACATGCCTCCAGTGGCACATGACCAGAATTCATCATTGAATTTGGTCTGCTGGTTGGATCATTAGTTCCCCAGCCTGGGCCAGGTACTGACAGGGGAGCATTTTGGGAACTCTGAGCCATGCCCCCCACCCAGCTTCTGATTAAAAGGCAGGAAACAAAAGGAAAGAATAAATGGTCAATTTTCACAATGGTCAAAAAAAACCTCCAACTCATTGTGCAGCAGTAATCAAAAAGGCTTATAGAGTGTCAGGAACTATTAGGAAAGGGATAGCAAATGAGACAGAAAATATCATATATAAATCCATACCTTTAATACTGTGTCCAGTTCTGGTCACCCCATCTCAAAAAGGACATAGTGGAACTGGAAAAGTTTCAGAGAAGGGCAACAAAGATGATCAAGGATCTGGAATGGCTTCCGTACAAGGAGAGACTAGAAAGATCAGGGCTGTTTATCTTAGAAAAGGATGACTAAGGAGGGAGATGACAGAGGTCACTCTTCACTTTTTCTACACCAGTCATGATTTTGCAGAAGTGTTATTTGCCCTTTTATTTAAAAAAACCAGGGTTCACCTATGAAATTAATAGGCAACATGTTTAATACAAACCAAAGGAAGTACTTTTTCACACAATGCACAATTAACTTGTGAAACTCATTGCCATGGGATGTTGTGATGGCTAAAAATATAACCAGATTTAAAAAAGAATGAAATTCATGGAGGATAAGTCCATCAATGAAGTTTATGGAGGAGATGGTATGATGGGATAACATGGTTTTGGTAATTAAATATTCATGGTAAATAGGCCCAATGGCCTGTGATGGGATACTAGATGGGGTGGGATCTGAGTTACCCAGGAAAGAATTTTCTGTAGTATCTGGCTGGTGAATCTTGCCCATATGCTCAGGGTTTAGCTGATCGCCATATTTGGGGTCAGGAAGGAATTTTCCTCCAGGGCAGATTGGAAGAGGCGTGAAGGTCACATAGAGGTGAATTGGCTCTCCTGTCTACATAACAAAAGCGGGATACAATATTCGTCTTATTCTCATTAACATTTTCCTGCACATCTTTTTCGTGCCACTCCACTCCTTGTGCTTACCAAATAAAAGATATTATGAAACAGGCATGAAAATGTTCTCCTCTAAAATGAACTGCTGGCAAACAGCAATGTCAATCACTCTCTATTTATGCTAATGTGATTGGAATGAAATAAAAAAAAGTATACTCATGAAATTAGAGTGATTGGACATTATGCTAGTGCCAGACGGGGGCTTGTAAAAAGATTAGGATTAACGTTGATATGTCCGTGCATTACTTCTCCTTAAAATGTAACAGATTACAGGAATAAACTTCATGCTGAGAATAGCAGGAGTTAGTAGCTTCTATGTGCTATATTCCCCAGTCAGTACCGTTTTATAATTGTTTCAATTTAGGCAATAACTTCACATTTGAGGAAAAAAGATAGTATGCACAATATACCCAGAGGAAAAAATACTGACTCCACAGAATCTGAGAGCTGTGTGGTGCCACTTTGTGCAATTTATATAAAATTCTCAAATAAAATGGGTGTATGGACAGAACAGATCCCTATCAATCCCTATTTAAAGCTCTTGAGAGGTTTTGAGTGCACTTGTATAGAAGTGTAATAACTGTGCCAATAGTGGCAAAGAGTCTTGAAGCGTGGTACAGAGGACATAGTTTGTACCCTGTGTTTCAGTGGAAATCTTAAATTTTAAAGTAAGATTCCTGTTACTATTATTATTTATGTATTATTTGTGCTGGGAAACCACCTAAAGGGCTTAATCATTGGTCAATGGTGTAGTGGGGCCAGATCACAAAAGAGATCCTTCACATAGCATGATCTTGCACGCAGCGTGTGTGAGTTCGCGCATTATGGAGGATGCCATTTTAGAGCAAAATGGTGTCCTCTGCACAGCATGACCTTGCACACACAGTGCATGTTATCTCACACTGGCGGTGTAGATACCCATTAAGGACTACGCCACTGCCATTGTTCTAGGCCAGTGGTTGCCAAACTTGTTCCGCCACTTGTGTAGGGAAAGCCCCTGGCGGGCCCGGCCGGTTTGTTTACCAGCCGCATTCGCAGGTTCAGCCGATCACAGCTCCCAGTGGCCGTGGTTCACTGCTCCAGGCCAATGGGAGCTGCTGGAAGCAGCACCAGGGCGAGGGACATACCAGCCGCCACTTCCAGCAGCTCCCATTGGCCTGGAGCAGCGAACCACGGCCACTGGGAGCTGCAATCGGCCGAACCTGCGAACACGGCTGGTAAACAAACCGGCCGGGCCCGCCAGGGGCTTTCCCTGCACAAGCGGCAGAACAAGTTTGGGAACCACTGCTCTAGGCAATGTACAAACATGGAATACAGGTTATTCTCTAGTTGATGACAGAAAATTCCCATGCCAGATAGATCCTTGATTCTCTATTGGAATAGGATTGCTTGAGTCTGTATAAAAAATAAGCCTTTCTCTGCCCCACCAGTGCATTACATTTACTACTAACATAGTGTTAAAGTCTTTACTCTAGTGTTAGAGTCTTTACTTTTTACACTAATCAGTTCATTGATTTGATGAAGATGTGGTTGTTCTGACACATACTCTACAAAAAGTATTAAAAAGGAAGAGTATTTAGTATAATTAGTTTATTGATTTCATTGTTCTCTGTTCTTTAACTTTTAAAAATATAAAAGAGTGGAGAGAGAAGTTTTAAAGAAATTAGATGATAATTTTACATTTTTGTTTTGTTTTGTGTTTTTGAATGGGGACCAAAGAGGAGTAAGGAATTAATTTGTTGATTGTATCTTTGTAAAAATAGAAAGACAATTATAAAAAGTTAGGAGAAGAGTTTTTTAGGATAATTACTACACTGACTGGGTTTTTTTCCCTTGCTCTTTATATTGAAAAAAAAGCATCATGGAAATTACTGCTATGATCAGTTTTATATATGTAAATTCAAGGCTGGTGACAGATGTCAGGCTGATAGCCCTAATAATTGAAGGTTTCAGAGTAGCAGCTGTGTTAGTCTGCATTCACAAAAAGAAAAGGAGTGCTTGTGGCACCTTAGAGACTAACCAATTTATTTGAGCATAAGCTTTCGTGAGCTACAGCTTATGCTCAAATAAATTTGTTAGTCTCTAAGGTGCCACAAGTCCTCCTTTTCTTTTTGCTAATAATTGAAGTTATCTGTAATAGAACTAGTCAGAAAATGAGGGATTCTCTTTTCCCCCTAGAAAATTTCGGCTTTTCTGTGTTAAAAAAAAAAATAATAATCAAAACCTGAAAGTTTTTTCTGTTTGGAAATATCACCACAGTGCCTCATAAGATTCATAGTTCAGGTGTGTCATGTCCCCAAACTCCTACACAGAGGGTTCTTTGGCTGTATTATGTCTAGGGACCTACCAATTTCACAGCTATGAAAAACATGGTGAAATCAGCCCTCCCCCGGGAAACATGATCTCCCTTGCTGCTGGGAGCCCTGGGCTCCTAGCTGCTATTCTGGCCGCGCTGGGGAGGAACAGGAGTTGTCCTTCCCCTGCATGGCCACTCTTGGTGGGGAGATCAGACCCACCTCCAGAGGCAGCACAGAAATGAGGGTGGTACAGCCTCACTTCTGCACTTCAGCAGCTCAGGAGCTGGGCTCCAGGCTTCTGCCCTCCTATTCAGCGTGGCTCCTGCGGCACCACCAGGTGCCGAGCCTGGGGCTTCCTCCCCTGGGGGCTTCCACTTCGTGACTGCAGCCAGGGCTTGGTGCAGCCCAGGCCAGGGACTTTCTCTGCCACTTCAGCTGGGGTAGCACAGTCTCATGGCTTCCACTCCCCACCCAGCTGGGGCAGCTTGGGCTCCTGCCCCTCCCCTCATGGCTCATGCCACAGCTTCGGGCACCAAGCTTGGGGCTGCATCCCCTGGCAGCTCCTCTTGGGGCTGGGGGCTTGTTTTCCTGCCGGCTGCAGGCAGGGCAGCCTGGGCTTAAGGCTTCTGCCCTCTCCACCCCTCCAGCCAAGACTCGTGGCAGCCCCTCAGGGTTTCTCCCCCCATCCCCCAGTTTCTTCAGCTGGGGCTCAGGGCAACCCGGCTCGGGGCTCCCTGGACTCAAGGCTTCAGCCCCACAACTGCAGCCTGAGCTAAGGGCACCAGAGCTCGGGGCTTCTTCCCCTGCGGCTCCTGCCGGGACTCGGGGTAACCTGGTAGATGCTTCTGCCCTGGGGCTTCTTCTGGAGATGGGGCACCTGTTTTTCCTGGGGGGGGCTCCAAATTGGCTGGGAGCCTGCCTTATTCTGTCCCTGGCATGGACTAGCAGCTAGGAGCCCCTGTCTGGGGTGCTCCCAGCAGCATGGAGGAGATCCTAACCATGAGGACCCTGACCCAAAATGGGATCATGGGGGTGGGGGGCGGGGATTGCAAAGCTGTTGTAGTGGTGTCCCAAGATTGCCAACCTCACTTCGGTGCTGCCTTCCTCCCAGCTTCCTACAGTTAGAAGAGGTTTCCCACATCAGGACCCTCACAGTTACAACACCATGAAATTGTGAAAATTGACCAATTTTTAAACCCTCTAGCCATGAAATTGACCAGAATGGACCATGAATTTGGTAGGGCCCTAATTATCTTCACTAACAAGGTCAGCTCCCAGACTGCTGCGCTGGGCATCACAAAATGGGGAATAGATGGCCAGCCCTCTGTGGAGAAAGAGGTGGTTAGGGACTATTTAGAAAAGCTGGTCGCGCACAAGTCCATGGGGCCGGACGAGTTGCATCCGAGAGTGCTAAAGGAATTGGCGGCTGTGATTGCAGAGTCATTGGCCATTATCTTTGAAAACTTGTGGCGAACAGGGGAAGTCCCGGATGACTGGAAAAAGGCTAATGTAGTGCCAATCTTTAAAAAAGGGAAGAAGGAGGATCCTGGGAACTACAGGCCAGTCAGCCTCACCTCAGTCCCCGGAAAAAAAGGTCCTCAAAGAATCAATCCTGAAGCACTTACATGAGAGGAAAGTGATCAGGAACAGTCAGCATGGATTCACCAAGGGAAGGTCATGCCTGACTAATCTAATCGCCTTCTATGATGAGATTACTAGTTCTGTGGATGAAGGGAAAGCAAAGCTTTTGACACGGTCTCCCACAGTATTCTTGTCAGCAAGTTAAAGAAGTATGGGCTGGATGAATGCACTATAAGGTGGGTAGAAAGTTGGCTAGATTGTCGGGCTCAATGGGTAGTGATCAATGGCTCCATGTCTAGTTGGCAGCCGGTGTCAAGTGGAGTGCCCCAGGGGTCGGTCCTGGGGCCGGTTTTGTTCAATATCTTCATAAATGATCTGGAGGATGCTGTGGATTGCACTCTCAGCAAATTTGCGGATGATACTAAACTGGGAGGAGTGGTAGATACGCTGGAGGGCAGGGATAGGATACAGAGGGACCTAGACAAATTGGAGGATTGGGCCAAAAGAAATCTGATGAGGTTCAATAAGGATAAGTGCAGGGTCCTGCACTTAGGACGGAAGAACCCAATGCACAGCTACAGACTAGGGACTGAATGGCTAGGCAGCAGCTCTGCGGAAAAGGACCTAGGGGTGACAGTGGACGAGAAGCTGGATATGAGTCAGCAGTGTGCCCTTGTTGCCAAGAAGGCCAATGGCATTTTGGGATGTATAAGTAGGGGCATAGCGAGCAGATTGAGGGACGTGATCGTCCCCCTCTATTCGACATTGGTGAGGCCTCATCTGGAGTACTGTGTCCAGTTTTGGGCCCCACACTACAAGAAGGATGTGGATAAATTGGAAAGAGTCCAGTGAAGGGCAACAAAAATGATTAGGGGTCTGGAACACATGACTTATGAGGAGAGACTAAGGGAACTGGGATTGTTTAGTCTGCAGAAGAGAAGAATGAGGGGGGATTTGATAGCTGTTTTCGACTACCTGAAAGGGGGTTCCAAAGAGGATGGATCTAGACTGTTCTCAGTGATACCAGATGATAAAACAAGGAGCAATGGTTTCAAGTTGCAGTGGGGGGAGGTTTAGGTTGGATATTAGGAAAAACTTTTTCACTAGGATGGTGAAGCACTGGAATGGGTTACCTAGGGAGGTGGTGGAATCTCATTTTTTAGAGGTTTTAAGGTCAGGCTTGACAAAGTCCTGGCTGGGATGATTTAGTTGGGGATTGGTCCTGCTTTGAGCAGGGGGTTGGACTAGATGACCTCCTGAGGTCCCTTCCAATCCTGATATTCTATGATTCTATGTCTCCTATAGTGCCTCACAGTCTCCCCTGTTGCTGAGCAGCTACAGTGCATCATGGGAGATGTAGTTCAACCAGGGAAGTTGGCTTGTGCAGGACAATGGAGGTATGAGGCACCTGAACTACAAGTCCCATTATGTACTGTGGTAGCATTTCTGAACCAAAAGTTTTCAGTGTTTAGGTGTTTCATTTTTTATTAAAGCCTTTTTGCAAAAAAAAAAAAAAAAAATCAAAAACACACTTTTCTGTCTATACAGTTTTGAAGGGAAATTTGACCAGCACTTCTCATCCACATAACACGTACAGCAAGTAGCCTTTGAGATGTGAAGTTGGCGTCCTGGGACAAAGATAAAGAAATAGTCACTTTCTTCTAACATTGAAAAAGGAATGTTATTAGAGTAAAGAATACACTTTCTTCTAAAGCTACTCTGTGTCTCTGACTGTAGCTCTTCAGCCTAAGATCTTCCCTTACCCTTTCCTGCCTGCTACCTGAAAAAAGAAAAGGAGGACTTGTGGCACCTTAGAGACTAACCAATTTATGCCACAAGTACTCCTTTTCTTTTTGCGAATACAGACTAACACGGCTGTTACTCTGAAACCTGCCTGCTACCTATTATATTTCAAGAAATGGTACATGCTCACATCTTTTCCTTTGTTGTTCCTATATAAATAATCTTTAACAAGCTACAATATTTAGTAATAAATTATAGATCAAGATGAATTACAGATGCAGGTTTAACCATTCATCTAGATCTGGTTATGTTTTGGCTTTGAGTGGGGTTTTGTCCAGAGCAAATACTGGGTCTTCACACTGTACAATTGTCTTAACAGGAGCTCTCAACATAGCCATTTCTTTGTGCATGATAAACTGTATCCCAACAGCTTGGGATTCAGAACTGGCAAACTTGTCACCAATGACTATTTCTTCTAGAATATCAAAATGAAACAGATGGGGAAGGGTTTTCCACTAGTATGTCTCAGCGTAGCATCAATGACTTCAATACAGCTACACTGATTTATATGAACTGAGAATCTGGCCCATGCTTAACCTTTCTTGTGACCTATTGACTTGTCTAAAAATTCAGAAAGATATATTTAAGGGCTACCAAATAGATCTCTCCTTTTATTTACCCAGGTCTAAAATTAATATTTCCCAAGGCCAGCTGGATAATTTTGTATGAGAAATTCTCTGGGTCTTTCTAGTCGTTCTACAAGACTGACATTTCACCTTGTGGTTTAGATCTTTAGCCTATACTGTGCACCACACTGGCATTTCACCTTGTGGTTTAGATCTTTAGCCTATACTATGCACCACACTGGCATTCAACTTCACTACCAGCATTCTGAGATCCTGGTATCCCTCATGCATGCTTTTCAATATGTCATCCTGCAAGGACTGGAGGACCATCATGCAAGTCCCATAGATAACCAAGACCCCTTATATCAGGGGTGGGCAAACTTTTTGGGCCATGGGCCACATCTGGATGGGGATATTGTATGCAGGGCTGGGGCAGGGGGTTGGGGTGTGGGAGGGGTGCGGTGTGCAGGAATGGTGCTCAGGGCAAGGGATTGGGGCAGAGGAGGGGTGCGGGATATATGAGGGGCTCATGGAAGGGGTTGGTGTGCAGGAGGGATGCAGAGTGCAGGATGGGACTCAGGGCAGGGGTGCAGGAGGGGTGCAGACTGAAGGAGAGAGCTCAAGGCAGGGGGTTGGGGTGTAGGAGGGAGTGCAGTGTGCAGGAACAAACTCAAGGCAAGGGATTGGGCAGAGGAGGGGTGCAGGGCATGTGAGGGGGCTCAGGGAAGGGGGTTGGGTTGCAGGAGGGGTGCAGGGAGCGACAGGGGGCTCAGAGCAGGGAATTGGGGTGCCTGGGGGTGCAGCAGGGGGCTCAGGGCAGGGAGTTGGGGTGCAGGAGGGGTGCAAGGTGCAGGCAGGGAGTTGGGGGATAGGGTGCAGAAGGGGTTCAGGCTCCGGGGTTGCAGCGGCCGGCATCACGTCCCTGCATGGCCCCTGGGGGGGGGGAGGGGGCACAGGGCTCCACATGCTGCCCTTCCACGCCTCCAGGTACCTCCCCTGAAGTTCCCATTGGCTACGGTTCCCCGTTCCAGGCCAATGGGAGTTGGGGGGGCGGTGCCTGGAGGCAAGGACAACGCACGGAGCCCTCTGTCCCCTCCCCGCCTGGGGCCCCAGGGACATGGTGCTGGCCACTTCTGGGAGTGGCTCAGGGCCTGCAGCACCACGGGGGGCAATCCCGTGGGCCGGATCCAAAGCACTGAGAGGCCGGATCCGGCCTGCGGAACGTAGTTTGCCCACCCCCTGCCTTATATCCTAGGGTTGATCCTCCATTGTCCTGGCAATCACAGGTTATAGATCAGAATGTCTTTTCCCAACCATGTGGTTGCTGGGAAATCCATGGGGCTCCCTAGCTACCAGATTAGGGATTATAGTGCATATCTCCCATACACTCATGATAACCACCATTGCATCAGGAGCAGGAGGAATACTTTTGCCAGCCAAAAAGCAATCACTGATATCTGGAATGTTTTAAAGGAAATAGTGCTATGCCAGAATTCCTCTATGTAACACTTAAGCTGAATCATAGAATTGCACACATAACTGTACTCATAGCTGTACTCCTTCATGGATGATGAAGGTTATAGAGCACATTCTTTGTGCTCAGTCACATGACTGTACAAAATGTCATGAAGGAAATATTTCTCTTTTCAGTTTCAGTACCTAATATCTAACAAATATGGCAAGGGAAAATAAGAATGGCCCTAGTAGAAGTGTCAGTCATAGTTTACTTTACAACAAACAGTGTATTTTAACAAGTCCCCAGACCAAGGACTTCATGTTAGTTACTGCTACTGGAGTGTCATTGGCTAATATCCAAAACTCCCCCAGGGAAAACACTACCTAGAAATAAACAGTTCTGCTGTTTCTATTTGTGGCAAAACAAAAACTTTCCAAGATCATTTTATCTCCAACAACATTCTAGAGGAATGAAATATTCACCTTTTTATGAAGTACTCTTCATAATCTTGAAGGTAATTTTTGTCTCCTCTGAAAATAAATACAACACACTTCAGGCTCTTAGCACTTCTTTAAACTTATCTTTTTGCTATTATTGATTCCTTAGAATTTAAACAAAGTTTCCCTGCAAGTCATTTCAGATTATTCATGTCTTATTAAACTAGCTTCAGAGGCTGAACATGTCAGAACTTAACTCCAACTTTAACATGTAGACAGATAATGAACTGTGTTACCTCTGGGGGAAATGAACACCGGTATATTCAGAAGTTATAAATCAAAAACACTTGTTAAGTGATCATGTTAATCTCTGTGCAGAATTGTTCTAAAGGGGCTTTCGGCACTTTTTTCTTTAGGTGACTATATTGCAGCTTAATCAGTCTGGCTGTCAAAAAGTCTTGTCTTCCGGGTATTGCGTGAAATCCTGTCTCTACTGAAGTCAATGGTTAGATATACCTAAGCTAGCTAGCTAGCTTGGGCACTAGAGTACTTAAGCTGCAATACTGCAAGCTTCAGTGTGGACTAACCCTGTCAGTAACTACCAGCCTTCTAGGCAGGGCTGTGCAGCCCATGCCAAAACATACACTGTCACAGCCTCGCTCCTCCAGGATCCTAGCTAGCTACATAGATTAAAGCTAGCTTTGGTACACCTACCCAAGCTGCAATCATACCCTGTTATTGCAGTACAGACATACCCTTGGTGCCTGATCCAATGCTCACTGAAGTCAGTGAACGGGAGACTGTTGATTCACCACTCTGACTAGCTGACTTGGTGGGAGGTGTCACTCAGTCACTAACCCACTCTGACTGTAGAAGCTTTTTGCATGGCGTAAGTAATTGCAATCATTATTCATTCAGCTGTGAATTTAGGTTTGATTAGAGGAAAAAATAATCTGGAGGAGAAACTAAAGCATTAGTTTTAAAAGAATCCCTCTAGCCTATAGTGCGCTATACTACAAGGAAGTGTTTCAAAGCTAAATGTATCTAACTATATTCTTTGCTACTCCGGGGCTTAATCAAAGACTAACGAACATAGGGCTAGTTCCTGCTTTTAGCTGCTCAGTGAGAATACAGTTTTCCTATAAGAATTCACCAAATCCTTCTTAGACACTGACACACTATTGTACTACACAGATGAGTTAACTCCAAAAAACATATAAATTGTATTCTGTTGTATAAAATAGACCACTCTTCAGTGCAACAATGCTGTTATAGGCACTGTAATTACACAATTTGATCATAATAAAACTGAACACTTCCATGGCACATTTTATCTTCAAAGTACTTATTCAATTTGTTTTCAAAGTCTTCTTTTAAATCTCCTAAAAGAAGTAAGAGCAGAGGAAATTACAAAGTTGAAACAAGAAGGGAGAAGAAAAGAACCAACCAGCTCAGATTCAGAGCATTATTTAGTTCTAGAGGAAAAGAATACATCAACTACAAGTGCCTGAATAGCAAGCTGAAATTTTAACAAAAGACTCACTTTTACTTTTCCCCCTATAAGGGCTGGGATAGAGATAGAAATTCTGTCAGCAAAAATCAAGACAGTAGAAACATTTTCAACAAAATATGATCCTCTACAGAACAGCAAAGATGGGGGAAAATACCAGGGTTCACGCTCCTCCATAGCAGCGGTTCTCAAGTGGGGGTCTGTGGCCCTGTGGGAAGCCATGAGCAGGTTTCAGGGGGCCCCCCAAGCAGAGCCAGCATTAGACTTGCTGGGGCCCAGGACAGAAAGCTGAAGTCCGAGCCCTGCAACGCTGGTGGAAGGGCTGGGGCTGTGCGGATCAGCCATGACGTCAATGAAAACAAACTACCAAGCCAGGATGAACACTGACCATGACATGAGTGTGCGCTCGTTGAAGATACCCCCACATCTCCACAGTTGTTGATCAGCACCAGCAACAAGTTTCACACTGAGTTGGAAAAGTGAAAATAATATTCTGTTTTTTTTACCTATATTATCCTTCTCCTTTTATATTACGTGTGTGTGTGTGTGTGTGTGTAACTGTATACCTAACAATTTAAAACAGCTTTTAATCTACTGGATATGCAAAAGAAAGAAAGTTGTGGGGGCAAAGTTGGGCTGTGGAGTTTTATAGAATGTTGGGGCGGGGGCTCAGAAAGAAACAGGTTGAGAACCCCTGCTCCAGAAGATGCGAATACAGAGATTCCCTCAACTATATACCTTGCTGAGGAGTTAAGGGTGGCATTTTTCAGACATGCTCAGAGTTGGCCCAGCTCATCTGCCATTGACGTCAATGAGAGTTTTGCCGGTCACTCAGTGGGAGCAGAGTCAGGCCAACAATGAGGTTTTTTAAAACTTCCACCCTAAGACGGTGATATTGTCTAGTCAACGTTTTCATTAACAAAAAAGGTTCCTTGGATAGGAAGGTGCTGGATTTCCAGTAATCCATGTTGATTTAGGTATGAACATAGTTTCCTTTAGGCATATAACAGACTATTCGAGTTTTGTGTTATGAAGATGACAGTAAGGTTGCCACCAGAGCAGGCAGATATAGTACTGTATAAAGTCCCATTTTGAAGGATTTGATGGTAAGTGGGCATATACAAATGGCTTAGAATAGGGAAGTCTTACTATTTTATATAATGCTCTACGTGCTGGTTTCTAATTTAAGGGAATAAAAATAGTTTTAGATGCCTTAGTGTGCTCCAAAGCTTAAAAATAGTCAGAGGGTATTTTTAGTAAAAGTAATGGACAGGTCAAGGGCAATAAACAAAAATTCACAGCCTGTGACCCGTCCATGACTTTTACTATATACCCCTAACTAAAACCTGTGGGGGTGGCCTGGGGGGGTGCTGCGGGTGCTTGTGGGGTTGGAGGCGGCGCACAGCCCAGGATCCCAGCTGGTGCTGGGGGAGGAGGGGGCTGGCAGGCTCCCTACCCAGCTCCTCGCAGCTACCCAGAAGCAGTGAAATGTCCCTCCCACAGCTCCTAGCTCCACATGCTGTCCCCTGCCCAAGTGCTGGCTCTGTAGCTCCCATTGGTCAGGAACTGTGGTCAACGGGAGCTGTGGGAGCAGTGCCTGTGGGCGGAGGCAGCTCACGGAGCTAGGAGCTGTGGGAGGGACATGTCGCCACTTCTGAGAAGCCCCCCAAGGTAAGCACCCAGAGCCCTTACCCCCCTCACGCCCTAATCCTCAGCCCTGAGCCCCCTCCCACGTGCACCCAAAGTCCTGCTGCTGGGGGGGGTGTGGCCCGAGACTGTCCCAGCAGCGGCTGGTGCAACTGGTCCAGGGGCTGCCCAAGCTGCTCAGCCGGACCCCAGGCCAGCCACACTGTCTGCTGCAGAAGTCCTGGAGGTCTCTGAAGGTCACAGAATCCATGACTTCCGTGACCTCCATAACAAACTTGCAGCCTTAAGTATAATCAAATTTAGTTTCTTTTGAAGCAAATGTCTGCTCGCTGAATGGGAAAATTTCAATGCTTGGGCACTGAAAGCTGCACACATGGAAGGAGAAAGCAGAATAATGGAGATGAAATCAATTGCCTAGATTATATCAATTTTTGGTACATCATTACCTTTCAGTTTTCAGTTCTGGTCATCCCATCTCAAGATACAGAGCAGATGTTAGGAGGGATTGAGATGAGCAATGAAAATGACTAAAAGAGTGGAATTACTTCTGCACAAGGAATGAAAAGAGTGAGACTATTTTGTAGAGGAGTTGGATAATATAGGACACATGAGACATAGAAACAATATATTGAGCATTCAAGCTCAACTATTTTTCTTAAAATACCAAAATAAGAGGACAACCAAAGAAATGAAAGACAATAAACCCTTTGTATATTCTGTTTTTTTTTAAGTCAGCCTGCAGAACTCACCATCACAAAATATCATTGAGATAAATAACTTAGAAAGATTCACAAAAAAATTAAGCATTTATAGAGGTAATGACAACATCCACTTTACGTCAGACAGGAAAAAAGAAAAGACAAACAAATCCTCAATACTCGTATTTCCGCAACTCCCATTGCCTGGGAATGGCGAACCACAACCACTGGGAGCTGTGGGCAGCCATGCAAATGTAAGCAAACTGTCTGGCAGCCTGTCAGCAGATTACCCTGATGGGCCGCAAGTTGCCCACCTTTGCTATAAACCAATCACTAACTAACAGGGGTTTTGAAGAAACTTCTCTGATAGTTATCGTAAAACATGCCCATCTATGTTATTAGGATCTGGGTCAAAAAGTGTTCATAATTGGTATGAAGGCACAAAAGAGGCCTTGGTCCCCTGGAATCTCTGGGGTTCCGTGGGGTTTGACGTGTATAGCCCCATCTCTCTGAGGGACTATGTGTGGGAAATGTATTATTCTCCTAAGGATTTTGCCATGTGGTGGGGGTGATCTGAACCAGTCTTTCAAAGAAATTGACTGAGATAATGTGTCCTAACTTGTAATCTGTTTAGCACAATTATATGGCAAATCTGATGCCAGGATCTCTTGATGCCAACTGGCAGAGGGTACAGCAGTACATAGGGGTACAGTGATCCCCTGGGTTCACCAGAAGAATGTCACATACGGTCTCTGTCATGTACGGTCTCTAATTAAAGCCTATCTCACACAGGTCATCATATACATTGCGAGATATATGTATTGAAAATATTAGTGGAGTTATGTATATATGCTGAAATAGATGTTGTCTAGGCCTTGTAGTTAAAATCAGGTCACTCAGAGGTACCATATCTTGACACAAACTTTTCCAGACAGACGGTGCGAGACTCCTATCTCCCTGGTGGACCTTTATGTGTTCTATGTGATACAATAGAAGTAAAATTCTAAGTCAAATGCTAATGAAGAGCTTGTGGAGACTTCAAAAATAAATTAACAGGGAGAGGTAAGCAGCAGGGGTTGTGGGAATCCTATTCTCAGGTGAGCATCAAAGAGCTGGTGTAATACATCTGAGAGTGTAGCGAGAAACCCTGGCATCCTTCAGTGGGGGAGGACAAGCCATCAGCAGGCTTGATCTTAGGAAACAGGACCCCCACCAGCCTATTTGAAGACACTGGGGAAAGGACTTGGTAAGCTACCTTGTAGGAGATCGGGGAATGCCTCATGAGTTAAATTTAATTCTAAAAAGCATGTTCTCATTTTTTGTTATATGTAACAATTTGTTTCCAATCTTCTTACTTTCTCACACTCTATTCTTTGATACATATATAGTGGAAACAAGAATAAATTTATCTAAATACTGTGTGTTAAGAAGAGCAGAGATCTGGAGTTGGGAGTAGCAAAGCTGAGAGTTCTGAGAGTGGAACAGGGACTGGACACTCCAGAGTGACCATTGGAGGATTCAAAGGTTGGTGTGTGCTTATTGCTAACCTGAGTGAGAGAGGCCTGCAGAAGTCTGGACGGTGGTGCTTGTGTTGCCAGCGGCTAGTGGAGTCAGGGAGCTGAGCAACAGACAAGACTTCCTCAAGCTAAGAGCAAGTGATAGCAAGGTATCCCTGGGAAGTGTCACAGCAAGCAACAGAAATATATAAGATACATTCTAGGGTGTAGATTCACCAATAAATACTGGTTTCTCAGCCTTTCCAGAATAGCACAAAGGAGGTGAAGGGTACTAGCAAATGTGGCCTCTCCCTAAAAATGTATTGACTACACAGAGCCAGAGAACAGACAACTTAGAGGGAGGACATTTTCCTTTGCTTCCTCACTACTGATAAACCACTGAGTCTTTCACAGGGATAAAATTCACATTAAAAAACCCAAAGCTCAGTGCACTTTCTGTGGACTCGAATCCATAAAGCATATCTAACAATCAGCACAACTGGTGCTAATTGGCACCCTTGTTGGCATTTTTTAGAAAAAAAGATTCCAAGAAGCAGATAGGCATGGAGATTTCACTACCCTCTTGCTCAAAAAGCTTTAGAAATGGGCTGACACATAATCTGTGGGGCAATAGAGAGAGATTTGCACTGTTGGTGCCCATGCTATGCTTGTACTGTGGATAAATAGAGGGCTTCAGTCTCCAAGCTGTCAATTTGGCATTTTTCAAGAATGCCACATTGCTTGTAGAACCATCAAAGGGAGGGGAAATAACAAAGTTAAAAATAACGTAACGCAGAGCTCCACTGGTTATAATACTTAGCATGCCTTTCGTTTCAAGGTGACGATAACGTAAATAAATAATTCCTGACAACTGTTAATTCCACTCAGCAAAATTCAAGGTCTCATGAGGCTTGCAGCTTGTCTGCCACACTTCCCAAGTGACAGCACAGTTAGTAGTACTTCTGCAGGGAGGTTTAGATTTCAACATGCAGATGGGTGTGTGTATATATATGACATTGGAGCCTGACTTTCATTCAGACCAACTTCTTTGTGTGCCCATGTGCTTTACATACATTAACATGCATACACAGGACATTAGTGCTGGTCATGCAGTAGTGCTGGTACCTGTACAGGTGAAGGCAGAGGTCTGAAAAACCAGGCCCTATCATTTTATTGTTCTCAGCAAAGCTAGTCTATGTTACGGACCATGTACTCAAATTTTACAGCATCCCGCAAAAGAAGAATTATGGTGCCCTTGCGTATTACAGAATCTACATTCAAGGCTGTGGAAACCCCCAAAATTGCATCTTGACCACCTCAAATGGGTTTCCACATAGCAGAAGATGACAAACTTTTTAATCTTTTTGAGCCATTAAATCACTCTGATATGAGTTAAAGTTTAGAAGTAAAAAAACAAAAAAATCTATAAGCAGGAAACAAACACCCCAAGACCCAGCAGAAATGTATTTCCTGGTAATAAAGAGAATATACTTTCTGCTAGTAACCTAATTATTGAGACAAATATAATCTCATAAAAGCATAAAAACCTGAGGAGAAGCCAAATAATGGCAATCACAATTTATACCTTACAAAAAAGAGAAACAATTAAAAGGCAAGCTAAATCTGATCATATAACTGAATCAAAAGGGAAAAAACCACTAATATCGTAGAACAAGGGTTTTGTATTGCTTATGATAACTCTGGATTAATAAGATGTCGCATTAACACTTGTCATGAAGATGCTATTGCCTAAATGCCTTACATAGCTTCCCCTGCTAAAGGAAAAGTTTTAGAAGGGGAGTTAAAAGAACAAAATTATTTTCCCTATACAGTGCTTGTGATACATGAGCCTGACCAGATTATGCAAGACTACAAATCTGCAAGTGAATTTGGTCTTTAACTGCCTACAGGGCAAGGGAAGAAAAGATTGGAGGGGGAAAAGTTAAAGTATAAAACATGTATTAAAAACAAAATCCTCTTAGAAGATAAAGGGTGATGTACGTGTGTTTATGCTATACTGGGTGGTAGTAATCCAAAGAGAGAGCCTGTTGCCTAGGGCGGATAATTCTATATATCAAATTTAGTCCAATAATCTTAGAATTATCAAGAAGGCAGTAGTAGTAGATGATGAGAGGCGAAGCCAGGTTATTTAGATGTTATATTTCATGAGTACGTCCTCTAAATTAAATACAAAAGTATCCTATATCATGCATTGTTTGGATTCAATATCTCTTCATTAATGCCATAGTTAGAGGTGTTTTAGACCCCTCTGCAGTTCCTGTCAAGTGCACCCCTCAGGTGATAGGCTCAGCATCATTCCCCTTTCTGAAGGGTGGAACCCTGCAGTTCAGCCATTCCTAGACTGGATCTCTGGGTTGCAGCTTCTTTGGTTACCAACTGGGGCTCCTCTAGCTAATCCAATAGGACTTGGCCCCTGCAGGAGACTTCCCTTTGCTGGAAGTGAACGGCAGCTGATTCAAGTGACTCCAAACTGCTTTTTTCAAAACTAACATAATGTTTTTTCACACTACAGTACATAAGCAAAGAAGTATTGGTAAATTCCACTCAGCCCAGGCACCCCTACTTCTGGGTTGGGAAGGACGGACAGACAGACCTGTTGCAGTTTCTATCTGTCAGTATCTCTTTTCAAGCAGTTGCTGCCCACTCAACTCCTACCCACTTTCTTTCTCCAGGGTGTGCTTTAATCTGTTTATGGTCCTTTTGATCTCTAGATTTATCGCCTTGGCAAAACAGATGTGTCATTTTTGCCTGGAACGGTATCCTCCCAAACAATGATCCTTCTATTGTTCCTTTCGCTCCCTTGAAGTTGTTTACTTTATGATGTTTTTTCTGATCATCTTTTTGTTTCTTGTTTGCTCTCCCTAACAACCTCCTTTGATTTAATTCTGTATAGTCAGAATAATATCAAGCAGATAAACTGAGCTACCCATAATTATGCAAAATAATACAGATTTCTCCTTTATTCTCCACAGTTATTTAAATGAAATAATCTGATACTACTATATGTATCTCTTACTCTTCAGATAAGTAAACCAAGGTTTTTAAAAACATTGTGTAGATCAGAAAGACCCCACATTTAAATTGAATTACACTGAAATGAAATTCTTCGTTAGTGAAAGCCGACCTGACAAGTGTACATTTATTTCTAGGTTAAGACAATTCCCTGCATTCTGACCAACTGGCTGAATGGGGATAAAAATTAGTGATATCCTTAGAGTTAAGGATGTGCTTAAATGCTTTGTTAAATTGCCTAACTTCTTTGTCTTATAGACAATGTACAAAGATGTGTCAGATAACTGTTAAGAGGTGGTGAAGTGAAACATTTACAGGCTCTGTTCTAATTATCATGATATGAATGAACCTGGAATATGTTAAATTTCTCTTGCTGTATCAGCTCTTACTCCAAAAATCATCAGCCTGCTGCAATGTAATTTGAAATTTACTCATTATTTTTTTCTTACTTATGTTTGAAGTCTGCAAAATATAAATCACACCTACACACAAAACCAACCAGAAAAAAAAGAAGCCCTCAAACCAGGACCTTTGTCCCTAGCGTATATTGAGATAGAGTGCACCCTTTACCGCAAAGAAGGAGCACTGGCGAATTATTGGTTGGTGAAGCTTTGACACTTGTTCTGTCACCATGTTTTTCATTGGAACTTTTTAAAAAGGCTTTATTCTCACTTCTAGATAATGCATGAACGTGACACATAATAAAGCAAGAAATAATGAAAGCAGCAGCTATGAATAAACATGAAAACTTACCCGCTTATTTCCTTAAAGGACATAAAATAATGGAATGATCTTATTGAGAATGTATTCTTTTTTTCTTTCTGTTCATAGGAAGCTTTTTATAATAGTAATCAGAAATTTCAGTTGCTACATCTGATAGATTTGGAAGCCTAGACACATTCTTAAATTAAGATTCTTTGGAGGGAAAAAAAAGCAAATGTCTTTAACAGCTTCAATTGTTAAAAGTAAAATAACTTTAAAAATCCAATTTACTCTTCACCATGGATCTTATTCAGCTTCCAGTGAAAGACTCCATCTGGAAGCTGGATCGGGCCCCACATTCTGTTTTTCTTGCATTTCACTCATTGAAGTAAAATGCACTTATATATATAATGAGCTTCTAATTAGGTTCCCTTTTTTAGTTCTCATACACTAGCAGGATGCAATAATGTCTGGATTTAAAACACTAGGAAATGTTATTCCTTTAAAAAAAAATAGCCACTTTCATTGTCATGTTAAAAATCCATATTTTTTAGAAAAAATAGTTTTGGCTTTCTGTTTTGTAAAGGTTTGTTTTAACAAAACCTAAATTTTGGCCCTAAATTACCCGGGTGATGTGTCTCTTTAATTGGACCAGCTGTAAAATTCCAAAGAGTTTGATTTTATTTTAGCTGAATAGATCTTTAACTGTGTAAAATAATGGTTCATTAAAGAAAAGTATCCCAGGAGACAAGCCACGTAAAGCATAATGATCTGATTAGTTTTTTCAAATGAATCTGGAACAGACAGGGTAACTTTTGATCTTATTTAGTGTACCAAAATGGGGATTCTGTACATCACGTCTGCAAGCTGAATCCCTGGCAAGGAAAATGGAATAAAATGAATGATTTCTTGTGAGAGGTTTGATAGATTTAGTTATAAATGCAGTCACCTTGGGAACTGTGTGTGCAATCCTAATATTGGGAGATTAGTCAAAATGGAATATGCAAAGGAGTGGTTAGTTCTATGTCTCTCACAAACTATCTCAGATGCTAAAGCAATCAGGTAGGTTGGAGAGGCAAAAAGAAAAGGTAAGAGCAAGCAACCAAGTTTAAAGGAGGTCGCAGTTAGAATCTCCTTCTTGCTAAATTATGTCTTTAGGAACAGTCCTGGATAAGGGGGTATGTCTGTAAAATTGCTGGGACAGGCTCCAGGACAACCAATGAATCAAAGAGGGCAAAGTAATTTGGTGCCGTATGTGTCATCTCATGGGTCCTCAGCTTCAACAAGACCAGGATTTTACACTTCATATTTGCTCTTTATTTGTCTGCTGTCTTCAAAGTGAAGTAAATCTGTCAGACTTTATCATATTCAAAGTTACAATGGAAGGGGATTTAAACCTTGTTTATTCTGATGTTAAGCTAACTTGATATGATCAAGTTAAACTAAGGGTCTGTCTACACTGCAGATGCAGGTGTGATGGTTAGCACGGATAACAAGAGTAGCAGCACAGGCATAGTCGGTACGTAGGCTCTCCAGTGGGCCTGTTCTCCAGTTGTTAGTCTGTACCAAAGTTTATGCAGCCATGTATACACTGCTAGTGTTAGCCACATAACTGGATTAAAGTTAGTGTTTGTATGCCTACCCACACTACGCTCATACCTTCACTTGCAGTGTAGACATACTCTAAGTCAATTCCTTAATAAGGACTCAAATGAATCTAAATTGATATAAACCAGGTTTAAACTGAATTCAGAGTGTCCAGGCAGGGTTTTACACCCATTTAACTAAATTAGTTTTTAAAACTGGGTTCAAGCTGAATCAGTGCACTTGCAATATATTTATCTGTTTAGATTTAAAAAAATAGAAAGATGCCTATCCTAGGCTCTAGGCACTCTACCACATCATCATTAATGCAATAAAATCCCAGCAGCATTAAAGCAATTCTTACAGCAGAAACTCAGCCAGCCATACTTACAGAAATGTCTTTGCACCCTTCCAACATTGTGAGATAGACAAGGCCTTAGTTTGAAAGTACCCTGTTCTTTCTTTGTATGGGAAAAACAGAAGAAACTTGTGACAAGTGTAGGAATTTAAATTAACAAAGCTTAGAGAAAATAATGAAGCAATGCTGATGTTTCCTTATTTAAAAAGAAGAAAACTAGTACAGGTGAAAAGGCCTCTTATGAAAATACATAAGGTTTTCAGTTTTATGAGGAGGAAGAAGAATTGTAAGCATATATTCACAGGCGTGAAGAGTTTTTATGCAAATACCGTTGAAGACAGTGGCAGGAGAAGATCTTTCTTAATGCTATTGGAAAGGGTGAAACAGTTTTTCATATTCTATTTCTTTAATGACTGAGGCAGGTTTCAAGATCACTTTTAGCTTGTATGCTCTCTGAGCCAGGCATCATCGTTTTTCTCTGTTTGTATAGCTGTTAGCACTAGAGAACCTTGTCCTATTTGGATTTTAGGTACTGCTGCAATACAAATGTTAAAAAAACTAGAAATAGCAAATTGTAGTAGCACTGATGTGTTTACACTTTAACAAAGCCTGTCTGGACTTGTGTGTGAGAGTCTGGATTAATCAATATGAAGTATGTCACTGCATAGAATCCTATATAAATGTTAAAACCCTCCTTAACTTCAATACTACATAGCACAGCTTGCCTTTTTAGTGGGTGTACTTTCTATATTCCAACAAATGATCACAGAAATTAATCATAACTTCCATGTTACATTTATCAGCTGGTCTCCAGTTTTTTGGATGCTTTAATGGTTTTCTGGATCTAATGTAAAGCAAAGTGCCTTTTAGGCATGTCTATGTTTTTAATACTCTATTCAATCTATCACATACTGTACAAAATTAGATCAATCTATTAAGCTTTTTGAGCTGGAGTATGTACTCTCACATCATTCTTCTCACCTAGCTGCCCATTTTCTTCCTCATTCCTGTTCTCAGCTTCATTTAGCAGATCTTTATGTGCTCACTGAATATGCACAAGGTAACATTTCTTTAATCACTGTAGCTTGTTCTGGCCAGTGACCATCTTTCCAAATTCAGTGTCTTTTTGTTTGAATTGTGATGAAGGTCATGGCCGTCTGCCATAATTTTTTATCTGGTTTGATTGGTTTAATCTCTTTGCCAAGATCACAGACTCATTATTCATCCTTTCATTATGCCTCTGTTAGATAATTGAGTATGTCTACTATGCAGAAGCTTAGCTGGTAACTTTCCACATTGCAGCTGTGTAGCCGAGTAGTCCTAAATATGGATAGTCACTGGCAGCCACTAACTTTTGGAGCAGTTTCATCACTATGAACTATGCCTCCTATGTATTAATGCATCCTGCTCATCTATTTGATTGTGTACATCTGGGGTTAGATGTCTTATGTTGAAAGTTTTAGCAGAATCCAGGAATTTTATACTTTTGAACTGTGGTCAGTTACCTATTACAATCCTAGGAACTCCATGACTTGTAAGTTTGAATTTATTGTGCTTGATCACAGTTGAAGTTGTGATATGTTCAACTATGATAAAATTTACCCATGTGATTGTGATGAACTGGAAAACATCAGATTTATTTTCCTGAAAAAAGTGACTCAGCTTCCCTTCTCCCCTTGTATTGTTACCCACCAGGTGTCAAGGGGTTAATTTTTTCCCTAAAACAAGGCAAGCAATGCAGTGGAGGTGATGGGGGAGTCACATAAACATGAATACCCAGTCAGGAACTAAAATCACTGGGGATTATTTAATGCAAATCCCTATATAGGTAAATAAGTCTGGGGAAGCCTCACTTCTCCTTCACACACCCCCTTCCCCCAGGGGAAACGGCGTATCCTGTTTTGAACTTGTTAAAGAAGGCTACCAAACTAAGACCTGAGAATGGTATAAAGTGTCCAGCCTGATATTTTTTTTGGGGGGGGGAAGTGTCACTCTTACCAGATCCAATAAGGACATGTCACTCTAGCCAAGAGGGACATACCTTGCTGAAAGGGTGAAGGACTCTGAAACCTTTGGTCAATGTGAAGCAGCAGTCAAAAAAGCTAACAGAATGTTAGGAACCATTAGGAAAAGGAGAGAAAATATCATAATGCCATTATATAAATCCATGATACGCCCACGCCTCTAAGTACTGCATACAGTTCTGGTCACCCCATCTCAAAACCTAATCCTTCCCTTTATACTTTCCTTTTCTCAGTCATCTCTGTGCCTTCTTTCATGAGATTTCCCTGTAGACACAATCTGGATCTGGAAGACCAGCATGGTTATTTTCTTCACCATCATTGCCAACCACAAAAGGTTCTGCGGGTCAACTTTTGCCCTCAGTGATAACTGTGCTGTCAGTGGGGTCAAAAGGTATGAATTATGGGCCTCTGAACTGGGGTTTAGTGAATAATCCCCCAAGGATCTGTACTGAGAACAGTACTGTTCAATATATTCATAAATGATATGGAAAAGGGGTTAAGAGTGAGGTGTCAAAGTTTGCAGAGGATACAAAATTACTGACAATAGGTAAGTCCAAAGCTGAATGCAAAGAGTTACCAAGGGATCTCATAAAATTGGATCGTTATAGATTCATAGATTCATAGATGTTTAGGTCAGAAGGGACCATTATGATCATCTAGTCTGACCTCCTGCACAACACAGGCCACAGAATTTCACCCACCACTCCTACAAAAAAAAAAAACAAACTCACACCTATATCTGTGCTATTGAAGTCCTCAAATCATAGTTTAAAGACTTCAAGGAGCAGAGAATCCTCCAACAAGTGACCCGTGCCCCATGCTACAGAGGAAGGCGAAAAACCTCCAGGGCCTTCCAATCTGCCCTGGAGGAAAATTCCTTCCTGACCCCAAATATGGCGATCAGCTAAACCCTGAGCATAAGGGCAAGATTCATCAGCCAGATACTACAGAAAATTCTTTCCTGGGTAACTCAGATCTTACCCCATCTAATAACCCATCACAGGCCATTGGGCCTATTTACCATGAATATTTAATTACCAAAGCCGTGTTATCCCATCATTCCATCTCCTCCATAAACTTATCGAGTTTAATCTTAAAGCCAGATAGATCTTTTGCCCCCACTGCTTCCCTTGGAAGGCTATTCCAAAACTTCACTCCTCTGATGGTTAGAAACCTTCATCTAATTTCTAATCTAAATTTCCTAGTGGCCAGTTTATATCCATTTGTTCTTGTGTTCATATTGGTACTGAGTTTAAATAATTCCTCTCCCTCTCCGGTATTTATACCTCTGATATATTTATAGAGAGCAATCATATCTCCCCTCAACCTTCTTTTAGTTAGACTAAACAAGCCAAGCTCCCTGAGTCTCCTTTCATAAGACAAGTTTTCCATTCCTCGGATCATCCTAGTAGCCCTTCTCTGTACCTGTTCCAGTTTGAATTCATCCTTCTTAAACATGGGAGATCAGAACTGCACATAGTATTCCAGGTGAGGTCTCACCAGTGCCTTGTATAACGGTACTAAAACCTCCTTATCCCTACTGGAAATTCCTCTCCTGATGCATCCCAAGACCACATTAGCTTTTTTCACAGCCATATCACATTGGCGGCTCATAGTCATCCTATGATCAACCAAAACTCCAAGGTCCTTTTCCTCCTCCGTTACTTCTAATTGATGCTTCCCTAGCTTATAACTAAAATTCTTGTTATTAATCCCTAAATGCATGACCTTACACTTCTCACTATTAAATTTCATCCTATTACTATTACTCCAGTTTACAAGGTCATCCAGATCCTCCTGTAGGGTACCCCTGTCCTTCTCTAAATTAACAATACTCCCAGCTTTATATCATCCGCAAACTTTATTAGCACACTCCCACTTTTTGTGCCCAGGTCAGTAATAAAAAGATTAAATAAGATTGGTCCCAAAAGTGATCCTTGAGGAACTCCACTGGTAACCTCCCTCCAGCTTGACAGTTCACCTTTCAGTAGGACCCGTTGTAGTCTCCCCTTTAACCAATTCCCTATCCACCTTTCAATTTTCCTATTGATGCCCATCTTATCCAATTTAACTAATAATTCCCCATGTGGCACGGTATCAAATGCCTTACTAAAATCTAGGTAAATTAGATCCACTGCGTTTCCTTTGTCTAAAAAATCTGTTACTTTCTCAAAAAAGGAGATCAAGTTAGTCTGGCACGATCTGCCTTTTGTAAAACCATGTTGTATTTTGTCCCATTTACCATTGACTTCAATGTCCTTAACTACCTTCTCCTTCAAAATTTTTTCCAAGACCTTGCATACTACAGATGTCAAACTAACAGGCCTATAATTACTTGGATCACTTTTTTCCCCTTTCTTAAAAATACGAACTATGTTAGCAATTCTCCAATCATACGGTACAACCCCTGAGTTTACAGATTCATTAAAAATTCTTGCTAATGGGCTTGCAATTTTTGTGCCAATTCTTTTAATATTCTTGGATGAAGATTATCTGGGTCCCCCGATTTAGTCCCATTAAGCTGTTTGAGTTTCGCTTCTACCTCAAATATGGTAATGCCTACCTCCATATGCTCATTCCCATTTGTCATGCTACCATTATCCCTAAGATCCTCTTTAGTCTTATTAAAGACTGAGGCAAAGTATTTGTTTAGATATTGGGCCATGCCTAGATTATCCTTGACCTCCACTCCATCCTCAGTTTTTAGCGGTCCCACTTCTTCTTTCTTTGTTTTCTTCCTATTTATATGACTATAGAACCTTTTACTACTGGTTTTAATTCCCTTTGCAAGGTCCAACTCTACTTGACTTTTAGCCTGTCTCACTTTATGCCTACATGTTCTGACCTCAATAAGGTAGCTTTCCTTGCTAATCCCTCCCTTCTTCCACTCCCTATATGCTTTCTGCTTTTTCTTAATTACCTCTCTAAGATGCTTGCTCATCCAGCTTGGTCTACAACTCCTGCCTATGAATTTTTCCCCCTTTCTTGGGATGCAGGCTTCCGATAGCTTCTGCAGCTTTGATTTAAAATAATCCCAGGCCTCCTCTACCTTTAGATCCATAAATTCTTCAGTCCAATCCACTTCCCTAACTAATTTCCTTAATTTTTGAAAGTCAGCCCTTTTAAAATCAAAAACCCTAGCTGCAGATTTATTTTTATTAATCCTTCTGTTCAGTTTGAACTGAATTAGCTCATGATCACTTGAGCCAAGATTATCCCCTACAACCATTTCTTCTATGAGGTCCTCATTACTCACCAAGACCAAATCTAAAATGGCATCCCCTCTAGTCGGTTCAGCAACTACTTGCTGAAGGAATCCATCAGCTATCGCATCTAGGAAAATCTGAGCCCTATTATTATTACTAGCACTTGTCCTCCAGTCTATATCTGGGAAGTTAAAATCTCCCATGATCACACAGTTTCCATTAGTATTTACTTTATTAAAAACATTAAAAAGGGCTCTATCCATATCCAAATTAGATCCCGGTGGTCTATAGCACACCCCAAGCACTATCCCAGGGGAGGCTCTAATAGTTTTCTTCCCCAATTTAATTTTTGCCCAGACGGACTCAGTCATATCCATTTCATCGCTTCTTATTTCTTTACATTCTATCTCGTCATTGATATACAATGCTACTCCACCACCTTTACCTTTATTTCGGTCTTTCCTAAACAGCACATACCCTTCAATACCTGTAGCCCAGTCATGGCTACTATTCCACCAGGTTTCTGTTACCCCTATAATATCTGGTTTCACTTCCTGCACCAGTAGCTCTAGTTCCTCCATTTTGTTACCTAGGCTCCTCGCATTAGTGTACAAACATCTTAATTTTTGCTGTTTGGCCTCGCTCACATTCTGTACCCTATTAGGCACGGTTATTTTACTACCAGTATAACCTATTAGACTTGTATCTACACTTCCCTTCCTCCTACCTACGGCTGTATCCACTCTTACTTCATTTTCTTTCCACTCAATGCTAAATTCTGGCGTGGAGATTACCTGGACATCTCCCAACCATCTCCCCCAAATTCCTAGTTTAAAGCTCTCTTAATCAGTTGTGCCAACCTCCATCCTAGAAGTCTATTTCCTTCCCTACTCAGATGAAGTCCATCCCGAGAGAACTGTCCTCTATCCATGAACGCCTCCCAGTGGCCATACATCCCAAAACCCTCCTTATAGCACCACTGCCTAAGTCATCTGTTGATAGTCATAATCTTGTCACACCTTTGTTGCCCTTCTCTAGGAACAGGCAGAATCCCACTAAAGATCACCTGAGCCTCAATTTCCTTAAGCGTCCTCCCCAGCCTAGCATAGTCTCCCTTAATACTTTCCAGCGAGAATCTAGCCGTATCATTTGTTCCCACATGAAGGATAATTAGGGGATTCTTTCCCGCTCCCTTTAGAATCCTTTTCAACCTCAGGTCTACATCCCGTATCTTAGCACCTGGAAGACAGCACACCCTCCTATTTTCCAGATCAGTTCTAGTTACAGGCCTATCTATTCTTCTCAGTAAAGAGTCCCCAATCACATAGACCTGCCTTTTCCTAGTGATGGTGCTATTCTCCAGTCTATCCCCTTTTCCTTCTGGCTGCAAGTTCTTTCCATTCCCATTCTCCCTTGTAATCCTTTTTAACCCATCCTGTATCCTCCTGGGGCTCATATTTGGTGTAATCTCCATTAACTCTTCCCCTTTTCCTATAGGACTAGCCGCTCTTCTCTTCTTCCTTGCCCCTACACCTTCAGTGACTACCTGCTGAGCCCCTTCTTCATTTTCCAACTCTGCAAACCTATTCTTAAGCTCAATTTCTCCTTCACTAGCATGTCTTTTCCTCTGCCTAGTTCTTTTAGTCACATGCTTCCACTGACCACTTTCCTCACCCAGTCTCCCCTCAGAATTCCCTAGTCCTGCTTCCATCTGCAAGTCTGAGCTTTTCCCTTCAGATACCTCATGTCTTTGCTCCATAATCTGTTCAAACCCCTTCCTAAACTCTACCAGACTTTCCACCTGCATCTCCAAACCTCAAATCTTTTCCTCTGTCAGCTCTATCAGGCGGCACTTCATGCAGACAAAACTCTTACCAGGTGCCCCCTCCAGGATCATGTACATACCACAGCTTCCACATCCAGTCATCTTCATTGTGTCTTCTGCTACATGGGTCACTCCCACTGCCACCTCTGTATCTGTCATTGCCTTCCCACCTAAATCCTGTTAATCTGGGAAACACAAACCACACCAAAACACCACCACCCACAGCAAAACCATACCCCACACAAGCACCATAAGACAAACTCCCCTTTCAAACTCCCACTCAAACTCCCCTGTTTACAGCTCTGTATGCTAGCTCCTGTGCCGCTGCAGCTGTCTGATGGTTGGACAACAAAAGTGAAGATGAAATTCAGTGCTGATAAATGCAAAGTAATGCACATTGGAAAACATAATCCCAACTAAACATACAAAATGGTGAGGTCTAAATTAGCTGTTACCAGTCAAGAAAGATCAAGTCATGGATAGTTCTCTGAAAATGAATGCTCAATATGCAATGGCAATCAAAAAAGCTAACAACGTTAGAAACCATTAGGAAAGGGGTAGATAATAAGACAGAAAATATCCTAATGCCACTATATAAATCCAGGCCCAACCCTTGACTACTGTGTACAATACTGGTGGCCCTATCTCAGAAAGGATATAGTGGAACTGAAAAAGGTCCAGAGAAGGGCAATAAAAATGATTAGGGATATGGAACAGCTTCCATACAAGGAGAGAGAGAAAAGATGGGGACAGCGAACTGCGGCCACTGGGAGTCACGATCGGCCGCGATCGGCCGAACCTGCGGACGCGGCAGGTAAACAAACTGGCCCGGCCCGCCAGGGGCTTTCCCTGCACAAGCGGTGGAACAAGTCTGGGAACCACTGGCTTAGAAAAAAAGACAACTAAGGGGGTTTATGATAAAGGTCTATAAAATCATGAACGGTGTGCAGAAAGTGAATAAGGAAGAATTATTTTCCCCTTCACATAACACAAGAACCAGCCCTCCCATGAAATTAATAGGCAACAGGTTTAAGACAAAAATAAGGAAGAGCTTCTTCACACAATTCCAAGTCAACCTGTGGAACTCATTGCCAGGAGATGTTGTGAAGCCAAAAGTAGAGTGGGTTCAAAAAAGAATTAGATAAATTCATGGAGGATAGGTCCATCAGTGGCTGTTAGCCAAGATGGTCTGGGACACAACCACATGCTCTGGGTGTCCCTAAACTTCTGACTTCTGGAAGCTGGGACTGGACCACTCAATAATTGCCCTGTTCTGTTCACTGCCTCTGAAGCATCTGGAATTGTCAACTGTCGGAAGACAGGATACTAGGCTGGATGGACCATTGGTCTAACCCAGTATGGCCATTCTTATGTAGTGGATAGGTATTAAGTGGTAAGTATGCATATAAGCTGTTTGTTTATTTTCAAGATAAGTTTTCTCTGTAATGGTTTCATTATGAATGAATAAATACTTTGCTTTATAAAGGTTGGCTGGTCACTGGTCAACCCTATAATTGTCTCTGGGAGAGAACAGGACTTATGGCAGATGTGGCACTAAATTCAGACTTACTGAGCTGATCACAGTGAATTGCAGGAGGAATTGCAGCCTAAATCCCCAGTCTGGAGAGGGGGGAATATAGGTTTCCGCCCTGAGAAAGGTGATAACTAGAGGCTTGAGACCTAAATGGGCTACCCTTAAGGAGGCCATGAAGGAGGAAATTACATTGAGAAAATTATCATGGAAGGAATGGTGGTTGGGCATCGTAGTAGAGGATGACCAGTGAGGAGATGGATAGATAGTGTGTGGCAGATCACTGGGAAGTCAGCTGTTGAGTGCTTAAAACTAGCAATGGATGGAGAAGACTTCAAAACTTTCTACTATTATATCATCAATATTCAGACATGAAAAAATGGATGGTACTACTACTACTATAGGTATAGTCATACAACTTTCCTTTTCTATAAAGTTTTATTGAAAAAAGGATGCATTTTTCACACACAAAAAACCTTCCCATTTTTTGACCAGTTCCATCAACAAGGTATTTCTTGTCCCACGGAATTGCAAGTCTAGGGATTCCTGCCAGCATGAAGAACTCCAGAAGCAGCCTAAGCAGGGGCTGCTGCACATGGCGGGGAGAGATAATAAGGGGCTCAGCTAGGGGCACCCCTCCCACCCAGTATTGTCCCTGAGAGAGACACACACACACACACACAAACACACACCTTGAGGAAACTGGGATCCAAGTGGTCTTCATCTCCCTCTGCCATTGGGGCGGGGGAGAAAGTGCAGAGAGGCACCAGCCTGAGACTCCAGGTGGCAGGAGCAGCTGCCAAATCAGAGAACTTCTGACATTTTGAGCACTTCAGACAGTTGTTTGGCTGTACTTCCTCTGCCCTGAGCTGATTGCCTTTCTGCTCCAACCCCCTTTCTCCCTCCCCGTTATTTCATCACTTCAGCTTCACTCCACACTTCCCTCTCTTATTCTTTTCTCCCCTTACGTGTCCCCGCTCCCCTCCCTTCATTTTTTTCTCCATTTAGCTGGTCTCCCTCCTAATTAACCCTCCTTACCCATCTACTCTCCAAAAATGGAACTAACGTGCTTGTTGATGCCATCACATTGTTCACTCTGATTGGCTAGGTGTACTCTTTATGCCAGCGTAGAGTACAGGCACACCAATACTTGTAGCTATTTGCTGTAGTGAAAGGCAGGCTGCATTCACACTTGTCACTGCGGCACGCATCTATGCCCTGCAGAGAGACACTCTAGAAAGAGACTTTGACGGTGGCGGGAGGCAGTGGGGGAAGGGTCCAGCAGGGGTGAGGTAGCGGGATATTACTACTGCTAAAAATAGCAGTATAGACACAGGAGACTCTGGTATATACCCCCTGGGCGGTTCAGGTATATAGGCTACTCTACTCCAGTTGCCTTGATCTCCCAGGTTCTTGACATCTTCCTGTCTGGTTCCTGAACCCTTTCAAGAAGCATAGAAGAGATGACTGGTTTTGAGGCTGACTCTTTTCAGGTGGCTCCAGTGTCTCTCAAGATCCGGACAGGGAGTTTGATCTGTCACAGGTCAAATCATATTTATATCCTGTCAGAAGAAATAATGGCTGTATTCTCAGTGATTCTCTCCAGTTCCTCTCATGTACTGAAATTAGTGGTTTCTGGTCAGTTTGGTCTTTAAACTTTGAACAGTCATGGAAAGCCTAGTATCTTTTTTTCAATTTCCAGATTGATTTTCTCTGCTGCTGTTATGACTCTCACAGCGTACCTTATCGGCAACCTTTTAGACTCATTCCAGTACCAATACCGACCTAAACCCTCATTTTTAAAACAATTGCTGAGAGCCTGGTGTTTTTTATTAATGGGTCAAAGATTTGCAGCACCCATGCCAATGTCAATATGTGCTTCAAATCCTTAAACTCTTTCATGTTCCAGCAGCCATAGCTCTCTGTACCTTGTAAAGGAGTTGTCTTAGGTGAGTTATTATAACTACCTCGTTAGCTTAGAATTTGCTGACCTAATTCAAAATTACCTTCAGCTTCCGATTTTTTTTATCTTCTGTTCAGTATAGCATAAATCTTAGAATGATTAGGAATTATTCAAAAGCCTTTTGAAAAAGTCCTCATGAGAGACTATTAAGGGATTTAGAGTATTATCATGGGCTACTAGAGACCAACTAAGAGACAGAAAACAAACAAGAAATAAATGGCTAGTTTTCTACATGGCAAAAGGCTATCAGTGGGTGCTTCAAGGATACATATAAGAATCAGTGTTTTATGTATATATATTATATATAACGTTAATGATCTGGAAAATAGAACAGTGAGGAGGCAAAATTTGCCAGTGAGGAGGCTAAACACTGTTTAGGTATTTTGGGGTTAAAGGAGACTGCAAGGAACTCTGGCTCCCACAAATCTACATAAATGGGCATATTGATGGCAGATGAAAAATTCAGTGTTGATAAATGCAAGATAGCACACATTAATGGGAATAATTTGAATTACTCATATGCACTGGTGGATTTTAAGTTAAGTAATCACTCAGCAAAAAGACTTGGAATCTTTGTGGCCAGCTCAGTGAAAATCTCTGTTCAGTTCACAGTGGTGGCCGAAAAAAAGCAAAAAAAAAAAAAAAACTGGATGCATTAATAATGGGAGGGATGAAAATATTATGTAGATTCATAGTATCACCTCATATGCCACTTCTGGTCATCCCATCACAGAAATAATATGGCAGAAATAGAGGGGGTTCAGAGAATGAATGCATGATTACGGGCATAGAAAAACTCAGAAAGACAGATTTTAAAAAAATTGGGCCTCTATATCTTAGAGAGGAGTTGAATAAGAGAGGACATGATCAAAATGTACAAAATAATTAATGGTGTAAAGACTGGGAACGTCTATTCACCCCGACTTAAAAAATTGTAAAGTGACATTCAAAACGATAAAAGAAAAAATTATGTTAGACAAGACAACATGAATCTGTGAAAGTCATGTGGCGATTGAAACCATGGGTTTAGAGGAATTATTTAAAGGATTAAACATTTTATATAAACAACTTGGAGCTGGAACTGGTCAAAATGTTTTGATCAAACATTTTTTTGGTTGGAATATATCATTTTTTCAAACCTTATGAAAATTGGTGTATTCTTTCAAATTGATTTTTCCCCATCAGAATGAAATGAAAAGTTGTCTTGATTTAAAATGAAAAATGTTATTTCAATTCAATTTGATTCAAATAAATATTAACATTTTTCTAGGTTTTTCCCGCTCTTTCTATCCTCCTCCCCCCAACACACACACACACTTTCCTCTTCCCTTTTTCAGTTAAGTTAGAAAGAATAAAAACTTGTATATATCAGTTGTAATAAAAACTTGTATATATAAGCAATATACCCTTATATAAATGCTTGGACTGTGGGAAAAGCTTCCGTCATCGCTCAAGTCTTATTAGACATGGGGGAATCCACATGGGAGAGAGACTTTATAAGTGCTTAGACTGTGGGAAAAGCTTCAGTCGGAGTTCAAATCTTATTAGCCATAGGATAATCCACACTGGAGAAAAACCCTATAAATGCTTGACTGTGGGAAGAGCTTCAGTCGGAGCTCAAATCTTATTAGCCACAGGATAATCCACACTGGAGAGAAACCCTTTAAATGCTTGGACTGTGGGAAGAGCTTCAGTCAGTGCTCAGGCCTCATTAGCCATAGCAGAATCCACATGGGAGAGAACCCCTATAAATGCTTAGACTGTGGGAAAAGCTTCAGTCGGAGCTCAAATCTTATTAGCCATAGGATAATCCACACTGGAGAGAAACCCTATAAATGCTTGGACTGTGGGAAGAGCTTCAGTCAGCGCTCAGGCCTTATTAACCATGGTAGAATACACACGAGCAAGAACTCCTATAAACGCTTGGACTGTGGGAAGAGCTTCAGTCAGCACTCAGGCCTTATTAGCCAAGCCATGAGAGAACCCACCCAGGAGAGAGACCCTATAAATTCTTGGACTGTGGGAAAAGCTTCAGTCGGAGCTCAAATCTTACTGCTCATAGGAGACTGCACACTGGAGAGAGACCCTATAAGTGTCTGGACTGTGAGAAAAGCTTCAGTCAGAGGGCATATCTTATTAGACATGGGAGACTCCACACTGGTGATAAACCCTATAAATCTGCGGTTCTCAAACTTTAACAACCCGAGGACCCCCCCTTTTGATTTAAAAATTTTCAAGGACCTCCCCCAAGCCCACCGCTCAGCCACAGACTCTGTCCCCACTCCACCCCTTCTCCCAAGCCCCCACCCCTGCCACTCCTCTTCCCTGCCTCTTTCTGCCCCCTCCCCCAAGTGCGCCCCATCCCCACTCCTCCCTCTCCCACCCAGTGCCTCCCGCACACTGCTGAACAGCTGTTTTGCGGCATGCAGGAGCCCCTGAGAGGGAGGGGGAGGAGTTGATCAGTGAGGACAGCAACCCCGGATATGACTTGTTGACCCACTGGAGTACCCTTGCAGACCCCTGGACCCCAGTTTGAGAAACCCTGCTATAAATGCCTGTACTTCAGGAAGAGCTTCATTTATTGCTCAAGTGTTAATTAACCATGAGAGAAACCATACAGGAGAGAGATCCTATAAATGCTTGAACTGAGGTAAAAGCTTCATTCCGCGCTCAGGCCTTATTAACCATGGGAGAATCCATATGGGGGAGAGACCCTAAAAATGCCTGCAGTGTGAGAAAAGGTTCAATGCACCATCAGCCCTTATTATACATCAGAGAACCCATACAGGAGAAGAACCCTATAAATACTTGGATTGTGGGAAAAGCTTTAATCATTTCATATCTGAGAACCCACACAGGAGATAAAACCTGTAAGTGCCTGCACTGTGGGAAAAGCTTCAGTGAGAGCTCAAATGTGGACACAAGAATAAATGGATATAAACTGGCCATCAGGAAGTTTAGACTTGAAATTAGATGAAGGTTTCTAACCATCGGAGGAAAGAAGTTCTGGAACAGCCTTCCAAGAGAAGCAGTGGGGGCAAAAGACCTATCTGGTTTCAAGATTAAACTTGATAAGTTTATGGAGGAGATGGTATGATGGGATAACATGATTTTGGCAATTAATTAATCTTTAACTGTTCATGGTAAATAGGCCCAATGGCCTGTGATGGGATGTTAGATGGGATGGGCTCTGAGTTACTACAGAGAATTCTTTCCTGGGTATCTGGCTGGTGAATCTTGCCCACATGCTCAGGGTTCAGCTGATTGCCATATCTGAGGTCAGGAAGGAATTTTCCTCCAGGGCAGATTGGAAGAGACCCTAGGGGTTTTTCGCCTTCCTCTGCAGCATGGGGCACGGGTCACTTGCTGGAGGATTCTCTGCACCTTGAAGTCTTTAAACCATGAGTTGAGGACTTCAATAGCTCAGACATAGATAAGAGGTTTATTGCAGGAGTGGGTGGGTGAGATTCGGTGGGCTGCATTGTGCAGGAGGTCAGACTAGATGATCATAATGGTCCCTTCTGACTTTAATATCTACGAATCAATAAGCAAAATGCTAACTGGTGTGGATTGGGAAGAATCTTCTCCTCTGAGCAAAGTTATTCCATAATTAAACAATTATGGACAAGTTATATTAGAACCTACCCCTGCAAATACTTCTGCATGTTAGTAATTCTGCTTCTGTGAGTAATACAATTAAGCTCAATGATTTGACTCACATGAGTCGAGTTATAAATGTGTAAGAAGGAGAACCAGGAAACTACAGACGGGTCAGCCTCACCTCAGTCCCTGGAAAAAGCATGGAGCAGGTCCTCAAGGAAACCATTTTGAAGTACTTGGAGGAGAGGAAGGTGATCAGGAATAGTCAATATGGATTCACCAAGGGCAAGTCATGCCTGACCAACCTGATTGCCTTCTATGATGAGATAACTGGCTCTGTGGATATGGGGAAAGCAGTGGACATGATATATCTTGACTTTTGCAAAGCTTTTGATGCGGGCTCCCACAGTATTCTTGCCAGCAAGTTAAAAAAGTATGGATTGGATGGCTGGACTATAAGGTAGACAGAAAGCTTGCTAGATTGTCGGGCTCAAAGGGTAGTGATCAATGCCTCGATGTCTAGTTAGCAGCTGGTATCAAGCAGAGTGCCCCAGGGTCGGTCCAGGGGCCTGTTTTGTTCAACTTCTTTATTAATGATCTGGATGATGGGATTCATTGCACCCTCAGCAAGTTCGCAGATGACACTAAGCTGGGAGGAGAGGTAGATACACTGCAGGGTAGGGATAGGATACAGAGTGACCTAGACAAATTGGAGGATTGGGCCAAAAGAAATCTGATGAGGTTCAAGAAGGACAAGTGCAGAGTCCTGCACTTAGGAAGGAAGAATCCCATGCAGTGCTACAGGCTGGGGACCGACTGTCTAAGCAGCAGTTCTGCAGAAAAGGACCTGGGGATTACAGTGGATGAGAAGCTGGATATGAGTCAGCAGTGTGCCCTTGTTGACAGGAATACTAACAGCATATTGGGCTGCATCAGTAGGAGCGCTGGCAGCAGATCGAGGGAAGTGATTATTCCCCTCTATTCAGCACTGATGAGGCCACATCTGGAGTATTGCATCCAGTTTTGAGCCCCGCACTACAGACAGGATGTGGACAAATATGAGAGAGTCCAGCAGAGGGCAATGAGAATGATCAGGGGGCTGCGGCACATGACTTACGAGGAGAGGCTGAGGTAACTGGTCTTGTTTAGTCTGCAGAAGAGAAGAATGAGGGGGGATTTGATAGCAGCCTTCAACTACTTGAAGGGGGGTTCCAAAGAGGAGCTCAGTTGTTCTCAGTGGTGGCAGATGACAGACCAAGGAGCAATTATCTCAAATTGATTGGGGGAGGTCTAGGTTGAATATTAGGATACACTATTTCACTAGGAGAGTGGTAAAGCACTGGAATGGTTACCTAGGGAGGTGGTGGATTCTCCATCCTTAGAGGTTTTTAAGGTCCTGCCTGACAAAGCCCTGGCTGGGATGATTTAGTTGTTTTTGGTGCTGCTTTGAACAGGGGGTTGGACTAGATGATCTCCTGATGTCTCTTCCAAAACCAATCTTCTATGATTCTATGTGTTTGTGAGATTGGGCCCCATTCAGGCTAGCTGGGATGTTTAGAAGAAAACCCCCCAAAAGTCTTTGAAGTCATGTGAGAAACATACAACTGTAATCATAAAATAATAAAACTTCAACAAAAAGGTTTATTCTCATTTGAAAAGGCTTCAGGGAACCCTTTACAGTACCCTGTTTATAAATTAAAATTCTGTGCAATAAAGCCATTTCTGTAGCCTTCATAATCATTAGATGCAACCCACATTAGATCTCAAACAAAAGATAAAATTGGAAATTACCTTTTTTCCAAGACATGCATCTCAGAGGTACCTCTTGTCTGATTGAAGTCTTTCGTTTGTTATATTAAATTTTCATCCTCTGGCTAAACAGACCAAGACGATAAATAGTACTTAAACAACTTTATTACATTTTTCTTCCCTGAAACTTCTTTAATAATTGCATTTTTGGTAGCAACCCCATTGAGGGCCATGTAGGCATTGTTAGGTTTTTAACAGACAGATTCCTAAAAATGTGTGATGGAAACAACCTCTTCAGTCAACTAGTTCATTCCTTGGCTAGTGCAGGATTGCTCCCTATATTCTGATATATTCCAGTGCTTTGCTCACTCAAGGTGTAAGTGACTTAAATGCTGGAGATTCCAGCTCTTCCATGGGAGAAGCAGATATGAGTATATTTGAATATGCAGTCTAACAATTGCACATTCAGATAGGCTGGTTGCCTGTACGTAAAATCTAAATAGATCCGTAGATGCACCAAAGGATGCTCAGACGGGATTAAACATTCAAATCAACGCATGTTGAAATAAATGCAACAATGTATGTTTCACTGTGCCAAACATCTAAATGCATGTACCAAGGTGTCAGGGACCCACAGCTGAATCCAGATCCAGCTCATTGCCTTCAGCTGATTCTGCTAATTAAATTGGCCTCCTGAATGCCTGAAGACTCCAGCGGGTACATTTTTAAACCCTGCAGCAGTGGTGGGTTAATGGCTCCTTAATAGCATTCCACACCTGCAGCTGTTTTTCTGGGTCTGTTTCTTGCTTGCTCTTGCTCCTTGTTCCTGGATCCTTCTCTTGGTTTTCTCCCCTTGGCTCATAGTTCCTGGTTTCTGCTCCTGCCCTTCTCCAGCTGATACTCTGGCTCTTGGCTCCAGCTCACTCTCTGGACTTGATAACTTGGCTCCTGATTCAGCCTCTGGCTGTTTGGCCTGGTAACCTCTGCTCCAATCACTAAGCCAGACTCCCACCCTGATCAATAGGCAGACTACTCACATTCCAGTCCTTAACACATGTTCTTGTGTGTACATTTGCCAATCTTTCTACAAAATCCATTAGCCCTATTTCTAACTATTTCTCTTTTTTGTCCTTTTATTTTGTTTGTGGTATAGCTTTTATTTTTAATTTAGGGTGGTTGTTGACTTTATATGCTCATTTCAGTTAAACTCTCCTTAGACAAACAGAGCTTGGTGAAATTTTCCATATTCTTCTAGGCAAGTTTCCTCATACTTCACTGTTTTGGAATCAAGTCCCATAACTTTAAAACTTGATTTTATAATGGTAGAAACTCTTTCAGTCTTTGAAGTAATATAATTTCACAATTATGGGGATTGTTGTTTGAACTAAAATTACTACTTCTTGTGAAGGATCTTGTTCACTAATAATCCTTCCTCGATTCAGTCCTGTAATTGCTTTTAAATCATATGCCAGAAATGATTTTCCCTCTTCGGTATCCAGTATCTCACTGAACTCTGGCACTTGCAAGTATGAATCAATCACAGATTTATCACAGTTACTGGAAGAAGAGTAGGACAGAATACCTACCTAATTTAAGAAGTCCAATAAGTAAGATGCCTTCTCTCAATTAGCAAGTTAACCTTTGTCTATTATTTTGTTCGCTCAGATGAAAAGTACTATTTCTCAGTTAACAAAAGCTGTATCCATTTTCTGACCAATCTATAACAATCACAGAACTAATACTGTTGACGATGTTAATGGGCTGCCCAGATTACTATAAACGTGGAGATATTTTTTTACAATCATCATCATCATCTTGTGTAAGACAAGCAGAGAAGTATTTTCCTTCCACATCACCTTGCTTGGCCTCTGTGGAGTTTGGTTTCGGAGTAGCAGCTGTGTTACTCTGTATTCGCAAAAAGAAAAGGAGTACTTGTGGCACCTCAGAGACTAACAAATTTATTTGAGCATAAGCTTTCGTGAGCTACAGCTCACTTCATTGGATGCATTCAGTGGAAAATACAGTGGGGAGATTTATATACACAGAGAACATGAAACAATGGGTGTTACCATACTCACTGTAACAAGAGTGATCAGGTAAGGTGAGCTATTACCAGCAGGAAAGTGGGGGGGGGAACCTTTTGTAGTGATAATCAAGGTGGGCCATTTCCAGCAGTTGACAAGAACATGTGAGGAACACTGGTGTGTGTGTGGGGGGGAATAAACATGGGGAAATAGTTTTACTTTGTATAATGACACATCCACTCCCAGTCTTTATTCAAGCCTAAGTTAATTGTATCTAGTTTGCAAATTAATTCCAATTCAGCAGTCTCTTGTTGGAGTCTGTTTTTGAAATTTTTTTGTTGAGAATTGCCACATTTAGGTCTGTAATTGAGTGACCAAAGAGATTGAAGTGTTCTCCGACTGGTTTTTGAATGGTATAATTCTTGACGTCTGATTTGTGTCCATTTATTCTTTTACATAGAGACTGTCCAGTTTGACCAATGTACATGGCAGAGGGGCATTGCTGGCACATGATGGCATATATCACATTGGTAGATGTGCAGGTGAACGAGCCTCTGATAGTGTGGCTGATGTGATTAGGCCCTATGATGGTGTCCCCTGAATAGATATGTGGACACAGTTGGCAATGGGCTTTGTTGCAAGGATAGGTTCCTGGGTTAGTGGTTCTGTTGTGTGGTATGTCGTTGTGTGGTATGTCACTTCAGGTTGGGGGGCTGTCTATAAGCAAGGACTAGCCTGTCTCCCAAGATCTGTGAGAGTGATGGGTCGTCCTTCAGGATAGGTTGTAGATCCTTGATAATGAGATGGAGAGGTTTTAGTTGGAGGCTGAAGGTGACGGCTAGTGGCATTCTGTTATTTTCTTTGTTGGGCCTGTCCTGTAGTAGGTGACTTCTGGGTACTCTTCTGGCTCTGTCAATCTGTTTCTTCACTTCAGCAGGTGGGTACTGTAGTTGTAAGAATGCTTGATAGAGATCTTGTAGGTGATTGTCTCTGTCTGAGGGGTTGGAGCAAATGTGGTTGTATTGTAGAGCTTGGCTGTAGACAATGGATCGTGTGGTGTGGTCTTGATGAAAGCTGGAGGCATGTAGGTAGGAATAGCGGTCCGTAGGTTTCTGGTATAGGGTGGTTTTTATGTGACCATCGCTTATGAGCACGATAGTGTCCAGGAAGTGGCTCTCTTGTGTGGACTGGTCCTGGCTGAGGTTGATGGTGGGATGGAAATTGTTGAAATCATGGTGGAATTCTTCAAGGGCTTCTTTTCCATGGGTCCAGATGATGAAGATGTCATCAATGTAGTGCAAGTAGAGTAGGGGCATTAGAGGAAGAGAGCTGAGGAAGCGTTGTTCTAAGTCAGCCATATAAATGTTGGCATACTGTGGGGTCATGCAGGTACCCATAGCAGTGGCGCTGATTTGAAGGTATACATTGTCCCCAAATGTGAAATAGTTATGGGTGAGGACAAAGCCACGAAGTTCAGCCAGCAGGTTTGCCGTGACATTATCGGGGGTACTGTTCCTGATGGCTTGTAGTCCGTCTTTGTATGGAACGTTGGTGCAGAGGGCTTCTACATCCATAGTGGCCAGGATGGTGTTTTCAGGAAGATCACTGATGGATTGTAGTTTCCTCAGGAAGTCAGTGGTGTCTCGAAGATAGCTGGGAGTGCTGGTAGCATAGGGCTTGAGGAGGGAGTCTACATAGCCAGACAATCCTGCTGTCAGGGTGTCAATGCCTGAGATGATGGGGCATCCAGGATTTCCAGGTTTATGGATCTTGGGTAGCAGATAGAATACCCCAGGTTGGGGTTCTAGGGGTGTGTCTGTGCAGATTTGTTCTTGTGCTTTTTCAGGGAGTTTCCTGAGCAAATGGTATAGTTTCTTTTGGTAACCCTCAGTGGGATCAGAGGGTAATGGCTTGTAGAAAGTGCTACATCTCTTGGGGTGTGAAAAATCCACGCTAACCCTGGGTGTAGATAGGGCTAGGTTGATAAAAGAATTCTTCCATTGACCTAGCTACCACCTCTCAGGAAAGTGGATTCCCCATGCCAACAGAGGAACCCATACTGTTGGTGTAGCTAGTATCTACACTGAAGCACTACAGAGGGATGGGAAGGGAGCAGTCTTCCTTCTTTTCCCCCTACTCACTAACCAGAGTAATGGCTAGGTGCAGGGAGAGAGTAAACTGAACCCTTCCAAGGGTTGACATAACTCGCTTTTAATTTAGAGCAGGATGGATGTAGGAAAGGAATTGTGACTCTCTGAATAAGCATCCCTTTCTTGGGCAGATAATTACATGTCACCCATTGCTCAGGGCTGAGGCTGAAGTCTCTAACAAGCCCTTCCAACAATTAGATCCTCAATGATATAACAAAATGTGGTTATACATTTGCACTAAAACATTCATTTCACTGTCCAGGGCCTATTCTTCCATCCATACGTATGATGAGTAGTAATTTATTACATGTGTAGTATTTTCAGTGGGATTATTCACAGAGTAAGGTACAACCCAATGTGATTAAGAACAACACTTATGGAACATCCGATTAAGTGATGCTGTAGCTCATGAAAGCTTATGCTCAAATAAATGTGTTAGTCTCTAAGGTGCCACAAGTACTCCTTTTCTTTTTGTGAATACAGACTAACACGGCTGCTACTCTGAAACCTGTCACTTATGGAACAGTATTTAAAGCTCTCTATTACAAATGGATTTCTTGTTCTTCTTACCATTTAATTAAAAAGAGCTATTTTGCAGTTACTTTGAGAGGCAAAGTTATTGAACAAAAGAAAGTCACCTTTAATGTAAATGTAATTGCTATTACTAGCCTTTATTTGTAATTCTTTAGTATAGTCTCTGGATGTATTTTGCATGAGGATCAAAGGCAAATGTGTTTATTAGGCTAAATATTGCATGTCTTGGGAGTCAATTCCATTCCTATGGCTGGATGATTGGTTACTCAAGAAGGAAAGCTACTAGGTAGGTAGGAATAGAAGTAAGAGGAAACATGGAAACTGCCCCCAGGCCTGAACAATAAGGGCTTGTCCAATAGGGTTGCCACTGCCAAGATGCAGACAAACTAGTCATTGCCAGACCCCCACCAGCAAAAGACAGCTATTGGCCACACACATCCTCTGTCAACAAATGGGGATAAAACAGTGTGGGAAAGGCAGTCCATTGTACGTGCACTTTCTGATAGCATTAAATAACTGATATGGCCTGCATCTCTCAAATGCAAAGAGAGTTCCTTTGAAATACTAGAGATAACAGCTTATCTAGAGATGGTGGCACTCACTGAAATTGTGTACAAAAGTCGGATGTGTAGAAAAGGAAATAGAGTGATAAGCTCACATGGAGATATTGAAATTGAGGAAATGATATTTTCTGGGAAGTAATATAAAAAGACCACTTCAAGGCTAAAATGGTAATGCAGGGATTGACACCTAATCTTCAAAGGGAACTCAGAGTACAACAAAGGTGGGTGTCTGAGAACCTTGGGCACTGAGAAGTTGAGAGAAATTTGACCGCCTGCAGGAGAGAGACAGAAGTCTAAGGATGTAAGTGTTTTGTTCACTGAACTGTAACCATAACATATTGACCTACTTAGATGAGGCTGAGTGCAGTCTTAGACCTAAGTATATTTTATGCTACTTAGCATGGTGGTGGTGGTGGTGTATCTAGCTAGGTGCAGATGGCTATCCCAGTTTGTATTTGGAAGTTAATTCCTAGGTGGTCCTGTAGTTTTGAGTCCGGGAACTATAATTCTGAGGATGCGCCAGAAAGAGGAGAGAGGAGGAAGAGGAGAATGAAAGGAAGAATCTGAGCTCTGGAAAAATTAAGGGAAATAAACCTTATCTTTGCTGTTATCAAGCTTCCCAAGTTTTCCTCAAAGAGGTTCAGATAGAAAAGAAACTGTGGAAGAACTACAGAGAAACAGAAATCTAACTTATCCAAGTGCTTCATGATTCCTGCTTTTTCCTCAATTGTCTAATAAACATTCTTTCTTTAACCTACTTCCGCCATCCTTATTATTTACTGTTTATACTACAGTAGTGCCCATGGTTATGGGCCCGTTGTGTTGGAGCTGTACAGACACATGGGGCCACATTCTGCCACCTTTACTTATCTTTGAGTAGTACTCTAGGCTCACTGATTTCAGTAGGACTATTCCTGACCTAAGGTACTACTCCATGTGATGGAAGGTTGCACAATCTCACCCATAGAAAGACACAAACTTTCGTGAAGAGCTTCTGGCTCTTCCTAGGATATTCACTATGGTCCTTTCTTAGAAGACAAGTAAAACTTCTTGCTACTGGTGAGAGGCCAAAGGGGACAAAAGATACTTGAGCTAAAGCACAGAGCAAAAAGCTGCCAAACCTCACAGACAATGGCTGCAGTGAGTAAGGAGCACGGGGAAAGCTAAGAGACAAAAGGAATTACAGCAATTGTTTATATGCTCTATTAATATTTATGTTAATATCTTTTATTTTTAGGCAGTAATTGTATTTACTGTTTACTTCCCAATACACTTCTCACTATGTAGACTTCCATACTTAAACCCCAAATCTGCAACACTACATTTCAATGTACTATGAACTTTCACATTATAAATGTCAAGTGAATGAAAGCGTTATTTATGGTTTAGATTTTTGTCTTGGTTTTGTCAATCCTGATCCTGTTTACATTTTATTCAGACAAGATTCCTATTGAAGTCAAGGAGTGAGAAATAAGACAGGCATTCTTGAGTGACTCTAAAGAACTAATGCTGTGTGTATGGTAAGTCAAATTCTGTGAGTGGTGCATAACTATGACACCAGGACTGTGTGACTCTGCAACTGTGGAATTTGCTCCAGAACCCCACTCATTGGCACAGAACCATATTCCAGAATCTAAGGTGTTTGCTCCTGCTGTTTGGTTTTAAGTTTCTACCACATATGGTTGCAAAGAAAAACCTTTCCAATGTAATCCACACAGTGTTCTTGTATGCTGCATACATGTCTTGGAGGTGTGAGACGCTCCCTCATCTAACTAAATAAATTTCAGTGGCACCATCATTAGCTATTTCATTACTCTCCTGGCCCTGCAGTTTTGTGGCCTTTTAGGAAGTGTGTGGTGCTTGGTGTACATCTACAAATCTGGAAAAGGGAGACAAGCCCATGACTGTTGAACGTGTAAATCCACAATAGTCTGCAGCATCTGTGTTTGCTGCCTGAGAAGCCACATTGTGTCCTGTGCATCTCCCTCTCCTCTTCCTGCTGGGACTTCTGGGCCTTTCTCCTTTCCGCTCTTTCCTTTACCATGCGGTATGCAATATGCACCCTCTAGGCCCTCTGCTCATGCTCTGTTACAGCATCGACTTGCAGGATCTCACTGAACCCTCTTCTTTCTTCTCATCTGGCTCAGGAGTTCTGTGGGTGTGGAAGGGAACCCCTCAAAGCAGAAGCTCCAGATAAAACACACAGAGCTACCTTTGTCAGTATACTAACAACAGAAAGTGAAAGTCAAGGTTCAGAATGTCTTACTCTTGCTCCCCTGAAGTTTTAAACAAGGCATGCTGTGACTTGTGCGCTTGGAGGAGCCACACTGAGATTGCTCAATCAGGGCAAACTGCAAAGAATAGGACCGACGATCCCCAAAATCGGTGTTTATTCTAATAAGTAGATTCACCGAGCCAGCAACAAAAGGGCTTCTACAATTCCTTACTGGTTACCCAGAAACCAAAAACACAGCTCCTGTAAAGGAACCCAGCCTTTGGCTCCCATCCAGACAACCAAGTCAACTATGATGATGATTATTTAATATCTTATTCACCGTATTGTGATGGGTTGGGTCACAGAACCCCCCTGGGACTGCCACCTGATGTGCTGGGACTGCCTCTGAGCCCATTTTCCTTGGCAGCTTGGGACTTCACTGCCTTGCATTGTTGAGCCAGACCCACTAGCCTGCTACAAACAGAGCCCCAGGTCCGAACCATGTCCCCCAAAAGCTGCAGCCTTAACTGAAAACAGCTTAAGAAGTGCTACTGTTTCCAACACCCAGATACCCAGTTCCCAATGGGATCCAAACCCCAAATAAATCTGTTTTACTCTGTATAAAACTTATACAGGATAAACTCATAAATTGTTTGCCCTCTATAACACTGATAGAGAGATATACACAGCTGTTTGCTCCCCCAGGAATTAATTACTTGCTCTGGGTTAATTAATAAGTAAAAAGTGATTTTATTAAATATAAAAGGTAGGATTTAAGTGGTTCCAAGTAATAACAGACAGAACAAAGTAAGTTACCAAGCAAAATAAAATAAAACACGCAAGTCTAAGCCTAATATAGTAAGAAACTAAATGCAGGTAAATCTCACCCTCAGAGAAGTTCCAATAAGCTTCTTTTACAGACTAGACTTCCTCCTAGTTTGGGTCCAGCAATCACTCACACCCCTGTAGTTATTGTCCTTTGTTCCAGTTTCTTTCAGGTACTCTTTGAGGTGGAGAGGCTATCTTTTGTGCCAGATGAAGACAAAATGAAGGGGCTTCCAGGGCCTTATATAGTCTTTCCCTTGTGCAAATCACAGCCACAAGATGGGGTCTCTAGCCACCTGGGCAAGTTACATGTCTATGAATGATTCAGCTTGTTGCAGGCCGACGCCATTGTTTACATGTTAGTTTGAACATTCCCAGGAAAGCTCAGATGTGGATTGGTGTCTCTCAGTGTCCATTGTTAGTTAAGTACTCCCAATTACTTGAATAGCCCCTTCACACTATGTTGACCAAATCTGCCTTATGTGCTTCCTACAGCAAACACTTTAAATACAAGCATAGAGCCTATGCCCATAACTTCAGATATAAAAATGAAACATGCATACAAATAGGATGAATATATTCAGTAGATCATAACCTTTGCAAAGATATGTTACATGGCATATCTAGCTGAAAACATATTCCAGTTATGCCATATTTACACTTATAAGCATATTTACACTTATAAGCATATTTCTATAAAGCATTATCGGGTGCAATGTCACACATATATAAAGTTCTACCAATCCCAAGGGATTGGACACATTACCCACCAGGTCAATGAATATTTCTGACCTTATCCAAATACACGCTTACAGCCAATTCTTATTAACTAAACTAAGAGGTTTTTAAAAAGAAAAGAGAGAGAGAGGATTGTGATTAAAGATCTATACATACCGATATGAATAAAGTTTTTAGGTCAGTTTCATAGTAGAGATGGTGAGTTGCAAAAAGTTCTTGCAGAATCAATTCCATAGGTTATAATCCAGTAGACTGTCCATATGCAGAATCTTTACAAGTTCTTCCATGAGAAATAGCAAGGTAATCCAGACTGGAGCAGGACACCTCAGTCTTGCAACTCAAGTTTCCCATCATCAAGTTTAAGCAGTACTGAGACTGGGGCCCTAGAGTTTTTTTATAGATCTCCAGCAGGGTGCGGTAGTCTCTTGACAATAGTCAACACAGCAGGCATTCATTGGATGAAGAATGGGTAATATACACTGTGGCTTTAAAGTCAATTCTATTTCTTCTGTATACATAGGTAATTAGTTGCAATGATTAGCATAAGGTATTATGCTACTTAGCATTATGAGATACTTAGCATTTAAGTATTTCATAGGTAGTTTACTACAAACTTCAAAGAAAAATAAAGACAATGATATTATTACACAATTCCTTTTTTATCTCTTAATCAATAAACTATAGTAACAGAAAGGAATCAGCTGATTATATTGTTAACCTCTAACAAGATATAGGTAAACACAGACAAATACAATCACTATCTTTTTCTAATTCTCTAACAATACAAGTCTACATTTCAAAGCTCTAGTCTATCTAACATGGCTATGTTAGCTATTTATAAGGAATAGTCCTAATTACCATTTAAATACTTCCCTAATATGTCTTTAAATTTTGAATTTGGGTCATTTAGCCTGCTGATTACTTAACCCTTTCTGGATCAGTGTCACACCTGCTTATTGACACTTCTTCTGAGTGCTTGTGCAGGGCACCACTCACAGCACCAGCCCTGGTGTGTATGGCCTGCCAGGGGTGAGGGAAATGAGGAGGGAATTGCTTGGTTTCATCAAGCTGAGTACACAGCAACGGCACTGAGTGCTGGCTCCATTTTCCCCAGGCAGTGGTGATTTTTAGCTGATATCTCACTCCTGAGGGTAACAAAGGCATAGAGCACACAGCTGCTGCTGCTGGCATCCCAAAGTCACCTGGGCCTGCACGCTGCTAGCCTGTTTATTTCAATGGTGCCCTTTTAAAGGGGTGGGGAAAGAGGGACTTTTAAAGGGGTGGGCAAAGAGGGACTTCTGGTTTCCATGACCTCTGAGCAATGGAGTTCACAATTGTGACCAGAGCGGTCAATGTCAGGCATTGTGGGACAGCTGCTGGAAGACTGTTAGTGTTGGCATAGATAAGGCAGTGCCTACACTCACCCTACATTGACCTCAATACATTGACCATGACTCAATGCTGCTCATGGAGGTGGTGTTACTGGGGCGCCATAGAGAGGAACTTACATCAGTGGAAGATTAATTTAAATGCAGACACTTGCACAACAAGGTTGATGCAAGGCAACTTATGTTGACCTAATGTTGTCATGTAGACCAGGTCTTAGAACAGGCAGTGGAGGACTGAGGGTAGAGTTCCACTTCAGTTAAACTATTACCTGTAAGCACAGTGGAAAACTATCTACATGTAAAGGCTGAAGTTGATGCTGACGCCTAAAACTTAAGTTGACCTAGCTATGTTGCTCAGGGGTGTAAAATATGTACACCCCTGAGACACCCAGGTAAGCCGACTTAAGCCCCAGTCTAGATGTCACTAAGTGGACAGAAGAATTCTTCCATCTACCTAGCTACCAGTGCTTGAAGGGTGGATTTACTACACCAGTGATTCCCAAACTTGTTCCGCCGCTTGTGCAGGGAAAGCCCCTGACGGGTCGGGCCGGTTTGTTTACCTGCCGCGTCCGCAGGTTCGGCCGATCACAGCTCCCAGTGGCCGTGGTTCGCTGCTCTAGGCCAATGGGGGCTGTGGGAAGCGGTGCGGGCCGAGGGACGTACTGGCCACCCTTCTCGCAGCGCCCATTGGCCTGGAGCAGGGAAACTGCACAAGCGGCGGAACAAGGTTGGGAACCACTGCACCACAGCAATGGAAACGGAAACCTTCCGTTGCTGCAGCAAGTGTTTCTGCAGTGGTGCTACAGTGGCCAGGGCCGGCTCCAGGCACCAGCGTTCCAAGCAGGTGCTTGGGGCGGCAGTTAGAAGGGGACGGCAGTTCCTCCAGCTGCAGCAGCAGCTTCTCTGTTCCGCCCGCCGCCGCGGCAATTCGGCGGCAGCTTCTCCCCTTTGTCGACCACGGTGGCAGTTCTTTTCACTGCTTGGGGCAGCAAAAACTGTAGAGCCGGCCCTGAGAATGGCATAGCTGCAGGGCTGAAGCTGTGGTGCTTGGCACTTGTAGGCATAGCCTAAGGTTTTAATTAAAGGTAAAGAGAACTATGGGTAGTGTTTTGTACGTTAATTCTTTTGCCAAGTGTCAGAAATGCGCGATTGCAGAGGTAAGACAGTATAAATGTATGGCAAGGTATATTTGCTCTTATAACAGTTTAATATTGACTGACTGACTTTTAACCACTTCATCCCACCTGATCCACCTTTGCAAGGTTTAAGAAAAACTGATTGTGAAAGGTGTTTAGCACCTGCAGCTACCATTGATTTATTAGGATTTACAAGTGCTTGGCACCTTTGATCAGCCCACTGTTACATGCATTATACATACAACCAAACTATTTGGGGAGCTGATATTAGTCTGTAGTTCATTTGCTCTTAGTTGAATCACATAATGAAAATTGGTTTGTTTGTACTTTGAATAATGTGAAGGGAACTGTCTCATTAGTCCCTCTTCAAACAATAAATTATATGGTTTTTGACTTGTTTGCTTTTCAATGAGGAGCAATGACTGTTTCATTAATTGTTTCTTATTTATTTAGTGTAGCAGAATGTGGATGGATCTTTAAATCAATTTTTAGTAAATTACTCTTTAGATCAGTTTCCAAAAAAAAATAAATGTCCTCCACATGTGAAAACTACACGCTGCAAGTGTTGGGAAGGCAATGGGATACAAAAATATCACTCTGATTTTTTGCTTCTCCGATCACGGGGCTACTAGAAGGCAAAAACTGTATTTTTTCCCTTTGATATACATATCACTCTTAACAAAAAAAGAGGTGATAAGGCTGTCCATAATCTTACATTAGAATATATTCAGCTTGATCTAAACATTTTTGCACAGCTGTAACTGTCAGTTTTGGGTGTGGCTATTTAAAACGAATATAGTAGTATCAGTACAACCCTTAGTGCAGGCATAGTTATTTTGGTATAAAGGTGACTATTACTAGTAGTTTATTCCCCTTTTTCATGTGGGTACAAATTATTGGCCTTCTTTACACTAAAAAGTTGCACTGCTTTAACAGGTATAATCCCCCTGTGGTGGACACAATTAAATTAAGTACAAAGGTGCTTCATACAAAAGAAGGCAAGCACACAGTATGGATTTTAGCCAGGCCATAACTTTATTAGTCAAATTAGATCCAAGGTTCCTGTCAAATGACAGCCCAGCACACTTATACACCCCCCACTGGTCCTTTGCCAACTCTTGGGGCTCCCATCACAGTGGGAGCCAGTCATCACACTAGAAGGGTCTCTGGGTTCCTCCATTCACCACCTAGCATCCATCCCTCTTTTGGGAGTTGAGGTGAGAAGGTATCTTGACCCCCCGCCCCCTGCAGCCAGCACCACCATCAAGTGTATCAATGCAGCAGTCCACCTGAGCAGTACCCCAGACCCTGATTCACATTTGTCCCAGGGGGTTAGACACAATGGCTCCATCTTGTAAAGGGATGCCCTCAGAATTCCCATTATGGCCTATCTAGAAGGTCAGCCAACACAATACCAAGATTATCCAGGAACAGATTGGTGCTTCTGTCGGAGAGGTGCACTCCATCCTCTTGATAAAGCTCAGCTGCACTCTGGGATTATAACTGAGCCACTTGGAACTCCAGCCATGCTGTTACTTTCCAGCTGGCCTTCTTGTGGGTCCTATCCGCCTTTTTCATAGGCAGAGGTCAGTCTGCCATACCCTGTGGGCTAGTTTCTCCAACCATACTATCCCCACACTGGCAAACATGTCCACTAGATGTCCAATATCCCACTTGGCCTTCCAAATCACATGAAAGCCAAAGCACTTTCCCAGGTCATTCTCCCCTAGATAGATAATGGGGCACAAGCCCAGCAAAGGAGAAATGAGCTCATCATTAGCTGTGCAACGAGAAAATTGCATCCCACCTGAGGCCTGGCTGCATGTCCCTTGCTGAGCTACATGCTCTCCTGGAAGCCTAGTGCACAATGCTGTGCCCTCAAATGCCATATCCCCAGTCATAGCTGTGTTCTGTTACATTCTGTGTGACAGACATGGAGAAGGAAGCACACATGGTTAAAAGCTGTGGTGCTTAGAGCCCACCACATGCACTGGTCTTCCCTCAGGCAACCGTGCATAAGGCTTATAAGCCCTGGATCACCACACCATATAGCCTGGACTTCTGATGGACCCCAGAGCCAACTAGACCGCTGCTGTTGTGGCCCCTATACAGAATGAGTGGAGCCATATTCTCACAGTGGCAGGTCCAAGAGTGACAGCCTCTTCCTAAACATGCCCACAAACCGGAACTGGTAAGGAAGGAACCCTGCAGGAAGAGGGGACTTTCACCTGGTGACCATTGAGCCACATATGGCAGGAACGGTGTACCAGAACACCAGCCTCACCAACGCCAATTTGATTGATTTTTGATTGCAGACCTTGACCTGTAGACAGTCCCTTTCCACTGCATGTCTTATAGCTTGAGAGCCCACCCCAAAGAGTCTCCCTTGGCTGATGGGAACAACTCACTGAGCCAAAAGGCCCTGAAGAAAACTGACAGAAAGGCTGCCTTGAAATGTGCAGCCTCACCCCACCCCACATCCCCAAATAGTAGACCCCAGGAAGAACCTCAACTAATTGTTGAAGGACCTGCAAGTCACTGGCTTCCTGACATTGCTCGGCATCCCAGCAGCCCAGGCCCAAGCCATCCCTCATCCTGTTGATCATGAATCCCCGATAGGGGTCCAGATGACCCACAGACCTTCAGTAAAAGCCCACCCTAGATAATGCGTTAGCTATCGCAAGACCATAAACAGCTAAATTTGGGCTTCTGGTGTAGGCCAGGCCATGGATAAAACCTCAGCCCCCCCCCACTTCTCCCACCCCCCCCCAAAAAAACCCTCTTCAAATGGCATTGTGTAAACTAAAAGGGTGCGTGGTGCAAGTGCTCCCTTCAGCAGTAACTGTTCTGGCCATTCCTTGGCCTCCAGTGCTCTGAATCTGGTGACCTACAATCAAGAGCACTTTGGCTATGTTCTTGCCTGGCAGCGCAATGAATAGTGCATGCATGTTTCTGTTTGGCAATGTTCGTTGTTAAACATCTCTAGAGGCAAGAGCCTGCTTTGAGAGCCTTAGTCACAGTAAGGATTCCATGCAGGTGGAGCCACTCCTCCCCTTCCCTGGGAAGGGCTGCTGTGTCCCGTGCTAGTAAAGCAAATCTCTCTCTTTCACAAAGCCGTGGTGAGTCATGAGAGAGACTAAGCCCTGATGTCCTGCCCTTATATCATTCCAGCAAGAGTGGAGTTAAGTACCTTCCAGTTCCTGTCCAGGAGGACAAAAGAGACACCCAAGCCTCTGTTCAGAACACAATGTGCAAGTTTCACAAGCATGGACTGTTTGGGGTGAGTAGGACTCCATCCCAGGGGTGATCTGCCATCCCCGGGCCCACTTGAGTGCACACAAGGAGAGACAGATGGAATAAATTCCAAAGCTGAACCATTTCCCCTCATTCAGGAATCTGGCAATGAATGTTCAGTTCATCCATCAAGTAACTTGTGTGCTCACACTCTAGCCAGTCTGTGGGTCCAGGAAACACCCATCTGACTGGGAGAATTTTGCACTGGCACTGACTGATATGCTTGAGCAGGACTGATATGTAAGGACAGAGGTGGACACACAAAAAGCCATTTAAGGCATCGTGTTGCGTTGCGGCTGAAACCGGCGCTCCCCTTCCAGCTAAAGCCCCAAGCCTCAGCAACCTCCACAGAGCTGGAGAGCCACAGGGCCTTAAGCCCCAGCCCCTGCGGGGCTGAAGCCAGAACGGAGCTGCGGGGCTGAAGCCCCAAACCCCAGCACTCCCCCTGGTCTAAAGCCCTGAGGCAATACAGTATTTGCTCTTTTGTTTGTGGGGTTTTTTTGTTCGTTTGTTTTTTTTCTGGTTGACTGGTAAGTCTGTAACTTCTGGTTTTCCTATCTTTGAGGTTCTACTGTATCGGGAAAGTTAAAGTGGTACAACTTTTGTGTGTAGACAAGGCCTTCAACTGTAATCCTTTGTTAGATTAGTGCAATGGAATCAAAAAGGGGAGGGGGAGAGGACAATAGCCTGATTCTGCAAACTGATTGACTGCAATAGGCCTATTCATGTAAGGATTGCCTGTAATTTCAAGGGGTTGCAGATCAGACCCAAGCTTACTAATAATGATGGGCCATTGGAAAAGTACTAAACGGGCTGTGACCTGTGAGGCTGATCAAGCCGTAAATGGTTTTTTGGAAGCAACATTAGTCACTCTTCAAGCACATAAGTGAACAAATGGAGCTGGCAAGCAGAGATATACAAAGGAGAAACTCTCTGCTTTTGCTATTTTTGATCCTAAAAAAGCTGAAAGGAACACATTTTTCTGGGAGGAGAAAGGTCAGCAATTTATTTTTTAAAATTTCTGTTGGCTTTGCTAATAGGGTTCTTACATAAGAGAGAATTTGTTACCCCACAACAGTCAGAACCAGGGAGTAATTAGCATCATTTCTTTTTTCCTGTCCTGTGTTGAGCTGGTTGGATCTAGGATAATAGCTGTAATGAGTGTAATCACGGGGCTGTGTTTTACTCTTGAGAGTTCTGCTGACAGCACAAACTACAAAAGCAGCAGCAGCACTGCAGAGCTGTTTGTGAGGAGCAGCTGAGCCACAGGCTAGAAATGGAGTGTGGTTAATTAATCTTTCTGGGCCAGATTCTGAGCTCATACACTCTACTTTCACACCAGTATAGTTCCATTGATTTAATTTGAGTTACTCCTGATTTATACTGGTGCAAAATGGAAGTATAAATACACCCTCCTGCCTTTTTCAGATTTTTTTTTCCTATTCCTTGGGAAGCAATGTAGAAAGCTATTTTCCTTATCTTCTTAAGTAAATACAAGACAAGTATCATGAATGTAACAGCTGGAATGTCAGGTCGTATCATACTGTAGAACTCATAGTTAGCAATAGGGAAGGAGACACGGAAGAAGAAAGATTATTAGACCAAAACATGTTTTCATTTATAAAGCCAACACTTCTCTGCTTTCTCATTCTTGATCAGGTCCTTGAGTTTGACCAGATAGTTTCACAGATAGCAATGTCAGGTCATCATAATGATTTAATGTACCATAACAGGCCGATCCATTTTGCATACAGTAGATATAAGCCTCCATTTGAAGAACAGATTTGAATACACCTGGACTTGAAAGTAGATCTGAATGTTGCCACTGGCCTCTATTTCTTTCTATTGGGCCACACATTAAAAAACAGGATTCAAACACCCAGATTTTTGAAAAGTCAGAGTCTGGATTCCAAGACGGCCTGGATGTCTTTGGCCCATCTTTGGTTATTAAAGTTCTACTATTTTGTCAGCATACCGTAATGTATTACTACTGCCAAAACAAGGCCTTTTCCTTTCCCTGCATTAATAATAAGAAATAGTGCTGAACTTGAGACGGGCTTGAACTTCATTCCTAAGTCTTGAACTGTGTGGTGGCTCAGAATCTTGAGCTCAGCACAGAGCCAAATTCTGCCGTTCATAATAATCTCTAGCAAAACAATACAGAACCAGATTTTGTTACTCATTTTCAGTCGAGCTGCAGTTATGTCCAGCAGTTTTGGGACAAAGATCTGGTCTGAGGACAATATGCTCAGAAGACCTGATTCAACATCCATTGAAATCAATGGGAAGGCTTTCATTGCCTTCAGTGGCTCAGCCCCATAATGGTTTTATTTCTTGCTTTATAAATTGTGTCATATGGATGCTTTAAGAGAACTGTTTTTCCTAAAATGAGCAGTGAAGTTACATTACATGGTGGTAAAAATGCCTGCACCCTCTCTGCACTATAACTTCCAACATTGCTACTTCCAGTGAAGAATTATGAGTCCTTGCTTTGCCACTGACAGCTGCATCCTGACAGTCTAGGAGATAAGAAGACTCTCTGGCTGAGCTGAAAGCATATGCTGGAGAACGTTCACTGGGACCACTTGAAAACTGCCAATGGTGATATACATATTGTCAAAGTGAATTTATTAAAACTAGTGTTAAACAGATTCAAACCCATGGTTACAAATGATCACCAGCATTCTTATTTTAGCTAAATAATCATACTTAGCAATTACATAGCAAAATGCTTTGGCAAATATTAAATAACTCATCTCCCAAAATACCTCTCTGAGGAAAGCAACTAAATATTCTCTGTCATGCTATCTGGGGTGGCTCATGACTGTGAGTGCCTACCTCAGGGCTGACTGTCAAAAAAAAGCAGACACCCCAAACCAGTGGTATGTTCCATAACGAGATTTCACCAACTCAGTACCAAATGTGAACTCCAAAAGTACTACGATAGTCTTATAATGGAGTCACAGACAGTCCCCTTAGATACTCCAGGCTACTTTGCAACCAAGGCAAGCTGGACTACATGATAAATGGTCACTTGTACCAAAAAACACAAAATATTCAGGCTACACCCAGTCCCAAGAGACCAGTCAATCTCCCAGGTCGATTTGCATCCTAAAACTCACACCAAAGACAATGCTGGTAGCCAGTTCTATAGTAACTAACAAACCTGTAGTTAGTAACCTATAGGTTTTTTAGCTAAGAAAAAGGAAATATGAGTTATTGAGAGGTTAAAGCAGGTAAAATCTATTTACAGCTGAGTCACAGTCTATCATTTCAAAAGGTAGCGGAGATGGAGGAATCTGACAGTTTTCCAAAAGACTTTTAGGGTTACCCAGAGTAAGTCTGGGGGTCTCTATCTTCTCTGACGGTTATTCTGCCTTGTTAGACTCCAAACTGTCCACAAAGAATTTTTCCTTGTGTCCATATTTATAGCTTCTCACATAAACCAAGGTGTCAGCAATTGTTGCCACACAGGTTCCTTCTTCATGGAGCCAGGGGAGGAATGCACTTAACAAAATCTTCGATCTCACACACAATGCAGAGAAAGCAGTGTTCTAAACGAGCACATGGTCCAATGGATTGGCTGCTAAACTGGAATTCGGAAATTTGGTTTAGATTAGACTGTCTAACCTTGGGTAAATCACTTTAACTGACTGTGTTACTGTTTCCCCTCCCACCCTTAATCTGTCTTGTTTATTTAGACTGTAAGCTCCTTGAGAACAGGATAGTCTCTTACTATGTATTTGTACATTGGCTAATCCAGTGGTGCTCTGATCTCGGTTAAGACATCTACACACTGCTGTAATACAGATAATTAATGATAATAATAATAGAAAACCTACCTGCTTCCGAGGCCTTGCTCCCTGATTAATAATCTAGTATCGGTACTATTTCCAGTGTTACAGGAGCTTTCAGACTTCCAGCTTTGCAAGAAAGAAATGCCTAAGGCTGACATGTATCACTCTACCATCTCCAGTTTATAGTCTTAAAATTCTAGTGTCATGCTGGGGATTTCCTGCCCCACTGGGTGAATTCCATTGAATGACACAGAGTACCATGTATATTTTTCCTTAAAAGAAAGAAAGAAAGAAAGAAAGAAAGAAAGAAAGAAAGAAAGAAAGAAAGAAAGAAAGAAAGAAAGAAAGAAAGAAAGAAAGGAAAGGGAAGGACAGGAATGTACCTTGTTCTCTTAAGAGGGGAGGAAAAAATAAACATTTAACTCCTGGATTTCGAGATTCCCCTTTTCTCTGTTCCTCAAGAACGAAGGTGGAGAAAATGAATGAAAATTCTTATAACAAATTGACAGGGTCCTTACTTTGTCTTGATTTTATTTATCCCTTTGTCAAACTTCTGACCTCTCAGCTCAGCCTGTGTCTGCTTCCTATTTGGTCTTCCTGTGTCCCACCTCCCTGTGTTGACTTTCAGCATTTTAATATGTGTTGTTTCTCTTTACTTATCCCTTCTCATGGCCCTGTTCATTCATTCTCTCTCTTTCTCTTTCCTTCCCTATTTCCATCTTTCAAATACAGCAGCTACGGGTGGTCAGTGTGTAAGGGAGTCCCAGCCATATCTCCTCTGGCTTATGGGAGTTGCTCCTTTGGCTCTGTATACCCAAAGGTCCCCGTACACAGAAAGAACCCTCTAGCAACTGGAAAGAGGCTGTGTCATAAATATAAAGGGAAGGGTAAACCCCTTTGAAATCCCTCCTGGCCAGGGGAAAGCTCCTCTCACCTGTAAAGGGTTAAGAAGCTAAAGGTAACCTCGCTGGCACCTGACCAAAATGACCAATGAGGAGACAAGATACTTTCAAAAGCTGGGAGGAGGGAGAGAAACAAAGGGTCTGTGTCTGTCTGTAGTCGTCTTGGCCGGGGACAGAACAGGAATGGAGTCTTAGAACTTTTAGTAAGTAATCTAGCTAGGTATGTGTTAGATTATGATTTCTTTAAATGGCTGAGAAAAGAATTGTGCTGAATAGAATAACTATTTCTGTCTGTGTATCTTTTTTGTAACTTAAGGTTTTGCCTAGAGGGGTTCTCTATGTTTTTGAATCTAATTACCCTGTAAGATATATACCATCCTGATTTTACAGGGGGGATTTCTTTATTTCTATTTACTTCTTTTTTTTTATTAAAAGTCTTCTTGTAAAACACTGAATGCTTTTTCATTGTTCTCAGATCCAAGGGTTTGGGTTTGTGGTCACCTATGCAAATTGGTGAGGCTTTTTATCCAACATTTCCCAGGAAAGGGGGGGTGCAAGTGTTGGGAGGATTGTTCATTGTTCTTAAGATCCAAGGGTCTGGGTCTGTAGTCACCTAGACAAATTGGTGAGGCTTTTTACCAAACCTTGTCCAGGAAGTGGGGTGCAAGGTTTTGGGAAGTATTTTGGGGGGAAGGACGCGTCCAAACAGCTCTTCCCCAGTAACCAGTATTAGTTTGGTGGTGGTAGCGGCCATTCCAAGGATAACGGGGGTAATATTTTGTACCTTGGGGAAGTTTTGACCTAAGCTGGTAAAGATAAGCTTAGGAGGTTTTTCATGCAGGTCCCCACATCTGTACCCTAGAGTTCAGAGTGGGGGAGGAACCTTGACATGGTGGCACAGTGGTGGGATTAACCTGAAATCATTTTGAGATCCAGTTGAGATTTTTTGAACTAGAAATACAGATTTTAAAAAGGAATTTTTAGGAAGTCCAGAAGGCAGCTTTGAAACTGAAAGCAGCTTGGTTTCTCTCTGCTTTGTGGCCAAGCAGAGACAAAAGGGGATTATCTTGTGAATTGCAGGTTTTCTTTGCCTGGAGGCAGGGTACTTAACTCCTGCAGGGAAATTCACAGTCTTCCAACCCAGAGGTTTTTTTTTTTTTCTTTTCTTCCTAAAAGTAAATAGGGGGTGTGTGCTCTACCCATTTGCCTGGAGACAAAAGTGGCAGGGTTTTTTTTAGGATTTTGATTTTTTTTTTTTTTGTTTTACAAGGAGCACAGGTTTGAAAAGAAATTTTTTTTCTTCTTTGGGCTGGGTAAGCAGGTTTCCAAGTAGTTGGAGGTTTTTTGCTTTAATTTGGGCCCAGAGCAGAGACAAGGGAATTGTCTTTTTCTGTAGGCTGACAATCACTATCAGAGAATAGGTATTCTATTCCAGCACAGCAAAATTTTACAGCCAAGTTTTGTTTGTTTATTTCTAAACCTCGGGTGTAAAGTTAGTTAAAAACAGAGAGGTTAGAATGGCCAAATCCTCAGCTCGACTACAGCTGGAATTAGCCAAATTTCAGGCTGAGGAAAAACAAAGGGAACATGAAAGACAGATAGAACTCATGCGGCTGAAGGAGGAGGAGAAGGAAAAAGAGAGGAAGCATGTGGAGGAGATGGAGAGGATAAAGGCCCAGCAGAATATACCAACAAACCCTAGCAATCCTTCTCCAGGTACCACTTCCCATCCCAGAAAGTTCCCCACCTACAAGGCAGGTGATGATACTGAGGCCTTCTTAGAAAACTTCGAAAGGGCCTGCCTTGGGTACAACATCTCTACTGACCAATACATGGTAGAGCTGAGGCCACAGCTCAGTGGACCCTTAGCTGAGGTGGCAGCTGAAATGCCTAAAGAACACATGAACAAGTATGAACTGTTTAAATCCAAGGCGAGAGTCAGAATGGGGATAACACCCGAGCAGTCTCGTCGGAGGTTCAGAGCCCTAAGGTGGAAACCAGACATGTCATTTACCCGACATGCCTACCACATTGTAAAACATTGGGGTGCCTGGATATCAGGAGCAAGTGTTGAATCTCCAGTAAATTTGCCCTTCCTAATGCAAATGGAACAATTCTTAGAGGGTGTTCCTGAGGAAATAGAAAGATACATCCTAGATGGGAAACCCAAAACTGTAATTGAGGCAGGAGAGATTGGAGCCAGATGGGTGGAGGTGGCAGAGAAGAAGAAAACTGGTCGCAGTTGGAGCGGAGACCAGAAGGGACCACCCCAGACCACACCCTATTACCGGGGGCCGCCCAAAGCCCCACCTACCTCCCAAAGAACCCTCCAGACCCCTTATCGTCCCACCACCCCGTTCTCCAGCAACCCTCCTCGCCCCAGTGACCCGTCAGCTGGACGATGTTTTAAGTGTAACGAGCTGGGGCATGTAAAGGCCAACTGCCCCAAGAACCCCAACAGATTACAGTTCATTGCACCGGAATCACACCAGAGGTCCACAGGCCCAGATACCTCCCAGATACCCTTGGAGCGGAGGGAAACTGTGAGTGTGGGTGGGAAGAAGGTCACCGCGTGGAGGGACACCGGAGCACAAGTGTCAGCTATCCATGCTTCCTTAGTGGACCCCAATTTAATCAACCCAGAGATCCAAGTGACGATTCAACCCTTCAAGTCCAACTCTTTCAATTTGCCTACAGCCAAGTTGCCTGTCCAGTACAAGGGCTGGTCAGGAATGTGGACTTTTGCAGTCTATGATGATTATCCCATCCCCATGCTGTTGGGGGAAGACTTGGCCAATCATGTGAAGCAGGCCAAGAGGGTGGGAATGGTCACCCGCAACCAGGCTAAACAAGCCGTGAGGCCTAGCTCTGTTCCGGAAACTTCTATCAGGACCCAGTCAGAGGTGATGGACCTGGACCCCAGGCCAATGTCTGCAACAGCAGTAGTGGATCCAGTCCCAGAGACCCAGACGGAACCAGTCCCAGAACCGGAACCAGCCAAACAACCAACACCAGACCCCGTGTCAGCACTGAATCCAGTACTTGCAACCTCAACACCAGAGGGCCCCACCGAACCTGAACTGGCAGCAGCCGATAACCCTACACAAGAGGCTCAGCCGGAGCCTGAATCCCAACATAGTGCACCAGCGGAGAGTGGTTCACAGTCAACAGAAACAGCTCCATCCCCTATATCGCTTCCAGAGGGACCAAGCCTAGGTCCACAATCCCATGAGGAACTGATGTCTCCAGCATCAAGGGAACAGTTCCAGACCGAACAGGAAGCAGATGAAAGCCTCCAGAGAGCTTGGACGGCGGCACGGAGCAACCCACCGCCTCTCAGCTCTTCTAATCGATCCAGGTTTGTTGTAGAAAGAGGACTTTTATACAAGGAAACTCTTTCTGGGGGACACCAGGAAGACTGGCATCCTCAGAGACAGTTGGTAGTTCCAACTAAATACCGGGCCAAGCTCTTGAGCTTAGCCCATGATCACCCTAGTGGCCATGCTGGGGTGAACAGGACCAAAGACCGTTTGGGGGGGTCATTCCACTGGGAGGGAATGGGCAAGGATGTTTCTACCTATGTCCAGTCTTGTGAGGTGTGCCAAAGAGTGGGAAAACCCCAAGACCAGGTCAAAGCTCCTCTCCAGCCACTCCCCATCATTGAAGTTCCATTTCAGCGAGTAGCTGTGGATATTCTGGGTCCTTTTCGGAAAAAGACACCCAGAGGAAAGCAGTACATACTGACTTTCATGGATTTTGCCACCCGATGGCCGGAAGCAGTAGCTCTAAGCAACACCAGGGCTAAAAGTGTGTGCCAGGCACTAGCAGACATTTTTGCCAGGGTAGGTTGGCCCTCCGACATCCTCACAGATGCAGGGACTAATTTCCTGGCAGGAACTATGAAAAACCTTTGGGAAGCTCATGGGGTAAATCACTTGGTTGCCACTCCTTACCATCATCAAACAAATGGCATGGTGGAGAAGTTTAATGGAACTTTGGGGGCCGTGATACGTAAATTCGTAAATGAGCACTCCAATGATTGGGACCTAGTATTGCAGCAGTTGCTCTTTGCCTACAGAGCTGTACCACATCCCAGTTTAGGGTTTTCCCCATTTGAACTTGTATATGGCCATGAGGTTAAGGGGCCATTGCAGTTGGTGAAGCAGCAATGGGAGGGATTTACACCTTCTCCAGGAACTAACATTCTGGACTTTGTAACCAACCTACAAAACACCCTCCGAACCTCTTTAGCCCTTGCTAGAGAAAACTTACAGGATGCTCAAAAAGAGCAAAAAGCCTGGTATGATAAACATGCCAGAGAGCGTTCCTTCAAAGTAGGAGACCAGGTCATGGTCTTAAAGGTGCTCCAGGCCCATAAAATGGAAGCATCGTGGGAAGGGCCATTCGTGGTCCAGGAGCGCCTGGGAGCTGTTAATTATCTCATAGCATTCCCCACCTCCAACCGAAAGCCTAAGGTGTATCATATTAATTCTCTAAAGCCCTTTTATTCCAGAGAATTAAAGGTTTGTCAGTTTACAGCCCAGGGAGGAGACGACGCTGAGTGGCCTGAAGGTGTCTACTACGAAGGGAAATGTGCTGGTGGTGTGGAAGAGGTGAACCTCTCCATGACCCTTGGGCGTATGCAGCAACAGCAGATCCAGGAGCTGTGCACTAGCTACGCGCCAACGTTCTCAGCCACCCCAGGACTGACTGAACGGGCATACCACTCCATTGACACAGGTAATGCTCACCCAATTAGGGTCCAACCTTACCGGGTGTCTCCTCAAGCTAAAACTGCTATAGAACGGGAGATCCAGGATATGTTACAGATGGGTGTAATCCGCCCCTCTGAAAGTGCATGGGCATCTCCAGTGGTTCTAGTTCCCAAACCAGATGGGGAAATACGTTTTTGCGTGGACTACCGTAAGCTAAATGCTGTAACTCGCCCACACAACTATCCCATGCCACGCACAGATGAACTATTAGAGAAACTGGGAAGGGCCCAGTTCATCTCTACCTTGGACTTAACCAAGGGGTACTGGCAGGTACCGCTAGATGAATCTGCCAAGGAAAGGTCAGCCTTCATCACACATCTCGGGCTGTATGAATTTAATGTACTCCCTTTCGGACTGCGAAATGCACCCGCCACTTTCCAAAGACTTGTAGATGGTCTCCTAGCGGGATTAGGAGAATATGCAGTCGCCTACCTTGACGATGTGGCCATATTTTCGGATTCCTGGGCAGACCACCTGGAACATCTACAAAAAGTCCTTGAGCGCATAAGGGAGGCAGGACTAACTGTTAAGGCTAAGAAGTGTCAAATAGGCCTAAACAGAGTGACTTACCTTGGACACCAGGTGGGTCAAGGAACTATCAGCCCCCTACAGGCCAAAGTGGATGCTATCCAAAAGTGGCCTGTCCCAAAGTCAAAGAAACAGGTTCAATCCTTCTTAGGCTTGGCCGGTTATTACAGACGATTTGTACCGCACTACAGCCAAATCGCTGCCCCACTGACAGACCTAACCAAAAAGAAACAGCCAAATGCTGTTCAGTGGACCGGAAAGTGTCAGAAGGCCTTTAACAAGCTTAAAGCGACACTCATGTCTGACCCTGTACTAAGGGCCCCAGACTTTGACAAACCGTTCCTAGTAACCACAGATGCATCCGAGCGTGGTGTGGGAGCAGTTTTAATGCAGAAAGGACCTGATCAAGAATTCCACCCTGTAGTGTTTCTCAGCAAAAAACTGTCTGAGAGGGAAAGCAACTGGTCAGTCACTGAAAAAGAATGTTATGCCATTGTCTACGCTCTGGAAAAGCTACGCCCATATGTTTGGGGACGGCGTTTCCACCTGCAAACCGACCATGCTGCACTAAAGTGGCTTCACACCGTCAAAGAAACTAACAAAAAACTTCTTCGGTGGAGTTTAGCTCTCCAAGATTTTGATTTCGACATCCAACACATCTCAGGAGCTTCTAACAAAGTGGCTGATGCACTCTCCCGTGAAAGTTTCCCAGAATCAACTGGTTAAAATCGTCCTTGAGATGTGGAAAATATTGTTAGTCTTTATGTACTTGGTAGTATATTTAGAGATGCATGTGTCTTATTAACTCTGTTTTCCTAGAGCTCCAGGAAGAAATCCCAGCCAGTGTTTCACCCTAGCTGAGATTTGGGGGGCGTGTCATAAATATAAAGGGAAGGGTAAACCCCTTTGAAATCCCTCCTGGCCAGGGGAAAGCTCCTCTCACCTGTAAAGGGTTAAGAAGCTAAAGGTAACCTCGCTGGCACCTGACCAAAATGACCAATGAGGAGACAAGATACTTTCAAAAGCTGGGAGGAGGGAGAGAAACAAAGGGTCTGTGTCTGTCTGTAGTCGTCTTGGCCGGGGACAGAACAGGAATGGAGTCTTAGAACTTTTAGTAAGTAATCTAGCTAGGTATGTGTTAGATTATGATTTCTTTAAATGGCTGAGAAAAGAATTGTGCTGAATAGAATAACTATTTCTGTCTGTGTATCTTTTTTGTAACTTAAGGTTTTGCCTAGAGGGGTTCTCTATGTTTTTGAATCTAATTACCCTGTAAGATATATACCATCCTGATTTTACAGGGGGGATTTCTTTATTTCTATTTACTTCTTTTTTTTATTAAAAGTCTTCTTGTAAAACACTGAATGCTTTTTCATTGTTCTCAGATCCAAGGGTTTGGGTCTGTGGTCACCTATGCAAATTGGTGAGGCTTTTTATCCAACATTTCCCAGGAAAGGGGGGGGTGCAAGTGTTGGGAGGATTGTTCATTGTTCTTAAGATCCAAGGGTCTGGGTCTGTAGTCACCTAGACAAATTGGTGAGGCTTTTTACCAAACCTTGTCCAGGAAGTGGGGTGCAAGGTTTTGGGAAGTATTTTGGGGGGAAGGACGCGTCCAAACAGCTCTTCCCCAGTAACCAGTATTAGTTTGGTGGTGGTAGCGGCCATTCCAAGGATAACGGGGGTAATATTTTGTACCTTGGGGAAGTTTTGACCTAAGCTGGTAAAGATAAGCTTAGGAGGTTTTTCATGCAGGTCCCCACATCTGTACCCTAGAGTTCAGAGTGGGGGAGGAACCTTGACAGGCTGTTTTGCACCAACAGAGCAGTCCAAAGCTTCTGTAATGCAGCCGACGATTGAGCCTGTATTCTGGAATCTCCAGCTCAGAAAACTGAACAAATAAAACCAAATGAATCTCCAGTGGAATCACACTGTATCTGAGGAGACAATTAGCCTTGTGTGACTCACAGTCATTTTAACCTTCCCCACCAGACAGGGCAAGACAGTAGTGACCTTCATTTCCCACACGCATTCTGAAGTGGCATTGTTATGGGCTAGACTGTTCCATTAACCCTTATGCCAGCTCCCCCACTGCACATCTGTGTATTAGTGAGACAGAATCATTATTATCATAGTGCTTAGGAGCCCCAGTCACTGACCAGGACCCTGTTGTGCTAGGTGTTGTACAAACAGAACAAAAAGATGTTCCCTCCCCCAAAGAGTGTACAGTCTTGCCCTAAATGATTATTATATAACAATAGCAAACAGGGCATTTTAACGTTTCCCTAAACAGTGTATTACACCTAGGTTAGAGTGCAGATTTTAATGTTTCTCTTTCTAGTTTGGGGGAGGAGGGCATGCAAATTATTGTTCATTTTTAGCAATAAAAACTGTTTACACTTTGCTTTAAATTGTTTTTCGTGAAAAACATAAAACACGTGCCCCCCTCTGATGCCCAGTTCTGCCTGGGATGACATCTAGTGAAAGAGCTTCTGAGCCCAGTCACTACCTCTGCAAAGGGGAAAATTTGTATATTTGCAGTGTGGTGATGGTGGGGGCAGGGGTTAAGCCTGTTCTTAAATTTTTCCTGTGATGGGCTATTGTCATGTTCTATCAGTTTAAACTAAAACTAAACACCCTATTCATAGCATAATGGGTGGAGGTAAAATGTCCTTCATCAGTTCACTGGCGCAGTGACACCTCCTGTCATGCAGCAATGTGTGCTGCCACAGGGTCTAGATATTAGTTTTCCCAGTTTGAGGGCAGGTCCCTTTAGAAGCTGATTTTAAAGAACAAGGAGTGATGTTCTCCTGCACTATCTAAGGGCAGGATCAAGCCCCTGGCATTTATGTCATATTTTCCTCTTGCTGTTCTGAATGTCACAGGTGGTTAGCGGATAGCTGTGTGCTGTGCATTCAAAAGACACTGGAAAAGAAAAGCCCAAACATATTTCCTAACATCTTTCATTGTCTTGATTTTAGCTTTCAATAAAGAAATTCACAAAGCAAAGGAAGAAGAAAGAATCATTATGAATCGGATCACGTATATTGTTCAGTCATGATATAATACCCTTTTTCCCATTTGAGAGGTTAAAATAATCTTTGAGTTTTCTGCCAGTGTTAGCAGCACTAATAAATAACACTTTCATGAGACAGGAAGGTCTTAGTATGGCAAGAGCCGTGAGTATCTAAGCCCTGGCAAAGACCTCCTCTAAGTCTGTTGATCACTTACATCTCTGCTGGTAACAGCAATTGTGAAACCAAAATATTCTATATGAGAGAGACAGTGACATGCAAACATACCCAGACCCGGGAGTTAAGTTTTCAGATTTGAAGAGCCTCTCCTCTCTTGAGAGGCAATAGGGATGGGTGACATGGGTTTGATTTGAATAGAAATTGACCCAAACCTTTATCCTCTGGACTGATTTGGTACATCTACACAACCCGCAGCTGCCAGCATCCCAGGCTGGGTCAACAGACATGGGCATGCAGGACTCATCCTAGTGCTCTAAAAATAGCTGTGTAGACCGTGCTTTGAAGCTGCAGCGTGGGCTGCAGCTCAGGCTCTGAAGCCCTCCCTTCCCGCTCAGGTCAGAGCCCGAGCCGCAACTTCAGAGTGCTGTGTACAGAGCTCTTTTTAGAGCACTAGCGTGAGACCCGCAACTCTGAGTCTGTCAACCCAGGCTGGGAGACTCATTGCCGCGGGCTGGGTAGATGTACTCAGGGAGACTTAAATGGTCATTGGCTTTGTTCTCAGTCTTTGCACGGGGTAAATTTCACCTTCCCTACATGTTCCTGGCCTGCCCCCAAACTGTTTAGCGGGGAAACTGAGGAAAGCAGAGGAGGAACAGGCACCAGAGCAATTATCATTCATTTGTATTGTGTTAGCACCAAGTACCCCAGTCAGAGACCAGACCACCATTGCACTAGCTGCTGTGCAAGCGCAGAACAAAAAGACGCTCTCTGCCCCAGACACCTCTGGTAGGTTGTGCGCCTACAAATGCTTACGCAAATGTGCCGAGTGATCCCTATGAGGCCTACTAACATGAGCTAAACTACACATCTGCTTCCTGTAATCAGGCTAGGGATGTACTCTGGTTTTACAGTGGTGTTTTTCCACAGACTTCAGTCCATAAATCAAATGACTCAGTGATATGAGATAAAAAATATAAGTGACTGTTTTGCAGACGAGCCAGTTCTTTTACCAAATACCAAATTGCCAAATTTCTGATCCAAATATGAATTTGTTCTCTTAAATGTGGCTGTAAAAAAGTCTGGGATGAGCAACGTGGCTGAGTTAATATCAGGGAAGCAACAAAAGGACATTTTCTGACCTTTAAGTGTGTGATTGTTCAACCCTTAGGCTTCTCTAATTCCCATTGGTTGCATCATCATTTTTAGTTAGGATTAAACCTCTTTTAAAAAACAAATAAAGAACTAAGTAGGGACAGGTAAAATGACTTGTTAAAATAAAGCTGATCAAGACATTCTGAAGATTATAAAAGGTCCATTTTGAAGCAAATGAACTCCTCTCCCACCAAAATATGGCTGAAGTGGTGCATCAGCCTTGTGTTAGCCCTCTGCACAGGCATGAATTTCACTGCGAGAGCTAAAGGAGCTACACAGGCCACTGTTGCCACGGGAGTGGGCTTTGCTGTATTGGAATAATGCACAGGTGGGAACTGCTTCTCCTCTGCCTTGCACCTGTGCAGTCATTTACACCTGGGCAATGTGGGTGGCAAGCCCTGTCATTCACTTTGCAAAGGAGTCGCTGCTTTACAAACAGGCATTTTGTATCAAATGGACAGGACAGAGCTGCAAAAGGGTAAGAAACCACTGGTAGGTCAATCCCAGCAGTGCTTCTGTTCCCAGACTGCTATTTATTTAAAATTGCCCGAAGAACCCTGTAGTTAATTCTGTGGGCACTTCCAGGTGTGCCGGCAAATGCAACATCTGAGTCCAGCTGCAAAAAGTCATAGTGGGGCTAGATTGTAACTGTACAATCTGTCCTTAGTGAGGGGCTCCCCAGAGCTGCACTGCCTCAGGAGTAGCATCATTACAATTCCTCCCCTGCTCGTCTTTGCTCTGATTGGGAGAAGTAAACTACTTCACCCACTTTTGTAGCACAACTTACTCCCACTGTGCAGATGGCCAGCTATTCTAGCTGATGAGTTGGAAAGGGAGGGTGCTGGACTCCTTCCATTTCCTACCTTTTGGTTCATAGTAGGGATCGTGAGGCTAGTCACCTCTGCTTTAATCACTGTAACCAGAGCAGGTCCAAGCAGAGACATAGGGAGGTCTTATTCCCCTGTGTAGCCAAGTAAGCGTTGTGACAATCTAATGCATAGTTTGGGGCTGGCTCAGTACCAAGCAAGGTCAAGCGTGGCTCAGATGCAAAGGAATGCACAAAGCTACTATAATTTTCTCCATGTTTGTTTGTGGTGGGTTTGCCTAGACACCTCTTGGCCCATCTCTAACGTATGGCAGGGGCATCTAGACAGAGATGCTTAACTATCTCTAAACCTCCTGGTAAATGTTTTTACAGGTATAATAATTGTGCTGTTGAATGGTCATCAGAATCCAGTTCCTTGCTCACTATCTGGCTGAGAGTGCATTTGACTGCAGTGGGTGCTGGGGAGGGACACCCAAGTTCAAAGGCAGCTCTGTATCATTTCCTCCCACTTCCCTGTGCTTGTCTGTCTTCCCTTAGCTGATGAGTTCTCTTAAAGTTATTGCACTGTGGTCTCTATAACCTATTTGCCTTTTTTCTTTGATTCAGCACATCAAAGGCATGCAGGATACTAAACTTATAGTAGCACAGAGGGTGCATAAAGCAACATTTCTAACAGGTCGCTTCTGTGAGAGAGGAACTGAAATTTATAATTTAGACTGATGGCCTACTCCAGCCAGAGGCACCTGTAGTAGCTAACGTACTCTCCTCCTTTCATCTGGCACAAGAACTGAAGATCATATCACAGGAGATGCCCGGTGAAGCCAGTCTGAAATTAGTGCCATTTGTCTTTAAATGTCAGGATGATGTTACACTTGACATCTACATGGTGACACATTGTGCTGTGCTACAGCCCTTTGCACCCCTTTGACTCTAGGCCCAAGGAGGCTGTGAAACAGGGTATGGAAAGGCAGGCAATCATCAGAAACACAGATATATATGTGTAAAGTAATGGAAGCATCAGCATAATCCCCTAATTAACTTTCCCTGGACACTCTTATGCAGTAGATCATGCCTGAAACATTCCCACTCTAGTTCATTCTTCTTCTTCCTTACCCTTCGCACCTTTCTGTTTAGAACAGACATGTAGTCTTCATTGCTTTTGCATATTTCATTTGCCATATGTTATATTAATAACACAACTTATACCACGGCTACGTTCTAGATCCTGTGATTATCAGTGAATTTACAGTTCTACAGTGGGTCTCTTCACCTGCTCTAAATCCTTCCTATAATTATCTAATTAAGAACACATAAGCACTTTTCTTAACGGTGACATACTGCCGTTGCTCTTCATAAGTATTCTTTGTTTTCTGTTCTGAGCCAGATCTTCCTCTCCGCCCATCATCTACTCCTGCTACATTTTTAACTTCTGAAGCAAGCTACAGCATAAATTCTGGCACCATCCCAAAGGCTTTCCTCAGCCCTAGACAAACTGCCTTAGGTGAGTTAGCAGGGGTTTAGGAATAGAAGGGGTGTTTTAATTGTGAGTCAGTGATGGTGGAAAGTCTGTCTCAAAGAGGAAGGCGTTGAACCATTTCCTAAAGATGGTCAGACTCTGGATTTGCCTTCTCCCCTCTGGAAGTGTGTTCTTTAGCCAGAGCCCCTTGAAAGACAAAGTTTTGTCCCCAGCTCTCTCATGCCTCATCCTGGAGTTTGTGATCTGCCTTGTCTCAGAGGAGCACAATCTGAATTTGGTTCATTGATCAAAATTCAGTCTTTGATCTTGCTGTGGCTTGATCTATTAATTGCTTTGAAAATTAGGATCAAGGCCTTAAACTAGGTTCGGAAGTTGACTGCATCTAGTGGAGAGACTTGAGCATGAGCATGACGTGTTCACAGTGGCCATGGAAAAGGTGACAGCTGCTTTCTATGCCAGCTAGAGCCTGTGCAGCTTCTTCACATTCACTTTCAGGTACAGTGAGTTACAGTAATCCAGCTTGGAGGTGACAAATGCATGGATTACTGTGGCCAGGCCATTGCCAGGGGAAAGGGATGAAGTTTCCTAGCTAGGGTACCACCTTTCTAATTGCTGGATCCTGAGGCCCCACCCCTGCTCTGCCCCTTCCCCTGAGGCCCCACCCCTGTTCTGCCTCTTCCCTCGAGGCCCCGCCCCCTTCTGTCTCTCTTTCCCCCCAAGGTCCCGCCCTCATTGCTCACCCCTCTCCTTGCCTCACCCCATCACTCGCTGGATTATCTCAAAGAGTTTGCCTACAGGTAGGAGGTAGCTCTTGCTGAGCAGGGGCTGGTGTGGGTTTATGACCCAGAACATCCCCCCATCCTGGGTAACTGGTCTTTTGATTCAGGTGCCATTTAGGGTTGCCAGGTCCCCTTTTCGACCAGACTTTCCAGTCAAAAATCAAACACTTGGAAACTCTAAATGGCACCTGGACACAGAAGCCAAAACACAAACGGTCTGGGTAAAACCCAGATAGGTGGCAATCATATTCCTAGCAAGCTATCGGTGAAAGAAGTCATGTTTGGAAACCGACCTTACCTGCTCATTCAAGCTCAGTGAGAAGTCAAACAGGAACCTGAGGCCTTGCACAACTTTGAATTGGGGCTTGATGCCTTCAGTGGAAGGTGGAGACAACATCTTGGACAGTTCTTTGAAGTGTTTCCCCCTTTGTAACCAGCATCACTTTGGTCTTGCCTGGGTTCAGACTGAGCAAGCAGCCTTCATCCAAGGGCTAATTTCTTGGAGGCATTCTGACATTTTAGTAATGGTGGTGGTTGCAAATGAGTCAGCCATGAGTTGAGTGTCATCAGCATGCTGTTAGCATCTGAGTCCATAGCATCTCACCATCTCTCCCAGTGCTTTCATATAGATTTTGAAGTGGGAATGGTATGGGTCCCTGCCAGTGTGGGCTTTCAGAGTGGAGAAACAGTTACCCATCAGCACTATCTGAGTTTTGTTAGAGAGGTACAACTGGAGCCACTGTATGCTGGGCAATCTAATTCTGCTATGTCATGTAGGCGTGTCAGTAGTTCTTTTTATCTAATGTATCAAAGGCTGCAGAGAGGTCCAGCAGTATGAGCTTGGAGACCTTACCTGTGTCCATGGGCAAGAGAAAGTCATTCCTGCAGCTTTCAAGCTTACACAGACCTGAAGAAGAACTCTGTGTGGCTTGGAAGCTACTCTCTCACTCACCAGCAGAAGTTGGTCCTGATTGTAAGGCATCCAGGATGTTGGCTGATATCACTTGTTGGAGTTTGCTGGTTACTACTTTCTCCCATTTTGTCCAAGAAATAGACATGGAGATAGAATGGTAACTGGCCAGATCTTCAGGGTTGGGTGTTGGTGTCTTGAGGACTGGGTGAACTACTGCATTGTTCAACGAACTTGGTAGGTGAGCTTCTCTGGAAGGAGACAATGATTATTTCCCTTATTAATGGGCACAGTCATTTTTCACTGGCTTTTACATGCCAGGAAGGGCATGCATCCATTTCACAGGTTGTGGTTCTGATGTTTTGCAAAGCTTTTTGAACTTCAGCATGTGTGATGGGGACAAACTCAGTCAGAGGTGGTGAGGCAGATAATACAGTCTGGTCTGGGGTGGAATTTTCTTTCTTGGTTATCTTCATACACATTCTCTTGATCTTACCAGTGACAGATGCTGACAGATCTTTACAGTGATTGTTGCTTCGGTCTGGTGTCTCAGTTATGCAGTCTGTGTTGATTAGCCATCTCACTGTGTGAAATAGACCATGTCACAGTTTCAAGGTAACTGTGCCTGTATCCCCACCTCCTTCCCCTCCCCCAATGGTCCACTCCATAAGTGCCTGTTCAGGTATCCAGGCACCACCTGTCTCTGGAAAGAGACCTTTGTTCAACTCCCTTCTGAGTTACTTAAGGCTGCACATCTCCCTGCCTTACACTGTGATATCCCCAGCAGGGAAATCGGCCTAATGGCTGGGGCCTGTGCTTTGCTTTCTCTCTGAGCGCTATGAACAATATATTGCCTGCAGTTACCAAAGCAAGCACATTTATTCTTAAGGTAAAAGCATTACAGAGGAAACATAATGAAAACAATAAACATATTTCAACATACACTAAACATAGCAGGACTCACCCATCAGTCTTACAGGGCATTGGTAGGCCAAAGTCTTTCCAACTTTTCTGCAAGGGTTGGGTCTCCCCTTGGACAGAGGGTGGTCCTGTCCATTTTCCGGATCAGAACCAAGGTTCTGAGTCAGGTTAAAACCAGCCTATTTATATCAAAAGCCCTTTATTTGTCTGTTGATCTGTGTAAAACCCAGTTTGAAGCAATATATGCAAGCCTTCCCAGGGAGTGGTACCTCTCTGCAGGTGTTTACAACCTGAGTGATTCACTTTAAGCACCCCCACCATTTTTACCCGGAGAAGCTCTGGTAACAATTTGTGGCATACCATTCCCAGCCCACAGTGATTCATAAACTTACAATATACTCCCCCAGAGATACTGCATGCAATTGTAATATCTGTCACAGCTCTACTGGCCATGATTCTGACACATTGATTGCAGAGGAGTAGAAGGTTCATTTTGCTTCCTTTATGCAGTAGTGTAGTCCCTTGCAAGTGTGGTTTGTGCTGCTAGCAGAGGGATTCATGATGTTTCTTCCACCACTTGCATTCTAACTTTCTGTATCTGCTCTTCAGATGTGTGAACTATGGTGATTGTCTCAATTGATATGGGTGGAGTGCACAGCCTGGGACCCAGGAATAGAGGGTAGGGGGCAATAGGTGATTGTACTGTTGTGCTAATCTCTAGGACAAGTTGAAAACCAAGGGAGTTCAGATGTCTTTGGTTCTCACTATCTTGGAAGGAAGGAAGGAAGGAAGGAAGGAAGGAAGGAAGGAAGGAAGGAAGGAAGGAAGGAAGGAAGGAAGGAAGTCTCTGATCTCTGTTTGAATGAGGTGGTGATCAGACCAGGAGAGTGATATGTTTGTGACTTCTCCAATATCCAGTTCTAAACTGAAGTTAGGATCTAACATATGCCTGCATGTGTAGATCCAGAGACTGCCTGGGAGAATCTCATGGTTTCCATGTAGGCCATGAGATCAAGTACTACTCTATCAAGATTGTCTATGTGAAGGTTGAGGTCACAGAGGACAAGGAATTTGGGAGCTTCCAGTACCATGCTGGACTGCAGCTCTGACTTATTCCAGATAGTTGACAGAGTTCCCACCTGGAGATGTGTGCACCACGTGGGAATCTAGGTTCCTCTTAACCTTCATCTCACAGATCCTGTAGATGTGCTCAGATGTTTTTGTTTCTGGGATAGAACATTTTCTGCATCCCAATTTTCTTGAAAACCACTTGTCCAGTTCCTCTGTGTGAACTGACCATGCTAAGAAGCAATAGTAAACAGCTTCTCTTGTAAACATATTCAGAGAGAACTTTTTTTTATTTTTTAAACAACCTTTAGAGTTAATTTCCTGTGCTGTCTTATCTTAAGATATCACCTTAATTTATTACCCATCTGATTTTTTTCTTTTTTGGTAGCAATTTGTTCTTATTAATGGGAAAATATTACATATGCGTCAGGCTTTCCTAACCTGAACAAGTCTGATTTGAAATAGAATTGTAATCTCTTCTTAAGGATGGGAAATGAATATTTTAGAGGTGCTTCATAAAACTAGATTGGTTGCATCTCCTTTCACGATCAGCTTTATATGTGGGTCAAAAGAAAACAACATTGGTCTTGATTCACCATTGAATTAGTCCAGCTCTATACTATATACCCCCTTTATTCCAATAGATTTACATGGATGTAAAACTGGAATAATGCAGCATAAATTGGACCCTAATGAGATTTTTCATACTGTGGAAGGCAGTGTATATGTTACTTCCTCCTAATGAGATTATTTTCTTCCTTTACTAACTAGTAAATTAATTTTAGAAAAGTGTGGTACAAACTAAAGTTGGGTGAAACTCCATCTTAATGGCTCACATGTACATTTTTTTCCACCTGGGTTCACATCTCCTGAGTTTCACCTTGACTTTCAAGGAGTGCAAATCAAGTAGCAGCCAAATTTCACCCAGTTTCAGGTCAAAATGATGTGAAATGGCAAATATTCCAAGATTTTGACACAAAACCATAAGCGGACATGATCTGCTTGAGAACAGACCCATATTCATTTTAAAAGTTTGTGAATCCAAACAAATCTTACCTATTCTGATGTTTGAATTTCTAATCAACTCTGAAAAGCAAGTGAATTTCTCAGTTTGGGGTTTCATTGTGAATGTTTTGCACAGCTGCAGTGCAAACCTGCACAGGTAGGTAACAATACAAAGGTAGGATTCTAGTACTGTGTGCCTTGATGACAGTTTCAGCTCCCTTTTATAGAGCTGAATTTATCTGAGCCTAATTTGATTCCCATCTTTAATAACAGCTCTTTAGTAAAACCTGTTAACTGTTTTCTTTTGGAGGCATAAATTCAAACATCATGTAGATTAGGGACTAGTCAAGGGAATTTCAGTTTCAGGACATTGTCCACAATTTCAGAAGACCATTTAAGCTGAATCTACATTCTGCCTTGTCTCAAGGAGTTAAATCCCTTAGCCAAGGGGGTTCATCTAGGCTGATGGCATGGCTTGACAATGACGTAGCAGTCCATGATGTTATGTCTTTTATTCTGTGCCCATAATGCAAATCATTAAATGAAATTAATGGTAGGTAAATGTAAGATGAACTAAAGGAAATATTTCTTCACAGAGCTTCTGGAATTCACTGCTGGAGGAACTCGAGGTGTCATGTGCTATAGCTGGTTTTAAAAATGTTATGACTAATAACATTTGTAGTTAAGCATGATTACCGTCCTGGATAATCAGATCTAATATATTGAGCATCCTGCAGGGGTCAGGCAGAAATTTTCAATCCACATACAGCACTGCACAAATAACCAAGTGCATTATGGTTTTTTATTTTTTATTTTGAGTCCTCCTGAAACATCAGTCAGCAGTCATTGCCAGAAGCAGGATACTGAACTCGAAACACCAGTGGTCTGATCTAGCTTGACACTCTGCTCATAGAATCTAGTTCTTTGCTGGCTTTCATTTGTGTCCAAAATATTCAAGGTCTACTTTGGATAGATTCCAGTGTCAAGTCTGAAAATGACAATAAGAGCATTTAGGGCTATAAACATATCAGCAAATGCTTGTCTTGCACATGACTTGTCTAATTCTTGTGCATTGTTAGCATAGGCAGCATCATTAAATAGCTTGTCACAGTCAGATATATTGTTGTCTGCAATCAGATGGTCAGCAATTGCAAGATTTTATTTGGGTTTTGATTTACATGCTATTGTGAAGTGATTCAATTCATTTCATTTGATATGGAGATGAAGAAGACAGTTTGGAAGCTGCATTTTGTTTGGATAATCTGTTATGCATGTTGTATTAAAGAACGTATTTTTTGTTTTGAACATATTTGGGTTTGAGTTTCTAGCAATCCTCAATTCTTACAGGTCCAGCCCCCTCCCTCTTTTTTCTTTTAAAAGGGCTGCCAATTAATCTCAGTTAACTCATGTGATTAATCTCACAAAAATTAATCACAATTAAAAAAATTAATTGTGATTAATCGCAGTTTTAATTGCACTGTTAAACAATAGAATACCAATTGAAAATTATTAAATATTTTGGATCTTTTTCTACATTTTCAAATATTTGATTTCAATTTACAACACAGAATACAAAGTGTATAGTGCTCACTTTATATTATTATTTTTATTACAAATATTTGCACTGTAAAAATGATAAACAAAAGAAATTGTATTTTTCAATTCACCTCATACAATACCATAATGCAATCTCTATCATGAAAATGCAATTTACATATGTAGATTTTTTTTGTTACATAACTGCACTCAAAAACTAAACAGTGTAAAACTAGAGCCTACAAATCCACTCGGTCCTACTTCTTTTTTCACCCAATCACTAAGACGAACAAGTTTGTTTACACATACAAGAGATAATGCTGCCCTCTTCTTATTTACAGTGTCACCTGAAAATGAGAATAGGTATTTGCATAGCACTGTTGTAGCCGGCATTGCTATGTATTCACATGCCAGATAAGCAAAACATTCATATGTACTTCCGTGCTTTGGCCACCATTCCAGATGACATGCTTCCATGCTGATAACGCTCATTAAAAAATTAATGCGTTAATTAAATTTGTGATTGAACTTCTTGGGAGAGAATTGTATGTCTCCTGCTCTGTTTTACCTGCATTCTGCCATATATTTCGTGTTATGTCAGTCTCGGATTATGACCCAGCACATGTTGCTCATTTTAAAAACACCGTCACTGCAATTTGACAAAATGCAAAGAAGGTACCAATGTGAGATTTCTAAAGATAGCTACAGCACTTGACCCACAGTTTAAGAATCTGAAGTGCCTTCCAAAATCTGAGAGGGAGGAGGTGTGGAGCATGTTTTCAAGAAGTCTTAAAAGAGCAACACTCTGATGTGGAAACTACAGAACCCGAACCACCAAAAAAGAAAATCTACCTTTTGTTGGTGGCATCTGACTCAGATGATGAAAATGAACGTGTGTCAGTCTGCACTGCTTTGGATCGTTATCAAGCAGAACCCATCATTAGCATGGACACGTCCTCTGGAATGGTGGTTGAAGCATGAAGGGACATATGAATCTTTAATGCATCTGGCATGTAAATATCTTGCAATGCCAGCTACAACAGTGCCATGCAATGCCTGTTCTCACTTTCAGGTGACATTGTAAATAAGAAGTGGGCAGCATTATCTCCTGCAAATGTAAACAAACTTGCTTGTGTGAGCGATTGGCTGAAGTAGGACTGAGTGGACTTGTAGGCGCTAAAGTCTTACATTGTTTTATTTTTGAGTGCAGTTATTTTTTTGGATATATTCTACATTTGTAAGTTCAACTTTCCTGAAAAGAGATTGCACTACAATACTTGTATTAGGTGAACTGAAAAATACTTTTTTATTTTTTATTTTTTACAGTGCAAATATTTGTAATAAAAATAAATATAAAGTGAAATCAATGTATTTGAAAATGTAGAAAAAATCCAAAAATATTTAAATAAATGGTATTCTATTATTGTTTAACAGCACGATTAATTGCATGATTAATTGCGATTAATTTTTTTAATCGCTTGACAGCCCTAGTTTTTATCATATATTTGTGGGTGCTTGGTGATGAATGGTGGTCCTGACTCCAAAATATGGTTTCTATGTATAGGGTTTCTGAGGCAGTGTCATAAACGTACAGCTAAGGGTAGCATAAAATCCCTCCTTTACCTGTAAAGTGTTAAGAAGCTCAGATAACCTGGTTGGCACCTGACCAAAAGGACCAATAAGGGGAGAAGATACTTTCAGATCTGTGAGGGGAAGGTTTTTGCTTTGTCTCTTTGTGTGTGTTCTCTCTGAGACAAAGAGAGAGACCAAGCAAGTAATCTAGCTCCTACAGAATGATACATTTAACTTACAGAAATAGTAAGTAATAGCAAGGAAATGCATTAGAGTATCTTTTGTTTTAGCTTGTGAATTTTCCCTGTGCTAAGAAGGAGGTTTATCCCTGTTTTTTGTAACTTTAAAGTTTTGCCTAGAGGAGAATCTGCTGTGTTTTGAATCTTATTACCCTGTAAAATTACCTTCCATCCTGATTTTACAGAGGTGTTTCTTTTACTTTTTTTTCCTTATAATAAAGTTCTGTTTTTTAAGAATCTGATTGGTTTTTAGTGTCCTAGAAACCCAAGGGTCTGGTCTGTGCTCACCTGGTTTACCTATTTGGTTGGTAGATTATTCTCAAGCCTCCCCAGGAAAGGGGGTGAAGAGGCTTGGGGGGGGGGGGATATTTTAGGGAAACAGGAACTCCAAGTGGTCCTTTTCTTGAATCTTTGTCTAACTCACTTGGTGATAGCAGCGGTACCCATTCAAGGACAAGGAAGGATTTGTACCTTGGGGAAATTTTTAACTTAAGCTGGTAGAAATAAGCTTAAAGGGTCTTTCATGCAAGTCCCCACATCTGTACCCTAGAGTTCAGAGTGGGGAGGGAACCTTGACAGGCAGTATGTTGAAATGTCAGAGCAAGAACATGGTTTCAACACACTCTTCACAGACTAAAGGTTTGTGATTGCAATATGTTAAGGCTGAATGGCTCTAACTGACAGAGGAGCTAGCAGTATTGTTGTATGCATGTTGGTCTTAGGAAATTAGAGAGACAAGATGGGAAAGGTAATATCCTTTATTGGACCAACTTTTGTTGATAAAAGAGACAAGCTTTTGAGCTTATACAGACCTGAAGAAGAGCTCTGTGTGCCTCGAAAGCTATTCTCTCTCTCTCACTAACAGAAGCTGGTCCAATAAAAGATATTACCTCCCCAACCTTCAACCATCCCAGGCTTTTATTCTGAGAAAATGATTTCACTTCACAGTTAATCCGGGTAATTTGCATCTGATTTAATCTTGCCTGGGTGTAAGCATTCTCCCAACAGAGCTGAATTATTGTGTCCTCACAGTTTCTAAACATGTCTGTTGTGGGCATGTCCTATGGTGTTTTTGCTATGATGTTCTAGGATTCCTTCCCAGTCAGTTATGAGAGAAATGTCTGTCCTTCAGGTGGAATTGTCAGAAGGGCATTGGAGAGGGATGGGCAATAATTTTTGCAGGGGACCACGTCACGAATTTTGGTAAGTGGTCACGGGCCACACATTTCTACTATATTAATGGAGGGGTGCGGAGAGGGGTGCGAGGGAGTTTGGGTACAGGAGGTGAGCTCTGGGCTGGTGCAGAGTGTTGGGATGCAGAAGAGGGTGAAGGGGTGTGGGCTCTGGGAGGGAGTTTGGGTGCAGGAGGGAGTTCTGACCTGGGGCAGGGGGTTGAGGTGCGGGAGGGGGTGCGAGGTATGAGCTCTGGCCGGGAGGCGCTTACCACAGGCAGCTCCCAGCCGGGGGCACAGCAGGGCTGAGGCAGGCTGCCTGCATCTGTGGCCCCACAGCGCTCCCGGAAATGGCTGTGGCCGGCTGCTGCTGGCACGTCTCTGCATGAGGAAAGGGGCAGCAGGTCTCTGTGCACTGCCCACGCCCGCAAGTACTGCCCCTGCAGCTCCTATTGGCTGGTTTCCTGCCAATGGGAGCTGTGAGGACAGTGCTGGGGGCAGGGGCAGCGCGAGGAGCCACCTCCTCCCCTGCCATGAGCACGCAGAGATGTGCCAGCAGCAGCCATCCGCTTCCGGGAGCAGCGTGGGGCCAAGGCAGGCAGACAGCCTTCCTGAATGCCCCGCTGCGCCACGGGACTTTTAGCGGCCCGGACTCGGAGATTGCGAGGGGGCAGAGGAGGCTAGACAGAAATGATAGTCATGGCAGGCCGGACAGAAATGTATTTTTCTCACCCCTGGTATTGGGGGACTGTGAGCACTTGTGTGACTTTTGCTTCTGTTTTCATTGCAAAGTTGATGTGTTCCAGCCTGAATTAAAGCAGAATTTAGGCTCCAACATGCCAACCCCCACTTCCCTAGCCACACCAGGTTTAAAATACCCCCCCAAAAAACAAGTCAAAGGTTTTTCTGTGTGGATGAGTGGGTGGGCTAAAATCCAGATAAGAGCCTGGGCCAACTGTGCAATGAAAACATACCCTTAGATTGTCTGGCTTACTGACTGGGAGAAACCAGTCTGTGGCAAAAGGAGACTTCACACCATGGTCTTCTAACAAAAAAACCATTGAGACATGGTAATTGTCTCAGTCACCAATAGAGGGCAGAGCTTTGAGAAAGGTTTCCCTGACATGAGGAATGCAGACTGGGGAATGCTATCTAGAAGGCAAACTGAGACCAGGCTGGATCCCAAGAACTCCCGAGCTTGCAAAAATAAATAAATAAAATAAAATGTAAACAGTAAGGACCGGTCTATGCTACAAAGTTTTACCAGTAGGACTTGCCTTCTGTCAGCACAACCTTGCATGTGTCCACACTCAATTTTGATTTCTACATGCAAAACCCTGAACTCCTGTCAGTGAAGTTAAACCAGCTCCCCGAGTAGCGTTAAGTCTTCTGCCAGCACAATGCCTGTGTGGATGCTAAATTACCTGTACTGGTTCAATCAGTCCCCCAGCAACAATCCCACAATGCTGTTCTCTCCATGACAGTGACTGCTCTGGTTGAATTTTTGAACTCTGCTACCCAGGGGTCACAGTGACCAGATGCTCACCCCACCTTTAAAATCTTCAGTGTGTTTTTAAAATGTCTTTCTTGTCTTCCTGGTAGCCTACCTTTAGGAGCACATCTTTGTGAACACATAGGTATGACTCCAGGTAAAGCTGCAGTTATGAGAACCTCAGGCAAATAGCCTACTGGTGCCCAGTCCAGGAAAGAAGTCCTGAATTTCCTCAGGATATGGGGGAAGGAGCAGTGCAAGCCTGTCATAAATATAAAGGGAAGGGTAAACACCTTTACATCCCTCCTGGCCAGAGGCAAAACCCTTTCACCTGTAAAGGGTTACGAAGCTAAGGTAACCTCGCTGGCACCTGACCAAAATGACCAATGAGGAGACAAGATACTTTCAAAGCTGGGGGGGGGGGCGCGAGAAACAAAGGGTTCTCTCTGTCTGTGTGATGTTTTTGTCGGGACCAGAGCAGGAATGCAGGTCAGAACTCCTGTAAGGGGTTAATAAGCAATCTAGTTAGATATGCGTTAGATTCCGTTTTGTTTAAATGGCTGATAAAATAAGTTGTGCTGAATGGAATGTATATTCCTGTTTTTGTATCTTTTTGTAACTTAAGGTTTTGCCTAGAGGGATTCTCTATGTTTTGAATCTGATTACCCTGTAAGGTATTTACCATCCTGATTTTACAGAGGTGATTCTTTTACTTTTTCTTTAATTAAAATTCTTCTTTTAAGAACCTGATTGCTTTTTCATTGTTCTTAAGATCCAAGGGTTTGGGTCTGTGTTCACCTATGCAAATTGGTGAGGATTTTTATCAAGCCTTCCCCAGGAAAGGGGGTGTAGTGCTTGGGGGGGGGGTATTTTTGGGGGGGAGACGTTTCTAAGTGGGCACTTCCCCTGTTCTTTGTGTAACACTTTGGTGGTGGCAGCTTTTCACCTAAGTTGGTAAGAATAAGCTTAGGGGATCTTTCATTCAGGTCCCCACATCTATACCCTAAAGTTCAGAGTGGGGAAGGAACCTCGACAAAGCCCATCTACAGAAGTTCCACAGGAATAAAGAGGTTCAAAGGGACATTGCAAAGGTGATGCTGAAGCTGGGTATGACAGGGAGGCATTCCAGTGCCGGGCAAAGGGGAAAGGACTGCAGTAGTCTTACCACAGGGCAAAGGAGGCCAACACACAATCTCTGGGTGTCCTCCAGAGTGGCTGCTAGAATTATGTGGCATTAGATGCCAGACTAAGCAGGGACCCTTCTACCAACCTGCAAATGAAAGTGGAGAAATCACAGTATCCAAAGGAAGACACCCCAGAACTGAACACAGACAACAACCTTGTTGAGGGAGGAGATGCGGAGGATGCTGAGCCTATGGAGATCCAGGAGTTCTTCAAGACCCGGTTGAACCCACCCCAGCTGCTCCAGAAGGAACCTATGAAGAGAGGATGGGGACTCAGGTTGGTTTACTTTCTAGCCCCCATTTATGCATAGCTTTCATTTTACTTTCTTCACAGCCCCCCAAACTTCATCCTTCCCTTTTCTGTCTCCCCACCCCCATGGAAAATGATGGCAGACCATGGGTAGGCAGGGAACAAAGGAATTGTTTTTTTTTAATGGCTGGTTTATTTTAAGAGAATGCATTGGCAGTAGTAGTCAAAAAGTGACAGTAAGAAAACTATAAGCAACCAAAAAGCATTCCTGAACACATACTTTAGCAGAAGCCTTTGATGCATTCAAAGGGGGGTGGGAAGTAATACAATAAAAACAATGCAAATACAATCCTGTACATTCCAGACTGAAAAAGAAATACACGCCAGCTAACACCAGAGCATTCAAATTAAATACATTAAAAGTACAAAAGAGTGCTTGCAAACAATCCAATAACTGGGCATTTATACTGCAGGATTTTGCATAAATATCATTGTTAACTTACTGAATGCAAGTTTTCTAACCCCTAATACAATATTTTGTTTTTCCAGGTTGAAAGTCCAAATTCAGAACAAGTTACCTGCACTTATGCTTAGAGCCAGTGAAGAGGAAGAAATGGTAAGTTGCTGGTTCAGGGGGCTTGGCTTGGACTGGTTCAGGGAACTAGTCAGCGACCACCATTCTTCTTTACTCTTAGAGCATCCAGTGTGTCTTGACCCATTCATCCTGTTTGTCCTCAGCCATGTTTACTACACTGTCCCTAGACTTATCAGTCACCCATCAACTTTACCTCCCCCTCTCACAGCTAGAGGATTTGAAAAATACCCTCCTCGATTCACCAGGCTCTCTACTGTTACACAGCCCTGAAGCAAGTGGTAACACATGTAGCCCTGTTTGTATTTTGATACACCCCAGCAGTCATTACGCTGCATGGACAACTCCTTCTGCCAAGGGCCAGGACCATATACAACACAATTTTCTGCAACAATATCCCTTCCACTCAACCCCTCATGAGCAACAAGGAGACTATGTTGTGAGTACACATATACTGACCTGTGAGGCAGCCCAGAGCAGCCAGCATCTTGCACTTTTATTTTTAGTAGTTTGTTTGTTGTTTATTACCACACAATGCAGTTTTGTTTTTTTAAGTTCTCTGATTTATTTTATTTGTCTTGCAGTACAGAAATGTAAACACCAGATCAATAAGTGCTTATGAGAGTCAAAAAATTCATAGCCTTAAGGTCTCGCTCAGCTGCACAGTACCTCAGTTTGCCTCTGGTAATTACCCTTGTGTCAGGCTGCTGAAAATCAGCAGACAGTCTTTCCACTCTTCCTCCGCATGCTCCCCCCAACCCCCGCCCACCCCACCACCAGTAACATTTTCCCCTTGGCCTCATGCAGCAATAACAATAGGGCTATTTGACTTGTTGACAGTCAGTCTCATCGGAAGATAGCTCCACTATCTTAATCTTAAAAGCTCCACTTTTAATCTGCCAGATGCACATTCTGCAGTCATCCCGCATCTGAGCAGATGATCATTAAATCTTTCCTTCGGCGTGCAACTTTCTCAAAAGTCCTGTATCTCTAAAGATACAAGCTACATGCTCCTTCTCTGACCACCCAACTCTAATATCAGTGAAACATCCACAATGATCCACTAATGCTTGTTTAACCCCGGAAAAGTACCCCTTTCTGTTTGTGTACTCAGAAGCAAATTGGGAGGAAGGCCAAGGGGAGATGGAGGCAGGCACAGAATCAGGATATTCTTCCCATTTGTTGACCCACCACAGTTCAGGAATCCCATTTCCATTAATCCATCTAATTCTTACCCACTGCCCAGAGTCACAGTCCTGTGCAGTAGGATTCTTGGAATGGCCTCATACACCTGGATGATGGTGACCTGTACTGTAGATTTGCCAACACGGAGCTGTTTGCTTACTGACTGAGTGCAGTCCAGAGTTGCATGCTTCCCAAGCAGGATCACTACCCATTTATCCACTGTCAAAGTGGTGCTCATTGTGGAGGCTCTCTGTTGGAAGGCTAGGGTGAGCCTTGAGAGCCCTGTTGTCCCAGACACTAGAGGAAAACAGTCAAGACACCAGGGATGCGGTCTAACTAGGCCACAACATTATGTAACATATCTGGGAACTACTGAGCAATTACTTATGCAGTTCACGTCATCCTTCCGTTGTAATCTGTACCATTTAGTGGAGGGCTGCGATCAGCCCCTCACCCAATTGACATGTAACAGAACCATTGCTGGCACCCCACTGCCCTCCCTTTTGAACTAGGGTTAAGGGGATGAGGAAATGGGGTTGTCTCCTTGCTGGATCAGACATTAGGAGCCCCAACCCGAACCCACACCTTCTTGAAGAGAGGCCTTCTCCTAGTCCACTTCCAGTTCTGATTTCAGTTACCTGCACTGGACACAGTGATGCAGGAATTAGGGGTGCTGACACACCCCCTGGCTTGAAATTGTCATAACAAACACCAAATACATGGTTTACATGGTTTCCATCATCAGCACTCCCCCCCATAAAAATTATTCCTGCACCTCTGACTGGACATTTGCAAATTTGGGACACATTGAATTTTACAACCTAATCTACCCACCGGCACCTAGGGCTTCTGAGAGGAAGTTGAAAAATCCCACCCCTCTGTGACAGTGTATACTATTATAGTCACTACTTTTACAGAATGATGATAAATGTTGTACAAAGTATGCCTTGTGAGATATCATTTGAAAAGTCATAATCTGCTGAATATCATTATCCTGTTAAAATATGTGTCACGACACTACATGCAAAGTTATAAGATTCTATTGTACAATTGCAGAAAGAAAAGGAGTACTTGTGGCACCTTAGAGACTAACAAATTTATTTGAGCATGAGCTTTTGTGAGCTACAGCTCACTTCATCAGATGCATTCAGTGGAAAATACAGTCAATTGTTACTGAATTACATTTTTGTAATTCTGGGTCACACCCCCAAACCACTTTTTCAGAGACAAAGACACACTAGCATCCCAGACAGGTGTTAAAGAGCTATTACCTACTTAACCGGCCATCCTCCAGCAGAGGGGAAGGTGTAAACAAGAAATTTATATTTAATCACAGAGACAATTCAAACCCCACATCCACACCGACTGTATGTCAACGTGACTCAGCAAGGATGTTTCTAGCACAAGAAATGTAATTATAAAGCGGGAGGAAAACATTTTACTTCACCTCTCCTCATCCCACCTCTATGCTCATGACATCAATGGCTCTGAAAGAACTAAGGGGGATGGGTCCCAGGCTGAAAGGAGACACAGTCTGTGAAATTTAGCAACACATATGGTGAGACAAAACCTTTTACTTTTAACTTCACTTAGTATGTTAAGTCAGGTATTAGCGTTTTACTCTCTTATTTTCTTTTTGTAACTAATCTTGACATTTATGCATCATCACTTGTAATCACTTAAAATCTATCTTTCTGTAGTTAATATACTTATCTTATTGTTTTATCTTAACGAGCGTGCTTGGATTAAGTGTACGGAAAACTCTATTTCAGATAACAGGGCTGGTGCATATATACTTTTCCTTTGATGAAATGACAGACTTTCTATGAGCTTGCATTGTTCACTGGTGTGCAGACTAGTATAAGACACACACTTAGCCCAGCTTCATGAAAACCCCCAAACCATTCTTGTTCAGAAGAATCAAACTCTGCAAGGAACTCACACCAGAAATAGATGTTAACATTTCATTTTGAGAAAAGAAAATGGACTTATTTTTTGTGTTGTCAATTGACTTGCCTCAGGGCTGCACGGTCCCCCTTCTCCAGCCTTCCCCAAATACGTGGGAAAGGCTGTAAATTCCAAAGTCACATGCTTGTAATTTTCCCTTTTGTTTCATGGCAATATCCTTTATTTAAATTCATTGCTACAAACAAATTATCTGGCCTTCCTGGGTCCCTGCATAGCTGATCCTTTTTGCAAGGTCAATTGCCTAACTGTTGTTAAAAATTCACTCTAGTTACAATCTGTCACCTCTGTCCCCCACCGTGTCCTTTTAGGTTTTAGGTTTCTAGCCATCAATTCTCTATGAGGAGGGAATCAGCATCCCTCTCACTCTAGACTGCGGATTTAGTCTTGCAATCCCTCTGGGCTTCCTTATGTTTATCCCAGCCGGTCTGTCTTTGGACCAGCACCTGTTGTTTTGCTCTCTCTCAAGGGGCTAGTGAACACCAATGATTGACCAGCTTTCCCAGAACAAAGTACATCTATTTAAGGACAGAAGCTTTATAGAGAAAACATAGAATAAAACAAAACAAAACCTTAAACGCATGCTGAGCTTCCCAGGAGTCACCCAGCTTCCACATGGGGAATCTGGTAAGTTTCAACATCCTTCAAACCCTTCCAGCAGGGTTTGCCCTGGGTTGAAAGTTCATGTCAGTTTGTTGAATCAGAAAGAGAAGCCCTCTGCCAGAACTGGCTCATCCTTTATACCACACTCTTTCTTTGTCTCCTGGGCCTCTTGAACTTGGTCTGAGCCAGTATATGCAAACCCCGCCTCCTGGGTGGTACTGCTCTTGAGTTGTGTACCTGCCCCAAGGTCTGCAGTAATAATTTCCTGCTGATTTTAGTTCCCGGAGGATGCTTGGCAACTCTCCCCCATGAAGTGAGACTACGATCCCTGGCTCATACAACTACCGATAGCGTATATAGTTGATACAATAGTCTCAAAGATATTGTATAGGTCTGTAATATCTGTCACATAGACAATGCCCTCTTGCACTGTAGTATGTCATACTAATAGCCTATATATAGTATGTAAACCTCAGTTGGGTCATGAAATCCCCTTTAAAAAAAGACAAGCCTGAATATTTAGATTTATTTATACTATGAGTGTCTGAATTAATCCACATTGCTTACTATAAGGTAACAAGATACATTATCTTGCAGCTGATATTGTAGTTGCATTGAATTTATGGTTTATCAGTTTAGATTACAGTACTAATGACTGTGGATCAATGTTTAGCCAGCTTTACCAAAAATAAAACAAGTAATCAACACTGCATGATCAAAGTGAACCCAGAAAGCCTATGGGGATCTATTAATTTTTTTTCATAGAATGCATAAATGTTTGCGAAACAGTTAAGCAATTAGTGACATTTTGGAAAACAAACCTCTTCAGCTGCAAAGAACACCTTAAAAATTCAGAGGAATGCAGGTGGCAGAACCCTCCTAAAACTTCAGCTAAAAAAAACCCTCATGTAATTTCCTCACAAATGAAAGGAAATGCTGAACCTAAGCTAGTTCTTTGTATCCAGATGTTGCAGGAATCTGCATAGTGGATAATTTTTCATACAATGGTTTTTAGAGGAGAGCCAGTGAAACCTTCTCCTTCCTCCCCAAAATACCATTCCTTAACTTCAAATATCCAAAAGTTTCCCAGCATGGTAGTATTTGTTACTTTCTTTACATATTTTTGTGGTTTGCATGATCATTTGCCTCCATAAATATGGGCTTGATCACTCCTTCTTGAGAATAACACATGGAAGGGGGAGGAAATCTTTCTGAGGTTCTCTTCACAGAGTATCCCAGCATTCTACCATGAGGCAGGGTTTGTCCACTGCAGAATGAGATTTGGATCCAATCTCAGACTTCATGGATCCAGGGGAACATAGGGCTATTCTTGCTTTCACCCCACATGGGCTTTCTGTTGGACCCATTCTGTTAGAGACTCCCTCTCCCTACCCCAAGCCTACCCTTAACCTTGTTTGCCCAGCACCCCTGATCTTGCATGTTTAAGCTCTGAAGGCTGAAAATTTAGAAGGTAAAGAGCTCTCTGCTGTCATCTGTTGGTGAACTAAGGGAAGAACTACAATAAGATCTCTACCCAGAATTCCTTGAGCAATACTTTGGGAGTTACCATAGCCAAACACAAACTCAGAATTGGTTGGGAAGTGATGCTGAGCTGAGAGAGAGGAAAAGGGTGGGAAGGAGTTAAGATTCTAATTCTCATTTTCTGAGCGATTAGGAGGACTCTTCTGTAGCAGATGACACAGAGGTGGGTCTTTGACAGGGTATAGTACAGAGAGAACTTTTTGCCGAATTCTGGTGAGGAAGGCCTGCCTGAGCACATCTCAGTCCTCTGGAACTATGCTACCCACTCACACCTAGGCCATGCGGATGGAGCAGGGGGACATGTTGTGGTAAAGGGATAGTTGCATATTGGACATTAACACCAACAAATGGGAAGCTGAGTTAAGTCTACTGACAAAAGCTCTGTTTTGCTTATCATTCATTTAGATATATTGTGGCTTTGTTTTCCAAAGTTTTGTTGTGTTCCCTTTCCCCTGATAAAGTTTTCCTTGTTTCATACATAGACTCAGCGCTTGTGAGTGGGGAAGGACTGCCTATTAAGAGTATCCAGGGAAGTTATTTAGTGGTCCCTGAAGTTCTGGGTCCGGGCTTGAGCCGATGGTGTGTGTTAGTTTTAAGAGGTGCCCCTATCTATTTGAACCTGGCCGTTGTTGCTGACAATGCCTGGAAGAAGGGTTCCACATCTTTCATGCAGCAAGCCCTCCACAGAGTCAGGGTGAAAGTGGGACTGACACTGAAGAGGTGGCTGAGTCACCTTATCATATGGGAGGCATGAAATTTGCACAGATCCTCTACTCATGGATTGGGGACCATGACTGGGCCCTATATGAAGACAAGCTATTTATTCTGGTACACAGCATACAGACCCAGTAGGGCTTCCCCACAGCAAGGATTTTACCAGAAGTTGCCTAGGTTCTCAACCTCTTCCATACTGGGACTCCTCTCTAATCTAGATAGAATCTGGTCAGAACCTTCTCCCATTTAGTTTATGGGAAAAGCAGGTGGTTATAACTCTTGGATAAAGATTCAGTTTTAGCATGAATATCCTTGTTTATGGGCAGTTCAGTCATTCTTCTAATATTGATAGATTATTTTAAAATATAGCAAAAATGAGAAACCAAATAGAAAAATAATATCTGCTGGAAATATGCAAGTTTTCCAGAAAACATGACATCTTCAAACCAGTTCCTTTTGTATTAGCCCAGCAGTACTGTTTATCATGTACATACATTTAGACCATTTATTTTAGAATACTTGATATTTAAGGGATAATGAGGTAATTTTTATGAGGTAATAATCCAGTTGTGGATCCAAAGTGTATCATCTACAAGAACATGGGTCAATTACTAAATAATTATTTAGACAAACATGAAATAGAATTCATCTCACTTTTTTTTTGCTTCTCCCCTACTGCCTGATGCTCCCTCATGCTGAGCTCATCTACAGTGCCAGGTGACTAAGAAATCACTCTTAGGTCAGGGAGTACTGAATCTGCCATCTGGAGGGCAGAAAGTGTGAGATTTCTGGTGTTTAACATTTTCTAAATTGGGTCTGCAAACAGAGATCAGGGAAGGGAAGTACTGAACTGGGGAGGAGGGAATGGGAACTTTAAAAAAGAAGTTAAAATGGTAGTTAGAATTGCACCAAACTGAGAAATGGAAAAGGAAACTAGGAACTGCCATAGAGCAGAGGTTCTTAAACTGTGTCCGTAGACCACCAGTGGTCGGCAAGCTCCATTCAGGTAGTCTGCGGATAGTTCCCTTTAAGGTGTGTGCTTGAGTGGCCTCACATAAGAGAATGAAGGGCCACCCACCTAATTAGTGGAGCCATTCAGGCATGGCTCCACTAATTAGGTGCCTGGACCCTGGAGAACATGCACATGTAAGGTGAGGTGGTGGCCTTGTGGGGAATAGGAGGGAGGTGGCAGGGGGCAGTGGGATGAGAAGAGGGGGTGGGGGGAATTTGGGATGTGCAGGGCTGCAGTGACCAGAGAAAGAGGTAACTTTCCCTAACTCCAGGGCTGCAGCTGCTGAGGAGAAATGGCCCTCCTTCCCAGCTCCAGCTCAGGGGCTGCTGCGGTAGGGGAGGGAGGGCACATCCATCGCATCAGAAAGCTAAGGCTACTGCTATCAAAATTTGTATGTTGTGTGCTGTTATTTATAGAACAAAAAAAGTTAATTATTATTAAGTGTTTTTTAGATAGATAGATAGATAGATAGATCTTTTCTCCAAAAGGCTTTACAATAGTTAGCTAACAGTACAAACAACATTTGGAAAGATCATGAAGTGGTCTGCCGAGACCCTCAGCAATTTTCAAGTGGTCCGCGAAAAAAAAAGTTTTGAGAACCACTGCCATAGAGTATCCAATTACTGGCAAAGGCCAAAACTTCATGTGTCAGATGAAAGCAAGGAACACAACCCATAATGCATCTATCCAGTTGTGCAAAATGGTGGGGTTGGGGAATACTTTCTTGATTTCCACAATCATTAGCTTAACAGTTGATGGGCCAGATTTAGTAAAATGGGTCTCCCACTGCCAGTCCCTGGAGATGATTCAACCCAGAGAAGGTGGTTTGGACTTCTGACTGGAGATGTTAGGGGATCCTTTGAATCTCTGCTGCCAGAAGCTGCTTTGTGGGAAAGTGACACTTTGTGTTCACCCCCCCGTCCAGCCAGTGCCACCCACATTTTGAGAAGTTTATTCCCATCCAGCATTGATCATGCCAGGAAGAACAGAAGTGATGGCTGACACAATTTCATCCTCTGTTGAGGACTTTCTGGTGGCATAAAACCTGGGTGACTGAACCACTTAATCTCATTGTTTTAACTTTTATAGCTAGCAATGTTGCTGGTGACCATGAAATTATATTGCTTTTAAAAGGAAAATCCAGCCACAGCAATTGATTCAGTGGCCTCCTGTGGCAATAAAATATTAACTTTCGTATCTTAATTCATTACACTTTAGTTTCATCCCCATGCTCACACAACATAGGAAAAAGCAAAAACTGTAGGGCTCTGAGACCTGGCAAAGGGGGTGGGCTCAGAGTCGGGGCTCCAGCCCGAGCAGGAATGTTTACCGTGCTAATTTAGCCCCCTTTCATGAGTCCAAATCAGCTGACCCAGGATCTGAGACTAACTGCTGAAGGTTGGGGGGAGGGTGTATGTTGTTTGTAGTGTGGCCATACCTTATCTCCCCTCCGTGCCTTTGAAAATCTCTCTTTACATCCTTCATCACTCACTTTTGAATATTTTGCTATTTGTTGTTTGGAATGTTTCTTTCCCTTTTGGCACATTATTACTGTACCTGTCATAGTTCATGTTCCAGTCTCTTCATGCTGTTAGCACAGGGTTTTCACTTTTGAAAGGCTGCATTTTAAGCACTCATCAAGTTATGTAATCCTCCATTTGGCCGTACCAGTTTCACTCCCCCACTTTTTGTTTCCTTGCTCAGAGGTAAACGCACCATCTGTGCTTCTCCTACAATGATCTTAAATGGCCTCCAGGCTGAGCTGATGGTTTTAAATTTCGATTCCTTTGCCCTTCAACCTCTTGTTAACCATTTTGCTCATTGTTTTCAAATCTGCCCTTTTAAGTTTGCTGTTACTGTGTTCCCCACCTCTGATAAGATATCAAACCTAAATGTGCAGTAATGGCTGTTAACCAATGGAGCTACCCTCATAAAAGATGCCACTTGATGTGGTTTTAAAAAGCAGTAAAAACACAAAATATTTATTTGAAAAAAAACCCCAAAGATAACTTACCAAGAGCACAGAGGGAGACAGTATGAGATCCAGTTGGTTAAGAATGAAACAAATACCCACCACCAACCCCGCAAAAATACAAAACCTAAACAGCTCCCCATAGTTTACATGATTCAGAATGATCAAACATAACTAAGGACATGGCTTACAAGGCCCCACAATTTGGGGGTGTGCATAGCAGTGCACAACAAAGTGCTGAGCTGTAAATTCCTCCTGTGAGCACTGCAGGCTTGGACCAAAAGGTTCCTGTGACTGGGAGATCTAGGTTTAATTCCCAGTTCTGCCACATGCTTTAAGTTTGCCCTGGAGCTAGTCACTTCACCTTTCTGCATCTCAGTTCTGAATCTGTAAAACGGGGATAATAATGTTCTCTTTGTCTGTCTTGGTCTATTTAGATTGTAAGCTCCTTGGGACGGGGACTGTCTCTTGTTATGTGTTTGTACAGCACCTACCACAATAATTAAATGTATGATCACAGTATTTTCTTACTGTCTGTAAGTCTATGGACTACTCAGGAAAACAAGAGAGCCTCAGTTTGCACTGTGATTTGTGAGTCCTGCTAGATCAGGAGACGGTCATGAAAATGCAGGCATTTACAATGGAAACAGCAACGCATCCTTGTCTGCTGTAGTGTGGTTCTATTTGGTTCTGCTGACACAGTGTTTTGTTTTTAGGGAAGTAGAAAGGGGAGCCCAAGATGGAGTGATCTTTCTTATTGTATCATTCTCAATAACTAAGTGACTTAGAAATCCTTCTTTTAGTTAAAATTAAATATTACCAAATTTGATCATCTCCCACAGAACTCTGTTCACTGTTCTAATTTAAAAGGCAAACATCTGAACTCCTCAAACATAGGAAGAACAGGCATAAATATAATTAAATGGAATTTCATGCTCTTTTCATCCAATTCTATCTGCTCTGTTAGAATTTCCACAGTTCCAGTGTGTTATGAGTCCTTCTGCATCAGAAGTAATGAAAAGCTAAATTGAACCAGTTGTTTTATATATAAGGATATTCCTAATGCAAGGCTTTCATCAAGGATTATTATAACCTCAAAAATTGTCATTTAGTTGCTGAATAGGACTACTTACCTTTACTGTATCCAATTACAAATAAATAAATACATGCATCAATGTTTGTAAGATGCCACTTCCAATGTGGCCTCTCTAAGAGTGACCAAACCCATAACTATCTTATACATTTTTTGGTGGCTGAGATTGTTGAGTCTGGGTGAAATTCCTCTGTGTGCGGAGGGCCAGCACAGCCTGTGCAATAATTAATGTAATCCACCTTTCCTCTGGGTTACTCGGGAGCAGGCAGCTATCCCCTGTTGCCTGGGAATCTTGCATCATTAAGGATAATGGAGATCATGGGGGGCCCATCTGAGATGGGGAATGTTACAGATTAAGTTGTTATATCTGTACCACATCAGTAGGTGGCACTGCAAAAGCTCAGGGAATGGCTGCCGCTTTAAATAGCAAGTTGCAACGTAAACCTAACAGACTCTCTTGACTTTATACACAGATCCATCCCATCCCTGAGTGCACGCTCTCCCTTAAGCTTATAGTCCTGAGCCCTCCCTTGCATTGGCGTGCTGGGTGAACAGGAGTTCAGGCCAGCACTCTGTAAGTCCAGCAAAGGCAGTCCAGGTGACAAAAGGAGTGAGGCAACTTTGTATTGTTAGCATACACAGTGCTATCTGGCAGTGACAGTTGTAATATTGGAAAACAAGAGCCCAGGGGTAACTCACTCTTTTCCTTAATTGTCTGTAGGCCAAATTCAGATCTGCTGCCCGACTGTCTCCAGCTTCTGCCCTCATGCCTAGCTGTGGAGGAGTCCAAGTGCCAGGGCTTAGCACCAACAAGTGCGTAACTGTTGTGTAGTCTTAACCCTAGTTGCATGTCTTCAATCCTAGCAACTCACCCATAGGACTCTGTCACAGCTTCTCCTCGGCCCAGACCCAAAGAGAAGCAGCAGCTCTCTGGTCCAGATCCCTGCCCATAAAATGGGTGCTGCTGTCCCCTTGCAGCAGTCTCTGATCCCAGAAGCTCTGTCCCGTCCTACCAGGCACCCACCACTGTAGCTTGGGATTTGCAGTTTAAAGAACACAGAGGTCTTTTTAACCAGGATACCCCTGAAAGGATTCAGAGGCTCCTCCAATAGATGAGCCTACATTAAGTCCAACTCAAACCTTCAAAACAAGGCTCACAGAATTCATAAACCTTGCACTGGCCACTCAGCACAGGGGAGAATGCCACCTTCATTGCACGAATGGCAGATCTTTGGAAAACTCGCTTGGCATGAGCAAGATCAAATTCAAGTCTGAAAAAAGTTCAAAGTGTGGCAAGCTGAGCTTAATAAAAGTTAAAGCAGGAGCTCTACAGTGCTATCATAGTGTTCATAATAAAAAAAGGAATCAATCAGAGGAAGAAATAACTACTGGGCTTTCAAGAATATTTACTCCACCAAGCCCTCTTTTCCTTCTCTTTTATAAATTAAGATCTATTCTCCCTAGATATATACATATAACTGTATTGACATGAATTGGGGTTTCATGTGTTTGTGGAAAAGAGAATCCATCAAAGGGAGCTTTTCTTGTGTATGGCCTGCATGATCTAAGTGTCCGGAGTACATCATGTTTTAGCAGAGAAGATGGCGAGAAAGGCTCTTTTCAGTATTTCTGGTGTTTAATGCACCTCTCTGTTGCTCCATGACGCGAATCAGCTCAGCCTCAGGCTTGACACACACAAATTCTGTTTGAAACAAGATTATGACACAGTGATCTTGTTCCAAACATTACCTTTCATTTCAGCAGCAATATTGGAACCTGACCTTAGAACAGTTTAAAATTCCAGTCAGGTTTTTTGCAGAATTTTGGTGGGCTTCCTATGTTTTTTTTAAAGTTTTACTCTTTGGAATAAAGACTAATTGGAAGCACTCGCTTTGATTATTAGGCAAATGACAAATTGTTTGTGACTTAGGGCATGATTCAGATCTAAGTTACATGAGTGTAAATCAGGAGTATCTCCACTGAACTTAATGAAGATACTTAATTGTAAAACTGATGTATATGAGAGAAGAATCAGGCTCCTAATGCATATGAGTTCTTGTCTGCACTTGAAAATTTAATGTACAATAGCTAGTCCAGAAAACTGTATAGACAAGCCCTGATTTATCAGATGCTCTCACAAGAATTCGAAACTCTAGAAAACTGTTCGCTGAGCTCTGACTCTAGCCTGAATTGTAGTTGTTTTCAAATAGAGAGGAATATTTGTTGCTGTGTCATTTGCCACAACTATGTTTTCTGTGACTATTGTAAGCTCCCTGTATGTTGATGTAAGCAGAGACAGGATGAGATCCACCCTGACATCTGGTGGTGAGTTGTGGCAAGTTGTGGAAAAGAACATCAGGGGCCAATCTCATTTGCAAACGCACACCCACCCCACCTAGAATGAGGCCATAGCTGCCCAAATGGTCACTTTGGCAGCTGTGGGATCCCCAGTGTCTCTGTTATTGGGGCTGGAAGAATAAATTGTTATTATCCTGACTATGGGAATCAAGGACAGTGGAACTTGGCCTTTTGTTATGATGGAGGGACTCGCCATCAACTAAGTAGCACTCGCTAGGCAAGGGACATGGGTTCCAATTCTCTGAATTGAGAGAGGCTTGAGACAGGTATTAGTACCTGGTGGTGTGGGTTCCTTTGTGAGGGCCTGAAACATCAATTGCACCTCTGTATCTCTCCACTGTAGAATGTCACAGCTAATTTTGGGTCTATTAAGAGTCTAGCTACAGGTACTGTGCTGAATTCACTTTGGCCTTATGGTGCACCAGCACTAAGGCTCCCACTACTGCAAGCTGAAATCACTTAAGAGCTGAAATCACTAAGCACTGTGTCAAGTAGTGGGGAGCCGTTCATGGATGGGCTGATGGAGCAGTTTATGGGATGGCGGGAGCTGCTTGTGTGACACTGAGCTGTTCGTGGGATGGCTGGTGGAGCGGAGCAGCTTGTGGAGCAGATCAGAGTGAAGCCCTGTGGGGCAGTCAGCTTTTGGACTTTGGGTGATTTTTGGATTGCTGGACTCAAGAGACATTTGGGTTGTGGGACTCAAGAACCTGAGGGAAAGGACGTAGCCCAGTTTGCTGGGGTGGGTCTTTGCTCATGGTTTGGTTGATGAACCCTAGTTGTGGTGTTTTCCCAATTTAATGCTGATGTCGTTTACCTCATGTTATTAAAGATTCTCTGCTACACCGAGACTCTGTGCTTGCGAGAGGGGAAGTATTGCCTCTTTGAGGCGCCCAGGGGTGTGTGTAAGATTTTCCCAGGTCACTGGGTGGGGGCTCGAGCCAGTTTTGCATTTGCTTTGATGAGAGGGAACCCCTGTGCACTGAACCCGGCCCTCACTGGTATCAACTCGGTCTGGCAGAAGGGTTACATTACAATGTTATTCAATTACATGAAATAACCCCTTTGCCTTTCTACAAGATCCTCAACTGAATCATCCTTGATCCTACCCTCCTATCTCACCTGCTCCTGTCTTGTTTTCAGTATTCTCTAAAAATATGTCAAGCCAGCTAACTTCAGCAGTGTAGGAGGTGCACATTGGCTGAGTGCCTTGCTTCAGTTGGAACAAGATGGTTTCTTTTAAATATGAAGTCAAACCAAATGCATTGCCCGTAATCCAAGCTATCATGATTGAGTTATATAGACTCTCTAAGATGGACTGTCATACTTTAACAAACTTGAAAAAAGAGAGCATTTTTACTATAAAAACACTAACTTGTCAGTTATTTTCTGTATTAACTTCACGATTATTTCTGTATTAACTTCACAATTATTAACTAAACGATTATACCCTCTTGTATAAGAGCTTTTTTCCTATGTTTTGGGGTTTTTTCGTTCTTGGGAGTGTATTTTTTTTTGTTTAATCCTACAATGAAGTCATATTCCCGTGTTTATCTAATGCTGGTTTGTTTCCAAGGAAGTTAATGTGATGACAGAAACTTAGTACATGTATTGTGACTTCAGCAAAAAGAAAAGATGAAAGGGATTGTGGAAAGTAGTTCAATACTAAAGAATTAAATGTTGTACTGAGTCTTTGAGTGAGACAGGAGTCTTTCGTGTCACACCAGCCTGGACTAGAAGCAGGAGACTTTAAGGTAGTCACTGGCAATAAGGACCTCTGTGCTTGGGTTATGTGTGTATTTACGCCTCCAGTCATTCCTGCATTATAAACACTGTAAAGAGAAAGCCTTTGTTAAAAGTCAAATGACCCAAGTCCTCCTTTACGACCATCGCTGTAACTCCTATGACATCAAAAAGAATTTGACCAATGCTCTTTATGTTTACCGTAAATGTAGCATTTGTGAGCTCTGAACTGTGGACCAGATTCTCTCATCTGACTGAGCTGAGCTCACTGCAGGACCACTTTGAGGCAAATCATAGAATCATAGAATATCAGGGTTGGAAGGGACCTCAGGAGGTCATCTAGTCCAACCCCCTGCTCAAAGCAGGACCAATCCCCAATTTTTGCCCCAGATCCCTAAATGGCCCCCTCAAGGATTGAACTCACAACCCTGGGTTTAGTAGGCCAATGCTCAAACCACTGAGCTATAGTCCCAGGACCACTAGATATTAGACCCCAGCATAACACAGAGTAGCAGCCTGAAGTCTGTTCCATTTTACAGAAGCAGACAATGGCCCCCAAGGACAGTCTGGCAGCTGGACTCTGTGGTGCTCCTGGCTTGCCCCTCTCTCCCCATCATGCCCCTGTACTGGTGGTTAGTAGGGTAGGTAGTGTAGAAGAGACTGTGGCAGCCCTATGCCATTTCCACTACCCCATCAGTCTCCCTGTATCCATATGTTGTCTCTTGTCTTGTATTTAGATTGTAACCTTTTGGGGGCACGGACTATCCTTTTTGTTCTGTGTTTGTACAGCCCCCTCGCACAGTAGGCCCCTATGCAATACAAATAATAATTTTTTAAAAGTAGCCTCCAGCCTACTCTACACTGCTCAGGCAAAAGGACAAAGAATGAAGGAGGATAACTGAGTTCCTGAGAGCTCCCTCTCTCTGCTGTGCCCAAAGTAAGCTGAATACAGTACAGTATCCTGCCCTTTTATGTTTAAGTCTGGATAAATGTTTAATCACAATTACAAATTTCACAATGAAAAATTGGAATGGTATACCTGAGGTCAATGTCAAGGTCATAAGCAAGAGGCAATGAGCAAAATTTTGCCTTGGGGGCCATTTCTCTTTAATTTAAGACCTTCCCTGACATAAGAATTAAATGTCAGTAGCTCCTTTTCAATTTTAAGACCTTACAGCCTCAGTCACTGTTGGCATAAATGAATGCTGCTCCCTCATTGACCTCCATGTATGGTCATATGCCAGCTATGAATCTGCCCTCTGTGTACTGACTGTCACGGAAGTCTTTCTTAATTCAGAAACATTCTGCTCTTTCTACAGTTATTTGTGTTGCTCAGAACATCTACAAATTCAGCCTTGTCATATTTGATAAAATCAGGCTTAGAAGGATTCTACCAGAATACTAAACATGGGTTTCATGTTAAATGATATACTTACCTTTTTTAAGAAGGTGCCATTTTTCAAGGAATTTCTCTGATTCATTATTTTGAGTTAATTATGTTGCCACAGATGTTTTAATTGATCCCTAGCATTGCACTTGAAGGTTCAGTACTCATTAAAGTCACTAATTAGTTAAGGAGTTGTCATAAATATAAAGGGAAGGGTAAACCCCTTTGAAATCCCTCCTGGCCAGGGGAAAGCTCCTCTCACCTGTAAAGGGTTAAGAAGCTAAAGGTAACCTCGCTGGCACCTGACCAAAATGACCAATGAGGAGACAAGATACTTTCAAAAGCTGGGAGGAGGGAGAGAAACAAAGGGTCTGTGTCTGTCTGTGTGCTGTGCTTGCCAGGGACAGAACAGGAATGGAGTCTTAGAACTTTTAGTAAGTAATCTAGCTAGGTATGTGTTAGATTATGATTTCTTTAAATGGCTGAGAAAAGAATTGTGCTGAATAGAATAACTATTTCTGTCTGTGTATCTTTTTTGTAACTTAAGGTTTTGCCTAGAGGGGTTCTCTATGTTTTTGAATCTAATTACCCTGTAAGATATCTACCATCCTGATTTTACAGGGGGGATTTCTTTATTTCTATTTACTTCTATTTTTTATTAAAAGTCTTCTTGTAAGAAAACTGAATGCTTTTTCATTGTTCTCAGATCCAAGGGTTTGGGTCTGTGGTCACCTAGGCAAATTGGTGAGGCTTTTTACCAAACCTTGTCCAGGAAGTGGGGTGCAAGGTTTTGGGAAGTATTTTGGGGGGAAGGACGCGTCCAAACAGCTCTTCCCCAGTAACTAGTATTAGTACTAACTAAACTTGGGGAAGTTTTGACCTAAGCTGGTAAAGATAAGCTTAGGAGGTTTTTTCATGCAGGTCCCCACATCTGTACCCTAGAGTTCAGAGTCGGGGAGGAACCTTGACAGGAGTAGACTGATAAGTCTTTATAGTGCTTTCATCAAATAGAATAGCAGCTATAAACTGTGAAGCCGTATCCAGGCTGTCCTCCCACCGCCACCCTTCACCCTCCAACAGTGTTTGAGTGACTGTGTACGGTTTTGGCCTCCTAACTATAAAAAAGACATTGATAAATTAGAAAAAATGCAAATAAAGGTGACTAAAGTGATAAAAGGATTAATGGGCATGACCTCTGAGGTGAGATGAAAGGAACTGCATATGTACAGTTTAGAGAAAAGATGACAAAGAGCAGACATGATAACCATGTTTAAATACTTGAGAAGTAGTAACACAAAAGATGGGGAGGAATTATTTAAGGTGGTTAAGGATGATATAATGAGCAATGGCCTGAAAGTTAAAGAAGGAAATTTCATTCAGATTAGACATATGGGATAAAAATTCCAAAATCAGGTTCAATTAGACAACAGAACAATTTGCCAAAAGAGGTCACTGAGTTACCATCTCTAGAAGAGCTCGAGAATAGACTAGATAAAGCATGTATTGGTTTGATGTTGAGAGCAGTCCTGTCCTGCCGGCTGATAGACAAGATGACTGTAGATAACCTTTCTAAAGCTATTATATCAATGAGTCTGGGAATAAAATGGGATCCAAGTGTGTGTGTGTGAGTTATCTGATTTACCACTATGTAAAGAGTCATTCAAAGTAGACTTAAATTTCATCTAAGTATGCCTTAGCAGAGACATGTTGAATAACAACGCTTATTATAGAAATTGAACAGTGGAGGCTTAGTCGTTGGGGACCGCCACACTCAGACAAATGGAAAGATAAATTCAAAGTGAAATAAATTTACTGTATCCTAGTCCTGTGCACCATCCAAAGCCCATTTATTTAATCTTGATGCATGATTCATACAGGGGCACGTACCCTGCTACCTCACAACGTGTAGTATGTGTCATGAATATACGCACGTGCCGGTGTGGGCTTCCAAAACAAGCATCAGTGGAACATCACTGACCAGCCTCTCAAGCATGACAGCTGATGGAGGGGGACTTTCAAAGATGCATTTTGCCTACTGAACATGTGTGCAGCTACAATGAGTTAAAGAGCCTCACCTGCTTTTTTTCTTCTTTTTTAATAGGAGTGGAGGAGAATATAATGGACCATTGTCCAGTATGGAGTTTATGGTAGCTCAGTTATGCAGGATGATAATTCATGAGCAGTTTTACTTTAATCTGTGGTGTTATTTGGGATCTAATTTTCTTCCAATCCTTATTCCATCTCCCCCTACATTATCCTCCAAATAAAATACACTCAGAGAATACCAAGATAGAAATAGAAGTGCATAAATCTTTCAAATGCATTTATAGCAGTGCTTTGCACTATGGCACATATTCAACTGGCAGCTGCTGCATGCCTTTGTGTTCTCATTCATTAGATGTGTCTGTCTGCAATAATACTAGCAAAGTGGAATTCTTCAAATCCTAAATATCCATCTGTTCTTTCAGTTGCTCACAAAGGAGCGATCAAGCTATTTATTAGATAAAGTGTCCAAGGTAATGCTTGTTAACTCACAAAGCATCAAACTTTGTGACAGAATTCTTCAAGGGTTAAAATAAAATGTAGAAAAGAATCCGAGCAATAGGGGTTTTTAAATAGGGATTCAGTGATATAATTAAGATAAGTGAAATGGTGAGAGTGAAACTGAATCTCAGTTTTAAAGAATTGCAGTGGTTCTCTAAGAAAGAAACCAGGGCCTACTATACAATGTAAAAGCATTGTGACCTTGGGAAGGCATTGCTTGGAAAATGAAGATAGCTTTTTATAGTTGACACTGCTGCTATTTCAGCAGTGATGCAGGTTTTCACAGCACAGATGAAGCAGTGGTAATCTTGAGAAGCCCACCTTCGTACAAACTGAGATCTATTGCCTCTTTCAAAACATCAGGACAGTCATTATGCCATTACCAGCAGGAAAGAGAGATACATGTCATTCAAACAAGGTTAGTTTCTCGAGCGTCTGGGCATGTGCGAGAGGTGGAAGTTTAGTGTCTTTTGGCGTTAGGTGAACTATTTTTAATTGCTCTATTTCCCCTTTTAAAAATCCCTTTAACTAAAATGCCAGTTACTGATACTAAACTAAGTTACAATCTCTCAAGCCATGATTTATGGAAAACCCAGAAGAGTCACTGCCATTTGATTGGTAGGCCTGCAGCGGTAGTTATGATTTTAGAGGCGATATATATTTTGTTTATGTGGAAACCTCCTAAACAACATTTATATCTTCAGTCTTAAAGATTTGTGGATCTCTTGGAAAAGCAAGCTAGGAGTTGTTGCTCTTTGCTCTATGCTAACAGGCTCAATTTCCTGAATTGTAATTACAGAGCTTGCAGTCATCTTCAGGGGCTAGTGGCCTTAATTCTGCATTCATGCATACCTTGGGGGAAAGTAAAAGAAATAAAGACCAAGCAGGTCTATCTCCTGGGTGTCTAATGGTGGGAGGGAACTCTCGTGCAGAGACACTATAATGATTAAATATCTCTCACCACCACCATGCACAGAACAGAGCTGGTACTTGTTATAGTCTTTAAAGAAAAAAATGGGTCCTGATTCTTTTCTCACTTAGATCCTGATCCAAAGCCCATTGAAGTCAATGGAAAGACTCCCACTTTATTCAGTGAGCTTTGGGCTCTATTTTAACTTCAGTGGAGTTACTTCTGATTTACATAGGTGGCTGAGGAGAATTGGGCCTGTGGCATTTTGTAGTCTATCCATTAATTTTTTGAAAGTGTCCAAAATGAGGTAATTCTCTCACATTAATAATAATACTTAGCTCTTATACAGCACATGTAATCAGTTGATCTGAAAACACTTTACCAAGGAGATCAGTGTCATTATCTTCATTTTACAGATGGGGAAACTGAGACATGAAGAGGTCACCCAGTATAACAGTGGCAGAAATAGAATCTAGGTCTCCTGAGCATCCACCAGGTCATACTGTATGTCACTACATATACTGTATATTTATGTATTATTATTATTACTTTATTTGATTTGCATTGTGTTAGCACCTAGAGACGCCATTCAGGAATCAGGACCCCTTTGTGCTACGCTCTCTACATACATAAAAAGATGATTCCTGCCTCAAAGAATCGACAGTCTGAGGGCTACATTACCCCATAGTTTGGATTATGGGGGTGTGGATGGTGCTGTACGGTAGCTCCCCCATGTGGACTCTATGAGCATGAACTAAAAGGTTCCTCGTTTCCATTAATGTAGTCCTCTTCAAACAGGACTGTGTTAATGCAAACTAGGAACTTTTTAGTTCACATCCACAGCAACCACATGGGGGAGCTACAGTGCAACACTTTGGTGTGCACTGCTATTCACACATCCGTAATCTAAACTGTGGAGCATGTGGACGTACCTTAAGTATTATGGGGGTGTCAATAGCAGTTCCACAGTTAACGATGCATTTAAATCTTCCCTTAAAGCAGGATTTAAATCCTTCTATTGGTTTGACTGGCAATTTCCTTGATTTTTAGTGATTGCATTCATAGGAAATGCTCTTGAGCAACTTTAGTAAGCTCCTTGGGACAGGGACTGTTTTGTTCTGTGTTTGTACAACACCTAGCACAATGGAGTCCTGGGCCATGACGCCTGCTCCTGGGTGCTACGGTAATACTAACAATAACAATAATAATTTAGATCTGACTCTTTTTAAGATGAAGGGAAGTGTCCATGTCTGGGTTATTGGCACTGTATTTTGTTTTGATAGGACACTTTTTGATGTGACACAGCTACTGCCCCTCTTCATCTTTTTATTTCTGGCAGAACTTGGCAGCTTGATTCAGTGGTGGCAGTCGCATCATCACATTACCAACCAGCTTCACTGTCACGGCCCTCCTCCACAGGCTGGGATTGACCATCACCAGGGTTACACCTGTTTTCTAGATCCTGAGAGATATAGTGACCATACCAAAGAGACCCTGGCTTTGTTTTCATTGCTAAAGGGCCTTTTTTCCCACAAGGACATAGCTAACTCAGTGTAAAATTCTAGGGGTTAATCCTAAAGCCCCCATCTGAGGTTTATCTAGATAAGCTATTGAGGTAAAATCCACAGCTTGTCTCATCTAGGATTTTACATCGAGGTTGTATCTTGAAATTAGCTACCTTGATGTATAAGCACCGTTTCCTGCAGTGAAGACATAACATCTCTTTGGAATATTGATATTTTAGTAGCTGTACATCCCGCTTAGCATTCCAGATGATCTCATGCCAAATTCTCTGGCCTCAAGCACTGAGACATCAAAGGTCATTTGGGCCAATGAATACTTTTGTCAGCTGGGTAGTTTCTTTCACTTGGCTAATTAATCGTGCCTTAAGTATTTCCCAGGCTCCGTCTGTCTCAGAGAAACAGTATGTGCAACTATTTGCATTGATATTGGCAAAGGTACAGCAAGGAAACTAATTTGTTGATAATACAGAAATAAAACTACAAATAACAATATCACTACTTCTAGGCATTGTATAGCTGACTGGATGGATTATGGAAGGGTTTTGCTTTCCTCTGAATTCTGATATTAGCTAATGCCACATGTATAAGGACAGACAAATAAATGGTCAAATCCAGGAGGGCAAATCCTATATTCCTTTAGACAGTAATTTGGTTTAAAACAATTCTGTATATTTGAATGCAGTTTTTCTTGTGTATAATACTGTATATAAAACACAGTAAACTTATGTGCTTAGACAATATATATGTCTGTTATTATTTGCCTTTAAAATATTTCATTCCTACATGTGTTACTTAAGAAATATGCTGTATATCTCATTTTTGCTAGTGATCTAGATTTGATACCATTCTTGTTCTGCAGATCCTAGCCCCTACTTTGTTTAAAAATCTTATTCTCTATCGGTTTTGGTTATCCATCATGCTTACCTTTTGGCCATGCCAACATTTGGCTTGCACTTTTTGTTAAAAAAGCTCAGTTGGGAGCATCACAGAACATTTCATTTGGCTTTTTAACAAACAAGCCCGTTAAAAGCCAGAGTGCCCATGAGTAAATGCTACTGAAGACCACAGAGCTTGTTGCAGAAAAAGCTGTCAGTATTACAAAGAAAAGCACTCATCTACCACATGCAGAGGTATGGTTTGAGTGAATTAGAGAGAGAGGTAGATGGGGATGGTCAAGAAAACTTTAGAGCAGAGAGTTTAGAATGAGCCAGAAGAGAGGGGAAAGGGGAAAAAAAGAACATTTTCATTGTGAAATCCATACAGAATACCTCAGTATGTATAACAGAAATAACTTCATCCGTATTAGTCTGCCACTGTTCTATGCATGAGGCACTTTTTTCTAAGAGCATTTCATGTACAGACTATTAATATTTTTCTTTCAAAAGTAACATTTAAAATGATGAACTCTGCTTTGACAATAGAACAAAAGAGGAGTCACTGAAAATCACTTTTAGTTTATTTTACTTCAAATCAGCAAGGCTCACAGTTGTGTTGGATTGCAAAACAATGTCTCTTTCTTCCTGGTAAGCCTTTATAGAGTACACAAGGAGGAATGTCAGAGACAATAGTGATATTACTTGTGGGAAGAGGAGATGCTAAAGACATCAGGAAACATGTGTAGGGGAGGGAAAGAAAATGGGGAAGGAGTAGCTGTGGGAAAAGCAGAACAAAGGTGTGTGAAGGGGAAGAAAGTAACAAAAGGGTGCAGAGAGGAAAGACACTCGTCAGGGACTGTGTGTAGAGTAGGGAACATCAGGGAGTGGGGAAGCTCTTGGGACTCTCTGCATAAGGTAGAGAAGGTGGATTAGGAAGCAACTGGAAATTTTGTGCCAGGAAAGGAAGCAGGAAAAGAGCATGAAGCCATCACAGATTTTATTCAGGGTGAGGAAGCAACCATGAGAATGGCAGAGGAGCAAAACCTAACTCGAAAAGCAAACTTGTGTAGCTATTTCATCACAGGTTTCAGAGTAACAGCCGTGTTAGTCTGTATTTGCAAAAAGAAAAGGAGTACTTGTGGCACCTTAGAGACTAACCAATTTATTTGAGCATAAGCTTTCGTGAGCTACAGCTACTTCATCAGATGCATACTGTGGAAACTGCAGAAGACATTATATACACAGAGACCATGAAACAATACCTCCTCCCACCCCACTCTCCTGCTGGTAATAGCTTATCTAAAGTGATCACTCTCCTTACAATGTGTATGATAATCAAGTTGGGCCATTTCCAGCACAAATCCAGGTTTTCTCCCTCCCCCCCCCCACCCTTTTTCCAAAAACCACACACACAAACTCACTCTCCTACTGGTAATAGCTTATCCAAAGTGACCACTCTCCTTACAATGTGTATGAAAATCAAGGTGGGCCATTTCCAGCACAAATCCAGGTTTTCTCACCACCACCACCCACACACACACACACACACACAAACTCACTCTCCTGCTGGTAATAGCCCATCCAAAGTGACCACGCTCTTTACAATGTGTATGATAATCAAGGTGGGCCATTTCCAGCATAAATCCAAGTAGAGAGAGTGGTCACTTTGGATGAGCTATTACCAGCAGGAGAGTGAGTTTGTGTGCATCCGATGAAGTGAGCTGTAGCTCACGAAAGCTTATGCTCAAATAATTTGGTTAGTCTCTAAGGTGCCACAAGTACTCCTATTCTTTTTGCGAATACAGACTAACACGGCTGTTACATTGTAAGGAGAGTGGTCACTTTGGATAAGCTATTACCAGTAGGAGAGTGAGTTTGTGTGTGTGGTTTTTGGGAAAAAAAAAGGGGGGGGAGGGAGAAAACCTGGATTTGTGCTGGAAATGGCCCACCTTGATTATCATACACATTGTAAAGAGCGTGGTCACTTTGGATGGGCTATTACCAGCAGGAGAGTGAGTTTGTGGGGGGGGGGGGCGGAGGGTGAGAAAACCTGGATTTGTGCTGGAAATGGCCCAACTTGATTATCATACACATTGTAAGGAGAGTGATCACTTTAGATAAGCTATTACCAGCAGGAGAGTGGGGTGGGAGGAGGTATTGTTTTATGGTCTCTGTGTATATAATGTTTTCTGCAGTTTCCACAGTATGCATCCGATGAAGTGAGCTGTAGCTCACGAAAGCTTATGCTCAAATAAATTGGTTAGTCTCTAAGGTGCCACAAGTACTCCTTTTCTTATTTCATCACAGTCACTCATCTTGCCTCCAGCCAAAACTATAGATATGTGCTTTCTTCCAGGAGGTAAATTTGTCAAACCACATTCAATTTCAGCTGCATCTTTCTCATTGTTTTTAATACCAGTTGTGCAGCTAAAACCTTGATAGTATTTTGAAAATATAGGGGTAGGTGTCACCAAGTTAATTCTTGATGTTTCATATTTTTCATAGCTGCAGTTCCCATTCCTCCCCTCCCCTTCCCCCAAGACACACATAGGCTAAGTTAGACCAAAGGGAAAATGTGAATTGTTTAGGCTCCCATTAATTCCATCTATTTTTCACTTGATACACTGCACATATATGCTCTAGCTGTAGAATAATAGTCTTCATATAAAAACAGGAGGGTAAGTAGTTTTGTCTTACGCCTGAGATCAAAACCAGGGTCCTCAGACTCTAACTGATGCTATGTCTGTTGTCTAGCTCACTAAAGCTAGATATTTGCTGACCACCACAATATGTTAGAGTAGGGATTCTGGACAGATCTGCTGCAGCCCATTATAGAGATACAGGGCCTGATCCTCCATTCCTTTATGCTGGTGGAGTGCCATTCAATTAAATGGGGTCATACCAGCATAAAACTCTCAGAAAAGACGGGAGAATAATGCCTATGAAGTTCAGAGGCAGTTTGGGGATATTGTTATTCATAATGTGAGGACTTCAATAGCTCAGACATAGGTGAGAGGTTTATTGCAGGAGTAGATGGGTGAGATTCTGTGGCCTGCATTGTGCAGGAGGTCAGACTAGATGATCATAATGGTCCCTTCTGACCTTAATATCTATGAATCTATGAATGTTAACATATTATTATCTTAATACCAAAAGCTACATTAAAGGAATGTTACGGTTGCGAAATCAAGCACTTAGACATCAGGAAATACCATCATTAAAGTTGCCTGTGTGCAACATTAATTCAGCCACCTTATACATATGCATAAAGCTGATGCCCTGCCCAGCATCATATAGGGAGTCTGTCTCACAGTCTGGAATAGAACTCAGCTATCCTGGGTCCCAATCCAGTGACTTAGGGTACATCTACAATCCAAAAAAAAAGTCCGCAGCAGCAAGACCCAGAGCCTGGGTCAAGTGACTCAGCCTTGAGGGGCTTGTAGTATGAGGCTAAAAGTAGCAGTGTAGATGTTCCCACTTGGTCTGGAGCACTGGGTCTGAAACTTAAAGCTTATACAGGGTAAACTCATAAACAGTTCACCCTCCATAGAGAGATATGCACAGCTGTTTGCCCCCCCACACCCCAGTTATTAATACATAATCTGGGTTAATTAATAACTAAAAAGTGATTTTATTTAAAGCAAAAAGTAGAATTTAATGGTCCCAAGCAGTAACAGACAGAACAAAGTGAATTACCAAGCAAAATAAAATAAAACACGGAAGTCTAAGAAAACTGTACAGTAAGAAAACTGAATACAGATAAAATTTCACCCACAGAGATGTTTCAATAAGCTTCTATCACAGACTGGACACCTTCCTAGTCTGGGCACAATCCTTTCCCCTGGTACAGTCCTTGTTCCAGCTCAGGTGGTAGCTAGGGCATTTCTCATGACTGCAGCACCCTTTGTTCTGTTCCACCCCCTTATATATCTTTTGCACAAGGCAGGAGTCTTCTGTCCCTCTCTGGGTTCCCACCCCTCCTTCTAAATGGAAAAGCACCAGGTTAAAGATGGATTCCAGTTCAGGTGACATGATCATATGTCACTGTAAGACTTCATTACCCTCTTGCCAGCACACATGTATACAGGAAGACTTACAAGTAAACAAAGCCATCTACAGTCAATTGTCCTAGCTGATGGGAGCCATCAAGATTCCAAACCACCATTAATAGCCCACACTTTGCATGGTTACAGTAGGCCCTCAAAGTTATATTTCATATTTCTAGTTTCAGATTCAAGAGTGATACATTTATACAAATAGGATGATCACACTCAGTAGATTATAAACTTTGTTATGATACCTTACAAGAGACATTTTGTGGGGAGCATATTCCAGTTACATTATATTCACACTCATTATCATATTTTCATAAAATCATATAGAGTGCAACGTCACATGGACCTCATGGTTGCCACCTGGCTCCGGTCCCAGCACACCTTCTCCTGCTTTGCAGCTGCTACCTAGCACGTGCACTGTTAAGGGTTGCGCTAATAAAGTGGACCTGTAAGAGCTCTGAAGGGTCGGGGGCATGCTCAGTGCCGATGGAATGTTGGTAGAGTTTCATTGCAAGTCTCTAATAAGCCCTACTGAACATGTGCAAAGGCAGTTTTCAGAAGCATATAATTTGTTCAAATCTGGGTAAATATGCATAACAAAGTGAAAGACACCTCTTGAACCTCAGGACTATCCCTCTGCCAGACTGCAAGTCCATTCTCCAAAGGATGAAGGTTTTAGAGATGTCCAAAAATGGTTTGGAAAAAAATCTTTAACAACCTGAGGCACAGGGCAAGCATGGAAAACTTCAACCTGAACAGTTAAAGTTTGGCAAAGTGAAAAAGCAACTGAAAACAGGGGCTTATAATGGAAAATGGTAGGCAATCTTAACTATAACTGTCTCTGCAATCTCTGCTTATAAGAAATATTATGAGGCCAAACAAACACTATACTACTACAGTATCAAGCTCCTCTCCTTTTAATCTTGTGCTAAACTTTATCTGGCCTTGATCACTGCGATGTCACACGGAAGAGAACACAGATGGAAAAATCCTCCTTGTCCAATACCCAGAGTACTTGCCAGCTCTACATCTCCAGTGAAAGGCTGATCAAACATGAGCTGCTGTCTGAAGTAGGACACAACTGTTTACATTACTTTTTCTGTTTGGTAAGTTATTGCTTCATTAATTCATCCATTCTCTCACTCATTGAAATGTTATTTTCATGTCCTTTAAAAAAAAAGTTAACACTCAAATTGTCTTATGTGTCTGCCAGGATTATACTTTAGTAAAAAGGATGGATTAGTAAAAAGAACTGGGCTTCTGTATGTTATTTTTTGTTTTATTTTGTTTTTTTTTTAGAAGGAAAGGAATTCTACTGCAAATTAGGGGCACTGCAAGTTCTTTTCCACTCAACCAAGATGAGATACCCCATTAAAACAGCATGAGCAATGTGGTACAGCCCTGGTCCTATTTTTAAAAGTTTAACACAGTTTCACTTTTAATTTCACATTGAACGAGATCGCTTCTTTCTGTTTGCAGTTCAGGATGCACAAAGTACACATATTACAGAAATTATTTTTTCTGGGAACATCACATGTGAGTGTTATGTCTCAGTGGAAAGCGAAAATAGTGAGGGAACAGCACCATCTACAGGACACATTACTGTATGGGTGAAGAATGCCAGATATGGAGATAATCTTCTGTAACTGTACTATTATTTAACTTAAATCATTCCTCCAACAAAAGAATCCTGCAGTAGGGCTCCAAATATCTCTTGGTGACATTACAAACACATTCTATGCTATTCGGAGTTTCATCTAGCCATGGTCATTTTCTAGTGTGCCCCACATCCTGTGTCGGTGGGTGGGTGGGTTGGGAGGAGGAGTTGTTTGTTTTAAAGAAGCAGTAATAATATTTTGACTGCAGGGTGATTCTAAAAATCTTTGAGGGCTGTACAGGGCTTCCAGAGAAACAGGGATCACAGGTAAAAGGAAAATTAACATTTGAATTACAGAGAGGTCAGTACAGATGTCATAGGTAGGGCCAACACTAAAATGAAGAGGAGGACAAACAGGGAGACTGCTCTCCTTTAGCTGGATTCTTTCGTCTGAGAGAGCAGGCTCACCCCCATAGACAAAAGATGGGAGAACAGACCATCTAGCAGACAGATGGCTCACATCAGAGGTGGGGGACATACCATGCAGGACACAATCCGTGCTCATATCAATATATCAGAAGGTAAGGGAGAGTGGATTTTGAGTTTCACACAGCTGTAGAGTGAGAAGGAACATTCTGGATCTCTGAGTCAATCTCCCTATATTTCTGAAGGACCAAAGCTCTTCAAAAAGAAAAGGAGTACTTCTAGCACCTTAGAGACTAACCAATTTATTTGACCATGAAAAAATGGGTGTTTATCACTTCAAAAGGTTTTCTCACCCCCCACCCCACTCTCCTGCTGGTAATAGCTTATCTAAAGTGATCACTCTCCTTACAATGTGTACGATAATCAAGGTGGGCCATTTCTAGCACAAATCAAGGGTTTAACAAGAATGTCTGAGGAACGGGGGAGGGGGGAACAAGGGGAAATAGGTTACCTTGCATAATGACTTAGCCACTCCCAGTCTCTATTCAAGCCTAAGTTAACTGAATGCAATTTGCAAATGAATTCCAATTCAGCAGTTTCTCTCTGGAGTCTGGTTTTGAAGTTTTTCTGTTGTAATATCGCAACTTTCATGTCTGTAATTGCGTGACCAGAGAGATTGAAGTGTTCTCCGACTGGTTAATGAATGTTATAATTCTTGACATCTGATTTGTGTCCATTTATTCTTTTACGTAGAGACTGTCCAGTTTGACCAATGTACATGGCAGAGGGGCATTGCCTGCACATGATGGCATATATCACATTGGTAGATGTCCAGGTGAACGAGCCTCTGATAATGTGGCTGATGTGATTAGGCCCTGTGATGGTGTCCCCTGAATAGATATGTGGGCACAGTTGGCAACGGGCTTTGTTGCAAGGATAGGTTCCTGGGTTAGTGGTTCTGTTGTGTGGTGTGTGGTTGCTGGTGAGTATTTGCTTCAGGTTGGAGGGCTGTCTGTAGGCAAGGACTGGCCTGTCTCCCAAGATTTGTGAGAGTGATGGGTCGTCCTTCAGGATAGGTTGCAGATCCTTAATAATGCGTTGGAGAGGTTTTAGTTGGGGGCTGAAGGTGACGGCTAGTGGCGTTGTGTTATTTTCTTTGTTGGGCCTGTCCTGTAGTAGGTGACTTCTGGGTACTCTTCTGGCTCTGTCAATCTGTTTCTTCACTTCAGCAGGTGGGTATTGTAGTTGTAAGAATGCTTAATAGAGATCTTGTAGGTGTTTGTCTCTGTCTGAGGGGTTGGAGCAAATGTGGTTGTATCGTAGAGCTTGGCTGTACTGTGTGGTGTGATCTGGGTGAAAGCTGGAGGCATGTAGGTAGGAATAGCGGTCAGTAGGTTTCCAGTATAGGGTGGTGTTTATGTGACCCCATTGCTTATGAGCACGATAGTGTCCAGGAAGTGGATCTCTTGTGTGGACTGGTCCAGGCTGAGGTTGATGGTGGGATGGAAATTATGGAAATCATGGTGGAATTCCTCAAGGGCTTCTTTTCCATGGGTTCAGATGATGAAGATGTCATCAATATAGCACAAGTAGTGTAGGCGTATTAGGGGACGAGAGCTAAAGAAGCGTTGTTCTAAGTCAGCCATAAAAATGTTGGCATACTGTGGGGCCATGCGGGTACCCATAGCAGTGCCGCTGATTTGAAGGTATACATTGTCTCCAAATGTGAAATAGTTATGGGTGAGGACAAAGTCACAAAGTTCAGCCACCAGGTTTGCCGTGACATTATCGGGGATAGTGTTCCTGACGGCTTCTAGTACGTCTTTGTGTGGAATGTTGGTGTAGAGGGCTTCTACATCCATAGTGGCCAGGATGGTATTTTCAGGAAGATCACCGGTGGATTGTAGTTTCCTTAGGAAGTCAGCTATTACCAGCAGGAGAGTGGGGTGGGGGGAGAGAAAACCTGGATTTGTGCTGGAAATGGCCCACCTTGATTATCATACACATTGTAAGGAGAGTGATCACTTTAGATAAACTATTACCAGCAGGAGAGTGGGGTGGGGGGAGAGAAAACCTTTTAAAGTGATAAATACCCATTTTTTCATGGTCTGTGTGTATAAAAACATCCTCACTGCATTTTCCACTTTTATGCATCCGATGAAGTGAGGTGTAGCTCACGAAAGCTTATGTTCAAATAAATTGGTTAGTCTCTAAGGTGCCACAAGTACTCCTTTTCTTTTTGCTAATACAGACTAACCCGGCTGCTACTCTCAAAGCTCTTCAGAGTCCCACTAATTAGTTGTGTATATTTTCCCCAAATATGTCTAGGGTTGGGAATTATATAATCAGCTTTGGCATCTTAATAGAAAGTGGAGTGAATGCTAGAGGTGACTTGTATGATCAGTCTTCCTTTTGTCGGTTGCTTATTAACAATACATCTGTTAATCACAGGAGCACATTTTGTTTAAACATGTATTTACTCTTATAAAGTCAGGATTTTTGAATATTGAGCCCAGACAGCAGGTATACAGTCCATCACCAGTGGCTGTGAGTTACTGGCTCTCAGCAATTTAATTTCACAATGGCTCATTTGAATATTTTCTCTGACTGATCACATTGGTTCTTAACTATCAAATCTTACTTTTGACTTTCAGAGTGGAATGAATTGCAAAAGTTATTGTGAAAATAGCTAAAATGCATGGAACTCTCATAGAAAATGCATGGGACACTCCTGGGTCCAGTCTGAAGCCATGAACCAGGTCTCTATCTTTCACTGTCTTCTGAAGGATAAGGACCTAGTAGCTGGTGTATGAAAAATGTCCTCTTAATGACTTTTGGGGCTACTTAATCCCTTCTTGAGGTCATGAATTCCTATTTCCCTCCCTAGATATTTTCAGGAGAGTCTGCCAGGTTAACCAGCTTTCCCTCAATCTAAAGTACCATGTATATCCTTTCCACCCCAATTTGGCATCAGCAGGTCTGACTGTCACCCTAGAGCAAGGGTTAGCCTAAGCCTGTTCTTCCTCGACAGTAATATTTTGTAACTCTTCCTCTGTCTGTAACATGTACTCCTTTTTCTCATTAGCACCACCACTGATAACTTTCACGTTTGTCTCAACATGATGGTTAGATCACAGAGTCCGAGCACAGAATCATTTTTACAGACAAGTGCAATAGTATATAACCCCTGCCATCCTAATGGTTTTGTTCCTGCTAGTGAATTTAAGATCACACTAATCTCAAACACATTGCTTCGATTTACAAGTCCATATGCCCGAGACAATACACTGAAAATACTGCTGCTTTCTGAGGGATGCATTATGCATTAATTTTGTTAGGGAGCATCTCTGCTGTTCTTGCTGCTGCTTCTGACCCTTTTCATGTATTTTATAATTGTTATGAAACAAATCATAGTAACCATCCCAGACATTATAGAGAATGAAACCTGAGAGACACTTGTACCCAGTACTGCTACATCCAGTAAATTACTGGTGTAAACTCAGTTTTGCATTGGCTCAGTGTGTCTGCATAAGGAGTTTGTACCAATGTAATAACTTGTGCAAATTTCTCAAACATTAGGGTCAGTGAATAGACCCTCACTCCCTTCAGGTTGACGGATGCACCAGTAGATTTCCAATGCTGAATATAAGAGTATTTGAAGGGCCTCTGGGATGATACATGCTGTTTTATAGAAAGGGTTTTCAACAATTTAAACATCCCCTCTCTTCCATGCAGGTTTACAGTCCTGGCTCTCACAGAGGAGAGAGCACCCTTCCTGAACACACAGCCCTCAACCTCCAATTAATGAGCATTACTAAATGAGCATAGCATGCTGCATCAATTGGCCAGGTGTACAAATATTTTTTTGAAAATCCAATTTAAGAGTAACATGAAGCACACATGAACATTAGCAAACCCCTGTAGGTGAATTCCCTTGCACACACAGGCGTGAGCCTCTTTTTTTATTTCCCCTTAACTAGCCCCATCTTAGACTCCTTGAAAAAGCAAACTATCCCTTACATTTAGGGGCATGTGTGGGGGGGGGGGGTGTAAAGACTGCATGAATGAGCCTTACGACACTAGAGTCCGGGGCAGAAGAGATCAAAGTTATATGGAATTCATGAAGAACATGAAAACAGTCACAAGTTGCTTTCTCTCGGCTCCATTTCCCAGTCAGGGTAACACCAATCACAGTTACACTTTTTCATGCTTTCTGTCAGACTGGAAGATGTTTCTGTTGAATCTGCCTTAAAGAAACTATGGAAATGTTGAGGTTGATTCTGCTTCTGTTTCAGCCTCAGCATCAATTAGAGGTCACAAGTGACTGGGTGAAAGGTGATGAGTCACTCCTCTGCTAGGCTCCAGCCAATCCACCAGGCAGAAACTGGTCTTGTGACTCCCAGACTACGTATAGAAGCCTCAAAGGAGGAAAAGCAGCTCGGTCTGCTTTATATCATGCCAGGGCTTGGAACTTGCTCCTGCCTGCCAGTGGCAACAGACTCCCTGAGCCTGAGCCAGCTCCAGCCCTGTTCCTAGTCCTGCTCCAGCTCTGCTCTGGACTACTGAATTGGACTCCAACTCCTAGGCATGACTGCTCCAGCTCCAACCATTAGGCCTAACCATCTCCATCACAGTTTCTCACACTGGAAGTGAATTCCTCCAGTACATGAGCTGTGTAGAGTCAACAGAAGAGCCTCCACACACACAATGTCCATTTGCAGACTCCTAGCAGCCAGGATGGGAGCAGGGCAGAGGTAGCATAGTGCATTCTAGGCTGCCCTGAGGCCCATAGGCAACCCTCCATAAATTAGAGCAGGCTATGGGGCTGATTTATGCTGGGGCCATTTTGGCTCCTGCTGCAGGCAGGAACAGAAGTGCTGAAACATGTTGTAAAGCTCCCCTGGAGCTGTGTTGCACAGAACCTGCCTGTCATATTTGCTTGGGGCTGGCCCCAAAGAAGCAGTGTGGTCTGATGCTTTGTGGGAACAAGGAGCAGAATCTATGGGTTGTTAATTTCTACATCATCTTTCCAGATAGCAAAAATTATGGGTTTCTGTTTTGTTAAATCTTCAAAAAAAAACTGCATCTGTGAATTTTTTTTAAGTCTGTCTTCTATTTTTGTTCACTTTGTCATTGTTTTTAATCTGCATGTGTTTATAAGGAGCACTCCTCAAAGGTTGTCTTTGCAGGAATATAATCTATATTCTGTTCACATAATATCTATTTTTCCATGCTGCTGCTGCTGAGTTATTCTCATGCATATTTGAACATTTTAAAGCTTAACCTTGATACATATGGTTGTTGCATATCTCTTTACTAGCCTCTCACTTTACAGCCAAATTTACCTTTATCCCCTACAAACCTGGTGTTATTACAATATTATACAGCAAAACCCCTGCACTGTAAAATATTACTTATTGTCCAGAAATAAATCTCACCCCATCACTACATTTAAAAGTATTTTATTTGTGTCCCCGTTTCAGCTCTTAATCCCCAAATTAGTCAAATGTTTGGGACTTCAAGTCTTGGCAAGATGGGTAGAGGCACTTATTAAGCAAATGATATAAAAGTGTTCCTGAAACACTAAGGGTCTTCATTTGAGGTCAAATTCTGGCTCTGTTGAAGTCAAAAGCAAACTTCCCACTGACTTCAGTGGCACCAGGATTTCACCCTTGCTATATTGACATCAATGAAATATATAGAGTTTAATAAATAACTAGGGTACTTTTCAAAAAGACATTTTGGTAGCCTTTAAACTAGCTCCGTTATGCCTGGACTGTACAAGAGATGGCTTTAGTCATAGGTGAGCTAGGTGACCATCTGGAGCAAGGCACCTAAGCCCTTTCTCCCAAAGAAAGAGAAGGTGTCCCTCTTATTAACTTGACCCCCAGAGGTTAGAGCCTTCACTCAGAATGTGGAAGACCTGGGTTTGAATACCGCCCCTCTATTGTGGGGCAGGGACATGAACAGGGCAAGTCTAGCCACTGAGCTGTTATTCTCATTCTTTCTCTGAACCAGTTAATATTGATTAGTTATACCAAGTGGAACAGCTCCAGCAGGAAAGAGAGAGAGAGAGAGAGACAGATCCATCCTACAATGCCCCAAAACCTAGTGATTGGGGCATTCACCTAGCAGATGAGCCCACTGGCTCAATTCCCTGTTGCACTTCAGGCCACCTGGAGTGATTCAAAGGAGAGGTCAGTCCAGGGAGAGTAGGAAGCAGGGAATGCCATGTTTTCCATACACACAGACTTACTGTTAGTGGCTTTTATTTCAAATTAAGAGACATGATAAACAAAGAAAAAGCAAATACAGAACCTTTGTGAAGTCAGAAGGAGCATAGAGACGCTGTAATGTTCTGCCTCTGTACTGACTCAACAATGCCACCCAACAGACAATGAGGGAGTAGCCTTACTTGGAAAGGTGGAATACATAGAAAACAGAATAGTAGCATCTCCCCATGACTATATACACTATAGGTGATCTGTGGCTTGTAGAGGGGGAGGAGAGGAGAGAGAAAAAATAGGGGAGCATCTGGGGAGGAGAGAAGGGTTAGAGAGCAGAGAAGAAGGGAAAATTTTGATAAAGGGGGGAGAGAACACAGAGAAGGGGGGAAAACAAACAATGGAATGGACACAAAAGAAAATAATGAAAGTGAAAGATAAAAGAAAAAAGTGAATAAGGAAGCGGTCTGAGAGGGCAACGAGCAAAGGGACAACATAAAAGTAACACAATTTTTTTTTCAGATTGCTACATTCCAGATTTTAGGGGTGGTTTTCCAGGCTATGAATTATGGATTTTTGGCCAGAATAAATATGCACTGTTAATATCGTTGATCTCTATGTTCTTCTTTTGTCTTGTGGGGGTGAAGCCAAAAGTAGAACGCAACTGCACCAAAATGGTAAAACAGCTTGTGACATTACAGTCCATATTCCTTATAAAAATATGCTTGATCTGAGTATGACATAACAGATGTACTTTATGCAAGATGGCTCATGTGAGATATCATTGGAAAGGTTTTGATTTACTGAATGTGATTATCCAATTTGTATGCCTGTATCATTTCTGTATCTGAAGTTAGGAATATTAACTATGTATCTGTATTTCAGATGTGTTACTTTGGGTGTCAACCCCAACCAGCCCTTCAGGTACAACAAAGGAAAAGCCGGACAGCGCTAAAGGGCCATTAGAGGAAACAATGGACTGTGAAAGAGCTTAGTCTTCCTGTGGACGCTCCAGACAGCCTATGGGCAATGTCTGCCACAACCATGCAGAGACATGGGTCTGAGTAACCTGGTGCTGGATACCCCTCCTCCCCTTTTGGAATGCCAGTGGTTTTCCACTAGAAGACAAAGGGTTCCCGCCTTACACAAGAGCTATATAAGGCAGGAGAGTGACATCAACAGGGTTCTTTCTGCCTCCCCACCCAAAGAGACACTGAAAAAGACCTGGAAGCAAAACTGAACTGAGGGGAGAAGGGTTGAACCCAAGATGGAAGGGCATCTAGCTATCTTGTGAGTAAAAATACCTGAGGTCTCAAGAGGGAGACCAGTGCAGCTGCCTTTCAAGATTTTCTGTAATCTGCCTGCAACTATATCTAGGGTGAGAAATTACTATTTGTAACCAATTTGTTTAGTGAAACAAGTTTAGTTTGCATGTTTGGTTTCATTTGCTTAGTAATCCATTTTGTTCTGTTTGCTACCCCTTTTACCGCTTAAAATCTGCCTTTTATAGTTAATAAAATGTTTTGTTTATAGTGTAACCCAGTTTCTGTAATTTCTAAGGGGGAAGGCAAGAAATGTGCACACCTCTCTCCACATTGAGGGAGGGGGCAAATTTCATAAAACCTTTGGGTTTGTACTCCTTAAAAGGAGTGAGTACCAGAGTGTTGGAGCAAGCCCCTTAAGCTAAATCATCCCAGAATTGATCTGCAGCGGGGTGTGGCCCTGCCTGTGTGCGTTTTAGAGGCGGCTTTAATAGCCTGACTCAGCAAGACAGGTTAAAGGGGGCCCATGCTGGCAGAACAGGTAGACTCAGTGGTATCTCAGCACATCAGGTGGCTTACTAAGGGGCATAACCCATCACACAGCTATCAGGTACAAAGCATACTTTCATTGCAAAGTGTGTGGCACAGCTCTTTCTCCAGGGGATTGGTACCTGTCAGGAATTTGTCAAAGTGTGGCAGACCTACAAAACTGAAAGCCTGTTGGGAAAATGGACTTTCTGTTGTTACCAATATGATGGGAAATCACCCAGTGTATGGAGTCATTCCAGCAGACCAGTGGGGAAAGGCTAGACTATTGCACTGCCATGTATTACCATCCTGCAATTGTGTGCCTATTGATAGTCCAATAACAATAAAAAATGTCCAAGAAAACAGTAAGGAGTGAGATGTTATCCAGTTTTTCAGAAACAAGAGCCTCTTGATAGTTCAGATAATGGCAGATAGGTTCCATTCCTTAATTCTCATGTGCAAAATATAACTGTGCCCAGTATCACTGGTGAAGAACATCAGCCTGCTATATGACAAGATCAGTAAGCACAGAGGTTATTTGTCTAGCTAGGTTATTATCCATCACCAATATACTTCAGATGCTGAGTCTCACCTATTTAGGCCCCCATGATTACAGGTGGTAAAATAATCCAAGATTTCAAAAAACAGGAGTGTTATGATTCGAGCAGAATCAATATGACAAATTTCCTTTATTATTTAATGGCATATAAAATATTAGCTACTGGTAGTCATTGAATTCTGAACATGAATCCACTTAGCTAGTGTTTTCTGGTTTTTCCAAGGTCATGCTATGACAATAAGATTTGGAGTTGTCCAGCAGTGTGCATTCACCATTAATTAAGATTGTCAATACACTAACTCTATTAGTGGTCTGTGCATGAGGCTACAACCTGAACATCCTTTTTACCAACTGTGGTATTGCACTACAATCATCAAATGGTAAGCTGTGAAAGCCTGCCTCAAAAAGCTTAAGACCAGTTTTTTGAATCATGGAGCCATTTCTCATGTTCAGGCTAGAAACGTTGAAATTTTGTGTGAAGATCTCACCAGTTCTGGGGTAAATCATGGGTCTATACTACAGTGTGTGAAGAATCTATGTTTTGGGTGGTGGAGAAAGACTTTGGGTGTGTTGTATATGCACAGGGTTCCATATGCTTGGAGAAAGATGTGATGCAGTGGTAGTAAACTTTAAATACAAGCAGCAGCTGCTGTTCAAAAGGATCTGGATTTGTATTCTAGAAACATAATAAAAAAGGGAAACCAATGACATAATTATCTCAAATTCTCTAACTCATCACACCTTAGAATATTTGTACCTGGAAAATGATCCTTAGATAGACATTCAAGCCTTTTGCTAAGAATGACTTCCTTTACCACTACCTGGTTACCACTGAATTCTTCTATGTGTGTTCACAGTTTTATAGAGCCTGTCTCAGCTTGCTTTTCTGGTTGGTGGCCCTTTAAATCTGGGAGACAAAAGAGGCTGCAGCCATAAGGAAGCCATTTTAAAGGTGATTGCTGCAAATTGCACTTCTCTTTTCTTTCAGCTGGTAAGTGTGTGTTTGGTTGTTGTTTTTTTAAAGTTTTTGTTTTGATCTTTTTTCCCATCACTCTTGACAAGATTGTACACCACTGTGTAAAAGTGTGTACTGACACTGGAATATGTACATGTGCAAATTTCATTTAAAAAACATTCGAGTCAAGGCCATAGGAACTGAAGACACAGTTGCCCAGGAGGAACTCACAGCTTTTAGCATAAGGACTTGTATTTAGAGTCAAAAGCACTTGCTGATTCTTAACAAATATTCCATTATATTAGTATAATGAGCATTGTTTTGCTCTAGTATTTTTCTAAGTAACATTCTCCAAGATTTTCAAAAGCTTGGGAAGGCACAGAAAGCAATTTGAGCATCCACATAGGAGCTCAAAAAGAAAAGGCCATGGAAGGGCTTTTCAAAGCTGGTGTTCGGTTGTGCCCAAGTTATCTGAGAGCCCACTGGCTTGAGTCCTCGAAGGGGCAACATAAAGTTGGGACTCAGGGGGCTGGGTCTCTTGTGGTGTCTAAAAATAGACTGCTTATTACTGGGCATTGAGGCCTGAACAGCATAGGCAAAGCAAAAGTTTGCATATGCTAATGTATACCGAGGGTGCATTTCTGCTTCACTCTAAGTCACCAGGAAAATTCCGTGGGCAATGCTCAAAATTCCATTGGATGCACAGGCAGTTTGAGCATGGCCAAAAATTGCCTTTGGAAATCATCTGGGATCCCAGCTCCCAACTGAGTCATTAGATGGGGTTGCAACAGCAGTTTCAGTGGCCCAAGTTTTTGAAAATGCTGACTCTGTTACATAAAAATTGCTTCTTCCAAGCTTTTTGTTCCACCTTCTGCAACATCTGAGCACTAAATGAGGAAAAAACTGTCTGTTTTAATCATCAGAGGGGTAGCTGTGTTAGTTTGGATCTATAAAAGCAGCAAAGAGTCCTGTGGCATCCAATGACATGCATCCGACGAAGTGGGTACTCACCCACAGAAGCTCATGCTCTGATACATCTGTTAGTCTATGAGGTGCCACAGAACTCTTTGCTGTTTGTTTTAATATCACTCTTTAAAACAAGTAATCTCTTGACCCATACTTATGTGAGGTTGGTTTTGGTTTTTTTTTTAACCAATTCAGGACAGTGTACTGTTTCAGCAAGCCACAGGTGGCTGATGGGAGAACTGTGGTAGTGTCTTGAGTAACTTTGGATGAGAGGTGAAACTGACATTTAGCAGTGCCTTGACAGCATACCATCATATAGCAGTGAGGTTTTGAAAATGCCAGTAGCCAGGTGTCAAAGTGAGCTCCCAGTCAGCTGGGGCATATAGTATCAAGATAATCGTTTCAAAAAACAACCCCACTCTGTTCTTTTTGCTGTTTGGATGCCCAAATCCTCAGCAGTGTGTCCAGAGCGGGAGAGGCCTTTAAAAAATTTTCTTGCAAATGTACTAGAATTATATAGTTCAACTGTGGTATAAAATTGTATTATTCCATTGCACTAGTAAGCTTAAACAGCATAGTATTGTGTTTCATAGGCACACATCTGTATAAGGTATTTCTTTTTATATGTAACACATTACATATTTCAACCACAGTAGTATAAAATGTGAGACTGAGGTTTTCCAAAGGAAGCAGAGGGGAGGATTTTGTTCTCATTTTACTGGCATAGTTGCTGTGCTAAGGAACATTCTCCTGCTCTGCTCTTCCACAGAATAAAAGGATCCTGTTCTAATAAAAATCTATCAGGCTTGGTATGCATGAAGAGAACAGAAAGGGTAAAAATAACCCAGTATTACAAATAAAATTAAAGACTACATAAGAATGGCCAAACTGGGTCAGACCAGTGGACCATCTAGCCCAGTATTCTGTCTCTGACAATGGCCAGTACGAGAGCTTCTGGTGAAGTGTACAGAACAGGATAGCTGAAGTAATCAATTCCTGGTTTCCCCTCTCAGATTCTGAGAATTCAGGGGTGTCCCAAGCGTGGGGTTGCATCCCTGACCATTTTGGCTAAAAGTCATTGATGGACCTATCCTCCAGGAAATTATCTTGTTCTTTTTTGAACCTGGTTATGCTTTTGGCCATCACAACATCTAATGGCAATGAGTTCCACAGGTTAATTGTGCATTGTGTGGAAAATGTACTTCCTCTTATTTGTATTAAACCCACTGCCTATTAACTTTATGGGGTGACCCCTGGTTTTTGTATTGTGGGAAAGGGGTCATAGCATTTATGATTTTATAGGCCTCTGTCATATCCTGCTTAGTCATCTCTTTTCTAGGATGAACAGCCCTAATCTTTCTAGTCTCTTCTGATATGGAAGCCATTTCATAGCCTTGATCATCTTTGTTGCCCTTCTCTGTAGCTTTTCCAATTCCACTATGTCCTTTCTGAGATGGGGTGACCAAAACTGGACACAGTATTCCAGGTATAGGTACACTGAAGGATCAATCCCTTCTTGACTGCTGCTGCCCACTGTGCTGAAGTTTTGAAAGAACTGTCCATGGTGACTCCAAGATGTCTTTCTTGAGTGGTAACAGCTAATTTGGAACCTGACATTGTATATGTATAGTTGGGATTATTTTTTTCCAATGTGTATTACTTTGTGTTTACCACTCTTGAATTTCACCTTCCATTTAGTCACCCAGTTTTGTAAGATTCCGCTGTAAATCTTCACAGGCAGCTTTCGCCTTAACTATCTTGAATAATTTTGTGTCATCTGCAAACTTTTCCACCTCATTGTTCACTCCCTTTTCCAGATTATTAATGAATATGTTGAACAACACAGGTCCTGGCACAGATGGTTGGGGGTCCCCACTGTTTACCTCCACTGTGAAAACTGACCATTGAGTTCTACCTTTTGTTTCCTATTTTTTAACATGTTTCTGATCTGTGAGCGGACCTTCCTCTTCTCCCATGTCTACTTCCCTTAAGAGCCTTTGTTGAGGGACCTTGTCAAGCTGTCTGAAAGTCCAAGTACACTATAGCCACTGGATCACCCTTGTCCACATGGTTGTTGACTCCCTCACAGAATTCTAATAGATTGTTGAGCCATTGGTGTTCTGTTTATGAAAAAACAACTCATGTTAATCTGTGTGTGATATTTTGTTCTTTACTGTAGTTTCTACTAATTTGTCTGTGCTGAAGTTAGGCTCACTAACCTGTAATTGCCAGGATCACCTCTGGAGCATTTTTTAAAAAGCCTTACTTAGTTACCTTCCAGTCATTTGGTACAGAGGCTTGTTTCAGCATAGGTTACATTCTACAGTTCTGCAATTTCATCACCTGGATCACTTGGATCAATCGGTCTTCAGCTGTAGTTAAGACTGTGCCGATCACAGCATGTCCGCCATTCTTCTGTCACTCTTGCCTTTCTTCTCCACATTTGTCCGAAACTTTTAACAATGTCATCTTCCCATCTTCTTGGAGGCCGACCGGGTGGTCTTTTCTGTTCTCGCAGGTACCACTCAGCAATGATTGTGATCCACCTATTGTCCATGAGCCATGCTGTGTGGCCCACCCATCGCATCTTATGTCTGCTTTCCATGACAATATCTTTCACACTGCTGCGTTCTCTGATCATTTCATTTGGGATGCGATCCAGAAGGGAAATTCAACGACATAGCTCATTCCATTGTCCTTTCAGCTACTGACAGCTGCTGTTCTTCTCTCTTCATCAGTGCCCACGTTTCACTGCCATACAGCATGGCTGGCAGCACCGTTGAATTGAAGATATTTGTACGTGTGGTCTTGTCAGTTTTTCCTTTGAGGACGTCCTTGATGGAATTAAATGCACACCATCTTGCCCAAATCCTTCGCAAGAGTTCTCCGTTAAGGTCTGGGCACATATTAACTTCTTGGCCCAAATATATGTACTGTTCCACTTCTTCAATTTCTTCTCCTGTTACTGTTATTCCGGCTTTTCGTAAGATGTCTGATCGCATGTATTTCGTTTTGCAGCGGTTCATTTTCAGGCCAACCTGACTGCTTTTCTTGTCGAGTCTTCATAGCATGTTCTACAGTTCGTTGGTACTTTTGGCAATTAGTATGATGTCATCCGTGAATCTGAGATGGGATAATCATTCTCCATTTATGTTGACACCACTCCTCCAATTGATCTTGTTCCTAACCATTTTGAGGCAGGCAGTGAATAGTTTTGGTGAAATTGTATCTCCTTGCTTTACGCCTTTCTGGATTGGGATGCGGAAGGGAGTTTTGAGGAGAGTAATGTCTGTTGTACATCCAGTATTTGCTTCTTTCAACAAACTGATATACTGCGTGTTAATGCCCTGCTCTGCGAGCGCTTTTTCACAGTCAACAAAAGCAATGCACAGCGGGAGTTTGTATTCCCTCGCTCTTTCTAGGAGCTGGCTAAGGGTAAATATATGGTCGATCATGCTGAAATTTCTTCAAAACCCTGCCTGCCTGCAATTTCATATTTGAGTTAATTCAGAATCCTTTGGTGTCTCCTCATGAGATTTTCATCACTATTACTATATTTAGATTGCCATGTCTTCTGACAGTTTTACTGCCACTGTACATGATCTTAGCTCTTTATTTCTGTTTTGCATGCCTTTCTATTGTTTGTAACACTCATGTATAAAATACAGTGTAAGCATAATATGTAAATGATGCAATCTCCTTATTGGTCCCAAGACTCCATTGCTCAGCTATCTGTATTTGTTTTCATTTTTGTCATAGTTCTTATGTTGTTTTATTTATAATTAAGTCGGATGTGTGCAAGGAACTTCACAAATAAATGAGGACATGGTCCCTGCTCCAAAGAGCTTAAATTCTAAATGGACTACAAAGGATGGTATGGAACAGAAAGCAAGCGATTTTGCAGTAATGTTTAGCTTCTGCATCGCTGATTCAATAGTGTTTGCTTGTTCAGTTGTTTTAATAGTCATCATTTGTTTTACATGCTGGGACAAGAAGGATCTTCCAGGTGTAAGGGACACAGGGAGAAAGATGCAGAATTGAGTGAGAGAAGAATGTTTAGTCACATAGCTTGGGCAGGGAGATAAGAGGAACTAAAAGAAATTAGCAGGAAAAAGAGGTAAGGGAAAAATTGTGCAACACTTTGAAGATGACAACAGAGAGCTCAGCCATATTCTATGTACTTTATTCGAAGCAGCCTGGTCTCAGTTTGTGCCCCCACTCCTTACTATTACTGCTAATTATTAGCTATATTAAACGAGGCCCCAATCAGGATTCAGGAGCTGTAGTGGTGCAAGACTCACCACCATGGCGCCTCCTGCTGGTGGTTCTGGAATTAGCTCAAGTTCTTCCTCAGGGCACCCTCCTCCAGTGGTGTTTCACTTGCCGTTACTCCCACTTTGCTGTCTCCACCATTCTGGGACCCGCGTCGCTCCCCAGACAGCGGTATCCTCTTCTGGGCACGGTCCTCCTGCTGTGCCCCCACTCCAGTATCAGCAGTCCTTAGTCCCACCACTTGCCTCAGCAGCCAACTGCAGTCCAAGGTCCATCCCCTCGCCTCAGGGGCAACTGCAGTCTTGATACCGGCCACTCTCCTCACTGGCAAGTGTGGTGCAAGGGGGAGGGGGAGACCCAGGCCCGCCTGCTACTCTGGATCCCAACCCAGGGACCCTATAGCCTGCAGCCACCTACTTTTCTCCTCCAACTTGCTGCCTATTTTCCCTGGGCTACTTCCCCCATAGCCCTAGCACCCTCTCAGCCACTGTAGCAAGGCCCCAGCCTGGCAGTGGTCAGCCAGCAGCTCACCCTTGCACTCTGCTGTCCCTGTCCAGCACTGCTCTATCTAGGGCACTTCTTCAGGCAGCCAGTCCTCCTCCCTTCCCTTCAGGGAGAGACTTCTCTCTGAGCAGCCCTTTATATATGTGTGACGTTCCACTGTGTTATCTGGACTGGTGATCTGCTAGGTCACTCCAATCCTTGACTTTGGGAGACAGCCTTACCCTGCTCTGCTGTGAGAACCCCCACTCCCGGGCTGTTCACGCACAGCCTGTAGCCTGTAAGCTGATCCCAGCTACATGAATGAGCACTTTTGGCCAGCTACTATGTGGATTGTGCAACCGAATGACACTAGCCAATATCTCCGGTCCCAGACACAACCCTAGGAACCTCCGTCTTGTAGTGTTCAGTTATGCCTACTGGATGCTGCAAGCTTATATGGGTTTTTCAATTTAACAAATAAATTGATATGTACCAGGCTTGGTGTGCTCTCTCCAGACCAAATGCACTGCTTTAAGTAGAATAAACAAACAAATTTATTAACTACAAAAGATAGATTTAAGTGATTATAAGTCAAAGCACAACAAGTCAGATTTGGTCAAATGAAATAAAAGCAAAATGCATTCTAAGCTGATCTTAACACTTTCAGTGCCCTTACAAATTTAGATGCTTCTCACCACAGGCTGGCTGGTTGCCCTTCAACCCCTCTGAGGCTCTCCCCTTTGATCAGCACTTCAGTCACCTGGTGGTGGTGTCTGTAGATGGAGGTGGAGGAGAGAGAGAGAGCATGGCAAATGTCTCTCCCTTTTATCATATTCTTTCTTCCCTCTTGGCTTTCCCCCCCCCTTCAGAATCAGGTGAGCATTACCTCATCGTAGTCCCAAACTGAAGGAGGGAAGGGGAGTGACTCACTCAAGAGTCCCACAGATCCTTTGTTGCTGCCTAGGCCAGTGTCCTTTATTCCTGTGAGGCTGGGCTGGGTTTGTCCCATACATGCCATGATGAGGTGTGAACTGCCCCTCTTCTCCTGGAGAGTTTTTGCCTGGGCTTGTTTTAAGTCATAAGGACACATTTTCAGCCTGATAACTATATACATGAAATTACAACTTATAACATCACTAAAACAACAATGCTCAGTGCATCATGAGCCTTCCGAAGACACTCAACATGACAAACTTTGCATTGGATACTACACAATCATATTATAAGGATGAACAGGGAGAATAGGGTGGTCCTCTGAGGTACAGAGAGTCAGAATATGGCCCTTGGCAGCCCTGACTGTCTGCTCCAGCAAGCCTTCCCTCTGTTGGTGGGCTCAATGCACCCTTTCCTGATTAGTGGGTTCTGCGCAGCCTCTCTGGTGCTGCTTTTAACCCCTTCTTCTCCCTGTGTGGAGCAGCCACCCCACCACAGGGTCCCATTGGGTTGGATACTGTACAAAAATATCAAAGAGGTAATGCCTCCTAGTGTTCAGTCTTGAAATTAGTGTTTGGGAATTATATAGGTGCTGATTTTTAAAGTGCTGTACAAGAGAGCATATAAATGGAGCTTGTTAAGAGTGTATACGGTAAGTAAATATTGTCACTGTTTTATAGATGAAGGAAACTGAGACAGTAAGGTTGTTTACTTTTCCCATGGTTATACAGCAAGTTGCTGCCAGACCTGGGACTGGAACTGAGGAACACTTGATTCAATTTTCCACCTTTTGTCTTTCTTATTGGTATTTTTATTGTTTTCATAAAAATATAGAATTCTTTCCTGAGCAGTTCTCCACGTACAGAGGGCTACCGCTTTCTTCTCATTCGAAAAATTCACATCGTTATTTTTAACAAACTAAATTGTTTTTCATTCCTAAAATGGACAACACAAGTTTTAATAAAAGCTTAAAATATCTGTTTTCTCCTTCTGTCCCAAAGCCGCGCCCCCCCCCTTACTTTTAAGACTGTCACTGATGAACACTGATTAATATTTGCAAAGCTGGAAGGAAAAAAAGAAGTATTCCCATTGAAATTGTGTATATTCTGCTGAAGTGGGAGAGAGGGGTGGTAATGAAATACCACACACGGAAATGAAATCAAAAGTTAAGCTCCCTTGTGACTGATTATGCTGCTTGAGCAGGTGTCACACTCTTATTGGTTTAATATCTGGCAGCAAAGGTACTAGACAAGGACTTCCTCTGGGGATGATGATTCTGCTCTTGTTGATATGTTTAATGAGGTGTTACTAATTTCCTCCAGGCCTTTTGATAACAGTATACATATCTTCTCCTATTTCATAGAATATACTTAATATTCTAAGTGAATGTCTGATAAATGGAACAGGTGTCTGCTATGTGCATGTCTTCTGCAGAATTATCTTAACTAGACAGAATTTGAAGGGATTTGTCTTACTACTTTTTAAGGACCCCTAGCCTGGACATGCACTAAAATAATCATTGGTCCCAATGGTTGTGCCATTCAGACCAAATTTGCCTCAGATGTTCTTGGCTCACAGTGGCTCTGCAAGCCTTAGGCTGCATAGCTGTAGTGGTAATCAGCTAATTGGGTTCTTCTCTTGAAGTGAGGTTTTAACTGGCATAACTAGCTCAGGGAGGAAGGTAACAGAGGGGACATATTGAGCCAAAGAGTTTCTCAGCTGTTCCTCCCTCATCCCCAAAAATGGACATTAAAAAAGGTTAAGAGAGTTTCTTTCCTCTTTTCAGTTGGGATAGTCCCAAAAGCAAAGTGGGGTGGGAGAAAAGTAGGAACATCCTTCAGAGGCCCCCCCACACACTCCTTCCTAGCAATCAGGTACTCAGCCACTCACTGCTATCAAGTTGTTGTTTTTTTGTTTTTTCCCACCAACATTGTCTCCTGTTTCTACAGAGTCATCTGGGTGTAAGGCATCCCTAGAGCTTTTGTAACTCCTGCATGCTGCTCTTCTTTATGGGGTTAGAACTGACCCAGAACACAGCTTGTGGTGTGCAGGAGGCATAAAGCTTATGTACATAAGCTCTCCTTCCCCAAGCAACTCTGTACCCTCACCACCATATGGAAAGGCATATGTATTTATATTTTACTGATGCAGCTGGATGGCCTGTTTCTTCAACATGGTGACCTGTTGCAGAGCTAGTATCCATCGCTCAGAAGGCCACAAATATTTTAGCCTAGATAGAGTCCTGGATTACAGGACAAAGATTCTGTTTATGAAGTATTTTCAGATCCCTGAATGGAGGACACACCATGTTAGGGCTGTGTGGGTTTCTAATAATTTCTATCAGATGCCTATAATTATGAATTCCACATAACCAACTTTACTTTTTGGTTGAGGTCCAGAAATTATAGAAGACTATCCCTGGACCTGTGAGTAGTAAGAGTTAGTGTCTGTCACCAGTTTGCCTGGCTTGATTCAGTGCTATGAATCCTTCGTTTTCCTAAGAATCAAATTACATCCTCATTTTAAAAAAAAAAAAAAAAAAGCTTGTGGCATAACACAAATCAGTATTAATATCCCAAGTTATAAAATTTCTCTATTTTTATTATTTAAAATACTAAAAAACCTCAAAGAGAAAAATAATGCACCAGTAAGGTAAGCTTCACATTCACAAAGGTTTTACACTGGAGTCAGTATCTTATTGTATTTAATCTTGATACATGTACTGTGCCCTGTATAAATATATGTGCGCGTGTATAATGACAATATATCTTTCCCTGTGAAGTAATAAGCCTTAAATAGCAGTAAACATCCTGATGAAATAGCAGCTGAAGCAGTAGAGCATAAAATTAATATGCATCAAATGGCAGATGATTGGTTGATAGGCTGTTCCATAAAGTTTGCATGAATAATTTAAACAAATCTGTTTAGCAGGTTGTGGATCTTACAGTTATAGCGCTGTTTATTGCTAATGCATGAAATCTATCTGTTCAGGTAATAATATAGCATTTTGCCACAGCAAAATTTAAACAGTTCAGCTATCAAATATTTGGTACAAGCTAGCATACCTTCTGGTCTGCCATCTAGTGTCTTAGTGATGTAGAAATCCCTTTTTGGGTTAAGGTATATCTCAAATGAATCACTTTCTGTGTTCTGTGCTGTCTGTTTTCACCATTTTCTTCTAAAAATTCTCCACCACAGTTGTATGGCTTGATGGCATTGCAGAGACCCAGGTTTGGGAGGTGCAGGCAACTTACATCATATGCTTCCTAGGTTAAGGGAACTCAGGCAAATGAAAGTTAACAGGCTTGGCCTCTGGAGTGGAGTGGAGCTTAGTTAACTCTAGGGTTGGAAGTAAGCTCATTGCACAAGCATCCACCAGGTGATCAATCAGAGAGACGCTTCAGGATCCAGGTAGGTCTGTCCTTCCCCAAGAATAAGTAGGGACCATGTCACCATCCAAAAAGGAAATGAGGGGTGGGGGAAATGGGATCCCAAGAATACAGTGTTAGGGGACACTTTAATAAATCCTTCTGATCAATTTTAACTGAATGCTAGATGTTGTGAATTAAATTTGAGTGTGCAAGGAGAAAGTGTCTCCACAACACAAAGCTTCTATCTATGTCATTCTACATATGAAAAATGTGCTGTCTACATTTCATATTGTTTAGTGCAGTTTGTCATAGGTTCTCAGAAAAGGCCACATGCATTCCCGATACTGCTGATAATGATGCTTTCTGTTAAAACTCTTCCACCTACTTTCATTCACTTCTTCTGAAGTGAAAATTCTTTCTTAAAAGTGCCTTATTGCGTGATGGAAGTCAGCCTATTGTAAAGTTGTCTTTCAATGTTAAATGGCAGTCATTTATAACTCAGGAACATTTGAAGTAGTGTTCTGAAAACTACAACAATTTTCACAAATGTAAGTTGTAGGGGTGGGAAGGATAATACAAAAACAAGATCTTTACTGAGCTGCCCCTTTGTAGTCATCTTAGTTCATTTCAAGTGGGAAAATTCTTCCAGTACAAAAAAAATGGAAAAGTGAGATTTTTTAATCCCCTCTTCGGAAAAGACTACTGACTAATTAGCAATGCTGAAGTAATTTTCTATATATACAGCATTAATATCTTTATTTTGCTATTTATTAATTAAAAATGAAGAGATCAGTCTTATAGGACTACTTAGTGCAGTTAAAAAATTTAGAGAATTCACTACACATGAAGAGCATGGATTTGACAGGAAACTTGGTGCCAGATGCTGTATATCACAATATGGAGCTTGGCACATTATGTTGTTTGCATTTGATATTTTCTGGACCAGAGCAGCCAATGTTTTCCTAAATGTATACACTTTGATTTTTCTAAAAAAGAAAATGAGTACTTGTGGCACCTTAGAGACTAACAAATATATTTGAGCATAAGCTTTCGTGAGCTACAGCTCACTTCATCGGATGCGTTCAGTGGAAAATACAGTGGGGAGATTTAAAACACAGAGAACATGAAACAACGGGTGTTATCATACACACTGTAAGGAGAGTGATCACTTAAGATTAGCTAATACCAGCAGGAGAGCTGGGGGAGGGGGGAGGCAGGAAGAAAACCTTTTGTAGTGATAATCAAGGTGGGCCATTTCCAGCAGTTGACAAGAACGTCTGAGGAACAGTGGGGGAGGGGCAATAAACATGGGGAAATAGTTTTACTTTGTGTAATGACCCATCCACTCCCAGTCTCTATTCAAGCCTAAGTTAATTGTATCCAGTTTGCAAATTAATTCCAGTTCATCAGTCTCTCGTTGGAGTCTGTTTTTGAAGTCTTTTTGTTCTAATATTGCAACTTTTATGTCTGTAATCGAGTGACCAGAGAGATTGAAGTTTTCTCTGACTGGTTTATGAATGTTATAATTCTTGACATCTGATTTGTGTCCATTTATTCTTTTACGTAGAGACTGTCCAGTTTGACCAATGTACATGGCAGAGGGGCATTGCTGGCACATGATGGCATATATCACATTGGTAGATGTGCGGTGAACGAGCCTCTGATAGTGTGGCTGATGTGATTAGGCCCTATGATGGTGTCCCCTGAATAGATATGTGGACACAGTTGGCAACGGGCTTTGTTGCAAGGATAGGTTTCTGGGTTAGTGGTTCTGTTGTGTGGTGTGTGGTTGCTGGTGAGTATTTGCTTCAGGTTGGGGGGCTGTCTGTAGGCAAGGACTGGCCTGTCTCCCAAGATCTGTGAGAGTGATGGGTCGTTCTTCAGGATAGGTTGTAGATCCTTGATAATGCGTTGGAGAGGTTTTAGTTGGAGGCTGAAGGTGATGGCTAGTGGCGTTGTGTTATTTTCTTTGTTGGGCCTGTCCTGTAGTAGGTGACTTCTGGGTACTCTTCTGGCTCTGTCAATCTGTTTCTTCACTTCAGCAAGTGGGTACTGTAGTTGTAAGAATGCTTGATAGTGATCTTGTAGGTGTTTGTCTCTGTCTGAGGGGTTGGAGCAAATGCGGTTGTATCGTAGAGCTTAGCTGTAGACAGTGGATCGTTTGGTGTGATCTGGGGAAAGCTGGAGGCATGTAGGTAGGAATAGCGGTCAGTAGGTTTCCGGTATAGGGTGTGTTTATGTGACCATTGCTTATGAGCACCATAGTGTCCAGGAAGTGGATCTCTTGTGTGGACTGGTCCAGGCTGAGGTTGATGGTGGGATGGAAATTGTGGAAATCATGGTGGAATTCCTCAAGGGCTTCTTTTCCATGGGTTCAGATGATGAAGATGTCATCAATATAGCGCAAGTAGAGTAGGGGCATTAGGGGACGAGAGCTGAGGAAGCGTTGTTTTTAGTCAGCCATAAAAATGTTGGCATACTGTGGGGCCATGCGGGTACCAATAGCAGTGCTGCTGGTTTGAAGGTATACATTGTCCCCAAATGTGAAATAGTTATGGGTGAGGACAAAGTCACAAAGTTCAGCCACCAGGTTTGCCGTGACATTATCGGGGATACTGTTCCTGACAGCTTGTAATCCGTCTTTGTGTGGAATGTTGGTGTAGAGGGCTTCTGCATCCATAGTGGCCAGGATGACGTTTTCAGATTGACAGAGCCAGAAGAGTACCCAGAAGTCACCTACTACAGGAGAGCCCGGCTCTCCTGCTGGTATTAGCTCATCTTAAGTGATCACTCTCCTTACAGTGTGTATGATAACATCCATTATTTCATGTTCTCTGTGTATATAAATCTCCCCACTGTGTTTTCCACTGAATGTATCCGATGAAGTGAGCTGTAGCTCACGAAAGCTTATGCTCAAATAAATTTGTTAGTCTCTAAGGTGCCACAAGTACTCCTTTTATTTTTTGCGAATATAGACTAACATGGCTGCTACTCTGAAACCTTTGATTTTTCTGATTTCTAGCCTAGTAATCTTTTTCTTGGCCCCAGAATTTCCAAAGAGGGCTTTAAATTCTGAAAATGGAAATGTAGCAGTACTAAAATCTCAAGAAATGGTTGGATTCTTACACTGTACACACTCATATTATTGGGCTCCTTCTTAATTTGAAAGTATAGGATGAGCATAGCATAGGAAAAGATATGTGTAGCAGTTTACTATAGAGCCACATAATTTTTGGACAGTAAGTATTGCTGTTAGCTAATTGGTAAAGTGTGATTTAACTAACATTGCATTTTATAAATCCTCTGACTAATTAAGTGGAAGCCATTGTGGTGAGCTACAGTATGCAGGGACAGTACAAGAGTTGTTGTTATTAGTATTTAAATATCAGTACTGTACCATTGGAATCTTTTTAGTCACAGATTTAAAATTGCATAATTTCCCTATCCAGCAGTGGTAAGGAAGAAGGGTATTATACGAGAGGGAGAAGCATCTTAAAAGAATCTGAATGACCAAGAGACCAACATAATTTCTTGGCTGACTCAAAATTTATTAATTAGAAAAGAATATCAAAGGGAAAGTGTGATCCAAAAATAGAATCATAGACGTGTAGGACTGGCCATCTAGTCAAGTCCCCTGCACTTCAGGCAGGACTAAGTAATAACTAGACCATTCCTGAATGGTGTTTGTCTAACCTGTTATTTAAATTCTCCAATGATAGAGATTCCACAATTTATCTAGGCAATATGTTCCAGTGCTTAACTACCCTGACAGGAAGTTTTTTCCTAATGTCCAACCTAAACCTCCCTTGCTGCAGTGTAAGCCCATTGCTTCTTGCCCTATCCTCAGAGGTTAAGGAGGACAAGTTTTCGTCTACCTGCTTGTTAGCAACCTTTTATGTACTTGAAAACTGTTATCATTGTCCCTCCTCAGTCTTCTCTTCTCCAGACTAAACAAGTCCAATTTTTTCAATCTTCCCCTCGTAAGTCATGTTTTCTAGACCTTTCATCATTTTTGTTGCTCTCCTCTGGCCTTGCTCCAATTTTTCCACATCTTTCCTGAAATGTGACACCCAAAGCTTGACACAAAACTCCAGTTGAAGCCTTATCAGAGGCCTTATCAGAGCTGTGTAGAGTGGAAAAATTACTTCTCATGTCTTGCTTACAACATTCCTGCTAATACATCCCAGAATTATGTTTACTTTTTTTTTTAAACAGTGTTACATTGTTGTCTCATATTAAACTTGCGATCCACTATAACCCCCAGATTCCTTTTTGCAGTACTCCTTGCTAGGCAGTCATTTCCCATTTTGTAGCGGTGCAAATGACTGTTTCTTCATAAGTGGAGTACTTTGGATTGTCCTTATTGAATTACATCCCATTTTCTTCAGACCATTCCTCCAGTTTGTCCAGGTAATTTTGAATGTTAATCCTATCCTCCAAAGCACTTGCAACCCTTCCCAGCTTGGTATCATCCACAAACTTTATAAGTGCCCTCTCCATGCCATTATCTACATCTGTATGAAGATACTGAATGGAACTGGACCATAGACTGATCCCTGTGCGATCCCACTCAATATGTCTGCCAGGTTGACTGTGAACCACTGATAACTACTTTCTGGGAATGGTTTTCCAACCAGTTATACACCCACCTTATAGTAGTTCTATCTAAGCTATATTTCCTAGTTTGTTTATGAGACGGTCATGCGAGTCAGTATCAAAAGCCTTACTAAAGTCAAGATATACCATGTCTACCATGTCCTCACTAGGCTGGCTAACCTAGTGAGGAGGGCTTTAAACTAGGTTCACCGGGGGAAGGAGACCAAAGCCCTGAGGTAAGTGGGAAAGCGGGATACCGGGAGGAAGCACAGGCAGGAATGTCTGTGAGGGGAGGGCTCCTGCCTCATACTGGCAATGAGGGGTGATCAACAGGTTATCTCAAGTGCTTATATACAAATGCACAAAGCCTTGGAAACAAGCAGGGAGAACTGGAGGTCCTGGTGATGTCAAGGAACTATGACGTGATCGGAATAACAGAGACTTGGTGGGATAACTCACATGACTGGAGTACTGTCATGGATGGTTATAAACTGTTCAGGAAGAACAGGCAGGGCAGAAAAGGTGGGGGAGTAGCACTGTATGTAAGGGAGCAGTATGACTGCTCAGAGCTCCGGTACGAAACTGCAGAAAAACCTGAGTGTCTCTGGATTAAGTTTAGAAGTGTGTGCAACAAGAGTGATGTAGTGGTGGGAGTCTGCTATAGACCACCAGACCAGGGGGATGAGGTAGATGAGGTTTTCTTCTGGCAGCTCACGGAAGCTACTAGATCGCATGCCCTGATTCTCATGGGTGACTTTAATTTTCCTGATATCTGCTGGGAGAGCAATACAGCGGTGCATAGACAATCCAGGAAGTTTTTGGAAAGCGTAGGGGACAATTTCCTGGCGCAAGTGCTAGAGGAACCAACTAGGGGGGGCGCTTTTCTTGACCTGCTGCTCACAAACCAGGTAGAATTAGTGGGGGAAGCAAAAGTGGATGGGAATCTGGGAGGCAGTGACCATGAGTTGGTTGAGTTCAGGATCCTGACGCAGGGAAGAAAGGTAAGCAGCAGGATACGGACCCTGGACTTCAGGAAAGCAGACTTTGACTCCCTCAGGGAACGGATGGCCAGGATCCCCTGGGGGACTAACTTGAAGGGGAAAGGAGTCCAGGAGAGCTGGCTGTATTTCAAGGAATCCCTGTTGAGGTTACAGGGACAAACCATCCCGATGAGTCGAAAGAATAGTAAATATGGCAGGCGACCAGTTTGGCTTAATGGTGAAATCCTAGCGGATCTTAAACATAAAAAAGAAGCTTACAAGAAGTGGAAGGTTGGACATATGACCAGGGAAGAGTATAAAAATATTGCTCGGGCATGTAGGAATGATATCAGGAGGGCCAAATCGCACCTGGAGCTGCAGCTTGCAAGAGATGTTAAGAGTAACAAGAAGGGTTTCTTCAGGTATGTAGGCAACAAGAAGAAAGCCAAGGAAAGTGTGGGCCCCTTACTGAATGAGGGAGGCAACCTAGTGACAGAGGATGCGGAAAAAGCTAATGTACTCAATGCTTTTTTTGCCTCTGTTTTCACTAACAAGGTCAGCTCCCAGACTGCTGCGCTGGGCATCACAAAATGGGGAAGAGATGGCCAGCCCTCTGTGGAGATAGAGGTGGTTAGGGACTATTTAGAAAAGCTGGACGTGCACAAGGCCATGGGGCCGGACGAGTGGCATCCGAGAGTGCTGAAGGAATTGGCGGCTGTGATTGCAGAGCCATTGGCCATTATCTTTGAAAACTCGTGGCGAACCGGGGAAGTCCCGGATGACTGGAAAAAGGCTAATGTAGTGCCAATCTTTAAAAAAGGGAAGGAGGATCCTGGGAACTACAGGCCAGTCAGCCTCACCTCAGTCCCTGGAAAAATCATGGAGCAGGTCCTCAAAGAATCAACCCTGAAGCACTTGCATGAGAGGAAAGTGATCAGGAACAGCCAGCATGGATTCACCAAGGGAAGGTCATGCCTGACTAATCTAATCGCCTTTTATGATGAGATTACTGGTTCTGTGGATGAAGGGAAAGCAGTGGATGTATTGTTTCTTGACTTTAGCAAAGCTTTTGACACGGTCTCCCACAGTATTCTTGTCAGCAAGTTAAGGAAGTATGGGCTGGATGAATGCACTATAAGGTGGGTAGAAAGCTGGCTAGATTGTCAGGCTCAACGGGTAGTGATCAATGGCTCCATTTCTAGTTGGCAGCTGGTATCAAGTGGAGTGCCCCAAGGGTCGGTCCTGGGGCCGGTTTTGTTCAATATCTTCATAAATGATCTGAAGGATGGTGTGGATTGCACTCTCAGCAAATTTGCGGATGATACTAAACTGGGAGGAGTGGTAGATATGCTGGAGGGGAGGGATAGGATACAGAAGGACCTAGACAAATTGGAGGATTGGGCCAAAAGAAATCTGATGAGGTTCAATAAGGATAAGTGCAGGGTCCTGCACTGAGGACGGAAGAACCCAATGCACAGCTACAGACTAGGGACCGAATGGCTACGCAGCAGTTCTGCAGAAAAGGACCTAGGGGTGACAATGGACGAGAAGCTGGATATGAGTCAGCAGTGTGCCTTTGTTGCCAAGAAGGCCAATGGCATTTTGGGATGTATAAGTAGGGGCATAGCGAGCAGATCGAGGGACGTGATCGTTCCCCTCAATTCGACATTGGTGAGGCCTCATCTGGAGTACTGTGTCCAGTTTTGGGCACCACACTACAGGAAGGATGTGGATAGATTGGAGAGAGTCCAGCGAAGGGCAACAAAAATGATTAGGGGTCTGGAACACATGACTTATGAGGAGAGGCTGAGGGAGCTGGGATTGTTTAGCCTGCAGAAGAGAAGAATGAGTGGGGATTTGATAGCTGCTTTCAACTACCTGAAAGGGGGTTCCAAAGAGGATGGCTCTATACTGTTCTCAATGGTAGCAGATGACAGAACGAGGAGTAATGGTCTCAAGTTGCAGTGGGGGAGGTTTAGATTGGATATTAGGAAAAACTTTTTCACTAAGAGGGTGGTGAAACACTGGAATGCGTTACCTAGGGAGGTGGTAGAATCTCCTTCCTTAGAGGTTTTTAAGGTCAGGCTTGACAAAGCCCTGGCTGGGATGATTTAACTGGGAATTGGTCCTGCTTCAAGCAGGGGGTTGGACTAGATGACCTTCTGGGGTCCCTTCTAACCCTGATATTCTATGATTCTATGATCTCTTCCTCCCATTCACAAGGCTTCTTACCCTGTTTAAAAAAAAAAGCTATTTTGTTGGTTTGACATGATTTGTTCTTGACAAGTCCATGCTGACTGTTACTTATCACTTTATTATTTTCTAGGTGTTCGCAAATTGATTGCTTGATTATTTGCTCCATTATCTTTCTGGGCACTGAAGTTAAGCTGTCTGTCTGTAATTCCCTAGGTTGTCCTTATTTCCCTTTTTATAGATTGGAACTATATTTGCCCTTTTCTCTCTCATCTCCCATGAGTTTTTGAAGATAATCACTAATGGCTCAGATATCTCCTCAGTCAGCTTCTTGAGTATTCTAGGATGTGTTTCATCAGGCCCTGCTGACTGGACGACATCTAACTTATCAAAGTAATTTTTAACTTGTTCTTTCCCTATTTTAGTCTCTTAGCCCTTTTAGAGTCTACCTTATTTTCACTGACATTCACTATGTTAGACATCCGATCGCTACTAACCTTTTTGGTGAAAACTGAAACAAAAAAGTAATTTAACACTTCTGCCGTTTCCACATTTTCTGTTGTAGTCATTCACCCCTCATTGAGTAATGGGCTTACCCTGTCCTCTTGCTTCTAATGTAGTTTTAGAAAGTTTCTTGTTATCCTTTATGTCTCTAGCTACTTTAATCTCATTTTGTGCCTTGGCCTTTCTAATGTTGTCCCAACACGCTTGTGTTGTTGTTTTTTTATATTCTTCTTTCCTAATTTGACCTAATTTCGACTTTTTGTAGGACTTGTTTTTGAGTTTCAGATCATTGAAGATCTCCTGGTTAAGCCAGAGTGGTCTCTTTCCATATGTCCTATCTTTCCTAAGCAGTGGGATAGTTTAGTCTTGTGTCCTTTCTAATGTCTCTTTAAACAACTGCCAGCACTCTCAAATTGTTTTCCCTTAGACTTGCTTTCCAATTGTGTCAGTGTAGTCTGATCCCAGTATTACCTAGGTAGCTGCAGAATAGATCTTACAACTCCCGGGATGCTGGATGGAGACCTCCTGTATAATTTACTTTACATGGGACCATGCAGAGCCTAGAGACATCCTGAATGGCACTCTACTCCCCATCTAGTGGCTGGACTTGCAATATATTTATCCTGCTTCTCATATCTCAGCTCACTCAAGGAAAGGTGTTAACCTTGTCTCAGCTGGAGTTAATTCTGTGTATCTTACTTGGAATTCTTTATGAAACATTTAACAGCTGGGGGTGATATCCTGGGTATACTGAGTTCAGTGGGAGTTCTGGTATTGACTTTTATGTGATCATCTTTGGTGGCAACCATTGGTATTTACTTGTTGTCAAGGTTCCTTCCCCACTCTGAACTCTAGGGTACAGATGTGGGGACCTGCATGAAAACCTCCTAAGCTTACTTTTACCAGCTTAGGTTAAAACTTTCCCAAGGTACAAACTATTTTACCTTTTGCCCTTGGACTTATCGCTGCCACCACTAAACGTCTAACAGGGCTATAATTTGGAAAGAGTCCATTTGGAAACGTCTTTCCCCCCAAAATCCTCCCAAACGTTACACTTGTGCATTGCAGAAAATAACTCCATATATTCTGCCTTTCTTAATAACATAGAATCTCTTTCTGCTGACTATAAAGAGATTGTTAATATTATGATGTTAGAGAGACTCCAGAGTTTGTCTCTCTATACATTTATTTTCCTGTGCTTTTTTTTTTTTTTGCTGAGATAGGATCTTTGTCCTCTTCTATTTGCTTTTTTGTGGTAAACATTCCATTGTAATAATGTGCCATGTTCAATGGAATTGCATTCAGCCATTTAAATAATTGAAATTGTGATTGAATGTGCTTCTTGTGAAGAACTCATGCATTTATAGCACAGTATATTTCCAGAAACATTATAGCAATGAGTCTGTCAGTTACAATTCACCAGGACACCATTACAAACATATAGAACTTATGGAATTCTTTCAGTCACTTACTCTGGAGGTAGATGTTAGGTTCTGGGGTGCAATCCAGACAGATGAAGAGTTGTCATCTCTTACCCTGTAATCCGTAAGCACCTTAAAGCTTTGCTACTGTAATTATCTGCCTGGAACTCCCACAGTCAGCCGCAAGCGTGCAATCTGTCTATATATTGGGCAGCCCTGGTCCAGTGCTTTGGATCCAGGAGCCTATCTGCAATATCACAGACTTCCATTGGTCTCCCCCAACCCTGCTTAATAACTAGTAAGCTGGTGCCACACTCTCTCCAGCCCTGAATTTCCCAAAAACTTTTGTTCGGAAATGTTCAGTCCTGTCTCAGAACAATCAGAGAAATGTTAAGGTTCATTGTTCCTCTAAAGAGTCACTATCCAATAGTTTGTTACTTTAAACAGTTACCAAACAGTTCAGTTCAAACACAGCACTGGACTGGTCTAAATTAAACATAAAAATAAGCGTATTTCATTCCAAAGAGAGAGGTTTTAAGTGAGTGCAAGTATAAGGTTTAAAGTCAGACATGGTTACAAGAGAAATAGAGATAAAACACTTTCTAGTAACAAAAACTTAACAAGCTAGAGGTAAAATTCTCATGTAATGTTTCCATCAAGATGGCTGACCCAGTTCTTGGATCAGGATCTATCCCTCAAAGTCAAAGGGCTGGAATCTTTGTCATCTTAGGTGAAAAATAGATAACTTGAGGTTTCTTTGCCCTTCTCCTTTATCGTGACCCTTTGAAATGGATTCTTCTAAGGGTTACCCCTAGATAAAGTTCATTCAAGCTGTCAAGAAGGTGACATGAAGTCTCATGGTGAAGGAAGTTTCTTGCTGGAGTTGTCTGCTAAAATGCAAATTATTTAGATCCTGCCCCCTCCGGTGTAATTGCATGAACATTAAATATGTGATTGTCAATCTCCACCCACACTGTGATAGCGTGAGGTTTGCCTCCACCCCTTGTTAGCTTGATGGGTCTGTTTATGTAATATGTAAATACATTATCATTGTCTTTCAAAGTACTTTGTCAGTTTCTCCCTGGGGAAAAAACTACATTCCTCTGTCTAGGGTGGAGTAACTTCTAGTTGGCTGGCAAACACATTTTAAAAATTATAATTTCAGTTTATGTCCTTAGCTTTGCATCAGTTGCTTGTACCTACATTAACAATTATATTAATAACCAATGAGTCGTGAGCTTTTGATTGACCCCTTGCATGACAGTTACATTTCATAACGTTAAAGAATTGGCGTACACTTGAACTGGTTAACTCAGCTACAATTCATTACAAGCTATCTGGTTTGCCCTTTGCCCTTGGCCTGTACTTTAGTAATAGTAGAAGTAAAGAAAATGTCAACTATTTTGCACATTTCAGATCTGGCCTGCAGCCTTGAGCTGTGACCACAGCAGAACTTTCAAGACATGCAGAGCTGCTTGGAATTTGGGTGAAAGGCCTCAGAAACATCCAGGTGTCATCCAAGCATTTGGTGCTCGTGATTCATGAGGTAGCAATCTTCCCTCTGGGCAGCTACTGACCTAATACCCTTACACTGTGGTAGGGGACACTGTGTGCTGCTAGAGGGCTTACCTTAAAGTTGAGAGGTGAAATCCAGTTCCTTGCCAATTGAAAATTCCATGGTATGAGTTTAGTAGGAGGAGTGGGAGCCCTAATGTCTTGACTAGATTCCAATACAAGCAATTATAATATATTCTTCCTGCTTGATTTTCCCCTGGAATTTTCCAGTTGGATAAGTTAGCACTGCTCTAGAAAAGTTAGCACTGTTGCTATAGAATAGCTGTTGCTATTTGTAAGGTATCAGTAATGGCACAATGCCAGAGCTTCCTTATTAAACATTTGTTAGGAGCACTCTAAGAGGATGTGGCTTTCAGAGTGGTGTGATAGTGTGTATGATAACTACAAATTGTCCAGGCAACTAAAATTCAGGTCAAGCCAGATTTAGAGATAAAACAGAGTTTATCTCTAAAGTGACTATGACCTGAACTATAAAGGGTCGGGACTGCATCATAACTGTCAGCATTTTCAGCATGTTGTGAAGGTGAATGCAAAAGATTACAGTCTGACCTAAACCACACCATTCGCTGAAGCTGCTGTGGAACCCACTAGACAATGACATGAAGAGGAATTAAGCTGGGCTGCCCTGGGGCATGATTTAAAAAATCCTATTTTCAGGTGCTAACAGCATGCCTTGGTAATTGGGTTTAACATTTCCTTGCAATCTGGAATATTAGGTCCGTTGGTAACACATTTGCCACTTTGGCGAGATTGTGTTAAGCTCTTCAGATATCAAGGAGAAGTTTTACTGAGTGATGTCATGCTGCAACATTGCACTAAAGCTGAAAAGTGAATGTAATGTCTTCTAGAATGTCCTTGAGAATGGAGTGCTATTGATGTGCTGTGACTCCTGTGCAAAAATCTATCAGTCACATCAGATCCTGAGCTTGTGAAAAAGACTGACAATAAGGAGTACATTTTTAACAGAGTAATTAACTCTTGGAACAATTTACTTAGGGTCATGGTGGATTCTCATATAGGCAGACTTGGAATGGCTAGAGGCAATTCATATCTGCTGTCAGCACCAATTCCGGAGCACGAAGTGGTTTCATTTTGTGCAAAATGTCAGTCTCACAGAGACCTGGCCTTCCTTCAGTCACTCATTATATTCAAAAGTGGCGTTGCATGGTCTTTGGCCATGTTGCCAGGATGGACAAAAAGACTCCGGTATACTGTGCTCACAAACTCTGTATTGACGAGTGCAACCTGTAGGGCTGCCTCACAGATTCAGGGATTCACAGGATGGGGCCAGGTTTGGGAACGTCACTAAACAATGACTGGTGTGATACCACAACTTTGGTCACTCTGACTGGTGCAATAGTCCTCAGCTGACTATGCGTGCTTGATGATCATGGTAAGGATATGGTGGATTCTCCATCAATGACAATTTGTAAATTGAGATTGGATTTTTTCTAAAAGACATGCTGTAGGAATTATTTGGGGGAAATTCTATGACCTGTGTTATACAGAAGGTCAGGCTAGGTGGTCACAATGGTCCCTTCTGGCCTTGGAATTTATGAATCTATAAAAAAGAACTGATAAAGCTCCATTGAAATCAATTTTTCTCCTGCCTTTTGAAAGTTATTGAAATCAATGGAGCTGTGCTGATTTACACCAGCTAAAGCTCTAGCCCTATATTGGTAGCCAGTCTGTATTGCTGGTCCACCATCTTCATTCTGGAATTAGATTGTGGTCATAGTTTAACTGTGGTTTAACTGCAGTCATAGTTTTTTACTTGACACTGCATTAGGATAAGACAAATTGCATAATATGTATCCCAATAGCGAACAATAACCATACCAAATAGCCTGGAAGCAATAAGACTCATACTTTATGTATCAGATGTTTATGAACACACACAATTCATTTTTAAACAGATGTTGCTTGAATTGTCCCAGTCTACCCCCAAAATGTATAGATGGGGTGATAATTGGAAAGATTATCTGTGGTGAGAGAGGCTCCTTAATCAAGGGTCTAACAAATGCTTCTTTAAAAGATACTGTCATCTTGCTGGCTTTCAAGAGGGTAACAATCATCTCCTATAATGGCTACAGTTCTTCCCCGTTGGCTGTCCACAGGCAGTAAGGAAATTGATCTGACCTGCAGAGCATAGCTTGTGTGCTCCTTTCACAAGCTGAAACCCAGGCAAGCAAGAATCTGAATTTGTCCCATTATCCTGGAGGCAGACTTCACTTCAGATCTGAGATATCTTATCTGCAAAATAGTTTGAAAACTCCAGAACAAGAAACATTCTACGTTGTTACAAGACTCAAACTGGATGAATCCAATTGTTAGCCTTTTGGAACAGTTCTGTTGACTGGCATTGTGTGAGTCCTATGATGAACACAAAAAAATCTTTCTTTGCCTTCTATTCAGACATGACATAAGATTTCATGACATATGCTGCAGTCAATCTAATTCAGAGCAAGACTTCCACCGTTGATGCTCTGCTGCTCTTCCTTCATAATTCATCACCCTAAGATCATATGAATACCGTGGTGACACAGAGAGATGAATCTTGATGTAAAGGGCATTATAGGTGCATTTGTATCATTGAGCAAGGACTACAAATCATTATAAAGTATCAAATCACTAATAAAATGTCTGTTGGCAAGGCAATATTCTTTCTTCAACCTCTTGAAAGCTAAGCATTCCATTAGGTTAGAGGGTAGTCCTTTGTCCTGATGGGAGAAATATACTCTGACCTCAAAACAAAGATAGTGATGTCTGCCCATATTTGTCCACTGGTCAATATAACGATCATAAGATTCTGAATCAGCCCACCGGAGTCACTATTCATATGATCTTTATAAATCATCCATAACCATTAGTCAATGTGATATCATGATCATTGTGGAGAGGGATTCTAGGATGGAGTAAGGAAAATTTTTACTTTAATACTAGTTCCATCTTAACCTATCCTGGCACTTACATATTAGTTAGCTCATGAAATATATTCCAAAGCTTTGTTTTTTATGTGAGGAGACTGTCCCAAGTACAGTATTCATAGACAGGAATGGATTTTGGTCCTGACTTTCAGAAGTGTATATGCAGTCACTATACTTTCATGTATAAATGGACAGCTATGTGCATAAATGAATATTTGCTTTTGAAACAATCTGATTTCCATGCACAATCAGAGTAATTGTATATACATGCTGCAATTGCACAAAGATCATGTAAGTAACAAAGAGGGGTTTTTTGCACAGGTAAAACACAAAATAGCACCACACCAATATTCATACACAAAATATTTTAGAGGGAGCTGGTTTTTACATTGAACAGAAAAGAACTGGCTTAAGGAGCGCTCAAAAAAAAAGACTATGAAAATTGAAAGATGGCATAGAAAGTAACAGATAATGAAACTGTTGATTCTAGGAAGCAGTGTTATGAAGTAAAGGGATTTTAATGTTCACTGTGCAGATTCTTAAAGCACCTGTACGTGTTTTAAAAACTAATCTGGCTGTTTGATGCTCAAGAGAGGAGAGAAATAAGCACATTATTGAAAAATACATTGAAAAGAGGGCTTCTGATAGTATCAGCATGGTTCCCATTCCTTTTTCACAGCCATACGGTGACTGTTGATTAATGTAACTTCCTTGACATCAGTAGGCATGGCTGGGGGCAGGGGAAGAACACCCTGTTTACACTTATGTAAGTGTGATCAGAATCAGGCCCTAGAACTTTATTTTTCGTCAGTTCATGGTATTTCATAGTACCTTTCCTTTGTCCCAGACATAGAATGACCTTATTTTTAGATGGAATGGCCTCACAGATCTTGGGAGACAGGCCAGTCCTCACTTACAGACAGCCCCCAAACCTGAAGCAAATACTCACCAGCAACCACATACCACACAACAAAAACACTAACCCAGGAACCTATCCTTGCAACAAAGCCCGTTGCCAACTGTGTCCACATATCTATTCAAGGGACACCATTATAGGGCCTAATCACATCAGCCACACTATCAGAGGCTCGTTCACCTGCATTTCTACCAACGTGATATATGCCATCATGTGCCAGCAATGCCCCTCTGCCATGCACATTGGCCAAACTGGACAGTCTCTATGCAAAAGAATAAATGGACACAAATCAGACGTCAAGAATTATAACATTCAAAAAACAGTCGGAGAACACTTCAACCTCCCTAGACACTCAATTACAGACCTAAAAGTCACAATTATCCAACAAAAAATCTTCAAAAACATACTCCAACAAGAAACTGCAGAACTGGAATTAATTTTCAAACTGGACACCATTAAATTAGGCTTGAATAAAGACTGGGAGTGGATGAGTCATTACACAAACTAAAAACTATTTCCCCATGCTAATTTTCCCCCTACTGTTACTCACACCTTCTTGTCAACTGTTTGAAATGGGCCATTCTGATTATCACTAGAAAAGTTTTTTTTCTTCCTGCTAATAGTAGCCCACCTTAATCTATTAGTCTCATTAGAGTTGGTATGGCAACCCCCATTTTTTCATGTTCTCTGTGTGTGTGTGTGTGTGTGTGTATACACACACTGTATTCCTACTGTATTTTCCACAGCATGCATCTGATGAAGTGGGCTTTAGCTCACGAAAGCCTATGCTCAAATAAATTTGTTAGTCTCTAAGGTGCCACAAGTACTCCTTGTTCTTTTTGCTTATTTTTAATGTTGACTTAGTTTTAAGCATAAGAACATCCATTCTGGATCAGACCAATGGTCCATCTAGCCCAATATTCTGTCTCTCACAGTGGCCAATTCCAGATGCTTTTAGCAGTTGGAGGTGTAGGGACACCTGGAGCATGGGATTCCATCACTGACCTTCTTGGCTAATAGCCATTGATGGAGTTATCCTCCATGAACTTATCTGATTCTTTTTTTAACCCACTTATACATTTGGCTTTCACAACTTCCCCTAACAATTGAGCTCCACAAGTTGACTGTGTGAAGAAGTACTTCCTTTTATTTTTTTAAACCTGCTGCCTATTAGTTTCATCAGGTGACCCCTAGTTCTTGTGCTATGTAAAGGGGTAAATAGTATTTCCCTGTTCACTTTCTCCACACCATTCATGACTTTATATACCTCTATCATATCCCCCCTTAGCCATCTCTTTTCTAAGATGAACAGACCCAGTCCTTTTAATCTCTCATTGTATGGAAGCTGTTCCATACCCCTAATCATTTTTTGCCTTTCTCTGCACCTTTTCCAATTCTAATATATCTTTTTTGAGATGGGTCGATCGGAGCTGTATGCAGTATTCAAGTTTGGGCATACCACAGATTTAAACAGAGTATGTCTTATTATATATCCTTTTCCTAAAGGTTCCAAACATTGTTAGGTTTTTTAATGCTGTTGTATATTGAGCAGATGTGTTCAGAGAACTATCCACAATGGCTCTAAGATCTCATTTGTGAGTGTAACTGCTAATTTAAAAACCCTCCTTTTGTATATACAGAATCATAGAATTGTAGGACTGGAAGGGACCTCGAGAGGTCATCTAATCCAGTCCCCTGCACTCATGGCAGGACTAAATATATCTAGACCATCCTTGACAGGTGTTTGTCTAACCCTCCAGTGATGGAGATTCCACAACCTCCCTAGGCAATTTATTCCGGTGCTTAACCACCCTGACAGATAGGAAATTTTTTGTAAATCTCCCTTGCTGCAATTTAAGCCCATTTCTTCTTGTCTCACCCTCAGAGGTTAAGAAATATAATTTTATCCCTCCTCCTTGTAACAACCTTTTATGTATTTGAAAACTGTTATTGTGTCTTCTCTTCTCAAGACTAAACAAACCCAGTTTTTTCAATCTTCCGTTATAGGACATGTTTTCTAGACCTTTAATCATTTTTGTTTCTCTTCCCTGGAATTTCTCCAATTTGTCCACATCTTACCTGAAATGTGACACCCAGAACTGGACACAGTACTCCAGTTGAGGCCTTATCAGAGCTGAGTAGAGTGGAAGAATTACTTCTGATGTCTTGCTCTCAATACTTCTGCTAATACAACATCCCAGAATGATGTTACACTGTTGACTCGTATTTAGCTTGTGATCCACTATAACCCCCAGATACCTTTCTGCTATACTCCTTCCTAGGCAGTCTTTCCCATTTTGTATGTGTGCAAATGATCCTTCCTTCCTAAGTGGAGTACTTTGCATTTGTTCTTATTGAATTTCATCCTATTTGCTTCAGACCATTTCTCCAGGTTTTTATGATCCGCAAACTTTATAAGTTTCTAAGTGTACTCTTTATGCCATTATCTAAATCATTGATGAAGATATTGAACAGAATTGGATTCAGAACTGATCACTGCGGGACCCCACCTGATATGCCCTTCCAGTTTGACAATGAACAACTGATAACTATTCTCTAGGAACAGTTTTCCAACCAGTTATGCACCCACCTTATAGTAGCTCTATCTAGGCTATATTTCCCTAGTTTGTTTATGAGAAGGTCATGCAAGACAGTATCAAAAGCCTTATTAATGTCAAGATATACCACATCTACTGCTTTCCCCCTATCCACAAGGCTTGTTACTCTGTCAAAGAAAGCTATTCAGTTGGTTTGACATGATTTGTTCTTGACAAATCCAAGTTGGGATTATTTTTTCCTGTGTGCATTATTCGCACTCATGAACATGGAAGTTCATCTACCATTTTGTTGCCCGGACACCCACTTTTTATGAGATCACTTTGTAACTCTTTGCAGCAGGTTTGGACTTTAACTTTCTTGAGTAATTTTGACAGGTTTCAGAGTAACAGCCGTGTTAGTCTGTATTCGCAAAAAGAAAAGGAGTACTTGTGGCACCTTAGAGATTAACCAATTTATTTGAGCATAAGCTTTCCGATGAAGTGAGCTGTAGCTCACGAAAGCTTATGCTCAAATAAATTGGTTAGTCTCTAAGGTGCCACAAGTACTCCTTTTCTTTTTGAGTAATTTTGTATCACATCTGCAAATGTTGCCACCTCACTCTTCACTCCTTTTTCCAGATAATTTATGAATATACTGAACAGCACAGGTCTCAGTATAGATCCTTAGGGGACCCAGCTATTTACCTCTCTTCATTGTGAAAACTGACCTTTTATTCCTACTCTTTGTTTCCTGTCTTTTAAACAGTTACTAGTCCATGAGAGGACCTTCACTCTTATCCCATGACTGCTTACTTTGCTTAAGAGCCTTTGGTGAAAGACCTTGTCAAAGGCTATCTGAAAGTCCAAGTATACTGAATCCACTGGATCAACCTTGTCCACATGTTTGTTGACCCTCTCAAGGAATTCAGATAGATTGGTGAGGCAGGGTTTCCTTTTACAAAAGATGTGTTGATTCTTCCCCAAGAAACCATGTTCATCTATGTGTCTAAGAATTCTGTTCTTTACTATAGTTTCAACCAGTTTGCCTTGTACTGAAGTTAGACTTACCAGCCTGTAATAGCCAGGATTACCTCTGAAGCTTTTTTAAACATAGGCATTATGTTATCTACCGTCCTGTCATCTGGTACAGAGGCTAATGGTTCTGCAACTTAAGTATCTTGATAATGTTAATTATTCTTCAGGGGAAATGGTAGTCTGTTTTTGGAGGCAGGGCTGAGATTACAGTAAGGCCCAGGATCCCTGTAAGAAGGAGCTGTGGGAGCCTCTGGGAAAAGACAAGCAGCAATCTCTGTTTTCCACAGAGCTCTCATAACAAAAAAATGTTCAGAATGCTTTTGATTACCTGATTGTGATGAACTTGTTATGGCACCACTGTGCATTTCCAAGACTTGAAACGCCCCATGTCCCTTCACCACATATGGGAACTGCCTTCGACAAAGTATTGCAGGGTAGATGTGGGGAGAAGAGACCTGCTGTGTTGCAGATTCTGTCAGCCTCTAAAACAGCCATCATCATCTGCTTTTATCTCTCTTGGTGCTGTTTCTAATCTTGCAATATTCCTAATATATAAAAGATCATGCTATTTTGAAGTAAAGGTCTGCAGTAATTATAGTGTTTAACTTCTGATATAAGGCATTCTTTGTTGTGCATGTTGCAAACAAAAGAGACTAGCTGCTTTAATGTTCTTCTCTGAATGCTAATTCCACTTGAACTGATATGGTAGAAAGGTGCTTGGCACTTTCCTTTTTTTAAAATCATCCATTAAAAGAAGTTCATACACAAAGAGACAATGGTACTTGCTGATATTGTAATGAATTGCTTACCTAATACACTTCATAGAATCATAGCAATTAGACACTGAAAATACCTATTCAGTCATCTTGCCTACACTCAATAGTTCACACATCTTCCCTAAAAGGTATTCTTAATTGTTTTCCTGGTCTAGTTTTTATATTTTCAAGTGGAAAAAATTGATGCTAGAATTATTTTGAGGATTTCTCCTCCCAACAAATTCTACCATGTGGTATTAGAGGAAATGTTCTGATTTGCCAGATTAAACAAATACAGCTGTTTAGAATGTTTGTGACTGCAGTCAATGAGCATAGTTCATTGCACTATGGCTGCAAAAGCAAAGACTGCCTAGAGGAATGTAGTTGACCAGAATAAAAGTATTAAGAGAAATGAAATTGCCTTATTGCCTGTAAAAGATAAACTGAGCTATTTAGGAAAAATTGATCCAATGGGATACATGGATTATAAAAGTTATATCAATGAAAAAGCAGTATGTACACATACTGTAATTCATAACCTACAATGTACTGTCACACCTCTGCAGCCTTACTTTATTTCTTTGTATTTTTCACCCTCACTTTTAATAGCTATGTTAAAAAAAATTGTAATGTCAACAGTTCTGTTTATTTAAGCATTAATTTCCCTCATATAATCACACACTAAAGGAACACCTGGAGCCTGGGCTTTTTTTTTTTTTTTTTTTTTTCTTGAGACAAGATGATACAAAATGGAGAAGCTTGGAAATGAAACAGCCTGTGACACAGTATGTTAATTAGTTCACCATTTGCTACTCCCAGTCATAGCATTCCACCTCATCAAATCTAAGTTTCTTTGCCATAAGTATTTATAATCAAAGCTATATATTTTATTTCCTAGGTACAAATTCCTAAGTACAGTCACTCCTAGGTATTTTACATGTTGTTGTGCATTTGCTCTGGTAAGGCTATCTCTGGTAAATCCAAAGTCATTTGGGTTTTTCTGTGCTTAATTTTTACCTTCTTTAATTGAGGTTTGGTGGTCAATAGGGACAATAGAATAGATTGGTATTTTCTAATCAGCATGAGTCCCCCATTTGGACAGTGATAAATATCATTACCTTTTTCTGGACTCGGTGAGCATTTTCTGTGTTTAAGGATGGCAGGATCAGCCTCTAGTGAAATAGAATGTATAGTGGCATTTATTTATTTGTGAACCTTTTCTATGCTGGGTGAAGGGATCTAGATATAAAAAATGCAAGGGAGAGCTGAAGCATACTCAGTTTGTACTGTTTTGTAGTTTGAAGTAGGCAATTGGTTTTAGGTCAATGGGTGTGGCTATAAAAACAGATTAAACTAACACAGAATCATAGAATCATAGAATATCAGGGTTGGAAGGGACCTCAGGAGGTCATCTAGTCCAACCCCCTTCTCAAAGAAGGACCAATCCCCATCTAAATCATCCCAACCAGGGCTTTTTCAAGCCTGACCTTAAAAACCTCTAAGGAAGGAGATTCCACCACCTCCCTAGGTAATGTATTCCAGTGCTTCACAACCCTCCTAGTGAAAAAGTTTTTCCTAATATCCAACCTAAACCTCCCCCACTGCAACTTGAGACCATTAATCCTCATTCTGTTATCTGCTACCACTGAGAACAGTCTAAATCCATCCTCTTTGGAACCCCCCTTCAGGTAGTTCAAAGCAGTTATCAAATCCCCCCTCACTCTTCTCTTCTGCAAACTAAACAATCCCAGTTCCCTCACCCTCTCCTCATAAGTCATGTGCTCCAGCCCCTGATCATTTTTGTTGCCCTTCAGTGAACTCTTTCCAATTTTTCCACATCCTTCTTGTAGTGTGGGGCCCAAAACTGGACACAGTACTCCAGATGAGGCCTACCAATGTCGAATAGAGGGGAACGATCAATCCCTCGATCTGCTGGCAATGCCCCTACTTACACAGCCCAAAATGCCATTAGCCTTCTTGGCAACAAGGGCACACTGTTGACTCATATCCCGCTTCTCGTCCACTGTAACCCCTAGGTCCTTTTCTGCAGAACTGCTGCCTACCCATTCGGTCCCTAGTCTGTAGCAGTGCATAGGATTCTTCCGTCCTAAGTGCAGGACTCTGCACTTGTCTTTGTTGAACCTCATCAGATTTCTTTTCGCCCAATCCTCTAATTTGTCTAGGCCCCTCTGTATCCTATCGCTACCCTCCAACATATCTACCACTCCTCTCAGGTAGTGTCATCTGCAAACTTGCTGAGGGTGCAGTCCACGCCATCCTCCAGATCATTAATGAAGATATTGAACAAAACCAGCCCCAGGACCGACCCTTGGGGCACTCCGCTTGATACCGGCTGCCAACTAGATATGGAGCCATTGATCACTACCCGTTGAGCCCGACAATCTAGCCAGCTTTCTATCCACCTTGTAATCCATTCATCCAGCCCATACTTCGTTAACTTGCTGGCAAGAATACTGTGGGAGACCGTATCAGAAGCTTTGCTAAAGTCAAGGAATAACATGTCCACTGTTTTCCCCTCATCCACAGAGCCAGTTATCTCGTCATAGAAGGCAATGAGATTAGTCAGGCATGACTTGCCTTTTGTGAATCCATGCTGACTGTTCCTGATCACTTTCCTCTCCTCTAAGTGCTTCAGAATTGATTCCTTGAGGACCTGCACCATGATTTTTCCAAAGATTGAGATGAGGCTGACTGGCCTGTAGTTCTCCGGATCCTCCTTCTTCCCTTTTTTAAAGATGGGCACTACATTAGCCTTTTTCCAGTTGTCCGGGACCACCCCCTCAACATAGCTGAGGCCTAATACAAATATTGTGAACATCACTGCTGGGAACGTCCATTCCACTCTATTGAACGTTTTTGCTGCATTCATTTTGGTGTGCATTTAGAGTGATAATTAATATGCATATTGTTAACCAGTGCTCTGTTCCTCATAAATGCCTTGATTGTTAGTTTTTTCCAGCAAATATTTTACAATCAAACTTCAGTCTTAAAATTGGGCTATATCAAATGATGTTCTTTGGAAGAAATAAAAATGGTGGCCGAGATAAGACCATTTAGTGGCTTCCCCTTCTTCAAGAAAACTACTACCGGCTTGTCAAGAAGAGAAAAATGAATTCTTCCACAAATTTGTTCTAGTTCTCAGTTCAGGCTTGGGTACCTTTCCAGATGCAGAATTACTGTAGCTTCCATCATCTGTACTAGTTTACCCCATTTTCCATTGTTTTCTTTTTACAGATAAAATTGGGAGTAGTTGATGTTAGAGAAAGTGATAGAGGAACAAAATTATTAAATTGAATTTATCCTAGCGATAGAAAAAAAGGACAAGATCTCCAGCGGCTGTAAGTTGGCATAGCTAGCTCCATTGACACCAATGGCAACCATTAACCTCTGATGAAGATCTGGCCTGTAATGTCGCCCTCTTGTTGTTTTTAAATTTGGAAGTGCAGTTCTACTCTGCAAAGATTGGTTATGAAAGTGTGGGGCTCTATTCAAGGTAAAAATGGCATTTTCTTACTGAACAGATTTTCTTCCTGAGGGTATTCAGTCATATTTGCACTTCTGAGAAAGAAATAAGTTTTTACTCCTAATAATCCTGAAAAACCAATACAACTAAGAGGGAGTGGACTAGGCTGAAGTCTTTCTTCTTATGTATCATCAACAAAATTGTTAACAAAGTTCCACTTAATTGCACATATATAAACCTATTGAAGATAATTGTGCGAGAGTTCTGGTCTGAAAAACATTGAGGCTAAATGGAGAAATGGAATTGTGGGCCTGATCCTGGGATGAAAGCTATCATCAGTCTCCCCTAAGAGTAAAAATTTCCGCTCTGAATATCCGTCTCTACTCAGAGTGGTTTAGCAACACTGAACCTCATTTTAGTCATGCCTTTTATTGCTTTTTAACAGCTTCCATTGTATGTATGTCTAATAAAGGGTATGAGGTCAGCTGTATTAGTTTAGTATATTGAGATTAGCTGGCTGCCCGTTAGTAATCATTGAATCATAGAAATCTAGGGCTGGAAGGGACAACGAGAAGTCATCTAGTCCATCCCCCTTGTGTTGAGGCAGGACCAAGTAAATCAAGAGTATCCCTGATGGGCATTTGTCCAACCTGCTCTTAAAAACCTCCATTGTTGGTTTATGTACATATACAATTGATAGTCTACGTGGACCTCTCTGTCGCCAGCAAAACATGTGTCTGCTTGGGCTCCTGTGCCTTTGGCAGGCTTGCATGGACTCAGCATTGTGTTGGCTAGCTTGTTCTCTTTCTGGAACAGTTTTCCTTCTCCAGAAGAGACCCTCCAACCTCACAAACCATAAAGCTAATCTTACTGGGTTTTGTTATTACTATTACACCAATTCCAGGGTTAACTTGTTAAAAATCTATATGATGCTGCTATGTTATCATTTGCTGTTTTACCTTGTACACATCAGCATGTCTGTGTGTATAAGAGAGAGAGAGAGGGCGCAACTTTTTTGAGGGGTATGGGAGGATATGTTTATAGATATGCACTACAGTGTATGAGACAAAATAGTAAATGATAACATAACAGCAAAAAAGCAATGTTTTTTTTAAGTTGAGCCTGGATTTAGTGTTGTAATACATTGATAATGTAACCATGGGTTTCAGAGTAGCAGCCGTGTCAGTCTGTATTTGCAAAAAGAAAAGGAGTACTTGTGGCACCTTAGAGACTAACCAATGTAACCATGCATAGACTTAAATGAGTGTGTGCCTGTATATACATTTATATGAGTGAATGAGAGAGAGAAAGTGTGTGTGTGTGTTTATATACACACACTTTCTCTCTCTCTCTCTCTCTCTCTCACTCACTCATGTAAATGTATATATGGGCACACACTCATTTAAGTCTGTGCATGGTTACATTATCAATGTATTACAACACTAAATCCAGGCTCAACTTAAAAAAAATTGCTTTTTTGCTGTTATGTTATCATTTACTATTTTGTCTCATACACTGTATACACACACACATACATACAAGCCTATACCATGGTGTGTATGCATAAAAGATTCTGGATCACATCCATTGCTGGCACAAACTGTTACAATTCTATTGACTTTAACAGAGTTGCACTTATACCAGCAGTAAATCTGGCCTCTTACTTATTTTCTGGTGTTAAGTATTTGTCCATACTGTCCATCTTATAGCTTCAGGTCCACATTAGTCTTGTTTAACTTTAACTTAAATGTCTTTAAACAATCTACAATTTAGAGCTGCTCTAGTGGTTTTGACTCTTTGAATCTATCTTTTGTGCATCATAAATGCAGAATGCTTGATTTTGATCATGTAACAAAGCTGGAGGCCGTATGTGCTTCACTGATCTAACCATGCCTCTCCAAATTTTAAAAGGGCTTATTATAGTATTTATTTGCATCTGTCAATTATTATCTTTTGTTTTTCTTGGTGAAAGACTGCTAAATAACTTAATGGCTTTCTGAAGGTTTTTAAATGTTTACTGTAATGCTAGAATGTCCACTAGAAGAAGTACTTCTGTCTTTAAACAGACAAAAATGAATGACAACTTATAACAGATTCAATGCGCTACACGCACTCATTTCAGAAAATACACACTTTATTTACACGGCCTCTTCTTTGGGTGCAAAATAGATATTGCTCAGTTGATGTTCATAGTTTATTTGTAAGAACAAACGGCTGAAAAAAAAAGTTGAAAATAAGCTATTAGAAAGATTACCTGAACAAAGGTTATACATTAAACTAGAAAACAGAAGCTTAAGAATAAATACCATTTAATTCTTATCTATAAGAAACATTCTTAACCAGGTTCACTGAAAATATGAGGTTTCTTGTGATTTTTACTTTCTCAAATCTCTTCAGAGGAAAGGGTATCTCCCAAGAGTAACCCCTGCTGAATGGCACTTTGTGATTAGAAACTCACTATTGCTAGCATTGCACTCCTGAATAGAAATGCTGGGTATCTAGGTTGGGGTAGGTGGCAATAGCTATTACTGGGCAAAATGGACAGCAGTGACGTTATCTAGTAGGGACTGTCACCATGAGGATTGCTAAATGAAATTTGTGGAAAGGCTGCTTTCAGTTTGAAATGCCTGTGAAATATGTGAGCTCTGGGGAAATGTGCTTATGAGGAGAGCAGTGCTCAGGGCACCAATGTTAGGGAGAGAATAATGGATTCATTTAAATGTGCCTGGGAATAATGTCAATATGTACATTAGAATGTTAACTAATATCCTCTATAGGCTTCCTTTAGGAGCTTTCTAGAGAAGGTATCCCGACTCCAATTATTCTAACACTCCAGATAATTAAGCCTGGTTTTTTTTGTTTATGTTTTTCCTGGAACTGCTCTTCAGAGCTGTACAAGCATATCCAAGGACAAGATTGTATCCTTGTAATGCCCAGAAGATGATGTTTTCCCCCCAAATCCCACAATGTTTTGCCACATTGTTTAGCACTAGAATGGCATTTAAACTGTTTTTATCAAAATGTCTGAACACTGTTTACATATTGTGGGCCCGATCCTGTGGATCTGACATGAATAGTTCCAATGAAGTCAACAAGACAACATGAATAATTAAAAAAACAAAAACAAATTAAAAAGGCCGTTCTTTTGGGAGCCTAGCTTCTCCCAAAAAACACTGACTTTTTTTTGTCAACAAAAACAACACATTAACTATGCTCCACCTACGTGGACATTGAAATATAATTTGTTAAGTCTTTTAGTAGGCTCATCTCCAAAACATCTAACTGGTATAGCCCTTTTACTTAGCTTAGACTCTGCCCTTGACAGGTGTTTCTATAATATTGCTTTTGGATGCACCAGAGTTGCTTCATTCTTACTGTAAGGTAGATGTCTGTCTAATGAGTGCAGGACGCTATTATGAGAAGGCTCATTCCTTGTATTCTCACAGAAGAGGCTCAGTCGGAAATAGTGAGCTGCGTTAGGAAACCTGGTACGATTGCTGACCCAGCCCCTTTCTACAGAAAGTCACGTGTCAATATGTGGTGCAAAAATGTCTCTTCTCCCTCCCCCTCCCCCCCCAAAAGTGACAGGAAATATTTCCCTGTGACCATGAGACCCAGCAATTATAATTCCCTCTAAGTAAGGCTGCCAATAGGTCTCCTCTGCCACTTTTAGCTAGAGCCGAACATTGTAGCTAACATGCCTGTTCGCAAGAGTGAACAGCTGTGCTCGTGTTATACCCACCCTGTATTCTGTAAAATGAAGTGATTTTGAACTTAGGATGTTTAGGTTCCATAGCCCTTAAATTGGAAGCATTCTGGTGGGCTTCTGCACTCAATCACCACCTGTTGGCCAGCAGTTCTATCATCATGCCTCATGTCTTATGGATTTGCTACTATGTGGTGCATCTAGTCACATGCTTCTCTGTTCCCACCCCACCATCCCTGTGAAGAGGGCATACTGCACGGAAGGGTGTGCTGTGTTGGGGCTGCATGCACTAGTGTCCATGGAGTGTTCAGGTCTGTCAAAATTCTTCCTTTGCATACAGCCTGGTTACTCGCCATAGGCTTGTGCGCTGGGGACAGCATTTGTTCCTTTGATACTTGTCTAAGTGACTGGCCTTGGTCCTTCACGATGAAATAGAAGCTCTTTGTGCAAGGAGCGGAGTGATATAATAGAGCTTTTTTTTTTAAAAGACCTGAATTTGTGAAGGGGAAAAAAATTACCATGTCATATTTTCATAAATGCAAGAAACATTTTAAATGTTTCCGTTTAGTGTGCATGCACATATCTCTCAGGCAATTTTCTAAGGTGTTGGCTTATAGGGCTTCCTTGGAAACCAACTCGAGGGTCGCATACTTCACAGCTTCTACGGGCAGAGCACAGCACCTACCAGGAGATCCTTGCATTCCTCCATTTCCTCCCCCCCCCCACCCTCCCAAGGTCCCTGTTTGCCATTTTCCCATCGCCCTCTGATTCAGGGACTCCCTACAACTCACACTCACACTCTCATGCTGGTGGCTGTGTGTCCCCTTCCCCACTCCTTCCCACTCCAGGGGCTCTGTGTGCCCTTCTTCCCTCTCTACCATATGCCAACGTTCCCCATTTTCTGCCCCCATGGCAGGGGCTCTGTGTTCCTCCCTCAACTCCTTCCTCCCCATACCAGGGTCCCTCCCAACAGGAGTTCTATGTGCCTTTCATTTCTGCCTCACCTATATCAGGGACTCTCATTCTCCCTTCAATATGGCAGGAGCTCCATGTGCACCCCCATTCCCTTCCGTACCAGAGTCCCCTAACCGTCCCTTTGCCAGGGATTCTGTGCTCCCCTTCCCCCATATCAAGGTTTCTATGTGTACCCCTGTTCCCTCTTCTCTCCCTCCCAGGGGCTCTGCCCTCTATTCTACCTTTTGTCCCCCAGCCTGGAGGCTCTGTGTATCCCCAATCTCCCCCATCCCTCTATCAGTGTCCCCCAATCACCTTCCTGCCAGGGATCCTGTGTGCCCCATTCCCACATGCTATGGGCTGCGTGCACTCCCCATTTTCTTCCACCCTTACTGTTCTCTGTCTGGAAGATGTCATTCAGGGTGTTAACAGGTTACGCTCTATTGAGAAGATGGGCAGAGATGAGCTATGGGTATTGTTAAGCTGAAAGATGTTAATGGCTGCCTTCAGCCAGTTCTTTGATCTATAGACAATGGCAGAGGCATTGCGGATCTGTGGATCCAAACTGTGGATCTGCTAACCAGAGGAAAGGGCAATCTGTGCCCCTCATTCCCACCCCCCCACACACACACACACATACATTTATAGGGTTCTTCCCATTGATGCCTAGAATGTTTCCTGATATTTTGGAATTGATCAGATACACCATTCAAAAGTTACCATGGTACAGACAGACAGACACAGAGAGAAATTCCAGCAACTTGAGCATTAGGCCTTTGAAAATTCAGCCAATTATTCTAAGATCATACAAACTATTTTACAGATTTGTTGTTGGTATATTTAGCTGTCCGTTTATCTTAAGAACTTAAGAACCTGACTGTGCCTTTAAGACACAGGCCAGGACTAAGTGATGCAGAGCATCCTGTCTCCTGAGGAAGCTCCAGAGGAGATGGTCTCTCAGGAGACACAGTCCCTGCCAAAGCTATGTAGTACACAAAAGGAATGTGCAAGCTGTGCTATCACTCTTTGTTCTGTGTTTGTACAGCACCTAGCACAATGGGGTCCTGGTCCATGATTGGAGCTCACTGGCACTCCAGTAATACTATTACTACCAATAATAATTCATTTGGATGCAGTCTACAGGCGTTGAGTTTTACTTTTCCCCAGGAGGTGTTCCATCCCAGCTCTGGCACAAGGCCCTGCCCCACTCTACCCCCAGCCCCCACCAAGACTCTACCCTCGCTTCACCTCTTCCCACCCCCACTTTTCCCCCTCTTTCAAGGTCCCGCTCTGGCTCTCCCAAGGTCCTACCTCTTCCCACCCACCACCGCTCCGCTCCACCCCCTCCCTGAGACCGCCACTCGCTGCTCTCCGCCCTCCCTCAAGCCCCTCCCTGAGCTGCCAAACAGCTGTGGCTGGGTAGGTGCTGAGCACCTACGTTTTTGTTTTTTTCCCCATGAGTGCTCCAGCCACAGAGTCAGCGCCTATGATGCAGACTGCTCCTCGACCAGTTCCTGCCTTTCCCTGGGCAGAGGGGCTGTGATTATCCCTGGCCCTTGCATGGGGTGTACCGAGGTTGGGGTTAACGAAGACTTTGTGAGTTACCCCCCACCACCACAGAATAACATTCATGAGGGGTAGGCACACCCTTGCCATGTTTTAAGAGATTTTACAAAACACATGGCAATAGGAGAGGTTATTACATAAAGTTTCAGTTCCAACAGGGATTGGCTTTGTTTAGATTGAAGCACTTCAGCTCAATTTTTCTTCTTCCCCCCACCCCCCTCACTTGCTCCTGGAAAAAGCGGGACAGAATTGACAAGGGGAGGAGAAGGAAAACGAACACATGTTTTTCTTTCCCAATTTTGTGAGAAAAACAGAAAATTTTAAACCAATCCAAAGAGGCCCTTTTCAACACAAAACATTTTTGTTGGGAAAAATTTGACCAGCTCTAATAGCCACCCCTTACATAGCCAGCTGTAAGTGGGTATAGGATGGGATCTTCCTTGAATAGCTGTGTAAGGGCTAATCACCAACAAGACCATTATTTTTGTTGAAAGAGTTCCTTTTAATAAATAGAAAGCCCATAGTAACAGAAGCAACGTCAGCCCCCACCTAAACCACTTAAAGGTGAAAAAAAAAGATCATTTCATTATATGTTTTAATTTACCTTTTTGTTTGCAATGTTGTAGCTGTGTTGGTCCCAGGATATTAGAGAAACAAGGTGGGTGAGGTAATATCTTTTATTGGACCAACTTCTGCTTGTGAAAGAGACAAGCTTTTGAGCTACACAGACCATTTCTTCGGGACTGCATAGCTTGAAAGCTTGTTGCTTTCACCAACAGAAATTGGTCCAACAGAAGATATTACCTCCTTGACCTCATCTCTTTTTAATTACCATTTTGTAAGAAATACATTTTGACCATTCGTTTTTATATTGTAACCCCCTCATTATATTTACCTTTGTCATTAAATCTTGCTGGTAAAATGGTATTTAGCTCAAAAAAATCTGCAAGAAAACTAACATTATAAGCCCCCATTTAAACTAGGAAAATGATCCATTGCCGATAATGACTGTCACCAACATGTTTTCTCCGACCATGCCAACTCTCCTCTTCAGCAGGTATTGAAAGTGCCTACTTAATAATAGAGATTGGATAAAAATTCCTTCAACACCATCCTTGATAGTTATCATACTTTCCCTGTTGAAAATGTTTTTCTTTTGTTTCCTCACTCCCCCATCTACATTAAAACTAAACCATTTTCAGTGGCCAGGAGAACTCATTTCAGCTAGCCATTGTCAGCAGTGGGTTATTCTCCTAGCATGGAATGGGGCCTTAATGTTATATGCCTTTCAAACTTTTGCTGCAGAGCGCTGGGACTGGGTGAGATCAGAGAATGGGAATGATTTGCTATAGGGAACTATTCACATTAGCAGAAAGGTGGACTACATGATTTAACAAGTCTTTTTTTCATTTTCTGACTTTATGATTTGTCTTTGATAATATAAACAAACTAGCGGAGAAGGAACAAAAAGAACGTTGAGGGCACAGCACATCCCTTGGCCCGTGCCACTTCCTGCAGCCCCCATTGGCCTGGAGCAGCGAACTACGGCCAGTGGGAGCCGCGATCAGCCGAACCTGTGGACACAGCAGGCAAACAAACCGGCCCGGCCCGTCAGGGGCTTTCCCTGAACAAGCAGTGGACCGGCTTTGAGAACCACTGGGTTAAGACAAGCAAATAAGGAAAATGAATTTAATTTAAAGCCTAAGTGAGACATGTGTATGTTACTAAACACAGTGGGCCAGATTCTGATTGCAGTAACAGTGATGTAAATCCAAAGTAACTCCATACTTTCACAAAAAGAAAAGGAGTACTTGTGGCACCTTAGAGACTAACAAATTTATTTAAGCATAAACTTATACTCCTTTTCTTTTTGCGGATACAGACTAACACGGTTGCTACTCTGAAACCTCCATACTTTCAGTGGAGTAATTTTATGTTGCCACAGGTGGAACCAAGATCAGAATTTGGCCCACTGAATTCTAGTTTTTATAGCAAATGCCTAGGGGGAAAATCAATCAACTGTCTGTGGTATACCAATAGTTCTTATGGCTTTGTAAAGAGTTTCCTGTGTTTAGAAGACTGGGTTCTGTTTCCCCCAGAATCCAACATATGTTAAATTTAACATTTTGCCACAGGCATTGGAAGTATCTGAACTACTCTGAACAATTAATTTTGAAATGTTTGCAACACATTATCTAAGGGCTTATCTACATGGGAAAATTGACTGGAATAGTTATTGTGGAGTAATTTTTATGGTAATGAACAGTCATTTTTTCCAGAATAATTACTCTGTTTTAGAACCATACTAATTATTCCAGAATAAAGTGACTTTATTTCACAACAGAGTGTCCACAAAAGGAGCTATTGCAGAATAATTTATTGTGCAATAGCTATTCTGGTCAATTTCCCAATGTACACAAGCCCGTAGGTAAATGGTTCCCTTAACTATTCAATACAGACCTCATCCAAAGCCTGATAAAGTCAACAGAAAGACTTTACTGACTTCAGCGGTTATGGATAAGTCCCATAGTTCAACTATAAAGATTGCTGTAACTAAGGTATCTTATTTAATGTAACTGAAATGTGCAAAGTAATTTGGCTCTTTTATCCTATTTTTGACTCTCTAAAGAAATGTGTTAAAATGTAAAACAACAATGCTATGGGAAAAAGTGGGGGTTGCTCATTTTGAAAACATAACACAGGTCAGCCTGACCTTTATTCAAAGACAGAGAATACTCATCTCACTTTGGAAACTAAAACTCTTCATTAATGGTTTAAAAGGCATATATTTTCATGGCTGTACATCCTATTCTGAAAACAAGTTTAATAAAAATTAAATGTCAGAACTTGAATATTTTATTATTGAATACAAAAATACTATCTATGTAAAAAGAATAAGTTAGTTTATTTACAGTACTTTACACTATTCTGCTCTAGGACTTCCTTAGTAATGGATTTATTTGTATACATGCCTTTATAACTTTGCACAAAGCATCTCCAGCAGCATGTCATCCATGTTCACTGTTCCAATGATGGGCCTAAAGAATAGTTCGGCAATTACGTTAGCATTAATGGATCTTAGCAAGGAAAGAACAACATTCAGCTTGGCAAATCTGGCCTGGTCCCCTCGATGTAGCAGTCTGACGTGTTCATTTAGAGCTTGCTGTGCTTCCCTCTGCAGTCCCTGGATATATTGTACACACTGCAGCCCTGGCAGATCTGAAAGAAAAACAGGAAACTAAATGTCCGTTTACAAAGTTTTTATCTATAAAACAACTCATGGAAGTTGGCCATCCTGCAGCATGCCAGCTAAATGGTAACTCATAAACATCAATATAAAGTTTCTTAGATGAGGAACAAGCCAAACATAATTACCTTTCTGCATTAAAATGATTCAGCTAGAGATATTATATCCAACTTGCACGTAGATATGCACAGATTTTAACAGTGCAATCCAAAATCTCACCGCGTTGCTGTTCTGGACATGCAGTGCTGCTCTTAGTTATGCAGTGCTGCTCTTAGTTATGCAACAACAAATTTAGATTGCAATGATTTTCCAATATTCATATTTTTTAAAAATATATAACTTGTAGGTGATAAAATATGGACGACCAGTATGGATTATTACCTTGATCTTCAAGGTGCCAAATATACCATGTAAATAGTAAAGATAACAATAAAAGGAACAAGTTTGCTAATAACTTGTTGACCACTAGGAAATGCTCTACTCATATTAATGTGTCCTGCTGACAGCTACATTGGAACAAGCTCCACATTGCAGATGATAAGCAAGTTAACTCCAAGTTGTGATAGGATGTTTGCTTTCTAACTAAACAAAATAGGGGAGTTGGAGTTGTTTTCAAGTTCAGTACCTTTTCTTCTTGGTCTAAGTTTAACAATATTAATTAAAACATTCCAGTAGTATATCTGAGCACAACAAGCTGTTATATTTCAGGTAGGTTTTTAAAAATAAAAATCAACTGTTAACATATCTGACTTTATTGTGAGATTATATAAAAATATTGCTTTTTAAACAAACTATGCATACATATATACAAGCTTTCCTCATTTAATCTAACCAGATTCTGTTTCTAAATCTTGAGATGATAATTTTTTATTCTTTGAAAACCTTATCTAGCACACTTTGAGCCATTAATTTTTCTTAACTGCAGTTATGAATTACCACCTGATTATTTTAAGAAACCAAACCATAATGCTTACCGTATGGCTTGTGGTGCAGCTGTTGAATTTGCAAAGTTGCAAGTTCAGAAATAAAAATACAGTGACTATTACTATCACTAACCAACCTCCGTGGATTAATTTTTTGTAACAAAGAAAGTGGGCAGAAGGTGTAATCCTCAGAAGCAATTATTTAACACAAAATAAAAAGCACTCTAGCTAGTTGCTTAGTCGTCATGTATGAACTGTAACTGGAAAGATCCCTATCAAACGCCTCGACGAACAGGAAAGAGGAGAGATTTTTCTCATAGGATGAAAGAGAAATAAATGTATACTGCCCACCCCACGCGACATGTCATTTAGTACTAGTGGCTTTTAGACTCTAATTAAGCTGGACAAAGCGCTCTCCACCTGAAAAGGATCCCACAGCACCACCTCCTATTCTTCCCTTCTCTCCCCAACCACCGCAAAGGGCTTGTCTACACTTCAAATGCTGAAGCAGCACAGCTGCTTCAATGTAGACACTACCTGTGCGGACAGCAGGAGTTCCCCTGTTGCTGTAGTTAATCCACCTCCCTGAGATGCCCCAGCTAGGTCCACAGAAGAATCACAGGGACTTAGCTTGGTTTAACTATGCTGCTCAGAGGTGTGGATTGTTCACACCCTGGAGTGATGTAGTTAAACCAACCTAATTTTCCTAAAAAGAAAAGGAGGACTTGTGGCACCTTAGAGACTAACCAATTTATTTGAGCATAAGCTTTCGTGAGCTACAGCTCACTTCATCGGATGTAGCTCACAAAAGCTTATGCTCAAATAAATTGGTTAGTCTCTAAGGTGCCACAAGTCCTCCTTTTCTTTTTGCGAATACAGACTAACACGGCTGCTGCTCTGAAACCTAATTTTCCTAGTGTGTGGCCCAGGCCAAAGTTTTCCAATTGTTGGGAGGTTGGACCTATATGGGAAAATGATAGTCTGTCCGTCTTCTAGGGCTGCCACCTCTGAGATAGAAAAAACAAAAAACCCTAGCACCCCAGGCTGCTCTGAGCCCATGAAATGGGACAGCTGGCAGTGCCTACTGAGCATCCTTACAGATTTCCCTGGACAGCTTCCTCCTGGGCAAACCTGGCAAGGTGGCAACCCTCCCCTCCCCCCTTTCCTTCCCCCAGTGCATGTAACGCAAGCTCCCTTCAACAGGAAAAAAAAAAAAAAAAAAAGCTCTAGCTTTCAAGTGTTTCCCCTTGTCAGCTCCTTCTGTCAACCTCCCTCCAGTCCCGCTCTCTTCTCCACCCCACTTGGCAAGGGATCAAACGGGGCAATGCCCAGGCGGTGCCCCTGAGAGGGGAATCCCCGTCCCGCAAGGCGCCGGCGGCAGCAGCCCCGGTTACTCACCCGGGTTGAAGAGCACAGTCCCCTTGAGGTAGGCGTACTCCTTGGTGCTGATGTCCAGGCTCCAGCACTTGGCCAGGAAGCCTTTGATGGCCTGGATCTCGCCGGCCGAGGGCAGCTGCGGGCTGCTGCTCGGCGGGGGCTGCTGCTGCTCCTGCCGCCGGCCGGTTAGTAGCCGCTGCAGCATGCTGGGCTCCGCCGTCTCCACCGTCTCGAAGTGCACCCGCTCCTGGGCCAGCCCCAGCACCAGCAGGGCAGCCCAGCAGCTGCGCACCAGCACCAGCTGCTCGTCCAGCGGCAGCTCCTGGAAGCAGGGCACGCTCTTGACGAAGCGCAGGGTCTTCACCAGCACGGCCGAGGCCGCCTTGCCCGCCACCTGCGGGCTGCGCAGGGCCACGCGCCGCCGCGAGCCGCACGAGCAGCCGGGCCCCGGAGCCTCCTCCGGCGGCGGCGGCGGCGGCGGCGGCCCCGCCGCTGCCTCCTTCCGCTCCTCGCTCTTGAGGATGTTGTAGAGGATGCTGCTCTGCCTCCGGCGCTCCGTGCAGCAGCGGCAGCCGGCCACGCACGCCATGGCGCCGCGGGGGGTGGGGGGGGACAGGGGGGGTCCCCTCCTGCCTGCTGGGCTGAGCCAGACGGGGAGCTCCCGCTGCTTGTCCCTTAACTTATTTATACCGTGTGCGTGCGTGTGCAGCCGCGCTGTGGCTCAGCCGTGCCAGGGGGCAGACGCTCATTACTGGCTGAGAGAGAGAGCGAAAAAAATCCTCCTCCTGCTGCTGCTGCTGCTGCTCTCGCTCGCCTCCTCTGCTGCAACTGCGGTGGCTAGAGGGAGCCTGAGAGCTGCTGGCTCCAGGTTGCCCCTGGCTTGAGGGCCATATTCATAGGAGATTAGGGTTGGAAGGGACCTCAGGAGGTGATCTAGTCCAGCCCCCTGCTCAAAGCGGGACCAATCCCCAACTACATCATCCCAGGGCTTTGTCAAGCGGGACCTTTAAAAACTTCTAAGGAAGGAGATTCCACCACCTCCCTAGGTAACGCATTCCAGTGTTTTACCACCCTCCTAGTGAAAAAGTTTTTCCTAATATCCAACCTAAACCTCCCCCACTGCAACTTGAGACCATTACTCCTCCTTCTGTCATCTGCTACCACTGAGAACAGCCGAGCTCCATCCTCTTTGGAACTCCCCTTCAGGTAGTTGAAGGCTGTTATCAAATCCCCCCTCACTCGTCTCTTCTGCAGACTAAATAACCCCAGTTCCCTCAGTCTCTCCTCATAAGTCATGTGCCCTAGACCCCTAATCATTTTTGTTGCCCTCCGCTCCACTCTCTCCAATCTGTCCACATCCCTTTGGTCGTGAGGGGACCAAAACTGTACGCAATACTCCAGGTGTGGCTTCACCAGTGCCAAATAGAGGGGAATAATCACTTCCCTCAATCTGATGACAATGTTCCTACTAATGCAGCCCAATTTGCCGTTAGCCCTAACGAGGGCACACTGCTGACTCATATCTAGCTTCTCATCCACTGTAATCCCCAGGTCTTTTTCTGTAGAACTGCTGCTTAGACAGTCGGTCCCCACCCTGTGGCAGTGTATGGGATTCTTTCTTCCTAAGTGCAGGACTCTGCACTTGTCCTTGTTGAACCTTATCAGATTTCTTTTAGCCCAATCCTCCAATTTGTCTAGGTCACTCTGGACCCTATCCCTACCCTCCAGCGTATGCTCCAGCCTTACTCGCGGATCGCTCCCTGCCTTGCTTTCAGGCGTCTGTGTGGGGGGAGAGATGCAACATTTTACACCCACTCCTCCCCCTTCCCCTTTCCAGAGGCACTCTCTGAAGTGGGGCAAGGGGCTGAGCTGCCATGCGCCTCTTCCCAGAGCACTGGACGCTGCCACCTGCCTCTGCCCGCAGGCGCTGCTCCGCACAGCAGGGGCCCCACAGAGCACTGGTTACATCTGCAAGTTTGGGGAAGGGACCTTTGAATCCAGCACTCCATGGAACCTGAGCTCTGGGGCCACATGTTGGTAGACAGGCAGTTTCGCACTCGAGAGTCCCCGCAGAGTTTTCCCCAATCTCTCTGTGGGAGGGGCCGTGCAGGGTGGGAATTCCCTAAGGGAAAGGCAAGGCTGGGGGGAATTCCATGGGGTATTCCCAAAGGAGGGAGCACATGGGGCACATAAATATAGGGTGTTACACTGGCACCAACTGAGAATTATATGGTGGAAATGCCTCCGTTTATGCCAGTCTTCGTTTTTTACATTCCCAGTGCTAAATTAACCTGAGGCTCTAGGCCAGTTTCCTTAAAGAAGGGGGTAAACAGGTGCAACCTCCCCTACACTATGGGGTACCGAGAAGAGCAGAGCTGGAAAGTGGCTGCGTAGGCTCAGTAGTCTCTGCCAGCAGAGCTATAACACGTTGGGTGAGATTTAAAGATGCTATCCCCCAGCAGAAAGCTTGAGGAAGGGAAGGGTAGGGATCCCCCACCATCACAAAAAGGTCAATCAATTTGGCAAAGGAAGTTGAATGTTCACTACCTTTCACCGGGTTTGGGTAAATCTGGCCCTATGTATTTTATATACCTATTTCATCTTCCTATGTTGTTGTTTGCGAACCATCCATCATCTTAAACAATTATGTCTTCTCACCTTCTGCTATATTATTAAATCAGTTCAATGCCTTTTTTGTTTCAGTTTTCACCAAAAAGGTTAGCAGTGATCAAGCGTCTAACATCCGTGTAAATGGGCTAGGATCTGAGGCTAAAATAGAGAAAGCACAAATTCAGAATTATTTAGACAATTTACATATCTTCAGGTCATCAGGCCTTACAAAATACATCCTGGAATACTTAAAGAACTGGCTGAAGAGATCTCTGAGGCAATAGCACTTATTTTTGAGAACTTGTGGAGAACAGGAGAGATCCCCAACTGTAGACCACTCAGCTTAACTTTGGTACCCGGAACGATAATTGAGCAAATCATCAATCAATTTGTAAGTGCCCAGACGATAAGGTTATAACTAACAGCATGGATTTGTCAAGGATCAATCATGTCAAACCAACCTAATATCCTCCTTTGACAGGGTAACAAGCCTTGTGGATGGAGGGGAAGGAGGGAGCAGTAGATGTCATATATCTCGACTTAGCAAGTGATACTGTCTAAGATGACTTTCTGATAAACTAGGGAAACACAGCCTAGACAAACCTACTCTAAGGTGGGTGCACAACTGCTCAGGAAAGCCTACTCAACTACAATCAAGCTGGAAGGGCATATAGAGTGGGTTCCCACAGGGATCTGTCCTGGGTCTTGTTCTATTCAATATTGTCATACATGATTTGGATCGTGGCCTAGAGAGTATATTTGTAAAGTTTGCAGCCAGTACCAAGCTGAGAGGGGTTGCAAGAACTTTGGAGGACAGGAATAGAATTCACAATGATCTCGACAAATTGGAGAAATGGTCTGAAACAAATAGGATGAAAGTCAACAAAGACAAATGCAAAGTACTGCATTTATGAAAGAGATTATCTGGGATGCTCCCAGTTCCATGCATGGGGCCAGTTAGACAGGCAGAACTGCAGAGTCTCAATGTGTGGATGAGATGACGGCTTAGATTTATTAGGAACTGGGGAAACTTTTGGGATAGGGGGAGCCTATACAGGAAGGATGGACTCCACCTAAACCAAAATGGAACCAGATTGCTGGCACTTAAAAAGGTCATAGAGCAGTTTTTAAACTAAGAGCTGGGGGAAAGCTGGCAAGTGCAGAGGAACACATGGTTCGGACATCCCTTAGGATGGGATCCCTTAGCAGGGTCTGATCAGAAACAGTCAAATAAAAAAGATTCTCATTTAATTACATTGTGTAATGGCAGACAGCTAAAAGGAGACAAGTTTTTAAAGTGCTTATATACCAATGCTAGAAGTCTAAATAATAAGATGAGTGAACTAGAGTGCCTCGTATTAAATGAGGATAGTGATACAATAGGCATCGCAAAAACTTGGTGGAATGAGGATAATCAATGGGATACAGTAATACTAGGGTATAAAATATATCGGAAGGACAGAACAGGTTGTGCTTGTGGGGGAGTGGCATTATAAGCATAGAATCAAATGAAGTAAAAATCGTAAATAAATCAAACTGTACCATAGAATCTCTATGGATAGAAATTCCATGCTCTAATAATAAGAATATAGCGGTAGGGATATATTTTCGACCACCTGACCAGGATGGTGATAGTGACTGTGAAATGCTCAGGGAGATTAAAGAGGCTATTAAAATAAAAAACTCAATAATGGGAGATTTCAATTATCCCAGTATTGACTGGGTACATGTCACCTCATGAGAGGATGCAGAGATAAAGTTACTTGACACCTTAAATGACTGCTTCTTGGAGCAGCTGGTCCTGGAACCTACAAGAGGAGAGGCAATTCTTGATTTAGTCCTAAGTGGAGCACAGGATCTGGTCCAAGAGGTGAATATAGTGGACTACTTGGTAATAGTGACCATAATATAATTAAATTTAATATCCCTGTGGCAGGAAAAACATCACAGTGGCCCAACACTGTAGCATTTAATTTCAGAAAGGGGAGCTACACAAAAATGAGGAGATTAGTTAAACAGAAATTAAAGGGTACAATGCCAAAAGTGAAATCTCTGCAAGCTGCATGGAAACTTTTTAAAGACACCATAATAGAGGCTCGACTTAAATGTATACCCCAAATTAAAAAACATAGTAAGAGAACCAAAAAAGAGCCACCGTGGCTAAACAACAAAGTAAAAGAAGCAGTGAGAGGCAAAAAGGCATCTTTGTAAAAGTGGAAGTTAAATCCTTATGAGGAAAATAGAAAGGAGCATAAACACTGGCAAATGAAGTGTAAAAATACAATTAGGAAGGCCAAAAAATAATTTGAGGAACAGTTAGCCAAAGACTCAAAGAGTAATAGCAAATTTTTGTTAAGTACATCGGAAGCAGGAAGCCTGCTCTATGATCAGTGGGGCCACTGGACAATCAAGGTGCTAAAGGAGCACTCAAAGACAATAAGGCCATTGTGGAGAAACTAAATGAATTTTTTGCATCGGTCTTCACGGCTGAGGGTGTGAGGGAGATTCCGGAACCTGAATCATTCTTTTTAGGTGACAAATCTGAGGAACTGTCCCAGATTGAGGTGTCATTAGAGGAGGTTTTGGAACAAATTGATAAACTAAACAGTAATAAGTCTCCAGGACCTGATGGTATTCATCCAAGAGTTCAGAAGGAACTCAAATGTGAAATTGCAGAACTACTAACTGTAATCTGTAACCTATCATTTAAATCAGCTTTTGTACCAGATGACTGCAGGATAGCTAATATGACGTCAATTTTTAAAAAGGGCTCCAGAGGTGATCTCGGCAATTACAGACCTGTAAGCCTGACTTCAGTACTGGGCAAACTGGTTGAAACTATAATAAAGAACAATATTGTCAGACTATAGATGAACATAATTTGTTGAGGAAGAGTCAACATGGTTTTAGTAAAGGAAAATCATGCCTCACCAATCTACTAGAATTCTTTGAGGGGGTCAACAAGCATGTGGACCAAGGGGATTCAGTGGCTATAGTGTACTTAGATTTTCAGAAAGCCTTTGACAAGGTCCCTCACCAAAGGCTCTTACACAAAGTAAGCTGCCACAGGATAAGAGGGAAGGTGCTCTCATAGATTGGTAACTGGTTAAAAGATAGGAAACAAAGGGTAGGTATAAATGGTCAGTTCTCAGAATGGAGAGGGGTAAATAGTGGTGTCCCGCAGCGGTCTGTTCTGGGCCCAGTCCTATTCAACATATTCATAAATGATCTGGAAAAAGGGGTAAACAGTGAGGTGGCAAAATTTGCAGATGATACAAAATTACTAAAGATAGTTAAGACCCAGGCAGACTGTGAAGAGCTACAAAAGGATCTCTCAAAACTGGGTGACTAGGCAACAAAATGGCAGATGAAATTTAATGTTGATAAATGCAAAGTAATGCACATTGGAAAGCATAATCCCAACTATACATATAAAATGATGGGGTCTAAATTAGCTGTTACCACTCAAGAAAGAGATCTTGGAGTCATTGTTGATAGTTCTCTGAAAACATCCACTCAATGTGCAGTGGCAGTCAAAAAAGCGAACAGAATGCTTGGAATAATTAAGAAAGAGATAGATAATAGGACAGAAAATATCATGTTGCCTTTATATAAATCCATGGTGCAACCACATCTTGAGTAGTGTGTGCAGATTGGTTGCCACATCTCAAAAAAGATATTTTGGAATTGGAAAAGGTTCAGAAAAGGTCAACAGAAATGATTAGGGGTGTGGAACAGCTTCTGTATGAGGAGAGATTAATAAGACTAGGACTTTTCAGCTTGGAAAAGAGATGGCTAAGGGGAGATATGATTGAGATCTATAAAATCATGACTGGTGTAGAGGAAGTAGATAAGGAAGTGTTGTTTACTACTTCTCAGAATACAAGAACTAGATGTCACCAAATGAAATTAATAGGCAGCAGGTTTAAAACAAATAAAAGGAAGTATTTCTTCACACAACGCACAGTCAACCTGTGGAACTGCTTGCCAAAGGATGTTGTAAAGGCCAGGTCCATAACAGGGTTCAAAAAAGAACTAGATAAAATTCATGGAGGATAGGTCCATCAATGGCTATAATCCAGGATGGTCAGGAATGGTGTCCCTAGCCTCTGTTTGCCAGATGCTTGGAATGAGTGATGGGGATGAATCATTTGATGGTTACCTGTTCTGTTCATTCCCTCTGGGGCACCTGGCACTGGCCACTGTCGGAAGACAGGATACTGGGCTAAATGAAACTTTGGTCTGACCCAGTAGGGACATTCTTATGTTCTTATATAATAATCAGTTGCACAAATACAAAATGGGAAATTACTGCCTAGGAAGGAGTACTGCAGGTGGGGACAATAGACAGTCACTAACTAAATATGAGTCAACATTGTAACACTGTTGCAAAAAAAAAGTGAACCTCATTCTGGGATTTGTCAGCAGGAGTACTTGTAAGCAAGACATGAGAAGTAATTCTTCCACTCAGCACTGATAAGGCCTGAGCTGGAGTACTGTGTCAAGTTCTGAGCACCACACTTGGGAAAGCTATGGACAAATTGGAGAAGACGTAATGGACAAGAGGTATTGGATTTAAATTGCAGCAATCGAGATTTAGGTTAGACATTAGAAAAAACTTCCTAAATGTAAGGGTGGTTAAGCACTGGAACAAATTACCTAGGGAAGTTGTGGAATCTCAGTCATTGGAGGTTTTTTAAGGACAGGTTAGACAAACACGTGTCAGAGATGGACTAATAATGTATAAATCCTGCCTCGGTGCAGATGACTTATCAAGTTCTTTTCAAGTCCGACATTTCTAAGATTATAGTATGAATTATATCACCAGTAAACACAAATATTCCCTTTAACCCCAACTTTCCAAAGATCAGTGCTTTGGGAATCAGTGTAATGAGGAAATAATCATTACAGAAATCTGGGGAGGGGGAGACCTAATGTGCACCTTAGGGAAGATGAATATTCTATATAAACCTGATTTTCTTCTCTTTCTGAACGAGCCATAAGTAATTGTGCTTTCTCAATCAGACTAATTTCAATTAATTATGTGCTATAAGGAATATTGTAATCCATTTAATCTGGATCTGTGTGCTGCACAAGAAGGAAACTTTGTGAGCTATTGTTCTATTGACTAGAAAAGCCTTGGAATAGATTGAAAGGGAATTGATTGTTGTGAGCGGTGCTCTCCACCTGTTGTCTCAGTAACTGATTTGATCTAAAGAGCAGTCTAAACTGGGAATGAGCTTCTTGAAAATACTTCCTGTTTTCAAATAAAACGAATAATTTGTTAAGGAAATATAAGTACATGCTTTGTGTTTCTGAGAAAATATAAGCCTTGGGTAAGACTCAGCCTTCAGTTACACCCATGATTCTTATCCAACTGTGTCAAGGTTCCTCCCCCACTCTGAACGCTAGGGTACAGATGTGGGGACCTGCATGAAAACCTCCTAAGCTTATCTTTACCAGCTTAGGTCAAAACTTCCCCAAGGTACAAAATATTCCACCCTTTGTCCTTGGATTGGCTGCTACCACCACCAAACAAATACTGGTTTGGAAACATCTTTCCCCCCAAATACTTCCCAAAACCTTGCACCCCACTTCCTGGACGAGGTTTGGTAAAAAGCCTCACCAATTTGCATAGGTGACCACAGACCCAAACCCTTGGATCTGAGAACAATGAAAAAGCATTCAGTTTTCTTACAAGAAGACTTTTAATAGAAATAGGAGTAAATAGAAGTAAAGAAATCCCCTCTGTAAAATCAGGATGGTAGATACCTTACAGGGTAATTAGATTCAAAACATAGAGAACCCCTCTAGGCAAAACCTTAAGTTACAAAAAAGATACACAGACAGAAATAGTTATTCTATTCAGCACAATTCTTTTCTCAGCCATTTAAAGAAATCATAATCTAACGCATACCTAGCTAGATTACTTACTAAAAGTTCTAAGACTCCATTCCTGTTCTATCCCCGACAAAAGCAGCATATAGACAGACAGAGACCCTTTGTTTCTCTCCTTCCTCCCAGCTTTTGAAAGTATCTTGTCTCCTCATTGGTCATTTTGGTCAGGTGCCAGCGAGGTTACCTTTAGCTTCTTAACCCTTTACAGGTGAGAGGAGTTTTCCTCTGGCCAGGAGGGATTTCAAAGGGGTTTACCCTTCCCTTTATATTTATGACAAACTGAATGGACATTCGTGGGTACAGTTGTGAGCAAACATCCCTTTATCCATAAATATCTTGGGCTTAAGAGGTTATATGTTTTTCGTGCAGTACTGTATAAGTGCAAGTTATTTACTATGAGTAAACACCAATTTTCCAAATGCATATCATCCAAAATTTAGGTTATCCAGAAGCCGCCTGTAGAATCTAAAATTAATTTATCTGCAACTCTGTAGTTAACATTTTTGACATGCCCAAGACATCATATATTTTGCACCTTCCCAGCATTTCAGATCACTGTTGACTCAAGAGCCCTTATCCAGTTTTCAGTCTGTGGTCCCGCCTCCTGAGGTCATGTAGTAATTTTTGTTGTCAGCAGGGGGTCATGATGCAATTAAGTTTGAGAACCCCTGATCTAGGCCATTCCCTTTGCCAGAATCAATTGTTCCCTAAGATATATTCTTTAGAGTTTTTTCCAATGTAGTTATCATATCTTTTTTTCTCCTCTTCTGTTTGTGATTCTTTGGGCCAAACTCAGAGGTGAATCTAACCAAGTCTTAGAAAATAGAGGGGTGGGTCTAAATTGGTGTAATTTATATTTTCTTCTGATTTCTTTAAATTCTGTTAATTTAGACCCCAATCCTGAATTTACACAGGCTTAACTTTACTCACATTAATAGTTTCATTCACTTCAATGGGTCTCCTCACATGGCTACAGTTAAGTATGTGTGTAAGTATTTGTAAGACCAGGTCTTTGGATTCCCATAATCTTACATATTTAGTTCTAGACTGTGACTTGGACTACATGCACAATCAGAGGTGTAAGGTAGAGTAAAAGCCTCCCTTAAAAATCTGCAAGATCATATAGAATTTGGTCCCTTAGAAGAGGTGGGTGAGGACTGAGGCAGAGCCTTGATTACAGGTATAACCTGGCAGCAAATTCTACCCCCAACCCTCGGAAGCAAGGGGGCAGCAGGGAAAGAATTATCTCTGAACGGTGTCTCTGAGGCACAGTTCTGTTCTATTCCATTTCAGGTACTTATGCCCCCCATTGCTGCCATATCTGAGTGCCTCACAATTTTTAATGTATTTATCTTCACAACAGCCCTGTGAAGTTGGGAAGTGCTATTTATCCCCATTTTACAGATGGGCAACTGAGGTTACAGAGAGGCTAAGTGACTTTCCCATGATGACACAGGAAGTCTGTGGCAGAATAGGAATTTGGTCCCCTAAGCCCTAGGCTAGTGTCCTAACCACTGCAGCATCTTTCCTGTCCTGAGGCAGGTGCAGCTTACATATTATCCCTTGCTCAGGGCTGTGCATTTAAGGTACATTGTAGGCTTCAGATTAAAAGGGTCAAATTCAGAGATGATGTGTACATTATGCCAGTCTACTCTCGCAAATTTTGCCAGTATAGCTATACTGGTTGCAATATTTCTGGTGTAGATGCAGTTTTACTAGCCTAAAAGCACTTTTGCTGGTGTATCCTATTTTGCTCTCTGAATTAGTATAAACTATACCAGCAAAAGCACTTTTTTTGCCAGCGTAAGCTGCATCTGCAGTGGAAGGGTTTTGCTAATACAGATGTTTTTAAATGTAGACTCATCCTAGACCCCAGCTGCCCTTGACATGAACTTAGAGCCCACTGTGAATGCTGAAACCTCTACCAATGTCTACACGAAATTACACATACCTGCTGAGGAGCTAAGCTCTCATCCACTCCTTATATTCCCTCCACTCACCCTGCGGACTATGTGGCTCTAGGAAGAAGAATAAAGGAGTTGGAGGCGCAAGTGGTGTTCTCGTCCATCCTCCCCGTGGAAGGAAAAGGCCTAGGTAGGGAGCGTCGAATCGTGGAAGTCAACGAATGGCTACGCAGATGGTGTCGGAGAGAAGGCTTTGGTTTCTTTGACCATGGGATGGTGTTCCATGAAGGAGGAGTGCTGGGTAGAGACGGGCTCCATCTTACGAAGAGAGGGAAGAGCATCTTTGCCAGCAGGCTGGCTAACCTAGTGAGGAGGACTTTAAACTAGGTTCACCGGGGGAAGGAGACCAAAGCCCTGAGGTAAGTGGGAAAGCGGGATACCGGGAGGAAGCACAGGCAGGAATGTCTGTGAGGGGAGGGCTCCTGCCTCATACTGGCAATGAGGGGCGATCAACAGGTTATCTCAAGTGCTTATATACAAATGCACAAAGCCTTGGAAACAAGCAGGGAGAACTGGAGGTCCTGGTGATGTCAAGGAACTATGACGTGATCGGAATAACAGAGACTTGGTGGGATAACTCATATGACTGGAGTACTGTCATGGATGGTTATAAACTGTTCAGGAAGGACAGGCAGGGCAGAAAAGGTGGGGGAGTAGCACTGTATGTAAGGGAGCAGTATGACTGCTCAGAGCTCCGGTACGAAACTGCAGAAAAACCTGAGTGTCTCTGGATTAAGTTTAGAAGTGTGTGCAACAAGAGTGATGTAGTGGTGGGAGTCTGCTATAGACCACCGGACCAGGGGGATGAGGTGGATGAGGCTTTCTTCCGGCAGCTCGCGGAAGCTACTAGATCGCATGCCCTGATTCTCATGGGTGACTTTAATTTTCCTGATATCTGCTGGGAGAGCAATACAGCGGTGCATAGACAATCCAGGAAGTTTTTGGAAAGCGTAGGGGACAATTTCCTGGCGCAAGTGCTAGAGGAGCCAACTAGGGGGGGTGCTTTTCTTGACCTGCTGCTCACAAACCGGGTAGAATTAGTGGGGGAAGCAAAAGTGGATGGGAATCTGGGAGGCAGTGACCATGAGTTGGTTGAGTTCAGGATCCTGACGCAGGGAAGAAAGGTAAGCAGCAGGATACGGACCCTGGACTTCAGGAAAGCAGACTTCGACTCCCTCAGGGAACGGATGGCCAGGATCCCCTGGGGGACTAACTTGAAGGGGAAAGGAGTCCAGGAGAGCTGGCTGTATTTCAAGGAATCCCTGTTGAGGTTACAGGGACAAACCATCCCGATGAGTCGAAAGAATAGTAAATATGGCAGGCGACCAACTTGGCTTAATGGTGAAATCCTAGCGGATCTTAAACACAAAAAAGAAGCTTACAAGAAGTGGAAGGTTGGACATATGACCAGGGAAGAGTATAAAAATATTGCTCGGGCATGTAGGAATGTTATCAGGAGGGCCAAATCGCACCTGGAGCTGCAGCTAGCCAGAGATGTCAAGAGTAACAAGAAGGGTTTCTTCAGGTATGTTGGCAACAAGAAGAAAGCCAAGGAATGTGTGGGCCCCTTACTGAATGAGGGAGGCAACCTAGTGACAGAGGATGTGGAAAAAGCTAATGTACTCAATGCTTTTTTTGCCTCTGTTTTCACTAACAAGGTCAGCTCCCAGACTGCTGCGCTGGGCATCACAAAATGCGGAAGAGATGGCCAGCCCTCTGTGGAGATAGAGGCGGTTAGGGACTATTTAGAAAAGCTGGACGTGCACAAGTCCATGGGGCCGGACGAGTTGCATCCGAGAGTGCTGAAGGAATTGGCAGCTGTGATTGCAGAGCCACTGGCCATTATCTTTGAAAACTCGTGGCGAACCGGGGAAGTCCCGGATGACTGGAAAAAGGCTAATGTAGTGCCAATCTTTAAAAAAGGGAAGAAGGAAGATCCTGGGAACTACAGGCCAGTCAGCCTCACCTCAGTCCCTGGAAAAATCATGGAGCAGGTCCTCAAAGAATCAATCCTGAAGCACTTGCATGAGAGGAAAGTGATCAGGAACAGCCAGCATGGATTCACCAAGGGAAGGTCATGCCTGACTAATCTAATCGCCTTTTATGATGAGATTACTGGTTCTGTGGATGAAGGGAAAGCAGTGGATGTATTGTTTCTTGACTTTAGCAAAGCTTTTGACACGGTCTCCCATAGTATTCTTGTCAGCAAGTTAAGGAAGTATGGGCTGGATGAATGCACTATAAGGTGGGTAGAAAGCTGGCTAAATTGTCGGGCTCAACGGGTAGTGATCAATGGCTCCATGTCTAGTTGGCAGCCGGTATCAAGTGGAGTGCCCCAAGGGTCGGTCCTGGGGCCGGTTTTATTCAATATCTTCATAAATGATCTGGAGGATGGTGTGGATTGCACTCTCAGCAAATTTGCGGATGATACTAAACTGGGAGGAGTGGTAGATACGCTGGAGGGGAGGGATAGGATACAGAAGGACCTAGACCAATTGGAAGATTGGGCCAAAAGGAATCTGATGAGGTTCAATAAGGATAAGTGCAGGGTCCTGCACTTAGGACGGAAGAACCCAATGCACAGCTACAGACTAGGGACCGAATGGCTAGGCAGCAGTTCTGCAGAAAAGGACCTAGGGGTGACAGTGGACGAGAAGCTGGATATGAGTCAGCAGTGTGCCCTTGTTGCCAAGAAGGCCAATGGCATTTTGGGATGTATAAGTAGGGGCATAGCGAGCAGATCGAGGGACGTGATCGTTCCCCTCTATTCGACATTGGTGAGGCCTCATCCGGAGTACTGTGTCCAGTTTTGGGCCCCACACTTCAAGAAGGATGTGGATAAATTGGAGAGAGTCCAGCGAAGGGCAACAAAAATGATTAGGGGACTGGAACACATGAGTTATGAGGAGAGGCTGAGGGAGCTGGGATTGTTTAGCCTGCAGAAGAGAAGAATGAGGGGGGATTTGATAGCTGCTTTCAACTACCTGAAAGGGGGTTCCAAAGAGGATGGCTCTAGACTGTTCTCAATGGTAGCAGATGACAGAACGAGGAGTAATGGTCTCAAGTTGCAGTGGGGGAGGTTTAGATTGGATATTAGGAAAAACTTTTTCACTAAGAGGGTGGTGAAACACTGGAATGCGTTACCTAGGGAGGTGGTAGAATCTCCTTCCTTAGAGGTTTTTAAGGTCAGGCTTGACAAAGCCCTGGCTGGGATGATTTAACTGGGAATTGGTCCTGCTTTGAGCAGGGGGTTGGACTAGATGACCTTCTGGGGTCCCTTCCAACCCTGATATTCTATGATTCTATGATTCTATGATTCTAATTCTAGATAGCAAGCTATCCAAAACCTTCATAATCTGTTTCCTCCATAAAGCATCTAGCACACTTCTGTGCACTGGGAATATTTAGGAATACAGATAGAATAAGGTACTCCTCATATATATATTTAGTATAAACTTTATACATTCTTTACTCTTCAGCCTTTCTTTTGTATTATACATTTGTCTTTAACACTAAGTTTGCAAAGCCAATGCAGGTTTTTCCTTAAAAAAAAAAAAATTACAGCACCTATCTTTTAATATATAAAGTTACATAGCCAAGAATAAGTGTTTCTGCCAAAGGATCTAATGTTACCTGCATGTGAATGAATACCATATTGTCTAAACATGCATAGACTTACACAAAGACATTAAAAAATAGCAGCCTTGAATATAAAGGTGATATGCTGCATTCTTGGCAGTCTTGTACTTTCATGTTACTCTTCAGTGTCTATATAGCTCATTGGATAGCACTCTTGTTTCTTGGCCAGAACACAGAAAGTTAAATTTCAGAAAAGGACTGGCATTCATATTTAATGCTGTCACAGCATAACTAGTAGCAGGGAGATACTTCACTGTTAGGGGCCAGATCCTGAGAGCTGCTGAGCACCTCTACTTCCCACAGATATTCTGTGCTGAGCAACACTGAAGTATACACTAGTTTTCAGCCTTCAGATGAGATGTTAAATTTAGGCCCAATCTGGTTGGTTACCTAGGTGGAAGTTAAAGATTCTCATGACTCTTTCTTAACAAAAATCATTGAGCCTGGTACCTTGGCCCCCATTACTTTTCTCAGTGGATTAGGTCATAATCCACCAGACTGCATGTGTTTTTCTGAACTGGGATGAACAGTTAAAGCAGTGAATAGGGATTTAGCTGCATGACTATTTGTTTTCCTCACAGATCCCTTTCAGTCTTACCCCATATGGCTGTCGTGTGTGTCTATACGAGTGTTTCTCATCCTCTTCAGGTTGACAATCCTTTAGTCAAAATCAAACATTTTCTCAATCCGCTTATTTTTATAGGAAATGTAAGAGTACAAATGTATCAATGATGGCATTAATAGGCCTATATAATTTATTGGTATGTATGTTTTGAGAGATTGACAGAAAATACTTGACCTTGAAAGATAACAGTGTATGGGGAGTGTAATTTTCATTGCTTTTGATTGTAATAAAATTTTTAATGCCTGGTGAATGCTGAAGCACCCACAGAAAAAAAATAGTGGGTGCTCAGCACTCACCAGTAAGTCCTGCCAATCAGCTTCTCCTCCTCCCCAACAGTGCCTCCCTCAGCTCCTCTCCCTCCCACCCGCCACTGTTCAGCTGTTTGACAAGAATGGTTTGTTTGACAAGACGGTTTGACAAGAATGGTGAAAGCCTAAATCTATATCACTAGAACTTTGGCAAACCAGCATGTGTGAGCGAAGTGTAGAAGCAGGGGTAATTTCTATCTGCTCTCTAGAGACCATACTAGATGTGTATAAACATATGCTGGTGGAACCCTTAAGTGGTCAGTCTGCAATTGGTAAATGATCTGAAAATGTTATATGCAGGGCTGGCAAGGAAACACTTTTCCCACCCCATGAGAATTTTTGACATTTCCAAACATGTTTCCAAGCCCAAACTGAGACTAATAGTCAAAATCTCAGGAAAGGTAGCTATTACCAGCAGGAGAGCGGGTGGGGAGGATGGGGGAGGGATCCTTTTGTAGTGATAATCAAGGCGGGCCATTTCCAGCAGTTGACAAGAACAGTAGGAGGGGAAATAAACAAGGGAAATAGTTTTACTTTGTGTAATGACACATCCACTCCCAGTCTTTATTCAAGCCTAAGTTAATTGTATCCAGTTTGCAAATTAATTCCAATGATTGAAGTGTCACATCATTTATTCTTTTCTCTACATAAAAGAATAACTGGGCACAAATCAGACTTCAAGAATTATACCATTCAAAAACCAGTGGGAGAACACTTCAATTTCTTTGGTCACTCAATTACAGACCTAAAAGTCGCAATTCTTCAACAAAAAAACTTCAAAAACAGACTCCAACGAGAGACTTCTGAATTGGAATTAATTTGCAAACTGGATACAATTAATTTAGGCTTAAATAAAGACTGGGAGTGGATATGTCATTACACAAAGTAAAACTATTTCCCTATGTTTATCTCTCCCCACTGTTCCTCAGACATTCTTGTCAACTGCTGGAAATGGTCCATCTTGATTATCACTGCAAAAGGTTCCCCTCCCCCCCCCTCCCCGGCCTCTCCTGCTGGTAATAGCTCACCTTACCTGATCACTCTCCTTACAGTGTGTATGGTAACACCCATTGTTTCATGTTCTCTGTGTATATAAATCTCCCCACTGTATTTTCCACTGAGTGCATCCGATGAAGTGAGCTGTAGCTCACGAAAGCTTATGCTCAAATAAATTTGTTAGTCTCTAAGGTGCCACAAGTCCTCCTTTTCTTTTTATAGTACAATAATACTGTAGACAATCAGTTGATTCAACTGCTTATTCTTTGGGGTTCTGACCCCATGCTCTCCCCCACGGGTGTCTGGACCCTGATTATCACATGTATCCTCCACAATATTTGGGGATGTTCCATGCACTGCCTGCTCTGCATTTAAACCAGATATTGCATTGCAATGTTTACTCCATGTTATTGCATCATCATGAGATATCATCACCACGTGTACTAGCAGTACAATACAGCAACGGATTATCATAGGTCTGCTATTCGAAGTGATATCTCCTCTCTTTCCTCTCCTTTCTATTTCCCCCAGCTGCTAAAATGTGCTAGGAGTAACTGAGAGGCCCCAGCAGCTTCAATTTATTTGCTTAGTGCCTCCCACTGTTTAGCATGTGTTAAGCAATGTGAGGAGCAGTAAGAGTCCTACCATTGGACTTAGAAAAATAAAATAAATGCATACTAATCTTCATTCTGTGAACCTCTCAAAGGCTGATTGTTTCACAGTTTAGCTGCCTATTTAATATTTCTATCCAGATCCATGCAGAAGCAGTTGCTTGCTCATGATATTTTGGCACAGGCCTCATGATTTTGGAATGCATGAGGTTGGCTATACTTTTAGAGTAGAGAAATTTTCAACAGAGAAACTAAACTGATGTAGCTACACCAGTGCAAACTCTTACCACAGACGTGTAAAACTGGGCGTGCACTAGTGCTGCAAGTAGGCTGCTTCTATTTGGGGTTTGCAGTCGTGTCGCTATAGTTATGTACTTATACAAGTGCAAATTTCTTTAACATGGACAGAGCCCTAAAGGGTAGTGTCTGTGTCTCTCTGTGTCTGTCTCCGCCTAGTCAAATGTTCTCTCTTTCCGAACACAATAAGTGATGTGCAACTAGTTTAACTGAGCAGTATCTGTGAACACACATAAAGAGTTATTATATTATGCATCTAGCAGAGAGTTGACAAAGGTGAAACTAGAGCTCCAGTAGCATTAATTTTAAAGTTCTACAGTACAATTCAGTAAACCACTGCATTTATATAACGTTGCTTCCTTTCTTTTCTGTGAAAGGGTCAGTCGATTCATTGTCACATTTTTGTTAGAAGATCTTGTATTAGTCATCTGTCTTCTTGAAGAACATGTGAATGGGATGTCTAATCTTACTGTATCTCTGATTCAGCCCTGTCTGCACTAGAAAAGAAATGCACATACTGAGGCATGATCTATACCTAGAAGTTTTGCTGTTCCATCTATATCCATTAGGACTGTGACAAAAATCACACCCCTGCCCAACATAGCAATACCGATATAACTGCATCTATACTTTGTCTTTTGCCAGCATAGCTATGTTGATTAGGGGTGTGATTTTGTTCATCCTCCTAACTGACATAGGTATGCCAGAAAAACTTTTATGTCAGACTTGGCCTCTGTGTGTGTGTGTGTGTGTGTGTGTGTAATGCATGTACAGGAAAGAAGAAAATAAAAGAAATATATTTAAGCTCATCATGACTGAACTGGCATGAACAACTAAGTTATTTTGGTAATATACCCATATTTATTAATAGGCAAAAATAACTTGACAGAGCCCAACACTGCTGTTGCTTCACATGTATAAAATTGAACTGCTAGGCCTGATTTTTCTTGGTTCACTTTGATCCGGGCTATTGGGCCTGTACTCCTGCTCTATGGTGCAGCAAGGGCACCCATTCTCAGGCTTCTGTCTCCCCTAGTGGTCACCTCTCTTTGGTATAGACTCACATCTCTCCACCTACTGACAGAGGTATCTCCAGGCTGAACAGTCCCCTGCCAAAAACAGGCTGCCTAAGCAAGCTTCTCTTGCCATCTCTTCAGAGACTAATAACAGAGTGACTGCCACCAGTTATAAATTATCACAGCACGTCTAAGAATAAAATAGGCTTGCACAAAGTAAAAGCACTACAGAGAAAATATATTAAAGACAATAAAAGAACTTTTACATGCAAGCCAATAAGCTTATCTAAGATCACCCCACCTCTAACATGGTCTCTCACCGAATCATTCCTTCAAAACCCCACAGAACAAGAAGGTAATTAGCATATAATTAGTTCCTCTCCTCTGGGCATAGCTTCAAATGGATGGAGTCCAAGTAGGTCATTTTCATTCCCCTCACCCGGAGGTATCTCTGAAGAAATCCACTTTACATACATTGTCCCAAAAAGTCCTTTGAAGTTCTTAACGTTTATATTAGTCAAGACCCTAGAAAAGTTATACACCATTCTACAATAAAATATAAACAATTGCATTTTTAATACAATGGATCCCAAAGGTATTAAACCTAATTTAATAAAGTTTATGTTAATTCCACAGAGTTTGTCCAAGATATTACAGGATATTGTCTGTCTGTCACACACTTCGCAGAATATTCTTGAATCACTACAAATATGAGCACAGTAGCTTTCAAAACAATAGTATAAATCTCCCTTAAAAAAAACAAGAATCATGTTCTAGTTCATGTTCATCTAATCAATATGGATGCCAGAGGCTATTGATTTAATCCTGATTAGACAGAAAGAGGCTAATTGTGTTCTTCCATGAACAGCAATAAAGCAATTTATATAAGAAATTAGAGAGCTTCCATGAGAGAATGCCATAATATTTTAAATCATGTTTATTTATCATTAAAAGATGGCAAATATACTACATCTTTTAATGTCTATATTCTTTTGTCTTGTTTCATTTAATATACCGAGCTAAAGCAAACTAATTTTTTCTCTTCTGTTGCTGTATATAACTCTCCACTAGTAATATGGGCTGTCTTGCTATCTATCCCCTTTACATTTGGTTAACATTAAGGATTTGTTGGTTCCACTATAATAGCAATGTGAAGAAACATAGATATCGGGGGTTGAGGTAAGTAGGAGTGACCCCCCCTTTACTGCATTCTTTACCATAGTATATGAGCTCCTGCTGGGGCGGGGTGGCCAACCTGAGCACAAGAAGGAGCCAGAATTTATCAACGTACATGCCAAAGAGCCACAGTAATACATCAGAAGCCCCCCATTAGCTCCCCGACCCTGCTCCCAGTGCCTCCCACACACCAGCAGCCCCACCGATCAGCACCTTCCCCTCCCTCCCTGCACCTCCCAATCAGCTGTTTCGATCAGCTGTTCCATGATGTGCAGGAGGCTCTGGGGGAGAAGCGAGGGCACGGCAGGCTCAGGGGAAGGGGCGGGAAGGGATGGAGTCGGGGTAGGGCTTGTGGCAGAGCCAGGAGTTGAGCAGTGAGCACCCCGCAGCATATTGGAAAGTTGGCACCTGTAGATCCAGCCCCGGAGTCAGTGCCTATACAAGGAGACACATAATAACTTCTGAAGATCTGCATGTGGCTCTGGAGCCACAGGTTGGCCACCCCTGTGCTGGGGGGTTGTTGCATCAAACAGGGAAGATGAGAGAGTTACAGTAGCTGTGAGAAGGTGAATAAGAAGAAAGGAATATGGATAGTGAGGATTAGAAGATACAGGACAAAAAGAAAAGGAGTACTTGTGGCACCTTAGAGACTAACCAATTTATTTGAGCATGAGCTTTCGTGAGCTACAGCTCACTTCATCGGATGCATACCGTGGAAACTGCAGCAGACTTTATATATACACAGAGAATATGAAACAATACTTCCTCCCACCCCACTGTCCTGCTGGTAATAGCTTATCTAAAGTGATCATCAGGTTGGGCCATTTCCAGCACAAATCCAGGTTTTCTCACCCTCCACCCCCCCACACAAATTCACTCTCCTGATGGTGATAGCCCATCCAAAGTGACAACTCTTTACACAATTTGTCACTTTGGATGGGCTATCACCAGCAGGAGAGTGAATTTGTGTGGGGGGTGGAGGGTGAGAAAACCTGGATTTGTGCTGGAAATGGCCCAACCTGATGATCACTTTAGATAAGCTATTACCAGCAGGACAGTGGGGTGGGAGGAAGTATTGTTTCATATTCTCTGTGTATATATAAAGTCTGCTGCAGTTTCCACGGTATGCATCCGATGAAGTGAGCTGTAGCTCACGAAAGCTCATGCTCAAATAAATTGGTTAGTCTCTAAGGTGCCACAAGTACTCCTTTTCTTTTTGCGAATACAGACTAACACGGCTGTTACTCTGAAAGATATAGGACAGTGAGAACTAGGAAGAAAGTGACTGTAGCATGCATATGAGATACTCCTGGAGGAATTCTGCACTAAAAAATTAAAAATTCTGTGCAAAATATTTTAAAATTCTGCATGTTTTATTTGTTAAAGTAATACAATATTATCACACTGGTTTCAATTATTTTAGTAATTTATTTAAACTACAATACAATGAATGAAGAATAGGAGTAGGGAGCACTGGAGGAAATCCGCAAACCCACTCTTTCTAATAATAATGTAGCTAGTATTGTCCCTTTATTCTGGTTATTAGTCAACAAATATATGCAGTCATATGCTCAGTGTTACATCATAGGCAACTGAAGAGCAAGTGAGGGCTGGGGACTCAAACTCATAATTTATATTGGCTACTGACCATCTCCAGAAAGGTCAGTAGCAAACAGTTCATGGAGCACATTTTGATAGGAAATTTTTTTCAGTCCAAATATTTAGACCAGTTCTAATCACTAAAGCAGCATAAGCATCTATAAGTCCACCCTATCCTTTAGAATAAGGCTCCTTTACACCACTCCAGCAATGTAAAGGTGCCTTAATGGCAATAATTCACTAAGCAGGCAAGCTTCTACATTCTGCTCTGCCTGAGGGGACAGAGCCTGCCCCACACCTACCTCCCCAGAAACACCCCAAAGCCCTGCCCCTCCATGCCAAGCGTGCCGCAATAGCGAGCAAGAGGGACAGAGTGTCTCTCTCTCTTTCTCTCTGACACATGCCTGACCAGCCCTCCTGTCCCAGTGGTGATTTATGCCAGAGGTGCCCCTGGCAACTACAGGCCAGTAAGCCTCACTTCGTACCGGGCAAATAGGTTGAACTATCGTAAAGAACAAAATTGTCAGATACATAGATGAACATAATTTGTTCGGAAATAGTCAACATGCTTTTTGTAAAGGTAAATTATGCCTCACCAATCTACTAGAATTCTTTGAGGGGGTCAACAAGCTTTTGGACAAAGGAGATCCACTGGATCTCGTGTATTTAGATTTTCAGAAAGCCTTTGACAAGGTACTTCACCAAAGGCTCTTAAGCAAAATAAGCAGTCATGAGATCAGAGGGAAGGTTCTCTCTCAGATTGATAACTGGTTAAAAGATAGGCAACAAAGGGTACGAATAAATGGTCAGTTTTCAGAATGGAGAGAGGTAAATAGTGGTGTCCCTCAGGGATTTGTACTGTGCCCAGTCCTATGTAAAATATTCATAAACAATCTGGAAAAAGGGGTAAACATTGAGGTGGCAAAATTTGCAGACGATACAAAACTACTCAAGATAGTTAAGTCCCAGGCAGACTGCAAAGAGCTACAAAAGGATCTCACAAAACTGGGCAACTGGGCAACAAAATGGCAGATAAAATGTAATGTTGATAAATGCAAAGTAATGCATATTGGAAAGCATAATCCCAACTATACATATAAAATGATAGGGTCTAAATTAGCTGTTACGACTCAAGAAAGAGATCTTGGAGTTATTGTGAATAGTTCTCTGAAATCATCCACTCAATGTGTGGCAGCAGTCAATAAAGCAAATGGAATGTTAGAAAGGGATAGATAATAAGACAGAAAATATCATATTGCCTCTATATAAATCCATAGTACGCCTACACCTTGAATACTGCATGCAGATATAGTCACCCCACCTCTAAAAAGATATATTGGAATTGGAAAAGGTTCAGAAAAGGGCAACAAAAATTATTAGGGGTATAGAACAGTTTCCATATGAGGAGAGATTAATAAGACTGGGACTTTTAAGCTTGGAAAAGAGACGACTAAGGGGGGATAGGATAGAGGTCTATAAAATCATGAGTGGTATAGCGAAAGTAAATAAGGAAGTGTTATTTACTCCTTCTCATAAAACAAGAACAAGGAGCCACTAAGTGAAATTAATAGGTTGCAAGTTTAAAACAAACACAAGCAAGTATTTTTTCACGCAACGCACTGTCAACCTCTGGAACTGCTTGCCAGAGGTTGTTGTGAAGGCCAATACTATAATGGGGTTCAAAAGGGAGCTAGATAGATTCATGGAAGATAGGTCCATCAATTGCTATTAGCCAGGATGGGCAGAAATGGTGTCCCTAGCCTCTGTTTGCCAGAAGCTGGGATTGGGTGACAGGGCATGGATAACCTGATGAAAACCTGTCTGTTTATTCCCTTTGGGACATCTGCCATTGGCCACTGTCAGAGGACAGGATACTGAGTTTGATGGACCTTTGGTCTGACCCAGTATGGCCATTCGTATGTTCTCTACTGGCTGCTCCAGGAGTCCAAACTGACTTGCCTGCAGTGGTTAGGAGTGGTGTATGACTGCTTTTGTGGTTTCCCTTTGCTTTCCCATCAGAAGTCATTTTTCTGCGGGAAAGCAAAGAAATCTTTGGGGGCCATGAATTCTGTGCACATGTAGTGACACACAATGCCCCCAGAAATAAATAAGAGGAACAAGTAAAGTAAAAAATGAGGAATGATAAACGAGAGAGATTGAGAAAAGATAAATACAGAAAGCTGGGTAAAATAGAACACCAAGATGATGAGAAGAGAATAAAGAAGGAGAAAGAAAAGAGCAAGAAATACAGTAGGGCTTGGAGCATGAGAGAGTCCTTGTTAAAAAAAAAAAGTGGGGCAGAAAACAGAGTGAAAGGATGGGGTCCAGAGAAAGCAGAAAAGTGCGCAAGGTCATAAATATTATTCCCTCCAAACTCCTTTTTCTGTAGTGTGTTCTAATGTTACTTTCTGAAAAAGGCAGGGAAGGGAGGGATCAGCTGGGTTGCAGTGGGAAGAAGGAGCAGAAGACATTTTTTCTTTCCCTTCCCCAGCTGTCCAAACAATCCCACATGCATCTCCCTGATTACAGTAAAATTTCTCCCCCAATCCTGTCACCATCTTAATAGGTAATTCTAGGTTTTTGCTTTGAAAACATGGTTATCTTTCAAGAATGAAGGGAGAGAGTTTGCCTCCGAGGAAATAAATCAGATAAATAATGAGTCTCACTAATTATTTTGTGCACCAGCCACTTGTGCTCAATGTATATTACATATACCAATTGCAAAATAACATTTATTCTGAGAGGGAAAAAACCCTAAAAGGTCATTATTGAGTGACCACTCCAGTGTCTTATTTCTTCCATACAAAAGGTCTTTGAGTTCAAATCTTTTATTCTCCTCAAGGACCACTCTTCTTTTTACACTTTTAACACTGCAGATCATATCATTTCCTTGAACTGGAGAGTGATGGTACTATTGACAGCATCTGTCCTCATGCCCCAGTTCCACTAGTGGAGGCAGATCCTTGTGGAGTTCCCACAGAAGGGCTTCTACAGGGTTGGGAACAAGAAGCAAGGGAAGATGCAAGGTGGAAAGACACACAAAGGGAAGAAGGAATTAGGGTGATGGTCCAGTGGTATCAGAGCATGATGGTCTAGTGGCATCAGAATTCCAAACTAGGACTGGTCTCTCACACCCAGGGAGGAGCTGGAACTAGATGTACTGCAGATATAGACCACGCTGTGAGTATGTCTACACTGCAATAAGAACACGCACGGATGGCCTGTGTCAGCTCTTACTACAGCATGACGTCCCTGCTAGCCTGAGTGGAGGACTTAATGTGTGGTGACATTCCTTCATAAGGGTGTTGGATCATATTAAAGAAGTTCTGTATTAAAATCACAAATGAGTTTGATTCCCCAGAGTTTCAATTCCAGGGTAGTACTAATTAAGAGGTCTCTCGGTTTTTGGTCCTGTTTCTCTCCCTCTATGTGTGAAACTTGCAAGCTGCTGATTGCGTTAGTACATTCTAAGACACAGTCTGTTCTCAAAGCAATTCACACAGAGAGAGAGACTCAAAGCAATACTCTGTAACAACAGAAACAGCACCAGAGTCTCCCCGCCCTTTTGTTGTATTAACCATTGTGATTAAAATAGAGATAGAGGATGGATGTGGATGGATGCTTGGTGTGGATAATAACTGAATGATCAGGGAGGTGCCAGCCTAAGAATCCAGTGTCCATCGGCTGAAGAAGGCGTCAAGTGGAAATAACCAGAGGACCCCACCCGGAGGGCAGACTGGAATCCACCCAACAGCCTCAAGGATGGGAGAACCAAAGAACAAGATAACATCTTGGAGCCGTCAGGAATGTGCTATCTGCTGATTGATTCAGCAACAGCATGATGAAGCAATTCCCATAGACTGGCATAGGAAGAAATTCCTATAAAAATAGACTCTAAAAAGTGAGAACTTTGGGGTCTGATTCTGCAAACCAACTTCCAGGAGCATCAGATGAGCATCTGACAAGGCCCTGCTCCCTCCTCATGTCCAGGCCACCTGGCCAGTGGCTTGGCATGAGCAACTCTAAGGCTGGTAACTATGATAACAACCTTGCAGAACCTGTGTGTATGTGTGTGTTTGTATGAATGAATGTGTGAATAAATATGAGATTGAATGGAATGTTATAGCTATAACTAACTGCTTACTATGATTCTTTCTGTATTCACAATAAATGTGGTATTTTGCCTTTTTCCCTTTAATAAGATCCTGCTGGTTTTTATTTTATTGGTACAACAAGGGTGCATGGCCCTACTGCTGGGATTTATTACCCTTAGAAGGGAGGAATCTGTATGGCCCAAATCTAGGAGTATGTTCACTTTTTCCTAGTAAATATAATTGCTTTGAATATAGAAGTGGTATGGAGGAGACGGGGTTGTGGTTTTTTTCTTTATCCCTGAATTGTGCAAAAAAGACTTGAATTTTTTATGCTAAACACAGAAAGGAGCGCACACACTCAATTTCTTCACAAAATTGTATGCAATATATTTAATTTATAGTCAATTGTCTGCTCATAATTCAGCCTTAAATGGTAGTCCCTATAATAACCTGTTTTGTTGGCTTATTCAGTAAACTGGTAGAGGCATGTTCCAATTTTATGAGATTTATTACCTGTATTGCCAGATGACCTTAGCATCTTGTTCTCTTTCTCCTGGTGATGAGAATTAAGAGTTATTACTGAAAGCACTGGGAACTTCTGAAATTGTTCCAGCTTTAAATGGTGTGACTCAACAAGCAAGTTAACCTTTCATTTTTGTTTGCATTGTAGCAATTCCCTAGGATTTCACGGACACTTGCAACGGAGTGACATAATATTTACACAGTGTCTCATAATTATTTCCCTTGCATCTTGCAGTATAGATTCCTCTGACTCCTTTCTTTTGCCAAGTAGCGAGTCATTATATTGCTGGAACAATGCAAGTACTTCTGAAGTAGCTCTTGCATATTCATAGCATGGCTAATGGTCTGAAAAGTTCATGACATGGTGACTACTGAAAAAGGTGCATGTTTTCTGAAAAGATCTCATGCTGCAGTGGGCAACATAGTCATACTCATTCACTTGATTTGCTCTGGAGTCCACAGATCTTCTCAACACTCTCTCTGCAGGAATTGTCTTTGTTCAATGCATTCTACATTTGTTTAATCAAAATACAATTCCCATTCCCAGTGGTTAAGGGAGTAGCATTTTAAAAAACTGAACTCGCAGGTGGCTTTCACCTGTACACTGATGTTCAAATTACTAGTCTGGGGATGGTCTTAAATCCTTTCATTCAAAAATGAGAGCTGCAAATCAATTCACTGAATCGGAAATTGAGTAGGAAAAAAGGCAGAATGTGAGTCATTTTTAGGAACAATAAAGACATGAGGGCAGCAAGACTGATGGGAAACAGATTCATAACCTGCAGGGTATTACAGACAACTTGTAGAATCACTGAGCTATTTTAAGAAGCTATGATCAACTGAATTTGCTGTCTAGCTCATTTTGTTTGGTTTCAGAGAGAAGAAATAAAAGTAAAAAGGGTGTTTCTCCCTCTACTTACTGAAAAAATTCACAATTGTGAAAAGCAGAAAGCCTGCATTTTTTTTCAATCTAACCATATTGCCCCATCACTTTGTTGCCAGAAGATGGTATTTGCTTTTGCTTCTACTCATTAATCATTGTGGATTAAGTAGATTTAAACATGATTTTTAGAAACATAGAGCCAGTTTTTCAACTGATGTCAATAGGCATAGCTCCATTGGCTTCAAATTCTGCAGAAGGACACAATAATCATAACTACTTTGCAGTCACATAGTGCCTTTCCATCTAAGCATTTTAAAACACTTTATGTATATTTATAAATTAAAATGTCCAATTCCTTCATGCAGTAGGTAAGTGGTTGTGCCCATTTACAGAGGAGGAAACCGAGAAAATCACACACAAATTTCTCTGAAATCAATAAGGTGAAATGCAATGTACTTGCACAAGATACTTCATAAAGAAAAATCAAAGGCACAACTACAAAATGGGAAATAACTGGCTAGGTGGCAGTACTGCTGAAAAGGATCTGGAGGTTACAGTGGTTCACAATTGAACATAAGTCAACAACATGATGCAGCTGCAAAAAAAAAAGCTAATATCATTCTGGGTTGTATTAACAGGAGTTTGGAATGTAAGACATGGGAGATAAGTGTCACACTCTCCTTGGCACTGATGACGCCTCAGCTGGAGTATCATGTCCAGTTCTAGGTGGCACACTTGAGGAAAAATGTGGATAATTTGGAGAGAGTTCAGAGGAGGGCAACAAAAATGATAAGAGATTTAGAAAACCTAACTTTTGAGGAAAGGTTAAACAAAATGGGGTATGTTCAGCTTTGAGGAAAGAAGGCTGAGGGGGGACCTAATAATAGTCTTCAGATATGTTAAGGGCTATTATAAAGAGGACTGTGAACAGTTGTTCTCCATGTCCACTAAAGGTAGGACAAGAATTAATGGGCTTAATCTGCAGCAAGAGAGATTTAGGTTAAATATTAGAAAAACCTTTCTAACTATAAGGGTAGTTAAGGTCTGGAATAGACTTCCAAGGGAGGCTGTGGAATCCCCATCACTGGAGGTTTTTAAGAACAGGTTGGACAAATACCTCTCTAGGCTTACCTGGACCTGCCTCAGCACAAGTGGCTGGACTTAATGACCGCTCCAAGTCTCTTCCATTCCTACACTTCTATGATTCTGTGATGCCTGCAATTTTTTTCTGAGTCACTGCTTCCCAGGATAGAATCCACATCCTGTTATAATGTAGTATGGCTTACATTCTCTATTCCTAGACATGTTCATTTACATTTCATAGAATCATAGAATCATAGAATATCAGGGTTGGAAGGGACCTCAGGAGGTCATCTAGTCCAACCCCCTGCTCAAAAGCAGGACCAATCCCCAATTAAATCATCCCAGCCAGGACTTTGTCAAGCCTGACCTTAAAAACTTCTAAGGAAGGAGATTCCACCACCTCCCTAGGCAACGCATTCCAGTGTTTCACCACCCTCCTAGTGAAAAAGTTTTTCCTAATATCCAACCTAAACCTCCCCCACTGCAACTTGAGACCATTACTCCTTGTCCTGTCCTCTTCCACCACTGAGAATAGTCTAGAACCATCCTCTCTGGAACCACCTCTCAGGTAGTTGAAAGCAGCTATCAAATCCCCCCTCATTCTTCTCTTCTGCAGACTAATTTAGCCATATTAAAATTTAGCAATTTAGCCATATTAAAATACATATTCTTTGCTTGCACTCAACTTACCAAGCAATCCAGATCACTCTGTATCAGTGACCCAACCTCTTCATTATTTACCATTCCCCCAATTTTTGTGTCATCTGCAAACCTTATCATCATCATATGAATACATAATCTGTTTTTATCCAAAATATAGAACAGAAATATTTATTGAACACTTCTGTATGTTATGCATTATTTATAATTCTACCATTTCCATCTAGTAATGGATCAGTACTATGGTTAGGATTCTTTTTGTTCCAAATATACTTAAACTCCTATTTATTGTGCTTAACACTGCTGGTCATTGAATTAACCTTCTGTCCCTTTACATCCCTTATCAATTTTTTACAATTTCTATCTTCTGGTTTACATTAATTACTATCAACTTCCCCTTTCTTCCATTTGTTATATATAATTCTTTTATTTTTTTATCGCTGCCTTCCCTTTATCTCTAAGTCAGTTTTCTAACCAATGGAGCCTTCTTCCTCAGTTGTGGGATTTTCGCTTATTGGGCATCTAAAGTTTTCTTAAACAGTTCCCAATTATCATTCGCATTTTTCTGGTTAAATTCTTCTTCCCAGCTGATTTGTCTCAAATGTTTTCAGCTGTGTGAAACTGGCTTTTAAAGCACCACGTATATATATATATATATATATTACTGGTTTGGACTTTATTCTGTTTACATATTATAAATGTGATCCAAGCATGACAACTTGTATCTCAGCTACCATTAATTTTTAGTTCTGTGATCATTTCTCTTTATCTGCAAGACGAAGTCTAAAGTGGAATTGCCCGATGTTTGATGCAACACTTTCTAAGTTATGAAATTGTCATCTATAATGTTTAGAAATTCCAAGGATATTTTAGTACTGGCAGCATGAGACCTCCAGCATATGTCACTCAAGCTGCAGTCCCCATGATCATGTAGCTTTTTTTCCTCTACAGATTATAGCTAGGTTCATAAAAAGCCAGTCAACCTGTTCCCAAGTGTGATTTGATGGTCTGTAGCAGATACCAACGAAGACTCCATCTTGTGCTTTATCTGTTAGGACAGAGGTGGGCAAACTATGGCCTGTGGGCCACATCTGGATTACAGGACCATCCTGCCCAGCCCTTGAGCTCCCAGCTGGGGAGGCTAGCCCCTGGCCCCTCCTCTGCTGTCCCCCCTTACCCGCAGCCTCAGCTCGGCATGCTGCCAGCGCTCTGGTTGGTGGGGCTGTGAGCTCCTGCCGGTCAGTGCGGCTGCAAGAGCCACCGGCCTGCCCAGGTGCTCTAGACTGCACAGCAGCAGGGCTGGCTCCACCGAGGCAGCATGGCTGGCAGTCCTGGTGCTCTGAGCGGCATGGTAAGGGGCTAGGGAGCAGGGGGGTTGGATAAGTGGCAGGGGATCCCCGGGGGCAGTCAGGAGACAGGGAGGAGGGGGTGGTTGAATAGGCGTGGGAGTCCTGGGGGACCTGTCAGGGGGCGGGGGTGTGGATAGGGGTCGGGGCAGTCAGGGGACAGGGAGCAGGGGGGACTGGATAGGGGGTGAGGTCCCAGGGGGGTGGTGAGGGGCGGGGGGTCCTGGGAGGGGGCAGTCAGGGGACAAGGAGCCGGGGGGATTGGATGGGTCAGGAGTTCTGAGGGGGGCAGTGAGGGGGTGGGAATTGGGAGGGGGCGGATGGGGGTGGGGGGCAGGCTGTTTGGGGAGGCACAGCCTTCCCTACCCAGCCCTCCATACAGTTTCAAAACCCCAATGTGACCCTCATGCCAAAAAGTTTGCCCACCCCTGTGTTAGGACATTGATCCATAAGCATTCAGAATAGAACCCGAACACCTGGATACCTGACTGGTGTCCACTTCAGTATTGGATTGCACTCATATTTTGCACAGATTTATGAAACTATGGAAAATATTCTATGGGAGGACAACAACTTGGAGGTGTGTAACAGGGCCTACTTCATATTTAAGGGCAAGGCTGAGACCATTTTATGCAAGAACAATTGCTGCAGTCTACTGTGCTGCAATCACACCTCTGATTGCAGTGTGGACATATCCTCAGCTCATGTCCTGCTTCCTGGTTTCACTCTCCTATCAGCCTTTTTTGTGGGCTCAGCACATGGACAGGAAAGGGCCGCTTGCCTCTCCCTCATCTGGCTTATATTAGTGAGGTCATGTGGGGGTGGCAATAAGATCTTAAAGCAAAAGGCTACAATGGGGCTTTTATATGCACGTTGTTGGCAGGGTTGGGCCCTCTGTTACCCATTACTTTGTTTTCAGACATTTAAAAGTAGGTTGGACCAAGCACTAGAAAATGTAGCATAGCAAATGATCCTGTATTTCCAAGGGATAGACTAGATAACCTAATAGTTATTTCCAGCTCTTGTTCCTATGGTTCTATTATCCTGTGGTCTGTAGACCATAAATAGTGAATATTCCATGTTCATCCTTATCTCTAATCATGGTATTAACTCTGGTTTTTAAAGTAAGGGAATTAACTTAATGGAATAGCATTGTTCCTTGCTTATTCTCACTCATTTTCATTGGATCCTCTCCTCCTTGATACTTAGCGGTATTGATTTGTAGCTGGTGATAGATATGTTTCTGCATCTGACAGGTTCCAGTTCTTTGCAGGGCTATTGTATTAAATATGATTCATGTACACTGCATATTTGCTACTCACAAAGGCTTATCCACATAAGGGCAAGGCCTACCCCACTACTTTTGCAGCTACAGAGGGTTCTGAACACAAACTGGTATGGTTGTCTGTATGTCACCTGAGGTTGGGAGTGGGAGCAGGGCAGAGATGCTTCTGAGAGCCCTGAAGTTTTCTCTGCAACTAATCTTGGAATGTTTCAGTACTAGAGCTTACCAGGCATTACATTCAAGTCAAAATAATTCTCTTCTCTGGATCCTTCATAACCTCAAAGACTGGAGCTTGTTCCTCCTTGTCAAGGTTCCTTCCCCACTCTGAACTCTAGGATACAGATGTGGGGACCTGCATGAAAAACCCCCTAAGCTTATTTTTACCAGCTTAGGTTAAAACTTCCCCAAGGTACAAACTATTTTGCCTTTTGTCCCTGGACTTTATTGCTGCCACCACCAGGCGTCTAACAAATATAACAGCGAAAGAGCCCAATTGGAAATGTCTTTTGCCCCCAAAATCCCCCCAATCCCTACACCCCCTTTCCTGGGGAAGGCTTGATAAAAAATCCTCACCAATTTGAATAGGTGAACACAGACCCAAACCCTTGGATCTTAAGAACAATGAAAAAACAATCAGGTTCTTAAAAGAAGAATTTTAATTAAAGAAAAAGTAAAAGAATCACCTCTGTAAAATCAGAATGGTAAATACCTTACAGGGTAATCAGATTCAAAACATAGAGTATCCCTCTAGGCAAAACCTTAAGTTACAAAAACAGGAATATACATTCCATTCAGCACAACTTATTTTATCAGCCATTTAAACAAAACGGAATCTAACGCATAGCTAACTAGATTGCTTACTGACTTTTTACAAGAGTTCTGACCTTCATTCCTGCTCTGGTCCCGGCAAAAGCCACACACAGACAGAGAGAACCCTTTGTTCCGTCCGTCCCCCAGCTTTGAAAGTATCTTGTCTCCTCATTGGTCATTTTGGTCAAGTGCCAGCAAGGTTATCCTAGCTTCTTAACCCTTTACAGGTGAAAGGGTTTTTCCTCTGGTCAGGAGGGATTTAAAGGCGGTTAGCCTTCCCTTTATATTTATGACACTCCTGCTCCTGTTCTTTGCCTACCTCATCAGAGCTCTCTGTTATTCTTTTAAGATCTTTGCCTTGAGCTTGGTTTTCAGTTTTCAGTCATGTTACTTTTCACCTAACTATTCATCAGCCTTCAGGATTCTCCCTCTCTGAAATCTCCCTTTTGTCCTTTGTGACATTCCCCAGGGTTCAGCTTGAACTGCTGTGTCCCCTTAGCTCACCAGCCTCAAATGCCTTTTACACTGCTTTGCTAGTGAACAGCAAACTTCTCCAGGCTCAGATCACTCACAGCCACCAGCATGCAAAGTGACTCCTAGCTGAGTACATGAATGCTGTGCCCAGCAGTCCATGAACAGATACAGAGCAACACCCACACATCCCTCAGTCCCAACTTTGCGCCCCCACCCCACCCCTCAAAATGTGCATCTTATGCTGTTCAGTAGCCCACTGGACCGTACAAGCTTATAAATTAGTCTTTCATGCCAGCAAAGAGTAATGAATATGCAGCAGCCTTGTTGTCTCAAGTGAAGTCTTCCCAAACACTTCAATCCAAATACACTGGTTTAGATAAAACAGTAAAACAAGTTTATTAACTAGAGAAAGAGAGATTTTAAGTGATCTACAAGCGATAACGCATAAAAGTCAGAGTTGATTACAAAAGAAATTAAAAAAACAAACACACAAACTAATTCCTAAACTTTACTAAGGTAATAAGTTTAAAAGCAAAAAAGAGTTTTCCCAATAGTCTGTACTGGCTGGAAAAACCTCCAGGTCAGGACCTCTTCACCACAGTTAAATGAGGTCTTTCAAGTGGTCTTCCTGCTGTGAGTAGAGATGGGGGAGGAGAGGTGTCTAGAGTCATTATTCCCTTCTTATACTCTGACCCTTTGTTCTACAAAAGTCTTTGCTGAGTCATGGGGTCAGAAGAGTATAAGTTCCATGGTGCATGTGACCTGCCAACTGTCCTTCGGGTGAACTGTAAATTTCTTGTTTACAACTCCCCTGCTGGTGAATCTCCGATTAAGCAAATAATGGCCTTTTAGAACCTAGCTGGCATGCCAGTGTGCCTTTGTCTTTGAGAAAATGGGCTCAGGGCATTACCCAAAACTACAGAATATTTCAGCAACAATTATAGGAAAATCTCATAGCTCCATATACAATGTTATTACAGGTTTCAGAGTAGCAGCCATGTTAGTCTGTATCAACAAAAAGAAAAGGAGGACTTGTGGCACCTTAGAGACTAACAAATTTATTTGAGCATAAGTGAGCTATAACATCGGATGTTATTACACTAATTTTGACAGGACAATAATGTTCTGTAGATTGAGTTTTCAAATTATCCCTCACAAGGCATACTCAGCGCCGGGTTTACAATGGCTCCAGTGGCTCCATGGAGCTGGGCCCATGCTCAGAAGGGGCCCCAGCCTGTTCCACTTGCACTGCGCCCTGAGACCCGGCTGGCTCCCCCCGCCCACCACTTTCTCCTCTCAGCTTGCCCGCCAGCTGGACGAGGGCTCCTCTTTGCCCCCGGCCCCACCCCCTTCTCCTCTCAGCCCCCTGGCTGGACCCCAGTGCACCTCTGGCTCTGGGCAGTCTCTGCTTCCCACCACCTGTGGGGTCCCACCTGTCTCCATGGAGCTGAGCTGCCTGGGACTGGTGCAGAAGCCTGGTCAGTCTCAGTTAGGGGGTGTGTGTGTGTGTGTGTGTGTGTGTGTGTGTGTGTGTGTGTGTGTGGAGGGCTTGGCCCGGCCCCTCCAGGCAAGTCCATTTTGAGGGACCCTGGCTAGGGCAGGTCCTGGCCTGGCTGATCATGCCACTCCCAAGGGGCTGGAGCAATTCCTGGCCCTAGGACCTGCCAACTCAGCCCGCAGACACAGACACCTCCCAGCTGGGCTGGTGAGTGTGGCCGGGAAGCAGGGCATGGGGGAGTGGGTCTCTGGGGGGACCTGGAGGGGTGCTGGGCTGTGAAGGGGCAGGGAGGATCTGTGTGTGTTGGGGCACTAGGGAGTGGGGGTTCTGTGGGGGGTGCTGGGCAGTTGTGGTGGGGCTGTGGGCAGGGGTGGTGTTGTGCAGGGCGCTGTACATTTGTGGGTGGGTCTGGGGGACCTCTGGCTATAGGGAGTCAGGGGTGTTAAGCGAGGGGGAGGCTGCGTGGCGTGGTGCTGTGTGGTGTGGCATTGGCCTGACGCCGAGGGAAGAGGCATGCTGACAGCACAGGGCCGGGTGGGCCACTGTGCGCCTGGCAACTGCTGGTTTGTAAATAGTGTCCTCTCATTGGGCGGAGCAGAGCCACCCCTGCCATGCCATGTCCCATTGCCTCTGGCTGGCTCCTCGCTCCAGGGACTGACCTCCCCATGCCATACTCCATTGCCTCCAGGGGGGCCCACAAATATGTTTGGCAGTGGGCCCAAAAAAGGTTAATCCGACCCTGGGCATACTTTGTACAAAATAGATCATAACCATATAAAAGTGGTGAACATGAGGTAGGGTGTTACCTGGGGTACAGGCTTTCACACCCTTTTCTTCTCAATGCTAGATTTTAGCACCTTTTTCATGATTAGTACCCTACTCTGAAAATTGTCCCTCTGAAATCAGTGGAGTGACTCACGCTGAATAACAGCTCAGGGAGGCAGAATCTGAGCCTCTAATTGTTTGTTCAGTTGTACAGAATTTCATAGTATTTGTGTCCCATTCACGTATCTTATACCAGACTTTGTTTTCTTCTCTCAGCCCATGCCCACACTCAGGGGTGAAAGTAACTTAAGGGACTTACTGGTACGCAGGACAGTCCTGAGCAAGGTGAGTGGGGTGGCTCAACCGGAAGGGGCATAGCCTCGGGTGTAAGGGGCAGGGCCAGACTCCCCCAGCCAGCCCTTCAGCACAGCCTGGGCAATTTAAAGGGCCCAGGGCTCCCAGTTGCCATTAGCACTACTCCGGGGCTCCAGCAGCGATTTAAAGGGCCTGGGGCTCTGGCTGCTGGCACAGTAGCCCCATGATAGCGGTTGCCAGGCCCCGGGGAAGCTGCTCCTTTTAGCCCCTGTCATCAGCGGCCCTGCCAGTCGGCTGTAAGCTCTTACCAGTACACTGGACCGGACCAGACCAGCTTACTCTCACCTCTGCCCACGCTGTCCCCACACGCGACCACCCCTTAGATAAGTCACAGCTTTAGTCTTTTACCTTCCTCCTCTTTCTTTGCTAGTTGGGAAGAATTTTCTTTCACTTCAGCCATTTCTCTGAAACAAAATCCAAAGATTCTTGTTATAAATAGAGTGACTCAGAACTTCCCCATGAAATGTGTATTCAGTAAGAGCCAGACCATGGCTGGCCCTAGGATTAGGGCATTGGGGAAGGGTGCAAGGAGTCTTCTCCCATTGTGACCGCCACAAAAAGAGAAGACAAAATGGCATCCCTTCCCTGCTCTTGGGAGGTAGAAATTATGCCAGAGCAGGCTTGATAAAAGAAGGTCTGTGGCCAGTAACACGGAGGTGACCAGGCTACACTGAATGATGCAACTTGGTATACTTCCTCCATGTACCATGGAGCTCAAGAAATGTTTGTGACTCTTCCCCAGAGCCCTCCTTCTGGTGGTCTATCTCCACCCCACTCCCAGCATGGACTGTTGTGCTACTGACCCACTCTCTGATGGATTCTCTTGGTGACCTCTGTGGTATATGTCTTTCAAATTCTACATTAGCTAATTTCTTATCACCTGTGACTGCTCAGTTTTTCCAGACAGTTTCTTTCTCCATCTGTTAATTTGTCTTCTAAAATGAAAAAACAGACAAACCATTCTTTCCATTCTGATAGTTTGATGCTGGAAAATCTGTGTTTTGGGATTATTAATATTTTTCACTTTTACAAAATAAACCCAACAAAAATGGTATGAGACTCTGTAACCAATGTTATTATATTCAACAAATCTATATACTGTGAGTAACCCACATTCCCTTTGTTGTGTCAAAATTCACCTCCCCTTTCTGAAATTTTACTTCATTGACAGTGAATAGCTATACAACTGTGCTACCCGTCTCCCCAGCGCTGGCTGGTCCTAGGGACCCTACTTCAGGGTTGCTTTGCTTAGCTCAGCTCATGCCTTAGGTCCTCTCAACATCAGATGCAAAATCTCTCTGTCAGCCCTGAAGCCTGCTTCCTCCCTTATCCCCATCTCCTACAGCACCCTCTCTCCAGGCTTGGTTTTGCTGGCTGATGTTGCACAGGCAGGGCCAGCTTCAGCTCCTGCCCCCAGTACAGACCTTGCTACAATGTGGTGTTTGTTCACCCCACGGCATGTATCTTTCATTCAAGGAATTCAGTCCTCTACAGGTAAACTAATTGTCTTGCTACTCTTCTGCTTGAAGAAATTAGAGTCCAGCAGTTCTCAACCTATTTACCATTGTGGGCTGCATATGCAGCTCTCTATGTGTTATGAGGGCTGCATCCACATAATATATATGTGCTACCTGTATGACCCTCAAGATGTGATGTGGGCCGCAGCTGTGTGCTGATTGGGCCACAAGCCAGCCACAGGTTGAGAACCACTGTATTACACTCATTTAATTGCTGGGGGAAAATGAGGTTCAGAAGTTGAGTGACATGGCCAATGTCACACAAGGACCATAGTGTGTGTTTTACATATCGCCTCTAGGCACTTGATGGTATCATAGGTTGAAAAACGCAAGAAAATCTCCATACTGTTTCAACAAAATCTAACCATAAACTGACTATTTTCTACTAACTTTATTTTTGTTCCTTTCTTAAAGAACAGGCATAAGAAGCCCTTTTTCCAGAAAATGTGTGAGAACATGAAAATGGGGCTTATCCTCTGGTTTTTTTTACAATAAACAGAAGGCGGATTTTACTTGATTTACAACAGTTATCTGATTTCAGTAGTATTGCTATCTCTATTACTAAAAGAATGATCTATTAGGATTTTCCTTTTCTTTCCCCCAGAGAACATTAAGGAAAAACACCAAGGCCATTTTCAAATAGGTAGAATTGTTTAGACACTCTTATCCACAGTTGATTGTAAAACTGCTCTAGTTTTCTCTTATTTGCTTCCAAACCAGCCCCTTTTTAAAGCATCAGTAAATGGCGAGCAAATTCCATATGTGTAAGTGCAGAAACTGCAGTGGTTCAACAAACTCCCTCGCACTTCCAGATAGGCAGCGATGGAAGACTTCTCCCCATCTTATATGGAAGCTCTGGTGTTCTAGTTCTGGAACCTTGCTCTGGGGAGTACTCTTTCCCCTATTCCTGCCACATCTACTTCTCGAGAGAAGAATTTTGTAAACATACTGAAGGAAAAAAAGCCACATGAAACCTGCAGCTGGTTCATCACTGAGCAGTGTACTTCCTAAAAGTGCGTCAAAGACCATAGTACATTTATGAGCCATAGTCTTAACTGTCTATTATTATTATTAATTTTATTTTTTTCATTTTATTGCTAGCACTTATAGGCCTCAGCTGAGATTGGAGCCCAGTTAGCTGGTCACTGTGCTAAAACATGTAAAGATCTAACCCTGCCCTGAAGAGTTTACAATCTAAATAGACATGATAAAATGTGGGAGGAGGAACAGAGGCACAGAAATGAGAAGCGACCTGCCCAAGATCACCAGCAGAGCAAGGAGTTAGAGTCCCAGTTGCTTGACTCCTAGTCCAGTGTCCTAGCCATTAGACCATGCTGCCTCCCATGAACACAATTAATTTCAAGTCTTCATCTCCAGAGCTTTGAGTATGCTAGAGCCTGGTTATGTAAAATGTTCTGCTCTCACTGCACTTAGAAAATGGTAGCTGTTTCTTTAATCTTCATTGGCACTAGAAGAGCATTAAAACAAAATCCACTCACCAGCCAAGAAATCAACACTCCAATAACAGGAACGTGGCAAATAAATGCTTATTACATATAAGTCACCATTAAGTTTTATGTCCATGCACATGCAGTGGGCCATGCATAAAAGACTTTTTTTTTGTTCTAATTAGTTTGTGCTTCTACTGGCTGAGGCTTGTAAAGCTCTGCTTCATTGCTCCAGTTGTTGCTCTAACAAGATACTTTGAGAGAGCTTTTTATTTCTATTTTCCTCAAAGTTAATCCTCTTGTGACAACTTTTGTAAAAGTCGTTGGACATGTCGCTGCTTAAACTAAGAACAGTAGGAGGATGACTGGGGCAGGTAAGGTGAGAAGAAATATGTTGTAGCTCTTAATTACCACAACTAGACAGTGTTTCAGCAATGTGTCTGGACTGCAGTATATCATACTTAATCATCAGTGCAACTGTTTCAAATGTACCATACAAACATTGCCTATGTTTTACACAGTTGTCATACTGTATGATGTGATGAGAGAGGGGCAAAGGTCCAGAAATTTAATATATAAGCAGTTCTGCTATGGTTTTTACACTAGAACAGTTGTTCAAAGTGCAGATGTTTTATATTTTAAAATAACTAAATTGTTTGCTGATTGATTATACGGCGCCCTATGTGTGTGTGACCCTTATCAAAATATAAAAAGAGAGGTCACTGACCTAAGGAGTCTACAACTGCATACTTTGTGGTTTTTAGCATCTTCCTCGGAAGCAGCTGTCACTGGACACTCTGACCAAGGATGATGGATCATGTGGTCCATTGGTCTGATCCCTGTCAGTTGTGATGTTCTTACAGCCCTAATTCCCTATATTGTAACACATGCCAGCAAAGAAAGGAATTCAACAGAAAAGACATGTGATTTGTTCTGTTTGTTTAATGTATATCTTATTTGTAACTTTGTTGGGTTTGTTTTGGGTCATGTTAAGCTTTAAGAGCAGGAATAGTTAGAGCCAGAAAGGAGATTAGAAAGGAAGCCAAAAGAAATGAGTTATAAGAAAAGAATTGGAGGAGGAGCATGAGGGCACTTAATAGAACTTGGGAAATACTATTTAGAGCAAATAATTAGACAAAATTTGCCCTTTATGTTTCATGCATACAGGAAACATTTGAAACTGTGAACAGTCAAGTGATCTTTTCACTAAAAACACCCTTCACTGAAATGACTTCACAATAACAAAATCTGAAGGGAAACCCAGGACAGTAGAAATATTATGTTCCTCTGCCAAAAAAATGGCATTGTTTATCAAAAATGGTGATGCCTCACTGAAAGACACCTGGAAAATTACAATAATTCACACTGGTTAATTAAATTTGACCTATTGCATGTTCCTAATGATGACACCTTTATTTCCATTTACCACCTCTTTCATCTATCTAATCTCTATAAAGGTAACCAACATTTAAATAAATGTTGAAGTGTTTTCCATATCTTAGAACATAAGGCTAGAGACCAGGTTTTCTTTGTATCAGAAAAAGTATAAAGAGTACAAACAAAGAAAGGGAGAAAATCAAAGATGTACAAAATAGAAAAGTGTTAAAATGTTACCTTGGTTATCAAGGTATATACAATTGCTTAGGCTATTCAGCTGAGGGTTAGTGGTGTAGATTTGCCATTACATATTCCAGATTTTGGTCTGTCAATTAATCATGAGTTAATGAAGGGGAACCGTAGTGCCTCAAATGTCTCCCAAATTTTAGAACCATTGCAATGTTTTATTAGGCATACTGAGAATGCTGCTATAAAATGGTTATCAGATACACTCCTGTAATACAAAGCATTGTTTCTTGGGGTATTAAATGCATTAAGCACTATTTATGTTTATGGAAACATCTGCGCACAGTAACATCTTTATTGTGACAGGGTTGGGACGGATGGCTACAGGAGAGTAATAGAAGGCAGATATATTAGCCCCAGGTTAAGTAGATCCCTTTTCCCTGGGTAAGGTAACAGGGAAGGGTCCAGAACAATCAGGAACCTTCTGGAGACAATTAAGACAGACAGGCTGATTAGAACACCTGCAGCCAATCAAGAAGCTGTTAGAATCAATTAAGGCAGGCTAATCAGGGCACCTGGGTTTTAAAAAGGAGCTCACTTCAGTTTGTGGTGCGCTTGTGAGGAGCTGGGAGCAAGAGGCACTAGGAGCTGAGAGTGAGAACGCATACTGTTGGTGACTGAGGAGTACAAGCATTATCAGACACCAGGAGGAAGGTCCTATGATAAGAATAAAGAAGGTGTTGGGAGGAGGCCATGGGGAAGTAGCCCAGGGAGTTGTAGCTGTCATACAGCTGTTACAGGAGCCACTGTAGACATCTGCAATCCACAGGGCCCTGGGCTGGAAGCCAGAGTAGAGGGAGGGCCTGGGTTCCCACACATCTCCCAACTCCTGGTCAGACACAGGAGGAGTCGATCTGGACTGTGGGTTCAGCAAAAGGGCCAAGCTGAGGGCTGCCATGAAGCTCCAAGGCGAGGAAATCCGCCAATAAGCGCAAGACCCACCAAGGTAGAGGAGGAACTTTGTCACACAATGAAAAAGAAGTAAAACATCATTGAATTTGTACATTGTCTTTTGTACTTACCTCTTTTGTTTACATGCACAGGTTTGAATAAAAAACAGGTTATCTTCATGGAGAATTAAATATTAACTTTGTACTGTTGTACCATTTAATCCTTGACATTGATCCAGTTCTCTTAATTATTTAAAAAGTTATGTGTTCTTTTTACTGTAAAATATCACTCTTGCAGGCTGCTTTTAAAATAACTGCTACTTACCCAAAGCTTTAGTTTTAACCATTTTAACTCCTTATTACTTGCAAAATAACCTTATTGCTACAGAGGAAGATAAAACAAACACTGGCTTTTGGTGTACTTTTTAAGTAAACTATACTCCTACCACATGGCAGGGCTTGGTATCCTCTGACTGCAGTGGCTACTGTTACATCTTCCCTATTTTTAAGTTTTGTTTGATTTGCTTTTCAAAAATTCCAACTAAAAGCAACAACCATACACTCATACACCCAATTAGTCAAACACATCCAGAATCGGGGGAGAAGGGTAGAGTAGATGATCTGAACCTATCAAGTGCAATGAGGTATATTCTGCCTCTTATTGGACACCTGTCAACAACTCCTATCACTAAACCTCAGTGGCTTTCTTAACTTATGGCCACTCTTTGTTCTCAAAATAGTTCCTTCTGTTGTTTGGTTGCTAGGGTGGATCCAACACCTGCAGCTTCTATTTGTTTCTCCTCATGTTTTTAATTGGTAGTGACTTGATTAACAGTTGTTACTTCTGTAACATCATGAGTGCAGTGATGTTTGAGTGACTGGGATGCATTAAAGGTATATAACACATTGATAGAGTTATCTGTGTGCCACCCAAAATATGTGCATCACATAAAGACTGATTAGCAATAAGTGAAAAACTAAAACCACTATTTGATCAGACAACAGAAATTGATGTTACTGAGCTGATTCAGATGCCTTCAGACTGTGTTAACAGTATCGTCACCATAATAAAACCATGCTGGTGAAGGAGTTTCATAGCTCTGAAGGATCTAAATATGGCCATCAATTCTGAACAATTCCTCGTGATAGCAGTTGAGGAGATAACTAGACTTAAAAATGCAAAAGTATTTTCAAAAAGAAAAGGAGTACTTGTGGCACCTTAAAGACTAACAAATTTATAGTCTCTAAGGTGCCACAAGTACTCCTTTTCTTTTTGCGAATACAAACTAACACGGCTGCTACTCTGAAACCTGTCAAAGTATTTTCAGTTTGGGATAAAACCCAAACATCTTGGCAGATCCCCACTCCATAAGTGTAAACCTCAGCATTTTGAGCTTGCTTTGTCTCCACATCTGAGGTATACTAGAGCATCATGTCTTGTAGCTTTAACAACCAGTGGATGGAGTTGAAATAACTGCTGATGAGCTGTTGATTTGGGGCAAAAAGTATCAATAACATATAATGAGAAACAACAAAAAAGAGAGGTGATGGGAGAAGACTGAGCATTTAGGGTTCAATGGTGTTTTGTTTTTTTCACTTTAATGAGTTTGCCCATGAATACTACTAGTAAGTAAAGTCACTTCTCTAAAACTTTAACATTAAGCAAATGGAATGAAAATGTGCCTGGAGTTCAAAATTAACAGATTCTGTGGTGAGTTCCTAAGTGGAACTTTGATACTGAATGATGTAACTTTAATTGATTAAGTAAAAGATACATTAATTATGAAGGACTGAGTTGTTGATCTTAGAATGCCTTTTTGGTTTCATTAACTTTCTCATCTGAACATTCAAGATAAAAACTAGGGACCTATTCCTATCTCATAATAGATTAATGTTATATATATGTACTGTGACGGGGCAAGGCCAGATGGCTATAGAAAAGTAGTGGGAGACAGATATATCTCCAGGCTAAACAAATCCCTGGTACCAGAATAAGTGAAATGGCAGCTGCTCCAGGTGAATTAAGACAATTAAGAACTGGGGCCAATTAAAAACTTTCCAGAAGGCAGGGAGAATGCTAGGTTGATTGGGACACCTGAAGCCAATCAGGGGCTTGCTGAAACTAGTTAAAAGCCTCCCAGTTAGTCAGGTGGGTGTGCATGTCAGGAGCTGTGGGAGGAAGTTGTGCTGTTGGAGAGACTGAGTAGTACATGCCATCTCAGCCACAAGGAAGGAGGCCCTGAGGTAAGGGTGAAGTGGAGCTTGAGGAAGTGAGGGCTGCTGTGGGGGAAGTAGCCCAGGGATTTGTACAGGTCATATTTCTAAAAGGTCAGCTACCATAGCTGATACTATTAGGGTCCCTGGGCTGGAGCCCAGAGTAGAGGGTGGGCCCGGGATCCCTCCACACACACCTTTGCCCCCTGATTAATCACTGAGACTGGGAGACAACAGAGACTGTGCAAGGAAGGATAACTTCTCCTCACCACTCTCGCTGGCTTATGATGAAAGTGGCTCAGACTGTGACCGTTGTCTCTAGAGAGAGAAGGGATACGTGGAGGGTCACAGTGAGCCTCTGAGGCTAGCAAAATCCGCCAGGAAACGCGGGACCCACGGAGGCAAGGACAGAGCTTTGTCACAGTACATATTATTAAATTTGCTGCTGATTTTCTTTTACCTTTAAGTTAGACAAACAATGTTATTGGTCCCTCTGATATGCCACCACTGGCATTGCTAATGTTTTCCAGATACATGATAGGGATAGATTGGATTGAAATATTTGCAAATTGCTTTGTAGGAGCGCTTACTATTATTTAGTGTTAGAATGCCAAGGGTATGTTTGGTGCTGTACAAAATAGAAGAGACAAGTATCCTTCCTTCAAAGAGCTACAAACTAAAGAAAACAAAGTGCATGTAAATAGTGCAGTGGGTGATCAAAATATGCACGTTTTCCCATAAGACTTTTTTTCTTTTTTTTTTTAAGGGAGAGAACTAGTTTATAGGCTTTTTTGGAAGAAGTGTGATTCAAGGTGCAATTCTGCTTTAAAAAAATGAATACAGTAAAACCTCAGAATTATGAACACCAGAGTTACAAACTAACCAGTCAACCACATACCTCATTTGGAACTGGTAGTACCCAATCAGGCAGTAGCAGAGACACTAAGAGAAGCAAATACAGGACAGTATTGTATTCAATGTAAACTACTAAAAAAATAAAGGGAAAGTTTAAAAAAAGATTTGACAAGGTAAGGAAACTGTTTCTGTGCTTGTTTCATTTAAATTAAGATGATAAAAGCAGCATCTTTTCTGCATAGTGAAGTTTCAAAGCTGTATTAAGTTAATATTCAATTGTAAACTTTTGAAAGAAGGTTTTGTTCAGAGTTACGAACAACCTCCATTCTCAAGTGTACTGTACATGAAAAAGTCACCATTTTACTCAACAGCTCTGCTCCATGAGTCATATCCGCTTACCTTAGTGACAACAGTACATTTGTATAATTTTTTGGCTTGTGTTAGCATTACAGGATCAGCAGACCTGAAAAAGAATAGGAGCTACATTCTGTTCTTTCTTTTATACCATCAGCATAAGAACATAAGAATGGCCATACTGAGTGACACAAATGGTCCATCAAGTCCCGTATCTTTTCTTCCGACAGTGGCTGGTGTCAAATACTTCAGATGGAATGAAAAGAACAGGGCAATTATTAAGTGATCTATCCCCTGTTGTCCACTCCCAGCTTCTGGCAGTTAGAGGTTTAGGGACACCCAGAGCATGGGAGTGTATCCCTGACCATCTTGGCTAATATCCATTGATGGACCTATCCTCCATTAACTTAGCTAATTCTTTTTTGAACCCACTAATAATTTTGGCCTTCATAGCATCCCTGGCAATGAGTTCCACAGGTTAATAGTGTATTGGATGAAAAAGTACTTACTTACGTTTGTTTTAAACCTGCTGCCTAGTAATTTTAATGGGTGATCCCTGATTCTTGTGTTATGTGAAGTGGAAAATAACAATCCCCGATTCACTTTCTCCACACCATTCATGATTGTACAGACATCTATCATATCCCCCCTTTAGTCATCTCTTTTCTAAACTGAATAGTCCATGTTTTTTTTAATCTCTCCTAATATGGAATCTATTCCATACCCTTGATCATCTTTGTTGCCCTTCTCTGAACCTTTTCCTGTTCCACTATATCCTGTTTGAGGTGGGGCCACCGGAACTGCATTCAGTATTCAAGATGTGGACCTGAATTTATATAGAGGCATTATGATATTTTTTGTCTTATTATCTATCCCTTTCCTAATGGTTCCTAACATTCTGTTAGCTTTTTTGATTGCCGCTGCACAGTGAACAGATATTTTCAGAGAACGATGACTCTGAGATCTCTTTCTTGAGTGATAACAGCTAATTTAGAACCCATCACTGTGTATGTATTATTGGGATTATTTTTCTCAATGTTTATTACTTTGCACTTATCAACATGGAATTTCATCTGCCAGTGTAGTGCCCAGTCACCCAATTTTGTGAGTTCCCTTGGTAACTCTTCACAGCTTTGGACTTAACTATCTTGAGTAATTTGTATCCTCTGCAAACTTTGCCACCTCACTGTGTATGCCATTTTCTATCATTTATGAATATATTGAACAGTGCAAGTCCCAGTACAGATCCTTGGAGGATTATTCACTAAACCCCAGTTCAGAAGCTCATAATTAATACTTTTTTTTATTTCACTGAAAGCATAGTTGTCACTGAAGGCAGAATTTGGTCTGCAGAACCTTTTGTGACTGGTGATGGTGGTGAAGAAAATAACCATGCTGGTCTCCCAGATCCAGATTGTGTTTGTGGGGAACTCTCATGAAAGAAGGTCTAGAGATGACTGAAAGAATAAAAGTACAAAGGAGTGGGTTAGGCTTGGGCAAACATTAAGGGCAGAAGGGGGATGGGTAAAAAAAAGAGAAAATTGTAGAATTTAAGCATGACCTGAGTCACTTGAGTTCAGATCTGGATTTGTAACTACTCAAGGTTTGAGGCTGTTTGGACCTGTGCTGTGGTGCTGTAAATTATAGAGGCAGGACCTATATGTGAAATTTTGATCTGTATGTGAGTTCGGATTCTTTGACTCTTTCATCCTCAAAGTTTAGGGGTGAACAGATTCAGGAATTTGATTTGGGCCCATCTCTACTAGAAATGTGTAGAAACTGCTGTGGTCAATTACTTGGTAGTTACTTGAGGTGTAGTAAAAAGGTGAGCCAATCTCTTGCAGATTATTAGATCTTGTTTTCTATATCATATGTTTATTAGTTTAATTAACAACAGTCAAAACTCAATTATCTAAATGGAACAGGGACATTGGATAAAAAAGATCTTAGACCACTGAGGGAATTTACAGAGCAAATTAGCATACACGAGGGGAACATGTCCACACTTTGGACAAATGTGATTTTCAGATAATCGAGTTTTGACTGTGGAGGTGTGAATAAATACACCCCATTTTCATCATGGAAAAGCAGAGATTGTTCAAATACATGAACAATTCCCTAATATTTAATATTTTCCACTAAGAGAGGGAATGCAACCAGAACCACCACAATATGTTGCCAGACAAGGACGCTGCAAAGAACAGCAGCAGAAATGATAGTGTGCCCTTACAATCCTAATTTGGTTGTGGAAACAGATAAACACCTAGTTAATTGGTACATTGTGTCCAGGCCAGGAAAATTTTGATCTGGCTACATCAAGGAAACAGTTTTCTCAAGCAGCAAGTTCAACTCACTGGAACACACTACACCTATATGCCTGAGAGGTTTCTTCTTATGCACCCATAAGGGCAACTTATCCTTATCTTCACGTATGGGAGTCTGTTACCATTTTAGATCTTCCATCTATTTGGGACGTTCACATGTGAAATCAGTTGTGGTGATGCAAGTCTGAATCTAATTATGTCATTTAGCCAATATCTGCCCCTTAAGCCTAATCCTGTGAATTCCATAGCATATCACCATTGCAATTGAATGGCCCCAACTCCCATTTATGCGTACTCACAAAAAGCTAAAAGTGCAGCTGCAGCCTTAACGTTGTCATTTCTAACTTCTAAATGCTTAAGCCATGAAACCATAATGTTCTTTTACCATAGGTTTTCTAATACCTGTACCACTTCAGATACAGGTGAGTGCTATTCCAGCTGTACTTACCAAGGATCCCCTCCATTAGGATAATACTTGGTTTACCATGATGTGTATTATGGACCAAGAGGAAGAACTGGGGGGAGATCCACTCTGTAGTCACTTTTAGAGGCTACAGAGCCTATGGAACTTACATTAGCTATAGGATAACAGCTTTAAACTGGGATTCCATCTCAGTTAGAGAGCAAGAATGGGGTAGCACTCCGTGAAGTGAGGATTTGTACATTCTTGTCTGATTTAGATGGGCTTGTAGGGAGATAATGCCCTATAGAGTGAGAGCCTTATAGAAATGAAGGAATTAATATTTTGTATGCTGATCCCAGTACCTATACCACTTTGGATACAGGCTACAGACTTCTGTTTCAAGAACAACTGAATAAAACCAGTCAATTAATGCAAGGACTGGAATACAGCTAGCTGTGGAGATCCTCAGACTGTTTGTTTGCTGACAGGAATCTGAAATCTTTGCAAAAGAACTGAGATCTTGCCATTCTTGTCAAGCTATGAAAAATCCACCTTACATATTATGTTACACTATAGAGACTGAGAAATCATCTGTGAAAGAAGATAATGGTGGTTCAGTCTTTCCTTTATACAGCTTGTACCTTTGGTCTTCAGAGACTGAGAACAGTTAATCAGCAGAAAATGTTCAGTCTATCCTTTATACAGCTTGTACCTTTGGTCTTCAGAGTCTGAGAACAGTTAATCAGCAGAAAATGTTTCTCTGCTCAGGGCATAGCTTCAAAAGACTGGATTTTTGCCTAACCGGAAGTGGGGAATTTCCCTAGAGATTCCCTAAGAAAAGCACTTGATACTGTTTTGTACCAAAAGTCCATCCTTGGCTGGCACATTGTTCAGCATAGTCCATTGAAGTCCTAACACTTCCCAGGGTTCACATCCCACCTCTCCCTTAGAGAGAAGTTACATACAATCCTGGTCCACAATAATACATATATCATTCATGAGAGACAAGGTGGGTGAGGTAATGTCTTTAATTGGATTGACTTCTTAACAGAAGTCGGTCCAATAAAAGACATTATCTCACCCATCTTGTTTCTCTAATATCCTGGGACCAACACAGCTACCACACCACTGCACACATAAATCATTCATGTAATACAATGGATCCCAAACACATTTAAATATTACATGTTTGTGGAAGCTCCATCTAGATTTAAAAAAAAAACAAACAGTGTTGATAGTTCAGCATCAAATATTTCACACAACTGTTTTGCAAGGATACACTCCACTGATTGGATAATAACCAAAGTTATTGTGCTGTAATGAACAACACAGAGTTGTGGCCCCTTTTCTCCATGGCAACTGAGAAAAGTGGGCAACACCATCTTGTTGGGGCTCATACAAACTAGACACTGAATATGATGTATTAAGGGAAGGCTTGTGTGTTGCACCTAAAGTGTCGACATCGTGTTTGGTCTAGAGCACAGGTATGTATCATAGTATTAACTGGAGATGGAAACTAGTGTGTAGTTTTTATGGCCTTAGTCTGGAGAATTTTCTAAAGGCAGAACATTGGAATCACAATTCTATGTCCCATTTTGGTGAACTACTCAAAAACAATAGTCATTAACTGTGTGATTCTTTTGAGTAGCAATGCGACACTTTAATGCTAAGAGGAAAATGGCTACTGAGTGTGTCTTTTCAAGGTCTGAATGGTTACTTATTTTAGTGTTGTAATTGTTTATGTTGCTGATAGGTCAAGGGGTTGTGCAGGTTTTGTCAATAGGATTATGTTCCAGCAATTGATTTTCTTTCAATGAGTAAATAATGAAGTAGTTTTACCTTGTCTGTTTCCTAATCAGAAACAGCTCTTTTATTTTGCCATGACAGAGGCTGCCTATGCTTATCTTTCAATGAGCTGCACATGAATTGTCAGATAAAATATCCCTGCAAGCAGGAGTCACCTGTCCCTACCCCTGTTACTCACATATATAATGTCAATAAACATTATAGGGTATAGTGGTTGCCAAGGTCACACAAAGCTCACGCTCCCAGTCTGATAGTAAATTAGTATGGCTGTTACATTAGGGTCTGTCTGCTGTTAGTGACCTCAAAATCAGTCTCTTTCTACATGTATAAGCAGTAAAAGCAGGGATTGTCAGTTACTGACCTTAGAATCAATCTATCTCTGTTTTCCACACATATGATAAGCAGTGCCAGGTTTACAGTGGTGTCATGGAGCTGGGCCCATGCTCAGAAGGGGCCCCGGCCTGCTCCGCTTGCACTGCTCCCTGAGACACTGCTGGCTGCCTCCCCCCTCGCGCCCCGCCCACCACTTGCTCCTCTCAGCCTGCCCACTGGCTGAGGACTCCTATCTGCCCCCGACCCCAGCCCCCTGTGTCTCTCTGCCCCCTGGCCAGACCCCAGTGGACCTCTGGCTCCAGGAAGTCTCTGCTTCCTACCACCTGTGGGGCCCCACCTGTCTCCCCGCAGCTAAGCCACCTGGGACTGGTGCAGAAACCTGGCCAGTCTCAGCCAGATGGTGATGGAACAGTGTGGGGGGGGGATTGGCTGAGCCCCTCCAGCAAGTGCATTTTGAGGGAGCCCAGCCAGGGCAGGCCCTGGCCTGTCTGATCGTACCACTCCCGAAGTGACGGAGTGATTCCTGGCCCCAGGACCAGCCCAGCCCAGCCCTGGCTGCACTGCCGGCTGAGCCTGGCAGACAGACGCCTCCCAGCAGGGCTGGGGAGTGTGGCCAGGAGGCAGGGCATAGGGGAGTGGGTCTCTGGAGGAGTCTGGAGGGGTGCTGGGCTGTGAAGGGGTGGGGAGGATCTGTGTGTTGGGGCACTAGGGAGTGGGGGTTCTGTGGGGGGAGCTGGGCAGTAGGCAGGGGGGCATTGGGCAGGGGTGGTGTGCAAGGTGCTGTGCATATGTGGGGGGTGCTCTGAGGGAGGGCACTGGGCACAGTGGATCCGGGATGGCTCTGGCCATAGGGAGTCGGTGGGATGTTGGGCAGGGGGGCTGTGTGGTGTGGCCATTGAATCAAACACAAGTAGAAATCTAATAAACCCCAAAGAGGGAAAAATAAATTTTAGAAACAAGCTAAAAAGCCATAAATAGACTTCATACTAGAATACACTTTTTTTTTCAAGGAAGCTAAACTGTCTTCTACAAAAGGAGGCATTTGAAGATAAAATAAATCATGAGACAAGGCACTAAACATGTAGATTTCATTAACAAGCATGAAAAGAACAAATTCACAGAGGAGATGTCTGTGTGCATCAAAAAGTGGCATGAAAAGAGTTTTGTTTTGTTTCATCTTGTGACCCAGGACCTGCATCCTCTGAGACAATTCACTTTCTGCAGGGGAAGAAAAGAAAAAGGGGAAACTTATATCCACCTCGGCAAAGCAAGAGGATGAGGTATGTGTGCTTAGAGTATGGAAAAGATAAATTACAAAGATAGGTTGTTATAGAGGTGCCGGGCAGTGAGTCCACAGTTAGGGCTGTATTCTAAAGTAGCTTCAAATGGGGCCTAAATTCCTGTTTTTCTCTAAAGCTTTTCAGTGTGAAATGTCACAAATGGTTAGTTATGCTGTTACATAATACTGTGTATGTGCAGTTTCTCTGCAGAATGGAAAAGCCTTTTATATACAACTCCTGAGACATAAGGGTTTATGGGATTGACGCAGGGCAAGTATACTCCGTGACCCTTTGGGGTGGAGGAAAGGGTATTATAGCCCCCTGATGACCATCCTTAGCCTCATGGCAGTATGGCCTCAGGGCCAGAGTCACTACAGCAGTCCTCCCTTGCAGGGCCCTGGGGTCTAAGGGCCAGGTCACTACGGCAGCCCTCTCTTGCAGGACCCTGGGGCCAGTGGGCTGCCACCCATGCTCCACGGGGTCCCAACTCAGGGCCCTGATAGGAGCAAATGAATTCCCTACTAGATCAGTAGTGATCTCTCCAAAACACACTACTTTTGTCTCTGTTCCACAACCGAACCCATGTCTAGTTTCCATGGGCTATTTCCTACCCTGTTTTCCAGTGTTGCTGTCCACAAGCCTCCTGGATTTCTGGGGTTGTCACCAATTCTCCTAATTTCAGCAAAACTATTCATTTTTATTATTAAAATATCTCTAGTCATAACAAAACTTACATCTCAAAGGTATCAAAGGCACTCAAGACCAAGGTCGGCCATTCAAAGATTCCTTCTATTCTCACTATACATTCACTACTTATTCTGTCATTCTATTCTAATAGCAAAACTGCAAACATGCAGTTATTTGGCCTTGCCTGTGGGCTTCTCTATAAGCCTGCATTTTGAAAGAAGTCCCTAAAAGCAGAAATGCGGCTATCCGGAATCCTTAATTGGAATCCTCTGCTCCTCTTGTGTCTTGGTTTCTGTGGGCAGCTCCAGTTAGACAATGGGGGGAGTCTATTGAGAATTGTGTGCAAGAGAGAAATCACAGTTCAGATGACCAGTAGGCTGCAGGCAGAAAGGGAAACTGAAGGAAGAAGCAATTCCTCCCAGTGGCTGTTCTTGGAGGATATCAGTGAAGATAAGGCTAGACTAGGGGAATATGAGCTTTTTTCAGTACAAGGGTCTTGGATCCTTCACATCCATTGACTGTTTTTTCAATTCATAGATAATCAATGTGACACTTCCCCACCCAAGAGCCTTACACTTAAATTACTCACTGAACTATATTTGTTGTACATTTTGTATACATTTATGGTGAATTACTGGTCAAATTCTTCCCACTAACTTCAGAGGAATTACTGTAGGGATGAATTTGTGTGTTCAGCTTTTGAAATGCAGAGTGTGATACATTACCAGGTAGGGGGAGAAAAAGGAAAATGAAAGAGAAGATTTTGTGCTTAATAATCATATTATAGAGGAAAATAAATGGCAAGCACATAAAATTTCTCCATTTCCTGTCAAACATATTGTGCAAGATCTGGGGCCAAGCTTAACTAAGTAAATAAGTTTGCATAAGCGGTATCAGGGTTTTCTATGACTTCCATGTGATGTTTGCTCAGGAAACTAGCAAAGTATCTTTTCTCAGTTTATCAGTGGTTCACATTGTAATCTTTCCCCTGCACTGTTTCAGGTTTGTGGGTTTCCTGTGATATTGGACATATTTTAAACCTGCTTTTGGCTTTGTCCCTAGCATAAGCCTCATTAAATGGGTACCAGCAGCTTCTGGGGCTCCTACAACTGCTACTCAAAAACCCAAAATTTGCATAATCAAGACCATTGCTGTAGTGTCTGGTCCAAGGAGAGAGCTGCAGGCATCAATGAAAGGGCCCCAGCACTTTCCAAAGGATATGCCACAGAACCAGCAGTTTCAGACTTTGTCAGTTAGATTGAATTCTAACTTTATTGGTGACACAGATGACTCGGGGAGTCCCAGAGCTCAAGCTCCAGCCCAAACCCAAATGTCCACACTGCCATAAAACAGCCCTGTGAGCCTGAGTCAGCTGGCATGGGCCCTCAGCCATGGGTTTTTAATTATAGTTAAGACATACCCTGAGTGGCCAAGTTACTTCATTGTTTTCAGCTCAGTGGCTAGCACGGACCATCCCCAGTTTTCCAGATCCTATTGGTGCGGGTGATTGCTGCTGTTTTGATCCTTTAATGGATCATCATGGCAGCTGATGCAATGGATTTCTAGGGCTTATTCAACAGCTGAAGCTGCTGAATTGCATGAAGCTGAGTTAGAGACAGTAAAGCCTCTTTTTCGAAGAAAATTGGGTCAGGAGAGTTGCTGTGCTAGGTGGAAGGGATGAAAGAATGGGAGTTGTATTATAGGTAGGGTTTAAATATGAAAGGCTGCTGATCTGGCGATTGTTGAGTCCTTTGCATTTTAGGCTGTGTTATTTCCTGTCAGTTGAGAGTAACTGAAACTGGTGCAAAGGGCTAAAAAACTACTTAGGCTGGAAGAGCAAAAAACATTTTTAAAAATTTTCATATCACTCCATTTGTTTGTTCATTTTTTTAACCTCCAGGTATCATTATATGATAAACATTAGAACTTAGCAAGTAAAGCTGGAGGTGAAACCTCCTTAAACTCACCCCATGTCTCCTGTCAGAATATTTCTGGAAAAGAATGTTCTCAGATTATGCTGCTGAGAATGTGAGGGAGATTCCCACACCTGAGTCATTCTTTTTAGGTGACAAATCAGAGTAATTGCCCCAGAATGAGGTGTCAATAGAGGATATTTTGGAACAAACTGATAAATTAAACAGTAATAAGTCACCTGGACCAGATGGTATTTACCCAAGAGTTCTGAAAGGACTCAAATATGAAATTGAAAAACTACTAAGTGTGGCATGTAACTTATCACTTAGGTCAGCCTCTGTACCAAATGATTGGAGGGTAGCTAATGTTTTTTTTAAAATGCTCCAGAAGTGACAGTGGCAATTACAGGCTGGTAACCCTAACTTCAGTTCCAGGCAAATTAGTTAAAACTATAGTAAAGAACAGAATTTAGGCACATAGATGAACACCATATGTCGGAGGAGAGTCAACATGGCTTCTGTAAAAGGAAATCATCCCTCACCAATCTACTAGAATTCTTTGAAGGGATCACCAATATGTGGACAAGGATGATCCAGTGGATATAGTATACTTGGACTTTCAGAAGGACTTTGATAAGGTCCCCCACCAAAGGCTCTTAGTAAGCAGTCCTGGGATAAGAGGAAAGTTCCTCTCATGGATTGGCAACTGCTTAAAAGATAGGAAACAAAGGGTAGGAATAAATGGTCAGTTTTCACAGTGATGAGAGGGAAATAGTGGGGACTCTGAAGGATCTGTACTGGGACTTGTGCTGTTTAACATATTCAGAAATGATCTGGAAAAAGGGGTAAACAGTGAGGTGGCAAAGTTTGCAGATGATACAAAATTACTCAAGATAGTTAAATCCAGAACTGACTGCAAAGAGTTACAAAGGGGTCTCACATAACTTGGTGACTGGGCCACAAACTGGCAGATGAAACTGAGTGCTAATAAATGCAAAGTAATGCACACTGGAAAATATAATCCCGACTATACAGACAAAATGATGGGGTCTAAATTAGCTGTTACCACTCAAGAAATATCTCTGTGGGGCTATGATTTCACTCCTGGACTTTTGTTAGGAGCTTAAAAGAAAACTAAGCTCTTTTGAAAATCTGGGCCCAATTGTGGGTGTTGAGCACTTCAGAATCTGGCATCTCAAAGTTTGATCTTGCAAGGTGCTGTACGCTCTCGCCTCTCACTAGTTTAATGGGAGCTGAAGGTGCTCTGCACCTTGCATGACTGAGGCTTATGTAGACAAAAATTCGAAGGAGACTTTTATTGTGTAATGATCTATTGTTCAGATAACTCACACAACTCTTGTTCTGGCAAGTAAATGGAGCCAGATGTGGATATAAATGGACAAACTATTCTGAATATGACATTTAAAATGTTCTCATTTCATTCCGAGTATATTTTGAATGTTTACTTTGGCTATTTTAAATAAATATTTCAGTACCATTCTATGTTCTTCTTAGCAATACTACAGAACACCATGGATGGACAAAACCAATTATGCTGGAGGTTTTCCTATTGAAAAACCCAAATGAATGGTTGGTTGGTTGTTTATTTATTAATTGTTGTTAGCATTATTATTGTTGCATTTGGGAGTTTCCATTATGGCCAAGAATACCATTGTGCTAGGTCCTGTAGAAACAAAACGACAGTCCCTACCCACAGAGTTTACAACCTAAGTGCAAGACAATTGACAAAGGTTGGTTACAGACAGGGGAGGGAGTACACAAAAGTGATAAGACGATATTGGTCAGCATGGTAGGCAGTGGTCTGCATCCTAGTTCTCCCAAACTCCAAAGGCTGGGAGCAGAAAGCATGATTGGATAAATGATTTTAAAAAAAATTAATCCGACTGGAACCTTTTTCAAAGTTCAAAGTGAATCCGAACAGATTCAGTTAACTTAAAAATATATTGTTCATAGCTCCCACTGAGTTTCCAATGGATAAGTCAAACACAGGCTCATTTCCCTGATGCTGAAAGCCAGATAGCTGTTCACTTTAACAGTTAGTGTATTTCTCTCATCAATTGCTAGTTCACAGATATCTGGAGTATATTTGTTATGGAGAAAATTAAATGCCAGAAAAACAATAATAGCATGGATTATTAATATACACTGTATCCTGTCCTCTGTTAACAACAATGATCAAGTAACTAAGTCCCAAGCATTGTTTGGCTTTGATCTAGGTTAACTGCTCCTTTGTTTAATATAATTTTAATTGCTTCTGTAACCTAAGCAACATGGAAAACAAAACCAATTAAACTGAAAGGGCCTGTTAAGCAATCCATTCACCTTTCCTATTTAGTAATTATGTAAATAGGGACGTTCTATATTATGCAACCAGTCAGTGTTGTCTATTCCTTTTCTAGGAAATAGAAAATGAGAGACTTTTTAAACAGTTTTACCTTGATGTATTTTATTTTTATATTACACACACTCCCTTTCTTATGAGTATGTGAATGCCATATGTGAGTACAGGCTTGTGCTCAATGTAAACTGTATTTAAATGTAGTTTCTTAGTGGGGCATAAAACAATCCGTTTATCATTGTGTCACATTATCAGTCAACAACAGAGGTGGCATAAACATCCCTTGTTACCTATAGAAATTCAAAAATGAATAATAAAAAATACTTGGGTGACTGGATGGCCCCTCAAATAAATACATAGGGCAAAATCTTCGCCCTACTGAAATCAACGGAAGTTTTGCCAGTGGCTTCAATGGAGCCATGATTTCATTCAGTTGTTGTGGGAAGGGTGGCGAGAGAAGGGACAATTTAAAGGTGAAGCCTGAAATGGTCATAAATTGTTGAAACCTCGGTTTCCAATTAACTTTTAAGAAAATAGAAGTGAAACTGAAACACAGAAAAGCTACCAGAGATGATAAATTAAAACTTCAATGCTGAATTGGAAAATGAAAATAGTACTTTTTCCCAGATACAATTAATCTTTTCTATTTCCAGTCAAGTGCATGAAAAATACTATTCTTCACAATTAAAGAAAACTTTACAATGTTTTCCTGTGTCCTCTGAACCTCCATTGAATGATTAACTATGGTCTTTAACTTGGGTCACATTCTTCCCATGGTTTGCAGTGTATACTGGAGCTTTCCAAAGAGATCACATACCACTGCCAAAGAAAAACTAAATGATGAGGTAATGTCTTTTTGAGTTTTAATATTTTTATACATATATGGATTTTTAAACTTTCTTTTAGCCATTTTTCCAAGCAGTACAATTTGACCCGTGTGCTGATAAATTATGGAAGACAATCATATCTACAAAGGAAAAATATAACTTGGCCAAATTCAGTCTAAGGAAATTGTGAGAGGTTGGAGGCTTCCCATTTCTTCCCTAAGAGCATGGAATGATTTGAATTGGAATCCTGCATTTTGGTGCATCTGTTCTCTTCACCCCTTACATGTACTGGTGATTGATTACAGTCAGGAGAACTCTCCTCATTTTATCTCCTTGCCCCCACATGACTCATTCTGTAGCTGGGCAGCCACTATCTTTATATTCTGTATGAGTTGCATTCTTGGCTGCAATCCAGACCAGTGAGGGGTTGTGTTACCACCTGCCCATTACAGTGGATGCCTCAGTCTGCTTTCTTGTTGTCCAGCTTACAACTGGGCCACTCACAACCAGCCTATTAGCATGCGGGTCACACCTTGAATATCTGTGTACTAGACAGTCTTGGTTCAGCAGCTCTGACCCCAGCAGCCTGCCTACAACCCCACTCTGGCTTCCACCAGCCTGGATTACTAGTTGCAGGGTACCCCCAACATGCTCCCACTCCTGGATTTTCCCAAAAAACAGGTGCTCTGCAACATCCAGCCCTCTTCTGGATAGTTCAGGTATTAACATTGGTGCTTCTGTTAGAAGTCAATATTCAACAATGTTACTTTAACTGTAGATACCAAACAGTTCAGTTTAAACACAACACTGGATTGGTTTAGATTAAAAATAAAGCAAAAGAAAAGATAGGGTTTTAAGTGAATTTGAGTATAGGAGATCAAGGTAGAGATGGTTAGAAGCAAATAAAAATGAAAACATGCATCTAAAACTTAATCTAGCAAGTTTTTGTTCAAGGTTTTGTTGAATATGGCCTTTCTCATGCAGGAAGATGGTGACTGATCCTTTCCTTGGTCAGGATCTTTCCCAGAAGCCCAAAAGTGCTGGTGCTTTTGTCTTCTTAGGTGAAAGAGATTTCTTTTATAGTCCAGTCAACATTTGAAGTGGATTCTTCTGAAGGTTACCCCTCCAAGCAAAGTTTATCCAAACAATGAGGAAGGCAGTATGGAGGTGAAGGAAGCGCCATGCTCTTTCTTCCCCAACTTGTGTTTGCTAAAATGCAAATTGTTCTCTTTCCTGCTATCTCCTCCCCCTGCTGCTTTGAGGACCCCATTTACTACTTATGTAAATTGAAGTAAACACAGTGATCACCCACCTCTGTGCAGCCAGTGGCCTATGATCCCTAACGCCATGCTGGAGTCTCCACATTTATTTGACAAATAAACTTTGCAGAATTTTAAAATATTGTGCACAGAATTTTTTTTTTTGGTGCAAAATTTTTATTTTTTTGGCACAGAATGCCCTCAGGAGTAAGTCTACAATATATACATGGGGGGGAAAATCTGATCGTTAATGGTCCTTTAATCTATCAGAAAAAGGCATAACAAGTGTAACCCTGGCAAATGAGGCACCAGCTCTTGCCAAATCTGTAGGTGTCAGCTGAGCACTGACGAATTCATAGCTGGAAACCAGGCCAGCCCACCGGATGTTAATCTTATTCAAGATAGATAGTGAACTTGTAAGAATGTGTTTAGTGTTTAGACTCTATTAAATACTTGGAAGTTACTGCATGCATTAATCTTACTTCCAATGTCTGTGTCCCGTGCTATAAGGTAATATGTACTGTGACAAAGTTCCTCCTCTACCTTTGTGAGTCTTGCACGTATTGGCGTATTTTCTCACCTTGGAGCTTCACGGTAGCCCTCAGGTTGGCCGTTTTCGTGAACCCACAGTCCAGGTCAACTCCTCCTGTGTCTGACCAGGAGTTGGGAGGTTTGGGGGGAACCCAGGCCCACCCTCTACTCCGGGTTCCAGCCCAGGGCCCTTTGGAATGCAGCTGTCTAGAGTGCCTCCTGGAACAGCTGTATGACAGCTACAACTCCCTGGGCTACTTCCCCATGGCCTCCTCCCAACACCTTCTTTATCCTCACCGTAGGACCTTTCTCCTGGTGTCTGATAATGCTTGTACTCCTCAGTCCTCTAACAGTATGCATTCTCACTCTCAGCTCCTAGTGCCTCTTGCTCCCAGCTCCTCACATGCACACCACAAACTGAAGTGAGCTCCTTTTTAAACCCAGGTGCCCTGATTAGCCTGCCTTAATTGATTCTAACAGCTTCTTGATTGGCTGCAGGTGTTCTAATCAGCCTGTCTGTCTTAATTGTCTCCAGAAGGTTCCTGATTGTTCTGGAACCTTCCCTGTTACCTTACCCAGGGAAAAGGGATCTACTTAACCTGGGGCTAATATATCTGCCTTCTATTACTCTCCTGTAGCCATCCGGCCTTGTCACAGTACATTTTGCTTTATAATTGTAACAATGCCTGCTCTGAACTTGTGAATTGAGGCACTTGTGAATTCCCAGTCCATACAAAAAAACTATCAAGACTAAATGGGCCATTGTGGCCCACCACAATACAAAGCTGGTTTAATGGCCCTCTTATACCCATGAAGATGCCACATGTGAGAGGGCACATCCCATCAGCTTGAATTCTGAAAGAGGGAAATAAAGAGAGCTGGCATGAAGATTTTCATCTCTTTGGTGTTTGGACTCTTACAAGGGCTGGAGCTCAGAAACAAAAAGCTAAGATCCCCAGGGTCAACCTGGGTTAACCCTAAAAAGACATTCACTATTGACAGATTGCTACACCTCTGTCATCTTTGGAACCATAGACTGAACTCATTTGTGTGTATATGTTTCCTGCTTTAACCTGTAAATAACTCATTTCTTTTCCAAGTTAATAAATCCTTAATTAGTTTACTGTAGGATTGGTTACCAGTGTTCTCTTTGGTGTGAGATCTAAGGTTTTCACTCATCTCTTGGGACTGGAAACAACCTTAATATTTTGTGATTTTTCGTGTGAGCAACCATTTATCACTAAGTCCAGCTTGTCTCGGTGGCAAGATAGACTGGAGTGCCCAAAGGGACTGTCTGACTCCGTGGTAAGAGTGTTACAGTGATCCAGGAGTCCACATTCATTACTGGGTTGCTGAAATCTAATTATAGAACATACCACCAGTTTGGGGTCTCTGCCCTACTTTTGACAGTCTGCCCTGAGGTTGGCACTCATGTTTGTGGGCCTCTCCAGACAGTGTGGGCCACAAGATCTGCTGGTTGCAAAGTGATGGTAGATAAATCAGAATAAAAACAAGGTGCCAATTTAACAGTTGGGTAATAAACTGTTGGAACAATTTATCTAGAGACATAGTGGATTCTTCGTCATTTGAAATATTTAAATCAAGATTGGATATCTTTCTGAAAGAGATGTGACCGCTCAAACAGAAGTTGTGGGCTTGATACTGAAATCGCTGGGTGAAGTTCCATGGCCTGTGTTATACAAGAGATCAGACTTCAGGCCTTAAGATCTATAACTCTTCATTCTGTTTGTTCCTCCTTACCAGGAATGGATTTTTAAGGTGTAATTAAGCCACCAACCTCACTGAAAGATGGGTTAATAATAGAGGGTTTGAGCTCATAGTAGAAATGGGAGTAGTCTAGATTTGATCAAAGTGATTATCACAGCTGAGGGAATTCACTCTCAGGAAAGGAGGAGGAGAAATGTCTTGGTATAAAGACCTGTGAGTCTTCTAGGAAGTTAGTTGCAGATGGGGAGAAAGTAGGTATCGGTTCAGGCCACAGAACAGAAGATTCTGTCTGACTATATATGAAACCCTCAGGTGGTATTTCCTGTGCTAGGTATGTTAAGCTTGAAAGGAGATAATGCAGTGATTTCTAGACTTTTCTTATTGAACTTTCTCAACTTCGGTTCTGACTTTGTGGGAGGAAGATGGTGGGAAGTTTTTCAGTTTTAGGTGCAACTTTATGGCCTCAAGTTTATCTGTCCAAGAGCAAGACCTTCAGTTGTTTCATGGGACTCTAACATGGTGGTGTAGGTTGCACCTAAGCCATTGTGTGTGTTATACATGATTCTATGGGATGCATGCAGACTCACTTGGACTGACATACACTGGTTGAAATTTACCTCCTGTTTACAGAGCACCTATAAAATTGCTCTACTGAGCCTAATTTGGTTTATCTTGGTTTCTGAGGATCCAGAGGGGAGGGGAGTAGCAGGAAAAGCAACTAGACTGCCATCTGAATTAGATCCAAACTCTCCAATCCAGAATAAAGACCAGCTTTCCTCTAATAACAAAATAACCCTATACATATTGGAAGAAATTATTCCACTAGCAGGGAGCAAGCTTGCAAAGTCCATGAAGTAATCACTTATTGGATATGACAATGAAACTCACCCTGTTTTTAACACTATTGCGTAAATGCCCAGCAACCCAAATATTTCCATTTCCTCAAATTTAATGCTAATTATACACTAGGAGGCAATATACATAAAAGTGAAATAATAATAATAATTAATCTAGGAGCTTCTAATCTATTTTGCCTGTCATTATCACTACCGGGGGTTCTTCATTGTTGTTATTATTTGTATTAAAGTAATTGTGGACTTCACTGTGCAACCACATAGTAGACAGAGTCCCAATCTACACTCACAAGATTGGCAAAGGGTGGGAGAGGAAATGCAGTTAGAGAGAGAATGATTTGCCCAACGTCAGACAGAGCTGGGACTAGACCGTAGGTTCCCTGAGTCCCAGGCCAGGGCCCTGTTAACTGGATCATGCTGCGTGAATGTCTCCTTAGTCACACTTGTAATCCTATTGCCTTCAAACTGTGCTTTCAGTAATACTTGAACCAATCCCATTAGCCTTTGGTAGGTTTGCACAGATGTTAACGAGGATGTAATTTTAGGACAGTTGAATTGTACAGGTGTAACCAAGGACATAATTTGGCCTGCAGACCCCTGTGAGTGGGGATGGTGTATGGATGGAAAGAAACTGGCTTGTCTGGATACAAGGGTGAGTTTCTGGAGGAGGCAGTTTGAAAAAACATTTTTACTTGCAAACTTGAGAAGAATGTTATATGACGATAGTGAGACACAATGAATATGGACTCCCAAGATGTCATGCCTGCAGAGATACTTTTGAGAGTAGAGCACATTGTAAGTAGTGGGCCACAATATGAAAAGTGTGAGAACTGCTTGTTTTTTATTAATAAACTTTTGAAAGTTACACTTGCTTTGCCTTACTCTAGTCCAAAATAAGGCAAAACAAATGGGGGCGATTCTAAGGGGGACTTCTAGGCACCCTGCTGCCTAGTAGAATTCACAACCCCGTGTTGGGTACCCAGGCTCCCCAACCAACATGTGGGGAGAGTGAAACCTGGCCTACATAAAAAGTTAGGTTCATCGCTATGAGGTGTGAAAAATCCACGTCTCTGAGAGATGTCGTTAAGCTGACTTAAGCCTCTCTGACTGTGCTAGAATTTTTCCATTGACCTAACTACTGGCTCTCAGTGGAAGGTGGGGGATAGGTACAGTTGAATAGATAAAGTTGGAGGAATATAGTCTCTGTTGTGATGTTAAGAGGAACCCTCCATCAGCCCTTTTTAAAGAAAACTCGTCCACTGATTGCTTTCCTTAAAGAAACACCCATGAAAGTTGAAATATGCAAAGTTTGCTTCTTCATCCTGTTCTTCACAAAAGAGAAATATAACTGGTCTGCAGCAAGAATCCACAAGAGCTTGCACTTCAGCCTTGTATGTGATACTTTACATGGCAAACTGTTTACGAAACATCTATGCTCCCAACATTCAGTGTGTTGATTATTTAAACTGATGACATTACTAATGCCATCTTTGGGCTCCTACACAAATCCTAATGATTGGCTTTAACTGTGTGTGTTTGGCAAACAAAGATGAAATTCCCTAAACTAGTGGGAAGTAAAGAAATTGAGGCTGGTAGCTGATTAACAAACTAACCAGTAACATGATTTGTGGCATTTTCTGCATCCTAAAGGTACAGCTTATGCCGAGGGGTGGGGGAAGTACCACCACATTTTCACATATATTGTATTCTGCTATCTCACAGGCATGTGGAGCAAAAACTGTCATTTACCATATTTTAATTTCAGAATGGATGATCAAAGCAGCCAAAAGGGTCCAAAACAGTTTGAAAAAGCCTAAACATCGCTAGAAAGCATAAAAGAGCAAGCAAGAATCATCAGAACACCAAGAGTGGGGTTCTCAAAAGCACTCAGTGATGGCCTAACTCTGATTTCACTAAAGACAATGGTTAAACTCCCGTTGTGACATCAACAGGAGCAGAGTTAGGCCAATGCTGAGCACTTTTGAAAATCTCATCCTTGGACTTTCAGGGTCATAATTTCAAAACTGACCACTTAATGAGCAAAATGTGAGGTATACCTATTGCATGCACAAGTAAATAGTTATGATCATATTGTAAATACCTGCTTGAACAAATGTAAGGCTTTGTAGGGGCAAATTTTGCTGGTGCAGGTTTTGTGAGTAGTTCTTAACTAATAAAAAACAGGGAAAAATGGTCCTTTTGCTTGATCTCTGGTGTAAAAAAAGCTGTCTTTGAGTGGGGAAACTTGACTTTTTGGAAAACCTAGTGGTTCCCCGTTTGTGTCTCAGTGTTAGAGAAGGATCAGATCAAAACATAGCCACTTATTTACTCACTCTGATCAGAGCTAGATTGACAGTATAACATCAGACTGTTCATGAAAACCCTTACTATACAATAGTAAATGCCTACTGCAGCTCATAGCCCACCTATGGATGTGTATTCAGTACACTGTTCCAGTTGACCTCAGCCATATTTATATCATCTTAGGATAATCTAGAGAAAATGCTGTGTTTTTTGCAGTGCCTCAGACAGACAAACAGAAGGGATTTAAGGCCTGTGGTCAATTTTTCCCATTTGTGATCCCAAATCAGGATAGGGTTTAGTAATGCATCTATAAAAGGGTCCTCAACTTCCACTGCCTTACAGCCAAAATACTGAATTATTGATGAACAGATCCTTGCATGTTTAAAGGTTAAAATATGTATTATAAATCATAGACCAAAGATGACCCCAAATGGAATATATATCTGAATTCACTTTAGTTTCATATCACATCAGCAGAGCCCCTTGAGTGAGTTACAGCCTTGTATTCACTCTGGGGCTATCTACTATGACTTACTTGATTTTCAGTTGCAGGCAGGCAAATTGACCATGTATACTTGCTTGTGTCAGTAGCTAATTTTAGGTAGCTAATCTAATTGAAGATGTTATGCTCCTTTAGGTTGTCAAATAGAAATTCACATTTTCTGATTAATGTGATTCATTTACATTAGATTTTACTTGACAGAGTGACAATGTGTAATAGAGAATACAGGGATGACAAGGTTCTCAATCTCTTCAGTCACATTCCTTATAAATGGTCTAGTCAAGGCTAGAGCCTAACATCTTATCTATAACATGATGAAATTTGAACTGTATTGCAATCATATATGGTCTACATAATATGTTCTCACAAGTGGCAATATGCTTTCAGAAGAGTGACAATTTTAACAGCTTTCTTACATTTGTAACACATATAACTGACTCCCTGACACCCTGCTGTGACTGAAAAATTACTAAGAAGAAAAGGAGGAGGAGGAGGAACAGAGTGAATCCTTGAAAGAAAGTAAAACAAAGTTTCACCACTTGGAAAACAAAATATATAAGAAGGAAAATGTCAAGAGAAAGGTAGAAAGGCAAACATAAATGGATGGGTGGGAGCAGTGATGGAAGAATTGAGCGGCATGAACAAGACAAAACATATGCAATGAAAAAAAGAGAAGTGTAGTACAGAGAAGAACAGTCCTGTAGGAGTCAATGCCGGAAAGCATGGAGAAGCAGAAGATAATAGAGAAAAGCAGACAATGAAGAATGGAGTTGTCATAAGATTACAAATAACATTAAGATGGTATTCTAACTAGACAGTTGCACACTCTGTTGATTCTGTAGACTAAGTACACTGCACACACCAGGGGCTTCTTGCATTTCTCCCCACTCAAGCTTCCCTCCTTTCCTCCTCTATTTTGGGAACTCCCTGTAACCTTTTGTTCTGTCCATTGTAAAGTTCCCCCTGCTGTACTTGGGTGCTTCTAAGCTTCCCTAGGTCTGCAGAGGCTACAGCCCTCTCTTCTCTGGCTTGCTTCATGGCCACACATTTGGTCTGTTACTCCTTCACAGAAGTAAGACCTCATGGTCCAGCTGCCCTAGGCCCTCAAGACCAGTGCTGACCACCCAAGACAATCCAGAAGATGAAGCTCATCCTTTCCCAGAACTACTACCTTGTGGGCACTCCAGTTTCTCTCTCCAGAGAGATATGATAGTTGAAGCAAATAGATACAGGCTTTGTAAAGGTTTCCACAGTTACTCTTTACTTTAGGTAGCACAAGAGACAGACAGACAAGACAGCTCTAGTCAAAACAATTAAACACCTATAAGCAATCCTTGTTACAGTTTCCTCACCACTCTTGAGCATTCTTTGGGAGTTGGTCAGAGTTCACTAGGAGTCCAGGACTCCCCTGGGATGATTTGGGGAATCTTTACAATTTACAACTTCTGGTGAATATGACTGTCATATCCAGTATGGCCATTCCTCTGTTCTTAACCAAATTTTTGATCATACAGAGGTGGATGTAGCTGCTGGGTCTGCTAAGCAGATGCAAGGGGTTCCTTCTGTTTTCCCCTTCTTGTTTTCCAATTTTCACCCAAATCAATAGGATTCTGCACACTGATACTTACAATATTCCCTGATTATTTTTTTAATTGATTGGATGCAACATTCAAAAGTTATTGTGGTATTGACAGACTGGGAAATGCCTTTGTGTCAAGTGTAAGACCTCGCTTAGCTCAGCCAACTGGCCAGGACTTCTACAATGCTAAATGATTGTCCAATCATTCTTCCACCCTGTTCTACTAGTATATCATCATCGACTCTTAAGAACTTCTTCTACACTGTATCTGAGGGCCTGATCCACAGTGAATTGGCTTTAGATCAGGTCTTGTTTGCACACTTCAAAAGCAACTCCTCCTCTCTACAGGCAAGGATGTTACTGTAACTCACTGTTCTCTCTCCCTCACCCACTGAGGATGTCACCTCTTACTGCATGCAGCTACAGGACCAGTCCAACCTGTACAGTAAGATGTTCATGCTTTTTGCTCTGGAGACCCTCAGTTTAGTGTCTTAACAGCCAAGATACAAATCTTCACATAAGCAGCACTTAGAAAGGAGGTATTGATTTCTCAGGGGACACTTCACAGCAATAGAGGAATGGCAGACAATCTGCAACTAGTTGCATATGTAAACATTAGAGCATGCACATGATGTAAAGGTCTGTCCTTCCTAATGGAGGCACAAGGTGGATGAGGTAGTATCTTTTGTTGAAACAACTTCTGCTGGTGAAAGAGACAAACTTTCAAGATACACTGAGCACTTCTTTAGGTCTAGGCCCACCGTAAGGACTCCTGACAAAATATAGTGCAGGATAGATTATAAAATCCTCAAGATCTAAGTTTCGAGATGTTTCAGCTCTGCTATTACTAATTTACAGGGTTAAATAATAGAGTTAGTAGCAACTTTGTGTGAAATGGAGGTAAATTATTCCTAAAACCATGAAATGCACCACAGTGGGGGAGATATAGTTAATGGTATAATTAGGTGATATGCAGAGTCTGGACTATTTTGATGTTTTGGGGAGACTTGTGTGCAGTAGCCTGTGAATAGCACGCTGTGTGTGATCAGTACCACCATGCTTCCAGAGTCATGCTGCAATTTACCCTCCATCTGCAAAAGTGGCAATAATGATAACGACATTGCAGCAACAGACACTCTAAGAGGAAAATATTGTGAAATCATTCTTGGATATTCAGCTGTCTGTTAATGACATAAGTTCATGGTGGGTCCATGCACTTATGGATAAATGTAAGTATAGTAGGGAGAGTTTAGTTGGTATTTCTGTAGCTGTATAGCTCCTGCCTTATATAAGGCACAATGGATCTTGCTGTACCAAAGTCATTTATTTGCATAGTCATTATATACCACAGTGTTGGGAGGCAGAGAAAACCTTTAGATTAAATGTCTTTTTTAAAAGAGAGAGAGAGAACACAAGCTTTACAGAGCTGGAAAGATTAAGTTGATATCACATGGAAAGAGGATGAACAAAGAAATTAAGATAAATCAAGGTGAAGAACGTCTTCAAGAGGGTGAAAAAAGCCAGAATAGACTGCCTCTGCTGCAACAAGGTAGAGAAGATTTATTAAAGCCCAAAGCTAGTGGGTGGAACAAAGACACGGTCAACAAGCCACAAGAACTGGGAGCCTTTGCGAGATCCTATACGGTCATGTACGGTTCATGAGATTGTTTGCAGCCATGGTGAGTGAAGCTTTTGTGTTGTACTGGACAGAGTGAGAGTTCAGGATGATTAAAGAAAAAGAGATTAAAAGGAATAAATGTGTGAAAATGAGGAACAGCAGTGTCAGAAATAATATGAAAAGGGGAGGGGATCAGTGAAATGACTCGTCTTTGCCGAGAAAATAGTTTAATTTTATACAAAATTTGACGCAAAATTAAGACATGTTTTGTTTTTTCTTGCAAATGTGTGAGTGCAGAGAATGTGTTATTCCAGTACTACTTAACTGTATTCCTCTGTAAAGGTTCAGACTCACCCCTGTAGTACCTCCTGCTGGTCGTTGGGAATTAGCTCTTTTCCAGCCTGGAGCGCTCTCTGCAGGCCAGTGATCCGCACAGCTATGGCCCCCGTGTCATTCACAGACCCCAGTGCCCCTTTCTCTGGGATTCTGCCCCCTGGCAGTACCCCCACACTCTGCCTCTGGGTCTCCCCTTCCTGGGGAACCCCCAACCCACTATATCCACCTTGCCTCAATCTGGGCTACTGCCAGTCATCACCAAGCCCCCACTCCCTGGGGCAGACTGCAGTGTAAAGGCCACTCATCATAGGCAAGGGGGTTCGGACCTGTTGCCTTCCTCTGCCTCCCAGTACCTCTATGGGCCTTGGGCCAGGCCCTACAGCCTGGGGAGTTGCCTGCCTGGAGCGCCCCACTCAACCTGCTCCTTCCCCAGTACTGCACCACCCTCAGTACCCTGTCAGGCAGGCAGGCCCTGCTCTCTCCCAACCTGGAGAGAGACTCCTTGGGCCTCTGGCTCACAGCCTTCTTATATAGGCCAGCTGGGGCCTGATTGGGGCATGGCCCAGCTGCGGCTGCTTCCCCAGTTAGCCATCCCCAGCCACAGCCCTCTCCAGGGCTGCTTTTAACCCCTTCTATTTTAGGAGCAGGGTAACCACCCCACTACATCCTCTTTTAGATATTACTATGGTGGGTACCACAGAAACACCTAGAGAGAGAGATTTTGGGGGATTGAGGAAGCGGAGTCTTAGTAAAAATGTATTTATTTTTCTACAGACATTACGACCCAGGGCATTCCAATCCATGTTTCCTTCCCTGACTGGGAGCACTGTTCCCTCTAAGCTGTGTGCATGCACACACAGATCCTAAACCCCACGCACACGGCGAAACACCGCACGCACAAAAAATGAAATACTACATCGGAGCCAGGCCGAAATATCATTTACGGGCAATTTTTGACATTGTTTGCCCGCCATCTATCAACATAGCTAGATTCTACTAGCTGGCAAGGGGGAGAAAGGGAAAGGAGGGCAATGAATCGTACCCCTCCTCTCCAGCATTTCGAACGTGGAACGTTGATCACGTCGGGACGGTTGGGACCCACACATCTCCATTTTCCCACTATTTTTGCTGCGGATGCATGGACGTGATCGGAGCTATGCACAAACTTCCGGTATCCTGATCGGAATGATCTCCTGTTTTCCCTTTTGTTGAGTCACGCTTTTATGTGCACTGAAATAGTATCCATATAATAAAAGTATTAATTTTAAATAAACCAATCTGGTAAAAAATCAATCCCAAAATGTCACTGTCTGGAGGTCTAAAGTGTAAAAGAACAGCGACTTCATTTAAATCTGGATGGCCGGATGAGACTATAGAGACGGTTACACAGAAGCCACATAGTGTAATGCTTGTTAAACTTTGTGAAATATTCACATATGATGAGGACAATGGAGTGGTTTGTGTATACTGTCAAGATGCCAAAGCTTCGGGAGAATTTTCAACAGGAAGAATGTGGAACGATGTATGGAAGTAGGATTTCTTAAAGTGTCATCTGTCAAATCCCTGTGTTCAAAATACAAAGACTTTCTTGCTGAAGAAATTTTATAGTCAGTCAGTACAATGACTTTAAGTTTGTAGTAGCTGAAAGAATCAAAAGCCAATTGGTTTTACGTTTCCCGGATATGGTGACATTTTCTCACCAGAACGAACAGTTTCAGGATCTTGCAAAGTTGATGGATATTGGAGGAATATTCCTAGCATCAAGTGCAGACTGTGAGCATGGCTTTAGCTTAATGAACACTCTAAAAAACAAACTATGGAATCGTTTACGAGTAAAGTAGATCATTTGGACACCCTGATGTGCATTAAGAGTTACCAGCTGGATGGAGCACTAATAGATCTGGACAGAGTTTATATCGAATGGGCAAATGAAAAAGATCACAGGAAAAAACAGTAAGGTGAGTTTAGCAGTCTTTGACATTTGGACCAATAAGGAAATTAAAATGCATTTGTAATTACATATCTTATTCTTGGCTGATAATCATTTATTGATATTTTTTAGGAAAATTTTAAATTTAAAACACAAACTCTTGTTTTTTCTTTTTTTACTTATGATGTCTCTATCTGAAAACCTATATAAATTGACATAATGGCATACTTGTTAAAATGTCTTTATTATATGTTTATCAGAATCTTTTCAGACATGTGTATAGAACGAAAGGTGAAAGTGGACACCAATGGGCAGAAGCCTATGGACTGATAATGATCATGATTAATATGTGCTTGATATATGCTCGTGATTGTCTACAAAAAAGATCATAAAGTGTGATGCTTAAAACTAACTTCTGCTTCATGAAGAATGGTTAAATTTCCTTTTTCTAAGTATTTAAAAATGACATTTATAAAATAACATGGTGTAAAACTATTATTATCACACATTGCGAATTAAAACTTTTGAAATGTATAAGCATTTTACTCGCTTGGGCGCATTGGCCTCATGGCGCACAAATTTGAACTCTGCTTCAAAAATTTGCACAAAAGAATTTTTTTGGGTACACAGCCTGTCAAAAATTAGAGGAAACATTGATTGGGAGACTGCACTATTCTGCTCTCTTCAGAGCTCATTATTATTTATAGTGATGTGTACTAGCACCACTGTAGTTGAAGTTTTCATAATAAATTCCTGTTTTATTTTTAGGGGTTTATAACTCATGTATAAAAGTTCACTTTGGCCTGAAATATACCCCCACCACCCAACACCCACTTATCTGAACTGGCAGTAATAGGTGATAGATATGGAGGGGAGAAGCAGCACTTTGAATAATTCAAGGTGATTACCCACTGGGAAAAAATCATTCTCTTCATGAACATGTTGTCAGAATGGCCATCTGCATTTGCACCTGGCAACCTTAGGCTAAATCTCAGCATCGCATTGTATCAATAAACAGAGGCCAGTCCTCTTCTCACCACCCCTTCCCTTATCAAAACACCATGGGTTTAAAACCTTGCTGTATAAGAAGTGAATTCAGTATTTTTTAACAATCGCCTATGCATGCTAAGCCAGCGGGGTTAATCAATCACCTGAATATGTTAGTTGTTAGGGTACAAGATGGCTTTGGGGATGGTATATAGTTCCTTTTTATCGGTAGTTCACCAAAGTGAAAGTAGCTCCATTTGGAACCTGTTACATATGATGGCTTTTAGAACTCTATGTGAATTGACTATATGGGTTTAGTTGTGTTCTTAGCAGGTGGGCGTGTACATCACAAATCCATTGATGCTAATGGAATTTTGTCTGGGGTAAAGTCCTCAGGACTTGGCCCAGTAATAAATAGTAACAAAATTCTTTTCCTAACTGAGACTTATGCAGACTCTACGTGAGATCCAATATCCTCTCCTCTCCCATTAGATAGTGCCAATGAGGAGCAGCCCTTGCACTCAGACCCCCGGAGTCTGAGAGTTGAGAGCATCTAGTAAGCAGTACCTCACAGGATCAGGCATTAAATGGTGAGGCTCCATACTGACCTTTCTCCTGAAAGAGTACTTTTGTGATTTTCACCCAAAAACTTATCACACATCGGGAAAGTGCCAGCAATTCAGTGATAACAACATGAAAATATAGAAATGCTATTAGTGGAGAAAATAACCTATTCTGGAAATAAAGTAGAGTTCTCTTCTCTCTCCTGCAAACCTTTGTGAGGCATTTTTGATAATCCACTTCCTATCTAACCAGAGCACTGCAGGAAATAATGTAGAAAATAACATTATAGTAGATATAACCCTAACTTAATTGGAATTTATATTAGGGCTGTCAAACAATTAAAAATTAATTGTGATTAATCATGCAATTAAAAAAAGTATCGTGATTTATCGTGCGATTAATCACACTGTTAAACAATAGTAGAATACCATTTATTTAAATATTTTGGATGTTTTCTACATTTTCAAATATATTGATTTCAATTACAACACAGAATACAAAGTGTACCGTGCTCACTTTATTTTTATTTTTGATTATAAATATTTGTACTGTAAAAACAAAAGAAATAGTAATTTTCAATTCACCTAATACAAGTACTGTAGTGTAATCTCTTCATCATGGAAATTGAACTTACAAATGTAGAATTACGTACAAAAAAATAACTGCATTCAAAAATAAAACAATGTAAAACTTTAGAGCCTCCAAGTCCATTCAGTCCTATTTCTTGTTCAGCCAATCAATCAGACAAACAAGTTTGTTTACATTTGCAGGAGATAATGCTGCCCACTTCTTATTCACAATGTCACCTGAAAATGAGAACAGGCATTCGCATGGCACTGTTGTAGCCAGTGTTGCAAGATATTTACATGCCAGATAAATGGTAAAGATGTATATGTCCCTTCATGCTTTAACCACCTTTCCAAACAACATGCGTCCATGCTGGTAATGGGTTCTGCTCAATAACAATCCAAAGCAGTGAGGACAGACACGTGTTCATTTTCATCATCTGAGTCAGATGTCACCAGCAGAAGGTTGATTTTCTTTTTTGGTGGTTCGAGTTCTGAAGTTTCCGCATCAGAATGTTGCTCTTTTAAGACTTCTGAAAGCATGCTCCACACCTCTTCCCTCTCAAATTTTGGAAGGCATTTTAGATTCTTAAACCTTGGGTCAAGTGCTGTAGCTATTTTTAGAAATCTCACATTGGTACCTTCTTTGCTTTTTGTCAAATCTGCAGCAAAAGTGTTCTTAAAATGAATGACATGCTGATTCATCATCCAAGACTGCTATAAATTGAAATATATGGCAGAATGCAGGTACAACAGAGTCAGAGACATACCATTCTCCCCTGAGGAGTTCAGTCACAAATTTAATTACCACATTATTTTTTAACGAGCATCATCAGCATGGAAGAATGTCCTCTGGAATGGTGGCTGAAGCATGAAGGGACATACGAATGTTTAGCATATCTGGCACGTAAATACCTTGCAACGCCAGCTTCAAAAGTCCCATGTGAATGCCTGTTGTCACTTTATGGTGACATTGTAAACAAGAAAAGGGCAGCATTATCTCCTTTAAATATAAACAAACTTGTTTGTCTTAGTGACTGCCTGAACAAGAAGTAGGACTAAGTGGACTTGCAGGCTCTAGAGTTTTACATTGCTTTGTTTTTGAGTGCAGTTATGTAACAAAAAAAATCTACATTTGTAAGTTGCACTTTCATGATAAAGAGATTGCACTACAGTAATTGTATGAGGTGAATTGAAAAATGCTATTTTTTATCATTTTTACAGTGCAAACATTTGTAATCAAAAATAAAAATAAAGTGAGCACTGTACACTTTGTATTATGTGTTGTAATTGAAATCAATATATTTGAAAATGTAGAAAAACATGCAAAATATTTAATAAATTTGTTAGTATTCTATTGTTTAGCAGTGCAATTACAATTGATTAATCGCGATTAATTTTTTAAATCATGATTAATTTTTTGAGTTAATCGCGTGAGTTAACTGCGATTAATCAACAGCCCTAATTTATATCCATTATTAAGGCATGACAAATCCGGTTACGATGTCTATCTCTTACTTTCTCCCCTCTTCTCTCTCCCTCCCACTCTTTTTTCCAGTGGTTCTTTTTATTCATTTGATTTATTTAACAAGAAAATGCACTGGAAACGTACAGGAGTAATTCAGTTACAAGTTGGTATTTTATGTACCTACTGAACATTATTGGATTATTATTGATGTCTGCTTTAATAGGAGCACAGCACCAATGGTTTAATTTGTGAATTTTGGTGTATGGTTTTGCTAGCATCTGACCTCTATTTATATACATTATGAACTCTTGCGCTGCAATTTCCTGTTTACTTAGTGTGCTGATTAAATAGAATCATAGAAATGTAGGACTGGAAGAGACCTGGAGAGGTCATCTAATCCATCCCTTGCACTGAGGCAGGACTAATTAAATCTAGACCATCCCTGGCAGGTGATTTGTCTGACCTATACTTAAAATCCTCCAGCAATGACAATTCCACAATCTCCGTTTAAAGCCTTTTCAAGATCTTCACTACCCTTACAATTAGAAAGTTTTTCCTGATATCTAATGCAAATCTCCCTTGCTGCAAATCTTAATTGCCCATTACTTCTTATCCTATCTTCAGTCAACATGGAGAACGATGATTCCCCTCCTCTTTATAACATATTTGAAGACTTATCAGGTTCCCCCTCAGCCTTTTTTTTCTCTCAAGATTAAATATGCCATTTTCTTTTAAACCTTTCTTTATAGGTCAGGGTTTCTAAACCTTTTAACGTATTTATTTATCTCCACTAGACTCGATCCAGTTTGTCCACATCTTTCCGAAAGCATGGCACATCCAGCTGAGCTCCCCAGTGCCTAGTGGAGCAGAACTACCTCCTTGTCTTACTTACAACATTCCCGTTAATACACCTCAGAATTTTAGCCTTTTTAAAAATTGCATCACGTTATTGACTCATATTCAGTTTGTGATCCACTATAACCCCTAGATCCTTTTCAGCAGTACTACCACCAAGCCAGTTATTCCCCATTTTGTAGTTGTGCCTTTGATTTTTCCTTCCTAAGTGTTGCACTTTGCACTTTATTGAATTTCATCTCATTGAATTCTCCACTGTATCAAGGTGGTTTTGAATTCTAATCCCATCCTCCAAAGTGCTTGCAACACCTCCCAGCTTGGTGTCATCTGCAAATTTTATAAGCGTACACTCCACTCCATTATTCAAGTCATTAATGAAAATATTGAATAGTACCAGATCTAAGATGGACACCTGCAGGACACCACTAGATACACCCTCCCAATTTGACAGCGCTGAAATTAATAGTATGGACGTTGCAGCTCAGACAACAGCTTGGCCTCTCAAGCCCACCTGACACCCTAGGTTTGAACATGGGAGAATCTTCACCACAGCTGCAACATCCACACTACTATTTTCAGCGTGCTACCTGGAGCCCTGCTAAATGAGTCTGTCTACCCAGGCTGGGAGGCTTGAACCAGATTTAGAAGTACGGAGCCAAAGATGAAAGATTTTTTAGAACAGGAAAATTATGTACCATCAGGCAAATTCCGTTGATTTCCTGTGAAATCCCTCTTTGAAAGACTAATAATTTTCACTGTTTTCCCTGTATATTTTTAAAACCATACATCCTGTCATATTATGTTTTTATTCTTTGGAAACTGTTTGATCCTCTCTCTTTACCAAAATATCCATTTAATCTTTCACCCATTTGTTTTACTCCTATGGCCTTTTCTTTCATTTTCTGATCTTACACGTTGATAGCTTAAACTACGGTAGTTTATTCCATCATACCTGAACCTTTGGCATGGGCTGACATGGCATTTTAAAAACAATGCTACTTGCTTGTGGAAAAAATATATTTTTCCATTCACAAATACTAGTAGACCCATCATTAAACAGTGCCATACAGCAGTCAGGTATACTATCTCCTCTCTCTTCAGAAGAAGTTAAAAGGAAGTTTTCTAATTGGTCTTTAATTATGAATCCCACTTATTGAAAATAAAGTTAGATTATTTTTAATGAACAAGCTTAAAATGTGATTTTGTTCCCGAACCTGATATGCAATATGCAAATCACTGTGAATTATAGCACATTACTAACTGCACTTGTTGGAGCATGGACTGGAGCATAAGCTACAAACTAAAGTTGGAAATACTTCAGTTGTGCCCTCAAATTCCAGGATGACGTATTGAATACAGCCCTGAAATTTGATGTCCCTGAAACCCTAAATTTCCAATACTAGAAGGGAATATTTAGGAATATTAAACAGATAACTTGGGAATCATAAATGGTTCACAGAAAAAGTTCCTTTTAATGAGAAACAGCTGTTAAGAGAATGTCACTGCAAAAATGGAAGTCATCCATGAACATTTATGTTCTGAATATGTTCACTGGGCAAGGCATATTTAGAAAATGTTAACTGAAGTTTTAGTGTAGATATATTTTTAACTGTTTTTAAATTGTTCTACTCTATGGCTAGATCTAGTATATCATACATACAATTACATTTTAAAACAAACAAAAATATGATTTGTATTACTCTCGTGCCTACAAGAGCTAATTTTGTACCAGGACTCCATTGTGCTAGGCTCTGTACAAACACAAAACAAAAAAAGATGACCTCAGCCCCAGGGAGCTTACCATTGAAATGTGAAAAGCAGCATCTCCTTTGGTTATTTTTGAAGACTTGAGTTCAGGGATCTGTTTTTCCTCCTGCAAAAGTGGCTGTTATGTCACAAGCACTGACTACACTGCTGAAGAATCTTCTTCTTAGGCATGAGTATTGTCAACCACTTTTGTCTATACAAGATGTTTATTTTTATGTTTGCATTGTAAACATTTAGATCATGTTTTTAAAAAGTTTTTCAGTTCACTAACTTTAAAGACAAATTAGATGAATGAATATATAGTCATTCTTTGTACACCGAATATAATATGACCTAACTATATGAAATATGACCTAATTATATTGAATTATTTCAGGATACCTTCTCAGTAATATTATTGTCAGTGTCTCTTTCTGTTCCTCAGTCTCTCACCTTTCCCTTTAAAAAATAATATGAAAAAGAAAAACAGCAAAGTCAGAAAACACACCCGCGTAGTTGGCATTAGAAGAGCGCACTTTGTTTCCGCATCTTTTCTATTTTGGCGGGAACATGGCTCAACCACTTATTTGGGGTTTTGGATGTTCTGACTTAAGGAAGCTGGTGAAGAGAACATTCTTAGGGAAAAGACATTAAATTAATTAAAAAGCCTACATTGAGGGTGTTAGAGGGTGCCCTTAGATGTTCTGCTTTTAAAGAAATCATACACTTGTAATGTTGGTCAAAATGAATTTTTGGAAGCTGGCATTTGAGAAGCTTGCTGAGAAAATTGTAAGTGATGAAGTAGCCCCAGGAAGGAAGGAATGTCAGAGTGAACAGGAGATTTTGATGTGAAGCCCTAGCTTCCTAATTGTTATTATGCTTACAAGGGCATTCAGTAAAAAGACAAATGAATGCCTTGCTCAACACCTGCTGTAAGAGGGACTCTGCAGCTCTGGAGCTTACTTAAATCATTCTTCCTGAAACAAACTGCCAAAAGAGCCTTAGCCCATTTAATTCCCAAATACCAGTAATTAAAGTGAGTCACATCATCAGAGTTTGGCAGGGCTACAGCCTTCTTTTCCCCTTTCATCTTCACATAAATTTCAGTGAAGGTCAGATTTGTTGGGGCGAGGAGGAGAACCTGCCTGCTTTGTGCTCATGGGAGGTTAAAATATGACTTGTTCACAGTGTCCCTCATAGTTCAGAACTTAATGGTCCTTGACGGGGATAACCTAGAAGTTAATTTTACTCTGTGTCCCAAAAGCAGTCATTGTCACTGCAATCCTTCTTTCAGACTGAAGGGTACCTTTACCACCTGATCAGACTTTCAATAGCCATTGATGGGCAATATCACCACCCAAGAGCCACAGATATGGCTGGTTATTGATCTGCCGTTGCTAGCGTTGTCCTGATTAAGACAGAAGAAATCAGGCTTTGCCTTTGAGTGCAGTCTACTTTTTATAAAACTACTCTGAAAGGTATGTTACCTGCTTCTTAATGTCATCTTATGCTGTTTATACATATTACATATAAAAACTAACTTAGAAGAATGTTAAGGTTGCCCACTTAAGCATTCTACAGTGAGGAAGTGACAGAAGACTTGATTCTTTTTCTTCCTCGCTGCCTGGGGGCCAGAACAGGGAGACAATCAGTCTTCCAGCTCTTAGGTCCAGTGTCCAGAACCACAGTGGCCCTTGGTAGTCAGGGGCAACAATTACAGGAAAAGTCCTGTTCAGCCCCGAGACAGAGCATGCTCACTCACAATGTGGGGGATGGTTCACGCACAGTCCAGTCAGCATGTAGGAGCTATGAGGGGATGGGAGCATGCTCAGGGCAGATGGAATCTTAAGAGAATTTAGCTACCAAACTCTAAAAAGTCTTTACAGAGCATGTGGAAACTAAGATTTTTTCAGAGACTTATTACAACCAAATTTGGGTGTATTTTCCATGGCGGGGACCTCCTTGATACCTGGGGAATCCCTGTGCTAAATTTCAAAGCATGGAGGTACTAGAGATTCCAGTGAAAGGATTGTAAGAATTTAATAGGGGTAAACCAATATTTTTCCCTAACCTTATTCTCATAGCCATAAAAACTTTTAAACTGAAACTTAAAAATCAGCCAAAGGCAACCAAGTTTGAAAAGTTTCAGCCCAAACAGTTGTTTGGCAAAGTTATAAAAAGCTAAAAAGAATGTTTTATAATAGAAAGGTGGGAGACCACCTTCATGAAGACTACCTGTGCCACCTATAATTAATACATTTGTCTGGTTTAAGGTCAAAAGGCTGTGATCCTTTAGCCTGACCTCCTGCATAGCACAAGCCTTAGAATTTCATCTAATGATTCCTGCATTGAGTTCAATGACTTGTGGTAGAGCTAGATCATATCTTTTAGAGAGATAATATACACTTACTCCAGGAATTTGTCATATAGAGAAAGGAGATTTTCCAAATCCTACTGCCTGAAAAATAGCGAGGCCCAGAAGTCACTTGCCATATAGACAAGAAGTGATTTTGACTTCCCTTATCACTTAAAAACACAACTGTTCTGTACCTGTATCAATATTAAGTGTCTATTTAAGGTATCACAAGCTTTCAAATATTGTGAGTCATCTCAAAAGAGTCACGATACTTTAAAAATATTTTTGGGTCTTTTTTTTATTTGCTTTCTGGGTTTTGAGCTTGGGGCATGTTTTCAAGATTTTCTCTGCAACCATGAGAGCTAAATATTTTTTGTTTGTCACAAAATCACAGGGCTCCAGAAGCTGAGGCTTCAAGAAAATTCCCTAATATTGTGAGACTCCTGATCAGAGTCACAAAAGTTGGCAACACTATGGAAACTAAAGGTGAAGTAGGTAAAATAAATAGCATCCATAGAGAAGGGTGCATCAATACTTTTGTTGTTTTCAGAGATCTGGAACTCTTGAGTTCTTTACTGACTGTGGTTAAGAAATTCCTTTGCCACAACTATTTTCCTTGATCACCTGACACATTGTTCCCAAAAGGGTTAAACTAGAAACCCAGAGAGCTGACAGCCTAGGAGACTGTGGGAGTGTGTTGTAAGTGACTGAAGGGGTTCAGGAGGTCTCAGTCACTGGTCTCAAGGTCTAGGGTGGCTGCGCAGCAGCAGCACCCTACATCAGGGTCAGACAAGAGGTGCCTTACAGTCAGAGAGCTAGAGCCAGTGACTAGACTCTTTCCAGACACAGATAGCTTAGAAACATGTGGGACCCACTAATTGGGTCCACTCACAACAGACTGGTGACTGGATCATGGGTTACTGGAGCAGTTTGTAACACACTGGGTTTTTTGGTGGGGATGGGGAAGAGGAGCAGCATTTGTTTATGCACAGGGTAGACGCAGATACTGTCATTGCATGTATTGTTACTGGCATTGTGTTTTGATTTTCTGTTCATGTAAACTAAGCTGTAAAGATGTTCATCCACGCATTTTCTGTTGTAGAGTTCTGCTGTGTTGAAAATTAGTAGTGCTGTCTGTAAGCACATAACACTAATTGCACTTTTCCCATGTATCCTTGGGACTGCGAATATTTCTGAACCAGGTAGTGCATGGGCGTGGGACAGACAGAAAAGTGTTTGCAGTATCACGGCATCAAACAGTTAAAATTTCAATTATAGCACCATTCAATTTCATGTGCTATGAATCATGGGGCCTAACCTGCAAACATTTTCAGTCTATCATACTCAGGAAGGAGGAGCCACACACAAGTCAACAAAACTATAACATTTGTTAAAAATATGAGATGAAATGTGTAGTTAAAATATTTTTAAAAGAACTGTCAGCCAATCGTCTTTAAAACATTAAGGGAATGAATCTGTGAAAACCAGACCTTTATAGATTGGGTAAGGGTCAGAAAGAAGATGGTTCACTGCATTGTGAGAATTGGGGTGGAGGACTATTGAAACTTAAGACGTGGTACACGCCCCTTGCCCAGTCCACATGGCATACTGGCACAGGTATGGGGCCACGCCACAGCCTAAAAAGTGTGCTTACCTATACCCCTCAGGCATGGTATCTTCCTTGCCCTGTACTCACCTTCAGATAATGCTTCTGGGGTTTAGAAACTTTGACCTAGTGGCCGAAACTCTGCCCCCTGACATACCCATGTAACCCCACTGGCTTTGCTGGAGTTGCACAAGGGTATCAGAAGGCAGTATTGCACTTTAACATATTTTCTGTACAGCCACAGGTTGGATTCAGTTCAAAACCAAGTTTCTTTGTTCCGCTTCATTGAGGCTACCTTGATATTTATGTTCTGCCCTAAACCTTTTTTCTTCTGGCTTTAAGGGAAAAAAACGATTGCAAACATATCATGTTTACTATAAGGTTTCTGACCTACAAGAACATTGAAAAAAGGGTACTGTACTCTCATGCGTAGTCACACTGATGTCCATCATAAACCATATATATCTAATAAGTACCTCTGCAGAACATAAAACCCCTCAGAATCAGCCTTGAAGAAGTTATGTTCTATTTAAAATGTCTAACTTTTCGGTATTTTGTTTTGTCTATTTAAAAAGTGTGCTGCCAGGGTACGCTGCTTCTGTCCAGACTGCCATTCCTCGTTGAGTGGTTAGGCCATTTGCTTTCAAGTTTTAACCCTCCAGCCTCTTACGCTGACTTATCTATCCAGCTTATAGGCTCTGCTACATTATACGCCACTGGCATAGTGTACATGTAGCTACAAGCCACAGTGAGAAAGTACATCATGCCCACATTGCGGTGTATAGCTGCACACGCCAGTGAAAGGCTCTGGTGGGGGGGGGTGCAGTCTTTCCCCACAGTGTGGAAGGGGTTCAGCAGTGGGGAGCTGCCACAGCCTTTCCTAGCTGCCTCCATCCTGCCAGAGCCTTTCCCCACTGCCAGAGTTTTTTCCTGTAGTGTGGAAAAGTTCCAGCAGCAAGAAGGCAGTGAGACACTATACTGCTAAAAATAGCAGTGTCCATGGAGGCATGACTTGGGGAGATAGAGAGCTGTGTAGGCTATGTGCTTGCATACATACCCACACCCTTCACGTGTGTCTTTACTCACCTCAGCCGTGCCTCATCCTCTACACTGCTGTTTAGACCCATGACAGGGGGGACTATGTGTGTACGTACATTATGTGCTACTGAAAGAAGAGTGCAGTGTAGACACGCCCTCCATGACTAGATCTAGTTGGAAAATTTTCAGACAGAACAGACTTCCATCGGAAAATGCTGTGTCATTGAAATTGACTTAATTTTAACAACTAAAGCTTTTACTTTTTAATATTGGACATATTTCAATATTTTATATTTATTGAATATTTAATATTTTATATTAGAATGTTTTGACTTTATCAAAGTTATGTTTGATATTTCCACAGCAAAATATTTTGGAATTTCCATTTCATAGTAAATTTAGAAATTTTGATTTTTCATTCCAAGTTGGAATGTAGGGAAATTTAACAGTTTCTTCCGGGATGTAAATCTGTTTTCCAGACAGGTTTAATAATGATCTGGGGGAGGTATTCAAGTTACATAAATGTCATTCTACGTGTCGGAAGCAAAGCTAGATGAATAACAAAAATGTTTAATCAGTAACAAATTGCTATTCAAATCCCTTTTTGTTCACTTTTTCTCTGGTCATTTGAATGACAAGACCAATCTGCATGTTTGTTTTGGGCAGCAAAACAACTCTTCATGCAAGCGTAAGCATTATTATTATTATTTATTTTTACTATAGCATCACCTAGAGATCCACTGCATTGTACTAAACGCTGTACACATATGTAATAAGAGCTGTCTTGAAGAGCTGCAATCTAAATAGACAATCAGACAGTGTGTGGGAGAAAGTAAAGATTATTACCGCAGTTACACAGATGGTGAGTTAAGGGCACAGATTAAGTGATTTGCCCAAGGTCACGCAGGTCATCCATGGCAGAAGCAGGATTTTTATCCCAGATGTCCTGAGACCCAGTCCACAAGACCATCCTGCCTCTCTACATGCATGAGCAGCAGCAAGCAGGGAGGTATAGGGACAGGAGGAGATGATGAGCAAGAGAAAGATTTTGTCTATTAATACTGTACATGTTCCAGAGCCAGAACGTGAAGCAAAGCGCTGTGATTAGACAGTGGGGTGAGAGCAATCAAAGACTGGGAAGTTATGACATTTTCTGTATTATTATACATCTCTTTCTCAATACATTCTAATGTTTATTTTTGAACCTTCACAGTGTAATAACTTGTCCATGGTGACACAGAGATCTTCTCCCTGAGTGGATACTATTAATTTGGACTCTATCAGCACATCAGAGCATTCAGAGTGGAAGGAACAAGATGCATTACCTTGCACTTGTCAACATTACATTTGTGCTAATATTGTGTTGCCTGGTCCCATACCTTTAGTATGTCTTTCTGCAGTTTGTCACATGCTTTTGAGTCTTGGCTACCAGAATTTATTCTGTATTTCTTTTAGTTAATTTAATATAACAGTCAGGAAAGAGGCCCCATTGTGCTAGGCATTATCCATACACATGGAACCTGGCTCAAGGTGCTGAGACCTTGTCTTGACTAGGGGAAAAAGTAGGATTGTTTCCAGAGGTTGGCTAACAAACATGGTAACTAATGAGGTAAAATCCTAGTGAAGACAAGGCAGTTTCTAGTTTTCACATGAGTTAGCATCGTCAAGGTAAATATTAATGTGTGAAAGCTACAAACTGCCTTGTCCTCACTAGGATTTTACAATGTGTTAGTTACCATGTGTTAGCTAATATGGTAAAAAAGATCACCTTTTTTTATAGTGTGGACACACATTCAGAAGAAATTGTGTCTTATCCACAACTCTCACTACACTATTCACTGTGTTTATCATATCATTAACATGGGCACGACTCTGCATATGAAGTAATCTGCTGTTAGTGTGGGAGTGACTATGCTAATGTTTGTGTTTAAGTTACTGAGCATGCCCAGTGTGAACTTACAAGTTTCTCGAAGCCAGAGATGTCTGACTGGTTCCACAGTTGCAAAACTCTAGAATTTTTCTTGAGCATCACATGAAAGCATTTGGAGGGAGATGCATTCAAAGTCTTCTGGAGAGGTCCACAGTTACTCTCTCCCCTTTTCCAAGTACCTCAAAAACTTCAGGCAAAAATAATTGACAGGCCAGACTGACACCTATTTATCACTTCCTACTAGCTGTTCAGACCACTGTTTAGTGGACCAGAACCTAACAGTCTTCCATATGATTTTCTGGAAGTTGTTTGTAAATATGAGACATATATAAAAAGAGCAGAACGGAAGCTCTGGTCTGAAGGATTCTCTGATGATCACAAGTTAGCTGATCAGTAATCATTTTTAAAGATATCAGAAACAGGCTTGAAAATCCTGCTTTCATGCTGGAAAAAGGCAACTAGCCAGTAAAATGATAAAGTTGATAGAAACTTTGCTCTGTGGGCTTAATCAGAATGAAGAGTTGCATCCCTAATCACTGACTGTGTAACCAAAAATACAGCCCATGGCAACCATTAAATCATATTCATTGACTTTGGCCTCTTTTCCCTGGGTAACCAAAACCAGGGAGAATAACAAGCTAGTCACAGCCGTCTGCCTATCAAAATCGGTCAAGACAAAATATTGTTTCCTTTTGGGGTGTCAGTGCTTTACTAAGCTATTAAGCCTTAAGCGGCAACACCTCCTGCTGTATCAGAAACTTCATGACAGAACTGGTAGGTGTGCTAGTTTATTCTGGTCACATCTGCAGTGTCACAGCTGTCTCTTGAGAATCAATGAGCCTTGGATGAGGAAAACTCTAAAGACCATGAATTTCTCTTGACAGGGAGACACACTGTAACCCAATTCTTCTGACTATATTTCCATAGACAAACAAGAGTATGTGTCTCCTGCTGTCTGAAAGGTCTAGTGCTAGAAGAAATGGCAAAGACAGTTTGTGACAGCACAGGTCCCTAAAAACCAGTCCAATCTAATAGAATTAGTCTCACAGGACACTTAGATGCTTTTAAATATAAGGCCTACTCTGTCAGCAGAGATGATACTTCAGCTAACAAACATGATGACATAGCCACAATACCTTTTTTACAGCCCATCAGTCAGTAAACGGAACCTTAACCAAACATTTACAATAAACCCTCAGATGGGCACAAGCAATAGGCATCTGCAAGTGTCGGGTGCCAGAAAGTGTTACCTCCTCAGGCGGAAAAACAATGTGGCTTTATTTCCCAGTTTGTAGAGACCTTGCCTTTTGATTTTAAGAACAGGTAATGCTGTTTATTTGAGGAGGGAATAAAGACTCATTCCCCCATAGGTTTCAGAGTAGCAGCCGTTAGTAGTAGCAGAGTAGCAGCCGCAGAGTAGTTAGTCTGTATCCGCAAAAAGAAAAGGAGTACTTGTGGCACCTTAGAGACGAACAAATTTATTTGAGCATAAGCTTTCGTGAGCTACAGCTCACTTAATCGGACGCATGCAGGGGAAAATACAGTGGGGAGATTTATATACACAGAGAACATGAAACAATGGGTGTTACCATACACACTGTAACAAGAGTGATCAGGTAAGGTGAGCTATTACCAGCAGAAGAGTGTGAGGGGGAACCTTTTGTAGTGATAATCAAGGTGGGCCATTTCCAGCAGTTGACAAGAACATGTGAGGAACACTGGTGTGTGGGGGGGGGAGGGAGAATAAACATGGGGAAATAGTTTTAGTTTGTGTAATGACACATCCACTCCCAGTCTTTATTCAAGCCTAAATTAATTGTATCCGGTTTGCAAACTAATTCCAATTCAGCAGTCTCTCGTTGGAGTCTGTTTTTGAAATTTTTTTGTTGAGAATTGCCACATTTAGGTCTGTAATTGAGTGACCAAAGAGACTGAAGTGTTCTCTGACTGGTTTTTTAATGGTATAATTCTTGACGTCTGATTTGTGTCCATTTATTCTTTTACATAGAGACTGTCCAGTTTGACGAATGTACATGGCAGAGGGGCATTGCTGGCACATGATGGCATATATCACATTGGTAGATGTGCAGGTGAACAAGCCTCTGATAGTGTGGCTGATGTGATTAGGCCCTATGATGGTGTCTCCTGAATAGATATGTGGACACAGTTGGCAACGGGCTTTGTTGCAAGGATAGGTTCCTCGGTTAGTATTTTTGTTGTGTGGTGTGTGGTTGCTGGTGAGTATTTGCTTCAGGTTGGGGGCTGGCTGTAAGCAAGGACTGACCTATCTCCCAAGATCTGTGAGAGTGATGGGTCATCCTTCAGGATAGGTTGTAGATCCTTGATGATGAATTGGAGAGGTTTTAGTTGGGGACTGAAGGTCATGGCTAGTGGCGTTCTGTTATTTTCTTTGTTGGGCCTGTCCTATAGTAGGTAACTTCTGGGTACTCTTCTGGTTCTGCCAATCTGTTTCTTCACTTCAGCAGGTGGGTATTGTAGTTGTAAGAACTCTTGATAGAGACGTTGTAGGTGTTTGTCTCTGTCTGAGGGGTTGGAGCAAATGCGGTTGTATCGTAGAGCTTGGCTGTAGACAATGGATCGTGTGGTGTGGTCTGGATGAAAGCTGAAGGCGTGTAGGTAGGAATAGCGGTCAGTAGGTTTCCGGTATAGGATGGTGTTTATGTGACCATCGTTTATTAGCACTGTAGTGTCCAGAAAGTGGATGTCTTGTGTGGACTGGTCCAGGCTGAGGTTGATGGTGGGATGGAAATTGTTGAAATCATGGTGGAATTCCTCAAGGGCTTCTTTTCCATGGGTCCAGATGATGAAGGTGTCACAAATTAGACGTCAAGAATTATACCATTCAAAAACAGTCGGAGAACACTTCAATCTCTTTGGTTACTTGATTACAGACCTAAAAGTGGCAATTCTTCAACAAAAAAACTGCAGAAACAGACTCCAATGAGAGACTGCTGAATTGGAATTAATTTGCAAACTGGATACAATTAACTTAGGCTTGAGTAAAGACTGGGAGTGGATGTGTCATTACACAAAGTAAAACTGTTTCTCCATGTTTATTCCCCACCACCACCACTGTTCTTCACATGTTCCTCACATGTTCTTGTCAACTGCTGGAAATGGCCCACCTTGATTATCACCATAGGGTGACCAGATAGAAAGTGTGAAAAATCAGCATGGGGGTGCGGGGTAATAAGAGCCTATATAAGAAAAAGCCCCAACAATTGGGACTGTCCCTATAAAATTGGGACATCTGGTCACCCTTAAATTCCATGAACTTGTGTATGCTTGTGGATCATCTTTCCCACTTGTTTGCAAAAGTGTTATGTCTTGTTTAAGTGAAGGCAATCTTCCATCTTTTCTCTTATTCCTCCCAGGAAAACAGATGCTTTAAAATACTGAGATCCTACATCAGAATCTGAAACAAAACGTTAGGTCCTTTCTGCTTTGATTATTTTCTCAGATGTCTTATTTGATGGTTTTGTGTCCACTGTGGCTTTCTGACATGGATTTTTAACTTTAGGGACTAAAATGTTGTTATGAGGGTATGTCTACACTACGAAATTAGGTCGAATTTATAGAAGTCGGTTTTTTGAAATCGGTTTTATATATTCGAGTGTGTGTGTCCCCACAGAAAATGCTCTAAGTGCATTAAGTGCATTAACTCGGCGGAGCGCTTCCACAGTACCGAGGCAAGCGTCGACTTCTGGAGCGTTGCACTGTGGGTAGCTATCCCACAGTTCCCGCAGTCTCCGCTGCCCATTGGAATTCTGGGTTGATATCCCAATGCCTGATGGGGCTAAAACATTGTCGCGGGTGGTTCTGGGTACATATCGTCAGGACCCCGTTCCCACCCTCCCTCCCCCCGTGAAAGCAAGGGCAGACAATCATTTCGCGCCTTTTTTGTCTGCTGCCAGCCAAAGATGTAAAGGATAGATGGAGTGGGTCAGAACAAGAAATAGACCAGATTTGTTTTGGACTCATTTTCCTCCTCCCCTGTCTAGATCACACTGCAGTCAGTCACAGAGAAGGCGCAGCGAGGTTAATCTATCCATGTATCAATCAGAGGCCAGGCTAACCTCCTTGTTCCAATAACAACGATAACTTTGGTGCACCATTTCTTATTGGAACCCTCCGTGCAGTCCTGCCTGAAATACTCCTTGATGTACAGGCACACCCTTTGTTGATTTTAGCTCCCTGAAGCCAACCCTGTAAGCCGTGTCGTCAGTCGCCCCTCCCTCCGTCAGAGCAACGGCAGACAATCGTTCTGCGCCTTCTTTCTGTGCGGATGCCATACCAAGGCAAGCATGGAGGCCGCTGAGCTCATTTTGGCAATTAGGAGCACATCAACCACCACACGCATTATCCAGCAGTATATGCAGCACCAGAACATGGCAACGCGATACCGGGCGAGGAGGCGACGTCAGCGCGGTCCCGTGAGTGATCAGGACATGGACACAGATTTCTCTGAAAGCATGGGCCCTGCCAATGCATGTATCATGGTGCTAATGGGGCAGGTTCATGCTGTGGAACGCCGATTCTGGGCTCGGGAAACAAGCACAGACTGGTGGGACCGCATAGTGTTGCAGGTCTGGGACGATTCCCAGTGGCTGCGAAACTTTCGCATGCGTAAGGGCACTTTCATGGAACTTTGTGACTTGCTTTCCCCTGCCCTGAAGCGCATGAATACCAGGATGAGAGCAGCCCTCACAGTTGAGAAGCGAGTGGCGATAGCCCTGTGGAAGCTTGCAACGCCAGACAGCTACCGGTCAGTTGGGAATCAATTTGGAGTGGGCAAATCTACTGTGGGGGCTGCTGTGATGCAAGTAGCTCACGCAATCAAAGATCTGCTGATATCAAGGGAAGTGACCCTGGGAAATGTGCAGGTCATAGTGGATGGCTTTGCTGCAATGGGATTCCCTAACTGTGGTGGGGCTATAGACGGAACCCATATCCCTATCTTGGCACCAGAGCACCAAGCCGGCGAGTACATAAACCGCAAGGGGTACTTTTCGATAGTGCTGCAAGCTCTGGTGGATCACAAGGGACGTTTCACCAACATCAACGTGGGATGGCCGGGAAAGGTGCATGACGCTCGCATCTTCAGGAACTCTGGTCTGTTTCAAAAGCTGCAGGAAGGGACTTTCTTCCCAGACCAGAAAATAACTGTTGGGGATGTTGAAATGCCTATAGTTATCCTTGGGGACCCAGCCTACCCCTTAATGCCATGGCTCATGAAGCCGTACACAGGCAGCCTGGACAGTAGTCAGGAGCTGTTCAACTACAGGCTGAGCAAGTGCAGAATGGTGGTAGAATGTGCATTTGGACGTTTAAAGGCGCGCTGGCGCAGTTTACTGACTCGCTTAGACCTCAGCGAAACCAATATTCCCACTGTTATTACTGCTTGCTGTGTGCTCCACAATATCTGTGAGAGTAAGGGGGAGACGTTTATGGTGGGGTGGGAGATTGAGGCAAATCGCCTGGCTGCTGGTTACGCGCAGCCGGACACCAGGGCAGTTAGAAGAGCTCAGGAGGGCGCGGTACGCATCAGAGAAGCTTTGAAAACCAGTTTCATGACTGGCCAGGCTACAGAGTGAAAGTTCTGTTTGTTTCTCCTTGATGAAACCCCCCGCCCCTTGGTTCACTCTACTTCCCTGTAAGCTAACCACCCTCCCCTCCTCCCTTTAATCACCGCTTGCAGAGGCAATAAAGTCATTGCTGCTTCACAGTCATGCATTCGTTATTCATTCATCACACAAATAGGGGGATGACTACCAAGGTATCCCAGGAGGGGTGGTGGAGGAGGGAAGGAAAATGCCACACAGCACTTTAAGCACAGCACTTTAAAAGTTTACAACTTTAAAATTTATTGAATGACAGCCTTCTTTTTTTGGGGCAATCCTCTGTTGTGGAGTGGCTGGTTGGCCGGAGGCCCCCCCACCGCGTTCTTGGGCGTCTGGGTGTGGAGGCTATGGAACTTGGGGAGGAGGGCGGTTGGTTACAGAGGGGCAGCAGTGGCAGTCTGTGCTCCAGCTGCCTTTGCTGCAGCTCAACCATACACTGGAGCATTCTGGTTTGGTCCTGCAGCAGCCTCAGCATTGAATCCTGCCTCCTCTCATCACGCTGCTTCCACATTTGAGCTTCAGCCCTGTCTTCAGCCCGCCACTTACTCTCTTCAGCCCTCCACCTCTCCTCCCGGTCATTTTGTGCTTTCCTGCACTCTGACATTATTTGCCTCCACGCATTCGTCTGTGCTCTGTCAGTGTGGGAGGACAGCATTAGCTCGGAGAACATTTCATCTCGAGTGCGTTTTTTTTTCTAAGCTTCACTAGCCTCTGGGAAGGAGAAGATCCTGTGATCATTGAAACACATCCAGCTGGTGGAGAAAAAAAAAGGGACAGCGGTATTTAAAAAGACACATTTTATAAAACAGTCGCTACACTCTTTCAGGGTAAACCTTGCTGTTAACATTACATACATAGCACATGTGCTTTCGTTACAAGGTCGCATTTTGCCTCCTCCCACCGCGTGACTACCCCCTCAACCCTCCCCCCTCCCCGTGGCTAACAGCGGGGAACATTTCTGTTCAGCCACAGGCAAACAGCCCAGCAGGAATGGGCTATACTGAGTGTCCCTGAAGAAAAGCACCCTATTTCAACCAGGTGACCATGAATTATATCTCACTCTCCTGAGGATAACACAGAGAGAGAAAGAACGGATTTTGGTTGAATGCCAGCAAACATACACTGCAATGCTTTGTTCTACAGTGATTCCCGAGTATGTGTTACTGGCCTGGAGTGATAAAAGTGTCCTACCATGAAGGACGAAATAAGGCTGCCCTCCCCAGAAACCTTTTGCAAAGGCTTTAGGACTACATCTAGGAGAACCGCAAATGCCAGGGCAAAGTAATCCTTTCACATGCTTGCTTTTAAACCATGTATAGCATTTTAAAAGGTACACTCACCAGAGGTCCCTTCTCCGCCTGCTGGGTCCAGGAGGCAGCCTTGGGTGGGTTCGGGGGGTACTGGCTCCAGGTCTAGGGTGAGAAACAGTTCCTGGCTGTCGGGAAAACCGGTTTCTCCGCTTGCTTGCTGTGAGCTATCTACAACCTCCTCCTCATCATCATCTTCTTCGTCCCCAAAACCTGCTTCCGTATTGCCTCCATCTCCATTGAAGGAGTCAAACAACACGGCTGGGGTAGTGGTGGCTGAACCCCCTAAAATGGCATGCAGCTCATCATAGAAGCGGCATGTTTGGGGCTCTGACCCAGAGCGGCTGTTCACCTCCCTGGTTTTCTGGTAGGCTTGCCTCAGCTCCTTCAGTTTCACGCGGCACTGCTTCGGGTCCCTGTTATGGCCTCTGTCCTTCATGCCCTGGGAGATTTTCACAAAGGTTTTGGCATTTCGAAAACTGGAACGGAGTTCTGATAGCACGGAATCCTCTCCCCAAACAGCGATCAGATCCCGTACCTCCCGTTCGGTCCATGCTGGAGCTCTTTTGCGATTCTGGGACTCCATCATGGTCACCTGTGCTGATGAGCTCTGCATGGTCACCTGCAGCTTGCCACGCTGGCCAAACAGGAAATGAGATTCAAAAGTTCGCGGTTCTTTTCCTGTCTACCTGGCCAGTGCATCTGAGTTGAGAGTGCTGTCCAGAGCGGTCAGAATGGAGCACTCTGGGATAGCTCCCGGAGGCCAATACCATCGAATTGTGTCCACAGTACCCCAAATTCGAGCTGGGAACGTCGATTTAAGCGCTAATCCACTTGTCAGGGGTGGAGTAAGGAAATCGATTTTAAGAGCCCTTTAAGTTGAAATAAAGGGCTTCACTGTGTGGACGGGTGCAGGTTTAAATCGATTTAACGTTGCTAAATTCGACCTAAAGTCCTACTGTAGACCAGGGCTGAGTCTTACGTTCCTGGACAAAATATTAAGTTGAATTCTTCCTTTCATGCATTATCTTCCTTACAAGTTTCATGTTCCTGAAACAAAAACTTCTGTAGTCTTAAAACAAAAACACTCAGATATTCCCACAATAATGATGCTCTATAATAATCTCTTACACTCCCCACAAAAAATGTGATCACTATATTTTGAGGAAAAAAACTCCCTTTTGAACAGTTCTGATTTCCTATGACTGCTAATATTAGCTATGGATAAGGATACAATTTTGTCATGGAGGTCACGGATTCCATGACTTTAACAGACTCTGTGACTCCCAGCTTCAGCTTCAGCCCTGGGCGGGAGGGCTCGGGCTCCAAACAGTCAGCCCTGCCACAGCAGCAGGGCTCAGGCAGTCAGCCCCACACCGCAGGGCTTCGGCGTCTGTGATTTTTCTGTGTATTGCCAGCGTCCTGCCCGTGAATCTTAATAAAAATCCCCATGCCAAAATCTTAACCTTAGCTGTGGACAAATTAATGTCTTGTTAACAAGGAACATATGAGGACAACATGACATTTGACTCCAGTTAATGTATGTAGAAGAATTTCGTTAATGCTGGGCATCTGTCTATTGCTTTTGCATTTTAGTTTAAAAACTATATGGTCCCTAGGGTGATAGACTGGACTCTTTTTAGGCGGCATTTGGGCATTTTTCAGAGACCTTTCCCCATCAAAAGTCCTTCCATTTATATGGGTGCTTGGTTGCCAAGGTGTTTTAAAAGTGACTATAGAGGGCAAACATGTTTATGAAGGTTGAGTACAGCTAGATAGCAGGTCAGGGTTTATCTTCAACCCTGCCCTGCTCCATTCACTTTTCCCTGGTGTAGAGTTCCCTGTGGAAAACACAAGTTTGCAAGCTGTCCTCCTCCAAGCAGCTCTATTCTAAGAGTCGGCTAACTCTGGAGCACAGCAGCACTCCTCCTGTTTGCCATCTCTTCCTGTGACAAACTCTCCCTTTTACGCTTATTTTCTCCAAGTGGGCAGGCTCTGCAGGTGTTCCAATTTAGTACCAGACGAGCCCATAGGAGCTCAGAATCCTTTTCCTGATTGAATTGGGGGTGTACCCGATCACAGACAGATCCTCATCCTCACTGATGTCAATGGACCTATGAAAATTTACAATAGATGAGGATCTGCCGTCATGTTTACATTTCTTGCCAAACTGAGGGCTCATTTCCAAAATGAAGCTGTTATCATTATGTATGGGATCTACACTGAAGGAAGGAAGGTTCTGGAAATAGATAGAATGAGTGATTTTGCACAGCCTGATGATCCCTTAATAGCAGGAAGCCACATGGTTTGAAAAGTGTATTTCAAAATATGTAAGGGTTTCTGGTTTTCACCCAGATGTGATACATAACTCCACAGGTTCAGCTACACAATAGACACATTATTCTCTCTTTTTCTATGCAAATTTTATAACTGTAAAGTTAGGTATTTTTTAATAAAGGAGCTGCTCAGTGCAACAAAAATAAGTCTACTCACAGGACTGGAGGATGCGAACTTGCTGCCTTATTTAGAGTGTATGCCTGGGGGGTGGGCTCCCAGTGACTCAGTAGGACAGAATGGAGGGGTAGAGCATGGTTCCACCACATAATTCTCCAGATAATCTAGCTAACACTATCATGACTACCTTACTATAGTCTTAATGTTTTTTTTTTGGAGATGTGGTAGTAGGAATTAGATCTCAAACTTGTTTATTAAAAGTTGGGACAATTTCTCCTAGAGAAATTGTTGCTGGAAATCTTGTACCTCTGAAATTGTGATTGAATACGAAAGGAGATTTTTGTTAGGTGCTTTTCTAAATGCTATGTGGTCATTGTATTAAATCAATGAAGTTGCATGGTGTAGGGGAAAAGCCTTCTTTCAAGTTCCCCTGTTTGTGGAAATGTTAATATATCTTCATGTTGGTCTCTGATAGTGAGCATATTCAAAAGACAATATCTTTGTGACCTGCAGACATATTCACATGTTGACAGGATAACTATATTTATTCTTATTAAGGTTGTTAATGTTGTTTAATGTTGTTTCCTGTTATGAATATTAAGCATTTGTCATATGCCTGGTGAGTGTATCTTCTCTAGTAGCATCTGGTTCAAAATCCGTTATGATAGGAAGAGAAACTCTCTTTATGGGAGCCCCAAATATCAGGTTTTAGAGTGGAGGTTCTGCTCCTCCTCACCTGAAGCCATGGAGCTTGGCTCACCTCTACTTATACAGAGAGTGCAGTTTATATACTTTGCGGCATCAGCAGGAAGCATTCACCCCTGCCTGGGAATGCAGTGTTTCTCCTACTGACCTCCCTGAGGAGTTCATTAGGAGCCCTGATGACACTGAGCATGCAGAAGATGTGATGAACCAGTGCATCTCCCAGGCACTGTGACATCACCCACTTTCTACGCCGCTCAGGCCAATTTAGACCTGGCAGATTGCGGATTGTGTGCAGCCTGTTTGATTTTTTTTTTAAGTACTTTTTCATAAGGGAAAAAAACTTCAAAAATGTCATTCAAACTGATATTCTTTTATGCACTGGACAAGTTTTAGGTTAATGTGACATATCTGTTAAATATTATAAAATGTATTGGCCTTGAAAGGTTTGTGACTATGCTTTCTGATTCATGTTACCTTAGTAACTAATAGCACATGGCATTGTGAGTATCAGTGACCAGGAAAGCTGAAAGCAGTTTAAATGCTCCAAGTGGAAATATGTAATTTTTCAGTTATATTAAAGCAGCAGCAGGATCTTTGCTACTAATAACTTGTTGGGGCTTGGAGCATTTTAAACTAAAACTGTGTTAGTGGTGGAAGAGAATGTATAATTAGAAGGCATTTGTAAGAAAATGGAACTACACAAAAGCAAGAAATGATGCCTGCACTAAATGAGATATCCATGAATATAAATACTGGGTTGTTAAAAACATTCACTTCAGTGGGACTCCACACATGCCTAAGGATTACTCAAAAGTTGAAACGATCTTGCCTTCAGTAAGGTGCACTAGAGTCACTACTCTTCTGGGAGACACATGAAATGCATAGCGTGACAACTTCTACAGAGGAATAAGGAAGATCACTGGAGCAAGAATCACAGACCCAGGATAAAGTGAATGAGCAGGGAGTGCAAAATCTCCCACAAGCATCTGTCTGTTTAGGAAATACACCACTATTATTGTTCTAGTAGCTTTTTTCTAGTTGAGTGAAACTTGTTTTTTAACTTGGTTGTTAATATTTTTATACCCTGTAAGATGGTTTAGAATTCTAAATAGGTACTTGCTTGCTCTCCTCCCCTCATAATTGTGGTTAAACAGAGGACAAATATACTGAATAGTAGACATAAAATGTGCTCGTATTAGGATAAGTCTGTGCTACTCAAGAGGCACTCATTTCCTGAAGAATTATTTAAATCTTTACTCTCTTTATCTTAAGAGGACTTTATCTGGAATGGATTTAAACATGCTGTGATTGCATGGTTCAGATCCTGAGCTTCACTGGTGTTGTACCTGATGCAACAAGGAGAGGAGCACAAAGGTGACTTTATGCCATAGTAGTGTCTCCCGGAATCTAGGGCTGGCAAGGGACCAGTTCACTACCTGGTGCACTGGCAGCCCAGCCCTTCAGGTATTTTCCACACACACACATGCCCTTTCTGTTCCAGCCAGGAAGTAAGGTTGTGGAGAACTGGTGTAGCCAAGTCTGTGCTATCTGCTCATTCCCTTTAGTCATGGGGAATTCCCAACCAACCAACTGATACGGATTTTGTCCCTTAATGTGCAACAGAAGTCAGAAAGGTAAATTAAATGTTAGGTGGTATTGAGGAGAAGAAAGAACAAATATGACTCCAGTTCATGTATGCATATAAAAGAATGAGGGCGGCTGCTGAGGACACCGGTATTGTTTGGGCAAGAGAAGCTGTCAGACTTAGATTTGGCAGGCAATATAGTCATACTGGATACCAGCTTGGATGGAATGAGAAAACTTTCTATGGGCATAAAGGTAGCAGCTGCTAAAGTGAGAGGCTGAAGACCAAGCCCATGGAGATAGGTGAGAATGCTGTCAAGACTCATGGATACGTGGTTGGTAGAGAAGCCTATGAATGAAGTGATGACATTTTTTATCTTGGAAGTACAATATCTGTTAATTGCCAGCTCACTAAAGAACTGAAAGCAAGATTAGTAAAGCCAGTGGCTCATTTTTCCTGTTTGTCAAACATCTGAAAGAGTAAGAAGATACATCTACACACTAAAATGAGACTGTACAATGCTGCTGTCCTCCCAACACTACTGTATGCCTTGGATACACGGTAGCTGAGTGCCTTCCACCAGTGTTGTTTAAGAAGATTCTTGGAAATTCATTGGACAGATTGTGTAACCATGGAAGCAGTGCACTGCACTGGTCAATAGATGTGGACTCAATAATTAGACAGAGATTTGACCATGTCATCAGGCTATCCCATGTCAGAAGCACAAGATATGTCTTAAGTTGTATTCCACCTGAAGGGAAAGAGAAGGCGTAGATGATAAAGAATGACCTACTGCAGGACAATCAGAAAGGATGATGCCACCATGGAGACAACTTTTAATGGAATTGAACATCTTGTTCTGGACAGACAGCAGTGGGGAAAATTGGCTGCCTCATGTGCCACTAGGTACAGGAAATAGTAAACCTAAATGAGCCTTCCAATATAACATCTACGTTTCTATACTTTAGCACACACAAATAAACACATTCCCTTCTGGTCTTTTTTCAGTGAAAATTTCTCAGTCTTTATAGTGCAACCATAATATGTAGTGTTTGTCCCCTGGACTCCCCAGAGCTTGAAAAGAATGGCAACAGCTCAGCTCTTTACAAAACACTTCAGATCCTTGTCAGCAAACACTAGTCTGGGGGATGAGGCAGCATTGCACCCCTTCGGTTAATAGTTGACTGGTCTCCTCAGTTGTTGGTGAAATGGAAATCTGGAAGGTGGTACAGGTATTGGGATCAGTTAATAAAAATCTCCATTCCCTGAATCTCTGTAAGGTTCTCACACTACAGGGCATTATCTTTCCCCCACAAGCTAAGGACATGAAAGCCCTCACCTCACTGAGCTCTACCCCTATTCTCTCTTTAATGGAGTCAAAAATTCCAGTTTAAAGCAGTTAGTTAATAGGTAAATGTAAGTCCCATAGGCTCTGTAACCTCAGAGATATGTCTACACTGAAGTAAAAGACCTGTGGCTGGCCCATGTCAGCTGACTCATGCTCAAGGGGCTATAAAATTGCAGTGTAGACATTCAGGCTCAGACTTCAGCCCAAACCCAAATGTCTACACTGCAGCTTTATAGCCCTGCAAACCGAGCCCTGAAAGCCCTAGTCAGGGAATACGGGCCAGAGGCAGGTGTTTTATTGCAGTGTAGACATACCCTATGGAGCACAAATGCTCCCCTTTCAGCTCACTTTCTAGGTCCATAAAACACACTGCAGTGGACCAAATATTATCTTAATGGTGCACTTCCCTTGTAAGTAAAGCTGGAATAGCACTTACCTGTATCCAAGGTGGTACAGGTATGGGGACTCAACCTACAGAACAGACAGAGCTCTCAGTAGTGGATGTAGCCAGGACTGAGTGCCCAAGGCTGTCTTTAACTCCTGTGTTTATAAACTAGACGAGAGGAGCGTATGTCACAGGAAAACATCTGTTATAAAAGGGGAATCCATTTTCTTAAAAAAGGAGGGAAATTACATATTAGGAATAGTCATGCAGAAGCTGTCCTAACCAGAATATAACACTTTATGGGTAGGTTTAATTGTTGGAAAATTGTCTCGTCTAGGAATAAGTACATGAAAATATGGGGGGTAGGTGCACAATACTCATAAAAAGAACTACAGGTTGAATTTTCAAAATATAAACCTTAGTTTTGCAATTTTTTTATTTAATATAATTGGCATTCTTACCCTCCTCCCCCAGTAAATTGCAAACTAAATTTAAATTATTTCAGTAAAAGTAGACATGATAAAACATACTATACTAAAGTAAATAAAGGCAAGGTTTTATTTTTAATATATCTATTATCTGAAAGCAAGTGACTACACCCATCTGCAGAATATTAAGGGTTAAACACAATTTTTGAAATTTAAAAGTCTGACTGAATATGAATCAGGAAATTCTAATATAGCTTCTTAAATTGAGTCACCTGCTGCGAGTCTAGCAGATTAAAAGCTCAGTCCTATAGGTTACTGAACCAGAATTGCTTCATTCAGGCTCTTTAATATTCACTTTAAATCCTGAGCTATTGAAAGTCCTGACCCAAAGTTCCCTGAAGTCAATGTAAAGCTTCCATTGACTTTACATTGCTCCAGGGATGAAAATTAACTTAGCAGGCCTCATTTCAGCAAGACATTTACACATGCACATAACTTTAATTTGACTTCAGTGGGTCTACTCACATGTTTACATTTCTTGCTGAACTGAGGCCTCTATTTCCAAAATCAAGTTGTTATTATTTATGTATACGAATACAGTGCCCACATATCATGGCTCTTGACTGTAACAAAGATCCACAAGATGACCCCAAGACACATTTACAGGAATGAGGTGATGATTAACAAAAAATGTCTATGCTATTTGTTTGAAGTTGTCTCTTAGCAAGGCTTTTCCCCAAACTCAGGTGAGGTGGACAAATATGCAATATTTGTGAAACCCCAAAGGGAAAGAAGGGGAAGCCAATTAAAACCATTAGTACTGTAGAATACAAAATGGTAGTGTTATCTAATGATTAAAAAATGGGCCTGACAATCATAACCTAGAACAAGAGGTTAGGAAATCTATATTCTATTTCAAATTTTCTATCAATTTTCTATATAAATGTAGGCAAGTCCCTTAACCACTCTGCACCTTAGTTACCCCATGTGTAAAATGCCGCTAATAAATGCTAACCAAATCTTTGTATATCATTGGACAGAAGAACTATGAAATGCAAAGTATGATTAATATTTGCACTTCTAAACTATCTTTCATTTAAGGAGTTCAGAGCACTGTTAAAACTCTAATATAATAAACTCTAATAATAGTTCATAAACCCCTGTCAGGTAGGTGAATTAATATCCCCATTATCCTGGAAAGTGAGGGACAAAGAGGTTAAGTGATTTTCTGAAGGTCACATTCCAAGTCAGTGGCAGATCCAGCAACATGACAATCCTCCCTGTGCTCTGAAGAAAGTATGTTGATGCACAACAGGGAAAAGTGAAGCAAGATGCTTCAGAGACCTCTAAATTGTGACCTGTAGCTGACCAGTAGCCTATGACTATGGAGTATGGAATGGGGTAACAAATGTGGTCCTGTTATCCTCCCCAGTATGGGGTCCAGGCTATGCACAAACTCTCTAACTATGCCCACTGTCATCACTATGTGGTATATCAGGAAAACTCACTGGAATTTGCTCTGTGTTATAATAGGAGTCCAGAATCTTCCTGTTTGGATCACCAGTACAGCAAAGACACTGAGCCTGATTCTCCCCTTTCTTGCCCTTTTAACCCAGCATAGATCTGTTGACCCCAATTACTCTTAATTTAGACCAGCTTCTGTTGCCTTTTGGCCATAATGTGGTCAAATAAAAAGGTTCAGGGTTTTGGTCCATGAAACTACATAATAATATCCATGTACTACAACAGCAATAGTTACTTTTTAAACAAATACTAAATATTGTGGGGTTGATACTTCAGTGAGTTACGGCCTCTTTGCACTACTCAGGCAGCACAAATGGGCTACAATTTAGGGGCAATTTAATGTCCTCCTTTGACCGGTGAACCAGTCTACTGGATAGGGGGAAGCCGTAGACGTGATATATCTGAACTTGAGTAAGGCTTTCGACACAGTCCAACACCACACTCTCATAAACAAACTATAGAAATATAGTCTAGATTAATTTACTGAAAAGAGGGTGCACAACTGGTGGAAAGAGCATTCCCAAAGAGTAGTTATTGATGATTCACTGTCAAACTGAAAGAATTCAAAGGATTCAAAATCAAAATGATCTTGATCAATTGAAGAACTGGTCTGGAATCAACAAGATGAAATTCATTGAAGACAAGTGCAAAGTACTATACTTAGGAAGGAAAAATCAAATGAACAAATACAAAATGCGAAACAGCTAGCTAAGCAGCAGTACTACTGAAAAAAATCTGGGGATTATAGTGGATCAAAAAATTGAATATGAATCAACAATGAAAAAGGCAAATGTAACTCTGTGATGAGTTAACCGGAGTATAATAAGTAGGACACAGGAGGTAGTTTGGTCTGCTCTACTCAGCACTGGCGAGACCTCAGCTGGAGTACTGTGTCCAGTTTTGGGCACCAATGAACAAATTGGAGCGAATCCAGAGAAGATCAACAAAAATCATAAGAGGTATAGAAACCAAGACTTATGAAGGAAAGTTGAAAGAATTGATCATGTTTTGTCTAGAGAAATGAAAGCTGAGAGGGGAATATGATAACAGTCTTCCAATACATAAAAGATTGTTATAAAGAGGACAGTGATAAATTTTTCCCCAAGTTCACCCAGGGTAGGACAAGAAGTAATTGGTTTAGTTTATAGCCAAGAAGATTTAGGTTAGATATGCAGAAAATCTTTCTAACAATAAAGATAGTTAAGAACTAGAACAGATTACCTAAGAAGGTTGTGGAATACCTGTCCCATTGGAGGTTTTTAAGAACAGGTTAGACAAACCCTTGTTAGAAATCATCTAGGTATCTCTAAGTCCTGCTTCAGCTCCAGTGGCTGGTCTACATGACCTCCTGACCTATATATCTATGAGTCTACGATCTGGTTGCATAGCCAAACAGAGAACTCCTGTGTCAAAAAGAAACTCCCTGCTGGTGTATTTATGCAGAGGCCAGATCCTGTGCCATCTTCTCCCCACCCCTTCCATGGAAGCATGTCAGGGGATAGAAGGGAAGTCTGCAGTAGCTTACATTTTCTGTTTTATGTTCTGTAGGGTCAATTTGAATTTGTCAGTCTTATGTATTCTATGAGCATTTTTGGTAGTTAATCATGCATTCTCTTCACTATAGAACCTAGCAATATATGGCATGTTTTCATAATTTATTTGAGATCTATTGCTTATATTTCACACCATAGTCTTGCTGGTTTCTCACAGTTTAAAACACTAATCTTCAGGTTTCAGCTGCAATACTTTGTGTATTTTATTTGAAGCAAGTCTTTAATTTGAATTACAAATTCTTTCATGTCTGACTTATCAGCAGTCTGCTGTATAGTAAGAGTCTCCAGGAGTGAATCATTTTACAATTCAAGCTTTGCAATATCACCAGCTTATGGAAATTAAATATATCATACCCTTTAGGCATTTTAAGTTTACTGCTAAAAATTCTAGCAGACCAATCCACAGCATGTGATCTCATTAAGCTGAGATGTTGCTGTATTTGAAGTTCATGCCTATCAGATGTAGGGCTGTGCATTGTATTTGAGTCTAAATACAAAAATCCTGAAAATTGTTTTCTCCTACAGTTTTTGCAAGGGGACTATCAACCTGACATATTAGGATCTGGACCTGGGCAAGCAGGGCCGGCTCCAGTTTTTTTGCCACCCCAAGTGGTGAAAAAAAAAAAGAAAAACCTGATTGAGCTGCCGCCGAATTGCTGCCGAAGACGCGAACGTGCCGCCCCAATAACACACAGAGTGCCACCCCTTCCTTCGCTGGGCCCTGTAGGGCCCTATTGCTCAGGGACAATCATTTCTTATACTTCCTGGTTCACAGATGTCATGGCTCGATGATTTCTGGAATACATATATATTTTTTAACTTTCATGTAATCTAAATTGGATTTTCCCATCCTTTAGCAAGCTTTTTTTTAGAGGTGTTTTATAAATTGATTAGGAATCGATGAACTGGCTCAGATATAATTAGGACTCCTGCCAAAGCTTTCTCAAAGTTCAGCAGTGTCAGGTGGTGGCAATAGTTGTGGTTTTTTGTTTGTGATTCTGCAATTCTTGGTCCCAGCCGCAGTTGGAATTGGAAGTGCAGAAATACTGTGAGAACGGGCATTCCAGTAGTAAAACTGCCCTAATTATCAACAGGAAAGATTGGAAGTCTTACAACAATGTGTTGTGAGATTTCCTGCATAGTTCCGCATACCTGAGAAGTTATCTAATCTTTTGGGTGCTTACCTAAACCCAAACTATGAGCAACTTAAGGCTCCTTAATAATCAGTGTTGATAATCAGGCAAAAAGCCTCCTCATTTTTAAGTTAAGGTTGCTATTAGGATCAAATACCAAGTAATATTACAGTTAAAAAATTCTAAGCATTTAAGAGCAAGGAACCCAATAATTAAAAGAAGATAAGTATTGGAATATACTCCTTGCTAAATGTACACAGGTAAAATATTATATTGCATATTCAAAAAAAAATCTTCATGCTGCCCCTGTATTCCTACCCAGTGTCAAACAGATGAGAAACTCTCCGTCCTCCATCCTATGTATGACGTATTGTCCCCAGGCTCAACCAGTTTACCCACCCATCATTAGCCAGACACACCATTATCATTGCCTTTACCCCTTACCCCCAATCTTAATCTATGCTATTTACCCTCCATCCATAGACTCAAAAATCCAGTTACGACTTTCCTGTGTGCCCTTCAAACATTTTTATTAGTTGTGGTTATTATGATACTTCTCTGGCCAGGGGTGAGGGTGGAGTTAAGATTGTCTGTGGAATAAACAATCTGAATTTTTCAGGCCAAATCAATTTTGTCAAAGTTACAGGGGGCTAAAAAATAGACTTACAATATAATTTGACGACAGCCCTAACTGTAGATTGATCACAAAACTATTGTCTGTCCATACTGTAATAGTAATGGTATTACTTCTGATTACTGCTGAACACACAGCAGAAGTACATATCACTGAGTAGTGCTGATGCTAAGAAGGAGGATTTTCTTCTTTCCCCAAACTCTTGTTCACCTGAGATAGTGGCTAGAGCACTGCACGTGGGTCAGGAGACAGGTTCTAATCCCAGTTCTGACACCTTGTCTAGTGCAGGATTTAGGCTCTGATGTTAGCACCTGTTAACTAAAATGTTTTAGAAGTCTAGTGTAGACAAGGCACAATGACACAGATTTTTTACAACTTACTTATAATTTTGGGTGCCTCACTTTTGGGTGTCCAGTCTGAGAGGCCTTGTAGGACCTGACTTTCAGAAAGTGTTTAGCTCCCATACTCAGAAGATCAAGCCCTTTGAAAGAGGTGTCTAGTTGAGCAGTGACCTAGGGTTGCCAACCCTCCTGGTTTTGCCGGGAGTCTCCTGGAATCGGGCTCTATCTCCTGGAGGTTAGTGAAGCCTAACTGGGAGATTTTAGGCCACTAAAAAGTCTGGCAGTGCAGCAGGGCTAAGGCAAGCTCTCTGCCTGCTCTGGCCCCATGCCACTCCTGGAAGCAGCCGACACATCCCAGTGGCCGCTGGGGGAAAGCCAAGGGGTCTCCGTGTGCTGCCCCCACCCTGATCACCAACTTCTCAGCTCCCAGTGCCCAGGAACTATGGCCAATGGGAGCTGTGGGGGCGGTGCCTGTAGGGTGTCAGTGAGTGGAAAAACCCTGCCCTCCCCTGGGGCCACAAGGACATGCTGGACACTTCCGAGAGTGGCGCATCACCAGGGCAGGCAGGGAGCTTGCCTTAGCCCTGCTGAGCCACTGACCAGGAGCTGCCTGAGGTAAGCACCGCCTAGCCGGAGCCTGAACCCTTCACCCCCTCCCTGCCCCAGCCCTGAGCTCCCTCCCGGAGCCCACACCCCTCACCCCCTCCTGTACCCTAATCCCCTGGCCAAGCCCTGCGCCCCTCCAGCACCCAAACTCCCTTACAGAGCTTGGACCCCGCAACACCTCCTGCATCCCAAGATGCTGCCCCAGGCTCAGCCCAGATCCCCCTCCCACACTCTGAACCCCTCGGCCCCAGCCCAGAGCCTGAACCCCCTCCCACACCCTTACCCCAGCCCAGTGAAAGTGAGTGAGGGTGCGGGAGAGCGAGCGATGGAGGGAGTGGGGATGGAGTGAGCAGGGCGGGTCCTCGGAGAAGGGGTGGGGTAGGGGGTGGGGCAAGGGTGCTTGGGTTTGTGTGATTACACAGTTGGCAAATGTAGAGGCAACCAAAATAACTAGTCAGTTTTGAAAATCTTGGCCTCTGACCTGAACACATGCTGTGCTTAATTTATAATGAAAGAGGTGCTGGGGCTCAAGCAATTTTTTTACATTCATAACTGATGCATGAAGTCCATAGGTGCCAGGGCTATGAATTGCAAAGCCTAGAGGTGCTGGGGCTCAGTGAACACAAGCTAAAGGAAGAGTTAAAGTCTAGAAAGGAGTCCAGGCTTTAACTTGGCCAGCTTAGTATGTTTTAATGCCCTGTCTACTCCAGACTTTAAACATAGTAGCATGTTTTTGCTAACATTACCACTTTAAATCTTACGGTAGGCAAGGCATAACATGCTGTGTAATCCTGGGCAAGTTACTTCCCTTTCCGTACCTCTCTTTCCTCTTTGTCTGTCACATCCTTTTAGATTGTAAGCTCCTCAAGGCAGGGACTGTCCTCAATAAGTCTTTGTACAGCACTTAGCAAAATGAGATGCTGATATCAGTTGTGGTCTGCAGGCACTACAGTAAGATGAATAAAAAAATAATAATCTTTTCAGAAAGACTGTGTGGGGAAAAGGAGAGAAATCACTCATACAAGTAGGACTAATATTCTGTTTGGATGGCTGAATCATAGCTCTGTCACCCATGTGATCAGCTTTTTCTCTCAATTAAATGTGTACTTTGCTCTGAACATAAATAGCCTCTTTTGCGGGGTTTTGGTCCAAACCATCAAGTGCTAAAAGCAAGAAAATGTTAAGAACAAACAAAACAGCAGCCTTATCTTGAAGCTTAAAAAAAAGTTTAGTTCCTATTTTATCCAAACTGATTTTTCTCATCCTTAAAATAGGACCCTCTTCTCCAAAAAGGCACCATCTAAAAAACCCTTCTCTTGAAAAGCACCATCTATTTTTGGATAGTCCAGACATTTTTGCTAAATGGCATTTGATCCATGACCAGGATTTAACCCCCTCCCACTCCAAAAAAAAAAAAAAGAAAAATGTTTAATAACAATCATCACTAAATATGATAGCATCTTAATGAACATGTTCCAGAAGCTTAATTACCACCAGTGGGGTATGCCATTTACTATGATGACTATTAGTGGTAATAATAACGACTAGATGTATGTGGGCTTGACTCAATTGCCTTCTTGTGTCCTTTTTTTGTTTATGACATACTACTTAGATTGTAAGCTTTGGGGCGGCTCTTTTTCTTCTGTTTGTACAGTGCCTAGCACAGTAGGATTTTGGTCCATGAGTAGGGCTCCTAAGTCCTGCTACAATACAAATAATAATTAATACTAAATTATGCTGCTTTATTTCAGGCCACCTTAAATCAAGCATCACAATTAAAGGTGAATAATGCTGCAAAAATTTCTCTGTAAATATATTTGTTCACATTTGTACATGAATTGGCCTTCTGAAGCCTTTTTGACCCTTTTGTATTCACTCTCCATGAACATGCTGGCGTGCAATTGTATTTGGCAGGAAGGTTCAACAATATAGCAACGTTGAGGTGAATGTCACTGAATATCCACAGAAGGTGAATGATGTAATCATATGTATATGCCTCATCGTATATATGTTCCCAGTCAAAACAGTACAAATATTGAAAGGTAACAATGAACTGCAGGTGAACAGGCTATGGACCAAGAACTAGTCACAGAACATAATTGTAAACAACAAATAAATCTGAGATTATACACAATCTGTTCATGGACAATTTACCAACAGAAAATGAGATGGAATTTGTCAATGAATAATTGATTAATTAATGATTGCTCTACTTGGGCAGGATCCTCATCCACACAGAGCCCTACTGACATCAGTCAGGCTGTTGATATGTAGAGGGGTTGGCCAGCTCAGGATCAAGACTTTGCAGCTAGACCATTAGATTAGGGTTGGCAAGTGATGGTTACTTGAATAATGTGGTTTGTCAAACTGTATATCCTTTGGGGCAGGGACCATCTTTTTGTTCTGTGTTTGTACAGGGCCTAGCACAGTGGGGTCCTGGCTCATGACTGTAGGTGCTATGCTATACAAGCAATAATAATAATTTAGCTCTAGTGTATGGGTTTGTGATAAAGGTGCAACACGAGTCATGCTATCCCAGAAACCACAACTTTTCTCATCATCTCTGATTTTGAGCATTTTTGGCATTTCGCTATTATTTTTTGTATTTTCACTGGGAGTTGTTAGCCTGAGAAAGATCACTTCTTCAGGGGATTTGACAGCATGTTCAGTCTCTGGGAAATAGGATCGAGTTCTATTTCTTAACATGGGGATAGGGCAATAGAATGGCGTGATCTCATCGTCACAGTCTTGGTGGGATTTTGGCTTGGAGGTGGGATAGAGTCAGACCTCTTTCATGGTGCTTGTGGGCAATTTAGGAGACGTCATTGTGTTTCCTTGAAGGCAGGACCAACAGATTGAAGATGGGATTAGCTGTTGTCATGTTCTAAGGGATTCGTAGGCATTTTCAGAAACTGGTGGGGGTTAAAATGTAATACCTCTGTCTATCCTGTGACTTTGGCCTTTTTTTCTATGAAATTTGACAGCCTGAACCATGATTCAGGAAGGGCTTGGCACATAACTTTTTTAGTTGCTTTACCACAACATCTTTGCAATCAACTGAAACATTAACATGATCCAGTGCAATGACTATTTTATTTCTGAATTTGAAGGTCTCTTCTGCAGCACACTGGCAAATAAATAGTCGCTGATCTGCTTCCCTGACTTCAAAGCATGTCCAACAAAAGAAAAACAGAGGAAGAAAAAAAGAAGACCCATTTTTATATTTGTCTGTCTGCTGACTTAAGTTTCCTTCATTAAAGCACACAAAGCCAAAGGTCAGAAGATCTGTGTACATTTTAAAAGGTGTTGAAAATGCCTATGATGTCACTCCATGAGTGGGATGCATTTTTTAGAGATAACATGCTGTGGGTCATGCCGCACTGTTATAGTCTCACAGACGTGTGTTCTTTTCTTTGCGATATACAATATATTTTCCTATCTCTTCTCTTGTTCATTCCGATTACCATGTGGGCCAGTAGAGGCAGGTGGGAGGCTAAGTGTCTAGTTAGATAATAACCAAATGTACTTTTCCAGTTTTTCAGAATGTCTAATCCTTTTCTGGTGAAGGAAACATGGTGATGACATTTATTTCATTTTTTTCCGTCTTTTTGTACCTCCCCTTGTGTGTTTTTAAACATAGATGGGCTTGAACAAAACTCTGGATCTAAATATTCCTGAACGTTGGGGATGTTTGAAATCTAAATACATAATGCACACCCACATTCAAACTTTGCAGATGACCCCTATCTTTGTAAAAGGATAAATAAAAAACAGGCCCTTGGCTGGTGTAAGTCAGCGAGGCTCTACTGACATCAGCAGAGCTGTGCCTGTTCACACCAGCTGAGAATCTCTCTCTCTCAGATCGGAAGGCACCAGGCTAGATTTTGAAATCCAGATCCAAATGTTGTGACTTCTGCCTATCTAGTCTGTTGTGCTTCACATGGGTAGAGAAGGGTTCAAAGAGCAAATAACTACAGCTTGGTTATCTAGATGAGTATCTTCTTTAGTTCCCTGGCAACGATTAAATTACATGCCCCATAGTGATTTTATTAGATGTGAAGAAGTGCCCCATCTGCAATATTGCCAACCCCAAATGTTCAAAAGTCATGAGTCAGAGTCACCATGAGATTGGCTTTAAAATCATGAGATCATGTAAAAATAATAGATTTGGTGTTCTTATTTGCCTTCTGCTCTTTGTGTCTTTAAGGTGCACTGGGGTCACATTTTGAAGCTTTTTCCACTGCCATGAAGACTAGAAACTTATTTTTTCTTTAAGAATGAAGGCTGAAATCGTCACATATCCCCTTGACTCCAGGAGCTGGGGCTTTAGGGAAAACAATAATTATCATGAGACTCATGACAAAATCATGAGAGTTCACAGCCCTGCAGCTGCCTATCCAAATTCTGAAATAAGCCAGTCAAAGTTGTGTGCAGACTGATGGCGTACTTCGTGACAATAGCTATTTAAGTCCTTTTTTGTTCCCTCACTTTGGACCATGCTGAACCAGTCAACAGCAACCTTTTCAGTGTCTGAGGCTCGGTCTACGCTTTAAACACTGCAGTGGCACAACTGCAGCGCTCCAGCTGCACCACATCGTGCTTCAGTGGACGCTTACTACACCAACGGGAGAGTTTCTCTGTCACTGTACATAATCTAGTCCCCAAGAGGCAGTAGCTAGTTCAATGAAAGAATTCCTCCATTGACCTAGTGCTGTCTACACTGGGGGTTAGGTCAGCTTAACTATGTCTCTCAGAGGTGTGGATTTTTAAGTACTGAAAATGAAATAAAACCAAAACCATTGCTATTAGATTTTCTTTCCTTTTTCTCTTGTTTATGACATGTAAAGTGCTCCTGAGGAAACTTTTGGTTGGTTTTAAACTATAAGTAAAAAGTAAAAGGTTAATGCATTATTGGCTCACTCTGCCACTTCAGCCAGGACCTTTCAGCTTCAGCTATGCACTACAGCTTACAAGACTAACTGTAAACAAAAAAGGAAAACCATACAAATCAGAGAATGAAAAGACCAATTGCAATATGTCTAGCAAGTCTGAATAGACAACAGAGTTAATCATATGCCCCTTATTCCTGAGACTATTTAACATTTCTTCACCAACAGTGTGAAAGAAAAGTCATGCCTCTGAGTCAAATGGTCAGGACATTAGTCTTGGACTCTAAAAAACCTGGTTCAATTCCCTGTTCTGCCCTGAAAATCCTGTGTAACCTTGGGCAAGTCACTTGGTGTCTCTGTGCATCAGCTATTATAAGTTACTTGGATATTATGGTAATGGGGGCTACAGAAGTACCTAATATGGATGAATCTACATATTGGGAAGTATCTCTCTAAAAGGGTTGAGAAGACCCCTAATAAACCAGACGCTTTGGGGAGATCTTCAAAAGTGCTTTTGGAATTTAGGAGTACAAGGTCCATTGAAAGCCCTAAATTGCTTAGGTGCTTTTGAAAATCTCCCTCTTTATTTTTCTTCTACAAAATGCTGAAGATGATTGTATTGTACTAAAAAAATAATTTTCAAAACTTAGAAGGGGTTTAATGCAGTATGAGTTTACAGAAACAATATTTTCTGCAATACCTAACGTACAATTAAATGTAATTGGAGTAAACCATTGAAATGAGCTCAAACACTTTACATAGTAATGCTTTCTGATAGGATGAAGGTACAGTGTGTAATATAAAAGCCAGCTTATGCTTTCCTACTGGTAGTATAGAGCAAAGGCTGGAGTCTGATGGGAGAATAATGAAAATGAGACTACATAAAACTGAAAGCTAAAATGCAAGAGTAATAAAATAAATGGCATAACACACTGGAGAACTGTAATCTTTCTTGAGAGAAGACTTTGTTCAAAGGAGTTTTGTTAGTATTTTTAATTGATTAAATGTGACCTTGACATATTTGGCAGTGTGCAAAAATAATAAGGTTGCTTTCTACGGTTTCTAGGTGAACAAGGTCAGACTAAGGCATGAAATAAGATAATGCCGACTCTAGTGTAAATATAAGAGCCCTTCAGAGACCAGTCAGAATTACATAATGATTTTTCTCACTCTCTCAAGTCCTCTGGCACATAAATTCATTCAGACTTTTTTGGGGATCTCTTAGTTGACACATTCTCAATAATAAAAATGAATAGCTTGTAACTTTAAGAATAAAAAATACATTATTTGAACAGTCGGATCTGTCTTATCTTTCTTTGGAAAAATAGTTGATGTTTCACTTCACCATCACTTGCAAATTCTTCACTCAGTAACATCAACAAGAAAAGGCTATAGGATGTGGCTGTTTTTGGCTACTTAGCAATAAACAAATAGAGCAAACATCAGCGTTTCTTAAATTTTACTATTGCGTTTGACTATCAAATCTATTTTGAACTGGATTATATGAATTGCAAATCACAACAGATCAGTGTCCTCTTCTTAACGATAGTCAATGTCAGATGCTTCAGAGGAAGGCCTAAACCCCTTCTGTGTAGTATGGCTAATATTATATATCATGGGGAGGAAATGTCTTTCTGGATGGCTGTTACTATGGCCCAGCTCCGCTTTCCAGCCTAGCCAGGGTGTGGGGTCTCTGGGGCAAGAGAAAGAGCAGGGGGCAGGGCCCATGGCGAAAGACGGCTAACACCCATCTCAGCCCCCACACACACTGGGAAGAGGCTGGCACCACTAGCAGTGGCTGTGTTTCGTGGCTTCGGAGCTGACTGCCTTATCAGCTACCCCACCGCAAAGCGCAGTCCCTGCCACCACTGCTCTGTGCTTGCCCAAGGCTAATACACCCTTGCTAAGAAGTGGGTGAGCACGGCCCTCCCACTTTTAAAAGTGGGGAAGGCCATGACCCTTTCTCCCCTCCTCTCCCCCCCACCCCCGCCCCAGTTCCGGCACCCCTGGGCTCCTGGAGTGTGAGGAGGGGAAAATATTTTCTGTTCCCAGTGCCCCAATAAATCTTAATCTGCCTCTGCTTCTCATCACAAAGTCTATGACAATTGAAAAGAGAAGTGAGGATTGTATACACTGTCAAGTTTCCTTCCCCACTCTGAACTCTAGGGTACAGATGTGGGGACCTGCATAAAAACCCCCCCTAAGCTTATTTTTACCAGCTTAGGTTAAAACTTCCCCAAGGTACAAACTATTTTACCTTTTGTCCCTGGACCTTATTGCTGCCACCACCAAGCGTCTAACAAATATAACAGGGAAGAGCCCACTTGGAAACGTCTTTCCCCCCAAATTCCCCCCAAGCCCTACACCCCCTTTCCTGGGGAAGGCTTGATAAAAATCCTCACCAATTTGCATAGGTGAACGCAGACCCAAACCCTTGGATATTAAGAACAATGAAAAAGCAATCAGGTTCTTAAAAGAAGAATTTTAATTGAAGAAAAAGTAAAAGAATCACCTCTGTAAAATCAGGATGGTAAATACCTTACAGGGTCATCAGATTCGAAACATAGAGAATCCCTCTAGGCAAAACCTTAAGTTACAGAAAGACACAAAAACAGGAATATACATTCCATTCAGTACAACTTATTTTATCAGCCATTTAAACAAAACAGAATCTAAGGCATATCTAACTAGATCGCTTATTAACCCTTTACAGGAGTTCTGACTTGCATTCCTGCTCTAGTCCTGGCAAAAGACACACACAGACAGAGAGAACCCTTTGTTTCCCCCCCTCCTCCAGCTTTGAAAGTATTTTGTCTCCTCATTGGTCAGTTTGGTCAGGTGCCAGTGAGGTTATCTTAGCTTCTTAACCCTTTACAGGTGAAAGGGTTTTTCCTCTGGCCAGGAGGGATTTAAAGGTGTTTACCCTTCCCTTTATTTTTATGACATACACTACTGAGTGCTTTTGTGAAATCAAGGAAGTTAAAAACAATCTTCTGCTGGCTTTCTAAGCCCTTCTCAACATGTTTTTTTCCAGGTGAAAATCAGGTCTGAACATGACCTAGCAGATTAAAATCCAGCGTGTTATTCCCTGAGTATTTATCTACAGCAATTTTCATTCTATTCAAAATGATAACGCAAAACACTTCTTCAGGTACAGATAGGAGTGTCACCCATTTCCTGTTATCACAAATAAGCTGGTCCCTGTTTTTAGGAATATTGCACTTAACACCACTTCTTCAGCGTATGCAATTCATCATCACTTTCTCTCCAGTTTTTAACGTTTCAGCATCTGTCTTATCATAGCCTGGTACTTTGCCACTGTTCAGTTGGTTTATGGCATTAGTTACTTCCTCAAAGGCCATTACTTCTAGTGATATAGGTAAGTATGCTATTTCTTCACATCTCTCACTATGTGGTTCTGGTTGGCTGAGCACAGCCTAGAAATGTTCCATCCAATGGACTCTCTGTCCTTCCTCTGTGGTTAAAATTGTACCATCTTGAACCTTCACAAAGCAACAGTGATTCATGAATTGTGATGTAAGTTTAGATACAAGAAAAAGCTTTTTAGAATCTCTTTTTTTATATGCCTCCTCAGATTCTCTTGAATTATTTTCCATCCATTCTCTCATCTCCTCTGTCTGATTTTTTTAACTTCCTTGTCTTTGTCTGCATATTCTTGTTGCAGAATAATTCTGCTCTCTTTTTTGCTGAATTCTCCTCTTTAATTGTAGTGAAATGTTATTTCAATATGTGTAACAGCAAAAAAACGGGCAAGTTTGTATGATGAACAAAAGTAGATTTACTAACAGCTTTTGTTTAAAAGTTATTCATAATATGCCAAATACTACTTTCACTGTGTTTTCTGTGTGCAGTGAATGTTTGTTTCTCTCTCTTTGAAGTTGACTGGGATCTATTCATGCCTACTTATCAGGTTTTTTTCACGTATCCTAGCCAAAGTTTTAACTCTATATAATTCTTTGTGAAAAGTCCTGAAAAAAGCAAACTTTGGCCTGTGCTTCAGCAAAGAGTGAAACTGTGGTGCAGGACGAAGAGGAGTGTAATAGAATCAGACATAATATTTCCACAGCAGCCTCCTGCCCCATTACAGAGGCGCCAAGACAGATTTTTCAAAAGCACCTAAGCCGTTTAGATGCCTAATTAACATTCAAATCAATGAGGGTTAGGTGCCTATCCTATCTTGCACTTTTGAAAATTCTGGGAGGCATCTATCTGCATCTTTAAGCACCTAAATACCTTTGTAAACTTGGCCCTAATGCCCAACATAAAACATATATTTATTTTAGAAAGAAAATCATTGGAAAACCTATGTAGTTTATCACACTGCACTTCTATGTATCAGTACTCCCAGGAAACATAGTACTCCATTGTGACATGATAACCAAATACTCTACATTTCTTATAACCACCTCCTCAGTGAGATGAATCTTAATATTTCTTCTATATTACTGCTTACCCTATTGTCTCCTTGCAGAACATGATCTTCTGCAATACGTATCAACTCTCATTGCCCAGGCAACAGTGAGTAGGCCATTCAAAAACAACACTTTGAGAAAAAATCTGTCACAAAACTTTCAGTGAATTGGTGAGGTGTATCTCAAAACTTAAAGTTCCCATTCTCAAAAGTGTTGCTCCTAGAGGTATGTCTACACTGCATCCTAAGCCTGGCCTCTGACTCCAGTTTGAGCCCAACCTCCCCCTTCTGTCCACATACAAATCAGTCCGATTCTGATCAGCAAGCACTCAGGCCAGGTCCTACAACCCTGATAGGAGGGAAGTGGGTCAGAACCTGAGTCCTACTGTGATTCCATTCCAAGCACCATCATTTTGCAGTGTGGATGTTCAAACACAGGCTTGGAAACACCGAGTCCACAAGTGTAGACATTCCCTAGGAGGGTTGCCTCCTGAGCTCTAGGGTAGCTCTTGCTCTGTAGATCACCAGCACATGGGAAATAAAATCTTCAAGGCAACAGAGAACTCAAAAACTCTGAAGTATTTGATGTTCCAGTTATGGGTCACTAATTACCCAAATCATGATGATTACACCTATTTGGCTAATACATTTTGATGAAACTTTCCCTTCATGAAGTGTTTTTAGTTCAAGTCAATGAGACTTTATTGGTATGATTTGCTATATGAGTGTTGCCAAGGTGAAATAATATCAACAGACAAAAATACAGTTTCAAATAAAAAATTCTTAACCGTTCAGATTTAACATTCAGTCAGTTAAAATTCTGACTCTATGACATTCCTTTTTTGAAGGGATCATGTTTGACTCTCCATAAATGTTACTGAATTCATAGTGACAATAAAAAGTGTATTTGTATCTGCTCTGAAAGTAAGTTAGTATTTGGCTGCTAGACAGACAGTTGTGTTAAATAATATCAGAAGCACATATTGAAAGAGACTGAAATGAATGTGACCCAAAGGGATGTATGTCAGGGGCTTCATGCTTTTGTTAGCACAAAGCTTTTCTTGGACAGAAGTTCAATGTTTAAAAAATTTACAGTAGGCCACAACAGTTGCCATTTGCAAAAAAAAAAAAGACAAAATACATTTTAGTAAATTGTTTTTAAAAATAAAGAATGGAATTTATTGCCTTAGTCAGTGATGGTATCTGAATACATTTCCTAGAAACATGTTTTATTCCTTCTCAGAGCATGAGGGGGAAAGGAGGCAAAGAAGCAGAGAAGGAGGCAAAACTTAAATGAGAGATAGAAAAGAAGGGTACAAAAGGGGAAAGGTCCACTCTGGTTTAAAGATCACACAAATGACCTGTGATTTTTCATAGCCTCTGTGCATGCTCAGAGCATATTGTTTTACTCATGCTTATAGCCTCCTAAATGTTACAGTACATTGGAAAAGCTAATATAGATAAATTACATGTGGGGTACACTACACAGGTTCTGTTTTTGAAGACATTGAAACAGCTTTCTTTTTCAATGTAATCTCTTATTTCCCTGCATGCTGCTTCTCCACTTCTCCTACAATGATACTACAGAAATGTACCCACTTATGTTGTGTCCAGTGGCAGCCCTATCCAGCACTCCTCACTTCCTGTTACTCAGTCACAATTCCCTTTGAAGTCAGGAGGTGTTTTGCCTTGCTAATAAGTTCTGAAAAGAGTCCATAGCATATGGTTATACAAATGAAGCCAAGAACTGGGGGGGCATGTGGAAAGAGAAGGAAATATCCATCCCAATGTTAACTGAATGGTGATCAGGCTATAGACAAGAGATTTGGAACTTCAAGAGTCACAAATCTAAAATAATTTGATGTCCCCAATAAAGAGTATTTACAAAATGTTCCAGAAGATAAGGCTCATGAGACATGATAAACAGACAAGGGACAGTAGCCATACTGATAAGTCATATAATGGAACTTACTTTATAAATGTCCTCTCAGAACCTAACTAGAAACAAGAGATCAAGTAAATTCTATGTGATCGTTCACTGAGCTGTGTAGCTAACTCCTGTCATAGTTCCACGTGGTGTTTCACAGGAATTGCAGCTAACTCCTGTCACTGCTGTATTAATGTACAGAGTGTTGAAGGAATTACAGCTCCCTTCTCAAGGTATTATGACTGTTTAAAAAAAGAGTCAGAATTACTAGGTGACAGAAGTGATGTTGACAGGAGTTCTCCTAACTGCTCAGCGGCTGCTTTGCCATTCTTTGTTATTTAAATAGCAACTGTTGCATATCTTAATTATGCCAACTGGGCCACAGCAGGTTTCTGAACGAGCCTAGCAGAAATCTGAATGCACATGGCTTTTACTTAGGAGGAGCAGAGACAGTACTGTGCAATCACATTTCCCTTCTACCAGATTGTTGAACCTTGGAAAGGCAGTTACCCTTGTCCCTTGAGCGGTTTGTTTGCTATGTAGTTCAGTGAGTGGAAATGCATGCTGACACTTAATAAAACAGTTCAGTGTTTTTGCATGGGTTTAATTTCCTTTCTCTAAAGGTTTTACTATCTATTAATCTGAACATATGCTTTTAGATTCTCTCTGTATTACTTCCCTTCTCTTTTTCTTGTATCCCGGTCAGCATGTTGTGCAGATTCCCAAACTTGACTCCTCTGCTATCAGAGAGTGCTTGTCACCCCCAGGAGCACATGTGGCAAGAGACTGATTAGTATTGACCGCAGGTAACAACAGTTGGTGCAGCGCCGCAGCTGTGGAGGCCTTGACAGTTCCATGACCCTCATTCCTCCACGGTCCCCTCCCTCTAACTCCCGCCTGCTCTGCTACTCGAACAAAACATCACATCAGCATTGTTTACTGCAGGATCTCAGCCAAGGAAGTCATAAGAAGACAATAGACATATAATCTGATAACCTTGTTAGCTGGGTTGAATCAGAGCTTCTAACAAGGAGAAGAGTTTAGTGAAGCGGAATAGAAGTATTACAATATTTGTTGTCAATAGCCTTTCAGCTTTGTCTTTGAAAAAGTAGCATTTCTTGTGCTTTTATTTAAGATTAAAGCCAGGCTCAAGGACACGAAACAAAACGACATGTACAAGGTCAGGCATGATTTGAGGAAAAAAAATTTAAAAAACCACAACACATATTTACTGGGACAGGCATACAGAGTTCTTCATTGTGTACAAATTGCAGACAGCATCACGGCATAAAATGTTTTGAATTTCCCTTTTCAAAATCACTGCAAGATATTCAACAACATGAAGTGTGCTCTCCTTTATTTTCTTAGGGCTAAATCAGAGCCGTGAGGAGGGCGGTTCAAAGGAATCCAGAAGTAGCAGCCCTGGGGCCATAAAGGCCCTTAAAAAAAAAAGTCTTGCTTTTTCTTCCATTGTGGGGCCCTAGCCTTCTCTGTTTTGTGCCTCAGATAGACCATTCAGGGTCGCATTTACTGCCCTGAATTGTGTATTTCGGGCCCCAATTAGTGCCCCATATGGTATACTCTGGGCTGCATTTATTGTCCCAAATATACCATTAGGGGCTCCATTTAATGCTTTGTAGATTTTATTGACATCCGCAGCAAAACAAGAGAGGGTATGACAGAGGTTATTTTAGAGAAGCTGAAAAAAATACAGTTTAGAAATTGTAGACTGCAGGGGAACAAAACTATGGCTGCAGCGTACAAAGATGTTCAAATTCAAATTCAGCAGGTAAATCAATACATATCTTTCATCCCATGTCCTGCCCACTCACTGAATCTTGTTGGAGAAGTTGCTGCAATGGTGGTTCCCCACGTTGTTCCGATTTTTGGAATTGTTCAAAGATTGTATTCCCGTTTTTTCACTTCTACTGGTCATTGAAAATTCATAAGACCATTACATTAAAATGCCAAAGCGTGACAAGATGGTCAGCAAGGATGGAGGCAATCCACCCACAACAAAACTGGGTTGAGATCGAGGCTTATGCTGGAACTAGGGTGACCAGGTGTCTGGTTTTCAACCAGAACACCCGGTCAAAAAGGGACCTGGCAGTTCCGATCAACACTGCCAACCGGGCCATTGAAAGTTCAGTTAGCAGTGGTGTGGAGCTAAGGCAGTCTAGTCCCTACCTGTTCTGGCTCCACACTGCATCCCGGAAGTGGCCAGCAGCTCCAGCTCCTAGGTGGGCCCCAGCCCCGAGCACCAGCTCTTTACTCCCATTGGCCAGGAACCAGGAGCCGGACCTGCTGGCCACTTCCGGGGCGCAGTGCAGAATCAGGACAGGTAAGAAGCCTGCCTTAGCCCCCGTGCTGCACCACTGACCGGGAGCCACCGGAGGTAAGCCAGTGCCACAACCCCCAGCCCTGAGCCCCCCCTAACCCGGAGCCCCCTCCTGCACCCCAAACCCCTCATCCTCAGCCCCACCCCAAAGCCTGCATCCCCAGATGGAGCCCTCACCCCCCCCGCACTCCAACCCCCTGCCCCAGCCCAGAGCCCCCTCCCGCACCTGAACCCTCTACTCCACCCCACAGCCTGGAGCCCCCTTCTGTACCCCAAACCCCTCATCCCCATCCCCATCCCAGAGCCCACACCCCCAGAGGGTGCCCTCACTCCGTCATGAACCTCAACCCCCTGCCCCAGCCAAGTGAAAGTGAGTGAGGGTGGGGGAGAGCAAGCCACCGAGGAAGGGGGAATGTAGTGAGTGGGGGGGCAGGGCCTCAGGGAAGGGGCAGGGCTAGGGTGTTCAGTTTTGTGTGATTAGAAAGTTGGCAACCCTAGCTGGAACTTAAGTTGGAAGCTGACAGCTTGCAAACAAACATTTCTGAGGTTTTTTTTTCTTGTTTTTCTCACACAATGTACCATATCTTATACAAAAAATGAACATTGTGAGCAAAACATTGTACGGTCTGGATTTTGACAATCAAAGAGCTCATGGTTTACTTGGAGGCCTTCAAGAAACTTGATCAGAATCACAGTCTTCAGGGTTCATTGTATGTAAGGAAGCAGGTTCTTCATGGGTTGAAACATTAGGGATGACCACACAATTCAAAAATAAAATATCCCGAAGGAGGAAAGAACTAATAGGTAAACTTGCAACAGACAAAGGGTCATCAAATCCCCCCCCAAAATTTTGAATGTGAGGTTTTCAACCCAATCTTAGATACAACATTAACATAAGTGCCTGATAAGATCTGTAAGTGCAATGGAGTCAGGGAATTGTTTGCTTTTTAGATGGGCAGAGAAACTGAAAACTTTCAGCAGCAAAGATCTGAAGAGCCACACTCAAATCTTAGGAAGCAGCTTCACTGAGGATTTAAACTCCTGATAGTTTTGAGAACAAAACTGAGCTCTTCACCAGTTTTTGCAAGCAAATTTTTCAGGGTGACATGCAAATAAAGGCGCCTATTATTGATCTTCTTAGCTGCATTCACAAAAGGTCTTTTGAAGTGAGTCTCCCTAACACAGAAACAGCACTGTGTATTTTTTTGCTGTCTTCATGTAACTATGGCTGCTAATGAAAGGTGTTTCAGCAAGCTAAAATTAATCAAGACCTACCTAAGAACATGTATTGGGCAGGATAGTGTAGTGATCTGGCAGTTATTGCTATAGGGAACTTAGGAGCAAGGTGGATAGATGCAGATGAGCTAATTAATGAGATTGCTGCAGAGAAAGCTAGAAAAGTCCCTTTGTAGAAGTACTTTGTGGTCAGGGAAAGGGGACAGATTTTAGTCTTTGAACTGGCCTTGGAAAACCCTTGGCACGTCACTGGGCTAAACTGTGGCTTTGCCAAAAGCTTTAAGGGGCAGCATGTTGCATGCACTGCCCCAAGAGCAGATCTGAAACCATATTGTGACTCGCAGTGTCATGAAACATTCCCATTCCCACTTTGTCCTCAGGGGAGCAGGGTAGGAGGGAAGGAGCAATCTGCACCACCTATATCCCTACTTAAGTGTACATCCCCCTCCGTGCCAGGTCATCTGTGCTGGCTGATACATTGTAGAGGGAGGGAGTAAACAAGGCTCCATCTATCACTGCCCCGACCCTGTCTGCCCAATTTCCCCACTCTCTTGTGTGTATGGGAAGATTAGCAACACTTGCAGAGGCTGTCCTCCCCATGATAATGGGTAGCCCATGCAGAGGAATAAGAGGGGGAAACTCACACCATATTACTGCAGAGGTGCATGGGATGAGTGACAAGCTTGCCCTTTACAATTTCAAATTAATCATCAATTTTAAAAAGAAAAGGAGACATTATATACACTGTGTATATAATGTCTTCTGCAGTTTCCACAGTATGCATCCGATGAAGTGAGCTGTAGCTCACGAAAGCTTATGCTCAAATAAATTGGTTAGTCTCTAAGGTGCCACAAGTACTCCTTTTCTTTTTGCGAATACAGACTAACACGGCTGTTACTCTGAAAACTGTCATCAATTTTACTATTTCATATCTCAAAACTACCTCTGGTTAATTAATATCCATCACATAATGAATCTGAACATTGAGGTTAATTCATACGATATACTGTCTGACAAATAATTTTTGGGATCTGACCAACTTTACTGAGAGAAAATATATATTTTCTTTCTTGCTTTGTTTCTTGCTTTCTCTCTCTTCATCACTTAACCCTGTATCTGTAGCATGTTTGTAAAGCATTCTGGACTAAAGTTTATTAAAGGCACTATACAAAAAATTACACAATTTTTAATAAATAGGAATGGAGAATTTGTTATTTGGTGTCCTGACCTTTCCCTGAAGAAAGAAAAATCTCAGGGGAAACAAATGCCATTTTAATCTTACCATTTTCCAGCTGCTAGAAACAGTCATGTTGTGGTGCATTGCATATTTCAGTAGGGGATTTTTTATAATTAAGGGAATGAAAAATAAATGAAATTGGCAGCATCCATTTTACTTTTAGATGAGAAAAGAAGGGAAGATGTATCAGATATAACTAACTGAAAAAAAAATGTTACAACCTGTCATAAATATAAAGGGAAGGGTAAACCCCTTTGAAATCCCTCCTGGCCAGGGGAAAGCTCCTCTCACCTGTAAAGGGTTAAGAAGCTAAAGGTAACCTCACTGGCACCTGACCAAAATGACCAATGAGGAGACAAGATACTTTCAAAAGCTGGGAGGAAGGAGAGAAACAAAGGGTCTGTGAGTCTGTCTATATGCCGTTTCTGCCGGGGATAGACCAGGAATGGAGTTTTAGAACTTTTAGTAAGTAATCTAGCTAGGTATGTGTTAGATTATGATTTCTTTAAATGGCTGAGAAAAGAATTGTGCTGAATAGAATAACTATTTCTGTCTGTGTATCTTTTTTGTAACTTAAGTTTTTGCCTAGAGGGGTTCTCTATGTTTTGAATCTAATTACCCTGTAAGGTATCTACCATCCTGATTTTACAGAGGTGATTTCTTTTCTTCTATTTCTATTAAAAGTCTTCTTGTAAGAAAACTGAATGCTTTTTCATTGTTCTCAGATCCAAGGGTTTGGGTCTGTAGTCACCTAGGCAAATTGGTGAGGCTTTTTACCAAACCTTGTCCAGGAAGTGGGGTGCAAGGGTTTGGGAAGTATTTTGGGGGGAAAGACGTTTCCAAACAGCTCTTCCCCAGTAACCAGTATTTGTTTGGTGGTGGTAGCGGCCAATCCAAGGACAAAGGGTGGAATATCTTGGGGAAGTTTTGACCTAAGCTGGTAAAGATAAGCTTAGGAGGTTTTTCATGCAGGTCCCCACATCTGTACCCTAGCGTTCAGAGTGGGGGACGAAGCTTGACACAACCAAATTTGCCTCTCATTCATTATCTTTGAAAGTGGCCATGATGACAAAGATGCAATATTACAGGGGGAGCTGCTGGGTGCTCGCCACTTTTGAAAAATCAGGCTACTTTTTAGGTGCCTAAATCTAGATTTAGGAACCTACCTTTAGGTAACCATTTTTTAATTCTTGACCAGTAATCTTACTTTACTTTTGAAAACGAAGCTGCTTATTTAGGTGCCTAAATATGGCCTTATGAGTCTAATTCTAGACATTCATTTTGAAAATCTTGCTAATACAAAAATGTAGTGAATACAAAGCTTCTTTGTTATCATTTTATTTCTTTATGCTCTATACAAGCAGTCTTACTTACATCCTTCCCATGCCAGTGTGGACACAAAGGGCAGAAACCACTCTCACCCATTTCTCTGTCATTTGCTGCTGCTTCCATTTGCCAGATGGTGTTGACATCAACTATTCTGCCCTTCCTGCTAAGCATTCTTCATAAGGCTTCTCTTGGGTGCCTTCATTTTCTCACACCAGTTGGTTTCCACTTGACAGTTTCATGGGGGAGTCTGGGTGTTGCCATTCAGAGTACATGCCCCAGATATGTCCAGTGTTTCCTTCTGATTCTGGTGGAAACAAGCTAATGGTTTGTGATTTTTCAGTTCTCTGCATTGGTGATGTCTTTCCAACCAATGCCCAGAATCTTTCCCAGGCACTTGTTTTCAAAGGTGTCTAGTTTTATCTCTCATGTTTTAGTAGCTCTCCAGCTCTCACAGCCATATGTGAGCATCAAGATAATTTTTAATTGAAAATTCTCAGTTTTGTTCTGGACTGTATATCTCTTGATTTCAGTACATTGCTGAGTTTAGTGAATGCTTTCCTATTCTTGGTATCACTTCCTTTTTGAGGTCTCCATTGGCTAATACAGGACTGCCTGGGTAGATGAACTGTTCTACTGTCTTGATATTCTTGCTTTCTACTAACTTTTTGAGGTCTTCTGGCGTTTGCCATAAACCCATGCTATACCAGTGTTTGTGTTACTAAAACACTTCTTCATTATCCAGTCTATGGCAATGCCAAACAACAATGGAAATAAAATGAATCCCTGTTTCACACCAGTGTCTTCATTGAATCACTCTGTTGTCTGGTTGTTCACCCTCACAAAGGTATATATTCATCTCTTCCTAAAGCAGAAATTGTTTGTCTTGGGGAGGAAGGTCACGGATATATTGTAGGTGTAACATGTGAATGTTGCCTCCACTCCTATGCAAATAAGTATTAAAGCCTCATGAAGACATTCTGCCATATAAAAAATGGCAACGACAGAATTAACATTTTTCATTCCCACTATATTCACTGTCACTATTAAGATTTTAATGGCATTTAGGCACCTAATTCCCATTTGTGTCTTTCAAAATCTTCTAAGATAATAACCTCAATTCTCCTTATCTGTTCTTTTCATCTGGAAGTTGGATGAGCAACATTTCGCAAAACCTTCAGAAATCACATTTCTGGAGTCAAGTTTCAAACCAAGACATTCCTGTTTGACAGACAGCAAATGAAAAGAACGGTTTTCTTGGGATCAAATATCCTTTATTTGTTATGATGGATTGTTTTAATATATAACCTCTACAAATTCAGTAACAGTTAAATATTATATACCTCCCATTTCTTGTATCTAGAAGGAGCTCATTCCTACTCATAAAATGAGACAGTCCTTCTGTTTTAATTTATACCACTATTTCCTTCTGTTGAATACTCGAGCAATGGGCTGGTGAGGCACAAGCATTCTACTCTGCAGTGGTGTTTGAGGCAGAGACAAGAAAAAGTGCGACTGTGATTCTTTCTCCCTCTGTTTCTTAGGGTTGCCAACTTTCTAATTGCAGAAAACGGAACACACTTGCCCACCCCTGAACCAAGGCCCCACCCTGGCCCTAGCCCCTTCTCTGAGGTCTCGCCCACACTCACTACATCCCCCATCTGTCACTTGCTCTCCACACCCCTCACTCATTAGCTCATTTTCACCAGGCTGGGGCAGGGGGTTGGAGTGAGGGAGGGGGCTCCAGGCTGGGGGGGGTTGGGCCAAGGGTTTGGAGCTCAGTGCTGGGGAGGGGGGTTGGGGTGCAGGAGGAGATAAGGGCTCCGCCTGGGGGTGTGGGCTCTGGGGTGTGGTTGGGGATGAGGGGCTTGGAGGGAGGCCCCTCATCCCCAACCACACCCCAGAGCCCACACCCCCAGGAGTGGGCTCCAGGCTGGGCGGTGGGAAAGAGGGGTTTGGAGTGTGTGAGGGCACTTTGGGCTGGGGCAGGGGTGTGGGGAGTGGGAGAGGGTATGGGCTTTGGGGTGGGGCACAAGGTTAGGATGCGGGAAGGAGTGTGGGCTCCAGCTGGGGTTCTGGGATAGGGACAGGGATGAGAGCTTGGGGTACAGGAGGGGGCTCCGGGCTCCGGCTGAGGTGTTTGGAATGTGGGAGGGAGCTCAGGGCTGCAACAGCAGGTTGCAGTGTAGTCGGGGGTTCAGGGTGTGGTCTCTGGGCAGCACTGATCTCATGCAGCTCCCAAGAAGAGGTGGCATTGTACCTCCAGCTCTTAGGCAGAGGAGCAGTCAGGAGGCTCTGTGCACTGCCCCTGCCCACAGGCGCTGCCCCTGCAACTCCCATTGGCCACAGTACCCAGCCAATGGGAGCTGTGGAGCCAGCACTCAAGGTGGTGCCTGCAGACAGGGGCAGCGCGCAGTGCCCCCGGCCACCCCCACCCCCCACCTAGGAGCTAGAGGGACATGCTGGCCACTTCCCGGGAGCCACACGGAGTCAGGAACAGAGCCTGCCTGCTCTGCTGCAGCCAGACTTTTAGTGGCCCAGTCAGCTGTGCTGACCAGAACCGCCAGGGTCCCTTTTCGACCGGGCTTTCCAGTCGAAAACTGAATGCCTGGCAACCCTATTGTTTCTCCACAGCCTAGCAGAAGCGTGACTTACTATGAAAGGAATGTGCTGTAGTTAGCTTGATGGGATTGTCACCAGTCACAGCCTTTTAAGCTCATGACAGTGACAGGAATGTTTCATTGTACACACCTTTCAACAGATTTCAGAGTAGCAGCTGTGTTAGTCTGTATCTGCAAAAAGAAAAGGAGGACTTGTGGCACCCTAGAGACTAACAAATTTATTTGAGCATAAGCTTTCGTGAGACCTAAAAGTCACAATTCTTCAACAAAACAACTTCAAAAACAGACTCCAATGAGAGACTGCTGAATTGGAATTAATTTGCAAACTGGACACCATTAAATTAGGCTTGAATAAAGACTGGGAGTGGATGTGTCATTACACAAAGTAAAACTATTTCCCCATGTTTATCCCCCTTCCTCCCCCCACGGTTCCTCAGACGTTCTTGTCAACTGCTGGAAATGGCCCACCTCGATTATCACTACAAAAAGGTTTTTTTTTTCTCTCCTGCTGGTAATAGCTCATCTTACCTGATCACTCTCGTTACAGTGTGTATGGTAACACCCATTGTTTCATGTTCTTTGTGTATATAAAATCCCCGCACTGTATTTTCCACTGTATGCATCCAATGAAATGAGCTGTAGCTCACGAAAGTTTATGCTCAGATAAATTTGTTAGCCTCTAAGGTGCCACCAGTCCTCCTTTTCTTTTTACCTTTCAACAGAGACTTTTTTGTAGATTGTAAAATCTTCCAAGCCCCGCACACAGTAATGTGAAATTGAAATTTATACATTTTTTTAAAACAAGCAATTCTGTAGAATTACTAAACCTTCCGGTTACTGCAGGTGTGAGGCTCTACATTCAAAATGTGCAGCATCTCTTTTTCTTGTTTTTAGGTATGTTAATGGCTATAACTTTATTTTGGTAATTAATGTATTACATGATGTGTTAAGAATTAGGCACACCATGCTCATTAGCAATAAACCAGGAATGCCTAATTCCTTCTAACAGGGGATTAATTATCAACAGTGGAATTACACGCATAAATCCCCACACACCGTGATAAAAATAGACCCTTTTATCTCTAAAATGCTGAGGCACCATCATATTGTATCTTGTCAAACCATCATTTAAAATTTGTAGCTACTATTCCCTTTTCCTTTGTTGCTCCAAGAAACTGTCTCATTTTATTAAAACATTTTTATTAGGGAAGTTTATCATCTTTCCAGCTGAGGTAGTTTTCAAAGATTTATGAATAACTGTTTATTAGGGAGCGATAATGTCTGTTTCCTAAAACAAAAGGTCTACTTGATTTTTTTTAAATCCTTACATCCAATGAAAAGATCATTTGAACGCCATGCACACAACCAAACTGTGCATAGCTTTTTCCTTCTCATTCTCTAGTTGCCTTACTGCAGCTGCACAGCTCTCACCTTTCTTGGTATCAGACCATGCTTCCAGCTGTCACTTGTTGACTTGGAGACTGTGTTGCTCTCATCTCCTCCGATTATCCAGCTGCAACTGAGGTTTACCCCTAGAACAATGTGTTTTCCCATTATGTCTCATGAGAGAGAGAGAGAGACTTACATGGGTACATTGCATAAGACTCTTCTCTTAATTGGACTCTCAGTAGGATCAATGCTTTTATGAAGAAGCAAGCAATGACTTTTCAGAGAACCAACTAAACCTATTATGGCTAGGGTGACCAAATGTCCCAATTTTATAGAGACAGTCCCGATTTTGGGGGCTTTTTCTTATATAGGCACCTATTACCCCCCACCCCCGTCCCGATTTTCTACACTTGCTCTTTGGTCACCCTAATTATGGCCTCAATCTAGCAAAGCACTTAAGCACATACCTAAATTTTAAGTGATTGCTGAATCAATGCCTATAATGAAAGGATGTAAATCTCTATTCCAGTACACCTGGGTAATTCCTTGATGTGAAGTTTTGGATAAAGGAGCAAGGAGTCTTTCTTCAAGTGAATATTACACAATTGCCAATTTGGTTTATTTGAGTTTACTATAGGCAGATAGTCTATATAGGTGTTTTAAAGCAGTTGTAGCATGTACTCCAAAATCTTTTGGACTATGGAATTTTCATGCACAAGAAATACAACAATGCACAGATCATATAGAAAACAAACAACATCCTAAATGCAATACCCCTCACTCTAGCTCACCCTTTCTTAGGGAGACCATCTGTGTTCAGGTAGACAGAGCTCCCCTCTCCCCCCATCAGGCTCTTGCAGAGGTTTCCCTATGCTTGAGCTGGTGAAAATGGCTGAAAACCCCTGAATAGATCAGTTCCTGCCTTTTATGACTTTTTATTCCCTCTGTCAGGAAACTCCTGGATCACTTTCCCCAGGTGATTCCAGACCTCTGCCAAGAGGCTTCATTGTCAGGCAATGTCCTCCCCTCACTAAACAGTTCCAAAGAATTCTACAGCAGGGATATAAAGCTCTATTACACTTTAGAGCAGTAGTTCTCAACCTATTTACCACTGTAGGCTGCATATGCAGCTCTCTGTTATGTGCTTCAGGCTGCATCCACACGATATATATACTACCTGAATGGCCCTGAGGATGTCACATGGGCCACAGCTGTGTGCTCATTGGGCTCTAGAGCAGCAGTTCTCAAACTTTAGTTCTCAAACCAAGGACCCCCATTTTAATTTAAAATTTTGCCACAGAACCCCCAAGCTCCCCATTCAACCCCAGGTCCTGTCCACACTCCACCCTTTCCCCCAAGACCCCACCCCACCTCACCTCTTCCCACCCCCGCTGCACCCCTGCCCTTCCTCTTCCTTGACTCTTTCCGCCCCCTCCCCCAAGCACCCCCGTCACTCCTCCTCCTCCCTCCTAGCGCTTCCTGCATGCCGGGGAACAGCATGCAGGAGGCGCTAGGAGGGAGCAGGAGGAGTTGCAGGAGGGAGGGGAAGGAGTTGATCAGTGGAGCCCCCAGATGCCCTGGAGTACCCTTGTGAACCCCCAGGGGTCCACAGACCCCAGTTTGAGAAACGCAGCTCCAGAGAAAGATTTAAAAATTGTATGGGAAGGATATTCTTCTCCATTAAATTGTATAACCCTTTTTGACCTGAGTGGCTACCCCAAAACTGAGGTCTAGTGGGTTGTTACAGTTAGGACAAGAAAATGGTGGTAGTTAGGTATTTCTTTTATGCAGTTTTGTTTATTTACAGAGAACATATGAAGTCTTGTGCCTCTGAACACAGAAGGAATCCAATGGCAGGAAACAGCTTTGGCTCACAGCACCAAAAACACTCTTTTCAGCCTGCACCCTCAACCCAAAAATGTTTCCCCAAGCTTCCTCCAATGTCATCCCCTATACTTACAGGCTGTCTGTGTGGCTCCCTGGTCTTCTGTCTTCCCTAATTTATCTTCCCCTCCCCTCCCAAAAAAGAAAAATACTTGACAAAATCACCTCTGCCCACCCAGTCCAAAACTCCTGGGTGGGTTCACTCATTCCTTTTGTCACAGGTAGGGGGTTATCCTTACAGTTACATTGATTGGTGTAAAGACACATTAATTTATCTCAACGAGGTTTTAATTCAACCCATAACAAGGTTTCACCCCACTCATAACAATTCTATAGCTTTCGAGAGTAATTTCTATAAAACATTTTGGCATCATCTTTATTTAATACTGTCTCAGGAATCTTTGCTCCCACCCACCTTTTCCAGCTTTTCTCCCTCTTTTTCAGCTAAAGGTGATGAGTGTATGGGGATGACGGCATACCTGACGCGAGTTCTCTCATATTGTTTTCTCCTGCACTTGCAAGTCCTCTGTGATATGAGGAGACAGTTATTTGCTCAAGGTGAACCTTTGAATGAATTTGTGTCCTTGTTTAATAGGTTACATTTGATTAGTTAATTAACATCCTAATGAATTTCAGATGAAACAACACAAATTTATTTTTAGCCTTGAATAGAGGTGTTAATTGGTAACAACAAACTGGAAGAGCATTTTAGAATTGCTTTACATATTTGTACTTAATCACCAAAATACCTGTATCTTTTTGGGGGGCTAATCTGTGAGGGGTTGAGCACTCCTGGAAGATGCTGTGCAGCCTCATATACCACAGACATCAATATGAGCTGAGGGGGTCTTAGCACCTCTCAAGGACCTTTATGAATTTGCAGTTTTGGACCTCTACACAGTAATTTTCTAAAGCCTCTCCACTGTGCATGTTCTAGTCTTGTACGTCTTTGCTACGTTGTACGATCTTCCAAGGCTGATTTGACATCATATCACCATAAAATTGCCGAACTGACGAAATATTCACTAAATATATAGAAATGGAGGCTTTCGTTTTAGTGTGATTGAATTTTCTATTAGCAGTGATATTCATAGCTCCAACTATGCTACAGAAGCAGCCACTTTTTAAAAAGTGGGGTCAGCAAGAACATTTGTGCGACCTGAGTATATAGGACATAACTTCCTTCAGCGCTGGAGATACGACTGTACTAGGAAACCATTTTTCAAAATAGCTGTTCTTTTGTACTGCAGAAAGAGTCAGACTCTTATCTCTCATTTTCTTTCCTATTTAATGTTTAGTCATATCATATTTCTACACCACTCAATAAAGCTTTGTCATTTCCCTAGAAAACACTGGGGGATGAGTAGAGTAGCAGAAATTCCCTTTTCCCCCTCACAACAGCCAGTCAACCATGCAATGCCATTTAGGACCACATTCTGAGCTTGCTTACACTAAGGCTATGTTTACACTATGGACCTTATAGTAGCACAGCTGTACCGCTTCAGCTGCACCACTGTAAGGTCTCCTGTGTAGCCGCTCTACGCCAGTGGGAGAAAGCTCTCCCGCTGGCATAATTAAACCACCACCAACAAGGGGTGGTAGCTATGTCAGTGGGAGAGTATCTTCCGCCCACATAGTACTGTCCACACTGGCACTTTCTTGGTGAAACTTATGGCAGTCGGGGGCGGGGGGTTCACAGCCCTGACGGTGACCACTAAAAGTGCTAGTGTAGATAAAGCCTAATATAGCTAGCGTGTAACTCCACTGGGGAAAGTCAATTGAATAGCTCTTGCCCTTGCTGTCCATGAAAGGAATATGTTGCTGATGAGCCTCATGACTGGCTCAAACTCCCTGCAAAACAATAATGCAAATGATTAGCTCAACTGATATACTCGTGTCATCAGCTGCTGGAGAAAAGATAGCTGCAAGTTGCAAGGACCAGAGAGACAGTGTAGGAGAGGAAAAGGCAGGCTGTCTGTCAGACTGTGATATGATAACCTGCTGCACTGTGAAGAAAATGGGCACTATATTTTATGTTTAAATAACAGGGGATATATACAGACTGCTTTGAAGAGGGAGGTCTGAGGCGGCAAAATAAATTTTCTACTCTAAAGTTACTGGGCCTGATACTTAATTACATTAAGGCCTAAAGTGAGCAAAAATGTAATCTACTTTGAAGCGTAAATGTAAATTACAATAAGGTTCATTATCTGAATTGATTGGTTCATATGAGGGGATGAAAGAGAACTTTCAATCTCTTCTGACAGCAAGAGATTCCACATTAATATGAACCTTATTTAGTATGTATCAAGCATTCACCACCAAAGATAACACTTTAAGGTAGAATACATTATCCGGGTAGATTATTTTAGTGATGGCTGTCCTACAGTCAGATATGTTTGAAAGTATTTATTATAGATATTCTTGTTCTTTTAGGGTGATTCTCCATCATATCACTTGATGTTGCTAATGATGCAAACAGGTTAATGGCTACTGGGATATTTGCAAATCTTCCCACTAACCTCATGGGCTGGAATGGATTTTATGTGAGACAAGAAGATCTAAGACCAAAATAAAAGTTACATACTGGTATGTAACAAATGGTAGAGAGAATTTAAAGATCAAAATTTTACAAACTACTGTTGCAGATAGACATATACATATACAGCTCTCCAGTATACATTCTGAAGAACCCAGATTTCTCAGCAGGGTTCTATAATATACATTCTAAAGAGTATGAGCCAGATTGTGTTTGGTCTTGTATGAATCCACAGGAAAAGGAGGCTTCCTTCACCCTTTTTACCCCTCTTCATGGTCCAAAGTCAGTAGTGCAATTACATCTTAAAACTAGCATTGATAGAAGTGTTAGCTCCCCAAAGTAGATTTGGCAGGTCAAAGGAGGACTAATAGCAGAATTAGCCCCACTTGGTGTGGTGGAATACACTTCTGCATCCTGAAAAACGGTGCAGCTGGGACTGCCCTGACATGCCATCCCCCAAAGCAACAAAAATTGTGCCTGCCTCAAAACATTTCCCATTCTTATAATCAATGTTACCAATCTCAGTAGAGCCCTTCCAGCATAATCTGACACACCAGACTATGATTTTTTTTTATTCTCAACAATTAAATGTCTAAGATTAAAATACTGGTAAAGTGGCAGGGCACGTATGATTATTAATTTGCTCATAAAACACTGTGCCCCCCTTTTTAATAATCTGATGAAATTGGGTTAGACATGCCTTTGGCCAAAGTTAATACCATCTGTTACTGTTTGGATATAATACATAGTTTCCCTGTGTAAAAGAAAGAGAAGATAGTGGTGAAGATGATTAAGATATTTAGATCATTCTCCATATATTTAATGAATGATGAGTATAAAGCCTGTTCACTAGAAGTGGAAAGAATCTTATTTAAATATTAAAAAGGAATGTATCTGAGTAAAGAATGAGGAAGTTTATTATTCTTTATTATTTGTATTCATTGCTGTTTGGTATTTATTGTCAAACAGGTAGACTTGATTCATTGCATAGTGTCTCCGTCATAAGATCATTTTTGTAATTGTTAGTGTTGCATTTTTTGGCACTAGTATGGCAATAACTTGTAAAATGCTTATACAGTTATTTTTAAAGTGTCTGTCATGAATTCCAGATATTTGTACACATATTAAAAATGGGCTACATTTGGGCTTCTACATATACTTTAAGGCACCTAAAAAGGTACCCTAAAATTTCAAAAGTCTTAAGCACCAAGAAGCTCCTGTTGGGTTCCTGAAAATGTATTTTGGTGTTTAACTTGAGGCTCTATTTTTGGTGTGTTGTTACAACAATCTAATACAGTTAGTTTGGGGGCAGAAAAATAATAAAGTGTCTAATTTGGAGAGTCATGTCCTCCATTTTAACCTGTGGAGCTTGTAATAAACATAGTGCTAAATCAAATTAATTATTTTCATTTCTCTCAAAATGTGCTTGATATCTCAGAAACAAGATTATATGGGTGGGATTTTCAACACCACCGAGTGCTGGTCTATCATTATGAAATCAGTGGGAGTTTTGCCATTGACTTCAATGGGAGCAGACTTATGTCAATGCTGAGGGCTCTTGAAAATCCCGATGTTGCCAACTGTTACAATATTTGGCACTTTTTAAAGGGTTCTTGTGAATTTCGGCTTCAGTCTCTCAAATTTTGTCCTTATCCAAAATGACTAATGCTATCTCCCGTTACTTATAGTCAGTGGGGCTGAAGCCAAAGGCTTTCCTCAAGATCACCACCATATTCTTTAATCTTTCTAGATTAGAGCGGTTGCCTTCAGTGAAGATGAAGGTACACTCTCGTTGTTTCCAAGGGGACTGAAGCCAACCTGCACTCAGAAAAGATGCTGACCAAATAATCACCGTGGGAGGGCCAAGCAAGGAACAGGGAAATATCTGAAGATGTCAGCAGTGGAACTGTGGGGGCAGCAGAGAGGAAGAATATACTAGAACGGAGAGTGCAGGGGAAGGCTAGGAGCTGGAGGCAGACCGGGGTGTGTGGAAGCTGCAACCAAATTAAGCAGAACAGTGGAAAGTAGCATAGCAGACTAGGAGAATGGGATGGATAAAAGGCTGTGAAGGGAAAGGGAGGGAAATGTGGGAGATGACTGACTGTGGAGCTGGGGCAGGTGGGAGACTGAAGTCTCTGGGGAAGCAGGCAAGGAGAACGTCAGCGGAGCATCTGTCACGCTATCCTGTCTAGGGAAGGAGGGAGATAGAGAAGGTTAGAATGATAGTTCCCCAACTCGGGGGATGAGTGGAGGTAAGGAGCGGTAAGCAGGAAGGGCTGCATCTATTCATGCATATTTAAGACTGAATTTTGATCCTGAGATAATCACATACAAGTTGAAGGTAAGTGGAAAAAATCAAAAACCAAACAAAATACAGTGCAATTCCTTTCTGTAAAATCTCATGATTTTTAAGTCTACCTTTAAGATGTTTGGATATTTGGGATTGGCAGTACTTAAATCCTGCACTGTGCTCCTCAGTGCCCCCACTCTCTACAACAGTGTAGAGGAGGGACTGGGGGATGGCCAGTAAATTCATTACTACGCAGATCCACAGGATTAAACCATCCATGCATCTGAGCTGCCCAATGGAAGAAAGTGTTCTTTTCCCTTCCCACTGCAACCCTTTCTGATTAGATGCCCTGCACAAAGCTCCTAGAAGGTGGTCAAAATGGCAGCTTTGGACCCTAATGTTATGTTTACACAGAAAAAAAAAAAAAGAACCCACAGCAATGAATCTCAGATCCCAGATCTACTGACTGGGGCTAACACAAGGGCACTAAAAATAGGTATGTAGATAGATCAGGGATCAGCCATCTTTGGCACTTGGCCCATCAGAGTAAGCCCCCTGGTGGGCTGGGACATTCCGTTTACCTGCTGCGTCCGCAGGTTCAACTGATCGCAGCTCCTGCTGGCTGCGGTTTGCCACTTCAGGCCAATGGGGGCTGCAGGAAGTGGTGTAGGCAGAGGGATGTCCCCCGGTGTCCCCCTCTGAAACCCACCCCTTACCCTGAACTTCAGAGTTCAAGCTCCAGTCTGAGCCTAATGTCTACACACCTAGTTTTAGCACTGTGCCACAAGCCCAAGTCTGTAAACCTGGGCTCTGCCATTCGCTGCTATGGGGTTTTTTTGCCATGTAGATTCATAGAATCATAGAATATCAGGGTTGGAAGGGACCTCAGGAGGTCATCTAGTCCAACCCCCTGCTCAAAAGCAGGACCCATACCCAATTAAATCATCCCAGCCAGGGCTTTGTCAAGCCTGACCTTAAAAACGTCTAAGGAAGGAGATTCCACCACCTCCCTAGGCAACGCATTCCAGTGTTTCACCACCCTCTTAGTGAAAAAGTTTTTCCTAATATCCAACCTGAACCTCCCCCACTGCAACTTGAGACCATTACTCCTTGTCCTGTCCTCTTCCACCACTGAGAATAGTCTAGAACCATCCTCTCTGGAACCACCTCGCAGGTAGTTGAAAGCAGCTATCAAATCCCCCCTCATTCTTCTCTTCTGCAGACTAAACAATCCCAGTTCCCTCAGCCTCTCCTCATAACTCATGTGTTCCAGACCCCTTATCATTTTTGTTGCCCTTCGCTGGACTCTCTCCAATTTATCCACATCCTTCTTGTAGTGTGGGGCCCAAAACTGGACACAGTACTCCAGATGAGGCCTCACCAATGTCGAATAGAGGGGGACGATCACGTCCCTCGATCTGCTCGCTATGCCCCTACTTATACATCCCAAAATGCCATTGGCCTTCTTGGCAACAAGGGCACACTGCTGACTCATATCCAGCTTCTCGTCCACTGTCACCCCTAGGTCCTTTTCTGCAGAACTGCTGCCTAGCCATTCGGTCCCTAGTCTGTAGCTGTGCATTGGGTTCTTCCGTCCTAAGTGCAGGACCCTGTACTTATCCTTATTGAACCTCATCAGATTTCTTTTGGCCCAATCCTCCAATTTGTCTAGGTCCCTCTGTATCCTATCCCTGCCCTCCAGTGTATCTACCACTCCTCCCAGTTTAGTATCATCTGCAAATTTGCTGAGAGTGCAATCCACACCATCCTCCAGATCATTTATGAAGATATTGAACAAAACCGGCCCCAGGACCGACCCCTAGGGCACTCCTCTTACTTAATGTAGACTTACTTTGAGATACCAAAGCCATTCTTGGTAAGTCCCAAACTCTGTTTATATCTTTAAGTTCAAGCAAACATGAAAAATCTTCCAAATCTAGTTACAGGAATCTCAGTGATGTCATATATTTTTATAATATGTAACAAGGCGAAAGGGAAAGAATGTGTTTTTACCCTTCTATTTACAGGCATAGACTTTTATGATTAACTCCTTCAATAGGAGCAAGTATGTCAGAAACCTATGTGTAACAATATTTAGTATTTATGAGGAATTAATTGAAGAGGGACATTTCCCTGTGTAGCTAATCGGTAGGGTGAAATAGGGTGTTGATGCACAACAAGAGCTCACAGGAAGCCTCCAGAGAGATCTCCAGGAGGTACTCGCCAATCCTCTGCCGAAGGTTCCATGGCAGAGCAGCTTTGTTCCTTCCCACATTGTAGGAAACTTTCCCGTACCATTCAGCAATCACTTGTGCAGGGACCAAAGTGGCATAGAGGCACAGTCAAGTGTCATCTGGCACATACTCAGCCTGTTCTTGAACCGCTCCTTACTGCTGTCCAGGTGTCCCGTGTAAGGTTTCATGAGCCACAGTTGTAAGGCATATGCTGGGTCTTCCAGGATCACTATGGGCATTTCAACATCCCGCACTGTAATCTTCGGGTTCGGAAAGGAAGTCCCCGCTTGCAGCCTTCTGTACAGGCTGGTGTTCCTGAAGTTGCATGCGTCATGCACCTTCCTGAACCACCCCATGCTGATGTCAGTGAAACATCCTCAGTGATCCACAAGCACCTGCAACACCATGGAGAAGTAGCCCTTCCTATTGATGTACTCTGTCACAAGGTGGTCTGGTGCCAAAATTGGAATGTGTGCGCCATCTATCGCCCCACCACACCTAGGGAACCCCATTTCTGCAAAGCTGTCCACTATTTCATGCACATTTCCCAGGGGCACAGTCCTTCATAGCAGGATATGATTTATTGCTCTGCACACTTGCATTAACACAGCCCCAGTGGTTGATTTCCCCACTCCAAATTGATTTGTGACCAACCGGTAGCAGTCTGCAGTTGCCAGCTTCCACACAGCAATTGCCACACGCTTCTCTACTGAGAGGGCAACTCTCATTCTGGTGTCCTTGCGCCACAGGTCTGGGGCAAGCTCTGCACACAGTTCCAGGAAGGTGGCTTTCTGCATCCAAATGTTCTATAGCCACTGCTCTTCATCCCACATCTGCATGACATTATGATCCCACTATTCAGTGCTTGTTTCCCAAGCCCAAAAGCCATGGTCTACCCCCGGGACGGCCCACATTTTGGCACCTGAGGCAGGGAGCTCAAATGACGCCCTCATGCCTACTTGCTTGGGCCAAAACTTTGAAAGGTCTCAATTCTGCCTTTTTCCTGTTCTACTCATCTCATAGTATTGCTCTGCTACCAACCCCAATAAAGGAGAACTAACAACTTAAAATGCCTTGTTCAAAAATTTTAAGTAACACTGAACTTTCAGACACCTGAACAGCAAATGTAACTTTTTCTTACATTGTCTGCATAGTAAACACTGGCATTTTTATCTGTTTGAATAATCAAAGTGGTGCTGCCCGTGCCTTCTTGGTTACAAAGATTTGAACTGCTTCCTAAAGGTCCACAGTCTGGGCCAGCTCATGCTCTAGTGAGATGGTTGCAAGGCCGATCAGCCTCTCCTGTGTCATTGTGGAGCATAAATGTGTTTTTATTAACTTCAGCTTGGAGAAGCTGCGTTCTCCACTGGCAACTGTTACAGGAAGTGTTAGAAGTATGCGCAGAGCAACAAAAGCATTTGGAAAGAGGGTGGTCATCTTATTTGTGCACATATATTCCAGAACAGCCTTTGGAGTTGATCCTGCTGAAATGTATCTTGAAAAGGCTTTCAGTTCATCACCTAAATCACTCGCATCAATATTGCACATGTCATCATGTGTCAACACTGTCTCTAGTGCCCTGCATTGCTGGTGTAGGTCTTCTTCAGGTATAGTGAGAAGTTCCAGTAGAGATAAGGAGGTGTTAGTACCATTATACAAGGCACTGGTGAGACCTCATCTGGAATATTGTGTGCAGTTCTGGTCTCCCATGTTTAAGAAAGATGAATTCAAACTGGAACAGGTACAGAGAAGGGCTACTAGGATGATCCAAGGAATGGAAAACCTGTCTTATGAAAGGAGAACTCAAAGAGTTTGGCTTGTTTAGCGTAACCAAAAGAAGGCTGAAGGGAGATACGATTGCTCTCTATAAATATATCAGAGGGATAAATACCATGGAGGGAGAAGAATTATTTAAGCTCAGTACCAATGTTGACACAAGAACAAATGGATATAAACTGGCCATCAGGAAGTTTAGACTTGAAATTAGATGAAGGTTTCTAACCGTCAGAGGAATGAAGTTCTGGAACAGCCTTCCAAGGGAAGCAGGGGGGGCGAAAGACATATCTGGCTTCAAGACTAAGCTTGATAAGTTTATGGAAGGAATGATATGATGGGATAGCCTAATTTTGGCAATTAATTGATCTTCATCTATTAGCAGTAGATACACTGAATGGCCTGTGATGGGATGTTAGAAGGCAGGGGATCTGAGTTACTACAGAGAATTCTTTCCTGGGTGTTTGGCTAGTGGCTTGCCCACATGCTCAGGGTTTAGCTGATCGCCATATTTGGGGTCAGGAAGGAATTTTCCTCTAGGGCAGACTGGCAGAGGCCCTGGGGGATTTTTCCTTCTTCTGCAGAGTGGGGCACAGGTCACTTGCTGGAGGATTCTCTGCACCTCAAAGTCTTTAAACCACTATTTGAGGACTTCAATAGCTCAGACATAGGTTAGCGGTTTGTTACAGGAGTGGATGGGTGAGATTCTGTGGCCTGCATTGTGCAGGAGGTCAGACTAGATGATCATGGTCCTTCTGACCTTAAAGTCTATGAGTCTGAGTTTTGGAATACCATACAACATCCCAAATATACTGCTGTGTCCCTTGAGCTGCATGAAATGTTCTTCAACTGACTGTATTGCACAATCTAGTACTTGGAAAAGAATTCAACTCTGAATTGTTGTTTGGGGTCTCTTATGGGATTATCCCATGCCTCATAATCAAAATGTCTTCTTCTTTGGTGACTCTTGTATTCTTGAATGGCTGGGAAAATAGCTTCACTGTGAAGTTCCTCTGCCAACTTCTGTGCACTCTTCAGAATGTTTTGAAATCCCTCATCTGACCAGTAAGACTGTAGGTATGACTTTGCTTTGTCCAGTTGTTCCATTGCTCCAGATACATCAAGGTCAACATCTTGGAGTCTCTTGCTTACAACATTTATTTCAAACAGTCATGCCACAACATTAAGCCACACAGAAATTTGAAGTTATGTATGTTTCTGGTGATTCCATTTCCCTCTGCCACTGTTCTCCCACAAACAGTTCCTGTCAAAGCATTATCCTCCATAATGGCAACTATGGCAGCATCTATCTTCCCAATTTGGTGTTTGATAGGCTTTATCGCCTCCAGTCGACTTTCCCATCGTGTGGCACTCAGTGGTCTCAGTTTCAGAGAGGATGTTCCCAGATGTTGCTTCAAAATTTGCCATCAATGAGTTGATGCAGAGAAAAATACATAGATGCTTTGAATTACATTTAAAAATTCAGCAGCCTCACTAGAAGCTGATGCTACATCACTGACCACCAAGTTCATGAATGAGAACTGCATGGGACAAAAAAAGCTCAAGGGTTTAACTCTCGGATCCGTGTCTGCGCTCCTCTGTTCTTTCCACTCATGTTGGCACGATTATCATAACCCTGATCTCTCATGTCAGCTATCGCAATTCCTGTATCTTCCAGCTTTTTAAGAAGCACATTTGTCATACCAGCTCCTGTAGTATCATCAACGTAAATAAATTCTAGAAAATGCTCTCTGATGGTCACAAGTGCAGGGACATTTTCACTAGGTTCTATTGTTGTTACAAAATGCACCATGAAAGTCATTTGTTCCATATGGCTGATGTCAGGTGTGCAGTCCAGAATAACAGAGTAATATCTTGCTGACTTCAGATCTTCCACATCTTCTGTTTGACTTTTGTTGCCAGTAACGGTATGATCTCATTTTGAATGGTTTTTCCAAGGTAGTGGTGTGTGTACATTTCTTGGGTGGTGACTCTTCTTAGATGCTCCTGGAGTACAGCATCAAAGTCAGCCATCAACTCCACAATTTTAAGGAAGTTTCCATTGTTTGGCACATATAGCTGATCTGAAGTGCCACGCAGTGCTAGGTTTTGGGTAGCAAGTATTCTCACAATCGCAATGAGCCTTTTCAGAACATTTTGCCACAAAAGAGACTCTGATGCAATCTCTTGATGCTGATCATCGATGGTGGCCTTTAACCTTAGTCTCATTTCAAGCTCTTTCCACCTATGGAATGCTCTCTGGTGATTTGCTGCCTTCTCATGGCATGCCAGATTTCTAGCCAGATTTTTCCAGTCCTTTGTTCCTGTAGAACCCAATGTGGCTGGAACATTAGACTGGAAGAGTTTTCAACAAAACAGTGTACAGCATTCTGGGGTTTTGAGTACATAAGCCATGGCCTCTCCACTTTGTCACCATTGGGAATTTCACGCCAGTAATGTGTTGGATGGAAACTTCTATTTTCATTGTCTTTGGGGAACATGAAGTTTTTCACTTGCTGTGGCCCATGCACTACAAGGAAGTCCCTCAGGCTACTGCTCAAGCGGGTCTACAGTCGTGGATCATCTAGACTTAAGGAACTAAGTCTACTTAGTAAACTCAGCAGCAGCTGTTTCTTGCGCCTCCACCACACTCTTCTTTGATCTACACTTTTCTTCAGGAATGTGCATGGTTACATCCATTTGAGATGGAGATATGGATGCTGCAGTAACTGCCAGGTCACCTGCACTCTGACTAATTGGAAGATCAGGCATCTCTTCACCACTCACATCCTCACTGGGGCCAGAAGGCTCACCGTGAACATTTGTGTCTATATATCTCAGGAGAGCTCCTTCCTGCTTAGATAGAAAAGCTTCCTTTGCTTTCTTCCTTTTTCTGAATGCTGCCCCAGAGGGGGGTTTTCTTCTTTCACTCATGACTGCTGTTCTGTTCCAGCTATACTGGCTCTCAACACTCAATTGAAGGGGACAAATAAGCAGGCTGGTAGCAGGGCCTGAGTGAGGGAAGATATCAGCATCTTAAGGACCTAACTGGCTCCTACTACTTCAGTTGACCACCTGTTCTCTTCAAGTGGGTTCAGGGAAGAAGCAGGAAACAGGAAGCTCTCTGAGAAGCTGGTGTTAATCAGTCCAGGCTTCTGGGGGTGCTAGAGAGGTACATAAGAGGCTCCTCCTCCTCTCTCTCCCTGCAGCTCCTACTGCTTTCTGTTATTCCCTCTCACCTTTTCTCCCGCCTGCCTGTTGCATCTCGTGCCCTCCTTCCTCCAGCACAGCGATCCACCCTCTCTGTGCATCTAGAGCACAGAGAATACATATGCACCAGCAGCAGACACAATTTTCTACACTCTGGGTCCTACTGGTGCACCCCCACAGTCTGGCACCTGAGGTGGCCACCTCAGTTTGCCTCATGGTAAGGCCGGCCCTGGTCCACCCTATGCAGCTGCTCTGTGAATGCCAAAAGCAATCTAAAGTTGCTCCTATCCATGTTACTCAGAATGTCAAGTGCCTGTGAGTCTTCTTCAGTTGGGAACTTGACGATTAACTGCGCTGCCATCCGCGATGTCTTCATGACAGTTAACAGAGCATAGGAGAGCAGTGTGGGGTCTATCCCTTCTCACAAAGATGCTGGGGTGCACAGCAGAGAATGGCAGTTGTAAAAATGCCGCCAAAGAAAGCCAGACACCCAAAGAGTGCTGGGCCAGAAAGCAATGTGTCACGGGACATTTAGCCAGGTCCCAAGATGCACCGTGATCTCCTCTGCCTTCCCACAACACTTAGCAACAGAAAGTGTTGAGCTGGACTGTGGGATAGGTACCCACAGTGCAATGCTCACTCTGTCAACGATGGTGCCTCCAATGTGTCTGCTGCCACAGGGAGCAAATGTGAACATGAAATTCTGATTTTTATTATGTCGCCTTTTGGGTGTCAACATCACTTTTGTTGACAAAATTTGGTAGTGTAGACATGGCCTAACTATTACAGGAGGCAGAAAGGGGAAATAAGAATTGTGAATATCTGGGTCTGAATCTTGCAGTTTGGAAGCTTTGACTAGGCAATATTCATATTAATTTACTAACTCATATTTTCTTTACACTTTGGGCATTATTACACTATAAGTGAACAGGAAGCACAAAAATTAAAAGTCCATAAGTGTGTGTTTACTGGGAATTATGGATACTGACCAGCCATTCAAGCTCTAACACCCTTAGAAAATGTTTATTTCTAGGCAGCCAATAACTGTACTATCCTGTACTATTTGTTTTAATAGCTAAACAGAACAATCATATTCTTCTCCATATCTTAATGCATGACATAAATCATATTAACAACTGAATGATACCTTATTGGCAGTAAAATTAATGTTAATTAATGTCTGAACAGTGTTTTGACATGTAAATCACAACATAATTGCTAATTATTAGTACAAAGTAAACTTTTGGTTTAAGGTTTGTGTAACTCCAAAGGTTTGGTTTAAGGTTAAGGAACTCCAAACATTAGTTCTCATTTTATTTTGGTTTGTTGTAAGATTTATTGTACTCACTCACATACATCCTGACTCCAAATTATAATCCAAAAGATGCCAGTAAATGAGAAAGGCAGAAGTAATGTAAGAAAAATTTATTAAAGAAAATATAGTTATTTCAAGCTGAGTAATCCCCAGAGGTCCCCCAAATTACTATATAAATCTAAGGTACAGTCTTGGATGCACGTCACATGAATTAATGGATCATGAGAGGATGTTTGTTTGTTTGTGACCAACATAGATTTTGGAGTTAGTGAACCCAGTTATTCACCATGTATTCATTCAGAGCTGACAAATCTTATCACTTTGTCTACACTACAGACCTTATAGCTGCATGCAATACCACTGCAGCTGCACCGCTGCAAGGTTTTCTATGTAGCCGCTCTTGGTGGAAAGAGGAGGGGCAGGAGCAGGGCCTCCGTGGTCTGGTTACCAGCAATTAGCAAGGTGGCAACCCTACTGATGGAGCTACTTAGTTGTAACAATGGTAGAAAATGCGAAGAAGAAAACAGAGTTTAGAGGGATAGCTCATTGGCCTGCTAAACCCAGGGTTGTGAGTTCAATCCTTGAGGAGGCCATTTCAGGATCTGGGGCAAAAATTGGGGATTGGTCCTGCTTTGAGCAGGGGGTTGGACTAGATGATCTCCTGAGGTCCCTTCCAACCCTGATATTCTATGATTCTAGACACAGCCTCTCCACGCAAAAGAATAAAAATCAGACATCAAGAATTGTAACATTCAAAAACCAGTAGGAGAGCATTTCAATCTCCCTGGACACTCAATAACAGACTTAAAAAGTGGCAATTTTTCAACAAAAAAAACCTTCCAAAACAGACTTCAACGAGAAACTAAAGAACTGGAATTAATTTGCAAATTGGACACCATCAAATTAGGCCTGAATAAAGACTGGGAGTAGATGGGTCACTACAAAAGTAATTTTCCCTCTGCTAATACTCACACCTTCTTGTCAGCTGTTGGAAATGGGTGACATCCACCTTGATTACATTGGCCTCATTAGCACTACAAAAGTAATCAACTGTTGAGAATAGGCCACTTCCACCTTAATTGAATTGGCCTCGTTAGCACTGACTCCCCACTTGGTAAGACACCACCTATCTTTTCATGTGCTGCAATATATATACTACTTACTGTATTTTTCACTCCATGCATCTGATGAAGCGGGTTTTAGCCCACGAAAGCTTGTGCCCAAATAAATATGTTAGTCTCTAAGGTGCCACAAGGACTCCTCATTGTTTTTGCTGATACAGACTAACACAGCTACCATTCTGAAATCAATTCAATGGGTGTCTCATTCCCCTTTCACAATTCTGATCTGAAATTAGTCAGCTACTTTAAGTCCATTTAATATGGACCACAGTGACTTAGCACAAGACACTTGACCTCAGATTTGGCTTCCCATCTTTTAGAGCTGTTGTTCCATTTTCCTTGAGAGACCAAATAAGAAATATATTAAACCCTACATGAGATTAGCTGCCTTGACACAGAATGTATAAATGAACATTAACATCAGACAATAGCAGGATCTTTGAGGTCAAAAATATCCACTATATGGATCATTTTTTGTATTACAGCCTCATAACCCGCTTGTTCAAATGTTATGAAATATAATATTTCTCACTGTAGTCTTTTATGATGTCAGGAATCTTTCAATAAAAGAGCCTCATTCTAAAGCTGTTAGCACCCTATTATGTGACTGCCATGGTTATGTACGTGTTCTCCAGCTGCAAAAAGGGACTAATGTAGAATCGCTAGAGTTATTATACTTACAACACTGTACAAGCAAGATGTAACTGGAGCATTAAAACGAATGCTACATATGGTGAAGGACAGTCTGTGATGAAGGACAGTCCGTACGTTAGGATGTTAAGAACTGGTAACAGTGAGGATTGCTTAAAAAAGACTAAAATTAAATGTGTATTTTTCTCTATTGTGCTGCATCTGGTTTCTGTCAGAATGAATTTTGTTGATCTTGGTTTCAAGGTTTCCATTCTGTGAGTTTTTAAACCAAGGTCAAGCAGTAGGCAGCAGAGACCTTGAAGGTGTCATTGACTAGGAATATATAAGCTTTATAGCTACAACACTAATTATTTATCATTCATAGAAAGAAATATAGGTGGGCAAAATGTTATAGATACAGATTTTTCTATGGCTGTATACACACCAGCATGTCAATAGACAGAGGATAAAGATTGTGAACATATGCAAGCATACACATTTATATAAATACATGTGTGCATATTGAGAGAAAGATGCATATATAAAAAACCACAATGTGAAATTGTAATCTGTGGGTATCCCACTAGAGTTATAGGGCTCTGTCATACTCAGGCCCATTTACATTGCTCTGATGCATAAAATGGTCTTTAAGTCAATGGATTTCCTACACCCCTGGCTAAGAGGGCTCCCCTGTGGACTAGAGCTGTCAAAGCAGCTTTAATCAAGCCCCTCAGCTTCCCAAGGGTAGGAGTTGTGTCTGGAACACTGTGGTGTTCTGCTTATCCTCTGCTTCCAAAGCCCCTAGGAAGTCATGAGAAGTGGAGCATCAGACAGTTCTTGAGACTGCTTTAACTTTCATGGGGGAGGAGGTGAGTATGCTCTCACAAACACCCCACAATAAAGGCAGTGTTTTGCCCTACCTCTAGCCCTCCATTGCTGTGGTGCACATGGGAAAAGAGATACTGAAACTGGGCTATTTGTGTCATTGTAGCTGCATGAGTAATGAGACTTGAAGTGGCCTCCTGAGCTGATTTTGTTTCTGTTAATACAGTATGTGTTTGACATTGCAGCCTTCATATATTATGTCCAAAATGAAGTATAATTACCAAAGAAAAACAACTTTAATAACATGTTTTATCAGAATGGTTTCTGAGAGCTCCACAGGGAATATGTCTAATCTAGGCGTTTTCTCAGCAGGCATTCTCTTTTTATGCATCAGCAATGTCTGCAGTGGAAATGAGACTTCTAGACTGGTATTCCTAGCTGGAGGGGGTGGAGGTGCGGGGGAATCCAACCAAAACCAGGTTTCATTAGTCAGAAGGCAAATGGATGTATATGGGGTTTACAGTACTGTCCAAACTGATCATTAATTTTGTTAATGTCTTTCACTGGCTTTTAAGAGTAGCCGTGTGATGTTTGAGGTGCTATAAATGGGTTGGAATTTTCTGAACAACACTTCTAACATTGTTGGCACATTGTTATGAATGTAAAGTCAACGTACTCCCGTATCAGAATGTTAATACTTCAGATGAATTAGGTTTGTAAGGATTACCTTAGTTTTGGAGATTTTACACCAAGACTTTTTGTGGTTTTGATTTAGTTCTGAACATCTCCTAAAGCACATCTTGTTTCATGTTTTGTTTTGTCTGTCAGTTAGAGCAAATACATTCCCCTCTTTTGACGGCTTTAATATCATCCCACGGGCTAATAATAGTCAAGGTTGCTGCTTTCTGAAAAATCCAGTGAGAAGTAATTCTAGTTCTCGTCAGAAAGATCCATAATTGTGCAGTATTACCTCTTTCATTCCCTTTCTATGGGCTATCATTAGTGCTATCTCCTGCTCTCTCTAGTGAGCTCTTTCTCTCGCCTCAGCCCTCGTACACCCCATTCTCTTTTCCAGGGTCCTCTTTCTGCCCTCTAAAGCCTCCATCTCTCTCCTTTCTCCCTAAGAATAAATTACATTATTATTATTATTTCAGGTTTGTACCGTTTGAAAGCTAGATTTCTTTGTTTAGTGTATGTCAAATTTAAAAAGCTTAATTAAGTTATCCCTTTTTGCATCTTCTTCTAATCCCTCTGAAGTAAATGGGAGTTTTGCCATTGGCTTCAGTGAAAGAAAAATAAATTTGGTCCTATGTTACATTAGATTGTTGTATAGGTATGTATTTCTCCAGTATAAGTGATCCACAGAATAACTTAACTATGCACCCACAGGCAGGTAATTAGGCATCTAAATGGGTACTGCTGCACAGTTAAATGCAGGTGCAAAATTACACCCGTATATCAGAGGGTAGGTTGGGGCCTGGCTAAAAATTAGTTATATTCTTCTATATACTTGGTCTGTGCTGAATAAATAAGTATTTTGCCAATGATAAGTTATATCGCACAGCATTCTGAGCATTTATTAGTGAAGAAGAATAATGGTACTGTGGAACCTTTATGAAGAATGTGATTTCTTTAGTGGGTTCAATCAGATAGTCTTATAATATAGTGTTTGGCATTTAATTTCCTTTCCTGCAAAGCTATTTCAAAATTTGATACTGATTCTTGGGGCACCTCAGCATTAACCTCTTTTTTGACTGAAAAAAGGCCATTTATTCCGACTCTCTGTTTCCAAAGGCCGTGTTGGAGCTTCACAGACAAGGTTTAAAGCCTCAAATCTTCAAAAATAATCTACTTAAATGGTAATCATGGAATCATAGAAATGTAGGGCTGGAAGGGACCTTGAGAGGTCATCTAGTAGTCCATCCCCACATGCTGAGGCAAGAAGAAGTAAAACCAGACCATCACTGACAGGTGTTTGTCTAACCTGTTCTTAAAAACATCCACAACCTCCCTTCGTAACTTATTCAAGTACATACCCTTATAAAGTTTTTCCTAATATCCAGCCTAAATCTCCCTTACTGCAAACTAAGCTGATTACTGTTTTCACTATTCTATGGAAAAGAAGAATAATTGCTAACCATCCTCTTTATAACAGCCTTTTACGTATGTGAATAGTGTTATGTTCCCACCACAGCCTTCCCTTCTGTAGACTAAATATGCCCAATTTTTTCAACCTGTCTTCATATATCAGATTTTCTAAATCTTTGGTTATTGTTGTTGTTTGTCTCTGGACTCTCTCCAATTTGTCAATCTTTCCTAAAGCGTCCGCAGTAATCCAGCGGAGGCCTCACCAGTGCCCAAATAGAGTGGAACAATTACCTTCCATGTCTTACATGCAACATTCCTGTCAATATGTCCTAGAATTATCTTTGCCTTTTTTGCAATGACATCACACTGTTGACTCATTCAATTTATGATCCACTATAACCCCAGATCCTTGCAATATACATATCTACAGTTTTTTCTACTCAGGGCATGCACTGTGGAGGAACTAAATGACACAAGTAAAAGAGACTGGGAAATTTCTAACAATGAGTATTTAAATAAGCCTCTGTGAAACTGAGGACATTATTTTCACATTCTCCATAGTTTTGTTTTCCCCCATCATTTCATCCATGAAATATTATGTATTCATGACATTTTTCAAAAACTGTAATTATGCTCCAAAAACATGCCAATATTGCACTTTCCCATGCTTTTACACTGAAAATAATTTCTCAATAATGTGCTTGTTTTCTCTGAAAAGTTCTTTTTTACTACAAAATATTGCAAAAACCAGGACCAATTTTGAATTCATAATTAAATGTGAAAAGGCTCGAGTGTTGGGATCCTGAATTTTGCTGTGACTGTTTCACCCCTTGAAGTACTCGTATTCACTAATACAATTCCCTGAGTTTCCCACTCATCTCCTTTCGTAACACAATGTGTACCAACAAACCCAGGAGCAGATCAAGGCTTTGTCAGGATCCAGATCCACCAACACTTCCGAGCCCCAAGATACACTTTTCCTCTTAGCTCCTTCTCTTCCTCCCAGCCATTTGTAAACCCTTATCTTTTTCACACTTCTTGCTGGTTCTCTGAAGTAAGGCACCCCAAAGAAACCAAGCCTACCCCAGCTGTCAGGCAGCACCATTTATTTGTGCTCTCCTCTTTCTGATCCCCATCTGCTGCTCTCCTTCGATTCACTGCTGAGCTGGGTCCACTCTGACTGCAAAGCCTGGATCCTAAGATTCCATTTGTTCCTCCTTAACGCTCCCGTCAGCAAATCCCTGGAATTATCACTGTTTCTAAATGTAGAGCACCAGCTCTACTTGTTTCTTCCTTTTCACACTGTAAAATGTATCCCCTTTATTACTAAAACATGAAAATATTTATTGTCAGAATGTGCTCCCGTTGCTGTTCTGCTGATTAATACAGTCTCTGGGGCAGTGGCATGTGAAATACTGCTTGTAGTATCTCAGAGCAGAAGCAAATCTGCTCTTAAAGCATTCTTTTCAGAGTTTAACAAAAAGAACAAAAATAAATAAGGTCTGTTCCTTGCCAAGATCTGCCCGTTTTGAACTCTTCAGTAGTACAAATCATTATTAATGAAGTGCTTACTATTACGCTCCCAACAGCTCGGTATAAAAGTTTCTGCAGTCATCTAAAGGGTAAGAAGAAACACAGCAGATAACTTCTGGAGGGGAAAGATTTACGCTCTTTATGGGTTCAAGTTTACATGACAATAAAGGAATGGGGGATGTGTTTTCTCTTGAAAGCTTTTGGGGGAGAAATGTGAAAGAAAATGGGATTTTGATTTTCAAATTAATGGGAAAGCAACCAGAGATCAAGGTCTCAGCAATGGGGAAGATCAGCTCCCATCATCAACTGTTTGTTCGGTTTTTTAATGTAAGATTGTGAAACAAAGCTGTATGACATGGCAATTTACAGTACAACGTAGACTACAGTAAAGTGTGTAATGTAAACCTCCATGTTATAACACTTATCTAAAAATAGCTGAGGATGAGCTGCACCTGCTGATACCTTGGTCTCTGGCTGCTTTCCATTAATCTGAAAACCAAAACCCCCATTTCCTGTGTATTTACGTCATATGAAGTGTGTACCACAACATATTATTGTGTCCGCTCTGTATTGATCAGTCTGTACACCCATGAGTGATGCAAGATGTGAGAGGAGTCCATTTGAGCAGTGTCCAGAAATAAAGGGCCTGATCCACTCCATTGAAACTAACTGCATCTTTCCATTGACTTCAATATATGTTGGATCAAGCCCAAAGATTGGGGAGAGAAGGCTACTTATGAGACTGGGACTGTTAAGTCAAGGCTGTTCTGTAATGGGAACTGAGTTTATGCCAGGTCCTGGCAAAAGGGGAATGGGAGAACTCTTTAGAAATAACAGTATTCAGTGTTTGTCAGCCTAGGACAGAAGAATGTGGAAAGGAGGGAGGGAGGAGGGGGTTAGCAAAAACAAAACAAACAAATGGAAATTTCAATGCCACATTTCTCCTGCAACTGTTTTTTAACAGAAACAGGAGGAGGAGGAGGTCGTCATTTTTGGTTTTGATTCATAGGGCGTGTGATTGGAAGTACAGCAAGACTTTTTATAACAACCCAAACCCTCCCACAAGGGTTTGCACAGTTTAGCCAAATGAACACAATCAGTTAATAGGCACCAGAAGTCAGAAATTCTACTGAGGGCATCAGGCTATGTTGCTCCCTGGGGAAATACGCTGAACAGAGGGAAAAGACAACAGTTCTGCTGTTTTAAAAATAGGCATATGTTCTGAAATTCAGCATGTCAGCTTATTAAAGGAAACATTTACTCTCCTAATTCAATGCAGCAAGTTAATCAATCATTTGTTACTTAAAAAAAGATAAGTGTTAGACCTGTTGATTTTCTTTAGTTTAAATTGCTTGACTGAGTGTGGTTTGGGGATTATTTTCCCCAGATACATTTGTCACAGCTCTGGGCAAATGCACCGGTATTCTCAATCAAGGGGCCCTTGAGAGCACAAACTCTTAGGTTTCTGCTCCCAACTGTCACCTCTCTTGGGTAGAGATCTGTCTCTCTCTTCCTCCTGAAGGGGGTATTTCCAGGCTGAACAGTTCCCTGCCTACACTGTATTATTCCCAGCACGCCAGACTGCCTAACTAGGGCAGTGTCTGTGCTTTGCCATCTCTTCAAAGGCTATGAACAGCTGCAATTGAAAGCAGGAATAGGTTACCACACAGCCCTTTCTAAGCATGCACATTTACTCTTCAGGTGAAAGCATTACAGAGAAAAACATATTAAAACCAATACAAGAACCTACACACATGCTAATGAGCTTACGAGAGATCACCCCAACTCCAACAACAATGGGTCTGATAAGTGATTGATCCTTCAAATCCCACATGAGGGTTTTTCTGTGATTACAAGTTCAGAGCTGCTTTAGCTCAGAAGAACCACCCCCCGAATGGGTTAGGGCTGGTCTACATTGAAACCACCTCGATGAGGGGCATAGCGCTTAGGGAGACATACTTAGAGCAACGCAGCGTCAGTGTACACACTACATTGCTTACAGGTTTCAGAGCAGCAGCCGTGTTAGTCCGCATCCGCAAAAAGGAAAAGGAGGACTTGTGGCACCTTAGAGACTAACAAATTTATTTGGCATAAGCTTTAGTGAGCTACAGCTCACTTCATCCGCTGCATTCAGTGGAAAATACAGTGGAGACTTATATACACAGAGAACATGAAAAAATGGGTGTTACCATACACACTGTAATGAGAGTGATCAGTTAAGGTGAGCTATTACCAGCAGTAGAGCGGGGGGGAAACGTCACCCTTGCTTACATCACCCTAAGTGGCCTCCAGGAGGTGCCCCACAATGCCCACTGCAGCCACTTGGGTCATCAGTTTGAACTCCGCTGCCCTGAAGCCAGGGACACAGGCATGCATTCCTCCCTGTTTAAAGCCCCGAGAATTTTTGAAATTCCTCTGTTTGCTTGGCATGGACAGCTCAGATTGCATCTTCCCAGGTGACCATGCCAGCTCCTCGCAGAAAACATACTCCTGCCTGGAGCACACCAGAGTTGGTGGATCTGGGGAGTCTGTGGGTAGAAGAGGCTGTGCAGTCCCAGCTGTGCTCCAGCCACATGAGCTATGATACCTACAGGCAGATCGCTCATGGCATGGAGGAGAAGGAGCATGAAAGGGACCATACAGCAGTGTCATGCTAAGATCAAGGAGCTATGACAGATGTACCAGAAGGCAAGGGAGGCCAATTGTAGGTCTGGTGAGTCGCCAGAGACATGCAGCTTCTACAAGGAGCTGCAAGCCATCCTTGGTGGCAACCCCACCTCCATCTCCAAGAGCCCTGTGGATCCTCTGGGGGTGGGGCTGGAGACAGTGGCCAGTGAAGTGAACCCCAAGGTCAACATGGTGGATGAGGAAATGGAGTTGGAGGAGGATGGGAGACAGGCAACATGGATGTGTAGTGGCATGGTGAACCAGGACCTCTAACTCTGGACAGGGCTAGCCAGTCCCAGCTCTCCAGTGCATCTGATGCAGGAGAAGGAAGCTCTGGTAAGTACTCCTTATGCTTTGGTGCTGCAGGGAAGTAGTGCCCTGCTTTTTTTAATCAGGGTAGAAGAGGTATTGAAATACCCAACACAGGTACAGTTTGTATCTGCTTCTCATTCCTCTATGCAACTAGGCAGAGGGGGCCCTGCGAAAAAGTTTGTTTATGCACATAGGGATGTCACGGGAATCCTCTATGGGGAGCTCTAGCAAACTTTCCTGGAGCTACTCTGCGATCCTCTGCCAAAGGTTTCTTGGGAGGGTTGCCTTGTTTCTTCCACTGTGATAGGAACTTTGTTGCACCAATAGGCAATTACTTCTGCAGGCATCATAGCAGCACATAGGTGAGCAGCATACAGTCTGCAGCACAAGCATGCAGGAACTGCACCCTTGCATTCTCGGTTATCCTCAGGAGTGAGATATCAGCTGCTATCACCCCCGCCTGTGGAAAACAGTGCCAGTATTCAGAATAGTGACCCTAGGCCCATATTGCCCTTCTTCCCTGCCCCTGGTCAAACTCACCATGGCTAGGGATCTCACCATTCTGTGTGCTTGCCAAAGGAAAGTGAGAAAGTGGTATCTCTAACTTGTTTGGATCAAGGCTGTGAGTGCACTCACAATAGTGCCTCTATTTTTTTTTTTTTAACATCCGCAGATGTGCCTTTGAGGGTCTCCTCTTGCACCCTGGCTGAGCGGCTCCATCTGATAAGGAAACAAAACAGGAAGAGTAAGGAAGACATGTTCTGAGAAGTGCTGCAATCCTTTGATGCTTTGGATGATACAGCTGCTTCAGGACCAAACAGACATGCTGAGGTTCTGTGACTGATCATCAGGTGCAATACATGTGCTTGCCCTCCTCCTACAGAACTGTCTTTCATGCCCTCCCCACACACACACATTCCTCACATGTTCTTGGGCCATTGCAGTACCCCCTGCACTCCACCCTGAGGGACATATTTCACAATGACAGCTGGACGTACACCCAGCTCTGAGAGCCTTGCTAGTAAATGTGCTCTTGGTTTTCATGTTTCTTGCAGAACAGAGACATGTTTGCATCAATTTTTAGTAAAAATGTACTTACTGAAAGAGAATAAATCTTTATTTGTCCCCTACATATGGTGGTTGCTGCTGAAATTCATACACAGTGGTAATCAGTGCATTTGCATGGTAAAATTAACACCTACACAGAGCAATCATTACAAAGTTCACACTACAGTGCAAGAAAACAATGCCTGGCTCAATGCGTTAAAGAAATCCACATTACTGTGGTTCATTGTCAAAATGTTCCTTTAAAGCCTCCCTGATTTGAATAGCTCCCCAGAGAGCCACTATAACTGTCCTGGTATCTGATTGCTCAAAAGCAGCAGGCAGCCAATCCACCTCAATGCTCCACCGCTGCAGAAACTTCTCCCCGTTAGCTTCACAAATGTTATGCAGAGCACAGCAGGCTGTTATGACCATGAGATCACTGAGGTCTAACCTGCCAAAAAGGCAGCACCAGCAACCCTTTAGGTGACTAAAGGCACATTCAACAGTCATTCTTCACCTGCTGAGCTTGTTGTTGAAGCGCTCTTTGCTGCAGTCAAGGTTACCATTGTAAGGCTTCATGAGCCATGGGTGTAAGGGGTAGACTAGGTCTCCAAGGATCACTATTGACATTTCCACATCCCCAGTTAGAATCTTCTGGTCTGGAAAGAAACTCCCTGCTTGCAGCTTTCTGTACAGGTCAGTGTTCCTCAAGATGCACACATCATGCACCTCCCCTGACTACCGCGTGTTGATGTCAGTGAAACGACCCCAGGGAGCCACCAGTGCTAGCAATACCATGGAAAAGTAGCCTTTTCTGTTGATGCCATCTATTGCCCTGCCATAGTTAGGGATTCCCACTGCTGCAAAGCCATCCATTATTTTCAAGAACATTGCTCAGAGTCCATTGTCCTTCATAGAAGGAGGGGATTAATGGCCCTGCACACTTGTATCACTGCAACCCCCATGGTGGACTTCCCCACTCCAAACTGATTCTTGGCTGACCGGTAGCAGTCTGGAGTTGCCAGGTTCCACACAGCGATTGCTGCTCACTCTCCATTGTTAGGATAGCTCTCATTGTTAGGATAGCTCTCACCGCTGGGCAGGGGTGAGTGCCACACACAATTCTGGAAAGGTGGATTTGTGCCTCTGAAAGTTCTGCAGCCACGGCTTGTCATCCCATACATGCATCACAGTCTGATCCCACCAGTCAGGGCTTGTTTCTTGTGCCCTGAACTAGCGGTCCACCATGTGCAGCTGCTCCGTGAATGCCAAAAGCAATCTTGAATTGTTTCTGTCCATGGCACACAGCAGGGCAGACACCACAGTGTCATCATCAGATTTGCAGCTCATGAAATACTGAAGGATCAGCTGTGTTGTGTTCCTAACGCTCATCACAGGACTGAAGAGCAGTGCAGGATCCATGCTTTCAGGCACAGCTGGCGGGCATGCAGTTTACAGGGGCTGTTGAAAAGCACCACAAAACATAGTGGGAAGCCCATGGAATAATGGGACGAAGAACACTGCATTATGGGACACTGAGCCTGCCCCCATGATGCACTGTGATCCCTTCCCAGAACACATAGTGGCAGATGGTGGCAAGTTGCACAGTGGGATACCTACCCATAGTGCACTGCTCTGTCAGTGTAAGAGCAGCAATTGCGGACATTTTGCACAGTCACAAGGAGAATTGTGTGAACATGCAAAACTGGTTTAATTACAGCAGTGGATGAATGTTGATGTAACTTATAGTCTTGACATACTCACAGTCTTAGGCCTGGTCTACACTAGGAAATTAGTGTGAAAAATGCATACCCCTGATTGACGCAGTTAAACCGATCTAACCCCCAGTGTAGACAGTGCTAAGTCCACAGGAGACTTTTCCTATCCACCTAGTCATAGGCACACACTCTGTGGGTGCTTGGAGGCTGGAGCACTCACAGGGGAAAAAAAAGTGGGTGCTCAGCATCCACCAGTGACCCTGCAGATCAGCTCCTCCCTGCCCCACACCCCAGCTCCTCCTGCTCACTGGCGATCAGCTGTTCAGCCGTGTGCAGGAGGCGGGGGAAGCCATGTGGGGGAGAGGTGGAACAGGGGCCGGAAGAGGCAGGCTGGGGATAGGGGCTTTGGAGAAGGGGTGGAGTGAGGAGGGGCCTGGGGTGGAGGGGATTCAAAAATGAACACTGCAGCAATCCACTAGAAACCACACCCCAAATCAGTGTGTTACTGTTTAGCACTACCGTACATGTGGTCACAGGCCTCTAGCCAGTTTCTAACCATCTGAAAATTCTCATAAATAAAACGATATAATTAATTTTGAGAATAAGCTTTCAGAAATGCTTTCTAAAAATCAAAGTATGTCACTACCTTCCCTTCATCCATTAATTGTGGTTTCTAACCAAAAAAAAAATGATGCAGTGTTATTGTGGTCTGATTTATTCTTTAGAAACTAGAGCTATATGAATAACTGGTTACTTACTGGGATATAACAAATATGATCACATTTAGGGTGACCCTCCAGAAGGAAGATTGTGATATTTATGCTTATTGTTTTGCTATATAATGTTTTCAATCGATCCCTTTTTCAACAGGAGTCTTGATGGTTGCTGTGGGATGCTGAGATCATTCTGAGCTTCCATTAAGTTGAAATATATCCCTATGGTTATTAATTTTTGAAATATATGGCTAACACTTGTCAACATAGCTATGGGATATTGTAAAATGTGGTGAATGTTGGGGACCAAGAAATTGTTGGAAGGATGTTCGGCACCTTGCAGGGAGATTGCCAATGGCACAAATGGGAATTAGGTGCCTACCTCTCAGTGGGACCTAGGCAATGGATTGCCATTTGTGCCTTTGAAAATATCCCCCATTATGATCAGCAGGATGATATTTTAAAAGGAGAGATGAGGGAAAGGGAAAAGTGTCCATAATTAATTGGTCCAAAAATATCTGGTTCTTAAATGGTTCTCAGAAACAGACAAATTATAGTGAGAAGAGGAATTATTCCGAGGTGTCAAATTATTGTCTCTTAATTGTTTGGCTCTGCTCACAAATCATACCTATACCACAGCTATTTGAGTCCACCTGAACAATATGCTCTTCGTGGAGTTGAGAATGACGTTTACATTTATGAAATTGTAGAATGAATAGAAAGTCTGATTGTAACACTTGACTGTTCAGCTAGGAAACCCCACTCAAATCTTGCTGACCTCCTTCCCCACAGTGTCAATGCAACTATGGTAAAGCTTAAGAAAAGTGTAGAGACAGATTTAGGATCAGCTTTTTCATTGGTGTATGATGGAGAACATTCTGTCTTCTGCCTAACTTGGAGAGCACTGCAAAGGTTAATCATATTTTTAAAACCCTATAAATAAATCCTTCCCCTAGTGATGCATGGGGATCTTGTCTTGAATTTTTAGAAACCCCATTATGTAAAATTAGACTGGACAAAGTGCTTGAAGATAATGCCAGGAAGGCATTTGGGGACCAAAATGTATGATTTTGTTAACAACTCTTGATTGGCTACTATAAGTCAGGAGCTTTAAAAACTGTTGAAAAAACACCACATTTATTTAACTCTATCCCCCTTCATTTTGACTGTGGAGTAGTTAAACACTGAAACAATTTCTCATGTTTCTCTGCCTAACTGTGCTGAGTGACACACAAATATTCTCAGAGATCGTGGTTATGGGCTTGGTTTCTATATTGTTTCAGTTAAACTTAAAGTGAAGCCACACACCAGTCCTTGGCAATAGAGATATTGTGGCCAAGTAGGGTGTGATCATACAGAGTAATTTACAGTCTTTGGACTCGATAATCCTCAAGAGAAGCCGTTCTCTACTTTAGAACCACAACAACAGAAGCATTGCTAGTGGTCATAAGGCTACAGTCAAAATTTCCCTGTTAAAACAGCAGGAGGCAAAAAAGCTGAAGTTTCACTCCTTCCCTAGCTAGGACTGATAAAAGTAAACTGGTGCACAATATAAGGACCTGCTTCTGCTCCCAGTGAACTCATGGGAGGTTTGTGATTCACTTCAGTGAGAGTAGGATTGGCCCTTGCAAACGTACAATAAATTATCTGCTATATTTTTCTTTATGGTGTCAAGGTTCCTTCCCCACTCTGAACTCTAGGGCACAGATGTGGGGACCTGCATGAAAAACCCCCAAGCTTATTTTTACCAGCTTAGGTTAAAACTTACCCAAGGTACAAACTATTTTACCTTTTGCCCTTGGACTTTATTGCTACCACCACCAAGCGTCTAACAAATATATAACAGGGAAAGGACCCACTTGGAAACGTCTTTTCCCCCAAAATCCTCCCAAACCCTACACCCCACTTTCCTGGGGAAGGCTTGATAAAAATCCTCACCAATTTGCACAGGTGAGCACAGACCCAAACCCTTGGATCTTAAGAACAATGAAAAAGCAATCAGATTCTTAAAAGAAGAATTTTAATTAAAGAAAAAGTAAAAGAATCACCTCTGTAAAATCAGGATGGTAAATACCTTCCAGGGTAATCAGATTCAAAACATAGAGAATCCCTCTAGGCAAAATCCTTAAATTACAAAATGACACAAAAACAGGAATATACATTCCATTCAACACAGCTTATTTTATCAGCCATTTAAACAAAACAGAATCTAACACATATCTAGCTACATTACTTACTAAGTTCTAAGACTCCATTCCTTTTCTGTTCCCAGCAAAAGCCTGCCACAGACAGAGAGAACCTTTGTTTTCTCCCCCGCTCCAGCTTTGAAAGTATCTTGTCTCCTCATTGGTCATTTTGGTCAGGTGCCAGCGAGGTTATCCTAGCTTCTTAACCCTTTACAGGTGAAAGGGTTTTTCCTCTGGCCAGGAGGGCTTTTAAAGGTGTTTACCCTTCCCTTTATACTTATGACATATGGTTTGAAGCTTAATACCTAAATGAGGAAACACTAAATAAATACTTGCAATAGAGAGCAGTAGTTTCATGAACTGAGTCAAAAAGCACTCAATTAGCAGAGTGTCATTTGCTGGGAATCATTAGCAAAGGTGATGATTTAAACAGCTCAGAAAGAGCTTACATTGCCTCCAGTCTCAAGAGCAAGAGTCATGAACTGCCTGCCAGTGACAGATTTAACTAGTGCAGCTGGAAATATTGGTTTTGTGAGTACTGATTATCAATTAAATATTTAACAGTGTAAATGCATTGGCTTAAACCTAGTGAAAATAGAAATGAAAAAAGAGAAGGAACTGGCTAAAGATGCTTAAACCTGTCTCAGAACATCTTTCTGCTTATAAATACCAGAAGAGGAAACAGATGAAGTTTTATGAAACAAAAAAAAACCAATATCCAGCACTAGGGGTGCCATCCTGTGGGCAGCCTAGAGTACCCATTGTCAACAAAGTTAATGGGACCCAAAGGCCCTCGGCGCCTCACAGAATTGAGCACTAGATGAGAAACATTTAATAGCAAGTAGGCCATGATATAGTCTGTACATATGTCAAAGATGAAGAAAATATGTGAAGTTGGAATGAAATCAAAATCAGGGTCTGGGATAAACAGGGGGTGGGGGTCAGCTTAATGTTTAGTTCTTGATGTTTTAATAAAAGATTGAGTAAAAGAAAGGCTCCACAATTAAGGGGCTTATTTTCTGAGCACCCACAACTCACATACCTCTGAGTTCTGTAGACCCCAAGGTTACCAGAAAAAGGGAAAGGAACTGAACCGTGTTTACCACCTTCCCAAGACAGTCTGACTAAGGAAGACAACAGTCACCATTGTTCTCCTGCCATCAGTTGGGGTCCTGTTGAGCTGCTCCATGCTTTTTATGTTTTAGTGCTTTTGAAAGGGTCCAGATATTTATCCACAGAAAAAGTGAAGCCAGGGTAGCCCAGTGTAAGCTTTCCACATGCTGGGCCTCATTCTAACCTGGAGGAACCAACCATATGCTAGGAGTGATGAGCGTTCATTTCCAATGCTCGTTCAAGTGTTGGGGGTCTGCTGAGGCTGCCTAGAATGTGGGTTATAACAAGGAGGATCTACTCCTTACCTTGAATTGTGTAAAAGTCTATGTCTGATGGCAATATTGAAAAGTGCACCAGGAATATCCTATTGACTTTTTTAAACACCCAAAGCTCCTTGTGAGAGAGCCAAATGTTCTCTCCATGGCCGTGCTGGTGGGTTGAGAGCACTGTTGTACCTGAAAATCTCAGGATGGAAAAATGTCAAGAAACGTCTCCATGTGCTATACCCTGTAACTCTCCTGCCACTCCCTCCTTCCTTGCACTGTCTTCCAAACTCTGTAGCAAATGCTAGTTCTCAGTGGCTGGCTGACTCTATGAATCACTCCATCTTGCTCTCTTTCTAAAACTCATGCTGTCCTGAGAGTTTGGGAATTTAAAATTCACTAGGAATAGTGTCTCTGGATGGACTGTATCTAGAGCAGCCAGTGAATGGCTGGAGCCTGAGCAATTTAACTTGTGACTCCTGGTTTATGGCAGAAGAGTCTCTGAGTGATTTTGAAAATCCTGATTGAACAGCCAGTCCCTTAACCCACACCCCAGAAGAGCCCTCTAGGCATGCTAAGCCCTTGGAGCAAACCGCCTGTTTTGAAAATCCTCTGAATGGCTAACTATTCTCTGAGCCCTGGCTGGGCCACACAAGCCATGTGCATTCACACCAGCTTGCTGGCGCTGGTGCTCGAGTACACTATAATTCTGAAATTCAGTCTATAATAATAAGAAACCAATTGTTCCTTCATTGCAATATTCTAATGGCGTTAGAGTCCCTATATATTATGTTGGCACAGAGAACTAATGTCGCCAATGCATGTGACACTTTGTCACAATCACTGACACTACATCCAATGTGCTGATGTCAAGCAATTGACCAGTCTGGCATATTAGGAAGGCAACAAGTAGATTGTCTACAAATCTGATATTCATTTGAAGAAAACAGAACCCTAATTTGGATATGTATTTTTAAAAATGCTGCATTTTATCCCAGAAGAAAAATTCAAAAAGAAATAATAAGAAAAGACCAAATTTCACAGCAAGGGAACCATATGACCATATTAGATGCATCTACACAAATAACCAGCTTGCAGTCTTTATTGTCTCTCTGGGGTATTAGAAGGTGCCAAAAAGCTCTTTTTGATTTGGTCTTTGACAGGTTGCCATCCTCTCCAATTCTCTAGCAGCTAAATCTAGATAATTATCTGCATATGTTTTCAAGAAATCATTAAAATACCAAGAAAAGGAATTATTGCAAAATTGTCTGCAGTGTAGACTTTCAAAGCTTATATTGGTAAAAAAGTGACATCTTGTGGTGAGAGGCAGAAATGAAATCCACACAGGTACATTTTCAAAATAAAAGCCATTCAAATGGGTAGGTTAAATTCCCAAAATGTTGGATCACCGGTAAATTAAGTTTTCTGGTTTCAGTTTAATTCCTGGTTGTAGACATTGAGAGTGACCTAAACTTTTCTTTGGTACAGACAACATGAATGGGAGTATAAATGTAGACAATCATTAATCCAGAACATAGTAAAGCTTCTTTTAAATGTGGTCATTTTCTTTCAGAAACAGGATATACAGTGCAATCACCTTAGCATATAAGGGGGAGAAAAATCATTCACCTCTTCAACCTCCCTGACTTTGCTCCTATTTTTATTAGCAAGCCAGATGTTTTAAAATGTACCAGTTTGAGAAATGTTATGCAGAGTTGTTCAGAGGAAAGAAGAAGGGACCAGCGGTCCATGTAAGGAGGAGATGCTGTTAGAGCTCTATAAAAATTTCGTAAGAAAGCCCAAGACTAAATAAAACAAATGAATTGTGCTACACCCTCATAGGTCAGGCCAGATTTGAGGAGATTTGCAAATTTGATAGCTGGTCTGTATTGTTTTAACCTGAAATGACAGGAAAATTGGCAGTTTGATCTTCATTCTTCTTTGAATTTGGGATTCTGTACAATCACCTCACAATCACAAAGTTAATTGGATATGAACCCACATGTATTAAAAGAAAAAAAGATTGCAAGAGCCCTCTATGTACTAAAAGCACCAGTTTCCATATTATCCTTAGTTGCTACTGCATCCGTTGAATGTGACTTTCAACACTGGCACAAATTGTTGACCTTGTTAGTGTCTTTCTTGACCTCAGTATGGACAAGCTAACTGCAAATTATGGTTATTTTGAATGATGATCTGATTTACATGATTGGTAAGCTGTGCCTATTACATTATGCAACTAAAATGTTATGCCTATAAACATATATTTTATAACTGTCTAAAAAAATTTGAATCTTTTTGTCAGCATAATAACATTGTTGGGACAGCACTTCCTATTTTCAAGGGTATTCTGGGGACAAACAGGGAAATGAAACCCACAATATTATACAGAAAACACATCATAGTCAGAGAAGTGACATACAGGAACAAGGGATATTCAGTGCCTCAGTCATCCATCATGGGAAAGTTTCAACACTTGACAGCAGTTTTGCATCAAGAGGCAATTTATTCCAACCTGATGGCAAAGGTAGGCAAAAACTATATGTTTTACACTGGCATGCTGAAAATTACAAAATAAATCTTAAATAGTATTCAGACAACAAACAAGTCAAATATACTGGCAATGGCATATGACTAATAGCACACCCATATAAAATTTGATGCTAGGGAAATAATTTTCCCTCATGTAAGGAAACCCATACAAGCTAATTATTGCAAAATCTAATGATGCGTATATTGGCTGCTGTGGGCAGTGAGCATCCAAAATTCACCAGGCTTGTTTAACAGCCATTAAGTAGAGAAAGATGCTCACACTACACTCAATATTGCAGCAGAGGAACTGGCATTTGCTCAGCTACTGTCTGTCTAACCTCTAACTGCTGAGTGAGTCCACATCCAGAAAGGGTAGCCTATGTCAGGTGTACATGTCAATCACAAGAAGGGCCTGTAATAGGGCCCACATGCCTCCACCCAAGGCAGGAAGGGTTAATGGGCTACTAAAGGCGCAATTAGTCAAAATTAAGACAGCTGGAGCAGGAAGCAAGCCTCCAGGGAGGGGCTTAAAAAGAAAACCCTTGCCCTATAGAAAGGGGTAGGCAGAGAGAAAGCAGATATAAAGGACTTATTGTGGGAGAAAAGCCAAGGGCCTGTTGCCTGCCATATCTCCTGGAAGAATTGGAAGTGTTTGTTGCTTCAGACTTGTTTTGATCTTTGAGTGCCTTGGAAGGGGTAGAACTGTAAGTGATCTAGCCAGGGAGGTAAGTCTCCACAACCCAGAAGGCATTGGAGGGTGGGCAGAGCAGCAGAAGACCAGCCAGGAAACTGAGACTGAGTGGTTGCTGCACTGCACAGTGCCAGAATGGGGCACCCTGGTAGGGAGGTGCTGTGACAGGGCTGAATAGGCACGATGTTGGAATTGATGTGGAGCCACACTACACAGGGCAAGCAATGGAGACGTTCTGCTTCAGAGAGGCAGAATGCTATGGAGCCATGCAGGGGGATCATGTACCAGGCTACACCCTGACCAGCAATGGAAGTTAGGAGCCTAAATACCTTTGAGGATTGGGGCTGTAGTGCCTTAAGACCCACTCCAGGAGTGGGAGAAGCACAGGATTCCACCCCAGGAAAGGTGAAGGCAAAAGGCCTAATACCTGAGGAGGGTGCACTCAGACACCAGGGAGGGGTCAAAGGTACAGCTAGATAGATACAGAGCTAGGTTCCGTCCTGTACCTGCACACTGAAGGGAAAATGTGCACCCTCCCTATTCCATGGCTTCTGGAGTTCAGCCCCTGATAGAGGCTAGAGCAGTCCTCAGTTGTATGCCTTCTTCATTGAACACTATGGGGCTTTGCAAGTAGCTAGGGTGAATGTCTGAGATAACCATGCCTTCTCCCACCCCCAATCCACCTCCTCCATAGTCTGGTCTACCCACAACCTGCCTCCACTGTGCCACAGAATGCCACCTGCACTCAGTGCTGCTGTGCAGGTGAACATAGGGGCCTCTGAAGCAAGGGTATTTCCCAAGGCCCTTACCTACATGCCCTGCAACCCATTTGCACCAACCAGCCAAACTGGGTCCAGAGTAGATGGTTGCTTGTGGAGATTGAGTATTCCTTGGCTTATACCTGGGGGTGTGATGTACAGGGGTAGACCATGATACCCTTCTTATAGAACCAAGCAGCATTGGTATTAGTGATTAGAGCAAAGGATTGCGAGCTCAAGACTCCTGGAGTCTTTCTCCTCTCATTCCACTGACTTCAGTGGAGTTTTCCTGATTTACACCAGGAATAATAGCACTGACGTGAATGTTGTTACACTGGTGTGGAGGAGAATCAAGTTTCAGGTTTATACCCCATGGCTCCTATCTAACAATTTTTTAAATTGGACTGCTGCATATGGACACAAATGGTGTTTCGCACTTACCTATTTGGGGAGAGATCTTCAAAAGCACAAATGGCCCCTGTGTGTCCTAACTCCCCTTTGATTTTTGCAACGGGAGGTAGGTGCCTCGCTTCCCACCTGTGCCTACGAAAACTGTCATTTTTGTGACTTTCCATTCCTCTTTTGAGAGTTTAGTTCCCAGCCCAATCCAAGAGTTTTGAATCTGTTTGTTTAAATTTGTCCAGCCATGCTAAAAAGTTAACACAACACACAAGGCTGTTTGGAAAAAAGCCTGGGGAAATGGTAGCAAATCATAGTTATTAAAGTGACACACAGCAAAGCAGCCTGTGAACAAGAGGAGTGCAACGCCTACTTCCTGCAGTGACACAATGATGAGACTGTGCCCACTATGTCTGCACTAAGTAGATGCTTTTGCAATAGTACCTCAATGAAAGTCATTAGAGGAAGGCTTTTGATGAGCATTAATTTTTACATCAGGAAAAATAAATGAGTCTCCACTTCCTTCCTTCTCCCTATATTTTCACCTTCAGGTTAAGGTCTTAGCAAGGACAAAAAGCTGATACTTTTGCAGCTCACAAATCAGAATTAACTGTTCCCATGCCAATCTGAGTTTGGAGAAAATTTCCCTTCCAAATTGCAGCACTGTCGACTAGTGCTGTGGCATTTTTGAATGATTTAAATATTTTGAAAGCGTGATTAAAGAGCAAACAAGCCATGAATTCACTAAAATAGTAGGAGCCCCTAACCACTTATCACCCTGTCCCAAATCAGCCCCTTAATTTTTCCACCTCCTAAGCTCTCCCAATTGTCTAGTTTTATCCTGTTATCCTCCTTGCTGCCTTCCCTTAACCATCCTTGGATTTACAGGAAGCTAGTCCCATCAGACAGGTGTTCTGTCATATAACCTAGGCATGGAGGAGGTTGTGCTTGGAATTCTGAGCTATAAGTTTCATATATCACTCTGGCTGTAAGTCATCCAGGTAGGAAGCCTTCCAAATCCATCTGTCTTGTAAAATCTCTTTGAGAAGTAATGATGGTTTAAAATATATTTTCACATGAAATATGTGAACTGCATGTCAGAGTGATGATGCGTCTTCCTGCTGGCCCTTTACACTTGATTTGCTACAGCTTCTGCCAAAGATGAAATCCTGACGGGGGGAAAAAACTAGATCTTTCATTTCCAGGGGCTACTTTGTGCTAATATTTGAACTAGAATTTAGAGCAGTTAGAGCTCAGAAATCCTCACATCAGAGCACAGCCAGAGAAGAACCGTAAAGTTTTAGGAATGAATGGATGAAACTGGGATCTGGCAGGCAGCTACCCCATTCTGACTGACACTGTTCCAAATTTCCAGTCTGAAGTGGGACAGAGAAATTGTTGAAACGTATGGCTTTATTCAGCATTTTTCTCTCCCTTCTCCATTTGCATCTTTTCCTCCTTACAGAAGTGGCAGGCATAACAACATCTTCCCTTCTGTCTCCAGCAGGGAGAGCCTTCTGAGTGCAGCTGCAGGGATTCCATCACCGCCTCCCAAAGAGAGGTGGGGGGCAGCAGGAGAGTTACCTTAGTCCCCACCCCTAAGATGGACCAGCCCATCCATCCACTCACCTTTAAGGACATAAAGCAAGTAGTATGTAAAACCGCCTGAAATTCTCTAATTAAGTGCTATCCCCCCCCAAACACTGACCTTTATGTTTGTACGAGTAATGCTGTCCAGAGCTCTGCACCAGGGCAGGGTAAATCTTCAGACTCTCAGTAAAGAATGCAGTCTCTATTCCACTAGAGCTTTGCCTGAGTAAGGTCTGCAAGATTTGGCCCATGTACACAAAGGAGAGAGAGAGAGAATAGGAGTTTTAAACACTATTTAGATCATTTATACTGCTGGAGTATTAGCTGAATTTGCATCCATCCCACTGCAGTAAGCAATGGGCAAATGTGACTGCTCTATACCAGCGAGCTCCAAGTAATCTGTGTAGTTCTTCCTCCCCACCCCCTTCTGCCTTTCATCCCTGCTTATATCACTTGTGATCTGACTCCCTCGTCTTCAGCTCTGAGTATAAAAAGTCATTTAAAATCACTGCCATTTCCACACTTTTATTCTGGCCTCAATCAAACTGGTACTTCAATAAATAAATCATAGCATGTCCATTACTGTAGTTGTTACAAAACTATAGATAATGAGAAGGCATTTTCAGCTTTGGAGAGAGAGAGATTTGTTTTAAAACTGTGCTCCATGCTGGGACTAAAGCTATGCAAGTTAAAGTGACTAAGGATCTGTCTAGTGTAGACTGGATTAAATATCTTAGAGATTGACTATGACTAGCTAACACATTTTAAACCACTGTTTAAATCATGCTATGTTCTGTGTTTATATAAGGTCTAGCACACTGGGGACCTGGTCTAAAACTATGGCTCTTAGGTGTTATGGTAGTACAAATAATCATTAGAGCAGTGATTCCCAAACTTGTTCCACCGCTTGTGCATGGAAAGGCAGTATGTCCCTCAGCCCGCGCCGCTTTCAGCAGCTCCCTTTGGCCTGGAGCAGCAAACCACGGCCAGTGGGAGCTGCGATCGGCCGAACCTGCAGATAAACAAACCGGCCTGGTCCGACAGGGGCTTTCCCTGAACCAGCGGTGGACCGGCTTTGAGAACCACTGGACTAGAACATGTTAATGAACATGTTAGTGAACCCATTTTTAGATGCGAGCTATTTTCTTAGTCTAGATATGGTCACAGTAGCCAATGGCACTGCTCATGTATTTTTGCAAGATCCTTCCAGACATGCCAAACCAGCAAAAAAAAAAACAGAAATTGGGCTTGTTTTTGGCTTAATTGGCTTGTGAGTTGCATGTTGGCTAGTTTTTGGCTTGTAGCTTGTTGCTTGTTTGGCATGTAGTTTGTTGCATGTTTTAGCTTGTTGCTTCTTTCCTTCAATCGGCTCCCAGCAAGTAGGGATAAGTGGAGGAGAGAGTCAGGGGTGCACAGCGGGCCCACCACAGTCCCACACTGCATGCCGGTAGTGGGGGGTGGGATCTAGTCACATACTGTGTTGGGGTTCTTAGGGACTGGCTTGTTTTGACCTTGTTTTGAAATGGGTTTAGCTTGATTTTTGGCTTATTGTGAAAGTCGGGGTGCTTATTCACAGAGTAAAAGTTGGCAACTGTGGATCCTTCATTTTATAAGTCCCTTCGAGGTGTTGAATCTTTAACAAAGACATCCTTTCTCTAAATATTCTTAGGCATTGCAGTTTAATAGGCAAAGAATAACAAAACCCAGTAAAAACAAGAGCGCTAAACAGTGCGATTGAAAACCCATGTCCCCTCTCAATTGCTCAACCTTGTGGGAGTGAAATTGTACTACTTCTCCAGTTGCTATTGAGTCTTCCAGGGTAGACCTCAATTTCTTATGTAAAAGAATACATTTAAAAAAAATAGCCTTTCAAGCCTTACCTTATAAAGAAGAAAAATACATAATTATTTTTTTTAATTTACTTGTAACATGGTTTACCCATGCTTATATACTGGACTCAGTCACCATGTTATCTTATCCCTACATCTGATAGTTTGCATGGAGTTTAATACTGAGACAGTATTGTACTGTAATGTTCCAAAGTAGACTGATTTGGCTCACAATATTGTGGTGCTGGTATGTGGAGTGGAGTTGATCCAAAAGTGTGAGTGTATTAAATCCATAAAGAGGGAACAAGTGGCAGCAGAAAATCAGTACTTTTTATGCCCCTTTTATGCATTTTGACCTAAATACCTGCATGTGTGTTCAGTTGTACACATGCAAATGGACACACATACCTCTAGCATTCCTATAAGATGCTCAAAAACTGTATCAAAATAAAATGTTGACAGAAAAACAAACTTTTATGAAAATGTGGGCTATGGGCTATTTTCTCCCCTATTTTCTGACCAGCTCTATCTTGACGTCACAGTCACTGGATATAATGGTGAAAAAATTGAGGGAATAGTAGATGTGTCCATTAGAACTAACATTAACTCAAAGTTTAACTATGGCTTAACTCAAATATTAAGCATGGCTCTTCTGATGCAACTTCATAGTTAGAATTGTTTTTTCACTTCCAGAAGCACAGCAGACTCCTTAGCATATCGTAATATATTGGGAATGAAAACCTTGGTGAACACTGATCTAAACTTTACTGAGAATTTGTTACTGTGGTGCTAAAATCCAACTACTAGAACTAAAGACATGTTTCAAGAAACTTCTGTATTTTCTCAAATTTTAAAAGAAATGTGCTTTGACCCATGCTTGTGTCCTTTTTTGTTTTCACTTTCCACAAACATTCAAATGAAGAGGTTTTAGTCAAACAAATGATGGTGGAAAGTGAATTTTAAGCTCACATGATCAAATATTTGCATAAGAAGTGATATATTTTATATGGGATGGGACACAGCTTGAGTCAGAAGGGAACAGAGTTTCCAAAGACCTGCCACAGAAATAATTTAGACTCCCATTCTTGCCACTTACCACCCCACACTGGCACTCATTGGGGGTATCACTAAACAGTTACAACCTGCATTTGATGGGGACCATATCCTGAAGAAATCTTTCCCAAACCCCCTCTTCTGGCCTTCAGCCAACCCCCAACCTTGCCAAGTTCATCAGCAGAAGCAAGATTCCCACAGATCAGGACTCACCAACTCAGTGTGGCACCAGACCCTTCCATAACATATGCAAAACCTGCAGACATATCTTCACTTCTACAATGATCAACAACCCCCACAACACGCCTTTCAAGATCCAGGGGCCCTACTTATACCTCCAACATGTGCTGTAACTCATCCACGGCACTAAATGCGCCCATAACAACTGTGTAGGTACTATGAGAAAATCACTACATTCTTGAATGAACTCGCACAGAAAAATGACAAAAGACAAAAACACCCTATCACCCTGGGCAAATACTTTTCATAGAACAATCACTTCATATATGACCTCTCAGTCCTTGTTCTCAAAGGAAACCTGCACAACATCTTCAAAAGACAAGCCTGGGAGCTTAAATTCATACCTTTGTTAGACACTAGCTTAAAGACATTGGATTTATGGTTTATTACAACAGTCTATAACCCACTAACCCCCTCTTTTTGTCCTATGACTGCAGAGGTGTTAATGGGCTATTTGATCTTGAATGGTGTCTTACAATATGTGTGAACTACTTATGCTAAACAATCTGTTCAATCTTGTATTGAGCTGTAACTCTCTGAGTATCTTTCCAAGACTGGGAAAAGAGCTCTGTGTTGCTCAAAAGCTTGTCTCTTTCACCAGTAGAGGTTGGTCTAATAAAACACATTACCTCACCCACCTTGTTTCTCTAATATCCTGGAACCAACATAACTACAGCAACACTGCATTCAACAAGGTACTTAAACGTGAAATAAATTCATTTGAGGATCTGTGTCTGTGAAGCTTTAAATACTTGAGTAGTATTATGAGGGGTAGGCAGGGTCTCCCAGGATCACAGTGGGCATTTCAACATCCCCTACGGTGATCTTCTGGTCCGGAAAGAAAGTCCCGGCTTACAGCTTCCTGAACAGGCCAGTGTTCCGAAAGATGTGTGTGTCATGCACCTTTCCAGACCAGCCTGCGTTAATGTCCGTGAAATGCCCATGGTGATCCACAAGCACCTGGAGAACCATACAGAAATATCCCTTGCGATTAATGTACTCAGTGGCTAGGTGGTCTGGTGCCAGAATTGGAATATGCGTGCCATCTAATGCCCCTCTGCAGTTAGGGAAGCCCATTTGTGCAAAGCCATCCATAATGTCATGCACAGTGCCCAGAGTCACAGTCTTTCAGAGCAGGATGCGATTAATGTCCCTGCATATTTCCATCAACACGAGTCCAGCGGTCGACTTTTCTACTCCAAACTGGTTAGCGAACGATCGGTAGCAGTCTGGAGTAGCCAACTTCCACAGTGCAATCACCATGTGCTTCTCCAACGAACAAGGCAGCTCTCATTCTCATGTCTTTGCGCTGTAGGGCTGTGGGCGAGCTCCTCACACAGTCCCATGAATGTGGCTTTCCTCATCCAAAAGTTCTGCAGCCACTGCTGGTCATCCCAGACCTGTATAACGATGTGATCCCACCACACGGTGCTTGTTTCCCGAGCCCAAAAGCAGCGTTCCACTGTGGTCAGAATCCCCGTGAATGCCACAAGCAATCTCGTGCGAAGCTACTATGTGTGGCGAGATCAATGCCGCACTCCTCTTGCCTTTGTAGTTTAAGGAATTACTCCACTGCCACTCATGATATGTTAGTGAGAGCGAGAAGCATATTGGTCAACAGTTTCCTGCAGACCGAAGAGTCAGAGCGCGCAGTACACAAACCGTTGAAAGATGATGCCAAATGCGGACGGAAGCACAGGTATTGCTGGGATGCAAAGCAATGCATCACAGGGCATTGGGACAGGACCCAGGATGCCCTGCAACCCCCTCTGCCTTCCCACAACTCTTAGTGGCAGAAGAAGAAGAGGTGCTCTGTGGGATAGCTGCCCAGAGTGCACCGCTCTGAATACCGCTGCAAGGGCTGTAAGTGTGAACCTGCTATTGTGCAGGCAGCTGACAGTGTGAACACACAACAGCAGTTTCCCTTCAGCGCTCTCTGAGCGGCGATGTAACTGCCGGCGCTGTAATTCTGCCAGTGTAGACATAGCCTGAGTTACACATATGCGTAAGTACCTTGCTGGATCAGGGCCTAAGTGATACAGACAAGAAACTAACTGCACTCATGGCAATCAGGGACTAGCACATGCATACTGTTACTTCGGTGGAAAAAATTTAAATGTAAATTCTGCACCTAACCAATAATTCTTTGCAAAGTCTAATTTTTCTAGGAATGATGCCTTGGGTAAGGCTTGTGTGGCCCAGAAAATAAAAGCTTTAAAATTTTCTAAAATTCCATAATCCAATTTATCTGCTACCTCTCGCTGAGCGATTTAGAGGCCCAGAGGCTTATTTAAAGCCTTCCATTCAAGGACAAGAAACAATGCTGTTTGACTTCACTTATATTACCACTCTGCTAACACAGCTTGAATTTTAACTAAGTACTCACAGCGGGCTGTTCATGATCAATCCACAGAGTAATAAAAGATACCAGCGTTCACTGAGAAATATTTTTCAGTGACTACATTCAAAAAAACTCGCAATCTCCTCGTTTTTTTTCTGCAGTCAGAAAAAAAGGGCAAAAAATTGTCAAGCTAATTGTCTGTGATAAATGTGGTGGTGTTTGTTCTATGATAGCAATTCTGATAAAGGAAATCAGTGTGTGCTCCTCAGAAAACTAATTATTCACAAACATCCTTTAAAGATCTAATCTTCACAGTGAGGCGATTTTATTTTATGCACTTATATGACCCCATGAATACATAAACTCAAAGTCTGGGCTGCACTAGTTGCTCCACAGTTCACTTGGTTTCCTCCTCTAAAGAAAAGTGAGGCTGGCAAGACGTTGACTTTACGGATTCCTGAAAGTAAGTGAAATGTCTTTTTAATGAAGATGAATCACTTTTCTGAGGCATGCGCTCCCCTGTACATCTGTTCAACACCCGGCCCAGCTACTTGAGCCAGGCCCTAGGGTCAAGATTTTCCCTTTTTAAAAAATATCAATTTTGGGAGTCAAATGCGGCCTTTAAAATGGACATCATCTTTAAAAAAGCAAAGTGTGCCTCATCGGTCTGGCTGAGGTCAGGTATCTTGTGCCGGCTTGCTAGGCTTGAGTTTTGTTTCTTTTGTGTGACGTAAATATCACTCACTTCCAGTTTCAGTTTAGGATTTGAGTCTGTTTTGTGTCTCTCTGGTTTTGCACCAACAGATGGTCACTGGTGCCTTCCAAGTATTACCACTTTTCTAGAGTTTCGTCACTGCACATTTCTTGTAAAAACAAAACTGCATCTACAATTGAAACCACCGAAGCAGTGGGGGAACACCAGGGAATGGAGTTCACTGAGCCATTTTTCATACTACAGTACGTATTTGAGGAAAGACAACTTTATGGACGGGGGGGGGGTTAAAGATCCTCTCAGCTTTTATTGTCTCACATGCTTAACCTACATGGAAGTCTTAACTGATATACCTAAAATAATTAACTAAAGGACAGTTTGCAAAGGACTGGTCTAATCTGTTTTTATAAGGATGTGCAAGAATACAAATGATCGATCATGAATTGTAGGAAAGTCATAGTAATCAAAATCAAAATTTTTATTCAGATGTTGCTAGGGAGGGATACCAGTCTCCATCACATTAGAAGTTGTAACAAGCTTTCCATTATTATAAGCCTGATTTTGAACAGCCTATCCTAAGTTTACAAAACTAAAAACTATCCATCTGAAATTTCAGAGGCACCAACTTATTCTATAGTAGATTTGGTAGATTTATTTTATTTTATTTTCTGGTAAGTTTGGGACAAATTAACAAGGAATTTGCGTCAAATGAATCTCAGAGGATGCTTATCCTGGGTGCGTAACGATCAGGCCTCAGGTCTGGGCATAGCATGGAGTGATACTAAAATATAACTTCAGGGGAATGGATGCAGACAATATCTTTGTCTTGGTCTACACTACAGAGTTAGGTCGACCAAGCCTAACTCTGTAAGCATCTACACCACACTATTGGTCCTGCCGATAAGTCACCACTACACCGACCTAATAACTCCACCTCCATGAGAGGTGCAGCACTTAGGTTGATGTAATTTAGGACAACCCAGTGCCAATGGCCTGAGCTGTGAGCTCCAGAGAGGCAGGGCTCCAGCAGTGAGCCCCGCTGTCAGCCCGGGAGAGGGTGGGGGGAAGCTCCACCTGTCAGTGCCCCACACGGTTGAGTAGGTAGAAACACCCCTGGTGATGATTGCGGTGGCTGTATGTCGAACTAACTTGTGTCGACTTAATTTTGTAGTGTAGACAAGGCTTTAAAGATCCTACCACTTAACTTATGCAAGTTAAGTGGTAGGATCTTTAAAGCCTTGTCTAAAGCCTTATGCAAGTTAAGTGCATTTCACCCCAAGATAGTGTTTATATGGGTCATCATGAAAAAGTCAGAGTTTACCAAAATATTGTGATATGTAAGCAAAGTTGCTTCCCAATATAAATCTAGAAAATTGCTGTGGGCTGACATTTTCAAAAGTCCCTAAGTGTCTTAGGAGCACAAATCGCATTGTGGCTTGTGTTCCTGAGTTACTTAGGTGCTTTTGAAATCCCTCCTCTAATGTATTAGGAGCCACAATGTGGTACATAGCAGTAAATGTTGACTTTGGAGAGGCAACCACTGAAGGATGTCTAATGACAAACAAATATTGATAATACAAATAGGGGGTTCACTATGAAGAAGTGTGTGTGTATGTTATTGTTTATGTTTGTTTTAACATAGTGGCTACATGCCCTAGTCATGGACCAGGACCCTATTGTTCCAGGCACTATATAAATGCAGAACAAAAAGATGGTCCCTGTCCCCAAAGAGCTTTTAATCTAAGTACATAATGTGATGAACAAGAGAGAGAGAAAATACGTTTAAAAAATCCAGAATTAGGAAACTTGAATGCCTGATGTTAGGAACCTAAAACTAACCTTAAGCACCTGAGTAAATGGCCTGATTTTCAGTAGTGTTGATCACTCGCAGCTCCCATTCAAGTCAGTGGAATGCATCCACTTACAGTATGCATCCTACTGCATCCACTTACAGTAAGGCTGAATTTATCTCCCTGACTTTATTAATGGTACATGATATGTAAGGGCTTAATTCTAATACCCTTAACTCTTGTTGAGTAGTATCTTACCCATGATTAGCTCCACTGAAGTTAGTGGGGGTAACTTGCAGCAGAAAGTTCTATCTGATATGAGTAAAGATGGCAAAATCTGGCCCTATGTTAGGCCAAGAACTGGCCTTTAATTCTCATTTAAAAAAAAATCTGTACTCGGTGGGGTTACCTACTTCATTTGTGGGTGCTCCCTTGTCATTTGAAATGCTGATTAAAACTAATAGGCCAGTATCAGATGTCATATGACGTTATCTAGGTAAAATGCAGAGCATTTAATGTCTTGTATGCAGTTGACCATACATTTATGATTGGAATACAGAAACAAGGTCACTAAAGAAAATAATTTCACAGCTCTGGGTCACAGCCCCATACACACCGCTTCTTCCGTGAGCTGCATGCAGTTATGGGGGGTGATGCCACTACTACCCCACCACTGTCCGTGGACACCTGCAAAGGGAGAGTTGCATGAAGCGAGGAGGATGAGTTATTGGAGAAAGAAGAGGAGAAGGACAAGAGTGCACAGGCAGGCAGCAAGTGGGGAATCCGTTCCCCCCCCCAAGCCAGGAACTATTCTTAATGCTGGACCCAATAGCCTCCCCCGACTCCCAGTGCAGGCTCCCGGACCATGACCCTGGAGAAGGCACTTCTGGTGAGTGAGAGCCTGATCGGAGCCACGCAGTGAGGGCTGAGGGAAAACCCAGCTGCACTGGGCTGTTCACGTTTAGTTTAAAGGACTCATCCCTGCTCAGAGCCTCATCGGAGCCAAGCGGGGAGGGAGGAGTGTTGTGTGAAGCGATCATCCCAGAGAGCCCGCAGTTCCTCCTTTTATATGGCAAACCCACCAGATATTGCTTGCTATGGGAAAGGGGACCAGGCAGTTTGAAAGCATTGAAATGAATATGGAAGAAGCAGAACCCCGCGTGCATCTTCTTACCATGGCTGCCTGCAAACTGAATTCTATTGCCCGGCCGCGTGTGATGGCTTACTCACACCAAAGTGGCAGGCACTTCAGTATAAGAGGCAAAATGCGACCTTGTACAGAAAGAACATGTGCTGTGTACTATGAATTGCCTGTTTTCCTGAGAAAGTGTCCCCTTTGTTCTCTAAAATGTATCTTTTAAAATACTACCCTCCCTTTTTCTCCTCCTGCAGGTGCAAATGTTTCAACACGGCCCCTATCTACTCCATCCCAGAGGCTGATCCAGATTAGAAGGCGGAAAAAACGAACTTGTGATGACATGTTCGCCGAGCTCATGCAGTCCTCCCGCACTGATAGGGCCCAGCTGAATGCGTGGAGGCAAACAATTGCGGAGTCCCGTAAAGCGTTAAATGAACACGAAGAGAGGAAGGATGCACACGATGAGAGTAGGCAGGATGCTATGGTCAAGCTCACGGGGGAGCAAACTGACATGCTCCGCTGTATGGTGGATCTAATGCAGAAAAGGCAGCAAGACCACAGACTGCTGCTGAAGCCCCTGTGTAACCGCCCTCCCTCCTCCCCAAGTTCCATAGCCTCCTCACCCAGACACCCAAGCACACAGGCTACGGGGACCCACACACTCAACCCCAGAGGATTGCACAAGCAGCAGAAAGCTGGCATATCCAAAATTTTGATTTGGTTTCTGGACTTTTCCTTCCCTCCTCCTCCACCCCCAGCCCCTGCCAACAATCTACTTTCTGATTTTTCTCAATGTGTTGTGTAACAAATAATAAAGAATGGTTTTTAAACAATTGTGACTTTATTTCCTTTCATATATATAGGGGGCAGGTAACTTCAAGAGAAATAAACACAACTGTCATACCGTACCCTGGCCAGTCATGAAACTGGCTTTCAAAGCTTCTCTGATGTGCAGCATGCCCTGCTGCGCTCTTCTAATTGCCCTGTTGTCTGGATGTGTGAAATTGGCCTCCAGGTGAGTTGCCTCAATCTCCCATCCCACGATAAACGTCTCTCCCTTACTCTCACAGATATTGTGGAGCACACAACAAGCAGCAATTACAATTGGAATATTGGTTGTGCTGAGATCTAACAGAGTCAGTAAACTGCGCCAGCGTGCTTTCAAACATCCAAAAGCACATTCTACCACCATTCTGCACTTGTTCAGCCTATAGTTGAACTGCTCCTTACTACTGTCCAGGGTGCCTGTGTATGGCTTCAGGAGCCATGGCATTAAGGGGTAGGCTGTGTCCCCGAGGATAACTATAGGCATTTCAACATCCGCAACAGTAATTTTCTGGTCTGGGAAGTAAGTCCCTTCCTGCAGCTGTTCAAATAGACCTGAGTTCCTGAAGATGTGAGCATCATACACCTTTCCCGGCCATCCCATACTGATTTCGGTGAAACGTCCCTTGTGATCCACCAGTGCTTGCAGCACCATGGAGAAGTACCCCTTACGATTTACGTATTGGCAGCCCCGGTGTTCCGGGCCCAAGATAGAGATATGCGTTCCATCTATCACCCCACCACAGTTTGGGAACCCCAGCACATTACAGCCATCCACAATAGACTGCACATTTCCCAAAGTCACTACCCTTGATAGCAGCTGGTCAATGATTATGTTGGCTACTTGCAGCACAGCAGCCTCCACAGTAGATTTGCCCACTCCAAACTGATTCCCGACTGACGGGTAGCTGTTGGGCATTGCAAGCTTCCACGGGGCTATGGCCACTCGCTTCTCAATTGTAAGGGCTGCTCTTATTTTGGTGTCTTTGCACTTCAGGGCAGGGGACAGCGAGTCACAAAGTTCCATGATAGTGGCCCTACGCATACAAAAGTTTCACAGCCACTGGGAATCATCCCATTCCTGCAACACTATGTGGTCCCACCAGTCTGTGCTTGTTTCCCAGGCCCAGAATCAGTGTTCCACGGCATGAACCTGGCCCAATGCCACTATGATCTCCCAATCGCCACATACTGTGCTTCTAGGAATGTCCGTGTCCATGTCCTCATCACTATCATAATTGCGCTGTTGTCGCTTCCTCACCCGGTTTTGCAGGTACTGCACATACCGCTGGATAATGCACGAGGTATTTACAATGGTCAAAACTGCAGCAGAGATCTGAGCGGGCTCCATGCTTGCCGCGCTATGGCGCCTGCACGGGTAATCCTGGAAAAAGAGCGTGAAACGTAGGACAGCAGAGTGGCAGCAGAAGAGGTGCTGTTCAGTTCATGATAGCCGAAAAAAGGCAGGAAATGGTTGTCTTCTGTAGCTTTCACGGAGGCGGGAGCCCAGGACAGACAACATGAAGAAGCTCGGTAGCACAGCAAGAGCGGGAGAGCAGAGTTGGCGGAGGAGCTGTGCTTCTTGGTTCATGACGGCTGAGCAGAGTTGGCTGCGGAAGCGGTCGATGAGGAAGAGAAAGAGTAGATACTTATAGAGATTACATAGAAAGATGAGAGGAAATGTGAGGTGGATTCATAGTACCAGGAGAGAAGTGGTGCAGCGTACTGCACCGTCTGCTGAAAGCAGTATGGCGTCTGCACGCCAAAAAGGCGCAAAACAATTGTCTGCTGTAGCTTTCACGGTGGGAGGAGCGACTGACGACACACACCCAGAAACACTCACAAGTATGTTTTTGCCCCATCATGCACTGGGAGCTTAACCCAGAATTCCAATGGGCGGCGGGAACTGTGGGATAGCTATCCACAGTGCACCGCTCCAACATTCAATGCTAGCCTTGGTACTCTGTGGACACACTCCGACGAATTCACACACTTTAGTGGGGACACACAGGACCGAATGTATAAGATCGCTTCCAAAAATTTGAATAGAATAATTTCAAAATAATTTTGTACTGTAGATGTACCCTAAGGTAGCTTTTGCAGAGATTGAGACAAGATACATTATGCACACTTGTGAACAGGTGTCTCTCTCACACCCTGTGTGACAGAGACATCCCAGTCTTGGTATTTGACTTTGTCAACAAACAAATGATAATAGGACAACATGAAGTCCATCTGCGCTCATGGGCTTGCTGCTCCAGCATTCATAGTTCAGTTCAGGTTCAGCTTGAAGTTTTCTCTGCATCTAATACCAGATTCCTCATTCAGGACAGCCCAGCTCTAAAGCTTGCTTCATTCCCCCTGTTTTATTCTTCCAGTGTGTGAAGGGGTCATTCCTTTCAGGCTTGATAGTGCAGACAGGTGTCGGGGGTTAGGGACAGCTCTATCTCCACAACAAACAATTAACCGCTTCCTGCCCTGGTGAACCCAAGGCTTGTCCACCCTATCATCATGCCATTCCTTTCAATGTAATGTGTTTTTGCTTCTCTCTATTCTTAATCATGTTGTTAACGCACACGTTTGAGTCTGACATTGAGGTAAAAGTTCCTGGAGTCCATTTTGAGCAGGAAAACAACCTTCTGACTTTTTGTGGGAGGTGATTAGGGAGAAAATATCACCTATTGTGTGGCACTTGTGAGAGTCAGTATTCTTAGACGTGCCACTGCATGGCTGCGATCAGCAGATGCACAGGGAAAGCTCACTGACCACAAAGAATGTCAAAATCAGGAACCTTCGGTTAAATCAAAATCAAAGCAGTTAAATGTTATAGCTGTTACCTTTCTGTGCATTGGACCAAATAAATCCTTCTGAGACAAAATAAGCCCAACTTCCCACCACTCCTGCCCCCTCCCAAGTGTACGTTTATGAATCCAAGTGCAGGAAGTGACTTTTTAAGCATTGCTATTTCAGAGGGCCTGATGGTGAGTACCTCTGACTCTCACTGACTTGTGGTTGCTTAGGCTTCAAAGGAATCTAGGCATCTAACTCCCATTGCAATCAATGGGAGGTAGCACCTAAATATCTCTGAAGATCTCTAAAGATCTTTAAAGGGCCTCTGTCCCTCTCAGGATCAGTCTCTACTTAGCTAATCTTTCTTTTTTTTTTTTTTACTGGATTCTTTTGGTAAATGCCATGCTTTTATTCAGCTGACCTGTTTTTCTCCTACCTTGTTTTTTGTTTTTTAAATAGATGCTGGCGGGTTGTAACCAAATAATTCAAACTCCTGCTTGGTTCATCTCCAGCTACAGGACAGTGCCATATATTTGTAACATGCTCTTATTCATGGGCAGAATGACAGAAGAATATATGAAGGTAGCTTTTGAATAATGTTCAGCAATATCTCTTCAGTCAAACAAGCTGCCTCTGGAGTGATACTTCAGCCAGCTTTGCATTTAAACCTACATTTGCTAAATACTTCAACAACACTTGAGACTGATTGGTTTAAAGTGGTGGAACTGACAGCCTATAACCTCAGTTTCCTAAATCCCCAATTATTGCTATGCCTGCCTGTGACATGTTTAATATGTTTCTTTCTTTTGATAAATAGCTTTCATTTAGAAATGCACTGGAATTTGCCCATTGTGAACAGAAGACTGTAGGTATCATATAAATTATGATACCTACATACCTACCTACATCAGCTCATTCTTGTACTCCTATCCCCAAAATAGGAACCACTTTCCAGCAGGATAGTTTGCATTTAAAGGACAAAAGTTTGAGGACTGTATAAATGGAAGTACATAGGTCAGCTCTTATAATTTGATTCCAAGCCAGAGTTCTATCTCCTGGTTGTTATACTGAAATTATACCAACAAAATATGCTGCCTAACCAAGCTGTATACCCATTAAATCTTCCTTTCCCATAAACCATTTTAAAAAATCTCCCTTATTTTATTTTTGCTTAGTAATATATTTACCCAGGATGTTCATCAAAGGAACAGGCTATTAAATATCCAGGTTTTGGCTAGCCCTACCTGCTAGCTTATCCAGGTTCACAAAATGCCTCAGTCCATCCTAGAGCAGAAGTTCCTGTGGATTTCCCTGTGCTTCACTCCCACTACTAGAGTGCTCAGGCTCCTTATTCCAGTGAGTAGGGTTCAGCCAGTCACACTGTGTAATTGGTTGTAGAACCCCAGCCCTGACTCTCACCTGGAAATGAGGGGAAGGTGGATCCTTAGCATTTTCTGAAAATCAGAGCTGTTCTAAGCTGGCCTTGCAAAAATTGTCACTTTTGAAAATCTTGCCCCCAAATTGCTGTCCTCACTTCAATATTCAATGAGGAATGGCTGGAACATTCTGTTTCTTATGAGACAATTCTTAGCAGGAACCATTTTGTGAACTGTATTTCCTGAATGTCCTGCAGAAGCTGAGACGATTTCACAATCCCCACTCGGCGGGGATGTCATTAACTCTTCAGTCGTCTCCACACTGCACTGCTCTTTCATTTCTGTTAACAGTGAGTCTGCTGCCGCCACAAGGCTTTGTGTAGTCCCACCAATACAGTCTGACATCACTCAGGGTTGCCACCAGGTGTCTAGTATGCTGCTGTGCTGCTTCACTGATCCTTTCCCCATTCTCTTATACGCTCCAATGACTCCTTTTAGACTGCTGTCTTTTATCTTTGCTCTGTGATGCCATGAGCCCACTCAGTACTCTTTCTTACTTTCTTGATTCACCCTTAAGCAGTTTTAACTTGTGTTTTTCTTTGCTTATGGAAGGATTCCCCCCCACCCCTGTGTGTGGGGAAAGGAAAGCAGCAGTACTTGCCTCAGATCCATTTCCTTTCTCTATGCTAAAAGAAAAGGGGGACTTGTGGCACCTTCGAGACTAACCAATTTATTTGAGCATAAGCTTTTGTGAGCTACAGCTCACTTCATCGGATGCATTCAGTGGAAAATACAGTGGGGAGATTTATATACATAGAGAACATGAAACAATGGGTGTGAGTTTTTTCATGAAGTTGATAGATTTCCACTCCATATGTATATAAATCTCCCCACAGTATTTTCCACTGAATGCATCCGATGAAGTGAGCTGTAGCTCACAAAAGCTTATGCTCAAATAAATTGGTTAGTCTCGAAGGTGCCACAAGTACTCCTTTTCTTTTTGCGAATACAGACTAACACGGCTGCTACTCTGAAACCTTTCTCTATGCTGCTCATCTCTAGGCCCTTGGCTGAATAGAAGTGTGACAGAGTGTGGGGAGACAAGGTGGGGGAGGTAATATCTTTTATTGGACCAACTTCTGTTGACGAGAGAAAAAAGCTTTCAAGCCAAGCAGAGCTTTTCTTCGGGTCTGGGAAAGGTACTCCCAGCATCACAGCTAAATGCAAGGTGGAACAGATGGTTTAGCATAAGTAGTTACCACACATTGTAAGGGACCATTCAAGGTAGAGTGACGCATTTGACACCTCTGCCTTCATAGGAAAAAAAGAGAGGGTCAGTGGGTTACAGATTGTTGTAATGAGCCATAAATCAAGTGTCTTTATTAAGGCCACTGTAGTCTTTATTTTTAGTTAAAGTTAATGTTAGTGATGTCATATTACACCATCAAGGCTTTGGCTCTGGCAGCTACAGTCTCAAGTTCAACAGAGTTATCTCTGCTTGTTTTAGATCGAGAGTTCATAGGAACACATGAAACCATAGGCAAGTAACACATACAATCACAAGAACAAGGTCCACTATCTCTTATCAATTTTATTAAAGTTGCCAAGAAAGTTATGAATGTCACAGCATGTACAACTCCTAGATATATCCATGCACCAGTTATACCTACAGACATGCTCACATCCTCCTAAATAGTGTTAGAGTCTGATGGCGCTCTCATGGATTGATCATCAGTACAAGGATAGTTCCTGCTGGAGGTCTCCCATGGGAAGCATAGTTTTCCTGCTTTGGGCACCCCCTTGTTATAATGTGATTCTATCTATACCTATATTCTGTGCATGTATATGAAAGTGTCAACCCTCTTTTCCCTTATTTGTCTGTGTCCCCTAGAAACTTAAGGGACTCCAAGTTCTACAGGTTGTGTAGGTTCTCTTTATTCTCATTACCACTGACGTACAACCTATACCCTGTGGCTAAGACATATGTGAGAGACAGACGTGACTCTACAGCATTTTTATGATTTAAAATTAATCTTCTGGCTATTTATTTGCAATATTACCACTTGGGATCTCTTTTCCCATAATCTTGGGGCATCGGGTTATTCTTCGGTCACTTACTTATGTAAGCATTTCTTATCTCCAAGGCCTAAAATAGCTAAGCTAAAATCTTGCAGGCCTCAGCCTACAAGTCTTGCATTCCAGCCTTTCTTACTTAGCTATCTAATACATTATTCCCTCTAAATACTGCTTAATCTTATATTTCTATAATCCTACAATTTAACTCTGTTTAACATACAATGGTTTTATATATCATGACATATGAATTAATCATAACATCACACAAGAAATGGATAATAAACTAAAATCATTGACTACACCATGATTTTCAGTGTCTAGCAGAGTAATGAATTTAATCTCTCAGGCTCGTCTTTTGAATGTGTTATGCAAGTTTCCTTTGAGGATGAGGACTGATAGGTTAGATGTACAGTGATCACTTTGTGAAAAGTGTTCATCCACAGGTGATAGGGTATTTTTGTCTTTTATCATTTTTCTGTGTGAGTTCATTCAAGAGAATTCTTACAGAGAATTCTTTCCTGGGTATCTGGCTGGTGAATCTTGCCCATATGCTCAGGGTTTAGCTGATCGCCATATTTGGGGTCGGGAAGGAATTTTCTTCCAGGGCAGATTGGAAGAGGCCTTGGAGGTTTTTTGCCTTCCTCTGTAGCATGGGGCATGGGTCACTTGCTGGAGGATTCTCTGCTCCTTGAAGTCTTTAAACCATGATTTGAGGACTTCAGTAGCTCAGACATAGGTGAGAGGTTTTTCGCAGGAGTGGGTGGATGAGATTCTGTGGCCTGCATTGTGCAGGAGGTCAGACTAGATGACCATAATGGTCCCTTCTGACCTTAATTTCTGTGAATCTATGAATCTATAAGAGCGTAGTGATTGTCTTGTTTCACCCACATAGCTGTCGTTGGGGCATTTAGTGCACTGGCTGAGGTTCATCACACACTGTGATGGGCATTTGTAGGAGCCATGGGTCTTGAAAGGTGTGTTGTGGGGGATGTTGATATTTGTAGCAGTAGAGATGTGTCTGTAGGTTTGTATCTTTTGTTCTGGCAGGGTGTGGTGCTGCTTTGAGTTGGTGTGTCCTGATCTGTGGGGAACTTGCTTCTGACAATGATCTTGGAGAGGTTAGTGGGTTGTTTGAAGGCCAGAAGTGGGGGTTCAGGAAAGATTTCTTTCATAATGGGGTCCTCATCAAGTATAGGATGTAACTGTTCAATGATACCCCATATGAGTTCCAGCGCAGGGTGTAGGTGACAACTAGGGGTGTGCGGTCAGAGGGTGTTTTATTTCTGGACTGATAGCATGAGGACAGTATCGAGTCCACAGTATATAGGGAATTAACTCCTTCCCCTCCATTCCCCTTCCATGAAAGTCTATTCACAGGGAAAGGATCCTGGACTGATGAAAGGAGGAGAATGCCTACTGGAAGGCACTGAATGCTTTGAATACTGGCTTGATCTCCAGACAGGGGAAGTAATTATCCGTCACTCTTTTTGCTCATATTACCTTCTTTGGTTTGTGTTTATATAGATTCTCTCAGTGGTGAAAGTAACTTAAGGGACTTACAGGTACACAGATGCCGGGGTCCTGAGTGGGGGATGGGGGTAGGAAGGGGCTTGGGCGAAAGGAGCAGGGCCTTTAAATCCCCGGGTTGTTTAAATTGCCGCCGCTACCCCGGGGCTCTGGTGGCGATTTAAAGTGCCCAGGGCTCCAGCTGCAGTAGAGGCAGCCGGGAGCCTCGGGCCCTTTAAATCACCACCAGAGCCCCAGGGCTCCCGGCCACCGCTGCTACCCCAGGGCTCCAGCAGCAGGGATCTGGCGGTGATTTAAAGGGCCCGGGGCTCCGGCCGCTGCCGGGAGCCCAAGGCACTTTTAAATTGCCCGCCTGGGGAAGCTGCCCCCTGCCGGTACGGATGGCTGTGTACCAGCTCTTGACGGTATGCCATACCAGACCGTACTGGCTTACTTTCACCTCTGGATGCTTTCCTTCTGAGCAGGCCTCACCACCTGTTGCTGTACTTCATATCTACTCCGTCATCTTACAAGAAGTTATAGTTAACTTGTTTTGTTGACAGTCTTCCTCCAAGTGGGCTTTGTGCCACTGGTGGGAAGCAAGGCACATAGCCTGGGCTTCACCAGCACTGAACTGGGCTCAGTCTTATATGATTTATTCACTGTGTTTCTCCTTTCCTGCAGTCTTGTTCGGCAACTGAGCTTTATTGATACTGGGCTTGTCGTTTCATATATTAAATGTGGCATAACAATTTGGGGCAGGAGAAATTATTATTATGAATCATTTATATAATACTAAAATGTGCACCGAATGTCACAAAACATTGAGCGAGACCCAGCCCCTGATCTGAGGAGCTTGCAATTTGAGACAAAATAAAGACGAGATATGGTGTTTTAGGTGCAGGAGAGTTTTGAGATTTTGCTTGCCCAATTTCAGACATCATGAAATTTTCAGAAAGTGCACTGCACCTGCCTTCTGAAAATCTCACCCCGTTACAGTGTTTCAAGTGGGGCACCTCAAATTATTAAGTCATTTTTGAAAATCTAGGCCTGATTCTCTCACCAATAATCTCTAATCACATTTGAAAATTTAGGACACAAGCTAGGAAGATTCCTGGTTGAAATGGGTTTGGGGACAGGATTGGAAGGTGAAGACAGAGTGTGTATTGTGAGCAAGAATTGAGAGGCTGCTCTCAGCATAGTGGGGCAACACAAAATAAGACACAAAGCAGAGTGCGGGAGAAGATGAACGGAAGAGAGAGTACAGGGAGGAGCATGGAGACTAGGTAAAATCCTGACCACACGGAAGTCAATAGGAAAATTTCCATTGACTTCAATGGAGCTAGGATTTCACCTTGTGAGTAGGAGTGAATGGGAGCAGACATATAGGCCAGGGTGTGAGTATGTAGTAACTCGATGGTGAGGGCAATGAACTTGAACTGATATGGCAAAAGACAGGAAGGCAGTTAAAGGATTCTGGAGGGTTGCAGGTGTGGCCAAAGGAGAAGGAGTAGGAGTGTAAAATGATTTTAACAGCAGCATTTTGGATAGATAGGTTGGGAAATAGTTGGGGGTGAGGGAGGCCTGATTTTATGCACTGCAGTTCACTAGTGATCCGATATTAATACAACAGAGAGCTCTGTTCATTTTTCTTGATGAGATTTCAGTGTCAGATGAAATACCTCATCTGACACTGAGCTCCACAGAGAGTTCATGAAGGAGGTAAGCGGCTCTGACAATATGCTGACTGGTGAGCATTGTTCATTAGAGAGCCCACTTAGCATTCTGAAAAATCATCCTTATTCTGTCAGCATTAATGCCTGGAAGACCACAAGCTAACATTCCCTGATTCAGCAGAATGAAAGCAGCAGCAAATTTATTATGTATAGAATAAACATATATTAATTTAAAATGATGTATCCTGAAATATTTGTTGTATTTTGCTTTTAGCTGTATGGTCTTGATTCTCTAAGCCACAGATAGATTTCTGAGGAGATGGTGTTTCCATCCGGCATAGAACAGCTGTTGGGTCAGTTCCTCAGAGGGTGTAAATCAGCATAGCTCCACTGAACTAAAGGGAGCGACACCAGTTTACAGCAGCAGAGGATCTGGCCCATTTCCCCCTCACCCTCTATTGTCTACTATGTGTATTAATAATGCAGCTGGTGAAACTTCTGCTGTCCGTCTCTGTCATTCTGTCAGCACCGCTGACCTTTGCTGGCCATCGAGGGATGTTGAGCAGCCCCGGACACAGCTGTCTTTTTGAATCAAAAGGGCTTGGTTGAGTTGGTTTGTTGGTAGAGGCAAGTAGCAGAGCAAATTTGTGAAAATGCACCAGGCTTTTCACCTCCACACACCTGGGTTCAAATCCTTAGGCCACAAGTGACAATTAGTTTGGTGGGCTCAGAAGCCATATCAAAGACCACCCCTAGAACTCAGCATGACTGGCAGTGCGTTGGAATGAGCTAGAATGGAATAACAGGGCTGCTGGGGGCCACTACAGAAGATCTTTAGCAAAGCTATATAGGGAGTTTTCCCAACACCTGCTCACAGGGAGGGGAATTCATCACTGGGCTGTGGCTCCTTTATACCAGTTCCAGCATAAAACTAGCTGCAAAGTAGGCAGGTGCCCACATAGGACAGGCACAGACCCATCTACACCAGCTCTGTGCCCCACCCACAGGAGGCCATGGCTCAGTGGGAAAGCTGGGGGTAGAAGGAGGCGTGGTGGGATGTCCCTGCCTCTTGACGATTCCCTACAGCAGCAGGGAGAGCAAGATAGGACAGAGCTCAGGCTGCTCAAACCTGCTCCAGGGGTCACTCCAGCCCTAGCACAGAAGAGCTGCAGAGCATCCCCTCTCAATCCTTACAGCGGGCTCTGCATTGGCACTGAGATGTAATCCCAGCAATGTGATCCGATATTGATCTGGCTCTAATCAGTGCTGTAACTCTTTTCATAAATGGATTTTGGTGCTTAAACGTCAACTAATTTATTTAGGGTTGTTAAGTGGCCAGCAAATCAGCTTTTTGTTCTCATTTGAACATAGCCATCCTGGCATTAAATGGTCATTTTCATATCACATACAAAGACATGTGCATTGCATCACCATCCCCTTTGGGCTGCACTGGAAATCAGAACTGGTAAAGAAGCCGAGTCTAAGGTGCAAGACTTGAACTGAAAGGCAAGTTGGTGACCAGTCGAGCCACAGGTACATCTGTGTCATCTTGCAACAAATTTGTGGCCCCTTAGGGTTACACATTTGACACCACACGCCATGGCTACTTGGATTTTCACAGTGACAGTATTCAGATGGTGATGGGCATGGAAACTTAACAGAATAGAGGCATGCTTTATCATAAGGTTACATTTATAAGCAGTTTATAAAGGACTAATAGATGATATAACCAGGTCACAATGAGTAGTATGTAGTAAAGAAAGTTATAAGTATATTTGTAGAAGGTATTGAAGATGGTTTTAAATCATGTTTGTAATCAGTCTTTTGACTTGTTGGAGACTATGGCACTCAATTCACCACTCATTGAAACATCTATTAAGCCTTTATAAACTATTTCTTAATGTACCCTTAATACAAAGTGGGACCGGGAAGGGACTACAATAAAGTGGGGGTAGAATTCAAACTCTTTTTCAAAACACCCAGGTTCTGCCACTGGAGCTAAAGTTGATTCCCCAAAAACATTGTAATAGAGGGAGCTTCACGTGATAGAGGGTAGAAATTATTGTCAATGGAGTTACTGGGAAATAGCAGCTTCTCCTTTTCAATTTAGCATCCGAGAGAGAAAGAGAATGATAATCTGCTTTAGGTAATCACCTGACTTAATTTAGCAGGAGCCAAATTAGCATCCAAAGGGCTTTCAGCCAGGAAAGAAAGTCATACCTAGTGTGGTCATGACAAAAGGGAGCTAGTTTTGGCTTGACCAAAGACAGATATGGGAATGAACTTTAGTCGGAGTACAGAGTAATCTAAGGATGTATCCATGTGTTTAAGGTGATACCTCTCTAAATTCAAATAAAGTTTTGAAAATAACCTGGCCAGGAACAAGAGGTGAATGACACCTAGTTATCTCAAGGAGCAGGTTCAATACAATACTAAAAAAAAAAATTGGAAGATATATGTAAGTATTCATACAGGAGAAGGAAACAACTGTGCTTGTCCAGGGAAAGGTTGATTATTCAGCTTTCCAAAATAAGTGCACCTGTGCAAATATTATGGCCCTTATTTAAAAAATAACACCTTAACATTTCATAATCAATTGGATAGTACAAATTAACACCTTTACTTTACGGCATATATATTCAAGAATATATCAAGGGGAGTTTCCTTGACCAGAAACTTACTGTGGCTGTGCTTGCACTAGAGAACTGAACTATTGGTAGTTGATCTATTGAGACAGCATCAATATAAGTACTAGAGATTCAGTTGCGTCTGCTCTAGCCATGTTCTTTCAGCTTTACTCTGAATCCCCATTTATGCTTTACCACACTATTACAATCACACTTCCCTGTAAGTACCGAGCCTTCAGTTCTCAACACCGCTCCCTGAAACAGTGGCTTCTGGGAGTTTTCAGTGAGCTCAGGGTAACTGTGGGGAAAGAGGTGAAATTCTCACCTTACGTTGGGCATCGCCCATAATTCCACAGGTGCTGATGCTAATTCCAAAACCTTTTCTCAAAATGGAGGCTAGGGTGAACACTTACCCCTTGCTCTTTCCTCAGCAAGAAAAGGGGAGCTTTAAAAAAGCAGTTTCAAGGCAGCTGAAAGTAAGTTCTGGCACTACCTGCACAGGGCCAAAACCCAAGACAATAGTTCAGAGTTATTTCTACAGAGCTCATCTGCACCCCCTCACCCCACCAGCAGCACATGAGAAACATGTGGTCTTACAGTGTTTGAGAATGGTGTTCACTGAGTGGACTGGACAGATACGACTTTGAAGTCCACAGTGAATTTTTGCATCGCAAAATATAGTGTGTTGCACAGGCTTGTGATCAAGGCAGCTGATGTTCTGGTGATCAATGTGGGCTTTAAACCACTAGGATTCCTGAATAGCGCAGGATGTATGTTTCCATTCTGTAGAAAAGAGTGGCAGGTTCTTGTGTGGAAGGTAGCCACATCAAATGGTTGATGGCAGGGGGATGGAGCCTCAGGCATTACTGCCAATAGAACTTATTATTAATAATCCTTTTCAATGATGCAATTCTAAATCAAAACTCCAATGAGACAGTGGCCAAAACTGCAATATATTAATCTCTTGTATCTCATTTAGCCATCTAGCTGTGCTGGGTTACGTAATACCTCTCACTATAACTAGTTTCAGTTGCATCTCATGTATCTGGGGATCATACCTGCCATGCACAATGACTCAGTGGAAACACTTTTTAAAATATATTTACCGTACTTGCTAATCAAGCGCCCACCATGAAGGAAAAATAAATCAAGTTCTGTACTTGAGAATCAGCTGATTAAAACGTCAATTGAGTGATCATAAGGCACACAGCAAATGCTATGCTTAGAGCCGAGTGTTTGCAAGAAACAATTTCTGTGCCTTGATGATGATGCAAGCACTTTGGGCAAGAATATTCATGCCTGTGACTTTGCAATTCATTTTCTACTAATATTTGTATCAATAAAACTCAATCATTTGAATGTTAGCAGAAAAACAGGGTACAAGTATGGTCAGACTAAACTCATCTAAAAATCTAAATGCATTATCTGTAAAAAAACCTTCTGCATTATTCACTTACTCTAGTGGTGCTCCATATGCTATTCACAAATAGCTTCTAAAGGGCCCAGCATATCCATATACCTCTGGGCAGGTTTAAAGAAGACCATAAAGGATTTGAAGAGATGTTTATTATTAACTGATGTTGCATAACTCTCTACATGCTACCGTGAAAATGTGTTTCTTGGATGGAAAATAGCATCATTTCTATTTGTCAATTGCATTTGATCATTGAAGTATCCTGAACTGTAACAAAGGAAAGATTACTTTTACTGATTTGCTGTATAATAGTATTATAGTAGGTTGCTATGACAACAAGATGTAACGCCCCTGTATTTGAATGGGGCTCTCGCTTCAAAGGTAGTAGAAATCTACAAATTTCAGCCATTTGTACTTCAAATAGTCATTTCATCCTGAAATTATCACCCTGTAGGGAAGTATAAATGTTATCACTAAGCAATTTCTTGCAAGAGAGCAGCAACAAAATGAAGTTTTAAGTAACAAGTTTATTTTTTTTAAAAATGTTACATGCTGATAAAAAAAAAAACTGTACAGATAAAAGTAAAAAAGATCCCGCTGAGAGAGATGCAAAGGCAAATATTAGGCTCTAATGAATCACCAAAGCAAAAATATCTGGTGGGTGTTTATTAATAATTTATCGTATTACAGTAGCACAGGGGGACTGGCCCCCCATTATGCTAGCTATTGTACAAACTCATAATAGGAGATAGTACCTTCCACAAAGAACTGAGTCTAAAAAAAGTGAATGCAAGTATGCGGAGTGGGGAAGGACTTCCTTATAAAAGTACATCAAGAGCCAGGCTCTGTGATCTGAGGTGCATGCCAGTGATCACAGCAAGGAACAGTATTATGAATAAACAAGTTAATTAGGAACAAACAAGAACAAGCCCCAACTTTAATGTACTGCTTGTTGTGTACATGTACCACTGCTCACTATTGGGTGGGATATTTTAGGCTTCCTCAAGCATTCAGTGGAAATATTCCCATTACCTTCAGGCCTTTAGTGTGCAGTTTGGAATTCTCCCAGCTATGATGAATCCTATTTTCTGCCCCCTTCAATGCCCTCCACCACTAGATTCATAAGAAAACATTCATTAAATGGCCTAAAAAGAGGATATTGCATGTATCAGTTAAGGAAGATTCTCTTTTAGCTCAAGTGGTAAAGTGCTATGTTTTCTAAAGCTCTGAGTTCTATTCCCCAAGCTGCATCGTATATAGCTAGCTGGCAAAAAAAAAACCAATATCTACAAGTGATTGCAGATCATTATAATTTTTCCCTGTTCTTTTTAACGGTTCAATTCAGAGAAGAACAAATTCATACACACTTGGGGAGCCTACTTGGCTCAGAACTAACCTTGGAGTGGATCTGAGAGAAAGTGAGCAGGGAAGGTGGTGAAACAAAGAAAGTAAGAGGATGGATAGAGTTGGGGCAGACAGTAGAGATTAGTCATAGTTGCGAGATCTGGACACAGCCAGCTTTGTTTGGGAGGAAGGCTGAAGTTCACACTGGTACAAATGATTCGGGCCCTGCCAAATTCACGGCCATGAAAAATGCATCATGGACCATGAAATCTGGTCTCCTCCTGTGAAATCTGGTCTTGTGTGTGCTTTTACCCTATACTATGCAGATTTCACGGGGAAGACCAGTGTTTCTGAAAGTGGGGTCCTTACCCAAAACGGAGTTACAGGTGGGTCACAAAGTTATTTTAGAGGGATTGAGGTATTGCCCCCCTTACATCTCCACTGCCTTCAGAGCAGGGTGTCCGGAGAGCAGTGGCTGTTGGCAGGTGGCCACCTGTGAAGGCAGTGCCCAGCCATCAGCAGCACAGAAGTGAGGGTGGCAATACCATACCATGCCATCCTTTCTTCTGCACTGCTGCCTTCAGAGCTGGAGAGTGCCAGCTGCTGGCTGAGGGCCCAGCTCTGCAGGCAGCAGGCAGAAATAAGGATGGCAATACCATACCTTGCCATCCTTACTTCTGTACTGGTGCTGGCGGTGGCTCTGCCTTCACACCTGAGATCCTGGCCAGCAGCCACCTCTCTCCCGCTGCCCAGCTCTGAAAGCAGCACCGCTGCCAGCCACGGCACAGAAGTAAGGGTAGCAGTAACGTTGCGAGCTCCCCACAACTCCTTTTGGGTCAGGACCCCTACAATTACAACACCCTGAAATTTCAGATTTAAATAGCTGAAATAATTAAATTTACTCTTTTTAAAAACTATGACCATGAAATTGAGCAAAATGGACCGTGAATTTGGTAGGGCCCTACAAATGATAAAAGTGCAGATTCCAAGCAGGAGGGACAGCTTAGCAGGACTGAGGCTCCTGGGTGCAATGACAGTACAAATTATAAATAACAATAATGTTCACAGTGTTGTTGTAGCCTTGTGGGTCCCAGGATATTAGTGAGACAAGATGTGTGAGGTAATGTCTTTTATGGGACCAACTTGCATTGGTGAAAGAGCCAAGCTTTCAAGCTACACAGAGCTCTTCTTCACCTCTGGACCAGATCTGCGTAGCTGCAAAGCTTGTCTCTTTGGCCAACAGAAATTGGTCAAATAACAATACTCTCAGTTATAACAGGGTTAATTCAATAATATCAGAAGAGTACTATAACTGAGAACTTAACATTTGTATTTACAAAGCCTGTAAGCTTTCTAGCTGTAGACCACCTTAATGCCACCAGTCTACATACTGATGCTGCTTTATTGCGAAATATGCAGACTAGGGGTGCTTATTTCACTAGATACTTTTCCACTGGCAAGTCGTAATAGGCAGTTAATGACCATGTCTTTGGCCTTAGTGGTCTCCATATTCCTCTCCCGTGATATCTGCATGCTGATTTGGTCTACGTTGGTCATGATGAGCTCAGAGGCCATGATCTGAGTGGGGGATGCGCTGTTGACCATGCTATCCATGATATACTGTTTGTACAACTCCACCACTTTCTGCTCTAGGTAGTCATTCAGTATTGAATTGGAGAGGGGCTGCTGGTGTTGCATTATGCTAGTCACTCGCCAGCATGACGAGTACCCTTGGACGGGCTTGCGAATGAGGTCATTGGGTGGCATCATGGATTCCATAGGCGGAGGAATCTCTGATGACTCCAAAAATGGGCCTATCCCACTGTCACAGGTAAAATCTGTTGTTACTGAGCTGATAGGCATCACATGGCCACCAGCGATATGCAAATCATTGTAATTCTTGCAAATGCTTTTACAGGAAGAAGGAACCAGGTAGGTATCTCTACTTGTGGATCCTCCAGCCATATTCCCAGCTGGAGACGTTTGCCTTTCAAACTCTGGGCTCTGAATAACCTGCGGTAAAGTCTCTTTCTGTCTTCCATTGTGTTTGCTTCCTTTTGAACGGACTGAAGAAAAGAACTTGCCCACAGACCACCTCTGAAAGAGACTTCTGCCCTGTGTTTCATCCATGGAGGAATAGGTAAAGCCACACATGGCACTCATCTCATGCACCTTCTCCTCTGCTTCTCGCTTTCTGTAGAGCTTGGAACTTAAGAAGTCCTCACAAAAATAGGGGATTCCACAAAGATACCCTTCTGACAACATTCTTGAAAAAAGAGGAAATAAGACATCAAAGATTAAATTAGATCATAAACCAACAGGAAGATGGAACAAAAAAACAACAAGAAAAGGCAAATAGTTCATTTGTTTGTAAAAAGACTTTTGTATTGATTATGTTCCCCCTGAAAATCTGTTATTGGTTGCATATAGATTAGCTTCAGATCAGGATATCACCATAGGAGTTTACCACTTTTTAAATGGCTTAAATGAATGCAGTGAGCAGCTAGGCTGCTAACTGTGATGTTAGACCAATCACATAAAATAATTTTATGTACACCACTATATACAATATACTGTGTTTTTGTTTTATAAGGATATTTTGTGCAATGGCTTGTGGTTTATATCTATATGGTTTCTGCAGAAAGTGTATTGATTTCAGTGGGTGGCCATAAAAAGTGGGTTTTTTCCATTCTCCATGCACATTCAAGCTATGGGGTTTATTCCAAAACTTGAAGGCCTTCACATGCCACCGTTTGAAAAGGTGGATCTCACACTCAGAACGTGAATCTGACTTCTTCCTTCTTCTCAGGCTGAATAATTGTTATTTTCGTGGTTTCTTTTTAATTTAAAAAAACCCGCCATAGAGTGATTATACAAATTTCTGTACTTGGACTGGCTAATATTGGTTATCAGCCAGTCTGAATGGTCACTTTGAGTTCCCAAATTGAGACAGCTAGGGCCTGGTTTTCAGACATTCTCAGTACCCCCAGCTCCTGTTCATTTTGGTTGGAGTTTTGGATGCTCAGCAGTTCTGGAAACAGAGCCACACTATCTCAAGTCAGACACCCAGAAATCAAGGCTCCCAAAATCATTGGCTAGTTTTGAGAATGTAGACCATACAGTATAGTTACAGAAAAATAGCCATACAATGATTATTGAAATCAGACACTTAGAAAGCAGTCAGAGTGCATAGTACTGTGTAACTGGGAGATACATGCATCGCTATGCACCAGCAAATGTTCAGCCTCCCAGCACATTCAATTTCAGTATAATTATTCATAATTATGCAACAGTTTTTCTAAACCAGTGGCAGGAAAATATCCTGTAAGAAAGGGGTCCTAGACCAGTCCCACATGGTGGAGCAAAGAGGAAGTTAAGTTTTACCAAGCAGATTTCACATGTCCAAATCATTTTTATAGTACAAAACTACCAAGTGACCCATGAGAAATTAAATAGTCTTCACTTTAATAGCATGCAGAACTCTTCATTTAACATTTAATCCAATTATAAAATGCAATAGGCACGGATATTGTCTCCACAGGGAGGAACACATGTTATAGATATTTTTCAGTTTATTCAACTGTTTCAGAACACCAGAACTGAGAGCACACAAGTGATTGGGAAATGCTTATACAAACTGTGAAAGGAGAGGTGGTATCATTATGTGGCCCATGGGATACTACATGCCAACTTTGTGGTTGTCACTCATTATCGGTGGGTGTGATAGGGCTTTCACCTCCTCCAAGAGCCATTCCTTGCATTACAGCAGCCATTGCAAAATGTTGCAATACATATTGGACAAAGTCCTGGTCTTGGCTATGGAAGCGTCCTCAGAAACTGGGGCAGAAAGGAGCTGTCAGCAGGAGAGAACAGGCCCCTCTGTGCAAAGAACCCATTCTGAGTTAGGAGGGAGGAGAAAGTAATTCACCCAGGGCCTCTCAGAATGTAATCTGTGTGTGGAGATAATATCTAGATACATATGTTAGGGACTCTGAGTCCTGGCTGTCCTCTGTCCCTGTGGCAACTCCATGTTTACCTCAGCCCTGTGACTCCAGTAACAGCAGTTAGCAGAACATGGGAAGAGACATGGACTAGTGTACATGGAGGGTTCCTGAGAGGGGGAGATCTCTTTCCTATGAGGACAGCGTGCCCTCTCAGATGACTGGTTTCTAGCATCCCTTCCTTTTAAACAGCTACAGAATCCCTATCTGGAGCTTAATTGCCCTTAGGATTAATTGCTGCTGGTTTACTTTATTTATTAGCCACACTAAGAGAGCCATGAAAATCTACTTCAGAATGCCAGATAAATTCTGCTTCCATCATAGCAGGAGGAGATGCCAAAATAGTTCTCTCCTATAGTCTTTCACAGGAACCAGTAGAGTGTTGGCTTTAACTTTGGTCAGAACAAATGTGGAATTATTGTGATACTGACCCATATACTTATTTTTGGTGTAGATATTGAGAAATATGTAAAACTATATTACATGATCTATCCCATTTCTAATCACTGTACATAGGCTGTGCCCAGTTTATGTAGCATGTGTCATCATTGTTTTCCCAGCTGCCAGATGTACCATTCTTCTATCACAAGTTGATGTAGCAGGGAACTGAAACTGCTGGTTTCAGTTCTTTGGCCAAATTCTGTAGTTCTTATTTTCAGGGTCAGATCACACCCAGTGCTGAGGTGGGGGAACCCAGAAAACTCATGAAACTGAGCAAGTTCAGACCCACAGACTACTTGGAAAAATCTAGTTGGCTGAGTGGGCTTTACCCTCTTGCTCTGTAGAGGACTGTTTCCCTTTCAGCCTGCAGATGTTCCCAGGTCTTCAAGCGAAATCGTGCTAAGGTGAGAGGCAATTCTGAGGGCCTGGACATTTACATGGAAGCTCAATACATTCCTGTTATCTCCTCCATCCTCTGCCCATCAATTCAGCTAGAGGCAAGTTGCCATGGTCTCACTACTGGCAACTGGCCACACAGAGGGGATCTGCATGTGGAAAGGGTCAGCATTATTTCCTACAGGTGCTTTTTTCTTTGGTAAGGGAAGAACAGTTATTCCCAGTTCCATTTTCTCCTGCCTCCAATACACATGCACACCACAGAGTCCCAAATGCACAGAGATTGTGTATAAGGGATTCCACAGAGTTGGAGCGATGAGGATTTCATGCTCCTTTAGATCAGTCTATTTTTCTCCTATCCTTCCTTGAAAAATTCACATGGATGTTTCATTCCATGGGGGACAAAGAGAGCAGATGGCCTAGTTCATGGTCTTTACTCTTGACATGTTTTGCCTGAGACAGGGCTGCCGGATTTTATTTTTTACTATGGGTGTTATTTTTTACTATGGGTGACTGATTAAATTCTAAAGGAATACTAGCATAGCTTGCACTGGGGAGGAATAAAAGAGGCACTGCCTGTTGTAAATCTTTATTACCTTTATATCTTTTCGGTTTTTAAAACCAAATCCCCGGCATATGCCTTAACCTGGGTATTTTCTGCATTTCAGTGGAGAGATAAGTCGACCCTTGATCTATGCTGCTAGCATTAGTGTGACTACAGTGAGCCTCTGCGCAAATATCCAGAATCCAGCAATATCATAGGCTTTCTCAGACTGACAGATTCACTGCTTGGAGATGATGGCAGTGTGTGTACAAAGAGCCCAGTGCACAGCTGATAGAGAAGCTACATAACAACATAGAATTGAACTGACTACCTAGCCTAGGCTAAGCAAGAGCCTGGAGCAATATATATCTATATATATATAAGAAGAGTAGTAATAAAATCTGCTTGTCCCCTAAAAAGCCTGAGTGAGGTAGAAGATTTCTAGATAAAGTGAAAGGAATGTAGTACAGCCAGTGGGCACAAGGATATGTGGGATGCGGGCTTTTAGAAAGGGACGGACACAAATACATTTGGGACCACAATGTGTCTGGCATCTAGGCTCCCAAAGTATGGTCCTAAATAACGTTATAGGTGTTCTGTTCGGTATCTGGAGTTCAGCTTCGTATGTGATCCCTATACATACACAAGTTCTTCCAGCTGGCTTCCTAGAATCACAGGTGCAAATAATCCCTTCTCCCTTCATGGAGGGAATGAAAATCCTATGGATCCCTTTCCGGAAATCTTCTCCCACCCCCTACGACTCCGAGAAGCCCTTCCATGAGGTTAGGGATCCTGGTTGGGGGATGGGAGGATGTAGAGCCAAGGCCCACCCTATGCGGAGTTTATACAAAAGTTATAGTGACCATCAGTATTAACTTTATATCTTATGGCACTCTTACTTCCTACTCCCATCTTAGAATCATAGAATCATAGAATATCAGGGTTGGAAGGGACCTCAGGAGGTCATCTAGACCAACCCCGTGCTCAAAGCAGGTACAATCCCCAAATAAATCATCCCAGCCAGGGCTTTGTCAAGCCTGACCTTAAAAACTTCTAAGGAAGGAGATTCTACCACCTCCCTAGGTAACGCATTCCAGTGTTTCACCACCCTCCTAGTGAAAAAGTTTTTCCTAATATCCAACCTGAACCTCCCCCACTGCAACTTGAGACCATTACTCATTGTCCTGTCCTCTTCCACCACTGAGAATAGTCTAGAACCATCCTCTCTGGAACCACCTCGCAGGTAGTTGAAAGCAGCTATCAAATCCCCCCTCATTCTTCTCTTCTGCAGACTAAACAATCCCAGTTCCCTCAGCCTCTCCTCATAAGTCATGTGTTCCAGACCCCTAATCATTTTTGTTGCCCTTCGCTGGACTCTTTCCAATTTATCCACATCCTTCTTGTAGTGTGGGGCCCAAAACTGGACACAGTACTCCAGATGAGGCCTCACCAATGTCGAATAGAGGGGGACGATCACGTCCCTCGATCTGCTTGCTATGCCCCTACTTATACATCCCAAAATGCCATTGGCCTTCTTGGCAACAAGGGCACACTGCTGACTCATATCCAGCTTCTCGTCCACTGTCACCCCTAGGTCCTTTTCCGCAGAACTGCTGCCTAGCCATTCGGTCCCTAGTCTGTAGCTGTGCATTGGGTTCTTCCGTCCTAAGTGCAGGACCCTGTACTTATCCTTATTGAACCTCATCAGATTTCTTTTGGCCCAATCCTCCAATTTGTCTAGGTCCCTCTGTATTCTATCCCTGCCCTCCAGCGTATCTACCACTCCTCCCAGTTTAGTATTATCCGCAAATTTGCTGAGAGTGCAATCCACACCATCCTCCAGATCATTTATGAAGATATTGAACAAAACCGGCCCCAGGACCGACCCCTGGGGCACTCCACTTGACACCGGCTGCCAACTAGACATGGAGCCATTGATCACTACCCGTTGAGCCCGACAATCTAGCCAACTTTCTACCCACCTTATAGTGCATTCATCCAGCCCATACTTCTTTAACTTGCTGACAAGAATACTGTGGGAGACCGTGTCAAAAGCTTTGCTAAAGTCAAGAAACAATACATCCACTGCTTTCCCTTCATCCACAGAACCAGTAATCTCATCATAGAAGGCGATTAGATTAGTCAGGCATGACCTTCCCTTGGTGAATCCATGCTGACTGTTCCTGATCACTTTCCTCTCCTCTAAGTGCTTCAGAATTGATTCCTTGAGGACCTGCTCCATGATTTTTCCGGGGACTGAGGTGAGGCTGACTGGCCTGTAGTTCCCAGGATCCTTCTTCTTCCCTTTTTTAAAGATTGGCACTACATTAGCCTTTTTCCAGTCATCCGGGACTTCCCCTGTTCGCCATGAGTTTTCAAAGATAATGGCCAATGGCTCTGCAATTACAGCCGCCAGTTCCTTTAGCACTCTCGGATGCAACTCGTCCGGCCCCATGGACTTGTGCACGTCCAGCTTTTCTAAATAGTCCCTAACCACCTCTTTCTCCACAGAGGGCTGGCCATCTATTCCCCATGTTGTGATGCCCAGCGCAGCAGTCTGGGAGCTGACCTTGTTCGTGAAGACAGAGGCAAAAAAACCATTGAGTACATTAGCTTTTTGCACATCCTCTGTCACTAGGTTGCCTCCCTCATTCATTAAGGGGCCCACACTTTCCTTGGCTTTCTTCTTGTTGCCAACATACCTGAAGAAACCCTTCTTGTTACTCTTAACATCTCTCGCTAGCTGCAGCTCCATGTGCGATTTGGCCCTCCTGATTTCATTCCTACATGCCCGAGCAATATTTTTATACTCTTCCCTGGTCATATGTCCAAACTTCCACTTCTTGTAAGCTTCTTTTTTATGTTTAAGATCCGCTAGGATTTCACTGTTAAGCCAAGCTGGTCGTCTGCCATATTTACTATTCTTTCGACACATCGGGATGGTTTGTCCCTGTAACCTCAACAGGGATTCCTTGAAATACAGCCAGCTCTCCTGGACTCCTTTCCCCTTCATGTTAGTCCCCCAGGGGATCCTACCCATCTGTTCCCTGAGGGAGTCGAAGTCTGCTTTCCTGAAGTCCAGGGTCCGTATCCTGCTGCTTACCTTTCTTCCCTGCGTCAGGATCCTGAACTCAACCAACTCATAGTCACTGCCTCCCAGATTCCCATCTACTTTTGCTTCCCCCACTAATTCTTCCCGGTCTGTGAGCAGCAGGTCAAGAAAAGCGCCCCCCCTAGTTGGCTCCTCTAGCACTTGCACCAGGAAATTGTCCCCTACGCTTTCCAAAAACTTCCTGGATTGTCTATGCACGGCTGTATTGCTCTCCCAGCAGATATCAGGAAAATTAAAGTCACCCATGAGAACCAGGGCGTGCGATCTAGTAGCTTCCGTGAGCTGCCGGAAGAAAGCCTCATCCACCTCATCCCCCTGGTCCGGTGGTCTATAGCAGACTCCCACCACTACATCACTCTTGTTGCTCACACTTCTAAACTTAATCCAGAGACAGTCAGGTTTTTCTGCAGTTTCGTACCGGAGCTCTGAGCAGTCATACTGCTCCCTTACATACAGTACTACTCCCCCACCTTTTCTGCCCTGCCTGTCCTTCCTGAACAGTTTATAACCATCCATGACAGTACTCCAGGCATGTGAGTTATCCCACCAAGTCTCTGTTATTCCAATCACGTCATAATTCTTGAGGAGCTATAGCTGGACGTGGAGCCCTGACAGTGCAGTGCCTGTGGAGGCCTCACTAGCAGGATCCATAGGGGGCTAGGGAAAGCCAGGAAAGAGGGCGGAGCCATACAGTTTCCATGAAGATGGCCATGCCCGTGGTGGATTCCCTGACATCCCCAGATTTAGGAAACCGAACCTCCTGCTCATGGCTTAAATTCAGCTGGAGCTGACCGGAGCAAAGCTCTGATCAATATTTTCAGACCCACAGGACAGAAGCCCTGAGCCCCGGGGAGCTCCAGGAAATACTCTATGAGAATTCAAGCCCTGCTCCTGCTCATCTGATGAGGAGTAACTTGCCCCCTTCCACTCCCCAACACGTACACAATGGAACAGTCTTGTACAAATTCTCCATGGGGAACTCCAATAAGTTTCCAGTCCCCTACACCTTTTTGTCGAATGTGGTCTTCATTTCAGGTCAGAAAAGGTTCTCTGGGCCATCCACTCTAAACTGCATTTTGCAAGACTCTTTGCTGTGTACATCTGAAAAGCCCTATAGCAAAGCTGTTGTTGAATATTTACAGTGACTGTGCCTCAAGTGCTTCTATTTGGAGTTCATTATACTGCTCTGTTGCCATTATGGCTAAGAACCTTTCCAAATATCAAATAAACACTTTTCTTCATTAGCCTCAGACAAGATCTCCTTTGCCTACTCCCACCTAAAGCTAGGAGTTATATCCTTCCCTTGTGTAGAACTTTCTTAAAGGTGTTTGCCAACTGTGAGCATGATTCCTCTGAATCTGCTCCTTGTCTAGATTACAATTACATGGGCCAAATCTTGCAAACTAGCTGCCTACATTATACAAAACATGCATTTGCCTGCACCAAGGGGGTACAAAGGAACATAAAAATTGCCATTCTGGTTTGGGCAGTTGCTGTCTCTAATCCAATAACCTGTCTCTGACAGTGGCCAATACCAGATGCTTCAGTGGAAGGTGCAAAAAAACTCCATAATGGGCAATCATGGCACAACCTACCCATAGATTAACTAACTCTGCTAGTGTGAAACCGAAGCCCAAGGGTTTCAGCCCCTGAGTCCTGTTGCCCAGGGCTGAAGCCTGAGCACCGCTTCGGCTTCAACCCCAGGCGGTGGGGCTCTGGCGTTCGCTTTGGGAGGTGGGGCTCAGGCTTCGGCTCCAGCCCAGGACCCTAGCAAGTCTGACACCAGCACTGGTGACCCCATTAAAGCCCACTGGCAACCCACAGGTTGAGAACCCCTGTACTATACAATTTAGAGTGATAAAATCTTTGTTTCTACATGTCTCTCTTCTAAGTAAATTGAAATCTCTATTTAGTCAGTCTTAACTCTGTGGATTTTGTATGTGCATTTCAAAGCTATATCCATGTTGTGACAGTTCATTAATATTTTGCATCTCAAGTAATTGGAATGGGGGAAATGGATTCATGTGCTCTTGTTACTGAAAGTGTTACACTTAGTAGGAGTGGGGGACAGAGAAAGAGCTACAGTACATTGCTATTGAAATGATTGCCATTTTATGAAGAGTGAACAGGAGGAAAGTGCACGAACCTGACCATGGAATGAAAGGGTTACATCTGCTGGGGACTAAATGTAAGAGAGAGAAATAGTGTGTGTGCGTGTGTGTCTGAGTGCGTGTGTGCACACTCCTGAATTTCCTGTGAGTCTAGAAAATGCAAGGATTAAAGGTCCTACAGGTAATATTTATTTTAACCACAATTGGGTTGCTCAGAAAAATTCTAAACCTTTTGGCACAGATATACAATATCCATTTTTTACTTGCGGGAAACAATCTGCATATGCAGTACTCTACCTCTAAGCTGTCGCTTGGATAACTTCCTAACTCGTACATACACATCAATGAAAAATGATATAAATACCAGCATAAAAGCAGCATATTCAATTACACTTGCTTTAAAAGTATTACATAATGTAGATTATTATTATTTTATTACTTGTATTATGGTAGTGCCTAGAGGCCCAGTCATGTACCAAGACCCCACACAGGATCTGAGTGACTACGTTTTCATATCCTTAAGCCACATCAAAGACTAACTATTGTGACTCATAGTTTTGGAGGCAGATACACTAGCCTGGAGTTTGTAATATACTTACCAGTTCTGAAGGAACCAGAAATTGCATGTGGAAATTCACAGAAGCTATGTAAAATCATTGAAAACCTACACTGTCCACATGCCAATCAGACAAAGATTACCTGAATTTTACCAATGTGATTGCCAATCAGACACTAACAAGCCAAGTGGAGAGGCAGCAAAAACATTTACAGAGAATTGTACAGTGCATAATGTGTTTTAGTTCTTACCTTCAAGAGCTTAGCAGCTTACCTGAGACAGAAGATACACAACAGGAAATGACCATGCAGAGAAAAATTGTAGTTCTTCCAGACAGTTTAAAAGTTCACTTGTATGTAGCTTTTTTTACATTGCAAAGATGACATGTATTTTGTTTCTCACTCTCCATTACTCAGAAGAATTAAAGGGAAGTCCCTGGGAGATTTGGAGGTTTTATAACTGACTTATTAGAATCACACCATACTAGACCCTTTCTTCCTCTTTTTATGCCAAAATGAAACTGTGTTGTGAAACTAAATGTTGTTAAAATAGTATATTGCAACATAACACGTGTGTACCCATCAGCCTATGCTGCCAGTTCCGTAAAGAGAGATGTTAATGAAATGAAAAAATATAGCAATCTGAGAGAGTTTGATAATCTAGAATTCAGTTGTGTCTTACCTCAGCTTCACTCCATTTATGTAATTTTCCATCTTTACAGAGATGGTAATTCGGACCAAACAGGAATCCCTTCCTTAGCAGGCACACGATCCCATAAAGACCCTATTGCATCTAGTCTACTGCCAAATAAGCCAGTACAAGATGCTACTGGCACATCTGAATTGACCCCACAAAACTGAGTAAGAGTTAGCTGAAAGGGGGTTATCAGATTTCTATACTAAGAAAATGATTGCAAACTATTTTCTTCCTGTCTCTCTTTTATTTTTTAACTAAAACCTATATTACTTTTCTTTAAGGAAGTCTAAGGTTTTATTAGAAGCACAGAACTCAATCTGCTAACCAGCTGAGGTATATATGCAGGTATATCATGTAGCATGATTAAGCTATGTAAGTCACTTGGAAAGACTGGAATCAACCAAAAAGACTGAGGTCTGTGCCACCCTGGGGCACTGTGGGAAGGACAGCCTACCTTATCCCTTCATCTGTTCAGGAGAAATTGTACTGTACCATGGAACTGTTTTCATTAGATGATGATGGCTTTTCCACAGAGCCCGATAAGGAACTGCATTTTGCTAGAGCAGGGATGGATTCTAAAGAAAAATCTGAGATAGGTAGATAATAGTCTTCATTGTGATAATACATACACATCCCTTGAAACTCAAATTCATTAGACCCCACCTTATGCTACTTCAGAAGCCAGTGTCTCATTTTTTCATGTAGTCCAACTTTAAGACTGAGTAGCAATAATATACAATGTCCTCTTAACCTTAGTCAGATATCCCAGCGCAGATATCAGTTTTCACACTCTGCGTTAAATAGGCCTGCTACGCCTATGCAATGTTATTTACTCCAACGGCCATATGCACTAGCTAGGATTAAATAACATTGCATCTGCTCAGGAGATATGCCATTTTCAATAGGTCCTAAAGCCAGCTATGGCTGGGCAAGGTTGGCAATCTCCATCAAATTCCAAGAGGCATCTTTACTGCAGGAAGTCCTTCCCTTGGGAGCTATTCCTCACTGGCAAGAGACACCTGTTATCACATGTGTGCCTTTAACAGTCATGTAGATTTTTCCAGCTTCATTCCTTGGGGCAAATTCAGGCCTGGTGTTGCCCATCTGCCTGGGATAAATATGGCTCTGTAGCTGGAACAGGGCATACCAAAGGTTCAAATAGTGAGTGATATTGTGAAGTATTACATTGATTTTCAGGTAATTATAAAACGATGAATATATGCTACAAGTTATCTTTTTTGGGTAACTACCATCTGCAGAAAAGATAAAATATGAATTTTCCTCCACAGATGATGCAGCATCCTCCTCCCTTCCATTAATGTGATTCCCTTAATGTGCTGCCACTTTTAGACTCTTCTCCCAAGCCTCCATTACCCGTTGAGCTGCTGCTGGGAATTACTGGCTTTTCTGTAGTCTACAGAGCTCCCTAGGGCTGGTCGCTCAATATTTCTGCTGAGAGTAAAAATGTCAAAAAATGAGGTTTTGCTAGTGCAAAAGCACCTCCAGGAATAACTTAAGAAGAATGGTCAGAATTTTAAAACTGGATGCCTAAAGTGCGGCTTCTAAATGCATATATTGGCACCTAGATATAAGTGGCCTGATTTCCAAAAGAGATGAGCACTTCTAAGTCAGTGGGAGCTGCAACTTTCCAAAAATATTGCAAATTTAGCTACTTTTATTCCAGTACCTCAGGGATTTAAAGACCTAACTTTAGGCACCCAGGCTTGAAAAAATTAGCCAGTGCTCACTGCTTTACAGTACACAAAAACCATGATAGTCTGTTCTTATTCATCCTACTGTAGCTTTAAGTTCCAGAGGAAGAGAGGTTTAGTACTGTAGTTTCTCATAAGACAGGTTGAGCATTAACAACCTGATATTTTGCAAGAGCAAGGATCAACCTTTTTGGTGGATATCCATATGTTTCCTAGTGCCCTTGTTCATCTTCATCTGAAGGGTTATCCTCAGGCAGGCAGAATTATCACATGAATTGTTACGCTCTGATTTATAATCTGTTCTTTAACTGTAGCACTCTGAGAGTCAAATTGAAAGGTGAGTGAACTGCAGAGATTCTAACCTGCTGTAACACATCACCTTCTGCCCCCCTCATCCTGTGTCTAAATTGGCTTAAACTGGCATTACTTCCACTGAGCGAGCTCAGAAGATGGTGCAAATTGTAGCAACTTTGAAACTCCTTCAGATTATTATCTGAATTTTGCTCAGAATGTTTGTGGCCACATTTACTTATTATGCTCAATAGACTTTGCCATCTATTGTGTACCTGTCTTAGGCAGACTGTGAGCCAAATTCACTGACGCTGGCAAAAAGCCCATTTCAATGGCATCTCTCTGCATGAGAGAGAGGATTCCCCTTGGAATGACAACTTTAATTCCCACTTGTGATCCCATAATCAGTGGGAATGTGCCGACATAGCTCAGCCCTGGCTCCCTAGACCTCCCTACTCCCCAGCCAATGTTGCCCACTTTTTGTGGGTGGTAATGCTGCACTATTATAAATGTGAAGAGAAGGCTGGAGCTGCTTCACATACTTCATACAAACTCCACCACAGTGAACTTTACGATTGAGATCCCATATCAATACAGGCTGAATATGGGCCTGTGTTGTTAAACACTGCAAAGATGGCTGCATTTCAGTTGTGAGTGAAAGGCTACTTGTCTTTGTCTGGAACACCCATAGGGAAAAAATGGTGGGTGCTCAGCACCCACCAGCAGCCCCCCTCTCAGCTCCTTCTCCTCCTCTCCAGCACCTCCCACCCACTGGCAGCCCTGCCAATCAGCGCCTCCTCTCCCTCCCAGCACCCACCATGGATCAGCTATTTAGCAGAGTGGCGGAGGTGCTGTGGGTAGGGGGAAGAGTGAGGGCGTGCTCAGGGGAGGGGCAGAACAGGGTGGGAAGAGGCGGGGCAGGGGGGAACAGGAAGAGGGGGTGTGGTGGGGGCAGGAAGAGGCAGGCGGGAGTGGAGGCTTGGGGGAAGGGGTGGAGTGGGGGTGGGGCTTGGTGGAGTGGGGGTGGGGCCTGGGGTGGAGCAGGGGTCGAGTACATCCCTCCCCCCCCCCCCCCCAAGAAAGGACAAATTTGGCACCTTTGGTAGGAAATAAATTCAGCCTGCATGCAGATGTCCTTTTTTTTTTTTTTTTTTGGTGCATATATTCAAGCTGTACAGAACAAAGGTGCACACTGAAATATCTGCAGGCCAAACCAGTTTTAATTCTGAAACTACTTCATGATCATATATCATTAACTGGGGACTCTGGAACTGCAAAGGTTATAATTACATAGCCTAACTTTATGGCCTACTCTACTTACGATTTTATGCAGTATCACAAAGGGCTGCTATGAATCTTTTCCCTCTTAAAAAAAAGACAGGCAAATATTTCAGTCCCTTAATATATTACGTGGTAGATGTCATGAATAATTCAAAAAGTGTGACCATGTGTTAGCAAAATCAATATTTCAAGTTGCATAATACACCACTTTCTTAATTACAGTCCAGCACTACTTTCACACATTGATAATCACATGCATACTATCAATTACTTAAATAAAACAACAATAATCTTTCAGTGAGGAAGAAATATCATGGTTCTGTACAGTTCCTCTTTCTCACCCTTCTTTGTAGTTAATGGAAAGCAAATTAATAGAGTGTCCTAAATAAAATATAGTGTCGTTGTGTTAAACATCTATTTACAGCTGATTCCTCTATTCCTATGCAAAAGACTGCATCAGAAAAACACAGCAGCAAATACTGCTTCACTGCTACTTTGCATGTCCCCGTACTATGTGCATGTATGCATCTCAGTAGCACCTTTCAATGAGATGTTCCATTCCAGGGCCTCACTGAAAGCCCACTGAACTGAATGGAAAGACTCCCACTGAAATTGTTGGGTTTTTGGATCAGACTCCAAGGAAATGAGAGTTCTGAACATGCCTATTAATGGAGTGTGTTTCCTGGATGTACCCTGTGTGTCATTCAACATTTACAGGGCCGGGTTTGGGCATAATGGATCTAGAAGCAAAACATGTCCACAGAATCCAAATCTGTGCACACAAATGGGTAGTTGAATATGCTACTGCCTAATTTTCATGTGCAATTAACCTTTTGCATGCACAACCACGCGTGTTGGGTTTTGGAGAGCAAGGGAGGGGTGCAGCAAACATGGGCTAGATTCACAAAAGGACATAAAAAGAAAAGAAGTACTTGTGGCACCTAAGAGACTAACCAATTTATTTGAGCATAAGCTTTCATGAGCTACAGCTCACTTCATCGGATGCTCACTTCATTAGTCTCTTAGGTGCCACAAGTCCTCCTTTTCTTTTTGCGAATACAGACTAACACGGCTGTTACTCTGAAACCTGACAAAAGGACATAGGGGCCTAACTGCCATTTTAGGCACCTAAAACCCAGAATCAGGCCCAATTGGGATTTACAAAGCTCTTGCTCAGTTGCTCTAAATTCTGTAGGCACCTAAAGTCACTGGGCACCTAAATTTCTGGAGTCAAAATTCCTGAGGCACTTACGTTTCTGCCTCTGGGCATGCACACTGCATTCCCACAGCAGGCATCCAGACACCTAAACCCAGAACAATGCCCAAACCAGGAGAAGACAGATGTTCCTCTGTCTAAGTTGCTGGCAGGGCCTGATATGGTAAGTGTGCTCAGACCTCGCCTACCAAATCTGATTCCTGTAAGCAAGCTTGCATATAACGGGCAGCAGGGGAAAGCGCAGCTCTCTAATAACTTTTAACCCAGTGGTTAGGGTGCTCACCTGGGATATGGAATACCTCCCCGCACTTTAAGTCCCCTCTCTGCCTGAGGAGGAGAAGGGATTTGAACTTGAAGCTGCTGCCTCTTGGGTGCATGCCCTAACTACTTGGCAATCGGATATTCTGATGTGGAGCTCCCGGCCTGCCTTGGCTCCATGCTGCTCCCAGAAGCGGCCAGCATGTCCAGCCTCTAGGCAGAGGCGCGGCCAGACAGTTCTGCATGGTGCACACTGTGCGTGCCCACCGGCGCCGCCCCCACAGCTCTGGGCAATGGGAGCTGCGGAGACAGCACTGGGGGCAGGGGCAGCACGCGGAGCTTCCCTGATCACCCCTGCGCTTAGCGGCCGCAGGAACGTACCGGCCACGTCAGGGGGCTGCACAGAGCCAGGCAGGCAAGGAGCCTGCCTTAGCCCCGGGCTCCTGCTGCACCACCAACCAGACTTTTAACGGCCCGGTCAGCAGTGCAGACTGGAGCCGCCAGGGTCCCTTTTCGACCCAGCATTCCAGGTCAAAAACCGGACGCCTGGCAATGCTACACTCCCACCCTAACTATGCATTTCAAGGCAGTTCACCCAGGACAAAGAAATGTTGGAGCCGAAACCTCTTCTCTGTATTTCCAGTGGTGATGTGGAACCCACACCCACTTTGGACACGGGGGGTACTATATTGGATGCTTCACAAGTATGATGGTACTAATGGCTCCAAACTCTATTCCTAACATCTCCTGGATTAAACCACTCTAACACACATCCGGCAGAAAGGAATCATTACTGGGCCTGTGATATAACCAATCGGTAGGCTCAGGAGGAAGTTATTAAAGGAGCAACAGCTTGAAAATAGGTGAGGCCTTTAATTTAGGGATTATTTCAGGTGTAACAGTTCCTAACATGGAGGCTGCAGGACAGTGAGCTGCAGTACGTGAGGAGGTGATGGCTGTGGGCCTGCCTTTACTTTTTGGATGTGGGGGAGAGAATTCCATTTCCCAGGACTGACTCATTAGAGTCCAGGCAGCTCCATTCCTCCCCCTCCATTAGCCAGGTGGTCTGGTTCCCTTGACTAATCCATTATTTTCAGGCTAACTCTGAAGGAGAGCTGGCTTAATTTAATGTCAAGCTTTCTGCTGACACTTTCACTGAAAGTATGAAACAGCTGACTCCCTACCCTTAGCTCCTGGAATAAGACAGACATTCTTACATGGAAGATTTTATTCAGTCACATTGTGCAAAAAGGAATCTTGCATCACATTTCTAATGTACTTCTCAACTCACTACTGTCAGTTACTAGGGGGAAGGTTTTAAGGTTTTACACAGAGGGCTTTTCACTGGAAATAGGATTGTGAAATAGACGGGGCCATTCCCTTTTGTGTTCTTACTATATACTCAGTTCAATATAATGAAGTATATACAACTCAGGATTTTTAAAATAACGTGTGTTAAATACCAAATAAGATTTGGAGAAATACAGGCAGGACTGTTGTGGCATAAGGGCTGGTTATTTCAGTTGTACTGAAAGATGTGTGCACTAGCTATTTGGAGCCATCTAGTGATACTTTAATTGAATGCAATTTAACTAAAATAACTTGTTTTCCAAATATTGTATCTTATTGGGGGTGGGGGTTCTTTGTTTTACTCTCTTTTCCGCTTCTCTTCCTCTGCCCTGGCTATTCTTATTTCTTTCAGCTACCAAGAAACTAAACATTCAGACTGAGCCAAACTAATCCCTGGTGAAACTCCACGGAAATCAGTGTCTGAATTCAGACAGTCTCCTTGCTAGGGTTAGACCAGAAATAAATATGGAGATTTCTGTAAGAGGAAATCTCAAAGCAGCAATAGCGAGTATGGTAGAACCATTGAGTAATTAAGACAGAACTGTCAATGTTTTTTCCTACATGGCCAACCAGTTCACAGAAGGGCACTCATAGGCACTGCTTGCTGTGTTGTTAAATGTGGGTTCTTTTGGTAAAAGCAGCTCTCTAGAACTGATTTCCATGTTTCAGACTACAAGGGAGAGGAAACAAACATTAGGAGATGAGACAGCCGCAATGAACAGGATCAGTTCAAAGTACAAGTATATAAATTAGGTAGATTACATTATGCAATAGAAGTGACATTCATGGATGTGAGGGGGAAGAGGTTATCATGAACAAATTTCTGGAAGGCTGGTGAAATATGTGTAAAGTGGAAGGCTCAGGAAGTAGGATTTTGTTGAAAGAATGTCATAGACCTAGAAGAAAAGAGAGAATTCAAAGAGTCAGGTATCCAAATAAGTACAGAGAGGCTGTTTCAGGTGGAGGGATCAGCATGGAAGAAGAAGGAGAGATAGGGATACAAGCAGTAAGAACATTAAAATTTCTAGGTGTAAGCAGTGTCAGGATGAGCTCCACCCTGACATCTGGTGGTGAGGTGTGGCAAGTTGTGGAAAAGAACTTCAGGGGCCAATCTCAGTTGCATAGGCACACCCACCCCGCCTAGAATGAGGCCATAGCTGCCCAAATGGTCACTTTGGCTGCTGTGGGATCCCCAGTGTCTCTGTTATTGGGGCAGGAAGAATAACTTGTTATTACCCTGATTATGGGAACTGTGCTGGGAACTATACGTGGCCTTTTGTTATGATGGAGGGATTCACCATCAACTAAGTAGCACTCGCTAGGCAAGGGTCATGGGTTCCAAAACTCTGTGCATTGAGAGAGGCTGGGGACATGGACTTGGTGGCATGGGCCCCTTGGTGAGGGCCTTACATGCTAATTGCACTTCCTCCTCTCTCCACTGTGGACTATCAGAGCTAATTTTGATTCCATTAGGAGTCTAGTTACAGGCTGCTGAGCTCACTTTGGGCCAAGGGTACACCAGCACTGAGGCTCCCCTACTACAAGCTGAATTCACCAAAGAGCTGAACTGACTAAGAGCTGAAATCACTGAGCGTTGTGTTAAGTAGTGGGGGAGCCTGAAGATATATTGTGGAGCAGTTTGCGGGACGGCTGGAGTGCCTTGTGGACAGGCTGGTGGAGCAGTTTGTGGGACGGCGGGAGCTGCTGGTGGGCAGCGGAGCCGACCGAAGGAGTTCGTGGGGTGGCTGGCGGAGCGGAGCGAAGGCCTATGGAGCTGTGGGGTGGTCAGCTTCAGATCATGTAAGGTGCCCCTTACCTCTCTTCCCCCTCCACCCCCCACATCTCCACCCAGGTTGGGAGGTAAAGCTCTGCAGATAAACTTTCGAACTCTGGGGCTCCCCTGACCAGGGAAAGAGACTTTTGGGTCATTGGACTTTTGGGACTTTGGGTGATTTGGGGTTGCTGGACTCAAGAACCAAAGAGAAAGAGCATGCCCCAATTTGCTTGGGGTGGGTTTTTGCTGATGGGTTGTTACGAATCCTGTTGGTGGTGTTTCCCCAACATAATGCCACATTGTTTCTCTCTGTTATTAAAAGGCTTTTGCTACACTCAGACTATGTGCTTGCGAGAGGGGAAGTATTGCCTCTTGGAGGCGCCCAGCGGGGGTGGTATATATTTGTCCCAGGTCACTGGGTGGGGGCTCGAGCCGGTTTGCATTGTGTTATTGGAATGAATCCCCTAGATAGTGAACCCGGCCCTTGTTGCTGCCAACTCTGACGGGCAGAAGGGTTACATAGGAATAGAATAGAAAATATGAGACAATACAGCCAGGAAGATGGAAAAGAGTGCCAGTCAATGGAGCATCTCAAAAAATGAAGGGAGAGAATGTGCACTAGATTCTGGAATGGACAGGAAGGCCTTGAAAATATTTGAGGCTAGAATATTTATATGCCTGCTTTTTGGTACTGGGTGATGGGAGGGAAGTGGAGGAGAGCTAAGTGCTTATCCTAATGTAGCTGCAATGGAAGCTCCCAAAAATCCATGCAGAGAAATGAGACTGCAAGATCCAGAAGATCAAGACCCCAAATGGTTAAAGATGAAAAAGTATTAGGGAAAAATTAAGCATGATCACGTTATCTATACACAAAGGAGAGAAAGTATTTCTCCATAAACATGTACTGTATTACCAATACAGTATAATAAAAAGTTGTGTAAACACAGTAATGAAATACGTTATGTATAATTATCAGATTAGATAAAAGTAATAAAATAAATGCAAGAGAAGAGGCAGAGGAACAGTTAGCTGGGGAATAAAGAGAGGACAGTTCTGTGGGTCTGAGTTGGATTCTCAGTTCTGTCCCAGGCTTCCTGTGTGACTTTGGGTGTGACATTTAACCACTATATGAATCAGCTTCCCCATCCATAAAAACAATACCCTCCTGCTATTGGTGTTTTGAAATTAAATTAATCAATGTTTATAAATTGAGTGGAGACCCTTAGAGTGAAGGTATTACCCAGATGTAGTATATTATTATTCTATAGGTAAGGAAAGCAATATCTCTGTGGACTTGATCATGTGAGGGTTGGGGTGGAAACAAATTAAAGAACTTCAGAGTGGTGTTTAAGGCAAGTGAGTTCAATAAACATTAGGTCAGATCAGACACTACAGCAAAGCCAACTTTAGAAGAAAGAAGTAGGCTAAGTAATTCAGTTGCCATTGATCATCATATGGTCAATCTGGTTCTTATCTCTGCCATTTGGAGAATACCATGTCAGCTTGTGGATTTCACGATGTTGGAATAGGGTTCTGACGATGACTAGATCATTCACATTACAGAAATCAACCAGCCTTTCTCCGTTTTCATTCATGGTGCCACACCCATTGCTCTGTCATTGTTTCTCTTGTCCTTACCAACCTTGGCATTCAGGTCTCCCATGATGACAGTTATGTCGTGGCATAGTTCTCTCTCTTTAACTCCACCTGTAATATAAGATAGAATTTGTCCTTTGCTTTTCATCATGTCAGAGCACTGAATCAGAGTAATATTATTGCATTTCCCTTTCTCTCTGGCTCTCATAAGTCTGCTGCTGATGGACTTCCGTCCAAGCAGGGAATGCTCCACTCCCTTCTTCAAAAGGATGGCAACACCCTTATGGTGTTGTCCATTATCCCATCCAGAAGACAGCAAAGCTTCTCCCGAGGCTATTGTTAATCTTCCTGATCCCGTCCATCTGCTTTTGCTGACTCCCAGGATATGTAAGCGGTAGCTTCTCATCTCTGCTGTGACCTGAGTTAGCTCCCCTGTTTTGTACATTGTCCGTATGTTCAAAAAACCAAGTATGGTTTTTGTCTTGGTGTTGAGCCTTCAGTCTTCATGCCAGTGGCTTCCTTTTGACTTTCGCCACTGGCAGTCATACAGGTCAGTAAAAAGAAAAGGAGTACTTGTGGCACCTTAGAGACTAACCAATTTATTTGAGCATGAGCTTTCGTGAGCTACAGCTCACTTCATCAGATGTATGCCGTGGAAACTGCAGCAGACTTTATATATACACAGAGAATATGAAAAAATACCTCCTCCCACCCCATTGTCCAGCTGGTAATAGCTTATCTAAAGTGATCATCAGGTGGGCCATTTCCAGCACATTGTAGGGAGAATGGTCACTTTGGATGAGCTATTACCAGCAGGATAGTGAGTTTGTGTGTGTGGTTTTTGGGAGGGGGGTGAGGGGGTGAGAGAACCTGGATTTGTGCAGGAAATGGCCCAACTTTATTATCATGCACATTGTGTAAAGAGTTGTCACTTTGGATGGGCTATCACCAGCAGGAGAGTGAATTTGTGTGGGGGGGTGGAGGGTGAGAAAACCTGGATTTGTGCTGGAAATGACTCACCTGATGATCACTTTAGATAAGCTATTACCAGCTGGACAATGGGGTGGGAGGAGGTATTTTTTCATATTCTCTGTGTATATATAAAGTCTGCTGCAGTTTCCACGGCATACATCTGATGAAGTGAGCTGTAGCTCACGAAAGCTCATGCTCAAATAAATTGGTTAGTCTCTAAGGTGCCACAAGTACTCCTTTTCTTTTTGCGAATACAGACTAACAGGGCTGTTACTCTGATACAGGTCAGTGACTCCTGAAGGCCATCAACCACAGTAATGGTTGATATGTCTGCTGCTGTTTCTGTAACATATTTTGTTTTTTAGGGGACAGGGTTGTTAGCCCTGTGCCTAACTCCCAACCTGGAGGACCAGGATGTCTGTTTTGTGTCTGGCTGCTCCCCCACAGACCAATCCAGCATGTTTGAACCTGCCAGGAGGAAAAAGCCCCCACCTACAGAGACTGGGGATTATTAGAGCTATCCTGCCATGACAAGGAACGGACACCAGAGGACACTTTTTTGCTTTAAGTGCTGCTTAATGCTTGGTTTCAGGGCCAAATGCATCTTTAGATTCCAGAAATGGTTGGCACCTTTCATGAGTTGGCAAATAGTTTGTTTTACGAAGGAACCTTAGAAATCATTAGAAATTAAAGGTGTTTTAGTATCCGCACCAGCTCAGCTTTTGTTGCATAATTTCATACCTGGATGAAGTCTGGATAGTGCTTTACAAGGATTGAGAATGTAAATTGGTTTCAGCTCCAAACTGAGCAGCCATTTTAGGAAGACTTATTGAGCACTCAGGAACTCAGAGATGTTGACTCTACACACTTTGAATGCTATTGTGTATCAAAGTAAAAGTAATTCAAAAATGTTTGCAATGTAATTATTCACACCCAAATACCATGGTAAGATAAGGAGCACATGACACCAGGAGAGCACTTTGCCTTCTGCTTTATACCTACTATTACAAGTATGGTTCAAACTCATCCCCATGTGATATACTGCACAATGCCCTAGGCCGTTTCATTAAGAGCAAAATGAAAGACATGTTCCAATGGTTTCAGCAATTTTTGTTAGTAATAATTCCCCTGTGTGACCACACAGTAGACATGAAGTTAATAGTATTCTTTCCATGCAGGATTCAGTCCTCCTCCAGGATATGCAGGACTACTTGCTGCCCTGAAACAGGACACTTGTCTAGCACTTATGCTCAGTATGTGGGCTACTGAGCGGAGAAAGGGCTAATTCCACATGCTGTACTACAGTGATGTCCATCATGTGGCTCTGGAAGATCAAAATTATGGCCCTCAAGGGCAACTGTATTAAGAAGAAAATTTGTATTTGAATATGAATTGGAGATCTGGCCCCTAAGCTGTGCCCTGTGGTTTTTAAACTAAAATGGCTGAATCAGCTCTGTCACCATAGAGAGGAGGTGGGGCACCAGCTGTCTCCCCGAGGTTCCTCCCTCCACATTCTCTACAGCCCCAGGGGCAGCTGTCCTGTGAGCTGGGTGCTCATGAGCAGCTGCTTTTCCTTTGCTGCTACAGCTGCTTCTCTGCCAGATTGGTTGTTCCCCATAATTATTTGAACCCCTGGTCCAGTAGCTCCTTCCCTTAGGCTGGGGAAGGGGCTTTCAGACACGGGTGGGCTTGCACCCCTAGCTTTCAGTAGGTGCTTCTCTGCTGGCTGCCCACTGCATCTAAAGGGAGGGAGGGAAGAGTACCTCTGGCTGCTCTGTTTCCCTGCCAGCCTGTGGGATTCCCCAGGGAGAGCTGACTTGACAGTCTCCATGTGTTCAGGCAGAGACAATCTAGTGAAGGATGGTTCCCCTCCTGCATACAGCCATCCAGGGCATCCTAGGAGAGAGGAGAGGAGATGCTGAGAACCAGCCTCCAGTTATAGCCCCCTGATTCTCTCCTGCAGACCTGGCACAGGTTAGAGCACCGTGTGGATTGCTCTAACTTCCGCAATCTGGCTATGGTACCCACAGCAGAGCACAATGGGAGCAGAAGAGGCCAGATAATCTGCTTGTAAGTATTAATTTTGGCATTTTGGGGGTAATATGTTTTACCATCAGGCTTAAAAGGTTGCACACCCTTGCTGTATTACGTGGTGAAGGGCCACAATCTACATCATGCTGTGATGAGAAAAAGTAGGCATGTTTGTAGTGCAGAGCAGGGGAGGTGAATACTCAACCAGTGACACTCTGTTTGCCCTTTGTCAAAAGTGTCTGTTATGCACCCACTTGGGAGTCCAGAAATTGTGTCTAGCAAAAAGGTCTGTCAGTTTTGCAACTTTGAATTAAAGAGTCAAATGGCTTTTTAGTGGCATTATTTAAAACAAAAACAAAACCAATTGGTCCTTAGAACTTTACATATTTACACACACACAGATAGATACATAGAAATACATATTTTCTTTTCCTTAACATCCCTTCCACACTACTCTTTTTTTTACATCTTACATTCCCTTTATACATTTGAGGCAGTTAAGTTCCAATAGAACCCCCTTCTGTTCTTTTAGCAAACTTGACTAAATTGTCCAGTCAAATGATTTTAATCAGATAGTTTATTTTTGCCTGGCTAATTTACAGACATTGCTTTGGAAAAGGGCCCATTTTTTCCTTCAGAATGGCTGCAAAGAAACCAAGAATGCTCTTTCTCTAACACTTTTCCTTTTTAACATTTTCACAAAGTTTAGCTGCTTAATTCCCTCCAGCCTCTGCAGAGTTAACTTTTTCACTCTCTTTTTGCATTCCTGGAGTGCCTCTTTCACTATTTTCAGCTGGCTTTGGGTATTTGTAGCCAGCACCTTCAATTGTCTGCTTCCTTTTCTGTTCGTGCCTTTTCCTCTTTACATGAAGACAAACGGAGGTAAGAATCTTTACATGCCTCCCACAACAACCACATTGCTGCTGCATCTCTTTTGGCAGCATTAGAAGGTTTGTATATGAGGATATACTGAGCCAATCTATCCTCTAGGTCTGAAATAGTGCAGACATCAGCTAGGGCTTGTTTAGTCCAAGGCCTGTGCCCAAATTTTTGGAGGATTTGTTTAAAAGGTGTAATTTAACAAAAGGTGAGGTTGGAGTTCCTTCTGACTCCATTCCTCCCTCTGGTACTGGCTTACCCTGTTTTCTTTTAAACATGGATATTTCAATCTCTTTGTCACTCCTGATATTACTTAGCAAGTGACACAGCCTAGATTCTGAAATCATAGCTTAATCTATGCGTTTTTCCCCTGCTACCTTCCCGGAGGCCAGCAGGTCTGGTTAACCTGTTTCTCCCTGCTACCTTCTCGGAGGCCAGCAGGTCTGGCTAACCTAGTAGAAATGCCTGCCTCAATAGAGCTGGCGGTGTGCACATCAATATTTACAATAACTGAGGTTTTTTACCAATATTCCCCCTTTTGCAATTCTCCACCAAAATGTTATACCAATAAAATAAAAACCAGCAGGATCTTATTAAAGGGGAAAAGGCAAAATAGCACATTTATTGTGAATACAGAAAGAATCATAGTAAGCAATTAGTTATAGCTATAACATTCCATTCAATTTCATATTTATTCACACATTCATTCATACAAACACACACACACAGGTTCTGCAAGGTTGTTATCAAGAGTTACCAGCCTTAGAGTTGCTCATGCCAAGCCACTGGCCAGGTGGCCTGGACATGAGGAGGGAGCAGGGCCTTGTCAGATGTACATCTGATGCTCCTGGAAGTTGGTTTGCAGAATCAGACCCCAAAGTTCTCACTTTCTAGAGTCCATTTTTATAGGAATTTCTTCCTATGCCAGTCTATGGGAATTGCTTCATCATGCTGTTGCTAAATCAATCAGCAGATAGCACGTTCCTGACGGCTCCGTGCTGCTAGATGTTACCTTGTTCTTTGGTTCTCCCATTCTTGAGGCTGTTGGGTGGATTCCAGGCTGCCCTCCGGGGGTCCTCTGGTTATTTCCACTTGACGCCTTCTTCAGCCGATGGACACTGGATTCTTAGAATCATAGAATATCAGGGTTGGAAGAGACCTCAGGAGATCATCTAGTCCAACCCCCTGCTCAAAGCAGGACCAATCCCCAATTTTTTAGATCCCTAAATGGCCCCCTCAAGTATTGAACTCACAAACCTGGGTTTAGCAGGCCAATGCTCAAACCACTGACCTATCCCTTAGGCTGGCACCTCCTTGATCATTCAGTTATTAACCACACCAAGCATCCATACACATACATCCTCTGTCTCTATTTTAATCACAATTGTTAATACAACAAAAGGGCGGGGAGTCTCTGGGTGCTGTTTCTGTTGTTACAGAGTGTCGCTTTGAGTCTCTCTCTGTGTGAATTACTTTGAGAACAGACTCTGTCTTAGAAAGTACTAACGCAATTAGCAGCTTGCAAGTTTCACATATAGAGGGAGAGAAACAGTACCAAAAACCAAGAGACCTCTTAATTAGTAATACCCTGGAATTTAAACTATGGGGAATCAAACTCATTTGTGATTTTAATACAGAACTTCTTTAATATGATCCAACATGTTGAGCCTTACGCTGGTACCACATGGTCTCCCCCTAACAATTAGTATACAAAATCTCCATCCTTACCTAGAGTCCTTTGCAGCTGCACATTTAGTTGCTGCTCATTTGGCCCTGTGGCATAAATGTACTTTGCTGATTGAAGCTGGTATAGCTGGGAAGTTCGCTTTCCGGTATCTGGTGAGACATTTTTTTTAAACCCAATAGCCATAGGTGACTCGTGGCTCTTGATACTGGGGGGCGTAATCTAAAGGGGAGGACACCTGACCGCCCCATAACTCTCGTCTGCCAGAACACCCCACCTGCACCCAGCTCAGGATTGCCACACTCTCCCTGTCCCACCAGAGTTAGCTGCAGGGTGAAGAGGAGCTCTGTCCTTGTCTCGCTGCATCTCCTCCTCCCCCTCCCCCCGCTCTCCCACCCACCGGCATGTTTGGCCACTCTCCCTAGCAGCCAGGCCCAGGCGGGGAGCAGAACGGAGCCACTGCTTACGTGGCTGAAGCTGGCAGCTCGAGGTTGCTGCGCCTGTAAGAGAGCCTGGCAGGGGCGGTGGCTGGCCCCAGCCCCTTCTTCTTTCCTGCTCAGGCCGGTTGCTGGGGACAAAGTGAACTGGAGCCCCCCCTTTCCCCTCCAGCATGTTTCCAGCTTGCTCGGCTCCTGGCCCCAGCAGCTGGCCCCAGACAGGGAGCTGGGGGGGCGGGGAGGCAGGCCGCCGCCCCAGCCAGGCTCCCTCTGAGGCAGTTGATGCACTGTACAGGGCAGCGACCCAGAGCAGCCGGCGTGAGAAGCTGGTTCTGCCCCTTCTGCTCCCTGCTAGAGCCTGGCTGCTAGGGACAGCGGCTGAGGACGCTGGGGGGCAGGCACAGTGGGAGAAGGTCAGAGCCCCTCTCCCTCCCCCCCTCCAGTAGGCCAAGCAGAAATCTGGAGGGGCGCTTAACCCCACATGCCCCCCCACCATGCATCATTTATGCCTAGGGTTGCCAACACTCTTGCCCAGCCCCTCCCCATAGGCCCTGCCCATGCCCCACCCCTTCTCGGAGGCCCTGCCCACTCCATCCCCTCCCCTCTGTGGATCGCTGTCCCTACCCTCACTCACTCGCTCATTTTCACTGGGCTGGCTCAGGGATCTGGGGTGCAGGAGGGGGTGAGAGCTCTGTCTGGGGGTGTGGGCCCCAGGGTGGGGCCAGCAATGAGAAGTTCAGAGTGCAGGAGGGGGCTCCAGGCTGAGGTAGAGGGTTGGGATGTGAGAGGGGGTGAGGGCTCCAGCTGGGGGTGCAGGCTCTGGGATGGGGCCAGTGATGAGGGGTTTGGGGTGCAGGAGGGGGCTCCAGGCTGGAGGGGGTGGAGCCAAGGGGTTTGGAGTATGAGAGGGGGCTGTGGACTGAGGCAGGGAGTTGCGGTGTGGGAGGAGGTACAGGCTCTGGACTGGGGGTGCTGGTTCAAGGGTGGGGCCAGAAATGTGGGTTTCAGAGTGTGGGAGGGAGCTCTGGGCTAGGGCAGGGGGTTGGGGTGCGGCGGGGCTGATGGCTCCAGCAGGGGGTGTGGGCTCTGACGTAGGGCAAGGGATGAGGGATTTGGGGTGTAGGAGGGTGCTCTGGGCTGGGATTGAGGGATTCAGAGGGGGATCAGGGCTGGGGCTGGGACTGGCGGTTGGGGCCTAGGAGGGGAGGGGTCAGGGGTGCAGGCTCTGGGCAGCGCTTAACTCAAGCACCTCCCGGAAGCAGCGGCATGTCCCCTCTCTGGCTCCTACGTGAAGGCGTGGCCAGGTGGTTTGCGCGCTGCCCCGTCCTCAGGCACCGCCCCTGAAGCTCCCATTGGCCGTGGTTCTGCTTGGGGCGAGGGTAGCCCCTGGCTGCCCCTACGCATGGGAGCTGGAGGGGGGACATGCCTCGGGAGCCACGTGGTGCGGAAGCTAGCAGGGGCCTGCCAGCCCTGCTGCACAGCACCACCAACCAGACAGTCAATGACCCAGTCAGCAGTGCTGACAGGAGCCACCAGGATCCCTTTTCAACCGGATGTTCCGATTGAAAACCGAACACCTGGTCACCCTAGCTATGCCAATAGCTTCTCAAACATACCAGTTTAAACCAACCAATGGAGAGGTTGGTTTTGACGTTGTGATAAACATCTATGTCCATGCGCTACCCCCTGACATTTGGTGATGGATGTAGAACATACCACATTCAGGGAAAATGAGCATCTCCCCTTTTTTGGGATCCCACCCATAGTACCCAGCTAAGTGTTTGCATATCTGATTTTTCATATGTGGTTGTTTCATGTTTACATCATGCAAACATCAGCACATAACCCTCACCATATAAAGATAGTTCAGAGTTTGCTTCCTACATAGTTCCTGCACAACGATGTAAGCCCCGTATTTAATATTATGGGATTCCTGCTTGGGTAGGCCACTTAATCCAGTATTCTGTGCTAAAAACAGATCTTCCTTGAGCTAACTACATGTACATTTTCAAGAAAAATGTCTCCTTTGGTTGTCAAGATATGTTGCTGATCTGGCCTTTTGCATTAGACCCCAGATTGAGCTTAATGTACAATCCTTAATGCTATTGTGTAATTCGTAACTTCACTCTTGCCCCAGAGGGTGACATGTGCAACATGCTGCATTAGCAGAGGTCACCAAACATTGCATAGACTACCTTAATCATCAAGTTGATCAAAATAAATCCTCCAGCAAATACATATAGAGTGAGCATGACATAACTGCAGCATAAAGCTCCTTTTTGATTACAGGGATCTTGCTATTATTATCAAAATCTGCAAAGAAAAGACAAACAAATGGAAAAATAGCAGCAATTCATCCTGGAATAAATATGAAAAATGTCCTCCTGTTTTGGTGTCATTGGTGTACATAAGTTTAAGGAAAAGCGTGCCTCGCTCACTACAAAAAGGTCAGCTTTCCAGTGATTTGGCTATAGTGTCCTGACGATGGATGTTGAGGTGCCCAAAGAGAAGATCAGAATTTTTAGAAACAATTCAAAAGTTAGCCCCCAGATTTGAAAAAAAAACCTGAATATTTGTCTCTGTACAAAGCCCTAATATATATTTAATTGCCTAAGTATGATCGCATATAATTCTGCTTGTTTCACAAATAGTATGGTCTATAGTAATTTGGGTTTATCTGGGCCCACTTTGAATACATATATGATTTTCTGTGCCTCTGACCAAGTTTTCTTTTTCAATTTCATAGTTTGTACTGTGGTCTTCTAACAGTTCATCAGTTGGGGTTATATTATCCCATTGATACAGACATATGGTTTAACTCCTACTAGCATGAATGGAAGTTATACACATTTGGTTAAATAAACCCTATATACATTCCAATAATCTGGAGGATTATTTACTCATGATAATTAGTTGTCTTTTTACTATTTTCAATGTGTTCTTGTACTACTCTAATGCAAAAACAAGCTCTTTTTTTAACTGCATCAGTGTGTTTTTTGTTTGTCCTGTATTACAGAATCACTAAAGCTTTTAATCACAAAGGGTCAAATCATGTGAAGTCCTCAGACAGTTTTTATTCAGTTTTTATTTAGGCAAGACTCCCATAAACTTCAGTGTAACCCATGCATGAGAATGGGCTAATGGCTTGGTCCTCTGATGGGTGCTGCATACCCTCATTTCTCATTGACTTAAGAGTGTTCAACATCTTCCAGGATGGGACCCTAAATAAGGACTGGGACCAAAGTGTGTTGTAAATGATGTTGTAGGTAATGAAAAGAATGAATACTAAACCCATGCAAATGAATTATCATTATTTGCGGTTTTGTGTATATAATTCTTTAACTCTTTTGACTGTGCCACGATATAATTTCTGAGCAATTTTGGTACTTATTAGCAGCATCCTCTATTTAACTGAAGTCTGTGCCTTCAAAAATTGTTCATAGTTTTCATTAATCAAAGCATTGTATCAAATATGTTCACATTTCTGTGTCTGTTCCTGTTGACAATTCATGTACAGCAGTCTCCTAGTTCATAACGGATATTCTTTGTTTTTGAATTTATTCACTATTCTATTAAAAAATAAACACAACAAACATACAGAGATAATGAATGAAGCTCTTCAAGCACAGTATTATTTGCTGTAGTAACTCTGTAACCAAGGCTAATTCTACAATAAACATGGCAAAAAGAACACACAATTTCAGTCCAACACAAACACCAAAGAGCACGTAGACTGAGCATAAATTAAGGCAGAGGTCCCACGCTTGTTCTTTATGAACTCAATGAGAAAACTCCCATTGACTTCAATGGGAGCAGGAGCTGGCCTATAAATATTCTTGAATATTCAAGCAGTGGTGAACTAAGACTCCAGGCACCTAATAGCTTGTGTTACAAGTGGGTAAAAGACCAACAGCTATTGTGTATAGCAGAAATAACAGATCTGGGTATATAGCACATGAAATCAAATCTCAGAGACATGGCCCATGTTCAGTGTTGGCGGAAGCTGACTTCTTGCCTCATGAAGCGTGATGGAAATGCTGACATAGAAGCAGGTGAGGGTTGCAATTAAATGTCTTTTATACTGTTGTTATCTCATCATAACTATAACCTGTGCATGCCAAATGAACAGCCAGGTATGAACTCTTCTGTAGGAGGCATGTCACTGCATAGGTAATTTTCCTTGATTTGCAATAAAATCTAGGAGCTAGCTCCTTAGCTGTTGTAAATCAGTGTAGTTCCATTAGCTTACACCATCTGAGTGCATGACCCTAGGATTTTATTTAACTCCAACATCATGAAATATTAATTACGCCAAAAAAGGGAATATACTGGCAAACGAGTCTTTCGTAGTCATTAGAATGTTATTAAATGACATGGATGTACTCAACTAATAGAACTCTAGCTTCTAAATTTAAGTGACTTACACAGGCTATACCCATTCCTTAGGCTTTGTCTACACTTTACTCAGCAAAACTTTTTCGCTTAGGGATGTGAAAAACACACACACACACACACACACCCCGACTGACATAAACGTCACCGACAAACACGCTGGTGCAAACAGTGCTTTGTCAGCAGAAGAGCGTCTCCTGCCAACATAGCTACCGCCGCTCACTGAGGGTGGTTTAACTATGCCAGTCGGAGAGTTCTCTCCCGCCAGCTTAGAGTGACTCCACAGGTGAAACTGCAGCAGTACAGCTGTACCATTGCAAGGTCCCTAGTGTAGCCATAGCCTTAGGTAGCTCCACTCCGTAATGTGTAAAAGGAAACATTTGAAACTACTCAAAGAGCAGAGAACATGGACATAATACTTTAATATGGATGAAACCTCATCTCAGGACCGGCTCGAGGCACCAGCAAAGCAAGCACACGCTTGGGGCAGTACAATTCCAGGGGCGGCATTCCGGCCATCCCCCCACCTTTTTTTTTTTTTCGCTTGGACAGTTGCGCTCTTGGAGCTTGGGGTGGCAAAAATCCTAGAGCCGGCCCTGCCTCATGTTATTGTAGTGTGTGAAATGCTCCTGTGTGCAAAGAGCCTGAATGAGGTTGATGTGCCACTTGAGGCACAGGGTGAATTTCACCCATTGAGGAATAACACATGATCTGTGAAATTCAAATAGTGATGTACTAATTTTGTATTGTTTTGAAAAGAGTGAACAAAATTTCATCTTGACTTTTGCTAACAACCTCTGGACCACGATCTAGCCATTAATGATATCTCCAGAACTTCTTGCTAGATTGTTTGTATTCTTGATGGATATATAGTATATTATTAGATGGTTCAGTCCTGCTCCAACTGGGGTCAATAGAAGTATTGTCAAACATTTCTCAGGGAATGGGATTAGGTCAGCAGAAGTTTAAGGACACGCGACTGTAATCGTACAAATAGTGACCCACTATAAAGATTCATTCTTGGGTGGTTGTGCACATCATCTCCCTTTAATGTCAATAGGAGTTGAGGGGGCTCAGTGCACTGCAGCATTGTCCAGCGGTTTGAGCACTAGCCTTGGACTTGAGGGAGCTTCGTTCAATTCCCTGCTCCTCCACCACAGCTTGTGTATGACCTTGGGCTAGTCACTCAGGCCCAGATCCTCAGAGGTCAGTGGGAGTGAGGTGCTTAAATACTTTTGAGGATCTGGGCCTTCGTCTCTCAGTGTCTTGATTTCCTATCTGTAAAAAGGGGATATTGGCATTTCCTTACCTCACAGGGATTATACATTAAAGATTGTGAGGCATTCAGATACTATGGCAGTCACATAAGTAACTAAGATAGATCAATAGACTCTAAAATAGTGGGCAGTTCTAAATTTTCAAAACCTTGTGTGAAGATAAGATAGCATACTGCAGGATCAGCAACACCATAGCCACCCTGTAGCAGAACAGCAGAGGCTTGTGAAAGAATGTTGGTAATGTCTTTTGAAACATTTTTATGTAACCCTTCTGCCCATCAGAGTTGGCAGCAACAAGGGCCGGGTTCAATATCTAGGGGATCCATTCCAATAATACAATGCAAACCAGCTGGAGCCCCCACCCAGTGACCTGGGACAAATATATACCACCCCCGCTGGGCGCCTCCAAGAGGCAATACTTCCCCTCTCGCAAGCACATAGTCTGAGTGTAGCAAAAGCCTTTTAATAACAGAGAGAAATAATGTGGCATTATGTTGGGGAAACACCACCAACAGGATTCATAACACAACCCATGAGCAAAAAAAACCCACCCCAGGCAAATTGGGGCATGCCCTTTTCCCTTTGGCAAAGTCTTTGCCCTTTTCCAGGCAAAGTCTCAAAAGTCCAATGCCCCAAAAGTCTCTGTCCCTGGTCAGGGCAGCCCCAGAGTTCGAAAGTTTATCTGCGGAGCTTTACCTCCCAACCTGGGTGGAAATTGGACGGGGGTAAGAGGCACCTTACATGATCTGAAGCTGACCGCCCCATAGCTCCATAGCAGCGCTCCGCTCTGCCAGCCGCCCCACAAACTCCTTCGCTCAGCTGCGCTCCGCTCCACCAGCCGCCCCATGAACTCCTTCGCTCAGCTCCGCTCCGCCAGCCGCCCCACGAACTCCTTCGCTCAGCTGTGCTCCACTCCGCCAGCCGCCCCAGGAACTCCTTCGCTCAGCTCCACGGCCCACAAGCAGCTCCTGCCATCCACAAACTGCTCCGCGTCAAACTGCTTCACCAGCCGTCCCGCAAACTGCTCCACAATATATCTTCAGGCTCCCCCACTACTTAACACAACACTCAGTGATTTCAGCTCTTAGGTGAATTCAGCTTGTAGTAGGGGAGCCCCAGTGCTGGTGCACCCTTGGCCCAAAGTGAGCTCAGCAGCCTATAACTAGACTTCTAATGAAATCAAAATTAGCTCTGATATTCCACAGTGGAGAGAGGAGGAAGTGCAATTAGCATGTAAGGCCCTCACCAAGGGGCCCATGCCACCAAGTATTAATACTTGTCCCCAGCCTCTCTCCATTCACACAGTTTTGGAACCCATGACCCTTGCCTAGCGAGTGCTACTTAGTTGATGGTGAATCCCTCCATCATAACAAAAGGCCACGTACAGTTCCAAGCACAGTTCCCATAATCAGGGTAATAACAAGTTATTCTTCCTGCCCCAATAACAGAGACACTGGGGATCCCACAGCAGCCAAAGTGACCATTTGGGCAGCTATGGTCTCATTCTAGGCGTGGTGGGTGTGCCTATGCAAATGAGATCAGCCCCTGAAGTTCTTTTCCACAACTTGCCACACCTCACCACCAGATGTCAGGGTGGAGCTCATCCTGACACTGCTTACATCTATAAATTAATATATTTCTATAAACGATGCTGTTGGATGCTATAAAATAACTTACCCTGCAATTTTGAACTCCATTTCACTTTTGGAGCCCACTCTAGACATGTGATTGCTTTAGCCTGAAATCCTACTCATTTATTCTGTTTTATTTAATTTGTATTAGTTGTATGTGAACTTGGAGCTCAGGCCAGCGAAGGATTAATAAAATTTGCTTGAGACAGAGTAATAGCCTTGGGGTTTTCACACAGCTCTGCTAATGCTTCTTGTTCCTGGTGTGTCAATCCCTTCTATTTCAGTCCTAGATCTTTTATTTATGCATGCATGTATGCATTGGCTAGAGTTTAGGATGAAAATCACCAAACTCATTTTCAGTTCTGACCTGAGCCAGAGTTTATAGAGAGCAGACAGCTGCTGGTGTTTACAATAATTCACCCTTATTTTAATGTTGCTATTAATCACAATCTATCAGTTTTACTTGCACATCATTTTTGGCAATATCCACCTGTCTATTATAAAACGATGTATGTGAAATTATGCATTGTACAAACTCTCTCTGCCTTGCTTCTGTGGAGTTAAACTGGAAGAGAGTGCAAGGAACAGAGCCCATGGAAAACTGTACGCTTCTCGTGGGCTTTTGGAATGTGAATAGGCTGAATTCAGTTGACTAAAGCAGTAAGAAAGAAAACAAAACATGGCTTCTGGGAAACCAGCAGAAGGCTCTCTCACCTAACACCTCTCTTTAATATGATACGCTTTTTTCTTCCAGGATCCTACAAACTGTCTCTTACAACAGTCAAATGCTTCTGAACTAACCAAACTATTGTTAGTTTGTATAATTCTCTTCTCTTCTCCCCATGAGGAAGCAGAGCTCATACCCTGTATGATGAAGGAAAAGACCCAGAATCCCCTGCAATAAATGAAGTACAGCTTACCAAGGAAAGTGCTAGCAGGAACAGTCTCTTAAATGGATATCTGCAGTGACCACTAGTTGACCAGTGAAGGCATGAAATAGCCTTCCAGGATAGTACAGGTCAGGCCAGGTTGAAATAGTTGTTATCTGAATATTTGTTGATCAAAATGTTTTGCCAACTTTGTGATAAGATGCAGTAGATATTATTGTACCAGTTGGTGACTGTGGGCAGATTCAGGGAAACCCAGTGGTACTTTTAGGTAAGCCTAAGCCTTGTTGCAAGAAAAGGTAATGAGCCCAGTTCATTTTAAAACTTCTGCAGCACAGTACAGAGAAAAACTTTCATCAGTGTGGATGGGGGGGGGGAACCAACCAGAAAAAACAGCTCCGTAGAAGAGCATTGGTGTTTTTATACATTTCTAAAAAAAAGTTTCTCCATGCTGATTTTAAAAGCATAGCATTTCATCCAGTTACTTTTCACTTTTCATAGGTTTTATGGTAAATGACTTACAGAATATAACTCAGGTATTTGCTATGTATTTCTTTATCAGTTCACTGACTGATAATACGGCAATTAAAGTGGAATTTTATGTCAGTAAATAAACCCTTTTTGCTTGATTTCCCTTAGCAGTAGCAAAAGAGGACAACATATGAATGAGAAATGCTAGTACATATTCCAACTGTTCTTTGCTTGAGCCTTACTTTTCCTTTCCTCTATTATATGCCACCCTCCACCTTTTACCAGACATTCATTTAAAAAAAAACCTCCACACACTTACTAGGATAGAACAAAGAACAGATGGTGGAGCGTCTAAGAAGGGAAAGAAATATGGTTGTCTGCCTAAAGAAATGGATAGTAAACATCTAAGTCTCTAAATGTCTTTGTCCAACGAAAGCCTGGGGTCAGAGGACCTGAGTATAGGCAATTGCTATAGTGCTACAGTGGGAGCTGGCAAAATGCCTTTTCCTGCTGTAATAATAAAGATAAAATGAATCAACCATATAAAGATAATTTGCATAAGCACATAAAGATTAGAACCAGGGAAAGGTAGAAAGGAAGAATTACTTATCTGAGGGCTCAGTCAAATCTACTCTGCAGTGACCTATGTCTCTTTCCCCTCCTATTATGCAGAACACAGTCCTTCTTCCCTGGAGAATTAAATGAGTTTCCCCACTTTATTCTTTCTGTCTTTGAACACTAATGAGTGGTGAATTTAGAGGGAGTTAAAGGCTCAGTTCTCATTGAATTTCATTCCTGTCAGAGCACTTGGATCTATGTGTCTATTTGCACTGCATTATTGAATTTACCTTAAGAATTTTACAGTATGTTTCCTTTGCACTTTTTTAGTTCTTTCCATCCATGTATCCTGATTCTCAACGTTAAGTAATCTAACCTCACAACAACACAATGAGGCAGAGGTAGTCAATAGGTGGACTGGGGGCCAAATCCGGACTGCCAGATGCTTTAGAACAGACCCCAAAATATTTTTTTGTTATTTTTATTTACTTATTATTACCATTATTATTTTTTATTATTATTTTCTCTGGAATTTGGACCTTGCCAAAAAATAATTGCCTACTCCTGCTATGAAGAATCATAGAATCATAGAATAACAGGGTTGGAAGGGACCTCAGGAGGTCTTCTAGTCCAACCCCTGGCTCAAAGCAGGACCAATCCCCAACTAAATCATCCCAGCCAGGACTTTCTCAAGCCTGACCTTAAAAACCTCTAAAAAGAGAGATTCTACCACCTCCCTAGGTAACCCAGTCCAGTGCTTCCCCACCCTCCTAGTGAAAAAGTTTTTCCTAATATCCAACCTAAACCTCCCCCACTGCAACTTGAGACCATTACTCCTCGTTCTGTCATCTGCTACCACTGAGAACAGTCTAGATCCATCCTCTTTTGAACCCCCTTTCAGGTAGTTGAAAGCAGCTATCAAATCCCCCCTCATTCTTCTCTTCTGCAGACTAAATAATCCCAGATCCCTCACCCTCTCCTCATAAATCATGTGTTCCAGCCCCCTAATAATTTTTGTTGCCTTCCGCTGGACTCTTTCCAATTTTTCCACATCCTTCTTGTAGTGTGGGGCCAAAACTGGACACAGTACTCCAGATGAGGCCTCACCAGTGCCAAATAGAGGGGAATGATCATGTCCCCCGATCTGCTGGCAATGCTCCTACTTATACAGCCCAAAATGCCGTTAGCCTTCTTGGCAACAAGGGCACACTGTTGACTCATATCCAGCTTCTTGTCCACTGTAACCCCTAGGTCCTTTTCTGCAGAACTGCTGCCTAGCCGCTCGGTCCCTAGTCTGTAGCAGTGCATGAGATTTCCGTCCTAAGTGCAGGACTCTGCACTTGTCCTTGTTGAACCTCATCAGATTTCTTTTGGCCCAATCCTCTAATTTGTCTAGGTCCCTTTGTATCCTATCCCTACCTTCCAGCGTACCTACCACTCCTCCCAGTTTAGTGTCATCTGCAGACTTGCTGAGGGTGCAATCCACACCGTCCTCCAGATTGTTAATGTCTGATTATCCTCATTTTCCAGATGAGGAAGTTGAGGCACGGAGAGTTTAAGTGTCTAAGATCACACAGGACAGAACTGAACCCATCCCTCTTGACTCAAAATCCTGTACCTCCGTCACAAGACCATCCTTCCTCCTTGGTTTGTATTTTTTTCTTAAGCCATTGGTCTTCCTTTCAAAGCTCGCAGATCTGCCATGAATGCTGAGACTGCACAAGTACAGTTCTAAAGTAGAATATTCAAATGTACAAACCCCATACATAATAATTGTCAGGTAAGTTACATTTTCCAGAGCTACCCGCAAGCCCTAGATTGTGCTTCTGCAGTAGCTCTGCAGTGTCCCAACTGTGTGGAGTTTGGAGGGCGGGGAGTGGGAATGGGTTTCTGCTCCCAAACCTAAAGAGGAAAAACTGGCAGTTTACACAACTTGAAACTATATTAATTTGTGCTGCTGTCCCTCTGTGCTGTGGAACCTTCTTGTGGGGACATTGTGGGGAGGGAAGTGGAGTGTCCAGGAGCACTATTCCTGCAGAAGCCCTACTTGCCAGAGATCATGCAGCAATACAGAGGCAAAGGGCATCCACAAAGATGCTCTCTGTCTCCTGCGAAGCCCCTGAGATATGAGAGTTCAGGGGGTTGAACATCCAGCTTTTTCCATGGAGCACACAAACTCCACATCCATATGGGACAACATATAGGAAAATCCACAAGTCAAAACTGAGAGCACTCTCCCACTCGCCCTTCCCAATGCAGGTTCTTCCCATAAAGAAGCAAATGCGAGGGCCCTAAAACCATGAAGAAAAGCTTTCAGGAAGAGAAACATCTTCTTCACAATGAACATATAATAATCTCAGATGCTATGAAGGCCCAAAGCTCCTCTCATTATACATAAGACACAGGAATGTTGCCTCCCCTCCCCTACCTCTTAAAAGCTTCCCTGCACCTTTACAGTTTTTGCAGCTGTCTGTAGTAACTTTGATTTACAGGGCTTAAAGAGGTTTTGGCTTTGCCCTGACTCCTCTCACATTTCCAAAGACAGCACAGACCCTTCTTTGATTTTGCAGGTAGTCTGAGGTTCTGCATCGGACCATAATAGTACTATGTGCTGGTTTGGCAGCATAAGAGGTTTTAGTTTGTATATAAAATTTGGAAATGGATTTTATAGTAAATGGCAACAATTTTGGCATGCAAACCAGGGGATAAAATGTCTTATAGCTATGACTTGTGAGGCAGAGAATACCCAAGACCCTGCTCATAAGTATTTATTTCTCCAGTATTTTTTTATTCTAGTTTTCCAGAAATGTTGATTTTCTAACTATTAGATTCTTTTAATGTATTATTTTTGCTTGATTTTCCTTTTTTTTCTTTTAGTTATATGACTGTAAATTACTTTACATACAGGGGTTTATTGAATTAAGCAAAGAAGCACTTAGGATAGTCCAACATATTCTACTTCTTAAATTTGAATTAACTTAATCTAAGATTTGCTTTTGGCCACAAGAATAATACAAAGACTGAACAATGTGTGACAGAGCCTTTGTGTAAAAGGTCATCCTGCGGCAAACAATTCTTTAATACCTGTTCAAAAGTAAGATGCCTACATACTACAAGCTATAAATTTCAACATTACAATTGCAGCTTCATGATTCAACACTTCTGGCCAAATGCTAGCAGGGCGCTGCACAGAGAAAAAAACCAGCACAGGGAGCATGGAGTGGAAGTTTTCCACTCTAATCTTGACTTCCCCTACATCCACAGAGAAGCATATTATTTATGACAGGAATTATAAATGATCATTTTAAGGTGGAGCCTTAGCATTCGGGTCATGATCTATTTGTGGGTGCCTCCTGACCCTAACAGAACCTGTGTGCCAACAAGTGCGCTCTGACACATTATTCATGCTTTCAGCAGGGCACAGGAGGGCATGTAACCAATGACCCAGAATGTGAGTATGCATCAGTGCTTATGATGTGCACCTTCTTGGAATAATGAGCACACTGAGTTGGAATATGATCCTTCAGATCTATCTACAGGAATACAAAATCGGAACAGATTTGTGTGGGATGTTAAATATTTGGATTCAAGTCGCTGGTCTCTCACTAGCATTCAGAGACAGTATGGAAAGATGTGTTGACAGCTGACATCTATGCCTTAATTTACACTGTCACATGCTTGGACAAGCCTGGTGCAGTCACATTTTCCCCTCGGGTTTTTAATTCCAGCAACCCAAAAGTCCCTTTAACGTGCCCACCCCTTCTCTTATCAGTTGCTGTCCTTGGCCAGTTCAGTCCCAGAGTTCAGAGATGCATCTGCAGAGTTCACCTCCCACCCTCGGGCGGGGAGGGGGTAAGGAGGCACCTTACTCGCTCTGCTGCTTGGGCACTCACTCGCCGCCCCTCTCTGCAAGGCTCTGCTCTGGCACTCTCTGCCAGCTGCCCTGCTGGCCACTCGCCACGCCTCTCCACCAGCTGCGCCTCTCCACCAGCTGCCCTGCTGGTCACGCTTCTCATCCAGCCATGCCAAGATGTCTTCAGGGTCCCCCACTTAATACAGCTCTTAGTGATTTCAGCTGTTAGTGGGGGAGCCTTGCTGCTGGTACACACTGGGCAGTCTCTTGTGTCAGAGACACTGCCCCAAAACAGGTCTAATACTTAGACCCAGGTATAAGTGATTTGAGCTCTGCGGCATGTAACAAGACTCTCACTGAGTCTAAATTAGCTCTGTTATTACACAGTGGAGAGAGGAAGGGTCAAATGGTGTCTGGGGCCCTTAGGCAAAACACACACCACCTGGTACAAGAACCTGTCCCTACCCTCTCTCAACCCACTGGGCTTTGGAACCCATGTCCCCTGCCTAGTGAGTGTCATTTAACTGAGGGTGAGTCCCTCAATCGGGAAATGCCAAGCAGAGTTCTGCTGCCCTGGATTCACACAACAAGGATAACAACACTTTATTACTCCTGCCCCAATAATAGGGAGACTGGCTATGTCAAAAGAAAGCTTGGGGTCAGAGGAACTGAGTATTGGCAATTTCCATTTGTGCTACAGCGGGAGCTTAGTATGCTGGCAAAGTCCCTTTTCCTGCTGTAATGACAAATGAATCAGCCATATAAAGATAATTTGCATAAGCACATAAAGATTAAAACCAGGAAAAGGTAGTAAGGAAGAACTACTTATCTGAGCGCTCAGCACTACTCTGCAGTGACCTAACTATGTCTCTTTCTCCTTCTATTATGCAGAACACAGTCCTTCCCTGAAGAATTAAATAAGTTTATTCTTTATTCTTTCTGTCTTTGAACATGCCAGCCAAAAGTGACTATTTGGGCAACCAATCCCATCATGCAGATCACCTGATCAGCTCCTGAAGTCCTTTTCTACAGATCACCACTAGATGTTAGGGGAGAATTCATTCAGACTCTGCTTACACTAAAAATCATGAACTTAATAAAGACACCGGATTTATGGCTCATTACAACAATCTATAACCCATTAACTATAAGGTGACGGGTCATCCCTGTACTAGAACCTGATTAAGCCACATGCATTGAATAGTTATTCTTGTGCTAGGCTCCAACCAAACCACAAACCAGGAGGTAGTCTGGTGACTCTCAGAGCAGATGTATAAGCCACTGTCAGAAACTGTGATGAGGATGTGGGGCCTAGTGGCCGGATCTGTGGCAGTTGGGCCTAATGGTCAAAACCAGGGGGTCAGAGCTGGAGTCAGGAGTCCACAGCAGGATTGAAGCAAGGCTGGAGCAGGACTAGGAATGTGGCTGGAGCAAGAGCAAGTCTAGAGCAGACTAAGACTTGTGATTCTGTTATCAGGCAGGGGAGAATTCCAAGCCATGAAGTGACACTCAGCAGACTGAGCTGCTGTTTCTCCTGTGAAACTTATATACCTGCCCGGAGGGTCATCAAACCAGCTCCTGGCTTGTGGACTGGCTGGAGCCTAGCACAGGAATGACTCATCAGTGCATGTGATTTAAAAAGGCTCTTGTTCAGGGATGACTTGAAGGTCCACCAGGTTAATCTGTTGAATGATCCCTTAGGGATGTGTAGTTTCCTTGAGGGTCAAGAGGTATACAAGTGTTGAGTTGAGAGCTATACCCTGTCTCTGACAGCCATGGGAGGATGGTCCTGTTGATGGTCAGCGTATTGTTTGTAATCCTCCTTGGCAGAGTTTAGGTGTGATTTTAATTCCTCTTGATTGCAGTGGACATGTTGAATCAAATCAGAGGCCACATGGACATGGGAGAACAGCAATACAGATGTATGAAATGAGGGGTAGAAGCAATAACTGGCATAGAAAGGACTGTGGCAGATTGATCTGTGATCAGAGTTATTGTAAGCAAATCTGGTGAAAGGCAAAAGTCAGAGCCAGTCATCTTGATGATAGTTGATGAAGCAGCAGAGATATTGTTCTAGAACAGTGGTTTTCAACCTGTGTTCCGGATTTAATTGACCCACCCAATTCAGTAGTTCATTGATCAATGGAAAGGCATATTTACTCTTGATAGTGATACTGTTCAGCACATGATAGTTTATGCAGAGGCACAGAGTGCCATCCTTGTTTTTGACAAACAGGATTGGGGCCTCAGCAAGGGACATCGAAGGGTGGATAAAATTCTTCACTAGATTTTCATCAAGGAGAATTCTGGGACAGTTGTAGGGCCTGTGTGGGGGCAGAGCACTGGCATTTCTTTTATTGAATACAACCACAAAGTCCTTATATTTTGTGGGGATTGGTGAGTGATCTTCACTTGGAGCCTGCCATTTGCAGAAAATGGTGGCCTTGCCCAGATTGCATCTAACATCCTCGACATCAGGTTGGACTAGGCACTGATGCTGACAATAATCAGACTCAAATTGCATTTCTCATGTTCTCCAGGAAATGCCCAAATTGTGAACGTAGAGCCAGGGGATGCCAAGCACGAAGGACTCACTCCACTTCCCAACCAGGTTAAATCTCAGGATTTTCTGGTGGTCTTCAATTACAGCTTGGAGTGGTGCAGTCTCATAGATGATGGGGCCCAAGGACAGCAAGCTGCCAATGATTGCCTCCACTAAGTCAGGGGTGCGCTTTCTGTACACCAGCATCTCTGCTGTGCACCTGATTCTGTAAGACACTCTTTCTGTAAGGATGAATTTTCTGTTCTTTATCTACTTCTTGTCTTATGTTTTCTTCCTGTTTTTCTCCTCCAGTTTTCTCCTTTTGTCTCTCGTCTCCTCTCCTCCCTCTTGTTTTATTCCTCTTCCCATTGTCTTGCTGTCCTTACCTCCTTGCCCCTGTCACCCCATTCCTTATTTTCTCCCTCGAATAGCTCTGTAGTGCATTCACAGATACAGCTGATCACCCTCATGTGGATCTTCCCATGCCTCCAAGGATATACCAAACTGGAAACCCTCACCATATATAGCAAAGTGGTGGGGTTGTTTGGGTGGGTGTTTTGTTTTGTTTTTGCTTTGTTGGGGTAGGGGTGGGAGGCTGTATTGCACTAATGTACCTCTAGTAAACTTAGGAAAAAATAAATGTTTTCACTGAAATTCAAAGCCAATTTATTTAAAATAATTACATTCATATTGGAATTGGATTTGTACATATTTTTTCTTTTACAAAAGAAAATATTAGGCATATGCACATTTACAAATACCTAAATGTTACACATAGACTGATACTGCCCCTTTAATAAAGTTTAGGTGAACTTAGGAGTTACTTAAGCCTGGCAGTAATCTTTCAAGTTCCTGTTTTGTGTAAATACCACTAACTTAGCTGGAATGATTACAAATCATATTATTGGCATCATTTCATATAGAGGGTGGAGCAGTAACCGTAAACTTTGTAAATGGCAAGATTCAACACATTCAAGTAGAAAAATATTCAGAAATATCTCAAATTACTGTGTCCACATCAGCAAACTGTGATACATTTTTCTAATGGCTGCAAGCAGATATGATTCAATGTTACTTATTCTCACTTTAACATTCTTATTGCCATGCTGCCCTGCATCTCAACTCTCCTTTGTAAGGATCACTAAAAGAGACATTCTTCATTTTAGACTCAAATTTACTTCCATCCCACACAAAAACAAACTTTCCTGTCTCTTCTGTTATGGGAAGATGTTGTCTCCTTTTGTCCAAACCAAAAACATGGCCTCTCTTCCTGACTCTCCTCATGGATGTCTAGCTATTAGCTCAAACTCAACATGGCTAAAACAGAGATCTAGCTCTGATGCAGGGAACAGAACCTATGTTTACACCATGCCGCAGTGCAGATTACGGGGGTGTGAACTGCAGAGTGTACCAAAGTGTTGCGGTGTATTTCCTCCATGTAGGTGCTGCTGGCCCAAACTAAAAGATACTTAGTTCATATTAACACAGTCCTCTTCAAACAGGAGTTTGTTAACACAAGCTAGGTACCTTTAGTTTTAGTTCATGTTAACACCATGCGCACAGGGCAGTTACAGTGCAGAACTCTGGTGTGCACTGCAATTCACCGCCCTGTAGTCCAAACTGCAGAGCCGGGTAGACAAGCCTTTAATCTCCCCCCACAAAACCCTTCCCACTATCTGCTTTCTCAATCACTGTGGACAAGACCAGTATCTTGACTGTCAGTCGGGGTTTGACTAGATTTGACAGTTTCAGATCAACTTGATTTCTGGAGAGAGAAACTGTTTTGCTTCCACATACAAAACTGTTTTTGGTTTCTTTTTTTCAAATTAATTGATGTCTCACCCTCCTCTAATTAATCCACTTTGGAAGCAAGTTACCACATTTGGGATATATTTTCCCACAATAAGGTAGGTGTGGACACATCCCCATTATAATTAAACTGCTCTGCCTCAGCCATCTGCTCCTGGAACTCGGTCCACTGCTGCAACAAAGAAAAGGAGCTCTGCTAGGGTACAAAAATATCAGGGACAATAACAGGACCTCTGGCAGAGCTTGTATGGCCAGTATCTACTATGAGGAGTTGTGCTATATTTTTGAAAGGAAGGCCACCATCAAACACTGGCATGTTGTGGACTTCACTGAGGATGCCCCCATGGACATGAACCAGGATACATAGCAGGAGATTGACCCAGACACCCAGGATCTCTTCAATCCTCTAAAAAGTAAAGCAGAGACAGTACCAAAGACCGAGGAGATCCCTGAATCACAGGTGGAGAGCCAACCTGACTGCTGAAGAGGGGACTTCTTCCAAAAAGTATGATGTGTTATATTACAATACAAATGTGCGGGGTTATTTAAATAACTTTGTTCCGGGTACTGTCAGGGCACCACCATGTTTGGCTAGACTTTCTCCGCCTCCTCAGATTTTAGCTGTGGTGTATTGAAAATTTTGTTAAAACTAAAAGCTCTCACTTTAATTTTTAAGGGATTTCCTGGTCCTGTTTGCAGGCTAAGGAAGCATGTGATCTGAATCAGCCTGAAAGAAGCCAGCCTAGATCAACTTGGATTGAGTTGTGCCTTTCTGCCTGCTTTGTCTCTCTCTCTCTCTCTGGTTTTGGTTCTTGTGTGCTAGAGTTCTGGATTCTAAGAAAGTAATGTTATGTGGCAACCTTCCAGAAAAACATAAAATACTCTAACTTCTCTGTTGCATCCGATGAAGTGAGCTGTAGCTCACGAAAGCTCATGCTCAAATAAATTGGTTAGTCTCTAAGGTGCCACAAGTCCTCCTTTTCTTTTAACTTCTCTGTGTGTATGCTGAGAACATAACATTACATATCCCCTCTGCCAAATACAGCTGCGCTAGAGAATTTCAAAGCTCCATACAAATTATTCATCTGAAATATCAAATTCTAAAAGCATCAGGAGTAAACGTTCTTGATCCCTGTGACCCTAAGAGCCCCTTTATGCCAACTGGCAAATGGCACATCCAACAAACTGTTGTCACAATATTTAGCCAAACAGCATCATCTAAGGTATCATATCATATAAAAACCGGTGAGACACCCGTCATGGAAATCATTGTGTGACACGTGAATGGGTTGTGTACGAAGAGTTTTGTAGGTATGCTGGTAATATGGTCTTAACACATTGTGAAGGTAGCTGGTAAGTTTATTCTAGAACGTTTCCATTGTAAATCAAGCAAAGGCAGTGCCGGAGACAAGGGAAGTTCATTTGTACCTTTCATTTCTACCTGAATCCACATGAAAAGTAAATTAAGAGGGAGCAAGGATGGCATCAGCTTCCTTCAGCACAACCAGCAAGGGAGAAAAACTTTCTCTGGGAGCATGTTTGTTTGAAAGTCTTCTTGGAGTGAGACCTCCCCAGGTTAGCCCAGCTCGTTGAAGAAAAAGGGCGGAGGGCTGCTTTGCCAGAGAGAGAAACGGGCAGCGGCTGAGGGAGTGAGAGAAATATAGCACACACCCTGCCTTCGCCCTCTCCCGTCCCTCGGGGTTCACGATTTGACTCCCAACCCGCTCGCAGAGCCAGCGCCCCGCCTGCGACACGTGACCGCCTCCAGCCGCAGCCGCAGCCGCAGGCTCAGCCTCGAACGTTGCCCCGTTGCCCGCGCCTCGCCCCCGCTCCGCGCCCCGCGCGCTGATTGGCCGGGCCGGCGCAGCGTGTCGGCCGGCGCCCCCTTCCCTCTCCCCGCCCCTGGAGCCCAGAGTGGAGCCACGCGCCGGTTACGTACGCAGGCAGAGAGGGCGCTGGAGACGCCGGGGAGCGTTCTGCCCTCCAGCCCGCGGCCAGGGTCGCCTAGGAGACGCGCGGCTCGCGAGCGGCTCCCATGGCTGCGTCGCACCGAGTGGTGCTGGGGCCGCTGGTGGGTTCGATCGACCAGGGCACCAGCTCCACGCGCTTCCTGGTGAGTGACCCGCCCCACGCGGGCTCCGCCTGCGGCTGGGGCGGCGCGGTGCCCTGGCACGGGAGGCCGCCCGCGGCCGGCCGGTGCCCCCTGGCTCTGCCCGCGGCGGCGGCTGCTGCTGCGGCGGCGTCCAGTGCGCCTCTGGCCCCGTGGCGGGGGCCGCCCCCGGGGAGACCCACCGGTCTCTGCTCGGAGACCCGCCGCCCCGCCTGTGGGCATGGGGAGCTGGCCAGCAGCACCTCTGGTAGGCGGCGTGGTAGCCGGGCCTCGTTGGGTATGTCCACACGGAGCCCTGGCTCAGACTCCGGTTTGACCTCCCTTGGAGAGACCAGCAAGCCCTCCCTGCCATCTGCACGTAAATCACTCTGACTCGGACCTGCAGTCCCAGGTGCCTGCTTAGGGGTGGGTCAGAGCCTGAGTCCCCTTGTGAATTGGGTCCAAGCCCTGTCACTTTGCAGGCCGGTGTTACAAGGTCTAGGTAAAAAGAAAAGGAGGACTAAGGTGCCACAAATCCTCCTTTTCTTTTTCGCGGATACAGACTTACACGGCTGCTACTCTGAAAGGTCTACGTAGTGCCCTATGGCCGAGTTAGCAGCACTGTGAGAACTGGGTCTAGCAGTTGTAAACCTAGGTTCACAATGTTGTATGGGTGATCAAGCGTGGGTTTGGAAACACTGGTACACTACCATAGCGCTTGGGTCAATTGACTTAAACTCGTAGGCTTCGGGGCTAAACATTGCAGTGTAGACATTCAGGCTTGGACTGGAGCCTGTACTCTGAGACCCTCCCTTTTTGAGGTGTCTCAGTGTCTGGACTCCAGCCTGAGCCTGAAGGCTACACGGCAGTTTTTAGCCGTGTGAGACCACATCAGCTCTGGGTCCCATGGACCTGGGCTTAGTGTGCAGCGCACCGTTGAATCCACTAGGTGTTTCGCCACTGAGTTCAGAGGCTGCAGGATTCTCCCCATGGCTCTGATTCTCTGCGGCTACATTGCACCTTGTGTTGTTGCTGACACCTACGAAATGTTACTTTTCTGATTTGGAAGTGGCTTACATCCACTGTGAACCTAGCCAATATGTGTGGATGTGAAATGTGTAAACCAGGTGTCCGCACAGAATCCGGTCCCATGGCTTGCCTTAAAGTTACTGATGATGTGTAGTGTAAAATAGCACAGTGACTCAACTGCACTGCCACTCTGAAGCCTGTTTCTGCCTGTATGAATAATGACTCCTGCTAATGCCATGGGTAGGCCCTAATTCTGCGAAGACTTAGCTTTACACACTGAGAAGTTCTAGTGACTTAAATGGACTTTTCACAGTGCATAAAGTTTAAGCATATGTGTAAGTCTTTAGTCTACAGGTCTTCGATAGGTCCTCAAATGATAAAGATAATTAAAGGCCCTGGTATGCACCATAGCTTAACTAAAATATATTTGCTCTGAAAGCTAGTGCACAAAGCTTAAGGCCAGTAATGGTTCTTTTATTTTATTTAAAAAGCCAAATTGTGAGTTATTTGTGAGGGTGATTTCCGAATTGGTTGTCAGCTTATTTCCCAGAATTAATTATCAGCTTGTTTCCCAGAGCAGAAAGTGAAACTAAATTGTAGAGAAGGGAATTGTAAAAATAAATTAATGGATTATTTAATAATAACCTCGTTTAATTGCAAAATGGAGGCCCCAGCCATTTGGGTGCTGTTATAATATAAACCTTCATTCAACCTTCCCACCATCACACTGCATGCAGAGCTTCCCTTGAATCTCACTGGTGATCTTATGCAAAAATTGTGGACTCAGCATATTTTTGTGAGTAGGAATGAGTTTTAAATTATGTAAATTGCCTATAAATGTTTTGTTTCTGATCAACAGAGTGGAAGAGTGTTGGACTATTAGAGATCATAGTAGGCTAAAAAAAATGTGGGAACTAATCATACAGAGAGACTGAAACTTACTATATACAAGGTGCTGCCAAATGCACAGAGTATACAAGCTGGGGGGGGGGGGGGGGTGTGGAATATTCTTGTTCTTGCAGGTTGCCAAAAAAAAATTCCTAAATTGAATCTATTCCATGCAGATGAGTTGCTGAAGAGGGAGACTAGTCTGGAATTGAGTGTCATCTTGACCGATGTGAAAATTTATTTCCCCTTGCCCTTTTCCTTATAGAATTGTCAAATGACAAAATAAAATCTGGGCGTGGAAAGGAATTCTAGACTTGCAGCTGAGGATTGTCCCTTGTGGTGGCAATAGATGCAGCTACCTTGCAAGTGCCAACTAGGAAAATGAAAATATGGAAAAACTTAACCTAATTTCAAGTGTTAATCTGCTTTATTTGTACCAGTAAGTTTATTTGGCAAAAGCTCCTTTTGAGTAGACTTAAGAGACTTACCCAACTTCAAAATTCCCTTTTTTTTTTTTTAAATCAACTTTAGTTACATGTAACATGTCAGGTTACTTTATAAGGATTGGAGAAAGTCTGTTTTGTTTTGTTTTTAAATGTCTCCTTTTGACAGCATTTTGTATATAGTCAGACTATCATTCACTCTTGTGAGATTAGTTTCCTCTTCTGGTTGTATTATAAACACACAAAGAAGAGGAAAATATTTTTAAAAAACAGAAGTGTGATTGTAAATTTCCAGGAATATATAGGTGCAGGTGTAGAACCTGCAACCACTCCTAATTCTTTTTTAATTTAAAAAATTGCAAAATGTAGCTGTTTTCTTAAAATAGCGGTGTGATTGAAATATTACAAAAATAAAAAGTGCCATGAACTTGAATGTCAAGAGATCTCCTTTTACCTCAGTGAGCAGAGAGTTAACTCATAAACACCAACATTGTGAAAATAGTATAGAGGGACCTATGCTCTACTGCACCATTCGCTCAGAAAAAATGTATATGCATAAAATAACACTAAATGGGGGGGGGGAGACTTGCTGAGGGAACATACCATTTTACAAGGGAAATGTTTCATGTACCAGTCTACTGTTACAAATCTAGTGTTCTGTTAGTCTGTTTTTTCACTAGATCTAGCCTCTTCTTACCTGTCCACCTTAATGTCTTGGCTTCTATGCTTGTTTTCATCTTCATGTATGTCTTTCCCTATCATTTCCAACTGTTTTTCTTTCTTTTTATGTCTGCATCATCCATCTCAGTAGGAGGCAACAGTTACTTACCTTGCTTATGCCTATTATTAATACAGAAGCACTTGTAGCAGCGGTGTGACTATTACTCTGGCCACGTGATTTTAGGCAACTTCCAAGTGATATTTGCTATTGTCAGGAGTAAAGATATGGTCATGGAGTTAAAATGCTGTGCCATTCTCTTCCTTGGGTGAGTGAGAAGAATGTGTGTGAATCCTACATTGCATTTAAACCTTCTGGATACCACTAAAAGATATTCAAAGCATGGGTGGAAAAATCAGGTAGACAAAACAAATGCTCCTAGATGGATTAAGATGGTACCTTGTGATACGTCCTGACAATTACTTTAGCAAAGCTTTTGACACGGTCTCCCACAGTATTCTTTCCAGCAAGTTAAAGTAGTTTGGGCTGGATGAATGGACTATAAGGTGGATAGAAAGTTGGCTAGATTGTCGGGCTCAAAGGGTAATGATCAATGGCTCCATGTCTAGTTGGCAGCCGGTATCAAGTGGAGTGCCACTAGGGTCATTCCTCGGGCCGGTTTTGTTCAATATCTTCATTAATGATCTGGAGGATGGTGCGGATTGCACCCTCAGCAAGTTTGCAGATGACACTAAACTGGGAGGAGAGGTAGATACGCTGGAGGGTAGGGATAGGATACAGAGGGCCCTAGACCAATTAGAGGATTGGGCCAAAAGAAGTCTGATGAGGTTCAACAAGGACAAGTGCGGAGTCCTGCACTTAGGACGGAAGAATCCCATGCACCGCTACAGACTAGGGACTGAATGGCTCGGCAGCAGTTCTGCGGAAAAGGACCTAGGGGTTACAGTGGACGAGAAGCTGGATATGAGTCAACAGCGTGCCCTTGTTGCCAAGAAGGCCAGTGGCATTTTGGGCTGTATAAGTAGGGGCATTGCCAGCAGATCGGGAGACGTGATCATTCCCCTCTATTTGGCACTGGTGAGGCCTTACCTGGAGTCCTGTGTCCAGTTTTGTGCCCCACGCTGCAAGAAGGATGTGGAAAAATTGGAAAGAGTCCAGCGGAGGGCAACAAAAATGATTAGGGGACTGGAACGCATGACTTATGAGGAGAGGCTGAGGGAACTGGGATTGTTTAGTCTGCGGAAGAGAAGAATGAGGGGGATTTGATAGCTGCTTTCAACTACCTGAAAGGGGGTTCCAAAGAGGATGGATCTAGACTGTTCTCAGTGGTAGCAGATGACAGAACGAGGAGTAATGGTCTCAAGTTGCAGTGGGGGAGGTTTAGGTTGGATATTAGGAAAAACTTTTTCACTAGGAGGGTAGGGAAGCACTGGACTGAGTTACCTAGGGAGGTGGTGGAATCTCTTTTTTTAGAGGTTTTTAAGGTCAAGCTTAACGAAGTCCTGGCTGGGATGATTTAGTTGGGGATTGGTCCTGCTTTGAGCAAGTGGTTGGACTAGAAGACCTTCTGAGGTCCCTTCCAACCCTGATATTCTATGATTCTATGAAAAGGAAAAATAAAGTAAAATTTAGCACAACTGCAGACTGTCACCTTTTGTCCCTTAAACTTATTTCATTCTTTGTCAGTAGGTACTTTCTTTGTGTCTGTCAAGTGGCAGCCCTGGAAGCAATAGTTTATGGGGGAGGACTTTTTAGTCCCTCCCCTTTTTACCAAAAATCCTAGCTGTTTGACTTCAAACACCCTTTTCTACCTCTTTTTAGAGGCTGATGATTAAGTTTTTATGAGGGTTTTGTTTTCTTTGCCAAACGGCAAAAGGCACAACTTAAACCAACAAAACTGGTTTAACTTAAAAACAAAACTTTTTCAGAATAACAGGGAGAATCACATTAAAACAAAAGAAATGGCATATCTAACATATTGCTTGACACACCTTAGAGATTTTTTTTTGTAAATATGACTTCATTAAATTTGTTGCAGCATTGACTGTACAGCTATACAATTAAAGATGTATGCAATAAAATTGTTTAAGGGAGAATGCTGGTTTAATTTTTCAATAATTTGTTGTAAGACTACCTGTACATGACGAGAGCTTTGCAACACCTTTAACCAGACTTTTGTGATTAAATCTCAGTGTTAGTAAAGTAGAAACTACATATAGACAATGCTATACAAGAGAGCATGGAGATATATAAAGTATCTTAGAGGTCACCAAGGGATCATCAAACTAGCATTTTTTTGCACTGGAACTTCCTCAGGGAAGGATTTCCCTCGCCCTGTGATAGGTAGATTCAAGAAACTGGTAAACTTTATTCACTGCAAGGAATATTCACCCTCTCATCCTTCCAATGCTCAGCCTGTGTCACATCCCTCCTCTTGTCTCCAATTCCTTCCTCAGTTATAGTCTGTAATCCTGGTTTGAAAGATGTTACAGAACTCACCAGGCAGATGTTACATTGGCATTTCAATAATTTAGTGTTTTATCAGGTGTTCCATAGCAGGATGGGCATTCAGCAGTCTTTTCTGCATATGGTGGTTACTGTCCCCTGTACAATCTAACCCCTGACTTTCCAGACTCTGGGGCTCAACTTTATCTCAAAACCTAGCATTTTAAATGCCCGTTTGATCTTATCTATGACCTAGTCACCCAAAGGTTCAAAGTGACTGAATCTTAGTTTGCATGTCAGTTATTCCTGGCTGAAGCAGTTAGCTTGAGCCAAATCTGGTCTCTTTTTTTGGGCAACACTATTCTATCCTGTTGTCCAGCTGAAATTACATGTAGAGGCTGTAAGTAATCCCTCAAGGGGTTGGGGAGAATTTCCTCACCACAGACATTCTGTTGGGCTGTTATAATAGCTGGTCTCTCATGAATCCCAGTGCAGGGCATCTGTCAGGAAGGCAGAGCTGTAATGCATGCCACAATGGTCACTGGCAGCGTTGGGCTGACTGCTATAACTCAAAGCAGCCCCGAGGAGTGCTCAAGTTTTGCTGGCAACTGTCTTGCCCCAGGATATATTGTGTCAATGTTTGACTTTGTTTTTGTTTTGTTTTTCGATATACCATTGCAAGAGGTGTATGTTAATGTCATGCTGTACAGTAACCTATTACATTGCAAATGGCTCCAAAGCTATTTCCTTATATCATGTTAGTCCCTGCCATAATTTAATGCCATGTATTGCATCAAGAGAAGCAAAACAGTGTCACAGGTACTAAGTCCATAGTCTCTGTAAGCAAAATGACAAATACAGCACTAAAACAACTGACCAGTTTGTTCTCTCACACTGTTACCTTCCACTTCTGTATAGAAAGATTTTGACTTACTCTTGGCACATTAGTTTATGCTGCTTCTCCATTCTTATTTATACCTTTGGTGACTAAACTTTGTAATGGAATTCAGTGTGTGTGTGTGTGCTGGGAATTGAATGAGCACATAAGTCTGTGTATTGCAAAATGACTGCAGACGTCGAGTAGTAAGAAGTTTTATGTGGCTGCTAAGTGCACATTCAGGCCAAAATGAACTTTTGATTGCTCTTGCCTGAGATCATCTGAATCAGTGGGGGAGGAAAACTGATTGGGGGAAGGGACAGGAACTGTCTCAAAAACCTGGTTTTATTTTTGGCTTACCTGCATCACTGATATCAGAACAGATTTTGTCAGTCTGGCTTGTTTTTTCTGTTTTGTTAAGTATTGGTCTGGTGTCTAAAGCATGTTTTGGTTTTGCTCCATGTGTTAGGAGGTTAGGATTGCTATATAGGAATGGATTGTTTTCATTTGTTTTCAGGTTTTTGATCTCTCTGTCTCTGGTAGAGACAGCGTCTGCTGCTTTGGTTGAGATTGTGCTAGAAGTAGACTGAATGCATCTAAGGAGACCAGAGGGAACACTTACCCAGTTGTGCTCTGTCAATATTCTGGCAGGTGTTCTCTGTAGGGATGATATTTGATTGCAGTGGTGGAGGATTTCTATTGAGAATTTGTCCCAGTTGATGACAGCATCCTAGTGGTGGTAAATAGTTATGTGAGAACCAACACCAAGGCTGGCAAAATGGGGATGAGCGTGCTGCATTCCAACTACTTCAGCCCTCATTGGCTTGGGAGTGAAAGCTTTGCCTGGCTTAACGTGCTGCCATTAAGCTGTCTGAGTGACTTCACCCATTTGTGCCAGCATCCTTCTTAGCTGAAAGAAAGACAGGAATACGCTGTCCTCCATTTGGGAGTGTGTATGAATGTTGCTAATGTGCCAAAAGGTGTAGTCTGATCTTAGTGAAATAAATGCTTAGCAAATGGTTTTGTTACTCGGCTTTTGACTTTTTTTTTTTTTTTTAAATTCTTTGTATCTCTTTCCTCTTGATGTGCACACACAAGCCCTTGTAATCATTAATGGAAGCTGGATTGGTGCACTGAGGAAGAAATTATTTATATTGTCATAGCACCTAGAAGTCCTGATGCCAGGCACTGTACAAATATGTAGTATAGACAGTCCCTTCCTGTCCTGAAGAGTTTAGTGTAGCTTAATGCTAAGACTGAACAGGTAGATGAAACAGAAGATGGGTAGATAGAGGGAAGAGGAAGGAAGAGATAACCATAGTATATTTTGTGTAATCTAGCTGTGCATGCCACATAACTACTAGGCAAGGGGCAAGTTAACAACTGGCAGTGTTCTCTGGCATCATAGCAGAAGTGAGTCTCTGAGCTCAATTTTATCACTTTGGACAGTACAGAAATGAAATCACTTTACCACTTTCATGACTAGCTACTTGATTTGGAAGCATGGGTGGGGATAAAGAAAGTAGCTATAACGTCTAACGTCACTTGGTGTAATTTTACACACAGGCCTAGGTTGCTCAACTAGGGTTGCCAGTTGTCCAGATTTCAACCAGAACAGCTGGTCAAAAATGGTGCTCGGGTCAGCACCATTAAAAGTCCAGTCGGCGATGCAGTGGGGCAAAGCCAGGCTCCCTGCCAGCCCTAGCTCTTCACGGCTCCTGGAAGCACCCAGCATGTCCGGCCCCTAGATGCAAGGGCAGCCATGGGGGCTCCGCCCACTGCCCCCGCTACGACCACTGGCTCCCCAGCTCTCATTGCCTGAGAAACAGAGCCAATGGAGCTGCAGGGGTGGCACGTGCGGGCAGCGTGTAGAGCTGTCTAGCTCCTTTGTCTAGGAGTTGGACATGCTGGCTGCTTCCAGGATCTGCCTGCGGTAAGCACTGCCCATCTGGAGCCTGCACCTCCTCCCACACTGCAACCCCCTTCCCTGCGCCCCCTTCTGCACCCCAAACCACTCCTCCCCACCCCAGAGCCTGCACCCCACCCCATTGCCCCAGGTTGGAACCTCCTCCTGCACCCGAAGTCCCTCCAGGAGCCTGCGCCCCTTCCTGCACCCCAAGTCCCTGTTCCCCAGCCCCATCCCAAAGCCCACACTCCCGGCTGGAGCCTGCACCTCAACCCCCTGCCTCAGCCCTGAGCCCCCTCCTGCACTCCAAACCCCTCGGCCCTAGAGCAGAGCCCTCTCCCACACCCTGAATCCCTCATTTCTGGCCCAACCCCAGAGTCCGCACCTCCAACCAGAGCCCTCACCTCCTCCCACACACCAAGCCCCTGCCCCAGCCCAGTGAGAGGGGGGAGAGTGAGCAACGGAGGGAGGGGGGGATGGAGTGAGCAGGGGGCAAGGCCTTGAAGAAGGGGCAGGGCAAGGGTGTTCGGTTTGGTGTGATTAGAAAGTTGGCAACCCTATGCTCAATGGAAATGTAACATACCTTCACTTTGTTATTGTCTCCTCATATATGGTTTATTTAATCCTGTAGGCATAAATTTATTTAATCTGTATCCTTGTTATTTGCAGGTTTTTAATGCGAAAACAGCAGAGCTCCTGAGTCACCATCAAGTAGAAATAAAACAGAAATTCCCTAAAGAAGGGTATGATCTCTGTATATCTTCTGTTCCATTTCTGTCTACCTTTCAATCTGGCAAAAGCCTATTTAATAGGATCTATGTATGCATAATTACACTTGAAGCCTGTTAAGAATATGGAATCAGTTGCTAATGTTTTAGAGTGGTCGGAAAGAATAATTAAATAGATCCTTTTTTTAAAAACAAGACAAAAAACTCCCTCCTTTGTATGGCCTAATGGAAATCTTATTAATTCCTAAAAATGTTTATGAAAGTTCAACCCTCGCAATAGTCACTCACCCATTCTTTCTTCCACTGTCCAGGCTTTCTTAAAATGGTGAAACTATTCTCTTGACTGACTTGCTTATCTTTACATTCTCCAGCTTCACCTATGGAGTCTGCACAACTTATTCTGTAGCTCTAAATTTGCTGTACACTGTTCACTAAGTGTTATCCCTAGACTCTTCTCCCTCTGTACTGAGGCAGTATACATGTATCTATAGAAGATTTTGAAATACCACATTGACTTTTTCTCTAAAAATGTAGACTGACTATTCAAACTATTCTTTTGCTTGATTAAACAAACACTTTCTATATGATACAGAATTAGGTTGGTCATTCTGACATGGAATCAAAGCAAGTTGACTAGAGGGAAAAACTAGCTGAGTTAACTTTTTGATACTCTTTAATATTGTGAACATGTGACTTTATGGCCTGCTCTTAGAATTCATATACAACTCTCCATAAATGTAACATCTGCCTCATGTTTTGGTTCTTTTTTGATTGCTGTCTAATATTTGTTAAAGATGGGTGGAGCAAGATCCAAAGGAAATCTTGCAATCTGTTTATGAATGTGTGGAGAAAACATGTGAGAAATTGAACCAGCTAAACGTAGACATCACCAACATAAAAGGTATTGTTGCAGTTTCTTATGTGTAACTAGTTGCTTTTGAGAACATGCTTTGGGGACTGGGGAAGGTCAGATCATCCAGTAATGAAGCCAGTGATTAGAAAGGAAGTAGGATTTAGCCCCATGTCAAAAAAAGCTCTGCATGTTGGGGAAATAAGATATTGCTGACACTTACTAGCCGTGCATTGTTTTGCCAAATAGACCAAATAAAATTCTCTCCCCGGGGATTGCAAAGAGGTTATGCAGCTAATGGATGAAATACTGATCACATTACACTGCAGTGCCTGCTGTTACAAAACTTCAGTTTCTTTGTTCATGTCTGTTTGTGAAAGTTAAACAGAAGAATAAGAGATGTAGAGCAGAGTTCAGTTTTTTGAAATGAGAGAAAAGTGGTATTCCAAGAATGTAAAAGGCATAAGCCAAAAGGTTTTTATTTTCCTTTCACTTCCTTTTCTTCCTTGCCTGCCCTCTAAAAATCTCTAATGTGTACTTTTCCCCCCTTCCTTTGTTTGTTTTCCAGCTATTGGAGTCAGCAATCAGAGAGAGACAACTGTGGTTTGGGACAAGACAACTGGAGAACCTCTATATGATGCTATTGGTACGTATCACAGTGCCTGCATGGTGTATATGGCTTCTTAAAGTTTATATACTCTTCCTTTCAGTACAGCCTTGCTGCAGTTTTACTTGCAGATTCTTAGAAATCCTATATGAATCTTGTTAGAACCTGCAAATAATAATGACAACTTTTGGTGGCCTTTCCCAAAAATTGCGTGTTTGCAACCACTGATGCTGCAGTTACACAGAAAAATATCCTAGTTAAATATTCTATCACATCACAGTTTAGCTTAATAAATCTTTTAATCAGGCTTCAGCAAAATAGAATGTTGACAGCTTGTGCTTGTCAGAGGTCTGAAGTTCTGCCTTGTCTTTTGCTGTAGAATTGAAGGGTCCTAAGAACTTTCAGAAACCTGAACTTGGCATTGCTTTGAGAGAGGAGATTTAAGTTCTTCCTTCCAAGTAGCTTTTTGTGTTTAATGTTCAAGTGTGTGACGTTTAAGACTTTATCTTAGGTAAAACTGAGCATCAGTAATTCTTTAACACTGTTTACTACTGTAGTTGAGTATTCACCGAGAAATAGTAAATAAACCTATTACTGTATGTACTTTAAGCTTTCTAGTTGAGTGGCCTTGGTCTTCTGGCAAACTATTAAGTATGGTTACTCACTCACTTGTTTGACCTCTGAATTGTTCATTAATAGACTGAGAAACACAAAGTATATCCTTTGTAGCCTCTCTTTGTAGAAAGTCATATTGTGATGTTACAGACCACTTAGCCTTGCAAATAGAATGAGGTTACCTGTCCCTTTTACCTTTTTACAATGATACAGAAATATACATAAGAATATTTCTTTCCTATCAATTTTTTCTTTACTAAAAATATTTTAGTGTGAGTTTCCTGACATTAAGGACTTCAGCAATTTTTAGTAGAAGCTATACAGTTCTGCTGTTCTTTGGCTATGACAAATAGCAAATGGTGGTTGAATTATTGTAAATGTTTTGTCTGTGTGATCTATTTTGGTTTGTAGTGTGGCTTGACCTGAGAACCCAGCCAACAGTTGAGAGACTTCTTAAAATAATTCCAGGGGAAAATAAATCCTTTTTTAAGGTAAGGGATTTTTCTAGAATATCCAGTTAGTAATGCTTTAAATTAAGATTTCCAAATAGTCTCCGTGTGTGTTAATGATTTTCTATTTGAAGTCTTGGGCATTATGTACCAGATGCCTGTCTTAAACCCACTAAACTCAGAGTTAGGGCTTCCACTAGAATAGGAGTTAATATGGTCTTCAACCCACTTTCCCATCCTACGTTTGTCATATTAAATAATTATTAGAGTAACTTTTAATTTATAGCATTAATTTAATATGGCTAATTTGAGAGTTGAGAAGCGGTTTCACTAGAGTCCATCTTCCTTTCACATTCAGCTTTTAACCTGGTGGCTGTATGCTGGCCAAATGATGTCCAGCTTCTTTGTTCTATAGCCACACCTGGTAGGAGTGGGTCAGTGAACCAGCGTATCAGCTTGCTTGTCTATAAAGCTACAAATGTAACTGAAAGTTCATCCTTTCAGTGTCAGGTTGCTCATTGCAACATCAGTGTTTGCTGTCTTACCCCAAGCAGCTATCGCATACGATGTCTGCATATGCCTTTATCTTGTTGCCACGTAAAAGGTCTTTGAACCGTAAACTGATCAGTTGTTGTGATCGTTGTTCATAGGCATGTTGGTCTTTGGCTTTGATGTGTGAGGGTTTTACGGTATTGGGAATGCTTGGTCTTTTTTAAAAAAGAAGAAAAATAAGGTTTAAATAAAGAATCTTGAGTTTCCTTTCTCTTTCCCTAACTTCATAGACAAGTACAGTAGTCACTGGAGGGGATTAGCTCATGGCATGTCCTAAATGACCCTCACTCTTGCAGACTAGGACTGGCCTTCCGCTTAGCACGTATTTCAGTGCAGTGAAACTTCGATGGCTCCTAGACAACGTGGAAGAGATCAGGCAAGCTGTTCGTGATGGGCGAGCTATGTTTGGTACTATTGATTCATGGCTTATATGGGTATGTGTATGGGGGTTCTTTTTTAAAAAAAAGTTTTTTGTACAACAGATTTTCATTGTACACCTCTATACCAACTGTTAATAAAGGAATTCTCTGGAGGTCACATAACCAGAACTATATCTGTTGTGGAACTTGTGTGGCTACAAGCAACGTTTAAAAAAGAAATGTGTTTTAAAAAAAAAAAAAAAAAAAATCTGCTGCCTTAGAATATACGGGTGGAGGAAAAATTAAAACTTACATAAAATTTAGACTGGTAACCTTTCATAATCCCCGTTTTGTGTACATGCATTATATATTCTGTCCATTATGGATATCCTGGTCTTGCTCTTCATTCACGTAGTGCAAAGATATCAAAGTTCCGACTTATCTCAGGGGTGCAAAAATACTATTTCTATTTCTCAAAATACTTTATTGATTTCATTCTTACTAACTATAAAACCGACTATTAAACTGTGGCTTTTCAAACTTTCACCAGTTACTGGTGGGCTAGTAACTGGATTATTTTGTTTGAACTGTTGACTAATTTTTTTTTATTATTATTTTTTACTAATCTTCTTGGTTGCTTTTTCCAGAGTTTGACAGGTGGGAAGAATGGAGGTGTTCATTGTACAGATATCACCAATGCCAGTAGAACAATGTTGTTCAACATTCATTCCTTGGAGTGGGATTCTGAACTCTGCCAGTAAGTCTAATTTTTCATTTAAATCTGTTGAAATAGCTGTATTAGTCAATGATGTGTAAAGACAGACACTAATTGTGCTTTTCAAAATAAGAATCTTCCATCAATGCTTGTCTGGTCACATTTGTGACCAAGAAGAGCGATTAGTTGCATTTATTATGGATATAACAATTAGGGTTTATTCTCTCTAAATAGCTACATAACTACTGTTTGGATTAATGAAAAGGCCAGATCTTTCTAGATTGAAAACCTGGTACACAGAAGTGATTTAAATATTAATAGTTTCCCTTTAATTTCTGAGTTACCCAACTACTCCTTCAGCACGTTTCACAAGTATAGTGCAAAATGGTAGTCTCATTGCTTTAAATTAAATTCTTTGATACCCCAGCATGTATTCACTTTATTTTATTTCAAAATAGGAATGATTTTCCAAATGTAAAAATGGAGTTGGATCTGTCCATGAAATGCTCAACAAAGCAAATATTGCTTCATAACTCAAACATTCCAATGCCCTCCCACATCTTACTAGGAAAGACATTAGGTCATGATCTAAGATATGGCCATCAAAGTTCCCTTTATATTATGTTTAATTTGTCTCAAAGTAGAAAATGTAAAAATAATTTCCCTAGCATAACTAAATGCAAAATATATTTTTTTTTTCAGTTTTTTTGATGTTCCTATGGAAATACTTCCAAAAGTGCGGAGTTCCTCTGAGATTTATGGTTTGATGGTATGTTTTCTCAAAGATATAGCTATTGGGGCAGGGGGGTGGATTGAAAGACTTTACGCTGATTAAAAGCAAGCTAATGGCTCTCTAGTTTTCTAGAACAACGTGGGTTGCTTTATCAAACGGTATGAATCCAATGTCAGCATCTGTTAGCCTTTTTAATAGTATGTATGTCAAATTAAGATAATTTTTTAGATAACGGCACTCTTGATGAGTGTCAAACTAGTAAAACTCAGTTGGAAAGGTTTTTTTGAGACTAGTAAATATCTGATTCTTATTGCAAACTACTTATTCAATTTTGATAAGTAGCTGGTGAATTAATCTATAAGCAGCAGATTAAAAGTAATAAGATAGCTTCAAATAGTGCCCTTCCTGGGGCCACCATCCAGTGCTCCTAGAACAGCCAAAACTCCCATGGGCAGCTTCCATGTGAGTCTTCCTGGTGGCAGGAATGCTGGGTAAATCCCATTCAGCGTTGCATCCCTGTGGGATTGAGTAAAGGATTTGGTAGGGTTCTGTGGGAGTTGGAAGAAATGCAGATTCCATCTTGTATTTCCTCCTTTTGAGAAGTAAATTCTAGTTGCTTGTGTGTCAGTAAAGTTTGTTACAAAAACATGTTGGAGCATTGTTGATGTGTTTGTAATCAAACAGTGCTTTTAGAGCACCTGCAGAGACTTTCCCCAGGAGTGATTGCTGAACTGTGTTCATGCAGTTGAAAAGAGGTGGAGCTTACTTGCAGAACTTAGTAACAGAACTTCATGGCTGGATGAAGGCTGCAGGACAGGATCCTGTTTACCTGTTGGGAACTTATTTTGCTTTGAAGGGTGTCCTTTTATGTTAACTCCAGAAAAAGATTCTGGATTGTTCTTAATTTTAAAACCCCAACTTGTAGCTTTTTATTTTTTTTTTAACCAGGTTCTAAATGTGCTTGCTACTAGGAATCTTAGTTGGCGTCTGCTAATTTGAAGGGATTAGATCAGAGTGAATTTTATTCTGATTTGAACCAATGCAGCAACTGGAAGAAGAGATAAAGCCGTTCATGGGAAATGAGACAGGATAGCTGATTATGAACTTTTTTGTCTTTCTCCTTCCTACCTATTATTATTTTCTTGCTGACTGTAGAAAATGTGCCCTAGCCTGGTGAGTAGAGACATTCATAGGCTGTCCACAAGTTTGTCTCATCCATTCTGTTCAGATACAGTGCATTTCCATTTACTTAGAGGCATGCAACATAACATTTGTAAAACTAGCAGATCCAGCTAGTGTCTCCAGATTGAGACACTGCAGTTAAGTGGCCAGTGTTACTAGTATGTTTGCATAAATTTCGAAGACTTGACAATTTCATATTTATAAAGAGAAACAGGTATGTCTGGCTTTGTAGTGAGAACAACACATGGTATTTCAGTGCAATAGAAATAAGGTTTGTAATGTTTGTTTAAATAAATTTTTAATATAAAACTATCAAAAAGCCCAATCAGTTAAAATGGGAGTTGTGGAAACTACTGAAATTTCCTAATTGGAAATGCACTGTCATGTCTTATGCATGACCTCAATGAAAATGTATGGTCACAGTTCAAGAAAGAACCTACTAGTTAATAAAAGCAAAGGATATTTTAAGTAGGACTGATTCCTGGTGATGCCTGTAGTCATTTACAGGAATACAGCTGAAGAATCTTTCTAGCACATGGTTGTTTCTGTGAAGTGCTGCTTAAATTGAAAACACTGTGTGGTCTTAAAATAGGACCTCTGTTATTGTTTACTTGTTAAATCAGGTTACCATAATCACTTGTAATAGGAAAGTGCCTGATCATAGTACCTAGTTGAACCTTATTGTTACAGGCCACATGCTAGCATACCACAAATGATGGCCTGTTTCTTATTTTAACAAGATTGCTTTTTATTTTAACTATATATGGAAAACTAACAACTAAAACTGGATTCTGGATTCCTCCATCTTAGGTTATGGAGTAAATGCACAAAGCTTGCTGTTTATTGTTTTGATCTTAGACCTGATTTGATGGATTAAACAGAGGTCCTATTCACACAAGAATTCAAACCAAGCTGCTGTAGCAATCCAAATTTCTCCTGTAAGCACTAGGACCTGCTCTGTCCCTTAACTGGAAGGCATCACTCTGCCTCAGTGCTTCTCTCTTGTATTTTACCGAGGGGAGGAAGCCACTTACCACATGGGGAATGTTGCTTTGGGAGGTGGATTACCTACGTTGATGGCAAAATGCCTTCTGTCGATGTAGAAAATATCTATGCAACAATGGTACGGTTGCTCCTGTAGTATAGAGATTCCCTGAGAAGGCTATTTTCTGGTGACAATAGCCAATGGGAATTATCTGCGTTACTGTGTTAGATGTAACTGACTGACTGGTGGAGGAATAAGTTGGAGTAGCTTTGAAGAGATGTCATTGTGATATAAAGTGAAGTCAATGGGAGCTGGACCAAGTAATGTAGCTCTCAGTGACACTTGATGGGTTCCTGAGAGTGGAAAGATCTTTATCTCAAAATTAGTGAGCAGACTGTTGATCTATAAATGCCATTTTTATCAATCACAGTTGTTACACCATATGGCATTGACAGTAAAATGAAAAAGTGTAAAACCACAAACAAGTAGAAAGAGTTTACAATGTTTTTACAGAGCGCCTCTGAATGAAAGGAAAAGTGTTGTTACAAGCTGGCTTCTTCAATGTAATATCTTGCTTGTGCCAAGAGGCAACTTTTCAGTATTGTTGAAACTTTCATCAAAGCACAGTTTTTCTTTTAAATGCTACCTTTATTTTATTTTTTTAATTTTTAAAGGCAGTCTTTTGAAATGGCAGTGTCATGCCTTGTTTTTTAACTTACTACCAATTCTGGTATGAGGACTCTTTTCTGCAGCTGTTTCTGTCCCCACCTGAAGCATGCATATCTCCATTAAAAACTGAAGAGTGTCTTTCCTTCATTGCTTAAATGTTACAATAATTGATAAGCAAGCAGTGTGAAATAAACTGAAGTTTGTGTTCTGTATTTTTGTTAGAAATCTGGAGCCCTGACAGGTGTGCCAATTTCTGGGGTGAGTTCTTTTCCAATTTGAATTCTGGCATGAGGACTTGGGTCTGCTTGGAGAGACCCTCACTGGATATAACTTAAAAATAAACTAATTATTTTAGAAAATCAAGTTGTATTTGCAACAAAATTCTTTCATTTTAAGCAAGTACAGTATACTTACACTAATAATGAAGACTATTGTGAATTAATTAATTAAGGCCTGATCATGCAAACAAGTACAGTAAAACCTCAGAGTTACAAACTTCAGAAGTACAAACTGACCAGTGAACCATATACCTCATTTGGAACCAGAATGAGGAGCCAGGCAGCAGCAGAGACGCCCCCCCCACCCCCCCAAAAAAAAAAAAAAAAAAAAGCAAATACAGTACAGTACTGTGTTTAACGTAAACTACAGGGAAAAGGGGGGTGTGGAAACAGCATTTTTTCTTCTGCATAGTAAAGTTTCAAAGCTGTATTAAGTCAATGTTCAGCTGTAAACTTTTGAAAGAACATCCATAATGTTTTGTTCAGAGTTATGAACATTTCAGAGTTACATAAAATCTCCATCCCCTGAGGTATTCATAACTCTGAGGTTCTACTGGATGTTAGCAATTTAACCCTCACAAATAGTCCCATGGAAATCTAGGACACTTCACAGTAAGTAAACATCATAAATGGATAACTCATCAGAAAATGAAAGCTAGCCATATAACAACCAGATCTACATGTACAAATCTTGAAGTGAGCTGAGAATTTAACCAGTAATGTCAAACACATGCAGATATTGCACTTGATCACACTTGCTAAATTAATTGTTACCATAGCTGGTGGTACTAATTGGCACTTTTTGTTGGCGGTTTCAGTAGAGGGGAGAAGGAATGAATATACATGAAGACTGTGCTTGTGTTCACTACCTTCTCATTTACAGTGTACACAGTTGACCCAAATTGGGATTATAAGCCTAGAAGAAATTGATTTAAGGTTATTGTTGTTACACAGTGATTCATATGCACTTCTTTGCTAAGAACATGTCTATCCTTTCAGTGCCTGGGTGACCAATCTGCTGCTCTAGTTGGACAAATGTGTTTCAAGGATGGACAAGCAAAAAATACGTAAGTTAGCACAACAATATTGAAAGCAAATATTAGATCATCTTTGTCTAGTCCTGAATGTAGGGGGTGTTGTGAAAGCTGGATAAGGTTATAAAGGCTAAACACTAACAGTTTGTGAACACGAGTGTCTGCAATTCCTTCTTTTTTAAAAAAGATATTAAATGGCAAAAAAAATCAATTCTGTTAAGGTTGCCTGGCAATAGCTCATGCCCTTCCAGAATGTCTACTTCAACAAAACTCATACTTGTGAAAACCAGGAAATATTTAGTTAAAGTAAATGCCCATTCAGCCTTAACTCTGCCCTCTTCGAGTGATGCCCCTGTAAGCCCATGTATTTGCACTCTGCTTTTGCCCTGTACTGAACAGGAGCTACCTATGCCTGCTCTACACTCACACACTTAACCTACTCCAGAGAAAGACCACCATGCCTACTAAAGTCCTTCAACCCCTTCATCCTTATGGATACAATACCATCAAATACTGGCCTTCGCTTTATCCATCACTATACTCTCAGACTACTCTTATCTCCCACCTAACTGCTAACAGTCCCCCCGGCAAGACCTCCCCATGCTCTGCTAGTGACATAACCTACACAGCGCAGCATTGAAATGGGGCGTACTGGATATCCCAAGTTACATGTTGTGTTGCTTCCCAGGATTATGAAGCACCTCCTTACTACCTGCCCTTAGCACGCAGAATCCTTGTGTGTGCCTGCTGTGAGTCAGCTCCCTGCCTCCACTGGCAACACAAGTATAGGCACAGGCCATAGGCAACACAAGTTCTCTACTCTCAGCCCACACGGGCTCCACTATCCCTCTGTAGGTTAGCCACAGGCACATTCCAATTATCTACCTGGATTTTACACTGGACATTTGCAGTATTCACATTTTCCAAAAACTCAGTGCATCCCAGGATACCAGATACCCCTCGGATTGCTGCTCCACTTAACACGCAGCACTTGGATAAGTCTATAGTGAAAACAAGTAAAAGTTTATTTAATGGAGTTAGAGATTCAAGTGGTAGCAAGTAGAAATATTGGAAACAATAGTTGCATATAAAATAAAAGAGCACGCACTCTAGAACCTAGACTGACTTAACTAGTTACTGTCATGACTTACAGTGAAAAGCTCTATCAAAATCCTTCCAGTGTATTACAGCCAACCTTGGCTGTGATTGCCATTCATGAGACAAGCCATGCTGTTAGCTTGGCTTATCAGTGCAAACATCCAGGGTGTTTCCCTGTACCTAGAGTTATCCCCTCCATCCCCCCTCCCCAAAAAAACAAAAAACCCTGTTGTCCTTACTCGTAAACAGGATGCCTGCCGCTCCTGCTGGTTGTGGTTTCCTTTTGTGTCCCTTTCTTGTCAATTGCTAATCAAGAGCTTGTGAATTCAGCTCAAATTGAAGATAGGCCTGCATTGTGAAACAGACCACACAATATGCACATGACCAGCCCGAGAGAGATAAGTGTCTCTTTCCTCCTACCTAACAGGAGCATGTTTATCCCCTTCTGGGGATGTGCCTTAGCTCTCATACCTTAAGAACATATTTTTCAATACAGATACATAATTCCCTCAACATTACATATACACATATATTTTTGCAATGATTATGGAACCAGTTGGCGACTGGTTCTTGGTAGATACCTCACATGCTGCCTTCTGGTAAATATAATTGTGCATATATCTAACCTATAGGATCCCAATATGTACCCCCCTCTGTCAGTTGACCATGAACCTCTTGCTACTGCATATGTGTCGCTTTTTCCTTTTGACTCTTACACACAGGGATCAGAGAAGGGGCTTGCTCACATACCCGCCGAGGGCCATAGCCCCGATCACCACAAATTGCAATCCCATCTCTTTAAAGGCACTCCAGCTTATTCCTCAACCATTTAGTCAGCTACATCTAACACAGCGAATGCAGATAATTCCCAGTGGTTATTGACTGTTCCAGGGGGACAGAGTTAAAGTTGCATGGACATTTACCTTAACTCAGTATTTCCTGTTTCAGAGTAACAGCCGTGTTAGTCTGTATTCGCAAAAAGAAAAGGAGTACTTCCTGTTTCTCATAAGTTTGAGTTCTGCTGACTTAGACACTCTGGAGGAGCACAAGCTATGTTTGGGCAACCTTCACTCTAAGTTAATGAAGCTTTTTGCTGTTTGTTTTCCTAGGGTTTTGTTTTGTTTTTCGTTTTTAAAAGAAAAATGTTGATAGGCACCTGTAATTATCACATCGGTGTGCGGTTCAGACACATCTGTGGAGAGGTAATAAGTGCTCGCACTTACAAATGCTTTTTGTCAGTAGATCTCGAGGGAAAGTTATTTTTCTCCTTGTATAGATGAAACTATAGGGGAAACTGAGACACAGAGGTGACCTGACTTGGCCACAGTCACCCAGCAGGCCAGTGACGGAGCCAAGAATAGTCTGAGTCCCTGCCATGGGGGGTCTACACATCCAGCTGCAGCATAGGAGGCTCAGTGGTGTGAAGTGGCCCTTTCATTTCAATTAGATGTTCTTAGCTGAATGAGAATACCCCACGGAGATGAATATAGCCTACAGCAATACGGCTTGGAGACATGTACTCATCTGAGTGGGTGTTACCATCCCCCTCCACAGTGCAAGGGAGCCTATGATATGCATAAAGAAAAGGAGTACTTGTGGCACCTTAGAGACTAACCAATTTATTTGAGCATGAGCTTTCGTGAGCTACAGCTCACTTCATCGGATGCATACCGTGGAAACTGCAGCAGACTTTATATACACACAGAGAATATGAAACAATACCTCCTCCCACCCCACTGTCCTGCTGGTAATAGCTTATCTAAAGTGATCATCAGGTTGGGCCATTTCCAGCACAAATCCAGGTTTTCTCACCCTCCACCCTCCCCCCACACAAATTCACTCTCCTGCTGGTGATAGCCCATCCAAAGTGACAACTCTTTACACAATGTGCATGATAATCAAGTTGGGCCATTTCCTGCACAAATCCAGGTTTTCTCACCCTCCACCCTCCCGCCACACAAATTCACTCTCCTGCTGGTGATAGCCCATCCAAAGTGACAACTCTTTACACAATGTGCATGATAATCAAGTTGGGCCATTTCCTGCACAAATCCAGGTTCTCTCACCCCCCTCCCAAAAACCACACACACACACTCACTCTCCTGCTGGTAATAGCTCATCCAAACTGACCACTCTCCAAGTTTAAATCCAAGTTAAACCAGAACATCTGGGGGGGGGGGGTACATTATGTAAAGAGTTGTCACTTTGGATGGGCTATCACCAGCAGGAGAGTGAATTTGTGTCGGGGGGTGGAGGGTGAGAAAACCTGGATTTGTGCTGGAAATGGCCCAACCTGATGATCACTTTAGATAAGCTATTACCAGCAGGACAGTGGGGTGGGAGGAGGTATTGTTTCATATTCTCTGTGTGTATATAAAGTCTGCTGCAGTTTCCACGGTATGCATCCGATGAAGTGAGCTGTAGCTCACGAAAACTCATGCTCAAATAAATTGGTTAGTCTCTAAGGTGCCACAAGTACTCCTTTTCTTTTTGCGAATACAGACTAACACGGCTGTTACTCTGAAACCTATGATATGCATATATCCTCACCCCAGTCTCAGCAGTGTTGTCTTGATGCATTCTCCAAGCATGCTTGTTCTAAGCTTACTCCACCCAGAGAGGCAGGGCTTCCTCACATCCAGTCTGACATTGGTGGGTGGGGAGGATAGAGATTCCTAGAGGGATAAGCCTCCCACATATCCCTACTCACATGCAGGTGGGGGCAGGCAGAGGGGCTCAGACACCCTCAGGAGTACTAGCCCACTAGATCTCTGCTCACACAGGGGTGTGGAAAGGGTCAGATTCAGTAGCTGGGCAGAGGCCATTTCATCTCCAACTCACAAAGTGGGTCAGGCAGAGGAGCTCAGATTCCCCCTCAAAATAGCAGTGTATCTGTAGACAGCCACTTGGGCTAGCTGCTCTGAGTACAGTCCTGAGCCAACCTCCTAATGCAAAATAGGTTTTTCACACAATATAAGAAAGTGTGCTCATTGCTAGTTGCAATTTGCTCATATCCTTTCCTTAGTAATCGCCACTTTTACCATCTGTTATACTCTAAGTTACCATTTAACTCTCTTCTACTTTACTGGAACACAAAATGATCTACGTTACTGACATGAGAATTTTTTAACCTGTAAGAGCTTTTTTACAAATGCAGAGACTAAAAAATAATTTATTTTCTGGATGCATTTTACTTATCTCGTATGTATATATCAATTGTTTTGTCAAAATATACCTCTGAAATACTTCATGCGTTACTATTTTAAGCTAACATGTTGCCTGCATGTTTGTTACAAAGGAATTTCTCACTGTTTTTAATTACACATTATGAAAATCTACTGTCGTTTATCTGAAGGGTTTTTTATAAACGTGTTTGTCAGCTTCATGCTTTCGTAGAGAATTTGAAAATGTGCCACTCCCATTGTGTGGTGTTTCTGAAAATGTTCTCTCTAGTGAAAGTCTCTTGTAGCAGGGTGGATTTGATTTAAATCATGATTTAAATCACTAGTCAGAAAGACTTGATTTAATCATGGTTTTCTACATAAAAGTGCATTCTTGTTGGTTGTTATAACCTTAATACATATTATTCTTCACAACTCAGAGATAGATGTAGGTTTCATTTTCAGAAGGTACACACTATACATTTTTAAACAGTGATTTATTTTGAAAACTTTTCAGATTAGTTTTATAGCTATATCAGAAAATGAATTATTATTTGGTTATTTCCTTTACCAAAGGTAATTGAAGCAGATATTTATGAAGTTATTGGGAGGTGAACTATCTCCAATTCAACAGGCTAATCATTAATATTTGGAGGATTTTCTTGCCATGCTGTATTAGGAGGAGAACATCACCAGACAGACATTTAAATTGTTTTATTTAACTGAAACAACAATGTTAAGTATTCTGGATTTTTTTTCTTCAACAGCAAACATATAATATTTTAACAAAACAAGCATATGTCTCTCACATTTATCTCAAGACTTCTTCTCCTTGTCCAGATCTATTCCACCCCCAACAATCTTGAATTTTTTGAAACTTTGCACTTTTAGAGCGGTAGGGGATTGACGCTGTGTACACAAATTTGCAGCGGGACAATAGGGTTGAGGTCTGTTTGTTTATTTTATTTAAAAACATTTTTTGCTGTTAACAAGCATGTTACCTCTGGAGACACAAATGGACAGTTTGAGAACTGCAAAACTAAGCATCTCGGATGGTATCTTCTAGATCAGGGATCAGCAACCTTTGGCATGCGGCATGCCAGACTAAGCCCCCTGGCGGGCCGGGCCGGTTTGTTTACCTGCCGTGTCCACAGATTCGGTCGACTGCAGCTCCCACTGGCCATGGTTCGCCGCTCCAGGCCAATTGGGAAGTGGCACAGGCAGAGGGATGTGCTGACACCACTTCCTGCAGCCCCCAGTGGCCTGGAGAGGCAAACCGTGGCCAGTGGGAGCCGCAGTCGGCTGAACCTGCGGACGCGGCAGGTAAACAAACTGGCTTGGCCCGCCAGGGGACTTAGTCTGGCGTGCTGTGTGCCAAAGGTTGCCAATCCCTGTTCTAGATTGAGCATTGAGTCCCATTGGGTAGATAGAAAGATTAACCTAAATCTATACAGAAGCCTGTAGAACACCATAAAATTGGGTCCTTAATCCATGAACTAATGGAACTCATTTACAAAACATTACATGAATATATTGTCTCATACTAGAGAATTAGAATTCATAATCCCTCTTCCATGATGAGAGATCTTTGAGCTATAATGTATCTTAATTAAAACTATCTTTGCTTTTGTCCTCCAAAAAGCATTTTATCAAAAAAATCCAATTTAAATCGATTTTTTTTAAAAATCATGGATTTTTATCCACCCTGTCTTGTAGTTATAGTCTTAAAATTACTCATCCTATTACAAGCTCTGCAAACTGCCCTTCTTCCTTAATTGCTCACTTAAAAGTTGGAGACATAATTCAACTAAGATTTATATGAAGCTCATTTTATAAATTACTCCTAGACTAATTGTAAGGTGGTGGTGATGTTTTGCTATATTAAGTTGCCTTATCATGAAATGCCCATAACTCTGTGATAAATGAATGTCACAGATGTCTGTCTTCTGTTCCTGGTTCTTCATTTTCTTTTTATAAATTACTACCTTATGTCTTTTTCCACTACAGGTACGGAACAGGATGTTTCTTGCTTTGCAATACAGGTCAAAAGGTTGGTTGCTTGAATTAGAAATAGCTTGCTAGGAGTATGCATTTTTCAATTAAGTTGCTTCTCTTGCTAAATAAGCAGATCTTGTTCCATAAACCCTTCATACTCAATAGGAAAATGTATCACGTGAGTCACTTCACTTCCTCCTCATCCCCCTATAATATTTTGGAATGTGTTTTTTTTTTTTTTTCTTTTGGTGCAAGGTCATAAAGTGCATAATGCACATAGGATTAAGCAAAGTTACCTTATGTTTTTAATGTAGAACAAATGTTAATAGCAGACAATTAAATATACGAAAGGTCAAAAAGAAAACTAGCTCATTTGTGCTCATGTACTCTCTTGTTAAGCTTCAGTCATTTAAAATAACTTCTGCAAAGTACCACTTTAAAACTAGTTTTTCTTGTTCCACTTAAAGTTGCTAATATAGTTCCTACAGATGCGGGAAAAGGGGCATCTTCTAATCTACAAGACTAGAAAGCAACATTTCATTCAACCTATGGCTTGGTGAAGCTCCATTTCCTGGCTCCTAACTTGCTAAAAAGGGAAATGACAAACTTTCATAATCTCACCCTGTTCTTTTGCATATGCTTTTCTGCCTCACCTAAACATTTTTCTGCCTGTTGATTCCCTGTTCCCCTAGCCGTCTGCTCCTCTTCTAGTCCCTTGGCAGTACTACTTGACTACTTCAATTGCCTTCCTTCTGTTTTCTTGGAAATTTCTTTCTTGCCTAGCAGCTCCAGTCTAGAGATAGCTAAGCTTGAGTCTGCTCCTTGTTACCAGCTTCTTCTGCAAGCCTCCAGGTTCTTCTTTGCAGTGAAGACCCTGGAAGCTTCTGGAAATAAGCAGAATCAACAAGTTTCCATGGGTTGCGGATTGGGATCTGTGCTAAAACATTGGCTAATTTAGTTTCTAAACTTACTCACCTGTTATACTAAAGAATTTATTTTTTCTCCTTTACTCTTTATAAATAAGGACCTCTCCTTCTAATTTGACTATTTTACAGTATTTTATGCAGTAATTTCTCTTAGAAAGTTGACTCCTGACTTTTCCCGTTCAAGTAGTTGATGGTTTATCCATATTTTATTTTTTAGCCTGTATTGTCTGAACACGGCCTTCTGACCACAGTGGCTTACAAACTGGGAAGAGACAAACCTGTATGTTATGCACTAGAAGTAAGTATATGTGGCAATTGCTTCCCTCCCACACACACCTTTTTGACCCTTCCCCCCCCCAATTCTTGGAATCTTGATTCAGAAAAACTGTCCAGCAGATGGAAGAGTAAATCCTTCTATGTGCACAAAAGCCATAATTACGTCAACATGTTTATGAGAGACCATCTACACATACAGTAAACAAAAAGGAAAAAATAAGAGGAAGTCCTAACCTTCTATTCCATTCTTAAATATACACTGTTACCCTTAAAACTAATTATCTTCACTCCTCACTCAGGGCAAGCGTGACTAGGTATTGCTTTGTCATCTAATGTAGTGTTTTTTAGAGCAAACTTCTAAAAGATCAGGAGCGTCTATCAAACCTGTGGAAGGCTCTATGTTCGTAAACATTGATCCTCCAAACACTAAGTACATGAGTAGTCACTCCAAAGTCAGTGGAACCATTCATGGGTCTGAAGTTTAGCACACTTTTTGTATCATCAGGATTTGGAGGTCTTAGGTTGGGATACATAAGGCATTCAGACCTCGCAACTGTGTATAAAGAAGTCTAGATATGACAGCTCAGGGGCCTGCGACATAAAGCCAGTCTGACCAACATCTTCACATTTCTTCTTCGGGGGGAAACAGATCTCTATGTGGTAGAGAACTGGAGTAGTGTTGACTTTCCTGCACTGCTGTGCTTTGACACTCCCCCAGCCACTGGACGCCTGTGGCTCCAAAGTGGTGGTCAAATACAATTTAGAGCAGTCCTGGCGAGCCCCAGGGTCCTAGATCTGCAAAGATGATATTTAGGCGTTTTTGTCCCACCTTTCTGAACTCTTGAATTTTTTTGTGCTAGAAATTAGTAAACTCCAGCTATGACCATTTGTTTTCTGTTTCCCTAGGGCTCTGTTGCCATAGCTGGTGCTGTTGTTCGTTGGCTACGGGACAATCTTGGTATAGTAAAGTCTTCAAGTGAAGTTGGTGAGTATTCATAACTTGTAAACGTTTTTTTCAAACTGAATAGAGGGCTGACACAGTTTTGAAGTCTCTAGTGTTGAATAAAAGGTTAAAAGATGCAAGTAAAATAGAAGAGAGGGACTATAGTAAAACATGCATAGATGTATAACCAGTTCTTTCTGCAATTACTAAAAAAGAATACGTAAAATTACATTTTTTACATATAGCACTGTTGCTCGTCTAGGAAAACCTCTTGTTACTGCTGAAGTATGTAGAAATTACTAAGAGCTGTGCTACACTGACATAGCAGATTTATTGGCTCATTTAATATTGAGAAGTTTGGGATAAATAGTATACAGGTCTCACTGTGTAGTCCACTGAAAATTGTGTCATAACACCTACAAACTTGTTCCCATACTAAAAAATGGGGGACTGAGGCCCCAGACCTGCAGTGCGCTCTTTGCAAGGGGTGCATGGAGTTCATTGAAAACTTAATACCTCAATTTGCAGTACTGTACCAAATGACATTTAACTTGAACTGTGAATGTAATATCTGAGGATAATCCATTTTACCGGAGAATGGATTAACCAGGAGAAACCAGGGTAGCTAACACTTTTTTATATTAGAAAATTTAACTAAAAATGCAGATGTGTAGTGCTTTGAAATTTTGGAACAGAATTGACTTCTGAAAAATTATCCAGATACATGAGATAACATTTTGAAAAAGCATGGTCAATGACACAAAGGTTCCTAAGTCATTTGGACAGCCTTGTAAGTTTTACACCAAATCTGAATAGTTTTCATGTTTTGTATTACAATAAAAAAGGTAAGAGTCGAATATCAAACCTATTTTATAAAGTTAGGCTCCTAAATCCATATTTTGACATCTAAATAGATAGATCCTGAAGTGCTGAGAATCCCCAGTTCCCACTGCCTTCCGTGGGAGCTGGGGTTGCGTGATTCCTGCACAGCTGCAGCTGAACTTCTGAACATTTTAATGGTTCAATCTTCAGTTTTTGTCAGCATTGCTCAGCATTTAGGAACATATCTTGATTACCCTCATCTGTGGGTAATCCCAGAGAACTTCTTTAGAGGGAAAATGTATTATCTACACATGAATACTTTTCTAAAGGGGCATTGTCAGCATGAAACCTGTTCAGTTTCAGAAGAGTTGAAAGTAGTTGCAGATCCTATGCATGACCCTACTTTCTCCTCACCAATTTTTGTAGTTTATAATTGCATATTCCTATTCCTCTTCTTAGTGTCTATGTTTTCATCCACACAAACAGGGGAAATTTACTTCACTGTACAGGGGAAACTATGAAACAGTCTCTACAGTATTGTCAGATGCAGAAAGCAAATAAGTTGGACGGGAGCGGAAAGAAAGCAATACTCATTTTTCAGTTAAGGTTGGCACGGGTGCTACCTTTAACGATAGTAGGTAAAACTTTCGAAAGTGCAACTCTTAAATATATTGTCCCTTCCAAGAACCAAATGAAATATCCAGAATTGCAAAGGGAGAAATAAAATGGCTCCTCATTACTGAAATCTAAGGGTATGTCTACACAGGGGTTAGAGGGGTAAATTCCAGCTCAGATAGACATACCCATGCTAGCTTTGATTTGAGCTAATGTGCTAAAAATAGCAAGGTAGCCATACTTACACCAACAGCTAGATAGGCTAGCCACACTGAGAACATACTTAGGATTTCAGATGGGATTGTACTCAGGGTGACTAGCCTGTCCCACCACTGCGCCTATCTTTAGTGTGCTAGCTCTGATCAAACTAGTGCAGGTATATGTATCAAAGCTGGAGCTGGAAGGTGTCTTTTCCAGTGTAGACATAACCTAATTGAGCATTGCTCAGACTCTGAGGCATCTTGCTTTTCAGAAGAAAATAGATTCTAGTCCTGTGATACCAGTTTTTTGGTGTGTTCCTGGTAATGAATTTCAGCTTGTTTTTTTCCCACAGGGACCTATGCGGGGTTTGGTGATCAAATTTAATTGAATAACATTGTAACTGGCTGAATAACAATAATACAACCATCTAGATGTCAGAGTAGCCAGGTGTATCTTCTAACTGCAGTTGATTTTGTTAACTGTTTTCATAAATGTGTTGTGTCTTTGAAGTATTTTGTCTCTCAAATAATTTCTGGAGCAGATGGCAAAATTAAATGTTTCTTTAGACTTAGATGTATTTGTGCAAAACTAAAGGCTTTTTGTATGTGTGCTAGAAAAACTTGCTGCAGAAGTGGGAACTTCTTATGGCTGCTACTTTGTCCCAGCATTCTCGGGATTATATGCACCATATTGGGAACCCAGTGCACGAGGGTAAGGATAACAATTATATTTGCAGGAATGACTCATTATATTCTGAAAAATCCATAGGTGGCTGCTAGAGGGCAACCAAAACCACTAACCATCATGGACCTTTCAAAACACAAACTTCCTTGAATTTGTTTTTGGGTCACCGGAGAGCACACCCCCTGCTGTCTCACCAAAGGGGCCTGGAGCAGGGGCTGCTTGTGGTACACAGCAGGTAGTGGTGATGGCGGCTGCTGCTCAAAAAAAAGTCGTCTAAAATACACCCGGGAGCAGGAAGTTCTGTGTTCAGCATCCTTCCCCAAAACAAAAAACTCAGTAGAGAAAGCAGGGAAGAAACCTACCCTGGAGAAATGCAGCTGGCTGTGGATGAGGGGAGAAGCCAAAGTCTCCACCTTACCTCAAGAGCCTGGCAGTCTGTGGTAGGAAGTGTGGGGCAGAAATTAATTGTGATGGGTGAGTTTGGGAGGCAGTGCTCCAGAAGATCTCAACCTTCCTTGCAGTTGCATTGTCTGCTTCTTTCCTTCCCATTTTCAATGCTGGTTTCTCGTTCACTTTTAATCTGTCTCAGGAAGAGTTGAGGATGCAGAGCTTGTGTGTCGTCTTCTCCTTGGACGTACCTCTGCACATACAGTACATGGCCTACTTCCTCTCCTCTAGAAGAGTCACTAGGAACCAGCAGGCAACAGCAGTAGGAAGTGGGGAACTTGGTGCTGAGAATTGTCAGAGTTCAGTTCCATCAGTGCTCCCCACACGTTCTCTGGATATTTTTAACTATCCCGCTGTGAGAAGGGTTCTCAATGTGGGTCCCATAACTGTCGTTCCTTTTGGAAAGGACATATGCTCATGGCCAACTCTCCCTCTTTCCAGCTTATTGGATTCTGTCTAGTGTATTTACAGGCCCCATCAGATTTAACCAGCTGTAGTTTCAAGTAGTAGTCTCTTCAGGTTTGCGCGCTGCTGCTGCTGAGTTTCCCCAGTCTCAGTGGGCCTTGGCAGTGGGACCTGTGGGAGCACCACAAGCATTATTTTTTTTCTTAAAACTCTTAAGTCACTTACCCTTCCTTCTTTGAAAAAAAGAAGGAAGGAGGAGAGAGTGGGGGAGGGTAACCTCACCTTTTAAAACTTTAAAATAGGCATCCCATTTAGTGTAACACCTATGCAGTCCTGTTGAACCTCTTGTCCACCTGTTCAAGATTTTTTTTAATTAAGACAAAATTTTGTATAAAAATATTGATGCTAATTTTTCAGGCCACTCTTCAACATTTGTTAGCTGTGACCCATGCCAAAATCAATTCTAAGAGAATGTCTAAAATAATATATAAATTGGCTTGTACTCCTTATTGCATCAAACTGGGTTTTTGTGCACTGTATGTTAATGCATCATTCAGATGTAGAACTGTTTGAAAAATTAGGTTGACTTGCTATCATATTCAAAGTACCATTGCTTGATGCAATTTATATAAGGGAAAATACTGCATTACTTACAGACCCCAAACTACTTTTGTTGGAACTTGACTATTACTTGTTTAACGCAGACTGGGTAACAGTTTTACGTACCAAGAACATAGTCCTGTCCCCAGTGAAGCCCTTGTTTGAGAACTGAAAGAACAGATATCTAGTATATGGAGGAAGTCGGAGGTTCTTTTGAAACACGAGATGCTTTGCCTGGGGAAGTCATCCTGTTTGCATACTTCATCTCTTTTTTTTTTTTTTGGGGGGGGGGGGGTGGAGACTAGTAGAATGTAATATTAGTTGGTTTGTTTTTTTCCCTGTGTGGCAATGAAATGAAGTATCCATGTTATAAAGATAATTGTGTTCTGTATGTAAAACAAAGACATTTTTAGGATTAAAATCTAAGGGGAGAATAGTCAATGGGATTTTAAAACATTACCATGAGAGGTTTTTATTCTATTTTCAGGTGTTCTAACTTTAAACCACAGTGTCTATACGCAGTGCAATATGAATGTGCTTGAAAATCTCAGGTGTAAGACTGAAACATAATCTGACCAAGATACGTGATCTTAGTCGCTTAATATTTGTTTTGTCTTAACAGTATTATCTGTGGCCTTACTCAGTTTACAAATAAAAACCACATTGCCTTCGCTGCATTAGAGGCTGTCTGCTTTCAAACACGAGAGGTAAAGGCAAACTTGCTCCTAACTTCTGGGGGAGGGGGGTTGTTTTTGAGTTTGAGTACAAACAATAATGACTTGTGGTATTTAAAAATTTCTCCAACAAACTGATGAAAAGATCCAGTTAAGTTTAGTAGCCCCAGATTTGTACAGCTATCAGGACATTGCTGTGCTCAGTGTTCCAACACCTATCTGATTTAAGAGCCTAAATCTCATTTTCAAAAAATGATTTAGGCATTTAAGAATCTAAATCCCATTGATAGTCCATGAGATTTAGGCTGTTAAATCAGGTAGGCGTTGCAATATTGAGCACAGCAGTGCTTCCCTACCTTTACAAATTTGAGCCATAGTGCATATTCCACCTCTAGAATTGTTCTCCTCTGTGTTTCACCTTATCATAACAAATATTTAATATTACAGTGTCCGATGCTAATTTGGGCCCCACTCTGCTGAGCTCTTTGTGGTTTAAAAAAAAAAAAAGTCAGTCCCTGCTCTGATGGGCCAACCAGTCTACCCCTACAATAAATCACAGCATTACAAGTTCATTCTTTTTATGAACTGCCATCAGTAAATCCTTACGATCCTCTTTCACCTCAGTTCCTCTTCCTTGCCCAAAGAACTGTGGAAGACCTCTAAACAACCTGTCTAGGCAGTCAAAGGTCTCCATTTGGTAGTCTGAGTCTCCGGGGTCAACTTTGTGTGAAGATGAAGCCATCTTCTCGGCTCTAGAGGTTAGATATATTTTTATTCAGGTCTGATGTACATGGGCCTTTTAAGCATGGTTTGTAGACTCTCTACAAGTCTGTAGCAGTAATAAGAGTCTAACACCTTTCCTGTACACATATTTTAAGAGTATATGTTTGAGTAATGTGGGAGCAAACCAGTATCGTCACTGCCTGCTTTCTCTTTTGTGGATGAATAGGACTTCAGAGGAATGTTCTCAGTCTGGAATTCTTCAACAATCTTTCTTTGTATTGAAAGAGGCTCTTGTGTTTCTGCACAGTAAAATGTATAATATGTAGTGCTCTTCTTTCAGATTTTAGATGCTATGAACAAGGACTGCGGGATACCACTGAGCGAGTTACAAGTAGATGGAGGCATGACTAACAACAAGATTCTTATGCAGCTCCAAGCAGATATTCTATGTATTCCAGTAGGTAAGTGCAAACTGACTGTTTAGACTTCTCAAGAACACAATCAGAGTCTAAAAAGCTGAACAAACTTCATATGTAAAGTATTAGCTTTTTTTGCTGCTGGCCCTTCCCATCGCTGTTCGGGGGTGGGATGGGGATTTAAATAAAAGCACTGGCTAGCCTGGTTTGTGGGAGGGGAGTGTCCAAGGCCCAATAAGGATTGTAGTATTCTAGAGGTGCTTGGCTCTTTCTGACTTCCGTTACTGAAGCATTACAGCATCATAGTAGAGATCTAAGATCTGGTGCAGGTTCTTCTTACGCAAGGTTTCTCATCCCGGTTCAGATTCTAAACCCACATGTAGGTTGTTGGAGTCTGATGTAGAGGCCAGTTCACAAGATTGCACCCCAACTGCATCATATATATGGGGGAGCGCTAAACAAAATCGCCAGTAGGGTGGCAGCTGCTAGGAGTTGTACCTTCCCCCCCCTCACTTCCTTACCCTCTCCCCCCCCCCCCTTCATTCTGCCCTCTCAGCTCTGCCACGTGGCTTAAGTGGAAGGAAGTTCCATGACTCAAAGTGTAGAATGTGGAAAGACCAAAGAGAAATGTCAGTGTTCTGCACCCAATGATGTGGGGGGAAGGGGTATCTCCCACATTGGCTATGAAGAGGTGGGTGGAGAAGGAAGAAAAGAAAATAATTTAAGGATTTTCCATGTATTAATGTGGTGAATGTAGTACAGAAACCTAGATAAGATCCCTCCCACGGAAGAGGCCAGCTGAGGGGAATAAAGAAGTTAGCACTTCTTCAGGAAATGAAGTTTCACAGACGAAAGATATTGATGCAACAGCAGCGCAACGGGATTATAATAAAGGGCATCAAGCTGTGCCTGCAAGGCCATTGTATGGTGAAAAGGCTCTTCAGCTCTTGAGACTGAGCGCCATTGCTCTAAGTGGGTTGCTCTTTAAAGCCTCTTGCAGTATTATACCACAAAACTTTTATAGGATTACAGAACTTCAGCAGCAGTGAGAATAGAACACCTTTCCCAAACCCTTACTGTAATACTGCTGTGGCAATGTGGAGCTGCTGCGAATACTGATATGTAATTTATTAATGTGGTATCTGACCTGGCCAGGGTAGTTTCCATATAGTTGTATTGAGTTAATAGAATTTTCTGTGTCCGTGTATAGAGCTAACTTAATACGGGTTGCTGGAAAAACAAGCAGGAAGGCAACACAATGGCTCCCAGATAAGAGAGCCCTGGCACACACTTCATAACTTTGAGAATCCTATGTTCTGTCTCCAGTGAAGTTGCGAGCCTTATTTTTGCCATTGCTGAGAGTTAACAGACCGAAGGGTTGTAAATAATTAAAGTGATGTGTTCCCTGAGAAGGGAAGGGATCAGAAAGACTGAGCAGAGACAGGAGGAAGAATTATCTCCCTCCTGCTTCCCTTCCCCTGCGGAAGATGGAAAGACACCTGTCTAGCTAGATGTGTGTATAGTTTTTAATACTAGTTTTCTCTGAAATGTTTTTGTTCTAAATAAATAATACTTAGCTTTAAGAAGGCTATTTGGTCACTGTGATAACCACAAGTCACTGACTAAGGAGGGCACAGAACTGCAGGTACTGAACGTAAGTCAGGCTTGTTGAGGTAATGGTGGTTAGCATCTGGGAACCACAGCCCGAGGCTGTGAGAGAAGAGTGAGAGAAGGCTAGAAGCTTGAGGGAGATGCACTCCATTGAGGTCAGACATATTAGACCAGTAACCGTGACAACTGTGTTTAAAGGGAGGTTTGCAAACTTTAAACCTTAGGGAAGCTAGGTGTATAATAGCCCAGTTAGGCCTCTTTTGTCTATGCACTTTGACCCATAAAGAAAGATGGTTTGTGTTCCTTTGTTTTACTTTAGTGAAGCCATCAATGCCTGAAACAACAGCACTAGGAGCTGCAATGGCAGCCGGAGCAGCGGAAGGAGTTGGAGTTTGGAGTCTGAATCCTGGGGATTTGACGGCAGTGACATGGGAACGATTTGAACCACAGATCAATCCTGAGGGTAAAAGAAATTTGAAATTTGAACTTTAAAAAATTATCTGAAAACTCCCCAGCAGCCCCTTTCTGTTAGCATACATATAAATGTAAATTGAATGGTTGGCCAAAAGTTGAACACCCCACTGTAAAGATAGTTACTGGTAATTAGCGGTACCATTTCATAGAATCATAGAATATCAGGGTTGGAAGGGACCTCAGGAGGTAATCTAGTCCAACCCCCTGGTCAAAGCAGGACCAATCCCCAATTTTTGTCCCAGATCCCTAAATGGCCCCCTCAAGGATTGAACTCACAACCCTGGATTTAGCAGGCCAGTGCTCAAAACACTGAGCTATCCCTCCCCCCTACCACTCAGACTGTGGTAACAAGTCTGTAGTGCTTGATGCTTCTGGCTTTTTAGGAGGGAGGTGTGGGTTCCGTCTGCTTGCTTTGCCAATAGTTGGACAATAATGATGGAGCAGGCAAAAATGACTTAATACCAAAGCTCTTTACATAGGAGCATGTCGTTTAGTGTGACTGGATTTGGTGGCTTTTGGTTTCAACCAATTAAAAACTGATTAAAAAAATCCCACTTACCCCTCTGAGTCCTCAGTGTTGAAAATTGTTGGCAAAGGATGCTAGTGGCCCCTAAAGAGTCCACACAGTTGTCAGCCCACACAGGGCTGCAGAAGGGGCCAACTTTTTATAATTTTAGGAGAAACTTTTTCTATGTAGAGCAGGTTGTTATCTTTAAAATTAGCTCACTGTTCTAACTAATGTGTCATCTTGTATTCATTATAATGCTAAGTTTCTGTCTCCAGAAGAACCTAAGAACAGATACATGTGCAAGACTCAAGCATTTCTCCCTTTTTATTAGAGGTTTTAATATTTGATTGCATTGCTCTTTGCACAATTTTTTTGTCTGGGTGTTTTTAACAGCAATAAATTTCTGTCGATTTCCTCTCCTAGTATATTAACTTCAAAGTGACTACTACTGCTTCAATTTGGATTATACTTACCAATCTGCCTAGTGAATTTGTAGGGGAAAAGTTGAGTTTTAAAGCCTGATTCTCCACTACCCATATCCCAGCATATTTAGTTTTACCTGTGTTGAGTCACAGTTGAGTCAGAATGACAGCAAATGACTGCTTAGGAACAGGTACAGCAGAAAAGGATCTGGAGGTTATAGTGGATCACAAACTAAATAGAAGTCTACAGCATTATACTGCCTCAAAAAAAAAAAAAGCAAACATCATTCTGGGATGTGTTAGCCAGGAGTGTTTTATAAGCAAGATGTGAGAAGTAATTCTTCTACTCAACTCAGCACAGATAAGGTGTCGGCTGGAGTTCTATTCAATTCTGGGCACCACACTTGGGAAAGATTTGGACAAATTGGAGAAAGTCGAGAGGAAGGAGAGCAACAAATGATTAAAGGTCTAAAAAACATGACCATGAGGACAGATTGAAAAAAGTGGATGTGTTTAGTCTGTAGAAGAGAAGACTGAGGAACTGTGGGCGGAGGGGATATGACAACAGTCTTCAGGTACACACAGGGTTGTTATAAATTGTTCTCCTTAACCACTGATGATAGGACAAGAAGCAATGGGCTTAAATTGCAGCAAGGGAGGTTTAGGTTGGACATTAGGAAAAACTTTCTAACAGTCAAGGTAGTTAAGCACTGGAACAAATTACTTAGGTGGGTTGTGAAATCTCCATCATTGGAGGTTTTTAAGAGCAGGCTAGACAAACACCTGTTAGGGATGGCCTAAATAATACCCAGGGCATGGCTACACTTGCAGACGTAGAGCAGCCTTCATAGAGCACAGTAGGGAAAGCGCTGCATTCTGTCCACGCTGACAGCTTCAAGCACGCTGGCGTGGCCACATTTGCAGCACTCTCATTGGGCGTGGTGCATTATGGGCAGCTATCCCAGCATGCAAGTGACTGCAACATGCTTTTCAAATGGGCCGGGTGGAGTGTAACAGGGAGTGTGTTGTGTGAATGTGGGGGGGGAGAGCGAGTGGGTTTTGGGGGGGCTGAGAGCATGTCAGCATGCTGTCTTGTAAGTTCAGACAGCAGCAGACCTTCCCTCCCTCCCCTGCCCCCCCCCCCCAGAGCATTCCACACTAATAGTTGCTTTGTCTTGAAGCAGATAAGCATGCGGGCTGTCAGAAACAGCGCTTTCAAAGGGCATATCTGCATTCCTACAGTGATTCAAAAACAATGAGAAGAGTGGCCACTTGACTTAAGGGGATTATGGGATGTTTCTGGAGGCTGATCAGAGCGCAGTAATGCAATTGCGCTCCAGCGGGGGGCGCAGCAAATGTTATTCCGCTCGCCAAGGTGGAGTACCAGGAGTGCTGTAGCCGTGGAGTCAGAGCGCTCTATGTGCCTTGCCAGTGTGGACGGGTGTTGAGCTAGTGTGCCTGGGGCTCCTTTTATTGCGCTGTAACTCGCAAGTGTAGCCAAGCCCGCAGTGCTGCCTCAGTGCAAGGGACTGGGGTAGATGACCTACAGAGGCCCCTTCCAGTCCTACATTTCTATGATTCTAAGTGAAATGCAGTAGAGAATAAAGTCTGTAATCCTTACTCTATAAATGTTTAGAGCTGTGAAGAATTGATAAATTGCTAGTTGTTCATGCATGAGTCTCTTTTTTTTATCACTCCAGATATTCTGTTGTAATGGGGATGAGTTCTTAAATAACTGCTGTGTATTCTTTGGGAAATCTTTGCAGGACAGAGGCTTAATGGTGAATTTAATGTGTGGAAATCTAACGTGAAATTACATTAATTCCTCTTTGTGATTCCAGAAAGTGAATATCGCTATGCCAGGTGGAAGAAAGCTGTAATGAAATCAATGGGCTGGGAGACATCCGAACCTCAGGCAAATGGTAAACCATTATATTTTATACTTCAGTGACTAGCACAAGTTGAAGGTCCTTCAAAACATCAGTAGCCCTCTACATTATGGAGATATATTTTTCTCCTGTAAAAGACAGAAAAAAACCTCGCTTTTTATTACATTTTAGCACTTGGTAACACTGAATTGTCTATCTCTGCTTCTAAGCAAACAGCATTTTAAGGTTTAAAAATCTTTATCCCTGGAGCTCTGAAATCAAGGTATTTAACCTTGTTGAATAGTTATTCCTTTTAAAATATAAACTGTACAGTTGAAAGGATAATGGCCTATTTCCTTATTGACATTATCAGATCCTTTAATTGAAAAAAGATATTATTTGCAGTAAAAGGGCTATAGATGTAAAACAAATCAAACAGGAAGTGGATTTTCCTATGTAACTTTTAAGGAGATTTACTTGTGATGCTTAAGTCACTGCAAAGATATTAAAATCTTGGGCATGTACACCAAGAGCAGACTGTAGCTTCCTCTGAACTGCATCAGTAAAGATGTCTGCAGTAAGAGAACAAACATAGTATAAAGCTGGAAGCTAAGAGTTAATACAGCGGTTCTCAGACACTTCCATAATGTGGCCCCATGCTACAAAAGGAAAATGTTTTAGGACCCTCATGTCCCTATTTTTAAAAAAAAAAAGAGGGATGGAGAGAGGGGAGGGCAATAACTCCTTGAAACTGATTGTGACCCACAGGTTGAGAATCCGTGTACTAATTATTATGAAGTAAAAATAACATGGCTCTGACTATATGCCCCATACAGAGAAAGCAACAACTTTCTGAACAACTAAACAGTAGCTACATTTTTAAAGTAGCATATCATTTCATACTCTGTGGTATCAGCAAGTTCAATTTAAACAAAAGCTGCCGGAGTTGGAGTGTAATCATCAACTGATTAAGAATAGTCCCATATGGCTAGATTCAGGCCTATAAAATAAGGCTGATTTTGATTTGAGCTAAATGAGCTATAGAAATGGTCCATGCAGCATGCTGCCCTCTCTGTGGAAGGGCAACCCTTCCTCAGAGAGAGAAGTTGCAACTTTAGATCCTTGCAAAAGACATTCTCAACTCATGTTAGTAAGGTAAATGAAGCACTGACCTAAGATCAGTGAAAGTATTTCTGACAATGTTTGAGCTAGACTGCTCAAAGTAGATTATAATATACGTCTTATTTGGGGAGGGAGAGAGATTTAAAGCACACAATGCTATATGTATTTCTCTAGAGCACACAAAAAATACAACTATATTGCAATGTTACAAAAATTGGATTTAAGAACCAAACTCACGAGAAAATGGAGAGGTTGAGGGGGAAGCATTTTGAAAGAGGGAAGCTGCAGCAACTAGAGGGAATTACTTTGCTCCTGGGAACAGTTTAAATGCATATTAATTGGACATCTTATTAATTCAGTGTACATTTAAATACTCAGTTCATTGTCATTTTTTTAAAAAGGATTGGACTAGATACACATACCTCATTTAATGTCACAAGCGCAAAAAACAAATTTATCTGGAATCCCTAGAAGAGCAAATACATAATCTTAATACAAATGACAAAAGTTCTTTTTCAGTAAAATGTCAGTTGTGACTGGGATGCCTTACATGGGACAAACTCGAATGTTATGTACCCTAAAATCACCAACAGCTAGAGAATGAAGTGCGTATACAGGGTGTTTCCCCATTAACAGAATTGAAAATTCTTCCAGCCCTCAAAAAATATGCTTATTTTCCTTTTCACTTAAAGTGATAAGCAGTGTGACAGGTTGGGTCACAGAAACTCCTTTGGGACTGCCACCTGGTGTGCTGAGACTACCTCTGAGCCCATTTTCCCTGGCAGCTCGGGACGTCAGTACCCTGTCATGTTGAGCCAGACCCGCTAGCCTGCTGCAAACACAGACACAGGTCTGAACCATGTCCCTCAAAAGCTGCAGGCTTAACTGAAAACAGCTTAAGAATTGCTTCCGTCTCCAACATCCAGATACCCAGTTCCCAATGGGGTCCAAACCCCAAATAAATCCATTTTACACTGTATAAAGATTATACAGAGTAAACTCATAAATTGTTCGCCCTCTATAACACTGATAGATATGCACAGCTGTATGCTGCCCCGGGAATTAATACTTGCTCTGGGTAAATTAATGAACAAAAAGTGATTTTATTAAATAAAAAGTAGGATTTAAGTGGTTCCAAGTAATAACAGACAGAACAAAGTAAGTACCAAGTAAAATAAAGCAAAACATGCAAGTCTAAGCCTAATACATTTAAGAAACTGGTTACAGATGAAATGTTCCAATAAGCTTCTTTCACAGACTGGACTCCTTCCTGGTATGGGCCCAATCCTTTCACTGGTACAGTCCTTGTTCTAGCTCAGGTGGTAACTAGGGGATTTTTCATGACTGCAGCCCCCTTTATTCTGTTCCATCACTTTACATACCTTAGGCACAAGGGTGGAAGCTTTTGTCTCTTTGGGTCCCCGCCCCTCCTTCTAAATGGAAAAGCACCAGGTTTAAGACTTGATCACATGTCCTGTGAGACCCCCCCCCCCCCCCCCCCCAGCCTTCATTCTTCCTGACCTGACTCATAGGAAGGCTTGCAAATAAACAGAGCCATCTACAGTCAATTGTCCTAGTTGATGGGAGCCATCAAGATTCTAAACCACCATTAATGGCCCACACTTTGCATAACTAAAGTAAGACCTCAGAGTTATATTTTATATTTCCGGTTTCATATACAAGAATGATACATTCATACAAATAGGATGAACACACTCGGTAGATTAAGCTTTGTAATGATACCTTACAAGAGACCTTTTGGATGAAGCATATTCCAGTTACATTATATTCACACTCATTAGCATATTTTCATAAAATCATATGGAGTGCAATTTCACAAGCAGAATATAACTATTTACCAAAATCTACTTGCAGTGATCTCAGGTTACCACTGGGAGAATCTTTGGTATTTGCCTTCACTCTTATTTTGGAATAATTGTGCTTGCTTTCTGCTTGTGGCTTTATGCTGAATAATATTAGAGATGGGCTCTACCTAATAACTTTTGAAAGAGGATTCTGGATCCAGATTCAAATGTATATGGCTTGGACTTCTCTATATGGCATGCATGTAACACTTTTAATAACATTTTTGTGAATGTTACTACTCTTTTTTGTAACTTTTTTGCTGTTCATATGATTCTTAACGCAAATACTGCAATTTACATATATTTCTCTTTTCGTTTGCTTGACTGGAAACTCCTTCTACTGGATGACATCAGGTGACTCTAGTATCTTCTCTAGTCTGCCTTTGGGTTTTTATATAGTGAGTAGCATGATAATGTTAATCGGAGCAAAGTACATCTCAGGTTAGTTATTTGAACTAGATAATTCTACAGGGTCTCTACACTAGTTTAAATGTTCTTATCTTCCATTTGTTTGTTCTCAACAAGAAAGCTTTCAATGCTATTTGTTGCTCATGCACACAGAGAAAAGTTAAGGGTGGGAATTAAACCTATAGTTAGTAAGAAAATGCAGGTGAATGCTGGAACTCTATTTGCAACTCATCCCGTTGCGCTGTAAGTTCTTTTTTGTTTTTTTGTTTGTGCAGAATTCTTACCTGAAGCAGGAGTTCTGCATAAACACTTGAACTGTATAGTCCATGGTGCTTTTTTGATTTGATTTGTACATCTAGTAAACAAGATGTACCCTTTGGAGCACGCTGACAGAGAATCATATTCTCTGCAGTAGTGTGGCATAACTGGGAGTTTAAAATAAGAGTTTTAGCCTGTGTCCTATACTTCTTTTCTTTTAAACTACTTTGAGGGCCTGGCTTAAAGACCTAAAAGGGCAAATGTATTTTCAGCTCTCCTTGAAAGAGAGAGAGGAGTTCAAACAATTCGAATGTGTGTTCAGTTCTGATCCACTTGGAGCTATTGGTCTGTTTGTACAGACTTAGCAAACTGAACAGCTTCATTATTTTGCTCATATACACTTTTTTCAGTCTTCTCTTGATGCCGCAGTGCATCCTGTAATATAACTAACTAGATTTGTCCATGTATATAAAGTGAACAGAGCATGGTGGGCCTATGCATTTTAAAAAAAACAAACTTTTTTTTAAATGGGAAGAATTGTGTGCATGTGCAGTAAATATTTATTTTCAGAGACAGTCCTTTGTTTAAAAGTTAACAATAGATTAACAAGGTTTAAAAATAGTGTCTTTGAACAGCAGAAACACAAATGTCGTATGTATATACATTATTTTGCTTTCTTACAATATAGACCCACGTGGCTTATTTTGAGCTTTTTGTTTTAAAAAAAATACAAACGGCAAGTTTTCAGCCTGAAGCAGATACTTAACAGCATAGTGGCCATACATTTCTGAAACACTGACCCAAACTGTTAATGACTCTGGAACACTGTTCTAGTGATCTGAAAATAATTTTTCTATTCAGTCTGTTGCTCATACTGTTCAATGCTACTTTTTCTTGCATTGTGTTTTAAAGATTGCGTGTGGCCTGTACTTCTCAGAAAGTTTAATGGTAAAAATCAAATTGAGAGGCTTGCCTTTGATTTACTAACTCTGGAATATATCCGAAAATGAGTTTGATGAGCTGCCACTTAAGTGGATAGTGCAGCACTCGAAGGCGGGCCCTGGCTGAGAAACCCAGTTACAAGTCAGTACTCTATTAAAACAAATTTGTACAAGTAGGTACATTTTTAACAAGCTTAATGAGAACTCTTTAGTTTTAATTGCAGTACTGATTCCTGACCGCATCTGGGACACCTACAACAATATGAAATTTGACATTAGAAAGCAAGTCAATACTGTGCCCATTTCTGCTTATGATTATTATTATTTTTTTTAAATGTTGGGTTTATTTGTTTAAAAATGCTTTGTCCCGTAATCTAAGTGCATATCTAAACTCTCATGCTTGGAACCAATGTGAATCTTAATTCCTTCCCACCCACTAAAACTAAGTCTTATCAGCTCTCACATGACACCTGCAGGAATAAAGGCCTGGGAAAACAGAATCTCTGAATCTCTCTGACCTTCAGATCATGTTCCTCCTCTTGTTTTCAAGTTATCATAAAGTGAGGGTTCACTGGCTAAAAACAAACTTCAAAACCTCAGCTATATTTTTAAAAGAAATTTAAGGCAGGCATGCAGAGATGGGCTTTTAACATATTATTTACATGGTAGGCTTCGGGGGTGGGGAGGATATAAAATTGAAACTGGTTAACAAACTCAAAAGGGAAAAATCCCTTAATTAGAAGGGACTTCCCTCTTTAAAAAGTCACATTTGGTCACATGCTTTCTTATTTACAGCAGCATAATCCCACTGGCTCATTTGAGTCTTGATGACTGCATTGGAGCTGCAGTGTCAATTAGAAGATTATTTACTTAATTTAACTGAGGTTAAATTTCCTGTCTTGTATGCAGTGAATCAGCACCAGGCAACAACACAGTTGTTGTTCATCTGTCTTCTGGGCAACCTTGTGATACTAGAGCTACTGCAGGGGGAGAAGAATCTCTCCTTGCTAGGACAGTATCTGGAGCACTAGTGCAGCAAAGCCATTTTATACAGAAGCTGCCAAATTGTAAATTGTCCTGTAATGTAGTCGCTTCATCACTGTACCAGAAATCAAACGGGAATCACTTAATTATTAACACCTAAAGATGTCAGAGTATGACCCTTGCTCCAAAGGAAAAAAGACTAATGGTGCATCTAATAAACATTGTTCTCATTAAAAAGAGGAGGAGGACTTGTGGCACCTTAGAGACTAACAAATTTGAGCACAAGCTTTCGTGAGCTACAGCTCACTTCATCGGATGCATCACAAAAGCTTATGCTCAAATAAATTGGTTAGTCTCTAAGGTGCCACAAGTCCTCCTTTTCTTTTTGCGGATACAGACTAAAACGGCTGCTACTCTGAAACCCATTGTTTTCATTGTAACTTATGTAGCATACTGAGTCCTGGAGCTGCAATCTCATTAGATTTATTTTTTAAGCTTAGCTGCTTGACTTCTCACTTGATGATGTGAGATCTCTAACCAAACATAAAATAAAACCTTGGGTGCTTTTTGAAGTTTCACTAATTATTTCTTGTAGTGATTTTTCTTATTTTGGTGAAAATTAGCATTCTGTCCTTAGAGTTGAAACTGAAGCAATGTCTCCACATGGTGTATTGTGCTGTCCAAGTTACTTCCTCTGAAAGATGGTATAAAAAAGATGGTATAAAACTTCTGGTTAAGATCCCACAAAGGGCGGCATTGGCCCTGCTGATGAGGCTATCTTCCAAAACATGTCATATAATTCCACCTACCTAAATTCCTCTGCTATTGCACATGTATGAGACATTCTTCCTCACCTTTTGTCTCTTAAATTGTTGGGTGTTCTGGTGGCTACTGCATTCAACCAGAGAGATGGCTGTGAAATTGAAAACTAGTTACAGATGGGCATAACAGCACCTACCGCTGAAATGCAGAAAAATCTATGCAGATTGGCTAAATTAGGATTTTAACTGTGGAAAGCTGATCCCCGTTTCAAGAAAATGAAGCTAAGAGCATCCTATTTCAACCCCTCCATGTGACATTAAATGTGTTGTGGTACATTCTGTACTTTTGATGCATAATCTTTTCTGTTTAAGGAATTGACAAATGAGGCTACTTAATGGATTACCGGAATACGGCCTGTTTGGTTTATGTACGAAGAGAGAAGAATCCAGTTATCACCCAATATGATGGCACTGTTTGTTTGATTAGTTAATTTATAAACCGATCTGTTGTCTGACCTACAGAGACATCTAAGGTGGTGGATTTCTAACTTGAAATAAGGAAAGTAAGCTCCCCTACCCCCCCACCCCCACCCCCACACAAAATATACCATTCTTTTCTCCTCTCTGACCTCCATTTAAGTATCCTTTCAAGGTCCATAGGTCCTAACTTTGTTTGAGGATGTGCCATAAATAGAAGTTGTAACCTGTCTAATTGTTGGTACTTTATTATAATGCATTACAGTAAGCCATAAAACAGTTAAATTATTTCCCAGCTGCTGTGAATTAGTTGTATTTCTGTGGTTGCTAAAAGGATTTTTTGTTCAGTGGCTGCTGGATTGAAACATCTCTATTGGTATAGGGTTTTTGTTTTTTTAACACTGACTTAGTACCGGACACTTTAATATCTGCAGACTCTTCTTAAATATTGATCAAAACATTAAATGAGGTTTGATTTATTGTCTCTAGTATACATTCATGGGAGGATCATTGATAAGAACTATTTAAGACACTAAATCTTAACTCTGTCTCTTGGAAGGGAATAGGGAGAATCAACTTTTTTGGTAAAGGCCATTTTTGTACATTTTGCATTGTTTTGAAAGCCAGATTTTACACAGGCACACTGTTCACAGGAGAGCCTCGTAGTCCGTAACAACTGATAGCCCTTACAGTTAAAGGGATGTATTGACCTTTGTTGTCCCATGCTGTATTTGGGCTTTTCTCATACCAGTTTAGGATACTACATGATGCACAAAACTTTAGAAAGATGCAGCTATTGCTGTTTACACAAAGAGGATCCACTCTAAATAAGTTGTTCTCCCTCATCACTTCATGTTCTTGATCACATTTAGTGTATCTTGGGGACAAAAAGCTGCTTCTGAATGTGCATGACCATGTTTTTACTTAATGAGCTTGTTTTGTGTCTTGAATTGTGATGTTTGCAAGCCCAGATCCAAGCTTTGGGATACACAAACTTGAGTATCCAAAACTAGACACTTAAGGTCTAAGCCACAAACTTAGAAATTGCCTTCAGTCCACTTAAAAATGTAGACCCAGTATATCTAAACAGATAGTCATCTAAGATGATCATAGGAAAAGTGACAATCTGACAGTAGCAACATAAATTATTTAAAAGCTTATTTGGTAGGGCAGAGAAGATGTTTCTGCATATGCAAGATGATACTAATGTTACAGTGACACTGAGGAGGAGAGTCAGTGTGGGAACTTTCCTGTCATTTATTTTGAATATTTTTCATAGGTGCACTAGGAGCTGAAGGGGGTGTTTTTGTGTTCAAAAGCTCTCTCCTGGTCTGTTTTATGCAAAAGCAGTCATTCGCTAAAAAAGCTTTATTTCTTCCATAAACTGTAAAGGAGGAGCTAGTAGAGAGTAATAAGTATTGGAGCTGCATAGAAGTTCAGGTCTTTACATGTTTTTAATATAAACTGCCTTTTTATTATCAAGTGCAATGAAGTCTGAAAACATCTGCTTTTTAAATGTTCACTGAGGAATATATTTTCCCATTGATGCTTATATAACTGATTGATACTCGTGGGAGTCTTCTGCATTGGTGGAAATATATAACCTCCCTTCATACCCATAATCTGTTCACTCAGGCCTTATGTCACTTGAACATACTTTGTCCACACTAACTTCTGTAAATACCTAGTGTTTGGATACATGTAGCAATAAAGGTTTCTGGTTTTCAATATGTATTCAGATGTAATTGTAGAAGTATACTGAAGGAGGAATGTAATCAGTAAATAATGGTAAAACCACAAAGCTCCTCAACTTTACACAATTCTCAATCTTCCCTTTGTGACTTACTCTCTAGAATCTCACATCTATACTACAGGGACTACATTGGCATAGCTACGGTGCTATACTTATGCCATCTTAATTCTGTATTGTGGAAGTAGCCTGCTCCCATAGAAGTTTTTCCATTGGTATAGGAACAGCACCATGCCAAGGTGATGGTGTTTTGGTTGATAGAAGCATGCTTTTGTTGACCTAACTGCATCTACACAGGGGGTTAGGTTGGCATGGCTACATTGCTTTTGGGAGGTGAATTTTTCACATCCCTGAGCAATGCAGCTATGTGGAGCTAATCCCTAGTGTAGACCAGGCCAAACACCAGGGACCAATGTAGTGCTAGTAGCCCCTGGAGGAGGACACAGATTAAGGGTGGCCATACCCTAGAAAATGGGGTTTCTAGTTAGTTATTTGCCAAAATTAGTTCCCAAGTGGTTATTTTCTCCAGATTAATGCTGAAACGGGAAACCTGTAATATGTAATGAACCTGAAATCATTAATTTCATGGTGTTGCCTTTTACACTGGTGTATCTGTTTTTTGCATAGAGTATTGATTCTGCTGTTTTTCTGACATATACAACCTATTGTGAGATGATGCTGTTCCAATTGCAGTTTGTGAGTAAATGATTGTAACTTATTTTTTGTGAGATTCAAATTACTGTTGCAGATATTTTTTAGGTGTTATTTCAACACCATTGTTAATTTTCTACCAAAATAGCTTAAATTAACTATAAATAACTTGAAAACCTCTTCAAATAAATTGTGTGAATAGAAATTGACTTTTTTCTATAAATTGCCAGATTTATGAATTCTTACTTGAAAAACATTGACATTGAAATACAATGAATAAATTGGCTTAAAAATTTGTCTCAGTTCTTGCTTGCAGATGTGTACTTGCAGAGGAAAACATGAATGAAAACTTAACATGCAGGATGCCATATGGACTCCAAGAGGCGTAATACGCAGTGGATTCCTATCTAAATCACCCGCTCCCCCGGCTTTATTCAACTCTGGATAAAATCTTATTTTCCAAAGTTTGGTTAATTGGTTCTGCTGCTTGCTCTCACTTGGGTTGATCGGTGGCATTTTTCAGTTGTAAGGATCAGATTTGAAAGTGCTTTGATATTTTTCTGTTTCTAAGTTATTGAAGGAAATAAGACTATTGTACGATGAGGAGCCATTGCATGGGGGCAGGGGAGATGTAAAACAATGAAAGGACTATGGTTTGAGGGTATTGTCGAGGGGTAGGTCAGTAGGTGCATGCAACTGCATGGTGCTATAGAATGGATTGGGAGAAGAAGTCTGTCTTAGAGAGAGGTTACCTATGTGTGGTAACTCTCTTGTTTTCTGAGTGTATATTGTCTCCAAAGGCACACTGTGGGTATATGGCTACCACAGACTTTACATCCATGTAAATTGCTGTCGTGTGACTGGTTATGGGTCTGAGTAGTAACTGGTGTGTAGGGGGTGCGTGCAAGTCTCTGGCCATTATATTCAGACCCCCATCTATTTCACAAATCCATGTCTGGGACTTGCTGCAAAATCCATCTTTCACACATAATTGTGCCTAGAATACAAACTTCCATTCAATTAAAAATTTTAAACAGCCCTTATGGCTGAGAGTCTGTAGAACAGTGGCTCTGTTCCCCCATCAAAATGGGTGACTTGCCTTTAGGTTTCAGACTTAACGAAAATGAACAACACCCACTTCACTGCTGATCATTTTAGCAGAAACCTCCAGCAGATGTGATTACCCCACGATATCAAGCTGTTTCCATTCCTCTGCAGGTATCAAACACCCCAGTAGCCCCTTCTTAACAGCCAAGATTCTAGCTGTGCCCCAGAGAGCTGACATTAGGAAATATACAAATCACTAGTATATCAAAACCTAAAAATAGTGATGCTAGCACAAAATCAAACTTGATGTAAAAATACATATGCCTACTGTACTGATTTGTTGTGCAAGGAAGCTCTTAGAACTCTGTCTGCTGGAGCAAGGTGCTGTAAAACTCTCATATATGTAAAATTAGGCTTCCGAGTAAAGAGAACCTGATTCGCAGGGGCACTGCAAATTTTGGACTAGATTTTTTTTTTTTTTTTTCCCCCCCAGCACCCAAGTCTGCGAATTTTGGCCACCGTCCTTCTGCCTAGAAAATAATTAATTTTTCTCAGTGAGAAACAAACATACTATGAGATTTAATAAATTCAGTGTGATTATTTTCCTTTTTTATTCAGTTTGAAAGGAATATGTTTAGCCCCAGTGATGCCCAAACTTTTCCTGTCTCGCCCACCCCTTACCAGTAATGGAATCTGTGTGTGGGGCTCCTCCCCCCTCCCCCCATTACTGCACAGTTAGCTCAGCAGAGGACCTTGCGCTGATGACAGAGCTGGGAGTGGAACTAGGGATGTGGGAGGAGCTGGGCCTGGGGGCAGAGAGGGAGTGAGGGCGGAGCTGTGATGGGGGTGGAGTGGAGCTGTGGTTGGGGCCAGAGCAGAGCTGGGGGCAGAGCAGGAGTGGGTGGTGTCCCTACCCCACTGTGTGGCCCCCAAATGTTCCTCTTCACAGTTTGGGGACCACTCATTTAGCCTGATGGAAATGCAAATCTCACTGGGGCAAAGGGCAGGCAAATGGCTAGCAGCCCTGAAAAACTGCAAAATGTTGCTAGCACAACTACAGAATAGGACATTTACCCACAGTCCTTAGGGAACAACCAGTGAATTTTGTCAATGTTCAAGTCTTGCACACCTCAGAATATGTGAGTGATCCTAACTGTATGAAAAGTTCTGTGGAAGGGATTAATTTACCCACAGTAACTTAATGGATCTTGAAGATGATGCAGACCTGTCTTCTTTGATGTGAAGAGATTAAAGCAGCTATTAAAATGCTAAATATAGGTAAATCCTCTGGGAGGATGACCTGTCTGCAGAGTTTCACAAAGCTGCTTCTGATAAGATAGCCTATTCTGCAGTCACTTATGCAGGGAAAGCACCCACTGACTTCAGTAGGAGTGTGTCTGCATTGTGAACTGCAGCTTGAGCCAGGTAGTATTAGAGGCTGAGGAAAAGAAAACATCAGTTCATTATTTTGTAGAAAGCAGTTGGCCCTTCCATGGCAGCTTTCATCCAAGGATCTCAAATATTTGTATTGCCATTTTATTGTTTGCCTTTTTTTAAAAGGATTTTGATGTTTAGCTGTTGACAAGGAGTTAGTCAGTTGTTGGTTAGGAATTACCATACTGGATTGGACTCATGATCCACCTAGTCTGATATCCTGTCTCCCACAATAACGAGGATCACCCATCTCACAGAGAGGCTCAAAGAATCCAGCTGTAGGAAGATGTGAGATAATGTGCTCCCTATGAAGGCCTTAACCTAAGTGTTTTAAACCCTAAAGCATGTAGCTCTAACAAAAGTTTAATTTTTAAACCTCTTTAATTCTACAATAGCCTTTTTGAGATGGGGTGGCCAGTACAGCATCCAGTATTCTATATTAGGGTGTGCTATAAACTGAGCATAATGGTGTGTTTTCAATATTCTTCCCAAGCCTCTGGGTATTTTTGTGGTCTCCAGAAGTTGACTTACTATTAAAAGGTTATTTAATGCTATGTGTCATTGGAAGCTATAAAACACTTTACAATTCTAAGCCCCTTCAATTAATAAATTATGACAGTTCATTATAAGAAATGATTCCCTGTTAGTGTTGAGTGGTTTGTTTGGAAGGTTGCTCTAATAAGTTTCTTTCCCAATATGCTTACAGGTCAAATAGAAGGCAAGTGAGGGCTTGTCTACGCACTAGATCAGTTTGGAATCAGTCAGGTTAGTACAATGCCCTCTAATGTAGACAGTTATATCAGTGTAAAGGTGCCTTGTACTGGTGTAGCTTATTCCTATAGATTTAGGGGAATTCTGTTCCCTTAGCAGTGTGCATTGATACAGTCATTACTTATGTGACCATATAATATTTTTTTCCCCACATGACCTCTGCCTTGGCCAGTGCGTAGGCTGGATGATGATCTGTATTTTAGTTTTAAACTCATTGTTCATTGAATGGCCTATGATTTACTACACACTATTCGAACCCTGCTCAGTCTCCATGTTTCCTCTATCTTCTTTTCATCTGAGTCTGGTGGATTCCTCTTCTATGCTGCGTGGGTGTAAGCAGGGCCCAGGGGGTCATTGAGAGCACATGGGGTAGGGAGGAGAGACTCGGTGCTCTCTGTTCTGTTGCCCAATCCTACCCTAGCCTGCAGCAGCCACTAGTGGGGAAGTCCTGAGCTGCAGGGAGCATGCTCATTTGCACTGTGAGGATGGCACATATGTAGGCTGGCTAGCACTAGCATCTATCAGAGGCTTGGGTATGCACTGTGATGACAGAATCTTCAGAGATATTAGGGGCTAAACTGAGTATCTACTGGGCATGTGCCAACTCTGACTTAATTTTTTTAAAGGCATAGATCTTGGTCACACTCGTGCACATTTTCACAAAAACAGCAAAATGCACATCCCTGACCTAAAGTTCACCTCTGCCAAGTTTTAAGTCCCTAGTTGAAAATGTGGGGATACTAGTTTCTCAAAGAAAAGGTTGCTAGCTTTTTTTTTATGGGAAACATATTTTCCCCTAGCCTTAGTCTCAGAAACAGCTGAATCATTTTGGCTAAAAATTTCCAAAACAAATGTAGCCTGAGGGAGAAAATCAACACAGAAAACTTTACTTCAAATAATTCAAGTTGGTAAACTTATAAGCAACTTAAAGCAGGGTCTTACAATGGGAAGACAGCCTTAATTATGCAGCGCTACCTATCCAGCCTATAATAAATTAATCATCTAGTTCTATTCACAGTGGGGTAGGGGAATAGGATAGTAAGATATGAACCTCAAGCAGTTGGACACTTGAATTGGCAGAGAGTTGTGTGACAGATGAGTGTTTGAGTGTGTGGGTGTATCCTTCGCTGTTTAAGGGCCATTACAGCTCATGAATAAAGTAGGCTGTGTTTATGGCTACTTATGTCTTTCCTAACACGATAATCCCCTCTTGTTAGCCAGAACTCTTCCTGGTTTCATCTATTACTGTTACTACAGAATTATCTTTTTCTTCTAGCCCCATTTGTTACACACAATCAGTTTGCTGCATTTCTACAAGGTGTGAATATTAACTAGAGAAGTAGGATTCATTACACCTTTATTTCAACTTCTGTGTTTAAACAGAACCCCTGTTGCAGATTTTATGAGTGAAACTTCAGGAATATGCCAGCTGAGCAGCGTAAGAGGCTTACAGCTGTGTCAGTGCACTTCAGGAATGTCCTGTTGAAAAGAAAAAGAATTCTGGTGAGGCACCAATCTTCCCTGCAAGGCACTCTAAAATTACGTCTCACCAAGCACAACACTGGCTTCCCTAGACCTACAGCATCCCAAACCATCCTCCTGTATCTCATCCTCAGTTACTCCCAAAATCCCTCCCCCAAACACAGGATGAGTTTCAATGGACTGAGCCTACCCATTCCCATCACTGAATGCTCATGCCATGTACTAAGCCAGCCCTTTGTCTACTCAGTGGTGTATGCCAATAGCATTTAATGACCTCACTGGTTCTCTACTCCCCATTTTGATCTCAGCACTTGCTTTCTATGGTATGACCTGAGCCTGGCTGTCCTGTCCACCTGCACTTAGTGTTCTGTGCCCATGCAGAGAGGATGTCTGTGGCACAGGACAAGCCCATGTGTTCTCAGCAGCTATTCCCAGTTGTAATGTGGTGTGCCTGTGGCAGGCCGCACACCTGCCCTTTCTCAGCTCACCATCCCCTTTCTGAGCCAGCCCGTTCTCAACTCTGTCCCATCACAAATTTGTGGCCTGACGGCCCTGTCTCCCCCAACCTTGATGACTGCATGAACCACTGGGCTACAGGGTTGACGCTATTAGCCTTTTGCAAGAAAGGGCTGACCAGGCTTACATGCCTAATCCCAGGCATAGGCTTCAAGTGGAGTTAGGTGTTTAACTCCCTGTGCCAGGCAGGGCTGGGGCAGGGGAAGCGAAAAAAAACCCCATGGCAGAAAGTCTTAGAGGCCAGGGCAATTAACTAGGGCTCCTTGAGCTAAAGATAGCAGTCCAGACTTTTTGGCCTGGGCTCTATGACCCCCCCCACCCCCTTAGGGATTCAGAGCCCAGGCTCCAGCCCAAACTTGTTGCTGCAGGTCTTTTGTAAACCTCTTATTTGTGCCTCCAGTCCTGAGCATGCCTATTCTCAGCTCCCCATTAGTACATGTCCGTGCCATGCTCTGAGCCAGGCCATTACCACCAGCCCAGCCCAGCTCAGCTCAGAGTTGTGTGTCCTCAAACTTTTCAGGGTTTTGCCCCAGCCACAATCTCTATCCACAACCCCTTCCAGCCAGGGTTGGGAATGGGACCGCCGCTCTGGGGCATGGGGGAATGGGGACATGGATGGGGTAAAGGGGCCAAGGCTGGGGTCACAGCTGGGGGCGGAGGCGGGAGCAGAGTGGAGACCCAACTGGAGGGCCGAGGCCAGGAGCCAGGGCTGGGGCCAGGAGCAGAGCTGGGTGACACTCCCTCCCTGCTCCCTGTGGGGTTTGTCCAGGCCGCAGCTGTGTGCCCCCGGGTAGATCTCCAGGTCTACAGCAAATAGTGACCATACCAGGTCTTTGCACCCCATTTCAGTCTTGGCACTTGCTGACTGTGGTATGAACTGAGCCTGTCTATTCTCAGCTACATGACCAAGCTAAACAGTGTGTGTCTGTGGCATGGAGCAAACAAACCTGGTCTCAGCAGCCTACTCTGGCCTCACGACAAGGTGCCTGTGATGTACACCATTTCTGAATGGCTGTGCCCGGCACCAAGCCAGCCCAGTCTCAGCTACGCAGCCCCATCGAAGACCAAACCAACCTGTTCTCAGCTCCCGCCCACCCTCGTCAGGTTGTAAGGGGGGGAAGGGGTGTCCACACCTGTTCTCTCAAGCCCCTTTTTTTTGAGCTTAGCACTTGCTCTCTGTGCCAGGCATTGAGCTTTCCTGTTCTAATTGCCCCACCCCACGCTGTTTACTGGGTGACTGCGCTATGTGCTGAGCTTGCTGGTTTTCAGCTTCCCTCCACAGACTGCCTGTTAAGTTCCTGTGCCATGCCCTGTCCCAGCTCCTTGCCCCAGCCTTAGCGCTTTGTGGCTGTTCTCTGTGTGGTTGCACAGCTCTCACTCTGGGCGCAGGGCTGTGTGCCTGTGACATGCACGTTCTCAGCTCCCCACCTTTACAGCCAAACTGGGGGGAGGTATACACTGAGCCTGCCTCATCTGAGCACGGATCTGCAGTCTCAGCCAGCACTTTTGCCCATCCCAAGCATGCACTGAATTGTCCATTTCATGGAAGAGGAGGACTGGAAGGGTCCTCAGTAAGTCATCTGGTTCAGGCCGCTGCACTCAAGGCAGGACAAACTAGACCATTCTTGACAGGTGTTTGTCTAACCTGTGCTGAAAAAAACCTCCAATGACGGAGAGACCACAACCTCCCTAGGCAATTTCTTGGCTCCCTTATGTGTATTGACAGTATGTCCCTGGGTCGTGCACCAAGCCTGGCCTTTCTCAGGTCTTCTGCCCCGGAGAGTACTGGCTGAGCATGTCCTGCATAGCCAGCCTGTTCTCAGTGTCTGCCCCAGCTGTAGCCTGGCCCAAATAACTCCAGTCTTAGTTCCCAGCCTCAGTCATAGCTCTGTGTGTATAGACCATACGGAGCTATGATTGGGGCTGGGAACAACATCTAACAACACATGCCCATTCTCAGCTCCACTGTACCGAGGCAGCAGTTCCCGGGTCCTGTGATATACACCAAGCGTATCAGTTCTCTGCTCCCCAACCCGATCCCATTACTGAGTACCTGGCTCAGCCTGTGCTCAATGCTCCATCCTTTTTCAGTACAACTGGACACTATGCTGTGTGCGCCCATACCAGGCCTGTTATCAGCTTCCCCATTTCAGTCTCAGCACTTGCTTTCCATGGTATGAACTGAGTCTGTCTGTGCTCAGCTCTCCTGTCCCCACACAGTTTAATTTACCTGTACCATGCACTGAGCTGGCCTGGTTTTAGCGCCTCTGTCGGCACTGTGTGATTGTGGCATGCACTGAACACATCCATTTTGAGCATCCCACCCAGATAATAACTGTGTGCCACGGTCAGGCACCAAGCTAGGTCAGTCGGCACTATGCGTCTGTGGTATGGAGCAAAGAAACCTCAGCTCCCAGCCCTAGTTGCAACTCTGCATGCTTCTGGCATACAGCAAGCCTGCGCATTCTTCGCTCCTGTTCACAGCCCTCATACTGTGTGCCTGTGATATATCCCAAGTCTACCTGCGCTCAGCTCCCCCCAACCTCTGATCCCATTACTGAGAGCCTGTCCTATTCCCTGTGCAGTGCTGTGTACATATGGCATATGCCTGGTTTTTTAAATCTTAGTTGCTTTTTGTGCCATGCACCAAGCTTGCCTGGGCACATCTCCCCACCCGAGTCTGTTTACTGTGTGTGTCTGTGCCATGCACTGAGCCAGCCTGGTCAGAGCTCCCTGCCCAAGTCTCAGAGCTCTGGCTTCCTGGTCTGCTCTCCCAGGCTGTGGGTACTGTTCTGTGTGCCTGTGTTATGTACCAATCCTGCCTGTTCTGCGCTCACGTCACTTGCCTTGCAGTGTGTGATTATGCCAGGGACTAGCCTGCCCCTTCTCAGCTCTGCACACTGGGCTTAATGCTGTGTGTCTGTGACATGCATTTTCTGTTTTTAGCACTCCCCCCTGGACTCAGCTCTGTGTGCCTGCACCATGCCAGTCTCAGTTAATCCACAATCCTGTCACTGTGTGCCTTTGGCATGTTTGGCTGGTCTCAATCTGTCACCCTAGTCTCACAGCTGCATGCCCTTGCCATCCACTAAGCTTGCCAGTTGTCTTCCTGCAATGCTACTTGTCTGTGTCAGTCATTGAGCAAGTCTGCTTACAGCTCCCGACCCTAGTCTCTACATCGTGGGTCTTTAGCATGCACCTGGCTCCCAGCATTGTGTGCCTGAGATGTGCACTGCCTGTGTCAACTCCCCAGTTTCAGATGTGTGTGTTAGTGGCATTCACCAACCCTGCCCAGTTTCACTTCCCTCCCCTGCTCTCTATGCTGTGTGCATGTGGCAAGCACCGAGCATGTTTGTTCTCAGCTCCCCAACCCAGTCATAGCTCTCGGTGCCTGAACTATGTGCTGAATCTGCCTGTTCTCTGCTTCTCATCATGTGGCATACAGTATGTCTCCCAACACCAGTCTCAGTGCAGTGAGCGTGTAGCTTACACTGCCCTAGCTAGTTCGCAGCTGCCAGCTCTCCAGGCCCATCACAGTAAGGAGTGTCTAAGACATGGACCGTGCCTGCCCACTTTCAGGACATGTTTAATGGGACTGCCTAACCCCCTACTGCCTTTAAATATAAACAGAGCCAACAAAATAGTCATTATAATGTAATTTTTTTCATGAGGATAAATATTTAAAGCATACCAGAACATTAAATTACTTTAACTTAGTCACTTAAAGTTTATAGGGTCCCTCTAAAAACTGTTTGAAAGATTAGTTGCGTATATTGATTGATAAGACTTGATGCGCTCTCTTGCTTCCTTTTTGAGTCGTCAGTCTCTTTTATGTCTTTGAGTTCCCTTTCCTAAACAAAGTTCATTACAACCTGTTCACTGGAACCACAAATGGTTAAAGGTTTTTTCCAAAGAACAGTGCAACTAAACTGATTTGTCTCCACTGCCATTTCTCTATCGCAGCAGATGTTAAGGAAATGCAGTTCTGGTTGTAAAAACAAAACTCCTATTTGATCAGCTGGGTAGCTAGATACTGCTGGCCCTAATTCATGGGGCTTGCTTTATTTGAGTAAACAGTGCTTTGTACTAAGAAGTCATTGGCACAGATGTGATATTTCTGTTCATTTTTAACAAACCTAACTTTGCTTTGCTGCTTGATAACGTCTTTCACCATGTACTAATACAGCCTGAATTAGCATTAAGGAAATGTCACAAGCAAATTGTAAATGATCACATAGTTTAGGGCAGTCGCAGTAGGAAATGCTCCTATGTTGCTATGCAAGTTCTGCTTTTAATTTGGGGCTTTGGTTGATTAAGTAGAAAAAGCATAAATTATATTTTCTGAGCAAAAGAGCAGAGAATTGTTTTTGCTTTCTTAATCACTGTTTTTTGCCTTAGCTCAAAAATTACCAGCTGTTTTTAATTAAAAACAAGGCACTTGTTGACTTCACTCATTTTTCATGAAAGTTGAATTCACATACTTAAAGGTGCTCAACTCACAGCACTGTAATGTGAAGTCCTGTGTGTAGCCACATAAGTCATGCATGGCAAGCAGACTTCCTAAGCTTCACAATGTCAGTGTGCCTTAGGGTGACCAGATGTCCTGATTTTATAGGGACAGCCCCGATTTTGGGGTTTTTTTCTTATACAGGCACCTATTACCCCCACCCCCATCCCGATTTTTTACACTTGCTATCTGGTCACCCCAGTGTGCCTCCTCCCTCATGTTCCACATAAACAGGGGAAGCGATTCACTCCCTACCACCTCTTTTGAAATTACAAAGGGTGGTGTAGCCACCTATCCACTAGGAACTGAAATAGTCCCCTTAACTCATTGCCTTCAGGCCAGCACCATTAAAGGGAAGTTGCCTTTAGCCACTAGGGCCAGATGTGACTCAGTAATCCATTAAAAGAAAGTTCTGGATCCCACTACCAGTCAAGTAGAAGCTGTCCAGTCGCCTGTTTGTTTACAAGCCTTCAGGATCCTGAGCGCGTGCACACACGTTAGGTTCAGGCTTTCTTTGCAGAGCTAATGAGAGTTTTGGTGACTCAAGGAAAGCAGGCTTGACTTTTAATGAACACGTGTTTTTTTAGGATGAATCACACTGTGCAACAGGCCTGCACCACGCCTGTGCAATATTGCCATGACTGAGCATTCAAAAAAAACATGAGTCAGGTCTCTCCAAAAACTGAGATTGGCTTAAAAATCATGAGATTTAAAAATCACAATCAACATTGGATTCTTTCTATTACTTGCCTTCTGTTTTTTGCGCTTTTAAGGTTTCACATTTTCAAGCTTTTGTCTGCAACTGCATGAGCTATATATATATAGATAGATAGATATATGGAGAGATATTTGAAAGTTGAGCAACTCATATAATAATATGACCCCAGGAGCTTGAGTTGTAAGAAAAACAACAAATATTGCAAGACTTATGATAAAAATCTCAAGAGTCAGCAACACTTGCTATGCACCAATTAAATCATACCTATGGCCTCAAAATGAGGCTCAAGTGGGACGTAAGCAATGCACAGTCCTTGTGTTGGACCTTTGTACAAGGGCAAATGTCACCTTTAATTATTCTGAAATATTTATTATAGTAGGTCAACTCTGAAAGGGATCCCACTCAGGGTTGGGGGAATAAGGGAAGGCAGGGTTTTATGACATATGCCAATGGAGTGTGTCTACATATCAATGATACTTATGTGGCCCCCATCACCTTAGTATTTGAACACCTCACAATTAATGTATTTATCCTCACAACATCCCTGTGAGGTAGAGAAGTGTGATTACCCCCATTTTACAGATAGGGAACTGAGGCACAGAGAGGCTAAGGCCCAGATCCACAGAGGTATTTAGGCTCCTAACTTCCATGGAAGTTAGATGCCTTTGAGGAGCTGGTCCTTAATGACTTGCTCAAGGTCACACAGGAACAGAGTAGCAATTTGAACCCAGGTCTTCCAACTCCTTGGCTAGAATGTACAGCAGGATACTATGTTTAGCAGACTGAGCAGTTGAAAGAGCATGATGCTCAGGAACAAGTCTTGCTCAGCCATTTGTGGCATGTTGTCCTTCCCTAGGTGTCACTTAAAACTCGTGAAAGCTCATGACAAAAATAAATAAAAACAATTTAAAAATCCAGAATACTGTTGTTGCATCTATTTATCAAGTTTACCAAGTAATTATATAAAGTAACTCAGTTTAAAGCACTGCACAAGTTTTAATTAAAATTCACATCTATATAAAACAAGGAATTCATAGAGTCTTATACCTTGACAGAAGGATTTTCATGGAAAATGTCAGTGTTTAACTTGCATTAATTATGTAATTAAAATCAGTATGATTTTCCCTATGGCTTTACTGATGGAGTGGGAGTCAGAAAACCTGAGGGGAAAAAAGGGCCACAGCAGAAATGTCTCTGCGTAGGAGACGGCATTAGTCACAGAGGCTGCGGAAGCTTACCTGGAATGCGGGAAGCAGAGGTGCGTAGTGAAATTTAAACATACGAAGCACCATGCTAAGCACTGGGAGAGGGGGACAAGTGAGGTGTCAGGAGAAGTCAGGGTGGGTGCTCTGCATAGGGAGTGGGGGGCAGTCATGGGTGCGGGAGGGGAGGTTGGCGTGTCACTGTCAGGGATAGGAGTGGGGTGGGAAAGGAGGGAAGCTATTGAGATTTGGCAGGGAGGGGCAGCTGTCTCCAGGCTGGGAAGCCAGTACTGGCAGTTCACATCTTGCTCCAGGGCTTGTTGCTCCCAGCCCCGGTCTGATCACCCTGGTTCCTACCTGGTCTCTGGCCCAATCCCAGGTGCTGTGACAGCCCTCTCTGGCCTCTGCCCCCAGCAGCCATGGAGCCTCACCCGGCCTAACCATGTGAAACAACTCATTTAAGAATGACTGGCAGGGGTGGAATTAATGTAGATCAGCCCCCACAGTATTTCCATTGGGAAGGGTGCTGGCCTCCACAGCTGCCTGGTTCTGCTGCCCCTGATTACTCAGTCACTTCAAAACATTGCATTGATTATTAAAATATATTCACCTAATTTTCTGCAGGAGGAAGGTAGTATGTTCTCAGTGGTAAGAAGCACCTGGGTAATATTAGGGGCTTGCTGTCTACCCAGGGCTTTCTCCACTTTCACAAGCACCTAAGAAGACCTCAGCTTATTTTCCTCCCTCCCTCCCCTTTGCATCTTTGTCACAGCAAGTTTCTTATCCCATTTCCTACATTTTAACCTGGCCAGCTCCACGTGATAGCTGTCCATTTGGCTCAGACAGGATGTCCTTTGAAGCTTGGCAGTATCATTCCTTACTCTGCCAAAGGAGTCACTGTTGGATAACATTAGACCAGGGGTGGCCAACCCGTGGCTCCGGAGCCACATGCGGCTCTTCGGAAGTTACTATGCGGCTCCTTGTCTAGGCACCGACTCCGGGGCTGGGGCTACAGGCGCCAACTTTCCAATGTGCCGGAGGGTGCTCACTGCTCAACCCCTGGCTCTGCCACAGGCCCTGCCCCCACTCCACCCCTTCCTGCCCCCTCCCCTGAGCCTGCACTGCCCTCGCGCCCCCCCCCCCCCGCCCAGAGCCTCCTGCACACCACAAAACAGCTCATAGGCAGGTTTGGGGAGGGGGGGAGGCACTGATTGGCAGGGCTGCTGGTGGGCGGGGGTGTGGGGGAGCTGATGGGGGGCTGCTGACATATTACTGTGGCTCTTTGGCAACGTACACTGGTAAATTCTGGCTCCTCTTAGGTTCAGGTTGGCCACCCCTGTGTTAGACATTTCTTCTCCTCAGCACTCCATGGTACTACCACCATTCCCTCCATCTCACTGCAGAACTCTGCTAGCCCAGAGGCTGAGAAAAGGAATTAGTGGTCTCTGTCAGTGGCCCCTTCACAAATGAGATTAGTCTTCTACAGACTCCGGCAGCGAAGCCTGGCTGTTTAGCTCAGAAGAGACTCAGGGCTTGTCTCTGTGAATACCTACTTTGGGGCAAGCTGGGGCATAAATCTCTCTCTTGCAGTAGCCTGGCACACATTAAGGTAATTGGAGTGGGGGGAGTATGAGTCCCAGCTCAAGGAGACATGCTCATCAAGACAGTGTGCTAAAATAGCGAGGTAGCGTAGGAAGCAGCAAGTGGTAGGGGCAAGCTGCCCCAGTACAAACCACTCCAGACCCCAGGAGTGTGTACTTGAATAGCTAGCCTGAGCTGCCGCTGCCCCTGCTACTGCAGCTACTTCGATTTTTAGTGTGCTGGGTTAATGAGAGTCAGCAGGAGCCTGTCTCTTCAAGCTGGGAATCCCACCTCCAGCTCCAAGTGTAGACATACGCTAAGTGGCTGGTTGGACCCCGATGCCCTGCACTAAAAGTGCCCTAGTGTATTTTGTTCTACCTTGCTTTGAAAAGGGAGTAGATCAAAGCGCACTGGAGAACGTTCAGTGCCTGGCAGCAGGGTCCATGCACATGGACACCTAGCGTGCGGCAGGCTTGGAGCAATTGGAGACACCCCAAAGTGAGTTTCAGAAACTGCCCAGCGCTCACCAGCTGGAAAAAAAACAAGCAGCCCCTTTGAAGCAGTTTAAATTGGGCACCCCCAAAAAAGGAAGCACCCAAAATTGCTAGTCACTTTTGAAAATCTTGGCCAGTACCCGGGGGAGGTCCGAGGTCAGCTATGGTGTAGCCACATTCGCCCCCCCCACCCCACCCGCCCCCATGGCATCAGGTGTTAGAGACGCTAAGTCACTCACACGCCAAGAGCGTGTTTGTTAAAAAAAAAACAAAAAACCCACAACAAAACAAACCAACCACACTTGGAAACGGGCCATCTCCGGGCAGGGGGCTCCCCGTGCTTAAAACACCCTTCCCCTTCCTCGCACTCGCACGGCAGCCTGGCAGACGCAGTCCTGCCCACTGACCATGCCTACTGCCTGTGGCTTGTGGCGGGGCCGCCGCTGCTGCCCCAGCCGCCAGCCCGCGGCAAGTCCCGGCCTGCGCCGTCCTGTAGCAACAGCGGCGGCTCCCTGCCGGCGCCTGTCAGCAACGCTGGGCAATGCCCGGGCGGCGCCGCCGGCAGCCGGGGCGCGGGGCACGCCCTGCCGCTGCTGCTGGCGCCCCACGGCGGGGTTCACGGGCCGGTCGCCGCAGCCCCGAGCCGGAGCGGGCGTCAGGCACCAAGGGCCGCGGCCAGCGCGTGTCCCCCCCGCCCCTGCCCCTGCCCCTGCCCCTGCCCCTGCTCCTGCTCCTGCTCCGAGCCCTGCCGCGCCGGCGCCGCGGGAGAGGCGGGTAGGTGCAGGGAGGCGCCGCCAGAAGCGGGCGTGGGGAGGGGGAGGGGGTCAGAAGGAGCCACCAATTCTTGTAGCCGCCCCGCCGCACGGCAGCCCGCTGGCCGGAGGAGTGGGTGCGGCCAGACTCCCTGGGTCACGTTCTCAAGCTGTCCGCAAGGCGGCGCCTGGGGCTGCGGGTCCCCCCTCTTTGTGGAAGCGAGCCGCCCGCTGACAGCAGAGCAGGTGGGGGGCTGCCCGGGGCGGGCGGCATTGTCACGCGTGCTTCGTTTGGAATTCCCCGCCTCCTGAGAGGGCAGCCGGGGCTGTCCTTTGCTGCGAGGAGCCGGCTCCTGCTGCTGCTGCTTTAGACCATGCCAGCACTCCCCCCAGGGACAGAAGAAGGGCCACACTGGGTCAGCCCAAGGGTCCATCTAGCTCCCTGTCCTGTCGTCTGGCAGTGGCCACTGCCGGGTGCCCCGGAGGGAATGAACAGAACAGACAAGCGGAGGCTTAGGGACACCCTGGCCAGCGTGGCGGAGGTTAAAATTTTGTCATGGTTATTTTTTAATAAAAGTCACAGACAGGGCTCAGGCAATAAACAAAAATTCACAGAAGTGCTGCCTGGTCCCTAACTTTTACTAAAAATAATGACAGGTTTCAGAGTAACAGCCCTGTTAGTCTGTATTTGCAAAAAGAAAAGGAGGACTTGGGGCACCTTAGAGACTAACCAATTTATTTGAGCATAAGCTTTTGTGAGCTACAGCTCACTTCATCGGATGCATTGCATACAAAAGCTTATGCTCAAATAAATTGGTTAGTCTCTAAGGTGCCCCAAGTCCTCCTTTTCTTTCTCCTTACAATGTATGATAATCAAGATGGGCCATTTCCAGCACAAATCCAGGTTTTCTCTCCCCCCACCCCACTCTCCTGCTGGTAATAGCTTATCTAAAGTGATCACTCTCCTGTTACAGACTAACACGGCTGCTACTCTGAAACCTGTCATTGTAAGGAGAGTGATCACTTTAGATAAGCTATTACCAGCAGGAGAGTGGGGTGGGAGGAAAGAAAACCTTTTGAAGTGATAAACACCCATTTTTTCATGGTCTGTGTGTATAAAAATATCCTCACTGCATTTTCCACTTTTATGCATCCGATGAAGTGAGCTGTAGCTCATGAAAGCTTAGGCTCAAATAAACTGGTTAGTCTCTAAGGTGCCACAAGTACTCCTTTTCTTTTCACTAAAAATAATGGTGACAAAATGGGGCTGAGCCCCAGCCCTGCTGCAGGATGGGAGGTGGGGGGGGGGTCCAGCACCCGCCACCACTGTGGCTGGGAGCTCCTGGGTCCCTCCATGGTCAGCGGTTGCTGGGAGCTCCAGGGTTCCCCAGCTGCCCATGACAGCTCAGAGCTGCAGGGCCCCAGCTTGGCGCTCCGGGGCTGGAAGCTGACCCCCACTGACTGCAGCAGCTCAGAGCTGCAAGGTCCCTCTGTGGTGGCTGGGAGCTCTGGGTTCCCCCCAGGCTCCTGCTGCCCATGGCGGCTCAGAGCTCCAGGGCCCACACGGGCTGACAGCTCCAACCCTACCCTCCGGGGGCTGAGGCGGAAAATGTCACGGACAGGCCAGCCATCTCTGCCATAGTTTTCCCCTTTCCCCTGGGCACAACACTCTGCAACCTGGGGACTTGTGTATGTGAGGAAGGGAAAAGAGTGCCCCCACCACCCACTCACTCTCTCTCTCTCTCTGTAGAGCTCAGCATTCTAAATTGCAGCGTACAGGAGCTGGAGTTATTTGCAAAGTGCCAACTACTTTGGGGTGCCTCCATTTTTGTGTGGCCAATTTGAGAAACCAAGAAGCCTAGCCCAAAACAGAGGCACCCAGAATTAGTTCACGCTTTTTCAAATAGCTGGCCCACAGCTGCATGTGCTCTCATTTCACCCACCCTGGCCCAAGCTGTTCTGCCACTCCTGGGCCCACATGGTATTTTTCTTTGTAGCCTTATGCAGCAGGTCTGCTTTCTTCCAAATCAACCAACCTGTTGCACAAGTCAGAACAGAGGCTAAGTAATTTATATTTAAAGGTGATTTGTCCAAGGACAACCTTAGCTCAGCTGTGCATCTATCTCTATCATACAGAGAGTTGAGGAAGGTACAGTCCAGCTGTCAAGGTTCCTCCCCCACTCTGAACGCTAGGGTACAGATGTGGGGACCTGCATGAAAACCTCCTAAGCTTATCTTTACCAGCTTAGGTCAAAAACTTCCCCAAGGTACAAAATATTCCACCCTTTGTCCTTGGATTGGCCGCTACCACCACCAAACAAATACTGGTTACTGGGGAAGAGCTGTTTGGAAACATCTTCCCCCCAAAATACTTCCCAAAACCTTGCACCCCACTTCCTGGACAAGGTTTGGTAAAAAGCCTCACCAATTTGCCTAGGTGACTACAGACCCAGACCCTTGGATCTTAAGAACAATGAACAATCCTCCCAACACTTGCACCCCCCCTTTCCTGGGAAATGTTGGATAAAAAGCCTCACCAATTTGCATAGGTGACCACAGACCCAAACCCTTGGATCTGAGAACAATGAAAAAGCATTCAGTTTTCTTACAAGAAGACTTTTAATAGAAATAGGAGTAAATAGAAATAAAGAAATCCCCCCTGTAAAATCAGGATGGTAGATATCTTACAGAGTAATTAGATTCAAAACAGAGAGAACCCCTCTAGGCAAAACCTTAAGTTACAAAAAAAGATACACAGACAGAAATAGTTATTCTATTCAGCACAATTCTTTTCTCAGCCATTTAAAGAAATCATAATCTAACACATACCTAGCTAGATTACTTACTAAAAGTTCTAAGATTCCATTCCTGGTCTATCCCGGACAAAAGCAGCATATAGACAGACACACAGACCCTTTGTTTCTCTCCCTCCTCCCAGCTTTTGAAAGTATCTTGTCTCCTCATTTGGTCAGGTGCCGGCGAAGTTACCTTTAGCTTCTTAACCCTTTACAGGTGAGAGGAGTTTTCCTCTGGCCAGGAGGGATTTTAAAGGGGTTTACCCTTCCCTTTATATTTATGACACCAGCTAAGGCTCATTTTTCTTATACCACCAGCAGGCCTCTTCTTCTGCCAGTCAGTGGATAGGATGGTGGAAGGAGGCTTCTATATTCCAGTATTACCAGCTGCTTAGTCCTGTACAGTACACACAAAATATGAGCAGTCCGTGTCCTGAAGATCTTACAATCTAAGGCTCTGGTTCTGCAAACAGATATGCATGTGCATAACTTCATTCACGTGAGTAAAGTTACACATGTGCCTACGTGTTCGCAAAATTGGGACATGAGAGAGAAACACAGTGAAGATGTGTTTCAGAGTAGCAGCCGTGTTAGTCTGTATTCGCAAAAAGAAAAGGGTACTTGTGGCACCTTAGAGACGAAGAAATTTATTTGAGCATAAGCTTGAAGATGAAGATGGTACACCTCGGGGAACTGCAAAGGGGAAGAGGGTGTTTTGTGGGCCTGATTGGTGATTCCAAATGGTGAACATCTCTCCACTTTCCGAATAACTCTTACCTGGAAGAATTAATTTCAATTATATGGGCCCACTGTCAGGGTTGCCAATTCTTGTGATTTTAACACATGTGTTCACAATATTTCATGTTCTTCTTAAAGCCCCAGCTCCTGGCATCAAATGACTATTAGAATGTGATTATGTGCTTGCCTTTTTTTTTTTAAAAAAAAAGTGAGTGAGGAGAAAAGCTTGAAAATGTTAATCCGAAAGGCTCAATAACCAGAAGGCAAATAACAAGAATGGCAAGTCTATAATTTTTTCAAATCTCATTATTTGAAAGGTAAGCTTACGATTTTGACAGGTTTCAGAGTAACAGCCGTGTTAATCTGTATTCACAAAAAGAAAAGGAGTACTTGGGGCATCTTAGAGACTAACCAATTTATTTGAACATAAGCTGTCCGATGAAGTGAGCTGTAGCTCATAAAGCTACAGCTCACTTCATCGGATGCATACTGTGGAAAGTATAGAAGATCTTTTTATACACACAAAGCATGAAAAAATAGGTGTTTACCACTACAAAAGGTTCTCTCTCCCCCCACCCCACTCTCCTGCTGGTAATAGCTTATCTAAAGTGATCACTCTCCTTACAATGCGTATGATAATCAAGGTGGACCTGGGATATTCTATCTACTACCCAAGATCCATAAACCTGGAAATCCTGGTTTATCATCATCTCAGGCATTGGCGCTCTGACAGCAGGATTGTCTGGCTACGTAGACTCCCTCCTCAGGCCCTACGCTACCAGCACTCCCAGCTATCTTCGAGACACCACCGACTTCCTGAGGAAACTACAATCCATCGGTGATCTTCCCGATAACACCATCCTGGCCACTATGGATGTAGAAGCCCTCTACACCAACATTCCACACAAAGATGGACTACAAGCCGTCAAGAACACTATCCCCGATAATGTCACGGCCAACCTGGTGGCTGAACTTTGTGACTTTGTCCTTACCCATAACTATTTTACATTTGGGGACAATGTATACCTTCAAATCAGCAGCACTGCTATGGGTACCCGCATGGCCTCACAGTATGCCAACATTTTTATGGCTGACTTAGAACAACGCTTCCTCAGCTCTCGTCCCCTAACGCCCCTACTCTACTTGCGCTATATTGATGACATCTTCATCATCTGGACCCATAGAAAAGAAGCCCTTGAGGAATTCCACCATGATTCCAACAATTTCCATCCCACCATCAACCTCAGCCTGGTCCAGTCCACACAAGAGATCCACTTCCTGGACACTACAGTGCTAATAAATGATGGTCACATAAACACCATACTTCCCTATACTGGAAGCCTACTGACCGCTATTCCTACCTACATGCCTCACCCTGACTACACCACACGATCCATTGTCTACAGCCAAGCTCTGAGATACAACCGCACTTGCTCCAACCCCTCAGACAGAGACAGACACCTACAAGATCTCTATCAAGCATTCTTACAACTACAATACCCACCTGCAGAAGTGAAGAAACAGATTGATGGAGCCAGAAGAGTTCCCAGAAGTCACCTACTACAAGACAGGCCTAACAAAGAAAATAACAGAACGCCACTAGGCGTCACCTTCAGCCCCCAACTAAAACCCCTCCAACGCATTATTAAGGATCTACAACCTATCCTGAAGGATGACCCAACATTCTCACAAATCTTGGGAGACAGGCCAGTCCTTGCCTACAGACAGCCCCGCAACCTGAAGCAAATACTCACCAGCAACCACATACCACACAACAGAACCACTAACCCAGAAACCTATCCTTGCAACAAAGCCCATTGCCAACTGTGCCCACATATCTATTCAGGGAACACCATCACAGGGCCTAATAACATCAGCCACACTATCAAAGGCTCGTTCACCTGCACATCCACCAATGTGATATATGCCATCATGTGCCAGCAATGCCCCTCTGCCATGTACATTGGTCAAACTGGACAGTCTCTTCATAAAAGAATAAATGGACACAAATCAGATGTCAAGAATTATAACATTCATAAACCAGTCGGAGAACACTTCAATCTCTCTGGTCACACGATTACAGACATGAAAGTTGCGATATTACGACAAAAAATCTTCAAAACCAGACTTCAGCGAGAGACTGTTGAATTGGAATTCATTTGCAAATTGGATACTATTAACTTAGGCTTGAATAGAGACTGGGAGTGGCTAAGTCATTATGCAAGGTAACCTATTTCCCCTTGTCCCCGTCCCCCCCAGAACATTCTTGTTAAACCCTGGATTTGTGCTGGAAATGGCCCACCTTGATTATCATACACATTGTAAAGAGAGTGATCACTTTAGATAAGCTATTACCAGCAGGAGAGTGGGGTGGGGGGAGAGAAAACCATTTGGAGTGGAAAACACCCATTTTTTCATGCTTTGTGTGTATAAAAAGATCTTCTACACTTTCCACAGTATGCATCCGACGAAGTGAGCTGTAGCTCACGAAAGCTTATGCTCAAATAAATTGGTTAGTCTCTAAGGTGCCACAAGTACTCCTTTTCTTTTTGTGAATACAGACTAACACGGCTGTTACTCTGAAACCTTTATTCACTTAGTGATTTACATTTAAAATAACCCTTTAGCAGCTCCTGTTGGCCATGGGGTAGCTAATGAGAACTGTTTATGTAAAATACCCAAAGGCAGTAGAAAACACTTAAGTAATTGCTGGTAAGAGACAATTTTGATGAGATTATTGCTATTCTAAGCCACGATTAGTCATTTCAAATAATCCAGTGGCATTTACTAAGCTCTTCCAGTAAAATGTTTAGAAGAGGCTTGATCGAAAACCACTGAAGTCAATGGGAGTTTTCTGTTTAACTTCTGTGGGCTTTGGATCAGGACCTATTAGCAGATTTAATAGGATATCTACTGTTACTGGAAAATAAGGTCTTTGGGAGAGGGATCACATGCCGGAGGAGGAGATACAGGAGAATGCAGTGTCTTTCTCAGCGTTGTTTGGTTGGAATTGGACTGAATTTAAAGAGATGATTTGCAAAATGAAAAGGAGTACTTGTGGCACCTTAGAGACTAACCAATTTATTTGAGCATAAGCTTTCGTGAGCTACAGCTCACTTGATCGGATGCATACTATGGAAAGTTTAGAAGATCTTATTATATACACACAAAGCATGAAAATAATACCTCCTCCCACCCCACTCTCCTGCTGGTAATAGCTTATCCAAAGTGACCACTCTCCTTACATTGTGTATGATAATCATTCCTACGTACATGCCTCCAGCTTTCACCCTGACCACACCACATGATCCATTGTGTACAGCCAAGCTCTGCGATACAACCGCACTTGCTCCAACCCCTCAGACAGAGACAGACACCTACAAGATCTCTATCTAGCATTCTTACAACTACAATACCCACCTGCGGAAGTGAAGAAACAGATTGATAGAGCCAGAAGAGTTCCCAGAAGTCACCTACTACAGGACAGGCCTAACAAAGAAAATAACAGAACGCCACTAGCCGTCACCTTCAGCCCCCAACTAAAACCCCTCCAACACATTATTAAGGATCTACAACCTATCCTGAAGGATGACCCAACACTCTCACAAATCTTGGGAGACAGGCCAGTCCTTGCCTACAGACAGCCCCGCAACCTGAAGCAAATACTCACCAGCAACCACATACCACACAACAGAACCACTAACCCAGGAACCTATCCTTGCAACAAAGCCCGTTGCCAACTGTGCCCACATATCTATTCAGGGGACACCATCACAGGGCCTAATAACATCAGCCACACTATCAGAGGCTCGTTCACCTGCACATCCACCAATGTGATATATGCCATCATGTGCCAGCAATGCCCCTCTGCCATGTACATTGGTCAAACTGGACAGTCTCTTCGTAAAAGAGTAAATGGACACAAATCAGATGTCAAGAATTATAACATTCATAAACCAAGCGAAGAACACTTCAATCTCTCTGGTCATGCGATTACAGACATGAAAGTCGCTATTTTACAACAAAAAAACTTCAAATCCGGACTCCAGTGAGAAACTGCTGAATTGGAATTCATTTGCAAATTGGATACAATTAACTTAGGCTTGAATAGAGACTGGGAGTGGCTTAGTCATTATGCAAGGTAGCCTATTTCCCCTTGTTTTTTCCTCCCCTCTCCTCCCCCCCCCCCCCCAGAACATTCTTGTTAAACCCTGGATTTGTGCTGGAAATGGCCCACCTTGATTATCATACACATTGTAAGGAGAGTGATCACTTTAGATAAGCTATTACCAGCAGGAGAGTGGGGTGGGGGGAGAGAAAACCATTTGTAGTGGAAAACACCCATTTTTTCATGGATACAATTAACTTAGGCTTGAATAGAGACTGGGAGTGGCTTAGTCATTATGCAAGGTAGCCTATTTCCCCTTGTTTTTTCCTACCCCCCCCCCCCGACATTCTTGTTAAACCCTGGATTTGTGCTGGAAATGGCCCACCTTGATTATCATACACAATGTAAGGAGAGTGGTCACTTTGGATAAGCTATTACCAGCAGGAGAGTGAGTTTGTGTGGGGGTGGGGGGTGAGAAAACCTGGATTTGTGCTGGAAATGGCCCAACTTGATTATCATACACATTGTAAGGAGAGTGATCACTTTAGATAAGCTATTACCAGCAGGAGAGTGGGGTGGGAGGAGGTATTTTTTTCATGCTTTGTGTGTATATAATAAGATCTTCTAAACTTTCCACAGTATGCATCCGATGAAGTGAGCTGTAGCTCACGAAAGCTTATGCTCAAATAAATTGGTTAGTCTCTAAGGTGCCACAAGTACTCCTTTTCTTTTTGCGAATACAGACTAACATGGCTGTTACTCTGAAACCTGTCGATTTTCAAAATGTTTGCCAAGAACTTGGACTGGGATTAGGGGAAAGGGGATATGAACTCCCCTTGAGTAGAAGGAGCATTTTGCCAGTGACCTACTCGTGGAAGAGAGCTAAAACAATGTAGGTAGAAGGGGGGAAGATGGTTGAACCACTTATTTAATGCGGAAAAAGAAAAGTCAGTGCAACGCCCTTGCCCTGGGAACAGCCCCTCTGAATTTCTGACCAGGGCTGGATCAACAAAGAGGAGAATGTTCCCAGAGAGGTGAACACAACTCATGCTGGGACAAGACTTTGGGAGTGCTGTGTGAATGCTCAGTTCATTAAGTATGGCTGGTCTACAGCACTTGGTTCTATGCCTCACACTCAGATCTCGGAGCCTTAGTGTGACGAGCTCATGAGTGACCGGGAAGAAAGCTGTCAGCACTGACGATGCTGCGATCCAGAAGAGCTGCTAACCAACTGCTGGGACTGCCTCACTAGCAGCAGTTTCTAACATACATTGAGACTTCACAACTTCCCTGCAGGCTGTCATAAGAGAAAGGGGAGTGAGCTTTTTTTCCCTCCCAAAGAGAAAGACCTCTACAGGGAATTTCAGCAAGGGCTTTTTGCTGGTGAGGAATGAGGTTGAGGATTTGGCAGCTGTCAAGCGGGGAAGGGAGGGCTGCTATGAATTTGGTGAATACAAAATGTGAGCTGTAGCTCACGAAAGCTTATGCTCTAATAAATTGGTTAGTCTCTAAGGTGCCACAAGTCCTCCTTTTCTTTTTGCAAATACAGACTAACACGGCTGCTACTCTGAAACCTGACAAAATTAAGAGTTTTCTCCAAGGTGGTGTTTGGACAGTCACTCCCCTGCTGGGTTCTGAGTTGCTCTTTTTGACTAAAGTCTACAAACACTGTAATAAGCTCCTCCTGGTTTTCAAAGGTGAATGGCTAATTCACCATATTTCTACTAGGTACAAGCTTAAAATTGCCAGCTCATATTGGGCAATGGTTCGGGCCATTCAGCTGCCCTAGTTAAAGAAAAAATGAACCTTTCCCAATTTAAAATCACCCACCCTGCAGAGGTGTTTATTTCATTGGCTGCTGTTGTACTTGGCTAATGAGATGAGGCAGGATTTAGACACACAAACAGTATTGCTAATGCCTAATTTTACTGTGATAAAAATGGAAAATTATCTTACATTTACTTAGTTGATTAGTCATAGCATCTTGAATTCTGAAAGATACTGAAGTGTTTAACAAACAACTTACTTCCTCCAGCATGGAAATGCAGCCGCCCTCTGGTGTGGAATAAGATAGCAGTATAACAAAATATGGCAACCCTACGTGATAGTTTAGAATAAGATGTAAAGTTGAAATTGCATGGGATATTTAGGATATAATTAAACAAACTGGAACGTGACTAGGACACAATAGTTAATGCTCTTACAAAAAGATCTTTATTATTATAAACTTACATAGCCCCACAGGTGGACTTACGTACACAGAGATATAGTCCCTGCACTGAGAATTTTACAGTCTTTGTTGGAAGGATGTTGTACAAATATTTAAAGGATGCAGCGCAAAGAATTGGAGCAGACAGTAATAGGAAATCTTTACCGACTGTGAATGGACAGCACCTTGATTTTACATCTTATTTAGAAGAAACTATACAGAGGAGGATAGTTTACTAGCTTACCAGCCTTCTCAGCTTCCATAAAACAGCAACAAAAGGAATAACTACTATGTACTCTTCTTATACTTTAAAAGTAAATGAACGTAATTAATGTCTATGAATTGCAAGATATTTTATCAATCTGTGATGACATCCATTGCTCTGGCCGCAATGCACCATTCCACTGCTGGTGTTTTTCCTACACGTTAATGCTGACTGTTGATTTTTGTAAGGGACAGACTGTTTCTCTAGATTCTGGCAAAGTATACATTTCTTCTTTTAGGAACACAAACACATTTTCATTTTTCTCATGAACTTCTGCAGAGAACAAACAATTGTGGTAATCTACCACAAGAACAAGCTGTGAAATGATTTCCCTTAAATGATGTACCTGTTCTGTCAAAGCAACTGGAATTCTCCTGAAATTATGCCCATCTTTTCAACACAGACGAATTAAGAAAACTAAGGCTCAATCCTTTAAGGAGCAAGATACTGGCCATGATCCAGGAAATCATTTCTATTCAGGAAAAGCATTTTAATCATATGTTTAACTTTATTGACTTCTGTGGGAGATAAGCATATGCTTAAGTACTTTCCTGAATAGAGCACTATTTGGGACTGTTCACTGCTTAAAGTTAATCACATGCGGAAATGTTCTGCAGGATTGGGCCCAGAATGTCCAGCACTTTGTAGAATGAAGACATCAAATATGCTGATCTAGTTTGGCAATTTATTTTATATTTTATAGGTCTGTACGTGAATACACTTTGTACTTGAAGACAATTCATGTATCTCTTAAGAATGATCTTAATACAATGGATGAGAAGAATAGATCAGAATTAACTAAGAAAAATGTTGGTATGTACACCACAAGATAGATATAACTTATCTTTTGGATAAGTTGCTATATTAATACATGTAAAGACTGGATTGAAATTGAAAACTGGAGAAGCATACCATAGAATCAAGGTTGAAAAGTAATAAATATTTCAGGGGTTTAAATGCTAAAAGGAGTCTAATCAATAATGGGAAAGGTACCAAAACAATTCTATAACACTGTATTGATTTTTAAGTCTTCTGTGAAAGGGAACTGCATGTCATTACTAGGCTAGATGGGAAGACCCTGAAAAAGATAAGGGCTTTATGTTCTTATTAGAAAATACTGCCCCAAATATTCATTATTAAAGGTCAAACTCACATACTATATTTATTCTTAGGAAACCAAAGTGCCACTTGGTATATAAGGAAGAGCTCTTTCAATTGCTATGCAACAAGTCTCTAATTTCTCTGATTCAGTCTAACCATTAGAGAGGTTCCATCTGCAGTGTGTTTCCCAGTATCCAGACATACCCAGTTAAATAAATTCTATTTTTAAACTTTTATTCAGCTAATTACTAACCACTCCCATTCATGTCTTCTAATATAAAACTGTAGAAGGGATATGAATATGCTTGGTTACAAGCCTTAGCGACTAAAACTGAGACACCATTATCACTTCCATGGAGGATTCCGGTATAAATGTATTGCAGATCCAGCAAAGAACACCCAAGGATGCTGACCAAATTCAGGTTTCTCTTTTCCTTATTGACTAAAAATCTTCTGCAGTTTGTGACTTTTTTCTGAGAATTTTTCAAAATGTATATATTAATTCCAGACTGAATAATTTACCCAAACACAGTAGCCTGAGGAACCAAGGTAAAATATACCCAGAGTAGTAAATTGCCCCTATGTCAAAGAGATTGATGGATGAGTTAAGGATGTTGTCGTTACTGGAAGTCCTGCTTTACCTTGATGTCATAGGAAGTTATATTGTCACAGGACATGATGATATGACTTAAATCATTATCCTTCCAGAGTCTGGGTTAACCCTTGTCTCACACCCAGTCCTCAACCAGAAGTCCCATCTTACCTAGAGAGGAAAAAGAATAGAATTTAAGGTATGGTCCAGAACCCCTGTGGCTCCACCCCTCTAAGTGATAAAGAAACACAGCTAAATGTACAAAAACAAGCTAAAATGTAAAGCAAGAGAGAGATGTTTATAACTATGTGCAAAGAGACCTATAAAGGAAAAGGTGTATCCTTGTAAATAACTAAAATGCTCCAGAATGTTTTCATTGGAGGGGGTCATGACCCAAACCTCTGTGAGATCCCCAAGGCCCTCTTCATTTTGGGAAGGAAACCAACAGCATTACGTGTCTGGACCAGAACCAATGGTTGATAGGTAGCACCACCCCAGAAATGATAAAGAAACAGCTAAAAGAATGAAAAAGCTAAAATGTAAAGGGGCAGGGAAGTTAAAAATACGTGCAGAGAGATTGGCTAAAGGAAAAAATGAATATTTGTAAAAAAGTCTGTTAGAATCTAAGTATTAACCAAAAAATCCCAGTGAGAGAGGGCCCTAGTCCAGACCCCTATGACCTCTCCAAGGCCCTCCTTACCTACAGAGGGAAACCAAAAAGATTTGACAGATGGCCCAGAACCCCTAAACCAATGACTGATAAGTACTACCACCCCCTAGAAATGAAAACAAACTGCAAATAAAAGTATGAGAAAAGCTAAAATATAAAAAGAGAAGTGTTTTAAAAGACTTGCAAAGAGACCTGTTAAGGAAAAAGGGATGTTTGTAAATCCAAATGTTACTACAAACACAGTAAAAAGTTTTGCCGCATGCATAATTGGAAATAAAATTATTTAAAAAACCAAGGTATAAATAATTATACCTTTTAATAATTTGTGATATGAATTATATAAATTATATATTTGTTGTTAGAAAGAAAATGTCAGGCTCTAAATAAAAAGTTAAAACGGGATTGTCAATACCTCTTCTAAGCACTAAAAGAGAGTGAGCAAATACAAAAGGCGAGGGGATATAGAAGAGCTACAGCCCAGTAGGTATGCAGATTGGTGTTTGCAAAAATTCAGTTAATGATGTTTAAAACTCAGTTCACCCCATTTGCCCATCTTTCCTCAATTGGTAATCTAATACAGGCAGTAAGTCACTCAATTTCTCTTAATTATTTTATTTGGCTCTGTAGGGGGCTTATGTGTTTGTAACCAAAATGATAAAATATACGTAAAAGATCCTAAACGATTTTATTTAACTTCAGACTCATCAGGATCTGTTCTTATCATCGTGGCCACAAGAACTTGGGCGTTGTCCCCCCTGATTTAACTACTGCATCAGTTTTCTTGTTATTCATTACTTTAAAGTAAGAGGGAAAATGCTTGTACTGTTTGTGTGTGTGTTGTCACATATATATTATATATTCATAATACCCCACTGTAATGATGAATGGAGAAAACACTTGTGATGTGTGTGTCATGTTGTCTGGAGTGGTTCACGAACGTGAGTGTGAACCTCAGGACAGAGGCCCCAAACTGGTTGTATGTTCTATAATTAGATTTCACCAACCTGGTATCAAATGTGACCTCCTAAAGCACTATGAAAGTCTTACCATGGAGTCACAGACAGTCCCTTTGAGCATTCCAGTCTGTCTTGCCACCCAAGCAAGCTGGACTTAGTGATAGTTGATTGCTGTACACATAAAATCACAAAATATTCAGGTTGCTCACAGTCCCAAGAGACCAGTCACTTACCACAGGTCGGTACCTTAGATCTCACACCAAAGACAATGCTCGTAGCCAATCCTATAGCATCCTAACTAAGAATGTATTAACTAGGAAAAAGAAATGAGAGAATTATTTACAGGTTAAAGCAGGCTAACGTATATACACAAATGAGTTATGGTCTATGGTTCCACAAGGTGACAGAGTTGTAGTTGTCTGTCAGCACACAATGTCTTTTAAGGCTAACCCAGGTTGACCCTGAGGATCTCTGCTTCTGTTTCGTAGATCCAGCCCTGTGAGAGTCTAAACAGCAAAGAGATCAAAACTTTTCTTGTCCTCTATCTTTATTTCCTTCTTCCAGAATTCAAGCTGATGGGACAAGCCCTTTTGCACGTAGCCTCCTCATGGATGTGCAGGGTCAATTAGCAAAGTCTTTGTATTGTAATGTCCCACAATGGCCCATTTAGTTTTGCTAGCCTTCCTGATGGGCAAGAGGTAATGCCTTTCATAGAGATTTAGCATTTTGCACTAGGTAAAGTTGATTCTTGTTTGGTGAGCTACATAGTTCAGAACAAACATTTTATGGCTATGTAGCAAACACTTAAGTATTACCTTATAGCATGGGATACAGACATTATAAATAGAATTAATACATGAAGCAGCTTTCAAGCATTTCATAAAGTATAAACACATGGTTACAAGTCCAATACCCATCTTAACCATACTAACACACAGGTGAGCGAATCTGTTTTCCAGCAATAAATTTGTCAGTGCTCAGCTGAGGCTGACAGTTATCAAGAGCTGGCAAAATTAAAACCATGCAAGCAGAATAATTTTATAAAAATATGGGTAGAGGAAAATATAACTAGGTATATACGAGCTCTCACCCTGTTCTCAAGGCAGGGGATTTTGACACAATTTTACCATAGTGGTATCTAACTTCTTTTTAAACCGATAAACACACAGACAGACAACCACACAGACATGCATTTAAATTTGTTTTTAATTTATTTTAGCAAAACAACACAACACACACAGCACCATTCCTTTTTTTTTTTTCCCTTGTGGTTTGGGCTAGTTTAAACAACTGGCACCTGCAATTCTTTTTCCTTTGTTAGTTTGCAGACACCACTGATAATTTATTTTTTGTATTTTTAATGTGTGTTTGTATGTAACTTATTTATAAAATAATACACAGACTGATTTGAAATAAATGGATGGTTATCTATACAAGAATATGCAAATGGACTAGATCGTAGTGTATCTTGTACTGTGCTGATTTCAGTATCAGTTTCTTTCACTCTCCTTCCACCTCCTTGTATTGCTCACTCTTTTTTTCCCGCTATTGTGTTCTCCACCTTTTCCGTTATATCTTGTATTGTTAACATCAGTAGGCGTTTACCTGAATGCTCAATATTTAGAAAGACACCAAGAACCAAAAAACCCAATAATTAAGTTTTCCCTATTGCTTTACAACAGCTCTTAGTCAATTCTCTTCAGTATTTTACTTGAATAGGCAGTAGCATTGTTAAACTGTGATAAATAGCTGCAGATGCTTTTATTTAAAAGAACATTTTTGTTAATGCTCTGTTGGGAGCAGTAAAAGGAAGTAGACTTTACTTATTTGCCCAGTCAGTTCTGCTTCCAGATGGCCTCATCAACATCTGTTGAAATTGGGACATTTCTTCTGAGTAAAGATTAAATAGCTTTGTTGAATAAATGGTCAGTCTCTGAACAGTTTTGAGTATAAACCTCCCGCATTTCTGCTAAATCTCATATGAAATGTGACACAACAATTGAGATTATTCAGAACGTGGTAAGAAAGCTCTATGTTGTACTAAGCTAAAACCATAAGAGTGCATGAATGTACCTTACTAGGTATTGCAAAACCCTCCCACTCAAGTTGAAGTAAGGCAATTGCTATGCAGGATTTGTGAATTAATTTCTTTTTATCTTGAGAGGTATGAGACTTGACTAAAAGCAAGTCCCTCACAGGTAGTTTCGCTCCCCACTTTGTTTCCCTTTTACTATTAAAAGTACTTTAAAAATATCAGATAACTGGATAACATACCACAAAGACAGTTATAGAAAAGTATATGGGAAAATATTAGTTTTATTTTGTTGGTTTGTTTTTATAGAAGTCACAGAATGGTAGTATAGCTACATGAGTTTCAGTCATTCAGCAAACACAAGAAGTTAGCTTGAAATAAACACACAGCCATGCAGGCCATCATAGACAAATAATATAAGAGACAAATATAATGGCAATCATTAAGAGTGTTTCTGAACACAGTAAACGTTAACCAATATTTTCAAAAGTTACCAGTGATTTTCAGAAAGTAAAATCATACTCCTTTCTGAAAATCAGACCCTGTCAAGGTACCTCAGAAGTTGGGTACCCAAAAACTGACAACCTAAGACACTTGTTATTCTTAAAAATCTTGGCCATATTGTCAAAAAAATTAACTTTAATAAGCAGAAAACTTCTGCAAAGATAGCTTCTTAGCTCAATAGTATTTATAGCATCCACAATGAAAATGATCCACATATTCAAAAATGTGTTGTACGAATCTCTGATTTAGGCTAGTCATTATTTCCAGGCTAAGCACTATCTCTAAGGAGAGAAATAGGACCACCACAAACCACAGTTTTCTCTATCCTTAGAATTTTTCCTATATTAGCAATAGGGTAGAATATCCTGAAGTGTTGGGGAGCCAACCTCAATGTAAACCATCATTAAACATTTGGATGAAAAATTACTATTTTTTTTTTTTTTTTGAAAACACAAGTCAATAGAAAAACCACTTGCTCTAGGAGCTTCATTACAAGAACATAAATGAATTACACTTGGAACTTCCTCTCTCGGTATAGGATTATCTAATTGTCTTGGTACTTGAGTGCCTTGTCTAATAATTCTTTAATGTTTTTTAATTAACTGCTTATAGGAATAAAGAGTTTTACAGTAAATTTCAAATTCAGCTACAACAGCTTTTAGTCTTCCTGTACTTTAATTTCAGTTTTGGAGTTTTTATCCACTTTTTGTTTTGAAAAGCAAGTCATTTGCCCCTTTCCCTTTTTTTCCAATGAGAGAACTGTTTACTACATTGCATGAGCTTATCATTTTTTTCCCCACAGAGAGAAGAATTTAATTGTACAAATTAATATCTTATGAATCTTCGAGGATCCACTCTTTATCTACTTAAAAAAAATAATAATAAAGAGATTCCTTACTGGAAGACCTAACTAGGTAATTATTTTCTGATTTGAAGAAGGGGCAAATAAAGGCACTTTAAACTCCTGCTTTGACAGCATCCCATTTTGTTCTATATAAAGTGTTGTTATGCTTATTAAGTAAAATAATATTCAACTTTCCTTGGCATAAAGTTTTGCTATTAAGATGGGGTTACTGTTATTATTGCTAGGAACTGTTTACACAGGCCCTTTACCAAAGAGTTTACAATCTGAATACACAAGACAGACAAAAAACGGAGAGAAAGGAGATGCAGGAAGTCTCTAGAAGAGCTGGGAATGAAAACCAGATCTCCTGAGACCGAGCTCAAAGGCCTAACCACTGGTTATCAAATCAGAGCAGGGCAACCATATTTCCCAAAAGGAAAATGGGACACCGCAAGGGGTAGCGTGAGGGCTCCATCCCCCCGCACAGGGCTGGCCCTAGCCACTTGCCCAAGGCCTGCTTGGGGCCCCCCCTCCATGAGGCTGGAGCTGGCATCACTGCTAACTCAAGCCATTTCTGCCCCTCACTTGAGCCCTGCCTCTCTCACAGCCCCCACACCATGTGGGGCAGGCATGGCCACTCGCTTGCCCTCCTCTGCACTCCACTTTAACTTGACTAGTTGGCAAGAGCAAACGGGACAAATCCACTTTTGCAAGTAAAGTCGGCAACTATGTGTTACAGTCTAATAGGTCTTCATTCTCCATTATATAAAACTCTCATTAATTGCTTTAATTTACAGTAGGATTCCCAAATGCCCATTCAAGCCAGGCTGAAGTTATTGCACTGACATAAAATACGCTTTTAAAGTTTATGAAGAAGTAATTGCTGTAGACTCAGATCAGTAACAGTTAATTCTCAATAAATGTTGTAATACTCATATGGTATGTTAATTTGCACTAACGTATCAAATTGAAATAGTTACATTTAATATGACAGCTAATATGTGTTCAAATACCACCAGATTATGAAGAAGATGGAAAATAAAGATCAAGCTGAACAGCAACTGAACGACCCCGTTAAGGAGTGCACTGGCTGCAGTGTTTTGCTTCCCTCAATGGATTCTCTTACTATCAAGGGCCCAATCTTAGTAAGTGTTGAGGCCCCTCAATGCCCATAGAAATCATTGAAGTTGAGGGAACTCAGCACCTTCCAGACTTGGACTCAGAGATAAAAAGGAATAGAAAATATTTTTCTTTGAGACGTAGAATAAAACAGTTGTACTTGTACTCTGTGTGAATCACAAAGGCTTAATTTAAATTCTATTGTTGCTAGGTGATAGGTTTCCAAGGTTCTGATTCAGGAAGGCACGTGAGCAAGAGGTTAACTTTAAACATCCAGCTAGTCCCATTGAAGTCAAAGGGAATACACACACACACTCACACATGCTAAGTATCTTGTTTAACTGGGGCCCAAATGTCTACACTTAATGAGCTTGTGCAGTGGCTGTGCTCTCCTTGCTCTATGGGCAGCACCATGCCTGCCTATTACATGGTTTTTCTAGAGCCTTCTCATTCTTGGATTGCAAGACTGTAGTATAGCTCACAATATCTCAGGAGTGGAATGGTGTTTTGTTTTTTAGTACAGAATTTATTAAAACCGAATTTTAAAAGTTCAAATATTTGTATCCAAGCTATTTTACTGAAGTATTTTGATGATTGTTTTCTTTATAAAGCCATTAGGCGGCACTATTTCATAAATATATCAGAACTACTTACATCAGAAGTTTTCAGCTTGTTCATCCTCAATAGCAATTTTCCAGAAGTCGTTCTGGCTATGTTAATATCTGTGATTATTTCCTTCTGGAGAGTTGTGTATCAGGGGGTCATGTCAGAAAGTGTGTGTCTGTTACAAGCTGTGGTTATTTAGGGCCAGATTCGGACACCCTTCCTACTGGTGAATAGTACCTTACTCTGAGTATTCTCATTGAAATCAATGGGACTATGCTCATGGAGCAAGCTGTTCTCAGGGTGAGCATTGCTATCAAATGACCAGGGAGGAGTATAAAATTATTGCTCAAGCATGCAGGAGTGAAATCAGGAAGGCCAAATCACACTTGGAGTTGCAGCTAGCAAGAAATGTTAAGAGTAACAAGAAGGGTTTCTTCAGGTATGTTAGCAACAAGAAGAAAGTCAAGGGAAGTGTGGGCCCCTTACTGAATGAGGGAGGCAACCTAGTGACCCCAACCTAGTTTTGGGCCCCACACTGCAAGAAGGATGTGGAAAAATTGGAAAGCATCCAGCGGAGGGCAACAAAAATGATTAAGGGACTGGAACACATGACTTATGAGGAGAGGCTGAGGGAACTGGGATTGTTTAGTCTGCAAAAGAGAAGAATAAGGGGGGGATTTGATAGCTGCTTTCAACTACCTGAAAGGGGGTTTCAAAGAGGATGGATCTAGACTGTTCTCAGTGGTAGCAGATGACAGAACAAGGAGTAATTGTCTCAAGTTGCAGTGGGGGAGGTTTAGGTTGGCTATTAGGAAAAAAAAATTTCACTAGGAGGGTGGTGAAGCACTGGAATGCTTTACCTAGGGAGGTGGTGGAATCTCCTTCCTTTGAAGTTTTTAAGGTCAGGCTTGACAAAGCCCTGGCTGGGATGATTTAGTTGGGGATTGGTCCTTAATATTTATGATTAACCACCTGGATTTGGTTCTCAAGCCTGCCACATACATCCTTTTCAAGCTACTTAATCTTTCCATGCCTCAGTTCCCGCTCTGTAAAATGATAATCCTTCCCTCCCTCTCAAGAATGTTGTGTGGATATATTTGTTAATGTTGTAAAATGTTCAGATACCATAGCGATGAGGGCCATAAAAATACCTATAACACATTATCTGTGAGGGAAGTAAATATGTTCATATCCTGGCTCATGGCTGCTGAAAAGAGTTGTGTGATAAGACTACGAGGACCTGATTCTGAAAGAGAATGATCACCCTCCTCCCGCATCTCAGCATCTCCAAGAAGCTCAACACTTCACAGAATGCAGCCCTACATCTGTGTTGATTTCAAAGGAAAATGTTTCAAAGGCACGTAACGTGCATTTATTCTTTTCGATGAGTCTCAAGATTTGTCATGCCTCAAAGTAAACACCAATTTTGCTTCACTTTGGATTGGTAAATCTTGATTTTCACCTCAAGACAAGTCAAGGGCTAAACTCACCAATGGCATCTGAGTTGTCTTCTCTCATACAATGATGGGGAATTTCCCATATCTATAGACTACAGCCATTTAACACATAAATGAACTGGAGAACAGAAGTCTTGTGAGACTTGCTGAAGGTCAAATAAGAGGTCAGTGGGAAAAGCAGGAACCAAATCTAAGTATTCTGACTCCCTGTCACTTTCTCTAGCTGCTACATCCATTGCTTTTCCTCACATTTGTATTATACTTGTATATTGAAAATATGACATGGCTGAGATGCACCATGGCACATTCCAGCACTTTAACAAAATTATATTTGTTTTTGTCAGGATTCTGAGCAGAGTGTTGTTGCTGATTGGTCACTTTGATACTGCAAGTTCATAATAAACCTCGTGGAATTAAACAAGTATGAATAACATAATGCCCAGCGCAGCATTGGATGCAACCTCAAGGAATGCTGAAGGAGCTCAGCTTCAGGATGACAACATGATGACTTCTCCAGACTGGAGCAGAGATGCCCAGGAAAATGATACTGCTCTGAAGGAAAAAGAGCAATCTGGCATGGCTGCTGGAACCAGGGAGCCAAGACTGAGGGAGCCACTGGGGCAGATAACTAGCTGGAGTTCGCAGACTTTCCTCAGTAAGGAGAATGAGGACGAATCCTTAAAATATTCCAGATATAGATTAGGAGGGTCAGCTGACAGTGTATGGTCTCTTGCTTCTTCTGAGCCTTTTGACCCACTTGAAAGAAAGCCATTGAGATCTAGCCAGAGTGTGCTTTGGCACATTCCTCAAGCATAGCTCAAGGCAGCACATATGGAAGACATAAACCAACACCAGATACTACTCAGGACATTGTGGATGATATAAATAGGTGATGAAGTTGCTTTAAAAATATCTGTTCAGCTGATTAGTAATAATAATAATAATAATAGTCCAGGTGCTACTCACAGCATGGCTTCCAGAGACATTTACCCCCAGATACACACTGGACCAGCAAGTCAGGGTGAAGCTGCCTACTTAGAACATTCTCCAGATACTGCACCTTGTTCGCTTGCACCCTGCTCAAGGTCAGAGGGGCTTCCAGAAGATGGGATGCCAGATGGACAAGCACTCAGCTTGGTTAATCCGCAGAATTTGCTTGATTCACGTGAAATGCTGATGTTGTCGGAGACAGAAACAGCAGCATCGCAATGCTCCTGTAATGGATCCTTTGCCGAAATGAGTCAGGAAAGTCCTGGCTTTATCCACGGGATTAAGGTGATTGCAGCATTATCAAAGAGCGCATATGGCAGTGGCACATTATCAGCTGCAGACAGAGTGTCTGACACTCATAAGGTAAAAAGCATCTATGTATGTGAGAGTGCTGAGAAGCAGTGTGTTTTCTACTGAATACAGGAACATAGAAAACAAAGTAGGGTTTTCATGGTTTGGGGGACTAGAAGTGGAATATAATGCTTTATTGTTAAAATTCAGATCACGTTGCTAGTGGGTGGAATTTCCAAAATCATCTCAAGGAGTTAAGTGAAGAGCTCCTATTGAGTTTCAGTGGGAGTTGGGCCCCTAACTCCTTTGACACTTGAAAACCCCACCCAATGATTGAATGTTTTTTCACGTGACTATTCCGTGGCCTCTGTGGTCCCCGCTCCTTGTGCACAGGGGAGCTCAAGAAGCCAATAACAACTGGCATTGGTTGACTGTCACAGCTAAGAGGCCAAGAATTGAACTAACCTCTTGTACCTAGTGGTAAGGTGAAAGGTGATCTCACCCAAACAGCCTGGACCAAATTCACGGGGATAGTTGCATTCTGTGCTGTTCCCTCTCACGGGAATAGACAAAGAACCTGAGACTCCAGCACTGCCATTTGTCAGCCCTAAATTCACATAAACATTTTAAAGTAATGGAACCATATATAAATCTTGCTATCACCTCCCCCTGCTGCCTCTGCCTAACTAGCTAAAATGGGTGTTTGTTTTTTTCTTATTTCTGGGTTTTTTTTATTTAAATGCATACATATATCCTCTTAAGTTGAGAAAATCCACTCATTAAAAAGAAAAGGGAAGGGAAAAAACAGCTTCTGTTCATCTCCATTTCTAAAGCACACAGCAGGAGGGCTCGAAAGAGAGAATGGGCCTTTACAAAGAGCCCTGCTGTCTCCCACACCAGAAGTGAAGGAGGATGGAGGTTGGGAGTGTGCGGGGAAAGCCAAGGATAGGAGAGGCACAAGGACAGATGTGGGAGCAATGCTCAACACACTTAGAATGAGGGGGAACAGGAGAGGGGAAAGCAGCTTTATAGTAGCTACTAATCGTATTGCTGGGGTCAGGTAAGGCTGCGGAATTTTCTTTGGAGTTAATAGATGCTTCATGGGGTAAAAATTGCAGATACTCTTGTTTAGGGCTATATGTGGAGTGGGTTTATTGTGTGGCTGTTGATGGGCATAAGGAAGGAGGAGCTGCTTTATAAAAGCAGTTCAGGGCTGCACTTGGGGTTAAGAAGCACTGCAGCATGTCTTCTTGTTCGGAGATCAAAGTAGGAATCAGGGCTTCTAATCTGCCAAGTCCTACTGCCTGCCTCATCATCCACCGCCTGTGCAAAGTTGGGCTCAGGGAGAAAATTAAACCGACGCTGATCGTACCAAAACAAAGCAACGTCAATCTATTTTTTACTTGACTATTTTTAGCAATGCTTACGTTAGCATGTGGTAACTGGTAGATTTTAAAACAATACTGTTATCAAGGGGTACAATACCATTGACAACCAGCTTCGTTATAGTTATTAGTACATGAAAAAAGGAACAAAAAGAGTTACCTTCAGCTTCACTCTGGCAGGAAAAAGATAGTTTACTAAACAAAAAGAGGCAACAGTGGAAAAGAAATGCGGGGCCTGATTTTCTCATTTACACTAAGATTCCTTTACATTCGTCTGGCAGTGCAAAGGGGTCTTCAGATGTGCTTTATTTACATTCAAGGCTACTTCAAGCCTCAGTGTACGTGAGAATCAGGCCCCTAAATTTCAAGTTAAAGATTTATTGAGAGTAAGGCTGTCAAGTGATTAAAAAAATGCATCGTGATTATTTACGTGCCAGATGCGCTAAAGATTCATATGTCCCTTCATGCTTCAACCACCATTCCAGAGGATATGCCTCCACGTTAACGATGGGCTCTGCTCGATAACAATCCAAAGCAGTGTGGATCAACGCATGTTCATTTTCATCATCTGAGTCAGATGCCACCAGCCGAAGGTTGATTTTCTTTTTTGGTAGTTCGGGTTCTGTAGCTTCCGCATCGGAGTGTTGCACTTTTAAGACTTCTGAAAAGTCATGCTCCCCACCTCATCCCTCTCAGATTTTGGAAGGCACTTCAGATTCTTAAATCTTGGGTCGAGTACTGTAGCTATCTTTAGAAATCTCACATTGGTACCTTCTTTGCGTTTTGTCAAATCTGCAGCAAAAGTGTTCTTAAAATGAGCAACATGTGCTGATTCATCATCCAAGACTGCTATAACATGAAATATATGGCAGAATGAGGGTAAAACAGAGCAGGAGACATACAATTCTCCCCCAAGGAGTTCAGTCACAAATTTAATTAACACTTTATTTATTTATTTTAAACAAGCATCATTAATATGGAAGCATGTCCTCTGGAATGGTGGCCAAAGCATGAAGGAGCATATGAATGTTTAGCATATCTGGCACATAAATACCTAGCAATGCGGTCTACAAAAGTCTCGTGCGAACTCCTGTTCTCACTTTGTGGTGACATTGTAAGTAAGAAGAGGGCAGCATTATTTCCTGTAAATATAAAGAAACTTGTTTGTCTTAGTGAGTGGCTGAACAAGAAGTAGAACTGAGTGGACTTGTAGGCTCTAAAGTTTTGAATTGTTTTGTTTTTGAGTGCAGTTATGTAACAAAAAAAATCTACATTTATAATTTGCACTTTCACAATAAAGAGACTGCATTACAGTACTTGTATGAGGTGAATTGAAAAATACTGTTTCTTTTGTTTATCACTTTTACAATGCAAATATTTGTAATAAAAACGATAAAGTGAGCAGTGTACATTGTATATTCTGTGTTGTAATTGAAATCCATATATTTGAAAATTTAGAAAAACATCCAAAAATATTTAATACATTTCAATTGGTATTCTATTGTTAAAGAATGTGATTAAAACTGTGATTAATCTCAATAATTTTTTTAATCGTGATTAATTTTTTTAAGTTAATCGTGTGAGTTAACTGCATTAATCAACAGCCCTAATTGAAAGTGATGGCAGGTATTGTAATTACCTGTGTACAATTAACTCAAAAGAAAACCAGTGGAGAGCACATACAACCCAGAGACATACTGTATATTAATAGAGTAAATTTGCCAAGCACCAAATGTTGCTGTTTCAGACAATACTGAACCTTTCACAATAGGCTGGATTTCCTATCATCCCAAACAATGTGGGCAGAAATTCTCCTATGCTGTAGGCTGACAATTACCCTGCACAGTGTCCTTTTAAATAGCTGGATAGTACACAAGTTAGAATTATAAATGTTGGAGCTGGTCAAAATTAAAAGTGGCTTTCACAGTTTAATGAGTCCTGCCCCTTCTCTGTGCACTGAAGTGATGTTCTGAGCTGATCAGATTTTGCACGAAGCAAGTGTTCAGACCCTCTGATCCCCCTGATATTGACTGACATTTTGAATGGCAGGCCACAACTGCAGCTGCTCCAGCAGTCTTGCTGGCTGGAGCCTCATCTCTTGTGCTCTGTATTGTTTAAAGCCTAACACAAAGGGTGACATGGATGTAAATGGAAGGCAATGCCCTCGCACAAGGAGCTTTGGGGATGCTGAATTTGGGATGCATGAGCACAGAGTGACTAACTAAAGACAATGAAGGTAAAATGAAAGAAACAGCTGTTAAGTTTGGACAGGGATTTAAAACAAAAAACCTGAAATACAGCCTTTGTGCACAAAACAATTAAAGAAAGGGACCTTCTTGATGGCAGCTTGTCTAAAATAAGCCTTGTGTGTGTAAAAACCAGATAAATCATTCCACTTGCTACTGAGAGTCTGACGTGGTATGATGTTTGTGTGATTATATGCTGATGCCTAGAAGATGTTTTTGCAGCATATAGTATTTACATACCCTGAATACTGATTATCTGCCAGAAAAATACATTTATAATTTGATCTGCTTAACAGTCATTACCTTCAGGGACATTTTTGGCTCAACAAAGCTTAAACGACTGCAGAAATTTCATTTGACCAGTTCCTTTTCTCATCTTGAATGCACTGTGTTGCTCCAAGATCCCACTTCTATCTGTTGAGTCTTTTATCAATATTTATAATTTAGTCTTTGATGAGATCTAATTTTAATGGCTCTCTGCTTGTGTAACTGTTTATTCAACTTTAAAAGTTTACCCTATACAGATATAGGTGACTGAAAAAGAAAATGTAAGCCGTATCATAAGGATATAAATGTTCTAAAATTATACTTCTGGTTTAGGTGTTCATTCAAATACATAACCATCCACAAATTATGATGTATATATTATAGAGGTAACAAGCTATTTGCCTGACAAATTGTTTGCCTGACATTTAAAATACCATATTTAACTGGGTCTAATGGTAAATGGTTCTTCTATTTCAGCTACATGGTATATTTTTAATATATAATTTAATATGTGAACTCATTCATTGTATCTGTGGTCTCAGCTGCTTTAGAGCTCTCACTTTGCTGCCAACAGCAGACTGTTAATAACTAAAATACCCTTTGTTATACTTTAAATACTAGGCAACAGAGACAGAAGAATCTCAGGATATATCCGTGCATCTGCTGCAATCCCTGGCTGAGAGAGCAGAGGAAATTAATCAGCTCATGAAGAAAGTGCAGATTGAAAACCAGCAGCAGTTGGAGAAATGGGGCCTGCTTTCTGCAGAAAATGAAAGCTTCAAAAAGGAGGTAAAGAGGATTTTACTCATTTTTTACTGTGACTTTTCTGTATCTCAAGTGTGTGATGCCTCATTCTGGTAAAAATAGCTGTGAAGTCCTGAAAAGAGAATGATGTGTTCATGCAAGGTTTGTTTTAGAATCACTGAATTGGAGAAATGTAGGGTGGGAAGGGACCTCAAAAAGTCAATAAGTCCAGCTCCCTGTGCTGAAGCAGGAGAAACTAAACCTAGACCGCCGATGACAGGTGTTTGTCCAACCTGTTCTTATAAACCTCCAGTGATGGGGATTCCACAATTCCCCCTTGGAAGCCTATTCCAGAGCTAACTACCCTTATAGTTAGAAAGTTTTCCCTAATGTCTAACCTAAATCTCCCTTGCTGCAGATTAAGATCATTACTTCTTTTCCTACCTTCAGTAGACATGGAGAACAATTGATCACAGTCCTTTTCAAACAGCCCTTAACATATCTGTAGACTGTTATCAGATCACCCTCAGTCTTCTTTTCTCAAGACTAAACATGCCCTCTTTTTTTTTTTTTAAACCTTTACTCATCATGTTTTCTAAAACTGTTTTCATTTTTGTTGCTCTCCTCTAAGGGTATGTCTATACTACCCGCTGGATTGGCAGGCAGCGATCGATCCAGTGGGGGTCGATTTATTACATCTAGTCTAGATGCGATAAATCGACCCCTGAGCGCTCTCCCGTCGACTCCTGTACTCCACTGCCGCGAGAGGTGCAGGCAGAGTCAACGGGGGAGTGCCAGCAGTCGACTCACCTCAGTGAGTAGGTCTAAGTATGTCGACTTCAGCTACGTTATTCACATAGCTGAAGTTGCGTAACTTAGATTGATCTCCCCCTCCCACCCCCCGCAGTGTAGACCAGGGCTAAACTCTCTCCTATTTGTCAACATCTTTCCTTAAGTGTGGCACCTAGAACTGCACACACTACTCCAACAGAGGCCTCACCAGTGCTGAGTAGGGCAGGACAATTACCTCCAGTGTCTTACATAGGACTGTTCTGTTACTACACCTCAGAATGATATCAGCCTTTTTCGCAACTGCACCACATTGTGGACTCTCATTCAGTTTGTGATCCACTATTACTCCAGAACTTTTTCAGCAGTACTACCATCTAGCCAGTTTCTCTCCATTTTGCAGTTGTACATTTGATTTTTCCTTCCTAAATGAAGTACATTGCACTTCATTGAATTTCATCTAGTTGATTTCATACCAATTCTCTAATTTATCAAAGTCATTTTGAATTCTAATCTTATCCTCCAGAGTGCTTGCAATTCCTCCTATGGTTGGTGTCATCAGCAAATTTTATAAGCATACTTTCCACTTCATTCTCCAATTTTGAAAATATTGAATAGGACCGGACCCAGGCCTGACCCCTATGAGATCCCCACTACATTCACCCTCCCAGTTTGAGAGTGAGCCATTGATAACTTTGAGTATGGTCTTTGAACTAGTTGTGCATCCATCCTTATAGTAATTTAATCTAGACTGAATTTCCCTAGTTTGCCTATGAGAAAGTCATGTGGTACTGTGTCAGCTGTCTTCCTAAAAATCAATATATATCACCTCTACTGCTTTTCCCTCCACCTACTAGCACAGTAACCCTGTCAAAGAAGAAAATATAGGATGATTGATATATATAATTTTTTTTAAATAAACAGCACTTTAAAAAATGAGAGAGACAAGTAGAACAGAGGGCATATTTCTTTAGTTTGATACCAGTAACGCTAGTTGATGTAGTGTCCTGATCTTGCTGCACTTTACACTTCTGCTGCTAAATGTCTGGGAAATTAGAGTCACCTGCCAATATTGCATAGAAGTGAAACCTCTGAATACATGCAGATAATTATCTGTGCTCAGGATCCCTTTCAACATGCGAAAGATATGAAATAAACGTATTGATATTGCACATGCAATTCTTTGTTACCCACATAATCCTTTGACTCGGTCTTTTGTGACCAGTACAGTTCAACTATATTTAATATTATGTCTGGGGAGAACCCAATATGACCTTAGAAATTGTAAGAGTTGGGAACAAATCTTTATAAACTACTGATGATTCCAGATATTTGTTCCCTTGTTCCTCTTTTGAAGATACCCAAAAAACAATAATAATATAATTGGAGATTTGTTGTTACTAGTCCTTTCTCTCCACTTTGCTACCCCCAGAATAGTCACAAGTAAACAGAGGGTTGCAAAACTCAAGGATGTGTCCATGTGTATATGGGAGGGGTTATATATTTGTACAATTGAAAATAAAACCATTTTTGTCTCAATAGCAGGGCAGTTAATTTTAGATTTGGTACTGTTGCATTGCATATACTTTAGTTTGATAGCTTTCCACTGGATGCTACATGTTCAGTGGGCAAATTTGATTCAATATTATGATTTTTTTTTTCTAACAAGCAGGGTGTATAATTGCACACACAAGTTTAACAATTGCACATGCAGATGAAAGACTGGCATGCAAAAGTTACTAGAATAGACCCTTTGAACTTTCAGTTACCTGATTCGTTCAGTCACTGCAAATGAATGCAACTTGAGCATGGAATGTCCCACATAAGTCCTTTGAAAAGAGAGAGAAGCTTTCAATCCTCGGTTAAACAAAAAACCTCTAGTACTACAGCATCCCCCATAACCTATGAGCAGTGTGCACCTACTACCAGGGGGTGCATTCAGACAGAAAATCCCAGTTGCACCTCACGTTGATCCACAGACACTGAACATTAAACCCCCAAGTCGTTACTCACTCACTCTGGCTGGGGAGACTGATTGTCCAAAGTCATGTTCTAATTGTCTAGTTGGGCCCTTTGGATGTGGTCAGCAACTTATTACACCATTTCCGAGTTGTGTCCCACTGAGATCTCACCAGCACAAAGACATTTTAAAAAACCCTACATCCATCATGCTTAATAAGCTAAAAAAATTTTTAAAAAAATTCTCTCCTTATCCTCTTCCCTGTCTGTGCTCAAAACAGACAGTTGAGGGGGCTGAGGAGCAAAGCAGCATCTAGATGGGGGTGAAGAAAGGCCTGGATTGGAGGACAGTGTTAAGTTGTTGTCTACTCCTGGAGTTCAGATGCCTGGCTGCCAGCAGGTTGTGGCCCACTGGTCACGGTCAACTCTGTCATAAAAAAGAGAAATTACAAAATTAGGAATTCTTCAATATCTCCAGTTTCATATTTGTGAAATGACGTGGTGAGTTGAAGGAGGCATTTGAATCAGAAACTGCTGCTGGGTAACAGCAGAAAAGAGGGACCCAAAGAGTCCAGAGAACTTCAGAAGAAAAAAATAAAAAGACAAATGTTATAAAAAACTAAGTTAACAATAAATAGATTCAAAATGGAGAAAACCAGTCTTTTACCATGAGCTGTGTTTCCATGGGAAGGATACATTGCACACACCCGCTTCACCTCACAAATAAAGGTCTTTTAGCAAGGATACCAGTGGGCAAATTCTTTCGACTCCCATTGAAGTCACTGGGAAGACTCCCATTGACTACTATGATGCAAATCAGGGCCAAAGTGCACTTTCTGGACCATTGAAGGCCATCAGTTTGTGGTCTCCTGTCTTGCAGTATACTTGTAACTGTGCCATCACCCAATCAATGCACACTCTGTTGCACAACTTATTGGCACTCTGTGCACAACTTATTGGCACACACAATGCCTGCTTCTCTAATACCCCTCCTCCTTCCCTGTTTCAAAGTAGACATGCCATTATACATTAACGTGATCACAGACATACATCCTTCAGAGCTGAGGAGACATGTTTATTTTGGCCCACCTGCTGTTGAAACTGAGAATTTGTCCTTGGTGTATATTACCCATTGACAAAGGGTTTTGATTGAGTGATACCTGGAAAAACAACTGACATAACCCCCTTTAATGACAATTTAATGCACTCAGTAACAGTAATGCTGTGCATAACATCAAGCAGGCAAAGTGAAAAAAATGTTATTTGAAGTACATTCAGTTAAGTTGATATAAGGATCAGTCCTTGAATAAAATCAAAATTATTCTTTTAGCTGCAGTATATTGTGAAGTAACATTTAAAGCAGCCGCAATAACAAAAGCTACTCTAAACGCCCCAACATACAATTAATTCATTTTTTTCATCCCATTTCCTTGCCTCTCTGTTTCGCTTATGTGAACAAATAACCAACTTCAACCGAAAAACCGGTTATAAATTGGTGGTACTCAGGATCACAATGTGCAGCCATGCAGCTAACACCAGCAAGGAGTTCCTTTAAAAGGGGCTGTAGCAAATCTGGGCCACAGAAATGAAATGCTTCGGAAACAGATAATCTGGGCTCTTCACTAGACAGATGGCAATGGCTGGAAAGGAGATAAAAATAGTTTTGAACTGTTGAGCTGCTGCAGATGCATGGTCAGAACAGAAGATGCGCTGCAATCCTGAAACTCAGGGCAGCTTCACATTTTTATTTACTAAGGAGCATAAGAATGAAGGAGAAAACTAGGGAGTGAAGAGTAAACGTATGTGTAATAGTAAGAATGAAGAGAAAACTAAAGCAAGTAATAAAGGGAAGAAAACTCCAGAAAGCTGTTAACATTTCCTTGGTAATAAATGCTATTAATGCTAAACAAATGGATTTCATTATCAGGAGGCAAGGAGTTTTAAGGAAAAGATGACAACTCCCAGTCACCTCAGCTTGGACCACAGCTCACCTTTAGTACTACAGCAGCAAATTGGTATGAAGCAATGTCATTTATCTGGGTCTGTTGTTCCTTTTCTTTGTCGGACACATTCACAAATTAGCACATCTTTCACCCAGCAATTGGAAGCTACAGTAGAACCTCAGAGTTACAAACTGACCAGTTAACCACACACCTCATTTGAACCCAGAAGTACACAATCAGGCAGCATCTGAGACCAAAAACAAACAAAAAAAAAGCGCAAATACAGGACAGTAATGTGTTAAATGTAAACTACTAAAAAATAAACGGAAAGCAGCATTTTTCTTCTGCATAGTAAAGTTTTAAAGCTGTATTAAGTCAATGTTCAGTTGGAAACCTTTGAAAGGACCATAACATATTGTTCAAAGTACGAACAACCTCCATTCCCAAGATGTTCATAACTCTGGGTTCCACTGTAGCTTAAAACAAGGAGCTCAGGTAGAATTTGCTAAATGACATATGGGTATAAAATATCACTAAAGAGTTTTAGCAAGACTAAAAAAAAAACAAGAACATTTAAGGTTGATCTGAACAAACTAGGATTATTATTTGTATTATGGTAGCACCTAGGTCCCCAACTGAGATCAGGGCCTTGTGATTCAGATTAAGAAATGATCCATGTTCCAAAGAGCAGACAAAGGATTTGGGAGGAAAGGGCTATGACATATAAGCAGAGTTAACGAAGGGATGATTGGGAAGTGTCATGTAGTTCCATGATTTATTGTTGCTGTGTTTCCCTTTCTTTCTCCCTCACGTTTTGGGTGGAGTGTTGGTTGGAGGACTTTGGAGGGAGGAGATAAGGTTTTTATGAGCCCTTGTGTCCGTAGAAGGGGGCTCTCCCTGCACAGTTCTTGGTCCAGGGACAATGTGGGGAAGGATAATCTCTATAGAGTCTAAAACTAGGCACAATAATGCTAAGGAAAAGGGAGGATCCCCACTGTACCTGTAACCTAGGTAATAGAGAGATTATTAATGATATGGAACAAGTTAATAGGAAAGATGGACATGTGGACTGGAGACATATGTTCAGTTTCTGGCTCCTTTGCAAACTTTCTGTATGAGCTTGGGCACAAAATCATAAACAACCCTGTGTCATTTTCCTCATCTCTTGTAAACCCTCGTGTAGGGGGTGTGCTGGTGGCAGGCTTCCATGATGCTGTGGGATTCTAGGCCATGCTACAGCCCAGGACAGGATGTTCAGGCACTGCTCTGACTTACCACAAGGGCTTGTTCAACCCTGGAGCAGCGTAGAATCTGAAGGACACAATGGTGGCATTTCTGTACTCCATATCCCTTCTGCCACGCCCTCCCTCCCGCACTGTTTCCCTGGTCTGTGCAGCTCAGATTTGCCAGGCTCTTCCTGGAGTTCCTGAGCTTTTCCTCTGCATAATCCAAAGAGCTTTAGGGCATTTTTGAAAAACAAATTCAACCAAGCTGTAGAAAATAAGAGCTTGTTACTTCCTTGTTGGGGTTTGTTCTGAAGTCATGAATCGTGGTTCCTGAGAGCATTTTAAAATTAATCTCTCCTTGTTCTGTCTGTTAAATGAAAATATTAAACTAAACATTTCCATTAAATTCTCATATCTTCTTAAGGTTCATATGCTGGCTAACACAAAATCTCTGGTACTGTAAGCAAGTTCTCTGGCCACCTATATCAGAGTTACTGCACCTTTATATTTACCTCAGGTGAAAACTTCTATAAAAACATTAACAAAAGAGAAGTCACATGAAGAGGGAGAAAAATCAGCCTCTGTTTTTAGATGTTACACTTTGAAACAGTCTCCATTTTGTAGGCTTTTAAAATGTCAACAAATTGACAGGTCATGTTGCATTACAAAACTGCTTCTAGGAAATCATGGTACTCCGCTATATTAGCTAAGGGCTTGTAAAGACTGGCTGATGTCCAGAGGCCAGGTGAAAAATTAAGACGTTATTCTTGGTTTCTGACAGACCTCATGACTGTCATGTTAATATATTTTTAAAACACATTTCTTTTTGCACTCTGGGGTCCAATCCGGCACTGGGCACTGCTGCAGTGCCACTCCCCACATGCACAAAACTTCCTGCTAGTAGATCTCAGTGCAGGGTCTAGGCCGGGGGTTCTCACACTGGGGGTCATGTGAGGGGTGGGGGGTTGCCAGAGGGCACGAGGTTATCATGTGGGGGGGTGGGTCATGAGCTATTAGCCTCCACCCTCAAACCCCGCTTCACCTCCATCATTTACAATAGTGTTAAACATAAACAAGGTTTTTAAGTTTATAAGTGGGGGGGTTGCACTCAGAGGCTTGCTGTGTGAAAGGGGTCACCAGTACAAAAGTTTGAGGACCACTGGTCTAGGCATACACGTACAGAAAATATATGTAGTTCTTTATCCAAGTACTATCTGAGAACTTACTCAGACCTCATCACCATTGTACCACACAATCATTGGACGGCATTCCCCCTCATAACTCTCTTCATGGTGTAACAAAACATTTTCCCCAGTTTATAGTTTATGCAAAGCCATACAAGGAGCCTGTGGCTTGTACGTGAACTCAGGTCTTCTGAGTCCCAGTCTAGTGTCCTATTCACTAAACCATGTATTTTGCTTTATATTGCCATATTAAATGCTATGGGTGGAGTAACGTGAGTCATGGAATTTAGTTGCAACTCTTACTAACATTAAAGGGAGCCACACATCAAAACTCTTAGCTTATCACATTGATCATTTATTCCTGGTACTCCACTTTGCCCTCCACTAACAAGCTGATCCAATATTTGTAAAATAACTGTACAAACAAAAAATGACTATTTAGAAACTTAATGGATTTTTTTCCCTTGAGCTTTCTTTTCATTATGTCTCTCCTCTAATACACAAATAAGGAATCATATGAGCAAAAATAGGGTACCAATTCCACATGGGAATGGGCAATTTTAATCAATAGAACTTCTTACTAACTAAGACCCTGATCCCCTAAACACAGACTTACTAAACTCTAGGCACATTAATAGTTCCATTGACCTCAATGGGACTGCTCATGTGCCAGAAATTAAGCACCAAGAGGAGCGTACACAGGATCGGGCCTCAAAAAAACTTCTCCGTATTCAGCTTCATGTTGTCTTTCATTCCATCTATATTGCATTGGAAAGACACTTTATGGTTGTTCAGTATTTATTAATCATAAGATTCAGCACTTGCTAAACATTAAGCGTTTCTCAAACTTCATTGCACCGCAACCTCCTTTTGATAACAAAAATTAGTACATGACCCTGAGAAAAGAAACCAAAGCCTGAGCCCAAGCTCCGCCGCCCCGGGGTGTGAGTGTGTGTGAGAGAGAGAGAGATAGAAGCGCCAACGCTGAAGTCCCAGATGCAGGGGGTTGTAACCTGAGCCCCACCGCCCAGGGCTGAAGTCTTTGGGCTTCGGCTTCAGTCCTGGGCAAGTCTAATGACAGCCCTGGTGACCCCATTAAAATGGGGTCATGACCCACTTTGGGGGCCCGACCTACAGTTTGAGACCCACTAACCTCTAATCCCTTTGCCAGAGATGCAGCTACATTTTAGCTGGATTTGGTGTCAGAGTTATTAAGACTTAGGAGTTCCCAATTCCTAATTAGATGCTCGGAGCACTAGCCCACAGCTCTTTCTCCTTAGGAGTGCATTGTCAAAGAACGAATGCAAGGTATGTTTCCCTTTTGACATATCCAAGTCACACACGCTGATACGTTTGTTTTACAGCAAGTCTTAAGAATCAGGTTGGTGATCTTCTGGGGGCCAGAGAGGCTGCTGTTCTGGAGCTGGCAAATGCAGACGAAGAGATTTCACAATTGAAAAATGAAATGGCTCAATTAAAATCTGAATATCTGCAGAAGATAAAAGAATGCAAAGAAGAAAATCTTCTTCTCGAGGAAATGGTAAGGAATCTCCCAGGCCAGAGAAAGCCTAGCTCAGGGGTGGCTCTGAGCCACATACGATAATCTTCAGAAGTTTGAGAGCCGGGACGCGCCTGCCTTGTGGGGAGGGAGGTCTTGGGGCTTCTGCCCTGTGGGGATGGGGGTCTTCTGCCCCACAGCTAACACCTTCTGGGGGTCAGGGCTTTAGCTCTGCTCCTACTGAAGCCCCGAGACTCCCCATCCTGCTAGGCAGAAGCCTGAGGCGACATGGGGGGGCACCTAGGGTCATGTTCCGCCCCCCCATCTTTGCAGAGTTTGCTGGCCCACTTGGTCACATGCTGCTGCCGGGCCCCCGCCGTGCATGGCAGCTTCTGAAGCTGGCAACCTGGGAGCTACAGCTGTGGGGAGAGGCAGCAGCAAACACCTGAGAGCTGCAGGGAGGGGCCACTGAGGGTAAAGAGCGTAAAGTTTGGGCTTGGGGGGCATAACTCAAGCTGTTGGGGGGGGAACCTTTAAATTGTGCCCCCCCCACTCTCAGCAGGTACCAGTTATCTCTGGCAGAAGCCCTTAGCCCCATCACCCTGCTGCAGGGCAGAAACCCCAAGCTCACCCCACCCCAGTTGGTATGTGGAGAATGGGGAGGTGTAAGAAGAACTTGCACTGGCTGTGCTAGCTCTGTAGTACAATGCGAACATAAAGCCGAGGGGAATTTGAATTTGGAGGCCTTGAGTTTCTCCAGCTTTCCCTTCTGGCTGATGGACAGCGTGTTACTGGCAAACTCAGGAGAAAGCCACAGCCAGCCCAGTGTGTGACCTTCTGGAAAGGGGAAGGGGGGGGGGGGGAAATGAGCAGAGCTGTAAGGGGACTCAGTCTCACAGGTCTGTCCCTTCTCACAAGAGTCATTTACATTTTACGCATTAAAATGCATACAAGTCTCCGTTTGGTTGGCCAAAAAAAGCAACACAATGAATGTAAACGGCTGTCTTGTATTATAGCAAAATGAACCAAGGAGAATATCTGGTTTATCAAACAGACTCAGGCCTGTGCATTCTCTTTCCTCCCACTCCCACCATGCTGGCTTTGCACTGCGTTTTTACCAACTTGCTGTTTTTTATACAGTACCTCTAGTCTTTACAACAGGACATCAAGCTCCATCTCATTGAACAAAACAAAAGTGATCTGCTTCACGTACAGTAATTAGGCCCTGATCCGTCAAGTCCTTACTCCCGAGAGCAGTCCAACTGAAGTCAATTCCTTCCTCGCATGGGATTGTCCCTGTGCGTAAGGTTTCTAGGATTGGGCCCCTAACTGAAAGTAATGTCTCAATATTGACAAAGTAGCTTCTTTAATAAAACAAACTTGTTTTTAGTAGTATTTATGAGCAATTGAGGAAAGGGCAATATGGTTATTTCAATTCCAGTTTTAAAGAACAGCACCGAAAGCTACTGGGAAGCATCTACACACACTGCTTTTATGGCTATAATAAAATTTGCTTTCAGTTTTAAAGGTAGGCAACGTAGTATGGGGATTTCATGATACACTTGGTGATCTGTATGGCTCATGAACACATGTACATTTCACTCCTTGGCTGATAGATTATTAGAGTCACAGCCTGCGCTTAAATGGCTTAACCATATTTTGCATAATGCCCTGCTATTACTCTATTAGCATCATTGTTGTTATTATATTTCTCCCGTTTTTTTATCTTATAGGCTTTCCTATACTACTGCAACTTCCCAAGCAATTATTCTTGCTGTGGAAAGCATGCAGGTAGAATTCAAAGCAATTCTATGCATTATTTTAACTCAGATCTGTATTTAAATGAGCATTACAAGAGCTCAGAGAAGATGTATTTGACTTCAAAAGCACATTTAAGAAGTTAGCTTCTGCTTTCTTATGTCTGTACTTTATATAATCTCAATCTCTCTCTCTCTCTCTCACACACAAATTTCTCTCTCCAAAATGTAAAATCTCTCCGCAGCTACTCTCCAGGCATTATCTAAATGCTATAGGCAATGAAATAATGTCATGCCTTTTTTATTTTAAAGATGAACAGGGTGAGCAAGAGACACGCTCCACTAGCAACCTACGAGCAGGACCTGCATGAAGAGATTTTTCAAATAAGACGCGAGTCCAGGAGGTTGAGAGAACTCTGTCACCAACTAAATGAGGAAAACCACAGACTGAAAGAAGAGCTATGGGATGTTAAGAGGGAATACGAATGGCTAGCGCAGATGGCAACAGCCAGAAAGAAGGGTAAAGCAGGCAGCCCAAAAATGTCATTTTACAGTTTATTTCTCAGGCTCTTTAGAGGCCTAGGAAAAGACAAGCAATGAAATGCATGACACTGATGCACGGCATTTAAAACATTTTAATGGTTCTACTTGAAATGGTTAGAGTTTAAATAAAATACTTCATGAAAAACATGTAGCTCCCCTCTACAGCATGTGATATCCCATCATTTTGGAAGTAAAATACAGAGCAGGGTGTTCTAAACTCGGTTCTGTATTTTCTGCCACCGTGAAGTACACCATCTTACCCCAGGCTCTAATAAGAACAAGAGCTATAAAAGAGTGTCTTGGTGAAACGTAATGCACACTTGTTTTGTTTCTAAGACTCCAGCTTTTACTGGAAAAACCAACTAGTCAATTTGTTTCAATTTCAGTCATTACTCTTCTTCCATATATTGTACCATGAATGTGGTGCCTTGCATAAGTACACAATTTACAACCAGGGCTGTACACTTCAGAACAATTTTTCTTGTTATGATTGGAACTCTGTGCCATACCGATCACACTTGAAACTGGGCAAGCATGCCTTTACAGGATGGATGTTATTCACAGTTTGAATTCTATTATGTACACTCAACCCCAAGGGCTCAGGATAGCCAACAGGCTCTCTCAAGACAGGTTTCGGGCCTATAGAATGGTCCCTAAATCTTACTCGGTTAACTTTCTGCTGCTCTCATTTTAAACATTCCACCTTTTCGAAGCAACAGTTCCCCTTTAGCAAAGTTTTGAGCCCCAGTCTGAATGATCTTTGACAAATGAGAGACTGATTGAAACCAACTGGAAAACTTGTACGTGTAAAAAGGGCAAAGCAGGACCAATCAATGGTCCTGCTTGAAAAGTCATTGGGATGGGAGAATGAAGGACACAGCTATGGAAGAATGAATAGACAAAGCAATGGCACCATTCTGTGCATATAGAAGCTGGTTCAAATGCTCATTAGAAAGCACTAAAAAGTTATAAATGAATTAGATACACTTTTTTTTAAAGATGAATTGTATCCCTTCTGTCATTTACTGAGGGGACACATTTGAGCTACTGGAGCCCTTATTCATAAGAGAACAGCTACTGAGCATTGCAGCATGCACACATTCCAAAGAGTCCACATATTTGTTGCATTGAAAGCCCTGATTCAGCAAAAGCCTTAAACATATCCTTAAGTACAGGGCTGAAGCCCCATTGGCAAATGAAGGCCAAGGAAAAGGTTGGAAGAAGGAAATGAAGGATGGAGAGCAACAGGAAGAGCAAGGCTTATATTGAAGGGATAAAAGGAAGGAACAAGACAAAGCAAACAACCAAATCAGCACAGTGCACCTGAGTGAAAATGGTGGGAATTTAGATAGATTTTTAGCAATTAGAGGTGTTTCAAATCCTTCAAAGATCAAAACCTCCTTCCTTTACAAAGTTTAAACTTGAATGTTCAGAAATCAGCCTATTTATTTTTTCATTTCAGTTTTATTTGAAAAATGGTCTTGTTAATGTAAAAATTGCCATCTTTCGCCAGCGCTTTTTGAATCTCTAAAAACTACCCTGAGAAAAACTGAGAAGTGAAAGGCAGGTAATTTGACAATAGACATATCAATAGACAGTAGGCAAAAAAATAAACTCTGCATTCAACTACCCTTTTTTAGGCCAGACCACAACATTAATTCCTTGGACTGATCTTTGCAAGAAAGACTCTCAGACTAGAAGTCTATCATCGCAATATGGGTAAGTCATGGGAGAAATGCATGTAATCTTTTTCTATTAACCTTACGCTAGCCAGGGAATGACACTATAAGCCAGCAGTACACATTAAGAAGAAATGAGTCAAACTGGACATCATGGAAAAAGCTGCATGAAGTGTAAAATAATGGTATTACCATAATCAACACTTTACTCCCCTCTTACCAGAACAGCAAGTTGCACTCCAGCCTTTACAAGCCCCCTTTGTATTTTGTTTTTGTACTCAATGCCCATCTATGCTGAGCAATTCTATAGGCAGAGTTTTTACTACCTAAACAAGTAGTGGAAATACATAATAGATGTATCTTATTCAGTTTCCCACCCACAGAATGTGATAAATTGTACCTTCTTGTCAAAAATCTGTTTTAACCAACCAGTATGTCAGACTCTGTTTTGGATATGATGTGCTAAGATTTGAGCAATTCTGATAAGATGGTATAATTCTCTCCAAGCTCCCATCTGCTTTCACCAGCTTTGGAAATCTTTGTTTTGATATGAGTTGTATACCTCCTCCCCCCAAAAATAAATCTAATGATCATGGTCATGATCCCTCATGTTCTTTAAAGAGCAATAAACAATCAGTGGTAGTGTCTTCCCATATCTTTGCTCTTAGCAGGAAAGAAGGTTTACAAACAGATGAGATGAATGGCATTCCCAGCAGCAGAATGGTGTCTGTACTCGAAGTTTTCAGCCCCCGTGCGTGTGATGGTAAGTGATGTTGAGTTCGGAAATTGCCATGCTGGGATTCAAATTTAAAAATGGGCCTTCAGTGGCTTGTGCTTCAGTAATAAAGGTGTGATACTGGGATTCTTCGCTGTATTTCCAAAAACTTGCCAATTGAAGTCTTACTGGATTAACACGCACATGCAATGAGCTCTGTGCGGGCTCCTTATGCACAGCTCATTACAGGGCTATGGTGTGAACAAGTTAAATGAGGATCCAACATAAAGGATCCAGATAGAGTGGCTATCATTTTATCTTTCTGATGAAGAACAACTTTACTACTATTAGTGTTTTCCTTACCAGCTGCATAAGCACTAAGTTTCCCCCATTTTTTAATTTAACACCACAAAGTCCAGGGGTTCTCAAACAGGGGGTCACGAGGTCATTACATGGCGGGGGGGGTCGCAAGCTGTCAGCCTCCACCCCAAACCCAGCTTTGCATCCAGCATTTATAATGATATTAAATATATTAAAAAGTTATTTTAATTTATGGGGGGGTCACACTCAGAGGCTTGCTCTGTGAAAGGGGTCCCCAGTACAAAAGTTTGAGAACCACTGATGTAGCCTAACGCCTACATTTTTAAGCCAGCCACACTGCAGTTAAGGTTAAATGATCCATAACCAGTGCTTCTGAGATGCCTTGGTCTATAAGAGGTGATAAGAAAGAACTTCTCTTTTGTCTTCTTACCTTCATCACTTTTATGTGCTGTTCCTGATAGCTGAAATATTGCTTAAGATCCATAGTCCTGTACACCAGTTTAGAAAACTTTGATATACAAGTGATTTATGACATGAGTTTAAGGATGATGTTTTTTTATTGTTTACTGCTTTCTGCATTAGAGTGTTCAAATGTAAATAAATAATAAAATCACATTTATAGGCAAAAATGATGTGTAACTGTGTCAGAGAATGGAAAAAATAGCCTTTTAAACAAATTGCTTAGCTAGTATATTCCTTTATTAATAAATAGAATAGTAATTTTACTATTAAGCCTCAGGTTCGTCATAATAAGCTTAGCTTTGCTTTTCTTAATGTGGTATCAAATTCCGCTTTCTGTTTAAAACTAAGATCTGCTCCACCATCCATGATGGTGGCTGCTAGGTGCTACACCATTACAAACAACATAATAATACAAGACTATTAACCCGTAGTGAATTTTTACTGCTCAAAACAGTAATTGCATCTTTGCAGTAATATCAAGAGCTGGTGAAGTTGATATGAGCAAACCTTTTTCTTTCTTTAGAAAGGCAACAAGAACGTTCTAAAAGCAATGCCTCCTCAGTGTCTATGAACAGCGAGTCTACGGAGATTCTGATCACTGGATACCATGATACAGGCTTAAAGAAAGAATCTAAGAGAAACTCAAAAGGTACATTGTTTTAACTACATACTGATTAGAGTTGTTCATTAAAACTCTCTCCAGGTCAATTGATGCTTTTTTCTATTGCATTACATAGAATTTTTATTTCCAATACCTTTTATATCAGTATATATTCTACCTGAACGGAAGAGTTAATTCTGTGGTCAGAACCCTGCTGGTGGTTAAATAATCTTGCCATATTTTCACATGCAATCTACTGTTGTATAAATATTCAAACAAAGCATTGTGACTGACCTTTATTCATACTTTTGGGAAATATTTGTATCAGAATGATCACTGCTTCTCAGCTGGGATTACAATAGTACTTCTTTTTGAAAAAGCTGAATATTCACAATAGCAGTCAAACATGTTCTCTGATATATACAGTAGGCCCTGGGGTTCAGATACTGCACTGATAGGTACCCTGAAAGTACTTTAGATATGGAAGTGTGTTGTACAAATAATATCAAGGAAGCTTTTAAAGTAAATTCTAATCATTTAACTCTTGTAAGTATTGTATTTATTTAGTTCTATTTTCCCTAAGAAAAACCCACAAGAGGGGTCTCACCCTGTGAGGACCCTCTTAGACATACCATCTTTGTCTACCCATAGAAGAGGCCAGAGACCATACATGGCTTGGGATCTTGTAGATCACAGTGGGGTGCTGCAGGAGGCCGTTCCCATCTGCATGGAAGTTTTGCAACCCTGCACCAGCCCTGGTTTGGTGGCTCCTTGGCAGCACAGCCCCAGATTGATTTATTTTTTTGATCAACTTCCTCATGGTTGTGGAGCTCAGTCCCTGCCCTTCCCCCAAGCCTTCAAGGGGGGGGGGGTGCAGTGGCTTATCCTTCCTGGAAAACTAACACACAGACGTTCCCCTACATGCATTGATCCCTGGGAGATGAGCTGTTAGGTAAGAAAGAATCTGTGATTAATAGGGATTGCACACCTGCTGTTAGAGATTACTTAGCTTTAAAGTGTCATCTGGAATTTCCAAATTCATAGATCACTAGCTTCTTTTTTCTTTTAATTATGCAAAGTTAGGGCTTGTGAAATGCGCTGGCTCTTGGGTTCGGGAGTCTGAATCTGCTGAATCTATATCACTAGTAGACAGGAGCAGTGGCTATTCAAGTTCCCTGCACTGTCTTGAAGTACTTCAGCAAGGTGCTAGAATCATAGACTTTAAGGTTAGAAGGCACCATTATGATAGTCTAGTCTGACCTCCTGCACAACACAGGCCACAGAATCTCACCCACCCACTCCTGTAACAAACCCCTAACCTATGTCTGAGCTATTGAAGTCCTCAAATCGTGGTTTAAAGACTTCAAAGTGAAGAGAATCCTCCAGGGAGTGACCCGTGCCCCACAATGCAGAGAAAAGGCGAAAACCCCCCAGGGCCTCTGCCAATCTGCCTGGGAGGAAAATTCCTTCCTGACCCCAAATATGGCGATTAGCTAAACCCTGAGCATGTGGGCAAGACTCAACAGCCAGACACACAGGAAAGAATTCTCTGTAGTAACTCAGATCCCACCCCATCTAACATCCCATCACAGGCCATTGGGCATATCTACCACTAGTAGTTGAAGATCAATGAATTGCCAAAATTAGGCTATCCCATCATATCATCCATTCCATAAACATATCAGGCTTAGTCTTGAAGCCAGAAACGGACTACTCTCTGTGTATGCGCACAGTTCCAGTTCATGGCCAGTTAGTCTTTGGACCCACCTTTGAGACTACCTGTAACTCTGCCACTTTTGATGATAGGATATTTAGTTTATTTAGACAAATCAAACATATGACCATTAGAAATTGAATTGTGTCCGCAGTTAAGTTCACATGGGTCAGCTGATAACCACTTTTGCCCTAAGCGGAATTGAACCAGGGACTGGTATTGAAGAACTTCATCTATCATTATGAGCCATTCTGTTGATGCATCAATGTATTACTTCCAGACAGATAAGGCTAAGTTGCCGTTTGTAACCAAGTTTGGTAAAAATTTCTGAGGATACCTTTCTAGTCTTCGGTTTAGAAAATCCATGAACTATGTACAACTTCAGTGCACCCTCTGACCATGCTGATTTTATTGCTGCTTTCAAGATGGTGCATGTGAGGAGATCCCAGAACCATGTGATGATGATGTGTCTGCAATCAGCCAGCACAATAGGACACGTCATCGGAACTCTCTACAGCATGATGCAGATGTAACAGGCAGACTCTCTGCAACGAATACCTGCAGTAAACATGCCATGAGCAGGTAATTTAGAATTAAGCATTAAGTTAAATAATTAATTGTGATTAAGGCAAGACAGTTTTGCTAGACATTTTAAAGGTTTCTAATCCGATTAAAAATCTATTCTAAAATAAACCCTACCCAAGCAGAGCTTTCTATTATGTGGAAAGGCAGAGACTTCATGAAGTCTACTACAGACTCAGCTAGTGCTAATCTGCTTTCCCAGAAAATGCTCAGCAGCTTTGGCGATGGGCTGTAGTATAAAACCTTAACATAGAGATGCTGATGAGCATATCCAGAAACATTTCAGCTGTTCAGGGACTGGTAGAATTAAAGTCTCCCTCTCAATTTAATTTTCTGTGAAAAGAAGTGTGTGTAAATCTGCTTAGCTTCCCACCCTTGCCCTCACTTCCTGAGGAATTCGGAATGTTGTGTGAGGTTGAGGGGCTGCTTGTATCGCCACTTTCGTAAGTCACTATATTGTTAAAAGCACTTAGTCTCCTGACACACATGCCAGTGGCCTCCCGTGTACAACAGCCATTGTTAAAACGTCAGCTAAAATCTTCAAGTCACTGTCCTCAAGCAAAGATCCAGCTGCAATGGTAATGATATGCCGTCCAGAATTCCCTGACGGGCCACACTTTGTGGCCTTGTCAAACCAGTGGGTGAAGTGGATTCAAGGGTTCAACACACGCTGCTTCTAGTTTCTCAACAGACAAGTTAATTTCAATCACTGTGGTGGAGCATGAGGAAAGAAGCAGCCATCACTCAAAACTGTAGGGCTTTGGTAGATCAAAACCAACACTATGAATTGCTTCTGGAAACTATAACTAGTACAAGACTACAAAGGACCTGTGTAAAACATACCATGCTAGAAGCCCTTTAAAGGAAGCACGCACCCACTTACTAAAGTTCTCAAATGGGCAACCCTGTATAAGGAACCACTGCTGTATGGCAGAGCATCAGCCGGCGGCAAAAGCTTGGATCAATGCAGTGAGGTCCACCTCTGACAGGAAATGTCACAACTTCCAAGCTAACTGTAGGTGAAAAGACCCTCGGCTACTGTGGAACCCAGGGGTAGTGGGGAATCCAAATATGAAGCTCACTTATAAGATAGGCATCCCCTTACAGTAGATGTTTCTTCACACCCATCAGTATCATCTTGATTCTCATCCACAAGGTGTTTCTGCAAATTTGCTCCTCTGCCCTCCTTCTAAGATAGGACCCCCTCAATGTTTATAACTTAGGTTTTTCAAACAAAGAAAAAACTAAATTGTATCTCACTTGCTTTGTGTGCTGTGCCCTTATCATACATCAAAATGTTCTTGTTTAACTAAAGAGTATGGCTGGTTTCACAACAGCCAGCGTGACTTAGCCTTGACCAAGAGGAAGAGTATCCAGGGCCATTCAGTCATTGGACGGAGGATATGGGACAAAGGGGGTCCTTTTTCTTGTTCTTGTTGTGAGGTGGACAGCTGTTCATTAGGAACGGAACAGTTATTTCACATAGGCCAGGAATAAAGAATCAGACGATGATATATTTGGTTACTACCAATCAGGGCTGGGATTGAAGTCATGGCCTCATAATAGATCGTGTTATCTAACAATTCTTTATGAGACATTTTTAGATATACTTTTGGTTTTAAAATATAGAAAAACCACTCAGCCTAATTTAATTTAGTGATTAGGACGGGTGCCGGGTTGGCTGCCAACGTCAGCGAAGTACTATAGACCAAAACCAGGATGGCACCGGCTACGCCAGGGAATGCTGACTTGTATCACTGTGCCAGTGCACACACTCCTTGTTCTCTGAGGACCACCTCAAAGGGCAAGAGGGTAGTACCATTTTCATGCTTATTCAGTCTGGTAGGACGAACAAGGTATTGGCGATCTTGTAAACAGCACAAAATTAAGGTAATATTTGACAAGTTATTACTGTTAGAGAAAAATAAGCAGTGTTCATGATACTTGTCGACTTCAGCTGAATCTTAGGCCAGTGACTTTAGCCCATTGCCAATTAAATGGCTGTATATTTGGGGGCAAACGTTTGTACATGGATGGAATTGGCATGATTGAGTACAAATGCTTCCAAATTTATAGGGAGCAAAACACACAAGCCACTAATCATTTCCACCTTCCCCTCCATCTTACAGCCTCTTAAATCAGCAAGCTTCCCATTCGGAACTCCAGAATATTAATTTCCTATCCATGAGCAATCGGCCCAGGACCATTCACTCAGGAAGTCTGTCATTTTAGGCATGAAGCTTGGAGGGGCTGAAAAAGAGTGGCACCTACAGAACCAAAGAACTTGTGCAGCTAGAGTTCTGATGTCGGATACAAAGCTATCAGTAGCTCTTAGGAGATGAGAGTTAGCTCCTGTTGGTCCAGGGATCACAGAGCGGCCACACATCCCTGCAAGAGTTCCATAGCCATCTCATTTTGCAATAGCAGAACTGGACAGAATGCCCATTGGGGAGCTAGCTGGGGCCAGCACTGGCTGAGGAAGCAGCCTGGCTAAGGGATGTGTAGCCTCACAGTTTCCTTTAGCAGGGTTCCTATGAAGACCCTGGCACAATTTAAAACTGGTCTTCTCTGATACAGCCCCAAAGGAGGAGCCAGTTCTGCTGTGTTGTCGGTATTCATGCATCAGTGAATGTAAATCCTGCCTCTGGCATTTGTACTGAATGATGGCCAAAAAAAAAACAAAAAAAACGTTGCCAGCCCTATGTAACAAGAATTCCATCTTCAGTGTTGGCTCAGGCTTGCAGCCCTTGTGAACTGCTGCTAGAAAAAACATCCGAGGACTTTGCCCAGGAAAGCTTTTGTAGGGTCAGTTTTCTTCACCTTGTGCCATGCAGATCATTTTAGCCTGTTACGGTTCAGGTGGCCCATGGAGTACCTATTCCCTGAGTACAATATCCAGTTTGCTGGCACTCCTCAGTGTATTATTTATACCCTAGGTGGCACTTACAGGGTGCATCAGATTTTACAAGCTGTTCAAACATGCACTATTGGTCCAATCCTTTGCCCACTTAAGTCTATGACAAAGCTCCCATTGACTTAGATGGTGCAGGATCAGGCCCAAGTCCTCATAACACCCCCTTGATAGGAAGAGTAATCACCTCCATTTCAGAGGAGAAAACAGAAACTTGTGGACTTGCCCAAGGTCACACAAAGTCAGTGGCAGAACCAGGATTATAACTCCAGACCTGACAGACTAAACAGGGGACTGAGAGCTATTACCCAGCACTGCCTCTGCACTCTGGCATGCAGTGAAAGGCGGCAGGCATTCATCCGAGCCCAGCCCATAACACAGAGAAGGCGTCAGTCATTAAATTTCTGGAGTGTCATGAGTAATAAAGGAGACTCTCTGTTGGGCTTCGTGGAGAGATCCAACTCTTTGAATAGCCCCAGTCACAAAAATAGGAAATTAATCACAAAACTGACACCTCTCCTGGGAGCCACATCTGTTCTGCTCAGGTCAGCAGCTCCCTCACTCAGGCTGATAAAGATGTACAGCATAGTGTATTCTGATTATTGCTTCTCATCTAGACTGGTGTCTTTTGGTCCCTTCCTGCAGACATGTAAGACACTGGCTGTGCAGATACCACATTACACTATGATCATTTGGGTTTTCAGGGCTGGTATAAGTTTCTTCATGGTGTGAACTGCCTGCTTTAAACGCCAATACGTTTTTGAAGGACCTAGAAAGAAAAATCTTTTTGCAGTCAGTAGATTTAGCTTTGTGCAAGCTGTCGATTTCTTTGCTCGAGGCTGAGTAAGGTTTGTCTGTGTGTAACAAAGTCAAAGCAGTTGATAAATCACAATCTCAGCTAAAGGCCTCTTCCATTCTTTTACTTAACATATATAAAGGGAATTCAGACCTGCACAGGAATCCAAATCTGTCAGGACTGGAATAGATGCATGCACTTTGAGTTTGAAGAACTGTATTGGTTCTTTATCTCTGACCTTATGACCTTTTACACATTCTCTCTTCCCCTCAGTCATGGTTTCTCACTACTCCACTTTTCTCCAGAGATTCTGAATTTGGGAATGAGGCCTCAATCCTAGTTTTAGAGAATTCTTGAACTACGAACAGTTAGTTCAGAATCTTGTCCAATAAAGTGTGCTAAGGGATTTGTTAATCCTCTGCTTTGGTGTAAACCAGACTCCAAAGCTGTTCCCCAGTTCGTTTGCACACTAAGTTTTTATCAGGCACAACGAGAAATACTTAGGCTGATGCTTTATTGAGAAATGGAGGGGTCTGAAACTTTGGCCCCTTGGAGATGAGGGAAATGGGGAATATGCCGAAGGGAGGAACATACATGAATATTTCAGGATGGTGACAGGACACATTAGGCTTCTGATCCACTCATCCAGGACATTTTGGTGTACACATCCACCATAATATGCTTAGTTCAGGTCCTCTCATCTGGAATGCCTTGCTAGGCTCCTGCTGCCTAAGGAGAAGGCAGGTGAAGTCAAAAGTGTTAACTTAGGATGGGAGTGACTCTGCTAGCCTTAAATTTTGCCAGATGGCAAAATCACTCATCACCACATCTGCACAGCCTTCAGAGGTCTTCCCCCTTCCCAATTCCCTAACTTTCACAATGCTTAACTCTCCTTTGATCCTTTTATGTGTCATGGTGCCTTCCACAGGGCCATTTCTATTTGGTTCACAATTCTGGGTGATCTGTTTTAAGGCATGGTGCTCCCATGAGTTTAGTGAGCTGGGTTAAGCCACAGTCTCACGAGTAAGGTAAATTCTTGACACTGCAATTGGTCCAGCAGGCACCAAAAGGAGAAAGGGAGCGAAGTGAAAGAATTGAGAGGCCTAACAATTAGTGACAAAAGATTTACTAGGTCACCTATTCCATTCCCTGACCGAACAGGATTACTCCATATAATACACTTCTAGCACTTTGTTGGATTCATTGTTAGTAAGTCCCAAGTAATGGGCTTTCCCCAACTCATTCCCAGTGGAGATGCAAATTATTATTTTTGCTATGGTTAGTAACTATGCAGGCAAGCAATGTTGCAGCAAGCAGTGATCAAGAAGTGCAGTGGGTCTGCTTATGCATTCCTATCCCTTTCTAGTGAAAGAATGTAACAGGAGAAAAATACAAAACAAATCTACCTGAGCTGCCTCTGTGCTGTGGTAGGGCAGAACAACCCTCCCTCCCCCTAGAAATCTTTGTGGATTGGCAATTGAGAATGAAGTTTTAAGAAATGTAAGAATTCTAACTGGAATTCACAGGGCATTTATCCAAGTGGATCACAAACACAAAGTTATTTGGTACTCTGAACAGAAGCCAGCAAACTGAGTTCTTCAGAATTTAAAATTAGTTTCACTCTTTTAGAAAAAGGTTTTGCTTTTAATTTTTTTCTTTTTACACCAGGACTCCTGTGGGTAAGGTGCTGTTACCAAGACGACCATTTGCACCAAGAAGTGTTACAGACTTGACAGTTGGAAATGTGGTGAAATTCTCCCGTCCAGCAGGGAAAATCAGTAAAGGAACTATCAAGTACTTGGGGCACCTGCTTGGGAGAGAGGACGTGTATCTTGGCGTAGAACTGGAGGGCAGCGAAGAGGGAAAACATGATGGAACATTTCAGGGAACACGATACTATTTCTGGTAAGATTAATCCTATAGTTACTTTAAACAAAAAAGCCTTTACTATTCCCCAGAAAAATATGTAATTTATGGTTCTATAAATATTAGGAATTATTTAATATATTTGTCACAGTATATCTGCTGATAAATAGCTTAGGTTTTATTAAATCAAAAATATGTATAACAAAGCAAATGTATTTTTAAAACTATTGATCCTGTTCTACTATAACTTTCATTTCAGTTATACCAAATAAGCAATGCAGATTTTATTTTGTCTGGCAGATGTTGGTGCACCAGAAGTGACAGTTCTTGTCTGTACCATTTACCTCTTTTCTGAATGGTCTACAGCAGGGGGTCAACAACCTATGGCATGTGTGCCAAAGACGGCACGCAAGCCGATTTTTAATGGCACGCTCCTGGCCAGACCGGCCCCGCTCAGCCCTCTGCCAAACCCAGGCTGGGACCCCGTCAGGCAGCAATGTGCCATTAAAAATCCTGCCTTTCCTGCTCTTCTCCGCCCCCCATGGGGGCAGGGTGAAGAAGCTTGGTCCTGCCAGCTGCTGCTGCAGGGCAGGCAAGCTCCCCCCCCACCCCCCCTCTTCCCCCAGCATGCTGGGTTCCTGCCCCTCCTCCTTTCCCTCCCTGCCACCGATCTGCTGATGGCCCTTGCCAGGGAGAGGCAGAGCCACAGCGCAGGAGCTGCTCCAGGGAGGAGACGAGGAGAGGTGGGAAACGGGGGTGGAATCAGGGCATATCCCCTCCAGCCCCCTGCCGTGAGCCGCTTTGGGCAGGGAGCGCCCCATGACCCCAGCCCACACCCCCAGCCTCCTGCCCTAACCCCTGCACCACCCTCACACCCCAGCCTCCTGCCCTGACCCCTGCATCCCCCCATGACCCCAGCCCTGACTCCAGCCCCCCCATGCCAACTCCTGCACCCCCTCACATGCCTCCAGTTCCCTGCCCTGACTCCTGCACCCCCTACACATACCCAGCCCCCCATGCCCTGACTCTTGCACCGCCGCCCACATTCTCACCCCCACCCTGAGCACCAAACGGGAGCTCCTGCACCACCATCCCCCATTCCCACCTGCACCCTTGCACTGAATGGGAGCTGCCCAGGTAAGCACTCCACACCCAAACCTCCTGCCCCAACTCTGAGCCCCCTCCCTCATTCTAGCTCCTGGCCAGACCCTACACCCCAACCTGCTCCTTCACCCCCAGCCCTGTGCTCAGTGCACTCCCACCCTCAGCTCAGTGCAGAGAGAGAGGAAGAGACTGGGCTAGAACCAGGGAGAAGGTAGGTACCCACTCTATGTGGGCAGGGCCGGGATCCCAGACCGGCAGCGGGCTGAGCAGGTCCAACAGCTGGGACCCTGGCTGGCAGGAGCCGGCGGACAGAACCCCAGACCGGCAGCAGGCTGAGTGGCAGCAGGCTGAACCCACTGCTGGTCTGGGGTCCTGGCCGCCGGCCCCTTGCCAGCCGGGGTCCCAGCCGCAGGGCCCGCTCAGCCTGCTGCCGGCCTAGGTGAATGGAACCCCAGGCTGGCAGGGGGCTGAGTGGGCCGGCGGCATAAGATCAGCATTTTAATTTAATTTTAAATGAAGCTCCTTAAACATTTTGAAAACCTTGTTTACTTTACATACGACAATAGTTTAGTTATATAATATATAGACTTCTAGAGAGAGACCTTCTAAAAAACGTTAAAATGTATTACTGGCACGCGAAACCTTAAATTAAAGTGAATAAATGAAGACTCGGCACACCACTTCGGAAAGGTTGCTGACCCCTGGTCTACAGAATTATTATGGAGTCAGCAAGTTACTGTCATGTTTCTCAAAACAAGCAATTTTAATAAAAGTATCCTAGATTTTTACCAATTAACTAAGAGTAGGAGGGTTCCACCGCAGTGAATAGTCACCCATTAAACAAATTGCTTAGCTAGCAAAGTTTCCATTTTGCATAATACACTGAATTACAATACAACCATATTTTAACAAGTATAGTATATGCTGGATTAACCAGTTACTGCAGCTTTAGAAATGATGACTCAAAAAAGTGGAAAACAGAAACCAAAATATGGACGACTTAATATGTCTGTGTAACAAGATTCCATCTCCAATGATCAGACAAAAATCCCCAGATAAGTTATCGGTTTCCAAGACAAAAGTTTCTTTGATAATTAAGAAGCACAAGAGATGACTATTATAGATTGTTCTTACATTTTTCTTGAACAGCAACCATTCCTGTAACAGTTAAGCCGCATCATCTCCTGTGACGGAACACACCCAAATGCCCTTCATCAACAGTATATAACATTTTTAAAAGTGAAGTTGGCCACTACTTAGAAAGCAAAGCAAACATCTCTTCTTCTGTCCTTGAGGCAGCAGTCACTCCTCAAAGTTTTCCTGACCCTAAATCACTTTATAAACTGGATTTCGATTAGCCCTAAGAACCAACAGAGAGAGAGTGCATTTGTGGGAACTTCTTCAGGGCCACCAGAATAATAAGCAGAGAGCAGGACCAGGTACAGAGTCACCCCAGGTATCCCAGTTACACAACTAACAGTGATGGGAAGCATTAATGGTAATCAGGGACACAAGACTCCTGGCTGTCCTGGATCGTCAGTGAGAATAGATGGGACCTCTACTCTGAGAGATTGTTAACATCTCCTTTGACAAGCAGGAACTGCCCCCAAACCTAAAGCATGCTATTGTCTAGTTAGTATAAACCACTATACAGACCGAAATACGTATGGCATCCAAAACACATGAAATCCATTTTTGTTCTCATTTCTCCTTGTTTGACTATTGCTGTCCCTTGTTTAGGCTTCAGTCCTTCTTTTGTAGTCTTGTTAGTGTGAGAAAATTTTGAAACCTCAAAATTCTGAGGTTTTTGTAAACAGGAAAAAAAAAATCACATTGTTCTGTGGTTTTCTCCCCCAAGAACAGTATGATTCTTGAGAGACAATGAGCCCATTTTCACTGACAGGTCATCTAGCTTTGAAGTAAAATGAATAAATTTTCAAATTTATTCAGGATAAAAATTGTAATGCATGGTCTGGCCACCTGTCCCTGCTTGTAAGGTAATAGTTGGTGCACTTACCAATCATTTAGCATTTCCGAGACAAGACCAGAAAAAAGGGGTGTCAAGCCATAATGGTCTTCCAAGTTCATAACAAACACAACATTATGCCAAATCAGCAGACTGAGTTCAATCAAAGGTGAAAAAACTGGTTTCAACTTTGGTTTAGGGCAAAGTCCTACTGTCAGTTCTGCAAATCTTGGTATCAGTTGAAATATTGCATATTTAGAAGTAACAAAAGTTTGGAATCCAGATCTTTCAGATCCAAAAGCAGAATTTTATTCTATTAGACAAACCAGATTTTGCTATACTGATTTGCATAAATGAAAAATTTTCACTTTATGTAATTAAAATACATGTGCTTTATTTGGAGAGAGGGAGGAAAGCCGCATTTTGTTCTTCACTACTGTGGGGTTTTTTACATGAGCCTTAAGATAGACCTTTTGTGAACATTAACTGAATGTTTTGTATGGGTTTTTCCCCCCTAGCAAACCTAACAAAGGAGTATTTGTGAACTTCAGCAAGATCATTATGGCATGGGAATAATGAATCCAGGACAACCTATAATAAAAAATACCCTCTCAAATGAGCCTATGGACTTTTACAGCAAGTTACTGGAATGCTATGCCCTTTGACTATCTGCACAGAAATTATATTGCTATACACAGTGCATTTGCCAAAAGTCTATCGATGTATTTCCTACACATTTTATTAGAAATGTTTATTTTAAAATGTTTTCTGGAACCTTTGTAGACCTTTTTGTAAAATAAACATGACGTATTGTCATTCCTGAAGGGAGACTCTTTAATGACTTGATTGGAATTTACTTACCTGACAACAACATAGCATAATCAGCAATTTAGCAAACCTTCTAAAGAAGGAATTACTTGTTAAAACAAACACCTGTTCCTATAAAACTTCACACAGCACATCTATAATATACCAGAAGAAAAAGATTCATGCAACTGAAAATCTGAAGTGTTTCACTGATAGGAATGTTTTATGGAAATAGCTTGCTTTTTGCCTCTGTATATAATTTAAGACCTGATCTACATTAGAAAATTTGAGTTAATTAAACTGGTTCAAACCTGTAATGTAGCTTAATTTAAACCAGGATGACCTTCACTTAAATTGGTTTAAGCTAAATCAATTGAAATAAGGGATAAGCCACTTTAAATGCATCTAGAGGTTTGCACTGGTTTAACTACACCAATTTAAAAATTAATTTAGTTAATCCAGTAAAAAATTTTTAATATAGACAAACCATAGTTATCTCAAAGTACAGGACACACACAAAACCAAAAATCAACCTTTGCAACATTTTAACAACTGCAGATATTTGCCACTAACTTCATTATTATTTTAATGTTCAAATTAAAAAAAAATCAACTATTTGTTCACGTTTATCAGCATGAAGTGTGCTCTTAAAGTAGCATAACAATGAACAGATACAATAAATGCTTTCAGGAAAAGATACTTGTTTTTTAATTTTGAGAAATTAAGGGCTTGTCAACACACAAAACCAGCATTTGTTTAACTAAAGGTTTGGTTTAAAAAACAATGTACTGAAGCCAGTGAAAATCCCACCATGGACAATCATATCAGTTTAAATCTTGTTTATATTATTTTAGCATCAAAGCTAAACCAGAGTAAACCAGATTTAAATCAATGTAAATGTCTCACACATAAAGGTCTAGTCTACACCAGGATATTTACCAACCTAGTTTAACCATTATAATTGTTTGTGTGGATGCAAACCAAAAAAAGTACAGTTATTCTAAGAGTGTTGACATGAGGTGTTATAGAAGTAATCATGGCGGTATAATTATACCAGTATAGTAATTCTGGTACATTTCCCTAGTAACAAGACCAAGTTGTACCATTTTAAATAAATTAGTTTTAAAACTGCACCTTTAGTTAAATTAGTGCAACGTTGGGTGTGCCATTGCTAAGTAATTAGAAGCGTTTGTAGCATGGAACAAATTCATATCTCATTCCATACTTCACATTCAGTACTTCAATTTCTATTTGGTGCCGATTTTCTAGCTCACATGCTAAGCTGATGCTTCATCTATTCACATTCTGTTGAAAGCAAAGTGTTAAAACTTATCTTGTTTCTTCCACCTTGCCACAACAAACACTGCAGCTGCAGTAAGGATATTAATGTTTGATTTGTAGGCTATGTGGGAGCAAAGTTTACCTGACCAGAGCTGGCTTCCTTTGACAAAACTTGATGGATGTGGGAAGTTTTGTCAATGCCACATTCTATAGGTCAGGCTCCTTGTAAGAGGTCATCTTTTTAGTGATTGTAGATGGGGGAGTAAAGCATGCAGGGAAGAGTGAGACAGCCTACAATGGAGTTATGGGGGACCGATCAGGGATATGGGAGGGGGGAAAAGGACTCAAGGTATGGGGGACCAACGATGATGGTATAGGGAGTGAGCAAAGCTCCTGAGGCAGCATCCAGAGGATGAGTGAAGGAGAAAGCAGAGGAATGTTAGTGTTTTCCAGACAGACTAGCAATGGTCCAAGTGCTCCATCAGTTCTTCTCCACAACCTAGCTAATCAGCAGCTCCTCACATACTAGACAAGGATGCAGCCCACAAACACAAACTTAACTGTGAACCCATAGCTAAGCTTGTACAGCGAGTATGAATTAGAGGACGTGAATGTGTGTGCTGCATATGTGGAAAGTAAATATAAGTTTGTCATGCAGCTAAAGAGTCTGCGTGTGGGCACTGTGTTTGAAAGTGGGGAAGACCTGTACACTGAGGTTATCCTAGTTGTTAATGTAGCCTAATTTGATGATTTCCTTGATTTTTATTGATTGCTGTAACACAAACCACACTTGAGCAACCTTAACGCTAAAGCAACCAAGTTTGTGTGTTGATATTATGTAAGGCAATCCCTTCCCTCATAGTAGGTTATCCCCCACACCTCTCCGCCCCAGTTATGCTACACTGGATTTTTAGAAGCTCAAACATTTCTTCATTTGCTACAAAACAAGAACCCAAGAAACTATAAAAACATTCATGTTGCTCCCACAGTGGAAAGTACTGCTCTCTTCACTGGCATTGGCAGCACCAGGAGGACCCATCCTTGCTCAGTTACAACATAATGGCTTACATTTTAGGCAATAGTCCCAAACTAGAGTTTTGAGCTAGGTTAAATTGGGGATCCAAAGTTAGCTTGGGATTAGTTAGCTTGACTGTTCCTACTGAAGTAAATGGTTAAACTCCCAATGAGTTCAATGGGAGAACAGTTAGGCCAACTCTGAGCACTTCTGAAAATCCTGCTCATGGAGCTTGAATAGTCCTCAAAGTATGGAAACCTTTTATTTAGAATTCAACAAACATCAACAAGCCACAATTTGAGACTGATTTTCATATAAATTAGATGAAATCAGTTGTCTAGCCTCGATACACTTAACCTGAGAAGCAACAATTAGTACCTACCTACCACCATATTTCATATAGAAGGGTTAAAAGGATCAGCTGAAAAGATTAATTCTTATAATACCTACCAGATCACATGACAAATCAATAAACTTTATAGTTTGAAGAAAGATACTGCGCTAAGGAAAGTACCTTTGCAGTGATTCAACAGTCACACCTGTCATTCTTAGGGAAAAATGACAAAAATTCTACACCATCATATACTTTTCCTCAAGAACTTGGTGGGGTGGGGGGGGGTGGAGTTTGTGGAAATCTACAATAAATGTTCAACTGCCATTAACAACAGCATCTTCTGGAATCAGAATGTTCTCTGGCTTGCTGCTGAAAGGAAGAGAGATCAAAACACTTTGTGAACATCATTTGTGCACAGTCCCAATCCTGCAATCTGATCTGCACAAACCACCTTTGACTTCAGTGGGACACCACACACTTCAAAGGTCTGCCCCATAAACCCACCTGCAAGTTTGGGGACCAATTCCAACACAGAACAGTTCAGAGGCAAATATATTGATTTACAAGGACACAAATGAAAGTTTGATATAGTTATGGGTTTATGGAGAATGCTACACTTTAACACAGAAACATGTTTAGTTGTCAAAGCAAGAAAATTTGGTATTTTGGAAATGTCTTCTACTACACATGAGAACAAATGCAGGATGTGATGTTTTCTTAGTTTATTAATTTATTTTTGCAGAAATCTGCAACTTTCCGAGTATGCACTTTCTGGAGGTACCACACATGCATAGCCTCTTAATGCTTTTGTACAATTTTATCTCTTGGTAATAATCTCATTCACAGCATATACATCTAAAATCTAGAGACATCGTATTTACAGGATTTAACAAGATCTAGTCTTGCTGTTTTAATGAAAAAATTTAACAGGGTTTCACACAGCAGGAAATATGGATTAGATACATCGGTGCCACCATAAATAAATAAATTTCAAGAACAGAGTTTTAAAAAATTCTTTAAGGTCTTGAAAATCCAAAATTATAATATTGCATTAACTCCAATGACCTCTTATTATTCAAACAAGTCAAGAAAAACCTACCTGTATTAATATTTATAGACAAGCAATGAGAATGCCCCAAACTAAAAAATATAGCAAGTTTCAATCATGGCCAACTTGAAATAATTATGTTAACATTTGGAAAGAAAATAAAATAGGTGCAGAACACAAGAAGCAATCTTGACTACAAGACGCTTTGTTTGCGTGCATGTCTTCTCTCTTTATGGGGTGGAGAGTCACAGTAGTATCACAGCATGTAAATTTTACAGTCTCAGAGAAGCAGTTAAGTATCTCTGAGTCTACCTTGAACTATGAAAGCCATTTTCACATTCCTGGGTACACCAATGAATATTAAAAAGGATCAAGATGACAATTTCATTTTTAACTTATTTGATAGTCTCATATTCTTTATTTTTTCCCCATTTTGTTTTGTCCCAATTTCAGCTCTTAAATATTTCTGAATTCAGTTTCAAAGGATTTTACAATCAATCTTAATGTCAACATGTGTTGCCATGGAAAAATTGAAATGAGAGTATAACTGGGATAGATACAGTAACTGAAAGCAAGCAATAATATACTTTTAAAGAAAACATGATTTAGTAGCACATGATTAGGAAGTACTAAGACTGAGCCCAGCTCTTTAAAAATTATTACACCTTCTCATCACACCTCCCATCTTAAGGGAAAACACACATACCACAGACACACAAATGCACAACTCAATCTGACCTTAGACTATATTTTACAAAGTATTTTCTTCTTAGCCCCTACTTGCCCTTCTTCCTCCCAAACAAGCAAGGTTGATAATTACATCAAATTTGAAGCATAGCCAAGTTTAGGATTTCTTTTGGTTTGCTATACCCTGAAATATTGTTCACAAGTCCCACTCTGACTAAAACTTTTTAAAAAACTGGTTGTAGGAATGGATAATTGATACTAATAGATGATAAATATAAAATAAGCTTTTATAAAAGTTAATTTAGATGAATCGTGAAATCCTTTTGAATACCTAAAGTCCAAGTTAAGTTACCAACCGATCTAGTCTAATAGGATGGTTGAGGGAAAGCTTATTAAAAATAAGTAGTGCATTAACAACACAACGGCATTAGCATCCTGCCATCCACATACCTATACAATCAAAAGTTTTATACAATACAGTGCATTTTATATGCCAGCTGACATTACGGTTTTGTGTGCATTAAATAAATATTACACAAAGAAACCTTTTTTGGCATAGTCTACATTTCAGCTGGAGTGTGAAAGGTGTTGCCTGCTTCCAAAAGCAAAATGAATGGATCTAATATTTAAATATAACTTATGTTCTAACAAACAAAAGATTCAAGTAGCATATATCGTTCTTTTACTGCTAATGTTTGTTCATTAATTTAAAATTTTCAATACTTCTTGTACAAACAACAAATGAACTGTAAAAAGCTCAAATAAAACTCAGCTTTGCTCTTAAAATCAACTTGCCCATTTGATGGCACTCTCTCTCACCCTCCCAACAGCATCTCCTCACAGGTTGCCTCTTTTCTGTCTTCTGCTAGCCGGTGACAGCTATAACTAAGACTAGAATGTCTTTGTAACACCAGAAACCATGCATTTCGGATTATTAGAGCTCACGGAATTAATGAGTTGCATGCATTTTTTTTTTTAATAAACAGCATCTACACTGTCTTAAAACAAAGTGGCACAACTGTTCTCCAGCATGCTACTGTTACTCTCATCTGATGACTGTCATTTTAGTTATTTTTGCTATTCCAGCAGAAACTAAAGCTGTTAAAAAGTCAACATAAATAGGATTGAAAATTGAAATCATACAAAAGAAAAGGCATCATCACTGAAGAACTATGACAGAATTGGTATTGTATTGAATACCTGAATATACATCAGATAATGATGTTGCTAATCTTTCAAGGAAGAAAAATGTTTTCGGTAAAATACTTCAGCTCATCTGTTTTCCACACTGTCCCTTCAGTTTTGCCACACTATCCATTTATACAAAACAGAATTACAAAAATTTACTCTTATTTTTAACTTCATCTGGACAGCGGGGATTTTTGTTTTCTTTCAGATATGAGCTCCTCATCATACAGTGCAAAATCATCATCAACTTAAAAAGAAATCTCAGCTCTGATGCCTTTGACTTCATTTTGCTTATTAATGATGCACACTTCAATTGATCTCAAGCAGACTTATTAAATAGATTTTAGGTTATGCTGAAGATTTTACGATTGAAGGAACATATTTCAATATCATACCAGATAAAAGGTAGTTCCTGATCTGAATCACAAGATAGCAATTTTTGCTACTATCTTTTTAAACTGCATGGAGGGAAGACACCAGAAAGGCAATACAGGCAAAAACAACAAAAACTCTCCCTTTCAAATGCCGTGAAAATGTTAGATTTCACACAACAAAGTTACAGTGTAAAAATTCAATTGCATGGTACCAGCTTCTTACCGATATGAAAAACATCCTAAATCAGTCTCACAATTTCACATCATAATCATTCAGCTGCCCAAATCCAGAAGTTCTGATTTCACAAATAATGACTGCTTTAGTACAGCAAACTGAAGCATTTAAACAAAACTGATCATTTAATATAATACAATACATTATATGCATAAAAGTACCTGCATGGTTTTTAGTTTGCAAGTGTTTTGTATTCTTCACTGTATTGCAAACATTTCCTGACCAAAATTAAAAAATGCAGCACGCAACTTTTCCAGATCTGCCATCTGCTATTTTATACAGGCTGATTTATTAACAATGTGCAAATAAACCTTTATTGAAGAGCTAACATTGATTAATTCTTTTTCAGCTAAATCAGGATTGGGGCACAAAGTACCTTCTGTGCTGTAAACATCAAGAATTCTTCACAAAATTGGAAGCAGAAAAGGCTTAAGTAACAGGGTGCAAACACTTCTCATACATAATCATGGCTGAGCTCAAATCTTCCAAACAGAATTTGGAATAGTTCTGGCATTTGGCATACATTCACTGTTCTGCTACAGGGCAGTCTTAGGAGAACGTTATTTATAAAAGCATAATTTACTTTTAGCTTTACCACACAAGGACCAAATAAAAGCATGCAGCACTCTTTTCACCAGTTATATGGTAGAATTAGTTCTTAGTTAATTACCAGTGTTGACACTGCTTGGTGAGCACTCTACAAGCAAAAGGGATCGTAGAATCACCTCCGATTCTACTTTTTGTAAGGCTCATACAGTACCTCATTTTTGCACCAGAAGTCAATCTCAAAACAGCAAATTTTTGTGTAGACTTAAATCACCCTGAAAAAAAGCAGCGATTACGAATACCCTTCTCTCTGTTTTCTATATGTTGTAAAATTTACAGTTGCATTTTCCTGTCTTCTTTTTCAGTAGTTTACAATCCAGAAGCACAGGGAGCCTTTGTTTTCCAGCTAGCTGGGACCAGGTAGGTCAGCAATGGCTTCAGTTTGTCAGGATAACTGTAAAATTTCACATCATTACTAAAAGTTCTATATTTAAAAATTAAGAGCCACTACGCAGTAACTGTAGCCACAGGATTAAACTGCAGCAATTATCTGTTTTCCTGTATACATTCTTCAAAGAGTGAATCCTTTTCTGGTTTTGGCTATCCTTTCTGCTTTGCTCACTGCAATGGCATAAGAAAAGAATATTTCCCTCCCCGCCCCCCAAATTTATTCTTTAGGGCAGTACAAGTGGAAACAGTTTCACATCTTTTCCTCCCCCCTTGTAATCTGAAAATAGTTGACTGGCAAAGGCCTGGCAGATGGACTGAAAGGTTCCCCATGTTTCCTTCTCCTATGGCTGTGGGCTCAAGAACCTGTTTTCAACCTAATGCAGACCCTTTCCAGATTCAGGTGTAATGTGGCATTTCACACTGCTCACAGCGGTTTAGCGCTGGGTGGTTCAGAAAGGTGCAGCTATCACAATTCCATGGAGCCCCTTCAAAGTCTTCATCTCTTGGCTGAGTCTGTGGAGTCTGTTTGGAGCTGGTTTGATGCTCTAAAGAAAAAATAATGTTATTTTTCAAACAAAACCTTCATAAGAAAGCATACCATGCAATTTTAGTAAATATTTAGAGTAGATTAAGTAGATTTCATCTGCTAGCTAGTAGTTTTCAGCTGTGTTTTACAGACATCTAAATGGCACTGTACAACTGGATTAGGATTTGAAATTCAGAATGTACAAAATACATACATTATGTATTTATTACCTACTGAGAAGGCAGTCCAAAGCTAATGGTTGTTAGCAGGGAACGACATGAATTCACCCCAAGGCCCATGTAAATGCTACTCATGTATGAGTCTGTACATGTATCAAAGGAAGGGAATTTTCTAAGAGAAAGTAGGTTTGAAGACTCCATGCTAAGTGCCAGGCATTCAGACCCAAAACTAGTCTGCAGTGGGCTGACAGCAAGAATCTTGACATCATGCAGGTCCATTGCAATGCACTCTTGCCCTGTGGTTGCCAGTAAATCAGTATACTAGAATTGCACGTAATACAACATATTTTGCTTTGGTTTGTACAAATATGCCACTAGTAGTGCCTACAAAACTTCCATTTAGGAAGAAGAGTTTGATGGTTCTTCCTTCTGTTGTCCTTTTACCTATTTAAACTACCTGCATCCTGCGTGTTTCATAATATTACAAAGAGATACTAACTTCAGAAGCCGGATAATTATTTTTAGTTTTTCATTTGATCAAAAACTCAAACTTCCAAAAGCTTTATATTTGTTCTTTGAGGCATGACTCCTTTTCCAATTAGATTATTCTTACCATCAACCAGAATTTAATAAAAGCCTATACTTTCACACAGCACCCAATTTACATATTAATTGTTTTACCCTAGTGACTTCTTCCAAAAGTCTTCTTTCCATATTTTTTATTAAAGGCTATCAGTAATTCATAACAAGAGATTTACCACAAACCCCCCCCAACAAATAGTCTAATTCACTTTCCTGCATCTAAAAGTTGACAGTGTAGAATGCCTCAGAGGAAGATAAATGCCACACACCTTTCCTACCCCTTCCTTTAGTCCAGGGGTGGGCAAACTACAGCCTGCAGCCCGCTTCCTGCCCATCAGACGTCTTTATCCAGCCCTCGAGCTCCCGCCAGGGAGCGGGGTCGGGGGCTTGCCCTGCTCTGCCTGCCCAGCGCTCCCCAGCCCCCGACTCTCGATTCGCTAGATGAGAACCATCTTTAGCACGCAGAGCCACACTGCGCAGGCGTGACGTCACCGCACTGTTTCCAGGATCAGAACCCCGCCCTTACATGGCTGCCCTTTCCCCACACGGCCGTGCACCCAATCCCCTCCCGGTCTTCTACGGCCCCACCTTTGAGAGCCTCGAAACCGCCCAGGGGCTGCACCTGTCTCAGCTAGGGTACCTGGTATGGCCACCTTGGTGTCACTGCCAGCAGCGCCCCCAGGTGTTCCGGTACCGCCCCTGTAGAACCCCCCCCCCCTTCACCCCACACCCCCGAGTCCTCCCTCCCCCCACCTTGGTAACATCCCTTAGAGAGTCCCCCCACGCTACATCCCATAGAGTCCCCCTCCCCCACCGGGCATTCATGGCCCGCCATATAATTTCCATACCCAGATGTGGCCCTCAGGCCAAAAAGTTTGCCCATCCCTGCTTTAGTCAGTGATAAATTCCATGGAACTAGCATCTATGAAGTTATAGGGAAGGAACTGACGAGTCTGTGTTCCTAAACAAGATAAAGAAAGAAGGCAACACCCTGACAAGCAGACAAACATGTACAATATACTTTGCTAAAAAAATGTTCATAGAGGAACGAGAGAGAGAGAGAGAGAGAGAGAGAGAGAGAGAGAGAGAGGAGTTTGTGGGAAGATCTGAGGGAGGGTATATTCCCCTGGGAATTTATTTAGGAAAATACCTGGATTTGGTTCAAGAGCAGTCTGCTCTTCAAGAAATGTCTCTTATGAAAGTCAAGGATAAAAGGCATTTCTTGCAAATGTGATTCAACAGTACCCTGAAAAGGAAAACTTTTGAGGTTGGGCAATCATTCCAACCTTCTTTCAGTCTGGTGATAGAGTTTTGAAGATATTCCTTTGCTCCCCTTCCAGCAACGCCCTGAACTGGGGCATGACCCAACTCACACTGGTGTCAAGTAGCTGAGTGTCAGCAGTTGCTCATAAAATACCCTCAACATTTATTAAATATATGTGTTTAAAACTGATCTGTGCCCTAGGTCAAATATACTTAGAAATCAAACCTTTATATTTCACCTTTTTCTGCAAAAATCTAAAACATGTCATGTTGTCAAGACATACTGGAGAAACGAATTCTCAGGTTTCATTTTTCTTAATCTCAGATCTTATCCATTTTTCAGACAATTAGTATTTTGGCCCAGGTTACTTGTTAACTGCTTCACTGTCATGTCTTTGAATTTCTTACAAATTACTTAACCTGAATTTTACCCTTATGTTGGCACTTTCTAGAACAGTAGTAAAATACATACTTAGAAGGATGTAAATATGGCCCAAGCCTATCAAAGTCTGAAAAGTTTAATGAACTACAAATTGATTGTCAGTTTTTTAAATTGCACAGCATTGTCAAAGTGCTACAAACAAAGTACTAGTCACTTACTGTATACAGTATTTGATGTACCATTTTTACCACACAGCACAAACTAATTTACTTTAGATATTGTACACATTCCATCAGACCCCTGACCAAAGAACTGATTTCTGGCACCACACTCTGCTAACTACCTATTTAACCTGTATACTTTGTCTGATAATGGCCTGACAGGTACAGTCCATTAAGAGATATGCCCTTGTCCAAAAAAACAGTTTTAACATTACTATAATTTCAGGAGCTTAATCCAGCTTCAGTTTCTATGCACTCTACTTTTCTAGTCAATACATCCCGAGAGAAGGGAGGATAGAAAAGCAAGCACTGATCAATATCCATTGTTCTCATTTCATTTCATTGTCACACACTATCTTTTGAAACACTACGCCTTGTGGAATAATTGCTTTGTGCTGTTTTCCTGCAAGGCATCAGGGTAAAAAAAAGCAAAGTTTAGGTGTACCTGTGGTAAATTTATCCAACTCTCTGCCATATCCTGACTCCTGCCCATTCTCTACTTTGTTTTCCCTCACTCCCTTCCCCACTGTTTTACTCCTGTTTAAAGCCATAAGACAATTTAGGGTTTGTCTACAAAGGCCACAGTTCAAATGTAAATACCTAAACAGGCTCCTAAATCTATATTTAGGCTCTTAAATAAGTGTCTTGATTTTTCACCCACCCTAGCATGCTGAGCAGTAACTCCCTGGTGTGGACACTGCGAGCGCAAACTAAAACATACCTAAATTTGGGTTAATTCAGTCCTCTTTTAAACAGGACTAAGTTAAAGGCTTAAAGTTAGGCTCCTAAATCTGTATTTATGATGTTAAATAAGCATTCAATTGGATTTAGGCTCCTAAGTGTCTCAATCACTTTTGAAACAGAGATAGTCTCCTTAATCAATTAGGCATTGCAATGCTGAGCACAGCAACACCAAAATACCTTTGAAAACCTGGGTCTAAACGACTTGCGGTCACTGGGAGTCTGTGACAAAAATATGAATTGAATCCAAATCTCCCAGATCTCAATTCTGCGCCTCAACCACAGGATCATCTTTCTTCTGCTAACCACCATAGTATTCTGCAATCATACTATCCACAGGACAAAAGAAGTGAAGTGTGAACAGCACAGAGCAAATAATACTGACTAGGTTAGCCATTGCAAAGTTTTCAGTTTTGGGGGAACAGCCTACAACATATGGACCACAGCACCTGTGGGACTCCTACTACTCTGAAATATTATTAATATTATGAAATTTACTCTCTGTAATTCTGTGGTGACCATTGAGCAGACAATGTTAATGAGAAAAACACAAAATACCAATTCAAATTATGAATCTGTATTACTGATTTAATTTATGTATGCCTACCACTGCAGTTATGTTTATAAAAATCCCAGTAATGAACGTTACGGGAAGACTGAGGCATCCTAATCTAAATAGGAGTTAACCCAAATTATTTATTTTAAAAAATGTGTTAATTGGAAGTTCAAGTTAATCTGAAACCAACAGTAAAATCTTATGTACTTTCAGTTTCTTTTCTATTAATGAGCAGTATTATATATAAACATATGATCAGAATATTAATTTTAAACATATTGATAGAAAATAGCTTTCAGTGCCAGTGTTATTGTTGCTGTATCAACATAGATCTGTTTAAGTGTCTTAGCTGCACAGCTTGTAAAAATGTATAAACACCACAAGTAGAATGTTTCCGGCTACTACTGACTGTATAAAAAGAATTGCTTTAACACTTACTGCAACTCATGGAAAATGTCCTTCTCAGTGTGAGAACTACTAAATAACAATGAGATATACGAATGGTTTTCTTGGCCCTCATTTAGCGACTCACCTTTTTTACATGGTTTTGGTGGCACAACAGGACCAGGTTCTATATTATCATAAAAGTTGCTCATGGCTTTCGGGTCAAAGTTACCTGGTAAGAGGAACAGAAATATAAACAATACTAAGCAAGGATATTAGAGAGCATATGCACAACAAGTCCCTTTTTACATGAAGCATGTTTACAGCTTATTGTATCTTTCATATCTTTCTGACTCATACCATATTATCCCATTGCAGCATTTACTGGGCAGGCATACTACTACACTGAAGAAACTAGCAGACTTGCCACATCTCCCTGAAATTCTGCCACTCTTCAGAACTAAGTTGATCAATAAAAGCTTCAGTATTCCACAGACTGCAATGATAACTAATAAAGGTTTAAATAAGCCAAATAATGCCTAAGAGAAAAAGGAGATAACGCTTCACCCCACCCATCTTATTTCCTATGAGGATGCCAATTGTTTAAGGAACTATATACCTAAATTGAGATCTCCTTGACCATATGGAAATGGAATCAAAATAATTGTGCCTAAAAATGGTACTGTTTTGTTAAGGATGCCATACTAAAGTTCTAACATTAACTTTTTTTTGAAAATAAAAAAATTAATAGCAGCTGCTCCAAACTGCTTCTAAAAACATCTTCTCTTGAAGTTCAACTTTCAGGGTTGTATAAAGAACTCTCCTCTGTAGTGTTTTAATTTTTCCTCTGATATTTCAGCTGCTCTCCTAAATTTTCAGTTTACTTGCTCCAGATTAGTTACACTGTGTCTCTTCCTCTTCTGTGTCACATTTCAAAAGGTGGAGCTCTTAATAAACTGGCAGAGGAACGTACTGCAAACCTACTGTAACTGCAGATGCAAGAGAGAAAGGGTTGTGAACAGGAGCTGCTTCCTGATTGTTGGTTAGAAAAGCAGATGAAAATCAGTTTGGGTTTAAGTGAAGAGTAGCACTCATTTCTGAACAGTTCTCTCTGGTCATACCCTTCTGGGTATGAATCCCAGGGTGTTTCTGTTCTTCATTTTCATTTATCCTGTGAAGTTTCACTGGTCTTTTACATTTCCTATATTCTCAGCTGGACCTGGCACACAGGTTTAATTTTGTGGTTAGCAGTGATTGTGTATATGCCTAATTGTGAATTTGACACCTGTCAATCCCATTTCAGTGTTGGTGTTCTGATATGCAATTTATTTTAAATATGCTCATTTATAAAATGGTCCCCACAGAGAATGAGTTGTCTGCATGCTGTGAGAATTCGTTTTTCAGTTTGCTCTGAAAGTTTTGCAAGTTGTGTCCTTTGCTAGAGGACATTCTCATTCCATATTCTTCTAGCCTTTTTTTTTTGCGTGTTTCTATGGATCAGGTTTGAAACATCCAGATAAACGTTTAAAAAAAGGGGGGGGGGGCGCTAAGATTCTGTTTGCTCTGCATGGACATCCAGGATCTCATGCCATTTTCTGTAAGAATTGCCACTGGAGCTCCTGATATCCTTCCCAAATTTCATCTCTGGCAGATGGGCTGGATGAATTCCAGTGGTGTTGTATAAAACCTCCTGCTATGAGTTGAGCACTTTCAGCTCCCTAGGGAGGAACTCAGCAATCCAGGAACTACTCAGCAACTTGCAGGATCAAGCTCTTAGTGAAATCTGAGTCATGTTCTATTTCTTTTAAATGAACTGATGCTAAGTCATTCGGGTATCGTTACCAGTGTTTAGACATTCGAGAGGTAGTTTATTTGCTCATGACACAAGTGTTTTGTTCTAGTCATCTGAAAGCTTTCCTCTATGTTTATTTCATGTTATGTTCTATTTCAGCTTTTACTGGATAAGAGGTTTTCTCTGCATAGCTCCAGTTTTGCTTTCTTTTCATAGGGCAGCTTCTATTTGGACAACAAAGTTTATTTCAGTGTGTTGGATTGTTTCATAGATAACTTAAAATGCAATTTCTTTTTCAGGACAGAGCTTCTAGGTGAAGGCCCCAGAGATTTACAATTTAAACTGATTTTTGTAATACATTTACCACAAATTTCCTTCAGTGTTTTTGAAAGTATCTTTTAATTAGAATTATTTGTATTTGTATAGTCACTATGGTCTTTTTTATCTTGTAAGGCTGCTCCATGTGTCTTCAAAATACAGATGTGGCAAGTGTGCTCCCAGTTTGGAAGTGGCAGATGTGACACAGCAGGCGCACACGTAGCAATTTATTTACTACAATTTATTTAGTGTCACAATAAGTCACAGCAAAGAGATACATTTGCAGCAACAATGAATATATCATGAACTAAAGAACTTGAGTATGGAACCATTATCAAGGTATGTCCATTTTTCGATTCAACTATCTTCACAAAGTCCTTTCAAATTGCTATTTACAAGTAATTACTTAATTTAATTTGGGCACACTTTTATTGAGAATTTTATTAACAAAAACCACACTATCCAACCAGCTTATAACTGACAAAGAAAAAAAGACAGGTTGTGTCTTTCATTCTGAAGTAATGATTTGATATCAGTAAAACCCAGTTTTGATAAAAAAAGGAAAAGAAAAAGCCAAAGATCTACTCACATTTAAACACACACCACATTAAAAAACTTATGTTTTACAAAAAAGAAAAAAAAAATCAAGTCTATACCTCTAGACTGAAGGAGGTCAACTTCTTTCAGAGTACAGTCAACATTTATCTGGAGCTGTCTATTCAGGCTTCTCAATCTGGTCATTTCCTCAGGCTAGTAAGAAAGGACCCAAAATAGCAATTGTAGGAAAGTCAGCATCAACTCTAATGTAGATATAACAATTATTATATATGTCTCATATGTTAACAGTTCCTATTAATAATGTGACCGGGGCAGGGTTGCCAATGATGAGTAAGTGCAGCTGAAAAAAATCCATAGCGAATGACATGATTTCAAGGGAAATGTTTAAAAGATATTTTTAAAATGAGTTCTCCATTAGGTATTTTGGTGATAAATAAATGTATACAAATTAGTTTTAATATTTACCAGAAAGCAAATTGTGCTCGACTTTTAAAATGATCAAGTTACAAAATCTATGATGGCAGTTAAAGTACTCCTATCCCTTAGGCCAGATGCATATTGCCCTGAGAATCTTTGAAAGGTCAATGACCAAATTTTGTCGTCAGTTGAACTGGTCTAACTCCTAAAAAATCAATGCAGTTGTTACCCCAGAATTTGACATTCCTGTATGAACCCCAGAATTTGACAGTACTGCAGTCAGCAATTTTGTATGTTCAGCCACTGCCAGCTGAAAACCTAACATCACATAGTTAGGAAAATCTTAGGCCCTAAGAAGCAAGGCCAAATAATGGCATGTTTGCAGTTTTGCGATCAAAATAATAAATATAAAATAAATAATAAATGTATTATTTGGACAGCCATTCTTGGTCTTAAGTGCCTCTAACACCATTGACATATAAATGTTATTGTTATAACTAAAAATGTTTTAATAATAAAAAATAAGTAGGTTTGCTAAAATTAGGGGTTATTATGGTGACCCACTGAAAGTCACTATAAATTTGTGTTTTGTTTAAAGTTGGCTGTAAAAAAAAAAATCGGTGAAAAAGTTTGCTTTGGAGCAGTCCAAAGAAGTTTTCTTTGGATAAGAATCTGGCATCTCCGGCAGTCAAACAAAAGAGGGGACCCCCTAAAGCTAATCCTTCAAAGCCATTTCTTAACTTCAGGTAAATATAAATGTTTTAAAATGCTCTAAACCTACTGCAACAGCATATGTATGTATCTGAACTTAAAATCTAATAAATAGTTTTAAATAAAAGCACTCTTGCTTGTATCAATCATTTATCAAACAAAAAAGATAAACCCACATTAATTTATTCCTAATACCACCTAAAAAAATATACAGTAAAGTTACCACTGCTTTGGGTTCCAAAAACCCTGGGTATAGTTACTCCAGATTTTTATCCTTCTAAACTGAAAGCAGCATCTGACCTCTAGTTTGTATTAATATTAACAGCTGCAGATCAGAAGTTACATTTCCCTCCTACCTCAAGATTACATGCGTTACACCAAAACTTTTAGCCCAACATTTCTCAACTGTACAGTGCTGCATAGAATGGATAGTGGGAAGTAAGGGATCAACTGATCCATTTCTGACATTTGCATATATTAATGAAAGTGATACATATGGACCTGTCCATACCAGAAACCATACCATACCATGTCCATACTAATTACTAACAGCAGGAATTAACAATGAGTACAGCTAAACTGAGGAGAGTAACTCCCATTAACACACTTGAGAATATCCAGGTGTGACCAGCCAAGTGAATCCCTAGGTGCCCTCAGAGCTTCCACACCAGAGGGTAAGAAGGGGGAGGTCTAAGAGGTACAGATATATTCCAAGCAGTGACAGCAGCCTGGCATACTGAAGCTCCTTTTCAAAAATCTCTGTCCTACATGCATAACCAAACTGTGCATGCCAAGTCTTAGGTATAAAAACTAGACTTCCTCATTAATCTCCTGGGCACTCACAGTATATTTAAAAAAAGAAAAGGAGTACTTGTGGCACCTTAGAGACTAACCAATTTATTTGAACCTAAGCTTTCGTGAGCTACAGCTCACTTCATCGGATGCATACTGTGGAGAGTACACAAGATCTTTTTATACACACAAAGCATGAAAAAATGGGTGTTTACCACTACAAAAGGTTTTCTCTCCCCCCACCCCACTCTCCTGCTGGTAATAGCTTATCTAAAGTGATCACTCTCCTTACAATGTGTATGATAATCAAGTTGGGCCATTTCCAGCACAAATCCAGTATATTTGAAAGCAGTCGTCATTCTGGGGTACAGAAAAGCAAACACATATAGGTTTCACTGTATGCAGAACAAAGTTTCTGAAAGTGTAGCCCATACGTGTTTCTTAAAGTACCAAATATCTGTTTATTCAAAGGAAGAACTGATCTTGCAGACAAATCACATAGCAAAGAGCAAAAATCACTTGCCAATTCAAAGAGTTTAATCTCCAAAACATCTTACTACATACTGTACTTTGTAAGCTGCTTGCATGAACAATAACTGAACAAGGGAGCTTAAAAAAACCCTGATGTTTACAAATACAGATTTCTTACTGTTGGGATTGAGGTTGTACAGCTTACTCTTCTAAGTCGCCTCTGCATAAGATTGTGTTCCATGCTATTGACTTCAGTTTTCAGCCGCTCAAGTTCCTCTTTCTCAAGCTTCAGTTCTTTTGCTAATCTCTCCATCCTTGCTCGCTGATGTAATAGCAAGGCTAGAGCAGTATAGGGAATAAACAGTCAATATAATGCACTTAATTAAAAAACAGAACTCTTACTTTGTGTGTAATATACACAAGTGACCTTTCCAAAATAATAGGTGAGTATAAACATGCAGCCACATATCAGTGTAAAGATGCTTCATGCCAACTGAACTATAGTTTAGGACAGTAAATTCTTCCAGAATAAAAATAATGGCTTTAGACAGTAATTTGAAGTTCATATTACCATTTTGGTCACTGCTTCTTTTTTTGTATTTGGTCTTTCTCCACTGAAAAATACAAAGGCACCTGTACAAGGAGACATCTTCTCAGGATGAAACAGCAACCTAATCATACTACCACTGCACTGTCAAGAATAAATACCAGAGGCAAGAATTAGAGTCTGAAAGACCACACCAGAACATGACCTCACAGCTGCTGTTTAATAATGTCATCTGATTCTCAGAAGACCTCACATATTAGCAAGAGCCAAGCCTGTATTGATTTTTGCAGTTCTATTAGAGACTATACAACGAAGTTTTTAAAAATTGCTTTTGCCCTTTGGAACAGTAGAAGGTTTAATTTCCAGTATTATAAATTCACTCATGTTCACAGGCAAAACTAAGGAGCAAGGAGAATCCCTTATTAAAGGAAGATAGACATAAATTAGTTACAAGAATCGTAAAGACCTTCAGGACCTTTAACTCTGTAGTTAAAGTTGAGCCATTCCTCCTAAATCTCTTTCAGTCGTTAATAACTTCCTCAAAAATGTATGCCTTTGGGATGAAATTTGTCATGTTCAGTCTCAAGCTACAAGACTTCTGTTGTCATGGGTTCCTGAGGCAGTTGCTGAGCAGGTAAAGATAATCCTACTAGCTAGGAATAAATATTCAATTTTCTCTGACAGACTAGGCAGGATTTTCCTCAATATTCTTACTTTGATGTCAAATAGGAGTAAATACAGGTCACTGGTCTGAGGTTTACCACTTTCTGATCTACTTGTTTTTACTGATGCTCAACTGAAGAGGAAAGATCCTTCTTGACAATGGCAATTGACCGGGGAAGGCAAAGGGAAGAGATTTGCTGCTGGTATGCAGATGGGTAGACTGTCCAAGTAATGGGTTTGCCAGCAGGTTATTCCTATGTTTCTACTGTGAAATAAACAGAAAAAAGGAACGCACAAGGACACACTACTGAAGCTTGCAAAGTGCTATTACATGCAAAGCACCTGCAGTGTCTCTCCTTCCTGATCTCCATTCAGTGCAAAGAGAAATTAAAAATGTTAAACAAAACACTGTATGAAAAATACAATTATATACTAATTGGAAGAAAGGAAAAAACTCCACAGATGGAGCTAAGTGCAGACATGACAGATCTTACTGAGGCAGGGTAGAAAACAGAGAGGAAGAGCCAGGAGCATAAAAATACGGTATTTTTATTGGCTGACACTTTTCTACCTGAAGCAGAAATTCTAAACTTGGATTTTGTATGGACCCTCACATTTCAGAAGCCAGTAGCAATACAGGGATTGAAAACAGGATATCTTATTAAATAACATTAAAACAACAAAACCAGCAACAACCTTTCATAAAAACAGTGTGTGTCAGTTAAGAGAAGAGTTTGAAAGATCATAATTACAGTATTAATTTTAAAAAATTCACAACAGTAATGATACATGGCTCACCAATTCCTGGCTTTATATATTCATTCATCATCCAGTTTATACCTGACATATACAATGCCCTCTCATATGTGCTGCATCTTATTAGGATATAGCATCATGCAATATAATATATCACACTAAAGAAAATCAGTAGTGATGTATATATTTCTGTAACTTTTTCACCATGGTAGAGACTGATAGAAAAGTCATACACATTAATTTGTTTCTTAAATTAGCAAAATCCGAAGATTTTAAGTATATTCCTCTTTAAATCTCAGTTGTGCTACATAAGTGTGTAATGTAAGTTTGCAGAGGCTAAATATTATTGCTGTTGATATTTATATTGCAGTAGCACACACAGTCACTATTGAAGCCCCAACATATAGGAAGATACAGTTCTCTGCCCCAAAGACCATACAAACCTAAGAAACTCAACTGTCCAAATGAAGGAAACTAATTCCCCCCCCCCCCCCAAAAAAAAAGAAGAAAAAGAAAATAGTATCTAGGGGGAAAAAACCACAGTGCAAAAAAACTGAACAGCAAATAAAACCTTATTTAGCAAGTAATTTTGCAATCCAGAACCCATTTTTTGTCTTAGTCACATGAAATCAGTTATATTTTTCCTGTACAATTGAGTTAATTTATGGAACAATAGTTACTCTGCCAGTTATTAAAGGTTGTTTGGAACTGCACGCCATGAGAGACTGTATGGCCCCGGCAGATAGGGCCAGGTTGGCAACGCTGCCTAGAGTAAATACTAACTGGCTCCACCTCACTCCTACTGATCTCTACCGTTCACAAAGTTTACTCCTGCCTGCTTTCAGTCCAGGAATCAGCAGGGGATGTTGTGTGCACGGAATGGAAACCATCTGGTACAGAGCAATTCCATGTTAAGAGGTTAAAGATAGCTCAGAGGCGACAGTGGAAATGAGGGTCAAATACTGCAGGGCAGAGTTAGAGAGGTGAAATAATGTGAAATAGGAATAAAATGAAGTGAAAAGAAAGGATAGGAGGAGGAGAGAGGAAAGGCAGATAAACTAATCTCATTAGAAATCTAAGTAAAGTATGAAGTAGACGGTTTGAATAATTGCTGCTAATTAGCATTATGACAATTAAAGCTGACTGGCTTGAATGCTTGCAGACTAAACTTTCTCTGTGCAAGTGAGTTCGAGTATATCAATCAGTTTTCAAAAGCTGCAACTCTGAAGAAAGCACTTTTCTGCTCAAATGTTTGGGTAGAGTTTCCACACAATTCTCTTTTACTTAAGCTGTAGTTACTTGGTATTTGATATTAGGGCTCTCTCAAAGTATTTGTTGCCCCCTATCCATAGAAAAACAACCTTCCTCTTTGCATCCAAATCCTGCTGAAAAACCATTTCTGCCATGTCAGTTATGATAAATTAAAGTTTTTTAAAAGTTTAAAATAACTAAATTATTCTACATTTAATCAAGATGTGGATTCGTCTTACTGTGCAATCTTAATATTTTATCCCCTGACTTCTCTTTCCTTTCCTCCTTTTTGTTTATTACCCTTGCTGGCTTGTTGGTTTTGTCTTGGTACAATGTTGTTGGTTTTGTGTAGCAATGAGAATAATTTTGCTTATTAAACAAATAAATACATCTGTTATAAGTTATTCAAATGTATTTTATTCAAAGGACAAGAAGTAATGGGCTTAATCTGCAGCAAGGGAGATTTAGGTTAGATACTAAGAAAAAAACTAAATTATACAGGTATTTAAACTCTGGCTTGCAAGGGAAGTTGTGGAATCCCCATCATTGGAGATTTTAAAGAATAGGTTAGACAAACACCTGTCTGAGATAAACTACGTTTCTTGGTCCTGCCTCAGTGCAGGGTGCTGGACTTGATTGCCTCTTGAGGTCCCTTCCAGCCCCACATTTCTATGAGTCTATGAAAATTATCTAATCCGCATTTAAATATTTGCCTCAAATTTCAACACAACTTTGTAAATGAACTATACAGAAAAGTGTTTGCCTTTGTTAGTTTTAAAATATACAACTTTTCAGTTTCTTCAAATGTTGTCTTGTTCTCTTATGGAACAAGATGGTTTGTATGGCCATTTATAAGAAATCATTAGAATTTGACAACAATCTCATCAATTCATATTTTCCATGTTACATTTTAAGAACTTCTAGTACATCAAAATCTCTTGGATCACACAGGCCGAAAGTTATCTATGTTCTTCTGAATAGGTTCAGTGTCTCTTGAGACACAGCTAGTAGAGTCCTGGACTGTAAAATGCAGTTTAATTTGCTTTTTAAAATTGCAGTAGGCAGTTCAAGAAATTTACCTTGAGTATAAGCGTAGTCATCTGATCCAGAACTGGAACTCCTCTGGTATTTATGGATTCCTTTTTCGCCTCCAGATCCTGGTATTACTGAAATGGGCTGAATAGGTTCTGGTGCTGCAGAACGTTCCTCTTGGTCCACTAAATTTAAAAGATTCTCAGTCTGCACTCGACCTACTGTGATTTTAAACACTGTTGAGTTTGGCTGAGATACCATTACCCGGGGAGACTGCGTTAGTGCACCTGTAGGTCCAGTTGGTTGTGTGTAGGTAATATATAATGGATTAACATTAAATGTTGGTTTTGGTTGACCTGACATACCTCTAGAAGGAGAGCCTGAAGGTGGAGTAGTGGCTGCATACAGCGGGTGCTGGTTTCGTTGAGATGGTTGATTATTTATTGGTGAAGGACTTCTATTCATTGCAGTCCCAGGTCTTTGTGGTGGCTCAACTGTAATTTCTATCTTGTTCATAGAACCTTTGGATAAGCTAGGTCCACCATAAGGGAGATAAGATACTGAGTGACCACCCTGTTTTTGATAACTCTGGGGCGATTGTTGATATGGATGGGGTGGAACAGTTGAAGGACTAGGAGGCATAAACACATGTGAACTCTGATGACCTATTTGGGTAGGCTGTACCTGATGCTGAGGAGAGCCAAAAGGAGAAGGACACTGAGATGCAGGTGGTGATTGATAAGTTGGCTGAGGAATCTGGGGCTGTTTAGGAGAATACTGTGAAGGTTGGTAGTTCTGTTGATGTGGATAAACAGGTAGCGGGCGTGGAGTATAATGTGGAACTGGGCCTTGTGGAGAAGAATGCCACTGTGCATTCTGAGGAGTCTGTCGTCCTGAAGAACTTTGAGACGTCTGCCTAATATATATAGAACCAGGAGTCCCATAAAGATTGCTTGGAATCTGTGGAAGAATTTGTAAAGCTCTGGGTACTGTTTGTCCAGAGGGGAGGTTTTGTGATAATGTAACAGTAATAGGATTTGTATTGTACCGAGGTATGTGCATATATGTAGGAGGATGAGGGCCTTGCATAGCAGATGTGTTCATTCCTGGTGGCATGGAAGATGGCTGTTGAGGTGGTTGCGGAGGAGGAGTAGCTGCATTTCTAGTCTGGTCATTCATGAAAAATGGATTGTAATTAGAAGAAGCTGCCACAACAGCTGGAGCAGAGTGTGGTTCTTGAACTAAGCAGATCAGCTGTTTACCCGCTGTGCATTGTGGATCAATATGTCCATCGCTTGAGCTATGTACCAGTGTACGACCACCATTAAGTTGAGCTCCTTCCCCTGCATGGTAGCTGGAAGGGGGATGAATACCCAGGTTAATGTGCAAAAGGCGATTCCTGTTCATTCTGCTGTCATCAGGGCTATGGTACTCCATATATAAGTATTTGTTGCTCTCCTGCGCAAGGACTCGACAACATGCTTCAAGGTTGTTGTTGTTCTAGAAGTAAGAATTGACACCAATTATCTTCAAATTACATTAGTAACTCCAATCAGTATATTCAACTGAAGTTCCAATTAAGCTTAGCTTGAACACATTTTAGGGATAACACTTCACAGTAGCTGGCATACCTATGACTCCCGAAATAAATTAAAGATAATCCCTGTTAGACCATGCTATATACGAAGTATGTGGCTCATGTTACTTACAGTGAAATCTTATGATAACATAAGCTACTGAGTGACCCACATAAAATCTAGCAAGTCCAAGTTAAGGGAAATAGAATTTGGTAATGGTTATAGCTTTGGCATTCATTCCTGAAATGTTTCTGTTTCTTTAGAAAAGGATGTACATATATTTAACATTATTTCAAATGAGAAAATACTACAAATTAGAACTATTTCACAGCTTGAAACTGAAGTGTTCAAAACAATATTTCAAAGAGGATTAGCATATTACAGCCATCCAGTCTCCATGATTACTGAATTTGCAATCCTAATATGCATCTTGTTTAACTTTGGTTTGTTCTTCCCATTAGCTGTAATTTAAAATAAACCCCAGTGTTAAAAATTTAATTTTAAAAGTGTGTTCACAGTTTGAATGTATTCTGTCTAACTTTCCTTGCAACTGGCCTCCCCTGATTTCTGTCCTTTATCCCTTAGCCTAAATCACTTCGATTTACTCTTTTGATCACCTTCCTCTTTCTAGAAAATAGTTTCAATGTAGTAAACAGCCACAAATACTCACCAGGACTGAGATGTTTAATACAATATACAGAGACTTGGAAGTATTTTCTAAACAGAGTTTAAAAACTACTTACAAATAGTCTGAAAATGGTGCATACTAATATTTTATCATCAGTAATGCAGATTGAAATCTGTCCTTTGTGAAGAATGTTTTTTAAAGATAAACTACCAATATTCTGTGTCAAATTTAAAAAATTAAATCTGAAATATTTTGCCCAAATTATTAACTCTTACTGGTTTGGCTGTCAAACTAGAAAAAAAGGCGCTTTTAAATACAATTAAGGATGCTAAAACAGTGTACTTACCCTATGACATAGTTTATAAAACCCAAGCACTTAAAAGCAAGGAAAAGTTAAAAATACAATAAATCTGATATTAGCCAACTGATAAATACATAATTTAGAACCTTTAAAATGTTTGGAAATTAATAGCCATTTTCCAAGACTCCTTATATTCTGACACTGCATCTTCAACTATTACATTTTCTTTAAAATAAATAAAAAAGCACGCTGAAAAAGCTTGTGCAGCCCTCAGAGGAATGAAGAATCCAAACCCCTTCAAATTTAAGGAGGGGTGTAGTTTGGACTGCACACCCTGGACCTAAAGCTACGTAAAGTTTTGGTTCTGAGTCAAAAACAAAAAGGGGCTTTTTTCCCCACTTCAGTTATGGCCAAATTCTTACAACAGCTGTTCTAACGCTATCTTGGCCATCAGAAAGTCACTCAAGATGTGGAAATGTTGTGATTTCTACTATTTTTCACAGAAATCTTACAGATTTTTTTCCACATTTTTAGAACAAAATCCAAACAAAAACTGTGGTTCAGCCTTGAATCTAAACCCTAATCTAATCTGTACCCGATTGCCTTTAGTCACATTTGACAATTTCTGACCATATACATTTTATAAAAATTGATCCCAAGATTGGTATTTTCTACAGCATACCATAGATCTCAATAGGTCAAAAATAAAACACAGTTATCAGGAAAAAAGTAAATGTATAGATTCATCAAGATCTCCTCTGCCACTGATGCTACATTTTTGAAGGGTTCCAGCACTGAGGAATCAATTCTAATTAGTAAGGAGTTTCACATTTTTGATTAACAGCCATCACTGTAGTCTCTGATGCTTACTGTCTTACGATAAATATATATATTCTATCAATAGACTTATGAGTTACAAATAGCTCTCCTACTTAGGTGATCTGCGAATGGTCTAGGCAAAGTCATCTTTATTCTAGCACTATATTTCGGATGACCTCAGTAACCAGAATAAGAAGGATGTACAGCATATTCTCAGCTAAAGATCTCCTTCTCTCTCATCTTTGGCCCTGTGAAGTCCAGCCCTGTTCACATCTTTGGCTCTGACACATCACACCATGCACCATTCTTTTAACACCAATTTCCATGTCTGTATTTTGCTGGATAACGGAGCTGTCGTAAGTGGCAGGTAGTACAGCATTAAAGCAGGGTCCCCGTGTTCCAGCCCCATAATTACAGATGCAACAGAGCAGCATCAGACACCAGAGAGCACAGCTAACTGCTGCCAGACAGCCATCTGTTACCTAAGCAGAACGCAGTAGAGTCCATGGCGCCCTCAGGTCACATAATGTGACAGACACGAGGGGGAAAGACAGCAGCTAGGAGACATTCCATGGAACACACTATCACCTGTCTAGAAATACCCCATATTATTGGTGTATCCAAGACTTATATAGTTTTAAGTATTTGGAATATGTGGTGTGATGACAGGTCAGCCAATGACTATTGGTTCATCTGCCTTTTTAATTGACATATTGCATAGCCTTGGGCCAGGTCTACATTAGGGACTTATGCTGGCACAACTATGTTGGTCAGGGCTGTGAAGACGTGTGATCCCTGACTGATACAACTGTGTAGGCAGAAGTCCCAGGGTAGGCATAGTTACATCAGCTGTGTTTTTACTAGCATAGCTTATTTCAATCATACAGAGTGGTTTTGCTATACCAGTACAAAGAGCAGCATTGCCAGATTACCTGCAACTATACCTAGAGTGCTTTGCATACCGATATTCCCATACCGGTAAAATGCTCCTAGTGTGGACATGGAAGCCTTTTATATACTTCAAAGACTACAAAATAAAATGTTGGAATACAATATGTTAAAAAGAACCCTGTATTCAGATGTCCAGAGTATGTCTGGATACTGTACTTCGGAGACACAGGGGTCCTTTAGCTTTGTCAAATTACAGACATCGGATAGTTCAACTGGTTCATCCAAGAGATCATCTACTTACCAGTACGGAAGAAATGACTATGTCAGAGTAAACGAAGTTCTGTATTACAAGAACATCCTGCACTTCTTATCTGAAAGCAGCTCAGAACTATAAAGGGTGGAGATACTGTATGCATTCGTTTCAGCAGTAATGAAATTGCTGGAGCACTTCTACGGTTAAGCTGTGTCCCCATTTTGATTCCTCCTTAATGGCACTGCTTGGGAAAAAGACTGCAATTTGACTTGGCAAAGGGGAAGTACGAAAGCCATTCTGACCATCCAGGTGGCAGACAAAAGGGGCAACTCCAAAGGAAAATGTTTAGCCTACTACATAGAACCCAACCCTCCTCTCAAAGGAAAAAGGAGGGGATATTCAGGTAAAAAGTTCAGGTAAAAAAGTTACCTCTGGTATGCCTTCAGCAGTAACTACCCCCACCTGCTACTTTCCTTGTCCCTATATACTGTCCTAGGTCAGGCGGTAGGGGGTGAAGAGCAAGGAGAAACATGTGAGTGGAGGCACTGCTTCCAAGGAAAGAAGCAGGCATATCAAAGCCACCATCTTTGGCTCTCACTAGCACAGAGATTCCCAAACTGTGGGACGCATCCTCCTAAGAATGTTTGGAGGGGTGCAGTGGGGCCCAAGTCAGCCCTCGTGGGGGGAGGGAGTGCCACCCAGTCCTGTTCCAGCCCCAGCTCTGCTCCAACCCTGCCCCCAGCCTTGGCTCGGTTGTGACAGGTAAGGATACCAAGTCCATCTCGCCCAAGTGGGAGCAGTCAGTATGAGGTGTACTCCTTGTTATTTTTACTAGGATTTTTGACAGTAGAGCCAATGGGAAAAGGCATACAGAAGGTCCTTGTACCACGGAAGGAGTGCTTCCCCATCCCTGCTCTGGAACAGTATTGTGGACATTTCTTGTTCAGGCAAGTGGTGAACAGGTCTGTGGCCAGTGTCCCCACACTGCTTGAAAAGGTCATGAAGTACTGCTGGGTACCATTCGTGGTCGTGTGGAACTTGCGACTGAGATGGTCTGCTATTGAGTTTTGTGTTCCCAGAAGGTAGGCACGAATAGCGTGATGTTGTGGGAAATGCACCAGTTCCATAGCTTTACCGCTTCTGCACAAAGGGAGGGCAACCTTGTTCCTCCCTGTCAGCATATGTAATACACACATTCTGTGTTGTCTGTTAAGACTCTAGCGTGCGTTCTCTTGATCAGCAGGAGGAAATGGACGCAGGCATTTCTGACTGCCCTGAGTTTAACGTGGAGGGACATCTCCATGGATGACCATTTGCCTTGTTTTGTAAGGTTTTTTAGATGTGCACCCCATTCTAGGAGGGATGAGTCGGAGGTGAGAAGTAACGATGGGGAAGTTTACAAAAAGGGAATCCTGTTGTAAACTTCTGCTGAATTTTTCCACTGAACCAGGGAGTTTTTGACCTTGGTGGCACAGTGACACAGATGTGTCTAGTCTGTCTCTATTTGGTCTGTAGACTGAGCTGAACTACATTTTCAGGCACCACATATGAAGCCTGGCATGAGGTATAACTGCTGCACATGCTGCCATATGTACGAGGAATTGGAAGCAGTGTCTGGCTGATATTTGAGGGCTGTTTCATACTCTCTTTAGGAGCGTGGTCCAGGAAAGGAACCTGTGCTGAGGCACAAGCGCTTTGGCCTGTAACGAGTCCAGGTCAGCCCCTATGAAAGACAGGTGCTGTACGGGGGTGAAGGTTGATCTTTGGACGCTGATCTGAAGACCCAGTTCCATGAACAATCTATTACAGTCTTGGTAACCCGGCGGGCCTCATTAAAGGAGTGGGCTCTGAGGAGACAACAGGTCAAATAGGGGTAGATCATGATCCCCCTGGGAATGTAGGTTAGCAGCCACTCCTGATTGAACCTTGGAGAATACTCTCAGAGCCAATGATAGCCCAAAGGAGAGTATTCTGTACTGATAGTGGTCTTATCCTATGGTAAATCTGAGGAACTGTCTGTGGGATGGTAGGATTGAAATATGGAAATAGGTGTTCTGAAGGTCAATTGCTGCAAATCAGTCTCCCTGTTCCAATGCTGGAATAATTATTACCAGAGTAACCATCTTGAATTTTTGAGCCTTGACAAACCTGTTGAGTGCTCTGAGGTCTAGCATGGGTCTCCAACTGTCATTCTTCTTGGGTATCAGGAAATAGCAAGAGCAAAAATCTTTGCCTCATAGATGCTGGGGTACTGATTCTATGGCTCCTAATCGGAGGAAGAGATCTATTTCTTGTTGTAGTAAACTCTCATGAGAAGGGTCCTTGAAGAGGGATGGAAAAGGGTGTTGGGGCAGGAGAGGTAAAGTTGGATGGAGTACCCATTGTGAATGATTTCCATCCATCTGATGTTATACATTCCTAGGTGCTCCGGAATGTGGCAAGGCGGTAGGCAAATGGGCAGTATAGGTTGGTCAGCTGCAGCGCTTAAAGGGAGTGGTCTGTTGACACCTCAACCAACACGTCAAAACTGCTGTTTTGAGGTGGCTGGTTGTGCTGTGGAAGACTGTGGGCTCGATGGTTTGCACCTGAAGAATCTAGATTTCTTTCTCTGAGGTTTGTAGAAGCTTTGAGTTGGGTATTGGCAGGTGTGGGATTTATGCTGGGGCTGCAGACTAAATTTTCTTTTTTGTCCAAGTATATAGATCCCTAAATGACCGGAGAATAGCCTTGGAATCTTTAAGGGTGTAGAGGTATGTGTCAGTCTTTTCAGCAAACAACTTGGTGCCTTCAAAGGGAAGGTCTTCAATGGTTGTCTGCACCTCTTTAGGGAACCCAGAGAGGCGTAATCACAACGCATTTCACATAACCACTATAGTGAAGATGGACTGGGCCGCTGTATCAGCTATATCGAGGGCTGACCAGAGTGTTGGTTTGGCTAATAGTTGCCCTTCCTGGATGACAGCTCAGAACTGGTCACACTCTGACTCTAGGATCTGATCAATAAAGGTGCTGAGCTTGGAATAATTAACACAGTTAATAATTAACATTTGCTGTTAATGCTTGATAATTTGCATTTGAAACTGCAATGTGTCAGAGGAGTAGGCCTTTCTCCTGAAGAGGTCAAGGTGTTTCCAATCCCTATCATAGGGGACAGATCTCATTTGGTGCTGGCAACCCCGGGAGTTTACGGCATCCACAACAATGGAGTTAGGGCGAGGGTGGGAAAAAAGGGGTTCTGTCTCCATAGCAGGGAGATTTTTATCAGCCCATTTACACATAGGCATCACCGATGCTGCAGTTTGCCATATAGTTTTTGTGGGGTCCAGGAGAGCCTCACTGATGGGGAGGGCTATTCTGGAGGACGAGGAAGAGTAGGATGTCAAGGAGTTTGTGGTGAGTATCTTTTACCTCCCTTAGGTGTATCTGCAGCATGTCTGTTGCACTTTAGCCAAGTCCTGGAAAAGCTGGAAATCATTGGCTAAGCATTATGGCGGGGGCATGACTGCCTCATCTAGAGAGAAGGAAGCTATGTTGGTTTTCGATGTAACCTCCTCTTTGAATCCTCCCTCTTCTTCCTCCACAATCTTCTCTGGAGGTTCAGTGACCGAAGGAGAACATCTCGGGGGCTCACGGATGTAAGCTGGAAACCCAAGAAGTGTGTGGTTGATATGATGCCCAGGAATCCCAGTAGGGCTATTGGAGCAGTGGGATAGAGCCTGGTGGTGCCCATGATTGGCTGTACAGGGGCTGATGGTATGCCTGAGGAGCCCCGAATCATAGAATATCAGGGTTGGAAGGGACCTCAGGAGGTCTTCTAGTCCAACCCCCTGCTCAAAGCAGGACCGATCCCCAATTAAATCATCCCAGCCATGGCTTTGTCAAGCCTGACCTTAAAAACTTCTGAGGAAGCAGATTCCACCACCTCCCTAGGTAATGCATTTCAGTGTTTCACCACCCTCCCAGTGAAAAAGTTTTTCCTAATATCCAACCTAAATCTCCCCCACTGCAACTTGAGACCATTACTCCTTGTTCTGTCATCCGCTACCACTGAGAACAGTCTAGATCCATCCTCTTTGGAACCCCCTTTCAGGTAGCTGAAAGCAGCTATCAAATCCCTCCTTATTCTTCTCTTCTGCAGACTAAACAATCCCAGTTCCCTCAGCCTCTCCTCATAAGTCATGTGTTCCAGTCCCCTAATCATTTTTGTTGCCCTCCGCTGGACACTTTCCAGTTTTTCCACATCCTTCTTGCAGTGTGGGGCCCAAAACTGGACACAGTACTCCAGGTGAGGCCTCACCAATGTCAAATAGAGTGGAACGATCACGTCCCTCGATCTGCTGGCAATGCTCCTACTTATCCAGCCCAAAATACCGTTAGCTCTCTTGGCAACAAGGGCACACTGTTGACTCATATCCAGCTTCTCATCCACTGTAACCCCTAGGTCCTTTTCTGCAGAACTGCTGCCTAGTCATTCAGTCCCTAGTCTGTAGCGGTGCATGGGTTTCTTCTATCCTAAGTGCAGGACTCTGCACTTGTCCTTGTTGAACCTCATCAGATTTCTTTTGGCCCAATCCTCTAATTTGTCTAGGTCTTTCTGTATCCTATCCCTACCTTCCAGTGTATCTACCACTGTGTCATCTGCAAACTTGCTGAGGGTGCAATCCACGCCATCCTCCAGATCATTAATGAAGATATTGAATAAAACCGGCCCCAGGACCGACCCTTGGGGCATACCGCTTGATACCAGCTGCCAACTAGACATGGAGCCATTGATCACCACCATTGAGCCTGACAACCTAGGCAGCTTTCTATCCACCTTATAGTCCATTCATCCAGCCCATACTTCTTTAGCTTGCTGGCAAGAATACTGTGGGAAGACAGTGACAAAAGCTTTGCTAAAGTCAAAGAACAACACGTCCACTGCTTTCCCTTCATCCACAGAACGGGTTCTCGTCATAGAAGACAATTAGATTAGTCAGGCATGACTAGACCTTGGTGACTCCATGCTGACTGTTCCTGATCACTTTTCTCTCCTCTAAGTGCTTCAGAATTGATTCCTTGAAGACCTGCTCCATGATTTTTCCAGGGACTGAGGTGAGGCTGACTGGCCTGTAGCTCCCAGGATCATCCTCCTTCCCTTTTTTAAAAGATGGGCACTACATTAGCCTTTTTCCAGTCATCCGGGACTTCCCCTGATCGCCATGAGTTTTCTAAGATAATGGCCAACGGCTCTGCAATCACATCCACCAACTCCTTTAGCACTCTCGGATGCAGCGCATCCGGCCCCATGGACTTGTGCACGTCCAACTTTTCTAAATAGTCCCGAACCACCACTTTCTCCACAGAGGGCTGGTCACCTCCTCCCCAAGCTGTGGTGCCCAGTGCAGTAGTCTGGGAGCTGACCTTGTTCGTGAAGACAGAGGCAAAAAAAGCATTGAGTACATTAGCTTTTTCCACATCCTCTGTCACTAGGTTGCCTCCCTCATTCAGTAAGGGGCCCACACTTCCCTTGACTTTCTTCTTGTTGCTAACATACCTGAAGAAACCCTTCTTGTTACTCTTAACATCTCTTGCTAGCTGCAACTCCAGGCGTGATTTGGCCTTCCTGATTTCACTCCTGCATGCCCGAGCAATATTTTTATACTCATCCCTGGTCATTTGTCCAATCTTCCACTTCTTGTAAGCTTCTTTTTTGTATTTAAGATCAGCAAGGATTTCACTGTTTAGTAAATATGGCAGGCGACCAGCTTGGCTTTTCTTTCTACACATTGGGATGGTTTGTCCCTGAAACCTCAATAAGGGTTCTTTAAAATACAGCCAGCTCTCCTGGACTCCTTTTCCCCTCATGTTATTCTCATAGGGGATCTTGCCCATCAGTTCCCTGAGGGAACAGGCTTCATAGGAAGTATAGAAGGAGGATGACTAGAAAGTAGAGGTGCCTGGCAAGGTACCGGAAAAGACTCACGTGCTTGGAGAAGACTTGATACCGAAGCTCCAGTGCCAAGAAGGGAAGACTCTGGTATATCAGATACGCTGAACTCTCTTGAGTGCCAGAACTCCTGCAGTCAGGGATCTCACCAGTGCTGGATGGCTCACCATTGACAGTGCCAACGGTACAGAGCATACCAGCAGGATCTTCTTAACCATGTGCTCCCTGCTCCTGTTTTTGTGTATTGGTACCATTGGCTCAGAGTCTATGCCCATCAGGTCTTTAGGCGCATCAATACCTGCTGCTCTAGACCCTCGTAAGCTATGGGTACCATGCTTGGATGGCCTTGGTGTCAACAGTACTGACAATACAAAGCATGCCAGAGATCTTTTATGGCTAGCTCAGGGCTCACAGCTCTCTCTTTAGATGTCTTACGAGAGGGGTCCATGGCTGATTTCTTCGACCCATAGTCCCTAGATGTCGAGGGCTGCAGAGAAGACTCATGCATTCTGGGCGACTCCTGGCACAGATCCAAAGAAGACTGGAGGGCTGCCTCCATCAGACATTATCTTCTGTTTGATTTCCCTGTCCTTTCGAGACGTGGGTTTAAGTTGTTGACAGAGACCACAATTCTGCAGCATGTAGCCTTCCCTGAAGCAGCATACGCATCAAGAGTGTTCATCTGCCACAGGGATGGCCTCTTTGCAAGAAGAGGCACTTCTTGAAGCCTGGTGAGTTGGGCATACCCTGTTGAGGGAAGGGATCCCCAACAAAAAAGGGGGGGGGGAATTAAAAGTTGTAGTTTTTCTTTATCTTCTAAAAAAGAAAAACTAAGACTGAAAAAGACGAACTAGCTACTAAAAATGCTAAAGAAAAGGAAGACGTTAACGATCTCAAATGGACTGCTGATGGCTCCGACTCTAGCCAGAGGCAGTTGAGAAGGAACTGTGGGGGTTTAGCCTGCACATACTGGTTAACCTTATGGTGGGGCACAAAGGGAGAGAGCCAGACACTGATATCAAAGTTTTCCAACCAGCAGCACAGGGACACAAGCACCCCTACAGTGGAGCACCCATAGGGGCATTACTCAAAGACAGAGACAGTTTCTTTAAGAAAAATGGCAAGGGCCTTACTGCTAATAAAAAATCTGGTCTTGTGAAAAATCCAGTAACCCACAGTTTCAATTCAGGTATGAGTGCAACACCTGCCTACATTGAATGGCAGAAGAGAAAAAAGGAGTTTTCCACTCTCACATCCTGAGATGACAGAAACTTGAATAGTGTCTTTCTGCTCAGCCACAGGGAATATCCACTCTCTTTTACCCAAAAAATAAACAAATAAATAAATAAATATTTCAATAGAATGTAAACTCAAAAAGTTTGCTGTTCTCCAAGTTCCTGTTACCTTTTAGAAACTTAAAAATCCCCAGAAGACAACTATGAAATTGAACTGATTTCTAATCAGTCTATTACAAGGGGGTTCCTTTTTATGCTACAACAATAAATGTACGGTAACTGTTACTATGCTACTGTATTCTGCTGCAGCATACCTGGAGCATACACTGAGACACCACCCCTTCTGGAATCTCAGGGAAACGTTGCCGGAGGTCATGGAGTACCTGCACATCAAGTTGCTGACTACCCTGCGCCATGCCAGACTGATGTTGTTCTGGGATTCTCAAGAATGGAAGTCAATAAGCCTTCCAGTGGATATGATCTTCTGATGCTTCAGGCATTTTCTATTGGGAAAAACAGACAACGATCATCATATTTATTAAAATACATCCTAATTCATCCAAAGTAAAAGTGAAGCTAACTACATTCTCCCTCCACCAAATGAAGTTTGCGTATAGACAACCTGAACTGTTTTTTAGATTCACAGATTGAAAGGGGCATGGAATAAACACAGAAACTGAGTCATGAATTTCTAATCCCAGATGTGCATTAGACTCCCTCAGTTTCCCCGTTGATAAAAATGGGATTAATATTAATTTACTTCTCAAAGACATTTTGAATAGTTAAAAGTTTGTGGTGTTTGAGGATATGATGAACTATACAAGGGTTCATTCATTATTTTAATAATAGAGCTATGTGCTAACAGTGACAGAATAGAAGTCCAGGTGGTACAATTACCAGTAGTATTTTAAATTATGTATTTTAGCTAATAATTAGATCTCCAACTCCCGCAGTGCACAAACACCACCACCTTTAAATGTATACCACTAACTAAAATTAGACAACAGCTGAAGACATCAGATAACAGATTTTGTAGCTCAAGTCTACAAGTTTCTAATAAAGTATCTGTTTAGACACTTCAGTAGTTCAGGCATAATATGTACCCTACCTTAAAACTGCTCAAAATACAGAGCAATGTTCTCTGGATTTAATCTCTTTCCTTCTCATATCATCTACTAATTAGAAAGAAAAAAAAAATACAGGCACCATTTTTGTGACCTATATAGGAAAATAATTCTTGCTGACTCAAGCAATTAGCCAACATTATCTAATCTTGCACACCAGGAAACAAAGCCATGTCTGCTTCTATTCCATTATGTTAAAAAAATAAAATATTTTCAAAATAGAAATAGGTGTTAGTCTCTAAGGTGCCACAAGTCCTTTTCTTTTTTCAGTAGGAAAAGAATATTTTCAAGCCTTCAAGTCATGTGAGCATCCAAGATATCTCTGGGGAAAGAAGAGTGACCAAGAACATGCAAAGTGATTTTAGGATTACAGTAAGTATTTATCTTGGGTATTCATAAAACATTTATCACCTTCATATTTAAAGGCAGAGAGAAAAGTGTCTACTTTCGTGTCAGGATTCTTTTATCTAGTAGTATTATAACAAGTAGTATTTGAACCAGAATAAAAGTGTACAAAGGACACATGCATCTTGAGTAAACAAGGTTTACCCATTTTGACTAATCAACACAATACTAGCCTGAAATACTGTCGCTGAAGTCAAAATACCAAGCCAAGGATGCCTTCTACAATTCTGGCCAGAAAGTAACTAGTAATATTAAGTACTTACTATAGCTACATTTCAACATACTTTACAAACATTAACTAACCCTCAAAACCTTCTTGTGAGGGAGTTAATATTATTCTCATCTGCCAGATGTGGAAAGGAGACAAGGGTGTTCTATAGCCTGGGTTGCTGACTTAATTCTTTGCTCAGAGTAAGATTATGCACTATCCAGCACAACAAATTCTTCTGAACGTTTCCAGACTTCATTATGAGACTATCATACTTTAGGGTGGACAGAATCTTGCATGTGATTTGTAGATTTTTTTCCAGATTTATAGATAATTTTTTCACACTTTTAGCCTTGACACTGTAAGCATGGCATTAAGAATGTTAAAAAACACCTAGATAGGAATCTTAATTGAAAGTAAATTGCATGAGCCTTTGCTACCCACCTCACCAAAGGATTCTCAAGACTGAATTAAGCTTCTCCCCATACCCCCCAAAATTTCAATATTTCAATATAGCCACTTAAGCAAGAGACTATAAATTGAATATTACACTTTATATTGCACATCAGGATATTTTTGGCAGCTATAAAGTACATGTGTTTATAAAATAATTACTTCAGTGGTAGCAATAGTATTCTCTCCAAAGGTTTGATGCTCACTGTATTGGTACATCTAATTTTGAAGCATGAACTTTTCAGCAGAATATGAGCACTTAAAAACTTGTTCTGTGAAACACTGCCACACAAACGTCAGTGTCATTCCACAGTGAAAAGCTTAGCTGAACTGGGCAGAAAAACAGACTATTCTATTTTATGACTTGTATTTGTACTGCATAAAAAATATGCATTTCAAAAAAATGCATTTAAATGCATTTCAGAAATGCTATGTGCCGAGGTAACAGATTCTTCCCAAGCACTCTGAATGGTCTTGACAACAGCTAGTTTCTTGTACCATGCAATGGTCTTCCTGGTTGCATTATATGGCTGTAACATTTGGTCTAATTTTATTAACATGTCTAATCAAAGGTGTGGAGACAGTGAATAAGGAAGTATTATTTATCCCTTCATATAACACAAGAACCAGGGGTCACCCAATGAAATTACTAGGCAGCAGATTTAAAGCAAACATAAGGAAGTACTTCTTCACACAGCACAGACTGTGGAACTCATTGCCCGGTGATGCTGAGAAGGCCAAAAATGCAGCTGGTTTCAAAAAAGGAATAGAAAACCCCATTGAGGATAGGTCCATCAATGGCTATTAGCCAAGATGGTCAGGGGCACAACCCCATGCTCTGGGTGTCCCTAAATCTGATAGCCAGCAGCTGGGACTGGATGACAAGGAGATGGATCATTCAATAAATTAGCCTGTTCTGTTCATTCCATCTGAGGCATCTGGCGACAGCCACTGTTGCAAGACAGAATACTGGGCTAGATGGACCACTGGTCTGACCCAGTATGGGCATTCTTATATTCTTATGACTACTTTATGTGGAAACTGCCACTTTTGGCAACGTACCCAGACCTGAATAAAAAAAATTATGAAAAGGCATAAAGATCTTTTCATGAACAGATGTGCCCTTCATAATCCTACAGAAACTAACACATCAAACCAACCACAGAGAAAGGAACTGTGACAACTGTAATGCTTTAACACAAATTTAATTAAAATTGCATCAGTTAACTTGGTATAAAATGTTTGAGTGGACAATGTCAAACTGTTTAAACTGAGATTTAACATATATTCTGGCCTATCCACATTTTGTTTAGACAAGCTTGTCCTGGTCCATATTGAATGGTCAATGGCCAACAGCCCTGTCTGTGAAGAGTTATCCTCAATATAGAACCATATTTCCTCGGCAGGGTTTAAACCTAGCTGTGTTCAAACTGAGTTATAACACTGTTCACTGGGCTCTGTATAGGTGTCAAGGTTCCTCCCCCACTCTGAACTCTAGGGTACAGATGTGGGGACCTGCATGAAAAACCTCCTAAGCTTATCTTTACCAGCTTAGGTCAAAACTTCCCCAAGGTACAAAATATTACACCTTGGACAGGCCGCTACCACCACCAAACTAATACTGGTTACTGGGGAAGAGCTGTTTGGAAACATCTTCCCCCCAAAATACTTCCCAAAACCTTGCACCCCACTTCCTGGACAAGGTTTGGTAAAAAGCCTCACCAATTTGCCTAGGTGACTACAGACCCAGACCCTTGGATCTTAAGAACAATGAACAATCCTCCCAACACTTGCACCCCCCCTTTCCTGGGAAATGTTGGATAAAAAGCCTCACCAATTTGCATAGGTGACCACAAACCCAAACTCTTGGATCTGAGAACAATGAAAAAGCATTCAGTGTTTTACAAGAAGACTTTTAATAAAAAATAGAAGTAAATAGAAATAAAGAAATCCCCCCTGTAAAATCAGGATGGTATATATCTTACAGGGTAATTAGATTCAAAACATAGAGAACCCCTCTAGGCAAAACCTTAAGTTACAAAAAAGATACACAGACAGAAATAGTTATTCTATTCAGCACAATTCTTTTCTCAGCCATTTAAAGAAATCATAATCTAACACATACCTAGCTAGATTACTTACTAAAAGTTCTAAGACTCCATTCCTGTTCTGTCCCCGGCCAAGACGACTACAGACAGACACAGACCCTTTGTTTCTCTCCCTCCTCCCAGCTTTTGAAAATATCTTGTCTCCTCATTGGTCATTTTGGTCAGGTGCCAGCGAGGTTACCTTTAGCTTCTTAACCCTTTACAGGTGAGAGGAGCTTTCCCCTGGCCAGGAGGGATTTCAAAGGGGTTTACCCTTCCCTTTATATTTATGACAATAGGTAACTAAACTATGTTTAAAAACAGGTTTAAAACTGTGCTTTAGTCCAGTTAGAAACTTATGCTAGAACTTTTTAACCCAGTCTGGCCAACAATGAAGACATCCAGTGATCACTAGTGTTGACCTGACAGACATTTTACCACTATCTCATCTAGGCAAACAGTAGACGAAATAGTAAAAACAGCTGTGACTGATTGCACTATCACTTCCATCAGTCCTAGAGCAAAAGTGGGACAATTTTCTGATACTCTCAGGGCAGAAACAGACTAGCAGCCAAACAGCCATACAACCCAATTCAACTGTGTTTAAGCAACATTTAAATGCAGTTGTTAAATATGGTTAAACTTTGCAGAGTTGGTCAGTTGTGTTAAAACTGAATTAAACTGAACTGTTTAAAAAGCCATGTTTACACTAGTTCAAAAACTAAGTTTGACACTAATATGCAAACTCTTCTGTAGGAACATACAGAATCAGATGAGGGATCCATTAAGTCTGCTATCCTGTACGCGACAGTGCCCACAACCAGCCCCCAAAGAAAGCTTCTTCCTAAACGCCAATAGGTAAAGAGGTTGGTTTGTGCCCCTGAAGCTTAACTGTTTAAACTCTTTCCAAAATCTTGGTGTCTATTTTGTTTATTTTTTAATATTTAATTTTGGATATTCTTCTCATCCATATAAATGGCTAATTCCTTTTTGTATGATACGAAGCTCTGGCCTCTCACTCTTTACCTCACCCCAAGAACTCTGTTCTCTAGGGCCTTTCCTACACTATTTTTTTCCCCTTTCTTTTAGTCTCTAACCACTGTCAAGATAAGATACTTCATTATTTGGAGCGTTCTGTCACTGAAATTAATATCCATTAAAGCAGAAACATCAGGTCAAAGGTTTGTTCTCCTGCCACATTTGATGCATACTATTAGTGAACGCTACCACTCACATTCCATACTACTCGTTGGGATCAATAGGACAATCTGAAGAGGTGAAATGTCTTTAAAATCATCATGATATGATGTAAGCAATACAGTCTGCCATAAAGGCACTGTACACAGCTCAGTTGCTGGATACAGAGTTCAGCTCTGTCCACAGTGGTAATGCCACAGTAACTCTATACCCTTTTGACTTCAAAAAAGTAGAGAGAACATTGTCTGAACCACTTTCTTCAAAGGTCAAGAGAGTGCTCATTGATGGGCAGTAGCTAGTTGGGAAGGGATCCTCTAAAAGTCTCCAGATCTGATCTCCAATTAGCTCTATACGACAATCACCACTTACCATACGGGAAAAAGAGTAGGGCGACTCTCAGAAAAGAGGAACTCACTGCAATCAAGCTTTGTGTTTCCATTAAATTCCTCCCTCCCCACATGTTAATACAGTGCTAGGGTTCCACTGTCATAAAACAGTGAAATTAAAACCCCTCTGTAAGATAGAGGGAAATTATCTGAAATCTAGAAAGATGATTTAAACATAAAAGTTTATGCATCAGATATGTTCTGTAAAGTTTCTGTAATCAATTGATACCAAATGTTTCTTGAAGGTGCTGCCAGGTATGCTAAATTTACTCTGTTAGCGGAGACATCAAAAAGTTACAGTACTCAGCAATAAAATGCTGATTTGTTAGCTTGACATTATTTAATCAAATTTGAAATTAATTTAAGCATTCCTTCAGCATTTAGGAAGCTCGAAAGTTACTGAGTTTAAGATAAAATGGCAACGACTGCTGCAAGGATGAATTATGTTTTGTGCATTTTTTTATTTAATTATTCAAATATGAATTCAGTAATATTGTCACTGTAAGAGACATCTGTTAAATTCTTGTGTTACTGTTCAGCAATGTCAGTTTGGTCATATTACTGAGTGCTACTTTAACAAGTGATTTAAAATGTTACTTTTACCATATACTGTATATCTGCAGGATGTTTTGTTTAAATTATAGGGGTTTTTTGTTGTTAAAATCAGTTTTCCCCGTTGCAATCCAATTCTGAACATTTTTATGTATTTATAGTAAGGATACTTAATTGCTGTCAATGTGTCAAACAATTTTGATAAAAAAAACAAAAGCAGATTTCATAGAGCACTATATATAAGGAATTGTGGATAGTCACTGATATTATGCTTTAAAGTCTGTGACCAAACAGGGAAAAGCAGGTTCTCTCCTAGACAGGAGAAAAGGTAGCTCTCTCCCTGCCTTCAATGTAAATTAAGGCAGCAGGGAATCAAAACAATAGATGCTCCATTTGCATATGAATCAGCAGGAAGATGGGAGGTCAACAGGAAGGGAAAAACAGCAGGAATCCTTCCTGCCTCTTGTAACAGGGTCAGTGAACTTTGGGAGATATAAGCAGAAACAAAAAGCCTTGTGGGAGTCAAAGGGCCAGGGCTCTTGGAATCACAGAACATTGTATCCTTCATCCGAGGCGGCTGAGGTCTCTGGGAACTGAATACAAGTGAGAAATCTTCTTAGACAAAGATTGTAACTTGCTGAAATTAAGTTTTAATCTCAGAAATGTATTTTTACTTGTTTGTATGTACTTATTTTTATCTTTGTAAATGTTTGTATGTACTTATTTTTATCTTTTGACTCATTGTACTTGGTATCATTTAAACCTATGACTATTTAATAAACTTGTTTTATTTTTAAAATAAATTAAACCAATTCAATGCCGTGAATGAAATAAGAGTGTTTGTCACAGTCTAATTAAATTAATGAGCTGCAGCATATCGTCTCTTTAAAGGAACAATGAACTTAAGGTTCTGTAAGTGTTCAGGGAGAGGGCGGAACAGTGCAAGGCAGACAGTTTTGGGGAAGTTCAGGACTCTGTGTGTGTGGGTGGCAAGTGTTGGGGTTACACTGCAACAAAACCAACTGAGTCATGGAAGCCAGAGGGTGACCTGCACGCTTGTAGGTTGGCTGCTGGTGTCAGGGTTGTCAGTCACAGCAGCACAGCACTGAAGGCACCCAGAATTGCAGGGCAGACAGTGACACAAACCCTTTTTGGTCTGGGCTGAACCCCAAGGTATCAAAAACTCCTTTGAAAACTCCAACCAAATTCTGACAGTGCACAAAAAGAAGGAGAATTCCGCTCAACATCTCTTAGCTGTGTTGGCTCTGCAGGACTAAAACGGAATAAAAGTGGTAAATGTGCATTTTTACGATGAAGTAAACAGATATAACTCAATACATACAGGGAGAAAATCTGATGTCTAAGATGTTGCTATTTTTATATAGTATCTTTACAGAGCAAAAATGACATTGATTTCAGTTGCATATTGAAACTTATTTGGAAGTTAAATAAGCTACCCCTTTCCATAATTTTTTCTGCTCTCCATTGCATTAAATGCAAGATGTAGGCACATTCAAGATGTACCAGATGTACATTTGCAAAACGCTGACTTAAACAATCTAGGTATGTTAGAACTAGGATTACTGCTATAAATGATGTTAAAACAGAATAGATCATATTTATTTGTATATGGAAATAGCTAACTATTCCAACCGTCTTTTATACACAACACACTGCTGCAATGTTAATCCTTAATTGTTTGTATGTTTCCATATCTCAAAGTCTGCCAGCTCACAACTCAGTTAACCCTGTTTACAGATCAATGACTGGCAGCAGCATGCGATGGATCTGCAAATTTTGGGTGATATTTATTCCACTGTTCCAAGTTCTTTATTCTTCCTGAAAAAACACAAATCTGAATCATACAGAAAAGTACCAAATACTAATCCCCTACCTGAACAACAAAGAAAATGCACAAAGGAAAGCCTAAATGCCTGATGTTGAGGAATGGAAAATATTTTAATAATGACTGAGAAGATTGAGATCAATGGAGTAGAAATGAAAACGTATGTTTAAGCATGTAAAATCTGATTCAATTAATCCAGAGCTATATAGTAGTCCTTCTGCCAAAAAAATGATATCTTGTGGAAAGATGAGATATTGTCCAAAAAGAAATAGCAATTCTATAAGTAAAACGAGATCACAATCAAGTCAACAAGCTACTAGCCATTAAGATCTCTCTCCTTTGTATCTGATCTACAATAGTCATTCATTTTTATCAATTCATTTGTTTTTTCATTACCTAACCTATTATGAGATTGCAACCATATCAATCTGAATGCTGTTCAAATTATGCTTGCTTGATGATGAGCTGGCTGGACAGCCAATTTTTCACCATTTTGAAGTAATGAATTGTGAGAACTTAATCTACAAACAAATGTAGGGTGGGTATCTGGATCTTCAATTTTAAATCCTAAAAGGCATACAATTAGGATTATGTTCCATGAGCAATATTTCAGCCTTCTTCCTGATATGGGTTCAACCTGTGTGTCTGGATCAGTCATGATACCTAGATAAAAATCCCACACCTTCTTAAATAATTTCCAATTTGTCCTTACGTGTTCCGTTAATTTATTTTTAGTGTGGAAATCAGGTTTGGAGACTGAGTCAGCAATGTCAGTCTCTAGCTAGTAAATCCCTCCAAAGCCTCCTTTAACTGCTTTTGTAAATTTACAGCCTTTCTGTGGAGCAGTTATGTAAAAATGTGCTATATGCCCACATATGAGAAGCTTAGAATGACTGAACTTCAGATGTTTTCCTCTACTTCCACTTTAATTTCATCACATGAAAAAATGGCACAGACCTCCTTCCTGTGCTTTTCTCAGCATTCCTAGACATCATCTTTTGCAATTTGGCTGGTGTTCTGCTTTCTTTTCAGATGTAAAATTAATAGCATTAAGTGGGATTTTATTCTTCCCTTTACAGATGATACTTGTAACCAATATCTGGTCATTTCTCATGTTCAACCAATCTTCTTGCCCTAGTATCTAATACAATTCTTTTTGTTCTTCCTTTGATTTTCTCCATTTCTTCTAACAGCATACCTGAAAAGAATGCATCAAGAGCGAAGTGCTTTGGTCATTTTTAAAAACTGCTCATCTTGTGCTACATCAAAGTCAATATTAGCATAAAAGAAAGCTGCAACTCTTTCTCTCAAGTTCATGTCTTTGTCCTCTAGCAGTTTAAAAACTGCTCAGAGGCCTAGAACAAAGACTTAAATGATCACTGCACCTACATTTTAATGATGGATCTAACTTATCACGAGTCTGTTCTTCCTTTCAATAAGTTTTATTCAGTGGCACATTAGATCATGAAGAATCCAACACAATTATTTTCTGTACTCTTCAGAGGAGTATTTTTTTCAACCCTGACCATATTTACTTTGCACTTCAGTTCATCCAGTTGCTTTTTTCCTACCCCTTTAGACTTGTGGAGTCAGAAAAAAAAATGTATTGTCTTACGTAATTACCTTAGGTAATTAAATACATTTATATTAATTAGCAGCTTTCAAATGTCCTACATTAGAATGGAATAGCAAATACCAGTGACTTCAACACTTTGAAGACTGAAAAACCCAACCAGTTTTATTCAATAAGCATGTTCTCAAATGCCCTGGTTACCTCCAGAATTTTCTAGGTTCCAACAAACCGAGCGCTCTGCCACCAACCCCCCACTCTCAATCAAAAAGAGATCACTTAACCCAGTACTCACCCATCTCTGCCTAATTAGTGGGCTCCACATTCCCCTTTCCCTCTGTGTTTCTAGATAATTCTATAACTTGTTTCCTAATAAGCACCATAACCTTGATGCTCTCATCATATCTCCCTTCAACTTTTTAGAATTGCACAAGTTTTTATTTACAGAAAAATTTCTAAACTTCTCAAATAAAAAAACTTTCCCAATATATCTTAATTTCTTGTAAATACTTCAGAATGATATATAAAGAAAGCAACTGTGTGTGTTTTTTCCCCAGAAATCAAACAAAAATGATTATAGGTTGGGGTTTTTTTTAAAATGGCCCTTGTAACTACTGATGTGAAATCATATCCAATTCTCTAAAGCTGAAAGGAGGCTAAGGCAGACTCTAGATCACATTCTCTTCACTGAAGCAGCAGCTAGCACAGTGCTCAGCATTTAGTAAAGAGCGTCACTCCACTATTATAGTGTAGAAAATGCAGCTCATTGACTCAAATATATATTGAAAATAATCTGGAATCCATTTTAAATATCAAAGTAAGTAACAATTTGAGATCCTATAAAAGGTATGTTAAATTAACTTAAAGTTACAGTAACAGTCATAAAATAAACATCCCTTAATAAAATCCACCATTAAAAGACAAGGAGTCTTCTGACTGAAACCCTATATTTAAGGATGAGTTCTTAGCTGAAACCAAGTTTCTAACCTGGACTTCACTCCTAAACTAAAATGAACACCCAGGATTAAAATGCTGGAGCAAGACTGGAGCAAGCTTCTGAGCTAAATTTAACTACCAGGCTGAAGTAAGATCCCAGGGCTGGAGACCAGTTTTTTAGTCCCTTAGCTCCGCACTTTACTGGTTTTTGCTAATCAGCTCTTTCCATACGATTTCAATAGGAAACTGCAGCACTGACATCTAACGGATTGCATTGTGAAAACTGTATAAATACCACCATTTACAAGCCCACTCCCATGACTCAAAACAGAATCCAACCACCAGCAACAAATACATTAAGTTAATCCTTTCACTGATCTACTATGCCCTGGGTTTCCACATTCTGCAACTTAATTCTTCACAGGGAGAGTTCCCCCTTGATTTTGTAAGAGCTAGTCTACTAGAAGTGCTACCTTGGTGCAGCTGTGCCGCTGTAGCGCATCTGGTGAAGATGCTCTATGCTGACGGGAGAGAGCTCTCATCAGCATAATAAATCCACCCCCATGAGAGGCAGTAGCTATGTCGACAGGAGAAGCTCTTCCACCAACATAGCATTGTCCACACCGGTGCTTTCCTCAGTGCAACCTGTGTGTCTCAGAGAAGAGGTTTTTTTCCACACCCTTAAGTAATGTAACTTATACCGACAAAAGTGCTAGTGTAGACATCGCCTTATTCATACTCCTGAGCAATGTAAGTTATACCAAAGTAAGTGGTAGTGTAGACCTGAACTTAACCCAATGGTGGGCAACCTGTGGCCCGCAGGCCGTACACGGCCTGTCGGGGTAATCCGCTAGTGAGCCGCGAGACAGTTTGTTTACATCAACTGTTCACAGGAACAGCCGCCCGCAGCTCCTGGTAGCCGCGGTTTGCCGTTCCCAGCCAATGGGAGCTGCAGGAAGTGGCGGCCAGTGAATTGAAAAATACGATTTCTTTTGTTTATCATTTTTACAGTGCAAATGTTTGTAATAAAAAATAATAATATAAAGTGAACACGGTATACTTTGTATTCTGTGTTGTAGAATAAATCAATATATTTGAAAATGTAGAAAAATATCCAAAAATATTTAATAAATTTCAACTGGCATTCTATTGTTTAACAGTGCAATTAATCACGATTAATTTTTTTTGAGTTAATCGTGATTAATCAACAGCCCTAAAAAAAGCAATAATTTCATCCCGATAACAAATTCTGACTGACATATGACAATGACCACCTTGCCATCTGTAATGCCCAATTAAGCTTACAGATCTTAACTTAAATTAGCAATAAAGAAATTCATATGTTATATGATATTGCTTTGATTTATGAATCCTCTAAGAATGCAGGTAAAGTCCTAAAATAATGTATTCTCAACCAAGTCACCCAGTAGAACACTGTACATTCTTTTCTCAGAAACACCATACATAATCAGTTCTCTGGTATTCCAGTGAAGCTGAAGAGTAAAAACAGTGATCTTAAAGATGAAGCCTAGACATTTAATCTTAGCACACATAATCTAAGCATATTTCTTGTAGTCTATGTAGCATAGGAAGTCTTCAGAAAAGGCTGCTTTAAGTGTAAGTTTTTTCCAAGCAATATCTAATCACTTTTACAGATCAGTTAAGAGGTCAGATTCAACAAGCAATCTGAAACGATACTACTATTTAAGCCAGGGGTTCTCAAACTGGGGGTCGGAATCCCTCGGGGTCACAAGGTTATTACAAGGGGGGACGTGAGTGGTCAGCTTCCACCCCAAACCATGCTTTGCCTCCAGCATTTATAGTAGTGTTAAATATGTAAAAAAGTGTTTTTAATTTATAAGAGGGGTTGCACACAGAGGCTTGCTATGTGAAAGGGGTCACCGGTACAAAAGTCTGAGAACCACTGATTTAGGCATTACAAAACACAGGATTCCCAGAAACTGCCTACTGGCAAAGAAGTGGGTTGTTCAGAGGTTTGATTTACTAGGGTAAATAAATGGGAAAATATTCTATTGCACTAGGAAGTTTGCTTGTTACAGTGTAAACCAGCAGTTCCCAACTGGGGGTCCGCGAGCTCTTTCGGGGGGGGACCCCGTAACTGAAACCAAGTGCCCCGAGTTCCAGCACCGAAGCCAGGAGCGGCATAGGGCTGAAGTCGGTGGCCCCCCCCTACCGCAGCCAGGAGCGGCGCGGGGCTGAAGCTGGCTGTTTTTATATGAAGGCTGGTGAATGGGGAGGAAAGGTTCTGCTGGCTGGGATCTGTTTTGAAGCCAGGTGTTAGGGGTGAGGAGATGAGGGAATACTGCCTGACAGCTGAGCCAGAGGTGTGGCTGTTGGGAAGAGATGGGAGTTGAAGGGAAAGAAGCTGTTCAACTCCTCCCCTAAGTTTCGCCACTGCCCAAATCATGCTCTGCTCCAGGAAAGTTCTGCTTTAAAAGATTAGGCTGATCACCGTAGGTGATTCCACATAAGTAATAGCATACCCATAAAACTCTCTCAGCTCCCTTGCTGCTTTGGTTACATACTTCTAAAAAAAAAAAAAAAAAAAAAAAAAAAAAAAAGACTACCCACCATAAACTGTATGCCAACAACAAAACATCAAAAGACAAGAAGGAAACTAGCTCAGAAGACAGAATTAGAAAGCAATGAATTTAAATACAAGTATATTACTATTTTTGGTTTGTTGCCTAACAGAGCAGAGCCCAAAAATGAGTAAGTTCTTGGTCAAATGTCTAGTCTATACTCCTAGGCAAGATGTATCATTTCCCCTCACGCTCCTCAATACTCCAGCAACCTTGTAAAGACAGTTACTACTACACATTTTACAGTGATTGTAGAAATAAGTGACCGGGAAGGAAAGGTTGCCAGGACATTAAAGCTTTTATAAATAAGTACGACACCTAGGTGACAACCTCATTCCACTCCATGAAATCTGAACATAGCTCAAGTTAAATTCTCTTTCAAGGATTAACTAGGCAAAAAAAAAAAGGGGGGGTCTTTAACATTTCATCCCAGTCATGTCTACTATCTATTCAGTAGTCATCTGCACCCAATTATAGCCTTGTAAACATGACTGGCATGTGACCTGGCTGCAGATGCAATCATGTAATCTCACACTCTAATCCTTTGAACAGGCTCTGGAACCAAGACTGGCTCAACTTCAAACTTGCCTGGAGTGCCACTATTAATTAGGTTGACTATTTAAGTAGTTTAAGTGATCTGGCTCCATTGACAATGGGAAAAATATAAAGAAGTTTTGTATGTGACATTTTTATTTATTTAACCACTCTATTTAATGATTACATTCAGTGTAACCGTAACAAAATTTCGTTTTCTCCAAAACTCATGCCAGATAAGTCTCTTTACCCTCCCTACCAAAAGGTGAAGGCAACGACAAACTTATGGAAATGTATCTATAAAAGTGTTTGCCGACTGGAACATCTTGAGACTCCAGCAACTGGATACAAACAATGTGGTTTCATGTGTACACATGTAGCAGCTTTTCTGTCATACCTACCACACCACCTAACCATGGTTATTAAGTGTATTCTGGGAAGCAATGCCATATGTCAAGGCATATGAGTATTTCTTTTCCAAGAGTCCCCAACCTGCCCTAAATTATCCATCTAGGATTAAAGGATGGCTTACACAACTCCATCTCCTGCCTCAATGATCACAGTGACCAGTTGTTGTGGAGACATTCCTAGCACTGCAGGTTGCTACATCCTCCGGATTCTGGAGTTTGCTGCTTAACAGCTTGGAAGCAGACTGGGCAGAGAGTTACACTATAAAGAACAGTCTCAATTGTAACCTGAAAACAAGGTAGAGGAACACACAGAATTGTGTCCATTTAAAATGCCAAACTAAATCACAAAGAAAGCAGACTTCCGGCAAAACAGAGCTCAGCCCACTGCTGGGAAAATACAGTAATGATCTAAACCAAGTGCAACTGGTCGAGACCCCAAAACGCAACTAATCACTTTTGACTGTATGTGTGGCATTAGCAACTACCTTACAATTGAAATTCACTCAGATGAGGAAGACTGTCCTTCTGGACATGAGTTGTCATAGCACTTTGGAGACTAGCCAAGAATGCAGACTACCACTTGAAAGCTTTGGCATGGGAAAGACAATGAGAGAAATAGTACTGCAACAAAGTAAATGTTACTGATTCATCATTAAAGTTAGCAATGCCAATCAAGTCATTGAGGGCCGTGAATGATGTGAAGACTTCTTAAAGTATGCTGGGGCTACTAATGGAATTCATGTCCCAATTCTTTGTTCATTTCCCCTCTCAATCTGCAGAGCTCTACAACCATAAAATAATGCTGTGGTGGATCACAGAAGGTGCTTCACTTGCTCACCTGTCATGATTCAGGATACCAGAATATGAAATAATTAGACAATGAGCAGGAAAGAGTAGATAAGGGTGCCACTGATGCAGTAAAACCAAGAAATGTGATATTTCTGTGCTAAATGCCTTGGGGACCTTAGCTTACATTCTGTTGCCTTGCAATACTACGATTATGAGATGCTAACAATTAGCAATTAAACTACTACCTCTCTAGTGTCAGAAAGGTGTTTGAGTGCATCCTGAGGGTCTATGTAGATGCCTATTGAAGCAAAATTATATTGACCTGACATATGTCTCTAGTCTTAGCTAAATCCTCCATAACATTTGTGAGCAGATGGAAAAATGCACAACCAACACCACAAAATGGGATATTGCCTATTATCCTAGGCAAATTACTACAATTGTTGGACACACTGTACGGTATGCATGATGAGGGATGCCACGTGCCATTATTTTTTTCATACCGACACTGCAGTAGTAGAGTGCAAAGAGGACACAGATCTCCATGTTTCTGTGCTTACGCTACATGATCTTTTATTCCTTTTATCTTTTTATAGATTAATCGGCTGTTATTTAATGACTGCTGTATGTAATAAAAGGATGATGACTGAAAAGTGTTTTCATGGATTCTATGCAGACAAATCATACTACAAAATAAGGTTGTTTTTCTTCATGAAACACTGATAAACAAGTTTTTCAAAACAGAGCCCATGTTGGAAATGGAAAAGAATGTTTAAAGCACAAACATGTTGTTTACTTACAGCTGAGATCACGTTCGGGGATAATTCTTGTTGTCCTCACAATACTCATAGAAAGCAGGGCTGCACTTCTGAGACAGGTAGGGTCCTTCATTTTAGAAGAAGGAAATGACTCACTGCCACTGAACTCATTATGACATTGATGGGAGATGGGGCTGGAGCAGTGTGGGGTCCCCATCTGTGGCCTGGGAGCAAGTTGTTTATTCGCACCACAAGAGTCATTGCCTTAAACTATTGATTCCACATCCTCTAAGAGGCATCCATCTTTTCCTGCATCTTCCTTTTTTTCCAATCTCTTCCCAGGCCTCTCTGTTCCTTTCATTTATGGCCACCAGACCAGGAGAGCGGACAATGTCATCCTCATGATCCATCAAGATCTAAATGGGATCCACAAATATCTTCTTTTATTGTTCTTCCTCTTCTGCCACAGAATATTAAAATCCTCTGAAGCTATCAAAGGGAATTTGCTACACACAGATTGTGCCTGGACAAGCATGACCTAAGAAGTGCTAGGAACAGATGCATACTCAGGTTGCCCAATATACTGGGATGTTAAGGGAAAAAAGTTGGGAGCATTTCACTAACAATATAATATCAGCTTCAAAACTGATACTCCTTTCTATGGGCCTTTTATCCCCTGATAAGAATCATGACCATGGCATATGTCTGTCCCCCTCAAAGATAGCCATTTTAAAAAGTCAACTGTATTTTTTTATTTCACTTTTTTGAAGTAACAGAAGGAGGTTTAAAATCACCAATACTAGCCTTGCATCAAGCAAGGCCTTTAGACAATGGCATTTTAAAGTTAATCATTTCAAATCTACTAAATAAGTAAGATACTAACAACATTTTCCCTTTGTTACTAATGAATGTTTCTCTGAGCACCTATGATCTCCCACCAGGCAAAGAGCGATCCCCACCTCTATGCTGTGGGACCAAATTTATAATAAAAAATAAGCTTCATTGCAATTTAACAGCCCAGATAATCCATTTGGGTTCAGAAAGACCATGTGTTGTTGCTGTCAGAAGATTTCTGCAGGGCCTCAAAAAAGATGCAAGCTAGGATAAATTTCTACATCAACCAGACAGCGAAGGAATAAAGGACTCCCCAGCAACAATATACTACCACAGAGATTGGCAACCTTTGGCACGTGGCCCGTCATGGAAACCCAGTGGCAAGCCGGGCCGGTTTATTTATCGGCAGCGTCTGCAGGTCCGGCCAATTGCAGCTCCCACTGGCTGTGGTTTGCTGTTCCAGGCCAATGGGGGCTGCGGGAAGACACATTCCTCGGCCCGCGCCACTTCCCGCAGCCCCCATTGACCTGGAATGGCAAACCGCGGCCAGGGGAGCTGCGATCGGCTAAACTTGCGGACGCCGCAGGTAAGTATACTGGCCCAGCCTGCCAGAGGATTTCCCTAACAGGCCGCATGCTAAAGGTTGCCGATTCCCGTACTACCATATAAACCAAATGCCAGAAGCCAGAAAGTTGTATGGCAATCCGGTGCGAACTGGCTTACTTGCTGGTACACACAACCTATAGCTATTGAGTAAGCAATTCATGTAATATATGATGTGGCTGGAAAAAAGAACCCCGAAGTTAACCAGGCACACTGTCAGCTTTGCCAGCTTTCAGGAACACCACAATTTTGGCCCGTTATATGCAATCTCACCGTGATGCAGATTTCACCTGTCACATTACTGGAGAACAGAACAGGAAAGTTTACAATGCTATGCAGTTTAGCAGAAGATGTACTGAACTGCAATCCCATAGAACATGAGTTCTAGTCTCAGCTCTTCCACAGGCAACTGTTACTGTTTTTGTTCTTAACGACTCTTAAAATGAGCCATGGTTTCATCCCTTGGGAAGGGGGCAGATAATGAACAATGGTTTCATGAAGCGATGGGGAAGGGGACTATGCACTAATTTTCCAGTAAGGTAAGGGAACTTGCACAATGTCACGTCAGATGGTGCTAGGAGTAGAGAATACAGAACCTAAGTCCATAATAGAACAGAAGCAACTCTTTCATTTTGCCTATAGTCTTTCAGATGAAATGTTTCAAATTGGGTACTTCTGTAATCCACAGTAACACAGCGTAGATCATACAGCTATAAGGTTCATGACTCTGCTGTTACTTCCATGCTAAGATACCTGGCTGTTTAGGTCAAGTGGTGGAGGCACCTACTTTTACTTCTGGGGATTCAGTCCCCCAAATTACACAAGCAGAGATGGTGTATTACTCCTGAGGGAATTCTGCACCATTGTGCACACGCAGAATTCATGTGTCCCATGGATTTTTTTTATTCTCCACAGAAAATATATTCTGCGAGAGATGCTCTACAGTTACACCTTCCACCCACCAGGGGCTACTGTGACACCAGAACACAGGCAGCCGACTCACTGGCTGCAGTCAGCCAGCAGCCGATAGGGAGAGAGCAGAGGCTGCATTCCTCACAACACCCAGCCTGCAGGGCCAAGTGCTGTGGCAACGGGTTATGTGGGATGGAGTGAAAAGAGAGTGGGGTACATGGGGCTGCTGGGTGGGGTGTCACAGACTGGGGGTGCAGGGACACATGGGGACAAGGAGAGGAGGGGTGACTGAGTGGGGGTGCTGGGACACAGGGAAAGGAGGAGTGGCTGAGTGGGGGTGCTAGGGCACGTGGGGACGGGGGCAGATGTGCCTGACTGACTGGGAGATGCTAGGGGTCATCTGCCAGGGTCTGCAAGGGTAGGCTTCCCAACTCCCTAACAATCCCTCCCCTCCCCAAAAATTGTTCCATACTTCTCCCACCCACACACAACAACCCTCCAGGTTCACTCCCAGGCTCCTTCCCAGCAATGACTTCCGTCTCCCTCAGCTCCTCAGTTACCCTGACTCCCCCAAGGCTTTGCACTGCTTCTGAGGGGTTAGGGAAATACATTTCTGTATTGTACTTTTAATGAATTACTACTCAAAGTTCTGTATTAATATGCCTAATAAGGAATCTATTTGTCATACAACATTTCCTGAATCTTTTTTGTTGTCTGTATTATTAGACATACTTCTTGACAGGTATTTTGAAATAAATTACCAAAATAATTAAAACTGGCATGATTATATTGTGTTATTTTGACAAATAATATATGCAGTCAATACTACCTCTATTAGCAGAACTGCTTACTATCTTAAGATGCTCAGATACTATGGTGAAGGAGAACTTGTAAAAACCTATTATTTATAGGTTTATTATAATTGTTTTTATTTAAAACCTATAAAGTTTCATTTCCCCCCACTACTGGAAGTTTAACCTAAATTAATGTGTTGGCTTTGCCTGCCCTCTTATAGATGCAGAAGACTCTACTTGTTCCATGGCACCAGCAAAGCATAGCATTTCAGAGCCCAGAGACCAACTTATTTCCTCTGGAGTTATTTGTGTAGCTCGTCACAAAGAAAACACTAAAAGCAACAGCAGTAAGTGGACAGATTAAGAGTCTCCTACTTCTGAAATGGATACTATGAAAATCCTTTCATTGAGAGAATGGCAATTTTTCTGTATTTTATAAACAAATGTTACTTATAGCATCCTTAGAAGTCGTCTTATAGCAAAAGACACATCAAGCCTTTCCATTATAACTTATCAAAAGTTTATATATAATCTCTGCCATATATAACAACTCTGGATTGAAACTTGGCAATATTTCAGTCCAGAAGCAATTAAAAACGAAATCTAAAAACCAAGAGTAGAATTAGCAGGTCAATACTCTGACTGCACTGAGTATTTCTATATAGCTTAATATATTTCTATTTAATTAAAATTGCAGGTACAAAGGAGCACTATAGTATAGATGACAATCATTAAATATGAAGGGATCTCAACACTACTAAGTAAAACATCAATCAGCACATTTTTATTAAGGAGGCAATCAAATACTTGAAGATATCAACAGATCTGTGCTAGAGGAGCTGTTAATTGATACGCATTTCAGTTTAGAATATGAATACAAGTGGGAGAATGGACATATCCCTAAGGAAATTTATAACACAGTTCAGGCAGCATCCTCAATAGTAAGGCTGCCCAACACTTTGTTATAAGACCCTATTTTCAGATACTTATCCTTTTGCCAAATTATTATGCTAGAATTTTCCATGCTGGATGTATGCCTTAGTCAACTTCACTTTTTGGGGGGTAAGTTTCACCTTTAAAAAAAAAAAAAAACAAAAAAAAACAGCCATATACAGGAACAAGATTAGGGAAAAAATAAGTTTTGCTTGTGTTAAAAAACCAATTGTTTCACTGAGAAACTATTGCCTCCAGGCTTTGGATCAAGGGCTTGAAATTTGGTTGGGGTGGGGAGGGAGTGTCACCCTGGTGTTAGAGCTGCACCCTTTGTAGTCCCCATGAATGTTCACCTAAATTTCACCAAATTAAGAGTCTCTAAAATAAGTCAATCAATCACAGCTTGCACACACTCATTAGAGGCTTACCAGAGTTTGGAAGCTAAACTCTCTGAAGATCTCATTTGCAATCAGCATGCTCCATTCCCTTAGAGCTGCTTTGTGCCAACTGGACTGCACATATGTCATTCCCACAGAGTGACTGAGCATGCTCCATACTAGCAATGCAAATGATGAGCAGGAGTTTCCCTGCAATTGCTCCTTCTGGTTTCTGTAGTACCGGGCACAGGCATTAAGAGCTGGGAGACCATCTCCTCTCCTTTCAGTGCCTCTGCTTGCTGGCACCAAGGCAGCACAGAAGAGAAGGAAGAAGCAACCACACTGGAATATGGAGTGCTGAGGAAAGTGGGGAGGGATCAGGGCATAAGATGTGGAGAAGAAGGGAACTAGAGAGGAGCACAAGGAACAGAAGAATCTAACCACTAGAGCACATTCCTTTCCAGAACCTAGAACTGAATCGGAGTCTCTACATTCGTCTGCTATGACGAAAAGCTGTGTAACCCAAAATGTGTCACACCCCTCTCTAACAGCTTGTCCACATATAGAACAACAGCCTATTAATGTTACCAGTTATTCAATTAGCTCAAAGTGGTAGAGGTCTATGCTGTGGATGTAAAGGCCCAAACCCTGAAGACGACCTAAGCTGGGGTCAATGTGGTTCCACATCACAGAATTTCTGTGGAGGGTTTTAAAGTTTTTTTAATTCAGAAATTATATAAAAACATGTTAGAAGAACATTAAGGTTGTAAAGTAAGCACTTAAAAGATAGCAAATGCCAAAATTAGGGCTATGCAATTTTTATTTGACTCTTGTACATGCATTATGATACAGACTATCACCTGATCACATACTTTTCCCCCCCAGGACCCCTGCATTATTCAATGAATGGGTAGTTATTCAATGTATAATTTTATCCTCTATTCACTGTGTGGCCGTATACCTTATTTACCACACACACATATCCTCAAACCCTGCACCGAATACAAATATATTAATTTCTATGTTTCTATGGTACTCTGACCACAGTATCATTAAAGAAACATTAAAGAATTTAGCTTCACAACACCCAGTTGTAACTGGTGGTGAGATCTCCATTTTACATATTGGGAAACTAAGGAACAGAGATTAAGATAAAAAGCATCCACTGATTTTGCGTACCTAACTTCACATACCACAGGACTGATTTTCAGAGTACTTAGAATATGTATAGCACTAGCCGCATGGCTTTCCTCTTGACAACTGAAAGGCCTGCAGCTAGCAACCCGGATTACTGAAGAGGCACACCTGAAAGATCAAGTGATTCCATTGTAAGAGCAGCAGAAAGCTGCAGAGAAGGGGTGGGGAGAACAGGAAACTGCAGGGAGTGAGAAAGACTCCTCCAGGGGAATTTGGAAGTCAGAGCCAGAAGGCTGAGCTCCAGCCAGATAAACCCTGGGAGCGGCAGCTAAATTGGAACCCAGCTCTGGGAAGGGGGCTGAGGACTCCCTACCTAAGGGGAAAGACACTGAAATGGGGGGTGAGGCCAGGAGAGCCAGACTATGTAAGGACTACATAAACTGGACACCAGGAAGGGAATGTTTTGAATTACCTTTGGACTGGGTGTGTAACAGTATAAGCAGCCCCTTGAGGAAACTGAGGCAGCCTGCCTGTAGAGTAACCCCAGGCACATGGGAAGTGGATTCCCTGATACAAGCACACATGTTCAAAGCACAGTTTCAGTTGGCTTCAGTTGCAATCACGAGCACTCAGCATTTCTGCAGATCTGATACCAGATGTCTCAGGTTGGGCACCCAGAAAATGAGAAATGTGGACTTAGTGGCAAACTGAAAACATTTTGGTTTAAGTGGCTTGCTTAGCTTCACACACAAGAACTCTGTCGCAGAGGCAGGGACAGAATCTAATTCTCTAGCATGGCATTTAACTGCAACAAATGAGGCCACAGTCTTCATGACAACAGTTTCCTTCAATATGCAACCTCCATTAATTCCCTGAGTACAGTCCATCCTTTGTGCTGAATAAGGCATAGGTGCTATGAGAAAAATAGGATAGAACTTGAAGTTTTAGGGTCCACCCAGACCAGGAAGGCAGTCTCTCACTGCCTGCCCTACTGTAACTTTGGGTCCTGACACCAATCACCAGCCTACAAGAATAAGGCCTCATCCTGGTTCTCATCAAACTTTGCAGGCTGACATCAACACTGATTCAAGTTCCAGGTCTCCCCAAATTCATCCTCTCCAAGTTCTTAATTAACAGACACTTGGACTATTCTCCTCTTGTTCATCACTCCCAAAGTCCTGAAACTAGCCCCCCAGTTATCATATCACTTTTGAACATAAAATCCACAAAGTTTACACACCAGAGATCTGCTTGGGATGAAAACAAACAAAAAAGCTTATTTAATAGAGAAATCACATATTCAAAGATGAAATAGTAAGTGGAACGTAAGCTTACACAGAAAACAAACAAAAATGCAACCTCAGACTTTACATGATCATTTTAGAAGAGGGATTTTATCTAATATGGGTTCCCCACTGACTTAAAACAGTTTCTCAGCATACCCCCTTGGCTGTAGCAGCGATCCTGCCTCAAGACTATACCCCAAGTTCTGGATGTTCTTCAGTTCAAACCTTTTCCATTTTAAAAGATTTTACTCCTGGGGGAATTCTGTGCCACTGAGCAATTCAGAATTTTGCAAAAATTAATGTTGCGTACACAGAATAGGGTGACCAGACATCCCGATAAAATCGGGACTGTCACGATATTTGGTTGTTTGTCCCACGTCCTGACCGATGTACGGCATTTGTCCTGATATTTTGCTTCAGCAGCACTGGCTTTTTTTTTTGCTTGGGGTGGCAAAAAACCTAGAGCCGGCCCTGGAAGAGCCTGTGGCTGCCCCCTCCAATATTTTGTTCTTGTCATCTGGTCACCTTACACAGAATTTCCTCTACCCCCCCACCCCCACAACATGGGCTGCAGAGATGTTGGCCGCAACTAGGGGCCGGTGGACCTGGCAGAGCACAGCTCATAAATAGGAGACAATGCCAGCGGGAAGGAGAGAGAGGGGGAACTGGAGGGTTCCCATCAGCTGCAGTTCCTGGCATTCCCTGAAGGAAGGAAGTGGCAGCATACAGTAAACTCCATGCAAGCCCAGGACCCAGCATCAGAGTGCTTCTCCCTCTGAATCCCTGGCCTCTGGGGCATAGAGGGTGAGAGTGTCTTGGCAGGGGGAGGGGTCCCACAGCTGGGCTCTGGGAGTGGAGGGGAGGGGGCAGAGAAGCAGGAACTGGGTTGTTTACCTCTACTCCTGGGGAGATTTTTGTGTGGGTCTATCATTAGACATATTTGCTGACAGGTATTTTTAAATAAATTACCAAAATAATTGAAAAAATGGCATGGTTATATACTGTTATTTTGACAAATAAAATTTTCAGAATTTTGCAAAATTTTAAAATATTGTGAACAGAATTTTTATTTTTTTGGCACAAAATTCCCCCAGGAGTAACGTTTGTATATTTCTTTCCTTTAGTCACTATAGATATTCAAAGGGTGTGGGGGGAGAGGGGGGAAAGGGGTGAAATGATCCCTCCTTTCTTAGTTTTTGAATACTGTGGTTTTCTTTTCATTTTCAAGCTCTTCCCATTTGCTTTGATGGTTTCTTATTGTTTTTTCCTGGGCTGTCAATGGCTAAGTGCTTGAAGCCATGTCTTAATTTCTAAGTGCTTGACTTTGCAACTTTAACTTTTTCAATGTAGATTTGAATACAATATGAAAACCAGATTTGCCTTTTAACATCTGCAGTTGCCATCACTATGTTGTATTAGATAGATAGCAAACAGAATTTAAACAATTAAGGATACACTTTGTTAATTATCATGATACAATGGTAACAACTCTGCACTGTGTTGTGAAAATATCAATTTTTTGTGGTCGTACACACTTCAATTCCATACAATGAGACTAATGGGGATTTTAAAGAATCAAGACTTTGAATTTCACATTTTCTATATAACATACTTCCAATTTTTTGTAATTTGTTTAACTCTTGGGTTTACAAACTAGAATATACTTACAAAGTTACAGTGATTGTTATTATAGAGTCATCTCACGAAAGGTTGACTTTTTAGTTTTGATGTATTGAAGCATCTGTCAGAAAATGCAACAGTTTTGCCAACACCTAAGTAAAAGAATCAATGACTAATTAGATGTGCAAGTGGGGCTAGTTTGTAAAATGTTAGTTTTATTAATAAAGAACACAGTCACTTAAATAAAACACTTAGTGAATGTTTGAGAGCTAAAAGACATCTAAAGTTTTGATGGCTCACCATCATTCATTCCTCTGAGTTTTTGGAGGACATATAAAATGCTTTTTGAACACTATATATATATACACACACACACACACACACACACAGACCGAAGTAGACTGATTCAATACAGGAACCAGTCAATAACAGTTACACTTCATTTCCTAAAACAAGTATATTTCCACCATACAATATTAATTCTTTATTTAAAAAAATATACGTTAAACATTCCATTATTAATGGATAGTTAAAAATTAAATGTCTTCTCCTTAGCTTTATTCTTTTTTCCCTCTTCTCCATCATAGTACAATCAATATTTTAAGAGTGCCTACACCCTTTTATATACTTAAAATGTGAATTTAATTCCTTGAATTTGTATGGTCAATTTTAGTTACTTATGTGTGCAAGTTAGATATGCAATTGCAGAAAGATTCGGAACCTGCAACTGCATAGATGGCCGGATTTTAAAATATTTTGCCCCAAGTGTAAGCTTAATATAATAGGGAAAGGTATCCAAAATTATCTAAAAAAATATTTTTTTTTTAGAATAATAGGATCCACAGATCCACTACAATAGGATTGCAGCCCTGGAGCAAAACCAGCTCCGTCAGGCACTGGCAACGGAAGACTGCACCACCTCCTTAAGTTCCTTCTACTTGAGACAACTTCCATAGCCAGGATAATTCAAATCTACTTTCCGAAATTACAGATTGTGTTAAATATACTCAGGGGTGGGGAAGGATACAAAAATTTCTCTTACTGCAGAGCATGATAAATTCCACCTATTGACAATAAACCTTAATCCTTGGATATCAATTTCTATTTCTATTCTGGATGATCCATTTGTCTCCTGAGTGGGCCAGATCTCTGAGCCTTGCTACCTGAAAAAGGAAATTTCTACATAAGCATGGATAAGTTTTCCTATTCTTCATGCTAAAGTCCACAGATCTGTTGCAACAGGATTTGCATAGCAGTGTTCCTCCAGGGCAGAAGGCAGGATCATCATGTAAATATGGACATCCAAAACAAGGTATAGTACATACAATTATCTACTCCTGCTCAGGAGTGGAGAAGACTTCTTCCAGAAGTAAAAGGGAATTGGCTGACATTGGTCATCCTATGTGCAAAATCTGGTGAACTATCTAGCAAATCTCAATACAGAAGACATGACTACTCTGCCCTGAGACTTTCAGTGATCTCAAGGACTAGACTTTGATGCTTAACCAAAGAAGGAATACTTCTTGGGAAGGAACGTTGGTGACAGTTGAAAAGATTATCTGTCTGAATTAAAAGTACAATATTTGGGTCTCATTAGATAAAGTTCCCAACTTCAAATAAAAACCTAATCTGATAGAAGGTAATAGCCATATGGAGGCCTTCTCTAATGGATAGGAAGTATAATGCATTTTATCTCGGTAGTGCTGTAAGGAACAGAATGAGGTTCCAAGGTCATACCCTATGTCTTTTTCAAGGTTTATGCACTAAGGAAGAATTTAATGTTGGGATATGTACAAAACTTCCCCTTCTTGAACATGTTGAGAACATTATGCTACACAGACTTAACCTTTTTGCTTGGACACTTATAAATCCACAATAGAGCCTTCCTAGGAGAACTCTACGGAAGTTATACTATGGACTTTGCACCAGCCCACAGAATAAATTTTATCTGTACTTCTCCACTGGGGTCCATAAAGCAAAAAAAATCTCTTCCTCCAAGTATTCATTTTAAAACCTGTCTGCTCCCAGATGGAGGACAGGTCTTGCAATATGTTAATTTGCTAGGTTAATCATACCTGAGAGCCAAAGTCTCTTCAGCAAGAAAGACATGAACACTCTCGCTGCTGCTCTTTGTATTATTCTGCAGAGGGGTGGAAAAGGAAAGACGACAGAGATCTCTCCCAGTTTTGCAAGATGTCGTTCACCACCTCATATCCGAGTTCCTTACACATAGTGAGATCTCAGAGCACTTGATTTAGGATTTCCAGATTCAAAGAGTTCCGTCAACAGCCCACCAAATTGGATTATGATGACATTTCTGGGTGCAGCAGCCACTCTGTTAATATGACTTCCGCCATTTAAATCTTGGTGTTCATCTCTTCCTCAGTGGGCAGTGCATGTTGACAGAGGTTGAAGTTTTGTTCTATACTAGACAAAATTTCAAGTTGAGGTCTTATCACAGACTTCCCAGGTATTATGAAAACGCCATCAGAAATATTGTCTATTATGACTGAAGAAGGAGCAGAGAGCCCTGAGACCTCAATGAATCACTGTGTCCCAGCAGGTGGATACTGTGTTCTCTCTTTCTGGTACCTGAACTGAATTAGAAAGACCCCTTAAAAGAAAAATCTGATTTTCTTCATTCACTAGCTGTGGGAGTAGAGAATACAGAACCCCAGCTAGATCCCTGCCACTGGATGAGATAGGGAGGAAATACCCAGATTTACTGGATAGGTATCATATGAACTATCACTGAAGCATGCTTGTGTATCAGATCAAAATTTTAAATAGGCTCTAATAAGAATTTGATTTTTGTTTTTGTGACATCTCTTGTTAACATTCTTCTGACAGGAGACCTTGTATTTGATAGTATTCTTCGTCAGCCCAGGCCTATGCCTGGGTTTCTTGGTACTATATCTGTGTTTGTCGTGAATTCAAGATATTCCAGATCATTGTGTCTTTGCTTCAAGCTTTCTCGCTGTACAGAAACCTTGAACTGAAAAATTGTCTGGGGAGAGAAATGAATTTTCTTCTCTCCTAAAGCCAATATTATTGCTACCATGATACTGGAGAGACCCCCTTGAATGACAGCCAAGATCAAATGGTAAGGATTGAAACTAGGAATGGAAAAAGGCTCCTGTTCACTTGCAAACATAAGAATGGTCTGAAAGTGTTAAAATAGGAATGCTTTGAAGACAAACCGCTACTAGGGACTTTAGAGGTTTCACATAGGGCCTTGCTCAGCTTTTCCCTGATTCTCTGAGGGTAGAAATAGGATGGGAAGTGGATTGCATTGCTCCAATCTGAAGTACACAAGGGATGAGAACATTAACATTGTGGCCTTTCCCTGGGTTGCTGAAACTTGGAACGGAACAAAAAACTGTTCCTGAAATCCTTGCATGGCTCTTTTGGGTACCCCCTCCGGACAATGTCCAGTTACCTGATTTGAGCAAAAACAAAGGTAGCCTTTTTCTTCCCAAACTGGCACGAATCAGGGGGTCTATCTCCAGATAGAGCTTGTTAGGAAACCCTCAGATAGCGCTGAGGCAACAGAAATTCTATACTGAACCTGCACTTGTTCTAACTACCACTTGCTAAGAGGTATTTTCTCCTGCTGTACCTCATGAACTGCTTCAACTTGCCATATAACCTTTATTTCTTTCTACTATGTCTGGCAGGAGTTGGGATTGTAAAGCAATACTCCAATGACTCTGAATAGTCTCAGCTTTCCCTAAAGTTTCTCATTGTAACAGGTAACTGATTTTTCCGAGTGCTGATGCCAAGGAGGACCAAACCCTCCTAATGTCTGCATGAAACAGATCTGAATCCTACTTTTTTTCTTCACTCCAGGGAGAAGGAAGCCCTTGAGGCCATGTGATCTTTAGGTGGCACTGAGCCTTGCAGCACTGGCCACCCCCTCGCTTGAGAAAACATACCGGGGCACGCAGGGTGTCACATGACCGTTTAGATTTGTTTATTTTTGTTGGCATGGTTCATGAGCTTTCATGCCCAAATGAGGGGGCTGAGATGCTGTCTGTCTGGATTTGGTTGCCTGTGAAAGGCCACTGTTTCAGGTAAAATTCTCCCCCCAGTTAAAAAACACCCAGTCCCTGACCACTTGACAAACAGCCATATTTATCTTCCGCAGTGATACCATGTTAAAACATTGATTTTTAATAACTACTCCCCCATTTCGCTACCCACTCTCACTTTGGCCAACACTGGTATAGATACACATACTATGACTCTCTCATTCTTCATGTTTTGATGAGCAGCAAAATATTTACTAATGTTGGCATTTAAAGTATTATCCCTGTTAAGTGATAATAGAAGAGGGTGAGTTCATTGCTTCAGACTCTCTGCAAACTCAGACATCATTGTAATTTATGTCATGATTTTAAGATTTTCTGTGCCATCATAACAACTACAGACTTTCATTAAAACAGCAGAAAGAAAACACTCTGGAGAACCATGAAAGCACTGTCCTTTCATCCCTGGCTAGCACTTTGTTTCCCCACACAAGAGGGCAGGTATCACACTCTGGGCAATAATACTTTAATAGGTCTTCAGTATTAGCAGTATGTTAAGCAGCTACTGAATTCATCTAAATATTAATGACTGCTGGAGAAACAAAGTATTGTTTGAGAGTTCCATAAGGTATCGGTCTTCTTTCCAATAAGTGTTATGTTCACACAGTCATTTTTAAACAACTATAATCCAAAAAGTCACTTGCAGAATTTAACCAAATGTAAACATTGTTGGCCTTCCCAACATTAACTAGAAAAGTGAAAAGGCTTTCCTAACTCAAAGTAAGGAGGTAGGTGAGAAGAGTGTTAAATGAGGCTCATAACAGCCACATGCAAAGTCACAACCAAATCATCTGTAAGTTTTCCCACATTTACACATTTTAATTCTGACCCTATAAACCCACCTGCATCAAATGGAGCCTCCATGAAGTCAGCTCGCGTGTACAGGAGCTTGCACCATCAAGGGAGCTCTTCATTATTGTGAAAATATCCTACTTTTTCAATATGATATGTGCAAAAGTTAACCTTAAAAGTATTTTAAAGATTCAACTCAGAAAAATTAATCTAAAATCTAGGGCTGTCTAATTGCAGTTAACTCACGTGATAAACTCAAAAAAATTAATCACAATTAGAAAAATTAGTCGTGATTAATCACAGTATTAATTGCACTGAAACAAAATATCAATTGAAATGTATTAAATATTTTGGATGTTTTTCTATATTTTCAAATATATTGATTTCAATTACAACACAGTACAAAGTGTACAATGCTCACTTTATATTATTTTGATCATTTTAGAGTGCAAATATTTGTAAACAAAAGAAATAGTATTTTTCAATTCACCTAATACAAGTACTGTTGTGTAATCTCTATCATGAAAGTTGCACTACAGTACTTGTATTAGATGAATTGAAAAATACTATTTTTATGTTTTACAGTGCAAATATGTGTAATCAAAATTATAAAGTGAGCACTGTACATTTTGTATTCTGTGTTACTGAAATCGATATATTTGAAAATGTAGAAAACATCCAAAATATTTAAATAAATGGTATTCTATTATTATTTAATCATGCAATTAAACAGGATTCATTATTTTAATTGCTAGACGGCCCTAGTAAAAACATTTTTCACATGGATGCTGTGACAAGAAAAAAAAAATTCAGTTGGATCTTGATTGCAGGATCAAGGCCTGTGTGTGCAGATGCTTGCTTGCTCGCTCAGAGCCCATATTGACTTTAGTGGTGCTCAGCATGGATGCCAGGATCTGCCTAGAAGAATTAGATTGCAGGAGCAGGGCCTTCATTTCTTCTCTGGTTCTAAAGCATCTACTCTGATTAGAAGAGCAATTTGCTACACATTTTTCAAAACAAAAACACAAGAATCAGTAACTATATTCCAAGTGCTGTCATTGCCCAAAAGACTGCAGTTTTCCAAATATGTATTAAAGTTTTTCCTTCTGATGTTTACAATAACAACTTCTAAGAATAACTGAGCATGAGAACCAAGAGAGACCACAAGTAAATAAGTGGTCATTTAGCTTAGGTCACAGTTTCATATTCAGAAATACAGTGTTGTCAAAGCCCATCTTTCTTATTTGTATCTTTTGTTAAGCACTATATTGTGCACGTCAAACCTGGCAATAATTGGCACACTCCACTGTGAAAGACAATTACAGCAAATATCTTAAATTGTATGCAACATGCTGTAAATTTTAATAAAACTTTTTAAAAAATTAGGAAATCCATCATCATGACAAATCCCAAAGGGACATGGTCTCACAAACTGAGCTCCACCCGGATCACTCTCTGGCAAGGTGCTTGAGGTGGTCTGGTTATATATTCAGTTTATGTCCATCACTGGCAATCTTGTCATGCCACTAAAGCTTTTGACACCCTTGCAATTGCTGGTCATGTAGGAGCATTTATTGGTATACACACTTCAGAATTTGTTGATCCTTTGTTCTATTAATGTATCCATATCAAGAAAGCCACTGAAACTAAACAACAGTTGATGGAGGCGGTTGCTGCATTTGACTTCAACTATCTCATTTCTGAGCTTGTTCTTGATACAGAATAGCTCATGAAGATGACAAGAATCAGAAACATCAATCAAGTGTTCTTCAGCCTTCCACGTTTCACTTCCATACGACGGAGTTGGTATAACTGTGGCTCTTTAGATTGACTCTCTAGATTTAGATTGATGAGATTACTGGTTCTGTGGATGAAGGGAAAGCAGTGGATGTATTGTTTCTTGACTTTAGCAAAGCTTTTGACACGGTCTCCCACAGTATTCTTGTCAGCAAGTTAAGGAAGTATGGGCTGGATGAATGCACTATAAGGTGGGTAGAAAGCTGGCTAGATTGTCGGGCTCAACGGGTAGTGATCAATGGCTCCATGTCTAGTTGGCAGCCGGTATCAAGTGGAGTGCCCCAGGGGTCGGTCCTGGGGCCGGTTTTGTTCAATATCTTCATAAATGATCTGGAAGATGGTGTGGATTGCACTCTCAGCAAATTTGCGGATGATACTAAACTGGGAGGAGTGGTAGATACGCTGGAGGGGAGGGATAGGATACAGAAGGACCTAGACAAACTGGAGGATTGGGCCAAAAGAAATCTGATAAGGTTCAATAAGGATAAGTGCAGGGTCCTGCACTTAGGACGGAAGAACCCAATGCATCGCTACAGACTAGGGACCGAATGGCTAGGCAGCAGTTCTGCGGAAAAGGACCTAGGGGTGACAGTGGACGAGAAGCTGGATATGAGTCAGCAGTGTGCCCTTGTTGCCAAGAAGGCCAATGGCATTTTGGGATGTATAAGTAGGGGCATAGCGAGCAGATCGAGGGACGTGATCGTTCCCCTCTATTCGACATTGGCGAGGCCTCATCTGGAGTACTGTGTCCAGTTTTGGGCCCCACACTACAAGAAGGATGTGGATAAATTGGAGAGAGTCCAGCGAAGGGCAACAAAAATGATTAGGGGTCTAGAACACATGACTTATGAGGAGAGGCTGAGGGAGCTGGGATTGTTTAGCCTGCAGAAGAGAAGAATGAGGGGGGATTTGATAGCTGCTTTCAACTACCTAAAAGGGGGTTCCAAAGAGGATGGCTCTAGACTGTTCTCAATGGTAGCAGATGACAGAACGAGGAGTAATGGTCTCAAGTTGCAGTGGGGGAGGTTTAGATTGGATATTAGGAAAAACTTTTTCACTAAGAGGGTGGTGAAACACTGGAATGCGTTACCTAGGGAGGTGGTAGAATCTTCTTCCTTAGAGGTTTTTAAGGTCAGGCTTGACAAAGCCCTGGCTGGGATGATTTAACTGGGAATTGGTCCTGCTTCAAGCAGGGGGTTGGACTAGATGACCTTCAGGGGTCCCTTCCAACCCTGATATTCTATGATTCCCCCAAAATATCCCCCCAAGCCCTATACCCCCTTTCCTGGGGAAGGCTTGATAAGAATCCTCACCAATTTGTACAGGTGAACACCGACCAAAACCCTTGGATCTTAAGAACAATGAAAAAATCAATCAGGTTCTTAAAAGAAGAATTTTAATTAAAGAAAAGGTAAGAGAATCAGCTCTGTAAAATCAGGATGTTAAATACCTTACAGAGTAATCAGATTCAAAACAGAGAATCCCTCCAGGCAAAACCTTAAGTTACAAAAAAACACTAAAACAGATATACACATTCCATCCAGAACAGCTTACCTTACCAGCCATTAAACAAAAAGAAATCTAACGTATTTCTAGCTAGCTTACTTACTAACTTAACAGAAGTTCTGAGGCTGCCTTCCTGATCTGTTCCCAGCAAAAGCATCACACAGACAGACAAACCCTTTGTCCCCACCTCCCCTCCAGATTTGATAGTATCTTGTCCTCTCATTGGTCATTTGGGTCAGGTGCCAGCTAGGTTACCTTAGCTTCTTAACCTTTTACAGGTGAAAGGGTTTTGCCTCTGGCCAGGATGGATTTTATAGCACTGTATACAGAAAGGTGGTTATCCTTCCCTTTATATTTATGACACTTATACACCAGAGTAACTCAAGAAAGAGAAGGAAGGATTTTTTTTTGGCCTGTTTTATACCAAAATCCAGGATACCTCTTGTGCTTTATTGCTTCTTGCTCAGATAGTGTGCCTGAACTAGACACATCCAGCTCCTTACTGAATTCTTTGGCAGAGGGCTGCAAGATTGTTTCCACTTGTGTGAGGACTTCAGTTTACTTCCCATTTCCATGCAGAGTCACAGAGATGGGGAGATTGAACAGAGACTATTCTAATAGATCCCTTTGAGAGTCAGAGGTCTGGAAGTGCCTTGATTTCTCAGAACTTGCTTTCCTTGAAGGTTTGGTTCCCTTCTTAGGTCCTGCTTGTCCAGCCTTTTGAAGAATGTCTGGATTGTAGGTGCCCCTGTTGAGGCACCGGAGGAAAAAGGATTTTTGCTCGGGGAAATAGTTCCCATACTTAGGGATGCAAGCTACTGGAGAGAGATTGCCCATAGAAAATGAAGCTTTACGCTATGAAATATTTCCCACTTCTAAATGCATGGATATGAAATTAAGGGCTTAACGGAGAGATCCCAGTTGATGGACTGATGACCTATCACTTGCACTAAGGGGAGGAAGGCCATTGGGGTGCACTACTTCAACAGGTGGAGATGAAGGCCCCTTAATAGTATTTCATGCGTCTGCTGAAGGTCCCTTAATAGTATTTCATGCATCCTTGGGGCTCCATATGGTGGTGCTCTCCCACTGTGGATAGGGAATAGGCAACAGTAGCTGTACTGTAGGCCCAGATTGCTAAAGCAGGTTTGTGCAGTTTTGGCTTTGTTTTGATAAGCCACCCAGTCAGTGTTCCAGGTCAGGGAAGCACATGGGTAAATTTTTCAAAAGTTCCTGAGCCCCATTTTCAAAATAATGAGAATTATTTAGTAGCCTACGTCCCATTGACTTTCAATAGGACTTAGATGCTCAAGTCACTTAGGGTATGTTTATGCAAGGATAAAAAACCCATGGCTGGCCGGGGTCACCTACTCAGACTCACGAGGTTCAGACTCTGGGGCTGAAAAATTGCTGTGTAGATATTTGGGCTCAGGCTGCAGCCCAAGCCCTGTGAGGCCATGTCAGTTGACAGGGGCCAGCTGCGGGTGTTTAACTGCAATATAGACATACCATAAGTTGCTTTCGAAAATTTTACACTGCTCCACCGATCCTCCTTTCTCTATTCCCACTTTATCTTTGCCACATCAGATGGGAACAAGGGACAAGGAGGCTACTCTCGTCTACTCTAGGAAGTGGCTATGGTCACTAGGCCCTGACTGCAGAAAATCTGTTCATGTGTTCTACTGGATACTTCATAAGAGTGTGTTTTAGGGGTACACAGTGCACAAGAAGAAGAATCTAAGATACTTACTCTTTAAATAAAGAATAAATCCCCTTAATATCTTCTTAGGAAGTCATATTTCCAGGAGTGCATCTCTGCTGATTCACTTGCAGCATCTGTTTGAGACAAGGTCATTTGCATGAGCTCCAGCCAGAAGCAGAAAATGTTTCCATTTTAGAGAATGGGAGGAAATAACTGAAGCAAGAAAGAATTATTATGCTGCATAATTCTGGAATGATTACAAAAGGTGGGTAATCTTTTGAACATATAAGCACCGATTTATTTTGTGTTTTAACAAGTTATATACAGAGCTAATAACTTAAATCCAGCATCATCAGAAAAGCTTTAGAATACTATTGAGTAGCATCACAAAGAAGAGGCAAGTTTACTTTCCTGATTGATGAAAAAAAATACCACCAGAAGGTTATCCACTACAGGCGGTTAGGATTCCATCAGCACTACTGCCTATAACACGGAATGCCACATCAAATTCAGCTCCGTGGCAGTAAGTTATTTCATAAAACTGAGAAGCAAATGTGTGCAGCCAGTATATGCTTAATGTTTTCCTAATTTTTCTGCAATTTTAACATTTAGTAAGATGTATACAATTAAACATTTCCCTATTATGCTTCTCATAACTCCATCAACTTCCCATTTGTTAATAAATTTAAAATTACATGTCTAGAAAGCTTAGCTAAATACCAGTAATGAATTGCAGTAACATCTTTCAATAATATACTCTATAAAACTATCTTCAGCACGCTTACTGCAAATATTATAACTCAAATATTTTGTACAGTACGTGCTTACTGTTAATACTGCAACCACCACCAAGATATCAGACAATTAACATATTCAGTTGCAAATTTCCATAGCCAAGTGATTAGTAAAATACACTTTCCAGACTAACTTCCACCTTCAAGTATTTTATTAATATTTCAGTATAACTGAAAATTGAATTACTACTTATCTATGCCACATAATTCAGTGCTGCTCCCATGCACACAGAGAGATGTTGCCATAAAAGCTGGGTCTCATATGCAGCATATGACAAAGGGTCCCAAGTACTGATATATGACATAAAATGTTATGAAGTCACTTCTATAACACAAAAAGCCCAGGAGTTGGGGGAGTGGGGAGGGAGAGCCTTAGTAAGTCCAAATATTCTCCTTCCACACGAGTTCTCATTTTCTGAACAGAGCAGGGTGAATAAAAATCAATGATATTGAAAAAAAATTAAAGTAAATTGGATTTTTTTATTTAAATTGGATTTTTTTGATAAAACGCTTTTTGAGGAAAAAACCTAACTAAAGATAGTTTTAATTAAGATATATCTGAGTTATAATGTATCATCATGGAAGACAGATTATAAATTCTAATTCTATAGTATAAACAATATATTCATATAATGTTTAAGAAAAGTTTTGTAAATGAGTTCCAATAGTTCATGGATTAGGGACCCAATTTTATGGGGTTCCAGGGGCTTCTGTATAGATTATTTAGGTTAATCTTTCTATCTACCCAATGAGACTCAGTGCTCAGTCTAGAAGATACCATCCAAGATGCTTAGTTTTGCAGTTCTTACTCAAACTGTGGATTTGTGTCTCCAGAGGTAACATGCTTGTTAACAGCAAAAATGTTTTAAAATAAATAATATATAGACGTGAGAAATAACAGACCTCAACCCTACTGTCCCTCTGAAAATGTGTGTACACAGAATCAATCTCTTACCTCTCTCTAAAGTACAAAGTTTCAAAAATGAATAGAAGATTGTTGGGGATGGAAGAGATCTGGACAAAGAGAAGAAGCCCGGAAGGAATGTCACAAGGGTTTTGAGCAGCATATTCCCAAAGTCTTGCAGTCTTTCTGAGTGAAGCCTTCATTGATTTGAGATCTACTATATCATTCTCTCACTAGAAGGGAAAAGGTATGGCAGCAGGCTGTAAAAGAGACCCAGTTTGGGAATATTTCAATTAAGTTCCTCTACCTGTGGGTAAGACAAACATGCATACAAAATGCAAACAGTGCCACAACGAAATGCAAGGCCTGGTTGCCTCAATGAAACAACATCATGAGAAGTGTTCCTTCTCAGGAGGAAGCTGTGTTGAAGAGGATGAAAGGGACATGTCTGAACATGCAGGATCTTCAGGTTGGTAAACTTTTTTTTATTTCATACTACTTTCTTAAGGACTGCCTATCTTCCTTCTGGACTATTCTTGAATTCTCATGTTTGAGCAAAAAATATAGTTGTTACTCTTTGGTACTATCATTTTAGATGCAGTTGGGATAAAAAATAAATAGCTGAAATAGGCAGATCTTCCTTTTACAATTTCACCTTTAAAGTAGTACTGAGTGTCCGTGAATGCAATGAGTAATACTAAATGAGCAGTAAGGTAATAATAATTAAATAACTGCATTGACTTATTTTGTTCAGGAGAATCCATCATCAACATACAGGATTCTGAAGACTATCCACATTCAAGATCTATAGTTTCAGAGTTATCTGACAATGATAGCATTTCAGTCATACCATGTATGTCACATGGCCATAATATATCACTTGTAGCAAAAAGAAAAAAATATCTCCATCATCCAGAAACAACCAGAGATAAGTTTGTGATAAGAACCAGAAGATTACAAAAAGAGGTAATTGATGAAAAAATTGCTCAGTTTGTTTATGTAATAAACTCTACTTTCCGTATGATTGAGAACCCACACTTCATTAACATGGTTCAGTCATTAAGACCAGGATACTAATCCTCCCAACAGAGCAGATGTCGCAGGCAAATTGCTGGATAAAGTGTATGAAAGAGAAATTTAGCAGTGTGCAAAAGGTCTAGAGGGTGAAATTGTTAACCTGAGTCTTGATGGGTGGAGCAATGTCCACAATGATCCTGTCATATGTGCTTGTGTGACAACAGAAGAAGGAAGGTCTTCCTTTCAGAAACAATTGATACATCAGGAAATGCGCACACAGCTAAATACTTACAAGTAGTACCAGTAAAAGCTATAACAAACTGTGAAAAAAAATTCAAATGTCTTGTATGCATCTTGGTCACAGACAACGCTGTAAATGTATCCAAGATGAGAAGAAATTATTTAGAAGAGAGTGAAAAGAGTCCCAAGCTAATAACATACGGTTGCGGTGCTCATTTGATGCACCTCCTAGCCAAAGACTTCAGTGTTCCAGAAATAAAGGCTAATGTTGTTGAAATTGCAAAATACTTCCGTAACAACCACTTTGCAGCAGCTGCTCTGAAAAAAGCGGGAGGAAACAAGCTAACTCTCCCACTGGATGTGTGATGGAACTCAGCAGTGGACTGTTTTGAGCACTACATCAAGGGGTGGCCTAATCTGATGACAGTTTGGGAACAAAATCATGAAAAAACAGATGGCACTGTTATAGCCAAAGTTCTCAACATTGGGCTTAAGAGACATGTTGAACACATGCTGAGTACCCTGAAGCATACTTCTGTAGCCTTGAACAAAATGCAGGGAAATAGCTGTTTTATTGCTGACACTGTTGAAGTTTGGAAGGAACTGAGTGAGATCGTAAAAAGAAAAATATGCAATGACAGAGTTAAATTACAAGCATTAAAAAAAAGAAGGGGACAAGCACCATCTCTAGCTCATTTTCTTTAAAATATTTTCCATACTCAGTACCAGGGTCAAAATGTAACTGCTGAAGAAGAGGAGTTGGCTATGACATGGACATCCAGCAATCATCCCTCCATAATGCCATCTATAATAAACTTCAGAGCTAAGAGTGAACCATTCAAGAAATAGGTGTTTGCTGATGATATTTTAAAAAAAGTCACACCAGTGAACAAGTGGAAGTCACTTAAGCACTTGGATTCAGAGACTGTTGAAGTGATAATCTCACTTTTAACAGCAGTAGCTTCTTCTGCCACTGTAGAAAGAATATTTTTTTCCTTTGGACTAATTCATTCCAAATTGGGAAATCGTTTGGGACCTGAAAAAAGCAGGAAAGCTTGTTTTTCTTTTCCAGATTATGAACAAACAGGAAAATGAAGGTGAAAACGACTGAGTTAGCTGCAGAACGCAATATTTTATGTTTCTCATGTTGACCTGGCTGAAGTAGTTGATTTAATTTTTGTGGGTTTTTAAAAATATTTCATGTAACTATTGTAACAAAAACAAACCTGATTTTAAAAAACTTGAATGTTTAACTAAATTCAAAAATTCATATGCTTGTTTTGTTAAAATCTTGTATGTTTGCTGTTGAAGAAAAAAAATCCAGAATACATTACGTTGTTTTAGTTAAATAAAACAATTTAAATGCCTGTCTGGTGATGTTCTCCTCCTAATACTGCATGGCAAGAAAATCCTCCAAATATTAATGATTAACCTTGTCATAAACCTACAGCTAAGGGTAGCATAAAATCCCTCCTTTACCTGTAAAGGGTTAAGAAGCTCAGATAACCTGGTTGGCACCTGACCAAAAGCACCAATAAGGGAAGAAAATACTTTCAAATCTGTGGGGAGAAGGTTTTTGCTTTCTCTCTTTGTGTGTGTTTTCTCTGAGACAAAGAGAGAGACCAAGCAAGTAATCTAGCTCCTACAGAATGATACATTTAACTTACAGAAAGAGTAAGTAATAGCAAGGAAATGTGTTAGAGTATCTTTTGTTTTAGCTTGTGAATTTTCCCTGTGCTAAGAGGGAAGTTTATCCCTGCTTTTTCTAACTTTAAAGTTTTGCCTAGAGAAGAATCCTCTGTGTTTTGAATCTTATTACCCTGTAAAATTACCTTCCATCCTGATTTTACAGAGGTGTTTCTTCTACGTTTTTTTTTTTCTTTATAAATGACTTCACAAATATCTGCTTCAGTTACCTTTGGTAAATGAAATAACCAAACAATCATTCATTTTCTGATATAGCTGTAAAACTAATCTGAAAAGTTTTCAAACTAAATCACTTAAAAATATATAGTGTGTACCTTCTAAAAAATGAAACCAACATCTAATACATATGAAGAATATGTATTAAGGTTATAACAACAAACAAGAATGCACTTTTATGTAGAAATCCATGATTAAGTCACGTCTTCCTGACTAGTGATTTAAATCAATTTGACTTAAATCAAATCCACCCTGCTGGGAGCCCAGCTCTGAAGCCACCGCCAGCACCAGTGCAGAAGTAAGGATGGAATAGTATGGTATTGACATCCTTACTTCTGTGCTGCTGCCTACAGAGCTGGGCCCTCAGTCAGCAGCCTCTGGTCGCCCAGCTCCAAAGGCAGCAGCGCAGAAGTAAAGGGTGGCATGGTATAATATTGCCACCCTTACTTCTGCGTTGCTGCTGGCGGGGCGCAGAAGTACGAGTGGCAATACCGTAAGCCCCCTAAAATAACTTTGTGACCCCCCTGCAACTCCTTTCGGGTCAGGAACCCCAATTTGAGAAATACTGGTCCCCATGAAATCTGGTCTTTTGTGTGCTTTTATCCTATACTATACAGATTTTAATAGGGAGAGATCAGATTTCACGGTCATAAATTTGGTAGGGCCCTAGTTATGATAAGGATGAGGACTAGAAATATCACCAGCCCTATTAAGTTTGTATAGGTATCACTGAAATGTATCATTTTGTTTTACCAGATAGTTGTTGTGATGCTTTGAGGCCACAAAAAACCAACTTTATGTCTTGAAAGCAAATATTCCGAAGTAGTCATTTTAATGTGTTGATGGTATCATTGGTTATCCCTATTTCTATAACGGCACCATGTGACTGCTCCACATCACACCTCATCTTGAAGACGACACAATCAGCCTTCAAATGATGTATGATGTGCATGTGTGTAGAGAGGATACATTAAGTCGACCAACTCAATAGTGTCTGCCACTCAGCTAACACATTTATCACAACCACTGTACAAAAAAGGGAAATGACCAGAAGTTCTTTTTAATACATGCTCATACTATTGGGAATTTATATTTCCTAGCATAATGAAAACATAAATCCACATATTTTACAGTTTTGATGTTTTTTCCTAGATCACATATTATAAAAAAGTAAATAAAAAATAAAGCAAATGGAGTGAGCCAGTTTTTTTACAGCATTTTATCTGGACTGATAAAAGCTCTGCCTCTAGGAGATGCCTGTAAACACATGTAATGGCTGGGAAACAAAATATTCAAAGCAAAGAAAGAATAAAAACTTAAAAGTCGTTTGGAGAATAAGATAGGGAGATTAAAGCACTTGTGTTTATTTTAACAGGAGGGGAAGCACAAAAAATATAGAAAGGATATAAAAAATTGCTGCAAGAGTTTTTTCCTGGACGGCATTCATAAAAAGAAAAAAGTTTGTGATTTTTTTTGGTGCTTTCCTGTCAACGATCTACTGCCACTTTCCAGGCATCTAATCCCTACAGCAACTGAGAATATGGATAGCAATCTCTAGGGTGGACTTCAAGTAGTCCACAACAATCACTATTCAGGTTTTTAATAAAGTGCTCTAAGAATCTTCTCATTCAGTCACACAACCAATCTTCCATTTTTATACTATACTGTCAAACTACTCAACTATGATTACTGTGTTACCTTGGTCATTGTAAGACAGTTCACAGGGGGAAATAAAAAAAATCCCAGCTTGTTGGATCAACTTATTTGGTAAAACTTGACACAACTTTATAAAGTCTACTTACTTTGCAAATTATATTTGCAAGCAATTGAACTTTACTGCACTAATTCTACCTTTTTTTAAAACTTGTTTTAAATTTTGGAAAAAAAAAAGTCTGCACACCTATTGGATCTGAGTCAATTAAAACATTCAGTAAACTGAAGAGCAGACATATATAGTGGGATCTATCAGGTCTAATACATGCAGAGGTGAAAGTAAGCCAGTCCAGTCCAGTGTACCGGCAAGAGCTAGTACGTTGTGCCGGACGGGCTTCCCTGGTGATGATTTAAAGGTCCCAGTGCTCCTGCCACTGTGGGGAGCCCCAAACCCTTTAAATCACCTCCGGAGCTCTCTTTAAAGCGCCACCGGAACTCTTGCAACAGGGCTCGGGCAGGGGCTCCCTGCAGTGGCCAGAGCACCGGGCCCTTTAAATCCCCGCCTTAACTTGGCAGCCGGGCTCCAGCAGGGATTTAAAATGTCCGGAGTTCTGCAGCGGCCGGAGCCCTGGGCCATTTAATTCACCCCTGAGCTCCCAGCCGCCTATGCAGCAGGTTGATTTAAAGGCCCCAGGGCTCCCAGCCAAAGCCCTGGGGCTTTTAAATTGCCTCTTCCGGTTAAGGCCATGCCCCTTCCTGTTGAGGCCACGCCCCCACTCAGGACTCCGGCATACCGGTAAGTCCTTTAAGTTACTTTTACCCCGATTATACGTACAAGAGGGGACAGGATCAATGAAAAAGATTGAGAGAAAAAGAAAGGTAAAACATCAAAGACTCAGTGCTCCAAAAATATTGGATTATAATGCCTATACCAGCATCATACAGTTCTTCTTTATCCACCATATCTACGTACTCTTCAACTTTAGCATATTTCTTGCAGCTTTCATCTTAGTGGGATAAAAAACTGAATCAGTGGCAAACTTCTGAAATCAAATTGCCTGGCATACATTAAAACAGTGGTTCTCAACCAGAAGTACATGTAGCAAATCTAGTACAAACTAAAAATTTCATATAATCACTTGCTTATACTGCTCTATATACTACACACGGAAATGCAAGTACAATATTTATATACCAATTGATTTATTTTATAATTATATGGTAAAAATAAGTAAGCAATTTTTCAGTAACAGTGTTCTGTGATACTTTTGTATTTTTATGTCTGATTTTGTAAGCAAGTAGTTTTTAAGTGAGGTGTAACTTGGGGGTAAGCAAGACACATCAGACTCCTGAACGGGGTACAGTAGTCTAGAAAGATTGAGAGCCACTGCATTAAAATGTTAACATCAGAGCCCCATCTTTTAAGTATTGATTGATACTAGAATGAGGTTACAGCCAAGATATCTATTTCATGAAGAATAAGCAGACAGAACAGGACATTCAATACCACAGAGGTTTCTGCATGTATGTCAGGCCAGAATTTGTTCAATTTAGGACACGTATGTGACAAATTTGCAGACAGTTGCTGGCATCTTCAGCATTTGCTCTCCTTTGCAAGACCTGCTTTAAATAAATTATCTGAGGTTCAGTAGAATCTATTGAGGATCTTGTTCTGAAAATAATTGAGAGAGCACTTCTGACAGTCATATAAATTTCTGCCCCAGGCTCCAAGAGAAATTTTTATTTTGCCTAACTCTCTCCTTATTTAGCTGTAATCCCTCACACATATTAATTGCATCTATTTGTATGCAATCTCAGCAAAATGGTTATCAGTCTTTCACAAGAAAGCCTCATTTCCCACATTCTTTATACAGACAAGATAGCACAAAATATATATAGTTTTTAAAATGTGGAGCATGCAGAAGATATGTACTACACAGCCATTAAAAGGGCACCCTCTACTGAAAAAAAGTTATTAACCTCTAATTTTTTGCTACTGTTTGTTGCTGAAAATAAACACCCAATATTAGTTTGGTTACACTGTGCTAGGCAGCTTTACTACTTCCGCTGTATAATTTGCCCATTTGGTTTTTGTGAGCCTTCCACATACCAAAGGGGGAGAAGAAAATATAACTGCAAAACCACAAAAATTGGCAGACATTTTTGTTTTCTACATTTGGGTCATTACCCCCAATGAAAACGTCAAAAGGTGCTCAAGAAAAAAATAATATGGAGGCTCTGATACACAAAAAGGAAACCTCTCCACAGGTTTTATTCTCCATGATGTATGTATGTTTTATTGGATTACTTGACAAAAATCAATGTCTTTCTTGATATATTAAAGTTAGACACATTACCTAGTTCAACTACAACAAGAAATTATTCCAGATTCTTATTATTAATTAAAGCTCATCTTACATTGTCGGAAAGATGTTTCTAAAAGTAAAAAGGTCATTAGACTCAACTACTGTACAGCATGAGAAAGTGTACACAACACATTTAACATACCCAAATTTTATTAAATTTGGAACTGTATTACACTCATTTGTTTTGGACATTCACTAAAACTTTTCAGTTTTATATTTCAAAAAAATCTAATCATAGCAAACACTGAGTTGGTGTTTGATTGTTGGCTGTTATGGAACTGTTGCTCTAAAAGTAAAAACTTTTTTTAAAACATGTTACCCAACTTAGAGATATAAAGGTTACAAGTACAATTTTATTCTGAACTTCTCAGTAAAAATGGCTTTAGGAAGTTCATGTTTATTATTTATTGTGTTTCCATATCAAAGGGGTCATAAAGTGACATTGACAAGCCCTAACACCACACTACAGGACTCAAAACCTTGACTGGTTTGTGTCTGGATGGTGTCCCACCACCAGAAATACAGTTTCTGCAGGCCAGACAATAATGGGGCTACTCAACCTACTTCAAGTTAAGTATTAGTGTAAATCTTTGCATGATTGGGGCAACTGTCTTGAAATCATGGCCCTCAGTTACATCCTACGCAAGTCCACTTAAAGCTACAGGGTTAGCAGAGGCAATATTGAAAGTAACGTTTGGCCTGCAGAATCTTTATTAAGTATGATAATGCAAAAGCAAGAAAGGAATCTTGCCAGATTCCAAGACAAGTTTCTGCTTATGAAAAACTGTTACTTGTAAACCGAGAAAATATGATATAAAATCACAGACAAACAAAACACTACTTGCTATTTTTACAGAATTGCTTTTCAGATTAGAACTGTGTTTTAAGCTTGAAAAAAAACAACTGAGGCAATAAAATTACTTTCTATGCACACTTAAACTGAATATTGATAGATTTTTAGGCCAAAAGAGACCATTATGACTACCTATATATGGCCTCCTGCATAACACAGGCTACAGAACTTCACCCTTTAAATCCTGCATCATGTCCAGTAAATTACCAGCCTGAATTCGAAACATATCTGAACCTGTCATAATTAATAATTTCTTCAATACCTTCTACCACTATAACATGCTACTTTTCTTGGATACTGAAAATTCTTTGCCAAGACCACCTGTGATAAAATATCCCAATATGAAGTTGTTTTGTTACAGTTCAGCTAAACTAAGAAACCTGCTTTTTAGGAGACTTTCTAGATCAGTGTTTCCCAAACTTGGGAAACTGCTTGTTCAGGGAAAGCCCCTGGCGGGCCAGGCCGGTTTGTTTACCTGTCGCGTGCGCAGGTTCGTCGATTGTGGCTCCCACTGGCCACGGTTCACCGCTGCAGGCCAATGGGGGATGCGGGAAGCGGCGTCGGCTGTGGGACGTACCAGCCGCTGCTTCCTGCGGCCCCCCATTGGCCTGGAGCGGCGAACCGCGGCCAATGGGAGCCGCGATCAGCTGAACCTGCCGACACGGCAGGTAAACAAACCGGCCCTGCCTGCCAGGGGCTTTCCCTGAACAAGCAGCATCCAAAGTTTGGGAAAAACTGTTCTAGATCAATAAGCATGGACAAGTTTATCAACACCTAAGACGAAGTGTCAGTTTGATAAAATCACTTTTAGCTATATAATTTAGGCTATCCAGACTTTTCAATGTCACCTACTTCAAGAGCTCCTTCAGCATCTTTTTCATCTTATTTGCAAACCAATAGTCTCAGGGCTTGTCTTCACTGCAGAGTTAACTTGAGTTGTAACTTGAGTGTTTCCCCTAACTCAAGTCCCAGCCATGCAAAAAAACATTAACTCAAGCTGACTGGCCTGATAGGGGCATAGGCTCCAGTTAACAACTCTCAGCTGTTAATACAATAAGACTACATCTACACTACAGCTGGAACTGACGCTCTCAGATTGATCCACCGGCAGTCGATTTAGCAGGTCTAGTGAAGAACCGTTTAACAGCAGATCGCTCTCCAGTCGACCCTTGAACTCTACCCCGAATGAGAAGAGTAAGGTAAGTCAAAGAGTGTTTCTTCCACCAACCCCCCCCCTCCCCAAGGTGTAGACCCCACGGTAACTTGACCTAAGGTACATCAACTCCAGCTACTTTATTCACGTAGCTGGAATTGTACAGAATAGGTCGACTTACCACGGTAGCATAAACATAACCTAACACTTGAGTGGGGCTGCGTGACATTTCACTGTGGCCATTCTCACTCTGCAGTCACGACACAGCTTCAGTCAAGTCAATAGTTATTTTTTCTTATAAGCCACACCACTATTATAAAAGGCAGAAAGGATCCCTTGGTAATACACAGCAGACAGAATAGTAGTATGCCATGCCTGCAACCTCATTATCATGAGTTCAATTCACAACTTAACCTGCAGAGTATAAAATAACATGAACAGGAGAGAGGGAGAATTTTTATTTTACAATTAAAAGCCATAGTTCCACTTTATAATATAGATACTTAAAACATGAAATATAAACACAATTTTTCTACCACATTTATAACTTGTTTTATAAAATGAGCAGAAGCTTAGCATCATAAATCTCAGGAATTTTACTAAATAAAAAAAGCTTTTTATGTTATTCTACTGTAAGTATCAAAATGAAACTTTTTAAAAAAGGCATGTTTTGCCTTGTAAGAGTGTTTAATTTAAAAAATACTCAAAACTTAAACTGCTCATATATACCAGTTCTAGGCTACCAGTCTACCAACTGACAATTCATACTTTTTTTTTTTTTTGGTAGTACTGTATGCCAGAGCTAAAAACATGAAGATTCTCTACTGATAGTTGATAAATAAGCAGTGAGATTTGGCCTATTAATATTTATGTAAAATGAAAAATGAAAAAAAGTCATTGTAGAAAATCATGCTGACAAGGCTTCAGCAACCAACATTCACTGCATAGCCTACTGTAATCATTAGAAAAGCAACTACCATTTTTAAATGATTCATCAGTTTAAAACAGGATATAAATAGCAAACGATGTTAACTGACAATATAATTGAACACAATCTTCCTAAACGTTTTTACGTAGACTTACAGAAACATTAGTACAGTGTCTTGCTTTACTTTATTAAGGACAACTTTTCAACTTGACCCATCAAGGCCATGTCACTTTTCCAGAGATAAAGAAACCATACAGAATGTTTCTGAAACTTTAAAATTCTAAAACTTTAAGATTATTGGGGCATATTTAACGAGAGCAAAAAAGGGGAAAAAAATCTGAGACGGGGGGGAAGTTGATGTAGGATTATAATTCATGTCTAAAGGGGTATAAACATACTGTCAAACAGCAATTTCAAAACAGCCGCAAAGCATCTCTACTAGGCGTAATTAGGGTCTGTCTGCCTCTCTGATGTGTGTGACTGATTACAGAACACAACACACAGGAGCTCAAGTCTAGCCCGGAGAGAGGAGTCCGGCCAGAGCACAACCAGGCCATTGTTACCTCTTCTATGCCCAGAGCCAAAACCACAACAGCAGCAGGCTGCGGACTCAGCATGCCGAGGAGTGGAAAGAGGCGGTGGCAACTCTCCCACCCGCAAAGACTTACACCAGAAACAGCCAGACAATAGCTGTGGCCCCACGCAAGACGCCACCTCCCAGTCCCAGACCCGCGCGGCATCACCAGGCAACCCCCACGCCGCCTCCAAACACACACAGCCAAAGTTTTGCTGTCCAGAAGGGGGGGGGGGGGTGGAGGAGGCACCACACACCCATCGCCCCCCCCCCTCCCCAGCCCGTCAGAGGAGCGGTGGGTGCCCCGGCTGGGAGCCGACAAGGAACCGTCACCGCAGCCCAGCCCCCGATTCCCCCAGAAGCCCCAGCCCCGGGGCACCGATGTCCTCGCCCGCCTTCGCCCCCGGAACACCCCCGCCCCTTACCGTGCGCTGGGGGGGGGCGGCGGCGGCAGCAGCATGCCCGGCTCCCCCTCGCTCTCCACGGGGGAGGGGCGGGGGCTGCCGGGACGCCCCCCTCCTCCTGGGTCCGGCGGGGGCGAGTCCCCCCTGTCCGCTCGCGGAGGCGGGGGGTGGGAAACTGGTCTCCGGGCAGCGCGAGCTCAGAACAGGGGGCGGGGTGGGGGAGGGGGGGGCTGAGGAGCCCTGGGCGCGGCCGTAAAGCGCTTCCGGGATCCGGGCCGCGGACCTGGCGACAAGGGGAGGGGCCCGGCCCGCTCTACCCAGGCGCCAACATGGCGCCGCCCAGGCCGGCTGGCCGCCGGCCCAGATATCGCGAGACCTGACGAGAAAAGGGCTGGCGCCGGCGGATAATTAAACATGTGAGGGGTGGGTCAGGGGCTGGCCGGGCTCGCGCGCGATTGGAGCGTCGGGCTAAGAACGGTGGAGACGCGCCCTGCCCGCGCGGCGTGACAGCAGCTGCAGGGGGCGGGGCCCGCCGGGGGATGCTGCAGCCCGCTCAGAACACACCACGCGAGAGCGAAGCCGCTGTCAGGCCCGGCTCGGCAGAACGTGGGGCTCCCGCGCTGAGCCGGCCCCTGCGGAGCCCGGGGGAGGTGCCGGGTTTTTCCCATGTCGCGCTGGCGGGGAAGGGTCGCCAGCTCTCTTCCCTTGGGTGCGCGCCGCAGCCCCCGCTGAGCAGCCCACGTTAGCGGAGCTGTGGTGATAAGGGTTGGGACGGGATGGTGACCCATGGAACGGGAGGGGTCTGGTTTGCATAGCGGCCAGGCCGAGACTCCAGACCCAGGCTGGTGGAACTACCTCACTCAGGGGTGCGAAAAACCCGCCCCTCTGGGGGGCAGCGTTATACCGTGTGTGTGGAGAGCGCTACGTCAATGGCAGAGCTGCTGCTGCTGATCCCGCCACCACCTCTGGTGGATTAACTCCGCTGGCGGAGGAGGTCTCCCGTGCCCGTGGCAGCGTCTTCACGAAAGCACTTCAGCTGTGCCGCGGTAGCAATGTGGAGGGAGACAAGCCCACTGTTTATAAGGTGAACTCGCCTACGTTGACGAGGGCCATCACTTGCTGCTGCGCGCAGCACCTTCTGGCCCTGGTGTGTGGATCTGGAAAGGAGCTCTTTGCAGGCCAACTTGCCCTTGATGCAAATTTTGAGCTTGCTTTTAATTAAGTCTATCCTGCATCTGTTCCATTTGTTGGACCATTTATACCTCATTAGAGGAAGAAATAGCTCAGTGGTTTGAGCATCGGCTCTCTACAACTGTGTTTTAGCCTGGTGTGCTAAGTGCAGATGGCACAATTTAGAACACGTTTTTCAGATTTTTTCCCCCACACTTTTAAGTTTTCACTTACAGATTTGGAAATGTCATTTTCTGATCTTTCAGTCGCACCTTGATTGTTGCAGAATTCCTTGTAGAGCTGATCCATGGTAATCATTTCCTTCGTTCTGAGTGCTTCTGTTACAACTCAAGGTTTGACAAACAAAGCTTCTTATAGAGGCCAATACCTTCATCGTTATGATGTTAGAAGAGACCCTGAACCAATTATCAATGTATAAATGCAAAGTCATAAAACTTAACGAAGTCTTGCTTTACCTTCACTTTTTGTTGTGGTAGTATTTTTTCCATCAGTTGTTTGGCTTTGAATAAAAAAAACAAAAACAAAAAAAAACAGTCCTCTGTAGGTTTGGCATCTTCATCTTAACATGGCACATCTATATACACATCAGTAATGCATAGATTGGATTCCTTCAACTGAGTTGAAGACACAAGCCAAATTGTGAAAAAAACATATGTAAATGTCCCTAATGCAGGAATACTCACCATCGTTGGTGAACAGTTTCTTTTAGGCTACTGGGCAAGTCTCCCCTAGTGACTTGAGGTTGGCTTCAATTGCTTGCCAGTTTCTCAAAAGTCAGTTGACTGCTGGGTTAAGGGATAGCCAACTTCTATTCACATATCACTCTACTTCTTTCCATTCAATTTCAACAAAGAAAACAACCTGAATTCTTCTTTGAGCTTTGTGGGGACAGAAAAATGGTTGTAAATTTTCAATAAAATCATTTTTGTTTCAACTGATAGCCAATCACTCACATTTGCAAGTATTGTGGGCTGTGTGTATGGGGAAGTTCATCTCCGAATGCAATCGTTTTCAGCACATAACAACTGGTACACCAAGTTGAGTTTACCATAGTTCATATTTGCATTATCATCAGAGTATGCAGTAATACAATTAATGTTAAGCTGGTGTTTATCTAGGCTGGTCTTTATAACACAATGAATGCCTCTTGCAGATTCATCATAGTCTTCATAAAAATTGAGCAACTTGACTGAACACCATGTGATATAGTAAAGTATTGCAAGCTCCTCAGAAACATCTTTCTGTTCTCTTTACTTGAGGTGTCAGTTGCTATGGCAAAATACACAGGCTGTTTTGGTAGAGAGGGTAATAAATCCCATAAACAATCCCTCACAGACTTTGGGACCGAAACATTAGTCACTAATAGCTCTGCCTTGTTTCTTCCACAAGACAATTTAACATTGACATCCCAAAAATATTTCGCTAGCTAGCTTATTGCCGTAGTCCATGCTCTTCCAGCTAAGGCTGTGTTTAACTGTGTGGTAAACAGCTGCAATTTCACACTGCAATTCTGTCTCTTTCAGTGTTTGAAGAGACAAAGAATTTGCTAATATTTGTCAGACCTTTAATTTGTATGTTTTTCTCCTATAAGTTTTGCTTATATGCCTGATGAATTCAGATGAATTCATCAGTGAATGTATGGCAGCACAAAGTACAAAAGGTTTTACCAGACTTTCTACTGACAGGTTTTACCCAGCTGTATTTTTCTTCCTATTGACATTTTTATATAGTCTCTTCACTTTCTTCTCTTTAGGCCCAGGACTGTCTGAAGTTCCCACTCATATTGCAAGGCAGCCAAGCTGCTGCATCTGGTCCCACTGGACCCTTCTTCTCGTGGGTGGCTCCTCCCATAGATACAGAGCTGCAGGAACTGAGCCTGGACGTGACAAGTTGGAACGCTCACCGCACTGTCCTGGCCAAATTCCAATATGCAGAATTACATTCGGGATCCCTAAATCTGCTCCTTCCTCCCCTCTGCTGGAGTTGCTATTGCATAATTAGCTTCCCGTTCACATCCTGTCCTAAATCACTATATGGTATTGTAGCTGAACGGCTGACATGTTCCACCCCAGAGCAGATGCTGTTTGAAGGTGAACAAAATCCTTCCTGAGACAAATCCCAATGCCCGCTTTTCAGGAGAAACTTCCACTGAGGCCGGTGAGAGTTTTCACTGAGTGGCAGTTATAGAATGATACTGAAACCAAGGTCGTAAAAGACCTTGAAATTCTCCAGAATGGCAGGCACGGCATATGTGGAGCTTAGGAAAGGGACTTTCCTCTACCCTTCCCAGCTGAAGAGCTGCTGGCGCCACTCAAATTTGGCTGTCCACTCTCGGTCCATCTACAAATGGTGTTGTAACTTAGTGCACGGGTTGAAATACGGGAGAAAAGGAGTCCTGTACTGATTTAGTATTGGGCAGCCAATTTTTCATTAAAATTACAGATGGCCCTTACAACACAGGTCTTTTGGGAATCCAACCCTGGGAGAGGCAGGGAAGCAGGTGCTGCCCCCAAGGGTAGGAGGCCATGGGACAGGGTTGTTGCAGAGCAAGCTGGGACTGAGAGGTGGCTGGGCCAAACCTGAGCAATGCTGTGACCCCATGCGCCAAGTCACAATTCTCGGAATGGGAAGCCAGGCCCTGTCCCACAGCACAGGAGCTGCAGAAACTGCTGCTGTAGGATGAGTTTTAAGTCATTTTATACAATCTCTTATTTAGTGTTATTTTGCATTTGTGGAAAACATGGGGCTCTAGCTGCAGTAATAATATTTGTCCTCCTACTTATGTTGTGTGCTGTAATGGGGCCAAAGGGTTTGCATAGGCAAAGAGTCATCATGAGGTTCTTGCTATTGCAGGGTGCGTGGTGGCCACCTAGGCCCAAAGACATAAAGAACAATTGTGTGAGAAATACAGGATACGGTTTAATTTCTAAAGGGCATCAGCCCACGCTGTCTTATTCTTGATATAGATCCATACATACCACTTGTTTGTCAGACTGTGAGCCCTATGGGGTAGGAACTGATCCTTTTGGCTTCTCTGGCATGTGCCTCACATTTTCTGCCACTGGGGTTTAGGTTCCTGTTAAAACTGAGGCAAGTTAATTAGTCCCACAGTGAATCAGCAGCAAAGCCAGGATTAGGTATTAAGAGTTCATGCCTTGCTCAGGCACTTAGCCAAAGGGTTTTGACATGTTCACACTGTGTGGACCACATCTTAAAAGGAAAGTTTGTCTTGTTGATCCACGTCCTCTTCTATGCAAGAGCGCACAGACCACTTCCTTTCCTATTCATGTGGCAACTACAGCAATTGATTACATGGAAAAGTAATATTAGGAAAGCATTGAATATATATTTTAGCTTCTTTAATGTGATTCAGCAGCTGGAAACAAGGAAAGCTGGTATTGTGTCATCAGCCAGTTCTTTTCAAACAGCTGTTTAAGAACTAGTGCATTAAACTATGGTCTGAAATATGTTTGTGTGTGTATATATTTTAAAAAGTAAAATATACTTTGAAAAAGTAGGCATCAATACTTACTATTAAAACAGGTAACTAGAATGGAATGGAATGGTAAAGTAGAATGGAATTCACTGTTCAATCTAGTTACAGTAAACCAAACCTTCTAGATGAAAATACCCTTGAGTTTATTACTTATGGCAGTAATTATCACCAGCCTTTGAAAGGCCTCAGGTTGGGATTTAAATTCTATATTCCCCTCATTTTTAAGAAGAGCAAAAATCTAGTTAGTTCTGCTTCCCTTTCCTTTTACTGAATAGCAGTCTGAAAGACCCATTTTCCTATTTTGGAAGAAAGCAATTTCATGTATGTTCATGTCTTAGAATCACAGTCAGCAAGGTTAGTTGATAAAAATGACATTATGCCATTCCATTTTTATTTTCTCTCAATGATTTCTGTATTTAGTCCTGGGGAAAATCTGCACCATTGCACATGCACAGAATTTATGTCCCCCACAGATTTCTTTGCTTTCCTGTAGAAAAATGACTTTCTGATGAGGAAGCAAAGGGAAGCCACAAGAATGGTAACGCGACTCTTCCCAGCACTATGTTTCAGGTGCCCAGGGCAGCTAGCAGAGCGGTAAATCACTGTGGGGCAGGGGCGGAACTGGGGAAGACACGGCTGGTGGCTCCTACCCTGCCCCAGGTTCAACTGATAGTCCTGGCAGGGCCGGGGAGGACAGGACTTCCTCTTCCCCTGCACAGCATCTGGAGCCAGGTCAGACCAACTCCCAGATTTCTCCCGCAGCTGCAGGAAGCTCTGCAAACTCCGCACCCTCCCTCCCCTGCTTCTTGCGCCCATAGGTCCTCCGCTACAGGGGGAGGGATCCCTGTACAGGGAGCTGCTCCCCCATGCACCGAACCACCATGCATCTAGACGCTGTCATACCCAGACTCTCCCGCCGAGCCTCACCCCTCTGCACTCAGAACCCCCTTCCTGATGAGCCCCACTCCCCCTACACCAATCCAACGAGCCACCCACACCCAGATCCCTACCCCACTGAGCCCCAACCAGCTGCACCTGGATCCCCACCCCACTGAGCCCCACTCCCTAGCATCTGGACCCCCCCACTGAGCCCTCCACACCCAGACCCCACACTGCTGAGCCTCTATTACCTTCACCTGGACCCCCCTGCAGAGTCCCATTACCGTTGCACTCAAGCCCTGTCAGGGTTCCCTCCCCACTCAACTCTGGGGTACAGATGTGGGGACCCGCATGAAAGACCCCCTAAGTTTATTTCTACCAGCTTAGGTTAAAACCTCCCCAAGGCAAAAATCCTTTCTTTGTCCTTGGATGGTATTGCTGCCACCACCAAGTGATTTAGACAAACATCCTGGGAAAAGGGCCACTTGGAGTTCCTGTTTCCCCAAAATATTCCCCTAAGACCCTTCACCCCCTTTCCTGGGGAGGCTTGAGAATAATATACTAACCAATTGCCTTTAATAAAAGTACAGACCAGACCATTTATCTTTAGGGCACTAAAATCAATCAGGTTCTTAAAAGAAGAACTTTATTATAAAGAAAAAGGTAAAAGAAGCACCTCTGTAAAATCAGGATGGAAGGTAATTTTGCAGGGTAATAAAAAGATTTAAAACACAGAGGATTCCCCTCTAGGCTCAACTTCAAAGTTCCAAAAACAGGAATAAACCTCCCTCCTGTCATAGTGAAAATTCACAAGCTAAAACAAAAGATAATCTAACGCATTTCCTTGCTTTACTTACAATTTTTGTAATCTTAGATGCTTATTTCAGGTAGGGTTTTAGGAGAGGTTTTTTACCTGCCTGGTCCCTCTCTCTGTCTCGAGAGAGCACAACAAAGAGAGCCCAAACAAAACCTCCCCCCGCGCACAGATTTGAAAGTATCTTTTTTTCTTATTGGTCCTTTTGGTCAGGTGCCAACCAGGTTATTTGAGCTTCTTAACCCCTTACAGGTAAAGGAGGGATTTTATGCAACCCTTAGCTGTATGTTTATGACAAGTCCACAACAAGCCCCTGTGCATCCAGATCCCCCACACACCCAGTCCCACACTGAGCTGCCCGCACCCAGATTGCCCAATACAGAACCCTCTCAACCCACATCTGGATCCCCCCACACTAAGCCCCTCCACACTTGGATCCTGCCTTGCTGAGCCTGCCTGCCCACACCTGGAATGGAATCATAGAATATCAGGGTTGGAGGGGACCTCAGGAGATCATCTAGTCCAACCCCCTGCTCAAAGCAGGGCCAATCCCCAATTTTTGCCCCAGATCCCTAAATGGCCCCCTCAAGGATTGAACTCACAACCCTGGGTTTAGCAGGCCAATGCTCAAACCACTGAGCTATCCCTCCTCAGGGAGGTTGATATTTTCTGGTTACTAATATCTGGCAGTGTTTGGGACTGTTCAGACAATAAGTTTAAGTAAAATCCCCTAAAAGACTTAGTCAAATCTTAACTTTTGTTTATATCCCTCTTTCCCTTTTGAAGTAAGAGCATTACAGCCAAGACAGATGCCTTAATTATTTTTCTATTTCAACTTTCAGTCAACACATGTGACTTTGAGGGGACTGAAGAAAAAGCTTCTCTCTTGTCTAGGTGTGATCATGGGTTAAAGAGGTTCTGTTTTTAAAATGCAGATCACAGGGGTTCTATCATGGAAGAATAAACGCAGCAACACAGAAGTAGAGAGATCCAAGAAAACTGTGAGAAAGTGAAAGAGATTCTTAAGATTGCGCTGGACCTAGTTTTTTTGTTTTGTTCCTCTGCAGGATTCTTCTCCATCCATCATACTGAAAGTCAAAAGCAACTGGCATTTGATATGATATGCCCTACAGATGGATACATAATATAACACATAATATCATTTCATAGTAAATGAGTGGGATTATTCACCACTCTTAATTATCTTTGCCATATCTCTGTTGTGCCTCAGCTCAAAGGAGTATACAATGTCAAGCATATATATACTGGAAAGATTCACCTTGGTATTCTTCAGTTCTGTAATTAATTTTCCCAGAGTGGCAATAAGCATTGACAGCACTATGCTCTGGTTTTGAAGGTATTCTTTTCACACAGATTATCAAAGAGACACTGCAAAGATCATCAGAGGTGGTGCCAGCATGCCCCTTTAATTGGGCTTTGATTCATGTTTCAGAAGAAAAAAAAAATGCAGAGCCTGTAAAAGCTCCAGGCCCCATTTTCTCGGTTACATTTTTTTCGTTATGTCTATAGTTTTTGAGGTTTTGCTTCCTTATACATTTTTAGCATTACATGTTGAAGGGTGGAGGCATTATAGAAATATATCCCCTCTACAAACAAATACATACCCCCCAAAACATATGAAAAACTGAAATCTTAGTTATTCCAGCATGTTTATTTTACTGATATTAACTAGCATTATTGCCACTATTTTGCTACAGGCATATTCATCAGCACTACCTTGTTTTGAAACATTGACGAATCAAGACAATGAAACATCTATAAAATAAGAAGCATGGTGGCTTATAGAGTATTTTCTGATTATATGAGCAGGGTGGGTAGTATGGAAGAGGTCTGAACTACTGGCAGTCACGATGTTCTTAAAGGGGCCACTAAACCTAAAAAGACATGCTTCTTGCTTATGTCTCAGTGCATTTTTATACTCAGGCTCACAGGTATTTGTAATAACAATGGGAAAAGGACGTGTGGGCTTGAGGATTTGTTATGGGGGAGGGTGAGCTTGCCTTTAACCTGCATGAGACTTACGTTTGGTTTTGGTGTGATATGACTGACAGACTTCCCTTTTGCACTTTTCATTAACCTTGGTGTCCTGGTCAAATGCCCTTCAAACTCATGTAAAGAGATTCTGAATTTTCCCTGTAGTTTCAATAATTTAAATTGGAGATGTTACTCTACTGTTCCTGTTCTAATGCTGTTGTGTGGTATTATGGTGCACTATAAAAGTAGGTGCCACCTTTCCTCAGAGGTGGCGGTACTTCATCTGTGGGGGGGGGAAATGAGTTGTGTGTGTGTATCCATCTCACCACCTGTGACCTAGTCAGACTGGCAAAATGACTTATGACTAAACAGATATATCTAGATGGATGGATATGTAATTTTGTAAAATATATTGGTAAAGCTTTTTGAAATCCTCATGGATGAGCGGTATTATATATTTGTAAATCATGAAAGAACATCACATGCCCTGTTCTTAGTCACATATCGTAGGTGACTTTGATGGATTGCAATCCATTCAGTGTCGGACTATCATTTTTACTTTTTCTTTAATGGGATTCAGTTGTGACTGAGTTGTTCTCGTGGTGACACTGCTTTTTCCACGCACGAGATTTTTCATGAGATGTGAAAGTTTAGGCATTTGAAAGAGATCGTATTTTCTGAGTTGTTCTGACTGCCTGTCTAAACTAATAATCTCTTACCATCTATAACCTAGTCAAACTGGCTCGACAGCTTAGGAATAGACACAATGCCATTTTAATATGTGAGCATGAAAATAGGCAGCCAGCAGATCAACACATCACATACAGTAGCATCATGTCTGCTTGGTGGGGAGAGAAATCTCAGACAGAAACACCCAAACCTGCCAGAAACACACAAGCTGTATAAGTGAAATGCCATTACAAATCTAGTCTTAACTGGAGTACTTTTAAGAAATAACTTTTCAGGCCATGTAGAAAGGTGCTGCACAAGAAATAAAGGGGAACATTATTTGGCTAAGGACCAAATGTTTCTCATCGTTTCTCTCCCTCCCCTACACATCCTGCAAGCATGCAGGGCCTAAAGTATGGTGCAACCAGTGTGGGTCTACTGCAGGTTTGGGAGCAGAGTGCTTAGGTTGTGAACAGGATACACCTTCAGGTTAGGGGTTGTAAATCTTATGCAAAGTCTTATAGAATTTAACAGCAAACATTTTTGAACCGTTCTATACAAATTCAATTGAGAATTTTAACCCTGCTGTAGAATTCTATACAATGGCTCAGAAGGGAAAAAAAACCCTCCTATTCTATTCAATTCTGTTGTGTTTTTTAGTCATTTCTATCAAACTCCAGTGGTTTCATTGCTATTAGAGTCTAATGGGGAAGGCCCAAAGAGTGGTTTGTTGGAGGGACATGAGACTATGCAGATTCAATCAGCCAAAAAAAAAAAAATCCACCGAAGAGGTACAGAGCCTTTAGGTGCTGTTACAGTACATGGGCTGAAATAGTGGTTGCAGAGTGGCTACATGCATGCCCCATATATTTTGCTAACTTAGATGGAAGATTTTGTTCTAAGCCACTTTGCAAGGGCCATTTACTCAGCCTTTTCACAGGAGACCAGCATTAGTCCCAATATAATAAGCTAAAACTAAATCTATAATAAGCTAAAACTTGATCCTGAAGATCTCTACCATCCCATCTCCAACTTCCTTTTCCTGGGCAATGATTGATAAAAAACAGTAACCACAACATGTAATGTCAGCCAACATCCTGGATGCCTTACAATTGGTAGAGAGCAGGACACAGATATAACTCTAGTGGCACTAAAAGATAATCTCCTCATGGCCATGAACTAAGATCTTATACTGCCAGACCTCTTTGCAGCCTTTAATACATTCCAAAAGGTATTACTAACACACCTATATGACACTGCAGGAATAGATGGGCGAGGACATAGTGGCTCTATTCATTCGTCTCTAGCAGAACTTATAGTGGTGATGGGTAACCACTCCTTTTCTTCAAAAACCCTCACCTGTAGGGACCCAGACAGTCCCCACTTCTCTTCAATATCTACAAGAGAGCACTGGGAGAGATCATGAGAAGCCACAGGCTTAGCCACCACCAGTATGCTGCTGATACTTAACTATACATCTCATTCTCAACTGATGCAGCCACCATCTCGACTAACATGTCAGAGTGCCTCCAAGAAATCAGCTCTTGAATGAAGGAAGCTGGCTCAAGCTGAATCCAGGCAAAACCAAAGTGATGTAGTCACAAAATAGAAACACATCAAAGAACTAGCCAAGACGTTGGCCACTGAAGGCTTCAACCTCCATTCATCAAACCTGTGTGAGGCCTTCTCACAGAGCTGGGATGAGCAGGAAAGGTTAGTTTCCAAAAATGCCTCCTTTCAGGTCTAGCTTACCTGGAAACTTCATCCCTTTCCCCTGGCAAAGACCTGGCCACAATAATATATGAATTTGTCAGCTCCAGGCTGGATTACTGTAACTCACTGTATCTGAATGTTAAGATGCTGCACAGGCTCTAGCTGGTATAGGAAGAAGCTGTCCATCTTCTATAGAGCCACCGTGAGCACATCATGCCCGTCTCTCCACTTCTGATGCCATTTTAAGGGCTTGGTTCTTATTTTTCAAAGCAATTAATGGATCAGGCCAGAGCTATATAAGCACTATAAGGTGGATAGAAAGCTGGCTAGATTGTTGGGCTCAACAGGAAGTGATCAATGGCTCCATGTCTAGTTGGCAGCCGGTATCAAGCAGAGTGCCCCAAGGGTCGGTCCTGGGGCCGGTTTTGATCAATATCTTCATTAATGATCTGGAGGATGGTGTGGACTGCACCCTCAGCAAGCTTGCAGATGACACTAAACTGGGAGGAGTGGTAGATACGCTGGAGGGTAGGGATAGGATACAGAGAGACCTAGACAAATTAGAGGACTGGGCCAAAAGAAATCTGATGAGGTTCAACAAGGACAAGTGCAGAGTCCTGCATTTAGGACGGAAGAATCCCGTGCACTGCTACAGACTAGGGACCGAATGGCTAGGCAGCAGTTCTGCAGAAAAGGACCTAGGGGTTACAGTGGACAAGAAGCTGGATATGAGTCAACAGTGTGCCCTTGTTGCCAAGAAGGCCAATGGCATTTTGGGATGTATAAGTAGGGGCATTGCCAGCAGATCGAGGGACGTGATCGTTCCCCTCTATTCGACATTGGTGAGGCCTCACCTGGAGTACTGTGTCCAGTTTTGGGCCCCACACTACAAGAAGGATGTGGAAAAATTGGAAAGCATCCAGCGGAGGGCAATAAAAATGATTAAGGGACTGGAACACATGACTTATGAGGAGAGGTTGAGGGAACTTGGGTTGTTTAGTCTGCAGAAAAGAAGAATGGGGGGGGGGGAATTTGATAGCTGCTTTCAAACTACTTGAAAGGGGGTTCCAAAGAGGATGGATCTAGACTGTTCTCAGTGGTAGCAGATGACAGAAGAAGGAGTAATGGTCTCAAGTTACAGTGGGGGAGGTTTAGGATGGATATTAGGAAAAACTTTTTCACTAGGAGGGTGGTGAAGCACTGGAATGCGTTACCTAGGGAGGTGGTGGAATCTCCTTTCTTAGAAGTTTTTAAGGTCAGGCTTGACAAAGCCATGGCTGGGATGATTTGGGGATTGTTCCTGCTTTGAGCAGGGGGTTGGACTAGACCTCCTGAGGTCCCTGCCAACCCTGATATTCTATGATACATTAAAGACTAAATTTTGATCTATGAACCACTGCTCTGCTGAGACAATGCAGATCACAAAGCCCAAGACGAACCATTTGAGAGCAGGGACAAAGCATTCTCAGTTGCTGAGGCATGGGGATCGAGCTATGGCACAATCTTCCAGAGGAGATCAGGAGAATCCAGTTCTACCATCTTTAGGAAATGTTACAAAGTGTGCCTCTGTGAGAAAGCCTGTCCACCCTAAGTGATGCTTATAGTATAAACATCCCTTCTGTTTCCAAACCCCTATCAACCCCTTTCAAAAAACACAAACAAAAAACCCCAACCCAACCAGAATTTTGTCCCCATAAAGTGAGAAGGGCCAGAGACTCCATGAAGTCCACTAGGGGCTTTGCTATTTCATGAAAGTGTTAGCCTACGATAACACTTTTAATTTAACAGAAGATTAACAAGGTTGTGGCCCGCCCTAAAGGAATTGCCAGGGGGCTTTTCTCCAACCCTAGAGCAAGCTAGTCTTGCTAACCCCTGGAGGGACACAGATACAGCCTTCTGCTCCAGGACTGACACACACAAGCAGAAATTCTTCGAAAACAGAAGGCTTATTTCTTTAACAGAAATTAAAAAAAAGTTTAATAGAGCAAGCAAAGATATGTAGGATTTAACAAAACATAATAGAATTATATTTAAGAACTATACAATAAAGCGGCACAGCAAAATAAAAGACAGATTATATGGAATATTTCCATATCACATCTGGAGGATACAATAATTACTTTTAAATGTTATATTTTAATATTACCAGTCTGTGAGCAGTGATCAGTATGCCGCAGAATGGGGTGGGGTATATCTCACTCAAAACACAGGTATCCAGCTTTATTGACAGACAGACTCAATCATTCCTTAGTAATACATAGGAAAATCTGACTTACACTCTTTCTTCTAAAATTCTCCCTGTTACATCGGATGGGCCGTCTGTTCTGCCAATAAGATGTTACACAAGCTGAACGTTCCACCTTTATCTTCAACTGCAGCTGCTGCTGCTACCTCAGACGCTGTGGTAATGGCGGTTGCTGCCTGCAGGTAGTTGCTTGGTTGTTATGGAAGCTGCAGTGACGCTTGTCTCAGAAGCCTTGGCGGCTGCTGCCTTAGAGGCTTCTGTAGCTACTGGGCTCTAAAGCTGCTGCCCTCTGGAAGAGTCTAGTGCTGCTGCTGCAGGTAGCGGTTCCGAAGGCCGTTGCCAAGGCAACCTCAGAGGTCTGCTGCTGCTTTTCCAGACTCTTCTTAGGATGCTGCTGCAGTTGTCCCGGCTGCTGTTCTTGCTGCTTGTCGAGGCTTCTGATCTTCACAAACCCCCAAAATCCCACACATAAGCCTCATGGCTGCTGGCCTTATAGACTGGTTGCTCTCTCAAGGTCTGCTCATTAACATAATGTACTAGCCTGACTTTAGTCAGACAGCTTCTAGATATTAGTATAATTCTTCTTCCTGTCTAAATCCTCCCCTTTTTATTAACATATTTGTACTTCCTGTCTCCCCATGACATCATAGCTATTTTTAGATAGGAAAAGCTCCCTGATGCCATCTTGGATTCTAGATCTTTCTAAGTTCTTCCTTCTGACACCATCTTAGAGTCTAGATCTTTCTAAGCTCCTCCCCCTGACACCCTTGTTTGCTAGAACTTTCCACTGTCATTCCCGTCTCTGCCATTTTGGTCCTCCATGTTGGATTTTCTAATTTTGAACTATCATTAATTTCTACTGAATTACTGCCTTAATCTTAAAAACTGACTACTGTTTTATGCAAGTCAAAGTGCCCTGATACTGTCGCCACCTTAATTATGTCAGTTGGGAAAGGTAAAAATTGCTATGATATTTAAACCCCTTTCCAAGGTTTTTCTGCAAGCCTTTATTTAAGGTGCTGCAAGGTATCTCAGAACATTCAGCGTGAAATCTCTTGTTACAGAAGGTGCTCAGATACAAGGATTATGGGTGGCAGTATAAAACCCAAAGAAATCAAGCTACTCGATGCTATCACAACCAAGCAGTGTACAGGTACAGGCAGGTCAGCAGGGTGCAGAAATATGTTCTCATTAGCTTTCTGGCAGCTTTTTCATGAGTAATGGGGCAATGAAGGAGGAAGAGGAGATAGGAGCGCTGTTGAGTAACACTAACACAAATGCGATAGGTGGTATTCTTCCAGCTAACAGTTTCAAAACCGTAGCATTGTGATTGGGAGAAGAGAAAATGAATATGGAGTATTGCTGACAAACAATGCACGAAAATAGCATCTTGTAAATATTGTTTTTCACCCTGAGATGCAGCTTTCCACTGATGAAAAAAGGGAGGGTGATACATTCTCCCTCATGTCGAATAAAAACACTCACTCTGTTTAATTTGTGCTTACCATTTTGTTTGTCATTAATGCTGTTGTAGATGAAAATAATCATGGTGCCTTTTCCTCATCTACTCCTGGAAATGTTCTCTTCATCAAGCCACTCAATCAAATGTAAAAATGCGGCACTTGTTCATTTCTGAACAGAGAAAGTAGTGTACAGTCAAATGGGAGAAATCATCTGCAACACTGCAAGAAACACTTTTCGGGCAGCCAGCTTGTTTCTTTCATTTTTGATGCAAAAATAAAATGAAGTAACTATTTTTATTGGTGTTCCCCACCGTATGCCCAAATGCGTCCCTTTCACAATGCAACACACAATGGGTGAAGGAGTATTAATGATTGACCCAACAGATTCTTATCTAAAAGCCCAATCCTTCACCCATTGAAATCAATGGGGGCTTTGCCACTGGCTTAAGTGGGGGCTGGATCAGCACTTTTAGTGGGCAGGAGTAAGCCACCAACTTGAGGGTTAGATTGTATTGTCACAGGCTAATGATCCATAGAAAATTCTATCCCCAAACTATGATGGTTAGAGTCACCTCTTTCCATGACAATCTGTCTCATTCTAGACCTGTGCACCCTTGATCCTCCTTCCTCTGCCTGCATACACCCATTCCCTCCAAATGCATAGAGCGAAACTTCATGTTACTCTGAGCAACATGCAACATCCTTGGACTTTTTCTCTTGCAAATACGTCGATATGTATATATGACCTATACCATGAGTAGCAGCTATTACCTCCATAGCTGCGGCCCTGACTCTAAGATGACCATACACATGTGACTTGACTTCCTGTGGAGCCCTATCTACAAACTCTTTTTGTGGAGGCACTTCTACATGCTTGGCCAGAGGAGTGAACATACAACCGTTTCTGCCTTCAATTTCCTTCTGCTATTTCTGTCTCCTGTCCACTCTAGTTTTCCTGCCCCTTTCCTCTTCTCAGCACTGTTCAGCAGAGGGGAGCCTGTAATAACTACAGTTGGAGCTGGACAAGGGTTTATTTTTAAATTTTGACAAAAAAATCATTGAAATTTCAAGTTTCAATGAAAAACGGACAGTTGACAAAATGTTCACAACCTTTCTCTCCCCTCCCCCGCACACACTTTTTTTTTTTTTTAACCTGGGTAGATTTTCAAGGGTTTAAATGGCACTCATGCACCAGGCACCTAGAAGCCTTTGAAAATCTAAGCCACGGGGTCTCAAACTTCATTGCACCGCGACACCCTTCTGACAGCAAAAACTACTACATGATCCCAGGAGGGGGGGGACCGAAGCCTGAGCCCCTTTCCCCCAGGTGGGGGGGACCAAAGCCCCAGGCAGGTGGACTGAAACCTGATCCCTACTACCCAGGGCTGAAGCCCACAGGCTTGGGCTTTGGCCCTGGGACCCAGCAAGTCTAACACTAGCCCTGGCGACCCCATTAAAATGGGGTCATGATCCACTTTGGGGTCCCAACCCACAGTTTGAGAACCACAGAATAACCCCAGCTCTCCAGTACATCAAGTGATGTTATTCATCCTTGAACAGATTACTGTAAAAAATTTAAGAAAAACTGCAGGATTTACACATTCTAAATTTGAAAAGAAAAAATTCTAAAAGTAAGAAGCCTTGACAGAGAGATGGCTTGTGAGCTGGAACACACAGCATGGCAATACAAGACTGATAGGATTGCCTTTTTTGGTATACCTAGTACATACGAGTACAAAATCCATAGTCCATTTTTATCAGTTTGTTTAAATAATACCGTTTCAGACTCACTCACGTTGGGCCAGATCCTGGTCACATTGAACTCATGGGCCACTTGCACATAAGCTGGCACCAGGTGCATAAATTACACCTCATTGCACAAGTTACTCCTCCTGCAACCCAGAAGAAATTCACGTGAAAGGGTGGGCAAGCCGCTTTACATTGCAATCAGATACCACTGCAACTCTGTCAGTGGTAACTTCCTAAGGGGTGTAAATCACTGCCCTGGCCACATCCCCTCCCTGGATGATACCACCAGTCTCTTGGGACCCTTCAGCAGGGAGGAGATTGAGACTAGTTTGTACCCTCTCAAATTCCTCCCCCATTGCAATCTTTCCACCAACGGGTGCCTTTGCCAGGATTTACATAAACAAAAATAAAACATACCAAATTCTGTCTGAGTGAAGCTGCAGGACCCACAGAACTCCTTCTGAAGTCAACATGATTTACAAGGACTGTAATTTATGCTTGGATTCTCCAACCATCTGGTTATATTTAAGAATGAGGTGATTATAGGACAATAGTTGTATATACTCAGTTTTGGACACTTAAAAAGATAAAGGTAACAGTATAAAGTGATTATAATGTATAGATATTTAAAACTGAAACCAGTCACAGGGGAATTTGTTTTTCTATTTTGTGGATTTCAAAATCCAGAAATTTATTGCAACAAATTTAACCACAGACATAAATGGACTTTGTTGGATGCTGGGTTTGGGCCTTAATCACTGATAGAAGAATTAAAAGCAAGAAATATTCTATGAATGAGAATTCAAAATATTACTAATCACATTTTTGTTTTTGTAGAAAATCCTTTTTATTTAGTTTTCAAGTGAACTCCCTCTCATTTGAATTATGACAACATGAATATTGTAATTGTGTGTAATTTTTAGTTGCCAGTGACACATTCCCTAGATATGAGAGATACCTGTAAGTGTCATTTACTTGTTTTCAGTTCTCTCTCTCAGAACCATCTGTCATTGTGGGCGGAGAGATTTATCCACGTTTCTCTAGGATACTCTCAGGAGGCCAATACCCCTGAAATCAAATGACCACAACAGCGTCTAAAAAGACCTGTAGACTTATTAAAGTTTGTTAACATACCAAAACAGCAGAGTTGCTCTCTAGGTCTAGGTTACTAGAGGCTACGTTATTTGAAATTTGATGTTGTGTATCTAGTAGTCCAAGAACTCTCCTTTTACTATCTTGACTGAATCCTGGAATCTTAACTAAAACAAGGGCTTTTGTCCACTCAGTTTAAGAGTATATTGGCATGAGGAGCCCTGTAGTTAAGACTGAGATGGACATTCTAGTCTAAAAACCTTCTTTTCATCCGTTTATAACTTTCTCCAAAATGTTCCTTTTTGACTGAATTATGTTTTATTCTAGCTCTTTTTTTTTAAAGTGTCAATTAAAAGTCCCAATCCTGCAACTGGGTCCACACAGCCCAAACTGCTGTACCTGTATAATCCCTGTTAACTTCTGTGGGGCTCCATGCAGGCCCAGGGGCTCTTCTGCTCATTACATTTTGCTGGGCCCAAATGCAATATATTATTTGCCAAACAGTACATCATATTGCCTAGATTTCTGTGATCAGGTAATGAAAGATCTTAGACCAGATCCTCAACTGATGTAAACCAGCACAGCTCCACTGAAGCCAATGCAGAGTAATGCTGAACTTACCAGATGAAGATATGATCCTATACAAGAGGGAAGAATAAATGGTATGTATTTAGGGCCTCATTTTCCATTGTCTTGCACCTTGTGTAATCATTTATACCTGTGCAGAGTGAAATCAAAGTGTGTGTAATGCTCCCAGGACCAGAATGGTAGCATTTTGCCCTGGGTGTAGTCACTTGTGTAAGAAAATGGAGAATCAGGCCTTCACTTTGAATAATTGGACAAATATCTGCCCCAGTTACACCAGTGCAGCCTCAGGGAAGTTACATGCATGTAACTGAGTTCAGCATTTGGCCCACAATTTGTGAGGTTGTGTGTTATTAACTTGTTTGAATGATCACGCATTTTGCCACTGTAGTTAAAATACAGCTCCTCCTGAGAAACTGTCAAATCAAAGTATTTCTTTTGGTCATAGGTTTAGCTAAAATTTGATCTTCCTTGCAGTCTGAAATGGTTCAGCTGCTTACTAAACAATACTCTGTAGGGCGTCTCTCTTACTCTAATCCAAACTCCCACCCCAAAGTATTTTAAGACGGTAATGAACATGGGTAATTAGAGGCATTCCTGCCAAAGTTTGTTTAGTTATACAGTCTATATGTTCTTACAGGTTTCAGAGTAGCAGCCGTGTTAATCTGTATTCGCAAAAAGAACAGGAGTACTTGTGGCACCTTAGAGACTAACAAATTTATTTGAGCATAAGCTTTCGTGAGCTACAGCTCACTTCATTGGATGCATTTTTTCCACTGAATGCATCCGATGAAGTGAGCTGTAGCTCACGAAAGCTTCCATTCAAATAAATTTGTTAGTCTCTAAGGTGCCACAAGTACTCCTGTTCCTTTTATGTTCTTACAGTCATTGATTTGTATTGTTTAAAGTTGCCCAACATTTTTTGTTAATAATTTAATTTAATTTCTATGCTTAGATGGTTGCTCTTCCCACCCACTTCCCACCTGCATTTTGCAAGATACTCAATTAGTCACACAATACTCACCAAGCAGAATCACACCCTATTTGAATATGCTTTGTTCATCAAAATCCTTGTGTAGGATCTTGAAGATCTACTGTATGCTTACAAGCAAATCCTTCCTGTGATGGAGCAGCTGCCCCTCACTGGTTGGCAAAGGGTTAATAGCAGCCCTTGGAGCAGCTGCGCAGAACCCAGCCAGGCTGGGCCCTATCAGAACAGCTGTAGGGCAGAGAGGAGCGCAGTCTCTTCCTAGAGTGTGAGGGAGAAGAACTAGCTGCCTGTAGAGAGAAGTACCTGTCACAGAGCAGTATTGGGCAGAGTCAGGGGAGCAAGCGGAGCTCCAGCCTGGCTGGCTCCCAGACTGTGGCCTTAATACAGGGGCTGAGTAGGTGCTGGGGCTACAGGGAAGTGGCCCAGGGAAAGCACGTAGGGGCAGAGGGGAAGGAGAGGCAGTGAGCGGCTGACAGCTATAGGGTCCCTGGGTCGGGGCCCAGAGTAGCAGGGGGGCCTGGGCCCCCCTCTTGCCCTACTGGCTGCTGAGGGAAGTGGCCAGCCAAAGAACTGCAGTTTGCCCCTGAGCAAGGGGCTGGACTAGTGGCTTCAGTTTGCCACTGAGGCAAGAGGCCAGGCAAAGGATTGCCGGTTGCCCCGGAAGGGTGGAGAAGACAACAGAGTTGGGGCACTGCCGGAGGACCCATGCCCTGAAGAGGACACCAAGGTCCGGGAGCAATGCAGGTCCCCACAGACAGCAGAGATGGTGGAGAAGCAGTGATGGAAAGTGAGACACCACAAGAGGAGGGTGCCCTTCTGAGGGGCAGAGCTAATTCCCAAGCAACCAGCAGGAGGTGCCACAGTGGTGAGCACAACCCATTACACTTCCCTTCAACACATGAGCCTAAATGTTAGGCTCTCTCAACTGAGGGGAGCCACTCCATGACCATTTTTGCAGGCTGAAGGGTGCAGCATGACCCAAATGTAACTCCTATCTTCTAAGCTGTGTGGTCTACTGGATAGAGCACTGGATCAGGACTCGGGGGTCATGGATTTCTTGACTTTAGCAAAGCTTTTGACACGGTCTCCCATAGTATTCTTGTCACCAAGTTAAGGAAGTATGGGCTGGATGAATGCACTATAAGGTGGGCAGAAAGCTGGCTAGATTGTCGGGCTCAACGGGTAGTGATCAATGGCTCCATGTCTAGTTGGCAGCCGGTATCAAGTGGAGTGCCCCAAGGGTCGGTCCTGGGGCCGGTTTTATTCAATATCTTCATAAATGATCTGGAGGATGGTGTGGATTGCACTCAGCAAATTTGCGGATGATACTAAACTGGGAGGAGTGGTAGATACGCTGGAGGGGAGGGATAGGATACAGAAGGACCTAGACCAATTGGAAGATTGGGCCAAAAGGAATCTGATGAGGTTCAATAAGGATAAGTGCAGGGTCCTGCACTTAGGACGGAAGAACCCAATGCACAGCTACAGACTAGGGACCGAATGGCTAGGCAGCAGTTCTGCGGAAAAGGACCTAGGGGTGACAGTGGACGAGAAGCTGGATATGAGTCAGCAGTGTGCCCTTGTTGCCAAGAAGGCCAATGGCATTTTGGGATGTATAAGTAGGGGCATAGCGAGCAGATCGAGGGACGTGATCGTTCCCCTCTTCGACATTGGTGAGGCCTCATCTGGAGTACTGTGTCCAGTTTTGGGCCCCACACTTCAAGAAGGATGTGGATAAATTGGAGAGAGTCCAGCGAAGGGCAACAAAAATGATTAGGGGACTGGAACACATGACTTATGAGGAGAGGCTGAGGGAGCTGGGATTGTTTAGCCTGCAGAAGAGAAGAATGAGGGGGGATTTGATAGCTGCTTTCAACTACCTGAAAGGGGGTTCCAAAGAGGATGGCTCTAGACTGTTCTCAATGGTAGCAGATGACAGAACGAGGAGTAATGGTCTCAAGTTGCAGTGGGGGAGGTTTAGATTGGATATTAGGAAAAACTTTTTCACTAAGAGGGTGGTGAAACACTGGAATGAGTTACCTAGGGAGGTGGTAGAATCTCCTTCCTTAGAGGTTTTTAAGGTCAGGCTTGACAAAGCCCTGGCTGGGATGATTTAACTGGGAATTGGTCCTGCTTTGAGCAGGGGGTTGGACTAGATGACCTTCTGGGGTCCCTTCCAACCCTGATATTCTATGATTCTATGATTCTGTTGCCCAACTCTATCACTATCCTGCTGGGTGTCCTGGGGCAAGTCATCACTTCTCTCTGCCTCAGTTTTATCACCTGTAATATGGGGATAATGATACTGACCTCCTTTGTAAAGTGCTTTCAGACCTGTGGATGAAAAAAGTGTTATACAAGAACTAGGTAAAATTAATTATGTGGGGAGGGCTGGAGGATCTGCAAAGGGTCAGTTCCTCTAGCCTCATCCTGCTTTGCCTGAACTGCACAGAAAAGCACCATAAAGTGGAGTTCCACACCACATTCAGGGGTCCATGCACCATGATCTCCTTCCCCAAAGCCTGCTTCCTTCTTGTACTACAAAGGTGCAGCAGTTTTGCTGCCAGAGGCCCTGCATGACCATGAAACAGGAGGCAGGATTTGGCCCTAAATAGTAGCTTTTAGGTACACAGCTGGCATGCCATAATTAGAATCTCTAACTCAGAATGTTTATATGCTTTGCCATATTAGTTGAATGCACTTTGTTTATTTACATGAAAATAAGAGTTGTATAAGCAAGGCTAATCAGAAAAGGTTAGTATTTTTTTGTGATGTCATTAGGGTGAACCACAACAGACATGAAATAGTTAAAACTTTCACACTGATGCTCTCCTGATTTCTTGTTTCTGAAAGGAATATTGTTAGTATGAATGTGTTTTCTAAGTGAGCCTTGACTTCATAAATGGCCCCATCTGCAATCATTCAGAATAATGGGCCATATTCGGTGCTGCACCTTGCAGAAGACTTAGCCCAGGTGAGGACGAAGATGTCTTTCTGCCATCTTTGAATTCTAGACCCGCCTGAACCTGCCTAAAGCAACCTAGGGCCCACAGCGGGTCACTGTTGTGCATGTATTCATGGTTATGTTCATCCATATACAAGAAGAACAAACAGAAATTGGCATTTAGTGCAAAATGTTGCTGTCATGGGGCCAAATTCACCCTCAGTTACACTTCTGTCCCCTTGGTGAAGTCACTGGAGTTGCACAGGCATGCATAAAGACAGAAGGACATGTTACTTCTAAGCTGGCCTTTATTCCCCATGGAAATGACTGCAGGATTCTGTTTCAGGCTTGTGAAATCCTTACATAAAGAATCAGTCTTAGTATGTGAAACAATTCCATTCCTCCCACCTCTACAGACATAACCCATTCATGTCCACCATTATTAAGCCACTGTTTACATAATCAGCTTAAGGATTCTGTGAAGAGTAAACTATAGGGTTAGAAAAATTGCTTCTCACCTACCTGCCCATTTAAGGCATCTTTCATGCTGGCAAGAAGGATATGTCACCTCCCACAAGGCCATATACCCCTCCCATTGTGTACAGTATTTAATTGTCAATCAACTTTCTGAAAAAAGTTGATATTTTAAATGTGACTTATGACATCTGTTGCTTTTCTTAGACCTCCTTATCCTCTCTGGTTTCACTCCACTTGTTGTTTGGCTTTGCTTCAGACTGGATAATGAAGAACTGTATTAGCAATGCAAATACTGGTACTGCATTAATATGTGGCAAATCCCCAGACTTTGCTGGTGACATTGCGCTACTGAGCAACACCCCCCAGAAAAGTTAAAAACAAACAAACACTGACAACTTGGCAAAAACAGCAGACCAAGCAGGGCTCAATTATTTATGCTAAAATATCCTTGAAACCCAGATGTCAAGCAGTAACATCACATTAGAAGGAAAAAATATCAAGGAAGTAGAACAGTTTGCCTACCTTGGCAGCTCTATATTTGCCAAGGGAGATCTCAAGAAAGAAGCAACATCGAGGATAGGAAAAGTATCCACAGCATTCGCTGAACACAACATATAGAAATCAAAGATAAACAGCACCAGAACAAAAACACTTTTTTTATTCAAATATAATCTCAGTGCTAACACATGGCTGAGAGAGCTGGAATTCTACTAGTGTTAGTAAACTAGATGCCTTCAAAAATAAGGGCCTAGGAAAGATTCTGGGAATTAGGTGGAAAGATATCACCAAAGAGATCTGAGAAATCATCAATCAGCAGCTCATTTCCACCTGACTCAAAAGAAGCACTAGACATATTTGGGGCATGTACTCTCGATGGCAACATAGACTCCCACATGAAGCTATCACGTGGAAACCAACTGGTGTGAGAAAAGAGGGAGCCCAAAAGAAATCTTAAGAAGAACCCTGAGCACAGAGGGCAGAATAGTTCTTCTCTCTACCACAGAGCAAATGGAAGCAACAGCAAATGATAGAGAGGAATGAAGAGTGGCTTGAGAATGGTGTTTAAAAGAAAAAAGTAGATCAATGCATGTGTCTTCCTATGCTGTCTCAGCATCTGATTCTTCTCTCTCCCCGTAAACACTTGTTCATCTCTCTCTCCCTTGCTTGTGTTCTCTACCGCTTGCCCTAGATTTTAGGTCTCTCCACTCTTGTCCCATCAGAATTTCTGTATGACACCATGGTTCTCTTTTCTTTCCCCATGACTTTCTTCCTCTCTCCATCTAACAATTCACACCCATCTTCTCCTCCTCATCTACTCTCACATAGGGCTTAGGAATTTTAATGGACAACTAGTAGCTAGAGAATTACATCCATCAGGCAAAGGAGTGTAGTGCAAGATTGAGGGGAACACCAGCCCAGTGAGAAGCCAACCCCTACCTCCAACTGCTGGGAAAGAGGAAGCTGCTGAGATTATCTACCAGAGTGCTGTTGCTGGATCAGATGGGGAAGGGTGGGGGGAAGAATCCATTTTTAATATCAGCAGTAAGTGGAACATGGAAGAAGGAGCATTTGATCTGTTTCCTCATTCCCACCCAAGAGCCTCTTGGCAACTGCAATTCATTTACATTGATTTATAACAATGCATGTCTTCAAAGTTATCTTTGCAAGGAAAAGGTGTAGAAACTTATTTAAACTGAAAGTGGAGATCCTCCTTTATATTCATAATCAGTGGGGCCTGCAGATCAGCTATGCCAAGACTTGCAAGGATCTTAGGACACACTCAGAGCACAGAAGCAGGCATAAAGATGTTCTGGCCTGTTTCATATATCATCTGGATTTCTCCTCATGGCAGCATGGCAAGGAATGGATGAGATTTGACACTTGAGTACTGTTGTCAGAAAGGTAAACAGCTGAGACAAGGTGTTTTTTCTTAAGCCAGACAATGTGTTGCTAAGTCAGGATTTTGGAACTTGGTAGTGTGTCTAATGCAAATAAGATTTAATGTAACTGTCTCGCTCTGAAACACGAATGCTCCTAGCAGATTCCAAAAATAAATTCAAAACACCCCTGTGCTTATAAAACAACCAACCACATCCCATATCAAATCAAAATAGTTGTGCATGTTTGTACATATGTCACTGGCAATGACAGACACTGGGCCAAATTCTGCTCTTGGTAACACTAGTTTATCTTGGACTCACCCCCATTTCTATATTTAAATGTTTGGGTCGTTCTACAAATACCCTTGCAGGACTGCAGAAACAGCAGACTATACAGTTCCCCTCTCTTCCATGAGATTTTGTGATGTGGAAACATGGATATTTTTACAGAATTAGGTTTCTAGCAATCAACGTGCTCTCTGATTCTTCCATTGATGTTACAGCCCAGTGCGTATAATATCACAATCAGGTGGCAAGTATGTGGACATGAATGGGTTATGTCTGCAGGAGTTGTCCATTTATAAATGGAGACCTGCCTATGTCAGACATACTATCATCATTAGAAATGTTGATTCTAGGTTAGAATGGAGGTACATTAGTGGCGCATTGTGAGGAAACTTGAATTTCTACTGCCTCTTCTATAGCTGTCCTGGAAATTAAACAGAAGACTTCAATTCACTAGAGATGTCAGTTCAGAACTTATCATAAGCACCAAAACGCATTTAAAAATACCCATATTGTTTGTTAATTTCTAAGGCAATCCTCTCATCATCATCTTTAGCTTTTCTAATCCAATTTTATACCCTGCCAGTTTTACTTGATATTTTTGGGTTCTTCTCCATTTTGGAATCTAAATCTGAGTGAGGTTTACAGCATTAATTGGCATGTTGTGTGCGTGTCATTGAAGATAATGGCATAGTACATATTTGCTTTTTGTGGCATGCCACTTACGCTGTGTCAAACTAGCAGTGACTAGTGTGGCTTCAAAGGCATGTCACAATCAAAGAACATGTGGTTGACATATTTACATCTTCACTGACATTTATGGAATCTGCTACAAAAATGATGCTCCACTCTTTTTTTGAAACAAACATCTTTGACAGTATACATGACTTGTTTGAGGATATAGCGCAGTGAGGGGCTGCAAGATACTACACTGATCTTTGCAGTAATACTGAAGTAAATGGTCATTGTGCAGTAAACAGTAACTAGGATGAAATCTGACATTTGTCCTTTCTTGTATCATAGGCTGATAATTTGTGCCCCTATTGCAGCTGCAGAGAAGTATATTCTCACTGGCTTCTCATCAACAGCTATTTACAAGGTCTTCCATGCTAAATAAGGCCCCAGTCCATCAAAGATTTTGCATGCTTAACTTTAATGAAACTACTCACATACCTGAAGGTACTTCAGTGGGTTGACTCACTTGTTGAAAGCCAAGCACATGCATGTGTCTTTGCAGGATCGGGATCTAAATACTCCTATTTTCCTTATTATGCTTGTTAAAGAAATATCCCCATTCCTCTTGTTCAGTACTTTGAAAATAATTCATTCCTACCTCGTCAAAGGCTTGCAATGTGAAACATTCATTTTCAAAGCTATTTAATTCAACTATTTGGAAAATACAATCTGACTAGTAAACTAGAAGCCTTTAATATTTTTTCTAAGTATGTAATGTTTCGAAGTGACTGGAACTTTGGGAAAAAAGTCTATGGGTCTTATACTGTGGCCATAGCTGAGGTCCACACACAGCCCTCAGTCCATGTGCAGAATTCCCACTGACACACTATAAATGGGTCTCCCTTGTTGGCTCTGTACAGTCAGGGGCATTGTTCAGTCACAGACTCAGGAAATCATCAGTTCACATTTGAAGTTTACCTTTAAGGCTTAAATCCCCTTTGTTGGCCAACCACTAAATGACAACATAATCCTTGAGTACTTCTGACATTACATCCAGCAGAAGACCATAGAACATCTATGCAACAGATAACGAATTGCTCCATTGCACACGCTGATTTGTTACTATAAGGCTATTTCAACTATTTTGGTTTTTATTTTAAAGAAAACTTACAAATGAAAAAGTTACCTGGACTTTGCAGACAGATACAGGAGGAAAAGGTATAGCGGTAGGTCAAATTGGATCTTAATCTGGAAAATGTCCCAAATACAGTATTGTTCAGTCTCCCCAGTTGGTACTTTGTGTTATGCTACCTTATAGAAATTGTCATAGTTGTATCTTTAAAAGGACAACAGCTTTGAATATTTGAGACTTTGCTGATCTACAGTTAATAAAAGCAAGAATAAATTTGAGTTACATATAGCAATAAATGAATTAGACTACTGATGAAAACAGCCTGCCTGATGAATGAAAGTAAGTGTCTTAGCTGGTAGCCGATTGCTGCAAAGCTTCAAGTAACAATGAGAAAACCAAAAAATATTGGTTCATAAATGGGTGGAGAACACTAAGGAATTTGGAATAAAATATCATCTGAAAATACAAGGGTTATTCTCTAATTTATTGTATTATGGTGCTCCCTAGCACTTGGAGTGCATCCTTAGTAATAAATGAGTGACATTCAGAAGCAATAATAAAGGCAGAATATAGATGATACAGTATAGATGATCCAACACAACTGTAATTGTCTGACAATGTCTACACTACAAACTTAAGTCGACTTAATTTAAGTTGACATACAGTTGTTTTTCATGTCCGCAGTACTCTTTATTGGTGGTGCGTGTCCTCACCTGCATTGACTTAAGAGGTGCAGTGGGGAGGCTGAGAGTCTGGGCTTTCAGCTCCCTGAGCCCGGCTGCCACCTAGACTCTCAGCGTCTCGCTCCCAGCTGATTAGCTGAGGGGGAAACAAGAGCCTTGGTGCCAGCCTGGCTCCAGCTGGCTAGCTCTGCAGGGAGCAGGGAGTTGAGCGCTCCGGGTGGTAGCCGGACTCACAGCTGGAGCCCCCGCACCTTCCCCATGGTCACAGCTCCCAGTGCACGGTTCACAGCAGGGAGCCTACCAGCTTTTCTTGTCAATTTCACTGCTGCCTCAGACTCCTGGGGGCACTGGGGCTAGCAGCTGAAGCTATGAAATTGACAAAATAGGCTGCTAGGCTCCCTGCTGTGAAGTTGAGCCCAGCACTGGGCTCATAGCTAGGGCGGTCACCCAGGGTGGGGGTCAGGGACTCCAGCTGTGAGCCCAGTGCCCAACTGATAGTGGCGGGGGCGGGGGGGGGGGCACTGTGAGCCCAGTGGGAGGATCAATTTCATGGTTGGGAGCCTACCAGCCTTGCTTGTCAATCTCACAACTCCACCTGTGTCCCTTCTTGCAGAGCAGAGCTGTGAAATTGACAAGGATGACAGCCAGCAGTGGAAGTAAGTAAGGCAATGCATATATGGACTCTGCTACACCGACATAAGTGCTACACCTTTCACGGAGGTGGAGTTATGATGTCAGTGTAGCAGGGCACTTACATCAGCAGGAGCAAGGCTGTAGTAAACTGCCTTAAGTGGACCTAACTCTGTAGGGTAGGCCAGACCTCAGTAGCAACTAAGGTGAGTCCTGACTGACATTTATGAAAATGAACAAACAGCTTTTACCTGCAGCCAACACCTGTGAGGAACTCCTTGAGCCAAGTGAGAAGTAGTCAGAGGATAGAAATAATTAGAGAAATGCACATTTATCAGTCACTAACAGAGATGGATTTTAAAAAGTGTATCCACCAGTTATAATTCAGAGCTGTAAGTGAAGTAATTGGAGTTAAATTAATGTAAAAAACAGATTCAAATGGGGCCTCAGATTTTCAACAACAGGTATAGTCTTGGGCAATCTTTTAGCAAATTTAGCTTAAGATTGTTCATTCCTCTTTGGTTTGGTGAAATGATTTACTTTTTAAAGCTGTGACAGTTACTGCAAATCAGATTTAAAATATCGTTTCTTGGACAGCAGTAAATATCTCCTCTGTTTTAAATGAAAAAAAAAAAACAACAACCCCCAAATATGTTGTTGTGGGGTACTGCATAATAGCTCAGATAGGAAAATTCTCTTACACTGCCAAAATCTGGGAGGAGGGGGGATAGAATCAAAAGTTCTGCAGCAACTACTCTGGCCCCTGAGCTGGAGAAGAGCCTGTAAGTTCACTCCCCAACTCCACTCGCCACACTCTATACAATAATGCAGAGAGTCCTTGGATAACCTTGCAATCTGAGCCCTCTGTGAACCAAACAATTGGACTCTCTCAACCAACTCACTCTTCATAGTCTCGGCCCCTTTCCCTCATGCAGCACCCTAGGCAAGACCATATGGCCAGGGGGAAGAGAGAGGACAGTGCTAAGCAGGCAGATGACCTTTCCTCCATATTCTTTTATGGGAGAAGAGGAGTGTGCGCGCAGAGGGTTTCCAATACCTACAGCTTATAGGGCACAATCTACTCTCATGTTTTAGCTGATCTGAGCTCTCCTGAACTACAACCACGCTAGTCAGCATTAATTCACACTACGGAACAGTGTTGACATATCCGTAATGCTTTTTGTATAGCATCAGACAGGTGAATTTAGATTTATGCTGCAGCCAGCTACATGCTGATCGACCAAGATATACAGAGAGCTACTAGCTCTTGTGACAAGGAACACTGCATAAAGGTATAGGCGAGAATCTCCAAGGCAACTAAGGCTGCCAACTTTCTGAGCTTCCGGTTCCCCGAACAAGGTTAAATTAAATTGTCCTTTAAGGATCAGAGGACAGATTTTTGAAAGGATTTTTTTTTTTAAACGAACAAGAGGAAAATTATTATTTTTACCAAAGGAAAAAAAACATACAAATGCCTATCCTCTCTTTTTACACTGAGAGGCAAATGTGTTATGATCCGTTACATTACTTGTTACACTGAGAGACACTGATGCACAAGCATAGGAAGTCAGAGGCCCTGAATTCTGCCACCATGTGGTTAAAGGTGGAATGCTTAGGCAATCCTCTTTTAAAGGCAGTGAACAGAAGAAGTCAGTTGTGCCTTCACTGTAATTTAAGGTCTTATTTTTCTGCCAGGAGATGCATGAAAGATAAGGAGGAAAAAAAAAGCTTTTAAAGAGAAGAATTTACTCCATAGTTACAGCTGAAAAGGCTCTTGAATGAGGGACTTTTCACATAAGAGGTATAGGTCAAGTGTGACATAGGTGGCTTTGTCTTTCAATAAAAATGCATTACTTACCTTAGTTCAGGTACAGTCATTGATTGAAGAATATTTAGGTTTCTGGTAGCACTGTTAGTTATGCCTAAGTATCTGGCTGATCAGGTATATGTTATACAACACTTTTTACATTGGTCTAGTCTGTAATCAGTACTAGTCCCATAGTCTTAGGCCTTGTCGCCACAAATTTTATACCTATTTAACTTTAGTTTAAAAAAAAAGTGGTTATACTGGTACAACAGAGCATGTATGCCGTTATACCTGTATAACATTTATACCCATAGAGCTTATTCTTGTATGGGACAGGTACAGCTAAACAGGTATAGTTAAGTAGTACAACTTGTGCGTTTAGGCAAGACCGTAGAAAAAGTACAAGGATGACCATGTGGTAGCAGCATCAGTCCCCTTCCTTCCCTCTACCAGGAAGCTCCCACGATTATCCCCTTTACAGAAGGCTCCTGTCTCTTTCATCTATTCTTCCTGGTCTATAAAAGAAAGTTTACTACCAACACTTCTACCCACACTGTTTTGACCACTTTGGAGAAGGAAGCGGGCATCCTTTGTAAGGGGTGCCACATGCAACCTTCCTAACAGTGGTTCTAGTCAAAGTACTAAAGATAAAGCCAGTCAGGAAAGGGAACACATTTACCCCCAAAAAAATTCCCACATTTTCTAATCACACTATCCTGATCAGCCAGATACTTAGGCATAACTAACAGTCCTACCAGAAACCTAAATATTCTTCAATGACTGTACCTGAACTAAGGTAAGTAATGCATTTTTATTGAAAGACTAAGCCACCTATGTCACACTTGACCTATACCTCTTATGTGAAAAGCTTATGCATCATTAAATTTGCCACTGAGCCCATGAAAATTAAAAATTTTAGCTGGAAATTGAAAGTTATTCCACATCTCATCAATACGCACTCCTAGCACCAGCCTATACATATTTCTCAGTCATTACACTTTTAAATGTGTCTTGATGTTATTTTCTAGCATTCTTTGTGCATTTGTCAGACACTTGCAATAATTAAATGACAAGTTGTCCAGAACTGCACACACCACATTACGAAGCTCCAGAAAGAAAAATCTGCTCTTTGACTTCCTTACAATGAAGATAAACACAATAGTAATTTTATGGTACTTAATTTAGATCACTGAGGAACTTAAAGTGTGAAAGATGAAGACTCAGTGGTCCTTCAGGTGGACAGACTTCCATCCACATGAGGGACATGCAGATATAAGCACTATGACAGCATCTCGTCTGAGGCTTTCAGACAATACCAGTTCTAAAGTGAACATTGGTCACAAAAGAGAGAAATTTCTTCTCTTTTATTATGGGCCCTATTCTCCACTCCATACTCATGTAAATACTCCCACCGATTTAACTTGGTCAGCATGAGATAACTTGGAAATACAATACAGATGATTTAGCACTTGAGATGAAAGGCAAATATTAGGCAATTTATGATTCATTCTCTAGACAAGTTTTCTAGATCTGCTGTCCATATAGAATTAGTGTCTCCTGCTAGCAAGCGTTTTATTTTCTTTGCCTGTCTCTCAGCTTCTACAGAAGATGGTCAAGACAAGTTTTCTATTATTCTTAATTTATATTTTGGAGGTGCCCTAAGGCCTTAGTTCAGAAGGGGCCTCAATATGCTAGGCACTATACAAATGCATCAGAAACAATCCATAAATCTGGGATAATACATTTGGTTTAAACTGTAGCCTTTTTACAAATTTACACTTACATGCTATGGCTAGTGGCAAATCGGCTTCAATAGAAAATAAATACAGCAGTGTATTTTGATATTGGCTGAGCTGCTTAGGAAAGGTAGGTGTCAGAGTTATTTTACATCTACTTAATTTTGTTCAGCAGATATAAAACTGAACACAGGGCATCTTTGAATGCCAGGACAAGCATGTTTGTGGTGAACACAGGCTTACGACATTATACAAAGATATTACTTGTAGCATGAGAACTTCAGTAAAGTTCACGGGCATTATCCTGAACACTCCTCCTGACTTCAGTTTACAATAGTAATATTAGCCCATGTAGCCTCCAGTCAGTTTCAGTCTCCAGCATTTTATATACTAGCACAATGCCATGGTGTTCAGGTTCACTAAGCTGCAGTGCCAAGTTCAAAATCATTAAAAAACAGGTTGTGTGGAAACTTTAGAGAAAAGCCAGATTCTTTCTCCAGCCTCTCCCCCATGGTCCCTTTGGAGCTCCCTTTTACTCAACAGGGAGGATTAGACTGAAGTACTGAAATGATTCCTCAGCATCTAAGTCCCAAGCCTCACCTGTAATATGGAATCTGATTGTGCAAAGTACTGGGGGCCCTCAGTTCCCATTGGATGAAAAGTAAGTTAGGTTTGTTCATAGTGAAAGAAGGTTGCAATCTAAAGGTGTTGTCAGTAAGACAAGAAAGGAAAGACTTTTGTCTTGGAAGGGTCTCTTTTTACGATATTTGGCACACTAACTCTTATAGCTATACATGCATTAGAATACATTCTCCAGAAATGTTGCTGGAATATTGGCAAGAATAGAGGAATCCTGCATCTTGACAACTTCAGCCCATTGGTACATGGAAATTCTGATTCTTATTTATATTAAGGTCTCCTTGCATCACTCCAGCAGTTTAAAGGGGCTTGAATGGGGGTGTAAATTACAATTATGTTTACACTTATAAGGCCACTTTTCACTGCCAACCAGGGAAGTACAAAGGGGCCTTAGTGTAAATGAGAATTGGGAGTAGACGCATGTGGACGGAAGTGGATATCAGAATTGCATTCTTTAGGCTGAATTCTTCATAAATGTAAATTTAAAGAGACTATGCACTTTAAAATTATATATAGTGTCTACGTACACTTGACTTTATATATAAAAAAAAACAGGGCAGTCCTAGTTCTTCATATAATGTCCCAGTGTCCTTCGAACTTCTTTTGGGCTGCCTGAAGTGTCCTACTTTTTCATTTCATCAATCACAAGGTTGAAGAGTTTTATATAATTTTAAAAAAGGGTTTGTTCAAGAAACATTGCTGCACCAAGCGGAGTTTGCTCTGTTTTGAGCAGAAACAAACAGTCCCATGGAATAAGCCTTTGGTGTGATGAAGAGTGACTAGAGGGAGAAGAAAAGTCAAGTGAATGTAGACACAAGCAAAGCTCTTCTTTTAATCTAAGTGAACGTTAATGACACTCGTTTAATGTTTGAGGATAAAGTCATTTACAACATTAAGTTACTGGGACACCCTCCACTTTGAGAAATATGCCCGGAAGACTGCCAGCTTTAGAAGCCATCACAGCACACTTTTAAGTGCTGTTTTGTGTGGAGAGGAGTCTTTTGCAACCCTGAAAAATACCACCACAACTGTGTCCCTGGTTTCGATTGTAGAAAATCTGGTCATTTTCTGTAAACTAAAGGTCACGTGCCAACTGGTGATTTAGTTGGTGTAGGTCCTGGTTTGAGCAGTGGGTGGACTAGATGACCTCCTGAGGTCTTTTCTATGGTCATAAAACTGGAATAAGCAGCAAAGTAGATCCCTGCTTTAATATTCTGTGGGGACCAAAGCCCTGGTGTAAGATCTCCTCCAGACAATGGAGTTACACTCATTACACCACAGCTAAATATATGCACAGGAAGGTTAAAAACAGTAGAGTCATAAATTAAAGTCTATGTTTTATTTTACACTCTGATAGTTGCTTTTCACCTTCACCTTCTGCACTTGACATGTAAGTAGCTTTCATCTGCACACTCACTGAATGCCAAATTGGTAGAAGTTATTCTATTCAGACCCTTTTGGGGCTTGATCATGAGATAACAAGTGTTCAGTGCTGCCCTTAAAAGCATAATGATTAAAAACAGGGGCCCTGCTGTGCCATTGCATTAGTCCAGATTACATAGTTGTAACTCACTGAAACCAAGGGATTTGCACAAGCATAAAGTGGAATAGCACCAGAGCACCTGGTCCTGCATTAAACGAGAATGCTGCTGAGTGGCTGCCAAGTTACTCCTGTACAGTAGGAACAGTCAAGACTAAAGAGGGGAACACAACCATGCAACTCGTTAGCATGAGGAGGATTATGCTTAAGATCATCTCTATTTATTCAGTCCCATTCTCCACCCCCTTTTTAAAATCTATCAACTTGCAAGGAAGGGAGGTGGTATGCAGAGAGTTTGAGATTTACTTCTAATCAGGACTTCATCCTGCAGTTTAGAAATGTGTAAGGGCAAAGTAAAAAGTGACGAACAAGACAGGGCAGGGGAACCCAATCCTGTATAAAGGAGAGCCCTGTTGAGCAGCTGACAAGTTATGCCAGCCTACTGGAGAAAAGCAAAAGTTAGGTCATGCTAAGAAATCCCTTGTCTTTAACTAGTGGCAAGATTGTTGCGGGCAAAGACTTAAGGCTTGAACCAGGTACACTGAAGTCAGTGGAAAGATCCAGGGTGCAATGAATTAAGTCCTTATTGACCAAATTCTGCTCTCAGTTATGGTGTAAGTCTGGAGTAATTTAATTGACTTCAGTTGAGTTGTTTTGGATTTACATAACTGTAATTGAGAGCAAAATATGGGCCATCATCTTCTCTGGGGGAATGGAAAAGGCAAATTATTTATCTGGTTTTAAATTTGTAGAGCCCAAAACATTAAAGGATTTAAACAAAGAATGAGTTTGACCCATGTGCTGCTTACAACTTGTTGCACCATCTCCCTGGCTTTGGTTCTCTATTTCTCTTCATTGGATTTCCTCATGCAAGCATCCCTTTAGAGATCCAAGGTAGTTTTGCTTGTGCTCTCCCTCAGTGGAGCACTTTCCCAGTGCTACTCATTTTGCAGAACGTGGATGCTGATAATGCGCCAGCTCAGCAGCCAGGTGTCAATTCTTCTGCCTTCACTGGTTTGGTGGTGCCTTTGCCTCAAGAACCTGTGATTTTACTCAGTTGGCAGCACAAATTCTGCCAAGACCAAGTGCTTCAGATCCTTTCTCTAGAGGGTGTAAGATTGTGTAGGCATCTTCTTCCCCAGGAAAGAGACAAAGATTAAACAAAGGCAGAATTTTTTTTCCTGTGGCTTCCTTATTGTTTGCACTGGCAGTTTAAAGGTGAGCACACAACTGTTATTTAGCACAGTCAGACAGTGGCCACCTCCCAAACACCGCCTCCCTCATGGCTTCCGGGGGGGGGGGGAGGAGCAGTGCGCTGCCAAATGCTCCCCCGCTTCAGTTTCCCCCTTTCCAGGGCTCTCTCAATTTACCCACCAAAACAACTCTTCTCTGGTTCATCAACACCCTTCCTTGGGGCTGGATTTATTAAAATAGCAAAATCATTCCCAAAATAAAGTTCAGAAATCTCCATCAGCCTTTCCCAGCGGAGCAGGGGGAGCTCTCAGTCTTCCCTTCCTGGAGCTTTCTCCCTGACGACTCAAGGCTCCTTACTCGAGCCCACTAATGCCAGTGGACATTGTCTGTCTTAGCAAGCTTCTGCTAAAAGCACTCACTCACGACGCTTCTGCTGCTTCCTGAGGTTCTACAATCAGGTCCTCCATACCCAGCAGGCTCTACTAATTACACCCCACAACTCCATTCTAGGTGTGGCAGGAAGTACTAATTGGCTGCTGCTGGCTCGCTCCAGGCCTTAAAGGGCCGGCCACCCCATTATTGGTGCATACCAAAATCTGAGCTTTGAGGAGCATTTCAACATCTAAAGGCTAACTTCTGAACCTCCTCACTGGTTTTATAAAATCACCTATTCTGCAAATTAAATTAAAAGTGCAGAGTAACTCCCATTTCAATAAAGGGGAGTACTTCTGGAGTAAGGTAGTAGTCAGATTAACAACAAAAACAATCTCTTATAAAGCACTTTTCATCAGTAAATCACCATCACTTTCTTATCAATAGGAAAACAGAAAAAGAAACCTAGCAGGCCAGTGGCAGACCTAGGAATAGAACCCAGATCTCATGAGCCCCAGTCAAGTAAAAAAATCAGCATCTGGCCCTAATAAAAATATGCCCGTTTCTTGTAAGAAGGTACCAGTGGAGACCTTTTTTTGTGCTACAAAGAAAATGAGGTGCTTTTGACTTGCTTCATACTGGATAGCTCCATATCCCTTGCTGGAGCCAGAAAATGGGTATTTGAAAATCCATTACAGATACACACAAGGCAGTATTGTCCAGCATGACCTGGTACAGAAGCATCCTGAAGTCTGGGGGTAAAACAAGTCCCTACACTTTTATCTGGAATCAGATAAATGCTTCAGAGAACTCATTCTAGCTTCCCTGATACCTTGAGGCTAGATTTGCAAGCATATGTAACAGAATCTCCCAACTGATAGTTAGCTCAAAGCAGGGCTCACTTCTGCTAACCACTCTGCTGGGGACACTGGGGCATGGCCACTAGGTAACTCGAGGGGATGGAAGACCACGAGTGTCGATGAAGCCCCCTCGCACTAGGCCCAGGTGTCCTTGGCCCCCCCTCCCACCTGGAGGCACACACAGCAGTTATGCTGAGGATCTGCAACAATATGCTGCAGAGTCAGACTGCCTGAAACTAAGCAAGGCCAAACAGGGCAGATATGGAAGAACAATGCTGAATAAAGCAGCTTTATGTATAGTTTAACAAATGATACAGAGAATCAGGGAACTAGCTGGGAACTGGATTGGCTGCCTATATGGATACTTGGGGCAGCTTGCTATTGGATAAGTATGCTGGGAAAAAGGATGTATAAAAGCCTGTGTAACTTCCTGCTCTGGGTACAGGATTTGAGATTTTATTCTCCCTGTACCTTTTTGCAGTTGCAAATAAACTTTTCTGCTTCTCCACCCCGTTGTGATTATTGGGTGTAGCACACCGGGTAACGAACCAATTCAAGCTGTTGTTCAACCTCTCGGCACTGGGTGCCGGCAACAACTCCATCTCTTCCCCAGGTGGCCTAATTCTTTAAAAAAAATAAAAAATAAAAATGCTCCTGTCAGGTTTAAATGGTGTTTCTCAGTATGAATGATCAATAGTTTCTCTACTCTTCCCTTCCCCAGTTCAAGCAAGAACTGTTTTACCTTGGCACATCAAGAACTTAAACCGCATTATTCCCTAGTTTGCAGCTTTGCTGGACTGGCAATCTAAATGATTGATCCACAATTTTTGGAGCTCACAGTTAATTATAAGGCAGCTTGTGGGCTTTGCTGAGACAGCTTGTTGGTTCAAATACATGAGGACCTAATTCTCAGTAAGTGAAGTTCATTTCTTTTTTTAAAGTCATACTACGTGAAAGAACAATCATGCTTATAAATGGATAACCTTAGGGGGGGGGAAATGAAAATGTTTAAACATTTTTCTGGGGTAATCACTGTGTTAAAATAACTGTAGTTTCTTCTGCTTCATCATAGCTGCCACAATGATTAATACAGTCTCCTACTATCACTACATTACTGTAGAGTTGGAATCAAGAAAGCAATTCCAAGTGCCCAAAACTTAAAGAACATTGAAAACACCAACCCTGGAACGGCATAAGTTGTTCTCTGCCCCCATCCCCCAATCATAGCTTCTTGCTGTGAATACATGGTGGCGCAGCTTTGTGAGGACATTTTCCTGCATGACTGAGAAGAGGAGGGAGAACTCAGTCGTGGTGACTTTAATAAGACCCTTGCAAACTTGGAAGATAAATGTTGTTATAGCACAGTTTGGCACAATGTTACAAGGAGGAGCAGGTAGGAATGCCTGTCATTAAATCTGGCTATAACTAGTTTCGCCTTGTCACTTCTAGACTCAGCTTCTCTCCCTCTGCATTCCACATGGACAGCCTTCCTTCTGCCTGGGCACCAGCTGGGGAAGCACTGAGAAGCCAGCATAGGCAGTCTCCTTGCTCTCAGTTCCTGTGCCTGGTTCTGCAGCAGCCCCTGGTTGTCAGGTGGAACAATTGCAGGAAAAGCCCTCAGCTGCTGCAGCCCTCTAATAGAGCATGTTCCTCCACTCTCACTCCTAGGGATGCATAACTTTGGCAAAATTTGGGTGGCTTTTCATGGGGACAGCAGAAGACATAACCCTAACAACAGGGTCAGTTCCTAAGCCCCTGCCACAGCCAAATTTCAGGTCCTTGCTATGAATAGGTTGACCAGATATCCTGATTTTTTTAAAAAAGGGACAGTCCCAATATTTGGAGCTTTGTCTTGTATAGGTGCCTATTGCTCCCCCCCCCCCCCCGATTTTTTCACCCTTGCTGTATGGTCACCCTAGCTACGAAGCATGGAAGCACTAGATCTTCTCAATGAAACAGCTGTAACACCATTTTAACATGGGCAAATATGTATTTTTCCTCTAACCTCATTCTCAGAAATTACTGAACCATTCTGGCTGAAAATTAAAAAAGCCTGAAGCTGACACCCAGCATGGAAGATTTCATCCTGAACTGTTAAAGTTTGGCAAAAAGTTATAAGCAACTGAAAATAGGGTCTTAGAATGGAACGTGGTGGGCATCTAACCGTAGGTTACATGACCTTTAATATCTGGACCTTGTCCTATATAGTTCATAACATAAAATGGGTTGAGGGAGGTTGTACTGGGGAAAAATTACGATCTACCTATTTCATGGAACACAACAGAAAGTAGCTGGGGCAGAGAAATATAGATAGATGTGAGGAACAATATCCAGGAGGAGGAAAAGCCCTTCAAAGGCAATTACTAATCATCATTAAGGATCTTGAGATCCCCAATAGGCTATTCAAACCCCATTATATACACACACGTAACTGGAGAAAACTCATTTGGAAAATGGAGGTGGCTGCCCTGGCTCAAAGCAAGCTTGTCTCAATGTACAAGCAGAGCCAGACAGATGAGTTTGTTGAGAGATCTCTGCACATGGCGGTAGTTAGTAGCTATGCACAAGGGGACTGAATGAAGGTCGCACAGGCAACTTAGTTCCGGCATTTCCTAGCTTAAGTGCTTGCCTTGGCAACCTTCACGTTCCTTTTAATGTAGTGTTTTGCGTGGAATATATTTGCCAAAAATTTCAAAGTTAATGAGTGATTCTGGCAGATAATTTTTGGTGCTTAGCTTGAGAGGCTTTTAGAGGGCAGGTGCTCAGTTTCAGACAATTCAGCCTCTTGAAGGTGTCTCAGAGTTGGACACTTCTCCCCGTTGGGGCACCCAAAATCATTAGTGCATTTTAAAAACCTTGACCACAGCATGCAATCCTGTAGACCCAGACACATATTCATGCCCCTAGGACTTTTGCACCTGCCTTCTACCCACCAATTCATTTCTGTGGGACTACTTCTGAAATTCCAAGGTGGTGAGGCCTTTCAAACAACCTCCATTTTGTTTTTTAAGAGATTGAGAGAAAGAAAAGGGGATTTTTCTCTGGCAAATATGGAATTCCTGTTGCCCCTCACCTGTCTACATGCCCAAATTACACAGGACAAACAATATTCAGAAAGCTGTAAGACATTGAGCCAATTACTGGTGCAGGACTGATTTGGAAACAGAAATCCTATGCCACGGGAAAGGGGATAGTCCTAAATTTTCAACATAACAAACCACTTTTTCGAACGTTGAAAAGTTTAAAGTCCACATACTTTTAGGCCTGGAAGAGTTATGTCATTTGTAGAGGTTTCTTTAGTTCTCTGTTAGCCCTTTAAGGCTGGACTAACAAAGCAAAAGGATCTTGCCCCAGATATACATGTGGAGGGGATTCTCCGTGTGTGGAAAGGGGACTCACCTGCATTTCCACTGGCAAATTCTGCCCTCCTGCAACACAATGGGTATGATCCAAAGCCCACTTAATTCCATGGAAAGACTTCCAAGGGCTTAGGATCAGTCCCAATATGAAAGAAGAAGTTCAGTGGAGTGTTCCTCAGAGATTTCCTTCCCTGAAACTCCCTCCTGTGGGATTGTCCCTGGGAGGGGGCAATCTGGCCCATGATAATTAAAGCACTGGGGCTTTATGAGCAGAGGCGTAAGGGGGAAAAAATAGTCCCACTAACTTTTGAAAAAAGTTTTTTCAAACCATGGAGACAACACATTTATACACTCTAGCTACTTCTATGCCCCCCCCCACCCCATCACTGCAGTATCTGAATATTTCCAAGCCCTATACAGAATGCATGACAATACAATGTGGCTAGGCACTTTGATGCCACAGATTGACACAGGTAGTACAATGAGAGGAGCATCACATAAGTACCTAGATAGAGTGTGTAAATGTTGCATCGGCTCTTCTTTAAATGACCTGCACACTGTAACTTACTTGTTACTAATGTGCCATCCCAAATTAACATCAATAAAATCTTTATATTACAATTTCCCCTTCTGCAGTTTTAGATATATGTTGAATTACAGCCTTGGATGACATGTGTCAGCACCAGAACAGAGCTTGTCAAGATTTGCAACCTGATACATCTTACATTTTCTTCTTCTCTGGCATCTTAAGAATTGTAAGAAAAGCTCAATGTGCCTTTTGTCTCTGCCCAGATTCTCTGTGTTGAACCTGGACCATGCTTATCTTGTGGCTAAACTTCGCATTGCATAAAGTCAGTGCAAAAGGACTTCACCCCTTTTGACCTTCAGCTCCTCCACTCCATAGCAAGTTATGTCAGTTTCATTTTTGCTCTTGGTGAAACAGACCAAAAGTCAAAGCAAAATACATGTTTTTACTTTTTCTTGGACACACCAAAAAGCAAAATTGTTTACTTCTATAATCTCTCTCAGATAAACTGATACAAAAAGATTTCCCTTCCATTTCCCCTGTTTCTGGGGGGGTGGAGAGAATCCAATGCTTTACACACATTGGGACTTTTGATTTAAAGTCCCTTATGGACACTTAAGCCAAAATTTGTGGCTATTATTCGTATAACCACCAGGGGGCACATCACAACTTGCATAACACAGTAGAGCTTTTGTTTATGAATAAAAAGCAGCAGCGGCAAAACACCTAATTTCAAGTTAAGCCCTCTTTCATTACCATGGGTCCTCCTTGATTTTATTTAGTATGTTAAACCTTCTTATTAATGGTAACTTCTGTAACTAGGGATTCAAATAATACTTGTCTACAGTGACTTACATTAATTAAAATAGTTATTTTTTGTACAAAAAATAATTTGGATCATAATCAAATACAAGGTCATGTTAAACAGTGATCAATTTAAATAGGAGTGATTACAGTACAAAAACTGTAGGAGATCCAACTTTCTCTTTAGCCTGAGTATATGCTGTTATGTAGGCTAATGTGGAATCTCCTATTTTCATGCTTTCTTTTCTCTTTCACTTATCTCTGAAGATATTGAAATATTTTCATGTATTTTCAGTAGATACGTGTGATCAATTTGTTATTCTACTCAGAGCTGAAAATTAGGTTGTTTTGTGCATTTACTCTCGGGGAATAGAGAAATTTCAACAGTGTGGATCAAACCATATCAAGTAAATGACAAGAGTTCAAGGCAGTAGGTGGTAGAGTTTTATGTCAGACAAATGGTTCAATCTTCCTTAGCTTCACCTCGAGCAATGAGAAATACAAGAGGCTAGAAAACGAGTCTGAAAAATATTAAGATAATTCAGAGGGAAAGTTTCTTGTAATAAGTTTTTTGTTTGGTTGGTTTTAAAAAAAACCCAACCAGCTACTCAAAAGCTTATGGGAATTTTCTGCTATATTTTGCCCAAAGACTTGTTAGGCAATGGGCAGGTTTTTCATGGAAATGCTGGGAAAGTACAAAGTTTAATCTCATAAAGGCCATGGTTCCAGGATATTTTGCAGCATGAATAAATGCAAAGGTGATTAACTTCACATCTCTGACTGAGACAGACGACAAGTTGCAAAGTTTTGCTGGCAGCTAAGAACCAAGGATGCTGTGGTGCTATGAAGGGATTTTGCTATAAAAATGGGACAAGAAATAACATTGTGCTTCTTATGTCTCCTTAAGACATAGTCTGCTATCATATACCTTGAGCTCAAATCAACACTTACTAATGTAAACAATTCCAGACCTTTCTACCTTACAGTTTTTAATACTACCATCCATCACTGCAATACCTGAGCTCTTATTAAGAAAAGAAGAATGAGAGAGGGAACCTGATAACTGTCTTCAAATACGTTAAGTGCTGTGTGATACGGTTCACTCACCACTGCATTGCCTCCTGCCGGCTGTCCCAGGGATTAGCTCTGTTAACCAGTGCATCCTCTTCTGATGGTGTCTCACATGCAGTCACTTCTGCTCCTTGCTCCAACATACTTCCAGGACCATGGCATCCTCTTCTGGACACAGCCCTTAGCTGTATCATGCTCTGATACATGTATCGCTGTTCCAGGGGAACTGCAGTCCACCGTCTAGCCGCTTCCCTCACTGGCAGCTGCAGCCAATCATCTAGCCACTTCCTCAGTGGTGGGGGGAGGGGGAAGAGGGTAAGAACCAGGGCCCACCTACTACTCCAGGTCCCAGCCCAGGAACCCTATAGATAGCCAACACTTACTACATTCCCTCTGACTCCTCAGTTCATTTCCCTTGGCCTCTTCCCCACAGCCCCCAACACCCTCACCTCAGGGCCTCAGCTTGAAAATCCCTGTAGCTAACCAGGACCCATCTTTAGCTCCCCCAGTTGCTGTTAGCAGTACTGTTCTGTCCAGGGTGCTGGCATACCTTCCTCCTGCTAGGAGCATGATCTTCCCTTTTCAAGCTCCAGCAAGCTACTGATCGTGCTCTGCTCTGCAGCTCTTATATGGACCTACAAGGTCCTGATTGGCTGCTCCTCACAGACCCTGTCTAATTGGCTCTGTCCTGAATAGCCTTCTTAGGGACTTCTATAATTGGCTGCCTGCTGCACAGCTTCCCTAGGGTTCTATTAACCACTTATGGGCCAGCGTGAGGAAGACACCCCATGACAGGCTGTTATAAAGAAGATGGTGATCAAATGTTCTCTATGTCCACTAAAGATAGGACAGGAAGTAAGGGGTTTCATCAGCAGCTAGGGAGATTTAGGTTAGATATTAGGAAAAACTTTCTAATTATAAAGATAGTTAAACAGTGGAATAAGGTTCCAAGGGAGGTCACAGAATCCCCATCATTGGAGGTTCTAAGAACAGGTTAGACAAACTCCTGTCAGAGATGGTTTAGGTTTCCTTGGTCCTGCCTCAGTGTAGTGGATGGACTAAATGACCTCTCAAGGTCCATTCCACACCTACACTTCTATGATTTGTTGGGTGCTAAGCAATTCTGAAAACCAGGCACCCAGCTTTAACAATTTTGGACCCTTCCCCTACTAATATGTCAGTAATATTGTCGGCTGGTGGGCTCAACCACCAGTCTGGGAGAAAATAATTAGCCACACACAAATTAGCCTTGCCTCAGGGCTCTGTTTCTTGTCCAACACAGAAAAGAAAACATGGAGTGAAGACATAAAGCAGTGATCTTGTTGCCTATGTAGGTTGTGGGTTCTCTGGTTAGGGTCAGGGCCTCCACTCAGCCAAAGGACATTCACAGGGTCCTCTGCCCCCTTGAAGTCCTCTGCTACTCAGCTGGTACAAGAGAGTGTTCTGTTAGCACCTTTCCTAGCTCCCTCATTGAACAGAGGGCCTCATCTATCTCCCCAGCTGGTAATTATCAGACCCAATTGTGACAGATTGCCCCCCGTCCAGGGTGCCACCTGAGGTACTGGAGTCCCACTGAGCCGGCCCATTTCACCAGCCTGAACTGCCTCACCCTGTCCTGCTGTACCAGGCCCTCAAGCCTCCTCTAGCACCCACACAGGTAGGGACATGCTCAGCTGCAGAAAGACACAGACACTGAAATCAGCTGTGTCTGGAAAAAATCAGCTAGGGCAGTGGTTTTCTAACTTTTTTTCTGGGGACCCAATTGAAGAAAATTGTTGATGCCCGCGACACAACAGAGCTGGGGATGAGGGGTTTGGGGTGTGGGAGGGGCTCGGGGCTGGGGCAGGAGGTTGGGGTGCAGGAAGGGGTCAGGGATCTGGGCTGGGGATGCAGGCTCTGAGGTGGGGCCAGAGATGAGGGATTTGGGGTGCAGGAAAGGGTTCCAGGCTTGGGGGGGCTCAGGGCTGGGGCAGGGAGTTGGGGTGCAGGAGGGGATCAGGGCTCTGGGCTGAGAGGTTTGAGGTGCAGGGGGGGCTCAGGGCTGGGTCAGGGGTTTGGGGTGTTGGAGGGGGGTCAGGGTTCTGGGCTGGGGCTGAGAGGGTTGGGGTGCAGGTAGGGGTCAGGGCTCTGGGATGGGGGTTCAGGCTCTGGGGATGAGTGGTTTGGGGTGAAGGAAGGGGTTCTGGGTTTGGGGTGGCTCAGGGCTGAGGCAGGTGATTGGAGCGCAGACTTACCTCCAGTGGCGCCCAGTCAGCAGCGCAGTCGGGGTGCACCGTGGACTGCGCTGTGCCTCGGAAGTGGCCAGTAGTGGGTCTGGCTCCTAGGTGGAGATGCACAAGTGGCTCCAGGCAACTCTTGCCTGCAGGCACCATACCCCCTGCTCCCATTGGCCGGGAACCAGGCAATGGGAGTGTGGAGCCGGTGCTCAGGGCATGGGCAGTGCAAAGAGCCCTGTGGCCCCCCTGCCTAGAAGCCAGACCTGCTGCTGGCCACTTCCAGGGCACAGTGCAGTGTCAGAAAAGGTAGGCTCCTTCCTTCAATGTGGAGGAATCTACGAATAGCTTTTTGCCCCCAGTTATGAATTTCACAAACTGGTTTAGAGAGAACAAAACAAGTTTATTAACTACAAAGGATAGATTTTAAGTGACTACAAGTGATAGCAAACCGATCAAAGCAGATTAATTTAGTAAATAAACAAAAAATGCAAACTGAGCTTAACACACTAGATAGGTAGGATATAAATTAGCAAATTCTCACTCTGAGTGATAAACAGGCTAGCAGATTCTGAAGGTATAAGTTGCCTTGGCTTTCCCAGGTTTTCATACACAGGTTAAAGATCCTTCCCACAGTTCCCATCACTTCCCACAGTTCAGTCCTTGCCCCTCAGATGTGTATGTTGTTGCAGGGAAAGTGAGGTATCCTTATGATGTCACAGTCCCCCTTTTATATTGTCTTCCCACTTGCTGCTAAGCTCTTTTGCTGTGACCTGGGTCAAACAGTTCCCATTGTGCAGTGCTATCTCTGGGAAGTTTCTATTGTACAAGTTCCTGGGGTAATCCTTGTGCTTGTGTGCATTTCCTCAATAAGCCATCAACATTGTTTGGCCTTTTTACTGTTGTACCTGCAAGGCGGCTTGTGGGTGTTTTCAGCCTCACAAAATGTTTCAGTAGCGCTCACCGAGCCAAACTTCATAACTTCACATACGACGATAGCACATGCAATCCAATTAGCTATTAATGTCTAGCAGATCATGACTTTTAAAATGATACCTCACAAGGCATACTTTGTGCAAGACATATTTTAATTGCATGACCGTGGTGAATATAGTGGTCTCTCAGGGTGTCACACCAATCCTCTGATTTCCAGTACTTGCCTGCTTTGCTTCTTCATGGAATAGGGCTGGCTCGTCCCTGGCCCTTAAAGGAGGAGATGGCCCTGTACTCTGTACCAGTTCAACTGCATGCTATTTGTTCCACTGCAAAGAGGTAATCAGTAGGCTTAATATTCAGACTGATAGGTGTGAACTTCAGCCAGGTGATGACATTTAAATACCTTGCAGCTCTATCAGTGAGACACTAGTTCTTCTATTTACTTTGGTCACGTAGGTGCTCCCTGTCAGAAAGTTGGCATCAAATGAAATTGTGTTAAAAGTTATCGAAACCACTGGCATTTTAAATCAAGCAGCCCTTTGGCTGCTTTCTGCCAGCGCCCCCGATGAAGGGATCACTTACTCTGATGCAGAATAAATCAGACTGTACTAAAACCTTGAAAATGATAAATCTTGCAGAAATGAGCAATCAGACTTGTTTGAAAATGGGAAGTGTTTGACATATGATTGTTTTTCAGATTAAAATGGTTTCTTTTTTAATCTACACCAAACCTCGCCGTTCTAAATTAACCCGCCCCCCTCACTGATGTCAGTCATCATGGGGGGGAGGACATTTCTTACCTTGCTGCTGCTACTGCTGCCGATTTTCCTGAAAGTATATGATTCATTAGCCTTAAACATCATTAATGTGATTACTTTAAAGGATGTTGCCAGTAGAAGGAGGCATCAAATGTGGTCTATATTTTTTCTTTTGGCTGGTTCCAAATTCTACTAATGTATGTTTCTAAAACAAATGGTTCAATGTTGCTTGTTTCATTTAAAAATAAGCTACCAATGTTCTCTTTACATTGTTTTTTTCCAGAGTATATTATCCAGCAGTCACTCAGCTCCTGTCATGTTGCCCACTTAATTGCTTTTGTTAGCTCCTTCACCTTTTTCTTTAGAATGCTCCTTTTTGCTGTGTGATCAAATACTATACACAGTCATCATCTTCTGCAGTTTGAGCTGGAGGTCCCTCTCCTGTTGCAATGAGGGACATGTTTTAACTTCAGTGGGACTTCATTAACCAGGTGCTTAAATGAAGTATGTGTTTAAGTATGTTGCTGAATAGGGATGGATTTAGCCATCTGCTTAAATGCTTTGCTGAATCAGGGTCTTAGCAGGTAATGGAGGTACATACACCATTCTGAGGATAGGACAAGAACCAATGGGCTTAAATTGCAGCAAGGGAGGTTTAGGTTGGACATTAGGAAATACTTCCTGTCAGGGTGGTTAAGCACTGGAATAAATTGCCTAGGGAGGTTGTGGAATTTCCATCACGGCAGATTTTGAAGAGTAGGTTATAGAAACACCTGTCAGGAATGGTCTAGAAAATTAGTCCTGCCACAAGTGCAGGGGACTGGACGAGATGACCTCTCGAGATCCCTTCCAGTTCTATGATTCTGTCAATGCTGGCCTCAAAGGACTCTGACATTTTGTCCTCAGCTACGGACAGGATGGCAGTTTCCCAAACACACACACAGATCCCACAGTGTGCATAGACACAGCTCACTTTGTTGTCCCTTCTCCTGTGCAGCGAGTCCTCCATACATGATTCCTTAGGGCTCCTTCATGTGGCTGCTCTCCCCTGGAGTTCCATCCTAGCCCTACTCCTCTACAGGTGATTTCTCCTCCTGCTTGTTGCCATCTGATGGTAGTGCTCCAGCAGACTTCTGCTGTGTCCTAAGCCACCCTTCTTGTTCTTGCCTCTTATTCATGGCTCCTAGCAGCCCACTTTGGATAGGTTTCTGAAACAGTGCCGACTGCTGTTTGTTCTTCTAAGGGTTTTTATACTGCTGCCCCACTGCTATGATGTCTGAGCCCCTTCTACATAAAATCAATTAGCAATTGAGATGTTCTTCCTGGGCTATATGGAGTATCTGGCTCATCTCCCTTTTCGGGGGTATAAAAGCTCTGCTTTGTCAAGGGTTCTGTTTTTCTGTTTGCTTTCTGATTTAGAGGGTTAGTGTTGCGATTGTCGTTGTTGCTATGATGGAGAGGCTTTGTCGAAGAGGAAGGCTGTGCAGCATTTCCTAAAGACAGTGAGACTCTGGGTTATGTTAATCTCCTCTGGAAGTTTATTCCATATCCCCCAAGAAAGCTTTGTCTCCAACTTTCCCAAGTTTCATCTCAGGCCTCGGGATATCGGTTTCACTTGCAGCTAAACCAAGTCCAGCACTCATTGCTGGCATCTGTTGTGAGCAACAGGTAACTCACATAGTTTAGATACAGCCCTTCGTGATGTTTGCTGCTGAGCCTCTTCTTCTCAAGGCTCCCTTAGGTTGCTGCTGGTGCTGTGACTGTGGGAAATACCTGCCGCCTTTATTAACTTTGTATTACCTCCAGTACTAGTGGATTTCATTTATACTGTGTGGCAGGAGTACTGGGTGCCGTGTGCGGGTACATATGGTCTGGTCAGAGGACTGTGGATCAGACCAGGACAGTACTGACTTCTTGATTGAGCAGGGTCCACATAACCTCAGTTGCTCTCAGTAAACAGGAGGAGGAGTTTTTCCAAATGCTTTTGTAAACAACAGTTTTGGTTTGTAAGAAATGTTATTTAATTCCTGAAAGCAGGGCAAGGAGACATTAACCACTTCAGGTAGCTTTCTTTTAAGTCAAGAACCCCCAGAGAGAAAGAATCGGTTAAGAGTTATAAAACACTGTCCTGGAGAATGAATTTGTGGTATGTAACGGCTGAGCGAGCTGGTGACAGGCTCTCTAAGGAGAGAGTGATCTCTTAATCGAGAAGTGCTCAAGCAGCTGATGAGCACCTGAAGGATTCCATTACTGCATAATAGCAACAGGGACAAGAACCTGCCTCTAAAGCAGAGCCTGGGTTACAGTATGCTGCATGGAGGAGCACTGTAGCTAGCAGGCATTTTTAGGGGTATTGTATCTAAACGAGGCATAGTGGCTTTAAGGATCCTAGAGAAGCATGGCCAGTGTGGTCCCTGCTACATCCTTTTACAAGATGCAGAAGTAGAAGCCCTGGCTACCAGCTCTTCTGATGAATGTCAGGATGTGTGGGACCATGACGGGGTTGTTTGGGGGAGGAAATGCCTGTATGAGCCTGGAAAGTCTTTGTGCTCTCTGAGTACAAGAGGTGGGATTGTGTCTAGCTGCTACAGTGTTGTAAGGTGTGGGACGCCTCTTTGCACCCCTGCATAAGTTCAAACACAATTTTATTCCTTAGCCACTACCTGCTGTGACAACTGTGCTTACTTTTACATACATTTGCTTCTTTCAGCTTGATTCCCACTGTTTGTATTGCAGAGGTATCAGTACCAGTGTGTGTGTCTATTAAGAAAAAGTGAATTCCTTACCTGTGAATTTGTTTGCTTCAGGATTCAGTGTGCATTTATCCCAACCAGGCTGGGTAATGAGTTATTGATTCCTGCCTCTGGTCATTCTCTTTGTAAGGTACACAGCTAAGGAACCCATTCAGTGAACAGACAGAGTTGAGAGTAATTATACAGCTGCTTTTTAATGCTGAAAATTATCTCTATTGTGTGGACTATATCCATGCTGTTAATGGCTGCGGGAATAACAAATGTGATAGCTGTAAGCAATAAGATGTGCTAAACAACATGTGTTTCAGGGAGAGCAATGAACATCCTGAGAACACGGAGTGAAATTCCCCCTCACTGAGGAGGCCAGCAAAATCCTCTGCATTCCTGATCCTGCTTAAGTCCTGTTTTGAGCAACCTATTCTGAGGACTGAAGCTGGACTCATGCAATGACCAGGCCTTGGGCTGGTCCTTTGCTCATGGATGAATTTTACCCACTCTGAGGAACAAACCCAAAGGCTGAGTGGATTCAACCATCCAAACAGCATTGGGCCAATCTCAGATTTGTCTAGGTTTGGAGAAGCTGAACTTTCCCTAAATTATGGATGCTTGTCCAGAGCACATCTCAAATTCTGAGGCCTACAAATGGGCTAGGTATCAAAGTAAACCAACTGAAATGCAGTAGTTAACATTAAAAAACTACCAGGGTAGTGTAGAAGAGGGGCAAAGTGTATTTCTGGTCTGAGATGGGGCCTGATTAAGAGGGGAGTGGTTTATCTCACGTTCTTGTAATGATGCTTAAATTGCACCACTAGCTTTTTTGTCCCCAATCTTAAGTAATGTTAAGGAGGTATTCCAACATGAGTCTCTGGGCAGAATGAAAAGCATCCCTGTGTCACTTGCATTTTCACAATGTAGCATGCAGAATTCCATCTCCTTGAAGGAGCTGATGCAATGAAGTTTTCTACTTTTTAGCTAAAGTTGAGCAAATCTCATGACAAGGCAGGTGAAAGGTGTGAAAAAAAATTAAAATAAAATTAATAGACATTTTCAACAATCAAAAAATCCTGAGAGATGAGGTGGTTCTTATCATTTTAGCCAAGCCAGTTTGCTTACTCCTATCACAAGGTCCAAACAGCCTCTTAGAAAATATACTCCCTGGGCATTTGAGTGCTGCTACAACATTAAGATGAGTTAGATAAGGAAACGTGTTACTTTGTGTATATATATGGCCCGATTCTGTGAGGTCCTGGGCACCTCTGGACTTCTATGGGAGTAGAGGGGTCCTGAGCACCTTGTGACATCAGGCCCTTCCTGGGGAATTAATGACTCTAGCATGGTGTACTTAACACAAATGAAACCGTCTGGGTGGCAGTGAAAGTCCTAAAGCAATGTCTTTATAGTCTAACACAAAAGTACTAAGAAAGCAAATTCACAGGAAAATAGTACAATGCTACCAACTATTCATTTATCTGAACTACTGCCAGGTAATGGAACAATTTACAAAGGGTCATGGCGGGTTGTCCATAACTCACATTTTTCAAATCAAGATTGGATGTTTTTCTAAAAGACATGATCTAGGAATGATTTTGGGGAAGTTCTAGAGCCTGTGTTGTACAGCAGTTCAGACTAGAAGGTCACAATGGTTCCTTGTGGCCTTTATGAATCTATGAGTGTGGAGGAAGGAACTTCAAATAATATTGACTGTAATCTGTATTGCTTTACATTCCATATACCATGTGTGATAAATGAAGAGGGAGGGAGGTAGCTCCCTTTTATGGACACTGGACACCCCGCCAGAAAGTAGTTATAAAATCCCTCTTCATAGCTGTTCTCTAATTGCTCTACTTGTAAAAAGTCTCACTGCTATGCATAGGTAAAAGGAAGGGAGTGGGCACCTGGCCAAAAGAGCCAATGGGAAGACGAGAAGTTTTTAATATTGAAACAAGACTGACCTTTTGTCTATCTGTTGTTTTCTCCTGGGAAGAGGTGGTTAGGACAGAGCTATGCTGTAAGAAGCTTGGGCCAGATATGAAAAAATCCTCAGTATCATACCTTGAAACTACTCATTTAAAACCCCAGATATGTAAGCAGATCAGGAAATGTCCAGGAAGACGTGATTAGGTTTATCCCTTTTATTTAGTTATGGCTTGTGGATTCCCCTGTGCTAACTCCAGGTGCTTTTGTTTTACTTGTAACCTTTAAGCTGGACCTCAAGAAAGCTATTCTTGATGCTTAATCCTTGTAGTTGCTCTTTTAAAATCTAGCAACAGCCTGAGTTCCCAGATGTATTTTCTTTCTTTTTTATTAATAAAATTTACCTTTTTAAAGAACAGAATTGGATTTTTGTGTCTTAAGAGGTTTGTGCCTATGTTGTTTAATTAGCTGGTGGCAACAGCCGATTTCCTTTTTTTCGTTTCGCAGCTCGTCCCCAGAGTGGGGGTGAAAGGGCTTGAGGGTACCCCACAGGAAGGAATTCCCAAGTACATCTTCCTGGGCTCTCAAAGAGGTTCTGCACTTGGGTGATGGTAGCATCTACCAGTTCAAGGTCAGAGAAAAGCTGTAGCCTTGGGAGTTTAATACAAGCCTGGAGTGGCCAGTATTAATTTTTAGAATCCTTGCGGGCCCCCACCTTCTGCTCGCAAAGTGCCAGAGTGGGGAATTAGCCTTGACACCATGTGTGATCCCAATGGCTCTTTAAGGCCCAAAAACAGAGGCTCAGTTTTATGCACAATCATGTCTCCATTTGTATATGTAATTACCATGACTGTACATGTAAATCAAGTATTTACAGAAGCAAACAACCAGTTAAGTGCCAAAATGGTAATTTGCAGTGACAAATTTGTGTGAGCAGTCACAGCAACTGGATGCAGAACTATGTGTAACTGCACACACAAATGGACCTCTACAAAACATAGTCTTTAGGGGGGACTTTTGATACTGAGTATAAGGGTAAGAAGAAAAAGCAAAGTAACTATTACAAACAAATACATTTTATGTATTTATTCGTGCACTGGTTTTCATTGTTAGACTTATCCCGTTGGTCAGAATTTGTGGGTGAGTGTGAGTTTATGGGCATTCACTTTAATACTCTTAATGAGGATGATGCAAGCAGCATAGTTTTGGGATGAACTCCCCACCCCCCACCACAGCCTCTTCATGCTAGGTGAAAGAGCTAGAGCAGTGTAAAGAGGCTATAAAAGCCTCAGTTCTGGCTGAGGGAGAATTCCCTGGCGGCAGACACTACAAATGACAGCAAGATGGACTGCTTTCTAAGGACCCCCTCACTAGTCCTGGGGCATTTTTGGGTGGGAGTGGGGCTAGGGGAAGTAGAGGCATGTCAGGAGCAAGGCCACACCACTGCAGAAATCCTATGCAATGCTGCAGCCCATAGGGCAGTCCCAGGAAGGCTGCTGTAACTTTGAGAGGCCCCTAGAGCTGTTTAAGTTATGCTGGGGGGGCCTCTCCAGACCCTAGAGCAACCCAGAATCAGGGAGAACAACATAGGTGGCAAAGCTACAATAGCCCTCTGCTTCTCCCAGGCTGAAAGCTGAACATCACCCTTGTTTTTAGTTATTTCTGCACTACTGGAAACAATGGATTTTAATACCAATGACCACAATTTACTGCAACATTTCTGCACAGCTGCAGTGGAGAATAATATTTTTTAACTGTCACTACAACAACTATTTGAATGTACCAAAAATTTAAACTAGAAAGAAGGGAGTACATATTGTACAGCAGTTTTGTACTGTCCTTCCAAAAGTCTTGTTGTGGATACTACTGTTCTGTTGGAATGTTCTTTATTCTCTCGTTAGCTGGGTATACAAGGACCACAGCAATAACCACCTCCATGTCAGGGCTCACACATTGCTCAGCCTCTCAGAAATCAGGAAAACTGTCCCTAAGAAAGAGAGGGAGATTTTAACTGGCCTTGACCTACAAAGGAATTTTCAACACAAGGCCACATGCTGTTATAAGAAAAGGGCATCTTTTTGTGTGTTTTGCTTTTAAAACAAATCCTGGCCTTTCCGGAGGTTGTACCCACTGCTGGAGGAGAGAATGAGGGGGCTTTCCAATTAGATATCGGGAAGGAGTTGAGTGTTGTGCAACAACACAGAAATCAGAAATGTTAGGGCTTGTTTGTGTTTTATTTTTAACATCCCCACACCATTTTCACCTGAAGCAATCCCATAAACCAAAAGCCTCAGTGTAGCTCATAAGTAGCAGATGTGGGCCTCAAGGGGTGGATCTCGCTCCTGGGTATTCTGCAAACTGGGGGGAAATCCTAGGCCCCTCCCCAATCAGTAGAGTTTTGCCATAGACTTCAATGGGGCCAAGATTTTCCCCCTGGAGTTATTTAAAGCAAATCAACAGTTATTTTATAATATTTGAAGGTACTTTTCCACTTTCACTTGAGGCTCTCTCTGCTGCTTCGTGCTATCGGCTCAGTACAGCTAAACACTAGATTTTCTTCATTGGTACAAGAATGTACAGTAAATGCTGGGCAATGTTGTGTAAAGGAACCATTTTAAAACTCTCGTTATAGGCCCCTGCTGGGTGTCAAAAGCATTATCCAACAGTTGATCTCAAAATATTAAAATTATTAGTCCTCTTTGTGTTGTTTGGCCTGGCAGTTCTACTTCAGCCATGCTGGACTATAAACTAAAGGCCTGACCCTGCAACTTTCAAGCAATTCCTGATAAATTCTGAAATCCCTCAACTCCTATGGAAAGGATCATGGGAGTCAAGAGCACTTAGTTACCTCTAAGGTGGGACTCAGTACTTTAGGATCAGGCTCCAAGAGTTCCTCTGGACACAACAGGCAAAAGAAGTCTCCCGCTGTGCTGAATGTGAAGATAAGGTTGCCAGGCATCTGCTTTTTTACCGTAATGCCCAGTCGAAAAGGGACCCTGGTGGCTCCAGTCGGCACTGCTGAGAGGGCCGTTAAAAGTTCGGTCGGCAGCACAGTGGGGGCCCCAGGCTAAGGCAGGCTCCCTGCCTGCCCTAGCTCTGCATGGCTCCCGGAAGCGGCCGCCAGGTCCCTGCAGCCCCTAGGTGCTGGGGTGACTAGGGAAGCTCCTTGCACTACCCTCACCCTGAGTACTGGCTCTGCAGCTCCCATTGGCCACCAACCATGACCAATGGGAGCTGGGTGGGGGGGTGGTGCTTGCAGGCATGAAGGCACACGCGCACCATGCAGAGCTGCCTGGCCACCCATGCACTTAGAGGCCTCAGGGACTTGACAGCCACTTCCTCAGAGCCATGCTGCCAGGACCCCAAACTCCCCCCCCCCACCCCAACTCCCTGGTCCAGCCCAGAGCCCCCTCCTACACCCCAAACTCCTCATCCCCAGTTGGAGCCCTCACCCCCGGCCCAGCCCAAACTGCTCATCCCCAGTCCTACCCCCAGCTGGACCCCTCATATACCCCTGCACCCCAACCCTCTAGCCCAGCCTGGATCCTCATCCTGCACCCCAACCCCCTCATCCCCAGCCCAGATTCCCTCCTACACCCCACCCCCCTCATCCCCAGCCCCACCCCAGAGCCTGCACCCCCACCCCAGAGCCCATATCATCTCCTGCCCCAATCCTCTGCCCCAGCCCGGTGAAACTGAGTGAGGGTGGGAAAGAGTGAGTAATGGGGGGAGGGGGAGTGGAGCAAGTGGGGGCAGGGCCTTGGAGAAGGGGCGGGGCAGGGAGCAGGGCACGGGTGTTCAGTTTTGTGTGATTAGAAAGTTGGCAACCTTATGTCAACAGCAGCTCTTGACAAGTTGAGGTTAGTATTTATATGTAACTATTGCTCCTTGTTCTTTCTTGACTCAATAATATTCTCCAGAGCAGTTGGCTGGAATTTGTGTAGCTAGCCTTGGTCTGGTAGAGCTGTCTCGTTCAGTTCTACAGGAAAAGAAATGAAAGAGCTCTTTTGTTGTCCTGGGAATTGTTTTTCAGAATTTGGCAAGTTTACAGCCTTTTTACAATCCACAAAAAAATATAGACTCCCAACAGTTCTGACATTGCTCTGGATGGCCCACTTCTGCCTCATGTCTGGAAATCAACATCTCATCGGCGACAGCACGGACAATGAATTTATATAGAGAGAGGAGAAACAGGGCTCTGTTTCAAGACCTAAAGAAAAGCTTTTGTGCTGTAAGTCCCAGAGATGCTGCAGTGAATTAGAAGACCATGCATAATAGAAAAGGGTCAAATGCTGGTCCCAGTCATCTCTTGAAAATTACCACCAGAGGACTGAAGTGCTTTTCAAAATGAAGTCTGCCCGTGGTCCATTAAGTTACTTCACAGGGAAGCCTTCTTGTTTCTATTGTTCTCTTTGATATTTACTGTAGATGATATTTTACCCGAATGGAGCCTCCTGATTTTAGCAGAGGGATCCAGAACCATCAGCTAATACAAAAAAATACAGTAGTTAACTAGTAAAGAAAGAAAAGGAGGACTTGTGGCACCTTAGAGACTAAGATTTATTAGTGCATAAGCTTTCACGAGCTACAGCTCACTTCATTGGATGCATACAGTGGAAAATATAGTGGGGAGATTTTATATACACAGAGAACATGAAACAATGGGTGTTACCATACAAACTGTAACAAGAGTGATCAGGAAAGGTGAGCTATTACCAATGCGGGGGGACGGACGACCTTTTGTAGTGATAATCAACGTGGGCCATTTCCAGCAGTTTACAAGAACAGTAGGAGGGGAAATAAACAAGGGGAAATAGTTTTACTTTGTGTATTGACACATCCACTCCCAATCTTTATTCAAGCTTAAGTTAATTGTATCCAGTTTGCAAATTAATTCCAATTCAGCCGTCTCTCATTGGAGTCTGTTTTTGAAGTTTCTTTGTTGAAGAATTGCCACTTTTAGGTCTGTAATCGAGTGACCAAAGAGATTGAAGTGTTCTCCGACTGGTTTTAGAATGGTATAATTCTTGACTTCTGATTTGTGTCCATTTATTCTTTTATGTAGAGACTGTCCAGTTTGGCCAATGTACATGGCAGAGGGGCATTGCTGGCACAGGATGGCATATATCACATTGGTAGATGCGCAGGTGAATGAGCCAGAACCCAGAAGTTACCTACTACAGGACAGGCCCAATAAAGAAAATAACAGAACGCCACTAGCCATCACCTTCAGCCCCCAACTAAAACCTCTCCAATGCATCATCAAGAATCTACAACCTATCCTGAAGGATGACCCATCACTCCCAAATATCTTGGGAGACAGGCGAGTCCTTGCTTACAGACAGCCCCTCAACCTGAAGCAAATACTCACCAGCAACCACACACCACACAACAGAACCACTAACCCAGGAACCTATCCTTGCAACAAAGCCCATTGCCAACTGTGTCCACCTATCTATTCAGGGGACACCATCATAGGGCCTAATCACATTAGCCACACTATTAGAGGCTCGTTCACCTGCGCATCTACCAATGTGATATATGCCATCCTGTGCAAGCAATGCCCCTCTGCCATGTACATTGGCCAAACTGGACAGTCTCTATGCAATCTGGCCCACAGGAAAAAAAAATCCAAAACCTTTAGGAAACATACAGTCAGACATGGCAAGCATGATTTGTTACTGTATATCCTTTATCCCCCCCCTTCCCCTCAGCCTGTTTCATCCTTAAATATTCTATGGCCCCAGCCCTGCAAACAATTATGTGTTTGAGTAAATTTACACACATGAATAACCTCAGAGGGTTTCTGCACAAGTGTAAAGGTCCAGTCACATGAATCCAATTGCAGGGTTGAGGTGTTGCATTGTAAACTCTGGGGCAGGGTACCATTTTTAATCTGTCTCTGAAGTAGCTAGCACACTTGGGCTCTGTGTAAATAAATACGACTACTTAGGATTTCCTAGTTCTTATAAAACACTTTAAAGGCAAAGTTTGTAAGTATTAAAGGGACACCCCCAACTTATTTCATCTCCACCCGGTGACATGTGCAGGAATTTAAACTTGAGCCCTTTTGGAAGGGCACATTCAACACACAGAAATGAAAGGTGAGTGAGACCCTCCTCCCCCGATTTCTCCGAATGCCTCTGGCAGGAACACCCAGCAGCGAGGAGACAGTGGCAATCTCGGTGTCCCTGCAGTCCAGCGGGGGAGGAAGCAGCAGGGAGGCTGGCCGAGCTTCTCCACCACCCCTACCACTGCTGCTTCTCCTTCCCTGCTACTGGAGTCCCAGTGGCTGCTGCCAGCTTTGCAGAGTGCTCACTGGTCAGGGGGCGCAGGCAGAGGCTAACAGGTGGAACTCTAGCAGCAAGGAAAGAGAAGCAGCAGCTATAAGCATGTGGGGAGGCGAAGTTTCCCTCCCCGGGCTGCCAGGAGGTATGGAGATTTGGGGGTTGGGCATGCCCCTGCTTGCTCGCCCTTGTACACGTCCCTGTTTCCACCTGAAGACTTTGTGCACACTCTTGTTAGTGCACCTTGTAACTGAAAGAGACCGAAGAAAAACCAATTCTAATTTTCAATTTCTAGGCTTTGTGCATTTGGCAGGACACTGTGTCTAGTTCCATTGTTTTGTTGAACATCAGTGTGTAACCCCCTGGTCTGTGTGTGACAGGTGCCTGATCCACAGAGAATAGGAGTCTGTTACAGACCCAGCTACAAAGCTTGGCTCTTTATGTGTAGCGATTCAGTGCTTTTGTAACACCGACAGACCCTGGTCGTTGGGCAGGATCGAATCTGGGACCTCTAGAGCCTCCACTGCATGAGCTAAAAGCCAAGCCATACCCTGTTAGTTAAGGCTGTAGAGCAGACTCCTCCCTCTCTCTCTCTCTCTCACTCGCTCTCGGGCAGAACACCACGGCCAGGAGGTGTGTGGGTTACACTTTCAGCTCTGGATGCCCCTGGTGCAGTCCCTTCTGTCAGCCATCACTTAAGTGGTGGCAATAATAGACTCCCATCCCTCTAGATTTAGAAAAATAAAACTAGGGATGCATAACCCACACTGACCAGTGGGTCACAGGCGATTCCCAGACCCAGGCACTTAGCATGATGATATCACTCTCTGCATGTTATTCCTTGGGTCCAGTAACAGCTGCAGTGAAACCGAAGAAACAAGCAGGCATTTACAGAGAGGGAAGAAAGGGGAGAGAGGAGAGGAGAGGAGAAGGATTGGTAGGCCTGAATATGCTTGCTTTGTTTTCCCTCTCAGACCTACTATTCCTCTGCTGCTTAAAAGCCCATTGAAATTCCCATCAGCAGGAAAGCAGAAAAACCCTTACAATTAAAAAATAATTAAATGTAGCTGTTATTAAAGAGTTCCCCATTAAAGAGGCTGAATTCTTTCCAGTGTCAATCCTCACAACACTCCCAGGAGGTTGGTAAATAGTTACTCCAGTTTCCATGGGAAATTGATGGACAGAGAGGTTAAGTGACTCACCCAGGGACAGAGAGAGAGCTCCAGTAGCACAGCGAGCATTAGAACTCTGCAGTTTCTGGGTCCCAATCCTGTGCTAACGAAGAAACCACCTCTGAAGGGTTAATAAAAGGTCAGCAGGAAGATCAAAAGAAATCCTTATTAGCAGTGAAGGGAAAGCACCTGGAGTAGAGGAATTTCCTCCTGCCCAGTATCCAGCATATCCAGAAGGCAAAAGAAATTGTCCTGCAGCAGAGCATGAGTCGTGAGAGCTGGAAAAGGAGAAAGCAGGCAGGGGTTGCACTCTTGCTGCCTAGGAATGCCCGAAAGTGTGCCCTTAACCAAACTACAACTTACATGTCTTCTGACCTCCTGCCCTGTTCCATGTGGTTGAAGAAAGATAGTCTCAGAGCTGCTTTCTATATTCTTATTTCCATAAGCCAGACAGGACTGGGTGTTGGATCATATTAAAGAAGTTCTGTATTAAAATCACAAATGAGTTTGATTCCCCATAGTTCAAATTCCAGGTTATTACTAATTAAGAGGTCTCTTGGTTTTTGGTACTGTTTCTCTCCCTCTATGTGTGAAACTTGCAAGCTGCTAATTGTGTTAGTACATTCTAAGACAGAGTCTGTTCTCAAAGCAATTCACAGAGAGAGAGACTCAAAGCAATACTCTAACAACAGAAACAGCACCCAGAGACTCCCCACCCTTTTGTTATATTAACAATTGTGATTAAACTAGAGATAGAGGATGTATGTGGATGGATGCTTGGTGTGGATAATAACTGAATGATCAGGGAGGTGCCAGCCTAAGAATCCAGTGTCCATTGGCTGAAGAAGGCGTCAAGTGGAAATAACCAGAGGACCCCACCCCCCCCCCCCCCCGAGGGCAGACTGGAATCCACCCAACAGCCTCAAGGATGGGAGAACCAAAGAACAAGATAACATCTTGGAGCCGTCAGGAATGTGCTATCTGCTGATTGATTCAGCAACAGCATGATGAAGCAATTCCCATAGACTGGCATAGGAAGAAATTCCTATAAAAATAGACTCTAAAAAGTGAGAATTTTGGGGTCTGATTCTGCAAACCAACTTCCAGGAGCATCAGATGAGCATCTGACAAGGCCCTGCTCCCTCCTCATGTCCAGGCCACCTGGCCAGTGGCTTGGCATGAGCAACTCTAAGGCTGGTAACTATGATAACTACCTTGCAGAACCTGTGTGTGTGGGTGTGTATGTGTGTGTGTGTGTGTTTGTATGAATGAATGTGTGAATAAATATGAGATTGAATGGAATGTTATAGCTATAACTAACTGCTTACTATGATTCTTTCTGTATTCACAATAAATGTGGTATTTTGCCTTTTTCCCTTTAATAAGATCCTGCTGGTTTTTATTTTATTGGTACAACATGGGGAGGGCACTATTACTGTGTTCAGAGCCGTGAATGCTGGCTTTCCTGAAGTCTGGGCTATTGCCATCCAGAGACTATTCAGCTTTTTCCACCCTAGAAGGGGTGAAATACCTGAGAGGACATAAAGGGTGCCAGAGCAGCTTCTGTGAGGAGAGAAGAACCATTAGACTGCCTGGAAAAATCTTGACGTTTGAGAAGATTTACCTTAGGGAGTTAGATAAAATGCTAAAACCCTTGAAAGGGAGTGACCCTAACTGTATGGAGAATTCAGAAAAATGGCCTAGTGGCGTTAACCAGTTGGAGTAGACCAGTTTTGGCTGTAAGTATTATTTTTAGTTTATTTAAATAACACAGTTTAGGGATAAAGCATGCACTAGCCGGAATCTTCCTATTCTGGATCAAATGCTGATTTAAACCCAGATCCACTTCCATGGATTTCCGATGGGGTGGGTTGGAAACACAGGTGCTGACTTTTGTTTTTGCTGGTGGGTGCTCACCACTGTTCTGCCCAGAGGCCCCGTCTCCGTCTCTTCCCGCCCCCACTCTGCCTCTTCCCCTGAAGCCTCCCCCCACCTGCCTGCTGCTCACTCTTCTCTGCCCCCTCCCCCGAAACCCTCTCACCCTCCCTCCCTCTTCTCTGCCCCCTCCCCCGAGTGCAACCTGCCTGCTGCTTGCTCCTCTCTGTCCCTTCCTGCCTTAAAGACAAGTGACAGGGGAGGGGGCAGAGAGGAGTGAGTGGCAGGGGCTGTGGGGGAAGAGGCGCAGCATGGAGAGCACCGTGGGGTGCAGTGTGGGTGGGGCCACAATCTATGGGTGAGCACCTTGAAATTTTTTTCTGTGGGTGTGTCCATCTATGGATGGAAGTGTATATTAGGTAAAATTTGGTCCCTTGAAGGAAACCTCAGAGTATAATCCCAGTCAGATTAAAACAGTGCTGAAGGCATTAAAATATGCCGTTTGATATGGTTTGACTTAATCCACAGGTTTACATTTGTAGATTTAGTTTATTTTATATGGGAGAACGGTTTTAAATTTGAAGCTCAATCTCCCATGAAATCTTGCAAGAAGGTGGGGATTCAGATTTGAGTGAACCTCTCTCCATGGCCAGGCGTTCAGGCTAGAGCCAAACACACAGGGGAGCCAAAAGTTGGGGTTTGGATGTGGGGAGGCAGTAGGAGAATACTGTGATAATTGGCTGCTCTCACCCAAGAGTGTCTCTTACCAACAACACTCCCTGAATTACCTTTAAGTGAGGAGTGGAGTCTAATGCCCTTGATATCTCCCCACCACCACCTGGAAAATAAAGTCTGTTTTTGGAGGGGAAAGGAAGGACTGAGTAGAGAAGAGCCAGCCTATCTGTGTGGAAGAGGACAGGGTGGGAGGTTGCATCGCCAATTTATCAGTGTATGTGTGTGGTGCTCTGGGGGATGAGGGTGAAAGTTCCAGATACATGTGGGGGAAGGTGCATATTGTCAGATGTTCATGCACTTGTGCATACAGTCTCTTTGGGGGAGGTACCATGCTGAAAACAATGGGCCATATCTGCAGCTGGTGTAAACTAGCATGCCTCTGATGACCTCAGTGCAGCTATGCCCATTTATACTGATTTGGCCCTAGATTTCTATGGGTTGTCTCACCACACAAATGAGCCCAGGAGGTTCACCGGTACAGAAAGGAGACAGCACAGAACAAGAGCTGGGAGAGTTACTGACAGCTTTCCCCTAAATGGACCTGATTTGATAGGGAGGTGTGAAGAACAAATGGGTCAGTGCAGATAAGCACCAAAACAGTCTGAAGCTTATATTTGAACTTCATTGCACACGAAACTGGGCTGGCAGTCTCACAAGAAGTCTCTCTCTTTTTCTAATTCCCCAGTACTTTCTTTCTGTAAGGTCTGATCCATCTCTCACTGAAGCCAGTGGGAGTCTTTCAGACAATCAATGGATTGGCTTCCCTAGTTGGACCAGAGAATAGCTTCTCTCATGGATTTATAGCACTCTTGCTTCTGAGAAGAAATGAAAGACAATGTAAACAAGGAAAACTTTCAAGTGGTTGATGGGGAACTGACTGATTATGACCTCAGTGGGATGACTCACAGGCTTAAAGTTATATGCAGTGTTTTTGTAGCCATGTCAGTCCCAGACTATTAAGAGAGACAAAGGGAGTGAAGAAGAGCTCTGTGCAGCTCGAAAGCTGGTCTCTCTCACCAACAGAAGTTGGTCCAATAAAAGATATTACCTCACTCACCTTGAAAGGCTTAAAAATTTAGGCATATGTTTAAGTATCTTGTTGAAACTAGGCCTAAATGACTGTTGCTTAGACACATTCATGATGGGAGCTCTTAATAGGTATCTCAGGGCTTGTCTTAATGTACAGCATGGCAGACAGACGTGCCTTCCCATACTGGGGGGACACAATCTAAAGGGAAGGACACGGGACTGCCCCATGTGTCTCCTCTGCCCAGTGTTTCCCCTCCCCTGGCCCTGTGCCCCCGTACTCTCCCCACCCCACATTACATGCAGGATGGCGGGGGCGGGGAAGGAGAGGGGGATGAGGGGACCCTGTCTCTCTCACACTGTGCCTGCCCCCTGGCATGTTCTGGCAGCCAAGCCAGGGGGTGGAGGGGGTGAGGAGTGAGAGGGAGCGGCTTCTCAGGCGGCTCAACTGTCCAAGAGAGCCTGGCTGGGCGGAGGGGAGAGGGGGCTCTGGCTTGCTCGGCCCCTGTCCCTGGCAGCTAGGTCGGGGGGGACCACTACTGCTGCTGCTTGAGCTGGGCTCTCACAGGCACCTGTTGCGTTGCATTGAGCAGTGACCCACAGTGGCCAAAGTGAGAAGCTGGTATTGCCCCCTCTGCTCTTCGCCAGGGATGGGCCGAGTGTGCCCGGGGGAGGGGGGGAGACACAGAGGGAGGACAGAGCCCCTCTCCCTCCTCCCGGCAGGCCAATAGAGGGGGGCACTTGACCCCCCCTCCTCCGTGCCTGTCCCTTGCTGTATGTCTTCTCAAGCTCCACCTGGGATCTGAATCAAGCTGGATTCTTTCTAATTCACATGCATCACCAACAGAAAGAAAGATCTGGAACCAATCACATTTCATTCTTTGTTATATGTAGGGTTGCACAGGGAAAAATGTGGACATGAAACTGGAAGCAGATTAACAATTCTGTTGCTGATGCAAATGCCTGTGTATTTCAGTGGGGACAGAAATAGGCCAATCCTTTTGCAAATCTAACTGCAAAAGTATAGGGCAACCAGTTTCAAAAGCTCCTTTGACTGAGTCACCTACGTCCCATTGAAAGATAATGGGACCTAGGTGCCTAAATCATTTTTAGGGACTCTTGAAAATTTTGCCCATAATTCACTGTGGACCATGCTTAAGCTTAACCTATGTAGAGTAAAACTTTATTTTATAGTAAAGGTGGGTTCAAGTCATAACATATGAATATGGATTTTGATCCAGACTTCAAAGTTCCTCTCAAAACCCATTTATAATGAAGTAGAAACAAAGGTCAAATTCTGCTCCACAGTCTATTGCAGCTATTGTTAATTCTTATTGCACCATCATAGCTTTATTCCAAGACAAAGCAACTTCAAAATTCATATACAACAACAAAAAGACAAACATGAGATCCTTATGTATTAGATGTGCATGTAGATTTCTGGAAGTGTTTTATTTCCAGAAATAATGCTCTTGTAACTGGCACTCAGCTTAACTCATGCTAATACATGGTGGCAGGAAGAACTTTACTGTGTGCCAGGAAAGATACAGAGATAGGAATTAAAGAAAGTGGATCATAGTTAGAATATACATCCACTCACCAGCCAGAAACATTATTGCAACATATAGTATTTTGCTATACAATCACTCTTCTTAAAATATGTCTCAAACCTAGTACCATACAGTCATTAAGTCTGATTACGACAGTGTGATTGCTGTCCATCTTAAACTTAAATAACCTGACTTAACTGTATACCCATTTTTTAAATCATCTGCTAACACCTTGATACTTAAAAGCAAAATAATCTAGTGATCAGACACTCAACAAATCGAGAGAGGCCCAAATAAAAAAAAACTTACATACATGAAACAAAAATTTGGATATAAAAAAATTCCCAGTTAAAAAATTGCATGAAAAATTATACTGGAAGAGCTTGGGGGTGGGGTGGGGGTGGGGGGTTAAAGGATAAAATAATTTCTAACTCTACAGAACCAAACCAAGTCAGAATCTGAAATCAAAATACAAAGCACACCATAGAAAATTATGATAATTCAGTGCTAGTATAATTCTCTCTCATCCACGGGAATCCAATGGTAGTAAAATAAAGAAATTAATAAAATCTAAATCACACTAAGCAGCCCCAACATTCAGTGAGTTTTGGAACTTAAAAATCTTATACCTAGACATAAAACAGATGGGGGAAATGACAAGAAGAAATATAATACCATGTGTCAGATAAGAACTATAAAGCACTGAAGTTTGAAACTAACATACTTCAGGACTTGGTCCTCAAGAGGCTGAGCCTCAGGTCTTCAAAGGTATTGAGGTGCCTAACTAAAGAGCATTAGGTGCCTTTGAAGATCTGGGCCTGAGTGCCTACTGCCAGGGGCTGAGAACCCCCAACTCCCAATTATTTCACTAGAACTTGAGGGTGCTGAGCGACTCTCAGGAGAACCTCTACATATTGCAAGCTCAGACCCTCTATGTAGGCTATTAGACTCACAGAAGAGGACACTTCTTAAGATTAAGAGAACTAATGAATGCTGCAAGGGCACCAGACAATCGGGCACAGGTGGTATGGTCATGTTCTAAAAGACATGACATTGGGGATAAGGTAAGAGATGCAATGAGAGAGAATGAATGCTGGAGACGAGTGAGTATGTGAGAACCTCAGTTTTCATTAAAATAAATAAATTCCTAGCCCTCATGATTGCAAAGTAAAAAGCAGACTTATGTGACCATACTGTTCCCTAAAGACTGTGCAACCAGAAGACAAATTACCTCTTCCCCCCAATTTTTTTTTTAATTCATGATTTTTAAGACAATCTCATGATTTCTTGGGGCTTGACTTATGATCTTTGAATATTTGAAGTTGGCAATACTGCTGGAGTTTGATTAGTAACCAGATGTAGTGTTTCACTGAGAATAAGGCAGATTTGAACATGACACTTTTAAAAAAAAAAAAAAAAGAGAAATATCTTTATAAAGTAAAACAGCCCTGACATGCTATAACCTCGTCTGGCCGCTATCTCTGATAGTCCCTTTTATACATACACGAATGACACCAATAAAAAGAAAAGGAATGTCAGAATATTGTATTATTAGTGATAATACATAATAATTACATAGCAAAAGACAGTTATCAGAAATAGCTCACGTTTCTCAAAGGTTTGTGTGCAGCAGAAGGAGCCGGGGAGACTTGAGTTCTGGCACTCTGTCCCTCTGTGGTCAATTAGGGCCAGCTCAACTGGGCTGAATTCCTGTACAGGGACACAAGATGATGCAAAACCTTGGGTCTGGGCACGTTTCTCTCCATGACCAGAGCAGAGACTGGTGGGAGAACAGGCAATAATGTGCCTTCTAGGACCTGACCCAGCCTGCTAGCACTACTGGGAAGGAAGATGAGTAGTTGATTGCTACCACTCTGGAGCAAGTGTGATGTAGCAAAGAACTGCGGCTTTCTGATGCCTAATTCTCTGCCCACCTCTCCCTGCTCTTGGGGTAGCACATCTCCAGATCTTCCCACGTAATCAGTTCTACAAGTACCTTTAACTGGTGCTTTCAATTTCACTGTAAAGCTGTGTTAACAATACTTGAGGTTTCGGAAAGCTTAGTTAGCTAATGTTTGAACAACTCACCTTGAAAATGTAAAGTGCTATGCTCCATTGTGTCACATGATGAGACTAAGAAGAAAAAAAAATGTATAAGTTGCAACAACAACAGAAACCCAAGTGTTCTTAAAACCTCTCTTTATCATGCAAACACATGTAGAAATAGCTATTTTAACCAGGTCAGAACTCTTCCAGGAAAGAGATTTTTCCTGTTTCAAGTTCACCTGATGCAGGTGCATTGTCAGGAAACTGAGGCAAATGCTGTTATCATAACAAATATAAATGATAGTGTCTTTTTGAGTGCTGTCCACCTTTGCCAAGTAAAAAAGTAGCTACTTTAGCTTCAGTCTTAAGAAATTAATCTTTTGGCACTTCCACCTTATAGCATTGTGCCTAATCTTAGGCTTTCACTTCAGAGACAGGCATCTCCCAGTGGACACTCCTGCCACAGAGATAAGTGAGACACTTTACACCTTTTATTTCTCTCCAAAGGCTCAAGCCCATATCTAGAAAAGTATAAACCATCTTCACTCCAACATCTAACACTACAAGCTGAATTCTATCTACTACAGAGATTGTTACATTCTGACTAAGAATATGCTCACTAAACAAATACATCATCATGTTCAATGATATCAAGACAGACATGGTTTCTGCTGGACCCTGCTGGAATAAATCTTTCCTATCTTCAAACCCTTTGTGGCAGAGAGTTTTGAAAAAGGGGGCAAAGAAGTCAATGCTGAATCAGTATCATTAAGTCAAATTACCACACCAGGCTCAAATCCAAACAGCAGCCAGGTCCTGCTTTGCACCAGAGATGGATGAAAATTAATGTATAGTCTCTCTTTTTTCCTTTCTCTCACAGACTGTTTGTAGTTTCTTGCTGCATGCCTTGGACTAGCTTTCAGGAGTGCCTTTAAACTACTACTTCCACTAGACCCCAACAGTTGGGATGTGTCTGGAGTTAGGGTGATAGTGAGCAGAGATGGGCTTTATCCATTCTAACTTTTTGAGCTGTTTTTTCCACAGATAAAAATGTACTGGAAGCTCTAGCTTTGTTCACTGCCTGAAAGCAAGCAACGTGTTTAGGCCAAGTTCAATGCATTATTAATAATCATCTATGTTATTAATGACTTGTGGAGAGACAAAAGCATGCTCTGTGTTGCATGAAACATAAAGGAACAGATTCTCCCTGCCTCAGGTACCTGAAATGCTCCTCTAAACGTCTGCATATGATGGAACATAAATCTGCAGATCCCCCTGGGGCCCGGGGAGGAGGAGAATGCCAGTCAGGTGTACTCTTCACAGGGTGTCTGTGGGATTTAGGCGGAGCTGGAAGCAGAAGGGTCACTATCCAGAGATTTCTCCCGTCCCTAGGCAGCAGATATCCACGCCTACAAGCAGAAGCTCACTCCACCTCCACAGCTGCACATAAGCCACCCTCTCTCCCACAATGGGGGTTTCACTCATTCGGCAGATTGCCAGGAAAGGAGATTGGAACAGCAGTGTGGACAGACTCCAGGAGCCTGCAGCTAAGAATCTCGCCCACACAGGAGGAGGAGAGGCCAAACCACTGATGGGTGCTAACAATCCTGAATTGTAATTTCTGCGCAGTTGACTTACTCCAATACATTTGGCAGATTATCAATATTTTTGTTCCAGGTTCAGACCAGGGCCCCTTTTAGAAAATAAATTCTGAGCTGGGTAGCATTGCTAATGAACTGAACTATTAAGGTACTGTTGCTTCCCATCAGAACCTAGGCCCACTGTGCTACCTTCCACCTCTTATTTTCTCTGTATGATGTAGGATTCAGAAGTGTATGGATTTAAGAATCCCAGGGCCCAAATCTTCAACTATGGGTGTCTGAATCTAGGTTCCAAAATCCATATGTAGGCGCCTAAGGAACTGGCCTGATTTTTCAAAAGTTCTGAACACTCAGGGGCTCATCTTGAGATCAGTGGATGTTGCTGGGGGCTTACCACTCCCAAAAATCAGGCCACTTATTTAGATTCCTAAATAGGGATCTAGGAACCTAGCTTTAGACATCCATATTTGAAGATTTGGACCCTGGGATTCTTAAATCCATATACTTCCTCAATCTATACCACATATTGAAAATAAGTGGTGATGGTAATACAGTGGTCTAATGCACTAAGATTTCATCTCTGTGCTCTTCAAATTTTGCTTGTGGTTAGAAGTGAAAATGAGTTTTGTTGCCCTGATCTTAGTCACCTGTTAGTCCTCATTACAAGACCAGCCTGACAAAATTCCACCTGATGGACAGTGGAGTTTAAAAACAGGTCCAGGACTGGACTAGCACAGTGTGATTAGGTCAGAACTGAGTAGGGTGACCAGGTGTCCTGTTTTTGGGACTTTCTTATATAGGTGCCTATTACCCCCCACCCCCATCCTGTTTTTTCCACAGTTGCTATCTGGTCATCCTAGGACTGAGGTACATGGGCTTCTTTGGGAAAGTGAGTATATGCTTGTATTTCTCTAGTTAAACTGTATACCCAAACAATCCGTTCTTATTTTCTTGCCTGTTACAGGTTGTAAAGTTAAACGCCCATAATAATAAAAGCCTCAAAAAAAGTGTAAAGCCCCATCCTGGGCAGATTACCTCCCTCTGACAGAGACCTGAGGTATTGTTACACTTGTATAACCTGACCCATCAATGAAGTAATACTGAACCGGCGCAACTGACCAGTATTTTCATCTTCTGTTGTGCGTGATTCTGTATTTTCTGAAGTGTGCTGACAGTGCTGCCACCTCAGAAAACAACTTTGCATTAGGGGTTTTTTCCCCCCTTTTGTGTGACCTTGGTGATAATTAAGTGTGTCATTCTCACAATGCAAAATGTGAAACATGACTTGGCCCTGCTGGCCTGTCTGTTGATTTATGGGTCAAATTTCTGGTTATTACAGGCAACATTTTAAAGTATCTGATTAAGAAGCTGTGCTGATTTAAGGATCTCACAGAAATGTGAGCCTAATGAATTATCTACAGATAATAATTCAAATTGTCCCTTGATGAGTCATATCACCTTCCTTTATTAAATTATCATTTCAGGAGTCTAACAAGGGCAATATAAAATGTTGAGATGAGGCATTAGCAAATGTAACACATCGAGAGGCACACAACTAAAGTAGAACACTAATTTTGGAGGAGGTGCCAACTAGTATTTGGCCCAACCTAAAAAAAAAAAAAAAAGGTTTTAAGAGAGGAGCCTGTAGAAGAGAGGCTCCAAATGAGCCAGGAGAAGTAATGAGCCAAATACTCAAAGGTGTTGCACCCCCCATGAATGTTGGTCAATATTCACCATTCCATTCCTTATGCATCTGAAAGTCTCGTTAACTAGCAGCTGCACTATGAGCAGAGGTTTTCATTAACTTGTCTGTGTGATGCCCAGGTCCCAGTATAAAAAGATGGCAATCAACAATCCTATTCAGGCAGGGCTAGTGCTTTTTGGGTACTACTAGTGTTAAGCTATGCATTGTACTATTTATTTGTGAGATAAAAAAACATGACCCAAATCTGTGTGTGTGGGGGAGGGGAGGAGGTAAATAAGATAAAAATAATTACATTCAAACCAAATTTTAAAATATATATAACAAAAATGAAGTGTATTTTCCTCAAACTCCATAGTTTCTAATATAATTAGCTGGAGGTCTGTCAGAGAGCTCTAGGGTGATATACAGGCTCTAACCCTCATGTATCCTTTTCATAGCTACATCAGATGAAAATCTACTCTGAGGATAAACAAGTTAAAAGTATTTTTAATTAACACTGGCTTTAGTTTACTTTCCCCCAGACATTTTTCTCTAAATGTTTATTTCCTTTTTCTAAGATGGACTAAGGTGCATCTACTCATTCTATGTGTCTGGCCCCTCTCCATCTAATTTTCCCAGCAATGGGGAATGCCAGGAGTTTTGGGAGGGGGAGACCCCTGGGCATAACAATTGAGCACATTAGTTTCCTTCATGGTAGCAGCTTCTCTTGTGTACATGTACGCCCAGTAAGGTATAAGCAGGTGTGAATTTTGCTCATTTTTTCCCTAGGAATGTCAGAAAATTGCTAGGAACACAGTACTTTCTCAAAAAAACTCAGAGTTGATATGTCCTCCTCATGACTCCTGAGTTTCCAGGGTCAGAAGCTTAGAGCTCAAGGTAGTTGGAGCATGCTTCTCAGATCCATTCCCTCCTGAACAAACCTCCCCTCTGTCAGCTTACTCATGTTGCTGGTCTGAGTAATCTGTACAGACAGCTAGTCTGGACTGTTTGAGACTTTTTGTCTGGCAACAATTTGTTGCCATCTATAATTGCTTGTACTGGTGCCACCGAGTGCAAACAAAGGTGACAGAATCAGGCCCCATGTGATCTGAAGCACTTATCAGTTGGTCTGTTTATAGAGTACGTTAAAAGGTGTTTGTGGGTTATTTTTTAATCACTATAATTTCTATGGTGGTTCAAGCAATCACCAGAATGTTTTAGAAACCATCAGGCAACCACCATCAAATCATGTCTAAGATCCTAGTACCACAGAGCCGTACTCAGGTGTTACCTCATTTATTAGGCTGACTTGTCAATGCAAGGGCAATCCTCTAACTCTTTCAATCACTGAAATAGCTTTTCTACACAATTTAGTTTCATTATTTTACCCTTCAGTCTATCCTATTTACCCTCCTGCTATAACTTCTTCTCAGAAATCTTCTCCAGTAAGCTCTGTCTTTTCCTTCTGTATAATTTTTCCTCCAGATACTTATCCAGTTTCTCCACTTTAATTCCAAACCTTACTCTTCTACAACTTTCCTGAGCTACTGTATCCCTCCTGATATCCTAACACCTCTTTAGTCTCTGCTATGTGGTTAGTGGCCTCCACTTACATTTGACCATAATATCTCTGACCTTGAAACTAATTTTTAAAAGCTATAGACCTACTTCAGAGGACTCATTGATACAAAATGAGTATGTGCGCCTAAGAACTTATAAAAAAACTCCCAGAGAAATCTGCAGAAGAGCAGTGAAGTGGTGTGGCTCCAAAGACTTTTTTCCAATAATTTTGCTACAGAAGAGCTAATGAGATCCTCCAGTGCAAAGAGAGAACAAACTGTCCTTATGCCAAAGCCAACACGAGTGAGCAAGTATCAAACACTGGGAAACTTCCCAGCTGCTGTGAGGCACCAAAGAAATCCTCCAGCCTCAAACGGAAGCAATGAACCCCAGTCCAAAAAGGGACATGCCTATTAAGGAATCATGGAACAAAATCTAGATAAAGGAGAGAATCTACCTCTGACTGCCCAGTCTGGTACAGTGAAAGCCTTTAATGCACTGACTATCCAAGGACACTGAGGTGCAGGTTTCAGCACTGGCTGTGCAAGCCTGCCTGACTACCCCAGGTACATACTCACTTGTGCAGCAGGTCCTGAAGCCTGCTATTTTTAGCAAACTAGCTTCAGTACAGCTAACACAGGAAAGCCTACATGAGCTGCCATTCACATTCCTGGCTGTAGTATAGACCTGTCTTCTGCATGGGGGAAAATCTCCGAAATATACATGGCTCCATTTGTTTCCCCAGTGTGTGTAAAATGGCTTCTCCTCATTTCACAAACCAGATAAATAAAAATAATACCACACTTTTCACTAATAATCTCTTCTTTTAATTGTCTATATATTTTCCTCTGTATTTTTAAAAAACTATTTGTGGTGCGCTCAATAGTTCTCATCTCCAGTCTATTGTATTTTCTCATGTGATTTGTTTTCTTTAGATCCTTACGTCTTTTCCTTTTTCTCCCTCGCTGTTTCCATTTTCATATATTTGTTTCAGCCTATAGACTTCTCTGTATATCTGCTTCATGCATACTTGTTTTGATTCCGTTATTGTTTCTCACCTCTCCCTGTGCCTCTTCTTCTATTCTCTCTCTCGATCATCAAGAGGAAGATATAGGGGCCACTCTACATCTTACTTCCCTATTCTATTTTGATATATCTTCCACTCATATTCTTGCCTTCTCCAAGTCTCTCATCCTTTCTTTTTTTAAATGGAAATCTGCTTTTCTTCCTGTGTGTTCGTTTGTATGCATCTGCATGCCTGATTCTATATATATATATATATATATTAGAGAGAGAGAGCGCGTGAGAGCGAGTCCATTATAGGTGATGCAGGTAATGCCTATAGTGAAGGCTGCACAACACTTCCAATTGTAAGAGCCTATTTTCAGTTGCTTATAACTTTTCCAAATTTAACATAAACTTCAAATGTACTGGGCAGGTGTTTCAAAAGTGCTTGGCACCAGCCTAATTCTGTGCTCCTGGAAGTCCATGGTAAAAGTCCCCTTGATTCAACAGGAGCAGCGTTAGGTCAGTGCTGAATACTTTGGGAAATCCAACCTGTTATATCTGAAAAGTAAAATACTTTGATGTAGACAATCAAATTTCAGAGAAATCCTGTTTGATCTCACCTGGAGAACAGTGTCCCATACAGGGAACTGGGCCTCACTCTTACAGAAACTATCATCTCCTGTTGAAAGCTCTTGACAAGAGTAAAGTTGCCAGGTGTCTGGGTTTTGACCAAAATGCCCAGTCGAAAAGGGACCCTGGCAATGTTCCCTCTAATTTTTGACAGGCCATATGTGCGAAAAATTTCTTCTGTGCAAATTGTTGTGCTTCTGTGCAAATTTTTGTGCTTGCGGTGTTTCGCCATGTGTGCTGGGTTTAGGATCTGTGTGCGCACACACACGCACACAGCTTAGAGGGAACCCTGATGGCTCTAGTCAGCACCGCTGACCTGGCCATTAAAAGTTCAGTCAGCAGCGCAGTGGGGTTAAGGCAGGTTCCCTGCCTGCCATGGCTCTGCGCCACTCCTGGAAGCAGCGGCATGTCCTCTGGCTCCTATGAGTAGGGACAGCCAGGAGGTTCAGCACGCTGCCCCCTCCCCAAGTGCCGGCTCTGCAGTTCGCATTGGCCGGGAACTGCGGCCAATGGGAACTGCGGCCAATAGGAACTGCGGGGGCAGCACCTGCAGATGGGGCAGTGCACAGAGCTGCCTGGCTGCACCTCCGCATAGCGGCCAGAGGGGGGGACATGCTGCTTCTGAGAGCTGCTTGAGGTAAGCACTTTCTGGAGCCTGCACCCCTGACACCCTCCTGTACCCCACCATCCTGCCCCAGCCCTGATCCCCCTCCCGGCCTCCAAACTCCTCAGTCTGAGCCCAGAGCACCCTCCAACACCCCAAACCACAGAGTCTGCACCCCCAGTTGGAGTTCTTACACTCCAATCCCCTGCCCCAGCCCGGAGTCCCCTCCTGCACCCCAAATCCCTCATCCCCATCCCAGAGCCTGTACCCGCAGCTGGAGCCCTCACCGCCTCGCACCCTGACCCCCTGACCCAGCCTGGAGCCCCCTCCTGCACCCCCAGCCCAGAGCCTGTACCCCCTCCTACACCCCAACTCCCTGCCTCAGCCTGGAACCCCCTGCCATATGCTGAACTCTTCTTTTCCGGTCCCCCCCCCGAGCTTGCACCCCCAGCCAGAGCTCTCATCCCTACCTGGACCCCAACCTCCTCAGCCAGCCTGGTGAAAATGAGTGAGTGAGGGTGGGGAGAGAGTGACAGAGGGAGGGGAGATGGAGGGAGCCAGGGGTGGGGCCTCAGAGAAGGGGCGGGGCAAGGATGTTCGGTTTTGTGAGAGTAGAAAATTGGCAACACTAGACAAGAGACAAAAATGGAAGAATTGGTAACTGAATGAACACACCTATTGCTGGGTGTTGCATACTTCATTCTACAAATAAAGTAATACACTGATTCATAATTAATAACTGAGTTCTTTTTCTCATTTAAGTCTTGGCAGCCCCTAGGCCAGGGTAAGAACCTTTATATTACAAATAGTAAGGTCACATCCCTGAACTAACATCATGAGAAAAAATAACTTGTTTTACCTGATCGTGGTTTTGCCAGATTATAATTTTAGTATAAAATTACTTGGTGTTCAACATGCTAACGCATGTGTAAACAGGCCTTTCACACCCACAGAGCTGTTGGCCGGCATTGCCAATAGAGGGAATTCAGAGGGAGAAAAAACAAGCTAAGGCAGTCACAGTAAGCTGGCATGCAATGTACTACTGCAGTCTGCTTGCCCACCATTCCTGGGTGGATGATGAGGAAAAAAATTAATGCTTTTTACTCATTTTAAAAAATCCCTCCCTAGCTCCTATTTAGGGTGGGGTGGAGTAGTCTGCAAGGCTGTCCTAAACGGAGATTCTGAATTTGCTGTAGGTTTGGAATTCCAAACCTTCCTACCAAGGGCAAGAGAGCAAGATAAATGGGTCATCGTTCCACTGGGAATAATTTAAAAACATAGCTACATGACAGAACTATTTAAATGCCCTAAGTAATTGGATGGCCTTTCCCTCTCTTCTTATCCCCTGCATCTCTCTTTTTCTTCCCCATTTCCATTAGATTTGGCGCTCTTTATTCCCGCTGCTTCCTGCGGACAGCGCATCCTGTCTGTTAGTGATTAAGATGCTGTTACTTTCTGTCAGGATGGATTTTCTCTGACACTCTTTTCCTCTCTAATGAGTCTCCTTTTCTGCTTTCTTCTGTCTCTTCATATTTCTGGTCTCACCCTTTTCCCCCATTGTTTTTCACCTCCTCTCCTCCTGTCATTGTCTACCATCCCCCAATCTTCTTTGTTACTCTTATGTCATCTATATTCCCCAGTCCTGGCTAGCTCTTCTCTCATTCCCCTGTCTCCCCTTGTCATCGCTTTCTTCTTTCTACATGTCCTGGTGTCCTAACACACTGACATACAGCACCAAAGTGGCTTGACTGGAAATAGTGTCTCCTGAAGCAACAATCTTCCCTTGTGTCCTGTGTGCGCTAGTGCATGAAGATGAAAGTAAGATCTAGGAACAGCCATTTTGTTATTCTCTCTCTACATATTGTGTGTGTTTGTATATATATGTATGGCCAGATCCTCAGCTGGTGCAAAACAGCATAGGCCACTGAAGTCAGCAGCTGAGGCTCTGGACCATAATTTATAAACCTCCACAGGAAGCAACAGATAAGATGCTTTTAATATGTCGCCATCACACATTTTCATACAGTCAAGGAGAAATAATCCTTTCTGTAGTATGTAGACTAGTATGAGGATGAAAAAATATTTTTTCCCTACTAAATAGAAACAAGTAAGAAAACTTGAGGGTGTAGCATTTACTGAGCCTTCAGCAGTTCCCTAGGACAAGTGGACTTCGATAGTACGTGCTTAGAATAGTAGAAAGTAATGGCTGTGGGCAGAGAGATACACAAATGAAAAGCCCTTTGGGAATAAACTAGATGAAGTTATAGTTGCAGTACTGTGTATTAATATGTCCTGAGAGGTACTGAGTGAGAGAGAGGATGTCCCACTGATTAGAGAGAGATAGCCAGGGCAGTGGGAGACCTAGGTTTAATTCCTGCTCTGCTATAGACAGCCAGTGTTGATTTTGGGGAAGTCAATGAGGATGAGATTTTCTAAAGGAGTTTAAGTCCTATTTTCAGCAGTAGACACTCAGGAGCTTGAATTTCAATGAGACTATAAGCCCCTAAACACCTTGTAGGAGTGTGTGGTTGTCCTGTCAATCTCAGAGGGAGGTCACTCCCCTGCTCTTGGGTCCCCTCTGGGCAGGATTAACAGTCTTTATGGCTCTGGCCCTCTAAGCAATAATCTCTAAAGCCCTGTCAATCTCACAGGGAGGCCACACCCCCTCGCTACACACCTACATGGGACTTAGGCCACTAAGGCATTTAGGCACTTTGGAAAAGATTACCCTTGACAGTTCCCCATCTGTCAAATAGGGGTATTAGCACTTTACTACTTCACAGGGATGTTTTGAGGATAACTACATTACATTACTGTGAGGGCCTCAGATACTATGGTGATAAAGGCCATATGGGTACCATAGATAATGTTCTCAATTTCCATTGATTTTATTGGAAACAGAGATGCTCAACACCTGATGGGATGAGGCCCTAAAGGGATGCCATTACATGTGTACCATATTTATAATCCATATATGCATTAGGTATATACTCATGGATGGGAGGGATTTTTCAAAGGTGCCTAAATGGTGTAGGTGCACAAATCCAATGAAATTATATAGATATACCTATACATAACTGTCTATCAAGCTATCCATTCTCAGCTGGACTGTTTGTTGTAGGCAATGGAGTAGAAGTGGGTCTAGAGGAAGGATTTGAAAAGGGACAGCTTAGTAGACTTACGGATTTCATGCCTAAGGGACACTGTGCAAGAAAATGATGGTGGGAAGAGAAGGCAAGGCTAGTGTTACTGGCAGTGAGGATAGGCCAGTGAGATAAGAGACCAGAGCAGATAAGTAGCGAAAGACAGTTGTGAATTGCCTTGAAGGTGAAGAGAAGCTTGAATACAGTAGGAGAGTGTGAATCCCGCCATAGGCACCCATCGGGGTGTGTGCCTGTGTAACATAGTCAGCACAATAAGTGAAGAACATGATTTTAGTGGCTAAATATGTAGATGCGAGAGAAACAACATGAACATCAGAGAGGAGGTTACAATAATTGTGATGAGTGATAAGAGTTTTAGCTGTCTGGGCAGACAGGAAAGGTTGAACCTAAGCAACGTTATGGAGAAAGAAGCAGTAAAATGTGAACACTGCCTGGATGTGTGGGGAAAAGAGGGGGGAGTCAAAAATGATTCCTGGATTGTGGGCCTAAGTGACAGTGAGGAGGACCCACCAGAAGAAATGCCATGAATAATAAGGGAGAACAATAAGCCAGTCAGGAGAATGTGAGCAGCTGTGTTAAATGTAACACATTGACTTCAATAAGAGGCCAGGGGCTCACAGCCTGGTCCTCCATGATTTCTGAAATAAGTCCATATGGCACAACACATTGCCAAAGCTGTTGCAAGTCTCCATCAGTCTGAAGCTTCTGTATTAAAAATCAGAACAAATTCATGCATTTACAATGGTTCTGTCTCCGCCTTTAACCCCTCATCTCATGCTGCCTTTTTCTCCCATTTTATTCTGTTCTCATCCTCTCCCCCTGTGCATCTCTTTCTACGTCCTTTTCTGTTCCAAAAGTGCAGAAGGAGGCAGCAGCCCATTTCACACACTACTTTTTGGTCATAATGATTAAATAAATAAAAAGGTTAACTTTTTTCTTTTGTTGTTACTAGCCAGTAGGTGGAGCTCGTCTCCTGTTTTAAATACCACTGGGTTATCTTTTTTTCTATAAAAACAATCTATCATTTCTACTGCAGTGAAAACAGTAGTTGTGAGGTAGTGTAATGCGAAACAAAACAGCTAATCTTGGCTGGACCACAACATCTAATACTCTGGCTCATGTCAGCAATGCAGGGCCAAACACCCGCTGATCTAGATGGATAATATTATCTGAAAAATGACAGATGTTGAACAGTTTTGTGCACTGCTGTCTTTCTTTGTTGTTCCCCCCACTCCCCCCCCAAGAAAATCTATTTTGTGAAGGAGCCCAAGCCAACCCCCTAGCCTCTGACGGACTTTCCTACATTTCAAAATATTCCAGATACAATAAGCCCGATGCGGAGCTCACATCAGTTTTATACTAGTGTAACTGCACTGACTTCAGCAGAGCTACTCCTGATAGAGAGATCAAAATCAGGTCCAGTTTAAGCAAAGCGGCTTCTCCTTTTCATCGGCACAGATAATATATGAGAAATCTTTTGGCCATTCATCACTTCAGTCTGCGCTCTCACTTTATCCCCAGAGGCATTTTATGAAGCATCCTCACACACTCTCAGTGAACTCTGCACACTTCCCCCATGAAGGTTGTGAACTGTACAGGCTACTGAGAGGTAGCCCTTGGTAAAATGCAAACTGACAGCTTTCCCAAGGTCTTCAGAATTTTACCACTATGGGGATGTCTATGCTGCAAGAGGAGGTCTGATTGCAACAGAGACTGGCATGCCCACACTAGTGTTTGTCTAGTTAGCACAGCTAAAAACAGCAGTGAAGAAGTGGTGGGTGGGCTGCGGCATGGGCTGTACAACCACGCCGGGGACCCTGGCTGTGCACACAGGTTGCGAGCTAAGCTTCCTCTGCGGGTGTGCCATCACACCTGCACTGTTATTTTGAGATGCGCTAGCTAGATTAAAGCTAGCATGGGTATGCCAATACATGCTGCAATCAGCACACCTCTGAGTGTGGGGAAGACATCCCCTGTGTGGCCTCTGCTAGCCAAAAGTTAAAAACCCTTCAGGTTACTCATAAAGCAGCCTCTTTTTTACATGCAGTGCAATGCCTCCACCACCAAACTGGCTCATCTCCAGGATTCTGTTTTCCATTAAAAATGGTTTTGTTTTCAATGTGAAGTATGGGGAGGGGGACAGGAGTGGGGGGAGAATAGTTTTCTTTCGGGGGGGCAGGGTTAAAATGTGACCTTTTGAACCTCTTCATGAGGCAGAATAATATTCAGCACTTACACAACACTTCATCTCTGCAAAGCACTGTGCAAGAATGTGATTGGGAAGCCTGGTTCATCAGCTAGTTTGGACTGGCAGATCACCATTGTCATCCACAGAACTGGGCCCATTTACACCAGCTGACAAGCTGGCTCTTTTGCCTTTTTCCTTCAGGCAGTCTGATTTTGTCACGGAGACAAGGTGTGTGAGGTAATATCTTTTACTAGACCAACTCTGTGAGTGAGAGACAAAATTTCGAGCTACACAGAACTCTTCTTCAGGTCTGGGAAGGGTACTCTGAGTGTTACAGCTCAATACAAAGACCTGGAGCAGATAGTTTAACAATGTGTCAACTACTAATGCTAGAGACCATTCAAGGCGAAGTGGCCTGTTAAAATTTCTGCAGTCCTAGGACAAAAAAAGGACAGTTAATGGGTTATAGATTGTTGTAATAAACCATAAATCCAGAGTCTTTATTGCATCCATGATTTTTAGTGTCTAGCAAAATTATGAATTTAAGCTCCCATGCTCATCTTTTGAAGATGATGTGTAGGTTTCCTTTGAGATTGGGGACTGAGATGTCAAATATGGAGTGATCATTTTGTGAAAAGTGTTTGCCCACAGGTTTATGGTGTTTTTGTCTTTTATCATTTTGCTGTATGAGTTCATTTGGGAGTGTGACGGGGTGGGGTCCCCATCCAGTGTGGGTGAGTTCACCCCATCCCTCAAGCTGTCCTTTACCTCGAGGCAGTGAAACCCAAGGACTAAAGTCAATAGGTTACCCTGGTCTGTAGGGCAGTACGGCCTCATGGCTGGGGTCAATAGAGGTACCCTGATTCGCAGAGCGGTGAGGCCTATTGGGTGGAGTCAGTGGGATCCCCCTGATTCACAGGGCAGTAAGGCCTAATGGCCAGTGTCAATAGGGTGGTGGGCCACTACCTGGAGGTGGGTGGCAGCTCCAGTAGGGGGACCTGGGGCTCTCCCTTCTCCACTGGGTCCCAGCCCAGGGCCCTGACAGCAGCAAGTGCATTTGCCACTGAGTCAGTGGGGATCCAGCCACAACACGCCAACTACATTTGGGACTATGGGTAGTCCCACCCCTGAGCTACTTCCTACCATGACTCCTGCGTCCATAGTCTGGGCGGCTTCAGGGTTCCTCTGCCAGGGCTGTTCACAGTGGCTACAAAGTCCCTGTGGTGTCCGCAGGTACCAGGGTGTCTGCTGGGATCTCGGCACCTTAGGCTTCCACAGTCGGGGCTGCCATGGCTCCTAGGCTGGAGCCTGCAATGGACATCCTTCCTCTCCAGCAGTCAGCCCAGGATGAGCTGCTCACTCTTATACTGACAGGTTTCAGAGTAACAGCCATGTTAGTCTGTATTCGCAAAAAGAAAAGGAGTACTTGTGGCACCTTAGAGACTAACCAATTTATTTGAGCATAAGCTTTTGTGAGCTACAGCTCACTTCATCGGATGCATACTGTGGAAAGTGTAGAAGATCTTTTTATACACACAAAGCATGAAAAAATACCTCCTCCCACCCCACTCTCCTGCTGGTAATAGCTTATCTAAAGTGATCACTCCCCTTACAATGTGTATGATAATCAAGTTGGACCATTTCCAGCACAAATCCAGGTTTTCTCACCCCCCCCCACAAACCCACTCTCCTGCTGGTAATAGCTTATCTAAAGTGATCACTCTCCTTACAATATGTATGATAATCAAGTTGCGCCATTTCCAGCACAAATCCAGGGTTTAACAAGAACGTCTGAGGAAGGGGCGGGGGGTAGGAAAAAACAAGGGGAAATAGGTTACCTTGCATAATGACTTAGCCACTCCCAGTCTCTATTCAAGCCTAAGTTAATTGTATCCAATTTGCAAATGAATTCCACTTCAACAGTTTATCGCTGGAGTCTGGATTTGAAGTTTTTTTGTTGTAATATAGCAACTTTCATGTCTGTAATCGCGTGACCAGAGAGATTGAAGTGTTCTCCGACTGGTTTGTGTCCAGATCTGATTTGTGTCAAGATGTCAAGAATTATAACATTCATAAACCAGTCGGAGAACACTTCAATCTCTCTGGTCACGCGATTACAGACATGAAAGTTGCTATATTACAACAAAAAAACTTCAAATCCAGACTCCAGCGATAAACTGTTGAAGTGGAATTCATTTGCAAATTGGATACAATTAACTTAGGCTTGAATAGAGACTGGGAGTGGCTAAGTCATTATGCAAGGTAACCTATTTCCCCTTGTTTTTTCCTACCCCCCGCCCCTTCCTCAGACGTTCTTGTTAAACCCTGGATTTGTGCTGGAAATGGCGCAACTTGATTATCATACATATTGTAAGGAGAGTGATCACTTTAGATAAGCTATTACCAGCAGGAGAGTGGGGTGGGGGGAGGTATTTTTTCATGCTTTGTGTGTATAAAAAGATCTTCTATACTTTCCACAGTATGCATCCGATGAAGTGAGCTGTAGCTCACGAAAGCTTATGCTCAAATAAATTGGTTAGTCTCTAAGGTGCCACAAGTACTCCTTTTCTTTTCACTCTTATACTGGTACTGCACTTGGGGAATGCCCAGTAGGGACATGGGGGTAAGACTTTCTTAGCTCACAAGGAGGAGTTAACCCTTTCCTGTCCTGTGCGTGGTCAGTTTACCCCATCACAGGGAGCTTAGTGGGTGTCTGGTTTCACCTACAGAGTCATTAGTTGGGCATTTAGTGCCTGGGATGAGTTACACCACATGTTGCGATAGGTATGTGTAGGGCCCGTGGCTCTTGAAAAAAATGTGTTGTGTGATGTATATTTCATCATAGCAGTGGAGATATGTCAGCAGGTTTTGCAGCTGTTGTTCTGGCAGGGTCTGGTGCCACTTAGAATTGGTGAGTCTTGGTCTGTGGGGAGCTTGCTTCTGATAATGAGCTTGGAGAGGTGGGGGTGGGGTTTTTTTGAAGGCCAGAAAGAGGGGTTAAGACGGGGTCAGCAACCTTTCCGAAGTGGTGTGCTGAGTCTTCATTTATTCACTTTAATTTAAGGTTTCGCGTGCCAGTAATACATTTTAACGTTTTTTAGAAGGTCTCTCTCTAGAAGTCTATATATTATATAACTAAACTATTGTCGTATGTAAAGTAAACAAGGTTTTCAAAATGTTTAAGGAGCTTCATTTAAAATTAAATTAAAATGCTGATCTTATGCCGCCGGCCCACTCAGCCCCCTGCCAGCCTGGGGTTCCATTCACCTAGGCCGGCAGCAGGCTGAGCGGGGCCTGCGGCCGGGACCCCGGCTGGCAAGGGACTGGCAGTCAGAACTCCAGACCGGCTGCGGGCTGAGCAGGGCAAGGCGGCCGGAACCCCAGACCAGCAGTGGGCTCAGCGGCTCAGCCCGCTACCGGTCTGGGATTCCGTCCACCAGCTCCTGCCAGCCAGGGTCCTAGCTGCCGGCCCTGCTCAGCCCGCTGCCGGTCTGGGATCCCGGCCCTGCCCACACAGAGCGGGTACCTACCTTCTCCCTGGTTCTAGCCCATTCTCTTCCTGTCTCTCTGCACTGAGCACAGGGCTGGGGGTGAAGGACCAGGCTGGAGGTTGGTGTGCAGGGTCTGGCCAGAAGCTAGAAGGAGGGAGGGGGCTTAGGGTCGGGGCAGGAGATTTGCGTGTGGAGTGCTTGCCTGGGCAGCTCCCATTTGGTGCGAGGGGTGCAGGTAGGAATGTGGGGGGTGGGTGCAGGAGCTACCGTTTGGTGCTCAGGGTGGGGGTGAGAATGTGGGGGGTGCAAGAGTCAGGGCATGGGGTGTTGGGGGGGCTGGGTATGTGTGTGGGGGTGCAGGAGTCAGGGCTGGGGGTGTGTGAGGAGGGTGCAGGAGTCAGGGCAGAGGGCTGGGGGTGTGTGGAGGGGTGCAGGGGTCAGGGCAGAGGGCTGGGGTGTGGGCTAGGGTCCTGGAGGTGCTCCCAGCCCCCTGCCCAGAGCGGCTCATGACAGGGAGCTGGAGGGGATATGCCAATTCCACCCCCCTTCCCCAAGGCCCCGTCCCCACCTCTTCTCCGCCTCCTCCCTGGAGCAGCGAGCGCTCTGCGGCTCCGCTTCTCCCCCTCCCTCTCAAGGGCCATCAGCGGATCGGCGGCAGGGAGGGAAAGGAGGAGGGACAGGAACCCAGCACGCTGGGGGAAGAGGCGGGGGCGGGGAGCTTATCTGCCCTGCAGCAGCAGCAGCTGGTAGGACCAAGCTTCTTCACCCTGCCCCCGCCAGGGGGTGGAGAAGAGTGGGCCGGAGTGGGCAGGATTTTTAATGGCACACTGCTCCCTGCCAGGGTCGGAGAAGAGTGGGCCGGAGTGGGCAGGATTTCTGCTCCCTGCCAGGGTCCTGGCCTGGGTTTGGCAGCGGGTGCTGAGCGGGGCCGGCGGCTGGGACCCGGCAGGCAGCAGCATGGCATTAAAAATCGGCTCGCGTGCCGTCTTTGGCACGCGTGCCATAGGTTGCCGACCCCTGGGTTAAGAAAAGATTTCTTTCAGGATGTGGTCCCCATTGAATATGGGTTGTAATTGTTTAATAATACCTTGTTTCTATTCCAGTGTGGTATGGTAGATGACAACTAGGAGTGTATGGTCTGAGAGATGTTTTTTTAAAACCATATTGAAGCAGGCTTTTCTTGGGGTTTTTGGGTAGTCCAGTGCATAATGCAATCTACTTTTCCAAGTGGGGTATCCTTGTTTGGTGAACGTGGTTTTAAGTGTGTTAAAGTGTGTATCCTGACTTTTGTCCTTGGATCATTTTCTGTGGTATCTGAGAACTTGCCTATAGATAACAAATTCATTATGTTGGATCATATTAAAGAAGTTCTGTATTAAAATCACAAATGAGTTTGATTCCCCAGAGTTTCAATTCCAGGGTATTACTAATTAAGAGGTCTCTTGGTTTTTGGTACTGTTTCTCTCCCTCTATGTGTGAAACTTGCAAGCTGCTAATTGTGTTAGTACATTCTAAGACACAGTCTGTTCTCAAAGCAATTCACAGAGAGAGAGACTCAAAGCAATACTCTAACAACAGAAACAGCACCCAGAGACTCCCCACCCTTTTGTTGTATTAACCATTGTGATTAAAATAGAGATAGAGGATGTATGTGGATGGATGCTTGGTGTGGATAATAACTGAATGATCAGGGAGGTGCCAGCCTAAGAATCCAGTGTCCATCGGCTGAAGAAGGCGTCAAGTGGAAATAACCAGAGGATCCCACCCGGAGGGCAGACTGGAATCCACCCAACAGCCTCAAGAATGGGAGAACCAAAGAACAAGATAACATCTTGGAGCCGTCAGGAATGTGCTATCTGCTGATTGATTCAGCAACAGCATGATGAAGCAATTCCCATAGACTGGCATAGGAAGAAATTCCTATAAAAATAGACTCTAAAAAGTGAGAACTTTGGGGTCTGATTCTGCAAACCAACTTCCAGGAGCATCAGATGAGCATCTGACAAGGCCCTGCTCCCTCCTCATGTCCAGGCCACCTGGCCAGTGGCTTGGCATGAGCAACTCTAAGGCTGGTAACTATGATAACAACCTTGCAGAACCTGTGTGTGTGTTTGTATGAATGAATGTGTGACTAAATATGAGATTGAATGGAATGTTATAACTATAACTAACTGCTTACTATGATTCTTTCTGTATTCACAATAAATGTGGTATTTTGCCTTTTTCCCTTTAATAAGATCCTGCTGGTTTTTATTTTATTGGTACAACAATTGGTGTGTATGCGGAGGTTACTGGATCTGTGCAGGTAGGTGTGGTGATCTGTTGGTTTCTTGTATACAGTTGTCTGTAGGGTTCTATTGTTGAAGCTGATCTTGGTGTCCAGGAAGTTGATACGAGTTCAGGAGTGTTCTATATTTTTTTCGCTGATTTTCATAGTGTCAGATCTACTTCCTCTGGTTCAGACTCAATGGGTAAATAATTATGTAACTATCTCTACTGATTTCAATAAGAGATGCATAAGGGACTCTCAGTCTGGTCCTATACAATTTCAGAAATAGGCAAACACATCACAAACATTTCCTTGTTTTTACTATAAACTGGTATGTGTGCTGTTAAGATTGTAATAGACCTTCCTTTAGCAATCCTATAAAGTCAATGCAGGGAAGAGAACAATTTGGTTTTTCCTTACCCTAGGGCAACTGAATGGGTTTCCACTTAAAAGCATCATTTGGCCAACCCCACACTGTACACACACAGTGGGACAGAGACCTCTTCCTATTTCTCTGCCCCGATAATCACCATCAAGAAGGGAAAAGCTTCTTGTGCTGTATTTCACTATGCCTGCAGTCAGCTTTTCAGAAAGCCTTTGACAAGGTCCCTCACCAAAGACACTTAAGCAAATAAGCAGTCATGGGATAAGAAGGAAGTTGCTTCTTCTCATGGATCAGTAACTGATTAAAAGACAAGAAACAAAGGGTAGGACTAGATAGTCAGTTTTCAGAATGGAGAGAGGGAAATAGCGGCATCCCCCAGGGATCTGTACTGGGACCAGTGCTGTTCAACATAGTGATAAGTGATCTGGAAAAAGCGGTGAACAGGGAGGTGGCAAAATTTGCAGATGATACAAATTACTCCAGATAGTTAAATCCAAAGCACACTGCAAAGGGATCTCACAAAACTGGGCAACAAAATGGGGGATGAAAATCAATGTTGATAAATGCAAAGTAATGCACACTGGAAAACATAATCCCAAGTATACATACAAAATGATGGGGTCTAATTTAGCTGTTACCACTCAAGAAAGAGATCATGGAGTCATTGTGGATAGTTCTCTGAAAACATCCACTCGATGTGCAGTGGCAGTCAAAAAAGCGAAGAGAATGTTAGGAACCACTAGGAAAGGGGTAGATAATAAGACAGAAAATATCATAACACCACAATATAAACCAATGGTATGCCCACACGTTGAATACTACATGCAGTTCTGGTCACCCCATCTCAAAAAGGATATGTTAGAATTGGAAAAGGTACAGAGAAGGGCAACAAAAATGATGAGGGGTATGGAATGTCTTCCCTATGAGGAGAGATTAAAAAGACTGGGACTCTTCAGCTTGGAAAAGAGATGATTAATTGGGATTAAAAATCATGACTGGTGTGAAGTGAATAAGGAAGTGTTATTTACCCCTTCACATAACATAAGAACCAGGGATCACCCAACAAAATTAATAGGCAGCAGGTTTAAAACAAACAAAAGGAAGTACTTCTTCAGACAACAAACAATCAACCTGTGGAACTCATTGCCAGGGGATGTTATGAAGGCCAAAACTATAAATGGGTTCAAAAAAAGAATTAGATAGGTTAGTGGAGGATAGGTCCATCAATGGCTAGTAGCCAAGACCATCAGAAATGCAACCTTATGATCTGGGTGTCCTAAATCTCTGACTGCCAGAAGTTGGGACTCGATGACAGGGGATGGATTGCTTGATAATAGCCCTGTTCTGTTCATTCCCTCTGAAGCATTTGGCATTGGCTAGTGTCGGGATACAGGATGCTTGGCTAGATGGACCATTGGTCTGACCCAGTATGGCTATTCTTATGTTCTTAATGAATTAGCCATTTACAGCCTTATAAATTGAGTCATAGATGCTTATGAGTTCAGAGGTGGAAAACAAAATGAGCCGCTGCGAGAGCTAGTGTAAGGATTGCAGCTCATAATGGCTGTGTAAGTCAGAATGCCCCAGGTGGCTGCTTTTGGGGTGGGGTGAAATGAAGTATAGGTCCTGTTATACATTAAACAGGCGTGCTTCCCCTAACGTTCCTGTGCTGGTGCTGTCTGTTGGGCAGGCAGGTGACAAGGCTAGGGCCCTCTCCAGGTATTCCCACTGAGGTCTGGTAAGTGCTGCCAGCACAGGGAGCCAAATGAAGGCTGGCTGGTGCATGTGAGCACAGGGGAGGTAAGCGGGTGCCCGCTCCCCACTCTAGCCCATAGTCTATACCATAATTTGACCCTCATGTTGCAGGGTGGTGGCCAGAAAAACACAGAGACTGATTATATTCAGTCATGACCAGTGGTCACTGCTACATCTGTTTGGAAATCAGTTTATCCCACATTGGTATTCGTTTTCATTAAAATGGCTTACTTATTTAAATTTCAAAATTGGATGATATGCTAGACCATAATTCCGCTATTGAATATGTGCTATTAGTATATTTTAAAATGTCCACCTGCTACATATAGGCACTGATAGTTTGGAACTATTTGGAGCCTCTCTTCCAGGAACACAGAGAAACATAGATGATGGGGATGGTCATGGAGTCACCTGTGCCTACCATTGCCCTGCTGTAATAGAAAATCATTCATGTTTGATGTATCCATCTGAGCCTTACAGACAGTCTTGTTCTGTGTTCCCAAGGAAAGCAAAGTCTAAAGTTTCTGCCAATATTTCACTGGGGAAAATTCCTTTTCAACTCCAGACTTTGTGATCAGTTTGTTCAAGCCTGCGTATGTTAGCCAGAGTCACTGGGCCAAATTACCCCCACTAAGGTGTAAAGCAGGACAGAATCTGGCTTAGTATCAGGTTGAAAGCATGATTTGTCTGAAGGTTTTTCTACACAGCATTAGCTGTGCAGGGGCGAGCTTGAACTCAGCTAGTGCAAATAATAGTAGCAGCAAAGAGTGCGCAGCGTGGGCTTCAGTACGGATGACACTCCTGGCACAGACCCTGGGTATGTACTCGGCTCTCTAGCCCACTCTGAAGCCCTGCTGGAGTCAAACTCGTTCGGACAGACTGTTTTGCTGTGTAAACGTACCCCGAGAAAAATGCTTTAATGTGTCAAGAGTTGACAGGCAAACTTGTATTTCAGCTATAACTATTGGCACCAGACTGTGTTTAATAGATATGATGATGCGAGGAAAGGGTGTCAAGGAGTTATAGGGAGAGCAATGGGGACAGAGCTCCTTTGGCCCCTTATTGCAATGAGAGAGAGAAGGAGGGAACTACCAGAAGAGATGCTGAAGGAACAGACAGAGATGTAGAAGGGCAAACCGGAGAGGACTATGCAGTGAAAGCTTGGGGAAGAGGAGAAGTTATCAAGGAAGGGAACATAAACTGTGTCAAAAGAGCAGAGAGGATGAGTAGAGCCCTGGAGTTGTGTCCAAGAGGACTTTTTCAGCATAGATATTTCCCTCTGCTCCTGCTTGAGCCAACACACCTGAGTTAAAAATGTGAGTCATTGGATATTATCAGACACCTCTTTCCAGGCAAGACTAAAGGGTTCATCATTTCTTTTATTATCTCATGGTCAGTTGTGAGTGAGTTTTTTTTTATTTCACTTGAGAGCTGGGTTATTGGGAAAATCTCTAATTCCAGTTTAGCTATCTGTTTTGTTACTTGATCAGTTCCAAAATTTCAAGAAATGATCTAGATATTGGTGGGAAGAACTCTGTTGATTTGGATGAATTTCACAACATCAGAAACCATTTTCTCTTACTGTCATGGGGCTGGTAACCCCATCACTCTTTGCAGGAGGTGAAGGGGTGTTATGGCCCTGCAGCTGGGTTTTGATGACTGCCCCAGCCTCGGAGCATATAGTGTAATGACCAGCATCCATAAAGTGGCTCTCTCAAATGGGGGCCACGCAGCCTGATGGCTGGAGTCATTATAATGACCCTTGCTGGCAGGACTGTGCGGCCTAGCAGCCAGGGTCAATAAGGTTGGAAAGGTGCCCTGGTAGGGAGGGCAGCGGCCAGAGTAGGGGGACCCGGGCCCTCCCTGCTCCACTGGGTCCTGCCACCAGCTTGGCCAGGATCCTGCTGAAACATGCTGAGCTAGTCGCTGTTTCTACAGCTGATTCCCTGCAAAGTTTCCCTGGGCCACTTCCTACCCATTCGTCCATGGATTGCAGTCTCAGCATTCCCATGGTCTCTCCTCCCTCTGTGGTGTCCATAGCCTGGGGGTCATAGCTCATCACTGTCTGGCTTGTTTCTGGGTCCTGAAGTGCCAGTGGTCCTTCTGCAAGAACCTGGGACTCACCTCCTTCCTTTCCAGTGGTCAGCCCAGACTGAGCTGAGATGCTTACTTTTATATCCTAGTTCCAGCTGGAGCATGCCCAGCAGAGCCGTTGGGGAGATGGGGGAATGGACATGGCCTCCTTGGCCCAAAGAGAAGGATTAACCCCTGCTGCACCATCTGTGACACTTACAAGGTGCTCCTTGCTTTCCTTAATAGATAGGGAGAGGTTGCTCAGACAGCAAAGGGAGCCAGAAAGTGAGGATAGCAAAGGCAGCTTTCGTCCTTCCTTCCTCCTGATGCGCTAGTTCTGCAAAGTCTGCATCAGGGTGAGGGAAAGAAAGAAAAAGAGAGAGGACAACTCCCAACCCATCTCTTCCAGTCTGCGGGTGGGGGAAAAAGGGTACTTTGAAGGGTGGTGGAGAAAAGACACAACTTCTGGAATTGGGGAAGGACGGAATGCGGGGGACGTGTAGAGCTTCTGGCATGGGGGATGGGGCTGAAATAGATCTGAAATAGAGGGGGATGGGATGGTGGCACAGGGAGTTTGTGGGGTCGGGAATGGCACCGCTGGTGTGTGCATAAGCTATGAAGTATGCAACCCTTTATCTGTTAACTTTCCATAACTAATATGAGAATAATTAGAAAAATTAACACTAAAACCTTACTCTCTATAGATACATAAACCAGGTACAGAAAGTTCTAGCTCTCTCAGGGAGCAGTCCAAAGTGCTGCGTTAGATAAAACAGATTGAATAGTAAAAAGATAATCAACTGATTTGCAAATATATTTGTGACTAAAAGCACTGAGTTCAGCTGGCTATGATTCCCGGGATCACATAATTCATTACACCATTCAAACCACCACCAGCTATTTGCGAAAAGTTTTGGAACTCTGAGGGTTTTATGAATTTTTGGGATAAGTGGGTAATACTCTCAAAAGTCACACTGGTTTGGAGTTATTCATGACTTTCCTGTTTAAAAATGTTTCACTGTTAAGAAGAGCACCCTGATTCACACCATCAGGAAGCAGAAGCAATAGACTCCATCTTAGGTGAACAATCATTTTATAACACTAGGAACCAGGGCCCCAGACCACAAGGTGCTGAGTGTCCTCCACTTCCACTGCTCAGCTCCTCACAGGACTGGGCTCATCATGAAGAGTCAAGTTACTGGCACTCTGAGGCCAATGGAAACTTTACCATTTGATCTCCGTTGGAGCAGGACCGGGTTCTAATGCGGCCAATTATCCAGGGCTAAACTGAGTCCCAGCTTGTGTGGCTGCACTGAGGGCTAAGGAGGTGTAAGGTGCTCCCATGCCAAGGGTAGCTGTATGGGAAGAACAGCAGATGTCCGGGAAGAACAGCAGCTGTCCAGAGCTTGGGCTAGTGTAGTTGCCCTGACGCCCTAGGGAATGAAGCTGCACCAGGTACTGAGCTATCTCAGGATACATCCCCCGTGGAGCATGGGGGAATCGAAGAGGCAGATTGTAAATCCTGGGACAGCACAACCAGCTTCCCCTTGCTTGGGGCTTGTTGAAAAGCTGCCGTTGAGCCCTTGCACGTCATGAAGAAAACCAGGATCAGTTTGCAAATGATTTCTTAATCAAGAGGAGGCAATATTGGTAATTAATATTATTTATAATTAGTAGTTTGACAAGTTATACCATTGGTCTTGAGGTTCACAGAAATTTATTATTAAATGTATAGTTGTATTTTGAAAACAGCCCCCTCCCCCGCCCCTGAAATGGACTGCATCAGAAACATCAAGCAGTGGTATATGAATTGGGCCTGTTTTTTGCATAGCTTAGTGGCTCTGTAATGAGAGGCAGGGGTTTGGATGTAAATTATTTGCCTATCCCTGACTAATGGGGAAAAAAAGAATATCATACCTTTGTAGGGCTGACCTTTTAGTTTTTACACTGGGCTCTGTTTAACATGAACAGTTATTAATTCACATGACAGGCCATTATGGTAAATACCTTCTGAGTGTGCATGACATACATGGTTATTTTAGTAGTTGATACACTTTTTTAAAAAAGTGCACAGAAATTGCAACTGCCAAATATTTGTGCTACTTGTATTGCTGTTTCTTGTTGTCACCTTTGTGCAGTGCATACATTGGACTTCTGCAGTCAGTATATTGAATAACTGAAGCGCAATACATGGCTCAGTCAACTGATTAATATTAAAATGTTAGTCTGTGCTTCCAAAATATATTTTTTTTTAAATTCCGTGCATCAGAGCTTGGCAGAGGAGTATGGAGTTGAGCGAAGGATCAGGAAATCACAGAATAATGGATTACTGGCTTGGAACACATCATCTGGTGCATGTTCATGCATCGGCTAGAAATATACCCCACCTGACTTCTTTCAGAAATTAAGCTATTCTTTTCCTTAAAGGTGCCTCATGATTTTCACCACAACAACATTGCTAAACAAACCATTCTACTGTCTGAATGACTTTGAAAATATCCTCCAAAATGTTTGGGCTGATGGGTAAACAAAATCTATCCTTTATCACCCATTATAACATCAGTCTAACCAGTTCTCTCTCCTCTGCATTGTTTCCCATATTTATAGTGATCACTCCTCCACTTATGCCACATGTTGTGAGGCTGAACTTATTAAGATTCCAGTTTTACGCTTGAGCCTAGTGTGTAGGTCCGGGGGGTGGGGAGACTTACTCTTCTGAAGAACTGGCAACAATCCTCTCTATCTTATGGGTTGCCAGCTTCCTCAGGTGAGGGGCTTCACTTACTCCTGCTGCGGGGCTGAAGAAACTTATTTCCTGCTCCATGACTGCTCTGTACCTGATTAGCAGTGCCAGAGTTGGTAGGAAGTCAGCCTGCTCTGGTGATCCTTACTGTCTTCCCAAATTCCAACCCCTCTTCCCTCTTGCAGTTGAAGGCACAAGACTGGGATATACAGGAGACTGAAAAAGAGAAAGAGAGTGATGGAGACACTGGGATATTTCCTCTAAAGGTGCAGGCCATTGGTTATTGGTGCACACCTGCTGTGTCTTTGTGTGCAGTAGGAAGGGTGCTCCTGTGCCACCCCAGGGCAAGGCAGGATCAGCACCTAATAGGTGAGCCAGGGAGAAAGTGCAGAAATTGCTCTGACAAATGAGCAATCATCCCAGAAATGAGTGGGCCACTGCCTGAGTCCAAACTGTGTGGAGGTGCAAATTTTAATTTAAGGATACCAGGGAAGTTTCAGAAGACTGGCAGAGTGCTAAAGATGTGTCAGTATTCAAAATGGTTAAGCAGGATGATCTAAGTACCCATGGACCATATAACCTGACATCAATCCCAGAGAAAATAATGGAAAAGATTATATGGGAGTAAACTAATAAAGAATTAAAGGATGGGAATATAATTAATGCCAGTCAACAGGGTGTTATGGAAAACTGATCTTATCAAACAAACCTGATTGCATTCCTTAATGAGATTAGAAGTTTGATTAATAAAGAGAATTGCGTAGATGTAATATACTTAGACATTTATAAGGTGTTTGACTTAGTACTGCATGACATTCTGATTAAAAAATTAGCACTATACAGAATCAATAAAGCACATGTTAACTGGATTGAGAACTGGTTAGCTGACAGATCTCATAAGGTAGTTGCCAATGGGGCTCATCATAGAATAGGGGTGTCTCTCGTGGGGTTCAGCAGGGATCAATACTAGACCCAACCCTATTCAACATTTTCATCAATAATCTAGAAGTAAATATAAAATCACTGCTGATAAAATTTGCAGATGACACAAAGATTGGCAGAGTAGTAAATATTGATGAGGACAGGGTATTCATACAGAGTTTTCGATTGGCTTGATACATTGGGCCCATTCAAACAAACTGCATTTTAATACAGCCAAATGCAAGTAATACTGCTAGGAGCAAGGATTTCAGGCCACTCCTATAGAATGGGGTTATTCTTGAATCTTCAGTGGCAGTCAAAAAGCTAACATAATGTTAGGAACCATTAGGAAAGGGATAGCTAAGACTATAAATATCTTAACGCCACTCTATAAATCCATGGCTTACCCACACATTTGTCAACCCATCTCAAAAAAGCTATATTAGAATTAGCAGTGGTGCAGAGAAGGGCAACAAAAATGATTAAGGCTATGGAACAGCTTCCATATGTGTTGAGATTTAAAAGAATGGGACTTTTCAGCTTGGAAAAGAGACAAAGCGGGGACTATGATAGCAGTCTATAAAGTCATGAATGGTGTAGAGAAAGTGAATGTTATTTACTCTGCCACATAACACAAGAACTAGGGGTCACCCAATGAAATTAATAGGCACCAGGTTTAAAACAAACAAAAGGAAGTATTTCTTCACACAACACTTAGTCAACCTGTGGCACTTGTTGCCAGCGGATGTTGTGAAGGCCAAAACTATAAATAGGTTTAAAAAAGAATTAGCTAAGTTCATAGAGGATAGGTCCAGCAGTGGGTATTAGCCAACATGGTCATGAATGCAACCCTATGCTCTGGATGTCCCTATGTCTCTGACCGTCAGAAGCTGGAAATGGATAACAGGATGGATCACTTGAGAATTCCGCTGTTCTGTTCATTCCCTCTGAAGCACTTGGCATTGGCCACGGTCAGAAAACAGGATACTGGGCTAAATGGAGCATTGCTCTGATCCACTATGGCCATTTTTATGTTCACTTTAAGTACTCACAATCAGGAAATGCCAAATCTGCCCCTTCATTTTTAGAGTGCATTAAAGTAAGTCTTGAATTAATTATATCCCAAACAACTGAATATTGTAATTTTTTTTGTACATTCTTACAAGGAACATCTTGGCTCGTGGTGACTGAATGAGCTGGAGCAAAAGCTCTGTACCCAGTGAATACTTATGGTGTACAGTGAATTAGACCAGGATGCTGCATGAGCACTTTCCTCATTCGCTCCTGTCTTACTCCATTTTTTACATCAGTACATCTCCATTCAATATTGCTTCTGAATGGACTTACGCTAGTGTATAGCTAGAGTAACACAGTAGTGAAAAAGCTTTGGGGGTCATGGTGGATAATCAGCTGAACATAAGCTTTCACTGTGATGCTATGGCCAAAAGGGCTAATGGGATGTATAAACGGGAATTGTGAGTAGGATTAGAGAGGCTATTTTGCCGCTATATTTGGCACTGGTGCGACTGCTGCTGGAATACTGTGTCTAGTTTTGGTGCCCACAATATAAGAAGGATGTTGAAAAATGTGAGGGCATTCAGAGAAAAGCCGTGCGAATGATTAAAAACATGTAGTATAGTGATAGACTCAGGGCGCAATCTGTTTAGCATAGCAAGCAAAGTTTAAGGGGGTGACTTGATTACAATATATAAGTTCCTGCATGGAGGAAAAATATTTTAAAATGGTCCCTTCAATCTAGCAGACCAAGGTGTAACATGATATAATGGCTGGAAGTTGAGGCTAGACTAATTCTAGGCGTAAATTCTAGGGAGGTTAATTAACCATTGGAACAATTGGGATTCTTCATCACTGGCAATTTTTAAATAAAGACTGGATTTTTTTCTAAAAGCTATGTTCTAGGAATTATTTTGGTGAAGTTCTATGGCCCTGTGTTATGCAAGAAGTCAGACTAGATGATCATAATGATTTTGTCTGGCCTTGGAGTCTGTGAATCAGGCTCCTTGCTCACTTCCATAAACACTCTGTGCAGATTGAATTCAGCAATAGAAGATGCTACACAGCTGTAAGTGGGTTGTAGAAAAGCAACTGTATGAAATTGTATTATCTAGTATATAGGATATGATCATGTAATTAAAGAGTATTATAATGCATATACACAAGGGGGCAGAGCTGAGGTGGTGAGTACTACTTTACCTTTAGCATTTGTTGATCTTAGCAATGCTTAAACGTGTAATCTTAATAATTTTATTAAGATGATAAAATAAAAAGAAAATGGTACAGAGTTTAAGCATAGAAGTTTCTGGTTATCAGGGAATAAGGTACAAATTATCAAGGGGTGCGAAGTTCGGTTTAGAAATGGGTAGTGTAAGGAATACATAATCTGCAATATCCCCGATTGGGGGTAAAAGGTTTACAGGTCAAAGTACAGACATTGAGATATGGGGGTATATTGTTCATATAATGGCTATGTTCAGGTGTGGAGTATAATAAGTGGATACGATGATGAGGATGGATTTACCCGCATTTGGTGAGATTTAATGTTCAGTGAGTTTATGGTTCCAGTTCATATGGTCCAATGGAAAAAGTCTCTTGGTCCCTTTCTCATAGTTGATGCACGATGTCGCACCGGCTCACACCTCCTGGTACTGTCGGTGGCCGGTGATGTGTTCGATGTAGATGTCCCTGGACCATTGGATGGTGTCCAAGACCATGAGGCCCCGCATGAGCCATGCATAGCATCGACCAATCCCACAGGTCCGCAGCACACGCTCGTTGCAGGGGTCTAGTATAGTAAAAAAATAATAGCATTATCTCCAGGGACAAGGCAGGTGAGGTAATATATTTTATTGGATCAACTTCTCTTGGTGAGAGAGACAGGCTTTCGAGGAACTGAGAGCTCTCCTTCAGGCCTGGGAGGACCTTTGCTAGTCCTTAAGAAGAGCTCTGTGTGGCTCAAAAGCTTGTCTCTTTCAGCAGCAGAAACTGATCCAGTTAAAGATATCACCTCACCCCCTCTTGTCTCTCGATTATCCTGGGACTGACCTACGGCATACTTATCCTAGCCAAGGCAGTCACTGATCTATCTCTTTGCACCAGTTTTCTTTTTTTGTGTGGAGCTGAAGGCAAAACAGGTCAAATGCTTTATATCCATTGGATGGCTGGTTCAACTAAGTGGGTTTTCCCAGCTTCAGATGCCAGGGTGGACACAGTGTCATCCAAAGACTCCAGTTGGGAAAAAACTCCACTCTTTCCTCTCTGTATGTTTGAGCTAAATAAATGTTCTGTTACCCAGGGAAATGGAGAACTTCTGTCAAGGGGGAAAAAAACTGTCAAAACAAAAAATCAACTAACATCATGGAAAAATAGAGCAAATTGCAGTGAAGCAGCAGATTCAGAGATAACTAATGGGAACTATTTCATGCTGGGTCTGTCTTTTTGTGCAAAAATGCCTTACATTGTTTGATTGCAAACCAGGTATAAGTTGTCAGTGATTGCCATCTATTAAAGGGATTTCCCTGGTTGAGGCATTTAAAAGTCATCTGAGTTCCTAAATTATTCATCACAGTTAATTTAAAGCCCTATTTGAACCTGAAATGGAGTTCCCCTTTCCACTAGTCTGTCTTGCTATTATTATCATTTGCTGCTCTGGTACCCATAGCAACGACCACTATGTTAGCCACTCTCCCAGAGAAGGGAGTACTGCTAATGCTGACATTTATCCAGCTGTGCTTCTCACAATGGTGTTTGCCTGTCCAAAGATCACAAGATTTCTAACTCTCTTGATGCTTGGGGGTAGGGCAGGGGAATGAGAGATCAAAATAAGAGGAAAAATGATTTTTTCTAACCCGGGTGCTTAAAGTTAGGCTCCTAGAGCCATATCTAACAATCTAAATATCAGAGGCCTGACTTTGAGAGGTGTTGGTTATCCACAAAGCTCATTGAAAGCATTAGAAGCTGCAGGGATTCATAATTTTCAAAAATCAAGTTGCTTTTATCTCGGTGTCTAAAGGTGGCTTTAGCAGCATAGCACAGTATATGGGACCCTTTACCAACAAGCACCACCAGCCTTCTTGGTCCAGAGGCTCAGGCCTGTAAGGTTTGGCATATAGGGTGGTCGTGGGTCCCTCTTGATCATGTGATCCCCCTACCTCAACCACCACCTGAACAACAGCAACCTGGCCTAACAGGACCAAGCCCTGATGACAGGGTGGGCTGGCTGTTCCTGCTCTTAAGAGGATCAGCAAGCCCTGTTACAAGGTGCCTAAACTTCTGCACCATGTTTGAAAATTTTGGCCATTATGATTCTTTTTTGCTCAAAGTGAAAGAGTTGACTGAAAAGGCGGAAAGACGGGTGGAATAAAACACGTGCATAATAAATCACTCAAAATGTTGGTAGTATTTTCTTCCTGCACAGTCTTTCTAAAGGCTATTTTTAGTTTGCTGTTGAAGAAAAAATTGTTAATTTTAGAATTCGAATATTCTCTGATGTCTCACAATGCTAGTCCCTGCCAGCTGTTTCAGTGATAAAAAGTAAAAACAAATAGACATTATAGCAGGGCCACTGTGCCTGAGGTACTTTTCCTTGGGAGTCTAATTTCTTGAAGAAACTTAACTGCTGAATAAATTTTTGAAACTGGTGGTTGTAAAGGTGGTCTACTATAATTTAGAACAAAGCCCAACTCCTATAAATTGCCAAGGCCCCATTTTCCTAGACATCAAAATTTCTACTTCCTTTTACTTAATGCTTAATAGAATTCAGCAGAGCAGAACACTAATGGTAACTATGTATGAGGTGGTGGTGGTATGATTAATTTTTTGCATGTGTGTGTCTAGCATTTATTCTAACACTTGCTTCATTTCTGTCATGACCAGGAATCTGCCTAAGTTTCTTTCTGTATTTGGGGAAAACCTTTTCATTTCTTATTGCTTGCAGCTGGTTGATAGAGGATTCAGACTTTGAAGTTTATTCTCCTGTGAATGCATTGGGGAGTTATGTGGGTAACTCCCATTAATCTTCTGTACAAAATATGTCCCATACATCAACAAGAGACTAGAACCATTTGTCTGCTGAATGAGGCACAGCTAAAATTCATCCTATGGTAGAACTAAAACCCACTTATGATGTTTGATTATTTATTAGACATACCATAGATCATGAACAAGGCCATCTTTATATACTGAGTGCAATAACAACTGTTGTACTTTAGAGGTCTGACTGTTTATCTTCTGGTGGGACATACCAATACTATTCCTGAAAAGAGTCTACTTTACACTATGCTTATCACATGCTTAGTGTAAAAATATGCCTATTAACCTCTTTCTATGTCTCCCAGCTTTACATTTCCATAAACAATGCCTTTTTCCCTTCCCCACTGCTTTCTCGTTGTCCAGCACTAGTCACTCCATTCTGCCTTCCCGGTATCTTGCCGCTCTTAGGGCGTGAGCCTTCTTCCCGGCACCTCCTGTATCTGGAACCAGCCTTCCTGTATTTCTCCCCTTCATCTGTCCACCCATTTTCAAATGCTGAAAACACCTTTCTTTCCTCACATGCTCATACTGCTTAATTGTGCTCCTTCCTTTTCATGAATCTTTATTTTGATTTTGCCACACTATCAGCTCTCAGATCTCTGGAGATGCTGTTTGTATGAAAGATGCTCTACATCAAGGGTTCTCATCTTTTTCTTTCTCAGCACCCACCCCCTTCCAACATGCTATAAAAACTCCACGGCCCACCTGTGTCCCAGTAACTGGTTTTCTTCATATAAAAACCAGGGCTGGTGTTAGGGGTAGCAAGCAGGGCAATTGCCACAGTGCCCAACCCCTCCCAAGCTACTTTGCTCAGGTTTGGGCTTCAGCCCCAGATGGCAGGGCGCAGGGCTCCGGGCTTCAGCCCTACACGGTGGAACTTTCACTTTCTGCCCTGGGCTCCCATGAGTCTAATGCTGGACCTGCTTGGCAGATGCCCTAAAATCTTCTCATGGCCCCCTAGGGGGCCCGGACCCCTTGTTGAGAACTGCTGCTATAGATACAAAGTTGTATTTTGCTGTGTGGCACTTGGAATGTACACCTGCAAGCACTAGTGATGAACAGAGCAGGTGTGGAGGAATTTGGTCACTCAGAGAACCAGGTAGTTAGGCTGGCTGAGTTACTGATACCCGAGTCACAGCCTTAGCACCAGGTGTATTTTTCATGGACCTTTGGGTAGATGTTACTGGAGATAGGATATTACTGCTGGTACTACTCTCGTCTAGAGATGCTCATGTTGGGAAACACGGTATTCACCATTTTCTCATTTGGTATCCACAAGGGGCAGTATTTATTTTTCACTGGGGGAAGGGCAATTCCCATCGGCAATGGATTTTAACGTTCAGCATCTGGGGAGCATTTGCTTGGGCTTCAGATGGTAAAAATGTGCTTGGTGTCATGGAACAGTCGATTAAATAAATTATACATGTATGTTAAGAGTAAGATAAAGATAAGTCTTGAAGTTCCCTACACCTCTCGGTAACCAAGGTGACTGACAAAAGCAAGCATGAGGTCTGCAAGCAGTAAGGATTTCAGGCTTATTATAAAAGAATTCCTAATATGCAGAAACAGTGACTCAGAATACATGTGTAATGACTAGACTTCACTATATACCTACAGGATTTCTTCAAATCACTCCCCTTTTAAACACAGGCTATCGATCATTTTTACCACATTTTATGCAGCTCCATGCTGTTAAATATATGGCGTCGTTATCACTTTCCCAAACAGCGTTGTTTATCAGCTTACAGGGACCACATGCACAGTTGTTATAGTCCTGTTTTTATTTAGTGTAAACTGCTCTTCTTGCTCACAGCATGGCACCTGCGATATGTATCTACATGCTTGCTTTGAAGTGAAATGACTTGGCAAAGGAGGGTTTGGGAGTGGAGGCGGAGGTATCTGGGAAAGCTGTTCTTAAACACGCACGTTTGGGCTTATGCAAATGAAGAGTGGGGGATGCAGTGTAACAGCTGCTTTTTCTACCTATTTAAACTGATTTACCTCTAGTTGTTGGATTTAGTCAACTGAGAGTTGAGTCTCTCTGTTGAGGTAAATTTTTTAATGCTGTCCACAGTAGTGCAGGTTGACAGAACAGCCCACTTACTGGAGCACACAAATCAGATGAGGCCTGATCTTGGTCTGTTTGATGACAATGGGAGTAGACTTAGGTTTGCGGCCTAGAACGCTGTCCTTCCTTACCTCTTCCCCCACAAAAGAAAAAAATTCTTAAAGTACTGTATCTAAGTCATTTAACTGATTTGAACACTGGCAAAGTCTGAAAAGGCATCTCTCTCACACACACACACTTGTGTACATACACTCGGTTTTGGTACTCAGTGGTGTGAACCTAACAGGGATGGTATTTTGTTACGGTATGAGGAAGGATGGGCTTTTGGTTAAGGCACTAGACTGGCACTCAGGATATCATGGATCCATCCCTGGCTCTGCTTAGGTCATTTCCCCAAGCTCACACAATCTCAGTTCCTCGTCTTAAAATGACACTCAATAATACTTCTCCCACCTCCCAGGGCTCTTGTGAGGGTAAATTCATTTTTGTTTGTGAGGTGCTCTGATGTTGGGGCCATCTAAGCACACAGATTAAAAAGCTCAACGTTATTTGGGAAAAGATTGCAAGCAAGTGCCTGTGGGTGCTGGGAGAAGAATGTACTCAACACAGCAATCTGCAGAGCAGCTGAGGGGGTTTCTGTGTGAGCGGGCCTCTCCAAACTCTGGAGCTGGATGTGCAATAGCAGGAATATCCATAAAAGAAGAAAACTGACATGTTTAGGTGGTTGCAATGCTTCCTCTTTCTCCACCTCATCAACTCTGCCTCTTTTCTGTTCGTGTCTGAAAGCATAATCTTTTCTCCAGCACCTCACCCTCTTAATTTCTCTCCCCCTCTGCTATTGTTTCTTAGCTCTCTGGCTGTATTATTTAACTCGGTAAGACAGGATACAGTTGGTGCGAAAGGTATTCAACAAAATAAAGCTGGAGGCAGAATGGAGAAGGTCAGTCAATTGAGCTTGTGGGTTATCAGCTGCTGTGTTTGAGGAACACATGAAAGAGGAGGAAAGCATTTTCTGAATAAAAGTAAAACCACCATTAGTCATAAATTGCCTAATCAAATTAACCTGGAGATGTTGATTTACACAGGCTGAGGAATTGGCCCAACATCTTTAGATTGTTTTCCAGTTATACAGGGAGGCTTTGGAAGAGCTAGGAAGAGTAGTCTGCTTATTCTGCTGGAAAACTGATTTCTTCTGCATTTGTAGCTAACACAGAATCCAGTTTACTTGAACCGCTAGAGCCAGGTTTCCTGCTGTGCCCAGCTTCTGGTAGGTGCAGCAGAGAGGAGGTTGTCAGGGAGCTCCCTGATTCTCTGCTCAGAGATTCCTCTGTGCTGGGCATATGTTAAAGCAGCCCTTGGTCTGCACTGCACAGGTGGGCTCTAGCCCTCAAGTGACCATATTTCAGCAGGGGATTGCTGGAAGGCATTGAACTGTGGCCATGACCACTCCCCATCCCTGATTCACTCAGTGGTTGGAGGCTGAGGGGAAGGAAGTGTAGGAGCCAGCTATGCCAGTCCTGCATGGTAGGTTGTCCCTAGCAAGGAAGTTATAGGCAGTGTCTGCTCCCTTTGAACCTCCTAAGAGGTACATAAAGGAGCAGGATGGGGATGAGCATTTGTCTGCAGTTATCCAAACCTCAGCTAGGTCCCGTGTGAAATTTGTTCCTCTGGAGGGAACTTGTGTTTATTGGAGTATTTTTGATAGAGATGAGCCGTTGTGAACTTTCTGGCCCTGACTCTCCCCTGCCTTGTACCCTGTCTGGTCATTCGTACCAGACAAAGGGAGTACAAACTGGTTTCAAAACGGTATCGCTTTACACGCACTTTGCACATACCCTCTCTCCCAGCTCTGCGCTGCGACCACACAAGGCACGTTAAAGCGCTGCAACGTTTCCAGCGTAGACTAGCCCTTAGTTAAAGGACCGTCGAAGAAGAGGTAGGGGGAATTCGTCCTTCTCAGACATCCCACGTCCTCTTTTTCTCTCATCCTGAACGAGTCCGGACTAGAGGCCAGTCTATGCTGGCAATGCTAAAACACTGCCCTGGCAGCGCTTTAACGTGCCTTGTGTGGTCCCAGCGTGCTAAAAGACCCACCCCCACGAGGGGCGCGGCTCCCAGCGCTGAAACTTGCTGCGCTCAGGGGGGTGTTTTTTCACACCCCTGAGCCAGACAGTTGCAGGGCTGGAAATTGCCAGTGTAGACAAGCCTTTATTCACACACTTAAAGGAATTAAGACACTTTCTGGAGCACATTCTAGCCCAAGGCCACATCAGCTGAGGAAACCAGGTCCACTCAATAGTGAATAATGCAGGTATGAGGAGATGACAAGGTCACTGCTCTATGCATTTCTAAGGTTGACAACAGATGGGATTTTCAAAAATGACCAAGTGACTTAAGCATGCTGAAAGCCTTTCCTGGCCAGGCCTCTTTCCAGAATGTCCTGTTATGTTAAGAAAAATAAACTTGCTAAGTTGCAGCTTGGTCAGCTTTTCCAGTTCCTGATCCAAGAGGAGAGGGAAGGTTTTGAAGCCCTCTGACCTTTACTGGAACTACAGAACAGCCAAGTGGGTGCCTGGATTTGCAGAATGACTGAGGCTGAAAATAAGCAATAGCACATTTAGCATCCAAAGAATGGAACGTTGTTCTGGTGAGGAAAAAGCTGGATCTGGGTAATAAAATACTAACTAGTTTCTTAACATGAAATCCAGGGCAGTGTCTCCACACAGTTTGAAAAAGTGCTTAGCATATCCTGGGATAAGGGAGATGGGCAGAGTGACATCCAGCAAAACCTGCAGAGAGACTTGACAGTCCTGGGAAATGACGGCCTTCTACAGGGATTTATCTAAGATGCTCCTTCCTTACTTTTATGATGAAACCATGTTGAGTCAGGCAAGACGGGACTATATCTCTGTTTCCTGCATAGCTTTTCTAGTGTCGAAGCTCAAATCAAAGGAGTGTCTCAATAGGGATAGAAATATATTTGTTGAAGATGAACCATCAGGACTAATTTAGTGAGTTTGTGTGTGTGGTTTTTGGAGGGGGGTGAGAGAACCTGGATTTGTGCAGGAAATGGCCCACCTTGATTATCATACACATTGTGAAGCGAGTGGTCACTTTGGATGGGCTATTACCAGCAGGAGAGTGAGTTTGTGGGGGGGGGGGGGCAGAGGGTGAGAAAACCTGGATTTGTGCTGGAAATGGCCCAACTTGATGATCACTTTAGATAAGCTATTACCAGCAGGACAGTGTGGTGGGAGGAGGTATTGTTTCATGGTCTCTGTGTGTATATAATGTCTTCTGCAGTTTCCACGGTATGCATCCGATGAAGTGAGCTGTAGCTCACGAAAGCTCATGCTCAAATAAATTGGTTAGTCTCTAAGGTGCCACAAGTACTCCTTTTCTTTCATCAGGACTAAAGAGATCTCCATAAAAAGCAAAGGGCCCTAGGAAATGCTAAAGGGCAGGCAATGAACTGGAAGACTGTGACCCATTGCCACTCCTGCTGGACAGAGATGTGGAACCACATATCCTGGAGGCTGCCCAGATATAGAAAAGGGAGAATGGATTGAATGGGTCATCATGCAGAAATGGAATCTCCAAATGCAGCACTTTAAAAGGTGGAGATGCAGGGTGGACCCGAACCATTCAGGCCTCTTGGAGACCAGGAAGTAGGAAGAAAAATATCCTGTGGTCTGCTCCACAGTTGGGATTAGGGAGATCAGCCCTTCTCCCATCCTCCCCGGAATGCAATTGGACATATTTCCTAAAACAATGTTTGCCTCTGGAAAGATGAGAGAGAGGAAGGCAAGTCCCTGAAAGGAACTGGGGTTTGGGCCCTTGAGGAAATTGATAGGATACCCTCATGCTACTGTCTCCTGAAGCCAAGGATCCTGGGAGATGAGGGCCCCATATTCCTGCCAAGCAAAAAAGACCCGGGCACAGGATGATATGGAGTTGGCAGGCCTCATAGAGGCTATTTACACAGCACTGTTGGCGCAATGAGAAGGCTTTTCTCTATCCAGGCGCACATGTCTGGAAGGAGTACAAAGAGAGGATGAGGGAACTTCATCCTCCAACAATCACTTGTGGCAAAAGGAAGGGGGGGGGGAGTGGTAAATAGAGAAGAGGGCAGGTAACTTGATACAGAGCATCATACTGGGAGCTCAGGTTCAGCTGCTTATTCACCATGACCCCCAAATCTTTTTCAGAGTCACTGCTTCCCAGGATAGAGATAGAGAGGAAGGACTTGTATTCAGGAGAAGATCACCTGAAGAAGCCAGCCTGCATCTGGAAGGGACCAGCCAATTAGGGTCAGGGCTAAGGAATTAGGGCAATAAGAGACCTCAAGCAAAGTGTCTACCTCAGATACTGCACCAAAGCTGGATGCTCACCAGTGGGGTGTTTCTTTTCTTTCTTCTTTGGCAGTTTCTTTCCTTCTTCCTTCATCTTCTCACCCATGTGCTTACATTCTTCTCTCTCCTTTCCTTTTTCAGAGTGCTAGAATGAAGAAGAGAGAGGGGTTAAACACAGGGCTGAGTAGTTACAGTACTTCAAGATATAAGGAGACAAAAATTGGGGATTGGGAACAGCTGATGATTAGATACAGTGGGTGAAATCCTGGCTCCACTGAAGTCAGTCATAAAATGCCCATCAACTTCAGTCACGCCAGGATTTCACCCATTGTTGGGCGATACCTTTTTGCTCTATTTGTTTGCTTCTGCCTGGAGGGGGTGATAAGACCAACAGAGTAGAACAGTCTGGAATGCCCGATAACTATCTGTTGTAGATTTTCAGTAACAGCCTGGCTTTTTCATAGTGAGTTTAGTTTTAATTTTTATCTGTTAGGACAAATGACATAGGTTACTGATTTCTTTGTCTCTTTAATCCTCCTTCTTGAGCACATGTGCCCAAGTTGTGGGCCATGGAGCACTTACAGGTATCTGCTGAGAACTGGCTGTTCACATGGTGTCTGCTCCTCCTCTTGTTTCCAGCTGCTAAATTGTATTCAAAGCAGCTGAAAATACATTAAATACTCTTCTAATATCACTTGTTCAAGTTTACAATTGCTGAAGTCATCACAGGGATACTGGTCAATCATGAGTGGACGAGGAGGTGGATCCATGAGGCAATCTTTCTAGTAAGATGCCACCAACTCTGTGAAAGAGTTTGAAATTCCTCATATAGACAACTTAGAAGGAATGCTAGATTTCTTCTAATGTGCTGTTCATTTTCTGTCTATGCAATTCTAAGGCATTTACAGGAAGCATATTTTTCATCAACTGCATGGCTAGACAAGTTTTCAGTCTTAATACAGATAATACATCAGCATGTACTATTTAGAAAATTAGTAAGCAAGACCAGCTTTTAAAACATGCTGTAATAATTATACCAGTACAAAGTCAAATAATTATTGCCTGGATCTGAAACAAGTTTCTCTACAGGTTTCTATACAGCTAAACTATTTTGCATTATACATGGTTTCGTGCGTCATTATCTAGTTTAATATAATGTTTAGCTGCATTTGCCAATCTGAAGCAGTTTACTCTGCCTTCATTATATCTACAAAGAGTCACTGAAGCTGCTGTTTAAAGTTATGAGACATACCTTTAGAAAAATGAATTTTTCTATTGCATTTATGACTAGAGCTGGTCTGTAAGGTCCTAAGAGCAAGCTTGCATTTTATTGCCTGGTTCCCTAGAAGCAGACTGGAAAAGTCACTGGTGGAGCGGGAGCTATCTCAGTCCAGCTAGATTAGTGGATGGCAGTTTGGAAGGTTGTTGTTAAATTGCCCCGGTAGTTAGTACAGTAGAGCATCATTACCAAGAGCACTCTGTTCCTGTATCCAGTAAGGAACATGATACTCAATGCAAATACTGCATTGAAAACTGAGGAAACCCATGGTGCATCTAGTAGGCCACTTCTCAACAGATTGGGATAAACTGATTGTAAAAGCTAAAAAACAGGGGGGGGCAGAATGGATGTTCTTTAAAGGGTAAAGGGACTATGGATTTTTTTGGAGGGAGAAGATTGGGACTCAGTTCTTATAACCAGAAAAAAAAATTCACTGAAAACTTCTGGCAAAGTCTTTAAACCTATTACTGTAAACATTACTCTTATAGCAGGTGTGCATATAAGTGGTGCCAACCACATTATGCACGGTTTGCTTTTGGTGCATGTGAAAAGTGATTGACAGCACATTTCAAAAATGGGTTCTCTTACCACGGTTTGCATTTGAATTCTTCTGACTGTTTGGACCAAATTCTGACAAAAGTGGTGAGCAGTCCTCAGGAGAAGGTATATCATGTTAGTCAATAGTGACATGTCTCGTCTACCTTTCTTTAAGGCTCCAATTCAGCAAGGTAGTGCAATAGGATGACTCACATGCTTAAATTAGGCAATGCACCTTATGGAGGCAAAGAACATTACAGCATCAAAGCCTAAGTTGGTAAAACCAACAGTGGCACCTCCAATGCGACCAACACCCTCCCTTGGCCCAAAGAGGAAGCTAGCTTCCTTTTTATTGAACTCAGCAGGATTAAGCAGGTCCCTTTTTGGCCACTGTGAGGCACTGAAGCCAGTGGACTGAGACATTCAGATGAATCTTACTACCTAGAGGCACATTGTGATCTTGCTTACACTGGGCGGGAGGCTTCAAAGTAACTCGTTTGGTAGGGAGTGTTTGTTTAGCCCAAATGAGTGAAGTAGGGGAGGGTCCTAAGTACTATCACAGTAGTCATAGACTGTTTTTTCTTAATCACTGTGCGCATGTCCTCTTTATTCCCAAAAGCTCCCTTGCAGCTTGGTGCTCTAATGCTGGGATTAACATCCCCCTTCCCTTTTCGTGACCCTAAGGACTCCAAGCCTTAATACAATCTCCCTCCCCCCCCCGGGGGCCTAGTTTATTACAATGACATAGTAGTCCATATCAAAAATCCCCAAACATAGTCCATTTATCACCTCCCCTCCAGCCCTTGTTTATGGGCCTGAAAAGACCACTATCTCAACTCCATCAATGGAGCATATACTATACAGCATCTCTTCTTCGCTCCTCTCCTGTCCATCTGCCAGGTTGTCTCTGCCCTTCCAGTTGGAGTACAGCCCTGTTCTGCCTAGCAGGAACCCCCTACAGGCTCTCTGCTGGAAGAGTCCATCCTCACCAGGGAGCACCCCTCACTCCCCCTGTTCCATTAACCTTTGCCAGGTTGGAGAGATTAAACCCCTCTGCAGACCCCCTGCCTTTAGCTCTTTCGCGGCCCCTTGGCTGGGGTTCTCACTGCTGCTCATCCAGCACACACACCCCCACACCCCCGTTCTCCTGCCTTCCCCAAGAACCACCCACTTCCCTGACTCTCTCTCATCCTTTATAGCCCCAGGTGCTGCCCCACCCTCTTAATTGGTCAAGCTGGGACCAACTGTATTGGCACAAAGGCACAGGGCCTACTTCAGGGAAAGGGGCCAACCACCCGATGGTGATATAATCAGCCTCCACCATTCAGCAATGTCATGGTCTTTTCTTTGCAATTCACCATAGCTGAGCATGCAGGAGTGGGGCAAGAGGCAGCAGATTATAAAGAAGAAAGTTTACAATATATTTGCTCATAAATACAGCTTGAAAAGCACCTATTGTTAAGTGTAGCTGTCTGACAGCAATGGAAGGAAACATTTTTAAAGGGCCAGGAGTGTTGAGGATCTTTTTTGTTTAAAAATGCCAGCTTAGCTGGAGTTGTTCTTTAAACATCTTACCAAATGCTCAGACCACATCTTACAGAGCAAGCATTTTCATAATGGTCCCTGAACCACATTTTTATCAACCACATGCATGATTTGGTGGTCCGTTGGCAACAAATGTGGCAGCAACAGTAGCCCATGGAGCTAGCATTAGTGTTTATTTTATTTAGCAGTAATACAAGGTCCCGACCTGGGAACAGTGTTTAAGAGGGGACATTTGGCCAGAGCACCTCCGGAACATGAGTTACCACCAGCTTCTGGATATTTCAGAAACATCTGCAGATGTCTGGCCACCCACAAAAGTGCCATGGCAATAAATTGACATCATTAATATACTAATCTGTGGGAGACAGGCACTCCAACATTACTAGGGTGAGGAAATACAAATGGCAAAACCCCAACTGAATATGCATTAGACATTGTAAGGCATTATAAAAGTTGTATCCCAGCCTGTGGGCTGGAGGAGAGAGAAATGTAGCCCTTGGGAGGTGCCAGGGTGATGGCCACTGGTGATAAGGAGGAAGAAACTGGCTAACATTTCAGATTGTTCTGCAAGGGCTGGTGTGAGAAGAACGATATTCAGCTCTACATTCTGTAGTATCTCTAGGTATCTTGTGCCATTAGAGTGTTTGTAATTTAGCTAAATGTATTAATAAACTATTACAAATACAGACGTGTTCCTAAAGTGTGAGTGTTGCAAATGTGCATGTCAGGGTTCCCAACTAAACAGTAATTTTAATAATACTGGGTCTGATCTTGAGACGAGAACCTGTCAAACCTCAGTGATAACTGGGAATTCTTACATAATCACTATAATTATATACGATTCATAGACCTTCACAATGTGGTAGACGACCTTTGAATTGCGACATAAATGCCTAGAATTTGATTTTTAGATGTGGTCTCACTCTTCAGGCTGAAGCAAGGCATTGGCAGCCCCTGGAGGGCTGTGCGTGGGTGAAACATACTAACAAGAGCAAGCAATAATAAGGGAAAAACAATACCAGCCCAATGTCTCCCTGGAGTGTCAATAGATATTTCTAACCCACTGTGTCAGAATGTGGCAATGCCTGTAGACAAACGCTGAAGAAAGTAGGTAGAGACTTGAAGTGGGAAAGTACAAAGCCAAAGAGACGAGTGTGTGTGTGTGTGTGGGGGGGGGAAGGATTAGAAATAATTCCAGCAATGTGGATTTTAAAGCTGCTTCACACAACAAAAGTATTCATGGATTTAATTGAATTTTGTTTCCATTCAAGGTATAGTGGCCTATTCTGAATGGGTAGTGCTGGTATGCACTTTATGCCTTAGCTTAGCCCCACATATTACGAAACAACCCCTCTGTTAGACAGCTGAGGTTCCCAGCCCCTTCTCCCAAATCATGTGGGATTTCTAGGGGTGCTGCCCGTGGCATCCAGCCCAATGAGTACTTTGTTGAGGGGCATATGGACTATTAAGGAACAGACTAGATGGCATGCCACTCAGTCGAGCTCCATAAAGAGCAGATTACTGGAAAAGAAAGTCACTAAATAAATGCTGGACTTCCATTAGGATTAATAACATAATTGCGTGCTTTATTGAGATACACAGTAAAGCAGTATATAATACAATAGTAAGGCATATATTTGGTGAAATTTGATATGTTGTGAAAAATGCAGTAAAACTGAAGTTTATAAAAAAATTAGTAAATGTTAGAGTGTTGGTGTTAAAACACAATATTTTATGATACCCAAGTAGTAAACCAGTACTGAGTAACAATGAAATAACATGCCATATGATATTTATGTAGTCAGTTACAATGGTTATGTTTTACAGTTTAATACTTTGTGGTTATAAGGAACATGAAAGAATTCCCAAATTATGCTTAAAAAGCAGCAATAAAGCTCTCAACTTTTTAAATATTTTTAACAGACTCACTCCAAAACTAATGTCTAGAAAGTAAAAACCAACCAAAATAAAACCCTGATGAAAACAATTGTGCAAGCCATTTGCCTCTGATTATTTAAAGAGGTTTAACTTACAAGCACAAAAGAAAGAAAGAAAAACAAATCCATTCCCTTATATCTTGATCTGAACTTTCCTGAAGAAATGCAATCAGAAGTAAACAGGGTACCCACTGTAAATAAAGCATTTAAAGAGCTCTTTATCATGAAAGTGATCTGGGTTTCTTTTTCTTTTTTTTTAATGTATTAGTATTAAATGATGAGACCGGTTCACACAATGGACAAGTGGTGACAATGTAACATCTGTACGTAATTGTCAGGAACACCACAAAACCAAAGTGAGGTAGAAATAGCATGACTAGCCATGTTCAATGTTAACTAGCATTCAAAATAAAATAAAATCTCTCCCAACTTTTAATTACACTTCATACAAGAAGAGGTAACAGATTTTAACCCTTGCAAAGTAATGTGAGTAAGTCAGATGGTGTATTTCTAGGTGTTTTAAAAGGAAATTAAAAGCTGATAAAAGAAAATGAAATGGTAAAGCTTTTGTTAACAGCCCCTCACACCCCAACCTACCCTATGGAGTTGCTGTTGAACCGTTTAATCTATTCTCTGTTCTCTCTCTCCCAAGTCATTGTGAATTGTGCGGTATTACTTGCAGAAAAAAATGGGGAGGAACTAAATACTGGGGTGGGGGAGGGAGGGGAGAGGAGAGGAGAACCTTGTTTTGCTGATGAACACTTCATGGAATAATGTGGCACCTTCAACCGCTTATCATACAGGAACAGTCGTAATTCTTTTACACTGCCCCCCAAAGCTTTCAACACGGTAACTCCTTGGAACGTGCTGCCACAAGGGGTTGAGACAGATATTGTGGATGTGTTCCCCCCCCCGCAGAGGATTGGGTAACTTTATGATAATTAATAACATTGGTAGCTATGCAATCTATGATGATATATGAACAATCACTTCGTGCTTTTAGGCAGAAGGGGATCAGCAACAGGGGTCAGTAAGGAATCTCCTTCCCTCCACACCCCACCTTCAGCATCTCAGAAAGGTGGCATTATGGGGGGGGGAGGAAGCATATCAAACTTCTGCTGAAGCATCATGTGCTGGCCGCTGCCAGAGGCAGGATACCGGACAATAAGGTCCAAAGGTTTAATCCGGTAAGGCAATTCCTATGTTTCTTTACTAACAATATTCAGGATTTTAGTCGGCAGAAGAAACGGCCGGAGTATAGGATTTACAATTTATTTTTGCAAGCTCTGAAGAGAGCATTGTCATGTAATGTGCTCTTTCATTTCATTATTGCAGACTAGCTGGATGATTCATATAATCCTTAATTTTATCTGGAAAGAGGTGGAAAAACTACCTCAGCTGGAAGTTAAGAAGATTTTTTTTAAGCCAACCTTCGTCAGACAAAAAACAACATGAAAGGTAAGTCAGTTGTTTTGGTGTTGTTGCAGAAAATACTTGCTTTGATAAGCAGGGAAAAGAACACAGAACATGAATACATCTCTGGTATGGTCACAGAGCTGAAATGATACTAAATAAATGCACTGCCTCCATTTTTTTGTTTTTGTTTTTTTTTTTAAAGGGGGTTTCTATAAACAATTATTTTTTTATAAAGCACACTTTAGTTTACAATCTTTCTTTATAACTGTTATAAATGTTTCTAAACAACCCGAAATGCGTTCCATATAAAGAAATGGCAAGTTATTTAACTATCAAGATTTTACATGTAGTTTTCTTATAATTTTTGTACAATTGCATAGACGTGTAAAACCTGCCATTGTTAACAAAACAATAACAGACTTAGGAAACTACTGAAATCTACAGTATAGTACCACTACTCTTCACAAAAATATAGATTTGTTTTCTTGTAAACTCTTACAGTCTAATCCTCTTTGTTGTATGAATTTTATAAAAACCATGCGGGACGCCTGAAGTTGTAAAACACATCTTGCTACTCTAATGCCTTGTCATCAGTCATCACTGTAACTAAGGTTTCCATTGCTCTGCCCAAGTCATCTGCCATGTGGAAAAGGCTCCCTACATTGTGGCCTGAAAAACAAAAGGCAAAGAAAAGGACATTAATAACAGGGACAGAACAGCGAATTGTTATGAACATTATGTATAAGTGAAGTAGACACACATCAGTCTCCATGTATATCTCTGCACAATTCCATGTGGAGTACAACATGGAATATTGTACCTAAAAATCCCCATCCTACAACACACATAAAAAGCCATTTGTGATAGCGTGACATTCATTGTTAGAAGAGCTCGGTGAATCTTGCAGAGAACATCACAACCAATACTGGTTTGAATTTATACTGTAATGCGCTTTGGCAATGCTCCATGTGCTCGCTTTCCAAACACGTACAAGTGCTCGAGTTGCATTGGCATGAATATTCATGGAAAGCACATTTCAAAGTCACACGCATAAGTATCCACATAAACCGCATTTTAGATTTGCACGTGTTAAATGAGTGCTGGAAGTGCTTGATCACTCATCCGATCAGTGAATAAAAAACAACCGAACCAATCATAACTTACACAGCTTGATGAGAGAATCATCCAAAATCAGTTAGGGTATGTCTGCTAATAAAACCATGTGGCTGGCCTGTGCCAGCTGACTCGGCTTGGGCTGCAGCCTGAGCTCTGGGACCCTCCCACCTTTCAGGGTCCTAGCACTGAGGCTCTAGCTTGAGCCCAGAAGTCTACATTGCAATGAAACGGCCCCTTAGCCCGAGCCAGCTGGCATGGGCCAGCCATGGGTGTTTAATTGCAGTGTAGACATACCTTTCAAAGCAATGTGAATCGGGCCCTAGTCTAAAACTGTTTTTGATCCAACAAAAGAATTAAGAACAATTCACAACTACATTCCCTGAATCCTTTTGAATAAATGTATTCAAGGAAACTACCATCTAGTATACTCCACTAAAAGAGGCTACATTTATCAGATAAATTATTTACTGTGGTTTATTTGCTCAGCTCTAGTCACTGGTATCAATGTGAGATCCTGAAATATTATCACTTTTGGTTATACATCTCAGATGGTTTATGTCATTACTAGAGCTACTTTCATGGCATTTTAACTTTTTATTAACCAATAACTAATTACCCCTCTATATTAAAATCATACAAAGCTATGCTGAAATAGCATGAAGAGTCGGAGTCACCGAGAACTTTGGTGGCAGAACGTCTGTTCAGAGAAGAGAGTTACAACAGCACGTGGAACACAGGAGCACCCAGAGTTGCTTGGCACAGTCCACAAAGTGCGAGGAGTCAGTCGAGGATAGGATGGGACCAGGACACTCAACACCTCACATCATCCTGGTCCCATCAACAAAGCTTCCTACCCTCGTGGGTCAATTTCCCCACTGATGCAGCTGCTTCTCCTGACACAGGGGGTACATTTTGCACTTCCCCACACAAGTGGAATAAATCAAACTCACAAAGACAAGGATGCTAGGAGTTAAGATCAGACTCTTTCCTTAAACTGTTGTGCCTAAATATTACAGTATATAAATAATCATGCACGGTTGACATTTCTGTGGTACCAAGATGATAGAGCTGAATTAATTAAAACTTGTGGGACAGAAACTTTAAAGTAAATCATCTAAATTTTAAATTAATTTATTGGGTAAAGGAATGAGTTCCATGCTCATAAAAGTGAGGGGCTAATATCACTTGCTTGAACCAATCATAACACAGCCAAGTATTTATGTAAACTTCCCCACACAATTCCAGCAATGCGCCTCTATCCTAACCTACGATACCTCAGCTACATTGCCATCCTGGAACTCCTGAGCAGATTCTACCAATGCTGCAGCTTTGGGATGTTCACAATGGCAGTTAGGAAGAGAATGTTAAATGTATTCTCATTGGTGATTTTAACTGATATTAGATAAAGCATGAGAGAGAATGAAGTAGTGAGCAATCCCGCAAGATGTAAAGAGTCAGGATAAAATGAACAATTCACCCTCCTTTCCGTGTTCAGTCTCTCTCTCTCGTGAAAAAGACCAAAGGATGCTGCTCTATGCTGCGGATGGCAAAATACAAACTTTAGAGCCAACAAAAAGTGGGATTAGCTGGCTCACATAATTGATAATTGGTATTAAGAGGCAGCTTTCAGCAGAAACTCAGCCTAAAAAGTGAAAGTCTGAGTAAGTAAAAATGAGTAAAACACACCTTTTGAAATGAAGGTGCTTACATAAAAAGAACGGTAGCTGTCACTATGTGCTCCGCCTTTTGACACATTTATATGCGTATGTATGGCATGGTAGAAAGGTTTTATTGGCATACATTTGGATTGACCTGCATAATCTGAAACAGTCCACTGAACGCTTCAGTCCTGCAAGCTACTTTCAAACAGCCTCTACTTTAGTCTTTAAAACACCTACCACAAAATTATTTCTCCACCCACATCTATTGCTCCCAAACCATGGACTCAGGAAAAAAACAGGGGCTGAAAATTATAATGGCCAAACATCAATGAGTGGCAATATTAAAACTGTCCGTGATCCCAGAGTCACACTCAGCTATCTTGTGATCTGCTACTGCTAGAAACAATTCTGGGATTCCAGTTTTTCAAGTGACAGAACATCATTCATTTCTAGCCTTGGGAGACCAAGATATCCGACCTTAAAATCCCTATTCTCTGGATTTATGGAAAGCTATTTTAGATCCTTTTTAGAAATGTTTAATATGTGTTCATGCTATTTTTTCTGTCATTCAGAACTGATTTTACAGGCAGAGGATGAGTAACAATAACATTAATAAAAAAATTAATAAGAAAATATTTTCTAAACTGTGACATAAGCAAACATAAAACTTAGCATAATGAATGAGTTATACAAGCATCCAAAATGAGGACCAATAAAACCTTTTTGCATCCAGACGCCACCTTGTATTCTATTATTATATCCAAATAGTATAACAATAGTGCAATAATTCTGCCTTTAAATTGCTGCTGCTGTACTTTTGGGATTATCACAACTACTCCCATGTGTTTGGAGCCAAGAGCAAGTATGTAGGTCATCCCATATAAATGGCAACAACAAAAACTTTCTCCAGTATGGTAGATCATGACATTTTTTGTTGAGGCCACCCCATTAAGCTAAGTTTCAGTGTTTGATCTCCCTGTCGTCCCCACCCCCCACTTGCTCATATGGTATATTAGCCTTGAAAGTACATTAGAATTAGTGATGTAATTTCTGTGGGTGGAGATTAGCAACATCTACAAGAACAATAAAAAGTCACTTTACAGAGGAGTAGCCTGCAATGTACAATCTGCCCTGAGCAAAGGAGGGCCTGTCACTGCCCAGCAAGCAGAGACTGTCCCCTGCCCTCACTTGTTCGGGATCGGAGAGTAAGTTACTGCATATTTTTTCTGCATCACTACAGCTCATTCTTCCCGATCCTCTCACTCTCGGTGTCCCCTTGTTCGTGAGGGAAGGATGGGAGTAGCCCTTGCTGTACTTGTCGGCTGCAGGCCCAGTTCCAAACCAAGTAGCCCTTCCTCAACCATGCAGGTGAGAAAGGCAAAGTGTGTGTGCGGGGTGTTTATTCTCTCAAGACCATAGGGATTTGAGAACAATACAAGCATGGCTTTCCTGGCCACATGTGAACTACGTGTGTGTGTGTGTATGTCATCTTCTATAATGCCTATACCAGGAGGACTGTTGTTACACTTCTGTTGTGTTCTTGTTTCCTGGAAGCACCTGAAAACAACATTTCTATATTCCTTATTAAGATACAGGAAAAAAGGGGGAAAAAATGCTGGCCCAAAAACCATTTAATAAATGAAAACAGAACAGTCTAAACCAGGGTCTCGCACAGGATTATTATTATTTTTAATATAACTGAGCTGTCAAAGACGTCATTAATTCCACTTTCATTTTTTTTTTGTAACATCACATTAAAGACAAAAAAGTTTCTCAGTGCTAGTGGCTCTGCAAGGATGAAACAACATTGTTTAAAAACATCACAATGAGCTTCAAAATGTTACAGAGGAAAAAGAGACATGGAAAGTGTTAATTTAACCTAGTCTTGTACAAATGGAGTGAACAATAATACATGTGTATTTGCCTTGAAAGCAGGACAACAGTATATTTCTGTAGACTCTTAACTGCATCATTTCTAGTCACATACAGCATGATATGTACCGTATCTGCTTTAGAGGCTGTATTGGAATTAAGGCCCCAGGGGAGGACAAAGTAATTGAATATCAATCTTGCACTGCAGCTTGTTACAGAAATAAAAGTGCAGTGTTCACACTCTAAAGACAGGCCAGAAAGTAAATTAAAAAAACCCAACACAATAGTGTCTGTATTTCGGCAGTGCAAATGTCTAACACCCTCTGCCCCGCCCCCCATGCCACAACCCATGAACAATCCTCCCTGTTGGTGGGTCAGATTCTGACAGCCTTAGTCAGATTGAGTAGCTTTTTTAAATCAACGGGAATACTCACAGAATAAGGCACTACTTAACATGAGTAAGAGGAACACAATCTACTTGTGTTTTAATTGCAATCTGGCTTCACACAAACTGACTGACATGTAAACCTTAAGCTACACTATAACTAGACAGAGAAATATTTTTTAGTATACAGACTTCATGTATATGTGGTCTGAGTAAGAGAAGCTAGCTCTCAATCCTGCAAATGGCTGAGCACCCTTAACTCCCGCTGAGTTGAAACAAGAGTTGAGGGTGCTGAACATTTCCTTGGAGGTGCTCAGTACTTTGTCGGATTAGGCCAGTGGATTTTCAGTATTTAGGAATCGCACACTCTCTAAAGCCAGGGCAGTGGCAGTTTTTTTTAAAGGCTATTTCTCACACACACACACACGCGCTGCATTTTGTCTTTTTTAATGATGTATGGAAATATAAACAAAGACAACGAAAATCAGCATCAAGGGCCTGTTCTGCTCACATGGAGCCTAATCATCAGTTCTTAAGGGCCATTAATTAGCAGAATTGAATACCAAATCATTTCCATAGAATTTTTAAACAGGTGCAATCTGCTTGATGAAGTGTCAGATACTCCAATGATGAACAAGTTACTAAGCAAGCACCAGATATCTCCCTTGAGGAAAGGCCGATCTACAGTGGAGTGTTTAGTCACCAATATAGCTGTCCAGTGCAAATGGCTGTACACATGCAGCTCACCCCAGGGAAGACTCTGCGAGTGCAAGTCACCATTTGTGCCAGTGTAGCACGGTCAGCCACAGTCGTGTAGCTACACTGGTGGCTAACCTCCCTCCCCCACGCCAGCCCCAGTGCAGACAGTCTGAGTATGGCTCTGTCAGGCTCTCCCCATTGCAGGTAGAGAACATCCCAGAGTTTGGCCACCTTTCTAATTCCTGATTCATTCATTCTAAGCACTTTCTGGGCATAATTTCTGCAAGTTCATTTCACAGCTATCTGTGATTCCACTAAGATATAAAATATTCAGAAGCTCTTTCATAACCATTTCATTGGGCATTTCAACTTTGCACTCCTATGGGTATAATGTTTGAAGGAATAGCTTAACAATAAAAAAAGTTCCCTAGAAATACTGAAAAAGGTTATATGACAACACAGCACAAAACATTTTCACTCAAGTAATAGGCAGAGAAATACGAATTCTTAAACGTCAGAAAGCCATTTTTTCATCAAACCGATCATTTCTAAAGCACACAGCAAATACCTTTATATAATTGAATGCAGCACTGTGAAGTTGGTGGATGTTAGCAGCATTCCTTATTGTGCAAAACTGAATTTGCAAATTAAAAAAAAAAAAGTGTGCGTTTTTCATACCTCTCAACCTTCAGTATTTGAAAAGAAAAACCTATTTACCTTGATTCTAGAAATATCTAGAAAACAATTCTTCTTATGTACAGGAACAGGCCAATGACAGATTATGACTTCTGACCACGTGTGTCACATAACGACTTTATTTTAATATAGTCTCATCTTCTGTAATCCCCTGAGTTTCCACCTTTGTGGGGCGTGGAATTGAGGCACACTCCTGTTCTAACATTTTCCCCATTGAAAGTTGAGAGGCATTGTATATTAGAGCAGGCTTCTGGCATGCACTCAGGAAAACAAAACAAAACAAAACCAAACCAAACAAGCTAAACAGCTGCCACACAAATACCGGACACAGAGAGCAAGATGCCATGGCTTCTGTTTGTCACAGTGTGCCTGAATCTCACTAACCTCTCTTACTGGCTTTCCGGGGGCATTTCTTCCTTTAGTAACAGACAAAGGTAGCAGAAAGGAAAGAAAAACAAAACCACAAATAAATCAATAGTAGTTTATACTGACAAAGACTCTTCAGCCTCCACTTGGGAATTTAATACAGGCATAATATAATAATAAATCTAATTTTTTTAAATAAAGTGAAGGACTATAGTGCTTTTAACACCACTGGCAGTTGAGTGTTGATCAAATCAAGAGTAAATATAAAAAACCTTCCTTATTGCTTTTAACATAGCCAAGTATAGAAGTAGTTATGAAGTCTACTGAAATCAACCAAATAAAACCTTTCACTGAGGAGAGGAAGGCAGTGATGTTATAAATCCATTTTTTAAGTGAGCAGTATGATTATATTGATTTCAAGTATTTCTACTAGCCAACTTTCATGCTAAAATCTTCTCTCTCTGACTTCATAATTAATGCACTCAGACATTATGGAGTTTATTCTGCTCTGAATACCCTACTTTTGCACCTAAAGTATAAAGCTATCCGATTGCCACTCTAATGCATTCTTGTACACATGTTAAAGGATGAATATTTTGTGTAACATCAAGACATTGGTGTGCATTTTGGGAAGCTTATAAAGAGGCTGGGTGGCAAGAAAGGGAAGGAAATGTGAATTTTTTCAAATGGAGATGAAGGAAAAAGAGTTTAAGAACTGATCAAGAATCAAGCAGGTTTGTTATAGACTTTAGAATGTAATGAAATATCAGAGAAATTAGGTGTGACTTTAACTTGCATGACTGCCCTTTACTCAGGAGATCAAAGATCTTGTTCACAGGCCTTGGTACATATTTTTGCAGGGACAAACTTCCCTTAAATGATACTCAAGCTCTCCATCAATATGTGGCACCCTGTCCTTCTCAACCACACAACTTCTGTCAATAAAATATGTACATGAAGAACTATGCAACTCTTTATATTATCACTGCTATGTTGTTGTTGTACTAAATTCCAGAGGCATCAGTCACAACCAGGGCCCCAGTCGTGCCACGTAAAATCATACATGAAGGTATGGGCCCCCAAACCACTTACAATCTAAAACTTGCAAAGACTTAAGGTATGTCTATACTACCCGCCAGATCAGCGGGCAGCGATCGATCCAGTAGGGGTCGATTTATCGTGTCCTAGACGTGATAAATCGACCCCCGAGCTTTCTCCAGTCGACTCTGGTACTCCACCAGGGCGAGAGGTGCAGGTGGAGTCGACGGGGGAGCATCAGCAGTCGACTCACCGTAGTGAAGACACCACGGTGAGTAGATCTAAGTACGTCAATTTCAGCTACATTATTCACGTAGCTGAAGTTGCGTAACCTAGATAGATTCCCCCCCAGTGTAGACCAGGCCTAATGTATGTGTTTAACTTTATGGACTGTGTTTAGTCCCACTGAAGTCAATAGGACTACTCGAGGGTGTAAAATTAAGCACATAAATGGGGTCTTTGCAGGACTGAAGCCTAAAATATTAATTGTGTCACCTAAAGAATAAAAGGGAAAAAGACAAAAAGTAAAATAAAACAACAGCACCCTTAATGACATAAGCTTGGATTCTTCTGGACATTTTCTGAGAAACAGTAAAACTCAGATCACTCCCAAATAGCATGCCAAATTCTAGTCTGTCTTCTCAGCAGTCATTCTAAGAACTAACGGGTACACACTTTGTTTTCAAAAATAAAGGGAGAAAGAATTTTGTTAAGAATTATGTTAAGCTGAGTTTGTAACTAATAGTCTTATAATGCAGATTTACATTTTTATGTGCAACAAGGCAAGTTATTGGCTTACCATAGTTTAAGACATTTTCCCCATCCCACCTCCAAAATAAAATAAAGTAAAATTCTTGCCTTGAAAAATGTTTTCAAACAGTATTAATATCCAGAGAACACCTTTTTGCACTTCAGGTGAAATTCATTAATATATTCTCAAGCAATTTCATCATGGCCTGATTATGTATACAAAAGGTGGAAAGCAACCTCAGGTCCCACGGAAGAAACAGTGGGAGAGGCTCGGCCAGCACTGCACTGTGCCACCATCAGGGACTCGAGTATTGGAAAGACCTCAGAAATCTAGCTCCCTGGGGCTAACTGAACCACAGGTGTCATGGAGAAGGTTCAGCACCTGGCATCTTTCTGGATGCTGGCTGGAGTGGGCAGAAGCACCCCTTTCCTGATCTGAGTTAGCTGTGAGATTCATTGTTTATGGTGGCTGAGGGAGTTCTTCCACTGATTCTGTAAAACGTGGAAAGGAGAGTTTGAACAATGATGCAAGTGCTTTGCGGACCAAATACAAACAATTATAGGATACATTTTCAGTGCTGGAAGTAGGGATTTAGCTGCACAACTTATCAGTATTCAAGCACAGCTAATGCACTGCTGAAAGTGTGTGTGTGTGTGTGTGTGCGCATAAAAGTGGGATAAAAAAATAAAAGCAGACTTGCAAATGATAAATCCATTTTTGATTTATTGCCCTGAGCTCACCATAATTCTTCTAAGTAAGCCATTCTAGGCTTTTTTATTAAATGGTATCTTGACAAATTAATAATGCTGAATTTTGACCCCAAAAAATCATTGTAATTTACAACTGGGTTTATGTTCTTCTAAGTACTTATATGACTCTTTTCACCTTACCATCTAAGCCCCTGACTGTGCACCATTGAAGTCCACAGAAACTCTGCCACTGAGTTCAGTGAGCTCAGGAGAATGTTCTTCTATGGTTCATTCATAAGTAGTATTTGCAAACCTTAGCTACAAAAAATACATTGTGGCTCACAATGAGATTTTGTTTTAAGTAGATGCAGTTCTACTGACTTCAGTGGAGTTTCATCTGCTAAACAGAGGACTGAACTTGGCCCTTATTTTTTAAAATTGCATATTGCTGTTGCTTCTTTGTAAAGCCAAGATCTCTATCTAGTGTAAATAAACTCCTTGAAGACTGTAATTTGTGCACAAGTATAGTGTGAAAAACATTTTCCTCTGTGGCCCATTATCTAGCACAACTAAATAAACCACTGAGGTGGTATTTAATAGTACATTTCCTCTAAATGTCAGACCTCTGGCTTTGACATCTGTTTTGAGTTAGCATAGCAGCTGTCTGAGGCAGCTGCAGCAGCTGTGAATTTGCTGTGAGCAGCACAGCAATGGGAACATGGTTGGGAAACCTCAGATTAAAAGGAAAGGAAAATTCCTTAAGGACAGCAATTATCAGGTACTCAGCAGAAATTCCCCCTGCAGATATTAAACTGTTTTTAGCACCAACCTTTGGCTCTTCAAGGAGCACAGAGTTCTTTCTGTACTGTTTAAAAGCTGCTGAAAGGTTAAATTAAGAAAGAAAAAGTTATAAAAAGCTATACAGGGACATCACCTATTTTTTCCAAGATCTACTTATTGAGACCTGAGCTATGAGACAGAAATATCCAAAACACAAGTCCTGATAATAATGGGAGACTTTAACTGCCCAGGCATCTGTTAGAAATGTAATGTAGCAAAACAAAATTTCCAATAAATTCTCAGTGTACTGGGGACAATTTTTTGTTTCAGAAAGCGGAGGAAGTAACCAGAGGGACAGTTATTTTAGACTTCATTATGACCAACAGGGAAGAATTAGTAACGAATCTGAAGGTGGAACAAATTATTAAACAATCCATTTGTAAGCACCTGGAGAATAATAAGGTTATAAGGAATTGTCAGCATGGATTTGTCAAGAACAAATCACGCCAAACCAACCTAATATCCTTCTTGGACAAGGTTACTGGCTCAGTGGATACAGGGGAAACAGCAGATGTGAAATATCTTGGTTTTAGTAAGGCTTTTGACCACAGTCCCACATGACACTCTCATGAACACACTAGGGAAATGTGGTCTAGATGAAAACTTTATAATGTGGGTGTACAATTGGTTGAAAGACTGTACTGAAAGAATAGTTAACAATGGTTCACCGACTGAAAAGGCATATCATGCGGGGTTCTGCAAAGGTCAGTCCTGTGTCCATCACTATTCAATATTTTCATTAATAACTTGGATAATGGAATGGAGATATGCTTATAAAATCTGCAGATGACACCAAGCCGGGAGGGGTTACAAGCGCTTGGGACAACATGATTAGAATTCAAAATGACCGTGAAAAATTTGACAATTGATCTGAATTCAACAAGATGAAATTCAGTAAAGACAACTGCAAAGTGCTTCACTTAGGAAGGAAAAATCAAGTGCACAACTACAAAATGGGAAATGACTGGCTAGGTGATAATTCTGGTGAAAAGGATTTGGGGGTTATAGTGGATCACAAACTGAATACGAGTCAACAATGTGATGATACAGCTGCAAACAAGGCTAATATTCTGGGGTGAATTAACAGACATGTCATTGTCCCATTCTACTTGGCACTGGTGAGGCCTCAGCTGGAGTGGTCTGTCCAATTTTGGGTGCCACACTTTAAGAAAGATGTGGACAAACTGGAGAGAGTCCAGAGCAGAGCAACAAAAATAATGATAGGTTTAGAAAACCTGACCTGTAAGTAAGGCAAGATTTAAAACAAAAACGGGACATACATTAATCTTGAGAAAAGACGACTAAGGGGGGACCTGATAACAGTCTAGAAATATGTTATGGGCTTTTATAAAGTGAATGGTAATCAACTCTTCTCCATGTCCACTGAAGGAAGGATAAGACGTAATGGGCTTAATCTGCGGCAAGGGAGATTCAGATTAGATATTAAGAAAAACTCTCTAACTATAAGGGTAGTTAAGCTCTGGAACAGGCTTCCAAGGAAGGCTGCAGAATCGCCATCATTGAAGGTTTTTAAAAACAAGTTGGACAAATATCTGTCAGGGATGGTCTAGGTTTACTTGGTGCCACCACAGCACAGGGAGCTGGATTTGATGACTTCTCAGGGTCCCTTCCAACCATGGCACCCTTCCAGTTCTCCATTTCTATGATTGTATGCCTAGTTTTCTACATGTTGCAAGACTTCCTTTACAACAAAGGTGCTAAAATTTATTCAAAATAAATGCTACCAAGTTCTGATGCTCTTTTTAATACACCTGCTCACAATCATAGAAGTTAGAGATGGAAAAGTCATATTAAATCACCAGCCCAACTCCCTGCCAGGGGATTTGTCCCTGTTATACATTTTATCATTTAAATTTCTGTTTTTGAAGTCACAAATACAATCTTTCTGTTGGGAAGTTATTTCAGAGCCTCATAGGAGCTCATTCTTAGGACACTTTTCCTGATATTTAGACTAAATTTTCCATTTTTAAACTTCACCCATGATTTTAACGGATACCTCCATGCAACCCACTACATAAATTTGCCCCCTTCTTTGTGTTAAGAAAATTAATGTATTCCTAAACTGACAAGGTGAATGAGGTAATATCTTTTATTGGACCAACTTCTGTTGGTGACAGGGACACACAAGCTTTTGAGTCACACAGCGCTCTTCCTCAGGTGTGAGAAAGGTACACCCGTGGGTTACAGCAAAATGCAAGGTGGAAGGGATTGTTTAGCATAAATAGTTGGAACATATTGTAAAGGACCATTCATTAATTGTTGACTTTTGAATTGTGACCACTGTATTCCAAACATGCCTGTATTTTCAAAATGAACTTTATTCGTCAATTGCCATCAACTCTGATCAGGAAGTTTGCTACAATGAACAAGGGCTGCAGTAGTAAAACTTGGGTCAGTCTCATAAATTAATTGGAAGGACACACAGATATTTTTGGAGTGCTGAGTACTCACAAATGCCAAGGAAATCAATCGGAGCTACAGATCCCCAGCATCTTTGAAAATACGGGCACTCTTTTTAGGTGCCTAAACGTGGATTTAGAAGCTAGTGTCTTTAACAGACTCTCTGTCTTTATGGTGGGTACATCATAGGTGCAATCTGGGGATGGATATAGTGCGCACATCTGTTCACCATGTTAAGGAGATCAACTCAGGTGAAAGTATTTTGCCGCAGATTTTCTTGGATAACGTTTTTTCTATATGATTTCCATTATCCATTTAATTCTCCAACCTCCCTTCGCTTTCTACTGTTTGTGGCAGCCTGATTGAGGGTTATTGGTTATGGTTTGCATGGCAGAGGTCATTGCTTGGGATGAACAGGCAGGCACATCACCCTTTGGAGAAGGCACTTGGTGTGAAATTCATCTCCCTGTGCAAATGGTGTGCACAAAGCCTATGTACATCCACAAAATAAGGCAAAAGTGGGACTTCAGGTGGCATATAAGACTTATGGGGCTTCTCCACAGCAGGTGAATGTCAACCACTGTAGCTACTGTCCAACAATCATTCCATCTCCTATCCTGAATACAAGCAATTCCCTTGGCAGCAGAATGTTTTATTCTCGCTCTGAAAAGACCTTTTCTTAAATAAAAAGCTTTAAAAACCATAATTCAAATAATGTGTGTGCTTATCTTCAGCAAACAAAGGGAGCAAACTTTAATAAAAACAAGAAAATTGAAAGAGGTGCTGTTTCTACACAAACACACACACACACACACACACACACACAGTACAAACTAGCAGCCAGCTTATTTTGTCTCACTTTGAACTCGAACAGCGTGAGTTCGAAAGTTTTGACTCCAACTCTAATGTTATTGGGTTCGCAATCTTCTTCGAAAGAAGAAGAGAGAATAAAATACAATGAAACATAGGTCAAAAAAATACAGCAGAGAACAGACAGATTGAAAACCACAGAGGGACTGTGAAAAAAGGAACCAAGGGAAAGGAAAAAGAGGAAATTCTAAGAAAAACAGATATAGAGTGTATATTGTTAATAGGGCACTCACTAAGCTAGGTTAGAATTTTGTGGAGGTTATGTCATGTCCCTTATATACAACACAGCTTCTTTTTTGCTAGTCTTAAAAGAAAACCAACTGAATAATCTTGAGAAAAAAAATATAGAGACAGAAGTAGTTTCTCTCTCTCTCTCTCACACACACATACACCATCTATTTATACACATGTACTTGTACAGCAGAACTTCAGAGTTACGAACACCAGAGCTACAAACTGATCAGTCAACCACAAACCGCATTTGGAATCAGAAGTATGCAATCAGGCAGCAGCAGAGAAGAAGAGAAAGCAAATACAGGACAGTACTGTGTTAAACGTAAACTTCTAAAAAATAAAGGGAAAGCAGCATTTTTCTTCTGCATAGTAAGGTTTCAAAGCTGTATTAAGTCAATGTTCAGTTGTAAACTTTTGAAAGAACAACCATAATGTTTGGTTCCGAGTTACGAACATTTCGGAGTTACGTAAAACCTCCATTCCTGAGGCGTTCATAACTCTGAGGTTTTACTGTATATTATATTGTGTGGTCTTTAAGGAATGTATACCACCTCTTAACTGCTGATATAGTCTTCTGGGTTACTGAAGCTTACCTCTTGTACTTGGGAAGGAATTGTTAAGCTGTTCCATCACCTCCTCCAACCCTGTGCTTGTGTCCTGGGGAGGGCTGAGCAGGTCATCCTCGCCTTAAAAACAAATCCAAACCATGTCATTTATGTCACTGCAAAACCATCTGGTAAATGTATCATTGTGGTACTTTTCTTTCACGTACCTTATGGAGGCTGTACACTTGAAATAAATCCTCCTGGCTAATATCCAGTCTAAATTTTAAGGGTTAATTTTGTCACCAAATGTTATATGCTTTCCATTTTAATGAAGCTGTGTAAAATCAGGTAAATCTGCATCTTAATCTTTAATTCATTAAACAAATGCCAGGATTACCTGATCTGGGGAAAACCGGGGAAAATGTCTGCTAAGAGGAGGGAGTTCATATAAATTACGGTCCTTTTTTCAGTTTTCCTCATTCCATTACTGGTACCAATTTTTGCTGTTGTGAGCAGTGCTGTTTGAGCAGCTCTCTGATAGTGTTGGCTTCATGTTAGGAATGCTTTGCCTAGCAGAGTAAATCTGCATCAACATTAATATTTCTGACAGTTTAATTGCATCAGATTGGTGCTCCAGGAACACTCAACTGGACTGTGAAAGATTTTAAAAACAGTTCAAACAAAGCAAAATCCATATGTCCCTTTGAATGATTCCTATAATCTGATTATAAGGCAGAAGTTTACTGGGAAGTTCAGAACACTTCATCTTTACAGATATTTTTATGTTTTCAAATAACCAAATGCCATCTGCCCAATCGTACAGGAAAGGGTAATTTTGCTTAGTTTTTTATCTGAAGCTTAATAGCAATAAAGTGCTTAAAAAGCAGAGTTTCTAAAAGGAGAATACACCTGGAGGTTCTCTATGAGTGAGATTCTCTCTTATTTGTCTAATCCCCATTAAGACACAAAAGCTGCTTTGCCATCTGTAATAACCCAAGCAGAGATGCATCAGCATTTTGAAAATTATTTGAGCCTTTGTCCCATTGCACAGTCCTCTATTATTAGTGTAGAATACACCTGGCATCTTACCTCACTGGACTTGAAAAAGCAATGCCACCTAAAGAATATTAATGCTACCAACCCTCCCCCCTATTTTTGATACTCCATGTCAGTGAAATCTCTACTACAAGGACACAACAAAATCCAAATCTTATATCACTGCTTCTGTCAGCCTTAGTATGCATCTCAGCTTTGGACCAGAAGGCTGTGGATTCAAGTCTTACGGCAGGAAGTATTTTCATACAAAATTTTGCCCCATTAGAGGTGTTGTCCTTTGAAAACTTAACAAAGCCAGAGTCACTTTTCCAGCCTCTGATGGATGTCAAGGTGGAAATTCAGAGCCAGCTTTTGCCACGACTCACGCTGAATACTTGAATCAGCCTGGATAAAGAAGGCAGAATCTGGCCCTAAAGATCCAAATATATATTTTCACAGAATAGGGAATAATCCTACTGTGTTCTGGCTAACATTAATCACCTGAGTAAGGACAAGCACTAATGTCCAAAGTGGTATTGTTAAGCACAGATACAAGTTTAGCTGTATATGCCCCAAAGGTCAATATATGTTTATTTACAACATATTCACTGCTCCTATCTTAATGCTAAGTCCTAAAATTTACTTTTAACTTGTGGTTAAATATAGTTTAAATTGTATTTAAATAAAATAGTGAAACCGGACATCATACAAGCAGCCTCCAACAACAACTAAAAGACTTCCTCTATATTGCTTTCATTAACAAAAACTACACTGCCCCAACCAGCCTTCCTCACCCCCTTCACTAGGTCCAATCCACTCCCAATTCCCATAAAAGGTATGGGGGAAGAGTTAGCTCTTACAATGTGTTCTGAAGGTCCCTAAGTCCGCGCTACGGTTCACTAAATTGGGAAGCGAGTCCCAAAGCCAAGTACCCCTCACCAAAACCTATTTTCTCGCCAGGTGTCTCTCATACTCAGGAGTAAACTGTTAGATCAAGTATCTTAGATGGCCCAAGTGCTGCAATACTGATTGGTGGAGTTTGAAAGGCAAAACCAACACCGTAAGACTTACCCAGGAATCAGCTGATAGCCAGTGCGGATCAAGGAGCACTGGCGTAATGTGCTTTGTTTGCAAAACTACTTAGTGAATAGGTTGCTGCATGACTTTTCCATATGTTTTAACAGTGTAGCTCCATGGAGAGCACATTGCAGTAAATTAACCTTGAGATTACAGTGACCTGGATAACCGTAGCAGAGTCTACTCCCCACAAGAGAAGGCTTCCTTACCAAAAGGAGATGGTAAGAAACGACTACTACCAAACTCAGTGTTCTTTAGAGAGCTTTGGAATACACTCTTTGCATGACAAAGATTTAAGACTATACTCGGCTATAGAGGATTCCCCCCTTCAGCACTCTGAAGTGGACAGACCTAATGCCTCCAATCTTTTGGGCTAAGAGAGCAACTTATGACAAACTGTAACAGTGAAAAGTGCTGCACATTAGCATAGCTAAAAAGATCCTATGTGATCTTTGTTCCACGGTACTGGAATGCTGCTTCCCTGTGATGTCTCATTATGATTACACTGAAATCAATTAAACATCTTACTGTCCTACATTTTTGTCTCAGAAAACTAATTTAGGTCTAACAAATTATTTTAAATGGGTGTCATCTTTACAGGATGCACAATGAGAATCCATTTACTGTATGTTTGGCCTAACTAATGATACAACAAAGATCTATACATCTGTTAATAAGAAGGCTGGTAACTGCTGACTTTCTGGTTTTTACATATCTTTAAGTAATAGATTTTATGGAAAAAGGGAAAACACATAGGAAGAAGTAATTAAATGGCCATGAAATGATTAAGCTCATCACAATTCATTTCTTCAGACACTAATCTAAACCATATTAGTATGTCTGTAAAAATTTGTGTATATAGTGCAGGGTAACTAAAGTAAGAAGCAAACAAGCAATTTCAGTAATAACTTCTCTCCCTCTCCTCCACCTTTGCTCATTACTGTACTCTCCTCTCACCCCTAGTTTTAACTTCAAGATCACTTCAGCACTACACAGTCTCTCAAAGATACATTACTCCACACTGGTTATTGTAGGAAGTCCCTACCTAGTCAATTTTGTTGCCCCAGTCATGCATATGATGATGGTAGAATTACCACTCACAAGGTAGCAGAAGTCGTCCAATATGGGGGTAAATTTGCCACCTCCATTTAATTTAAGACTGACAACAAGTTCTCTAAGCACACACACACACCTCTGCATCTGAATGAAATTATGTTTTACAGTGTGATACAGGAAAACATTAAATTCTTCCATTTTTTAAAAAAAGAAAAATCAGCTTACTGCACATTAGTTATCTGTACAACTCAGAATATTTCCAATAGGCTTAAAATTGTTTCTTTTGTGAAGCTATTGGTACTTTGAGGTCATCGAATTAAATCATCTTATTGAAGAATACATTGCTAAAGCTCATGCTCAAATAAATTTGTTAGTCTCTAAGGTGCCACAAGTACTCCTTTTCTTTTTGCTTTACTTAAAAGTAATTCCTGGTTACCGGGTGTGACCTGGAGAGACAGACCCCCGTAGAAACCTGTCAGGGTCTCCATGTCAAAGGCTGATGACTGCCTGGCAAGATAGGTATGCATATAAGCAGTTGATTCTTTTCAAGATATGTTTTCTCTGTAATACTTTTGTTCTGAATAAATAATACTTTGTTTTATGAAATCTGGCTGGTCATTGGTTAACCCTGTCACAACCCTTGGGAAAGAACAGGGTAGCAGGTGCTGAACTAAACTCAGCTATGCTCAGGTGATCACAGTGAACTACAGGAAACTGCAGCCTTAATCTCCATTTTGGAGGAAGTGGATTGCAGGATCCTGTCCGGAGGAAGGTGATGACTAGAGGCCTAAGTGGCGTGGCGTGGCGTGTCCTCAAGGAGGCCATGAAGGGTCCGAGGTGCAGTTACCTCAGGAACCATGACATTGGGTAATAAATATCTATCAGATAGGAAACTACAGCAGAAACGTTACCAAAACAAAAATACCAACCATTATTCATTGAAGATTGTTGCTGAATAAACCTTTCTCCACAACCAATCTGTGATTTACCATCATAAATATATTTATAAAAGCTACGAGGTGGGTGTTCCTTGTTAGTGGCCTCTCACTCAAGTTCTATTTATCTGAGCAATGATGCATTAAAATAAGATCACATCAATTAACCATGTGAGATGGCTGATCATTTTTTAAAATCACTTAGTCATAAGTAAGACTGTGTCCGTGTAAATCAGATTTGATCAAATTTATTAGCTTAGAGGTTATCTGAACGGCTTGCTTTAGCTTTTTCTTGGTACCTGTTTTTCAAATACAAGCCCTGATGGAACTTTCTGTTTGATGTCAAAATATCTGTGACACTGCACCATGGTTAAATACAAAAGCCTACATCATGATATACAATGGAGAAATAGCCAACTAAAGTCAATGCCCACTGCAAATACCCACTGTTTGTATTAACAACTGAATAAAATCTTTACTATCCTTAGTTAATTTTTTGGTGTCCTACACTGTAAAATATAAATATAAATCTCTCATGACAGTTTGAACATTGTCATCTTACCCATGGTTTCTGAAGTCTGGCTGCCGACTACGCGGAGAAGCATTGGCTGACTGCTATCTGACCTCTGTAAGGAGGTAGAAGGAGAAGATAGTGTTGTACCATTCACCTTGGAATCTGCCTGGGGCTGAGACAGCAGAATAAAACAAGGTGGTTATTCACAGCTGAACACATTTGAGCAAATTTTTCTATTTCCATATTTTGTATCTATTCCACAATGGTTACACAGCAATTTTATTCAATACATTTCAATGGGCTATGGATCCAAATTCTAAATTAAAAAAGATACTGCATTGCGTTCACACACTAGTGAGCGTATCTTACCACTTGCAGTCTACAGTAAGATCAAGTTCCTCTCGCTGACTACACTTCACAGATATCACTTCTTGATGTGCTACAGTTATTGATAACATTTCAAACTCTGCTTTGGAAAAATCTTTCTTTAGCTTTCCAAAGGGAAAGCCCAAGGACTTACCTGTTCCAGCAGCTGCCTCAGCCTGTGCAGCTGTGACTCCAGCTGCTTGTTGTGATCTTCCAGAATCTGCATCCTGGCTTCCAGGCGGCCCTTGTGCTGTCGAAGCAGCTTGGCTTCTGCAATGAGCTCAGCATCACGAGGACTCTGAGGGGAGATGGGCATCATCTCAGGTGGGGATGGCAGTGGAGAGAGTCCTTTGTGATCATGCTGTTGCTTCAATCGGTCGTATTCAGCCTGCAGGTTTCTGTTAATGTCAAAAAAAGGAAAGCCTTGCCTTTACAAAGTAGACTAGTACAACATATTCCATACCCTGGCTATAGCAGTCAGAATGCACACCACACATATAATTATTAGGAATAGGCACAGTCTGGGATTTAAGCCCATCCAAACCACCTGCCTTCAAGTCTGCTGAAACTAACCTACAAAGTTTGAGTTTGGTTTGACAAAGGTAAGGTACCAACTTGTACAGGTTTTCACACGGGGATGTCAGGATGTTGCCCTGAAACACAGATATCATTGTCAGGTCTCTGGTTCGTAAGAGTTCTGAACTCCCTGTCCAGAGCATGGGTGGCAGGTGAGGGGTGACTATGCTCTAGAAGCCCTTCCCAAAGCATAAGCAGGAGGTGTGGTTCAGCTTCCAGTCTGCTGAACTTTGTAGTTAACAGCAGACAATGAACCATTTGCTCATTTTTAATAAGTGTGAATACTGTGAAATGTGAATGCTACTATTTGATCACAGAATACACGGTATCTACAATACTAGTAATGCACTTATATAGCACTTTGCAAACACAAATTCATTTTCACACCACCGCAGTGAAGGATTTGGCAAGAATTATTCTAATTTACAGATCAGAAAACTGAGGCAGAGAGAATCACATAGCAAGCCAGTGGCAGAACTTGGATTTGCAACTTGCACAGAGAACTTACAACTCTGTGCTCATTCACCACAGAAGACCAAGCGGCCTCCCTTACATTTACCATAAACTAGATTTTCAGACCAACTGTTAGAATGGGTAATCGAGTAACAGGCAACGAGCTGACCTGTTAAATTAGACTTATATTTCTGTTAATATTTGAATAGCTGGGCTATACACAGCATTCTCTGAATGCCACATTTCTGCCATCACTTTACTACCCTGTTAATCCTGCATTGGGCTAACTGTTCTTCTAGTCAGTCTCTTGACTAAAACACTCCAGAGGATTAATATCAGATGTCAGGCCAAAAAACATCATGGTGAAGAAATTCTACTGAGCACTTGAAACAAGAACGTTTCCCTGGTGAGTAGTTACTTGGTTTTCTTTTTAAGGTCACCCTCTGCATGTTCTGCAGAATAGAGGAGGTGAAAAGTCAGAACCCTGTTATGGACAATCCAGGCCATCTTACAACTGAAGAAATAAAATTTCGTAGCAGCAATCTTCACACAAAGGGGAAGCATAATAAACTGTATTGGGATTTTACTGCTATGGTGTCCCTTTACTACTTCCCAGAGGGAAAGATGGTACCACAGACCTCATAACTGCTTACTTGCCAAAAGTAGTGGCCTAGATTTTCTTATTTTTTAGAACTCCTATTATATGCTCTGGTTCAGATAGAGTAGAAGTTGTGAAAAGAGACCTTTTTCTTATTCCTGCCAGTGAACCCAAATTCACATTTACCCTCTGATCTAGAGGCTTAAAAACACCCCAGAAACCCTACTGCAAGTTTTATTAAACTGGGGAATGCTTAGAAAGATATAGAAGTGTGTCCACATTACATGAATGGTTCTGGAGCGGAGGCTGTAACATGAGACAAGATTCTCCAACATGAAGTTTAGCAGTGCTAAAGGAGCTGGACATCTTGCCTGCTCCAAACAGGAGGAGAGGACCTACGCTTGCTCTGAAGTCAAACACGTTATGTATAATTTCCCATGGACAAGAAAGTGGTGTCAAGAATAATGAGAAGTTACTTACCAGTAACTGTTGTTCTTTAAAAATGTTACATCTGCATAGTCACACTTGTGGTATTGGTGCTTTCTTAGGATGAGCTGTGGCATTTTCTAGAGAACAGTGCCCACTGAGGACATTCATCCCCGCCCCCTCTCTGCCCCCCAGTCCTCCCCTTGTAGAGGATTGTCAGTATGAAAGGGGGAATGGCTCCACTCACCCTTCAGTTCCTCCCCTAAATTTTGGAATTCTTTCTCTGATAATGGGGGAAGGTGTGTTGTGAGAATTTACAGAGGTGACACACTTAAAGTTACTGGTAAGTAAGCTCTCTCTTTGAGCTTTTCACTAGCACGCAGAACAACACCCAGGAAGGCTAAAGAGTTCTAGATGAATGGGAACTGCAAAACTGCCACATCAGCTCTGGATGAGAAGTCACAAGAGTGTTAGAAGCGATCACAATTTCTCTCTACAAGATCAGACTTTTGCAAGGGAAGCACTTTTGCTTCAAGCACATATAGAGCTTCCAGCTTTTCAAATTCTGTGGAAAAGACAGAAGGCCTGCAATGAATGCTGTCTTCGGGATAGTTGAATATCTTTTGATATATCCAGATGAATGAATACCCAGTGAGTGATAACAATGGTGTAAAAGCAACTTGGGAAATACAGACAGATTAGTGGCCTGTATGAGGTGGAAACAGAGATGATGACACGGACCATACCATATTTCCCTATGGTATATAGGGGACAGAGGATTGGCATTTGGCCTGTTTCTCATTAAGTCCACAGGCTGTAGCTACGGCTATGACGAATGCAGACCTGAGGTCCAAAGAGCTTTGTGAAACAAAATTCCAATCCCGAAGCAAAAGAGAACCATGCACTAGAGTGAATATCCGTGGGGCAGCTAAATGAATATACCTACCCTGTGGTGTTCATACAACAGCCAAGGGCTTAGCTGTAAAGAAATCCAGATTCCTTTGGGGCAGCCATCTATTCAAAACACTTACCTCAAGTAACGCTCATCGTACATGGAGCAACCTTTCGATACACTAGGGTATTTCAAAGTGAGTGAAGACCAAAGTCTAGATACAGACATGAATGCCTTGATGTCTAAGACAGAGGAAGCCAGGAGAGAAGAGTTCTTACTCTCTCATTTTTTAAAAGCATGTTGCTTAAAAGGAAAGCATCTCATGGATCCTTGTGGTGAGCTGGGCTGATTTTGAACTCTGGCTCGGTTAGAAGAGGCGATATATGCCTAACGTCACCTTTTAGGTAGCAATTTTCACGTGCTGTCTGGCCAAGAAACAGCACCCCACACACAATCCCAAGGAATTGGTGTTCTTTATCATAGGCCGTGTCTACAGTAGTGCATTTACGGCCACACAGCTGTATCGGTGCAGCTGCAACGCTGTAAGATTGCTTGTGTAGCCGCTCTATGCTGATGGCAGACAGCTCTCTCCTGTCGACATAATAAACCACCTCAATGAGTGGCCGTGGCGACGTAGGCGGCAGAAGCTCTCCCGCCGACACAGTGCTGTGCACACTGGCACTTATGCTGGCGAAACGTATGTCCCTCGGGGTTGTTTTCTTCACACCCCTGAGCAACATAAGTTTTGCCAGCACAAGTGATAGAGTCGACATGGCCTCAGCTGAGAATCCCAGATCTACCGGTTAAGTGCTTTCCAAAGAGGTGTTCCTGCTCTCGGAGTGCTCAGAATCAGGTAAACTTCGAACGCTATGAAAACACTTCCAAGACACCTGCACCTGAAACTGACTGCTTGCCATACCCAAACAGCAGATCAAAGTCCAGGATTTTCCTGGCATGACAGCAGAATAGGTTCCAGGATTTCCACATCAGAGATGTTGCGCAAGAGGGATGAATCCAGCTGGAACAGAAACCTTCAGTGGCAAGGCCATGAGGTTCCAGGAGCAGCTGCCAAAATTTCTCTCTCTCTCTTTTTCTTCTTTTTTAAAGTTTATTTATTTTAAATTGTTGCTTCTTGGAAGCTCTGCGATGTGCAGAGCAGCAAAGAGCAGCTGATTGTGCATAAATAAAACAAGCATGTGCAGATTCAGTAATCCAGCAGTGATAGTGGTCAACAACAGTGGAGCAGACTCTAGAAAAGCTATTTATAGCCTGTCTTCGGAAACAAAACATTGATGCTGGTGTGTGGAACTGACATGTCTCCAGACAGTAATAGTCTTGGCCAATTTCTAAAGCAGGGCATCAACCTCAGATTAGAAGTCAGTCATTTTCAGAGCCAATAAATGATACAGCACTAAATGAGGTGCAGCAGGTTTCAGATACACCTCAGTCTGGGCCTGGGAATGGTTCACAAGGTATCAGCCCTGTGGGTGTCTGGGCACTCAAAGACACCTTGCTTGGGGAACCCAGCTGACGGGTCTGGAGACAACAAAGGCTATTTTGGGCACTGCTCAGAACCTCAGCCTGGAAATGAGAACAGTTCTACTGATTTCACCTGGAGGGAACCCACAAAAGAAATGTGTCGAGCCTCAGCAGGCTTGTGGAGTAAATCCTCAGAGAACTGTTTACATAGGGTTAAACATTTAACACTGGAAAAACTCCCGGGCAGGAGACACCAGATGATCAGGGGGCTATCGTACTATCTATATAAATGGTGCCACGTTCTCAGCACCAGACTCAATCTACATAAGTGTGTGGGGGGAGAAGGAAGGGGAAGCTCTTAGCTTTTTTTTGCTAGACAGCGTATCACAGAATGCAATTGGTGATGGTGTCTGAAAAATCAAGGGTACTGGATCTTTGCCATGGGACTCAGCTGACCATGACAAATCAGAGAATTTGGGTGACACTGATGTAGGCTGCAACATCCCTTTGGTAAGTGGCACTTCACAACTGACAGTGCTAAAATTGGACCTAGTTGACCTGGGCAAACCTTGGGGACCTGGGTATTGGTGATACTTGGAAGTGGTGTATTCAAGTTAATGATACTGGGTGTTAGGCACAAACTATATTGGCTCAGACAGATCATAGGCTCCTAGTGCCACTTGAGTTGGGTATGGAACCTCTTCAGCTAGGGGACAACTTTAGTGCCGTTTACACAATTTTGACTGCTGGGACGCTGGCACTGTTCTCAGCCAGGTAAGACCCAGTACATGAATGCTGCTTAAGATGGGCACAGAGTGATTCAGGCTCATAGGTATCCAAACCTGGACTTATACATTGCCAGAGTTAGTTGAGTAGGCTTGAGGAGCCTCCCTCATCAACAGCTGTGTGTGAGGCAGCCCTCCGGCTCGTGTGGGTCAAACAATACCCTTGCCTGACTGGTATCATTTCTTATTTGTTCTTCTTACAAAGAAAAAAAAAAACTAATAAGGGAAGCTTCAAGGATGTTGTATGCAATCTGAGCTCACTTCCACTTTGGAGGTTAAAATGGAACTGAAGAGTGGTTGGGGCCACTCCCCCTTTAATATCTGCTGTGAGCAGTTGAACAGGCAAGGACAAGATTCTGCAGCTCAACACCAGGAGGTGCCAGTCCCACAAGCAAGAATATGCAGGAGCCAGTCAAAGAAAAACTGCAGGTTAAAGGAAATAAAATTTGTACAATGAAGGGGTGTGTGTGTGTGAAGCATAGCTAACTGGAAAATATAATTAGAGCTGCTATGCAGTGCTCACTGCTATTGTCTATTGCTCAGACCTATTCTGCAGTACTAAAGGGATCCTTCTTTCCACTTGGGACATTCGTGTTTTTATTTTCGCTGTGCTCGTGGAGAATAAGTCACCTGGCCTGAGTGGTGACGTAGTAAAAATAGATGAATTTTGCATTGCAATCTGAAGGAAGACAAAGCATGAGTTCATTCTGAGTTTCTGTTACAGGTAGTCACACTCTCTTCACTGAGAATATGTTGTCTCTAGCTGCGTGTTTAGTTTTGGGTATTGATAGCCACATTTTACCAGCTGATCTTAGTGTTCTAAGAGCGATGCAGTAGCAAAAAAGGCAAAGGAAAAATATCAGTGGGACTGATTCTATTGGACTGGGGACTGGCTGATTTACTTAAACAGGAAAGGAAAGTTAAAAATGCAAAATGGCAGATCGTATTTTGAATGCCATTGTAGAAATTTCTTCGGGGAAAAAAGAAATCATCTAATTATTTTTTACTAGCTCTGGAGAACAGATTTACCCTGTGCAGAAAAAAAGAAATGTTGTTGTAGGGTAGGCTTTTAAGGCATTGCTCACGCCAGTGAGAATTAGGCATTCATGCTCAGAAAAAAAAAAGCATTTCTTAAAAGCTTTAGATACAAAAGGGAAAGTAAAAGGAAAGGAGATAAAAGCATAATCCTCTCAAAATGAGAGTGAGCGAGTACTGGCAATATTCTATAATCCAGACTCACTAGACACAATTCAGGCCAGGTGACTATACCTTGGCAATGGACGTGACAGCCTAAGAAAGCTGACAAGCCTTCTGATCACTAGGCAAATAGGGTGTATTTTACTAAAAGACAAAGAGAAGAAAGAAAAGTAGACGTGTGCCTCATTTAAACATTCACAAAGTAAACAATATGAAGCATATGCAATTCAGCTTTAAATCCATGCAGCTATAAGGAGTTTGATAACTCACTCATGAGTTATTAATAGCATCCATCACTTGTGGGATTGTTTGGTAATAGAACTCCCAGTGCACCCCACTGTTAAGAAATCACTTCTGGGGGCTTCAGGGGTTGTGTGGATAGGTGTTACTTTTAATCCTCCTCACAGAAAGTCACAGGTTTATGACTACCTCATTCTGATGCCATTGTTTGCATTCAATACTCCATCCCTCACAGATTTATCTGGAAGTAGTTTACAAATAACCTGGCAATAAAAACATTTTTATGAACTAGAACAAATTAGGCACTTTGCTTTGAAGAAGCTAGAATTCTGATAACAGCAGAAATTAGGGAACAGCACTGGATTACAACCAAAGAGTATCCTCTCTTATGTACAGAGAGACTGAGAGGCTCTTTCACACAAATATTTAGCGACTGTATTGCCCTGGGGAGACTTTTTCATCTTTTGTTCCTGATTAGTTGTTCCTACATTAAGGAAGTCTTATTTTGAAATGCAAGGCACAAACCCCAGATGGACTGTTCAGAACATCTATGTTAGGGTTTTATACTGCTATTTACACTGTAACATCTTTCCAGTTTAAGAGCAGGAGTTTTTTTCCTCTCTGTTTGAGCTGATTTGGCTTGGGTGGGTTGCTTGTTTTTGTGCATGTAGGGGATACACTTTTTTCTTCCTCAGTGATTCATAGTTAGGTGGCCCACATCACTTTTATAAGAACCAAAACCTTACATTGTGGTTTTAGTTATATTTGATTACTTGTCCAAAACTTCCCAGGCACGTATGCTAGCTACATGAAATATATGATTGATTGATTTAAAACCATTGGTTCTCCTCCACTTTGGGAAATGTCTGGGCTTTTTATATTCTGTATTAGAACGTCAAGAGCTCCCCTCTATCTCTTCAATCTCACCACTGCTCAGTGAGCAAGAGCATGTCTGTCTGTAGCTCCTGCCATCTGGAACAGCCTCCTTATACCCCTCTGTCTTACTGAGCCTCCATCTCATCTCAAGTCTCATCTAAAGTTAGTCTTTTCTCCTTTGCCTGTTCTTCATTTCTCACTCTGCTGTTTATTATGTAACTCTGCAGTGTATATGAAAGCAGCTCTGCCAAATATCATTGTATTGTCCTTGGTCTGAATGATTTGTAAGCCTGTGAAGTTTCATTAAGCTCCAGATGCTGTACAAAGGAAAGGGTCAACCAATACTTTCACAAAGGGATAGTGTGGGTGACACAGGAGCCAGTCAGCTCTAATACCAGAGTTCATGATGTAGGCTTTAATTTATTATTATTTGTATTACACTGGGTCCCTTTGTGCTGCGTGCTGAACACACACATAGGGGCCGTAAGATTTTACGGTCTGAATTAAAACAAGATGCAACAACTGAGTGTTACAAACAAATGGAGAGAAAGGAGGAGTAACAATGAGTTACAAAGAGTAGCTCTGAGCATAATTTACAGGCTTTTTTGGGGGTGTGTGTTAAGGGTATTAGTGACCCCTCCCGGCACAGTTGTGTGCAGAGTTCTAGTGCGGACAGAGCCGTCAAAAATGGTATTTGTGGGGAAAGCAGTATTATCTGTGGTTCTGTTGGAGCACGGTTCTTGGACAGATGTATGGCCCTCAGTCTGTGGTGTGCGCTTAGCGCAAACCAAAAAGGAATTGCAAAAATAGCTTTGTGTTTTTCCCTTATCCTGGGGCTATGTGGGTGCCAGATCAGTCTGTTTCAGGCTGTTCTAATTTATGCCAGCTGCCAAAGCCTCCCAGAGGCTGTTCTGGCAGTCAAGGATCAGCTGGGCCTAACGAAGTCTCAGTCACAACCTCTATGCTGGTGGCTAGGAGTCAGTGTGGCGTAAGAGCCATCACAACAGATCTGTGCCACGCAAAGAATTCTGTATGCAGAGGTTATCTGCAGTGTTGCAAACTCTTGCAATTATTGCGTGAGTTTTGTGATAATGAATGGTGTTCTAAAAATCTCAGTTCCTGAGGCAAGGAGGCAAGACTACAGGAGAATCTCCCTTTTAATTTAACAGCAGCAAAAATTTCTAGCCCTCATGGCAGAAGAAAAAAAGCCTGAAAAGGTCAATCAAGTGCACCCTAAAGACTCAGAAATCTATTTTCTTTAAATCTTATGACTTTGGGGGAACTGAGTCATGATTTTTCAATTCTCGGGGTCTCAATATTAAATCTGCCAATGACCAGATCTGCCAGGCTTAGCGTTGGTTTATGCTGGTTGAGTGAAGCAACAGAGCCCCCAAATTGCGGCTACAGTGTTTTGATGCTGTCAAAAGCCACTTGAGCCTTTGCTATGAAAGGTAAAGAAAAGCTAGGAATGGAAAGTTAAATTAGGAGGAAATGAAGAAAAAGGTGTCTGCCACCAAAGGATTAAGAAGCGGGTGACATAGTAAAAGTATTAAAAATTCACATCTTAGCTAACGTGGCACAATATTACCTCTGTGCAGAGGCCTGTGCACCATTTATGTCCACCAGAGGGAACAGGGGAAATTCATCCTGTACAAAGGTACTGCACAGTCATTTCACAGTTCCCTTGTCTTTTTAGAGTAGCAGCCGTGTTAGTCTGTATCCGCAAAAAGAAAAGGAGGACTTGTGGCACCTTAGAGACTAACCAATTTATTTGCTGTAGCTCACAAAAGCTTATGCTCAAATAAATTCGTTAGTCTCTAAGGTGCCACAAGTACTCCTTTTCTTTTTATCTTTTTAAAATCTTCTTTATATATATCATTTTCTTCTCTCACCCATCTTCCTAGGGCAACTATACTATCCAGTTGATTATTTTCAAGAAAAATCTCTCTCCTCCAGGTGTCTATGGCAGAAAATGTACAAAATCCTCTCTCATGTAATGGCTAATGCAAAATAAAGCAACACTGAAGAGTTATTTTGAAATACATGCTGATAAAAAGAACTCAGTACATTGTATACAAAGAAGAGTTACACAACACTGTTTACAGAACTTGTAATAAGCCACCCTATAATCACAAAATGAAGTGACCCATATTTTCCTTTGAAGTTTTATCATTATAAAGATTCTGCATAGAAGGGTAAACACAATAGTGCTGATTCATGATTGAATCAAAAGCATGAATGGGCCTATATTTATATCATTTTGTTCTATCATCTCTCTCATATCTAGCAGAAAGTGAGAGAGAAAACATATGCAGGAGATTTAATAGGAAAGCTTAATAAAACAGACATTCCAACAGGAGGTTTCCCAGCTTCACTTTTGCCCCTTTATGTGTGTGTATCATGTAGATGAAACTATGATAACAGCTGCAAAGTATATCTCACCTGTTTTCTTCCTCCAGATCTGCTAGGATTCTCTCTAGCTCACCTCTTTCTTCGCTCTCCAGGGAAATCAGAATCTGGGCAGGACTGCGAGGCTGACTCAGTGGGGATTCTTGGTTCAAACTTTGGCAGTAGTGCTGGATTAACAAATGCTCATCATCTCTGGAAAAACACAGCAACACCCCAAAAGCTGCTTTCTTCATCTTCATTTTTATCTTTGTGACTATTGATAGAAGGCAACTCATAGAAAAAAAATCTCTTCCCTCTTGAAGAAATTCAGCTGGATTCATTGCAAGGAGCAGGGGATGAGTGAACTTGTAGTGAAATTTGTTCAAGTGATTACATTAATTCACTACATGCCTTCCCTCGTGCTCCATATACTTGGGATCCACCTCTGCCTCCCTCTTCTTCCTCAGGTGTTTCAAGCAAAGCTCTGGTACAGCTGAGGATCTTGGCCTTCATGTTTCACCTTGCTTCCATCCATCGCTTAACCTGACTTACTCACTCTTACATTAAAGAATCACCACCTTAGGCTACCTGCTATGCCATTGCACAAAAACTTGTGGAAGCAAGGCCAAAGCATTTATTTTTACTCATGCTCCTGTATACCAATTCTTCTTATACCTAGCCCTTTTTCTATTTATACTCTCCTTCCTTCCCCTTTTCCTTTACTGTATAGTTTAGTTTTACTAATATTTTTGCCAAATTTTATAGATTTTTTTGTACTGCATGCACCTTACTGTTTTATGGTTTGAATTAATGAAGTTTTATGTATCCCATTTTAAGAAAAAATTTAAAGATTTTTTTCAGTAATTTTAATCGAGAGATTTATGCCAAATTCACTGGTTCACTGGAATTGCACTGATGATGTCAGTGGCCAACCAGGTCAGTTCACTTTCTTATAAAATTTTTCTGACACACAAATTATGTTCACATTTACACATGCAGCCAGAGTGTTAACTTTCCGTTTTACTATCTATAAACAGGTTTATTATGGATGCAGTGATGTTGGGTACACGAAACTTTTCAGACATATAAAGCGAGAAGTTCCCTGTTAGCTACTTAAGGTAAAATATTCAAAAGCCCCTAAGGGCTTGTCTACACTTCCGGCTAAATTGGCACTGCTGCAATTGATGCAGTGGTGTCAATTTAGCAGGTCTGATAAAGAGAAGCTAAGTCGATGGCAGAGCGACTCCACCTCAAGAGGCAGAAGGTAAATCGGCAGGAGAGTGTCTCCGCTCGACATAGTGTGCTATAGACACCACTGTAAATTGACCTAAGTTACGTTGACTTCAGTTATGTAACTAAAGTAGAATAACTCAGGTCAACTTACAGTCTTACTGTAGACCAGCCCTAACTAATTTAACAACCCAAGTCCCATTTTCAGATGTGACTTGAGCACTTAAAAGCTGAAGTCAGTTACATTTAGGCTCCTAAGTATCTGAATCTGTATTAGAAATAGAGCTTAGGTGCGTTTGAAATTTTTAACCTTTAATCAGTTTTCCCCTTTTGTTTTTATGCGTATTTCACAGAGCAACAGGGTGCAGAAAACCATGGACCCTCCCCTTTGTCCCTCCCCCCACAAGGAAAATGAGATAATAAAAGCACAAAATTTGCAGGGGGATTAAGTGTCAGGTGCAGATTATGAAACTACTTTTAACAAAACTGACTAGATTTCAAACTGGCTGCATCCTTGGTCCTTTCAGTATAAAGCAATATAATGACTATTTGTCAATGCATTTTTCCACATCCGGTCCAATCAAGGCTTTTGACGTTTAATATTTAATAACTAGCATGAGCTCACACTGCCATTGCTTGAAGTATAATTTAATTATTTGTAGACGGACTCTTTTTAGTATGGCCCTGATGACCCCTCAAAAGGCTGCACTGACATTTCTAGCATCCAACATTTTAATCCACTTTTAAGTTTAAAGTTCACAGGAAAAGGGAAAACTTCAAACTACCAAGTAATACTTCATTTATGAGATACACTCTATGAGAGATTTTTTTTCAACGTATTATGTGAAATTTGTGTTGAAGACATAACACAGAACTACTTTTAAGTGTGATGACATATCTGCAGCTTTGAGTTATACATCATAAATCCAGGCTTTGGTATATATGGGGGTGGGCCATGAGAAGTCCACAACCAAACATACCACAATGAGATCACACAACAGTCAGATGTGAACAAGAAAATGTTGTGAACTCTGTATTATTGGTACTTTATTGCAAGGTGCCAAGCCTTTGCAAGCAAATGTCCATCAGAAATACTTCAAAGAGATAGTATACTTACATGCTCTCATTAGGAGAAATACTGTCATTTAGGTAAGATCCATTGCTGTTCTCCATTTCTGCTAGCCTATGGAAAAATTGAAAGACTCAATAAAACCCATAAGTCTCACTGCAGATTTTTCTGGCTATAACTTTCCTGAAAACTTTAAAATATATAACATTTTGGTGACACAGTAGTCAAAATATTAGAGACCCTAAATTTGAAAACCTGGACAAATTTTCACTTGATGCTAGTTAACAAATGGGATTGCAAGCAGCTGTCACAAGTAACTGCTTATTCATTATGAATGATCTATCTAAATTAATCTCTAAGTTACGTACAAATCCTCCTGGCTAAGCAGATTCTGCTATGAAAGAAAGGCCTTAAGATGCCATAGACTCTTCCACAAATTGTTCCATACCTGGTAATGTCATCACCAGAGCTGAAGTGACCTGTATGTTTCTAGTTTGTTGAGGACCTTTATTCCCTTTTGAATGCAATATATAATTTAGAGAACATCTAGCTTGATCTGATTTTTTTTTTCATTTGAGTATGTATTTTACACAGTATTTACCCCTGAAAATTCCCCTGCTGGGGGGAAAAAATCACTTTGCATTGCAGATCTGAGCATTTACCCCAACGTTTGGTTTTTAAGATAAAAGAGTACCTTAAAAGTCTTCTTAAAAGTGGATAAGTGAACTACAGCAGTGGTATATCATCATCCCCCTCCAAAACAGAGAAAGATACCTTTCCAAGTATTTCATAAGCTCAATTATTTCATTTTACAATGTTGGCTAAATGTGTCCTTTGAGACTCATGTATTGGTAGCTAGAAGTTTTGGAAGGCTCTGCATTATACAGTAATACCAAGAATTCTAATTAAAATAAAACCCTATGTAAGCAGAACGCATAACTTAATAAAGACCCACACAGAACTTAAAGGCCAGTTTTAACCAAGTATATGCTTTGGATTTACCTATGTTAAGCGGCTCTTATTTACTCACCAATCATTGCATAGTAGTCTGGCATGCAAGTTAATTGGTAGGTGGTTAGCAGTGGTTAGAAGGTGATGTATAGTATCCACTCTAGGTACGTTCAATTATTAAATACCCTTATAATGATTGTTTCTCTTTTGTAGTGTATTTTTTTAAATGGTTGTTTCAAGAAAGATTTGCCTAGTGTTTAGGTGATCTCATACCTGCTAGCATAATGCTCAATGCGTGAATGAGTATCATCATGTGAAAGCTGAGGGGACGAGGCAGGCCTATAAGGCAGAAAACACTGATTAATCACAAATACCCCTTAAAAAGATAAAAATACACTTTGGTATGTCTATGCCCTCATGTTGCCATGGCTCACGGCTTCCATGGTTTATACAGTGTTTAATAAACAGAAAGCTATACTTGCAACCCATGATTTGTGTGCTTCCTTGATCCATCATTCAGAGTAGAATGTTTTGTAGCAGCATATGAAAGGGACTCAGTTCATTTGAACTTGATTTTTTATGATATATAAGCAAGAAGATTAATCTATTCCACGAGAGGTTTCTTTCAGAAGGATGTATAGATGAACTTCCTTCCCAATTTGCCAGCCTCCTTCATTCACCACGCTATTTCTCCTACTCTCCAGATGCACCGTCCAAACCTTGTAGAAAGTGTTTTATTTCTCTCCTTTCCTGTTTGAGATGTGTTTCTAGTCAAATGGTAGCAAGTCTCATTAAAAAAAAAAAGAAAAAAAAAAGAGCTTCAAACCCCTGCATCCATGCCCAATCAGGAAGTTACTTCATGAGATATACAATGTTAAGTGTTGAGCCTAGTCAAAATACTTGTATAGGAGACTGCAAGAATTAGGGCCAGTGTTTTGGTGATGGTCCTCTTCCCACAGTTTCACTACCACCACAGTGTGGTATTAGGGGAACTGTAATGTTGGACCTCCCCAACTTTTGATCATTACAAACTGAACTCCTGTTCACATTTCTGAACGGAAGAATCCCTGTGACTTTTCAAAAGAATAAGTTTGCCTTAGGGCTTTTCTACAATTGAAAGTTGTGCTTGTAGTACTAAGTCAATTACAGGTGCAGTGTTAAAGGTGCCATATACCAGCAGAACTTATTCTCCCTCCCAAATGGAAATAGCTATTCTAATATAAAGCATCTTTATACTGGTATAACAGCATCTACACCACAGGGTTGGACCAGTAATTATACTGTTACAGGTAAACTCGTTTAACTTTCTAGAGTAAACAAGGCCTTAGAATCTTAGAAAAAATACACAAGTTGGAATTTGGCTATCTAAAATCCTTTAAAAAAATTTTTTTTGGTAGATGAAATGCTTTCACTTATTAGTTTCTAACTGTTATGCAGTGTTACTGGTACAGTCCAAGAGAGACTGTGTTCAACTCCAGAATGGTTGCATTTCAGTGGCAGATGAAACAATTCTTATACTACAAGTTATAATGGTACGTAGTGCTGTTGTATTAGGGGCGTGATGATCCTACAAAGCATAGGATGATTATACATTTCTGGTCATATTCCGGTTTTTAAAGCAGTTTGCGAAGTGCTTTAGAAAAATAGGCTTCTTCTGAATTCACAGAGCTATATAGTGTACATTTAGAAGTCATTATCGTTGATGCTTTTTCTCATAGACTAGAAAAGCTTTTTCTGTGAGATACTTATAGGTCAATTATCATGAATCGCATTTTTCTGAGACAAGGTTTGGCATTGTCAAGCCCACATTTATGAACCATGCTTTTAGATATCACCATGCACAAATCAGTGGATAAATATTCAATGTACTACATTGAAGTATTCAATACTAACTCCCAAAGATATTCTTGGAAGATAGGCAATTAATTGTAACCAGATATCCTGATTTGCATGGAACTCCTCTAAAACTGGAGGTAACCCAGAATAATGTAGATCAGGGCACTTTCAAAATCTGTGCTAGTAGGCATTTACTATTAATAATAACTTTAAGATTTTGCTATTGAGCGGATATCTCCCAATTTCTATATTCTTGACATTCAGAGCCTGACTGCATCTTCTGATCAGAAATTAAATTGCATCTTTAAAGGAGAGCAGGGAGTGCTTCCTGTGCACCTTGAACTAACATACATAGTGATAATGACATTGAAACTTGAGCATAAATCTGAAATATATATTTTACTATTACAAGAGAGGAAATAGGTCAAAATAATTTCACAAAATAAATAAAAAATAACTGGCATAGTCCAAAATGCTATTATTTCTCATTTTAAGCAATCTCCCCCCTCAAAAAGATTTAATGCATCACAAAGCCTCTGTTTCGGACCACTTTTTCCTTCATGAACTAGTTCTGCTACCAGCTCTATCCCACTCTCCAAAACGTTTTAAAGATTTCTCTGGAAACTCCTGAAATAGGGCTTTGGCTTTTTGTGCATATCACCAAAACAACCCAGCCCAGCCTCGATTCCTTCCTTCCTTCCTTCCTATTATTATTATTATTATTTTAAGAGAACATTGCAATTTTGTTTAAAGACAGCACAGTATTGGACAACTTGATAAAACTGGCTATGTGGACGTGCCAACTACAGGCAGAAGACACCTAAATGAGTCCATGAGTAAGTTAGATTTAGCAGCTTCATAGAAGTTTATTTCCTTTGGTTCCTTAGCAGAAGTAATCAAGACATAGTCAGTTTGAATAGCAAATTAATGAATCGGTAGTAAGGCTAAGGGACATGGCAAATGTTTAACAGAGGCAAACATTTTTAAATAAAACAACATTGATAAATTTTTCAAAGTGGTGTCCGCAGTTATAACCCTGAGTCTCCTACTAAAGCCAAGTGAGAGCTGAGTAGCTAAGACATCATGTTATAATGCCTTTACCCTCTGTAGAAAATTAGGTAACGATACCCAGCAATGTGTTTTGAAATTAACTATTCAGCTCCTCAGGTCAAGGGTTCTTGAAAGTAAAGAATCAAGAAAGTGTTTCTTAGTGACAGATTCCCAGTTCAGTACTATCAAGTGATTACAACAGAAATCATAATTACATTATAGAATGTATGAGTTGCCTCTGTAATGCTTGGCAACTACAGAGTATCTGCAAAATATCCACCCCACCCATAAGCAGTCTGAACCAGTGCTAAGAAGCCTCACACTTTAACATATTTTTATAAACAATGCCAGCCCCAAATATCATGATGTCCACCTAATCAGCATATTCTCAGTGCTGTAATGGTATTCCTAGATGATTCACATTTAGGCCAGAGCACTTTGGAGACTGATAGAAAACTGATACTGAATACCCAGAACCAGGGCTCTAGGCCTGGGAGAGAGTTGTCTGATAAGCAGAATGTGGTCAGATAGTTAGTTAAATACTTTCAGAGTTATGATCTGTACTATTATGATGAAGGATTCCATTCCTAAAATGGGTGAAATAGGGAAATTTGGAAGAATTTCGTTCCTTAAACCTATTTAGCCATGATCTCTATAGTGGTTTCTGATGCATCATGTGTAAGTTAAACTCTTTGATCCAATAATCAAATTTCCTACCGTTGGTATAAAGCTCTTAGTGTAGCATGTCACAAAGTTATTAGTATAAGTAATCTGTGGGCACCATGCCTTAAAAACAAATGTTATACAAGCTTATTTGTGACTATGTTAGACACAGCAACAACATTCTGTATCACCCAAGCTTTTATTTTATGAGTTTTTGATTTTTAACTTTTTCTTGTCAAAGATCTAACTGTGTTTTAAAGAGTCAGTAATCTGGGTCTATGTATTTCGATAGACAGTGTGCTTAAATTACCAATGGGTGCATTTGTAGGAGAAACCATTTTACAAACACAATGCACATAACTCCAAAGCCCTCTACTACACTTTAGTTCCAAGCTTTGTTGATATTCTTACTAAGCTGAGTGTTAACCACATGCCCTTTGGAATAACATGCAGATTTCTTGGCATCTTAAAATCAGCCTTCTAGAGAAAGAGTGCTCCATCTGTCTTCACGACAATCTATGCTGTGTATGAAAATTATAAATCAATATTCCAATGTATATATTTTGCTGTTGCTTATTCTAATAATAGTTCATAGTAAGTGACATGTAGGTCATACATTTTAAAACATATATGCTAACAATAGTAAAAACATTTTTATCTTCCCTAATATTTTATGGTTCTCTCCTCACTGATATTCACCTGTGAGTGAATTAAGAATTAAAAGTAACCTTAATTTACACTAGTCTAAAATTAGCACTGTCATGTGGTAGCAAACGCCAGAGTGACAATTATAAATCTGTCGTTCATGCTGATGCTCCTACTACTACGATAAGATGAAACATGTGCAGAGATGGTGCATGTATGAAAAATCAGTTTACAGCTGAGAAATCTTATTGGTTTTGTTTCTGAAAAGCATATAAAACTTTCCACAGTATTTTTAGAACTCTAAGACCCAACGCCCTATCTCAAGGTCTCCTCAGAATACCTTCTAAAACAAAAGAGACTGTAATAAAATATCCAATGAATTGTTGATTATCATGGGGATGGCGTGGGGAGGGGTTGTGTATGTGTGCATGAGAGTGTAAGTAAAACTTTAAATGATGGTCTTAACTGCAAGACCACTGTCATCTCTGAAATTTTTGAAAAACCGTAACTTTCAGTGTATATCATCTGAAATACATTTAGTTTACAATCAAGGAGTCTGCTCTTATTCAGAAATGACACACTCTCAGAAGCATTAGTAGGACTGTGCACCAAAATCCCTATTAATCAGATGAGAATACACCCTCCGGAGAGAGTATACGGTATACATTTCACGATGCCTGGGAAACCCTGGTGTTATCCCATTCTACCGATCTGGAATAAAAATTATTCTCTCAGAAAGGCTATCAAGAAAAAAAAAACAAAAGAAGGAAATGAACATATGTAAAAACTAAACAAAAACAAAACAAAGAAGTGAGGGAACGCAGCTGCAGCAGCACACTTCAGCAAAAGTACTCACGCAGAATCTACTGGCCAGAAGTTGATCAGAGTAACAGGACTGCAAGACAAAAAATGAGGAGGTGAAGAGAGGGAGGCAGAAAAACTCAGCAGCAAAATAATTACAGAAAGATTAAAAAAAACACAACAACTGAAAAACAGAAAATCCAACAGACCAACGTGAATGACCATGAAAAGCATCTAACCAAAAGCTGGGAAATAAAATCAAAATATTAATTAAAAGAAAAAGAGAGATAACAAGCTGTTGTGCAACTGCCATTAAACAGCTAATTATTATAAACTTGTGGTAAAGTTAAAAGAAGGTAAGGCCACTCATTGATCCATGAGCAGCATCGCTGGTTTTTCTTGGTTGCTTGTTTTTAAATACAATGAGTTTAAGTCATTTTGTGTGACCACATCCATGGGTAGAGAAAAGAGAAAGCTAGGCTGTGGCAATCAAATTAAAAAATAAACAAAAGACCTCACTAAAGAGATAGCGCCTTTTGGAAGAAAGTCAAAATGTAATGCTAAGATTGCTAGTTTCCAAATTACCTTATCCATTTTAAGGCCTTACAAGAAAATCAATGCAGTAGGAGGTATTTTTCTTTTGCTAATTGAAGTTTAAAGTATTGTAAGGATAGGTGAAAAAAGTTGAAGGAAATGGCAATTGAAATGTCAGCTTGTGTTTTCCTTTCAGCCATAGTAAACAAAAATGAAAGAAATAAAAAGAGGCTTTACTCATTAAGGAAGTGAAGGGAGTTGGTGCCAGCTGGGAGCTCGAGGAGCATATCAAATGATATACTACTTATTTGCTTTAGCGCTAGCTACTCACGTTTCCATGTTGTCTCCCTCCAAGACAGTTTGCACAGGCAGATAGCCCATTCTTGGGTGCTTTGCAAAATACCGTTTTGTTCGGAATTTGTTTTTCAGTACCTTGGCAAAGTCGCGGACATCTTCTCCTGAAGTTGTCTGAAAGCAACATCACAATAAAATCACCCTCTAATTATTATTGTCGCTGATCATCTTTTCTTCTGCTAGATCATTTGACATAGTACATGAGAACACAGCACAGAGGCACCTAATGATTTGACCTTTGGAACATCAAAAACTGCATACACTTATCATTGTAGATATAAAGTATTTCCCAAACAATGTGAGGTATGTTACTATTTGCCAAATATATAAAACCAACCAAGTTCTAGTCTTTGAACTCCCATGTTCTGTGATAATAGGCTTGTCCCTCTTCTCAAGGGATCTGAGGCAGACAATCAATCAGAAGATGAAATCCCACAGTTTCTGTTTTGCCTTGATACCGAGCAGGCAAAGGCTTTGACTGGGCATGGCTCAAATATTAAAATAGCTGAAAAACAGGATATGCAGCAAGTGTGAGACCTGGCAATGACTTCCTGATAAGCCAGCATTCTGAGTCTTCACACTCTCAATGAGCACCTTTTGTTTACTATTTCAGTGACTGCAGAGTCTATGAAAGTTGTCACAACCTTCCCAAAAGAGTTTTCCCTATTCAGCCTTCTCTGCCCTCACTGTTTTATTTTTCTTTACATAAAAAGGAGGTTAGAGTTGTGGAAAACTCTGGGATGGGCTGTTTCTCCTTTTGCTTGTTCAACTCAGAGTTAGTAGGCATTTAGAACAACTTTGGGCCCAAGCATAGCCTACTCAAACTGCTCTAACCCTTTGCCTGAACTTAGGTCCCTCTCTCCCATCTAAGCCACCTAAAAGTACAAAAGAAGAAACAGCAAATTAAGCCAAGCCCAAAAGAAATCAAAATAAGTCTACCAGAGAGACTTAAAAGGGAGGAACTAGGGACCTTCTCTTCTCGTAAGTCTGATAAAGTATCAGATGACCCTTCTCTGATGAATTTTAATGGAGGACTTGAGTTACTTTTTAAAATCTGTACCCAAGTTCTTACACCTCACGGAGGAACTAGGTTCTGCAATACTGCAATCCTACAATAAATTAATTTCTTTCCTGACTCACATAAGGATGGTCCTTCCCGGTATATCTAATTTGGCAGAAAGAAATGAGGTAAAGTTAGTTTGCTTTTAGTTGTATAATAAGAAATATGCCTCCTATTGAGAGAGGAATGAGTTGCTAGGTTCTAGCCTTTAAACTGTCACAATGCTGCTGGTTTTTGCCTGTCCCTGTCCTTTGAAACTGGGTTGAAAATGCCCTCACTAAGACTAACAAAAGCACTTCTCTACTGAAGCTGCTCTTCTGCATGGGGTGGAAAAGAATTCTCCCTTTCTTTTGAGGTCAGTCCACCCTGTGGAAAAACTCGATGTGATTCCTGCCTGGCAGACTAGGAAAGTAGTTGAGTAGTATCTCAACCTCCAGTTTTTTTTCAACAAAAGTATCTTTATGTTGAGCGGAAGCCAAACCATCACTTTGCCAATTTCTGTAGCTGGTACAGAAATCCTCAGGCAACAGATATTCTTAGTTTAGTTCTACACTAAAAAAAAAAAAAAAAAAAAAAAAATCAAGGAATTGCCTTGCCTTTATTCTGACTCAACCCTCTTGAGCAAAGGAGAAGCTGTTGCATTGTTTGGACCTGGTAGGAATTCTCAAGTTCTTCTTGAATAGGACTAAAAATCACAGATTCTCAAGTTTCTTGTTTGATATGTGGAAAATCCACCACACACTCCACTGTTAGTTGGACACATTCAGGTATTTTGGAAGCTTACAACAAAGAAGGCAGTCTTGGCCGACTGACAGTTAAATTGTCTATAAGGGTGACGGCTTTCTCTTGGGCTGAGACAGCAAATACTTTGGTGCTTAAAATCTTGTAGAGGGGGCCACTGTAACTCTTTTTGTTCATTTTCAAATCATTACATTCTAGACACTGAGGACTCAGTGATACAGTACTTAGAGGGTTATTTTTCAGTTAAAAAAATAGCTCAGAGACTTTTGGCACTACCTGCTCACATTTTTTCCAGTTTAATCCTCTCCTAAGTCAGCTCACTGCTGGTTCAGCTATGCACAACTAATTAGTATGGATTGCTGGAGCTCAGAAATAAAGAAGATTTTTACCATCTGTGAAATGGGTTCTTAAGACTAAGCTCAGCAATCTGCATGCACTCTCGGTTTTCTGTTTTTCATTATTTTGCCTGTTATTAATTTGAATTTCTTATATTTCTATGGAAAAGTGTACCGGGTCCTATAATAGACTCAAAGGAGTGACATTGTGAGTGGGAGACTTTTATTCTTATTGTTTCATTTACCTTCAAATCACTTGAGGGACAGAAATTCCCATTAGTTAGAGCTCTGTTGCCAAAACGCATCATTCAGGTAAAAATGGTGGTAGCAGAGGTGTTACTCTGTGTACAGTTTACATTTTTCATGAAGTCTTTGCTTCATTTGCTAGGACAATAAAGGTGGCAAGAAGAAACAATAACCTATAACTACAGTTGTGAGGAATGCACAAATGTGCTCTATGAATCTGAAGATTACAGTTTTTCTAGCAATGCTTACAGTAGAATAATCATTTCAGATTTGTCTGAGCTGTTCTAGACTTTCCCTCTGAAATGAGCAACAGTTCAACACATCATCATTTCCAGTAATCTCAGTCAATGAAGAAAGGGCAGGAAAGGATAAAGCATATGCAGAGTTTTGGTGAAAAGCTGTCAGAAGCAAATGTATTGTACTTGCAGAGATTCACTCCAGGCAGTGCCATATCCTCCAATACACAGTGAACTGAATGTTTTAGAAGGTATTATGCATGTCATAAATAAAATAATGGTTGAAGTCCAAAACAAATAATGCTGCAATGAAAATATATCATAAAAATGGACAGAAACTTTATTCTTGCCACATCATAACATCTTAGGGTATATATTTTCCTCTTGTTTTTTGTTGTTGTTTTGTTTTTTAACTCCCCATTCATTGAGACAAGCTTACAACCCTTACTGTACCTTCCACATGTCCCTTAATCTGCATACAAATTAGATACAAACATTTTTAGTTTCCTAGTTGGCTATGTATTATTTTGATGGTTTTATTTTAAACAATTACATTTGACTAGTAGACAAAAATACAGGATCTTGTGATCAGTGCTAAACCACATTATAAACTGGAAGCCAGATTGTGAGATGCATCAAAACTGCACAAAATGCAGGTTGCTGGGTCTGCAAACACGGCTTAAAACTCAGTATAGTGGCAGTCCTTCTGCACCACATAAGAGCGCTCTGATTTACACACAGCTACAATGGACCCATGGAGCCAAAAATACAGTTGAGAAGTGGTGTGGTACAGGATGATCTTAGCTCTTCCACATTTTCCTCTTACAGGGGAAGGTAAAGAGCTGCCTTGTCTGCTCTATGCCATGGGAGAATCATCTTTACATGAATAATCCTCCCTGGACCAGTTAAAGAGGGTTTAGGGCCAGATAACATGAATGGTGAAGCACAAAGCACAGGCATTGCACTGGAAAATCTGGCTCTTGGTCTCCAGATGTGAAAATCCAGTTTGCTATTCTTAAGTACCTCCTAGATCTTTACATATCACTATATCATCTTACAACAAAACACCACCACTAGTATGCTGAGAATAATTTTGCATCTGAAGAGACAGTCATGACCAAACCAACATTTGACACCATCTGTCAAAACAGCTATCACATTAAACTAATTCTATTAGTGACTGCTCTTTCAGTACAGAGCTTATTACATGCTTATAGTACACTGGAAAAAAGAATGGGGGTGCTGCCTTGGGAGGGCCCTCATTGATATACTGTGAGTTGATTCCCCCCCACAGGATACAAATAGATTTTTTCAAGAATCCTAGTCTTACCGTAGAATATATAAAATCAATTATTTAACACTGAGCACAGAATCAATTAGCATATAATGAATGATTTTGATATAGCGTTGTATAAACAATGAAAGGCAGTAAACCTTAACTCCCAGTTACTTCAAACCATTACTGCTATTCCTCACTGTGCATTTCAAAATGCTAGGCTGTAAAGACAGGGGTGTATAAAAGGTGACTTAATTACCGAAAGAAGTCCTGCACAAATGCTCTGTTAGCTTGCACATAGCAACTGAAGCTTATTACTTCTACATAATAATCAACATTAAGCATCACTGAGGCAGATACCTACCGGTGTGCAGTATTCCACCATTGGATAGTGCATTTTATGGCCTTTTGCCACTCGGCCAGAAAAGAAACAGCTTTGGCAGATGTCATAGTTAAAGTGCTTTAAGCTTCTGTACCTGATGGAGGGAGGAAAAAATTGCCTTTAGAGCTTCATAGCGTATCATAATTGAATTTTGTTTCAATTTGTAAAGTAGTTTCCTTTGCTAATAGCTCCTTTCCCCCCAAGATAGCCTTGGCTGTACACAATGCACTGTACAGTAAGCATAGTAAAATGTTTGCTATTGGCCCTATATGGCAAACAATTTGAAGCAAGGTGATTATAAAATTACGTATACATTTGCAAAAAGCAGAATCACAAAAATTATAGTAATTACAGGATAATGCTGGGAAAGCACATATGCCAAAGGAAAACCGAACCAATGTCTTTAAAAAAATATACAAAACGTACCCGCACATTTCTGATAAGCTGAAATTAATGTCAGTTATTTTTATCCCTCCTACCCTTCCTGTCATCAAACCTCCTAACCAAATAAATTCAACTAAAAATGCCCCTCAAATAACCCCAGGAAGCTCTGTTGCATTCTGCACATTAAATAGCAATATGTTTGAGTTCTGTCTAGTTTCTTTATTATTATAGCTTGCACGTATGAAGAGCCTTCAAATTAAAGGATCTCAATGCACATTTACAAACATCCGTTTAGCCTCAACACCTATTATTTCTGTTATATTGCAGTGTGGGAAGGAGCCAGGAACACAAAGTCTGTGTTGTTTTAAGAGGTTCATTAGCAATAATTTCAAGTGAGAGAGTTAACAGCACTGTTTCTAGATGTTGTCAGTCTCACAGTTATTAACTCTCTCAATGCCTTCCAACACAATGTGTATTTTGAAGAAGTGAAAACTGAGGCGCACACACACTATCTAAGCATAATTTACATACCACAGTAATAGATGCCCTGGAAATACTTGAGATATACTAGAGAGATATACTATAGATTAGATTTGATGCACACATGTAGCCAAGATCTGCTCACTCCCAGTCCAGTGCCTTAACCAGAAGGCTATCCAGTCCCCTGACAGCCCTTGCTCACAACAATAGCACCCTTTGACTTTGTTTGAATAATTATGGAGACAAAGTTAAGTAAATAGGCATTTTATTATATTGCATTTGGGAATAGGAAAGTTCTAGATGTAGTAAACTACTCGCAAGCTCATCCCCTCAGTCAATAAAGTTTACCATCTCCAAGTTGAAATATGCATTGGGAGTAAAGGCACGAGGAGATTAATTCAGATAGCAAGGGAACTAATACAATGATAAAAAAAACAGGGATTTAAAAAAGCACTTCCTCCAGCTACGAGGGGGAAAAGTGAGAAGAAAGTGAGACACCTTCCCACTGCATCTCCACCTAAAGTCATCATTCAAACCCTTAAATGTAGAGTGAAATGACGACATCTTTATATGAATGCTGCCTGCCCTCTGTTGAATATCTGGGCTTTAGAAATAGCATTATAAAAAGCTCTTTGTAAACAGCACGATACCCAGAAGTATAAATATCAATGGTAAAAAAGACCATAATGAATAAAAAACACACAAACCATACAAAGCAGCTATTAGGAAACAAAGTGATAAAACAAGTCTAAGCATAATTGAAAGCGAGCATTTACTTAGCAGTTAAGTGGATTCTGAACAGGCATACCAATACATAGCCATTTTACAACACAGTGGTTTTATTCATTGCTATAGTAACCACGGGGTTCATCCAGATATTTAAATCCATCAGCAACGTTTCAGAATCAAGAACTTCTGATTATTGTTAAATAAGAGATGTTTACAGAAGATAGGCTGAGTAGATTCTGTCGAAGGCAAGGCAACGATCATAATATAACAGTATTTCTACCACCAATTAAACTCTCTTTCTCCGAAAAATATATAAATAGCCCTGGATTTTTGTACTTCTGTAATTTTTTTTTCTGTTCATTTGCATGCTTTTATATCATCATGGAAAGCAATTCATTAGGATCCAATCCAGAAAACATAATCATGTTTACAGAATAGATGGAATATAAAGTAAATTCTATAGTTACTAGGACAATCCACCAGTCCTTTGGTAGGGGAGGAGCAGGACTGACAGGAAAAGAAGCATTTGATTTGAATTGTCTCCCCCCACTCAATACTGTTGTGCTCAATTCATGGATATAGTTCTCCCTGTAGGATAGCAGTACTTGCTTTTTTGTTTATTTTTTATATTTGCTAAATCAAAGGAATAAAAACAGAAACATTTTCTTCTGGGTAAGAGATATACATCTTAGCATGCTAAACAGCTGTAAGTATTGTAGCAGAAGGGGTATTATTTTGTACCTGAATCCAATAATGGGACACTCCTTACAGATGTTACACTTAGCTTGGTGTTTGGCAGTTTCAGCAGCAGCCACCCTGTGCAACACTGGCAGCCATACCATGGACTGTGGTTCCAGCCTCATCCAATCCAAGAACAGGGCTGCTTCAATTTCTGGCTTGTTATTGGCCTGTGAGAAAGGGTGAATAAAGACAAGGACTTAGCAAAGCACAGCGTCCTGATGACTTCCTGTCCAACCCACCAGCTTCCTGCCTCCTCACCCCTTACCTCGTCACTGAGCCTTCAATCTTGGACAACTCTCCCATGCACCAACCCTAAATGCCACTTCCAGGATCTTCTTCTCAAGAGGCACTGCTCAGTTTCCTGAATAATGTGTTACCTCATTCTGAACTCCACTTCATTCCCTTTAACAATTCTAACTTTTCTGTGGCACATTTATGAGCTCCAACCCATTGACATCTCTGTGCTCTCATCACTCTTCTCGTCTCCTTTACCGGCTATATATAGAGGATTCTCTGAGCTCCACTCATTCTTCCATCTGTGCCTCTTTTGTCCCTTTCTCCCATCACATCATGCTTCCTAACGACCCCTAGCATTGGCTCATACCCAACATCCTCTTCCTCCATTCCTAGACCTGTGCCACTGATCTCCACTGGAGAAAATCCAAGGACCACATGATCTTCCTCCACTCCAGATCTGTCCACTTCTCCTTCAGTACTGCCATCTTCTTGGCTAAACAACTCTTCTTCTCTCTCACTGAGTCCTAGATTAAAAACCCTATAGCTTAATCACTACCTTTCAGTACCTCTCTAAGTCCCTTTTCTCCACCATGAACACTTTCTTCGCTTCCCAGCATCTGATTTCCTCAAATTCCCTATATTCTCTCTCAACTCCTGACACAAATTCGGAGATCACTTCTCTATATCCAAACACCTCCACCTATTCACTTGACCCCATTGCTAGACAAATCTTGGAGTCCATAATCCATTCATATCTTTCTTGACCTCTCTGCCACTTCAGGTCCTAGTCCAGCAAAGCATTAAAATATGTGCTTAACGTTAAGCAAAAGTAGTCCCATCAAATCGAGTACTTAAGTAGGTAACTAGATCAGGGCCTATGACAACACAGAATATCTATTTCATGACACTATCCTCTCCTGGTTCTTTTCATATCTTTCCAATATTTCTTCATTCTTTTTTCCCCCATTCCTCTTTTGCAGAAGTCTCATAGGTCCCTTGGATGTCTCTCTTCCTTTCACATCTTATCTGCTTACATGATTCTAACTACCATCTCTTACAGTGATTACTCATACATCTAATTCTGCACTCTTTCCCCGTCTTCCTGCATGGAGACCTGCAATCTAGTTTGTCTTTCTGACATTACTTGGATATTTCGCCAACAATTTAAGTTTACCACAGTTAAATCTGAGTTTCTTATTTTTTCACCATTAGGAATTTATTTTTTTCTCCTTCCCTTGTCTGCTTTCCCCATTCTTAATAGCTATCGACAAAATTACCATCTTCTTTGTCTCACAGGCTTGCAACATGAGAATCATCTTTCACTGCCCCTTCTCAAGTTTCCTGTATGTCCAGCACATACTCACATTTTGTGATTTCTTCCTCAACAGCATTTTGAATGTTCAGCCCCATTTTTTAAGACGGGGTAGTCAAAAGGTGGACCAGGGGCCAAATGCGGACCACCGGACACTTTTGAATGGACCGCAAAATCTTTTTATTTCTTTATTATCATTGTTGTTATTTCTGTATTTTCTTCTTTGGAGTTTGGACCTTGACTATACCTTGACCAAGAAATTTGGACCTTGACCAAAAATAATTGATTTCCTGTGTTCTAAGATCCCACAGCTAAAGCCAGCCCAGGCCTTGGATATCTCCTGCCTTGATTACTTCAACCCACTCTTCTCTTCAGCCTCCCTGATTCTCATATTGCTTTTCCTTCCTGGTGCATCCAAAGGTAAACCATTAAAATGACTTTTTGAATCTGACACTGACAATGTAACTCCCCAACCTCTTTGAATTCCTCTGTAAACTTCCCTTTCCCACTACATCATATTTAAATTTCTTGTACTTATCTTAAAGGCCTACACAACTTTGACTTGGACTACATATTGGGAGTTTAGTCGTCTCATCTCCTCCACTCTGCCAAGAATACCAACTTGGATGTCCCAATAATCACCTTCAAGCAATCCTGTTTCTGTGCGTTTCCTCCCGCCCCCGCTATGGTGTCCCTTATATAGTGGATGTTATCCCCAGTAGTTTGGATATTCATTCAAATCCTTCCCAATGAAATGAGTGAGTAGCTAATAATTATAATTTTAAAAAATTTCCAAACCCTAGTTATTGTCTACTCGGGATTTCCAGTACATCCCTGTCGTCTCTGTTGTGTCTGCCTTTTATATTTTAAAGGCCCACAGAGCAAGCATTGTCTTAATTTTGTGGCACCAAACACACACTACATAATTAAATAAATTTATTTAAACAATAATAAATATTAACTTTCAGTGCTAGTGCTTCTCTCTTTTGTTCAAGATTCAGAGTATCTTTACAATATCACCTGATGCTTCTCAATTTAGTAGCAGCCCAGTCTGATCAGCTAACAGAGGGAACAGTGACACAAATTTTGGTGGGAAAAACCTCTAAATTAGTTAAAAATACAGGGATGCAGAGAGAGGAGGAGGGGGAAAAACAACTCAAGTTGCTTTGTTTTTTTAACACTGTTTACAACTTTGGTCACCTAATTAACTGTCAATAATTGGAGATGGAATAAGAAGTCAAAAGGTGCCCAGAGTGACATCCTACTTACTCTTCCCAAAAATATCCTCTGAATAATGCATTCCTTTAACTTTGACTTAAAACACTGCATCAGTTGGATTAATTAGAATAAAGGCTTTGTTTGTTTTTTTCTTGGGATTTTTATGCTAATTTGGGAAATGGTCAGAAAATGTAAGGGTTCCACTGGCTGCTTTGTAAAACCCAGTGTAAATGGGTTTCCAATATTGTAATAATATTAGAAAACAATAGAGGTTTCATTTTTTTATACATCTCTTGTATGAAATTAGAATAATCTTGTTTGATGCACTGCAATACATCCAATGGATTGTGCATTAAACCCACTTTGTCTGACCTTCGTTTTTCTTAGCTATAGTATTTTTAAAAGAAAACACTCACTGGAGCAAAGAGAACACAAAAGACATCACAATAGAAAAAGTATAACCACCACAGTAACAATCACAGCTTTAATTCAATAATTTGCTGACTATGTTCAGAATGATGCACATTGTCTTTCACTGAAGAATCTCAAAGCACTTTACAAACATCAATTAATTCGACATCCCTGTGAGGTGGGGCACAAACCATTATTACCGTGTCCCCATTTTAAGATAGAGTAATTGGAGCACAGAGAGGTCAAGTGACTTACCCCTGAGGTCACTCAATGAGTCAGTGTCGGTCAAGAACTGAACTGCTGAGTCATCACTCCCACTTATGCTCTAACTACTAGAGAATACTCTCTACGCTCATCCCAGACATTCTCTGTGTTCCAAAGTATTGCTGGAGTATCTGTTTAAAATGCTATTTCTAGTACAAAAAGATGAATTCTGTATTGAAATGCTGCAGTGTGTGTTGTAGACAGAATAAAAATGAGCAACCCAAAGCATTAGCCCATCCTTTTGTAGTTGCTTTAAGTTTGCAGGAAAAAAGTTGCTCTAAAGAAACACCTCCTGTAACATTCAAAAATCCATTTTAAATCTGCAGTCACTGTTGATTGCTAATGGTCCTAAAAGTGGACTACCCACCTATTTGGTATACAGCTCATACAAAACCTGTGCTTTGGGAGATTAGCTGCATTAAAATGTTTCAAAACTGGTTATGAATTACATTACATGAAGATTTAAAGCCACATGGAGAAAAGCTGGTCAGGGTCAGACAGTATAGGACAGACAGTTCTTGACTGTTCCCTGAGCTGCTATTACATTTTCTTTAATAACCTCTAAATCCAGTAAAGGCAGCAGCTGAAGATTTTACATAAGGGAAAAAGTCTGCATTCAGACAGAACATATCAGAAGTAACAAGAGCAGGCTGTAAGGAATATTAATGATTCTTTTCTTCAACACATTTCTATGGAACTCCCAATTTTTATGGTAACAACAGAGTGAATCATAAAGCAAAATTCATAAAGCCTTTCCCAGCTTACAAATAACAATTTGTTATGGAGGGATATTCAAATTCATTATACTTCAGACATCTGCTTTTCTGCATTTGTTTGCCAAAAAACAATTGAAAGGAGGGGGAGCAGGGTAATTTTTTGCATCTTTATGCAATGATCGGAAGCTGAATATTTCTGCCACTGCCCTCCCCCCAGATTTAAGCTCGTCCTCCCCTTTTGCTCATTTTGGCTTTCTAAAATGTATACTGTATCAATTTGAGGACAGATCAAATGTATTTCTGTGTTGTACAATACTGCCTTATTTCTCAATGTACAAAGTAGTATCATGCTGTCTGGCAGAATCAGACATATTTTCAGTCACATACATATTACCTACTATAACGCTGCGATTTGGGAAATAAGTTCTAAAAATAATAATATTCACTTAATAGTGTCTTCCATCCAGGATCTTATATTAGGCTTCATTCATAGCAACCTGTGACAGTAGATAGATATTATCTCCATTTTTCAGATAAGGAAACAGATATGAAATTTACATGATTTGCCCAATGTGACAAACACAAAATAAGTGTGTGACAAAGCCAGGAATAGAACCTATGTCTTCCAACATCCAATCCTGCTTTCTTTGGCTAAGATTATCATTCCTTTTTCCTGGTCTCAATGGCTTAATACTACATTTATACCTTCCTATGCAGCCAGCTTTCCTCCTCACACCTGGATGTGTTAAAAAGGGATAAATAAAGATGACAAGAAGCATCAATGCTCCATAGTTTCCAAGGCAAGTGCTATTTCCCGGTCAAACATAAGAAGGCAATCACAATGACATGACATGAGCTAGGCTCTGCCACACAGACTGCTTATGACATTCTTAACCCCTGGAGTGTCTAAGATGATGACTTTGATCTCTTGCATTATACTAAACCAGTCTAGTCATGGTGTTAGTGACACATCAGATATAAATGAAATAAATTATTCTAACTGATGACGTTACTGGTAAGGCTCAAACATTCCATTCATTATCACTGAAAAAACAAGATCCTTCTTCTTTTCCTCAGCCTTGCTCTTACCATTTTAACAAACCTCCATACACAAGATTGCTTTTAGATCTGCTCAGGTTTGCTTCTGAAAGCCACTCATTAAGTTTTTGGTTCCATACAAGCAGGCCCACAACTTTCTACGAAAAGAACACCAGAGGGAGCGCAGTTTTATGACATTTATAGCACAGCAGCTTGCAGAGGGATTTGTTAGTTCTCTATAGGCCAGCTGCACAAAGAGGATGCACCTATTGATGATACAATGATTTTACTGGTGTTTGTATATTTATCATATTTCAGTTATTCATCCTGGACATTATTATTATTATTCCTTTTTTGTACTGCAATTGTGGTCTATGGTCCCAATCAGGAGCAGGGCACGGACACAGAGGAATACATGGCCCAAACCCCAAAGAGCTTATAAACCCTTATTCCAGCTTCGGTTTGTCAGAGTACATACTTCAGGAGTGGGCACACAGTTAAAACAGTTGTAAAAATATCTCAGTCTTTCTTTTTCACCGATACATTATACATATATCCATAACAAATGCAGACTGTAGAAAGTTAATTATTTTCTTTGTATGTGTATGAATAGAATAGTATATCTGATGTTAGATATAATCTAGTTGTATGTCCTCCCCTACTTGTTTCATGTGGATAACATAAAACTTTATAAAAACTCCTGCCCTACATCCAATTTCAGTGGGGAAAAAAATCCTTAAATAATTTTACAGCATAAGGAAACAAACATCCTTCACACTTCACAAGGGTATTGGGGGAACAGCAGCTACATTTTCGTACACTGAGTTGAACTAACCTGCTGACCTGCGGCTCTTCTTTTGCTCCCATTTCTTAGTTTCAACATCATAGTAACCCATGGAAGAAAGGTGTGTGTAACACCTAAATGATAATGGCACAATTTTTATTTTTATCACTTAGGCCTGTCTATACTGGCCAAGGAAAGTATGTTAGCAATTTTCCAGCATGATTCACTAGAAAAATACTGCTGTGGTTTCCTTGGCCAATAAACAAGATAAGCCAGGCCTCAAAGCAGCACTGTTATGGCTGACATGCTCTGTATAGCATATTTTCAGTTTTACCTTAGAAATGAACCCAACATGGAAAACACTAAATTTTTGCTCAACAAAAACTAGAGGTAAAGTACCTTTAAATGCAAGATCATCCAAGCTTACCACACCTGCCAAGGGAACACAACAAACATAATTTTCTTAGCTTGTAACACTGCCTTATCTCCCAAGAGCATTTATCTATCATGTTTACTAAGAAGAGAAATATAGTACCCTCACACCACCACAATACAATGCTGAAAAAATGCACACAACTTTTCATGGCCCTTACAGATAATCCTTATGTACTGTGACTCAAGCATTTTCATCAAGTTTTTTTGACCTCAGTTAAGATTTTTGCCTTTAAAACACCTCAAAATATAATTACATTTTTCTAGTTTGGGGAGGATATATTATATTCTACATAACATCCTTGCTCTTCACAGTTAGTATTAGCACCTCCTTTTGTTATTCAGAAAGGATGGGGAAAAAAAAAAACCCCACAACCAAACCTCCAAGCTGGTGGGAAGAAAAATAAAACGAAAGCAGCAGCCTAAAGTAAAAAACTCATTCTTTAGGACAAAGAATGTGCTTGTGGGAATGGTAAGTATTTTATTACCATTTGCACAGGCTGTTATAAACAGCAGTTCTGAGAACACTTGCATGTTGACAGAACAAGACTGCCCTCCCCCACCATTCTCAAGGACTTATACTTCAAACAAAAACCGGTGGAGATTTCCCCCGTTATCTCCTGGTACAGTAAACATCACATTTTCATGCTGCTGTGCATGACAGACAAGGCTGTTGCCAGAGCACCTAACCTAAGTAGGTTGGGAGAGTGAATTCTGAAGTACACATTTGCTGCTGACTTTCTGATGTGTCTGAAAGTTATTACTAGGTTATGATCAGCACAAGTAACTAAAATATATAAATACGAAGAATAAATAAACCCCGAAGTACAATTCTTAGTCCTTAAAAGAAACATATGAAGAAAGACCTAACATCAGACAACGTTTGGACACAGCAGTGCATAAAGCACACATCCCCTGATTTATTTTTCTATATTAAATTATTTCCCTTCAAGAAAATCCCAGAAGGAGAAGGTGGAGGGAGGAGAGAAAGGAGTGTGCAGCAGTGTCATTCCACCCACAAGTTGTATGTGCTACCCTCTCACCCCTGTCTATTTCAGGGTCTCCAGGCAATCTTCCACCCACTTCCTCTCCTGTCCCCAGGTGCCCCATTTTCAACCCCTCCCCCCCATCTCTACTTCCCTTACTCCAATTCCCTAGTTCCATGCCTGTCCACCCATTTCCCCCTTTCTGAGCCCTTGCTGCCCTCAGCACCACAATTATCCTCCTCCACCCATTCCCTTACAGGTCCCTGCTTTGCCCCCCACCCCTTCTGGGTCCCTGAGAGACCCTGCTTTCCCCTCCCCATTGGCAAATTCACTCCCCTTCCCCCCAACTCCCTCCCCCGTCCTCTCTGGGGACCTGCTTCCTCTCCCTCACCCCCATCTGGGTCCCTACTTCCCCCACCATTGCCCCATCCCTAAGGTCCTTGCTACTTTGCCCTCACCCCCATTCTTGCCCCTCCCACGCACTCTGACCTCCCTTTCCCTCCTCCCTGGATCCCTAGTTCCCACACTACAAACCCTCCTAAGGCTCTCTTACTATTAGAGTTGAGGTTACAATCTCTCCAGGCACCAAGTTAAGGTCCTGCCTCTGATGTGAGAAGGCAGCAGTAGGGGGAACCAGAAAGATTCCTCTGCCTGCAGCACTGGGCAGTCTGGGGGCCCTGATTTTCCTGTGAATCAGGCTCTTTCAGTGTTTTGATTTGTATCAGATTCAACAGGGTTCTGCCCACTGATGGCTAAATATTCCCAGGAATTTTGGAATTGGTTGTATGCAGTGTTCCAAAGCTATCATATTATATCCAAACACACACACACACATACAAATGCAGCTGAGTGTCACACCTTGCTTTGGTCAGCCAAATATCTTCCTCAAACGCGTTCCCCTCCATGTCACAAATATATCCATTTTCTACTGTATACCCACAGGCCTGGGTCCTTTTTACAAAAACAATTTATTAAAATTCCTATCCCCCACCTTTTGTTCAAAATAGTTTTGTGAATGTTACAGTAGTTTCCATGGGAGAAGGGAAGGGGCAGGCTCCATAGAGACCTGAATGAATGGGCAGCAGATTTACACGTCCCCTTCAGCATCCTGTGGAGCTGCTGTCACATTATTCTGTGTTGGTCTGACAAAACCTAAAAACGCAACACAGAGCCCCCCTACAAACCCCTGAAGGTTACCACAGGATCTTGTCTAGCTACCGATGTTCTTATTCCTTGTTTATTACCATGGCATCTTTTGGACATGGCTCACGGTGCAGTTTTTGCACAGAGCACAACAGCACAAGAGCACAGAGACTCTTTTCAGGAGAGGGCTGGGTAATACCAAGAAGAACAAAAGTTAAAAAAAATGTGGGTAAGGGGAAATATAAAGCCTCTAGAACTAAACTGATCCACATTGTCAGCTTGTGGAAAAGTGAGTCACCCCTGAAACCTGAAGTGACAATAAAAAAATCAAAGGATTTTTAAAAATCCACCCATCACAACAGGAAACCACAGGTCATTTTATAATTGTGTATGTTTTTTAAATACAATAACTCAAGACTACTTACTGCCATTACTATTCATTAAAAAGAACTTGCTGTAGATTGCTACATAGTTTAACTTGAGCAACATGTAAAAACGCCTGGAGACAGTAAGAAGAGAGATAAGAAAGGGAGGATGAGGTCACCCACTCATTTGTTGTTATGTAGAAGATGCATTGATGAGCACAGCAGAACATGCATTTCGCCTTCTCTTCTATAATCTACTCTAATCTTCTTCTCACTTTCTTTTATCATTCCTGATGTGTTTTAACCTTTTGATGTAGGAAACTGGAAATGTTTAGGTATGCATCTTACTGTTGGCAAGAATAAAGGATAAATATCCCACTTTCCTCCCAAAATTAGAAGTGTGATTTAAGTTTTATCAGTTGTGAATTTGAGAAAAGAATATGGACTGCACTGTGCATTTTTCAATATAGAGCACAGCAGCGGTCACAGAATTGCTAAAAGGAGAGCAGCATTATCCTTTCAAATAGTGAAACAAACCGAAAGCCTGCTTGTCACCTCTCTGAAACAATACTAATGCTGACTCTTCACAGTTCATTCATTTGACCCATTCTTACCGCTCTACTGGAGACCTCTGTTTTTCATTGTTATTTATACATTCTGTACATGGGGTAGGCCAGGGAGTGTCAATTATTTTTTGGCAAGCTCCATATTTCTTGGTCGAGGTACAATCAAGGTCCAGATGCCAGAGACAATAATAAAAAATAACAGTGATAATAAGTAAATAAAAAGATTTTGGGATCCGTTCAAAAGTGCCTGGGGATCCGGATTTGGCCTGTGGTCTGGCTATTGACTACCCCTGCGGTAGAGTATGTATGTCTACATTACAAGTGCTACAGTGGCTCAACTGAAGCTACACTGCTGTAGTGTTCTAGTGTAGACACTTGCTATAGAGAGAGAAGGGGATTTTCCATCAGTGTAGTAAATCCTCCCACTTGACAGGCAGTAGCAGAAGAATTCTGATGTTGACCCAGCTGCCTCTACAGTCGTGGGTTAGGTCAACCTAATTACATCACACAGTGTGAGAAATTTTTCACAGCCCTGAACAACGTCCCTAGATTGACCTAAATTTTAGGTATAGATCAGGCCTTAGAATAACTGTTGTTCTTCGTGATAGCTGTGATCCAGTGGTGAGCACCTACATCATTTTATAACAAAAAGGCATGTGTGCTGGCAAGTAGGGATGGGTAAAGTAATTCACATAAAATAAAAAACTTCCATATGACCCCGTTGTAATATGGTTAGATCCTGTCCACACTACCCCTTTTAGCAATGTATTAACCAGGACAGGATAACCGCACTGAAATGGATTTCCCCCCCTGACATTTCTATATTTGTATTGTAGACAGACCCCAAGAAGAAACTACCTACTCCACATGCCTTGCCAACTAAACAGATTAGCAAACTAACATGAAATTTCTTTAAGCAATCCCTAGAATTCAATCCTTTCTCCTACATTTCTGTTTCTCATTCTCAAGGGATTTTACTTTTCTTCTCAGTGACAGAAACGTAAAAAGGGTGGAATTAAATAAAAATAAAAACAATAATAGGGAAAAACATTAGAAAACAAAAACCACACAAATGCTTACAAACTGGAAGCAGCTCCTAACACTAGGTTCAATGTTACTGCCACCAAACGATGCAACTTCGCCAAGCTGTCGTGGGATCTGGATGGAGTCATGCAGGAGAAGGCCCAATCGGCGCTGGTCACAGAATCCAGTGGAACTTGCTACCTGCTTGAACAGGTCTAGAGGGACGAAAATGAAGAGTTTTAGGGACAGAACATGTCAACCGGGACTACAGAAGTATTACAGAAACGCAATTATTTTCAGAGGCTCAAAAGTGCGGTGTCATTATGGGAGTGGCCCCTTTTCAATGGGCCTCCATTTGGCTATCGTCTCTGTTTATTAACCAGTTAAATAAGTAGCCCAGTGCTAATGTCCGATAAGATCATGGACTTGTATCTGTCAAGAAGGACCATTCTAAAATAACAATCTCACAGCATTTATATAATATTCAGAACCAACACAAGCTATACCTCCATAACACGTGTACAGGGTCTCTGATACACAAAATCTTTTAAACATTAATGTACGTATAGTCTGAACAGCTTTAAACATACAGCCTAGAGGACCTGATTTTGTTTCAACATCATGAGTTGCTTTGAAAAACAAGAAAGTTCCCTAACTTTGATATTTCATAATATACTGAACTCAAGATGATTTTTTAAATGAAAGAGAAACATTACACTGTTACAGAGCCCCACCACCCATTGGGAATGTTAATATCATATTAAGTTTTAGTTTTTGAAGTGAAATGTCATTTTAAGCCCTGTTCTATTATAGCAATACTATCAAAAAGGAATCCTTACCGGACTGAATCATCATCCTACCATAAGCACAATTTAATTAGATGGGAATTAGTTATACTACAAATGCTTTGAGGAGGTTTTAAAGTTTGTAATAACAAGAAAAATCAAGTTAGGATCAACTGAAATATTTATTTGGTACTCCCCCAGTTGATAATTCATGACCTGAATAAATTCTGCTTATTTTTCGAAGAGTAAAAAATGTCACTAGTGTAGTAATAATATGCTTTCATGGCTGTGGCCTCCTTAATATTTTATTCTACACTGGGGGTGCAATTACACAGGAATGTCAATAGCATTGATTAGTTTCCTAGCACAGTTTTGACAAATGATTTTTTTCTTTTTGGTTCCTTTTAATTAGAAGTATATAAGCATATAAGTCTTCCAATATCTGGTCTCACAATATATGATTTCAAGGCAAATCCTGCCTTCACCTCCCTGGCCCTGGAGACTTTCCCTGGCAGCACAACCAATACTGTTCTGCAGCACAAGTCGGCGGCAAACTCCCTGTGCAGAACTCAGCTCTACAGGTACTCCCAGAGCATATCAGCGAGAAGGAATGAGAAAAGTCAAAAGATCAGCTGCTATGATGTTTCTGTCCTAATGGCTTTCCTTGTTGTGGTAAGTGGAGAGGACAGTAGGAGCTACTGCAGCGTCAGGTAGTGGAAATGGAGCAATGGTGGAGCAAGTCCACAGCCCCAGGGAGAAGATTCCTTTCTTCTCACCCCCAACTGCACATCCTTTCATTTCCCTCTTATTAAAGCATTTACAATGCCTAAAGGAAGATTACACATTACAATCAATCAGATGCAGCCTTTTTTGGAGAGACAGTATTCAGCACTCGCAGGAGAATAAATTAATCTTGCTAGATATTTCCCATCTCTAACTTTTGCAATCCTAACAGTGTATCATTTTTCTGGGAAACATCTAAAGATCAAAGTTTTGACATTTTATTTTAAATGTTTTAATTTGACCCAATTTTACAAAATATTTTAAACGCTACAGTGAAGGAGGAGGTTGGTTCAATATAGGTCCATATTCCTCTGTTTAAAAAAATGTAACATTTTTCAAAATCTTGATTTTCAAAAAGATGCTGGATTAAGAATACATCTTGAGTCAAATCCTAAAGTTCTTGCTCAAGCTCCAACCCTGTAAACGCCTACATATGAGTATTACCATTGAACTCAGCAGGGGTACCCATGTGCATAAAGTTACTCACATGAGTAAAGTGTCCAGGTCTCACTTTATACTCATTCATTATTCATGTAAAACTTGTATTGGCTTCAAATTGATTTCTTCCAGATAAGGATTTGGTCTACTGAAAACATGCAGAATTTTGATTTTTAAATTACTCACTCACTCTCTTTTTCCTCTATCTCACACATGTAAAATGAAAGAAGAAAAAAAAGCTTCTTCATGAATATGCACATCTTTATTGTTCAGCCAGGGATAGCAACTGTGGTTGCACATAATTTTTTCAAGTATGATTTCACTGTAGACACCAGACGTAAGATACTGTATTTTTATTCAACATGCTATAACATAAGTTGCTCTAAATATAATTTTTCCTGAAACATTTCTTTTTGTACTTTGTCATCTCGTCATTTAGATCCTGTCTATACTGGTCAGGGAAAAAAGTTTTAGTACCTTTCTATGACAAATCATATTAAACCCTACTTCTTCCTAATATGGTGTCATTGATTTTTTTCTGGCCAGTGTAGAAAAAACTTTAATCTATCATGGGAAATGGGGTGAAATCTACACTGGACAAGTCACTTAAAATACATTGTAGAGAACTATCCTTCACTGAAGGATTAGAAGACCTAACAGGACTTTTCTGTCCTGATTTTTTGTGTTTCTATGATATATAGGAAAAAATTTAAATAAAATAAATTAAAAAGAAATAAAATATAAATTAAGACACATGACTTACATCTGTACTTATCTTCCAAATGTGCTTTACACAGGGAAACTACACCGGTTTTAAAAGATAAGACACGGATCCTTCCTGTTCGACCCCTGTTGATGATTATGATAAGAAAAACAAACACTGATTGATAATATAATCCACATATTTGAGGTCTTATTTAGGAGAATAATGCAACTTTTAAAATTAAACACAATCTTAACCACCAATCTTAGAGCCCCGATAATTGCTGGATATTTTAAAGAACAGGTTGGACAAATACATGTCAGGGATGCTCTATGTTTACTTGGTACTGCCTCAGCACAGAGGGCTAGACTAGATAACTTCTTCAGGTCCGTTCTAGCACTACATTTCTATGATTCTGTACTACTTCACAAAAATTAATTCTTGCGTAACTTATACATGACTTGTGGAATACACTGGTTAAACAGTGTTCATCAGCAGCTCCAAGACAAGTAACTGGTTGTAGGTCTGTAGTTAATGCTACGTTTTGCGCTTAAATCAGGGATTCAACATGAATGCAATGACAGTGTATCTCCCCACAATTACAACACTTACCGAGTCTGAACATTCACGGTACATAACCTTTAATTAGTTTGAGAGTTAATATTAATTTTAAAATGGGCCCTGTAAAAAATTTAACACCCTGTGCCAGTCTATTTTTCTAGTCCAAATGATTTAATAACCAAATCATGCACTCTTCAAATTTCCCATATAGACTGAATGTCACCACATTTGAAGACTTTAACGATTAATGGTTATTTTTCGCTTTTATTATTTATAACTGAAAGTGCTTCAGAAAGAGCTGACAAAGAAATGTTCTTATACAGAAAATTCAACGAATTGCCCTCTTTTCAAATGGCTGCCATTTCCTTTTGTGATCAATGGGAGTGAAGCTAAAAGTGCCTTTAGTAAACACTTCATCTTTTAATATGGCTACTACCTTCCACTGTTTACACTGGAAGTGAAGTCAAGATGTCTTTAGGGAAGATGGGGGTCCCAGACAGCATGAGGAGCCACCCTCTTCCCTATGGACAGCCTGACTTCATTCCTACTGGGAACACTGGGAGGTTGAAACGTGTCTTTGATTAGTGTCAGCATTAGCCTCAATTTATCAGTGACACCAAAGATGTAACATTCAAACACTTTCCACTCACTTTAAAGAGCCTGTATGGGCCCCACCCCTGACCATATGTGGTCTGTAATCATCCTCCTGTCCCATATCCACATGTGCTCTGCAGCCTCTCTATATCTACAACATCCTCCATGACTGTGTGCCATGCAACTTCACTGCTTGAAATCCTACTTCAGAACTCAGTTTTATTTCAATTTACTTTCAATGGCTGACGCCCACACGAAATAATATTCCAGTTAATATCCCAAATTTGATATATTTAAACAAAACAACCTCTCTCCCCCAAACAAATGATCAAAATATGTACAATACAATAAGCATATGTCTAACAACTCCTTTAGGCAGAAGTCTATCAATAATTTTCAGTCTGTAAGTGCCACTTTCACCATTGTCACTGAAAATAAGAACAATATTAATGCATGCAATTATAAAAGGCACCCCATGCTGTGCTGCACAGTATGCGAGCAGTTCAGCCAATAAATACATTTCCTCTGTAATACTGTCAAGATCAGCAGAACAGCCATTTACATGCATTGGTCCAAATTCTGTTATCATACAAGCGTAATACCTTAGTAAAAAAAACTCCACTGAAATGAAGAGACACTACAGATTTACATTGGTGTAACAGAGCAGAATTTGGTTCCCTCAGCACATCCCACTTTTATTTTTAAAAATATTCTTTTCCTATTTGTAAATCAGCATCTGTTATTCACTTATGTCACTTGAACATTGTGTTCTTATTCTTTTCTTCTTTGCACTTCCTCCCCTTCCTCAAATCCTTTCCAAATTCATTATCCTTTGTGCCCTCAGAAACCCATGCAGATAAATACCAGCCTCATGCAAATTATACAGGAGAGGCATGTAACATGATGCTTTTCCTGTGCGGTATATTAAATAGGAACTTACATGAAGCATGAGTTGGTTCAGTTGGCTACGCCCTCCTCCCTGCCTCCCAAGTCAAACAGATAATTTAGCATGTAACAGCAAATGAGTATGAATATCTGATCAATTAAAACAAATTTGAAACATATTGAATAGCTGCAAGGCTGTACCCCAAATTGGACCAGTCATTGCTAGTGTGTTCCGGTTATCAATACCTTTACAAATAACAGTTGGGAAGCATAATAAATGCAAATTATTAGGGCTTTTTTTTTTTTTTAAATGCCACAGAGTCTCTAATAGGAGAATGAATTCAAGAAAATCATTGCGGGATTTGTTTATTTACCCAATCAGTAACGCTAAATACATTTGACCCTTGGCTCTTCTTTCTGTGCTCATCCAGGGTATCACAAACACAAAACTTCAGTAAAAGGCCATGCACTTCCCTCATCCCTGGGTCCCTACAATGTTCCATCCAGTCCTGTATGATCTATTTCCCCAGCATCCCTTCCCTCAACAGCACAAACTATAATTTACAATGTATTTCCTTAAATTAAGTATTCTCACACCTTCTTATCAACTGTCTAAATGGGCCATCTTGATTATCACGACAAAAGTTTTTTTCTCCTGCTGATAATAGCTCATCTTAACTAATTAGCCTCCCACAGTTTGTATGGTAACTTCCAACTTATCTGTATACCTATATCTTACTGTATGTTCTATTCTATGCATCCGATGAAGTGGGCTGTAGCCCTTGACAGCTTATGCTCTAATAAATTTGTTAGTCTCTAAGGTGCCACAAGTACTCCTGTTCTTTTTACAATGTCGTAGGTTTCAATGAAATAAACAAACATAATGAGACCGAATTTAGCAAGAAAGAGCCTTGAGGAGAAGCAAGCAGGATTTGACACTAAGCTGCAGGAAGAGGTAGATACACTGGAGACCAGGGATACGGTCCAGAGTGACCTAGGCAAATTGAAGAATTGGGCCAAAAGAAATCTGATGAGGTTCAACAAGGACAAGTGCAAAGTCCTGCACTTAGGACGGAAGAATCCCATGCACTGCTACAGGCTGGGGACACGGCTAAGTAGCACTTCTGCAGAAAAGGTCCTGTAGATTACAGTGGATGAGAAGCTGGATACGAGTCAACAGTGTGGCCTTATTGACAAGAATGCTAACAGGATATTGGGATGCATTAGTAGGAGCACTGGCAGCAGATTGAGGGAAGTGATTCTTCCCCTCTATTCTGCTCTGGTGAGGCCACATCTGGAGTATTGAGTCCAGTTTGGTGCCCCCCACTACAGAAAGGATGTGGACAAATTGGAGACAGTCCAGCGGAGGGCAACAAAAATGATTGGGGGCTGGGGCACATGATTTACGAGAAGAGGCTGAGGGAACTGGGTTTCAGAGTAGCAGCAGTGTTAGTCTGTATTTGCAAAAAGAAAAGGAGTACTTGTGGCACCTTAGAGACTAACCAATTTATTTGAGCATAAGCTTTCGTGAGCTACAGCTCACTTCATCGCATGCATACTGTGGAAAATACAGAAGATGTTTTTATACACACAGACCATGAAAAAATGGGTGTTTATCACTACAAAAGGTCTTCTCTCCCCCCAACCCACTCTCCTGCTGGTAATAGCTTATCTAAAGTGATCACTCTCCTTACAATGTGTGTGATAATCAAGGTGTGCCATTTCCAGCACAAATCCAGGTTTTCCCCCCCTCCCCTCTCCTGTTGGTAATAGCTTATCTAAAGTGATCACTCTCCTTACAATGTGTATGATAATCAAGGTGGGTCATTTCCAGGGAACTGGGCTTATTTAGTCTGCAGAAAACAAGAGTGAGGGGGGATTTGATACCAGCCTTCAGCTACCTGAAGGGGGGTTCCAAAGAGGATGGAGCTAGGCTGTTCTCTGTGGTGAAAGATGACAGAATAAGGAGTAAAGGTCTCAAGTTGCAGTGGGGGAGGTCTAGGTTGGATATTAGGAAACACAATTTCACGAGGAGGGTGGTGAAGCACTGGAATGGGTTACCTAGGGAAATGGCGGAATCTCCATCCTTTGAGGTTTTAAAGGCCAGCCTTTACAAAGCCCTGGCTACAATGATTTAGTTGGGGTTGGTCCTGCTTTGAGCAGGGGGTTGGACTAGATGACCTTCTGAGGTCTCTTCTAACCCTAATCTTCTATGATTTTATTGCCCCAGCCTACACATCAAACATTTTTTGATTGGGAAGAATTGTAATTTGTATTCAGATTTTATTCATGTTTAGCTCTAAATACAAACTGGATCAGATATTTGTTTTCTGAAAACTCAAGTAGATTTAAAAAAAATTAACCTAAATATTAAATATAGGCCTGTTCTCTATCGCCTGTGAACAAAGCAAAAAATCTAGTGCAATCACAATACATAATATAACATGGCAGAATGACTATCCACATTAACTCGATGGCAGCTGTGGATTAAGTCAGAATAGGAAGCCCTCCATTTATAGAATCACCCCGTGGGAAGAGGTTTGGAGACATCTGCAGTTTCTGATCCAGAAATCAATAGGGCGTAATTACATGGATTAAAACTTGATGAAAGAAACATTCTTGGGGCATGGAAGTATTCCCAGGCTATGGCTCTTTATTTTAAATTTAATCCAAAACGTTGATGAAATTAAAAGCACACTCTCTCATCTACAGAGGTTTATTTTGCCACATGACATGCGAGTGTGTGTCTGACTTTAAGGATACCTAATAGATACTTCTAGTCTTAAGTAAGCAAGTCAGGGCTTGGACAGCCAAATTTGCAGAGCTGTTTGTTACTGTAAATCCAACAATAATCCAAAACTAGGCTGTTTTATTTAATTATTGTTAATTTAGGAGTTGTCCAAGCTCTAGGAGGCAGCTGATTAAAACAGCAAATTGAACAGATTTTCTGTAAGACTATCCAAGTAAATCTACCCCATCTTCTATAAATTCAGGAGTGTGGACTCAGCAGATCTAAATTCTAATTTGAAGGGGCCTTTGTTTGCTAAACCTGAATTTTAGAAGCCACATTACTAACCTAAGAAAATTCATTCAGATCTGTTGACTATTAAAAGTCACAAGTATATTGCACCACAGGTGGCCCCCTTTCCAGCCTCTAACAAGGATTACATACTAACAGCTCTAGAAAATGGGCCACTCTGAATAGGCTTAACTGTTGGAAGTTGCACAAGCATGAGCACACATATAATGAAAATTATGCTGTTGCTTTTTGATAATACTCTTAATTAGTAAAGATAAAGGTGTATTAACAAGGAAATTCAAAAGTGCCTTGCAGAGACGTAACTTAATGATGGGATGGAGTTCTGAAAAATGACCCCTAGATGCACGGACCATTTTAAAGTAGAATGTTCTGTTCTCCAGCTATATCACTTCTTAGCTTAATAAAACAATTTAGGATTCCAAGCCTAACTCAGGGCTGTATTGATTCAGCTAAGTGCAACCAGTAAGCCATTAGTTTTATTAAACTTGCACTATGACCACCAGCTTTCCAGCTTCAAGCCACTCATTTTGTAACCAGGAAGACAGCTCATTACCCCCAAATGTCATTAAAGCCTTTTAGTACAGTAAACTCAGACTACTTGCACATACGTGTCATAGACATTCAACAGCCAGTTGAGGCACATGTCCACACAGAGAGGGACGTTGACCAGGTTATTGTGCTCTTGTTCCAATCGATCATAAACGGTGGTCAAGCAGTTAATGATCTGAAGGATATCCATCGACTGGTCATTCTGTTTGAGGTTGTGCTGGTCCAAGGCATCACATGCAGCAGATAGACTCAGTAGATCCACTGTTTAAAGTAAAATAATAACAACAACAAAAAAAACACTCAGTCATTTCAAGCATTAACCCCCCTTCCCGACAATAATATATTTTGATTAAAATTTTCTTAAGCTTTCATCCCTTCCCCAACCCTTTGTCTGAAAATAACCTTTTATGCCCCAATCCTGCAGGCTCCCAAACATGCATTAGGTCAATGGTTCTCAAAGTATTTACCATTGTGGGCTGCATATGCACCTCTCTATGTGGCCCCATCCACACTATATATGTATATACATATATATACACATACACACACTATCTGTATGGCCAGTGGTGAGCTGGAGCCGGTTCACACCGGTTCGCTAGAACTGGTTGTTAAATTTAGAAGTCCTTTTAGAACCGGTTGTTCCGCGAGGGACAACCAGTTCTAAAAGGGCTTCTAAATGTAACCGGCCAAAAGTGGCGCCTTAGGCACCACCTCCATGGGTGCCCCACCGGCGGCTCCCCGCCCCACCCCCAGGCCCAGCTCACCTCAGCTCCGCCTCCTCCCCTGAATGCACCACCCCGCTCTGCTTCTCCGCCCCCCCCCCCCCACGAATCAGCTGTTCACGCAGGAAGCTGGGGGAGGCCGAGAAGCAGGCTGCCAGCTTCCTGCTCAGGCCCAGGGATGCGCAGGTGAGGTGGGGTGGGGGGGGGTGCGAGGAGGGCCGTCTGCACTGCAGCAAGTAACCGGGGGGGAGGGGGTGGCGTGCAGGGAAATCGCTCCCTCCTCAGATCACCTCTGCCTCCCTGGGCCTGAGCAGGAAGCCGCTGCCTGCTTCTCAGCCTGCACCAGCTTCCCGCCGAACAACTGATTCGTGGGAAGCCGGGGGGGGGGGGGGGAGGGCACGGAGAAGCAGAGCGGGGCGGTGCTTTCAGGGGAGGAGGCGGAGCGGAGGCGAGGTGAGCTGGGGCCGGGCGCGGGGTGGGGAGCTGCTGGTGGGTGCTCTGCACCCACCAATTTTCCCCGTGGGTGCTCCAGCCCCAGAGCACCCAGGGAGTCGGCGCCTAAGGCACCACTTTTGATGTGATCAGTGGGGGAGCGGCTGCTCCCCCCCAGCTACACTCCCCCACCCCTAGGAGCCAGAGGGACCTGCTGGATGCTTCCTGGGAGCTGCCCCAGGTAAGAACCTCCGGGACTCCCCACCTCGCCTCCTGGCAGGTACCTCTGGCTCTTAGGGGTAGGGTGGGCACCCACTATGATGGTCTACAAGACCCTCCTGCCCGGTTCTGGGGGCAGTCAGGGAACAGGGGAGGGCGGTGGATGGGGCAGAGGTCCTGGGGGGGTGGGCATCAAGGAACGCTGGGGGGGTTGGATGCGGCAGGAGTCCCGGGGGGTGGGGGTGGACAATGACCCGCTCGTGGGGTGAGGCGGGAACCCGTTGTTAAGATTTTGGCAGCTCATCACTGTGTATGGCCCTGAGGGTGTCCCATGGTCCACAGCGGTGTGCTGATTGGTCCGTGAGTTGAGAACCACTGCATTAAGGCTTTGCAGGACAAGGCCTTAGACTGTAAATTGTAAAAGTCAGAATAATTTCTTATTGTCTGTAAAAGACCTACCACACTATTGGATGCCATATAAATAAAATGTCTTATTCAGAGCATATAAAACATGAAATCATTTAATTTAATTTTTATATTCCTGTTGACAGTATTTGATTAAAAACATATTGAACATAATGTCATTTTAGGACATGCCAACTTTACTGAGGTTTTCCATCTATTTCCATCACATCATTACTTTTAGCAAATAAAATACCACTTACTAAAGATGATGGGAGAAATTTCAGAGGTGCCATATTCCATTGGAATATGTAGTTCTATCAAACTGACTTCTTGTGTCAATTTTTTTTTGTATTCTCTGTAACAATGTCATATAAAATATGTCAAAACCAAAATGAAACAATTTTGTCAAAACGAAGCGTTTCAATCATACAATTTTTTTTCACAGAATTTTTTCTTTTTGGAGAGTTTTGAAAATTTTCTGTTTTGTTCTGATACAGAATGAAGTGAAAATTCAAAATCCTTCAATAAATGGAACTTCTGTTCTTTACACTGTTCTACTTATTACCCTTAATCTCAAAATGCACCTCCCACTAAGATCAAAAACAGTTCAGTATCAACTGATTGAGGGAAGTATTTTGCCTCTAAGCTTGAAAGGATAACAATTTTCAGTGTTATGAGAGATGATTTTTAAAATGAAATGGGGATCATACAAGAAAGCAAGATAATGAGGGCTATCTATATTTGCACTCACTGCCATAATATCTGAGCACCTCACAAATATTTTATCCCCACACCACCTCCATGAAATGTGGAAGTATTGTTTTACTGACTTCACAGATAAGAAAGCAAACCAGACAGACTGAAAGCCAAATCCTGTCACTCTTACTCACATTGAGTTGATTTCAATAGGATAATCACGGAGTATGGTATAACTCAATGTGATTAAGTTTGGAAGAATCCAGCCCTAAGTGAAGATCATATAGGAATTAGGTGACAGAACTGGGAACTGAACCAAGATCTCCCAAGTTCTAGGTGAGTGCCCTAACCACAAGACCATGCTTCTTCTCTTTGAAATAAAGATTTTTAATGAGCTTTGACAAGCAACAATACTTCACAATTTAACAGATTTTAACAGTGAAGCAATAGCTTAATGTCACATTGGCCAAATTCACTTCTGATGCAACTTTAAATTCCGTCAAGAATGAATCTGGCTCTTTGTGTCCTACAGGACACTACTTTAGCCTTCCAGACTCAGCCACTGAATAATCTGCAAAGGGTTATACAATATGGATGGGATTTTCAGTAGTACTTATGGAATTTCAGAATACAAATCTCATTGAAAAAAATCAAAGGAACTTGTGCTCCTAAACCCCTTAAGGACATCTGAAAATCTTAGCTTATGTGCCTCATGTACCCAAATCCTAAAGCAAAGAAAAAGTATGTAATGATATATACATGACCCTACTGCCATACTAAAAGGTTTAGCTTACGGAGTGAATACATTTAATTTTTTTAAAAATATAAAGCATTTTTATTGTGGAGACTGTATCTCATTTAGGGACATGTAAAAAGGTAACTATCCTAAGATGTGTGTCTTGTTCAACAACAGCCTATTTATCAGCCCCATCTCTAAGGATCATAGAAAGATGCTTCTCTCTAGTAACAATTTATTAGTCAAATTCGAAATGCAGCACTGCATTCACAACACCTTTAACTTTAGCTTTAGGTTGCATGCTCAGTTCCTCTGTGACAATGAATCAATGGTAATTAAGTGGACCCTTCAAGCATTTGGGTGGCAGCTCAATTATACATGTGATTACAGATAAACATGGGTCATTCTATTTTGGGAACGCTTTTAACACTAATACGTGGCAGAATCTTAAAATGCTTTAAATGTGCTCTTTATTTATCTATCAAGCCTTCGGTCTTGTCTTGAAGTCTATCATATATGGGTATCTAATAACACATGGGGTGGTGTGATACCAGACTCTGCTGTAGGACAACTTCTACTCCTCCTGGACTTCGCCCCACAAAGGCATCAGGAGCTTAGTGGGAAAAGTACTGGAGGTCCATTTTCCCTCCAAGATATAAGACTCAGACTCCTCCCAAAATATGGACCCACATGCATGGTCATATCCTGAGACATAACCCCCATAACGTGGCTTAATGCAGTCAACTGAACAGATACAAAAGAGTTGTAAATCAATTTGTGTGTCCCTACCTGGGGGTTTGCACTGGTCTTAACTTAATCAATTAAAACCCAACGGGTTGCACACTGTGTAGTTTCTGTAGGCCGAGCTCATTGCACATACTCTGGTTTTCCAGTTTTCACAAAAAATCAATAGGGTTCTGCCCACTGATGCCTAGAACATTCCCTGAAGCTTTGAAATTAATTGGATGCAGTGTTCAAAAGCCATCATGTTACATCTTAACAGACAAATAGAGAAATTCCATCAAGTTGAGTGTAAGGCTCGGCCAATTATTTTAGATAAACTGGCAGTTTGTGCACTGATCAGCCTCTAGATATTTGTATCCCAGCCATGGTAAACAGTACTTTGGCTTTTAAAGAGAGAGATAGAAGTGGGTGTTTGTGCTTAAGGCCAACTCACATTCCCCATCAAAGACATGGGCAAGGGGGGACCTATTCTGTAAAATGGTACTCGTAATCTGATCTGAAGCATGGGAAAATCTAAGGACAATGCACGAGAGGCAAGTTTTAGGGAGAAAGCTGACAACTATCTCAGTAAGAAAAAACAATGAGGTGTCCTTGTGGCACCTTAGAGACTAACAAATTTATCTGGGCATAAGCTTTCACGGGCTAGAACTCACTTCATCAGATAAAAAAAGATAAAAAATACTCAGAAAAGAAAAAGAGATACTCAGTAGTAATCACATACTGAAACTGAGGGAAACTAAATATGGCTGGTAATTAAAATCATACAGGGATCTCACAGAATGCAAGGTCATCCCATGAGTAAACCTGATGTTCTCTGTTGATATATAAGTAAACTTTTAATTTAGTTAGTATACATAGAGCAAAAGAAGATAATTGGTAGAGAAACTACTGCATATTTTTCTCTTGTTGAATCTCCAGGAGAGGCTTGTAGAACAAAGTGAATTTTATTGACATCATAATGTTCAGATGCGGATTGCACTTAAAGAGGATACATTTTTAAAGCAATTCTGTACACAAGAAAATGAACATGCTTTGATGTGATTATCAAAGGGGAATGTACATTTAAAAGCAATGGTGAAATGATTATATCTAGTGTGTACATAATATGCTATAGTGCTGGGAGGCTGGAGCCACATCTGAGAATATTTCAGGGTAATACCATGTGCAAACATTTATCAGCACATGAATTTATTTGTGCAGGATCATCATCATTTTTTCTATATTTCTCTTTTTAGCCTTAATATACCTTTACATACATACACATATAAACTATACTCAACTCATTCTTACACTTAGTTTCCCAAAATCCTGTAAAGGCACAAAACAAACAGTCTAAGTATAGTTGATTATTTTAAAGCATTTTCATTTTTGACATTTAGAAACAGGACATATCTCCAGCTCTCAAGGCCTTCTATGAGGTAAATATAATCTGACTGGGAAATAAAAACAAACCTCAAAAGACAAAATGTCTTGTATTTTACAGATTTGGTGGATTTGCAGAAAACGAAAACAATCCAAGATTTCTCTCCTTCCCCACCAAGTTTCAAAGATCAAGTAAAAAGGAAGGAGATAAAAGCAATTACTTCAACTGGAAATTTGAGCTCTCTTGCTTATGTCTTGATGCCTTGAGATCCAAAATAATGTTCAATTTCTATTAGTGCCAAATTGAAAGAAACAGTAAAAAAACTCAATAATAACTTTGCTGCATAATTAAATTGGGTTCACAAATGCTGGTGAAATTGTAAGATAAGACTATTTAATGATGGTGTCTTTGTTCTTTGCAGGAATATTGCTTCTCAAATAGTGAGCACAAATAGTTATCCAGACTCCTCAAACAACTCTCTATGGATACAAGTGTGAAGAATGTGCTTAGGTATTTAGTATAGGTGCCACTGCATGTCTGTTAAAACATCTGGATCTCAGAAAATCTTCATTTGCCCTCAAGTAAACACTTATATAAAGACAAACTGTACCATAAACATACCATAAGACAGTATGAGAAAGAAGGAATTGTGTGCCAGTATAAATATAATCGTATGGCAGGGCAGTTCTTAAAAGTTTATAAAAGAAACAGTTGTCCTGCAATAGCTAGTCTAACAAATTGAGAATTTCTAAAAAATGTGGAAGCAGCAGCACAATATGAGATTAATCCAGCATCTAGTTTTCTCTATTATTTTGAATGGACAGATGATAAACAGAAGAAAAAGCTTTTATGAACACTGGGAGTGAAATCCCGGTCCAATTGAAATCAGTAGGAGTTATGCTATTGACATCAGTGGAGCCAGGTTCTCACCCAGGTAGTTAACATTTCTGAAATCTAAGAACCTATTTCTGATCACACTTAACAGAGTTACCCAGGTGTGGAACTAGGTAAACAAAATCCAAATCTGGCCCAAAAAGTGTTTTAGGTTCCATATGTTCAGGCACAAAAGTGTCTCAGTTACGCTTATATATTCAAGCTGTCCGGTGAGAACCATGTAATTCATAAACAGTTTCTTGAAGTGGATCTCCCATGGGAAATCAACACTTTAGAAAGGTCTATAGAATCAATAGAATGGTACAGGGTCAGAATAGACTCCCATTTGTAATGGAAAAGCCCATCAATGTTTAGTTCTTATCCCACTCTTGAAACTCTCTATAAAATTTAGGATTGATGCAAAACATAAACCTTAACAAGTCTATACTATACAAAGATTAAATAAGTTTGTATAGTTCCAAGTAAGAAGCACAGCAGATTCATGGCTAGACGCAACTTATTGGAACATATTTGTATTTGGCGTTTACATATTCAGAAATAGTCTGGCAACTACAAATAGTATATTTTTAAAGAAAGAAAGACAAAGATGGGAATAGTATATTGCTATCCTGCACATTTTCAGGGGATGAAACTGGGGGAGAGGAATCATATTAAGAATGGATATTTATATTTCTAATCTCTAAGAATTTCATTACTAATTCTTTATTACTATTTTAATATTGGCAAAACATTCCAAATTATACGAGTTTAGAAACATTGCGTGGGCTTGTAGGGATTTGGCAATTCTTCTCCCATCTTTCATTATGCTGCCAGAATTTTCAGTTACTGTCGAAAGTGTTCATTAATGCAAGACTTTCAAGGATTAACTCTGTGCATTAGTGAAACCTCTCATTTTAACTCACCCCTCCCTCAGCCCCATAGTGAATATGCTTAAAGATACTGAGGTTTGACACAGTTCCAAAGAGCATGTGAACACAGATCCCAGGCTGAAACAGAAGAGACAGTAGAAACATGTCTGCAACTATACCAGAAATTAAACTCTGTCTACAACTAAAAGTGAATGAATAAAATTAAAATATTACACAACAGTTTCACATGGCATTTAAAACTGTTTAATTTGTGTTTGATTGGTCTAATAAGGAAACTATGATCCATAATAAAGTAGGTAACTAGCCAATGTGAATACACAGCCAAGTATGACACAGGGTAGGTGTATACTGTATTCAGAGGTGTGATTGCAGCCCGTGTAGGCATACGCACATTAGCTTTAATTTAGCTAGTGTGGCTAAAACTAGCGATGAAGATGGGGTGGTGGTGGTACAGGTTTCAGTGTGGGTTGTACAAGCCCACCCAGGACCTTGGGTTCATACTCATGTTTAAGATTAATGCCACTATAGAATGCTCTAGACATTAACAGACCTATAAAGCACTGGTGAGACGTTCTCAGGCACTTCGGTAATGAGGGTGGCAAAAATTCCTATCTTAGCCTGTTTATTTAGGTAACATTTAGAAATTGTTAACTTAGGATCAGATTTATACTTTTGTCTTAACTTTGTCTGAGGCAGGTTTGAGTGGTACAAAACTGAAAAATAGAGGCAATGATTCTGGTTCAAAGTGTTCATGTAGTTGACAGACTTTTGTTCATGAAATATTTTCTTTTTTCTAAAAGTTGCCAAACAGGTTTGCCCTTTTGGCAGAAGAGACGAGAAGAAAGTCTATAAAGCACAGGCATATACTTACAGCAGAGCGCTTTCTGCAGTCTTCGAAGTTTCATGGCAGTTCTGTAAGCCGAGAATCTGACATTGTTCAGGTCAGCTACAAGGGGAAAGTTAAAAAAAGAAAGGATCACTACTTCACCAGAAAAGCATATGGATTCAAAGACCAGCTAACAAATCAGGTTATAAACCTAAATCAAGAAAATACCCACTGGTTTGTGTGTGAAAAATTACAAGTACAGGGAGGGGGGAAATCTGTTAAAAATTAGTTTTCTAATGCAATAATCAATATGATCAATAATTATCAACAGTCATTTAACAGAGTATTGTCTTGCTCTGGGTGCAATGATATTTTGAATTCCATGGCACCTAAAACATCATAATCATCAAAAATGGCATTTCATGTTATTGTGAAGATACCATATCTTCTAAGGTTATGCCCAATTTAAGAGAGTTAAGAATCTTAAACTCCTCCCTCTCTGCTTTATATATGCCCTGTAAGGGCAGCTGGAAGAGAGATTTCTTCACAGATAAAACTGGTAGGCTAATGCTAGGCTCTGCACATGGGAACCAGCAACAGGATACAATCCAGTTTTGTAATGTACAGAAGTTAGTCAGTTTCACTTAGTGCTGTGTTTAAGAAAGTGTAGGCCATGCTCCAAGATCCAAAAGGTTCTTCCCAAGTCTACTCCTCCTTTGATTTATCTAGAGAGGTAGCTTTTCAGGTGCTCTTTTGAAGTTGTAATGAGCTGACTGGCTCCTACTATTCACAGGCAGACAGGAGTGAGAGTGGCCAAGAAACATATTATGTAACAAGGCTGTAACAATGCTGTTATTCCAGCCCTATCATTTAAAGATATATTATCATGGCGAACAAAACCAAAATATTTGTAATTTCCTACTGAACCTGAACAGAGTTGAAAAACTATTTCTAAAATCAGGGCAGCACAGACAAAATCTCTGCTGGGCTACAGACCAAACCAGTTACATGGGGAAGGGGATGTAACAATAGTATATTTTACAACCATTAGTTAAGCCTCTCAGCAACTTGTGATATTGGCAAAGGCTATGCAAGGATGATTCAACAGTGAAATGCAGCTATTTTTGGGGTAAAGCACAACAGCTATTTAACAGCCTAAGGAGGTTTGGGACAAGAAATAATACCATGTAAAACTAAAACCAAAGGGGCAATATTAGGCAGATATAATACAATTAATCAAACTGGAAGAAATCTGTGTTAATACCCTTATTCAGGAAAATTGCCACTGAATTATTAATGATCAGATAGTAGTCTTCTGATTCATATCCTATAGACACTGCCACTGGTGGTAGGTAACAGAGCATTGTTAAATGGAAAGAGCAATATAGACTGAAGGATAGAAACTATCTAACCCTGGCTCTGATCCAACTTGCTGGTGGTCTTGGGCAAATCACTTAATTTCTCAAATCAAAAATTACAGAAGCTTGAGATCTGGATGCAAATATGTGCACATTATGTGATTGTGGTGACGAGCAAAGGTATTTAACAAGTTAACTGCAGCTGCAATCCTGGTAAATCCATCAGATAACCTAGGTGTGCTACAGCATTCACGTTTTTTGTGCAGGCAAAAGGGGCCTATGCTTTTTCAAGATGATGCCCTCAATCTCAATTTCCCCACAGAGACATGATGAGGCCAAATAAGTGCTTTGAAGGTGTAAACTGATACATATGTGCAAAGAGTTACTCACAAAGTGGAATCTCAGGTCTATATATCCATCCATCTAATCCACTTTAGAATGCTACTGATGTTTGAGTACTATCCCAATTACATAATATATTTTCATTAAGCTATTTTGTGAGAGTATTTTGAGGTTTGCTTATTTGATAGATGGTATCTAACTTCTACCTAAGTATGCAAAATGCTCTACCCAAAGCATCTGCCTTGTAGAGGAGATTGGCGGCTTTCATCATTGTGTATTTGCGGATTTCCTTCTCTCTACACAATTCTGTGCACCTTTCTAATGGCACCTCTCTCGTGTATTGTTCCTGCCAACTCTAACTCTCTATAATACTGACAGGTCCATAAACCTTAATGTAGTTTGGAATAAACTGTGTATTTAAATAAAGTAACTTAATCAGTCTTGAAGGCAAATTAATAACGTCCTCCTTTGCCACGCTACTGAGATTTCGATTTCACTTTGTACACTTGTTTACTCCTTTGTTGGAAATCTGCACTTCTATTCTGAAAAAAACACCTTGTAATTTTAGGACAAGAAGGGGCAAACGTTCTTTGTTAGAAGTGAGATGGGGGAAGAGTGAGCAGTGTGGAGGGTAACAAAAACAAGGCTTTGGCTAGCATTTGACCAGAGGACTAAGCAGTCATTAAATGCCAGTTGCACAGGGTGATGAAGTTTCTCTGCTTATGATTTACATTTTATATACACATTGCAGTCCTACTGCTGTGGAGTCTATGAAGTCATTTATGTTTTCCATCCATTTTTCTGCAAACACAATATAATACTGTATTTCCATTCACCCAAGAGATGCTGCTTGCTGAGCATCTGAACCTACAAAGCATAAAATACAGAAATGGAATACAAGTGATGGTGGTGCAGGGAGAAGCTATAACGTCTGGAAGGAAGTTAGATGAACTGGAAAGAACAACAGTTATTTTGTATCAATATATGGTGTTGTGAAACCTTGTTACCCTGTTGCTCTGATCTTAACATACTGCCTCTATTCTCTTAGTGGAAGGTTATCTAGAAATTAACGAATAACTGATCTTTCAATTCGCTGGCAGTTCCAAAAACCAAGGGGAAACAGATTTGAGTTGAACCAAAAATTTCAAAACATTTAGGTGACCTGAAAAAGTTGACCAAAATTTTGTTTTTAGTCACCTGAAACCCCTCCCCCGGAACTTTTTATAAATAGAAGCAAAGGAAATGTAGGGCTAGAGCAGGGATTGGCAACCTTTGGCACGTGGCCTGCCAGGGTAAGCTCCCTGGCGGGCCGGGCCGGTTTGTTTACCTGCTGCGTCCACAGGTTTGGCTAATCGCAGCTCCCACTGGCCACGGTTCATCACTCCAGGCCAATGGGGGCTGCCGAAAGCGGCGCGGACTGAGGGATGTGCTGGCCGCTGCTTTCCGCAGCCCACATTGGCCTGGAGCGGCGAACCGCGGCCAGTGGGAGCTGCGATGGGCTGAACCTGCGGATGTGGCAGGTAAACAAAGCGGCCCGGCCCACCAGGGGGCTTACCCTGGCAGGCCGCGAGCCACAGGTTGCGAATCCCTGGGCTAGAGTCACAAAGCAGCAGCAAGAGGACTCCTATATTGCAGGACAGTGCCCCATTCACAGGGTTATGAAATATTCTAGTATAGGTGTCTCTCAGGCTCTCCTGCTAAAGGGTGTTCCACTGTGTCTAAATAACTAAATAATTATTGGATCAGCAACATGAACTTGGGTAAACATGCCTGTCCTATGAGAGCACTAACCACCAGGCTAGAGAGGCACTCTGACGATGTGCTAATGACTATTCAAGTATTTTATACACTGCGGAATAGCTCAACAAGAGAGACTGTTGGAAACCCACACCAGAATAGCCCATAGCCCAGCAGCTAGAACTCTCTCCTCTAGCATAGGAGACCCTTCTCAAATCCCTTCTCCACAACGGACAGAGGGGAGAATTGAACTGAGGTCTCCATCAGGCTAAAGATTGTAAGGGAGCCACGGCCGCTGCCGCCACCACCAGCCTCCTGTTCAATGTCTTGGCTTGTTAATATTGAGTGGGCTATAATATGGAGCTGGAGGACACTTGATGGTAATAGCCAGGCACTCAGTTTTATCTGAATCCACAACCAGACCAGGGTACACTGCTTCTTGCCCCACCAGACTGGCCATCAGCTGCAGCGATTCACCAAACTGAGCCAACAAGACCAACCCATCTGCATATTCAAGATCTGAAAGCAGAATGGCATTCAGCTCAGTGCTCAGACAACAGCTGCTATTCAAACAACAAAAGATTAGGCGGCTCCACAGGGTAGTTTATTGGCACTTAACAACTGGAGGACTAGAGTTCAAATTCCAAGTTAGATCATAGGGGAAAACATGTTCTTCCTTTGAGATGATGCGTTTGTTGCTTCTTGCACAACAAAGGTAGCTAGACCTGTCAGTTAGCAGAAACCTGCATCTATGGATCTGCTTGGCAGCTTTCTCAAGATGTGTCTGGCCCTATTCAGAGGCTATTGTGTACCTTACAGCTCCTCTTTCTTTATCATTGTCTTTATCTCTGGGATTTCCAGCAGTGATTTTCTTTTATCTTCTATCCTTTCTCTACCTTTTTTCTCTTCTCTTTTGGAGAAATTCCTGTAGTTTTTCCTCGCTTGGGGCTCTGCTGCAGCTGGTGAATCACTGGGACCAAAATGCCCTTGCTGCTAGAAGCTGATCCAGTTTAACAAAGCTCCAAGCTTGAAAAGAAGAAAGTCAGGGGAGCAGTCTTGCCTCCTTAAATAGCTTCAGCACTGGCAGCAGTTGAAGTAACTGACAGCAGGCACAGAAAGAGAACAAAACATACTCAGCGGGTGGCTAACTCAAGCATCAGTGCACTTGTGTGTGTGGAGAGGGGAATCGGAGCAGCAATCTACCAAGAGACAACTAAGAGGGGATGTGATAGAGATCTATAAAATTGTGACTGGTGTGAAGAATATGAAGACGACAGAACTAGGGGGTCACCCAATGAAATTAATAGGCAGCAGGTTTAAAACAAACAAAAGGAAGTACTTCTTCACACAACACACAGTCAACCTCTGGAACTTGTCACCAAGGAATGTTGTGAAGGCCATAAGTGTCTGCAAAAAAAGAATGGGATAAGTTCATGGAGCATAGGTCCATCAATAACCTTAAGCCAAGATGGTCAAGGATGCAACCCTGTGCTCTGGGTGTCCCTAGCTTCTGTTTCCCAGAAGCTGGGAATGGGTGACAGGGGATAGATCACTAACTGATTGCCTGTTCTGTTTATTCCCTTAGAAGCATCTGGTACTGGCTAGTGTCAGAAGACAGGATACTGGGCTAGATGGACCATTGGTCTGACCCAGTATGGTCATTCTTATGTTCAAGGGGGTAAGATAATCACTAATGCAAATAAATATACTTCTATGGGCAAGTCAAAGCAGAGTCTTCTTACTCTAAGGGCAAGTCTTCCTACTCAGGAAAAAAGGGCCAGACACTCTCATCTAGCTTTAGTATGGATCATCCATAGCTCTTGTCCCCTTCCCAGACATTCTCCCTATGATTCTGATCATAAAGGAGAAAACCCTTTTCACCGAGAGAGTCCACTAAGGGTCACCCCCTGAACTGAAAACAGATAGGAAAACTAAGGAGGCAAGGTTAAAAAAAAAAGATGAACACCATAAATTATCTGAATCATGGGTGCCTGGAGGCTGAACAAGGCCAAACCCAAAAGAAATGGACTACTCTAATGCTATATCATCAGATTCCTTATATCTCAAGAGGGTAACTTTCAGGCTTCAGGTGATCCTAAAAGTGAGAAACAGGTACTTGAGAACATCTCTCCCCCCAAGTATACTGCAACACTGATGACAAGGATTACCTAGTCTTTTGGAATGAAGCAGACAGAGGAAAAGAACATACAGGAATCACTAAAAATCATATTTCCATCCAAGAGAAAAAAGAAATCAGGATTCGCTGTCCATACATCCAGAAACAACATTGTGATGGTGCCCTCTATCAGGCTTTATGGAAATATACTTATGAATTTATATATGACATAACTAGAATGTGTTTTATACTACATATGCCATGTAACATATTTCTGTAAAGGTTATGATCTACTGAATCTATTAATCCTATCTGCAAGCATGTATCATTTTTGTATATGAAGTTATGAATATTGGCTGCATACTTGTTTGATTCTGAGTAGATTTTAGTGAAGCAGCTGGTCAGTTTCCTGAGAAAAAAGACTATTCTCAGTAAGTGCCCAATCAAAAAGCGCTTATGCCAACAATACATTTGGAGATGCCAGTCCACATGTGGGCTTTCCCAGGAATGTGGCTTGGCTGGTAAGGAACTCAGTCATGCATGGACATGTGACTTGCCCAGGTGACTCCAAAACTCCATTTTGTAGCATAGGAGAGAGGAGGGGGTCTCCACCCACAAGAGAAAGCCTATTTAAACCCCTGGGAGATCCCCCCATTTTGTCTTCAGCTGTCTAAAGAGAGAGCCTCTCCACCCCCAAAGATACCTGAAAGAAACAAACAAAGGACAGTAACTATAGCGGGTGTGAATGATTGCTGGACCCAGACTAGAAGGAGACTAGTCTGTAAAAGAAAGATTACTGGAACTGGTGGGGTTTTTGTCTGTATTCAGTTTTATTGCCCTACTAGACATAGACTTGCGTGTTTTATTTTATTTTTCTTGGTAATTCACTTTGTTCTGTCTGTTACAACTTGGAACCACTTAAATCCTACTTTCTGTATTTAATCAAATCACTTTTTACTTATTAATTAATCCAGAGTATGTATTAATACCTGGGGGGTGGGGGGGGAGGGAAACAGCTGTGTCTGTCAGGGTCATAGAGGGTGAACAATTTGAGTTTACTCTGTATAAGCTTTATACAGGGTAAAATAGATTTATTTAGGGTTTGGACCCCATTGGGAGTTGGGCATCTGAGTGTCAAGGACAGAAAAACTTCCTAAGTTGCTTTTAATTAAGCCTTCAGATGTTAGGGGACGTGGTTCAGACCTGGGTCTGGGTTTGCAGCAGGCTAGAGGGTCTGGCTCAAACCAGGCAGGGCACTGAAGTCCTAAGCTGACAGGGCAGGAAAGCAGGAGCAGTAGTAGTCTTGGAACATCACGTGGCAACCCCCCAGGGTTTCTGTGACCCAACCCGTCACAAACATTTTCAGTCCAGAGAGGGATAAACCTTCTCCAAGGGAGATGCATTCATTCCATGATTATGTTACAGAAGCGTAGATGCTAACTCTATGGGTGCTCTGGGGCTGGAGAAAAAAAAAAAAAAAAGGTGGGTGCTCAGCAGCCACCAGCCACCTGCTGATCAGTTCCTTCCCCTCCCCTCAGCGCCTCCTACCCACCACTGATCAGCTGTTTGGCAGCGGGTGGGAGGTGCTGGGGGGAGAGGGCGGAGCAGGGCAGGAAGAGGCAGAGTCTCGGGGAGGGGACTCTGTGATCCTTGCAAGTTTCCACCTCAGCTTTACTGTTCAACTGAAGCTTTCCTTTGCCTAGCTAAAAGAATTCAAGAAGCTGTTGATGAACATTAGAAGATCCCTGGCAAACATTAAATAGGACTTCAATAGTTTCTTCCTGTGCTACACACTATCACAGGTGCCATAAGATTCTCCATCAGCTCCATGGCAACAAATGCAGTAGCCAGATTCCCAGATCAAATGTCTTCCTCCAGGTTCAGTAACTGACAACAAGTTATGCAACAAGAAGTGGTGTTCCTTTCATACGTAAAACTTTAATCAAAGGGATTCCAGACCCTTTAGAAGAAGATCTTGACAACACAAATATCAGATAAGGAAGACCTTCTCAGCACCTGAAAGCATCAAGCAATTTGCATGCCTATATGCTAGCGACCAAGAACTACCACCCAATTAGTGGATATCCTATGTGGGAAAGAGTACGGCCCTCCAGAGAGAGTCCTTGGAATTACAAAATATGCAATCAAATTAGAAAAATTCAGAACAAATTCATCTTATTTTTCTCTGCCTCTATGTTTTCAGTTTTTGTACTGAAAAAACGCAAATGAATTGTATAAATTGCCATATGATAAGCTGGAACTTTTGATAGCCAGCAAAGTGGAGTGAGATGGAAGTATGGAATAAACACATAAAATAGGGGTCTCTGGTAAAATAATCTTTAGTGAAACAGATAAATATTAAAATGTAAATGATTATCATTAGGTTCTGTAATCAATACGCTATTGAGATGAGTGGGAATGTGCACACCTCCTTTAGAGTTACCTGTTTCTGGCTATACCTTTGCAACCCTAAAGGTTAGAAATACAGTTTTTGGTTTTTTAAATGAAAGCTTAGATTCTGTAGCACAGTTCTGCTACAAACTCCATTGCAGCAGTCATAAAACACATGGAATCAATCTCTAACTTGAAAAAGTTGAGCTGCACTACCAGCTGTATCTTCAATGCATTTGCAGTCTTGTTGCTTCTACTGTAATTTTCCAACTGCAATCATTACATACAACATGAGTTTGAGTGAATCTTTTTGGCAGTGAATGGTCAGCTGAAGGTCTTTTAATTGTAAGGTGACTAGCATTGAAAATTTGAGCCACCTGCTTGAATTAACAGTAACATAACAACATCAAGATGCAGACTAAGACAGACAGAAATTGGCCTCTCAGGGATACTATTAAACATCCATTTTTTTTCAGGTTTAACTGCAGTTTCCATATATGGATTTGAGGGAGGGTGGGAAATTTTTTTGATTTAACACTAAAACCAGATTCCTTACATACATATACCTTACTGTATGGAAAGAAAAACATGTAATTTTTTTAAAAAGATGACTGATAAAGAATGACTCCAATAACAGATGAAATGTCTGACAGGGAGGAATGTTTCACATCTATGGTCTGGACACTATACTCTGGTGAAAATGTTGTTACATAACTGCTTTTCAAAGTCTTTCTTGAACAGACCAGTCATTCAACAGTTGCTCCAGCTGTTAAAGAGTGCTGAATGACTGGGATGTTTCATTCAATAATGTACTGTCCTCTGACACAGATTAAGCTGCCTATATGATTAAATGTTTCTGGGATGGTCCAAGCTCTCTCCTGCCAAATTCTGCTCATATAACAAGCTTGGCAGACATTAAAAAAAACAAAATCTAATTAGAGAGTAACTCAGGAAGCCATTTCAACTTGGGAACCACTGTGTTCTTTAGTTTAAAAGAATGTATGTATTTTAAATTGGTCACAATAAAGCTCATGGACACAATTCAAGTGTCCTTCCTGAAGGACAACAAAACATTACAGTGCTACATGATTCTGCGGGTACCCAGTGAAATTCCCAGTCCCTGGCTATTATGTAAAAGAAAACAAAGCAGGAATTTAAATGCTTCAGGTGATAATTAATACACGGAACAAGTTAGCAATTAACTTGTTTTATTGCAGAAACTAAATTCCATGCTGTCAAATCCTCAAATATGACCTGCAATGGTAAACACCAATTGTTTCACCTTCCCTGCCCCTTTTGGGGGATGGGAGAAGGAAAAAAGAAAAAGAACAACATTTAAAAAACTGGAAGTCTTGTACAATGCCTATGACCTTCTCAAAGAGCTGCGCATAAACAGCCTAAATGGTGCATGTTATCTTGATGAGAAAGGTGTCAATATTTTCTCCAACAATTCCTAGCTAACAGAATTTAGAAAATGTTTGTATTATATTACAATCTCACTACCAGCCAATCAACATCCAGGTTTCACCACACTGTTGAAGTGCTTTCGTTTTGCTAAAGTTTTGTCTCACATAGCTTCAAAATAGTGGGGATTGCCAGATCAGCTGGTAAAGTTAGGCTAAGTCTACACTACGCACCTTACAACGCGCAGCTGTGCTGCTGCAGTGGCACCATTGTAAGGTAAGCAGTGTAGTTACGCTTTGTTGCCAGGAAAGAGCTCTCCTGATGGCAAAATAAAACCACCCCCAACAAGGGGCAGTAGCTTTATTGCTGGGAAAGTGTCTCCCGCTGATGAAGCGCTGTCCACACTCGTGCTCTTCCTCATTAACATTTTTCTCATTCAGGAGAGGTTTTTTCACATCCCTGAGCAACAAAAGGTTTAACAACGAAAGTGCAGTGTAGACACAGCCTTATATTTCCTCTTCCTCTCATATTTCTCTCCTTAAAAAAGGTTATAAAAAAATGCAGACAAGGCGAATGGTACATAGAAAAGAAATGAGGCAGGCAGCATTATTTAGCAGTCTGAGCCCGAGTAGAACCCTGTAACTCTTGAGTTCTAATCATAGCTGACACAACTTCCTTTGGTGTTTTGATGACAAGGGAAAATATCATGATTAATAAAGGGAAGTTACTTACCTTATTATAACTAGAGCTCTTTGAGATGTGTGGTCCCTATCAGTATTCCACTGTGGGGTATGCATATGCTGCATGCACCTGAGACCAGGGAATTCTTGCAAATTGTGTCAGTTGGTCCCTACTCTCCTTGTGTACTGTGCTCAGGATATAAGGTGCAGTGCCGACCAACTGCCTCTCCAGTTCCTTCTCTACCCTGAATCCAGTCATGACCCAAAGCAGAGAGGAAGGAGGGCGAGTAGAGGAATACAGATAAGAACCACATATCTTGAACAACTCCAGTTACAATAAGATAAGTAACTTCACTTTGTTCAAGTGCTGTCCCAATGTGTATTCCACTGTTGGTGATTCACAAGCAATACTCAGAGAGGAGGAGGTACAAGAGCGGAGGCGGTATAAATGCTCACAGAATTACTGTCCCACAGGATGTGTCAGTGGAGAAGGCTTGGACCAAGACATAACGTCTTGTGGATGGAACTCCCATGTTGCTGCTTTGCAAGTATGAAGCAGGGTACTTATGAAGCAACGCTACTGAGGCTGCCTGTGCTTTTGTGGAGTGAGCCCTTACCTCACATGGGGAAGGAAAATGCGCCAGCTGATAAAGTAGGTGTGACATTATCTGATTAAAATATGACCATATAGATCACTGTTGCAACCACTATTATATATTTGCAACAAATCTTATACAAAATGTGGCATGTAAGGTATCTATGAAAAGGTTATGATTATGCTATTGGTATGCATGTATCATTTTTGTATTTTAAATTATGAATATTGGCTCTATACCTGGATTTCAAATGTTTGCTCTTGGGAGAACACCCACAAGGTAGCTAGCCAGGACATCTTGGAGGGACTATTCAAATTGAGTGGCCCATCAAAAGAACATTTAACTGACAATGGATCATGGGAGACGCCCATCTACACTTAATGGAATTTCCTTCTGTGACTAGGTGAAATGCATGCACATGTGACTTACCCATGTGACTCCAAACTCCATCTTATTGCTGTAATTTTCCACAGTAAGAACAATGGGTTTCCCTCCACATGGCTGAAGCTATAAAAGGCCCTGAAAACACCTCCATTTTGCCTTTCTTGCCCAAACCTCTGGACTATACTAATGGGAACATTCTAACCGAGGGACTGAGGTCCTTCCAATGATTTGGAAGCAACCAGAGACTTGACTTAAGCCAGCAGTTTATTCCATCACTGCAACAAACCTGAATCAAGAACTTTGCAATTACTGTATATATTTGATTCCTTTAACCAATTTCAATGCTCACCTTTCTTTCTTTTTATGAATAAACCTTTAGATTTTAGATACTAAAGGATTGGCATCAGCATGATTTTTGGGTAAGATCTAAGTTATATATTGACCTGGGTGTGCGGCTAGTCTTTTGGGATCAGAAGAATCTTTCATTTGTTGAGACTGGTTGTAAAGAACCACTCATCTCTGAATCCAGTGTTTTTGATGGTGATATAAGAACTGGAATACCCAAGGAAACTGCTTTTATGACTTCTTGTTAGCCAGTGTGGTGAAACAGGACTTTACTTTTGTGGCTGGTTTGGTATATCTTATGAAAGAATAATCACCAGTTTCGGATTGTGTTTGCCCTATTTCTCAGCAGTTTGTCCTGAATTTGGCATCCTCAGCTGTGACAGTAGGATACAGCCAAAGATCCACTTGGCGATTCTCTGAGAGGATATCACTTGTCCTCATACTCTTTCCACTATGACAACAAAGAGTTTAAGTGAGTTTCTGATCGGTTTTGTTCTCTGCAGGTAAAATGCCAATGCTCATCTCAGGTCAAGGAAAAAGAAGTCTCTTCTCCTTGCTAAAGGCATGGGGCTTTGGGAAAAACACAGGTATGTGAACTGACTGGTTTATGTAAAATTCTGAAAGAATCTTAGGGGTGAATTTGGGGTGTAGTCACAGCAAGACTTTATTCTTCTATAATACTTTATTTGGTGGATTGACCATTGGGTCCCCAGTTTCACCCTCCTTTCTGGCTGAAATGACAGCAACAAGGAAAAGTGAGACATTGAACACTAAGCAATTCAAAGGGAGGTGTAGTGAGTGTCAAAAGTACTACATTAAGATCCCAGTAAGGGGCTGGTTTTGTTACTGATGGAAAGGTTCTTATCAAACCCTTTAGGAACCTGGTCATTAAAATAGCTATCTGTTGGCAGATGAGACACGAACCTATAGCGAGCTGAGGAAGAGACCAGTCATCTTGAGATAAGGAGACAGTCCAAAATAGTGGGAATATTTGCTGTCTCTGGTGACATATGGTTTTGCTGGACCCAGACAGAGAAATTTTCCACTTGGCTAGGGAACATTGCCTGGTAGAGTCCTTTCTGCTATTATAAAGAAAGTTGCTTGGAAGGTGAGCAAGCCAATGTTCTAAGGTTTGATATCTACCCAAACTACCAAGCTGGGAGATCCAGATTGGGATGCTTGACCTTGCATTCTCCTGAGTGATAGATTCATAGATACTAAGGTCAGAAGGGACCATTATGATCATCTAATCTGACCTCCTGCACAATGCAGGCCACGGAATCTCACTCACCCACTCCTGCGAAAAACCTCTCACCTATGTCTGAGCTATTAAAGTCCTCAAATGGTGGTTTAAAGACTTCAAGGAGCAGAGAATCCTCCAGCAAGTGACCCGTGCCCCACGCTACAGAGAAGGTGAAAAAACTCCAGGGCCTCTTCCAATCTGCCCTGGAGGAAAATTCCTTCCCAACCCCAAATATGATGATCAGCTAAACCCTGAGCATATGGGCAAGATTCACCAGCCAGATACTACAGAAAATTCTTTCCTGGGTAACTCAGATCCCACCCCATCTAACATCCCATCACAGGCCATTAGGCCTATTTACCATGAATATTTAAAGATCAATTAATTACCAAAATCATGTTATCCCATCATACCATAAACTTATTGAGTTTAATCTTAAAGCCAGATAGATCTTTTGCCCCCACTGCTTCTCTTGGAAGGCTATTCCAAAACTTCACTCCTCTGATGGTTAGAAACCTTCATCTAATTTGAAGTCTAAACTTCCTGGTGGCCAGTTTATATCCATTTGTTTTTGTGTCCACATTGGTACTGAGCTTAAATAATTCCTCTCCCTCTCCGGTATTTATCCCTCTGATATATTTATATAGAGCAATCATATCTCCCCTCAACCTTGTTTTAGTTAGGCTAAACAAGCCAAGTTCCTTGAGTCTCCTTTCATAAGACAAGTTTTCCATTCCTCGGATCATCCTAGTAGCCCTTCTTTATACCTGTTCCAGTTTGAATTCATCCTTCTTAAACATGGGAGACCAGAGCTGCACACAGTATTCCAGGTGAGGTCTCACCAGTGCCTTGTATAATGGTACTAAAACCCCCGTATCCCTACTGGAAATACCTCTCCTGATGCATCCCAAGACCGCATTAGCTTTTTTCACAGCCATATCACATTGGCGGCTCATAGTCATCCTATGATCAACCATTACTCCAAGATCCTTCTCCTCCTCCGTTATTTCTAATTGATGCATCCCTAGCTTATAACTAAAATTCTTGTTATTAAGCCCTAAATGCATAACCCTACACTTCTCACTATTAAATTTCATCCTATTACTATTACTCCAGTTTACAAGGTCATCCAGATCCTCCTGTATGATATCCCAGTCCTTCTCTAAATTGGCAATACCTCCCAGCTTTGTACCATTCGCAAACTTTATTAGCACACTCCCACTTTTTGTGCCGAGGTCAGTAAGAAAGATTAAATAAGATTGGTCCCAAAACTGATCCTTGAGGAACTCCACTGGTAACCTCCCTCCAGCCTGACAGTTCACCTTTCAGTAGGACCCGCTGTAGTCTCCCCTTTAACCAATTCCTTATCCACCTTTCAATGTTCATATTGATCCCCATCTTTTCCAATTTGACTAATAATTCCCCATGTGGCACGGTATCAAACGCCTTACTGAAATCTAGGTAAACTAGATCCACTGCGTTTCCTTTGTCTAAAAAAATCTGTTACTTTCTCAAAGAAGGAGATCAGGTTGGTTTGGCACGATCTACCTTTTGTAAAACCATGTTGTATTTTGTCCCATTTACCATTGACTTCAATGTCCATAACTACTTTCTCCTTCAAAATTTTTTCCAAGACCTTGCATACTACAGATGTCATACTAACAGGCCTGTAGTTACCCGGATCACTTTTTTCCCCCCTTTCTTAAAAATAGGAACTATGTTAGCAATTCTCCAATCATACGGTACAACTCCTGAGTTTACAGATTCATTAAAAATTCTTGCTAATGGCTTTGCAATTTCGGGTGCCAATTCCTTTAATATTCTTGGATGAAGATTATCTGGGCCCCCCGATTTAGTCCCATTAAGCTGTTTGAGTTTTGCTTCTACCTCAGATATGGTAATATCTACCTCCATATCCTCATTCCTATTTGTCATGCTACCATTATCCCTAAGATCCTCTTTAGCCTTATTAAAGACTGAGGCAAAGTATTTGTTTAGATATTGGGCCATGCCTAGATTATCCTTGACCTCCTCAGTGTTTAGTGGTCCCACTTCTTCTTTGTTTTCTTCTTATTTATATGGCTATAGAACCTTTTACTATTGGTTTTAATTCCCTTTGCAAGGTCCAACTCTACTTGACTTTTAGCCTGTCTCACTTTATCCCTACATGTTCTGACCTCATTAAAGTAGCTTTCCTTGCTGATCCCTCCCATCTTCCACTCCTTGAATGCTTTCTGCTTTTTCTTTATCATCTCTCTGAGATGCTTGCTCATCCAGCTTGGTCTACAACTCCTGCCTATGAATTTTTTCCCCTTTCTTAGGATGCAGGCTTCTGATAACTTCTGCAGCTTTGATTTAAAGTAATCCCAGGCCTCCTCTACCTTTAGATCCATAAATTCTTCAGTCCAATCCACTTCCCTAACTAATTTCCTTAATTTTTGAAAGTCAGCCCTTTTGAAATCAAAAACCCTAGTTGCAGATTTATTTTTGCTAATCCTTCCGTTCAGTTTGAACTGAATTAGCTCATGATCACTTGAACCAAGATTACCCCTACAACCATTTCTTCTATGAGGTCCTCACTACTCACCAAAACCAAATCTAAAATGGCATCCCCTCTAGTCGATTCAGCAACTACTTGATGAAGGAATCCATCAGCTATCGCATCTAGGAAAATCTGATATTAATAAATATTAATACATAAATATTATTATTACTAGCACTCGCCCTCCAGTCTATATCTGGGAAGTTAAAGTCTCCCATGATCACGCAGTTTCCATTAGTATTTACTTTATTAAAAACATTAAAAAGGGCTCTATCCATATCCAAATTAGATCCTGGCGATCTATAGCACCTCCCAAGCATTATCCCAGGGGAGGCTCTAATAGTTTTCTTCCCCAATGTAATTTTTGCCCAGACGGACTTGGTCTTATCCATTCCATCGCTTCTTATTTCTTTACATTCTACCTCATCACTGATATACAATGCTACTCCACCACCTTTACCTTTATTTCGGTCTTTCCTAAACAGCACATACCCTTCAATACCTGTAGTCCAGTCATGACTACTATTCCACCATGTTTCTGTTACCCCTATAATATCTGGTTTCACTTCCTGCACCAGTAGCTCTAGTTCCTCCATTTTGTTACCTAGGCTCCTCGCATTGGTGTACAAACATCTTAATTTTTGCTGTTTGGCCTCGTTCACATTCTGTACCCTATTAGGCACGGTCATTCTACAGCCAATATAACCTATTGGACTGGTATCCACACCGTCCTTCCTCCTTATATACATTCTCCTACCCACGGCTGTATCCTTTCTTACTTTGTTTTCTTCCCTCTCAATGCTAATATCCGGTGTGGAGATTACCTGGACATCTCCCAACCATCTCCCCCAAATTCCTAGTTTAAAGCTCTCTTAATCAGTTGTGCCAGCCTCCATCCTAGAAGTCTATTTCCTTCCCTACTCAGATGAAGTCCATCATCCCGAGAGAACTGTCCTCTGTCCATGAATGCCTCCCAGTGGCCATACATCCCAAAGCCCTCCTTATAGCACCACTGCCTAAGCCATCTGTTGATAGTCATCATCTTGTCACACCTTTGTTGCCCTTCTCTAGGAACAGGCAGAATCCCACTAAAGATCACCTGAGCCTCGATTTCCTTAAGCGTCTTCCCCAGCCTAGCATAGTCTCCCTTAATACTTTCCAGCGAGAATCTAGCCGTATCATTTGTTCCCACATGAAGGATAACTAGGGGATTCTTTCCTGCTCCCTTTAGGATCCTTTTCAACCTCAGGTCTACATCCCATATCTTAGCACTTGGAAGACAGCACACCCTTCTATTCTCTGGATCAGCTCTGGTTACAGGCCTGTCTATTCTTCTCAGTAAAGAGTCCCCAATAACATAGACCTGCCTTTTCCTTGTGATGGTGCTATTCTCCAGTCTATCCCCTGTTCCCTCTGGCTGCAAGTTCCTTCCATTCCTATTCTCCCTAGTAATCCTCTTCAACCCATCCTGTATCCTCCTGGGGCTCATATTTGGTGTAGTATCCATTGACTCTTCCCCTTTTCCCGTAGGACTAGCTGCTCTTCTCTTCTTCCTTGCCCTTCCATCCTCAGCGACTACCTGCTGAGCCCCTTCTTCATTTTCCAACTCTGCCAACCTGTTCTTGAGCTCTATTTCTCTTTCACTAGCCCATCTTTTCCTCTGTCTAGTTCTTTTAGTCACATGCTTCCACTGATCGCTTTCCTCATCCAGTCTCCCCTCAGAATTCCCCAGCCCTGATTCCACCTGCAAGTCTGAGCTTTTCCCTTCAGATACCTCGTGTCTTTGCTCCATAATCTGCTCAAACCCCTTCCTAAACTCAACCAGACTTTCCACCTGCATCTCCAAACCTCGGATCTTTTCCTTCATCAGCTCTACCAGACGGCATTTCATGCAGACGAAACTCTTTCCAGGTACCCCCGCTAGGATCATGTACATACTGCAGCTTCCACATCCAGTCATCCTCATTGTGTCTTCCGCTACATGGGTCACTCCCACTGCTGCCTCTGTATCTGTCATCGCCTTCCCACCTAAATCCTGTTCATCTGGGAAACACAAACCACACCAAAACACCACCACCCACAGCAAAACCATACCCCACACAAGCACCACAAGACAAACTCCCCTTTCAAACTCCCACTCAAACTCCCCGGTTTACAGCTCTGTTTGCTGGCTCCTGGGCCGCTGCAGCTGTCTGTGCCACTGCCTGACTGGCTGGCTACCTTTTAGGACCCCAAGTCAGAGAAGCCCCGCCCCCTAATCAGGGCTCAGCTTCTCTCCCAGCACACTGCCCCTACAAGCCTCTACACATACAAATACAAAAACCTTCTCCTCCAACAGAACTCCCAGTCAAGAGATCCAGGAAGGATTGAATGCTGATAGTTGAAGGGGCTGACATTTGTAGAAGACTTGGGAACTAATGGGCCATTTGGGAGGTCAGAGAATCTGAGCCCCACCTCCAAGGTTTCCAAGATTCCACCCACTCTGTGAAACAACGTCTCATGGCAGAAGACCAAGGCCAGAACCTCAGAGCTATGCCATCAGAATCCCCCATGCAGGTGGGGTCGAATGCTGTGGAGAGCATTGATGAGTTCATCTACCTAGGCTGCAAGCAGAGTAAAAACAGTCACAGCAAATCAGATGTTCTTTGATGAATAGATCTTGCTGCCTCTCGCATAAAGTCCATATCTCAGCTATGGATGCAAAAACATCTTTGTGCTGAGATAAAGGTTCTATCAAACCTGTATACTACCTGCATTGATATATGGATCAGAAACCTGGACCCCTTTTCAAGCAGACTTAGAGAATCTAGAGGCATTCAATATGCACTGTCAGCACCACATCCTGAGCATAAAGTGGTCTGATTTTGTGCAAAATGTCACAATCTCACAGAGAATTGGTCTTCCCCTTCAATCACTCACTATATTCACAAGTGGCATTGCATGCTCTTTGGCCATGTCGCCAGGATGGGCAAAAACTCCCCAGCACAATGTGCTCTCAAATTTCCATTGACGTACGAAGGGGTGCAAGCCCTGACCCATGGGGCCACCCTACAGATTCATACATTCACAAGATTGAGTCAGATCTGGAAATTTCACTTCACAAAGCCTGGTGCTGCACAATGCCATCAACCATAGTCACTCTCCCTGGCACAATGGTCCTGAATATCCTGTGTGGGTTTGATAATGACGATGATGGAGGAGAGGTTCTACCTCTCAAAGGAGGATCTCCTAGTGAGAACAATCCCTGAAGAGGGATGGCAGTTTTGACGGGGAGAAAAACTTGGTGGTATATTTGGAACGGATGATATCCAGCACCTACTTGTCCATTGCTATTGTCCTCCAATTGTGGGAAAATTGTGCTAGGTGGGAACCAAAGCAGACCTTGGAATAACTGATTTTCAGCTCTTGAGCATTCCATCAAAAGTGTCTTTTGGCTGGGGATGAGGCCGGGTAGCTATAGTTGACGTGGAAGGAACGCAGCTTGTAAGAGCACTTGTAAGAAAGGTTGTGGTAAAGGCCTCAGTTTGTAAGGCTGCTTACTGTATTTCTGCTTTGGAGCCGGAGTACACAGGGAGCAAACAATTGCCCTAGAGTCTTTCAGTGAGTGCAAAGAGTTGTCCATCTTATGGTTGAGAAGATTAGTCTCATCAAAGGTCAAGTCCTACATGGTATTTTGGATCTCCCCGAAGAGAGCACCACAATTCCTGGAGCATCACTATAGCAGTCACCACTGACCTTGATGTCATACTGGCTGCCTTGACCACAGCTTTTAACCAGGTTCTGACCAGTAGTTAGCCCTCATCAGTGAGTTCTTAATATTGAGACCTGTCCTCCCAGGGGAATTTGTCCTTAAAATCCAGGAACTTTGAATAATTCAGAAAATTGAAAACTATTAGGAAAGCCTGATAGTTTGATATTCTAAATTGGAGGCTGGTTTATGTGAAAACATTCCTCCTCATAACATCCAAATGTTTGGCTTCCTTATCTGCAGAGATGGCCCTTTGGTGTCACCTGGATCTTTCTGATGCTGCTTGGACAACCAAGGAGTTAGCGGCAGAATGGGTGAACAAGCGCATCACTCCCTTTGCTGGGACAAAGTACAGTTTTTCTGCCCCCTTGAAGGTACAGGCGCATATTGCCAGCATATGCCTTACTGCCTTTGCTGGTTCCAGTATGGCTCCATTCACTGGGAGTGCTACTTGGCTAGATCACATGGGATGTAAGACATTCAGGAGCTTGGGAGCCCTTCTGCTCCTCTCTGTAGTAGCTCCTGGAATTGCCTGTGGTCATCTGGAGATGGCGAGGCTGGAGCAACCATCTCATTGAATGAGGAAGATGATACACCTGGTGGTACCAGCAGATCTGGTTCTTCTTCTTCTTCCATAGACTTAGGGTGAGGTTGTGTTGACCTCTTGTGGGGGTGGAGAGTACTTTAAGTACCATGACCATGGGTCTCATGGGTCCAATTAAGGCCAGTATAAGGGGGTTGAAAACAGGTTGCAGTGGTCGCCAAGGCATTGAGTACCACCAGTCCTTAGGAGGAGGTTGCTGCTTGAGTGAACGAGGCTGGCTCTTGATCCCCTCTCTGGCCTGATCTCCCTAGGCAAGAGCGAAGGTGGTGGTTCCACAAGTATATCTGACTCTCCTGATGATGCAGAAGTTGGATCCAGCTCCATCTGCAGTGCCATCAGTACAGCTGATGGAAAGCTATGGCTACAGGATGCGATAGGAGATGGAATTCCTGAATCCCTGGCTCCTCTTGGCCTTAGAATCTCCCCTGTGAGAATTAGTCTCGATAACAGGAGAGATTGTGGATCTCAGAGGGTGAAGATATACTCGACAGCAGTTCTCAAAATGTGGGTCAGGACCTCAAAGTGGGTCACAACCCCATTGTAATGGGGTCGCCAGGGCTGGCATTAGACTTGCTGGGGCCCAGGGCCAAAGCCCGAGCTCAATGCCTGAGGCCAAAGTCAAAGCTCGAGCTCCACTGCCTCGGGTCAAAGCCCAAGGACTTCAGCCCTGGGTGACAGGGTTTGGGCTTCCCCCCTCAACCGGAGTGGTGTGGCTTGGGGTTTTTCCCCCTTGCCTACGGTGGTGGGGCTTGGGTGGGCTCAGGTCCCCACTCCGGGAGTCATGTAGTAATTTTTGTAGTCAAAAAGGGGTCACAGTGCAATGAAGTTTGAGAATCTGCTCTAGAGTGATGTGAGTCACTGGCCCCTCTGTAAGTTGCATCTTGTTGCCTTATATCTCTGGAATCAGTGTGAGAAGACTTTTAGTAGCTGGTGATTCTCTATGGGAATGAGATGGTAGAGCTGATGAATGAATCTCTCACCAAGTGATTTTTGTCGGTCCTGACAGTTCTTGGTTCTATGGTTCCCAGTGCTACATCTTAGTCAGTACCACAGTTGGTGTAGAGGCTGGTATTGTAGGAGCCTTGCATCTTCTAACGTACCTTCTAATCATGACCAGGAAGCTTGCGGGGGAGGCTATGTTCTTGAACCCTGGGCACAAAGACTTGCCCGACTTCGACAGTCGGGGAGGGATCCCTCCTCTTAGATCTAGGATAGGATCTGCTTTTATGCTTATGACAGTATCCCCTACTCTTGTGAGAAGGCCTAGATGAAGGCTCCTTAGCCCTGCTCTTTCCTGCTCCTGAGTCAAACACTGTGATAGGAAGTGGACTCCTTGATGACTCTGGACAATGTACAAGGTGGGGAGGGGTGTCTCAAGCCCAGCTCTGATGGGGGACTCAGCACTCCATAAGGTACTTCTGAAGCCAGATCTTGTGCTTGTTGCATTTGGCTGGATAAAGAGCAGCAGATATTGCATTTAGCAGAGATATGTCCTTCTCCAAGGCAGTACAGGCAACGCTATTGGTTGTCGCTGACTGAAAAGGAGAGGGAATAGGAGACTGTTTTTTGAAGCCTAGTATCCAGAGCATAATTTAAGTCCTTCAAATGGCAGACTTAACCCTAGAGGGGATTCTAACTAATGACTAGCTAAACTTGTAAAACTACTATCAATACTAACAATAAAACTCAGAGTTATATAAAGCTTTGAAATATTTACAGGAAGAGAGGGGATCAGCTCTGCACACTGGAGGGTTCCAACTCAGGCCATGCAGCAGTCAAAAGAAACTGGAGTGGCAGTTGCCCCTTGTATCATTGGTGCAGAGCACGAGGAGAGCAAGGGCACAGGTGGGAACCAACAGACAATGCCTGCAAGAATGCCTGCACATGCATATCCCACAGAGGAACACACACAGGGACCAGCACTTGAACAAAAAGAAAGAGAGAGAGAGAGAGAGAGAGCACGCAAGAGAGAGCTAGGAGCTCACATGATGTGATACAAACACCATGCTAGGTCTCCCCTACATTGTGCAAAAAGTTATATTCATTAGTTTATAGACCCTCATAGCAATTTAATCATGCATTCAGAGGTATGCATGGATACTACCATGATCAGTTCCACAGACATGCCTATAACTAAATAAAAACAGATACATGGTCACAGCAAAGATGACAGTGATTCCAAACTGTGTGGTTATAAAACCTATTCTTGAATGCCAAAGAAGAGAGCTTTCAGAAGGGAAGCATTTGCCCAGAAAACTAAACTATTATACTCCCATTTCAAGCATTCCCAGGAATCAAACAGGAAGAGAAATAGCATTTATTCTCTCTTCAGCTTTCTCCATCACTAGATCTGACTAGCACGGAAGCTCTGAGAATCCCACAAAGTCTTATTTTTCTGAGGGCAAACTAATTTAACTATCCAGATTATAAGCACCTTAGTAATGACATCAAAGCATACACAACATTTTTAAAGCTCTTATTCAAATCTAATTGGATTTCAGAGGAAAATAAGTTGCTTGATTTTCATGATGGGCACATCTTATAAATGCAGACATGGAAAATCAATATGCCAAATATGAAGAAAATCTGAAGGAAACATAAGTCTACATGTAAAATTTACTAGCTTTGTAATAAGAGGCTATGCAAATTCTTTGTGGGGAAAAGAGGAATTCAGAGGAAAACCAGCAACCAGTAGCAAGAGCTGTGCGTGCCTTTTATTCTCCTGTATCATTTTACCTTGGTGAAATAGTAAAGAACCTAGAGATGAACAGATGCATGTCAATATTCCTGACGGCATCCTGCTGCTGCAATTACTGTTTACAGTGACACTAATGTATCTTGAGGAAACTCATACCCTCATTACATGGGAATGTTGGAGGAGGGTGATACTAGTGAGCATAACATTAAGACACAACAGTGCAAGTTTTACTTGGCCATTATTACAAAGTACAGGTGCATTTTTAGGCATGAGTTTAAAAGGATTGTACCATCATCCTCAAGAGGACAGGCTGCTTCTAGATTAATGTTGACACTAGAAAGGATAATCTGAGAGAATTTATTCAATATTTATTTTCTCTCACACTTTGGGTGGAAGCGGGAATTAAACTTCTTGCTTTCTCTGGGACACAGAATGTAAATAGGTAACACTTCTACAAGTATGCAAAATTTGATTGCAGTGATGCCCTGGGACCGTTAAGATATTGAGAGAGGTGGGGAAATCTGCATCAGGAAAGATGCAGAAGAAGTTTACAACGGTGAAGAAATGAAATTATTTTAGGGTCACAGTTGGAATGGAAAGCAATTGGAGCAGTGAATGGAATACTGGAGAGGGTGCAGATTGGAGATGGATGCAGACAGTGTCTACTGTAATATGAATCCGAACAGTGGGACCTGTACTAGAATCAAAACGCTAAACCTTCTGAAGTTCAAACATCACTAATTTTTACTACTTTTTTCCATTACAGTATTTGCTTTTGCCATATACTTCATTTACATAACAAGAGGATCAACATCTAGTAGGTAAATTAAGTGATGCAGCTGAGGTCATTATCCCAGCTACTTACTGACACTTTAATGTGATTACGAACAAACAAAAAAGCCATTCAGCATTGATGGAGTGCTTATGGCATATGGTAACTTTATATGAAGGGTGAAAAAATAGCATGTTTAGAGCCAGGAATAGGCACTTAATAGAAACCAAAATAAAGAATTGTAAGAAATATCTCTATGGTACAATATGCTAATTGTTTAAATAATAAGAAAAACCCTACAGTGGAAAGCACTTTATAAAAACAGTTCAAAAGGAAAAACTTTATTATAAAGACCAACCAATGAGAAATGTATGTAATTTCTTAAGCACTTGTTAAGAAACAAATCCAAAACAAATGTTACAGTTATCACTATACATTCTATTGCTTCAGGGCATCAGCCTGAGGGGTATAGGAAGAAACTTCCCCTAAAGACAGGTTATTACATAATTGCATACTCTGGCCTTCTTTTGCCTTCCTCTGAAGAAGCCACTGTTAGAGACAGGATACTTGACTAGATGGACCAGTGGTCTGATACTTTATGACAACAGCATGTTCTTCTGTTAGTATAAAATAACTATCTTATTAAATCTAAACTGAATGAAAGGTTGCTTGATTTATCTTTATTTTCATAAACATCAAAAACCTGATCAGAACAGAAAAAAATCTTCAGCCATACTAGAAAAATAGGATGGGAAATTATTTTTGGTACTTGGAATTCAATTCATGGATCAAAAGTTCAAATTCAGTAACTTCCAGGTGCATGAACTGGAGCTGGTGGAGGGTGACAGGGGGAAATGACACAGAAACCCACTCCCCATTTTCCCTAGAAGTCCACTGTGACTGCAGGGAAAAAAGAGTAGGAGGAAAACTAGCTTCCCCTCAGGTGTGGTGTTGTAATCTTTATTTTCCTTAGCCACTGGAAAAAAATAAGCTCTCAGTAATTTGTAAGGATGTAAATTACACAAAAAGGATTGCCTCACAAGTTATGATGTACAAGAAGCAATGGAAAAATGTGCTAAATTCATAGAAAGGAATCCCATCCGTCAATATTTTGGACGTACAAAGAGTTACATCATTCAGAAAGATTATTCCCTGCAGGCTAGTAGCAGGAATTTGAAAAATGGGAAGGAAGACTCTGACATACTTGATGGGCTTGGCCTTGCATAGCGTGTACCTGGCACTGTACTTCTACAAAACCAGGTAATCTGCAACATAACAACTAAAGCTCTTCAATGAAACTCCTTCATATGAACAAGAAACAAAATTTAGAATCTGATGTGGGGAGATAATAGGAACTAACAAGTGTACAATGCAAAAATCTGCTTTAATAATATCTTTTCATATAAAATATTACTGAAGTCTGCAAAAGACTTCAAACATCACATTATACCAGTTTTGACCTGAGGCAAAGCAGAGCACTAAAAACACATTAAGGGTTCTGCTCAAGAGTAAATGGGTTATGCTGCTATTATGCAATTTATACGAGAGTTAGGCTGGGCTGATTATACCCAATTCCAAAACAAAAGTCTGCAGGTTACTCAGCAGCATTGTTGTCAGAGTTTGACTCTATATGGTGATGCACAAAGAAACACCTCATCCTCATCTTGTTCCCACATGTCGACACCCAGTTTGCAAAAATGCATACTACATATTCACAGCTAAAATCTATGGCCCAGATCCACAAATGTATTTTGGCTACCAACTTGCATTGATTTCAAAATGTATTTAGGCTCCAAAATCCATTTGTGGATCTTGGCATATGTAGGTACCAGTAATCACCATTTTTATCCCATCCCAAAAGAGAAATAAAAATGTTGGCCAAGAAGAAAACTGCCATTTCCGACATATCTTAAATGTCTCCCTCTCTCACGCACACTTTTCTTTAATATACTTCTTCAAAAGGAAAAATGGCCACTGTAGGAAAAATTTTCTTGAATAAACTGGAAGTGAAAAGAGGATCTGTCTAAATGGTTTCCCCCTTTATACCACAGGAAGTAAAAAATTCCTTGAACACTTGATATTTAGATAACATTCACAGTGATGGGCAAATTGTATTAGATACTGATTTGATACTTGAAGTGACCTCAAACAGAATGTTTTTCTCCCTCAGTTTCCTGTACCCCTTCATTTGTTTTTCAACAGAAACATAGTTCAACAGCAGTAAATACTATGAGAAATACCATGGTATTTCGGACCTGACCAGCAACAGCATCAAAAATTCCATGAGATTTCCAAATTAAAGAAGTCTGGATAGTTCTGATATACCCAAAATACTTTAGAGAGCCATCCATCACTAAATGGTATCTGCATCTCAGATACAGCACTGGGAACTAACATGGGAAACCATTCACTTTTACAATGGAAATATAAAGGAGGCAAATGAATGCATTACGTTATATCTATATGTCCAGAGAATACTTGCTCAGCTTTTGCCCTCAGTTAGCCTTAATTTATACATTATACCTCTTTTGACATTCACAGCTGTATTTTTACATTATTTGCAAACTAGAAAATGCTGTGTGTTGTAAAATAAAGTGTCTAGATTATTACACTTCACTTCATTTCTGTGTTCTTTACTAGTGATTTATTTGTACAAGGGGAGAAATATTAATGATTTTTTCAAAGAAAGAAAAAATTATTTTTGACTGTGCCATCTATTGTATATGAGCAGTGGCAATTAAAACCAGAAGAAAGCTCTAAGTTGCAACCAAGGTGTGCCCACAGTGCGGTATGGATAGGTCCATTACATCACATAGCTGTGCACCTGTTAATAAAATCAAAGACTCCTTTAAGAAAACCCTGAAGTCATAATAGGCAACTATTTTGTATGCTCACAATGACATCATGACAGCGACCAGGCATTCCAAGTATTGAAAACACTGTGAAAAGAATGCAGTGGTAACACAGATTGGCAAATGCTTTCCATTGGCTTCCAACCAGCAAGAAGTCAAAATTCAAAGTAACTTGGCTTGATTTTAACTTAAGTCTTTTTAAAAATAGATGAGGTGGTATAAGAGCTTGGGTTTATTTATTTATGTATTTCTTTGCCCCAGAATTTCTAGGCAAACAATCTGCAAGAGGTACCTGCATTACACATAAACTCAATATAATATTTAATTTAAAGTTAATTATTTTCTTTATATTCCTCTGAAAGAAAATCTTATCTTGATCCCATCTTGGCCTGGAATATGTCTCACCTTCACTCAACTTCAATTCCTGAACAACACACAGGGGAACATCCCTGGAAATCATTGTTCTTAACAATTAGTTTAATTACAGGAAATTAGTAGATCTCTCTTACCTAAAGACTGGTACAGCTCAGTCATTTTAGGATGATCCCAGCAGGTCGTTTGCGTCTCATGGCTAAAACATAAAATATGAAGGTTTTAGAATGAAATATGTACGGTAGAGCTTTCCCTAAGACAGTCAGACACTTGTCTTTGGAGATCTTTCCTTAAATAGATTTCCATATTTAGTAGGTGATTATGATTTCAATGATTAAATGTTTATTCACAGAGCAGTATATATGTGTATGTGATGGCAGTGATGTTGGAGTTTTTCCCAACCAAAAAAAACAAACAAACATGAATTTTGGTTGTTTTTTTATGATAGGTGGGTTTCCTGCCATCAGCGTTGAAGCTAAATTTCTATCCCCAACTACCATATTACATAACAAGCAGTGCAGTATCTAATCCGCGACAACGTATAGAATGCCACAATGTCATCTTTGGGGATTAGAGCAGGAAGTGTGACCAATGGTCGATTGTCTAGTCCTAACACTAGGTATGAATTTAGCCCATTATATTTAGTGATGGGTTCAAGATGCAATATTTACATCTAAACTATACGCAACCTCAAAACTATGGGGGTTCAGTTGTTTGGGTTCCATTTCTAATTAGACTAGATTAATTTTTAACCTGGGCTTTATTTTAAATATAAAAAGAAAAGGAGTACTTGTGGCACCTTAGAGACTAACCAATTTATTTGAGCATACGCTTTCGTGAGCTACAGCTCACTTCATCGGATGCATGCAGTGGAGGGTACAGAAGATCTTTTTATACACACAAAGCATGAAAAAATGGGTGTTTACCACTACAAAAGGTTTTCTCTCCCCCCACCCCACTTTCCTGCTGTTGGGGGGAGAGAAAACCTTTTGTAGTGGTAAACACCCATTTTTTCACGCTTTGTGTGTATAAAAAGATCTTTTACACTTTCCACAGTATGCATCTGATGAAGTGAGCTGTAGATCACGAAAGCTTATGCTCAAATAAATTGGTTAGTCTCTAAGGTGCCACAAGTACTCCTTTTCTTTTTACGAATACAGACTAACATGGCTGCTACTCTGAAACCTGTCATTTTAAATACAGCAACCCTATTCTCCTCCATATAGAATTGTTTGAAAATGGCAAAAAATATTTAATGAAAAGTTTTGTCAATTTTTTTTTCAGTTTTTCAATTAAATATATGAAGGATTTGACCTGTTCTACTTTAACTGTTCACTGTTCAATTAGGTGGGTGAGATGTCAGCTACAACTGCTGTCCTACATGCCACTTCAAAACGGTTGTGCCAAAAACCCATGTTAAATTCTACTGACTCAGCAACAGCTTAAACTGCTTCTAAGCCCAATGTGTTCTGTCCCACACATTGATTTTTTTTCTTTCCAGTTGTTGTTGCAGCTTCTGTTTCTTGGAACTCAAGCTGGAGTTCCATCTCCTGCCCTAGGTCCATCGCAAATTTCAAGAGGCAGTGCCTTCGGGAAGCAAAAAAATAACTAAAAAGGGATTTTGAATGCCTGCAGAATACACAATATGACCAGAATGCAAATCAGACATTCTCTGCATTGAATCAAGCAGCCGCTAGCTTTACAACAAAGTGTGATGCCAATGAGTATGTATCATGAGAGAAAACCACCAAACTAAAGTGTGAGTTAGTGATGGTAACAATGATTCATGCCTTCTAAGGTTATATATTTTATGATTTTTTAAACTGGAAGATACGAAAATATGTGATCATATATAACATTATGATAGAAATCTGAGATTGAAAAGTCATTTGTTTATTCTCCTGCCAGTAGAGGACTGGTCACGTAGTCTCCAGATATAGTAAACAGAGGCTACAAGAAAGTGAAAGGAAAAGTTTTGAAACCTGTGAGAGCCAAACTCTGAGTAGCTCTTTCCCAAGGCCCCACAGGAAGGCTAATCACAACTGCTGTCCCTGCATTTGAGGAGCAAGGGGACTGCTCCTCTGCCTGCAGATTGGCACAAAAAGGATGGGGAGAAGAGCAGGACCTGATCCAGAGCTCTGTGAAGTCGGTGGAGAGGCTCCCATCAACATCAATTGACTTAGAAAAAAAGGCTTTGGAGAAGGCTGCTCCTTCCTGTTTATCTGTGCTCTGGGAAGTTTGGGATAAGACTTTTTCAGAGAAGAAAAATTCCTTCTTGAATTCTCCTTATGGTGGCAATGCTCTCTAGCACAATCTAACGTAAGAAGAGGCAAAATCTGTACTGGGATTCTTGTGAAACAATTAAAATGACATACCTTCTATTTGGTCTAGCTTCCTACTTAAAAGAGAGGGTTGGTTAGTTGGCACAAGTGAACCTTTTACTGACTGAACTCTACATTCAACATTCTTCAACATGCTTCTTGTTTGTAATGATTTCCAAGCTTTGCAGTGAAGTCACAGCAAAGACCAATGTTGAGAGATCACAGACTATTATAATAGAAAAAGCTAAGGCAAAGATTTTAAAGAAAACTATTCCTCATTGACCTCAGTATCTCTCTTCCCTTTATCAAGGTAGAGATTGCATACAGTGAAAGAGGGAGGAGATGGGAACACCACAAAGGTCTTGCTCTCTGCTGTGGTGTCAATGAGCAATGCAATAGGAGGCAGCAGCAAATACACAGGCTGAATTGAGATTGATTGTGGGTGATTGTTGTTTTTTTAAAAGCATAAAATAGGAAACCCAGAATAAAAGTTGAAGAAAACCTATGGATCTGTCTCAGACTCGTCTGATTTCCTGTATTCCCTACCATGTGTGATAGAGGTAGGACACATGGGGTGAGAATACCATGTTACCATACCAATTAGCTGCTTACAGTGAACTTGGATACAGCCAAACTACATTCACAAAGAAAATGAATAAAAGTTGAAAAATATTTTAGAGAATCAATATGTTAATTGCAATTTTGGCTATAAAAAGCCTCAGCTTACTAGGAAGTAGTTCTGGGGATGAAAAAAGCTTCAGTGTAAAAGAACTCCATTGGATAACTACATGACTCAGGACTTTGGTAAATGGATACAGAACTAGGTTAAGTGACCAGAAGTTGTTACATCTGATGACTGTTCAACATCTACATAAGATTATTCTGACATTCTTGGTGCATTTCCCCAGGGACAGGTAGTCCCGCAACTGGTAACCTGTTGTGAATTCTTAGCACAGAAGTCAAGAATCACATAGGGATGTCTCCTCCAGATCAGGGTTGAGACATATATGTGGGGAATTTCTCTCTGCTGCTGACCACTCTTCTTGTAACCAGAAATCCCTACTATATAAACAGTGATCATTCTTCCATGTTTCTTCATTTTCTACAATGCCATTTTCCATGTGGTGTTCAGGTGTTTGAGTAGTGAGTGTGCCATTGACCAGTATGTCAAATCACGTAGAAATATGAGGAGAAAGTTCACCCTCTGATTGCATCAGAGCTGTATTTCTCTTTTAAAATAAACTACCTAATTTTCCAAGTGAAATGAGTTTGGTTGTCTCAGACTGCTCTGTGAATACAACAGAGCACTTTAGCCTCCAGTGCTGTCAACCTGGCACCTTTCACGAGCACTGGTTTTACGCATTTTTGATAAACACTGCATGGTCATCTTTGATCTATGCATTTTATGCATACAAGTGCAGAAGGGCACAGCCTCTACTAGAAATTGGTTTTCTCCATTTATCCGCAAGTGAACTACACAAAGCTGAAATCTGCAGGGCAAATGAACCCCCTCGTCTATTTGCCTTTTCTTTGACCTCAGTCCCACATTGAAGGAAATACCCCTTTCTATAAGGACGAATGTCAAGTCAGTATCCATGGTAGCTCATTTCTTTGCCTTCTCTTAAGCAAGGATCATCCACTGGGCTGAATGCTGTGTATCAGGTTTTTATTATATCCACAGGCAATGCAGCTGAGACTATCAAACTCATATCTTACAAGACAGTGAGAGCTGGACTCTAGAACTGGAGGTAGGTATCCCTCTCACTCTTGCATGAAAGTCAGTGTTTTAAGGAAACCCTGCATTCCAACTCTGTAACGGCTGAGTGCCTGTGAAGAATAAGGGCAGATGATTTTGCTGGTACTTTACATGCAGAACACAAGAAGGCTGCAGCTTTTTCATTCTAACTAAGAAGTGTTGCCTGTTCCCGAACATTTTCGGCACAGAAAGTTATCAACAATTCCAAACACATGTGCAGCTCAAGGAAAGGTTAGATTCCATTGAGACTAGCCTTCATAAGCCTCTTTGCCATTTTCAAAGGCCATTTAATTGTGAGCTTTGGTGTTGGGTGTGGGAGGGGATGTGTGTGTTTGTGCATTGTGAACACCATCTGAAGTGAAATGCCAGCTCAGCAATTCTAGGCTGTCTCAAAGACACCTGGGAACACTACCATCTTTAACAGATCTGCTGAAAAGTGTTTGCCATATTTCCTAACTCTGGTTAGGAACTAGACCCTATAAAGTCAGAGAAACATTACTTTTTTTCCCCCTACAAGTTCATGCCTCTCTAGCTTATCAAGATGCAAAAGGGGAAAGAAAAATAAAGCTAGCCCTGGAAGAACAACAGATGATAGCGGCGCGATGGTGACTGGCACCCTAAAATACATAGATAGTTCAGTGGGATAAAAGCACCATCTTTGTACATATGATGCGACTTATTAAATCAGTGGTTCTCAAACTATTGTACTGGTGACACCTTTCACATAGCAAGCCTCTGAGTGCGACCCCCCCTTATAAATTAAAAACACTTGTTTATATATTTAACACCATTATAAATGCTGGGGGTGGAGGCTGACAGTTTGTGACCCCCCCCATGTCAGAATCTCTTGGCTCTATGAGGGGTCCCGACCCCCAGTTTGAGAGCCCCTGTATTAAATGAATTTGGTAGTCTCAACTCAGTCCTTAGGGGATGATGATAGATGATTAAGCAATTTTTTTTTTTTAAATCAGGACTAGCACAACACTGGGATAGCAAAGATTTTTCTGAATAGGATTCAGGTGCATAGGAAACTTTGCAAAAACACTTTGCTATCCTATATCTGCATATAACCAACACAACTTCTATATCATTGCCAAGAGTACAAGGATGAACCCGATTATTCTCAGAAGAGATGACAAAGTAGCATGATAAAAACTTGAAATCAAGAATTGATGTGATGAATGATAAACTAAACTATCAGTTCTCTATTATAATATGTCCAGTTTGAGTAAAACTAAATGTCTTTGCCCCCGTTTCAGCTTGCATTACCTTTGAAAAACACAGGCAGCAAAAGGAGTAGAAAAAATTCTCCTTCATAAATCATCTTTAAACCTTTTTAAAATGTTCTTGATTTTATTCATTCTACCAGTTTTAAATTTCAGAGATTTGGTCTCCCCTGTTTATTCATTGCTAAGCTTCACAGCAGAGAATTTGAGTATGGAACTGCACCGCACTCTCTAAACTGTTACATTCCTCTTAATTTGTGATTATACTAAAGCAAATTCCACCAGCATTTTACTTCAAAATGCACTATGGACTGTGTGTGTGTAAGTGTGAGTGAAGCAAATTCTGTCAGGTGGCAATAAACAAACGGCAACACATATTAGCCAATAATTAGAAATTAAATTATTTTACAGTGTGCTGCACTACGATTCAATTTATATTGCCTTTCACCTTTCTGGTTTCAAGTAGAGTGCAAGGTTCTTACAACAACTTGACGGCTGCTGTCAAAAAGCCAGAATAAATATGACAGAGTTGGGTTTTTTCTTTTGTAAAACTAACATTAAACCTTTAAAAATTCAACTTTAACTACTTGTTCTTTATTTTAAAAAGACATATTGTTGGCCACTCAAAATAAGACTACCTTGCAATCAGTGTCACTTATTGCTTAAAACATCTTTCCATTATTTCCCAGGGAGGAAACTAATCTTCCTAATCGCTGTGAAAAGACTAAAACAGTGCTCTAAAAAGGTAGAATTCTCCTGTGATTTGCGAAGGATTATTGTTTGTGTTCCACTATAAATCTGGAGTCCATGGAGCCACACAGTGATGATTTTCCTTTAATCCTGGGACCAATGTTTTAAAAAAAATAAAAATAAAACCACCTTGGCTTTTGCCAGCATTATCAGAATACTGAAGAGAGGCACAAATATATATTAAAAGTTTCTGCTAATATTGACAGTGAGCAGTAAGATGGGGCCACATATCAACTACTTAGTATTTTATAGTAACTATTTTTTCTCCCTTTTGATGTTCAGCATTTTATTTTGTGCAGTATGTCATGGGCAAAGATTACTACTCAGTTGTTAAAGCTGGTGAGCCAGCCCCTCCAGCTGTTACTTGCCCATTGATCTATTTGCTTTTCAAAGCTTATCCCCTCCACTTCTGCCAAAGCAATTTTACTGCAGGGTCTCGTTGAATCCAGGATCAAACAATGATGACTGCAACCAATTCCTTAGTGGTAGAAGGTCTTTGACCTTCTATATAACTATGTTTCTTGTTTCCTCAGCTCAGTACTCCATAGGCATGTGCCTCTAAACCCATTCTCAGCCAAATTTAAGCTTGCAATGAGAGCTGGGAAAGTGAATATATCCCAGGAAAGGGCAGGTTTTGCAGTAACACACTTCAAAAGAGAGCCTCATAAACTAACTACATCACAGAGACAACGTGTGTGTTTCACACACACAGTATACAAAACATACATACACAATATAAAGCAGAGTAAAAACTATTACACTAAAACATTATTTCCAAACATACATTAACCACAGAACTACCACTCACCTAGGTGTCCAAATTTTAAACATGTCTATGGAAGTTCATTCATGAACCAAGCTATAAAATGTACTGTAGGCAGAATGTTTAAATTGAGCTGTAAGAAAGCTAGGCAGATATAACAGCAAAGTACAGTATTCCATTCAGCTGTAAAACATTAACAACAAGAAAAAGAAATTATACAAACTGTCATCTCTCTTTGGCTTCCCGCAAACCGTTTGATCATATCTCTGGCACATCCCTGACTTCCTGGCTTGGCTTTACGGTTTAACTGCTGGAGGTTCCCCTGGCCTTTTAATATTATGTAGATATAGGTTAAATATCTTGCATGTTCCAACTAGACCTATTTATCCTGAAATAGAGGGCACATAAATGAGAAAATGAAGTGAATTAAATGTCAGTTCAAATTCCCAGAAGAAATCAGGCAGAAAGTTGACCTTTCGTGTGCTGAATGAAAGGTAGAAGTGCTTCCCCTCTGCAATCTTTAAACAAGATTTTTAACAACATTACCGCTCTGTTCTACACACATCTATGCTGCAGGGTTAAAGGCACGCCAAGGAGCAAAGCCTCAGATCGTTAACATTTTGTTCGTGCAAAACGACAGGGATGGGGGGACGGCTGGAGCGTGGAGACGACGGAGCTACTAACACGCTGAAAATCAAAATCCGTAAGCAACACCCTCCACGCGTGCCGGCCCCAGACGGGACTCTCCAATCAGCGGAACTCCGCCGCCGGAGGGGAAAGAGTTAATCCTGCCACTGGCCACAACTACAAGCACCTGCAGCCGGAACAGGAGGAAACAGCTGGGAGGGAGGGAGGCTGTCGCCTGCGGGCTCCCCCCCGTGCAAAATCCCTGCCCAAGTTTCATTCACCTTCCCGGAGCTCGGCTCGGCTCGGCTCGGCTCCCCCCCAGCGCGGCCGCAAGTGCAAGATCTGAAGCCAAGGCAGGGGAAGAGCTGCGCTCAACTCACCCTTTGAGTTGTTCCCTCATCGCTCGAGGACTCGGCGAGGGGGCGCGGAGCGGAGTCCGAGGCTCAGCCGGGCTAAGGCGCGCGAAGGCAGCACAGCGGCGGGGAATAGCACTGCGGTGGAACGAGCATTGCCGGGCTAAGGGCAGCGGGGGGAGGGGAGGGGAGGCCGCAGGCTAGACAGGGTGGAGCTTCCAGCCTCTGCTCCTCCCTCCACCTAGTGAACCTGCGATTGCGAAGTAAAGGACTCAAAGAAAGGGAACAGTTTGGGATGAAAGAGGAGGGCATTATTTAAGGTGGAGCTAAGGAATGTGACCTGGGGTGTGCAGCGTGAGTCCCTGGTGCCAAAACTATCTGAAGTAGATAGTTTCTTCAGTTTAAAGAACTGATCTCGGTACAAATTGATCTAATATCATTAGTTATTTCTTTTACAGTTCAAGATTTCGGCGCTGGTGGTGAAAGTTACGAAGAATCCAAACTCTTAGACCCTGCACGTGAAAAGAAGCTGAGTCCTGACACAGGAAGCGAAAAAGTTCTCCGAATTTTAATTGCCTGTCATTGTCTTTAAAACACCTAGTTATGTTTTAACTAGGCTTTTATACCCTCTTGTTTTTAAGGGGACAAGGCACAGGAAATTGAAGAGCTATAAAAGCTTCAGGCATCTACGTCTTTTTAAGACAGAGGCTTTGTTGGCATTAAAGGAAAAAACAATCCCAAATCCAAACCACCGTGAGACTGTTGGGTTTTTTTAAGTGATATCACACCTCTGGGTTTTGATTAAAGGAAAATAGCAGAGTCATAGTTTTAAAAATATTTAAATGTATACAGATGCAGCTAAGCACCTACTACATACCTTTGAATATTGGGCCAGAGTCCCTGGAGATCATCACCGTAGTAGAAACGGGATGGTTAAAGTATAGCAGGGAGTCTAATTCAGCCCACTGCCAATTTAACCTTTGAATCAGAGCATAAGTTCATGAACTGCTGCTCTACCCCTTGGCTTGAAGTGGTTTCCATTATATACAGGATTTACAGTTTGGTTCAATGGCTCTCAGCACCGCCACTGTAAAAATTATTCCAACAATATGGATTAGAGGTTCACAATGAAATGCTCAAACTTAATTAACTGGAGGCCACTGTAATCTGCTCCCTTTTTTTGCTTTGGCAAATAAGGTGCATCTCACAAGCACCTGGAAGGTTCCCTGTTGTGCAAAATTTGGATACCCCTGCTTTCACTAGGGAAAGTATATTAAGTATTTTATCATATCTGCAATTACATTATAAAGTACGTGAACATAACATACTAAAAAGAAAAGGAGTACTTGTGGCACCTTAGAGACTAACAAATTTATTTAGTCTCTAAGGTGCCACAAGTACTCCTTTTCTTTTTGCGAATACAGACTAACACGGCTGCTACTCTGAAACATAACATATTAAAGTATATGTAGTACTTTATCACTGATTCATAACTACTGCCAAGTGGATAAACCAGCTTCAAAGATTATAATAAAGACATAAAGATCAAGTACTTAGGAAATCATCTCTGGCAGCTTACTTGGGAATACCTATAATACCTGTGGGGAAGGCAGAGATCTGTTGTCATTCTCTTCTATGCCTCCTTTTTCACATCTATATTTAAATTATCATCTCAAGCTTGAAGTCAGATGTTTCCTCTGAACTTTATGAAGTGCTTAAAAGTCTTTACATTCTCCAGCCCTGCTTAAGATGCAACACCTTGGAACATTAAGGGATTTAAAAAAAAAAAATTGGCTCTTTAACATTTGGAAGATAATGGTATGTAAACCCCCCTCACTAAACTTTGGATCAAATTTTGAAATGGGCCTTAGCATAACACTTGTGTTGCAGGTGCCATTCCTACCATTTAGAGTTCTAATTACTTTATTGGTAGGTGCAAGCAGGTAGTTAGACCTCTAAACTCCAGCCACAATGGAACCTTTTTTTAACATGCAATCTTTTAATTTTTGTTCTTATACATGTCACAAGCATTTCAAATCATGGGAGCTGAGAGTCTCTTCTCACGCTAGTTTTACAGCGGTTTAACTCAATTGACTATTATGGAGTTATTCTTTATTTGCAGTGGTGTGGTACTGAGTGGACAATCAAGCCCTGGGATCCTCGTGATTATGTAGTTTTCTAGACCTTCAACGACTATGCACTTTTGGTGTCGTCACACAAAGGGGCTGTCTTAAGTCAGTCAAAGAGCCCCTATTTCACGTGGAGAACAGGAGGACACATATCTACAAGCAAGAAGAATTCTTCTCACACACAGCTCCACATATATTCCAGTGATGACAGCACAGATTAAATAAACACAAAATTTGGTGTTTCCAGCTGATGACTTCATTTTAAACTCATGATATTTAGTGTTTGCTTTAAGGATTCAGCTCCTGGAGTTATCTAATAAAAAAAAATGTCTAGCCCATGTGGTTTTGGAGAAACACTTGAAAATATGAACCTTAATGTCTCAAAAACCAGAGTGCTAATACAGGGTCAAAACTTATTATTTTTAAATCTCATGATGTTTAAGACATTTGGCATGATTTTTGAGCACTTACGATTAGCAATACTTCCACATTGTGTGCTTTGGTAAATAGGATGGAGAATTTAATTATCTATGCAGACATAAATTGCCACACATATCTTGATCCAAAGCCCACTGAAGTCAGTGGCCTATTCCATTGACTTTAGTGGGCTTTGGATTAGACCAAAAGGTGTATTAGATATATTAAATCAGAGGAGAATGAGGTGGAACAAAGAAATATACTAAATCAAGTATACAGCCAACAATCCCACCCTCTTCCATTTTTATGTGGGCGTTAGGGAGATCTCTTTCTCTCTCTCATATTTCAACCTATTATAAACACAATTTCTTTAAAAAAAAAAGTGAAGTTTAGTATCTTCGTTGGGATAAACTTCACACTTCATTAAATGCACAGAACAGTTGCCTGTTTAATTCAAAAGAAGTCAGAGTACCTTTAGCCTGAAGCCTACAGTTTTACATAAAAAGTAAGCAATACCTTCCTTTGTGAAGAAGTATAGTATGTGGCACTGATAGGGTTGGTACAGTCTTTCCATTTTTACAATTTAGTGGCTCTTCAGCTCTCTGGTCCACCTTAACAGCAGCTTGATACTGCCATTTATCACATTTTGTCTTCCTTTCCCATAACAGAGTGCCAAGTAATAGGAATTTTAAAAACTACTGAAATTCTGATACTTTGCACAATCTTCTTTCTCCTTCAGTTACAAATAAAGCATTGTATTCAATTAGACTCTCAGCAGGTGAAAACCCCAATTAGTGAATTCATTCTGTTGGCTTTTTTTCTACCTTACACCCACACACACAGGTTTTTTGGGTTTTTTTATAACATTAAAGGGGAATTTTGATTTGTTTCTCAATTCAGAAGCAAATTAACCTGTGATCCCCCCCCACCCCAATCAAACTATTACCTACTGACTGACAAGTGGAAAACATAAAGGTTGAAAGATTAAGGTCTATTGACTGCCGAAAAAAATCCATTTATGTGGTTTTGATTGTTTTTTGCAAATCCATAAAAGTTTTTAGCTATTCTGGTCTTCCTAAAAATTCATTTTTCTTCTCACTGAAAACTAGCAATGCCAGTACAATCCAAAACTGGTAAATGCCTGCCCCCTGCATGAAGAAATTTTTAAAAGGTTATACTCATATGGAGTAACTACTTATAAAGGATAGCTCAGTGGTTTGAGCATTGGCCTACTAAACCCAGAGTTGTGAGCTCAATCCTTGAGGGGGCCATTTAGCGATGGGGGCAAAAATTGGGGATTAGTCCTGCTTTGAGCAGGGGGTTGGACTAGATGACCTCCTGATATCCCTTCCAACCCTGATAGTCTATGATTCCTAAAAAGATTATATTTAATTTTTAGTTAAGACAATGACTACCTTTGGCCTTTTTCAAGTGAAGAATATCTGCATTTTACATTTATTTTTTAAATGTCACTTATTTGTTGAAGGAAATTCTTCTCCATGTAGTGAGTGAATGAGAGAAATATTTTTTATTTCAGTCTGAGGAGAGTTCTAATTATTTTCCCACAGTGATTTAGTTCAACAGGTTTTAAGAGTCAATTTATGCACTTAAGAATTTACACTGTGACTTCATCAGGATTGGGAAACTAATTGTTAGGAACCGGGGAATTGCCATATTGGACCAGACCTATGGGCCATTTAGTCCAGTATCTTGTTTCTGACATTTACTAGCACTAGATGTTCCCAAAGAAGGTACATGAAACCTCACAGCAGGCAGATGTGGGATAATCTGCCTCCAATAAAAATCTCATCCTACTCCCTAACAGTTAGAGATTTATTGTTCTGAATCACTTTTGAAAATTGATGATAAAAGAGTTTGTTACATGGTTGTACTGTTCAATATAAACAGGCATACATTTTTTAAAAAGGGTAATAGAATCTGCTCCTTTTGTAAGCCTGTTTCTTTTCCTGTGGCGACAGGGCCATGATTTGTACAAATAATATAGTAAAATAATAATAAATATTATAGTTATATATTATACCTAGCTCTGAAATACTGCTTTTCATCTGTAGATCTTAATGTGCTCTCTCAGGAAGAGAAGTATCACTATTCCCATTTTACAGATGGGGAAAACCTAAACACATATAGGTGATGTGACTTCCCTGAGGTCACCAGCAGGCTAGAAGATAACTCATATCTCAAGAGTCTAAATCCAGTGCTCTCTCCACTAAATTAGAAACTTAAAGGAACTTTTTTTTAGTGCTGATGGATGTAAAGATAGGACATTTTCTTATTAACTAAATAAGTCTCGTTTGCATAGTTCTAGGAAGCATGTAGTCTTGTTTGCAAGTGTGGTTCTTCCATTCCTCAATTAACTGAGTAGTGGATTAGCAAGGGCTTGCCCTGCATAAGAACACATTGTGGTGCACTCTTGTCAGGCTGGCTAATCCGTTACGCTATTTGAGCTGATTTTCTTTTAGTGTGTAAATAAATACTGAGAATCACTCTGGATGGCATCGTGGCACACTCCTGGATCATCTATGAGAGATGTGTGCCAAAGACCAATACCTGCAGGATTTAGCTGTCCTTATTTTCCTCTCTTCCCCTACAGCTCTCTTCAGCATGATCTCTTTTCTGGATAATACACTACTTTTTGCTGTTTGCTTCACTGCCAATGGAAGTACAGTAAAATATTTTTAAACGTCATTAAGGGGAATCATTTCAGTATATTGGAGTAATTTCCCTCAATAATACCTTCTTACTTTACGGAGATTAAAGCTAAAGTCCCATTAAAACATTCATAAACATATACATCAGGAGACTCTATCAGTTATTTATACGGTAGATTAGTTAGGGGAGTGGCAGAATTCCATACATAGGACCAGGTGAAAACCTGACATGTTCATAGTTGCTTCTTATATATAGGTGGACATTGGTTCATGCCACAAAACCATAGCACATCTGACAAGTGGCATACACAAGGGTCACGCTGTAATGATAAACTGAGACACTCTTGGAAGAACTGTGAGGGTTTCATTTTAACAAACACTTTTCTATATAGCTAATGAAAAGGAGCAACTGATTCCACTGAACAAAGCCAGCTATAGAGCACGCATGTGCTGGCCAAAACTTATTTTGCAATAAGAGTTACAATACATGCAACAAACTAATGTGCAAAGCAGAGAGCACTGATGCTTTTGCCATACCAAGGCCTGAGTTTCTTTTGAATGTACAACAACAATACACCCTCTAGAATTTTTCAAAAAATCCCTTGGGTCTGTATTTGCTTCCGCTGTTGTAGTAGATTAGCCTGACTAAAACTGAAATCCTAGTCGCTCTACAGGACAACATATCGCAGAGTCTTGGATGCAGCATGTGTGTGTCTGTGCCACACCACATTCCACACTGTTGAACAAGGAGGCCGGATAGGGGTTCTGTCATTTTAGAAACCTTTGATGCACACATGAATTTTGTCCTGTTGAAGTCTTGGGAAACCTGAGTTGGAAAAGGGGAAAGTGTTCTGTAACTGATGCAACAATCCTGACAATTTACACTGGCAGAGTGGTTGTTCACTCCATTTCCAGGGATGATACCTGAAACAGGAGCAGAACCTGCACTGTAGTTTTTGGAACTAATTAAATCAAATGCGTCACTGGGGTAGCACACCCAGACGCCACAGGAATAAGGGACTGCTGACATAAGCATCGATAACTCTCCTCCTAGGGTGACCAGATGTCCTGATTTTATAGGGACAGTCCCGATTTTTGGATCTTTTTCTTTTATAGGCTCCTATTACCCCCCACCCCGTCGCAATTTTTCAAATTTGTTGTCTGGTCACCCTACTCCTACCCCTTCCAGACCATGAAAGAGGACAGTTTCAAAATATGGAATAATTTCTACCTTTAGGGACAGAGATGAATGGAAACAGCAATAGTCACAACAGTGGAGAGGTCAAGGAAGTAAAATGTTGACAAAACATTGGATAAAATAAAATCATTAAAAAAATTGAAGGAAGATTATTGTGATTATTTGAAAAGCAAAACAAAAAACAAAAAACAAAACAAACTTCTAATAAGCAAAATTACATGCTAACATTTGCAATCTATGAATCAGAGGTGAAAAATAATAATTATGCCATAGTCAATTCTTGGTTTGAGGAATTTGTGTTAGCAAAATGAACGGTTATCCCTTCGTTGACTTAGATTGAGAAATAAATGGAGCCTAATAAGGATAAATTAAACAACAAAACAAGCAAGTTACACTCCTTACTTTTCTCTGCATGCCCAGTTAGAAATAAATAACTGTTTTCCCTGCTGAGAGATTAAAATGAACAGCACTTTACAATCTCTCTTGCTCACTCATTCTCTCTTTTCACTCCACAATCTCTCTTCCTATGCACACAGTTTTGTTTTGGTTTTTTTTTGGTACACAAAAGCTGACTTCCCAAATCATTAACCTCTCTACTGTCTCCTATCAGTGTATTAATCTCCTCTAAAGCTAGGAACTCTGCATCTGGCATTCCGACTTCACTCAGTGCTCAGGGAATTTGATTCTGGCTACTGATCATTATGCAGGCTTGGGAATGCATGCCACTAACAAGCAGCCCTCTGTTCAAAAGGCTTCCAAAGTTCTTAAGGAGGAAGCATTCCTTTCCTTGCTTTTATCTAATTTATTTCTGTTTTGCAATCCATAAAAAATATATTTGACCCTGTCTGTAGCATAACATTTATTTCTGAATAAAACAATACAAACAAAAAAGGGTTTTTGACAGTTACCAAAGACATTTTCCAAAAATGTCTCAGGCAAATAATATACTGAAGAGAAAATATTCTACATGAATAAAAGCCAGGTAGATTAAGATGAAACTTTGCATGCTGGGACCTAAAGATGGCAAGGCTCTACCTATGTATTAAAGATGGCAGCGTGCTGTCCTCAATAAGGCCACTGAGTGAGCAAAGTTTGGGCAATTTGGAATGAATGCACACATTTTTGTGTAACTTGTCTCTTAAAGAGTGTTGTCTTGTGCATCTTTGTAACTTTTGTCACCTTGAAGTATTGTTCTGCTCTGAAAAATGGCATCATGGAATTCAATATTTATTGCCTTTCAATGGCCCCTTTTGTATTTATATGTCTATGTATGGTCCCCATGATGATACCTGTTACAGCAGCTTGCAATTAATTGAGGAAATTATCCTTGCAACACTACTTGAGGTAGGGACAGAGGTGAAAGTAAGCCGGTATGGTCCAGTATGGCGTACCGGCAAGAGCCAGTACACAGCTGACTGTACCAGCAGGGGGAAGCTTCCCCAGGCCGACAATTTAAAAGGGCCCTGGGCTCCCGGCAGCAGCCAGAGCCCCAGGCCCTTTAAATTGCCACCGGAGGCCCATGGTAGCAGTAGCAGTAGCAGTGGCCGGGAGCCCCAGGGCTCCAGCAGCGATTTAAAGGGCCCGGGGTTCCCAGCAGCGGCTGGAGCCCCTGGCCCTGTAAATCACCACCAGATCCCTGCTGCTGGAGCCCTGGGGTAGTGGCAGCAACAGCGGCTGGGAGCCCCAAACCCTTTAAATTGCTGCCGGAGCCTCAGGGCTCCCGGCTGCCGCTACTGCTACCCTGGGGCTCCGGTGGCAATTTAAAGGGCCCAGGGCTCTGGCTGCGGTAGCAGTGGCTGGGAGCCCTGGGCCCTTTAAATCACCGCCAGAGCCCTAGGGCTCCCAGCCTCTGCCTCTACCCTGGGGCTCTGGCAGTGGGGCTCTGGCGGTGATTTAAAGGGCCACGGGCTCCGGCTCCTGCCGGGAGCCCCGGGCCCTTTTAAATTACTAGCCTGGGGAAGCTGCCCCCTGGGGTAGTGGTGGCGGCTGGGAGCCCCGGGGCTCCGGCGGTCAATCAAAGGCCCCTGGCCCTTTAAATCACCACCAGAGCCCCAGGGCTCCCGGCCACCACCGCCGCTACCATGGAGCTCTGGAGGCAATTTAAAGGGCTTGGGGCTCCAGCTGGGCTTTATATAAATATTTTGTTAAAATCCAGAAGAAAATGCTAAGAAGCAATGCTTAAATGTCTTCTCATTACTGTAGTTAGTTAACAGAATTGAATAGTCATAAATATATATTTGCAATGTTTAAGAAGTTTGGATTCAACCAAATACATCTCAAAACACAATACATCTCAATAAATTTAACTTTCAGTTAACACCATAAATCAATTCAATTCTCTAACTTTCCACTGAAGGTCAAGTTGCACCTCACTAGATGTGCAAAGCAAGGCAAGGTGAAGATCTTCTTTCACATCTCTTGGTCAACTTAGCACTGTAAAAACTAGAGATGAAAATTGGAGCATGCCCCATTCATACATATCAAAGTAGGACCCTTAGTATATAAGACCTTGATGTAAGTGGATGACATTTTAATGACTACTAGAAATCTACCAGAATCTATCCTTAAATTTCTAGAACTGTCAACACCATTGGTGGCTTTGCAGACTATAAAATCTGCTAAGGATCAAAACATATGTTCCTTTCCACACTGAACACTTCCTTTTAAATAATCAAACAGACCAAAAGCTTCTTCTTGACCTTTAAAAACTCTCTTCTGTGAATGCCAGTTCAATCTTAAAATAAACTACACAGATCTAAAATCCTATGGATCCATAAAGGTGTTCTTTATGGGCCACATCAACATTCTCACCTCCCCTATTTCTGTTGTTCCCCTGGAGCACATCACTGGACATTTCAGCTCAGTTTTTCTTTTCACCCCATAAACCAGATCTTCAACAGCTTTATCTAACTTGGTAAACAGTGAAGTCTTCAACAGAAAATACGTATGCCAGGGCTAAACAGAGGTCTGAATGTAGCAGCTATTAATCTTTATCATCTTTTTTACCATGCGACACTATGCCAGATGGTATACAAATGTTCAGAGTAATTATCCCTCTATTTATCAATCACAAGAAATATCATTACTCCATATTGCTGTCTTTCTAAGTTACCTACTCCTCAAAAGAAAAAAAAAGATGTTTATTTCACAGCACCCCCACTTTGGGATAACAGTCTTTTACACTGGCAAACTTACCCTAACAAACATTGGGAATCTCATGACATCTATTGTGTAGGAGAAATGCCCACAGCAAATAAACTGAGCTTTCCCAAAGTGAAAAAAGAAATATCAATTAGACTTGTACCTCCCATTTTAGTAAATATTACAGCAATTCCTATCCTCAATCTTAAAATACAAAGAAATCCACTTGTCACATTTAGAAGATATGGGGCCAGATAATCAACTGGTTAAAATCATTATGTTTCCACTGGTGTCAATGGTGCTACTCCCATTTAGACCAGATAAGGATCTGATTCATCTTTGGAACCAAATTTCATTTTGCAGGCAGTTACCACAAATTCATTCAATATCATTATACTAATCTGCATCAGTCCAAAGGAAATGCAGGGAAGACACTAAGCTTACCTGGCCCAATAAAATCTGGGTTCAAACACGCCGCATATGATTATCTTTCTATTGTATTAATGAAACTTATTTTTGCTTTATGTGCATCGCATTCTTTGTCAGTCTGATACTGTATCTCAAGACTGTATTTTTTGTTTACAATAGTTTTATTACTGCACTTGTACCTATTTTCTTTCCCTAAAAATATGTAATCATTATTTTGCAAATTACAGTCCCTGCACCCAAGAATATAAAATGTAAGACAATTTCTACTTGTTCTAATTCTTTTTAAAGTTATGTATTGGAGAAATTAATTTATTAAGGACAAAGTATTTTGCAAAGCTTTCCTTAATTGGGACATGACTGCAGTTACGATACTTTTGCCTGAGTAGACTGAACAGGGGATAAAGGACTGGACCCTGAATAGTCAATAGTCTAGCAATCAATATATTTATATATCTTAATCAAAACTCTTCAGAGAATTTATTTTTAGTAGTTTCTCAAAACTAATTAATTATGCAGTCGTATTAGAACATTGACAATTTAGGAGCTGGGAGAAGTGAAATATATTTCTTGTTTGTGGAGCTTGCTACCTTGATTGATAATCTTCCAGTATCCAGAACTGAATATGATAGTGTTTTAGATTCTATGCCATATTATTCTTCTGACAATTTGTTTAGTAAACATTACTTTTAAATGTAGTTAACATTTATTCTAAAACAGTTTAAGAGAACCAAATACAATAAAAATGATCATTTGGTGATGATGGTGCACTCGGCTGTGTCACAGATGGAGAAAGTAATTGTGTTTGATAGCTATTTCCATGTTAATGTTGTATGTTAAAGTATTAAAAAATGTGCCAGTAATTTGGAGAAAACAAATAAGGCCAATTTGACTAAATCTATATGGATGCTATTTAATACCATAATATAGTTTACAGAATGGCTAAAGGAGTTCTGCTTTCCAAACTGACTTTTGTAGTGGCTGTTTATCTGTCACAGAAGAAAGTCAGTGGTTTTGCACCAGGGCAAAAACGAACAAACGAAAACAAAAACCTCAAACCTCCCCCGCAAATCACCTCTTTATAAGGGCTTTTTTGTTCAATTATATATGATCAAGTTAAAGAAACTAAAAATGAGTACGTTACCTCTCCCACCTTGTCTCTCTAATATCCTGTGACCAACATGGCTACAACAACACTGCATATTGACATCAATGGCATTTAAGCATGTGTTTAAGTGTTTTGCTGAGTTGGGACTTAATCTCCGTGCACCGTGCCCAGCAACCCTTGGCCTTTCTGGCAAGCCTATCAAGAGAAGTAGCAATTGATGACAATTGTGATTTTTTTTCTGAGATGTGGACACCTGTCCAGTAAGGGGCTGGATTGAGATCACGTATTCATATTACATAGCCAATAAAGAGCATTTGGATCATAATTTTTTTTTGGCCACTACTACCCTGGTCTGGCTGTGAAACAATCACCTTGGATTGAAAGCTCTGCATCAAGCTCCTCATCTATCCAGTTCAGCAAGAAAAATACATTTAAACCAATCTTTCCCCTACAAACTCCTTTCTCATATAGGTGATTGGGCCTGATTCTCCTTTCGATTACACCAGGGTGAAATAAGGCTAACTTCACTGAAGTCAATGGAATTTCACTAGAAATTGAGAGTAGTGCAGTGTAAAACACATGAGAGTAGAATCAGAATTTAAAGAGCCCTTAATCATCTTTTTATTGGCAAAAGAAGTTCTTGACCTTTTATTGTTTTAAGCACACTGAAGCATCAGAAATCAGTGTTCAATAATCAATCACCCTGTCCCAAAGTAATGACTCTGGCTCCTTATGCTCCACAAAGAAAAAGTTTAGACACATTTAAAAATTACGGTGGCTCTTGCAAGGATGGGAAGGGAGAAAAGTTGGGGTAAACAGCATAATAAACACCAGCCAACTGTCTACTGGTAGGTGTGCTGAAATAAATAAATGATCAAAAATAATCCAATTAAAAACAAAACAAAACAGGAAGATCAGGATCAGTGTTTGAAAAACAAATCAATCTCAGCAAAACAAGCAATATGAAAGCAGCCAGGTGATTAAAATGCAGAAACTTATTTATTATACATTAGTTAGATCAAAGCTTCTCAGTAATAACAAGACATTGATCTGAGGTTGCCACCTGTCCGGTTTCACTTGCAGCTGGAATCTACCAGGTGAAGCCATGTAAACGGTTGTCAATGGAAATTCCACTTGTGAGAAGTTTTTGTTAAAATGTGAAACTTTTCTCTTGTGTTTCACATATCATTCACCAATGCAACTACCACTGTCTCAGCACAAATTAGACTGGATCCCTGAGGTGGGTTTCCAAAAGAGAAGATTAAAGGTAAATCCCACTTGCTGAAGATACTATGACAATGTGGGTAGTATAAGAACCTGAAGAGAAAAGAATAGCAGGCACTTTAGAATAGTATATTTTGGGGCTTTGCTTTTGGGATCAAACACATTTAGGTTTGCAATAGGCAGAGCTAAGGGCGGGGGGGGGGGGCTGAGGGGGGGCGACATACAGATGATAATGCCCATACATACATGCCCAGGGAGAGTGTGTCCAAGGGACCGAAAAAATCCATTGCTTGGTTTTATAATTGGGGCAGAGGTTTATGTTCAGGAAAACAGTAGGGGACATGGCTATATATCTAATGTCTTCCATTAGCAGATTTTCCAAAAAGAGAAAAAAAATATGTATATATAAAAATGTGTGTTTTGGTGATGATCTAGTAAAAGGAAAACTGAAGGGAGAAAGAGAAATTTATATACTGCAACTAAGCAAGCCTCTTAGATTAGATTGTCTCTCAGTCTTTCTGAACTAATGAACCTGCTGTCATCTCACGATACAGACTTGGACATGATAGTGTCAGTGCAACAGTGAGAGGCTCTGAAGGCTTGTATATACAAACTGAGTTTGCGGCAAGCTAGTGTGCAAATCTACTTCACACTAACAAGCTTGCCAGTTAGCTTTCCACACTGTTACTTGTCTGTGGCAGTCAGTGAGCAGGTCTGGCCACAGCTCCCCACACTAGTCTCTACATTGTGGGTCTTTAGCATGTACCTGGCTCCCCATTCTTCATTTTCTCACTTGTCCTAGCATTGTGTGCCTCAGACGTGCACTGCCTGTGTCAGCTCCCCAGCACACAAACTTGATGCACACTAATTGTCCGTGTGGACCGTGCTGCCTATGCTAAAAGTTCTGTAGTGAAATTTGATCGACCCTGCTTCAAAACGGGAGTGAACTAAAGCCCACTAAGGAACTTTTAGTGCATAGCGACAGGCTAGCGCAAGGTAGATTTACACCCCAGCGTGCTGTGAACTAATTGTTCATTCACACAGGCCCTAAGGCTCCCATGACTTTAAATGAATAGTTGAAGGAGACACACTCATACGCAAGCTGTGAGAGGAAAAAGGAGAATTAGTTGAGGTGCTCCAAAGTGATCTCTTCTATATTAGAAAAAAGAGGGGAAAAAAAGGTTAATTTGGTTTAATATTGCCTTATTCGAGAAAGATGTAAAAGCTGCCTAGTATTGGAGAGTGTGGACACCGAAGAGGGAGGGGAATTTTTTGGAAGTGTGTACATGTGTTCATATGAAATTGAGCAAAATGTATTTAGAATTACACTGTGGAATTATCTCCCAGGGGAGTGGCGGGAGTCCCACCATTTGAATAATTTAAAACCAGATTGAGCAGAGTACAAGAGTATAACATGTAGCACACCCTGCAATGGCTGGGTAAAGGATATGGTCTGAGAGAGATTTTCCTCTGCTTATTTCTGGAATGGTGAACAAATCTACAAAAGCAAAGCTATACAAAGGGTTTTGCACTTGGCTTGCTCTAGTGACTACAAACAGAGACTCATGTTTTGCCAACAGCAAATGCTTACTCAACATGCTTTTGGCACTAATGTGAAAAACCATGGTAGAAAAGAGAAGACAGTGAGTGCCAGACTCTCATCTCATTTACACTGCTGTAAATCAGGAGCAACTTCACTGAAGTCAATGAGGGTAGATTCCTTGGACCAGTCAAGCAGCTTATGGCACAAGAACTACCACCTTCTACTCTCCTGACCCTGGAATTCACTGGGACTGAACTGGTCCTGGTGTAACTTAGAGCAGCCCAAGGACTGCTCCACCAGCTTGAGATTATTGGAATATACTCCACTCTGGCCATTTACACTGCTACAATCCACAAAAAGACCTGGCGCGGGGGCATGCATAGAGAATGGAGTGAGTCACATACAGCCAGATTTACATCAGGGGACTCTCTTGCTGCCCTGATCCCTTTTGTGTCACTGCAGTTAAATTTGTGTAAAACCATTAAGAAAGGAGAATCAGGCTCTCAGGCTTCGACACGAGATGAAACACCACCCATATTACCCTTGCTTCCATATGGAATCTGGTGTTGGTGTACCAGGACACATACTGTGTGTTGCTTAATAAAAACTTAGACAGAAACCTCAGCAGTGGTAATATAGTTGTGAAGCATTTCAAATTGTTTTGCCTGGGCCACCCTGATAATAAAAAAAGGAAATTAAGTTTGAGATAGTAACTTCAGTTAACAGGCAGTAATTTAAAAAATAAAGCTGAATGCAATTATGGTAAGAAAAACAACGTCTTGGTGTTTCACATCTATCTCTCCATCCAAAACTTATGTCAAATAGCTCAGTTCTGATGTCAAAATCATTTTTTTAACTACTAGTGTCACAAGTGCAACTCAGTTTTTGAAAACTGTGCTGAGCTTTTTCAGTTTCATAAATCATCACCAATAAAAAAATTAAAGTTTTTGGGATCAGAATTTTGTCTGTAATTTTGATGATGATGCCTGAAGCAGACTAAACTACAGGAATACAACTTGCTCTTTTGCAACTACTTCCTACTGACCAATGGTCTTAGTGGTAGGAACCTGTTTTTGTAGGTATTAGTTGGAAGGCATCAGGTATGGACAGCATGAACCATACTGTAACAGATACATCAATTCCCTGCAATATCTTTGGGAGATCTTATTGAATTAAGTTTAAATAGCTTTGAAGTCCATTGTAATATAAATATAAAGTTTATGTATTAGTATGGATATGTAACTTCTCTAGTGGGGAGACATGGCCTGCGTAAACCCTGGGAACCGCAATGAGCTTTAAAGGACTATTTTAAACAACGTGCCAGAAAAGAAGGAGCTTTGGGGATGAACATTAAGTGGGTTTCCTAAGAAATACTTGTGGGGAGGGGAATGCAAATTCCCACCCCCAGACCCAACCTTCTGAAGCTATACTCTGAGGAGAGAACCTATTTTCTGCTGATTACCTGTTTCTGGAATCCAAAGATCAAAGGCCCCAGCTGTATAAAGAAGAGACTCTGAGACTCTTGGGCATGCTTGTTCTGCACTAATAGCTGTTGTGAACTTGTAACTGCAAAAAAACCTTTTGTGGGGTTTGAAGGACAGATCACCTGCCAGAGCCCTTGTTGGATTTGAGGGGTGATCTCCAGTAATCTCATTAGCATGGGTGTATGTTCTTTTATTGTTTCAATGTTTTAGCTGTAGTGCTTTTACCTTAAGAATAAAGATGCTTGCTTAGAAGGAGCTACATGGTAACTTATAACGGTGTGAAATTACACATTTATAGCCTCTGAGGAGAAATCAAAGTGCAGATGCTGGCTGTTTTCACCATCTGGCTTGCTGGGGAACTCTCAGGGTGGGCAGGAAACTGTGCAGTCTCGAAGATGTCTGATCAGGAAGAGAGAGATGCAGGTCTTGGCCCGAGAGAGATGTAAGTCAGCGATACTTCAGAAATGGAAATGCCCCTTTTTAAATTTGATAACTTTAAGTCTCAGCACTGAAAAGAACTATGAAAGATATTCAGATTTAGGGTGAGGCTTAATTTTATAGGACAGTAAGCATTAAACTGTTTAATTTTCATGAGCACTGAATTATGGCTTCAGTGAAAGTTATTCTGTTATTAAGACACTTCATTGCACGAATGAAAATATCTGGGCAGATCAACTGAGAAAATGCTGCAAAATATCATGTTTCAGCAAGGGACAAGGGAATATGAAGGGGAAGAAAAGAACAGTTTTAGATGTTTAGAAAACACCTGACAAGGAATAAAAAGGGAAACAAGTCAACTGAGCTGATAAATTAACTTGACCTAACAAAAAGGTGCTTGTGTAAAAGAAGAAAAATAAATGGCTGAACAAATGTAGCATATAAAGAAGTTTCAGAACCTCAATCAATAGCCACACCATCCTCTCCTGCTTCATAACACGCCAGGTGCTGAATCAAAAATGCCCTTACAGCTGCTCCACTTTGGGCAGCATTCTTGAGGACACAGTAGCAATTTTCCCTAAGTTACCTATCCAACAATATCATTTCTCATATTCTTCCAACTATACAAGTTTGGTGGCTGGAAAAAAATAATTAGCATGAGTGGTAGAGCAAGTACTCACAAGACAATCTTTGCATTAAAATGTGGTCCAGACTACGAAAATGTTTAAGAACCCCTGGTTTAATGTATTTTACACCCCTCCCCTTTGAAAAACAAGCAGTTTTTAGTAGTTAAAGTATCTCTTATGCAAAACTTTGCGAAGTAGGATATTGTTGGAAGGTAACAGGTGACTGTTCCTGTGGAAAACTAAAGCAGAGACTGAGAAAATAGGATTGAAAAAACATTGTTCTCTTTGTTATTACTTCTGATCAGACACACATATTACATTAGAATAGCAATTTTGTCTAATTTCCCTCCCGAAAAATGACTTGCCATCTGTGGGCCAAACTGTGCTCCTGCTGTAGTGGCTGAGTGCATTTTGCTTGAACAAGGCAGGTGCAGGCAAAATACCTGAGGGAGCACTGAGGGGATATGCTCTTTATTATGTAGTACTCTTTCTGAAGGTGCGGAATGTGCTCCCCCAGGTACCAAATGCTAGCAGGGAAGCAAGGCCTGCCCCCAGCCCAGTGAAATACAGTAGGGGAAATCCTGCCTGCCTTATCTCCCTTTCCTACTCATGCAAGACAAGCCAGGACTGAATGCTATGTCTCACTAGCTTTTAATTTATGTGCTTGTTTTGCTATTTGTCAGAAAAATGGAATTTAAACATCTTATTTTAAAAAGCCCAAACTGAGCTTGGTATACACGCACAATAGACCCCACTTGATGGGATACAAGGATCCTTCTGCTTGATCAGGTACAATTTCTTAAGACTCAACAGAATCTTTTACTGAGTATGGATTCTCCGGCACCCAGTGAGAGATTTCTTACAAAACCATATTGGTGAGCAGCAGGCTGGCAATGAATAAATGCTGCTCAGGAGGTTAGACATGCACAGCTGTAGAGATCATGAAATGTAGCTTGTGTACTCCCACCATAAATCTCAGAAACCCTGCAACAACCACATATATTTATTTTACCAGAAATGCATGTTTTGTTGGCTTCTCCACTTACAAATTAATATATATATATACATATATATATTTGGAAACAAAAGCACAACAAGGCATTTCCTGTTGCCCTGAATGCTAATGATGGGAGACTGTTGCTATGGTGATGCTAATTTTAACGCTGTTGCCTGTGGACTTCATATGAACTGCCCATTTTAACTTCTGCAAATGTCATTTATGAAATGAAAACCCATTAATGACTGGCGAGGGCACAATGTTCCACTTTAATTAGAATAATAAGGAATGCTGATGCACAAAGTACAGGTTTGTGAATTGCTTCAGAGCCCACACTGTCAAAATTAATTACCATTGATGAGGATTTTGTTCTAATATTTTTTGGAAGGAAGCTTTAGAATAGCACAGTGGTAGCTTGGCTTGGAAATGAAAGAATTCCCTCCTTTTTAATATCAAGGTAGAACAGAATGATTTCCAGCACAGATAATATAAGAATGCTGTGAAACACATGACAGAAGGTTAAAGTTATGAGTGAGCCGCTGCTAACACAGAACTTTGGTACATTTACCATTCAGCAATGGTAAAATGTAAGTTCAGATGTTGCCAAGAAAAATAAAAGCCCTTTAAAGGAGGAACTCCTCTGAAAAGCAGATATTTAGAGTTTGACAAATAGTACTTGTGTTCTTTGTAGCACTCTGCTGGCAAACTGCTGGGAACTAATGAATGGATGGCTGCTGGGATGCAATTCTGATTTTGGTTGGTGGGAATGTTACTTGACTTGTTAATTATCTACAAGGACCAGGGCTGAGTAGATGAAGTGCAAAACAGCAGCAGTATGATAAGGTGAAAAAAATATTTTCCTGCATCATGCTATGACAAAGGCTGAGCACCCATGGTGAGTAAAAAATCTTCACCTACCCGTTTACTTTTGAGGGAATTTCTAATAATACACACGATGTGCTACGTAGATATAGTATTTCAGTATTGCATGTAATAAAGAAAAATAGTTTACTAAAATGGAAGGCATCATTGGCAGCTACTGGAAGTATACTGTATCACAGTAATTATTATTCAATTATTTCAGCTGTTATAGTGCCTAGAGAGCCTGCTGTCACGGAGTCCCCGGGCAATGATCTGGAACTGCTCCCTACGAAGCCAGTCAGGACTCTGGTGAAGTCTCCTCTCTGTGAACAGACTGTCTCCAGGGCAAACGGCTCACACGGCTTCCACCTTCCTGGGTCTGAGTATTTTTTTAATAGATTGCAAGATTTTTTTCCTTCCTATAATTCCTTCTCTCCTGTCTCATGCAAAATCCAGGCCTTACAGACCTAAGATAGAAGAATTCACTAAAAAGAAGCGCTTTCTTTGGGTCCCATTCATGCTAATCTCTGAAGACCTTGTTTGCCCTGAGGGGATGGGGGCACTTGCCCACTAGTCCATCAGGGACTAGTTAAAGATTTTCAAAATAGCAAGGAAGGGAGGTGCTCAAGACAAGTCATGAGCCAACCCCACACTGTCCTCTGAGAAGGGGCAGATTCATCGGTAGACTCTGACTGCTTTGCTCTGCTTTCTAAGATGGATGTTTACAGCTGCTTTGTGGTGCCAGAGCACTGGGCGAATATTGGTAGATCTGGCCCAAGATTCTTTCTTTGGTAATTTCATTTACCACATGCCTTTCTTGAGGCTGGGCAGTGGGAATGGAAAGTAGGTCACTTGTGTGTGTAAGTATGTAGAAAACATGTAGGATTTTTTGTTTGGTCAGCCATGCACATTTTCCGTGTGTATGTTAGATCTGCTTTATTGTAGCATTGAAGTTTGTGCAGCAGGGTTCATAAGGTTGTATTGCTCCAGCACAAGTTAAAGTGTGTGCACGTTAGGCTAAATGGTCATTGTGGTCCTCAGGTTCCCAGTGCTGCTAATTGTTAGCTCAAAGGACAAAAAAAAAGATGGCTTTGGCTGAGAACGGGTGAGTCTGCAAAGACCAATCGTGACAGTGATTCTTTTTATGTTAATGATGTATTTACATACAAGTCCCCTCCCTCTTATGCCTTAGCGCTACCATATCTATTCATCATTGGAGATTTTTAAGAGCAGGTTTGGCAAACACCTGTCTGGATGGTTTAGATAATACTTAGTCCTGCCATGAGTGCAGAGGACTGGCCTAGATGATCTCTCAAGGTCCCTTCCAGTCCTATGATTCTACTACTAGGCAGGAGTAACTTGATGGTCACTGAGCAGTGCACTCATTAATGCAAGATTGGTGGCTCTGTGAGCTTTCCCCCTTCCCCCCCCCCCCCCCCCCCGCACATCTCAATGAAGCTTTAACAATGAAACCTAATGTTAACAATTTAAATGTCAACATTCACTATTTCACTGACGATCCTTTTAGTAAAAAAGCAAGCTAATGTGCTTATCCATCATTGTTGCATGTAGTGACAACTGTTGGGGTAGGGAGCAACGAGGCAGCTCGTTGCTGTCAACCCCTGCGGGAGTTGGGAACGAAGAATTCAGATTCCTCCACATCCTACCACATATAAAGCCATCTCAAAAGATGGAGAAATAGAGGACATGTATTCTCCCCCTCCCTGTAACAAAAAAGTCAGCTGCTTTCTGGGTACTGAAAACAAACCAATTACCTGTTCTATCCTGAACAATAAAAGCCCAACTATCCCCTGCCTGCTTGTCAAAACTTTCAGCTTCCCCTGTATTAATTTCTGCAATAGTTATATATTTCCCACACAAAATTCTGCAGTGCAATGAAATCTATAAATCTAGAGACAGCTAAATATAAACTTAATTAAATACTGTGATCAATATGGAGCTGCCCTGTAATAATTTATTAATACCGGTTATTGGGCTGGTGTTTGATAACTGGATATTGGCCTGGTTATTGGGATGGTGTATAATGAATGAATATTGTTGGTCTGTCAGGCAGTTAGGAGAAGCATGGCTCCAGATAAGCACTTTTCAACAAACATTTAAGAGCTTTTAAGGGAAAATGCTAGAACTGTTAGTTTTGATGATTCTGGCTCTGGTCTCCTGCCAGCCTATGAAACTGGCTTGATTAGTGATTGCCAAGGCCCATGAGCACAAAGACTATACCAGAGTTTAAAGGGGAATATTCTTTTATGGGGGAACCAGACTGAAATCTAGGACTCCAAGTAAGACAGACACGTCTAGACTGTTATTTTAAAATCCTTTTTTTCTATTGCTTGTTTCCTACTGCTAAATAAACAATACATTTGGTTTGAACATTGTGTAAAGAGTTGTCACTTTGGATGGGCTATCACCAGCAGGAGAGTGCATTTGTGTGGGGGGGGGGTGGAGGGTGAGAAAACCTGGATTTGTGCTGGAAATGGCCCACCTGATGATCACTTTAGATAAGCTATTACCAGCAGGACAGTGGGGTGGGAGGAGGTATTGTTTCATATTCTCTGTGTATATATAAAGTCTGCTGCAGTTTCCACGATATGCATCTGATGAAGTGAGCTGTAGCTCACGAAAGCTTATGCTCTAATAAATTGGTTAGTCTCTAAGGTGCCACAAGTCCTCCTTTTCTTTTTGCGAATACAGACTAACACGGCTGTTACTCTGAAACCTGACTTATTACTGTGTACCTCTAGTCACAGATGCCTGAAGGGAAGAACTGAGGGTGACTGAATTCAGTGGAACTTGCAGGGCAAGAATAGTGGATACAAAGGGTGCTGTAACCCAGGGCCCAGTCGCAGAGTGGGAGAATTGTGCGATTCCATCCTGGGATAGTTAATGGCACGAGGCCTTATTTCTCCAGGGATTGACTGTACTGAAAGTAGTAGAAAGATCTAGAAGAATGAGAACAGAGGAGAGACTCTTAGACTGCCCGAAATTGTTAGTGACCTGAGTAAGGACTGTTTAAGTAGAGTGGAGGGGACAGAAGCCAGAAAACATTTAGTAGAGATACAAATAGATGATGAATTCCAGAGACTTGTAGACAAAAAGGAGCAGGGCAAGAGGCTCAGTAGTTTGATAGACAAGTGCAATTAGGGGTGGTTTTTTTGTTTGTTTTTGTTTTTTTCAAGCGTAGGTTTGAGGGCTGAAGAAAAGGAGTCCGATGAGTGAAGGATAAGCTCCTACAAAAGAATGATGTCCTGAGAGGCCTTTCACATAATTGCGTATCTTTACAGAAAAATGAGCAAAATTAGCAAGTGTACTTGGTTCTCTCTTTTTTCATGAGACTTGGTGTTACATGTACCACTTTTCAACATTCTTGTTTTGAAGCATCTTGTCTACAAATGCTCAAGGAAACTGTTACAATCCCAAATGAAACCTGTTTCAAAAAAATGAGCTCTAGTTGCAAACAAACAATGCTTTAAAACTTTTTTTTGACTATGTCAAATCTTTCGTCTGTGAGTTGTTACTAATGCTTATTAGCACAAAGACATCAATACATGGGGTGAAGCTTTTTTGGGGTCACGGATACAGAAGGATAGATTGTGAATTCTTTGTTTTTGTTAATTTCTACTTTATTTTGACTCCTCCAAAACCGAATTTCATCCCACTGGGGAAGATGATGCAAGGTTAGCTTGAGGAGTGCTGCAAGAGCGGGTGTCCTTTTGACTTAAACAATTCAAAGCTGTCTAAGCTACTTCTGTTCCATGATTCATATCTGCAAGAACTGTATATGCTTGTCACATATAAAGAGCAAAAATTTCTTTTGTGAGTCACACAAGAAAACTATGAAAATGTTTCATCTTATATGCAGTATTTTTAAATTACTATAGCTAGTTCTTTGTACCTGTAGACACTTTCATTGTGAGTTAAAGATAAAATAATAAAAGAGCTAAAGGCTTGAGTTGATGAATCTTTTTGAAGTCCAGCTATGGTTTTTGGACTTACCTACTAAATTAGGAATCCCAGAATGTGGAATAAATTTTAACTAGAATTGTATTATAGAAAAGAAAACTGAACTTTATTATTAAGTGTGTGGATAAATAAGCTTTCAATATTCAGTGACTAATGTCTTATATTCAGGATTCAGAGAAATAATTTAAAATCAGTGCTATGGCTAAATGGTAACTTACATACGTATAGGAAAGGTGCCACAAGTACTCCTTTTCTTATAGGAAAAGGATTCATATTAACACTTTTAGGTATTCTCACGTGCCAGGATTAAATTTGTTCAGTGTAACTGGAAACTACAGTGTACGATGATGCTCATAAAATGGAAGTAGATAATTCTTTCAAACACAGAACTAAATGAAATGCTGATTAATTACATGTTATATAGCAGAGGTGGGCAAACTACGGCCCGGCTCCAGAGCTCCTGGCCGGGGAGGCTCGCCCCCTCCCCCGCAGCCTCACCTCGCCGCCGGCGCAATGCTCTGGGTGGCGGGGCTGTGAGCTCCTGGGGCAGCGCGGCTGCAGAGCCCGGCCTGACCCGGTGCGCTGTGCTGCGGGCGGGCGGCGGCGGCATGGCTGCAGCGCCGCCAGCCACCGGTGCTCCAGGCAGCGCGGTGAGAGGGCAGGGAGCGGGGGGGGGGGGGGGGGAGGTTGGGGTGGTGGCCAGAGGGCGGGGGTGTGAACAGGGGGTTGAATGGGGGCAGGGGTCCTGGGGGGACAGTCAGGATGGGGCGGCAGGGGGCAGTCAGGGGACAGGGAGAAGGGGTGGTTGGATGGGGGCAGGGGTTCCGGGCGGGGGGCAGTCAGGAAGGAGGCGGGGGTTGGATGGGGTGGCAGGGGGCAGTCAGAGGACAGGGAGAAGGGGTGGTTGGATGGGGCAGGAGTCGGGGGGGGGGCGGATAGGAGGTGGGGGCCGGGCCACGACCCCCTCCCCTAACCAGCTCTCCATACAATTTCTGAAACTCAATGTGGCCCTCAGGCCAAAAAGTTTGCACGCCCAGTGATATAGTGACCAAAATGTAAGAAAACCTACTATAAATGTAGGCATGCCTGCTTAAGGACTGAGAAAAGTTTAGATTTTTAATCAGATCTGCCCCATCAATACCCAATTTATTATTCTTTACTTATGGATTCCAAACATGGTCTAAAACAAAGTCTTGCTCATATAATTTTTGCTTCAAACATTTATCAGACTGCCCCTTGACTGTTTGCACAAAGACATCCCCAAGAGTAATCATATGTGTATAAACATCTATTATTTTAAATTTAAGATTGCTATCAGATTTGCATTTTAAACCTTCACAACTGAAGTTGTAGTTGAGGGAGCATTATCCTATGAGTTTGTTTCATATTGTCATTATTGCTATGGTTATATCTGAAAATAAATCTCACACAAATTTCCTCAGGGACATTTACACTCTCTATGGCTGTAATCTGTTTACTATTGCTGCTGCTACTATTATCTAGTTCTAGAAGTAGTTATAATTGTTTTAGCTTTTTCCTTTTCTATGTTTTATCAGATATATGTAGGCTAGGCCAGCCAACAAATTCTGAACTGATGACATCCTCAAGCTAAATTAAATTAAGCAGAGTTAAACTGAAGAGAAAACCTTGGGTAAAGTCATTGGGGCTGATGGACCATATCCAGAATCTGATTTTCTGAGCTAAGGGCAGTTTCCATGTGTTTATGTGTGTAGGGGAATCCATTTTCTCTTTCCCACATCCCCTAAAAACTCAAAAATTTACAAAGCTGATTATGGAGCCACTAGGGTGGCAGATATCAGACTGCAAAATATTGCTAGACTAAAATCCATGCTCATCTAAAGCAAAACTGACATTTTTCCTCTGTAGCATTTTTTCATTTAGAATATTGTATCGGCCTTTTTATCGACCCTCCTGATATTTATTAATTCCAACTGTTTAGGCCACCACAGCTAAAATATGAATATGACAAAATGGTCAAATCATATAATCCAGCGCTCTGTGGCTTCCAAAATATTTTTTTTGATATGTCCTACAAAACATGGTGCCTCCTTTTCGTAAAAAAAAGTTACATCTGTGTCCCACCTAGATGTACTTTTCTGTGTGATTAGTCTGAAATTTTCTCTGAAACATGACATCCTGATGTGCAACATTCATTCTACATCCATGACTTTTGTATGAAGTGCTGTTCACAAATCAAAACTCAAGTGTTTTCTAGCTGCTGCTAGTCCTGAAAGTTTAAAGCAATATCCAAAAATCCATTTGTTGGGTTTTATATTATTATTAATATTCCTACAGTATCTTCAAGAATTAAATTTCTCATCACTATCTTCAATAGCAAAGTTTCTGGACTGAGAATATAGTTGACAATTTTGTTGAGGATTCATGAAGCAGAATAGAATACATCTTTGCTCTGATACTGCTATATTAACTCTGCAGTGGTGACTGGGGAAAAAATGGTGTTGAAAATAGAAGATAGTAAATGAATGTGACCACTGATATGCAAAAGGATCAGATACCGGTGAGTAAAAAGACAACTTTTTTTAAACAGTCACTTTTTCTACCAGAACTCTAAGGTAATGTAATTGTAAACCAGCTTGCTACGCCTTTAATAGAGGCCTAACAAAACATAAAAAAATGAGATTAAATTATTATTTTTTTGATTCAGTTGAATTTTCCTTATTTGTCCCAAGGTATTTATTTATGTACTTTGATTTTTACAGTATTTGCCCATTATTTAATTGAACATCAAATGTGAAATTTAGAAAACAATTTACATTCCAATTTAACTAATTTATTGATCCATAAACTGATTATTTAATGCACTGATCCATACATCATTCATACACAACCTACTCCAGCAACCTCACAACAAAATTAGTGGGACCTGAATCCTTCTCTAGTAACCTAGTCCTGCACCCAAATCGCAGCAAAAGGATTGCCTTTGCAGCACACATAAAAGGTTAACAAATCTGGGCTCTGCTGGACCAGAGGGGGAGAGAATTCGACATGCAAAGTAGGAGGTCATTAGATAGCAAGGTTTCAGATGTCTTAATTTGCTCAGTGAACTGTCCACGTCATCTGGTGATTGAGAAATGTTTGGGGGGAGGGGGAGGTGCATGAAGAGTGCTACTTCCTTATGATCCTTTGCTGAGCTGTACTGTGTCTCATTTTCCAAGCACAGGAATTTCCATGAAAAATTACAAATAATCACAATGCTTACTTCATCAAAACTACTCTGAGGAAATAATTCACTCAGGAATATTACAGTGGAAGTATTCCTCATGGTTAGTTTTAAAAAAAATATTTAATCTTGGGTTTCTGATATACATTTTCTCTGATGAATACTTGAAATTCAAAGTAAATGTATAGCATGTAGAAAGTTGCTAAGGCTGAACATTATATTTTCTTCTAAAATTCAACTATTTTTTCAGAAAATGAGCAGTAAGCACAGTGACTGTAGGTAACCTGACTGTCTCCGTCCCAATGCTTAAAAGCATTATAGAAAAAATGCAGTCACATTGACATTTATAAAATTCTCAAATTATTCAACACATCTTTTCTTTTTCATTTTAGACTCTATAGTATGCCTAACCATAATACATATATACAGAGACAAACTATTGGTTGAAGGGTCTCAAGATGAAGAGGTCACAGAAGTGACATACTGTACTATCAATGATCAACATGAAGAGGAATCAAAGATAGATAGTTACCTGATGAACAATCAAAGTGCTACCACTGAAAGCAATCTACTAGAGAGGAAAAGGGATTAAATAATCTTTCTTGCTGACTCAGTAGTGAAGACCAAGTCCCAAGGCCACCTGTTACCCAAATAAAGAAAACTGGGTGTTATCCTTCTAGGACAAGAGATGTGACAAGAAAGGCAGAGAATACGCTGAAAATGTTGGGGAATTTGAACTTATTGTTATCCACATGAGAACCAAAACACAAGAGAAAAGAGATCTGATAGACTCAAGGATAGCTTTAAGGAAATGGGAAAAGAACAAACACAGGAGTCACTCGGTGGTAGATACAAAGAGTAGTAGCTATAATGATCATGAAAGAAAATCAAATCAGAAAAACTGGTCTCTGCCAGAAAGATTCTCTATCTGCAGAATCAGAACCTTTCCAGCTATCGTATCAGAATATTCTTGTATTGCATATAAAATTCTATTCCTATACCTTCTGTGAGTGTTATATTTATTTCTTCATTGCAATAGATACTAGAATAGTAAAGACGAGCAAACTCTGTACTGAATGGCACAAATGATGATACAAATACAACTTTAAAATTAATGAGGGAACAATTACGCTTGTGAAAAGACTATCTTGAATGAAAGCTCTTAACATAACTGGGTTTGAATATTGGGTTGTATATATGGGCCATTACCTTTTTACGGAACTCTGTAGTAGTTTTATCCATATTAACATCGGTAGGACTTTTTCCATAAGGGACACACCATTATTGGCGGTGCAAAAATACAAAACTTTCTTAGACTAGATTGATATGATCGTTAAGGAGATAATGAGATGGTAGGTATGCTGAGCCCAAAAGTAATTTTGGCCCTATTATTAGGATGTAGAACACATGAAATTTTCACCAAACAGAATAGGGGATTAATGACTGTTAGTTCATTGAACTAGTGGCATAGCAGACAGAAGACTGAACCAAAGACTAGACCGTGGCTTTGCCAAATGAAAAAATATTGCTGTCATGGAGAAACTGCCAATCTTCTGGTGAAAGATGAGGATTATGTCTGGTCTACATGAGAGGAATATGTAAAACCACACTCCTTTCCCACTCCTGGAGGGTCTCACTGAATAATTTTCAGAAACGGTCTTCTGTTTGTCTATCATCGAAATTAAGAGTATAACTGATCTTTGGGAAAAAAAAAAACACCCCTGAACAGTAAGATCTTTCTTTTTCTCTTCCTAATGTATCTAATCATTTCAAGTTCAAAGCATTACAGTGGAACTCAAATATAATTCCTGTGTCTGAATCCTGCTCATTAAACACAGATGTTTGATACAATATTGGATTGAACTATACAATAACAACTTTGTAGCTATCAAGAGCAGATGTAAAATCATATTTTAAGTACATGACAGTGCAGTTTTATGGTAGTTCTACCATAACTCGTATAAAATAGGGCCAGGTTTTACATGTGTAAATCTACTTCTACTTCAACAAGAATATATTGGACATGGTAATTTTTTGCTTTTGGTGATATGTAACAGTCATTTTATACTACGTTTAACAACCGAAGTAAAATACAAAATATAAGCAAAAAAAAAATCACATACAACTGATAATGAATAATAGTTTAAACTCTATAATACAAAGTAAAAGATTTCCTAATTTGAACTCCAAAACTATATGGTAACAGTCTCATAGTGCAATATCAAAGATTCATTTTTTTACATTATTGTGCTAAATTAATAATTCACTTATTGCTCCCTGAACCCTCACCCTAGCCAGAAGAGGACTGGATTTAATTGGGTTAAAATTTTCATACTTTTCCTTTAATTACATTAAAAATTCCTCATCCTCTTTCCTCTTCTGCAATTTTGCACTCACATTTGCTACTGGTTTCTAAATAATGATGCACAACGCAGAAATAATACAGCTCAATTTTTAGAAGTTAAACTGAACTTAAAAAAATATGTTTACCAGCTTATTAGTAAATTGAGCAAACAAGACATGAAAGACGTGGATGATATAAATATGCAAAAACAGTAGCTATGTCACCAGAAGGACACATTTTAAGTATCAACTGTACAAAATCTCTCTCTCACTGCATGATCACTGGCCTCTGTAATGTTTGATAATATACTGTGTTTTCCATAGAAATTTATAAGTTTTCATCAGTGGTGGGGCATTTTGATTAAGAACGCTTCATTTAAAAAAATATTTTTTTTGGTGGTGCGGAGAAGAGAGTAGATTTCCATGTAAATCAATTGGAAAATTATTGATATTTAGCTTTTATAACTTCAACACTTTGTGATTGATTGGAAAATGAGTTGGGGAATACACAGACCAGATTTAAATAATAAATGTCAACAATGGTACTAGTGATCAGAATAAAAGATAATAAGCTGCACGGGCTCAGCCTCGCCTTCCCAGGTCTAGCGTGGAGAACGCTGAGCCAGATGAACATCTGGTGTAAATCAGCATCATTTCATTAAGTCCAAAGAGTTATGATGATTTACACCAGCTGCCAACCACTGTGAGGGTTGATGTCCCAGCAAAAAGGTACCAGTCGCTTTCAACTGGCTATTATCAAGCTGCGATGAAGTACCATCACGTGAATCACCTCCTTTGTTACTGGTTAGTGGCTACAATAAAAAGACCTCATGAAATGAGTCAGAAGGTTAATATAAGCAAAAATAGCGGGAATCTTTAGAAATGCTACTCAGAAACTAAAATAGCCTGCATAAGGAGAAAACTAAACTCTATTTTATACAAAACTGAGACGATATATTGGGTTAGTGCACCCGACCTTTTACCACTAGATCAAACCCTGTTTAAGTCACAAAAGGAAATGACTTTGATGGACAAAGCATAAGTAGACGTGTCATACATCATCAAACTAATACACACTTTGGCACAATACCCTGCTACTTAAAGACTGAAGATTGAAATAGCAGGGCCATTACAGATCAGGACTATGGAGCAGTGAAGTACTATGCAGCTGAGTAGGGAAGCTTCCATTCTGCCAGTCAGGGCTGTCATACCCTTCTTTAATAAGCAATAGATTTATATTATTTTAAGAAAGAAAATTCTGAATTGAGCAAATAGCTTGTTAACTCCACACATATCCCTTGAAAGTAGCACTGTCAGTGCTGGATTCTGACTTTCTCGAGCAATAAAAAAGTTTGCGTAGAATAGAGATAGAATGTACACATTGATCTATTCTACCAGTGAGTGAAGCCAGAGGCGTTCAAGTGCAGGGTCTACTATTGACCATATCAAACTTAAGAACACAAAGCTTACTATTGACCATATCATATTGATCTTATCTACTATCTACTATTGACCATATCAACCTTCAGAACACAAAGTTAGCCTTCTCCTTCTGCCATCTCAGCAGTGATTAAAGTCATGGACTGAAGGTGTTTAAGGCCAGTTGCTTCCCCATTTAGCCTGACTTCTCCTGCTAGCCACCCTCCAGGGTTGGTTCTGGAGTCTGGCCAGCCCTCCTGCCATCAATGATGTGGGATCAGGCACCTGAATCAAAGAGCTTTCTTGGCCAGCTGCTTCCCCATGCGATTGGATTGGCCGTCTGCTAAGTGTGTGTGGGAGGTGTTCCTAGATACATGCCACATATGTGAAGATATCTGTCTGATAAATTGCAAATCCCTTGACTCTCTCACCTGCTCTATATCCACTGAATCATCTTCAATAATTCTAGCAGTCCAAACCATGGAGCTGCAAAGGTACACTTGTTTTCAAATCAACCTGTCACTAAAAGTGTCTCCTCCTTTGTCCCTAAATAATTCCATTAGTCTGAACTGAAGAACAGGCAATATTCAATGATAATTCCAATGATGGGTTTAAGGACCAAAATTTCACATTCTTGCAAAGCTAAACAAGAGGTTTTAAACACTGGAAAGTGTGATTCCCAGCTTTGTACTGGGACAAACCACACATGAGTCAACCTCTGGAATAATCTGAGCTACTGCATCAAAGTAATCATGTTTTTACACATGCAAAAGTTATTTTAGTTCATTTTAGAGGTTTTAAAAATGCATTGGTTATATTTTTCCCTCCCTCAGAGTTCTGTATAGCTGGATTCCTGGTATGAGTTTTTCAGGCAGAGGAATAAGAAAAAAGCTGTACTTGTGTGTTTTAAAAAGAAAACATTTAAAAAGAAAATCTCAAAAATGTTTAAAAGTAGTTTTTATGTTAAACATACGGCACACATAGAACTTAAGGTAGTGTGGTATATAGGCTTACTCAAACTCAGATAAGATGATTTAATAGCTTACTCATGGTTTCACTGCTTGTGGGGAACAAGAACCACCCCACTCACTACATACATATAATATTTTATCGCTATAACTCTCCACCGCTTTATTTACACGTGTCTGAGAGATATTGCCTATTTGTTTTTGAGTCCCCCAATAATCTAGCTTCTTCAGAAGAAACTGTTAAATCCAGTGATTTTACCAGGACATTAACTTCCTTTAATTATTCTGTTAGTATAGTTTAATTCAGATAGAATCATTCATCCTCTCAGCAGGTTGAAAAAGGTGAAAATCATTTCTTTCTTTTTTAATTGGAAAGCGGTAAACTCGTAGGGTATGTCTACACTGCAACAAAACACCCGCAGCTGGCCTGTGTCAGCTGACTCAAGCCTATGGGGGTACGACTTCAGGGCTATACATCTGCAGTGTAGACATCCAAGTTCGGGCTGGAGCCCAGGCTCTGGGACCCTGCCTTCTCATGGAGTCCCAGAGCCTGGGCCCAGATGTCTACACTTCAATTTTATAGCCCCACGATGCGAGCCCCAGGACTTTTAGTGCAGTGTACACATACACATTTCTTTGTGCACTAAAACTGTGAGAAGTTAAACAACAATTACATGCGTGATCAAAAATGAAGATAGGAAAGAACCGAGTTATAGAAATTAGCCTTCAGAGTAACAGCCGTGTTAGTCTGTATTCGCAAAAAAAAAAGGAGTACTTGTGGCACCTTAGAGACTAACCAATTTATTTGAGCATAAGCTTTCGTGAGCTACAGCTCACTTCATCGGATGCATACTGTGGAAACTGCAGAAGACATTATATACACAGAGACCATGATTTCCCCTTGTTTTTTCCTCCCCCCTCCCCCCCAGACGTTCTGGTTAAACTTAGATTTATGCTGGAAATGGCCCACCTTGATTATCATACACATTGTAAGGAGAGTGGTCAGTTTGGATGAGTTATTACCAGCAGGAGAGTGAGTTTGTGTGTGTATGGGGGTGGGGGGTGAGAAAACCTGGATTTGTGCTGGAAATGGCCCACCTTGATTATCATGCACATTGTAGGGAGAGTGGTCACTTTGGATAAGCTATTACCAGCAGGAGAGTGAGTTTGTGTGTGTGTGTTTTGGGGGTGTGTGTGTGAATGGTCACTTTGGATAAGCTATTACCAGCAGGAGAGTGAGTTTGTGTGTGTGGTTTTTGGAAAAAGGGGGGTGTGTGTGAGAAAACCTGGATTTGTGCTGGAAATGGCCCACCTTGATTATCATACACATGGTAAAGAGCGTGGTCACTTTGGATGGGCTATTACCAGCAGGAGAGTGAGTTTGTGTGTGTGTGGGGCGGGGGAGAGGGGCGGAGGGTGAGAAAACCTGGATTTGTGCTGGAAATGGCCCAACTTGATTATCATACACATTGTAAGGAGAGTGATCACTTTAGATAAGCTATTACCAGCAGAAGAGTGGGGTGGGAGGAGGTATTATTTCATGGTCTCTGTGTATATAATGTCTTCTGCAGTTTCCACAGTATGCATCCGATGAAGTGAGCTGTAGCTCACGAAAGCTTATGCTCAAATAAATTGGTTAGTCTCTAAGGTGCCACAAGTACTCCTTTTCTTTTTGAGAAATTAGCCTATGATTTCTCAGAGAGGGAGTACGGAAAGACTGAGCAAACCTACAACTAACAAAAACATGAATTTAGAAGATGATGTACTGGAGTCAGATAGAGTTAGAGAACACACACCACTGGGAGAGTGGAAGATCTAGGAGAGTCCTAACAGGAAGGAGAAGGCGGTGCTCTATACAGTGTACTCAGCACAGAGTTAATTTATATGGACCCTCTCAAGGAGTCATAACCACGCTCCTGAGAATCCAACTGGTGTTATTTCCCTCAAGAAGACAAAGTTCACTGAACTGTTACAATTTGAATAAGAAAAAAGTGTGACTGGGAAATAATTTGGAATATTTCCTTGGTAAGTATTTCATAGCTAGAGGAAGAACAGGCACTGCAGGAGGATAAGCAGACAGACATGATTAACTGTGAAGTCAGTTGTACAAAGAAAGGATAATGTCAGAGATTAATACAAAAACAGAAATCACAACTACTAAAACTACAGCGCATAGACCGGACACCATCTGACTTCTGGGTCTATATTAGCTGCTTTAGGGAAGGTATGTTTCAGATTTAAGGGCTAAACCCTTCTCCCCATTGCATGCCTGTAAAAAGTCCCTTAAAACTGTGTAACTGGCTTGGGTTCAATGTGCACAGGGTAAAACCATATGGTAAGAATATGTGAAGATGAAAAAGGTACAGCTAATTAGTTTTTCCTATGCTCCACAATGAGGGCCAGAGGAAGAGCTGGGCCAATGGGTGATGCCTAGATACATCTAGTGGCCATTCTTTTCTCAATGTAGGTGGGTTATAATATCCATCAGTAGTCACTGCAGTCCCACAGAAAGAGTTGTGGAGCAGCTTGCCTGCCAATTAAATCTGTGGTTTAAGATGTGTGAGTGTATTCTTTGTATCTCTCCTGCGTTACTTGAGCTGTGCACTGGAAGAGAAGGTTACTCACCTTATGTCGTAACTGAGGTTCTTTGAGATGTGTGTCCCTGTGGGCGCTCCACGTCAAGTGTCGGTGCATCCCGGTGCCATTGATCAAAGATTTATGGTAACAGCGTCTGAGCGGGTCGTGCATGTGCAGTAGGCGTCTTGTGGTGCCATTGGTAGAGGGGAGGAGGGTGGACAGTGGAGCACCCACATCTCAAAGAATCTCAGTTACTGCAGAAGGTGAGTAACTTTCTCTTCTTTGAGTTCTGCCCCTGTGGGTGCTCCACTTCAGATGACTCTAGAGCAGTACTCCTTGGAAGGTAGGAGGGACTTCGGGTTCATATGAGTCGTAGAGGTAAGTATGATTAGGCCAATTATGGCATCAGCCCTGGAGTCTTGAGTGATTGCCTAGTTCTCAGTAAATGTGTTGACAGAGGCCCAAGTGGTCGCCCTACAAATCTCTAATATTGGAATATTGTTTAGGAACGCTATCGAGGTTGAAATCGATCATGTAGAATGCGCTCTGGTGTGTGCAGGAGAGTCCGTGTTCTGAATATGATAGCACTGTTGCAAACACATGGAGATCCATTTAGACAGTCATTGAGTAGATATTGTGCAGCTTTTCGAATACTCAATAGTAGAAAGAGTCTAGGGGATTTCCGGAAAGGTTTGGTCCTGTCAAGGTAAAATGCTAATGCACGCCTAATGTCCAATGTATGTAAGATGGCTTCTGTTTGAGTCCTGTGAGGCTTGGGATAGATTGTGGGCAGATGGATTAGTTGGCTCATATGAAAGGCTGATGTTACCTTTCGTAAGAATTTTGGGTGCGGATGTAGTGTGACCTTGTCTTTGAAGAATATTGTGTAGGGAGGGTTGGCCATGAGTGCCCCTATCTCACTCACCCATCTGGCAGAAGTAACAGTGATCAGAAATGCCACTTTCCTGGATAAATATAGCAGGGAGCAGGTGGCTAAGGGTTCAAATGGTGGTCTGGTGAGACATTTCAACCCCAGATTGAGGTCCCAGGCCGGGGTAGGTTGGTGATCTTCTGGGTAGATGTTCTGGAGACCCGTGAGGAAGTGTTTCATAATTGGGTTGTGAAGATCGAGGTCCTGTCGATCTCATGATGGAACACAGTAATGGCCGCAAGATGGACTTTGATTAAGCTCATTGCTAAACCCAAGCATTTCAGCTCCAGTAGGTAATCCAACACTAACAGTAGTAGTGTTGTGGAGGCTGCCACATGTTTTCCTTGACACCAGGAGGAGAATCTCTTCCATTTTTGAAGGTATTATGCATGGTCACCTTCCTGCTGTTTAGTAATAGTTGTTTAACTTGTTCCGAGCAGGCTAGTTTCCTATGATGAAACTATGCAGGAGCCATGCTTGTAGGTGAAGTTTCTCTGGATTCGGGTGAAGAGTGTTCTGAGACAGTAGGTCCAGATGACAAGGGGAGCGTATTGTCATGCACATCAGGTAGGGGTATCATGCTTATGCGGGCCATGTTGGGACTATGAGGATAACTTTGGCCTTATCTGTTCGTATCTTGTGTATGTATCATGCGTGATATCAGAGGAATCGGTGGGAAAGCATATATGAATTGTGCATCCCATGTGATGAAAAAGGCGTCCCCCAGTGACTGGGGTCCCATTCCTGCTCTCGAGCAGAACATTGCACATCTGTGGTTCATTGGAGATGCAAACAAGTCAATGAGGGGAGTGCCTCACTGGCAGAATATAGATAGCAGGACTGCCCCATTAATTTCCCATTTGTGGTCTCGAGAGAAGTACCTGCTTAGAGTGTCCACGTTATGAAAGCAAGGAAAGTCGGAGATCAAAATGTTTATGTTGTGGTGTTTGTACTAGTTCCACAGTTTCATGGCTTCAGTGCATAACAAGTGTGATCGAGCGCCTCCTTGGCAGTTGATGTAAAACATGCAGGCAGTGCTGTCGGTCATGATACGAATGGATTTTTTCTTTATGTGAGGTAGAAAGTGTTAGCAGGCATTGTGGACTGCATGTAGCTCTAGTAGACTGATGTATAGCTGAGTCTCTGCGAGAGACCATTTTCTTGAACTGTGTGCTGATGTATGTGGGTGTGCCAACCTATCAGCGAAGTGTCTGTCGTGATCACTATTGAGGGGGGTTCCTGTTGGAACAGGATGCTGATGCACACATTTCCTGGTCTTGTCCACCAGTATAGAGTGTCCAGGAGATGAGGTGGTACAGTAAATCATTTGTGCAGGCTGTGCTTACTGGGTATGTAAACCGAGCTCAACCAGCCCTTTAGGCAGCACATACATAGTCTTGCATGTCGTACCACGAACGTTGTGGATGCCATGTGTCCTAGCAGCTGCAGGACAGTATGAGCTGGTATTTGGGGGCTGACTCTCACCTCTGAGATACGGTTTGTCAGAGTTGTGAATCTGTTCAGGGGCAGGGATGCCTTGGCTTCTATGGCATGGAGGTGTGCTCCGATGAAGACCAGTTATTAGGCAGGGATTAGAGTGGATTTTTGTTCATTTATCTGTAGTCTTAGATCCCTGAATAATGTGATTATCGTCTGGACTGTGTGTTGAGTAGGGCCTTTGAGAAGGCAATTGTCCAGGTAAGGGAAAGATCATTATTCCCTGTTCACGTAGATGTGCTGCTACGATCACTAGGATTTGGGAGAAAACTCTTGGTGCCGTGGATAGGCGGAATGGTAGTACTCTTACTGGAAGTGTTCATGTCATACTGTGAATCACAGGAATTTCCTATGAGCGAGATGTATGGTAATATGAAAATAAGCATTTTGGAGGTCGAGGGCTGAAAAACAGTCCCCCTTTTGCAGCGCTGGAAGTATCATGCACACCATCTTGAACTTTTGAGTGTGTACAAACTTGTTGAGTTTCCTAAGATCCAAGACAGGTCTCCATCCCCCATTCTTCTTCTGGGTCAAGGAGTAGTGGGAGTAAAACCCCTTCCCCCTGTATTGAGAAGGTACTCGTTCCACGGCACCTAGTTGTAGAAGATGATTGACTTCTTGAGAAGGATCCCTGAAGAGGGATAGGGAGAGGGATAGGGGAGGTGGATGGGAGGTAAAGGGGATGGTATATCACGATCGTACGATCTCTAATGCCCATTGGTCTGTGGCTATTGATGCCCAAATGTGGTAGAACTGGTGAAGGCAGTGACCAAAGCATGGGAAGGTATCGTGTGAAAGCGCTGTCTGGTGAGAGAGGTTGTCCAGACGCTCAACCAAAACAGCAAAATTGTGGCTTGGGTGGAGCCAATTGAGAAGTCCATGATTGAGATTGAGGTGCTCTCCGTTGCTGCAATCATTGGTGTTGTCATTGGTTCTCGTATTGCTGCTGTTGTTGTCGGCTGGAAGAGGAATCTCTGGCTCTCTGATAAGGTTGGTATTGTCTTCTCTTCACCAGTGGAGCATAGATCCCCAAAGTGCGGAGGGTGGCTCGAGAATCCTTCATGGAATGGAGCACCTCATCCGTCTTGGTTGAGAACAATTTCTCTTGATCAAATGGCAGGTCTTCGACCTTGGTTTTGAGTTCTCTGGGAATGCCCGAGGATTGCAACCAGGATGCCCAGCGCATCACTAAGGCCCTGGCCGTGGTTCTGGCTGCCATGTCGGCTACATCCAAGGTTGCTTGGAGGGCTGTGAGAGCGACAAATTGGTACTCGTTTGGAATGGCCTTGAATTGTGCTTGTTTCTCCTCTGGAAGCACCTCAGTGTAAGAGCTCAATTTCCCATAGTTATCAATCATATTTTGCTAACAGAGCAGAATAATTGGTGACTCCTAATTGGTCGGTACCAATTTTGCTTTCTCTACTGGTGCCAACTACGATGTTGGTGCTGGAGGTGGAGGCATGTTGCCACAGGTGCTGGAACTAGAGGCACGGGGGAGTGCTGCAGCACCCCTTGGCTTGAAGTGGTTTCCATCATATACAGGGTTTACAGTTTGGTTCAATGGCTCTCAGCATCCCCACTATACAAATTGTTCCAGCACCCTTGCATGTTGCCTGAGGAGATGCTCAGGACTAAGTCCCTACTGCTCACGTGCGACCCATGTGGACACTGCTACCATAAATCTCTGATTGACAGCACCAGGACACACTGACCCCTGAAGTGGAGCACCCACAGGGACAGCACTCAAAGAAGAATAAAAGATTTAACCCTAAATGACCACATTAAAGTATTTGGTGCAGTACGCTTACCCCTTTCATTGATAACTTTAAGAAACAGCTATAAGGAGAAATTAATGTGAAAATGTGCATTATTACTACCACAAAGAAAATTAAATTTAAAAACAGCACATCATTCATTAAATATGGAAAGCAAATGAATGCTATAGAACTACACCTGAAGTTTTCCATTATGCATATACAGCTCATGTGGCTGTTTTTCCTTCTGCCTTTGGGTATGAAAAACCTTCATTTATGGCATAATAAACAGTTCAAGAAAAGGGTAACATGATTTTAACCTTACCACCTCAATATGTCCTTTCCACATGTGGGCTTCCTCCTCTTACCTTCTTTTTCTCTTCATATTCTGTTCTTAGAATTTAAGACATTTTTCTCTGCACTCATTTCATATGTACATGTACATACATTTTAATAGGCTTCTTGCTTTGTATTTTTTTATTTGCTATTTATATTTCTTATGTTTGGTGATCACTTTTTTGCTTACTAAAAGCTAAAGTAAGAGATTTAAATAAAAATCTAAAACATTTTTAAAGAGTCACTGTGTCTTAACTGTCTGAGGCCTCTCACTCACCAGACTTTTCTGGTATATTATATAAACCCATTTTTTTTTGGGAAATGGTGCTTCCTATTAGTGGCAACCTTCAATCCCACAGCTGCCTCTATGCAGGAAGGCCCGGCACGTACACTAAGCCATTTTGATTTTGCCATCAGGGCTCATAGATCTGCCCAAGCGGATCAATTGCAGGGTCAGGGACTTAGAGAAGAGGCCTGGCAAAACAGCAGTCTACTTACATGTTTCTTTTCCCCACCTCTGAACTAATGTAAACCTTTAAAGCCTGTATTAGCCATAGGAAAAATGGGATTACTTGTAAATTATACAGTATAAAATAAGATGCGATCTCGGGAGTACTTAAGGGTTTCACAGTAACTTTTTTGGTTGACAGGAAGAACAGGAAGGCCATCAGCATAACAAGAAAAAGACTGCCGATGGAAAAAAAGGGGGTTAGATGTAGTGTAGTTGAGAAAGATTTCACATAGCAACGTGCAGGCGTATTTTTTTTTCCTTGATAGCCCATCATACAGCCAGGTATTCAGCACGCAGTGAGGAAAATCCATTTGCTACTTTAGAATCCAAGGTACCTTTGATAGCCTGGAATACAGAAATATGATTTCTCAACTCATTAGGGAAGCAGGCAAGGTGAGTGTTAACTGTGGCTCAGTTTGGCCTATCCATATGGGACAAACCACATAAAAAAGTGAAAGAAATCCAAACAGAATGCAGCAGCTGGTAAAAGGCCATTATATTGCAATTTTCATGAGGTTGACAATAGGCCAAGAAACTACAAAATGGCATAGAGTAGGAAAAGCAGTCGTTAACAGGTTGTACATTGTTGGTGATTATATTTTCAGTAGTAATGAAAGCTGTACTGAAATAAGGTAAAAGAGACGCTGGCAGGAATAAGGCCCAAGGGAGAGGAAATATTAAAAATGTTACAGTACTTCAGGAACTTTAGTGGTGGCTGGTTGCTACAGACTAATCAACTGTATAAAAATGAAGTTTTAACTATCAATTTCAAAGGGCTTGGAGTGACCTAACACTAAGAAGTCTGGAATGTTATCGCTGAGGATTTAGTATTAAGTACTGCCTGGTTTATGGACTCATCAAATGCTGTGACGTTGCAAATGTGAAATTGATGAATTAAAACAGCTAAATATCAAGAGGGAAATTGATAAAACACAAAACCAGTAACATATGCAGCAAATTCAGTTAGCAAAGGATGCTCTTATGTGTGTATTCTATGTTGAAGATGGAAAGGAAAATTACATAAATATTAAGAAAAGGGCCAGGCATGATACTTACCCTCCTGTTACACCTTTATGACAACTCTTGTAACAATTAAAGATAAGCAAGATGAAAAAAGTAATGGCTAAATAAACATTGTTTAAAGGTTGAAAAAGCTAAGAATAACAGGCAGCTTTGCGATGGCAAATATGAAATGCTAAATGAGGGGAAGAAAGGAAAGAGAAACATTTAAATCAGTGGAGTAGTCTTAAAGCTGGAGCAGGGAACAGGTGGAACAGGGAAGTAACTAGGACTAACAAATACCTCAGCTACCTGTCTTAGATCGCTAGGTCAGCTATTGGGTGCTCCTGTACAGCATGCCACAGAATGTAAGCTTTCTGGAAATGGCCCACCTAATGATCACTTTAGATAAGCTATTACCAGCAGGACAGTGGGGTGGGAGGAGGTTTTGTTTCATATTCTCTGTGTATATATAAAGTCTGCTGCAGTTTCCACGATATGCATCTGATGAAGTGAGCTGTAGCTCACGAAAGCTTATGCTCAAATAAATTGGTTAGTCTCTAAGGTGCCACAAGTACTCCTTTTCTTTTTGCGAATACAGACTAACACGGCTGTTACTCTGAAACCTGTCATTATAGAAGTTGTTACTCGCCTTTATGGTTGGGAAGATAACCTTCCCCGGGTGAACCAAATGGAAACAACTGAAGTATGTTTTTCCTGAGTCTGCGAATGGCCTGAAACAATAGCTGTAATGGGGCACTGACTCTGAAAACTAAGAAGGACAAAATAAAATGTTTATTTTGCTATTGATCATTTTAGCATTAACATTCAGCTAGTGTGTACATTTACTGCTGTTGGAAGTAGTGGCAGATATAGTGATTGAGGGGTGGAGTGGGCTCTTGGCTGCCGTAAAGAATTGCTGTGGTCAGATATTAGGAATTCAAGCTTCTCTAACCAAAATGTCAAGTCACCTCAAGGGGGAGGGAAAAGGAGATGTATCCCTTTCCCCAGTGCCTCAGCTGTGACAGGAGTGCCAAAACCCCAAACTCCCTCTCACAAAAGACCCCGACTCATGTGTCAAAACTTCTAGCTTTCCCCATTCAATTTAATCATTCGTTGCCAATATAAATGTCTGCAGCAAATTTAAAATTTGGGGCAGCAGCAAACTAATTTAATATAAAAATAAATAATACTCGGGAATACTCTAGTTCTGACTGTTACTCATTTTTACATTTAATTCAATAAACCCTCAATTTTGAAGCTGCCACAGAAATTACATTTTGCTACAAAATTCAGGACTAGAGTGCCATAGCAATCAGGTGGCCATACTGAAGAATTTAGATTCTGTCTGTTGTAGAGGGCATTCATTATTGTAACAGATGGTGCAGTGTATCATGGATCACTGTAACCCAAATACAGACACTTAAGTTTTAGTCATTTGCACTGCAGGCTCTGTTAACACAATACCTTCATCCTGTGTACTGCAGCATTTTTTTTTTCAGGCTGTAGTGAATAAACAGCTCACAGCACATGTTAAAAACATGGAAAAACTAGAGCATGGAGGAGTAATTTATTTGCCCTTATTTTTGTTGTGTAGTGGGATAACCCGAGGCATGAAAAAGTGAGCTCCTCCTGGGTTTTTAAAGTTTCCTCTTAGTTTGTTATTCTGTGCCTAATATTAATTTCTCCCTTGTTGTCCTTCAACAACAGATTCTGTCAAACAATGTTGCTAAAGGTGTTCACAATTGATAGTTTTAAAAAGGTCAGTTAAAGAAAAAGGACAATGATGCTAAAACTGCAGATTTCTCAATTGCACTATACGTGGCTGCTTTCAACATCAAATCATTCACGAAAATTCTGATTGGCCTGTGGTAGTGCAAAACCTCCTGTTCTCACTGTTGATGGAGAAAGGAACAAATATAAAGGAATCAAGTATGAACCATGTGGTCCACAGCTTTACTAGAGTTTTCAGATGACTGCTGCAATGACATGAAAGGTACTCTGCTTTATCGTAACTCAACAACTATCCGTTGTTTTTTTTTTTTAAAGGAAGCTCCCCAGAGCACCAGCATGTTTTATTTTTTTATTTTTTTGATATTTTTGATATTTTATTGCATATTTCACTACTTTTGTCCTTCCCATTGAAACAACACAAGAATTGTATCAGGACAGATTAAAGAAATAATTACTGAATATACTCGATGATAAGCTGGTTCATTTATAAGTCAACCTCCCCAAGATAGATAAGTAAAAATGGAAAATTTTTATGACCCATTCATAAATTGACCCTATAATTCAGGGGTCAGCAAACTTTGGCTCCCAGGCCATCAGGATAAGCCACTGGCGGGCTGAGATGGTTTGTTTACCTCGAGCGTCCACAGGCACGGAGGTAAACCTAAGTAAACAAAGTGTCCCGGCGAGCCAGCTGCTTACCTTGACGGGCCGGGACAGCTACTGGTGGGGACATTTTTTTTGTGGGGGGGGGAATGGGGATCAGGGGAGTAATCGCTGTGACTACCCCCCACATGACCCTACCCCTAGCCCGGGACCCCCACACTCTCCCCATCCCATCCCTTCCCTCCTTATCTGGGGAAGGCCAGGGGAGGATGTCTCTGGCCTGGCCGGAGTTGCTCCAGCAGGCTGGCAGTGCAGCCGCAGCCTGCTCCGGTGGGCCAGACTGGGTGGCGCGGCCGCAGCATGTTCCAGCAGGCCAGGCGGCGCGGCTGCAGCCTGCTAACCCTGGAGCTGCAGCTGCTTCGGAGGCTGGGGGGAGAGCAGCGTGGCCAGAAGTGGAGAGACTCTGGCCCCGCCTCTTCCCTTCTGGCTCTGCTGCCTGTGCTGCCTGCACCCTCTGTTCGGGGGAGGGACTGTGTCCCACCTCTCCTGCTCTATACCCGTTCATAAGCCGACACCCTTCTCTGATGCTTCCCTTTTTTACTAAAAAAATTTGGCTTATGAATGAGTATATACGGTAACTATCACACATATGAGACTATTAAATAGCCATAATCGATATTATTTATACTTACTTGATATAGTAGGGCACTTTGTTTGGTGAGATTGCCCTCTCCCAGGGACCCTGGACAGAAGCTGTTAACAAATATAAATAAATAAATAAATAAATATATAGATAAAATAAGAGACATGGAGGTCAAGTTCAAAGCAAACAGAAAAGACAACATTAATCTCTGGAATTACAATTTTACACTTGGAGACACTGATATGGGTCTGTTTGCTCAGTTACCCATGAAGGCAGGAAGGATTAACCTGCTGTTCTGAAATTTCTGTCCTAATCTGAGTGAAATTGAACTCATTCAGCTGCAAAGATAAATGCAAAAACCTCTTTGATTACTAAACTTAACAAAGAGATAAGGAGCTGAACAAGCACCTATCCGTCTTTCTGGTGAGTTCTTTTACGGGGCACCTCTTGGTAATGCTTTCTGTTGTTTTTTCTTCAATTTCACCTCTTATTTGATCAACTGTTCTCATCCTTCTAGGAACAAAATTACACCCTGGTTTACATTTTATGTCAAGTAAAGACATTTAGGAGCCCAGTAAGATGATATTCTCCTGATTATTTGTTTTAAATAGAGACCTATTTCATTTTTATTTCCTACATTATTAAATGTTCATGTGTTTTATTGTCTTTCAAAAATGGCAAGCAGTGCAGAAGATGTCGGCATGATCACATCAAAAAAGCGTTAAACCCATCAGCGAATGGCACTAGATAATAGCAGTTTTCTCAGTCTAGACTCTCACAGCATTAAGTACCAACATCAATTTAGAGTATAGTGAAAATATGTTGTAAATAATGTTTTCTATGAAAAAGGAGTATGGGTAGGACATATTTTCAAATGATGGAAATTCTTGCTTGCTGATGATCTGAGCCATATTCTGAAAGATCTTCTTTAGTACTTAGAGTTTATGATCTTTTCAAGTTCATCATCAGAAGCAAGCTCCCTTCAAACCAGGATCCACCGGCTTAAAGTTGTACCACATCCTGCCATAATAATAGATGCAAAACCTGCAGACATATCTCCACTGCTATGAAGATCAATACTCTCACAACACACCTTTCACAACATGTGGTGTACCTCATCCAGTGCACGAAATGCTCCAACAACTATGGGTGAAAACAGACAATCACAATGTCCCAAATGAACACACACAGAAAAAGGATAAAAGACAAAACCACCATATCACCTGCAGGTGAACACTTTTCAAAAGCATTCACGCTATATCTGACACTTCAGTCCTCATCCTCAAAGGAAACCTGCCAAACACCTTCCAGAGATAAGCCTGGGAGCTAAAATTCATAACTTCACTAGAATCTAAAAATCACAGTTTTAATAAAGACACTGTATCTAAGGCTTATTACAATAATTTGTAACCCACTAACCCTTCCCCCTTTCAGTGCTATGACTGCAGAGGTGTGACCAGGCCCCTTCACTTTGATTCATCTCTTACAATAGGTGTTAGCTATTTATGCTAAACCATCTGTTCCAACTTGTATTTAGCTCTGACACTCTGAGGGTATGCCTACCTTGCAATTAGACACCTGCAGCTGGCCCGTGCTAGCTGACTTGGGCTCATGGGGCTCGTGTTAAGGGACCATTAATTGCAATGTAGACGTTCTAGCTTGGGCTGCAGCCCGAGCTCTGGAAATTCTCCCACCTCACAGGGTACTAGAGCCCAGGTTTCCCCAAGCCCAAACCCCAGGCTACCCCAAGCCCAAACATCTACACCGCAGTTAAATAGCTCCTTAGCCTGAGCCCCATGAGCCCGAGTGAGCTGGCATGGGCCAGCTGTGGGTTTTTAATTGTGTGTAGACATACTCTATGTACCTTTCTCAGACCTGAAGAAAAGCTCTGTATAGCTCAAAAGCTTGTCTGTGTCACCAACAGAAGTCAGTCCAGTAAAAGATATTACCTCACCCACCTTGGCTCGGTATTCTATATATAGTCATTTAGATTGATCTACTTAAAAAATGCATATCCCAGGGTCTAGGTGTTTTAACAGATATTAAAACAAAGTCAAATCACAGCCCGAATGAATAAAGGAACAAATGTATCCACACTTCACCTATGCACAAAAGTCCATCAGCTAAATAAAGAAAATAAACCACCTACTTTGAATACATCTCATTGCACCTCAGAAATTCAAGTAAAAAGATAACATGAGCAAAGGAGTTGGAGAGAAGATATGCAACACATTTTTAAATAGTTTATAGGGAACTAGTTGATCATTGTTTGTGGGACTGCTGATATATAAATACATTTTGAGGAGGGATTTGAAGGAGGTCAGGGAAGTTGCATGGCAAACAATATCAGGAAGAAAAAATCAGATGTAAGGGCAGCATGGGAGATACATAAAGGCACTTATGAGAGTCTAAAAAGGAGAGTAACATGCAACCAAAATGAGATATGGGTTGGTGCAGACGACAAACAGTTTAAGATACTTGATGAAAATGAGAAGCCAGTAAAGGGACTCAAAGAAGGTGATGATGGAGCAGGAGTGGCAAGGAAGAGGAGTCTGGCAGCGACATTGTAGGTGGACTGGAGGATGATAGAAAACCAGGGTAATGGAAAAGTACAGCTTCATCAATACACTCCTTTCTGAGGCCAACAGCCAGATCATCTGCAGCAAAATTATGGACACCTTATACATATGAAGAAAGGGTTCTGGGCACTGTCTACTTACTCTACATACTCAAACAGTCTGGCCAATTAGACATAGACACACACTTTATATAAATGCTCATCTAGTGCTCCATCTAGTGGATGGAGTACTGCAAATGAGAAACTGAGCTGAACACTGAATGGTGAGGTTAAAAAGAAATATTGAACAGCTGTTTTATTTCCCTGACTACTCTCTATCCTGCACACTGAAGGCCAGATTCTTGCCATTCTCACTCACATGGAGTAGCACTTTGCTGCAGGAGCAGTTCAATTGATTTGAAGAGCACTAATCATGGAATAAGGTATTATTCAATGTGAGTAAGGGATGCAGAATCTGACCCTCAGATGGGTTCTGCAGAACATAGCACGTGGTCATATATTTGAAAACTCTATCATAATACATATATGCAAAGGGACAGAATAAAGATGGTGCATATATTTTATACATATAAATACACACACAGAGTTAAGTACTGTAATATATTACTTAGATTTTAAACTCTTTGGGGGCAGGGATAGTCTTTTTGTTCAGTATTTGTATAGTGCCTAGCACAATGAGTCCTACTCCATAACTAGGGCTCTTAGGGTAATATGGTAATATAAATAAATAAATAAATAAAACCAACAAAAACTAACATAGCTGACATTCACCATCTTCCCACATTCCCAATAATATCTACATCTTAACTTCTGTCATGATAAACTCACTCCACTATATGCTTGGATGCAGAAAACCTCCAAATGCTATGTGTTATCTGAAATTAAGAACTAGGAAGAATGCCATCCACCTTCCACATGTATCTATAACAGACAATTTCAGTTGCTCATGTAGCTTAATCTTCCTAGCTATGTAAGGCTAGAGGATGGCATACAAACTGGCTTTAAAAACATTTGGATTATGGAACCAGATATTCTGAAGAATAAAAAACAACAGAACAACCACATCCTCTTCTCCATTCCTCCCGAAAAAAACCTACAATAATTTGAGGATGTGATCTACTTTGTAGGGAATAATATGTATTTATAATTAAAAAGCCCTACCCATTCAATTCCCCGAACTGCATTAGAGGGCAAAAAGGCCCTTTCCCCAAAAAACCCAAATCAAACCTTAGCTTTCATAGTGAGAACACCTCAGCTACAGTTCCCATCTTAAAATCAAAGAAAGTGTTATTTATTTATGGAATATCTAAAGGATAGGATGGGTTGCTGTAATTATTCTGGAAGGTGTACTTCTCCTTCACTCCTGAATTCATCTGGGCAACAGTTTTCCAGGCATAACTTATTATCCCAGAATCTTATACACAAAAGTGTTTTTGATCCATTTAAAAAAAAACAAGCACAAATATTCTTCTTTCAGTGGAACTAAATGCTTTAGAAATAAATAATTCTGTGATGTTCTGCATAATTGGATTTAGTGTTCCTTTAAGAGACTGTTGTGAGGTTGTCTGTTATACAGTTTCTGCTGTCCTGGATGATTCTAGTCTTGCATAAATTTGAGTTGACAAAATATGTGGTACCTTTTACAACTGTGCTCTGAGAATAATCTTCTCATTTCTGGCACAAAACTAGCAGCTAAGAAGAGCTGTTTCTTATCTCCTGGTACCAGTAGAGGTTTGTCATCCATTACAAAGCCAGTGTAAGTAATAGACATATATCTTTAATTGCTGGTAACACCATTTTAGTAGTCTATCAAAGAAGACTTTCTGAAAAACGTTTTTGTATGACACCATAGCTTCCCTGTGTGTTATACTCAAGAAACAGACATTTCCCTATTTGCAAAGTGTAGTTCAAAAGTGCCTTATAGTTTTAGCTTTGCATAGTGTAAGAATCCATTGCTATATGAACCAGCCACCTGCAATGTTGACGACTGAAATAAAATAGCGTAGCAAAAAGTGTCTTTTTAAAAAATGGATTTAAATCTCCTTGCACTCCATTAGCATTGCTATGCATTAGTAATCGTTTAATGGTTATCTATTTTCAGAGTTTTTTTTCTCCCTTTGATGTGCTAACATATTAAATTTAATGTGTGCACTATCATTGAACTGAGGCTAAATTTCACAGACCATGTTCATGTAAGTTGGTATTTATGTCTTTTCACAATGCAAAATGAAGCAGCAGCATGTTGGATCTCTGTGCTCCACAGTTCAACAGTATTTTAATCTATGCAGGGGTTTGACCGGATATTTAAATAGGATGCTGGTGTCATTTTAGCTGTGTTGATAGATGAAATTCAAAAATAATCTAATAAATATTTAATTTAGCTATATCATTATGGGAATCATGTATACAATACATTTAAAACTATCAAACATAAATGGTCGTTTATTGCACCTATCCACCGAAATATTCAAAGAGATAGTCTTGGCTAAAATCAATTTAATACAATTTCTATCAAAAACTACTTCCAATGGTCATTATTAAAATGTTAACATTCACTCACCGTTTTCACACAGTGACACGGATATGTTTTCAATTGTAAGTATAGAGAAAATCCTCAGTATCTCAGATAACTCAGGGGAGGGAAGTGAAACTGTAATTTTTTTGATGGCAACCACACTGTTCAATGCTTCAATCTACTCTGTGACCTGCTCATTGCTGTTTGTTAGCGGTTTCATATGAGTGAATTACAGCTTTGTGAGGTTTGGATCTGAGCTCATACACGTATTCATAACCATAAAAAAAAACCTGCAATATTTACAAATTGGTCACTCTAGCTCCAGTTTAGCGAGGTATTTAATGATGTGTCTAAATTAAGCATTGGAGAATGACTTCAGGCAGGGCCTCTACCTATGATACTTTGACTTTGCTGACTTCTGTTGTTCTTTTGTGCATTATTATTTTTATTTTTAACCAAATACTCATTTTAGAATCTGTTTACTCTCCCTCACCCCCCGCAATGTATAATACTTCTTTTACTAATGGTTTAACCTTTTGTTGAGGTATTGTATTTGTCATTCCTTATGAAGGCAGATAGTGATGGCTTAGTGGTCTAATCCTCAAGTCTGGAAATACCTAGAATCACAGGTTCACATATGTGTAGAGCTGAGTCTTTCAAAATAGATAAATTGAGTACCATTGTATTTACTTTAAGGTATCATAATAAACAAGATATGGTTGTTTTACACAGACATTAAAGATCTCCTAGTACTTTTCCTAAGGGCGAGGTAAGTTACAGCAGTCCCCAGTCAGTTAAAGCAGGCTATATGCTGGCTGGCTGACGGCCATCTTCACTCTAGAAAGAGCTGCTTATCTGAGTGTGTGTGTGGGGGTATGTGTAATTTGGGAAGTTCTTTAGGATCCTTCTCAATGAAAGGTAGTGTATACATGTATAATATTATTTTACTCATTTACAGAGGGCCTATTTCTATCTTATGCATATTTGTTATTACAGTAAATTACGACGTGGAACACTGATGTTGTGTCGCATAGAGGCATAATGGCTCACTGTATAACCTAGAAACTGATGTCAGAATATATTGGTTGAAAGATTTAAAAGTTAGAAGGAGAAAAACATCAATCAAAACCTAACTTGCATAAAAATTGCCCACCATGGGGTCTAGCTCAACTAGCTGAGCTAGGTTGGAATCTGATTTAAGCCTGCATATGTGGGTGGGTTCTCAGGAATTGAAGTGAGCTAAGCAGTTAAATTCCAATTTGGATTCTTCAACAGTTAAATTACACACTGCTTCTCTGTCTGCACTGCAGTGCTGTCTGCGATCACAAGTAGAGTAAAATGCTTTAAGACTGCTTCTCAAACTTTGGAAGATGGGCTGATTAGCCATAAAGATCTGAACATGTAAAGAGGGGTAGCACAACAGAGAGTCGCTCCACAGGAATTATAAATGAGGCCTCCCAGGTCTGCAATAACTGCTGAAATCTTTATGACCAACTTGAAACATAATGGTTGCCGGGCGTCACTGGTGAGAAACATTATACAGCTACTAAATAGATAACATGTTCCTTAGCATCATTACAGATGGTGAACAGCATACTGTGAAGTCATTCAGAAAGTTCCAGAGATCACCACAAAGCATAAAATCGATCCCAGGCTCATTTGCTTGGACGTTACTGTTCCACAGAGCCGCAACGAAATACTTGCACCTGCTTGAAAAGGGTATTGTACCAGGTAGACTGATACTGTAGATATCGGTCAGTTTTATGTAGCCAACTACATTTGTGTACTGCTGACAAGTCTAATAATCAATGTTGGCTGCACTCAAGACTTTGAAAGAGAAAATCTCTAAAACTGGTTTCTGTCACATTGAACAAATTGTGGCTTCTGTGCAGAGAGAATAAAATGGACTATTAGAAAAATAAATCTAAGATAAACATTTCAAGCCTTATAGAGCCAAACATAACAGAATGAGTTCTGACATAAAGAGAATAGCCTCATTGCTTTACACACCAGGCATTTCAGAACATAAAGAATATGTTTTAACTGAGCACAATTTATAGCTCATGACAACTCTGTCACACTGTTTAACTGCTTCACTGCGGTGCACTAGAAATGTTTGAATCTTGAAGTCTGAATCTTCCAGAGGTGCTTCAATAAGGACATATCAGATACACAGGGCAGCAGCAGGGAAAGTTTGCCTCAGAAATCATAGAATACCAGGGTTGGAAGGGACCTCAGGATGTCATCTAGTCCAACCCCCTGCTCAAAGCAGGACCAATCCCCAATTTTTGCCCCAGATCCCAAATGGCCCCCTCAAGGATTGAACTCACAACCCTGGGTTTAGCAGGCCAATGCTCAAACCACTGAGCTATCCCTCCCCCCTGTAATCTGGTCCTGTAGGCAGCACAGAAGTAGTTAATAAATAATGACTCTGTATGAAGTTTATACTCATCTAAGAGTTAAGAAAACATCATGGATTGCTGTGACACACTCAATATTGGAGAAACATCATCAAAGATTAAAACATATTAAACTATGAATAATGCTGCTATGAAATGCATGAGATCATTCCACCAACAACAAACTGCTTTTAAATAACACTGTACACTGCATTGTAGAGATGTGTGAAAATTAAATTCAATGAAATAGGAGAAAAACATTTTTCATTGAAATATTGTTCATTCTCACCGTAAGTTTTTTGATGGAAGACTTTTTTCACCACCAAAAGTTATTATTGTAGTAAAAAATAGGGGAAATAAGCAACTTCTGTTAGTGAAGAACTAACTGAAATTTTTGATTTTGGCCAGAGAGTTGAATTTGACCATTTTTATATGATAATTTGCAGGTGGGGGATCCAGCAACTAATCAGAATTCTAATTCATGATGAATCAAATTTATCGATATGCTATGCACAGCTCTATTGCAGTCAACATCTTTGAGAGAAGAAAATATAAGGGAATATTAAAAAGCAGCAGCCCAGCAGGACTGATCATTAGATGCATGATGCCTCTTGAACCGCAGAATACAGTACTATCAATTTCCTGACAAAACACCTGAGCTATCTACATGAACATTTTTCTTAAAATTTCCAATTATTTCACAACCACTGGTGGCAGCAATGGTAAGGGTGCTAATGTAGACTCTTTAACCATCATAGATCATCTAATCTTGCACAGCAGAGCAGGTCTAGGGGACATGGTGTTTAAAACCTGCACTGGTGGTAGTGCAATGATAAGACATTTTACAAAAAAGTGCTAGTGTAGATGTGGCCCATGTGTATTTAATATAATTCCCTCTAACTTTTAACATGCTTCACTCATTAAGCAGGTCTTGAACTTAAATTGCTGCCCACTGCTACTGCAAAGTCATTCCTCCCTTAATGATGATAGTAACAATGGCAAGAGCTGAGGAGCGAAACATCCAATAAAGATTATTTGCATTTCTTTTTTAAGTCTCTTTTCTTCCTTTAAGTGCGCTTGACTCTCCTTGAAAGGTGCAGGGCTGGCAGCCCTGGAGACTGAAATCGTCCACTGTACGCTGCACTGTAGATTTAAACTCTGGTTGCAGGTTGGGGATGGTGGCTTTTGCTTCTCTCTACCTCCATACACTTTACCCCTCTATATAAATTCAGTACGTAGCTTTGTGTGGCTCAATTCAAAGATACCCAAAGAGGGGAATGTTGTATCTAGATTTTAAAAAGCATACCTATACTTGGAACTGGAGGCATGGGCATTGACTCTGTGGGTGCTCTAGCAAAAGTGGATGGGAAATTGGGAGGCAGTGACCATGAGTTGGTTGAGTTCAGGATCCTGACACAGTGAAGAAAGGTAAGCAGCAGGATATGGACCCTGGACTTCAGGAAAGCAGACTTCGACTCCCTCAGGGAACGGATGGGTAGGATCCCCTGGGGGACTGACATGAAGGGGAAAGGAGTCCAGGAGAGCTGGCTGTATTTCAAGGAATCCCTGTTGAGGTTACAGGGACAAGCCATCCCGATGTGTCGAAAGAATAGTAAATATGGCAGGCGACCAGCTTGGCTTAACGGTGAAATCCTAGTGGATCTTAAACATAAAAGAGAAGCTTACAAGAAGTGGAAGGTTGGACATATGACCAGGGAAGAGTATAAAAATATTGCTTGGGCATGTAGGAATGAAATCAGGAGGGCCAAATCGCACCTGGAGCTGCAGCTAGCAAGAGATGTCAAGAGTAACAAGAAGGGTTTCTTCAGGTACGCTGGCAACAAGAAGAAAGCCAAGGAAAGTGTGGGCCCCTTACTGAATGAGGGAGGCAACCTAGTGACAGAGGATGTGGAAAAAGCTAATGTACTCAATGCTTTTTTTGCCTCTGCCTTCACTAACAAGGTCAGCTCCCAGACTGCTGCGCTGGGCATCACAGCATGGGGAGTAGATGGCCAGCCCTCTGTGGAGAAAGAGGTGGTTAGGGACTATTTAGAAAAGCTGGACATGCACAAGTCCATGGGGCCGGATGAGTTGCATCCGAGAGTGCTAAAGGAACTGGCGGCTGTGATTGCAGAGCCATTGGCCATTATCTTTGAAAACTCGTGGCGAACGGGGGAAGTCCCAGATGACTGGAAAAAGGCTAATGTAATGCCAATCTTTAAAAAAGGGAAGAAGGAGGATCCTGGGAGCTACAGGCCAGTCAGCCTCACCTCAGTCCCCGGAAAAATCATGGAGCAGGTCCTCAAGGAATCAATCCTGAAGCACTTACATGAGAGGAAAGTGATCAGGAACAGTCAGCATGGATTCACCAAGGGAAGGTCATGCCTGACTAATCTAATCGCCTTCTATGATGAGATTACTGGTTCTGTGGATGAAGGGAAAGCAGTGGATGTATTGTTTCTTGACTTTAGCAAAGCTTTTGACACGGTCTCCCACAGTATTCTTGTCAGCAAGTTAAAGAAGTATGGGCTGGATGAATGCACTATAAGGTGGGTAGAAAGTTGGCTAGATTGTCGGGCTCAACGGGTAGTGATCAATGGCTCCATGTCTAGTTGGCAGCCAGTGTCAAGTGGAGTACCCCAAGGGTCAGTCCTGGGGCCGGTTTTGTTCAATATCTTCATAAATGATCTGGAGGATGGTGTGGATTGCACTCTCAGCAAATTTGCGGATGATACTAAACTAGGAGGAGTGGTAGATATGCTGGAGGGCAGGGATAGTATACAGAGGGACCTAGACAAATTGGAGGATTGGACCAAAAGAAATCTGATGAGGTTCAATAAGGATAAGTGCAGGGTCCTGCACTTAGGACCAAAGAACCCAATGCACCGCTACAGACTAGGGACCGAATGGCTAGGCAGCAGTTCTGCGGAAAAGGACCTAGGGGTGACAGTGGACGAGAAGCTGGATATGAGTCAACAGTGTGCCCTTGTTGCCAAGAAGGCCAATGGCATTTTGGGATGTATAAGTAGGGGCATAGCGAGCAGATCGAGGGACGTGATCGTCCCCCTCTATTTGACATTGGTGAGGCCTCATCTGGAGTACTGTGTCCAATTTTGGGCCCCACACTACAAGAAGGATGTGGATAAATTGGAGAGAGTCCAGCGAAGGGCAACAAAAATGATTAGGGGTCTGGAACACATGACTAATGAGGAGAGGCTGAGGAAACTGGGATTATTTAGTCTGCAGAAGAGAAGAATGAGGGGGGATTTGATAGCTGCTTTCAACTACCTGAGAGGTGGTTCCAGAGAGGATGGTTCTAGACTATTCTCAGTGGTAGAAGAGGACAGGACAAGGAGTAATGGTCTCAAGTTGCAGTGGGGGAGGTTTAGGTTGGATATTAGGAAAAACTTTTTCACTAGGAGGGTGGTGAAACACTGGAATGCGTTACCTAGGGAGGTGGTAGAATCTCCTTCCTTAGAAGTTTTTAAGGTCAGGCTTGACAAAGCCCTGGCTGGGATGATTTAATTGGGGATTGGTCCTGCTTTGAGCAGGGGGTTGGACTAGATGACCTCCTGAGGTCCCTTCCAACCCTGATATTCTATGATTCTATGATTCTAGGGCTCAAGCACCCACAGAAAAAAAATAGAGGGTGCTCAACACCCACCAGCCACAGCTGTTCAGTGGGGCTGGTGATCAGCTGTTGGGTGGCTGGCTGGAGGCGCTCGGGGGAGAGGGGAGAGTGGCGGGGCGGGGAGGGGCGAGTGGGGCTGGAAGAGGCACAATGAGGGTGGGGCCTCAGGGCAGAGGGCAGAGCAGGCCCAAGAAGTGGATCGATGGCAGGGTCTCCGAGAGGGGCAGGGCTGGGGCCTTCAAGGGGAGAGGAAGAGTGGGGGCAGGGCCTCAGGGTGGAGCAGGGGTTGAGCACCCACCAGGAAAAATAAAAGTCATAGTCATTGCCTATGATTGGAGGTGTAACTTCCAGCTTGGTAGACATACCAATAGAGCTAGTGCACTAAAATAGTAGCATAGCCCTGAGTATGGTCCTGTCCAAGATCCTAGGCATGTACTTGGACAACTAGCCCTTCCCACCACTTGCATGGGGGCAGAAAAAAATTGTCACCTGAAGGGAGACTCTGTGAAGCCAGACACTGCAGGAAGTATTGCCCACCAAGACCTGAGTGGTGGCCTTCTGACAGCCTAATGACTGACACATGCTGGTGTATAAATGAGGAAGCCATGAGGGAGCATTCTGAGCAGACTCCCTCCAGATCTTGCCTTGCTGTGAACCCCAGACTCTGGCTCCTAACTCCAGCTCAGCCCTGACTCTGCTACTTGCCTCCTATCTGCAACTCTGCATCTGGCTCGACCCTAACTCTGTTACTCAACTCCTGATCGCAACTTCATAAGTGACCCATGCACACAGGCTACCCACAGCCTGGCCCTGACACAAGCTAAACAATTGACTATGTGTATATTATGGGGCTGAACACCTGTTTTGCTGGGTGCTGTAGAAATACACAAAAGAGACAATCCATGCACCAATTAAAATCTAAAACCAGTTTGATTTATTCTGTCAAATCTTAAATTCTCAAGATCAGCACAGGCTGAAGTAACATATGCAGCCTCTAGAACTGAAGAATAATAACTTGGTGTCCAGATCCAATGCAGTCCATAGTCTCATCTTTAAGACTGGCAACAAAGTAGTCAAATGAAATAGGGTTTGATTTGTCATTTTTGAAAATCCATGGGAGTTTGATGGTGAATTTAATGGTTGCCTGTTCAGGCTATTAATGCCAAAACTGTAAATTGAAAAGGTGTTTTTCGTCAATTGCAATTAATTTACAGTAGAGCAAAATCTCTATGCAATGGAAAGTGACTAGGAAAGTATTTAGTTCTACAATTTATTAACTGCCATCTTTGTAATGCAGAAATGGCAATAAATAATGAAGAAAAGATCTTTCAGAACCTGAAATTTAAAACAACAGAGCGTGAGGAAACAAGGAACTCTGGACTCTATCCAAAGGATAACTAAATATGAGATTTAGTTTCCAAATCTTAAACACACATTTCCAACCATTATTTATCTACTTCTGAATGTTAACTAATAGTTCTAATGATGATTAACCATTTTCTATATAGAGTACTGGCATGTGATGTCTTTAAATAAATAGTTTGAGAAAACTGGTTCTGATCATTGGAGCTATTTGTTAAATACAGAATGGAAAAAAGCGACCTGTTCTTTATAATTTGAAATTTTAAAATACAGGTAGGTATATCCAATTAAACTTTAAGTCCTAGCTCTTTATATCAGGAGAATCCACCAAACTACAAAATATGAGATGTAAACATGCCTTTTAAACACACATGCCTAAATGTTTTGCTTTTACCCAAATATCTCTTGGTTCCCTATTTTGATAAAAATCTGGGTTCATCTCTAAACTGCTGATATTTTGGAGCCACAGATGGAATTAACACTTCTAAGCAAGGAAAAAAACCCCTTGTGATCTCCAAAATGAGTTACCAGGACTGGCTCTAGGCACCAGCACTGCAAGCACGTGCTTGGGACAGCAATTCCTGGGGTGGCATTCTGGCCATTCTTTTTCTTTTTTTTTTCTTGGGCAGTTGCGTTCTCGGAGCTTGGGGTGGCAAAAAGCCTAGAGCCAGCCCTGTGAGTTACAGGTAATTGCCAGTTATATCTGTGCATTATTTCATTGAGTCACATCATCAACACACTGTATGTGAGAATCCTACAGAGATCAGGCTGTAAATGACAAGTTCTAACTGTATGTTTAAAAGTTGTAATACCTTCTATTTTTCAGCAGTCACAAGTGGTGCATGTCAATGAGTTACAGCATTAAAAACCAGGATTGATGGCAGGCTGATTGAACAGTTAGTGGCATTTAAAAACAGCCTGACATCTCTCCTACCTCTCATTTATTTTATCTCAAAAGGAAGTAATAACTATCCTTACAAATACAGATGGATCCTCCAACAACAGACAATGAATCCCATTCTCTGTAAAAGGCAGCATCACAGATCAAAACAAAAGGAGCCGACAAAGCACCGTTATTACAGGGGAGAGAGTTGCAGCTCCATAGTTGAGATTGTGCTGAAATTTGTACTTGAGGCAGTACTGAAATTCCTGTGCTTCACACTTCAGTTACTGCATTTCTACTCCAAACTCCTTCAGAGGACAATAGAATTTTCTATGTGATATTTTTAGTTTAATATTCACTAACTTTTGTAGAGGAAACATTTAAAAATGATCCTTTTTAGAAATTATACAGTTTTTCACACATTTGTGTGGGTCTTTCTAGCTAAACATCTGCAGTCTTCACAAACTACCAACTTCATCCACACATGCATTCATGTAACATCTTGGATATGGCCATGGGCCACTTTTGACATTTATAAAACTCCATCTTAACAGCTACTTCTGTTAAGGCTGCCAGCCTTAGCCTTTGACTCATATATTTTAAGGTCAGAGGGGACCATCATGATCTCTACTCTGTCCTCCTGTATATTGCAGGCCACAGAACCTCAGCCACCCACTTCAGTAATCAACTCATAACCTCTGCGTTACTAAGTCTTCAAATCATGATTTAGAGGATTCAAGTTACAGAGAATCCACCATTTACCCTAGTTTAAACCTGCAAGTGACCCATGCTGCAGAGGAAGGTGATAACCCCCCAGGGTCTCTGCCAATCTGGCCCAAGGGAAAATTCCTACCTGACCCCAAATATGATGATCAGTTAGACCGTGAGCATGTGGGCAAGACCCTCCAGCCAGACAACTGGGAAAGAATTCTCTGCTGTAACTCAGAGCCCTCCCGTTCTAGTGTCCGATCACCAGATGTTGGAGATATTGCTGCTAGAAGTCACAGTTGGGCCACATGCCATTGTAGGCAGTCCCATCAAGCCATCCCCTCCACAAACTTATCAAGCTCAGTCTTGAAGCCAGTTAGGTTTTTTGCCCCCATTGCTGCCCTTGGAAGGTTGTTCCAGAACTGCACTCCTCTGTTGGTTAGAAACTTTTGTCTAATTTCAAACATAAACTTGTTGATGGCCAGTTTATATCCATTTGTTCTTGTGTCCATATTGGCACTTAACTTAAATAACTCCTCTCCCTCCCTGGTGTTTATCCCTCACCAGCTCCAAAGCTCACCGATACCATGGGGAGCCAGGGAGATTAACTAGGCATCAGGGGCCAAGGGATAAGCTCTGGGAAAGAGATAGGGGTCTGTGGAACTATGGAGGAGTTCATGGGGGATAAAGAAGGCAGTCAAAGAGAACTTGGCTTGAGGAGGCAGGTGGGGTTGAGCAGAGTATTGAGGGACAAAATAACAGGAATTTAGCAAGAATGTGTGGGTGGCCTGGGGAAAAAAGCTTGTGTGCAGGAAGAAGAATGGGGACTGGAGTTAGCTCCTCTGGCACTACTGGCTTGATCCCCTGCCAAGGGAAGACTTTAAAATGCTGATGCCTCAGCACAGACACACTGTGCCACTGGTCTCTGAAAGGAAAAGGAGTGAGTAGGTATGTGGCAGAGGTCTGGGGAAAAGAAAGCAGGACTATGGGGTTGGGGAGGGAGGGGAGGAAATTAAGAAAAAGTGGGTCTTGTGCCTAGAGGCAGAGACCCAGAAAGTGGAAGAGCTCCTTTCCATGCCCCACATTTCTCCTAAAGTCCCTCTTTCCCCCCAGCCACAGCTTCATCCAAGCACCAAGCTCCCAGCCTCATGCAGCCCCTATCTCCAGCCACATAGATACAATTATAACTCTGAGGCTGTGGATGGCATTGTGTTCTGCACGGCTGAGGTTATGGGGCAAGTGATGCTGCTTTTCCACAATTTCAGCCCGTGCACGTCGGCGGAAGCAATCTATGTAGAAGTCCAGTCTGCTGTTTTGACCTTCAGGAGGAGTCCACCCAGAATCCTTCTTTTTGTAGTGTTGGTAGGAAGGTCTCTGTGGATTAGTATGTTGTTCAGAGGTGTGTTGGAAATATTCCTTGAGTCAGAGACGTCAAAAATAGGATTCTAGGTCACCACAGAACTGTATCATGTTCGTGGGGGTAGAGGGGCAGAAGGAGAGGCCCTGAGATAGGACAGATTCTTCTGCTGGGTTGAAAGTATAGTTGGATAGATTAACAATATTGCTGGGTGGGTTAAGGGAACCATTGCTGTGGCCTCTTGTGGCTTGTAGTAGTTTAGATAGTTTAGTGTCCTTTTTCTTTTGTAGAGAAGCAAAGCTGCTACTCTGAAACCTGTAATTATAACTCTGTAACTTCCAACGTGCCCAATTCTGAACAATAACTAGGTCACCAGTTATTCAAAACATCATATCTTGCACCCAGCCATACAGACCTCATATGCCCCCTGTGCAAAATTACTTGCAAAGTAATCTATTCAGATCACACCCATCCCATCTTAATCACCAAAACACATAAACAAATAGCCAGTAAACATGGCTGAAGTTGAAGAGTGCCTGCCTGATCATTGTTCAGGATGAGCGTGGAGTTATGGTTGAAAAGAGCTTGAGAGGGACAACTCATGAGGGGAGTTTAACTGGGGTGCTGAGAGACTTAATGGCTTATTGCTTTGATTACTACAGGTGCACTGGTGGGATGTGCAGCCTAGCAACCTTAACTCCAAGTCAACAATTTTGTGGTGAATATATATGTGAAATAAATCCACAGAGTGGAATCCTCCTGATCCTATTTTCTTTTAAGTTGTCATCACTAGACTGTTATTGCCATCACTAGACTGACCTTTTTTGGCCTCACTTGCTTTCATTGTGCTGCAAGACCCATTTAAAAAGCATGAATTCACCCCTGATCTGACCTCCCGCTTCACTGGGAGGCATCCTTATTTTTCACACATTTGCTCCCAGAAGTATAACTACAAAAGCAATGCTCGCAGGAATGACCTGCACATCTCTCAGTGCTGGCCAGCTGATGTTCTGACATCACAGCTCCCCAACAAACTGCCTCTAGCAGTAGTGCTGCTGGGAATGATATAAATGCAAGGTGGCTTTATTAGTGCAGAGCACACTGCTCAGTGTAGTCAACGGACTTGTGGAGCCATCACCAGCTCTCAAATTGCTGAATATTAATGCTCCAGAAGCATTTTGTAAATATTTACAGTATGTCCAGTATTTAAAGGAAATAAAACCAGATGTTTGACTTAAGTCCTATATGTGTGTATGTGTATGGGTGCACGCACCACTGAAATACAAGGCAAGTCTTCCCTGTGCCCTAGCTGCTTTCAAAGTAACCCTAACATCTGGCCCGCGGGACTGTCCTGCCTGGCCCCTGAGCTCCTGGCCCAGGAGGCTAGTCCCCAGCCCCTCTCCCGTTGTCCCTTCTCCCCTGCAGCCTCAGCTCACTGTGACATCGGCCTAGTGCCCTGGGCGGCAAGAAAGCTGCAGAGCCATGGCCTGACCCGGTGCTCTGCACTGCACGATGCGGCTGCCTGTCCTGGTGCAGCTGTGCTACCAGCCACTGGTGGTTCAGGCAGCACGGTAAGGGGGGGTGGTGGATAGAGGGCAGGGGAGTTCGGGGGATGGTCAGGGGCCGGGGGTGTGGATAGGGAGCGTGGTGGTCAGAGGGTGGGGAACAGGGGGGATTGAATGGAAACAGGGGTCCCGGGGGGGCAGTCAGGAAGGAGAGGAGGGGTTGGATGGGGCGGCGGGGGGCAGTCAGGGGCAGGGGTTCCGGGGGCGTTCAGGGGACGGGGGGGGAGTGGGGTGGGGCAGGGGCCCAAGGGGGGACAGTCAGGAAGAAAGGGGGGGTTGGATGGGGTGGTGGGGGAGCAGTTAGGGGTGGGGTGTCCGGGGCGGTCAGGGAGAAGGGGTGGTCAGGGAGAAGGGCACAGGTCTTGGGGGGCAGTCAGGAAGGAGAGGGGAGGTTGGATGGGGCAGGGGACAGTCAGGGGACAGAGAGTGGGGTGGGGGTGGATGGGCAGGGGTCGCTGGGGGGCCATCAGGGGGCGAGAAGCAGGAGGGGGCGGGGGCCGTGCCGTGCCTGGCTGTTTGGGGAGGCACAGCCTCCCCTAACCGGCCCTCCATACAATTTCAGACACCCGATGCAGACCTCCGGCCAAAAAGTTTGCCCACCCCGACCTTGTACCAGTACAGAATGGTCCACGATTTGGGGGCTGCAAAGCTGGTTTTCCACTCCCCGCCTGCAACGCCTGCTCACCTGCACCAAGCTCTGCTCTGATGCTACTCAGGATCTGGCCCATAGTAACTGAGATATACAATATGTACTTTTTTAAAATAAAGAATCTGCTTTTTAAGCTATTATAATACCGAGAAGCAGTATTTCAAGGTACAATGAGAACCAATGGCTGGAAGTTGAAGCTAAACAAATTCAGACTAAAAAGCCAGGCAGTGGAGTGTGCTTGTGGTAGATTCTCATCAGTGGAAATTTTTAACTCACGCTTGCGTGTTTTTCTACAAGATACACACGTACACTGTGTGTTCAGACACAGATATTGGACTTGAAGCGGGAGTTATTATAGGATAATTCTACAGCCTGTGTTATGCCAGAGGTCAGGCTAGACAATCACAGTGGTGCCTTCTGAGGTAAAAATCTATGAATTTATTGAAATTAGAAGGCAACGTAAGAGTCGACGTTTTGGTATTCAACATAAACTACATCTGCTCAAGAGAAACACTGGATTTATATAAAAGTTCTTGGTTTTAACTTTCCACACTTCGTGCAACTGGGAAATGAGCTAATGGTGCGATCCCCCTGCTTCCGTACACAGACTGCGCTAGCTCTCGGAGAGCTAGTGTGAGTATAAATAGCAGCATCGCCACAGCAGCCCGGACAGTGGCGGCAAAGGCTTGGCTTAGCTGTGCTGCATACACACCCGCTGGCTACAGGCAGGTTTGTATCCGGCAAGTCTAAGGGGAACCTCCACCGCCGCGACTCACGATACTACAGCTGCGCTGCTATTGATATTTGTCCTGGCAGGACAGCTTGACAAGGGGAACTAAAGCCCCCCCGCCCCCCAAGCCCTCAGCTGTCTACTCCTGTGCCAGGCAAAATGGGTAAGTGAAGAGAGAGGGGAAGGTTTCAGTTTGAATTGACTTCCATTAGTTAACGTAGATAATTAATGTTATTTTAAATGTACTAAATCCAATGGGCTAAACTCCAAAGCTTTTCTTTTGCCTCCCTCTTCCACAAACTCTCAGAGTTTGGATAAAATAGGATGCAGATCTGAACAACCTTCAGACTGCACTGTGCCATCAGATTTTATGCTGATTTGGCACACTATGGGCACCTGGTTTGGGTTTTGCCAAACAGCTACGGTGTTAATTTCCCACCTTTGTTTATCAAATTCATAAACAGGATGCTTTACCTGTGGTAAACAGCTAATAACCAATTTAGAAACCAGTTTCTTCCTAAAATTATAATGCACTATTAAAACTTATACCTTTAAAAATAAATTTATTTCTGATTGGTGGAAAAACAAGTTTGTCCTCAATGCCAGTCTACATGGAACTGTTTGATAATGCTATATAGGTCTGAACATCAATGTCTTTCAGGCAGAATGATAACACCTGCATCACTAATCACATGGTATAGCAGAAATAAAACCGTTTAAACACAACATTGGCACAGACTGTCTACTTCTTTGAAAATAAAATCTGTCTCTCAACATCTATTTTTGATAAATGCCTTGGTTGGTTTCCCCTTGGAATGTATCAAGCAGCAGGAGACCATTATCCTGTGACTGTGCTCTATTCCATTGATATAATCTCTTAAATAAAGTTCTGCTATTTACTTTCGTTTAATCGCAGTACAATAGGCCAAAGACGTGGCTTCCAAGCAGCTTCATTTCAGTCTCTGCCTTGATGCTTTGAAGCTGTTTCAAGTTGTCTTTCAGTGCACTTCAAAACATCCTTGATAAAGTTATGGGGGTGAGGGGGAGTTGAATTGCTGGCAAAGACAATAATGGTTTGTTACAGCATTGGAAAAAAAGTTTAAATAACGGCTATTCTTCTGCTAGGTTGGGGTTTTTTGATCCCCCCACAAGTCTGCTAAGTAGATGAACTATGCAAGGCCTATAACTATAAATGTTTTTCTTATGGGCCCAACTTGCCCCTTGTGAGTTTCCACACTATAGCTGCCATGTGAAAAGTGGCCACCATTTTATTTTGGCCATATGAGTTTTACTCAGTAGGAGCCAATGAACTTAGCTGAAGTCATTGTTTTCTGCCATCCCAGAGTTTACCTCTGATAAAAAAACCCCTAATCTGAAGATCTAATTGGTATCTCTAAACCCTTATCCACCGAAGAGGCCCATCCTGTATCATTCCTACAAGGAGCCATGTTCTATCCAAACTAACACTAAATAGCTCAGAAACTTTTGCCAACTGGGAATTCTCACATTTGTCATTTGAAGTTGAGCTGTTGGGTTTAGTGTGTGGGTGCTGGGGGGAGTTGGTAGCCTGTGATACATAGGAGGTCAAACTAGATGATTTCGTGGTCCCTTCTGGCATTAAGCTCTATGACTCTCTGATTTAAAACATATAAATCACAAGAAAACCAAGTAGTGGGGGATGAGGGGAGAAGGAATATTCCCGCATAACACAGGCCACTGAATTTCCCTGAAGTAATCCTGTTTGAATTTGACCTAAAACATACTTTTACGAAAAACAGCCAATCTGGATTTAAAAGATTTCCAGGGATGGAGAATCCACCAAAGCCATTGGTAAGTTGTACCAATGGTTAACTAATATTGATTCACAGTCAATAACCAGAGTTGAGCTGAGCACAAATGTATGGCATAAATGTATGGGTTATCTTAACAACGGGGATGGCTCACTGATTCAGTAGTATCTTTATTGCATTCAGCAAAATTAATGGTAACCAGACAGCCAAACATTCTATATTTTTGTTGGGTTTCAGGCTTCTAAGTTTCTCCGTAGCAAGACTATCCCCTGTTTTACTGAATCGACTTTCCAAAATCAGCATGTATGAATTTCATCCTCTTAAAGAAACAGAAATGTAAGCAGCTACCACAAAGAACCTAACAAGGACATCTACCTGCTCATCTGTGCATTTATTTCTAATACCAGGTAGTGCAATGGGTATATTCTCAGAGGAACAGTAGGGTTAATTAATATCTGTGTCTATGTAAAGCAACAGATAAATAGATTGGGTGCTGCAGATGCTAAATTTCAGTCTTGCCCAAATTTGTGATTTTTTTCCCTCCAGACAAAACATTTGCAAGCTGAAAGCAGGGTTTTATTAGAATAGTTTCATCCTTAATGTAATGTTGTAGATTTGTGATACAACACTCGGTCTCAATAATTAGCAGGATGGTTTTGTCTTGTTAATACTACGTGATTATATATATTACAATCCAGGAAGTTTTTGGAGAGTGTTGGGGACAACTTCCTGGTGCAAGTGCTGGAGGAACCAACTAGGGGCCATGTTCCTCTTGATCTGCTGCTCACAAACAGGGAATAATTGGTAGGGGAAGTAAAAGGTAGGGTGGTAACCTGGGCAGCAGTGACAATGAGATGATCGAGTTCAGGATCCTGAAAAAAAGAAGAAAGGAGAGCAGCAGAATACGGACCCTGGACTTCAGAAAAGCAGACTTTGACTCCCTCAGGGAACTGATGAGCAGGATCCCCTGGGATGCTAATATGACAGGGAAAGGAGTCCAGGAGAGCTGGCTGTATTTTAAAGAAGGCTTTTTGAGGGCACAGGAACAAACTATCCTGATGTGCAGAAAGAATAGCACATATGGCAGGCAACCAGCTTGGCGTAACAAAAAAATCTTCTGTGAGCTTAAACACAAAAAGGAAGCTTACAAGATGTGGAAACTTGGACAGACGACTAGGGAGGAGTATAAAAATATTGCTGGAGCATGCAAGGGTGTAATCAGAAAGGCCAAAGCACAATTGGAGTTGCAGCTAGCAAGGGATGTGAAGAGTAACAAGAAGGGTTTCTACAGGTAAATACACTGGAGGGTAGGGATAGGGTCCAGAGTGACCTAGACAAATTGGAGGATTGGGCCAAAAGAAATCTGATGGGGTTCAACAAGGACAAGTGCAGAGTCCTGCACTTAGGACAGAAGAACCCCATGCACTGCTGCAGGCTGAGGACCAACGGACTAAGCAGTAGTTCCGCAGAAAAGGACCTGGGGATTACAGTGGACGAGAAGCTGGATATGAGTCAACAATGTACCCTTGCTGACAAGAAGGCTAATGGCATTTTGGGCTGCATTAGTAGGGGCATTGCCAGCAAATCGAGGGAAGTGATTATTCCCCTCTGTTTGGTACTGGTGAGGCCACATCTGGAGTTTTGTGCTCAGTTTTGGGCCCCCCACTACAGAAAGGATGTGGACAAATTGAAGAGAGTCCAGAGGAGGGCAATGAAAATGATTAGGGGGCTGGGGAACATGACTTATGAGGAGAGGATGAAGGAACTGGGATTATTTAGTCTGCAGAAGAGAAGAGTGAGGGGGAATTTGATAGCAGCCTTCAGCTACCTGAAGGGGGGTTCTAAGGAGGATGGAGCTAGGCTCTTCTCAGTGGTGGCAGATGATAAAACAAAGAGCAATGGCCTCAAGTTTCAGTGGGGAAGGTCTAGGTTGGATGTTAGGAAAAACTATTTGTCTAGGAGGGTGGTGTGATGCACTGGAATGGGGTTACCTAGGGAGGTGGTGGAATCTCCATCCTTAGAGGTTTTTAAGGCCCGGCTTGACAAAGCCCTGGCTGGGATGATTTAGTTGGGATTGGCCCTGCATTGAGCAGGGGGTTGGACTAGATGACCTCCTGAGGTCTCTTCCAACCCTAAAATTCTGTGATTATGCACACATATGAAAACTTCAGCTATGTGATCATTTTTATACATCATGTAAGAAAAGTATATATGAATTCAAAGTCAGTATATACTGAAAATTTGTAAAGAACTTGGGGTACAGGTACCGTACACATTTGAAATAATTATAGTTATCAGAAAGTCTATTTTATTTAATTAGTCAGCAACAACTCCCAGCTTTCAAACTAGAGTGGACAAGTCTAATACAGGAGTAATCCTGCACTGGTAGAGAAAGAGGTAAGGGGACCTGATGTTGGTAGGCTTTTCCCATCTATACTGGATTTTATTGAAATCAGTACACTTCTATACCAAGTTTTAGCCCACAATTAATTTTTTACCGTTGAGTTCTAAAATCATCTGCAATAGGGTTTAAAATGGAAACTGATAGCAACTCTAGTTGACACCAATGGCAGGGCTGGCTACCTAACTGAGGTTTTAATTTCTAAGGAGCACTGCACAAGTTATGCAAGAAAAACTAAAAATGACTTACTGGAAAGGAAGTGCTGAGATGTAGGGCCAAAATCCCTGTGGGCTTCATGCAACTGTCTGATGCGCTCATCAATGGCCACCTGAAAAAAAGAAGAGAAAAATGACTCTCCTCTCAAACATGTAACAAATAGCAATTAAAGTTAGGTGTCTATTTCATTAAAGAGTTTTGTTTTGTACAAGACAAAAGAACACTCATGCAACAATTTATAAACCAAAGGTTTGATTGCAGTTTACCAGGTTGAATCCAAAGACCAGGGAGGTCAACAATGTTTTTCTACTAATTTAAATGGCATTAGATCAGGCCCACAATAAACAGCCTGATAAACCCCTTTCTGTTAAACCATCTGAACGGCCTCCAGCCAAAATAATAATAAAAAAGATTCTGTTTTCTCTCTTGCAAACATTAAAATGGCAAACAAACCCCTCTTTTATTACCTGAATTTGAATGACTATGAATGAACTTTTTGAGAGCAAACAGCATAAAATAATAACAAGTATAAAAGAAAGTAATCTAATTTAATATGAGATGCCAACTGCACATATGTAGTGCTACAATGCTGGTAATCAACTAGTGTTTGGGTACAAGCATATTCTTTGTTCTCTAATTCAATTGACTCCCATCCCCTTGACCTTTTCTTCCCAGTATGGTACTGTCCTTTGAAGAAAATGTTTTTTAGTGTCTTGTTGGGCTGATGTATTGCATGAAGACACAACTACTGTACAATTATGGTTTAAATTTTAAACCCCCCAAATCTGTGTGTCTCAGTATAACACAGTGTGTCTAGGACAGGTGGGCAGTAAGATAACCTCGTACAGAAAATTCCAAACAACATGAGTGATATTCACTAACAACTTTATGTACTATATTTCCAAAGGACAATGTCAGGTAACTTAGGTCTAAATTTAGCATTTAGAAACCAAAAATACCTAAAGCTAATAATAGTAAATTATCAGAAATGTTTTAAACAAAATAACTAATAGGAAGCAGATTAACTGAATGTAAGCATTTCCCTGCAAGGTCTGCAAACCAAACAATGGAGCACTATATTAGTACAAGAAAAACAGAAAGGGGAACAGATTAAGTTTGGTTTTGTTGTCCACATTGAGAGAGATATATAAATAGGTAACAAACACCAAATATGATGAAAAAGGAAATTCAGGTTTTCAGTTTTAATATTTGTAGGTGTTGGCAGTAGCACGTTCACCCTTTTGACATGAGTGAGTGGCCAATGTTTGGGGTCTTGTGGTTTGTTACCATTAGGAGAAGCAATTCATGGAGAAGTCAGGTATTTCTTTGATGCAATCCTGTTTATTTACAAAGAATGTACAAAGTCCTGTTTCCCTCAACACAGTACGGCTCAAACAACAGGAGGTAATTTCTTTGTTCACAGTTGCAAGTCTCTTTCCAGTCAGCACTCTGCCCCCCAAATCCTCTCTCCTGGTTTTCTCATAGTGTCACATTGCAAGTGCTTCTCTTGCTATCTCCTTGGTTTTCTTGTGCCATCTATGTCTTCTTCTGACTGCCTCTGGCTGCTTCCCAGTCACAGATACACAGAAGCACCCTGTGTTTGCAATCAGCCCCCTGAGAAAGCCTTCTACCCACAAAACTCAGCTTCTGTGCTTTGGGCAGTGGCTCCCATTATTTCAGCTATTTTACTTTATAAAGGAGCTGAATTGCTTCTTAACTTTATTGGAATGAAGGGTGGCTATCATGCCCACCAGCATCAAGAAGTCTGTGATTGCTTACAGATCAAAGATATACCTGTGGAAGCTAACACCACCTTTAGCATAACATTATTATTTATTTTAACCTGACAATGACCTTTCAATGAATCATAGTCTTCCATAATTTCAAATACTGGTTTTCAGCTCAATAATACATTAATTTTTTTTAAAAATGAGCCATGCCGACGAAAATAAAAAGTATGTGTCTGCTCTTTAGACTCCTCTAAATAATCTCAAAACACATCATTTGTTTTGAGAGGGTTCTTTATAGAAACCTAAGGCTTTTCCTGTCTTTGATGCAACTATTTCAGGTCTTTCTTCAGTATTAGCATTTACTTATCAATACACAAAACAACATTCCATTTTAAGTTTTAACTAACAAAGGACAATGAAAAACAAAGATGATAAAAATCACAATCTGACTCACACAATCCTAAGAGTCTATTGAGAATGAGGGCTCTGCAAGGGATACAATAGACATCAGCATTTTTTATGCTATGATAATGACAAATCTGAGCATGTGATTTTGGGTAAAGATTTTGAAGCCTCGAGATATTTGTGCCTACTGCCAGTTCAGAGGCCTCAAAATTCTACGTATAAAACTGAAGACAGTCATGTATTTCTCTGAACTGTGTGAGTTTTGGTTAAACTGAAATTTTAGTCTAATATGTAAACCCTGCAAAATGACACACTAAACTCCATGGTGAATTTGTAAACTGAACAACTATATGTAGCCTTGGATGCTAGCCTGGAAATATCTATCTCTACAGAGGTGTATTTTGTCAATGTAAAACACAGGGAAGCCTTGATTACTCTTCAAGACTAATCAATTGAGCAATTAAAAATGATACCATCAGTTATCCCTGCCAACCCACACAGTACTGTTTATCAAGGTATCAGTGTACTGTGTGTATACTCATATACCAAATGGCACATACAGTTTTAGTGACAGAGTAATAAAGGTGCACTCTTATTTTCCATGACTTTTACAAACTCTAAAGCAATCATAAAATGACAGAGTTAGTGCTCACAGTAAAAGCTAAGTGTGAGCAAACAACAACTACTTAAAATTATAATCCATATTCTTGTGCCTGTGCCTGTTCCAATTTAAGCCAGTGGGGAATTTGCCACTGACTTCCATGGAAGGAAGTTTGGGTCCATCAACAGACTTCTCATCTGGTAAGTAATAGTATATGAAAAATTTCTCATTGGCACACAAAAATAATTTCTTTGGCATGTTAGCTAAATGTACTTTACATTTAGGGCTGAATCTTGCCACAGAAACGTGTATTTGCTTGTGATGAAAATAGCAACATTTTCTCTCTGAATTAATGTATTCATTTCACTCAAAAACACCAGTTTTTGAATGCAAGAATACATAAAGTAATGTCATACAGTTCAACAGGTAACAGCCTTATTGCTAAGCAGACAAAGAGAAATTAATCTACTCTTGCTTCAGATAGCCAGCTCCTAGGAGTACCAGTTTAATCAAACAACCAAATGAAAATTCATGCGTTTTGATAGCATAGTTTGGGTGTGTGATGAGCAGTAACTTTCTTTGCTCTTGCTCCTTATGTAAAAGGTTGATGATCAGCAAGATGGATAAAAGTCAGATTCAGATGCCCCTCCTTATATTGAGTAGTACCTTTCTCCACAAGTAATGCCACTGCTTGTGGTGTCAACTGCTACTCAGTGTAAGTATGGGTTATCAGAATTTGGTCTAAAGAAAAAGGCCCCGCCTTTACTGCCTGATTCTGATTTTAAAACAAACACCAAAATCTTCTGTAGTCAGAAGTATGGTATTATACATTCCTTTCTCTTCAACGTGACTGATACTTTGCAAAAGATGTACATTTCCTCATGTACTTTGTCCACAATTTTGTGCTACAGTTGTTTTCTTTCAATCATAAGATAGAAAATTAAAGAGCAACAGCAGTGCAGCAGACATTAAAACACTGTGATTTTAATTAAAAACACTGTAACCATGTAAAACTAGAGAGAGATGAAATATGACAGCTTCTGTTCAATCCAAAAATAAATTATAGTGCTTAAAAGCATTCATTCCTTCTTTTAAAACATAAGTGAATCTAAAGAGATTTATTAAAAGGAGTTATTCCTCTCTCTCCCCATTACCCAGTCCCAACACAGTGAATTGAATTTATGTCTGTTTATCAGATAAATAGATTACAGATAGTAACAAAGAAAAGCCATGTCACATGGTTACTGGAAACAGTTTATCCAATGTTGGGGCTGAAGCTTACAACGTTTTTTATAGCAGTTCCAGAAACGAGGATTTGCAGGACTTGGGTCTGTTACTTAGGCCTGGTCTACACTAGCAAATTAGGTCAGTATAATTAGATTGCTCAGGGGTGTGAAAAATCCACACCCCTGAGTGATTCAGTTAAACTGACCAAGCTTCCTGCATAGACAGCACTAGGTCAACGGGAGAATTCTCCAGTTGACCTAGCTAGCACCTCTCGGGGAGGTAGAGTATCTACATTGATGGTAGAACCACTCCTGTTAGCATAGGTATCATTGTCACTGAAGCATTACAGTGGTGCGGCTGCAGTGTTTTAAGCGTAAACAAGCCCTTACCTTTCCCCTCTTTCTTTGTTTGTTTTGTCTATTTTTCAGTTGGACATATTTTTGATTTGGAGGCTTTCACCTCGAATGCAAAACCAGATGAGATAAAGTATCTCTTTTTTAGACCAACCCCTGCCCTCCGCCCCGCTAAACTGCCACCAAAACCAAAAACCCACAAACAAACATACTTCAGGTGATGTTGTTGGCAGAGTTCTTGTACCCATGTTGGTCTCAGGATATTAGCGAGACAAGGTGGATGAGGTAATATCTTTTATTGGCTCAACTTCTGTTGGTAAAAGAGTCCAACTTTTGAGCTACACAGACCTGAAGAAGTGCTCTGTGTAAGCTCAAAAGTTGATGTCTTTCACCAACAGAAGTTGGTCCAATAAAAAAATACGATCTCACCCACCTTGTCTCTTTAAAACGATGTTGGCCATCATTTAGTTCTAACTCCCTGGTATGCACAAACAGCATTTAGTGCAGTGCTTGTAAAGATGTAACTGTATAACCCCATTTAGCTTTTCTGGTCTTCAGGCTTTGGGAGCCTTGATAGTGTGTGACTGTGCGAACACACCCACAAAGGAACAACAAATAACTACACTCCCACATAATGGGACTACAACAAAGGCTCACCTTGTGCTACTACACTAGTGAATTAGCTGTAAATCAGCCTCTCTATACAATTTACCTCCTGATGTATTGCACAGATTGTTTTTTAGAAGATTCTTTAATACTTTATTTCAGGGGTTCTCTAGCTTCATGGCACTGCAACCTCCTTCTGACAACAAAAATTACTACAGGTCCAAGAGTGGGGACTGAAGCCTGAACCCGTTGGAGACCGGCTGCCCTGGCGGTAGTGGGGAGCGGGGAGAGGGGGTGGAGGGCAAAGCCAAAGCCCAAGGATTCAGTCCTAGGTGGGGGGCCTGTAACCCGAGCCCTGCCACCCAGGGTTGAAGCCTGAGGGCTTCCGCTTTGGGCCTCGGGCAGTGGGGCGCAGGTTTTGGCCCCAGGCCTCACAAGTCTAATGCCAGCCCCGGGGACCCCATTAAAATGGGATTGCAATCCACTTTGGTGTCCTGACCTACAGTTTGAGAATCGTTGCTTTATTTCATGTTCCAACCATATGTATTCCCACCCGGTTTGATGGGGAGGTGCCTCAAGAGGTTTATTACAGAGTTGTGGGTTCAGTTAGAATCTTTTAACCTCTTCTAGTTTAATGAATCTCTCATTCCATGAAGGAATTACTTTAATATTTTCCTAAAAAGTCCGGATGAGATCTTATATAAAGCGTTCAGCAGAATTGCTCTGTGAGATAATGAATCAATGTTGGCTCAGCAGACACAGGGATCAGTTGCGTGTGTGTTCATAAAAAAAACCAGACAAAAAGCATGAGACATCAATGCCAATATTATTTGAAAATGCAATGAAACTAGCAAGTTAGAAAAAAAGAACATACAATTTCAGACACATTATATCAACTGCACTCCTGGGGGCATGACCTACCCGACTGTTATTTCCAGGCAGATCTCTTTAGAAATCTCAAATTAATTTGCAAGATACAGAATAATAAGGGAATAAATAGGTAATTATTTTTTCTGTCTTTTCTCAGCACACTTAGTTTCAGCTCTCCAATTTCTAAAATCACATTTTATTCTTTCTGAGGAAAAGGACTTCCTTTACTATCTCTGATGCTCATGCAAATGAACAGTAGCTTCTATTACCACTATTATTAAGTCAAATTATACTGCCATTAAAATGACTCTACAATATCATGCTATTTTGAAAGGGAATAATTAATATTATAGTGGAAGAAACAGCATTCAGATCTCCCCCTTCCCACTTCATCAGGGATATCTTTGTCAAAATCCATAATGTCAACCAGATCCCAGATTCACAATGTAAAATGTAGAGGGAAAAAAATGATCTCAGTTTTTATTAAAGGAAAATAAAATATCTCCTCCCCGGAGTTTCTTGAGCTGTTTCACTATAGGTAAAACATAAACAAATATTAAAACACCTTACATGATAGCAAGAACATGGCTGCAGATGCTGGGGGATTTCACTATACTGCACTGTTTCAAATTATTTCATTTTCTATTTTAAGATCAGTAACAGAAGAGATGGAGAGGGAGGTCAGGTAGGTCTCACCCATTCTACTGACAGAGTTAAAGCATTTAGATTTAAGCTTACCTTCTATACATTATTATTCATATAAAATATATCACCAGCAGAAAAATCTTATGAGGTCAGAGTAATATCCCTCTTCTAAGCATGTGAGGGCACAGGCAGCATAATGCTTAGACACTAATTACACAATTGTGCTTCCCAGTATTCAAACACAGGCAAATTATGAAGGATGCGTAGCGGCAATTTAAAATAGTTATTAATGTGAGAAAGTATTGGGGTCATTAACTGAAAAACAAATGAGATGCAATAAACAAAGAGCTAAGACAATTCTTGAAAAAAGATGGCTGAACCTGGCTGAGATTCTTAGGAAAAATAGTAGAGAAGGAAGGAATAGAATAAAATAATCTCATTCAAGCTGCTTTTAGTGCAGCAGCAAAATAATAAAGTCAGGGGGTTAAAAATTTGTTCCACCAATGATGGTTTTCATGAAGAGAGGAGGGTAATTTTCTCTATTTAATAAGCATGCATACATACAATATTTAATAAAACAACACTTCTCTAATCCCCCACCATATTCGCAGCATTTCCATAGCATCCTGACCTTGACTCCAATCACATCCAATTTGACTGCACATCAAAGAACAATGGCTACTACAAGACCCTCTTTAATGTTACCCAGCACTACTCCTTCTATCTGCTGAAAAGCTTCTTTCTTTTCTCTGACTCAGAGCTGCCAAACTGCAATGAGGCTGTTCTTTACAAATCAATAAACAGGAAGATCTGATCTACTGTACTTCCAATAGCAACTGAATTCAGTCACTCCCTGTTCTTTGCATATCAGAAGATAAGGATGGGTTTAAATAAGCACACTTTGTGCTACTTAAGGAAGGACAGAGAAAAGGGGGATTGATGCCTTTTGTTTCTGAAATGCTGATATGTGGAGTTAAATTCTGAAGAAGAGCCCTGTCTAGCTTAAAAGCCTGTATTTTTCATCAATAGAAATTGGTCCAACAAAAGATATTACCTCACTCACCTTGTCTGTCTTGACAGGTACTCATGAGGGCATGTCTACACTAGAAAGCTAAGTCAATGTAACCTGCCTTACGTTACCTAACCACGTAAGCATGCAAACTAGTGTTCCTACCACCACAGGCGTGGACTTTCAGCTTTCCCTAGGGGTGCTTGCTCCACACCTGCTCTGCCCTGAGGCCCTGCCCCCCACTCTTTCTCTTCCCCCAAGGTTCCACCCTCACCCTGCCTTTTCCTGACCCCGCTCTGCCCCCGCTTCTCCCTCTCCCTCCTAGTACCTCCCGCCCGTTGCTGAACAGCTGATCGGCAGTGGGTGGGAGGTGCTGTGGGGAGGGGAAGGAGCTGATCAGTGGGTCCTGCTAAACAGCTGATCGGTGGGTGGCTGTTGGGTGCTGAGCACCCACTATTTTTTTTTCTGTGGGTGCTCCAGCCCCAGAGCACCCACAGAGTTGGCACCTATGCCTGCTGCTGCTGTAACTTGCCCACTAGGCTGATCTAGTAAATCCACCTCGACGAGAGGTGTAAGGCTTAGTTTGACATAGTTTGGGCAAGGCAGTATATAGATAATGTGTTACTTCCATCATGTGTTGGCTGTCAGGGTGGCTGACAGCTGGAGTAATGAAATTGACAAGAATGTCAATTTCACTGCTGGTATGGTCCCTGGTTTGAAATTGAACCATGGGGGTGGGAGGTGTGAGCCCCAGCAGTGCTCACAGCTGGAGCCTTGCTGCCCAATGCTGAGAACCTGGGCTGTGGGCTCCCTGCAGAGCTCCAAGCAGGAGTCTGGCTCCTGCCCGGGCTCTCTGCTCCCTGCTCCACGTGGAGCTCCTGACTGCCGCCAGAGCTTTCAGCTCCCTGTTCCACTTGTAGCACCCTACTGTGGGGAGCCCGGGCGGCAGCTGGGCTGCAACTGGGCTCCAGCTGGGAGCTCTGCAGGAGTGAGGAGCTGATTGAGCTCCCAGGGGAGCTCAGCGCTGAGCTGAGAGCCTGAGCTCTCGACCTCCCGCCCCCCGCACACTCTGCCCCTCTTAAGTTGGTGAAAACACTTGTGGTGAGGACGCGCTGCACCGAGAGAAGGAGGGTAGTGTGGACAAGAAAAAAAGCAGTAATTATTGGGGTGGTTGTAAGTCAACATAACATAGTTCAACTTTATTGTGAAGTTCTGGGCTTGACAAGCAGTTTATTGGTGGAAAGATCTGTACCGTGACACATTTTTGGGATATAGTTAACTATTTCTCTGTGTGTGTGTGTGTGTGTGTGTGTATTATTATTATTTTTTTTTTACATATTCTTGATTGGGGTGGGGGAAATGAGGATAGTGAAGATAAATTGTTAATATTGCTCTAATGTGTTTTTTGATGATAGAAAGATTTAATTTAAATCCCAAAATGTCTGGGTTATGATAGCACGGTATTCTTAGGCAGATGATAATCTCAGTGACTTTATGCAATTCCTTCTTTCTGTAAAAAAAGAAATCCTAAAATCCACTAGGAAACTGTCTTGTACCTAGACTACATTTATTAATCCTCAATTGAAACAAGGGAAATAAAATGTAATAAAAATTCAGGAAACATTATTCAGTCCTGGGCATAGAGCCTTAGAAAACAGTGAAACACCACCTGGACTTAGTATGTCTACTGTGAAAAAAATCAGCCATTGCTTCTTTGGCTTTTGTTTTATAATCCTAACATAGATCAGTGAACTTCAGTTCACTTCAGTTCAGTTCAGATCACTGTGGGTGTCTGTAAAGAAAGAGAGAAGCTCTTGTGATTTAAATAAGAGGAACATTCAAATTTAGAGAAAATATAAAAATCTGTAAACCTAGTGGCATCTTCTAAACCTGACATAATATAGTCATAATGTACCCCACACTGGCATGCCTGGTGATTTTGGGCCAGGACTGAGAATTTTTGGGGGAGGTCATAAAATCGTGGAGCAACGAACCTATGAAGGGTTCAAGGAGGGCCCCTCAAGCCACAAAAACACAAAGCTAGCAGGGGTCAGAGAGAAGGAGGCTCAGGATGAAGGGACCTCCCAACAGGAACAATGTCACCCCATCCCCCCGAACAGGGGAAACAGAAGACCTCACCCTATCCTGTTTTGGACCTACTAATGTCAGACATAGATTTTATAAGTGAACAAAGAGATGACCTGACATTGTGAGGGGCATAAAAGCAACTCACCAACATAAATAGTAAGTGGTAGACCTGCAATTGGTGAAGTCGTGGCCCCACTTTGAACTCAGGGAAGAGAAAACTATGCCAGGTGGCAAAAGATTCCCAAACCAGGGTAGTATGAGTACCATTTCTAGTCTCAAAGAAATTTCACTGGGAGTCTTACAGATGGCATATGCGGTGCTCTGTTGAGGACATTAGGGCAAGAGAAAACCCTTGAAAAGGTAACCATCAGATTTTGCTGGCCAGGAGGTTAAGTTCAAGGACTACCGTGCTTTGTGCCCAAAGTGCCAATAGGCAGGACCTAAAAGGACCCCAAAGGCTCTCCTAGTCTCCCCGCTTCCTAGAATATTTGGAGTATTCGGCTGCTCCCCAAGTCTATTAGGACTGACACTTCTCCCCCCTTGATCCACACACAGACTAACATCTAGGCCAGGCTTTTTTTTGTAGTCTAGGTGTCCGCCACTCACGCCTGCTTGTAAGAACAATCCATGAAGGGGCTATTGTGGCAGAAATGACCACGTTGCCAGCACAAAAGACAAGTCCCAGTTGAGGGGGTGTCCCCCTACCCCTTCTGGGGGAGGTTGGGCACTTGTGGGGACTCTTTCCTTGAGATTGGTCTTCCCTTCTGCCCTTTCATCCCTTTGGAACCAGGGTTCCAGGGAGCCAGGCTTGGCATTCGATCACCTCCTGATGGCCCCCCTCAGTGGGCCTGTAGGACCTCAGTGACTGCTCCTCTAGCAAAAACATCTTTTGTCTTGGGTGTCCTGCCATTGGGCCTGTGGCTGTTAAATAATTTTCTGTCAACTAGATTGCCTCAGCAGAGTCTCGGCCAAGGTTGTAGCATCCACTTTCACCCACACATCTGGGAGAACCTGCATAAATTGTTCCAGCAACACTTATTTGGTCACCTTCTCCCCTGTCTATTTATCAGGCTGGAGCCACCTCCAACAGTGTTCCTTAAATCTCCAGGTCACTGCATGATGTTGGGACCCCATCTTTCCCAACAGAAGTGCTATTGGTGGGTTTCTGCCATGATACTTCACCTTAGCATAATCTTGGGCTTCTGTGGTATCAACGTACTTATATGCAGCTTGTGTAGGTCCAGTAAGATGTGGCACCAACAAGACAGCCCAGTACTCAGATGGCCAACAAGCTGCTGTGGTGGCCCTCTGAAAGTGAGCAGGAAAGCTTTGGGGTCATCTCCATGCTCCATTTTCGTGAGTTTCACTGGGAGTTATGTAACATTGATAAGGCTCAGGATCCCAGCCGTCATGTTTTCATTTGGTTCTTGGGGTTGTAAAATGGCTGCCACCTGTTTAACCAAGCATTGTTGCTGTTTCTGCTGTTGTGTCGCCAACTCCCAAATGAGCTGCTGTTGCCGCGCTGCTTGCTGTTGTTGTTGGGCAGCTATTTGCTGGAACATCTGGTTCTGCTGCTGCTGTTGGGCTGCCTGTTGTTGCTGGATGTCTATCAGCCATTTCGACAATTTCCCATGGTTGTTGTTGTTCCTCCTCCTCGGTGACTGCCCACATTCTCCACCAAATTGTGATTGTTGGCACTTCATGGAAGAGTATTCTAGTGTTTAAGGGGGTCAGTTCCTATTAAATGCAAAGTGACGTTTGTATGGGAGCAGGGGCACTCCCACTTCCATTGTGCTCTGTCCAGGCCCCTGTGAGGATTACCAAAAGCCAGGCACTCAGGCTGCCCCTCCTTGGCCACTTCCTACCCTCGCTCTAGAGTCCAAGCTTTGCAGTCTGCAGCAGAGTTACTGAAGAAAAGTTATTTTCTTTAGTCTTTCTCGGCTTTAGCAGATAGGCTCCTCTTTTCCCAGAGGAGCTGTTGCAGCATCCCTTCTCAGGAGCTCCCAGACGATAGCCTTTTTCCTGGCCTTGTCATCCCTTCTGAGCTGTCTGGCTTCCTTTTAAGCTCCACCTCCATCTGAAGAATGCTCTACAGGTGTGGCTGGGTGGGATCATCTGGGCTAAGAGTTGTTCTTTAAGCCCGTCAGTCCTAGTGTGGTACATTTTCAGGATTCTTGTCTTTTGGGGTGAATTTCAGTGGTCCATGTTGCCTAGATTTTTCATTTGTAGCCACTACTAGTGATGAACCTGGAACAGGGCAACTATAAAAATACCAAAGCCTTTCAGAGGGACTTGGTATCTGGTGTCTGCTGGCAGAGATGGAGGCTGGGGACTGCCAAAGATCCAGGATACCCTCATTAATACTAAAAAAGCTGAGAATCTGGATGTAAAATGATAAACAGTTTGTGTGAATTTCTTGAACAACTTTTAAGGTGTTGGCCATCGCCTTGTGCCTAACCTGAGATTCTGTAGCCTGATTTGCAGAAGTGCTGGGCATTCACAGCTTGTCAGCTTTCTAAAGAGCTATAAATACTGGATATTGGGCGTGATCCTTTCATCTCTAGTCTGCTGACATTTGAACAGGGAAAGTTTAAACCATGAGATTGAGAGCTTCCAAATAGTTATTTGGAATTCCCTGGAAAATGCCTGGAAAGACTTTGCTACTGAACTGAGTCTGTGGTCTTCTTGGCCAGTTTGATCAGAATCTGCTGTACTGACTACTTGGCCAGAGACGGTGCAGCACACAGAGAGAAGAACACACATGCCAACAACTGACAACAGGTTCCACTTGAAATCCACAAATTATTTTCTGTAACAGTAGATATTCCTGACATTATTCTAATTTGTATTATTCATTAGGATTTGCCTGACTCCAGAATGATTTGAGTTATATCGCTCCCTATCTTTTTCCTACTGTGGCTCTAGTGGATTTTATATAGTTAGTTTTCTGCAGGTGGCTGATTATGGAATTGTTGCTGTTATTCTTTTAATTGTATTTAAGGATCAACATAGCCTATTTTTGGGTAGCTGGGTGCCATATGTTATGGGCACTATTTCAAAACAAGTTATTTTGGGCCATTTGTGTGTTATGTTCAAAAATGTATTTCTTAAGTGGTGCACACTGTTTTGAAGACATGCCATTCATCTTTGTAGAGAAATAGGGGGAAAATATACTGTTCACATCTTTGGGAAAACAAAACAAAAACAAATGTCCAGGCACAAAAGCAGACTTTTCTCTTTTGTAGGTAGCTTTTCTTGTGCCTAATTCCCGAATGATCAAGGATCTAGGGGAAATGTGGTAGGAATGGCTGGAACAGGGTGTGAAAGCCATGATTGGAAAAGAAAGGGCTCTGGTGGTTAGATTTGCGATTGAAGTTGTTGCAAGTAATGTCTATAAAGGGTAAAAGGTGGACCCAGTCATTCTGGTGGTAATTAGTAAATCAGGTACTGCTCCAAATTTTGATTCACCTATTCCAACAGTCTGTCCATTTGCGGGTGATATGTTGTGGAAAGGAGCAGGTCAGCATCTAAGAGGCAGAATAACTCTTTCCAGAAATGGAAAATGAACTGCATTCCATGGTCAGATGTGATGTTGGAGCGTAATCCATGAATCATGATGAAGTGATCAAAGAACAAACATCACTTCCACAGTTGAGATCTTCCAACAGGGCACAAAATGGGGCATCTTAGACAGCAAATCCATGACTGCTAGTATGGCTGAGTGGCCCTGGGAACTGGGCAGGTCTATAATGAATTCCATAGAGATGGACTCCCAGGGGTGGGAAGGAGTAGGTAGTGGGACCAAGGCATCCAAGGCATCCAGAGGTTTAATGTGAGGGACCTTCATCCAGCAACATACCTTGCAAAAGTCGGTGGAGGACCTAAAGGCCACCAGAAATGCCACAAAATCAGTTTTATACTTTCTTCCTGCCCAAAGTGTCTGGTAAGTCATAGCACAGTTGGAGGATTGTGAGGTGAGGCAGATCATCTAGGACACAAACAGCCTCTGAACAAGAGTACCCCATTTTTAACGGAGAAGTTTGGGCTGCAGTCAGCACTGAGTGACATCTGTTTTACTGCAAAAATGTCATTAGGTAGCAATTATCTCACAAGAACTACAAGGTCAGTATTCACAAGCACACTAGCAAAGGGGTGGGGCTTAAAGACAGTGGAGGGTGCTGAAGGTCCTTCCCTTTGTGGGAGAGTGCATCTGGCTTGCAATTGCAGATACTGTAAATTCAAAGTGTGAGTGTCTATCAGATCTGGCATTAATTAAGGGCCTTCACAGATCACAGGTACTCCTACTTCTTGTGGCTGGTGAACACTTGAAAGGGGAAGCACATGTTCCAGATGATGTTTCCATTCCTCAAAAGTAGCCTTGATGGCCAGCAGCTCCTTGTCATAGATTGCACAGTTCTGTTCTGTGGGTGTTTGTCTTCCTGAAGTAGAATGTGCAGGGGTGGAGAACACGAGGTGACCCCCTTCTGTTGTGACAGTGTAGACCTGATTGCATAATCAAATGTGTCACCCTTGATGGATCAGTCTGGGTATATTAACATGGGTGCTTTGGTCAAGGCCTTCCATTGTTCAAAAGCCAGTTGTGCCTCCAGTGTTCAGACATAGGCAGAGTTCTTTCGGAGGAGATGGGTAATAGGGGATACCACTCTGGAAAATCCTCTGATAAATCACCAGCAGAAATTAGCAAATCACAGGAAGCAACAGATTTTTGGTGTGGCCCAATACACGATGGCAGCGACTTTCCGGGGGGTCCACAGTAATCCCATCAGGCAAGATGACATAACCCATGTAATCAATGGTGGTGGGGTCGAACTCACATTTTTCAGGTTTTGCTTATTAGCCATTTGGCTAGAGGCGTTCCAGTAGTTGTTGGACGTGGTGGTGGTGCAGAGTTGGGTTCTCGGAGAAGATGAAAATGTCATTCCAGTAGATTACAGACTGGTCTAGAATATCCCTGAAGATGTCATTCACAAAGTATTGGAATGTAGCTGGGGAGTTGGAGACACTGAAGAAGGGCATATTGAAGTATTCATAATGGCTGTATTAGGTGCGGAAAGTTGTCGTCCACTCATCATCCTTCAGGACGTGGACCAGATTGTTTGTGCCAAGCAAATTGAGTTAATTGAAAATTTTAGCTGCACTGACGTGTTCCAGAATTTCTTTGATCCAACAGGAGAGGGTATTTGTTTTTGATGGTAATACTGTTCATGGCCCGATAGTCAACGAAAAGGTACAGTCCCATCCTTCTTTTTGATGAACGAGATTGAGGATCCACCAGGGGATTTGTAGAGCTAGAAGTTCTTGGCCAGGTTTTCATCATGATATTGCCATGGGGCCTTGAGCTCAAGTTCCAATACAGGGTAAATATGCCCAAAGGCGATTTTAGCCCTGGCTGAAGATCTGTGGGGCAATGTGGTATTGGGGGAGGATATTGGCATTCTGTTTATCAAATACACTGGTAAGGTCACTATACTTTGCCAGAATTAGGGACCTAGTATCTCCTGATGCTGATGTGGTGCCAAACCTGAAGGATTGCTTCCTGAGGGTGGCCTCTGTTTCCATCATGCTAGGCCTGGTTAGACACTACAGCTGGAAAAACCCATAGTAAAATATATACCTTCTGTGTCATGAAAATTCTTGGGTCATGGAGGGAGAGCAGAGAAGGGCCAATATGACCAGGAAGTAGGGTGAGAGGATCAGATCCAATTGCAGTGTCTCATGGTGCTCCTGGATCTTGACTGAAAGAGGTGCTGTCTCATAGGAGATAGGCCTGGAGGACTGCATACTGCCATGGATCATCTCCACCCACTCCGGGGCAAGTGTGGTTAGCTGTATGGAGATGTGGTTAGCTTGGGTGAAGGCCATGTCCAAGAAGTTGCTAGATGCCCCAGAGTCAATCAATACAAGTGAGGAGCAGCTTACTTGGAGTATGACTGAGACCTAGAGACTGAGCTGGACCTGCAAGTGGGGCTACGAGGAGTCTACTGGTACAGGGGCACACATGGGTAGCAGAAAGGGTCTCTTTGGGGAACCCAATTTCCTTGTTACATCCAGCCATGACCTCTCTACCAGACTGGATGAGATTGTTTTCTGGCACCCACGCTGGCCTGAACTTGTGGGGGTACCCTGAAGCAAAATGGCCACACCTTCACAGTACAGAGACCATTTCAGCACCAGCATTCTCTCTCTCAGCCTTTGAGGTATCTTTGGGTGACATTGATTTGCATGGGCTGTGCTCTGGGACTTGGCAGAGTGCATGCTTGGGTGGCTTGTAGGTAGTACTAGGCTGGGGTCCAGCGTAAGCCCTCCTCTTCTTCAGGCATCACTCAAGCAGCTGGTTATTGATTCAGGTACAGAGTCCAATGTAGAATGACAACTCAGTGGGGGTTGACTTAGACCAGTTCAGCCTTTTTGGCTTCATTCAGCCCTCAATTAAGGTGGCATCTCTGCGTCATCTCAGTCCAGATGATGCTGGAGGCACATCATTAGGACTGTCACTGGCTCCTGGATTGGCTGCCACTGCAAACCTGAAGAGCGAGTGATGAGTCATCGCAGGCTCTGGCTGAAGGATTTTCTCGCATTAAGATTCCTTCAGTTCCAAAGAAACTGAGATCTGTATCTTTTATTATTCAAATGTAAAAGTGTTTGCTTATATATGTTCCAAGACTGATAGAGCTAACCTGCTACACTTTTTAGTTTGTATTTACATCTCATTCTATTATTCATATTCAAGCAAATTTTATGACCACATTCTGATTCCCTTACTCATGTCAGATAACAACTTACCCTACAGGAAGTCCCACTGATTTCAGTGACACTGTTCATGAAGTAAGCTATTGTTCCACATGAGTGAGAATATCTGAATCTGACACTCAGTAATGGGAAAAAGAACTCCAATGAGATCATTAAGTTTATATTCTCTGTCAAATACAAATAAAAAAGCAACTCGAAGGAAGGAACTACAATACATTAATCTCAAAAACCTTTCTTAAGTCCATTATTACTTTCCATGTGATTTAAGAAAAAAGTAGATAGCAGATGGGAAATCTACAGTGCTACATTTAGATCTCAGACAAATACAAGCACATCACATCTTAATGCAATTTACATTCCCACTGCCTGTTCTGAATGTAGTGTACATGGATCTCTGAGGAAGAGAAAAGTGCTATAGTGCCATATTGACCTCTAATTTTCTCAGGAACAGGTTCCATCCTCTGATATATTTCCTCATCTTACACAAGTTTTTATAAAAGCTGTCCAAGAAAAATCCTGCACCAATAGCTCCAACAGCCTTTTATCTGAAGCAGTTCCATGATACATCTCACCAGAATGTTAATATTATACTTTATGTTAATGCCACAACCGGGTGAATCCATACAGGTATATCATTCAGCCACATCCCCTTCAATTTAAGACAAACACAATATAATGTCAGATAAACCAACCTTAGGTCTCTTTATATATACACAATTGAGTAGACATTAAAAATGATGCATTACTACGGTAAAAAGCAAAGAAAGGAAAACAAATTTTTCCATTTCTTATACTTCTCTGTAAAAATACTTTCATGCAGCATGACTGCTATTATTCAGTTTTTAAATAGTATTGGCTCTTGTACTATTTAGTTTAGAAGTGATTCCCATAACATTTTAAAATTTCTGTTATGTCTCTATACCATATTTTGCTTACTGTTTTGAAAGTGGCTCCTATTACCATATATAATGCACATCCTCACACAAGTGCCCCCTGCTTCTTAACAACATCTCAGTATGCTATTATTTTGCTCCCATTAAACCAAAGAAACCCATTTTCAGTCATATTGAGGATGCCATTTGTTTCCGAAAGGTCAGCTAATACACTCATCTTTTGTGTAAAGGGAATGCATCTTTGATAACTTGGGGAATTGTAAATAGAATGTCATGCAAGAAAATGTTTTATTTTACGACAGTCCCAGAACGTAGGTATATAATTTCCTATATCAGTTGAGCATCTCAAGTAAAGATTATTTTCTTGTACATCTAGCTACATTCTTGTTATTTTACTAATCCATTGTCCCACTAGTTTCACTGCTCTCTGCTGGCCAGAATTGTGAACTCCTTACTCACACTGAGACTACCAGGAGTAACTGTAGTAGAGCCCCAATCTGGATCTGTATTTCAAAATCTCAGATTTCTAAAACAAAGAGCCACTTACTCAAATTTGTCTTTACTATACACTGCTTTTTGATCTTTTAATCTCAGAGTTTCCCCTTTTTGACCATCACCTTGACATACTTCCTACCTACCCACCTGAGACCATCAATCCATCAATTTTCAAAACTTTGCTGCCACCCACAGTCCCCTCCTCTCCATTCTCCCTCATGTACACTGTTGTTAAATCTCTCGACTCTGCTCCAACCTCAATTATTTTTGCTAATTATCTCTCATTGAAATGTTCATCTCACTAACCATCAACAGTATTTTCATGTGTACGCAGAGAAACATTTACTATTATTTTTAAATGTTTACTAACAGAAGTTAAACTACTACTTACTTCAGCCTGTGGTGCTATGATTGCTATGCTAAGCCAGAGGTGGATGAGGTGAGAGTAGGAGACTGGAGAGAAACATGGAGGCATGGAACACAGAGAAAAGGATGGGAACCATAAGGGCCATAGACCGGGGGGAACATGGAGGAGTGGTGTAAAGTCATGTTTCTCAAGGATTGTGGGAGCAGAACTCTGGGAAGACAGGAAGAAGGGATGATTGGAATGGAAGGCATAGAGAAGTGTGCAGAGGGCTTGGAGGAGGGAACAGGGAAATTTATGTGGGTGGAGTGTGCAAGTATGTTGGGTGATAATAAGTAATGAAGGATTTGATGGGTGTAGTGAAATGGATAGATCTGTTATCTCCTTCTCCAGACTTTCTAACTTCATTTTTCCCTCCCCTTTATAAATTGAAGAAATTATAAATTGCCGTTCAATTTTCATGAAATAAGCAACTATTTATACAGAACACATTTAACAAAAGGTATTTCTCTTTTGCCAATACATGTATATTGAGAACAGCTTATTCTGCTTTGGTATTAACTATACCAGGGGTTCTCAAACTGGGGGTCGGAACCCCTGAGGGAATCATGAGGTTATTACATGGGGGGTCGCGAGCAGTCAGCCTCTACTCCAAACCCCGCTTTGCCTCCAACATTTATAATGGTGTTAAATTAAAAACACTTGTTTATATATTTATAAGGGGAGTTGCACTCAGAGGCTTGCTGTGTGAAAGGGGTCACCAGTACAATAGTTTGAGAACCACTGAACTGTACCCAGTCACCTTAAATAATGTTCAAGATTTAGTCACAAGACTTTCCCAAATGCTGTCAGAAGCTACTCATTTCCTTTTCCCCCCGCACTGTCCAGGGTAAATTCCGCTTTGCATTTCACTGGAAGACATTGCATAGGGCTAGTTTTATTCTACTGGGTTGTATTCACGTCGTTGATTAATTGTTTCATCCATACTCATTCAGTTGGTAGCCTCAAGAATCTAAGCTTCTGTTTCATGCTAATCAAAAACCATTGGCTCAACCAAGTGCTAACACAACTCTAAAGGAGAAGCCTTGTTTCATGAGTTTAGTGATTGGGTACTTTTGTTCATTATTCTCATCCAATGATCCTCTTGAAAGGAGCCTCTCAAACTCAATTACTTTTGAGACCCAGCAGCTGCTCAAGCTTAAGAGCATCCCCACAATCAGTGCTTAATACCCCATGCTATTGGACATATACTACTGCAACTTCTGTTATACAAGACCATGTTTTGCTTGGGAGGAGACTTTGATATTATCATACATTTAACTGTGATTACCACATTGAAAGATCATAACTGTAGCCAAACAAAAATACAACAAATGGAAACAATTTCTTGTGGAATTGAGCCTACATTGATTCAAGTCAATGATATAAGGCGCATTAATTTAAATGGTACAGGATCAAGGCCTGTGAGAGTAGCTGTCTTCATCCTGATTTTCAGCTGGCTGGACTTCGTACAGTTTTGCTTGGCCATAAGGCAAACTTGCCGAACATAAGATCAAATCTGTCTCTTTCAACGTCCACTCAATCTGACTTCAATATTATATGAAGGTGCCTTCAAACACTGATATTTTAAATGGTAATTCTTTTTAAATAGGAATAAATGCTTTCTTAACTGTTTATATTGTCTCTCAGGTACTCCATTGCCCACAAATATTTACTACGAATAAAATAGTGATATTATAATAATATACGATACACCCAGTGAGGGCGTGTAGCAGGCCCTTTGTGGCCCCCTGGTCCTACTACACCCCACCCCAGAAAAGGAGCAGCAAAGGTGCGTCCTCCAGGCCTGCCTAGAGAGGTTGCACAGAAGCAGCCAATCGGAGCCCCGGAGGCTCAGAAAAAGGAAGCTGAAGTGGCTTTGCAGATCAGTTCCTGCCAGGGCAGGACATGGCTCTCCTCTCCTGCCAAAGGAGGGCAAGGGACAACCAGAGTTTGGTTCTGATTGCATTTGTTTAAGCTGGGAGAGAGAGAAGCTAACAATTTTAACCCTGAGTAAGGGTGAAAATAAAGGGGCTGAGAGGCAAGAGGCCCAGGGAAGTAGCAGCAATGAGTTGAACTGAGCAGTACATGGCTGCTGTTTAGGGTCCCTGAGTTGCAACCCAGAGTAATGGGTGTGCACAGGTTCCACCACCAGGTCGTTGGTAGTGTAAACCCTGAGAATGGGGGCAAGCCTTGATGGGAAGCTCAAGTGAAGGTTTGAATTTAAAAGGCCCCAAGCCAGGGCTGAAGATGTTGGGGAGATCAGACAAAGTTTTGTTGGACTCTTTGCTGCTCCAGATGGGTTTCATTTGGACTTTGTGATTTGGCTGGAGGGTCAAACCATGGAAGACCCACCTGCAGGGGGCACCAAGGGTGAAAAAGGACTGCAGTACCACACACAGCCACTAGAAGATGCCCAAGAGGTGAGTGGCCCATTACTCACACACTCAAATATATTGGGAATACATGATGGAGTGGTGTGGTAAAAAGGTTTTATTGGCATGAGTGGCCAAGGTGTAGGTTTTATTGTATGCACATCATTTGGACTGTCACTGTAAAAATATCAATAAAACCTTTATTGAACAACACACACTCACATTCTATGAATGCCATGTGCTACAGAAAAAAAACATTTCAGAAGGTTTACTTTTTTTATTGAAGGTATTCATATCCCTGTGCCTGTAAAGCCAGGTGTCTTATTTATTATGGTTTCAATCATACAGGGGTCAAGGCAGCCCGAAAACCTCTAAATATAACCTAACACTAGCTTTTCTACACCCCCAAATTTATCAACTTTAAACACTTGGCCCTTCCAAAAATAGAAGCAATTGACGGGTCATATTGAGAAACAGAAATGAAGCTCCCATTTGTATCCCTTTGGGAATGCACAATAACTGGCTGTAACATTTTTGTGCATAAAAAAAAACGGTTATTGGTTCAGGCCTGCGTACTGCCAGTCCTGGGCCTCAGGCCAGTGTAAACTTTAAGGAAGAAGGAAATATTTCTGTAGGCATAATGATTTAAAGAAAAAACAGATGGTTGAACTTTATCAGGGGCTTGGTGTGATAGAATAAGTATGGTGGGAAACTTATTAGCAGGTAGAGGCTGTTGGGGTGCATGACAAATGTATCTGGCACATAACTATCCTTTCTAAAATATTAAGAATCTAATAAACAACCTTTTAAATTTTTAAGCCCCAAATACCTGGACTCACACTGAGCATTGTATCGAACATTTACAATCTATACAAATGCCAAAGACAATTTTCCTCCTTCCGTCTACAGAAAACTGCATCTTATCACCTCTTTTTTACTTTCACAAATAAATTATTGCCAACTCTCCTTGATTAATTCTCTTTAGGTGTCTTACTTACACCATTTATCACTGGTTTCTGGAAGCAGAAAATTAGGAGAATTAAGTTAGAAATCACATTGAACTAAGATTAGAAGAGACCCCTTGAGAGTTAGACAGTAAGCGAGTGAGCGATCCTGAGATGAAATATGGCTAAAGGAGAGAGAGATGCAAGCAAATTGTTTTTATGAAATAAGAAGAAGTAACAGGAAAGCAAAGGCCAAATTTTCAGAGACATCTCAAGCCTTCCTCTTAATTTACACCTGCAAATAACTGCGTACTAAAACTAAGTAATAAGCTGGCAGGTAGTTAGTTTTCTTGGGGAAAAGGATGTGACCAATAGAAAATAAAATGGTTGATAGTACAGAATTACTCTAAAATAGAATGGGTTTAAGTCCACAATTGAATTTTATGAAATTATTTTAAAATTCTGTAGAAAGGAGAATTATGTACTTGAATCTACATGCACTGAAGTCAACAGCAAAGCTACCTTTGACTTCCATACCCCTTTTCTAAAATTCTACAGGATGGTTTAAAAATCCCATATATAAGGTTATAATTGCCTTCTAAATTCTGAGACTGTTGGATGAGGAAAATCCACAAATTCACTATTAGGGTATCTGTTTTCCCTAATATTTATTTCTGTTAGCAGTTGTATATGCAAAATTTGTTCTCAATAAAGTTCACAGAAAGGGAAAGTCATGAATATGTGTGACAATTGAAGTGTTCACATATGCCAGATGTGTTCACACAACCATCTTGAAAACTCTGTGTAGGATCATCTAGTCACGGAGGACAAACAATGCCATGCAATTTAGGAGAGTAATCACAACTGTCCAAACAACAAAGTACGGACAGTGACTACTCCGAGCAAGTCACAGCAAGTAGTTCCTGAGCAATCTAGAAGCTGGAATAAGCTTACATAAAATCTTTGTCAAATAATTTCAGACAATGAAAAAAAAATCAGTTGATTACTTGTGGATAATATGTGAACAGAAAACTGGGTTACATTTATTGTTTACTGCAATTAGTTTAACCAGCTGAATGTGAAACCCCAAAGGAATCTCCTGCAGTACGAAAGGAGCTGTGTGTAACTTGATTTATAAACTCATAAGAGGCTATACATTTGAAAATCGAAGCTTCAAATCATGTTGCTTCAAAGGGATATTTTAGTGGTATTTTACTAGATATGTTTTTGTTTTTACCTTGATTACTATTTCAGGAAGGGAAAAGTTTTATTAGGTGACATTTGTCTCTGAGATAGCTGTTTTGTCCATCTGTCTCAATCTTGTCTAAAACACCTATCACTGAATTATCTCAACACTTATTTTCAGAATTGTCTAGATAGGATTGTGGTTTTGTCATCTCAGTACAATATTATTAAATGTAAAAGACAATAAACATACACTGGCTATGTGGGGGGTTTTTTTTGGGGGGGGGGGTTAGGGAGAGTGGCCTGTGTGTGGCTCCATGTTTTTCTCTTCACTGTTCCGATGCCTCTCATTTTGTGTTCCCTTTTTGCTGTCTTTCATTAATGCAGTTTTATTCTATTTGCTTTTCTTTCTTGGTATATTCTGATTTGCCTATGCTATCTTCTTTAGTATTCTTTTCTAAGGGTTTTTTAGATCAATTTTCTTCCCTTTTGTCTCTTGTCATGGAGTGCTCTCCTCTCGTATCTTCCTCTATGTATTGCTGTCTCCAATTCTTTTTTCCCCCTGCCTCTCTAGGTCTTTTCACCTTTGAAACCCCTTAATGTTCCCACAAGTTTAGGGGAAAAAAACCACCCAGCCAGCCCGTGGATAGAAGCACTATATAGATTATTTATCTGGTCAATAATTCCACCTAGCAATAAGAATCTTCGGAACAAACAAGCATTTTGATTAACTACTACTGGAATGATAATGCTGACCTGTGGTCATACCCAGTAAGTGCTTATTAGCTATAGAGGCAATGCCCCTGTTGACCTATAATTGCTGCTGATTGTCTCAATTTTTTATCTTTTTGGGTTGCCAGTAGTGGCAGCTCATAGAGCTGCAGGTAGCTATAAATCCTCAGCTGAACTTTCAAATACACAGAATAAACAGAAAAGCTGGGGAGCTGAGCAGAGTATTGAATAAGGGAAATAGAAGAAATGCAAGGAAGACTGCTGGGAATGAAAGTTACGTGGGCTAATTCCCAGGACCCCATATATGTTAGAAGATTTCCCCCTGAGGAAATGGGGGAGGGGGGCTGTATTTGATTTTTAAATGAAAATCTTTTAGGGGCACTTTTCTCCTGGTAGCGCACTCCCTGATTTTTTCCTTATACAGTGTTTAGAATATTGGTAATGTTTCTCTAGCCATTCTGCACGTACCATGATTGCCCTATCTTTATTGAACTGCTGCTGTACATGCACTACAATACAATATTCACTATAGTCAGAGAGGAAGGTAGATCAAAACACCATTGGAAGATAGCCCTGGCAGTGTCAGAGCAACATTACTCATGCTCAACATCATGGTTAAGTTTGGGAGGAAACATCTGAGCATACAATTTCTGAGCTGGTTCTAGAATTTTTTTTAAAAAATGTAACTCTTCAGCGGATATAGAGAGAGTAGGTAGGAAGTAAGATAGTGATAATACAGCTAGTGCTTAAATGAACCTAGAGCTTGCTAATTTAATGAAGGACCAGGATCCTCTTGAAAGACATCTGCAAGGGAAGCATGCATGTGGGACTTAAAACCAGTATGGAGTTAAGGCACCCTTTGTACACCCAGGAATACAATTTACTTCAGTATGGCACAGGCCTCCCCTTCTGTATTCACTCACTTTCTGTGCTCTCCCCACCCCATTTCTCCTCCTGCTGTGTTGTGTGGTAGCTCCTCATATCCCTCTCCTTATGTTCTATATTTACCCTTTCCGTTCTATTGCCTCCTGTCCTATGTTGTACCTCAGTATTTCCTACTCAGTAATTTCATTGTTTCCTTCTTTTTCATTACTCACGCCTGTCTCCCTTTGTATTTTCTTTCTTTCCATCCCTCCCTGTCTCCCTAGCACTCTTTTATCCACCAGATTTCTAATGCACTGATCACTGTCATATCAAGACATGTTCTCCATTGTACTCTTTGGAATGTGGCCAAAAACATATTTGAAATAACCAGAGTCCTGTTGCGACAGGCAATCACAGGTTAGCATTCTTGCATATTTTACTTTACTGCCAGATTCACTCTCCCTTTAGATGCCACAACAATGTTTCGTTTTTGACTGGCTATACTGGTGCTAATATGAACTATTATTGAAGCTCAACAGGGACATCCTGTGCTTTCTGTGACAGAGTGTCATGGTGTCCATGTTGAATCAATATTATGGTTTTCCATTAATCAGTTTAAACTACTGAATAATATCCATGATTTCTATGTCATTGTGGAATGAAAACCCTGACAATTTATAATTTCATGTGGCAATCTGAAATACTTTCCATGGAAATGGACAAAACCTTTGTCTCAGCACAAACAAAGGGCTGGGTTGGCCCTCTTCACAATTAATGACAATTATGTATTTCTGATTAAGTTAGATATTTCTATAATGTCCATCACCATAGTAGGTGAGTGCGGCATAAACAAATTAGAGTGGCACTATCAGAGCCCCAGTAGGGTCAATGGATTCTTCTACTTTTTCTCCTTCCCATGTTATAGGAAATTATGCTTTTTTTCCCTCTAATCATCCCCCACTCATATTATTCTGGTTATGGTTGGAAAGTCTGATAAAAAAGATGGGCCTTGAAATACACAGAATAATATCGAAAAAGCACAGACAAGGGATGAGCAAGAGAGAGAAGCAGCGTTTAAGTGTATTTTCTTCAATTTTCTTTAAGGTCATTAAATACACCATAGTTAACTCCAAATTATTTTTGTGAAGCTAGTTTTAAAAAATATGGGTTTTAAATTGCCCAGAGAGTTCTGAAGTCCCGTCAGAACAGCAAACTGATGAAATGTTCGATCTTTTTTAAACAGCCAAGTTTTTCTTCAATTCTTACATGAAGGTGCATAAGGTTTAATGCAGAGGGTGTTAAAGGCACAAACAAATCCACCTCTAAGATATAATTCACCTCAGGACCAATTTCTCCTTCAGTCATACATCCGGTATTAGTTCAGCAGCATTGACTATGCATTGCATATCCACTATAACTACAGAAGTGAGGTATATCCAGAGAGTTATAATCAGTCATTTGTGTCAGCGCTACTTTAAAAATAGAATCAATAACTTTAACATTTGAAGGTGCTCTTCACAATGCTAGTTAGGATGCCAAATAATGTGATTTTAAGATAGCCATAATTTCCTGATTTTAAGTGTTTTTTTAAAATGGCACCTCAAGCCTGTTTGAACCTTGATCCCTGTGGGACTGTATTACTATTCTTGGAGTTGACTCCCACATCAGCATTGTTATCTTGATGACCAGGTTTCCCACTCTATTATAATCACTCAGGATTTTTTAACAAGAGAAATGTGATTTTCTTGTTAATTAGGGAACTATGCACCTACTGTTTCACAAGCAGCAAGTATTTCTTCTGCAATATGTTTACATTAGCAATAGTACCTATATTCTAAATGTTATGATTTGGTAATTTCAGCACTTCAATATACAGCTGTAAATGAGATTTGGTCTCAGTTTTAAGGTTCTCTTGTATAATCAAAATATGCATACTAGTGCCAGTGGAATAGTAGATCACTGAAAACTATGCCCTATGAATGAATGATGTTTTTATAAATTTCATACCTTGTGATCTCACTACATTTAAGACACTCTCAAACTCCCATAACAACATTCTATAAAGTTAGACTGTAGGTCACATTCTGATATCAGAAGTAAACAAAGACAAAGAAAAGAAGTACAGTTAAATACTAAATGATTAATACTGAGTAACAAGATTAAAATGGAGAAACAGTAAACATCAGAAAATAATTACTTATAGAAAAGCACACATGCAACCTGTTGGACATCTGCACTTTGGTACAACTGGAATAGCATCATAAAACCTTGTAGTCCATATTACATATTTGTATATAATAGGATTAAAATATTATTTGGTAAGGTTAAATCACCTCTTTCTAAAAAAATAAGACACTGAAACTAAGCATAGCTTAGATATTGGCATTATTCATTGGACATAGAACCCTTGACTTCAAGTAGGAGGGTCCAGCTTTGCAGAATAAGTGGCAGAATTGGGGTAAAAATTCCTAGCCCTTTTTGATGTTTGTCTCTTCCTCAGAGGTGAAAGTTACTCAAGGGACTTACTGGTTCACAGGGCAGCCCGGGTCCTGGGCAAGGTGGAGTGGGGGCGGCTCTGGGCCCACAGAAGGGGCAGGGCGTCGGGCAGAAGGGGTGGGGCTGGGACCAGATCCCAAAGCCAGCCCTTCAGCGCTGCCCGGGGCTCCAGCCGCCGCTGTGGTAGTGTGGCCAGGAGCCCTGGGGTTCTGGCGGCGATTTAAAAGGGCTCGTGGCTCCGGCTGCTGCCGGGAGCCCCATGCCCTTTTAAATTGCCAGGCCCCAGGGCAGCTGCCCCTTTTGCTCCCCGGTCAGCGGCCATGCTGGTATGCTCAGCTGTGTACCGACCCATACCAGTGGCCACTTTCTTTCCAGTACGCCGTACCAGCCCATACCGGCTTACTTTCACCACTGCTCTGCCTTCACAATTTGCAAAGCTCAAACCTGAATATGTGGGTGCAGCTCTACTGTCTGACTCTGCCAGAGTAGCAAAAAGCAGCTGCAAATGTACCAGGCCATAAAAAAGTTAAAAAAAAAAAATTAAAAAATAATTAAGCTGCTTTAATTTGCTATAGTAATTTTTTTTATCACTTTTTAAAAATGACCATGAAATAGATTCAGATAAATATTCTTGGTATACTTAAATTTGGTGTTTTAGATTATTACTGTGACAGACAGGGGCTTCATTATTATACTTAATTTTTACTAAGGTATAAGCTGTTCCTTCCCCTAACTTCAATAAACACCATACCTACCACATTCATACACTAACTCTTTTAAACAGAAACAACAATCCTTAAGCAGTCGTGATTTTTTTTTCAAAAGAAGAACAATCAACACTGGTGGCTGCAAAGGTGTGATTTTTATAACCGTAACAGTCTGCAGACATTACATCAGCCACCACAGACATTGAAACTATAGACACAGTACAAGCAACAGCACAACCCAGCTTGCAAGTTGACTTAATAGGCTTACATCATAATTATGTCACTTGCTACTTTATGCATTTTTTTCAGTGGGTTATTTTGGTTCATTTGGTAGCACTTTCTACCTTTGAGAAAATGGGCTTGAGTTCATAACCCTTTATTTTAATATTGTGGAAAACTTTCTGTCTTGCAAGTTAAATTACACCTGTACTGGAGTTATATATCAGATACTTTAAAGAACACACACCATCAAAAGTTTACTCCTAACTACTTTGGTGATGCCATCACAGCCCTGCAAAGTCAACATTGCCCAGATGGACCAGCTCTAAAATATTGCCCAAGGAGTGCGAGGACCCAGCCCCAGGAATTCATTAGGTGAAGCAACTTGGGCAGGGTAGACTGGTGGGCTTGATCACCAGCCTGGGGAAAACAATCAGCCACACCCACTTCAGTTTATAGCCCTTACTTCAGGGCTCTGTTTATTCTCCAATGTAAAAGAAAGGAAACATAGAAAAATAACATAAAGTAACAATCCTGTTCCCCACCTATCTTGTGGGGCCCTCTGGTATTCAGCAGCTTAATGGTCAGAACTTTCCTCAGTGTGATCTGCAGGGCTCACTTGCCCCTTTGCAGTCCTCTGCTATAGCTACAGAAGAGTGTATTCCCAGCCCTCTCCCAGTCCCAGGCACCCTCATTGAACTGGGACCCCTCCTTTCTGTTCCCAGCTAGCAATCATCAGCCCTGATCACTTGCTGTTGTCCAGCTGGGTTGGCTGATTCCCAGCACCTGCTGGGCTCCTCTCCTGAACAGGGCACACTGCTTCCTGGCCCTTAAAGGGGGCAGACCGCCTTGTTACAGGAAGTATCAAAAAAGCAAAGGCTGGATCCTAGAAACCAAGCCTCACACCTGTGGAAATAAAACAATAAAACAATAAAACCTGTGCATGTTGAAATCTATAAAAGATAAAAGAAAGACTGGCTAATGGTTCAAGGTTTATTACTATACTTCCGGGGATGCTCATTTACTTAAAAAAAAAAAAAAGTATGTTGTGATTTCATCTCTCACTCCCTTATCCCTCCCCTTTTCTGCTAAGTATCATTGTCTCCACTCCCCCCTCCTTTTGTATTTGTTTGTAGCAGGAAGAAGCAAAGATGTGCATATATCTTTAAAACTATAAGTGAAAACCCAAAAATCAAATATTACATATGTCTACATCCAACTCTTAGGAGGATGGACTTCATGAACTAGAAGGTCTATTTCTAATTACTCAGTCCTATAACTAACCAGACATAAGATTGTTAGATTTAGACTCTGAATCTTAGCAATGACATTAACAGTTTAGAAGGTACACACCTCTACCATGGATTGCCAGAGTATTTCACATCTCTGGCATGGAATACCAGAGTGTTTCTGTGCAAGAATCTCAGGTAGAAAACAAGCCACAGAAAATCCATTTTCCCCTCTCTTTTAACATATGAGATATAAATAAATGTAGAATGGAGAGTAACACACCTAGAATCAATAAACAAAGCAGCATGGACTGTGCTAAAAAAAGAAACCCACATTGGGTAAGTTTGGAGCCAGCGGCAAGTATACTTATTATACATTCTATAACACTGCACAATGAACTGATCTGAGACCTCCACACTATTGCCACACAGGTGGCAGTGTGAACTCCAAAACTTTCTAACATTAGGTATACTTACAAAAAGGGTGAGGGACTAAGAAGGGGAATTACTGAAGGAAATCAGCTGAGTAGTAGTAGAAAAGGGAGAGAGAAGAGATTTGGGGCCCTGAGGTGAGAGTGTTTAGAGGAGAAGGAAGCAGCTCTCAGATTTGCATACAGCAAAGGGTGTAAGGAGAATGTGAACAGAAAAGAGGTCTATTAGGTTTGACAAGGGAAAGATAATTAATCACATTAGTGAGGTCAGTTTCAGTTTACTAGAAAGGATGGAATTCAGACTGGACTGGGTCAAGGGAAGTTAGAGGAATGGAAATGAAAGTAGTTCAAGTAGACTGAGTTCAAGAAGGTTGAAGGTAAAAGAAATGAGGAAAATGAGGTGAAGGAGAGATAGATGAAGCTAAGAAAAGGTTTCTTGAGGGAAATAATAGCATGGCCGAAAACAAGGGCTGTAGACAGAACTATTGGTGATGAATGACAAGGAAGGGGAGGCAAATAGGGAGGGTATCAAGAGGACAAATACAAGTGTTCAACCCAGAAAACAAGTGGGAGACCTTGGGCTTGGATACCATGGGAGTATGAAGGACAGGAGAACAGAAGCAGGAGGGGATAGACAAGTGAAAGGAGAACTCTTGCCAGATATCACTGATTTTAATTTTGAAAGAAAGTTGCAAGACCTTGAGAAAAGAGGTAAAAGAGGCTGACGGCAGTTGGAGAGGAGGGCATGAACAGGAAAAGTTAGAGAACAGCTGAAATGGATTTGATGATTTAACTGGGAATTGGTCCTGCTTCGAGCAGGGGGTTGGACTAGATGACCTTCTGGGGTCCCTTCCAACCCTGATATTCTATGATTCTATGATTAAGGGCCTGGATTAAGGAAGTGCATAAGAGTTGGATTTCTTGACAAGAAAAAGAAGAGAGCTGAGGGAGAAATGGGCAAATTTATAGTGGAGCAAGCTGTACAACTTCCCTCAGAGGCACTCAGCTGAAAGCAGCAGAAATGGAGATAACAAAGATAATGGGAGAGGCAAGACTTTGGGTCGGTAAGGCAGATGGAGCAATATGGGAAGGGAGTCAATTGGTCAAGCATGCAGGAGAGGGCAGAATTGAGGGTAGGGACCACTGACACATGATATGCACATATACCTTGAAGGGGAGCCCTGGCTCTCTCAGACTGTCAATATATATTTCTACATGTTTTATTTAGTACAACTGAACCAATGTTATTGATACAAACCAGAGGAGCACGCAAAAGCAGTGGAACGATGGGGTGATACCAAGGGGTCGTGCAAAGCTGACACTGAATAATTTTTTTAAAAAAAAGACCTTCTGGGTAAGCAACTACCTGAACTGGCTTGGTCCATCTCAATTTATAATCTGAATAATATGACACCACAAGGACTTGAACTCCTTGTACTTTGTTTCAGAGTAACAGCCGTGTTAGTCTGTATTTGCAAAAAGAAAAGGAGGACTTGTGGCACCTTAGAGACTAACAAATTTATTTGAGCATAAGCTTTCGTGAGCTACAGCTCATTTATTTATTTGAGCATAAGCTTTCGTGAGCTACAGCTCATTTCATCTGATAAATAAATTTGTTAGTCTCTAAGGTGCCACAAGTACTCCTTGTACTTTGTGTTCTCTTTTGATGTATAGTCAACACATGAGGTACCAAACATTCTGTAGCTAAAGTGCACTGTGGACAAAAAGATGACGGAATTCTAATGACTGATCCTCAGATGAAAAGAATCAATGAAAGATATCCAGCTGTCCTAAAATGGCTTCAGATGACCATTTATGCAGTTGATGCATGCAATAGGTGTCTCTGAACATTGGAAAGAAAGAAAAAATAATTATGAAACAGCAGTCTCCTTGGCAAAATACCAAAGAAACGCACTTTTCAATCATAAGGAAAATGTAGGACAGTGGAAATAATGTCAATTAGAAGAAAATATATGCTATTGAAAATTCTGAGTGCTTATTGGAAGATCATCATCCAGACTTACAAGCCCATGAGGAAAGATTTTTTGGAATTAATCAGTTACTACAAAAAAGTGATTATATATATATATATATATATATATATATAATCTATTTGTAGGAAGGTTATATAACATACATACATATTATATTTTTGTGGGGGTACTATAACAATTAACATATACAATATACAGAATATATAATAAAATAAATATAGTTATATTATTGCAATATCAGTAGGGTTTAGGATTCCACTGAAATGTGTACTTAAAGCAGGACTAAAATCCTACTTTTCATATTTGAATGACTTAATTTAGTCCCCACATTCAGCACAATAACTCTTTAGAGGACAAGTAAAATTTTAATGTAATTTTTTAGTAAAATATTTACTCATGTTGCAGAGGATATTTCTTTAAGTGTTCCTTCTTTCTGACATTTTGCTCAGTTTTTTCTCACATTTCTTTGGGTTTCTCTAGCTAAACAAAACTACAGTCTCCACAAACTCCAAATGTTATACACAGATGCATTCAACTAACATCTCGGACATAAGACACTTCTGAAATGTACCAGTCAAACACACACAGAATTATTTCCCTTGTTCAAGACAACAATTTTGAGAGTCACTGAGATTAGATGACTGTTTTCAGATTTGTCAGCTACTTTCATTCTCCAGCCCTACCAACCTGCAACCCAGACTCACAGCTCAATTCCTCACAGAAGAGACAGGAAGGAGGACTGGACAGCCTGGGTTATGGTGGGGGTATAGCACCTGGGGAGCCCTTCAATGCTCTTGCTATAGCACAGAGACATTTGTCCCCACTGCCCCAGGATTCCCCCACCAAATCCCTCTTTGAACCCAGCTCTCACTTCTGCATCACAGCTCACCCTCATGTTCCCCTTTTTGCACTGAAGTTGCTAAGCAGGGATGTTTAGGGAGAGGTGAACTATGGCATGGGTAAAAGCTGCTAGTTCTGTTCTCAAGGCACCTTCAGCTGCCAGTTTCCCCTTCTTACTAGGGGCAGGGAGATGAAAACATTTACAGCTGAAGATGCTCCAGGAGTGGAACTAGCAGCACAACTCCGGAGGCGCTTCTTTCTGTGATAAAGCTACTGTGGAGATTCCAGACAGAAAGACAAACCTGAGTAGGTCTGTCACCACAGGTCTACAGCTAGGAAGGATGAGTAGTCCTATAATCTGGGGCCACACACCAGTGACTTTATACTGCACATATGGATATCACTAATTTGCACTAATTGAGACATCATACTTTTAACTCAAAACCCCATTTTTTCACATTGTCCCCGAGTACGGTTTGTTTTTTTTAAATAAATAAAAAATAATCTCCGGTTTTGGATTTTTCAGTGCATTCCCATCTTCTAAATATCCATGTATTAAAAACAAACTTTAGATCAGAGATTGTGTTTTTGTGTCCAGATCCAAGTTAATTGTCGATGTTAAACAAATAATAAATACATATTAACTGTTTGCAGAGTAGCTAATACATGAAGGGGGAGAGAGGGTACGTAGACTAAAAGAGTACAATACCCAAGCAAAGTAAGTAACGGTACCGGGTGCTATAAAGTTATTACTGCCACTTGTTTGTGGTAACCATTATTAAGTGGCAGAGCTGGAAGTGAGTTATATAGGTCTCCTTGAACTCCAGGCAATCAAAATTTATACAGTGCCATCTATCAGCTTATAGGTCCAACGTATCAGGGGCCAAATTACAAACTTGCAAACCATTCTGAAGTGTGTGCCTGAATAAATGAATGCCGTACAAGTGGCAGGGAAGGAAGCATTATACTATATAAGACTAATTTCCATCAGCAAGTGCAGTCAACAATGGCTGGATAAACCTTGCAAAAGTTGGAGCCAGAGCTTTCCACTGCACAACCCTTCTGATGTACACTGGTTCATTAGATAGTAGGCCTTGGTCACACACCCTCTTGGTAGTTGAAATAGTTGAAACAGGGTTAGCTTCTCCACATCCTCCCCACAGCTTGGTGCCTAACTACGATTGTGTCTGGTGCAGGTGCATTTGGGATGGGAGGAAAGGGCTTTCCAGTGCACTTCTTCCCAGCCTCCAGCACACCTATTCAGGGCTAGCCATAACGTAGCCCTATATACAGAGCAGAAGTGGAAGTTTGAATAGGATATATTTCCAATGGATTTTCAAGTTGTTGAATTTGACTCTATTTATTTCTTCAGTATGTAAAACTGGACAGGCTTTTGTTCACTGTTAGCTATACACACAGCATTTGTTCTGCCTACCATAGAGTTTAAGTGACTACAGGTTAAAAATGCAGATGCATTTGGGTCTCTTGAGTGCTGCAACAAATCCATGGCAAAAGTTCATATTATAATGTTCCAGTAGGCAGGGAGAGAGAGGGCTTTTTCAATCACCCAGAGTTGGATTATTCAGATGAACAGCCCTGTTATTAAACTAAATTTTTTTTAGGGAAGTGGGGGGGAGGAAAAGGTGTTTAAATAAATAAATAAATACACCTGGCAGAAATCTAGCAAAACCATACAAATACAAGTTTTTATGATGCATTTATTTTAAATCCCATACCTCAAACAACCAGGGTGATAAACTGTAAGGCCTATCCCAATACATTTTCAATTATATGACTAAATTAATGCAGAGACATTTAATTCAAGTTTCACTAGTTTTTCCAAATGTTAATTAAGATGCTATCTAAAATTAAATCTCTCTAAAACCCCTTTTATATTCAGCAGCTCATCTGATGCAGATGTAATTAAAATTCTGGAAGTTCACCTATACGCATACAAATATTGCAAAAGAAAATAAAAGAAACTGAAGCAATTTGAGAGACTGCTGTTTTAATGGCATTTTATACAATCCTTGGAGTAGGAGGACAGCACAAAAAAACCCACACAAACAAATCTAGGCTTTCATACCTGCACAGACTTATTCACTCAGCACTGTGGGCCATGTAGCTTTTGAAGATTTTCTATTAGTAAGGATAAGTGATTGACAAGACTAGGAAACAGAAGACTAAATCCTGCTTGCCTTTCTGAGAGCCTTACATGGAAGTAAACATGACTTCTTTCATGAGTAAGGCAAGCAGGATTTGGATCTAAATCCAGAAGCTGGATAGTAGAACAATGTAGTTGTGGGAGAGTTTTCCTCATCAAGATTGGAATCTCTTCCTGGCACCCCAAAAGATCCTATCTTCTTATTCTTTTATGTCTTTCGTGGGATAGGCCCAAATTGGGCTGAATTGGTGGTGTGATATGTGCTGAGTTTTATCCCATGACGGAGGGGATTAAAATCACCAGGTTCATTTTATTTAGCAGAACAACTGAACATAAATGGGTGCCAAAGACTTCTTGATCCAGAGAGAGACATTTGGATTGCGAAGAACTTACTGAATTATTTATGGCCAAGGACCATTCTTCTTCTAAAAGTTACGCCTTGGGAAAAACAAATCAAAATGGAATATAAACTGAAATACAGTGCCAGACGAATTTTTAAATGACAAAACAATGAATTTCTAGATGAAGACTAGTATAGTCACAAAATTTAGATCCAGACTTGGAACGTCACAAAGCATGGGGGGGTGAGGGGGTTTCCAGAAATGTGGTTTTATTTTAGTCTCTAATAGCATACTCATGTGCTTGCTAGATCACCAATATGCAGAGATAGAAAACTTTTTCCTTCCTTATCATGCCCCGTGTTCCAGGAATTTTTGTTTAATCAAATAATTTGAACAAAGTAATAGAATATATGGAGAATAACATTGTCCTCTGAGGTTACTGTCAAAGAACCAAAAAGAAAGGGAAAGGATGTAACAATTTCTAGAACAATAGATATTTTACTTCTCTGTAGGTAGTAGTACATGGAAGCAAAAACCAATTAAACTGTCCATAATTCTGCTTGAAAAAGACAGAGAAATTATTTCTAGTCTAATGGAGTTGCAAGTACTTACACTTGCCTGAACTCAGCTCTCCATGCCCACAAATATATCCATTTCTTTTGCTTTGTTTCCAGCACTCAAACCACAACATAATTACAAGTTGGAAGGTAAAAACACACCAATCTTACCACTTTTCTGTAGAATTCCCACATCCAACCCAACAGCAGGGGAAAAAAAGAAAAAAAGGATTGGGCATGCAGGGGTATACACAGAGTTCTCTTTTTGTCTGCAGAAATTAGGGAACTGAAGGCATATGCCCACTGGCATAACATAATTAAAGTCATTTCAGGGTTTGAAATCTGGACAAATGTCTAGACCCAAAGTTCACCTATAATGGTCCAAACTTAATCACTGAATCTGAACAACCTCAAACTTTAGCTGAGAGGAGATTCAAAATTTGGACTTTACCTATACATTTCAATTTTGTAGTTTGGCTCATCACTATTTTAAACACATTTTCATATCTTAAAGAGCATGCACAAATGCAGAGTTGAATATTGTCATACAAGGTGTGGAATTAAATTATTTTTCTAATTTATTTGTACATGTACAAAATGGAAAAGCAAACCAAAAACCTCTGGCACACAGAGTAGGATATTAAAAATGGAATAAAAAATAATAGCCTGTGTACTCCCTGTCTTTGTCACACGATAGAGGATAATCACAGAGGGGCAAACTTGCTTGCAAAATTCTCTGGAGTGCAGATAGCAGAAAATGAATGCCCTTTTCCTCTTGTGTGAGCAGGTCTAGAGGTCAAACAGAAGTTATAGGGGAAATAATATGCCAAATGGATAGAGCCTGGGAATCTGATGGACCCAACGTGGTCAGCATGCAATGGTTGTGTTTCTACGACTTCCTACCTCCCCCATGGCTGGGTCAAGTATAATACCATATGGCCATAATCTCTTTTGCTGCTTTACAACAACATTTTCATCTATGAAGGATAGGTGGCCTGGAATTCATGGAAGGAAAGTTAATGTTGCAACATCCAATCTACTAGTTAAAGACTTACAGTAAATACATATAAGATTTGAATGTGTCAAAGATCTTGATCATCTTGAAAAGATTACATTCCAAAGTTAAATTTGCAAAATAACTAAAATACAAACCTCAGAAGACTGTCTGTTTTTTCAGAACGTCTATGTCCTTGCTTACAGTCCAGTTTTATCTTTCACTGAATCTGATCCTAAGGGATTGTGAGTGTGAAAAAAGCTGTAATTCAACAGTATTGCCACCACTAAAAGCTGGTCTCTGATGGATGCGTCACTGCCCCCACCTCTGTTTTCTCCTGATGGAGGGGGGATTGTTTGTGAGGTTTTCTTGTTTTTTGTTTTTGAATGGGTTTTTTTCTCTCTCTTTTAAATACTGGTATCTTTGCAGAAGGAGAAGGAGACAAGAAGAAACTGGCAGGACGAGAAAAGGAGGAAGCTTTGTGGAGGAAAGGATAAAGAAGCGGCAAGGAGACTGGAAAGATGGAAAGGGAAAAAGGGAAAAAGAGAACTGTTAACATGAGGAAGAAGGAATTCAATGGCTGCCACTACAAGCATGCCAATTTCTCTTTATCTAAAGAGATACGGTTAACTAACCATTTGTAATATGCCCTAAAATTCCTGCTATTTACCAAAGGATATACCTATGTACAGCTTATACTATTTAAATACTGAGTGTGACAGATAGGGCAATTTCCTGCAATATCCTTAGGAGACCTAATTGAACTAAATTTAAGTATCTTTAGGATCCATCGTATTAAATAAATGGTTTATGTATATTGAGGGCCAGGATTGTATGTAACCTCTCTAGGAGGGAGATGTGATGTGAGACCTGGATGATCCAAGGATTATGTTGAACAATGTGCCATACAAGAATGGACTTCTAGGACAGTCAGTGTGAAGTGGATTTCCTAGGAAATACCTAAGGAGAGGTTAATCTAAATCCCCTACTTCTGGCTAGGTAAAAAAGCTATGCCGTGAGGAGAGGGTTTTTTGACTACTGACCACCTGTTCCCAGAGATTGGACATCAAAGGCAAAAGCTGTATAAAGAAATGGATGAACTACTCAGCTGGCTGTTCTGGTGACAGTTTGTGACAGTTATGAACTTATATCCCCAAGGACAATCCAGTTGTGCATTTTGATGGACTGACTCCTACCAGAGCTGGAGACTGGAGTTGGGGTGACCTCTGCGAAGCATTTTAACATACATGTATGTTCTTTCATTATTTTTGTATGTTTTTCTCTGTAATGCTTTCACCTTACAAATAAACAGTGTGATAACTTGTAACTGCTTGTAACAATTACTCCATTCATAAACTTTGGAGAAAAAGTAAAGCACGACAATGGTCTGTGTAGGCAGCCTGGCTTACTGAGATATTAGTATAGGCAGGGAACTGTGCAACCTGGAAAAAATCCGGTCAGGAGGGGGAGACAAATGGGTCTCTATGCAAGAGAGATGACAGGTGAGGAGCATGGAGCCTACCATGGGTACCTTCAAGGGTTCACGGAGGGGGAATACAGGTGTAGTTGCTGAGAGACACTGAGGTAATATTTTTCTCAAGCAATTGCCAAAGGGTGACCTTTTGTATTTCTCCTTCTTTTCACTTCCAGAAGAGACTATATAATTTAAACATGAAATAAACTATGTAAAAATCGCACATGGTTACGCACAGTTTCAACACTATCCCTTATTAAACATTCTGTACCATCACCAAGATAAGGAGGAAGCCAGAAAAAAAAATAGAGAACTTTTAAATATTGGTTTCCTTTGAATTACTGAAATTTCTCTGGGATAAAATTATCTCCCCAGAGAGTATGAGAGGGCAGTGGAGGGGGCAATGCATATATATTTGCAATTCACTGAACAGTTGCAGACAAATCTTGTAAAATGCTGTGCAATAGGATTGCATTAGCTTGTGGGTCACTGGAGAAGCTTAGGCATCTAGAGTTTTTAATGGCTGTCGAAAGCATGTTCACTTACATTTGTGTAGAGAATATACTTTTGAAAATAGGTCAAACAATTACTTTAATTGATAATATAATTAAGCCAGCCTTTATTTTCCAGTCAGTGTGTCTCATTAAGGTAGATTTTTGTAACCCCCAAATTCCTGATCTTTTATATCCTTTTAAAATATTGTACCCTAAACTACAGCTGTTGCTGGACAAACGTATAGCTGAGAGGATAATTCATGCTTCAGATGAATCTTTGTTCTTTACAGTGTTGTCAATTTTTCTTCTGGGATATTAAAAACTGTAATATAAGTCTAAACCATAAATAATTACATCAGATTGTGTGTGTGTGGAGGGCAAAACTGGGAGAGAAAAGAGCACCACAGTACTACCATTTCCTTTTAAACACAAAGCACATCATTTCCAAAGGTTTCTCATTTAATTCTAATAAAAAAAGAAATGTCCCTAAGTAATTCATCTTCATCCTCTAGGTACGTGAATGACATTTTGTTCTGATGTGATTATAAGAAACAAAATCCCTCAGCGATGAGGTCTTAAAATATTTCTTTTTATGATGTTCCGAGCTTGACAAACCTTGGTAGAAAATAGAATACTCTTTAATTATGAATACATTAACTAAATTAGTAACATGAGATGGCTATGCAATTAAAGGACTGCTAATTGAAAACTGGAAACACAGCTGTATACAGCTTAAAGATGAGTCACACGAGTAATGACGCAGATGTTTATAGAATGTGATTATGTGTAGCAGGAGCACACTATTGCAGCTCCCCAGCCCATTCTTATATTGTGTCATTGAAATGGTTTTTAAACCTATGAACACCAGGAATCGGGATCTCAGGGACAGCAAATTAGGCTCCCTGGATATGTGAATTAGTGTTGTCTGAATATCAGCAATTTAATTCTCCAGCTTTCAAAGAATGTAGACATGGAGCCAACAACAAACATCTGTCAGTTGTAAGGTTGTCAAAAAAAAAAATCTCTGGCAAGCCAGACCCTGCCTGAATCTGAGAAAGACAGTAAAGTATAGCATCTGTAAACAGTAACATTGCTGTGTGAATGGATGAAATGTGTAAATAACACAGTCAGCTTTGTGTTCATATGCGAATACACCCTCTACTGGCTTATTCTTTAAAACAGCACGCATTTTACAAAGAAGGAAACAAAGAGGATTCCTGACAAAGTTTTTAAAATGTTCCCCCCTGCCCTCCCACACACACAATTCTTGTGTTCCTTCATTTTTCACCTCCTTCCCAGCATACAAGGTGGACCCCATACAACATGTTTCTTCGGGCCCAGGAAAAGAGAAAGCACAAATGTTTTCTCTAGACATGTCAGGGGAACTAGGTGGACTATGTATCAACTATAGTCAATACAGCTGTGCAAGCTCCCAGAGTAGCCAATGCCTACTGCCCCAAATTAATGTACATAACTCTACCACATCAGTCTGAAGCCTGCTGTCGACCTTCAACTTTCATTTAGCATGAGCACAACTTCATAAGAGTGTCTGTTTAAATATCAGTTCATAGTCTGTAAAATCATTTACACATTAAGATTTTTCTGGCATAGGTTTGGAGGCTATCAATCAAAAATCATGTTCAGTACTGGTTGTATTTTCTCTCTCTCTCACACACACACACACAGAGTCAACTGTGGAGATTATTGACAGCAGTGTAGGTATATGAGGGCACAGTGGCAGGAGGGAAGAAAAACTGCGTTTGTCTCTGCCCTTTGGCAGCCATATTGTGCAAATATGACTCTCGTATTGACTGAGCTGGCGAAAAAAGAACAGGATTTACATTTAGACTTTTTAAACGAGGAAGACTGCACAATTTTGTGACAGACCAGTGTTAATCTGACAACAATTAACGTAGCATACACAACTGAATAAAGTCATGAGGGAATGACAAGAAAGTATAAACACTTTTTCTCTAAAAGGCAAACAGAGCTGCATTCAGGGCTACATCTCCACTGACATACAAAATCAGGATTACATAATCTTGATATCTTTTGCCTGGCTAAAATGCAGGCCAGGACAAAAAGGTATTTAAAATGCTTTGGTTTAAGAAATCAGGGTGTTAGATTACACAGGGACAACAGTTACTTTATGAGAGGACAGAGACTTTTCCATTTCTCCTTCAGAAAGTACACCTGATCAGTCAATGCACTGCTGAAACACTAACCTCAACCTGCATGCCAAGTATGACAATGAGTTTGGTCACACCTTAAATATCAAATATGGTCATACACTACAAGACTGGAACACTAGGGATGGGGGGCAAAGGCAGAAACGATACATAACACCTGAGACTACACATCACATCCTTGACATCCTAAAAGCATAAAGAGTGAGAGGGGAGGAAGGGATAAGCTTGATCAAGGTGGATGCATTCTCATAAAAACATAAGAATGGCCATACTGGGTCAGACCAAAGGTCAATCTAGCCCACTATCTGTCTTCTGACAGTGGCCAATGCGAGGTGCTTCAGAGGGGATGAACAGAAGCACCTGGCTTTGGCCACTGTCTCTAGAAATGTACGGCTTTGCTTCTTTTTCTGTAGCTAACAAGAAGGGTACCTATACTATCTAGGCTAGGTTTTACACAATTTGATGCATACCACTGATTTTGTTTTAATTTAACTTTTTTCTCTCTCTCCTTTGTTATACTATATTCTCTGTGCTTTAGATTGGGGATTTCAGACAGTCTGTCCTGAAGAAGTGAACCAGTCTTCAACATCTAAGAAGAAGACAGTGAACTATGTATGTGTGTCTGGAACCTACACAACTCTGGATTCTCAGTCCAAAATGCACAAACTAAGGAGTCTTTTCCCACAAGGTATGCCTTGTACACGGCAACGATCTTCCAGATGCAAAAGAAATGCCTAATGAATACGAATGAAAACAGACTGTGAGCTGTTTAGGGCAAAGATTGTAATTTAATATACTTGTTTGTACAGCCCCCAGCACAGTGAGGCTACAACTTGGCTGAAGCCTCTAGGCACAACTGCAATATAAATGTTAAATAACAACAATAATAAGTAATAATTAAAAGGGTGGGATCAAATGAGATTTATTCATTCCCCTCAGTTAATGCCACTAGAGGTTGGGTAACCAGTGAATACAAAGTTGGAAAACACAGAATATTTTTGAATATATATGCAGCATTTAAATGAAAAGAAGCTACAACACAAGCTACTACCAACTGAACGATGCCAGACACCTGATTTGTGAGTGTCTATGTGGTACTCTCCAGTCAGCCTCTTAGATGTATTCGCATTCATAAATCTTCCTGAATTTAGTTCCAACAAACCCTTCTTGCCCCATACTTTGGGGATCAACTAGCATTGTCAGTTAGGGGGCTAGCTGCACCTCTGTCCCTTTCCAGTCTCTCTTATAGCCCCCTTCTCAGGTAACATCTTGCAATCCTTCCACTTTTAAGGTACATCTACACTGCTGCTGGAGCTTGTGTAGACATGCCTGCACTCACTGTGCTCTAGGTAGCTCACTAAAAATAGCAGGGAGCATGCAACAGAGTGGGCTTCAGCACAGGCTGCACAAACAAGTGTCGACCTAGGGGGTCAGGTAGGCTGTGCTGAAGGCTGCACCGAGGAGTCCTCATGGCTATTTTTAGCAACCTAGCTAGCATACATCTATGGCAAATACATCTACATGAGCTTCAAATCATGGCTTATGGCTGGAGTGTAGATATATCCTTAGACTGGGAACCAAGTATGCTACCCCATGTATACCAACTGCTTATTACCATGCAGGTCCAACTGACTTTGGACACAAGCATTTCTTCTCTCTCTGAACCTGTGACCAGTGATAGTGTTAACTGACCATCCTGAAACATCTCCTCCTTCCTGTCTGGTTTGTCCCAGATGGTCCCCTACTGGGAAGCACTTTCTGAAAAATATTCATATAAAAAATACCAGGTCATTGGCAGGCCAAGATGCAGTTTTATCCTATATTAAAGCGTTCCTCTATATTTATCCCACTGTTATAGAAGTTACAACCTATCCTGGTTTCCTAATGCAAGAGGACAGCATTCAGTTCTATTCAAGATGTGTACTGAAATTTTACAGTACTAGTTTTATAGTGTATACTGTATAAATACACTTTTCTGAATATGGCATGGCAAATTCTTCACGGTAAGAACTGGTTTTAAAAGGCTGTGACAATGTTGTTCTGCCCACATTTTGTTAGCACTGTGAATCCTATTGTTAAAACTGTAAACTCTGAAATGGCAAGGATGTCTTGCTCAGGTTAAAAATTTACAGAAGCAGAATGATTTTAAAATATAATTAATAATAATACATAGCCTAGAGACAGCTGGATTTAGGGGTAGGTGACTCAGTTGACCACCCGGGGTGCCTAGCTTGAGGGGCACTGGTCTGTGGCGCTGTTTTTGTTGTTAGCAACAAAAGGGAAAATAGAATGTTTGAAGTAAAATGTTATATGGTATTCCATATGTGGATTCATTTTTCACTAATCTCCTAGAATGTCTGGACCTTTGTAGAATCTTCCAGACTTTCTGAAAACTACATTTTCATCAAACCTCTTAGAATGTTGTCAGCCACGCCCTCGTGGGTACATAAGGGGCGAGGTGTCGCCAGTCAGTCAGTGAGATATAAGAATGAAGTGAGAGCCCAGCTGTGATGTTGTGTACCTTGTTTTTCTGTGTAATTGTGAAAATGTACTTGTGTTTTAAGACTTGAAGAATGTAAGTAGTGACTATAAAGGACGTACTTAATGAGACGCCAGAGATATCTATCGAATCCCTATCTACTCAACAATATAAAATAAATACTGTTACTTCTTTGCCATGCTTAACATCTAATGTTTCATGACTTTCCAGGACTGCAAAACATAGACTTTTGCTTTCCCCAATACTGTCTCTTTCCCCCTGTAGAAAATAAAAGATGCCCCCGAAGAAGCCTTCAGGAGCTCAGTATAGGAAGCAAAAAGCTCAAGTGCAATCTAATTAGCAGCTAGGGGCAAATTTGGTGGGAAAATATCTGAAACAGAACAACACAGTCTAGGCTTTAGGCAGTAACGATCAGAAGAAATTGAGGAGGGAAGTGTAAATGGTGGAAGTCCTATTACAGTAAAAGCTGTTTTAACCAGCACTTCACCAACTGGAAATCTCTATAAGCCAGCATTTCTGATCTTCATTGAAATTCTGGTTTATAGTCCAGTTGGTGTGGGGCCAGCAGGGGGTTGGAGCACGGGAGGGGGTGTGGAGCGCGGGCTCTGGGAGGGAGTTTGGGTGTGGGAGGGAGCTCAGGGCAGCAGGTTGGGGCATGGGAGGGGGTGCAAGGTGCTGGATCCACAGGGCACTCACCTCGGGCAGCTCCTAGGCAGAGGTGTGGCAGGCAGCTCCGTGCACTGCCTCTGTCTGCAGATGCCATCCCTGCAGAGCTAGGCTTAGAGTCAGGTGGGGGCAGTGCACAGAGCCACCTGCTGAACCTCCACCTAGGAGCAGCCGGGACAGGTCGCTGTTTGCGGGGACCTGTCCGAAGTAAGCGTCCCCTGGATCCAGCACCCCACACCCCCTCCCATACCCCAATCTGCTGCCCCAAGCCCCCAAACTCTCTCCCAGAGCCCATGCCCCACACCCAGGCTACCAGCTCTGCAGGAGCCTACTTGGAAGACTGCCAGGGAGCCTAGACTCCCAGGATCCCACACCGCCTCAGGCTACTTGACTCCATGAACAACTGGCTCCATGGACTCCCTCGGCAACCAGCTCCCTTGGCTGCCCAACTGCCCCAAATCCCTGTGCAAATGGCTCCCTAGCCTGCTCAACTCCCTTGGCTGCCTGACTCCTGGGCAGCTGGCTGCATAGGCAGTCAGGGAGCCCGGGGAGAAAGTTCAGTTTCAGTGCTCCTGACTTAGCAACATTTTCACAGATGGTCAATAATTGGGTGTTCCTCATTTTCTGGGTCACTGCCTTGAGACAGCTGGAGCCTGATTTTAAGAAGTCCTGAGCATACATAAATGCAAATGAAGTCAGTGGCAGCTCAGCACATCTGGCCCAAGCACTGTGGTCTGATGGGAAAAACCCCCCCACAAGGTTGGGAATCAAGAGGTCCCTCACTCAGTATGTGGCCTTAGGCTAGTTGCTTTGCTGTTCTGTCTCTATTTTCACATCTGTAAAATGGGATCACATTTACACACCTACCCCTTAATTCTGAGAGGATGAATTAATTTATGTCTATACGGTGCTTTGAACATATAAACAAAATCTAAAAATATTAAGTGCACTGAAAAATCAAACCCTGTGTCTCAGTTTTGGTAATCAAAATTATTGGCACTTTTGCAGTTTATGGCTTTAATTTTTCAGTGCTTTAGTTCTTCATCTGTAAAATGGGGATTCAGATACATTCCTTTCCCACAGGGGAGTTGTAGAGATAAAGTCATTAATATTTCTGCAGTGCTCAGATATTATGAAAATGAGAACCACATTAAAGCTTGTGAGTCAATGAACAATTCCATGTGCAGTGCAATGTTATGCAGTAAATAAGGTATGGGACTATACGCTGAATGAGGTAGGTAAAATATTGAACAGTTGCCTCATTCCCTGAGCACAATTTGTCATGCACTCTGAATGAGGCAGAGATCTTGTGGGTAAAATACTATGTAAGTAAAGACCATCAGAATGAATATGCACCAATGTGCAGAATTAAGATTGCATAGGCAACATTAATTTTCTGATATTTCTATACTTTTCAGTGCTTGATTTTATAATATTAACATTATTTTAAAGTAAACTTTTCTTTAATATTTTACCTTCAAAACAGAATGTAAGAGAAGACAAATTACCTTTCAGTATGGTCTGTATGGCTCTTTAAAATAAGTCTTTAAGCAGGGCAACAGGCCAGCACAAAAAAAGAAGTAAATAAGAGTAACAGACTGCTGTAATGAATGTATCTTGTAGTGCAAATAATCTCTAAGTACTTATACTTTTGAGAAACCAAAATTTATCATACAGAGCATCATGTCATTAATACCTGACATTAATCTGATCAATATCTTTCTCTACTAGCATGGTCTCCTGATGATAATTACTGTATAGAATTTGCATTATTCTATACTTCTTTCATTTACTCTCCCAAACATTCCACAAGAACAATGAGGACTTACTCCTGATTTACCCAGGAATCCTTTTAATTTCTGAAATGTAATTCACTGTCAAAGTAATTTAATCCCACATTCGGATATTTATGTTTCCCTTCCCCTGTCTGAATTTTTAAGAATTGGCCTTTAGGCAGTATACACTATAAATTGAAAACTACGTGGACAAAATTCTTTTCAGTAAAATTGAGTTTCGAGCTAACAGAAATGAATAAGAACAAAAGGATACATCTAGATCACTATAGAGGCCAAGTCGCATAATCAATTAAATGATTAACAGTCCATTCAAGAGCCATGGAAGTTGTAGTTTTGGCAGAAGTTCCAATTCCATAAAATATACCATAGCAGCATCTTTACTACCAAAACTAATGGGAAATTGAAATTCCAAAGAGGATCAAAATCTCCCTCTGTGGGGAAGGTGAAACTTGCATTTGCTAAAATAGCGAATAGCCTAGGTTGAAAAGGAGTTGGGTTTTAATGATTCCTTGATTACAATGATCACAGATACACCAGAATTCTGGCCCAAGATAGAAACGTTACCTCCAATTCTTGGACATATACAGACAGATTCACAACCTGAAGGTACTATGAAAAACAAATAATGATAATGTTACTGAAATGATAAACAGAGTAGCAACTCTGCAATAAAAAGGAAAGGATTTATTTCCTGATGAAAAATAAAAATATCGCCTTCTATATGTAGATGTATGAGGTGTAGTCTCCCTCCTATAGGGGAATAAAAATCTGTTTTATGCAATGTTGCATTGTCTCCACCTATCCACTTTTAATAATCTTTCAACACATATGATACTTACACTGAAACATATCTTTTTCCGCAAAGCCATACACACAGATGCCTAAAACAGATGTATTTAATCTCTCTTAGTATAGAAATCTGTTCCATACTCCTAATCATTTTTATTGCTTTTCTTTGTATCTTTTCCATTTCTAATATATATTTTTTTGAGACAGGGCAACCAGAACTGCACACAATATTCAAGGTGTGGGCTATCATGGATTTATATAGTGGCATTATGATATTTTCTGTCTTATTATCTATCCCTTTCCTAATGATTATCAACATTCTATTAGTTTTTTTGACTTCCGCTGCACATTGAGTAGATATTTTCAGGAAACTACCCATAATGACACCAATATCTCTTTTTTGAGTGGTAACAGCTAATTTAGACCCCATCATTTTGTATGTATAGTTGGAATTATGTTTTCCCATATGCATTATTTCGCATTGATCAACACTGAATTTCATCTCCTATTTTGTTGCCCAGTCACCCAGTTTTGTGAGATCCCTTTGTAACTCTTTGCAGTCTGCTTTGGACTTAACTATCGTCAGTAAGTTTGTATCATCTGCAAACTTTGCTACTTTACCGTTTACCCCATTTTCCAGATCATTTATGAATATGTTGAACAGCACTGGTCCCAGTATAGATGTCTGTGAGACATCACTATTTACTCCTTTCTCTTCTGACAACTGACCATTTATTCCGAACTTTTGTTTCCTGTCTTTTAACCAGTTACTGATCCATGAGAGGACCTTCCTTCTTAACATAGGACTGCTTACTTCACTTAAGTGTTTTTGGTGAGGGACCTTGTCAAAGGCTTTCTGAAAGTCCATGTACACTATATCTAATGGATCCCCCTTGTCCACAAGTTTGTTGACTCTCTCAGAGAATTCTAATGGATTTGTGAGGCATTATTTCCCTTTACAAAAGCCATACCGACTCCTCCCCCAAAACTGTTTTTATCTGTGTCTTATAATTCTTCTCTTTACTATAGTTTCAACCAATTTGCCTCCTGTAATTTCTCGGATGGCATTTGGAGACTTTTAAAAAAATTGGTTTACATACCACAGTTACTAGTTCTGCAATTTCATATTTGAGTTCCCTCAGAACTGTTGGGTTAATTTGTTCCAATACCTCCTCTACTGACATCTCAGTTGGGGACAGTTCCTCAGATTTGTCACTGAAAAAGAATGACTCAGGTGTGGAAAACTCACATCCTCTGCAGTGAAGTCCAATGAAAAGGATCAAATGGATTTATTTCTTTAAACTTCCCTTGGTGGCCAACCATCACGTTGCCTGGGTTATGTGCTCATGACATTGCAGCACTAACCAATCAGAAGGCAAGTGGCTCAATTTTACACTATTGGCTGTAAGTAAGTGAAGACATCGGGTCACAGGCACCAACTTTCATTGGTGCCGGTGGGTGCTTTTGCCCCCCTCCCCCGGCCCTGCCCCATCTCCACCCTCCCTGCCCCTGTTGGACCCCTCCCCGCCTCTTCCCCCAGCACGCCGCGTTCCTCCTCCTTCCCCCTTCCTCCCAGCTGTTTCATGGCGCAAGTGCTGGGAGGGAGGGGGGAGAAGCAGGACGCGGCAGTGAGCTCTGGTGAGGAGGCAGAGCAGAGGTGGAGGTGATCTGGGGTTGGGGGGGCAGGTCGGGGAACTGCCAGTAGGTGCAGAGCACCCACCAATTTTTCCCCATGGGTGCTCCAGTCCCGGAGCACCCACGGAGTCAGCGCCTATGCCTCAGGTCACCTGCTTCGACTATTTGGTGTGAACTCCAAGCTCCATTGAAGTCTGTGGGAATTTTGCCATTGACATCAATGAGGCTAGGATTTCTTCCATGGCCTTTAAACTCTCTGTATGTCAGTTACTCAGTTTGCAAAATGGGATTTATACTATTTACCTCACAAAGTATTGACAGGGTCAGTTAATGTTTGTGCAGCACCTTGAAGATGCTATTTTTAATATAATTTATTACAATGCTATTTATTAAAAATATTTATTACAGGGCTCAATAAAAGACCCATCATCAGAGTATAAATAGTACTCAGAACTTAAGGGTTAGATTGTGACTTTAAGCCACTGCCCACAGTATGGTATGTGCAAAAGCCTACTGCACTTCCAGCAGCTCCTGCAGGTATGGTGCCTAAAAAAGGCACTGTGACAGCAGCCTGCTCTATACCAAAAGGTAAGGGTGACCTAACTATATCTTTCAGGGGTGTGAAAAATTCAAACCCCTGAGAGATGCAGTTAACCTGACCTAAGCCCCAATGTAGATGCTGCTAGGCTGATGGAAGAACTCTTCTGTCAACCTTGTTACCGCCTCCCAGAAGGGTTGATTTACTACAGTGATGGAAGAACCCTTTCTGTCACTGTATCAAGTGTCTACACTCTAGCACTGTAACCCTTTAACAAAATGCAGCATATTCTTCCAGCCGACCAGTCAAACTCTTACTGTAACCTTCCGTGGACCCTCTGAGGGAGTCTAACATTGCTGTTGGAACAAGAGTTCTCTGTATCCTTGCACATTGGGAGCACAAGAGGTGAGAACATGTGTGGGAATTGGGCACAATGCTACCTTCACTCACTCTCCCTCTTTGCACATAAATGCAAGATTAGACACGCATTAGCTCTAACTTGTTATCTGCTCTTCACTCGGCCTATTCAGTTTCATATCTTGGCGCTGAAACCACATGGTACTATTTAATGGACTATATAAATGTCTACAGTTTTTTTCATTCAATTAAAAAAACCTTCAAAACTATTACAATTAATTTTAATTTTGTAAACCTAAATTTTGTGCCAAAACAACTTGACAATATCCCTTAGAAGCTACTTTTTGAGTTTGCATTCACATTTTCCAGCATGTTCCTGTTGTAATAAACCCAATGATATATCAAGTACTTCATTATGATCTTCACACTTAATAAGGGATGGGGAAATAATCTTGATGAAAATCAAGACTACTTATCAGGATCTTATAGTTTGGGTTATGTTTTCCCCCATGATCCCCAGGTGATACTCTAAAATCTCAATATATTTTTTTAACGCAGAGGATTCACTTTTTACCCCGCATCAGACCAACTATCTTTCCAAGCCAAGGAGTGCTAGATAGAGCTCCCTCCAGATCTCATCAGCCCTGTTCCTAAACCATGGACTGGAAGATAGACATGCAAAGCATTTCCTCCACTAGGGTGCTGAGCATGCTGCCTCTACATTGTAATTGCCCACGTCTGTTGGATGCACACAGAATCTGAATTCTAGAGCTGATGGAGAAATTCATAACAAATAGTTTATTCAAATAATTTAGCCTCTTTCTGCTCAGAGAATGTCTGTAAGCAAACTGCATTTTTTCACAAGTGTACCCATTATTCAAAAAGTATGAAACTAATTTGCACATTGTTTTAATACCATGGATTGATGATGAAAGTACTCTGTGAGAATTCAATATTTGAGCAGTGTCATTTAACTCTGATTGATTAAATAACATGATATAATATTGCAGAGCTAGGATTCGCTGACCATGTAAACACTTCTAGTGCAAATACTTGTGCAGGTACATTTGAAATTCAGTTTCCCTGAATAGAATCATAGAATCATAGAACCATAGAATATCAGGGCTGGAAGGGACCTCAGGAGGTCATCTAGTCCAACCCCCTGCTCAAAGCAGGACCAATCCTCAATTGAATCATCCCAGCCAGGGCTTTGTCATGCCTGACTTAAAAACTTCTAAGGAAGAAGATTCTACCACCTCCCTAGGTAACGCATTCCAGTGTTTCACCACCCTCCTAGTGAAAAAGTTTTTCCTAATATCCAACCTAAATCTCCCCCACTGCAACTTGAGACCATTACTCCTTGTCCTGTCGTCTACTACCACTGAGAAAAGTCTAGATCCATCCTCTTTTGAACCCCCTTTCAGGTAGTTGAAAGCAGCTATCAAATCCCCCCTCATTCTTCTCTTCTGCAGACTAAATAATCCCAGTTCCCTCAGCCTCTCCTCATAAATCATGTGTTCCAGACCCCTAATCATTTTTGTTGTCCTTCGCTGGACTCTTTCCAATTTATCCACATCCTTCTTGTAGTGCGGGGTCCAAAACTGGACACAGTACTCCAGATGAGGCCTCACCAATGTCGAATAGAGGGGAACAATCATGTCCCTCCATCTGCTGGCTATGCCCCTACTTATACATCCCAAAATGCCATTGGCCTTCTTGGCAACAAGGGCACACTGTTGACTCATATCCAGCTTCTCGTCCACTGTCACCCCTAGGTCCTTTTCCGCAGAACTGCTGCCTAGCCATTCGGTCCCTAGTCTGTAGCGGTGCATTGGGTTCTTTGGTCCTAAGTGCAGGACCCTGCACTTATCCTTGTTGAACCTCATCAGATTTCTTTTGGCCCAATCCTCCAATTTGTCTAGGTCCCTCTGTATCCTATCCCTGCCCTCCAGCGTATCTACCACTCCTCCTAGTTTAGTATCATCCGCAAATTTGCTGAGAGTGCAATCCATAGCATCCTCCAGATCATTTATGAAGATATTGAACAAAACCGGCCCCAGGACCGACCCTTGGGGCATTCCACTTGATACCAGCTGCCAACTAGACATGGAGCCATTGATCAGTACCAGTTGAGCCCAACAATCTAGCCAACTTTCTACCCACCTTATAGTGCATTCATCCAGCCCATATTTCTTTAACTTGCTGACAAGAATACTGTGGGAGACCGTGTCAAAAGCTTTGCTAAAGTCAAGAAACAATACATCCACTGCTTTCCCTTCATCCACAGAACCAGTAATCTCATCATAGAAGGTGATTAGATTGAGGACCTACTCCATGATTTTTCTGGGGACTGAGGTGAGGCTGACTGGCCTGTAGTTCCCAGGATCCTCCTTCTTCTCTTTTTTAAAGATTGGCACTACATTAGCCTTTTTCCAGTCATCCAGGACTTCCCCCGTTCGCCACGAGTTTTCAGAGATAATGGCCAATGGCTCTGCAATCACAGCCGCCAATTCCTATAGCACTCTCGGATGCAACGCATCCGGCCCCATGGACTTGTGCACGTCCAACTTTTCTAAATAGTCCCTAACCACCTCTGTCTCCACAGAGGGCTGACCACCTACTCCCCATGCTGTGATGCCCAGCGCAGCAGTCTGGGAGCTGACCTTATTCGTCATACAAGTGCATTTAAAGCCCACTTTCTGCAAACATTTTTGCCAGTAGTACTCCATTGCACATATGTTGGCAGAAAGCAAATATAAGAGAGGTACAAAATATAGCACAAATGAATTAATTAAAAAAATAATTAAAATTTCTAGAACTCTCCCACACCAGCATCAACTTCCTGTACACCACTATCAGCTTCAACAATGGAACCCTACAGGCAACTATATACTAGTAACTCATGGATCACACTTACCGTAACAGATCCAGGAACCTACCCTAGACAGAACAAGAAATTTGTTATCTACAGGCAGTCACTCAGATATCACAGAATATGCTCCAAGGAGAAAGTTCAGGATATACACCTTAACACACTTAAAACCACCGTCACCAAACAAGGACACTCCACTAGAGAAGTAAAGTGCATCAAGAGAACTTGCTTCAATACAGGGGGGGAAAACCCACTGACTGCATACTCCTAGTTGTCACCTACCCACAACTCATAATTATAACCTCTACTTGATGGGGACCACATCCTGAAAGAAATCTTTCCTGAGCACCCTCTTTTGGCCTTCAAACAACCCCCTCACCAAGATCATCATGAGAAGATTCCCACAGACCAGAACCCACTAACTCAAAGTAGCACCAGACTCTGCTATAACAGCAGTTGCAAAACCTGCAGACATATCTCCACTGCTACAACTATTAATAGCACTCCCCTCTCCCCCTAACACACCGGTCAAGATCCCTGGGTCCTACACATGTCTATCACAACACATGGGGAACCTCATCCAATGCATCAAACGCCCCACACAACTATGTGAGTGACATGAGGCAACCACTATGCTTTCAAATGAACTCACAGAAAAATGATAAAAGCCAAAAACACTCTATCACCTGTGGATTAATACTTTTCACAAAACAATCACTCCATATCTGACTTATCAATCCGTGTCCTAAAAGGAAATTGGCAGAACACTTTCAAAAGATGAGCCTTGGAGCTTATATTCATGACTCTGCTAGACACCAAAAATCGTGGACACACTGGAGACACTGGTTTTATGTCTCATTACAACAATCTGTAACCCACTAACTCTTTTGACCTATGACTGAAGAGGTGTTAATTGCCCACTTCATTTTGAATGGTATTAAAACTGTGCTTTGATAGCATTTTTCACGCCCTGTGCACTCAGTTTGTGCTGGTATATATGACTACACAAGAAGCAGGACAAGTTTTTGCATGCATGCTAATAAAATGTATGAAGTAGACTCTACATAAGATTTTAAATTAAATGAGTACTAGACTACTTGAGATTTTTTCTCCGATCTTATAAAAAACCCTGTGTTAACAAAGCAGAAGAGTATCATTTCCATTCTCACTTTATTAAAAATTTCTAGGACTAGATAATCCCAGACCACCCCATAAAACTAGCACTCATCATCATTTCAGATCAGGTAAGCTTTCTGCATCTCACTTGTATGTATTAAGGAAGGGATATACACCTGGTTGGTATACCAGGAAAGCAACTATTCATATAGTACTTTTAAGTGATATCTTGTGGGAGATGGGAACTGGGGTTTCAGCAATATTTTACCCGATGGCAAGACAGTGAGAAAAAACAGGGCAATATCAAACTGGGGATAAAAACAAGGGAAAGAAGAAAGGGAGCTGGAGAAGAAAAAGAGATAAGGATGAGAAGAATGAAAAAAAAACAGAAAGGGGAGAAAGAGGAGAAAACGGACAGAGAGGAATATTGACAAAAGAGAAAGAGAGCAACAAAAAGATAAAGAAATAGGCACTACTTTTTGAAAAATGAGTAAAAAGAAGCCAAAGAGAGAAACAGAAAATAAGAATAGCATAAAAGGAGGAAATATGGAAATAAATAGAATGAAAACATGCATAGGAAAAAATAATAAAGGGCAGAGATGGCCAAAGAGGTAGGGAAATACCAAATGTCTCTAATGAAAGAAAGAAAACTATGGAAAAAATTAGAAGAAACTGGCAATCAGTTGAAAACCAGAAGTTCAACAAAGATTAGGAAACTATCCTGTTAGTTAGAATGATAGTTGCATTCATTGCTGGAGTTAAATTTTCATGCTGCATTGGCAGAAGTTGCGATTCTTCCAGAATTAGTCTCACCTAATCACAGACCTTACTGGAGGTACTGATCATGGAAATAAAGTCTAATCCTAACATAGACCAATGTGGGAAATATACTAGAAAATGCTGTGACATTGTATGAAAAGGAAGTTAACCATTTTTTCACTGTTGCACAATGGCACTAAATTTGAAATAAAATGTATCAACGGAAAAGTTACAATTTGTCAAGAATGATTATCCTGGTTAAAATCATGTATCATCACTGTATCTGAAGTTCTGAATATTAGCTAGGTATTTGTATCTTAAATGTTCTTGTGGTGACACCCACAAGTCTCGCTAGCCCATTGTGAATGGACTATTCAAGCTTGATGGACCATTAAGAAGAATTAACTCTCCAGATAGTTCTTCCCGAGGACACCTCAGACAACAAGGAGTCAATGCAAAACATTTAAGGGCTTGTGATGTGGACATGTGACCTTGGACTGCATCTGCTCCAAGTCTTTGGACTGTGGATTTACAATTAAAAGGAGTATTTTGAACAATGGACTGAGGACCTTCCAATCTTTTGGAAGTTACCAGACAGACTTTTGCAAACCAGCAGCCTATTCCATCACTGCTACACACCTGATTTAAGGAATTTGCAATCATTTGTATGTATATATTCTATTAACCATTTATAATTCCATTCTATTCTTTTATTAATATATCTTTAGTTAGTTTACTAAGCATTGGCTGACAGCATGATATTTGGGTAATATCTGAGATACACACTGACCTGGGGGTAAATGTCTGATCCTTTGGGATTAGTAGAACCTCACATATGGTGAATTGGGTTTTCAGTAACCTCTACAGTAGATCTGTCTTTCTGGATGGGAGCCAAGGGCTGGAATGCTTAAAGGGAACTTGGCCTCACACACTTTGCTACACATAAATAGTCAGATTAGATAGATATATATTCTCATATAAATATAATATATTGAAAGTGGATTAGTTTCCATCAAAATATTCTGAACATCAAGTACAATAAATTTGGGTGTTTTTTTCCCTCCCCACCATTATGGCCAATTCTTCTTTCATTTCAAATTCCTATCTATTGGCCAAATCTATTCCTGAAACAATCTCCTTCACCCTATCCACAACAGCCCCTATGTTTAGTAATATTACACTGGAGAATATGGAGAGCACTTTATCCTTGGTTCTGTCTTTTCATCTTATGGTAATCTGTTTTAATAATGTCTCCTGTGCTCCATAGTCAGGGTCTGGAAGGATGTGGAGCTGTTGCGTTTGGTTTAAGGTCCAATACTATTAACATTTTATCTGAACTGGCATGTTCATTGCTACTCTTAATGCAAACAAAATTTTTTCCTGTTAATTTTCACATAAGATGCAGCAAATGTAGCTTTGTGACATGTACATCCAACTATCTAGATGTGTTGGAGTTTTCCAAATGTAAAATTTTTTGCACATGCCCCCCTCCCAATTTGCTGCTTGGCTTGTACTGAGCATGCTCAATAACACTGCTGAAGCCGGCTGCCCCTCCCCCCATGCTATCGGCAGGCACTGGTCATCTCTGATCACGTGCATGAAAAGAGGGAAGGGGGTTTATTCTTGTCCATGAAAGTCTAAAGTCTCATGATAAGCATCAGCACTTTACATTATTAAATCCAATTCCAGGCTTTTCCAACACTTCCTACCTACTTACATACTTTTAACGTGTCCCTGCCGACTACTGTTTCTCACATAATTTGGAATGCAACATATTGCAATACATCTGCACGTGCACACATACACAGCTCCCATTAATCCAAGTTGGGGGTCACTTGCATAAAGTAAAAGAAAACCTGTAATATATGCAAATTAGATGGCTTTGCTGGAAAATAATGAAAAATAACTAAACTTAAGTGGATGTACATCTCTGTAAAACCTGTTCTATAATCTTTTCATTTTTTGTTTTTATTTACATTTGATATTCATTCTGATGTGATAAAATATTGTAATACTTTTTCAGCTTTAAAAGCAAACTCATAAAATCCACTTTTTTGACTACTTTAATAGGATTACTGAATTCTGCCAATGACTAATGAATATAATGCCTTGTAATTTTATATTTGATTCCACAGGTGTGATTTTAAAGGATGTAGTGCACAGGATCACTAAGCTGCTTGTACAGGAAAGTATTTTAAATTAATGTCCTTTGTCATAAATATAAAGGGAAGGGTAAACCCCTTTGAAATCCCTCCTGGCCAGGGGAAAGCTCCTCTCACCTGTAAAGGGTTAAGAAGCTAAAGGTAACCTCGCTGGCACCTGACCAAAATGACCAATGAGGAGACAAGATACTTTCAAAAGCTGGGAGGAGGGAGAGAAACAAAGGGTCTGTGTCTGTCTGTATGCTGCGCTTGCCAGGGACAGAACAGGAATGGAGTCTTAGAACTTTTAGTAAGTAATCTAGCTAGGTATGTGTTAGATTATGATTTCTTTAAATGGCTGAGAAAAGAATTGTGCTGAATAGAATAACTATTTCTGTCTGTGTATCTTTTTTGTAACTTAAGGTTTTGCCTAGAGGGGTTCTCTATGTTTTTGAATCTAATTACCCTGTAAGATATATACCATCCTGATTTTACAGGGGGGATTTCTTTATTTCTATTTACTTCTATTTTTTATTAAAAGTCTTCTTGTAAAACACTGAATGCTTTTTCATTGTTCTCAGATCCAAGGGTTTGGGTTTGTGGTCACCTATGCAAATTGGTGAGGCTTTTTATCCAACATTTCCCAGGAAAGGGGGGTGTAAGTGTTGGGAGGATTGTTCATTGTTCTTAAGATCCAAGGGTCTGGGTCTGTAGTCACCTAGGCAAATTGGTGAGGCTTTTTACCAAACCTTGTCCAGGAAGTGGGGTGCAAGGTTTTGGGAAGTATTTTGGGGGGAAGGACGCGTCCAAACAGCTCTTCCCCAGTAACCAGTATTAGTTTGGTGGTGGTAGCGGCCAGTCTAAGGATAACGGGGGTAATATTTTGTACCTTGGGGAAGTTTTGACCTAAGCTGGTAAAGATAAGCTTAGGAGGTTTTTCATGCAGGTCCCCACATCTGTACCCTAGAGTTCAGAGTGGGGGAGGAACCTTGACATCCTTGGAAGTAATTTAAACAGAAAAGAGAAAGCACTGGAGTTGTGAAAATAAACTCTCTAAAGTCAATCTTCCATATGCAGTACAAAAGAGCAGTAAAGACTACATATGCCTAACCCAAAATAAATTGTCATATGAAATACATGGTAGTGTAAGTTGCAACAAATGCACATCTTTTGGTGTTTATAATTGTTTTAAGGTGATGAAATTTTGTAAACAATTGTCTGTTCCTGAAGAGAGGATTTTAAGCAACCAGCTAGAAGCATACTGTTAATTACACATGGGCTATGTGCTAATTATCTACAATTAATAGGGCTAGCTCAATTTATCATGTTCTTAAGAAAGTGAGATTCAGGTGGTCAGAAATTTATGAGGAAAACCATTTACAATATCAGCTTTTCTTTTAATCAAAATAGATACGCACACTGTAATTTGCATAGCAACAATTTTCTCTATCACGCAACATATTTTCATAGCTCTTCCACTGGGACAAAAACCAAAACACAAGAAAAAAAACATGTTCATGTAAATGCAGAGCTTCAAAAATGATGAAGACAATTTTACCTGTAGAAGCTTCCACCTTGTGTTCAGGTCTTCCAGGCAGTTGAGATTATATGGAGAAAGCTGTATATCAGAGGAGGTGAACTGGTGAGCAAGGTCATTGACATGATTCACATTTTCTTTAATGGGAGCAATTTCTGCTCGGTAAACCTGTGTAAATGAAACATAAACAGTATGTTTATATAAACAATAATCACCGAAGTTATGGTCTTCACTATTTGATAATTGACCATGAGGGAGATTCTGGCAATTTTTTAAAACTGAAAAATGTAGATTCAGGTCAACAGAAAACATTTTGAAAGTTCGTGTTGAATTCCACTGAATTGTTTCAGACTGAGAAAAAAACAAAACAAAAAACCCCCTCAACTAAATGTTTAGTTTTGATTTTTTTAAAATGAAATGTTTTGATATTTTTATTTGAAATTACTTTGTTTTGAATTTTACCTCCATTGTATTTTTTAAAAGGTGAAAAACCCTTAAAAATGAAACTCTTTCATTCAACTCCAAACTACTATCTGTTTTTTCCCCTTCACACACTTTGGTTTAGCCAGAGAACTGAAAAATCAGTGACAGGTTTCAGAGTAACAGCCGTGTTAGTCTGTATTCGCAAAAAGAAAAGGAGTACTTGTGGCACCTTAGAGACTAACCAATTTATTTGAGCATACGCTTTTGTGAGCTACAGCTCACTTCATCGGATGCATACTGTGGAAAGTATAGAAGATCTTTTTATACACACAAAGCATGAAAAAAATGGGTGTTTACCACTACAAAAGGTTTTCTCTCCCCCCACCCCACTCTCCTGCTGGTCATAGCTTATCTAAAGTGATCACTCTCCTTACAATAAGAAAAGGAGTACTTGTGGCACCTTAGAGACTAACCAATTTATTTGAGCATGAGCTTTCGTGAGCTACAGCTCACTTCATCGGATGCATACTGTGGAAACTGCAGAAGACATTATATACACAGAGACCGTGAAACAATACCTCCTCCCATCCCACTCTCCTGCTGGTAATAGCTTATCTAAAGTGATCATCAAGTTGGGCCATTTCCAGCACAAATACAGGTTTTCTCACCCTCCGCCCCCCCCCCCCACAAACTCACTCTCCTGCTGGTAATAGCCTATCCAAAGTGACCACTCTATTTAAAATGTGTATGATAATCAAGGTGGGCCAGTTCCAGCACAAATCCAGGTTTTCTCACCCACCCCCCTCCAAAAACCACACACACAAACCCACTCTCCTGTTGGTAATAGCTTATCTAAAGTGATCACTATCCTTACAATGTGTATGATAACCAAGGTGGGCCATTTCCAGCACAAATCCAGGGTTAAACAAGAACGTCAGGGTGGGGAGGGAGGGAGGAGAGGTAGGAAAAAACAAGGGGAAATAGGTTACCTTGCATAATGACTTAGCCACTCCCAGTCTCTATTCAAGCCTAAGTTAATTGTATCCAATTTGCAAATGAATTCCAATTCAACAGTCTCTCGCAGGAGTCTGGTTTTGAAGTTTTTTTGTTGTAATATCGCAACTTTCATGTCTGTAATCGTGTGACCAGAGAGATTGAAGTGTTCTCCGACTGGTTTATGAATGTTATAATTCTTGACATCTGATGTGTGTCCATTTATTCTTTTACGTAGAGACTGTCCAGTTTGACCAATGTACATGGCAGAGGGGCATTGCTGGCACATGATGGCATATATCACATTGGTGGATGTGCAGAGGTGAACGAGCCTCTGATAGTGTGGCTGATGTTCTTAGGCCCTGTGATGGTGTCCCCTGAATAGATATGTGGGCACAGTTGGCAACGGGCTTTGTTGCAAGGAGAGGTTCCTGGGTTAGTGGTTCTGTTGTGTGGTATGTGGTTGCTGGTGAGTATTTGCTTCAGGTTGGGGGGCTGTCTGTAGGCAAGGACTGGCCTGTCTCCCAAGATTTGTGAGAGTGTTGGGTCATCCTTCAGGATAGGTTGTAGATCCTTAATAATGCGTTGGAGGGGTTTTAGTTGGGGACTGAAGGTGACGGCTAGTGGTGTTCTGTTATTTCTTTGTTAGGCCTGTCTTGTAGTAGGTGACTTCTGGGACCTCTATCAATCTGTTTCTTCACTTCCACAGGTGGGTATTGTAGTTGTAAGAATGCTTGCTAGAGATCTTGTAGGTGTTTGTCTCTGTCTGAGGGGTTGGAGCAAATGCGGTTGTATCGCAGAGCTTGGCTGTAGACAATGGATCGTGTGGTGTGGTCAGGGTGAAAGCTGGAGGCATGTAGGTAGGAATAGTGGTCGGCAGGTTTCTGGTATAGGGGGGTGTTTATGTGACCATCATTTATTAGCACTGTAGTGTCCAGGAAGTGGATCTCTTGTGTGGACTGGATCAGGCTGAGGTTGATGGTGGGATGGAAATTGTTGAAATCATGGTGGAATTCCTCAAGGGCTTCTTTTCCATGGGTCCAGATGATGAAGATGTCATCAATATAGTGCAAGTAGAGTAGGGGCATTAGGGGACGAGAGCTGAGGAAGCGTTGTTCTAAGTCAGCCATAAAAATGTTGGCATACTGTGGGGCCATGCGGGTACCCATAGCAGTGCCACTGATCTGAAGGTATACATTGTCCCCAAATGTAAAATAGTTATGGGTAAGGACAAAGTCACAAAGTTCAGCCACCAGGTTTGCCGTGACATTATCGGGGATAGTGTTCTTGACGGCTTGTAGTCCATCTTTCTGTGGAATGTTGGTGTAGAGGGCTTCTTCATCCATAGTGGCTAGGATGGTGTTATCAGGAAGATCACCGATGGATTGTAGTTTCCTCAGGAAGTCAGTGGTATCTCAAAGGTAGCTGGGAGTGCTGGGAGTGTAGGGTCTGAGGAGGGAGTCTACATAGCCAGACAATCCTTCTGTCAGGGTGCCAATGCCTGAGATGATGGGGCACCCAGGAAATCCTATAGTTTCCAAAGTATGCATCCGATGAAGTGAGCTGTAGCTCAAGAAAGCTCATGCTCAAATAAATTGGTTAGTCTCTAAGGTGCCACAAGTACTCTTTTTTTTGAAAAATCAGTAATTCACATAGCTGTAGTTCTGAGCCCCAAACGGAAAGGAAGGAACATACTGATCATGAATATCCACATCTTTTTATATAGCATGGCCTTCATTGTGCCTTCCGGGCACAACTTGCATTTGAGTGGTTGCATGTTCAGCAGGATCATCAAGGAAAATTTTGGCCAGCTCAGCCAGATTTTCTCCTTGGGCTCCCAAGGGAGCATTCACTTTAGCAGCTGTTTCCTGACCCTTTAAATATGTGTAGCATTTGTCCCCTATTGTGGTGGGTCAGTATGTTTCAGCCTTAGCCCTCTGGAGGCGATATTGCTGCCGGTGATACCAACATGGAGCAACAGCTCTGTGCCCTAGTGGGGAAATCCTGGCCACACTGAAGTCAATGGCAAAACTCCCACTGACTTCAACAGAGCCATGATTTAGTCCAATGTGCCAGAAGGATGTAAAGCAGGGATCGGCAACCTTTGGCATGCAGCCTGCTAGGGTAAGCCCCCTGGCGGACCAGGCCAGTTTCTTTAGCTGCTGCATCCGCAAATTCGGCCAATCGCAGCTCCCACTGGCCACGGTTACTCACCTCACCCTTTCACAAGTCCGACACCAGGGAAACTCCAGTCATCTCATTGGAGTTACTCCTGATTTATACTATTATTAGTTGAGAGAATCCAGCTCGTGGTGTGGCGATGGGGGCAGAATTTGGCACTTGCAGTCAGATCTTGCAAAGGCTTCCATATGTGCTTAACTTAAGCACGTGAGGAAAAAAAATGAGGCCAGTAAGGCTTTAAGTAAAAGACAGGCATATGTCTTTGCAGGATTAGGGTCTTAGTGAATATAGATATGCACAGTGAATATTGGCATACATATTATTTCATGTGCAGTAAACTATATATAACTATCTTACTGTTTCATTTAGTTACTGATAAAAATAGTCCACATAATATTTTGTACATGAAATATTTTTTAATAAATGCCCCATCTCTTCCACCCCCCAAAATTCAGAAAATAAATTCAGTGCTAGCAACTTGATATCTTGAGAAATATCAATAGAGCATGTGGAGGAGAGAAAAAGAAGTTTGATAAAAAAAAATCAGTTTCAAGCATCCCTGGGGGAATATTACAATAAACTACGAAAATAAGGAAAAAAAAACCCCTCTGAAAAATACTTTTACGACATCCTTTCAAGACTTCAGAGGTTCAAGACAATATACTATGAGCTAATGCCATGCTATGTTCATGCACTCAAGAAGATGATTGATTTGCTTCATTTGTATTAATATTCCTACATGAAAACAGCCACAGATTTCATTTTCTACTTTTATTTGCAGAATTGAAATGTTTTTTCATTGTTCACTGGACTGAACTTTTAACTCTCCCCCCCATTTCACTACTCTACCAATAAAATTCAGGCCATTTCATTGATCAAACAGAAAAGAGAAATAGAGTGAATGGAAGTACGTGCACATAATTCAAATAAGCACTTCTATTTCCAGTTTGTTTATACTGATTTAACACACAATTTGGAGAAAAGAAGATTCTGTTCTCCTGCCAACATGTTCCGGACCTCTCTTGGTAAGTGACTAAAAGTCATCGTTTGAAAACTAGCAATAGTATAAGCCATTTTATTCTTAAATCCTTGTAGCCATATTTGGACCTTCCAAATTACATTGCTTATAGTGAAAAATTCCACCTTTTATCCAAACCTCTGGTCATCCAACTTAATTGTGTGTCTCCTATTCCATTCAGTTATATGGGGTTCTAATGTTGGTTACTGTGAATAAGTTACAAACTTCAGTTAGGACAGGAAAATAGAACTACCCTTTTAATTGTTCAGGGCTGAATTAAATGGGAAATCTAGATTATCGATTCTCAATCTGTAAACTTCATTCTTTTGTGTGTCAAACTCTGAGGTGAATGAAGCTCTTACCACATCCGTTGTAGCCAATTCAGCATCTCTCAGGACTGAAAACATACCTACCCAATCTAACATCATAAAAAAGTCCAATAATCATTTTAATGGATGTACTATGTATGTAGAAATTTATATTGACAAAGCATATGAGAATTCTCATACATGACCTTTTCGCAAAAAAGCAAGATTTAGTAAATTAAGTTGAATTTACTTAATAAATAAGTAGATAATAGTCCACATAAAGTTTGCACACATATGAACTAAGGACAAACCTTTGAACTCTGTAGTCTTTGTAAACTTTTTTCCAGTTAATCTTATGTACATGTTCATGCAGCATTAATAAAATATTAATTGAAAAACATCAGCACCCTAAATTGCCTCTAGATTCCCTGGGGCATAAGGACCTGATCCTGCACTATTGAAGACAATAGGATTTTTGCCATTATATTTAATGGAAGAAGGATCAGACCTTAACTGAAGAAAGTAGTTTACACAAACCAGTTAAGCATATTCTTACCTTTAAGCATGTGCTTAAATCCCAGTTTGACTTGAGAACGTGTTTCAGTGCTTTGCTGACCTGGGGCATAACTGAATAAGTTCAGATATTTAGATACTGGTCTTTATTTCTATATGTGCAAAATTGCACTTGTAATTATTTGCCTCTAAAATTGGCTCAGAAATATTGGGCCCAATTGAAAGTGACATAAATGGTCACATTGGGTTTGTCTAGATTAAGAAGAGGCCGAGGAAATGTTGAGATTAGCTAGTATGTGTTAGTGACCTAACCATGACCTCTTATTCTTATCTAGACAAACCAGTTGATAAGATGAAATAAGTGTAAGAAGGTGATTTTTTTATATGTTGAAAGGGCTGAAATGTGGATGTGTAGCAGGAAAAGCAACCAAGGCATAAGGAGGATGTAGAATGGCCTAAGATAAGGCATATCTACACCCTTCCTCCCTGCACACAATTTATTTTATATTTCACCCTTCTAATAGTTGCTTTTCCTACTACAACCTCATTCTTCTGCATGTGAATTACACTGATTTATGCTTACTATGCTCATTTTTCAATATGTCCCTCTGAATTCAATTATTAATGTATTTTTATTAAAATTTCTATTAACTTGATACACACATAGCAACTTAAAACAAAAACCAAAAAAAAACCAAAACACTTATTCAATGCTCTATTGATATATAATTAATCCAAATCATTTTCTAAATAAAAAAGCAAGTGAGAAAAAGAAAACTTTGTCCACATTAAGATCTGAACTCCATAGGACATTGTATTATTTCAAAAACCAAGTTAAGCAAGATACATTATTAGTGATAACTTGTCTACTTCTCCTAGAGTACATAAACCCACAACTATGGGCTTGTCCAGAGACTGAAGCTGTGATATTGTAGCACCATAGTGTAGACACTTTCTATATTGAAAGGAGGATTTATTTTTTGCCTCTGTAGTTAATCCACCCCATTGAGAAGCAGAAGCTAAATCGATGTAAGAATTCTTCCACTGACCTAATGGTGTCTATGCTGGGATGTAGGTCAGCTTAAGTACATCTCTGAGGGGTAGCTAGGTTAACCTAAATTTTAAGCATAGACCAGGTCTGAGATGTTTTAGCTGTGGAATGAGAGGAAGTTAGCTCTAATTCTGTTTTGTTTAAAATAATTATTTTAAAGTTTAGTCTTTTTTGTACTGAAACTACTTTTATAACTATCACATTTACATATATATAGGCAGATCAACACATCCTCTCTCCAAATTTGGTTTCCTTTAATTATAAAATGTTTATAATCAGCTACACCATACTTCAAAGAGAAAACCAATAAAGAATTAACTTGACATAGATTTAAAAGCAAATGGACCCTCAGCTTGGAAGCCTCAGGATGATGGAAGTTTATATAACTGTGATTACACTTTGAATCATCAATTCCCTTCAGTTTTCTCATGCCTTCATATTTCTTTCATTTACTATTTCCCCTTTAATGAAAAAAGGCAGTGTACATATTTTTACAGAAGAAAGATTTAAAGAATTGTAACAAGTTCCTTGTTCAAGAACAAAACAAAAAACCAAACTAAGGGCCCTCTGACATACTGAGCAGTATTATACTATACAAATAGTCCCAATGAAATCAATGAAACTACTCAAGGTGTAAATTACTCCTCAGTGTGAGCAACGATGGGAACATCAGTCCCCAAATTATTTTCATTATGGATGGAGAGCTGGGTGCATTTTGAAGAAGCCTTATTGAGGGTGCCCGAACAAACCATCCCGATGTGCAGAAAGAACAGCAAATATGGCAGGCAACCAGCTTGGTAGAGAAATAACAGAGAAATCTTTGGTGAGCTTAAACACAAAAAGGAAGCTTACAAGATGTGGAAACTTGGACAGATGACTAGGGAGGAGTATAAAAATATTGCTGGAGCATGCAGGGGTGTAATCAGGAAGGCCAAAGCACAATTGGAGTTGCAGCTAGTAAGGGATGTGAAAGGTAACAAGAACAGTTTCTACAGGTATGTTAGCAACAAGAAGGTGGTCAGGGAAAGTGTAGGACGCTTACTGAATGGGGGAGGCAACCTAGTGACAGATGATGTGGAAAAAGCTGAAGTATTCAATGCTTTTTTTGCCTCAGTCTTCATAGACAAGGCCAGCTCCCAGGCTGCTGCACTGGGCAGCACAGTATGGGGAGGGTTGAGCAGCCCTCAGTGGTGAAAGAACAGGTTAAGGACTATTTAGAAAAGCTGGACATGCGCAAGTCCATGGGGCCGGATGCACTGCATCTGAGAGTGCTGACAGAGTTGGCTGATGTGATTGCAGAGCCATTGGCCATTACCTTTGAAAACTCGTGGTGATCCGCGGAGGTCCCAGACGATTGGAAAAAGGCAAATATAGTGCCCATCTTTAAAAAAAGGAAGGAGAATCAGAGGACTACAGACCGGTCAACCTCACCTCAGTACCTGGAAAGTCATGGTTAGGTCCTCAAGGAATCCATTTTGAAGCACTTGGAGGAGAGGACAGTGATCAGGAACAGTCAACATGGATTCACCAAGGACAAGTCTTGCCTTCTAACCTGATTGCCTTCTATGATGGGAAAAGCAGTGGACATGATATACCTTGACTTTAGCAAAGCTTTTGATACGGTCTCCCACCATATTCTTGCTAGCAAGTTAAAGTAGTATGGATTGGATGAATGGACTATAAGGTGGATAGAAAGCTGGCTAGATTATTGGGCTCAATGGGTAGTGATCAAGGGCTCGATGTCTAGTTGGTAGCTGGTATCAAGCGGAGTGCCCCAGGGGTTGATCCTGGGGCTGTTTTTTTTTTCAAAATCTTCATTAATTATCTGGATGATGGGATGGATTGCACCCTCAGCAAGTTCGCGGATGACACTAAGTTGTGGAGAGAGGTAGATACACTGGAGGGTAGGGATAAGGTCAAGAGTGACCTAGACAAATTGGAGGACTGGGCCAAAAGAAATCTGATGAGGTTCAACAAGGACAAGTGCAGAGCCCTGCACTTAGGATGGAAGAATCCCATACACTGCTACAGGCTGGGGACATGGCTAAGTGGCAGTTCTGCAGAAAAGGACCTGGGGATTACAGTGAACAAGACACTGGATATGAGTCAGCAGTGTGTCCTTGTTGCCAAGAAGGCTAACGGCATATTGGGCTGCATTAGTAGGAGCATTGCCAGCAGATCGAGGAAAGTAATTATTCCCCTCTCTTCGGCACTGGTAAGGCCACATCTGGAGTATTGTATTCAGTTTTGGCCCCCCACTACAGAAAAGATGTGGACAAATTGGAGAGAGTCCAGTGGAGGGCAGTGAAAATGACTGGGGGGCTGGGGCACATGACTTATGAGGAGAGGCTTAGGGAACTGGGCTTATTTAGGCTCCAGAAGAGAAGAGTGAGGGGGGATTTGATAGCAGCCTTCAACTACCTGAAGAAGGGGGGTTCCAAGGAGGATGGACCTTGACTGTTCTCAGGCAGATGACAGAACAAGGAGCAATGGTCTCAAGTTGCAGTGGGAGAGGTCTAGGTTGGATATTAGGAAACACTATTTCACTAGGAGGGTGGTGAAGCACTGGAATGGGTTACCTAGGGAGGTGCTGGAATCTCTTCCAACCCTACTCTTCCATTATTCTTCTATGATAATGGCCTTATACAACTACAATTTGAACTATATCTGACACTCCAGACTACAGATTTGGAAAAGTGGATTTTAAGTGATCTGTACAGTTCTGTTTTGAAAACTCCTTGAGAAGTCAGCAAGCATGTCTGAAAGGGGGGAGAAGAGGGCAAGGGGGGAGTCTCAGAGTGTGGGCTCCAACTAGAGCCCAAATCTCTACACTGCAATACTTAGCCCTGTAGCTTGAGCTCCCAGTAACCCAAGTCAGCTGACCTGGGCTCTGAGACTCTGTGCCATGTTTTTTTTTCCTGCAGTATAGATGTATGAAAAGACAAAAGACACACAGGTGATGCTGCCTAACCAAACATTGAAACCAAGTACTTGAAGTGTATGGTACCTTGCAGGGTCTAGCACAAAATGTAATTTATATGTTAAACATAAAGAGCCATAAGTTCCCCTTCTACCAAAAACAACACAGAAGAGGATAAAGTTTAGTCCAAAATATCTGTAGTTTAAAAGGTCAGCTTTGTAACAGCATCACTCGATCAATGCAGGATAAGTGCTGATATCGTGTACATCATCCAAATGAGAAAACAAGCATCTGCAAATGAAACTGCCAAAACTTTGCAGATTTCTGGCTATACAATGCCATTACCAACACACAGCTCTGGGCCTTCTGCCAAGCAGAGGAAGCATACAGTAGCTGGCTTCCTTGTCATGAGACTATTGGTTCCCCACCAGCAGTTAATTCTGTGTGACCTCTTGACAGGATGACTAACAAAAGTTAATGCTAATATGGCTAATGCCTGTTCAGCATTAAAAAGGCTGAAAAAATCAGCCAGCTCTATGACATTTTTCAAAGGCAATATAGCCTATTTCCTGAATCACAGCTCTTTATAAGTCACCACACAATTTTTAAGCAGTTAGATATGAGACCGCAACCAATGCTTCTGCTGGTCTCTCTAGGGTAGCTGGTAGTAACACAGCTCCCTGAAATAGGAGGTGCCAGCAGCTAAGTGGCACTTCTGGCTACAGTTAACAAGACAACTTCACGATTCTGTAGATCATATAACGAGGGCTCAATACTGATTGCACGTGTGGGTATGAATCTTGCAAAGTCAACAACACTTCATGAAGTTTATAGAAGATTATAATTTTGTATTTGTATAGTTCCTTTAATCCAAAGTATCCCAAAGCACTTTAGAAACTCAACATCTGTATACCCCAACTGTACAAAGAAATCATCCACTGCAGCCATCTTTGGGGGTGAAACACAACAGTGGTTTAACATTGTACATTTCTTCTATGCGATACCTTTGGACAGGAAGGTAAGAGAACTGTAAGTACAAGGAGAATTATAGTAGGTTGAGTACAACATGGGTGATTTGAAATACAGGTGGGACACTAAGATTAGTACCACTATTCTGGGCTAGAATGCCATTAATGGCCACAAATGGCTAGGACTATGATTTTACACTTCACCTGGAGGATGGCGCTTCTAGCAACACAGCACTCACAACTGTTTAACAGCAAGCATCATTCTGCAGTACTGAGAGTGTAACTTACTGAAGCACCAACACTCTACTTCCTAGAGCCCGCTAAGAAGAGATCCAATTATTTGTTTTTCCTTGGAAATCTCCCCTCCAAGTACTGACCTAGTCAAATCCTGCTTCCGTCCTAGGTATTTTTTCATATCTTTTGTGTCATCATTATTATGTTTCTAGTCCTGGCTCCAATGTATTAGGTACTTTCCAAACAGCTGGAATGGATGATCACTGCCCTAAGGAGCTCACAATCTAAAAACTGATAAACACGCAAGCAGATGGAGCTGAAGGGAGTAAGACATAGAGTTATGTTAAACACAAACACACACACACACACAATTAAAATAGGACAAGTAAATTACATCCAAATTATCCCTCAAACTTGCCATTGCCTATCACCATGTCAGATACCTGAATCAAGCCCTGAGTGTTGCGTACATTTGGAACAAGGTCATGGTGTGGGCTGGAGTATGGACAATGAATCTCACCTTTATGACGGTACTACACACTGTCAGTGTATCTTCAAATCTCATGTTTTTCTGCACATCTTGCCGATTAAATTGCTTTTGCTTTGACTATCCCCTTGAAAACTAGTGAGCGGCTCACCAAATATTTTTTCATAAAAACAAACCTTTCAGTAAAAATCCTCCAATTTGTTGAAAAATAACACAGTTTTTGAAAATGTCCCTTTCCCCCATTGCCGCTATTTTTCCATGTGCTGTGTTCTGTTTAATTTTAATTAGCGGTCCCTAAAATATGGAAGAACACCACACTCTTCTCTGGAACATTGCCCAGTGTTCAGCAGGCAGTCAAATATAAAGACCTAGATCCACCAAAGGGAGTTGGCATTTATTGACTACATAAAAAGGATATTTTTGTCCGTGTTTTATGAACAAGTTTTTTGAAATTTGAAAAGAAATTCATGAGTCACTTGGGTGGGAGTGGAAATAAATAGTAAATGAGCTTATTCAATAAGAATAGACTCTTTATATACTTGCCAGCTTTGGGGAGCTTCCATCATGAAGCCCTTGACTGGAAATGCAGGAACTAATAGCAACTATACAATTCCCATTTTCAATTTCTTAACCCCTCTTTCCCCCAGCCACATGTGCATCAACTCGATAACCAGTCAAATACAGTGTTCATGAATCCAACTCAAATTATACAGTCAAGTCCCATTGTAACGTTTGATCCACTAGTGTTAGTGGAATTGTGTGGCTAAGTCCCCATGCCACTTTGAAAATATATGCTGAAGAGGAAGCTTTGGCATCTTCGCCAAAGAATGCTTGTTCCTCACACGCAGAGCTATATTAAAATAAAATGTTACCTTTGATATGTATTGAAAGGATAATTTTTTCTGCTATCTTGCATTGTCAATGCTATCTCAAAATTGTTTGCCTCTTATTATTTTAGGAACCAATTCAGGAAAGCATTCCTCTTCAAGACAACACTCATAATGTGCTTATGTGCTGCCCTGACTAGGGATGCTTAAATGCTTTCTCAAAGTAGGGGCCCAAATATCCAATTCTGCAGTTGGCGTGCAACTATCATGCCTAATGTGCTGTATATTTGCACAAAAAAATGGTAATGGGGATATTTGCTAAGCTCTCACACACCCCTCAGCAAGACCGGGGCTTATTGATAACCATTTTTTCCTGGAAAATTATATTAAAAAATTAACAGATGCAAATCTAATCATCACTGATTATTATTCATTATTGAAATGTTAATATATTATTGCTGATTCATAACATGAGTGGAAATGCAATCTTACAAGAAAAGTTTGGATTCTTTTGTTAAAAGAAATTCAGTTTTCCCATTATTATTTTTAACTTCAGTTGCTGAAGACATACATAATTATCTGCTACTTTTCTGGCAAGTTTTTGGAAAAGAAAAATATCTAGGATCAGATTCAACTCTAGTGTAACTCCACTGAAGTCAGGAATTAATTTGGCCCCTAATGTATTCTTATATTATGTCTTTGCTTAAATTCACAAATTTAGGAGAACCCTGCAAGTTCACATTGCAGCAGTCATGATTTAAGTAGATCACAGGGTATTTCTACACCGCAATAAAAGACCTGAGTCAAGGCTACAGCTGGCCTGGCTCAGCTGACTAGGGCTCATGGGATATGGGCTGCATGACTAAAAATTGCAGTGTAGACGTTCAGACTCAGGCTGGAGTCCTGGCTCTGAAACCCTGAGAGGGGGGAAGGTCTCAGAGCCCGGGCTCCAGCCTGACCCCAAATGTCTGCACTGCAATTTTTAGTTCCCAGCCTGAGCCCTGTGAGCCTGAGTCAACTAATCTGGGCTCTTTATTGCAGTGTAGATGTACCCACAGTGTCCCCTTTCTGCCAAGTGTATTTGCTATATGATCCTGAACCCACTGGAGCCAATGGCAAAGCTCCTGTTGAGTTAAAAAATGGAGAATCAGATTCTATTTATATTCTCATATACCTGCTTAAGATGACACACACAATGCCTAAATATGTAGGTAGATATTCAGCAATAGCCACTGTCCCTCCCCAGTCTCATACTGGAGATTGTGAATTACTCCTAACATACCTCAAATTTCCCCCACCAGCTCTGGGAAATGGGCCTCTCTCTCTCTCTGGATTCAGGTATGGCTGAGTGAAATTGTCAATTGTTTAAACATTTTAAAATACCTGAATCTAAGTACTTTGTGGATTAATCTGTTTTTCCTCATTTTTATACTGCACCAACTGTTCGAGCTATTATGTTTTTTCTTTAAAACTATGTAATTGGACCCTGAAAAACACTAGAGAATTAATCACAAAAAAAAGGTTTGTATTTATACAAAGGTTATACAAAGGTTCGGAGATACTCTTCTTTCCAGGGGAGCTCATTTCTACAATTCAGACCCCAGACAATCCTACCCTTCAAAAGGCACGAACTTTAGGCCCCTGTGATAACTATAAGCCAGTTTGTGCAACTCTTACTTTTACTGATGAACACTTACTGGCACAAGAAGTCTTATATACTATTTTGTATAAGTGCTCAGCAACATGAGGAAAGGTCGCACAATCTAAGTCTCACAGTTTTTCCAGTCAGAGAAATCTGAATCGCCTCTGATAAAATATGTAGTGAAAATGAAGATAAGAGAATCAAACTGCAATTAAAAAGAGAGAAAAAGATTAATGGTTAATCATAAATTAGCAAGCGGTTGCTACTTAGGCTGTGTGGAAACGTTCAGAGATTAATCACTTATTTTTGTGGGTGGGTAATGTAGCTTTACATTACTGATGGATTTGTAGACACATTATAATTTCATAATCCTTGTTTCATAATTATACCATGATGAGTAATGTTACTTGCACTTCCACCTTAACCATATATATGTGAACACAATGCTTACATTTATAAGGTCATCTTGCTTTCTTTTACCAGAATAATTCAGGGCCTAATCCTGCAATTTCCATACCAAAGGAGTTAAGTGTTCTTATTACTCACATGAACTGCCAGTATATATACATATTTACCTGGGACTGCTTGCAAGGACTATTCATGTGAATAAGGGTTCAGGAGAGCACTTCAAGAAATGGGGCCAGATTCTTTGGCCTGCTAAGACCATTTGTTCAGTGCAAAGTGGCCTTAAACTAGCTAGAGATTCCCAATGGAGGATTCCTTTCATGTAGGGGAAATCTTTGTCAGACAGCTCCCTTCACCAGCCACCATCCCCATTACTTGGTGAAACAGGGAGAAGGGGGCAGGGATCTTATGCCAGCAACACAAGGAACTAAGGCTATATCTACACTTAAAATGCTACAGTGGCACACTTTAGTGGATCCACTCACTACAGTGATAGGAGGGGTTCTCCTGGGGCTGTAGTTAATCCACCTCCTCGAGAGGGTGTAGCTAGGTCAATGGAAGAATTCTTCCACTGACTTAGCACTATATGCACCAGAGGTTAGGTTGCAGGGATGTAGATTTTTCACACCTCCGAGAGATGTATCTATGCCAATGTAAATTTTCAGTGTAGACCAGCCCTGAGATGCAGCAGGACCCCTTCTGTGCAATAAATTATGTGAAGGTTGGGCACCCCAGAATCAGGGAGCTGAAACTGGTTCCCTCCACATGCTGTCAGGGTTCCCTCCCTCCTCTGAACTTTAGGGTACAGATGTGGGGACCTGCATGAAAGACCCCCTAAGCTTATTTCTACCAGCTTAGGTTAAAACTTCCCCAAGACACAAATTCTCCCTTGTACCTTGGATTAGGTAAATGCTGTCACCACCAAGTGATTTAAAAAGAATCAGGGAAAGGACAACTTGGAGTCCTATTTCCCCAAAATATCCCCACAAGCCCTATACCCCCCTTTCCTGGGGAAGTTTGAGAATAAACAAGATGAGCACAGACCAGCCTTGGGTTTTTCAGGACACTAAAAAAAAAAACCCAATCAGATTCTTAAAAAAACAGAACTTTATTAGAAAGAAAAGAGGGTAAAAGAAGAACCTCTGTGAAATTAGAATGGGAGATAATCTAACAGAGCAATTAGATTCAAAACACAGAGAATTTCCCTCTAGGCAAAACCTTAAAGTACAAAAAGAAAAAAAACAGGAATACACATTCCCCTCAGCACAGAGAAAAACACAAGGCAAAACAAAAGATAATCTAACACATTTTCTTGCTAAATACTTACTAACTCTATAGGACCATGGTTCCCAAACTTGTTCTGCTGCTTGTGCAGGGAAAGCCCCTGGCAGGCTGGGCTGGTTTGTTTACCTGCCGCATCCACAGGTTCAGCTGATCTGGTATTCTGATTGCCGCAGTTCGCTGCTCCAGGCCAATGGGAGCTGCTGGAAGCGGCGGCCGGTATGTCCCTCGGCCTGCGCCACTTCCAGTTGGGTCACTTGCTCCCTTGATCTGTCTCCGGAAAAAGGCACACGGAACAGACAAACAAAGCTCCCCCCCAGATATGAAAGTGTCTTCTCCCCTGATTGGTCCTTTGGGTCAGGTGCCAGCCAGGTTAGCTGAGCTTCTTAACCCTTTACAGGTAACAGGATGTTGCCTCTGGCCAGGAGGGATTTTATAGTACTGTATACAGGAAAGTGGTTACCCTTCCCCTTTATATTTATGACACATGCCCTTCTCCACTATGGCTGAGATACACTCAGATGTAGCAGAGAATCAGGGCCATGGTCTTCAAACAGGATAATATCCACGGCTCTGAAGTCAGTATCTCTCTCGCACGCACGCACGCGCACGCACGCGCACGCACACACACACACACACACACACACACACAGAGTGTTGCCTCTTTTCAACCAGAGCAGCGAGTCAAATTTCAGGGCAGTGAGGATGTTCCAGTTGGGAGTAGAAAGTGGTGATAGTCTGTTATTTTCTTTGATGCAATCTTGATTACTGACAAGGAATGTAAAAAAATCTTGTGTCTCTGAATTCATAAGGAACCAAGAACAAAAGGAGCAATTTCTTAGCTTACAGCCCCCGAACTTCTTTAGGCCCAAATGCCCCAAATGTTCTCTTTCTTGCTTTTTCAGGGTCACACTGTACTTACAAGTTCCTTCTTGGCTTTCCCATCTCTCCCTCTCTCTCTGTTCGTAGTTTCTGAGTGTTCTGTCTCTCTTCCTCCCCACCACCTACCCAAAACTATACCCAGCTAAAAGCTTCTGGGCAGGTTCATACATACCTTTTGTCTTAGGTGAGGGTTTATGCTTACAGTAATGTTAACTGAAGGGTGAATTCACACCTATCAGTCTCAATAAGGTTTTAGCTCAATCTATAACAAAAGTTTCACCTAGCTCATAACAATATTTTAAAGTGGAATATGAAGAATGAAGTGCATTGTTGTAGTCTATCTGTGACACAGTTTTACAACTCTTAATTTTTTCATTAAAACTGAGTCTATTATTTCTGATAGGTTTAGTATCTAACAATTCAAGTCTCAGAATATCTTAACTCATGGAGAAACCTGGGATTGTCAACTTCCTGTGCAATATGCTACTCTTAGCTTCCTTTTAAACTGGGCACAGTATATTTATTTGATTCTAGTGCTGCTAGGGACAGGCACTGTTGAAACAAAATGGATTTTAGATTATTTAATTTTCCGTCCTATATGCTGTTACAAACTCAGAAATGGTAAAGCAGAAATGCACCAGAGATGAATATAAATCCCCTTCTGTGAGCTCGGATAAAAATAGTTCAGATGGAAAATAGCTGAGAAGAAAGATGGCAAAATGCCTTTTAGTAGTTCCTTCTCCTTTCAGATGTCTGTGGTACTGAAATATTTTAAGTCTTTTCAAATGCTCTTTTCTTTATAAAGTTTTGAAAAATTACACTAAATATTTACCTAAATATGTGTTTCTGGAACGTAAACTGTTCAACAGTATAAATGAAATGAGTATGTTAGTTCCACATATTCATTTTCAGTTTCTTCTCTCATCCTCCAAAAGAGAAGAAAAGGCAAAATTTGGAGTGGTGTGAAATTTAGAAGGAAAAAGGGGATTTTGACAGGTGTTAGAAGCAGCACATTAATAGGGGTGTATAGCTTGAAATACATTTCACTTTGAGAGCACTATAACTGTTATAAATCTCTTGGCATTTTTGATCAAGACTTGATATGCAATTCTGCATTCCCCCACCTTCCTGCATACGTACAGTCTATGCTACTGCCAAGTAATTATCCTAACATATCTGGGTACATCCATGCAGAAAAAAAACCCCAACCAGATTCAGCTCATATCTCATCCTGTTATGACAAAAACAGCCATGAAATGGCCAAGCTTAGAGCTGTTCAAGTACTAGTGAATAGCTTCTCACTGATTTAACCAGATAAATCAAAATGCCATCGCTGTTTGTTTGATCAAGAAGCCAGCCAAATGAGGAAAAGATGAAGAGACTAGGAATTTCAAGTAATTTACCAGCCATTTGAAAATGTAGTTAGAAAGTTTACATATGTTCATGCCAGGCACTCAGAAGAAACACTGGAGTCTTTGCAAAGGAAACTTCTCTAAATAAGGGCTTAACTTGACATCATTAAAATGGCTAGGAAGTTTTCCATTGACTTGAATAAGAGAAGGATCAAGCTCTAAGCCTAAATCAAACCTATCTGTTTTATTTTATTAACAACAAATTGTTTCTTTTCAACAACTAATTGGTGTGGTTGGTACATGCATTAAACATGTAGCAATGCATATTTAATATATGCAAACATAAAAGTAACAAGTAATTTGTGTTTCTTTCCATAAGCACTTTCAGGCAATAAAGACTCAGAGGAGTTCTTATTACCCTGAGAAAATAGCTACTACAAAGTAAATCCCTGATATGCTGTAATGCAGTAGTCAGAGTTCTAAAGTCAGAGTCCTATATACTACGTGTAGTATTTCACAGACAAAAAAAGTAATTTTAAAAACAGCAAGGTTGCAGCAGCTGTATCATGATATTACAAAATACCTCAAATTTTTAGGAAGCAGACATGGTATTCTGATTGCCAGAAGGAAAACTCAGAATTCTTTTCATGGCCGCAGAAAAGCCAGGTCAGATTCCATTAAGACCTAACACATATTCTGACATTCAGCCAACCGCAAGGCAATTTAGAAAACAACCATGTACACCTCTTCTTAATCTTTATAATAAAAAGTGTGCAGAGATGAGGAACCTTAAAAGAAATATTTTATTCCCTCTCCAACCCAAAAGATCAAGTTTAGTACTTATTTAGCATTGTGACAAAGTTCCTGCTCTACCTTGGTGGGGCTTGCACTTATTGGCGGATTTGCTCGCCTTGGAGCTTTACGGCAGCCCTCAGTTTGGCCGTTTTCGTGAACCCACAGTCCAGGTCAACTCCTCCTGTGTCTGACCAGGAGTTGGGAAGTTTGGGGGGAACGTGGGCCTGCCCTCTACTCCGGGTTCCAGCCCAGGGCCCTGTGGAATGCAGCTGTCTAGAGTGCCTCCTGGAACAGGTTGTGACAGCTACAACTCCCTGGGCTAGTTCCCCATGGCCTCCTCCCAACACCTTCTTTATCCTCACCATAGGACCTTCCTCCTGGTGTCTGATAATGCTTGTAATCCTCAGTCCTCCAAAAGTCCGCGTTCTCACTCTCAGCTCCTAGCGCCTCTTGCTCCCAGCTCCTCACACGCGCACCACAAACTGAAGTGAGCTCCTTTTTTAAACCCAGGTGCCCTGATTAGCCTGCCTTAATTGATTCAAGCAGCTTCTTGATTGGCTGCAGGTGTTCTAATCAGCCTGTCTGTCTTGTCTCCAGAAGGTTCCTGATTGTTCTGAAACCTTCCCTGTTACCTTACCCAGGGAAAAGGGACCTACTTAACCTGGGGATAATATATCTGCCATCTGTTACTCTCCTGTAGCCATCTGGCCCGACCCTGTCACATACACCCCCCCCCCCGCTCAACACTACAGGGTTGGGCAACTTGGGACATCAGGCAGTGTACTCGTGACAAGCCATCTGCATTGCCATGGTGGCTTCCAGCCCTGTGAATTGGAAATGTTGTAGGGACAGGAACCATCTGGTCACCCTTGCATTCTTCTCTTTATTTCGCTGCATCCACTGGAGGGGTGCATGGTCGGTCACAAGGGTAAACCGTCGTCCCAGAAGGTAATAACATAGTGTTTCCATGGCCCATTTCACAGCTAGGCACTCTCTTTCAACCACGGCATACTTCTGCTGTCTTGGGAGGAGTTTCCTGCTGAGGTAGAGGATTGGGTGTTCTCCATCTCCGACCATCTGCGAGAGTACAGCTCCCAATCCTACTTCACATGCATCTGTTTGTAAAATGAATTCTTTGTTGAAGTCTGGGGCTATAAGCACGGGGTTACTGCAGAGGGCTGTCTGTAGATCCATGAATGCTTTCTCTGCATCATCTGTCCACTTCACCATGTCTGGCACCATGTCTTTTATCAGGTCTGTCAGGGGACTCGCTCTGGTAGCAAAATGGGGAATAAATCGTCGGTAGTACCCCACCACACCCAGGAATGCCCGGACTTGCTTTTTCCGATTCGGCCGGGGCCAATTTTAGATAGCCTCTAGTTTGTTTAGTTGGGGCTTGACCATGCCCCTTCCAACAATACAGCCAAGGTATTTAGCCTCAGCTAGCCCTATAGCACACTTGGCTGGGTTGGCTGTGAGGCCAGCCTGTCTTAGCGTGTCCAGAACTGCTTCCACCTTCCCTAAGTGGGTTTCCCAGTCGGGGGTATGAATAACCACATCATCCAGGTATGCCGCTGCATAACTGGTATGGGGCCATGGGAGCTTGTCCATAAGATGCTGGAAGGTGGCAGGTGCCCCATGCAGTCCAAAAGGAAGAACAGTATATTGAAACAGACCCTCTGGTGTAGAGAATGCAGTCTTTTCTTTCACATCTTTGGCAAGGGGAATCTGCCAGTATCCCTTTGTTAAATCAAGGGTGGTAAAAAATTGGGCATTGCCTGGGCGGTCAACTAACTCATCGATATGGGATTTGGGGTATGCATCGAATTTGGATCTCTCATTCAGACAACGAAAGTCATTACAAAATCTAGTGGTGCCATCGGGTTTGGGCACCAACGCAATGGGGCTTGACCACTGACAGTAGGACTCTTCAATGACTCCCAGCTCCAACATCCTTTTTACCTCTGCCTTGATCTCCTCCCTTTTTGCTGCTGGGACCCGATAGGGCCTTAAAATTACCTTTGCTCCAGGGTCTGTGATAATGTGGTGATATGCTTCGGTGGTCCGACCTGGTTTGGTTGAAAACACATCCTGGTATCAGTTGATCATCTCAGTTACCTCCTTCTTCTGGTTTGGCGTCAGATCAGTGGCTATCCTGATCTGCTCCTGCACATTATATCCCTGGTTCGGGGTCTCTTGAGCCACTACAAATGCCTCTCACTGGTGCCAAGGCTTTAAGAGGTTAATGTGATAAATTTGTTCTTGTTTCCAGCGTCCTGGCTGCCGCACCTTGTAGGTTACTCCCCCAGGGGTTCAACCACCTCATAGGGCCCCTGCCATTGGGCCAAAAGCTTGCTTTCTGCTGTGGGTACCAACATCATCACCCGATCCCCTGGTTGGAACTGTTGGACTTTTGCCTGGCGATTGTAATGGGTTCGCTGGGCCTCCTGCGCCTTTTCCAAATGTTCCCATACAAAGGGGTGACCCGGGCTATCTGTTCTCGCATCTGCAACACACGGTCAATTATATTTCTCCCCTCATTGGGTTCCTCTTCCCAGATTTCTTTTGCAATATCTAGCATGCCACAGGGGTGGCGTACGTATAATAATTCAAAGGGGGAAAACCCAGTTGAGGCCTGAGGTACCTCCCGGATTTCAAACATAAGGTAGGGTAGTAGGGTCCTGACTTACCACTTTCCTAATCATTGCCTTGAGGGTTCGGTTAAACTTTTCTACCAGCCCATCGGTCTGCGGATGATAGACTGAAGTTCTCAGGGTATGTATATGGAGCAGCGTACAGAGGTCCTTCATTAGCTTTGACACAAATGGGGTACTTTGGTCTGTTAATATCTCCTTTGGTAGCCCCACTCGGACAAAGATCCACACCAACTCTTTAGCTATCATTTTAGAGGCCGTGTTCCACAGGGGGACGGCTTCTGGGTAGCGAGTAGCATAATCCAGAACGACAAGTATATATTGGTGGCCCCGAGCTGTCTTCTCCAGAGGTCCCACTAGGTCCGTGGCTATTCGCTCGAAGGGGACCTCTATGATGGGAAGGGGTACTAATAGTGCCCTCAAGTGCGGACGGGGACTGTGCAGCTGACACTCCGGACAGGACGCACAGTACCTCTGCACTTCATGTACTCCGGGCCAGAAGAATCGTTGCGGGACCTGAGCCAGGGTCTTCTCTACCCCCAAATGCCCCCCAGAAAGATGACTATGGGCCAGACTTAATACAGCATTCTGATGTTTTTGAGGTACTAGGATCTGCTGTACCTTCTATCCCTGTACTGATGCAACCCAGTATAAGAGATTCTTCTTCATTATGAAGTAGGGTCCTGGTCCCTGGATTTTCCCTTCCACGGGGACCCCATCTATTTCAGTCACCTCCTTCCTAATGTTGTCGTACCTTGGGTCTTCAGCCTGGTCCTGTCCAAAATTTCCTCTCCCGGGGCTAATCTGCCTGAGATCTAGGGGGGGCCAGTCTCTGTTGCCTCTACTGGTTCAGAGGCGTTAGGGTGTGGGTCAGATTTGGGTGCTTCTCCCTCCTGGGTTGCCTCCTTTTCAGCTGCTCGGGTCTGCCTACCTACGAGAGCGACCCTCTGGCTTTGGGCCAGTATTCGGGTTCCCAAGGCCTTAGCTGCCCTTCTTTCCCTTTTCATCTTTCTACGCTGTTTGGGAGTGGAGAACAAATCTGGGGATATTTCAGAGAAGGTTGGGGGTTGACAGTCTCCTGTGGATGCCTCACTACTTTCTCCAATTCCCCTACCGGGAGTAAGTCTTCAAACCCTGGGAAGTCCCTCCCTATGAGCACTGGGTATGGGAGTTTAGGGACTACACCTGCTGCTACCTCAGTAGTGTTCCCCTGAATCTCGATTTTTACTGGGATGGTGGGGTAATAACCAACTGTCCATCCTATGGACGCATGTTATCCCCGTACGCTTAGCCCACAGCAGCTGACTACACTTCACGAGCTTCCCTGAGACAAGTGTGATAGCACTCCCTGAATCAACCAGTGCTGTGGTCTCTACCCCATTTAGCTTCACTGGTCTGGTGTACATATGTGGGATTAGTGAGACCCCCACAAGGTGGATTAGGGAGCATGGGTCTGCCCAATTCCCCAGGTTACACTGCATAGGCTCCTTGGCATTGGGACACTGTGCAGCTATGTGTCCCCACTCCCTGCAGGCGTAACATCTGTATGCAGCTCTAGGCATTCCCCGGTCTCTTGGTTTGGGCAGTCTAACATCATGATCCTCTTCCCCCACGGTGCTCCGACTCTTTGTGGCTTCTGATGGGCCTTCAGCCCCTCTCTTTTCCCACCGGGGCTCTCCTGGTGGCCCAGTCACCCGAGCTCTAGAGCTTGGTGCTGCTAGTTTAACTTGGGGTGCTTCTTCCTTAACTGGTTGGGTCAGCTCCCTCGCTGTCCTTCACCTTTCTACCAGCGTGACAACCTCGTCATAGGTGGAGGGTTCGTTCTGGCTTACCCAGGTGCAAAGGTCTGGTGGTAGTCCTCTCATGTACCGGTCGATGACAAGAACCTCTAGTATCTCCTCCGGACTCCGGGACTTAGTTCGTAACCACTTTCGTGCGAGATGGATGAGGTCATATAATTGGGACCGCGGGGTTTTGTTTTCCTGGTACCTCCACTCATGATATTGCTGGGCCCGCACTGCAGTCATTACCCGAGATCTGGCAAGATCTCTGCTTTCAGCTGGGGGTAGTGTGCCGCAGCCTCTTCAAGCAAATCAGAGTAGCCTTCTGGGCCTCCCCACACAGGAATGGAGTGAGGATGCCAGACCACTATTCTCAGGGCCAAGCCTCCCACAGAGCTGTCCTCTCAAAGGCCAGGAGGTATGGCTCTACATCATCCTCCCGCATCATTTTCTGCAGCCAATTGCTGACCCACATGATCTGCATCCCATCATGGCCACAGTTCAGCTCTGTAAGGGCCTTTACTTGGTTTACCAGTTCCCGCAACATAGCCTGGTCTTGAGCAACCTGGTCCATCAACAGGCGATTAGTCTCTTGCTGTAGCCACACTGCCTCCTGCTGGGCAGCTGTGGCTTGTATCAGTGCCCGCATTACGTCTTCCATTGTAGTGAAAAAAATAATAAACCCTCTCCCTTTCCCCCCCCAACACCCTCCTTCTTCCGCCACGCTGTGCACACCAGATCCCACTTCTGACACCAGTTGTGAAAAAGTTCCTCCTCTACCTTGGTGGGTCTTGCGCTTATTGGCGGATTTGCTTGCCTTGGAGCTTCACGGCAGCCCTCAGTTTGGCCATTTTCGTGAACCCACAGTCCAGGTCAACTTCTCCTGTGTCTGACCAGGAGTTGGGAGGTTTGGGGGGAACCCAGGCCCACCCTCTACTCCGGGTTCCAGCCCAGGGCCCTGTGGAATGCAGCTGTCTAGAGTGCCTCCTGGAAAAGCTTGTGACAGCTGTAACTTCCTGGGCTACTTCCCCATGGCCTCCTCCCAACACGTTCTTTATCCTCATCATAGGACCTTCCTCCTGGTGTCCGATAATGCTTGTAATCCTCAGTCCAACAGTCCGCTTTCTCACTCTCAGCTCCTAGCACCTCTTGCTCCCAGCTCCTCACACGCACACCACAAACTGAAGTGAACTCCTTTTTAAACCCAGGTGCCCTGATTAGCCTACCTTAGTTGATTCAAGCAGCTTCTTGATTGGCCGCAGGTGTTCAGCCTGTCTTAATTGTCTCCAGAAGGTTCCTGATTGTTCTGGAACCTTCCCTGTTACCTTACCCAGGGAAGAGGGACCTACTTACCCTGGGGCTAATATATCTGCCATCTGTTACTCTTTTGTAGCCATCTGGCCCCACCCTGTCACAGTATATACCAGTACTCCTCTTCACTTTAATGCATACAAGTTTCATAATATTTACCTTCATAATTGGCAGTCTTTGCAAGGAGGCCAAGAATTTAGAATTTCACCCAGTGATTTACAGTAACTTATAGCTGACTTTAAGCATATTTAGCATTTAGAAAGACAAACAATCTTGTTTTAAATACTTCATGTAATGTTTCAATGGCTAATTAATTACTTTCAGTGTTAAAAGCATGCACTCTATTCCAGTTTGAATTTTTCTCTCTTCAACTTTCAGCCATTTGCCCTTGTTATGCCTTTGTTAGATTAAAGAGCTCTCTAGTATAAGACAGCTTCTCCCTGTGTATATTCTTACAGACTTTGATCAAGTCACCTCTTAAATTTCTCTTCAATAAACTAAATATATCGAAGGCTCTAAGTGTCTCTGTATAAGATAAATTTTCCAGTCCCTGTACCGTAATTGCTGCTCGTCCCTGAATCGTCTCCCATTTGAAGTGCAGACATTGGAATTGGAAATTCTGTTGCAGTAATGGTCTCACTAGTACTATATAATGATAATACCACATCTCTATTCCTCTGAGTTCCCTGTTTACACCTTCAGTGATTCATTAGCCTTTTCAGCTATAGCATTGCCCTGGGAATTTTATTAGGTATGGAGCCTCAACTATCCTCTTATTCCTGGTTAGTATTGAAGCATACTGTCAGGGAAGGGTGGGAAAGCTTACCCTGCTGCTTCCATAGCATAACCAATTATCTGTAATAATAGGTTTTGATTCCAAGAGGAGCTGAACAACTATAAAATCCTACCGAAAATAAAGAGTTCTTGGCTCTCAGTATCTCAAATAATTAAAGTCAACTAGAAGAAATAAAATTTAAAATAAAAAATAAATAATAAAAAAATAATGTGAAAGGAAGCGACAGCTGGAAGACTTCAGCTTTCTGACTCAGTTTCCCTATTTGTGAAATGGGGATAATAATGCATCTCCCCTCAACCTTAAGGGGAACTGTGAGGATTAATTAGCTCTTGACTACACAGTGTTTTGAACATATGAAGGACTATCAAAGAACTCCTAAACAGTAGTATAATAATATTGAACTGCATTATAGGTTAATCTGAAACTAAATATGAAATCAAACTCTATTAAACTTTCAATACATATAATTAAAATGAGAGAAGATATAGCACAATCAGTCATTGGCTCAACTATCCCAAACAACCTAATGTTCATTCTACTCCCTCCTTCATGCAGTCCCTGTGTGCCAGCATATGCGCTTTTGATAAATTGATTTTATTTCACTCATTGACTTGTCTATGAAGTAGTAAAATCACCATTATGGAATCTGCGTACTTGATAGGTACAACTCCTAAATGGTCCCCCAGAGTCCACAATAATTACAAGAATAGGAGAGTCAGAATTGTAAAAAAGAATTCATTTTAAAAAAAAATGTATTGACAAGCTGTTTTGTTTGTGGAAAGAAAATTGCCTCACCACAGAAAACTATAAGCATTATCCCTCTCTTTTATGGTTATATTTTCACTTCTGGTATGTCCTTTTAATATACTTCAAAATGTCTCAGCAGCCATCACACTTAGGTGACTGTATTTAATCAATACATCCCAAAGTTTTACATTGTTCTACCTAATTCAGCTTCCGAAGTGTTTGCACGTACATATACTCTAACTGCATTACCTCATGGCTCGACCAATGTAACACAGAATCTCTGCCATAATTACTGCGTGATTATATATATTCTCTATCTGTGGCTTAGAAAAGGAGTACTTTTAGCCAATAAAATAGTCCCATATTAAAATAAAAATAGTGCTAATATAGGTTTCAGAGTAGCAGCCGTGTTAGTCTGTATTCGCAAAAAGGAAAGGAGTACTTGTGGCACCTTAGAGACTAACAAATTTATTTGAGCATGAACTTTCGTGAGCTACAGCTCACGAAAGCCTATGCTCAAATAAATTTGTTAGTCTCTAAGGTGCCACAAGTACTCCTTTTCTTAGTGCTAATATAATCCACTTTATAACATTTCCTCAGTACATTTTGGGGGAGTGAATATTTACACTTTTAGGATGTTAGGGGATAAATAGACATTTTAAAATGATTCACGTTATTTTAATAGCATGACTCATTTAATGTCAGTTAACCTCTGGTACCCATTAATGTTTCCTCTATGATTATCACAGTAGTACCTATATGGCCTGTACTCATATGCCTAACATCTGAATTCAATAGAACATTTACATGTACAGAAGAAGCCACATTAAAAGTCAGAGCCCCTGAGTGTACCCCAGATATTATACTTAGACACTTTAATGCCAATGTTTAACATTTACTTCTAAAAGCTCAAATTCCACTGTTAATCCAGGTAAACCAATAGAAAGCGAGCTTCTTACACTCGTCTGGTCCTGGCCTCTGTGCTGAACTTTAGAGAGATAAAAAGACACACAGAATCTTTATATGGGATGAGTCAATTCCCTTGGCATGCAAACAGAAACCTACATCAGAGAGTACCAAGATTTTTAAGTGCCAAATTCTGCCCTCAGATGCACATGTGGCGCTCCCTTGAAATCAGCAGGATGTATCCATTCAAAGGAAAAATTTGGCTCTAAATTACATCTGATGATCTAATAATAGCATGTTCAACAAATGTAGGGTTGAAGCTATCAAACCTTTAGTGTTTTTCTTCTTCTTCTAACCCATTTTGGATTTTGTATTCCTAGTTTCTCACTGCAAGGGAGTGGTTAATATAATTATTTAGCCTACAGGCTATCAAACAGAATTAAATTAATTTAACTTAGAATCGCTATTTTGGCTAGTACCATTGCTGAAGGGAAAACAGTTCCTTTCTTGAGTCAATTACCATATTTACGCACAATAATTCAATATTTATTAGGTAAGTGTTTATTAACAAATTAGTTTGTTTATTCATTATCTTGCCAGACTTTTCTTTAACACTAGAACTGCTGATCCAGAAAAGTCCAAAGCATGCTATCATACAGGAGGGAATGAAATATAATGGAAAAGTCATTAGAAATAACAGTGAAATGAATCACACATTACATTAGTTATTGTAAGTCTAATTATTGCCAGGATGCTAAGAGTTTTTGTATGGGCATTTGTTTTTTTTTAAATGTTAAATCTAAATAAATATATAAATAATGTGTGTGCCAAAAATCCACATATGCCCATAAGTGGGACTCAAGCCATGTACCAGGCTGTATGTGGTATGCAGGGGTGAACTTTACATTATCTGAACAGGCAAATATTAATGTCACTAACTAATACTATGGGGCAAAAATTATGTTAAAAGTGACAAAATGTATGAAATACTTTATTTTAAACACTAAACCATTACCATGTGATCACCTAGCAATATAATTTCTTTAATATTAAGCTGCTTATTCTCATTCTCCTCTCAGCTGAGCTTCAGTCAAACTAGTACCTCTCAGTAACTCCTGAAGACTTGCCTCCTAAGAACCTTTATACTGAGCTGCCACTTACTGTACTCACATCAAAATGAAGCCCAATACTGGTGTTAATGGCAGATACATAAATGTGAAAAATGCAATCGCTCCCTGGCTTCTTTTTTACAAAAATGTTCCTAGACTGCTGGTGGTTTACACAACAGACCTGTACAGCAACATACTCTTTGGTGATTCTCCATATAGAACAAATTAATGAAAGTGGATTTTTGGTTGTCATTTGTTAGAGGGATAACATTAACATTCCTTTACAAAAATAATGAGTGTGTCCTCGCAACTGATATCAATTAATGCATTTTTAATTTTCTGGACTAGTCTGATTAGATTTGTTTCATTTCCTTCCCTTCCTGCCCAGTCACTTTCTTTGTATTCCCAGGAAAATAAGGGAACCAAAGGGCTATATTATGCCACTGATTTTTTTTTAATTGAAATCAATGAGGGTTTCTGCTTAAAATGGATTATATAATATGGTGGAAAAAATACATAAACTAGCTTCCATTAACTATTCATATTAACGACAAGGATGGCACACCTACTGCATACGAGATGAGAAACATGTAGCTTTGATGTTACAATACAATTAAAACAATAATAATTTACATTATAGACACAACATTGTCTCAGTTACACTGCAGCTTATTGCCATATAATACTCTCCAGTCATTGCGATTATTTATGCAACAACAGCCCACAGCAGCTTAGCCTCCTATGATTAAATTTACAACCGTCCCAAGTGTTGAATAACGGCTACTCTAATGATGTTTCTTTTCATTCGAGAACTGAATTTCATTCATGAGCTGTTTGGATGAGACCAAAAGAGCACAAGGCAAAACTGAGCTTTTATCTCACAGAAACTGAGAACCATCAAGGTACTAAAGAGATGTCATCATAAGCAGGTATGAACGTATTATGAAGTACCCCCAAGGATTTTAAATAAATTTTATATTTTTAAAAAAGTTAACTTAAAGAAAATCCCACTTGCCTCCAACAGTGACAACAGAGCAGTCTACTGAATATTTTGTTGAGTAAAATGACATCTCTTTACAGCAATGGGATGGCAGACGATTCAGCTAATTAAGTGATCTGATTAGCTGAATATTCTTGGATTTTTAGGAGACATGGTAACTGCACAGCCAGCTTAATTCAATAACAAATCCAACATATTTCAGCTACTGCTTTCATTAGACTCAATCACAGTAAACACTGCAAAGCTCCAAATACACAAAGAGACATAATTAAAGTTACAAGTTCAATAATAAATAAAGACATCTTCAGGGTCTCAAATTGTTCCAGTGGATTTAGATATACTAATGAGACTTCTGTCTTTAAACAAAGTTCATCTGTGTTCTATTTGGCAACATTGCTATTTTCGATGATAATTATCTTGCTGATAAAGCAACAGCTGAAGAATATTAGTTATTGAAAAATCTCTCCTGATTTTATTGAACAGTGAAGAAATCGTAATACATATTTATATTTAAAAATAAAGCCTTGTAAAATGTCATCAGTTCATTTCCTCCCCTAAATATTTGTTACTGGGAGAGATCTGATCAAGTCCAAATGTATTCCATTCCTGCAAAAGTTGTTCTGAAGAGCATTACTAATTGTCTCACCAATTGTTTTTAGTTGGGTTTTGGAAAGCTGACAAATGAATTAGCAGAAAATGGCAAATCTACATGAATTAGCCTGTAAGACTCACTAAGAGGCCAGTGCAGAACTTAGTAAGAGATATATTAAAGGAAGAAGGACAACTTAATTCAGATTGATTATAGACTTTGGTGCAGACAGCTGGAGCTCAAATGAAACTGAAAAAGAACTTCTATGCACTTCAAAGAATACTAAGCAGATGTCTGAAATAATTATTGTAAGTTTCTTCTGCAGAATCCAAAAGCACTACAGCAATGAAATAGTAAACCAGTGTTCTATTTAAATTAGGAAAGGCTATTACTTTATTAATATTCTAAAAAGGAAACAAACATAATTGAAATGTGATCTTGAGAATTGCATGCAATTTAAGCTTGTTGCTTAACAGAATGACAACTTTTCATTAAGTATTTCAATATTTTCATTATTATTATTATTTTAATATGACTACATTAGGATATGCTGTCTAGCTCATTATTTTTCTTTTTAATTTCTAATCAAATCATGATTTCTGCTGATTTCATATTCTACCTATAACTATATGTATCATATATCTTTCTTAAAAATCTAGGAATAATAGCAGGGGGAATATCTGCAGCGAGATGGTTGACTCAGAAATAATGCTTGCAAATTGCTAAAATATACTCCAGTACACCAGCACTACCTCTGGAGAGGCTGAGACCCATCAGTGTAGGGAGTGTCTACAGTACTAAAGTACTGGAGCGTTTCAAGTGTAGACAAGCCCTTACAGAATCCTTTGGTCCCCTGTCTTGCATGCTAAAAAATGTAGTACCTTACTAAAAATTTTCCCTCCTAATTCTACTAGTCAAAAAACACCAACCTTTTATGCTGCCACAAAAAAATAAAGAAATATATAAATAAAAATCCCCAAGTGGTTTCCTGTTGTAGACCTGCAAACTCCCAAAAAGGAGGGGGCATTGCTCTGGAAGAGCAAGAGAGGAATCTAGGTGATGCCAAAGAACAATGGATACTATCATGGAAAATCAAAGTAATTACCTCAGAACCTGAGAGTATGTTTATGCTGCTCTGAGCAGCAGTAACTTGTTATTGGCCAAAGTTCACACCTCAGTGTGGGAACATGTAAATGTTTCTCTGGATGTCTGAACATACAGAGCCTATCAGCAAATAAAGTAGATGGGACTCTCAAATGGCAGGAAGCTTGGAAAGTTTTGTGAAATTTCCATATTCCATGACCCCTTTGTACCAATTTAGCCATATTTGTAGTATGCTATTTGTTGTATTTTGCCTGACAGAAGGGGCCAGATTCACTCCACCATTTCCCTAGTTTACACTGACAGAACCCTCACTCCAAGCACCTGGTGGCACAGAAATGGACAGGACCATGGCACAGTAGCATTACAATATATCCCCAACCCCCGCTTCAGCAGGGGTCTGGACTGAAAATTGGGTAGGGATAGCTGGTTAAGGGAGGTGCTGAGTAAGCACCTCTCCCAAATAGCTATTTCTAGAATGCTCTGGAGCTCTGATAGGATTTTAATATTGGCTTCCTCCTGTGGAATACCACTTCTGCCATCCTCCTTTGACAGCAGAGGTGCATATGTCCTAGTATCCATAGTTTTCTGATCACACTAATGTGTGGTTCTAGTTATGCCCATAGACTTCCTCCCCCCCAAAATTATTTCTTCCCCTCATGACAAAATGCTTGATTATGTATTAACTTAGGGCTTATCTACACTACTGGCCAGATCGACGGACAGCAATTGATCCAGCGGGGGTCAATTTATCACGTCTACTATCGACGTGATAAATAGACCGCCGATCACTCTAGCATTGACTCCAGTATTCCTCAATGAGACACGCAAGGGGAATTGACAGGAGAGCGTCTCCCATCAACACACTGCAGTGAAGACACCATGGTATGTAGATCTAAGTACGTCGACTTCAGCTACGTTATTCTTGCAGCTGAAGTTGCGTAACTTAGATTGATCCTCCCAGGTAGTGTAGACCAGCCCTGTGATAACTCAGTTTGGGGGTAAATACTTCCTGCACCTTTACACTATAAAACACTGAGTATGGCCCTGAGTTCCCAGAAATGATTTTACTCTCAGAACCCACATTGTAAGCACCTCTCAGCACAAACTACTGCGTAACAGAACCATGCGATGACTGCTTTACTGAAACCATCCCATCTTTGCCTTTTACAGTAAGGACTGCATCACTGATGCACAGCTGCCTCTCAGCAGCAGTTGTACCAGAATGACAAATTGTCAAATGCAGCAGACTTTTATGAGTAGTGAATTCTCTTCCAGCTTCCCTTACTTCAGAACAGAATCAGGTCACTGATGTTTAATTCCCGTAGCCTCTGAATACATTTTTTTTTAACAAACTACTAAATTGCACGCAATAATTCGGTGACACTTTAAGCTCACTGCAGTACACAATAGGGCTTTTTATTTATCAAAGTCTATTTATTTTCTTTCTCTCATGACAAAAATAGCACAGCTAAAATTTAGCAAATTCTTTTAAGGAAGGTCTTGCTTTTACCTCAGTTAGAGGAGGGATGTCCAAGGGACAAGGAGATCAAATGGATACAAAAAGTCATTTAGGAACAGCTGATAAGCAGTTCAATACATTTCTCACCTGCAGAGATCCGAGTGCAAATTCTGCTCAGTTCACAAAAAAAAAAAAAAAAAAAAAAAGGAAGACAATCTCTAGTGAACATGTCTCAGAAGTTAGCCTCAATTATCAGTCACTGCTTCAGAAAGACTGGACTAAGCAATATGTGATGCAGGCTTGGCTGCCAAGTTGAGAAAACACACTTAGGGCATGGCTACACTTGCAGATGTAGAGCACTTTGAGTTAAACCAGCCTTCGGAGAGCGCAGTAGGGAAAGCGCTGCAATCTGTCCACACTGACAGCTACAAGCACACTGGCGTGGCCACATTAGCAGCTCTTGCAACAGCCACAGAGAGCAGTGCATTGTGGTAGCTATCCAGCATTCAAGTGGCTCCAACGTGCTTTTCAAATGGAGGGGTGGGGTAGAGTGTAACAGGGAGTGTGTTGTGTGTATGTGGGGGGAGAGAGAGTGGGTTTTTGCGGGGGCTGAGAGCATGGCAGCATGCTGTCTTGTAAATTCAGACAGCAGCAGACCCCCCTTCCTCCTCTGCCTCTCTCTCTCTCACACACACACACAGCATTCCACACTAATGGTTGCTTTGCCTCGGAGCAGATAAGCAGCCAGCTCTCAGAAATGGAGCTTTAATCCGCATTCCTACAGCGAGTTCAAAACAATGACAAACATGGCCACTTGACTTAAGGGAATTATGTGATGTTTCTGGAGGCTGATCAGAGCGCAGTAATGCAACACCTCGTCCACACTTGTGGCACTCCAGCGGGGACACAGCAAACGTTATTCTACTCGCCGAGGTGGAGTACCAGGAGCGCTCTAGCTGCGGAGTCAGAGCGCTCCACGTGCCTTGCCACTACCAGTGGATGGGTAGTGAGCTAGTGCACATGGGGCTCCTTTATTGCGCAGTAACTGGCAAGTGTAGCCAAGCCCTTACACAATGGGCATGTCTGTCTCTTGCTGGTGCTCTTTGCTTCACAATTTCATAATCACAATTTTCATCATTTTTAAAAGAAAAGAGTGCACAGTTTATTTCAGAAAACAAGAAAACCTGGGTGGGTGCCAAAGGATGGAAGAAGGTAAAAACAGACATGCATATGGATGCCTTAGTGGCTCTTATTTGGCTAGAGGCTAATATTCCAGCAATATTTTAGTTTATTTGGTTTTACCTAATGCCTGCTGGTATATAGTTTAGTTTAGTATAACACAAGTTGTACAAATAGCAGAGACAAAAGGCTTAAAAGTAAACCTAAACTTTCCAAGGAGTTTCTTTACATTAAGAATTTTAAAAACAATATTTTGTATCCAATATGCGAGTTTCCTGCTATAAAGTTACTTAATTCAAATGTTTAAAAGTGAAGATGCAGCAGCTAAAACCAGTTTAAGAAGTCTTGATAGTTTTCAAAGTAAGTTCACAAATAGATAGGAAAGCACAGGATTTATCTGACTAAATAGGAAGTTTTGACCATTGTTTCACAGTTAGCTATCCCCAAGTTGCTCTCTCTATGAGCTGAGAGAGGAGAACAAAGCACTCCTCTACAGATTGGAGTTATTTGAAAACAGGACTAAACCACCTATCCTTCAGTTGGGTGGGCATTCCTGAGTTGTTTCAGAGTAACAGCCGTGTTAGTCTGTATTCACAAAAAGAAAAGGAGGACTTGTGGCACCTTAGAGACTAACCAATTTATTTGAGCATAAGCTTTCGTGAGCTACAGCTCACTGGAGACAGATACTTTCATTTGGAACTGAAGTTGCCTTTGGCACCATTCTCTTGTTCTTGCCTGAAAATTTTCAGATAAGAGATCTATCTCCCCAGGGTTTCTTAAGTCTGTGCTGTTAATTTGCTTACAGCAGACAGCTGCATTGCTGGTGGTTGACCTGACTGCATATCCCTGGTGTAAGTATCAACAGTGCAGTCCATTCACAATAGCCTGTTGTTTTGGGTGTAACATCCATACTAATGCAATAAACAACATTGCAGCTGCACTGCCTTCTGGATACCTAATCCACAAATACTGGTACAGCTCCCTGACACAATGGCTTCCAATTTTCAAAAGGCTTTCTGGGAGCCTATGGGGATTATGGGAGAAACTGTCAAACTCCCATAATTCCCTGGGGGAAATCCCATAAATCCCCTGGATCTGGCACCATTTCCTAGTTCTTTTCTCTAAATGGAAGCCTTTTTCTGCAGAAAAAGGCCTCAGGGGGCACTTTGAAAAGCAGTCACAAGGCAACACTGGCAAGACAATGGAGTATGTGTGAAAAGCCAGAGAGCAAGCCGAGTAGTTCATTAATGTTCAAAGACAGCAGTATGCTGTATTTTCTGATGAAGTTCACCACATGGAGGTGTTTTTATGTCTGAACCATGAACACTCTCTCTTGTTCTCAAGACATGAGATGAACAGCAGTGTCTGTATTAAGGATAGGAGTACTTGTGGCACCTTAGAGACTAACCAATTTATTTGAGCATGAGCTTTCGTGAGCTACAGCTCACTTGATCAGATGCATCCGATGAAGTAAGCTGTAGCTCACGAAAGCCCATGCTCAAATAAATAGGTTAGTCTCTAAGGTGCCACAAGTACTCCTTTTCTTTTTGCGAATACAGACTAACACGGCTGTTACTCTGAAACCTGTATTAAGGATGAAGCTTTTCTCCTGCTCCGCAGGAAGCTAGCCCCCAAACCTCACTGTGAGATTGAGAGCTCTCATTTCCATGGAAAAGATTTCCATGGAAATCACCACGGGGAAGTCGGCTTCCCCAGCGAGTTATTGCTCAGTTGGGTACCAGCTGACGTTTGGAAATCCCACAGTGGGTGCTGTTCTGGTGGAGGTTTGAAAAGGAATGTGACCAAGGTGGCCACTTTGCCAGATATCACTTGTCAGATATTTCTTAGTCAGAAGTGCACAGACCAAGAGCTTTTTTTCCATACGATGAATCACTGGCAGGTTACTGTGCCAGTAATGGATTTTTCAGTTTGTTCGCAGTTATGAAAAATAAGAAAGAAATTGGTTTGGGTCAAATGGAAATCAACATTTTTTGGAATTAGTGGTGAATCAAAAAAAAGTTGGAAAAATTTCATTTGGGGTTGAACAAAAGGTTGAGTTTATTTGGGTAAGGGCATTAAGGGTAAGCTTACCAGAGGAAAGGAGTACTAGTGGCACCTTAGAGACTAACCAATTTATTTGAGCATAAGCTCACCAAAGCTTATGCTCAAATAAATTGGTTAGTCTCTAAGGTGCCACAAGTACTCCTTTTCTTTTTGTGAATACAGACTAACACGGCTGCTACTCTGAAACTTTCCCAAAGGAGAAAAAGATGCTGATGTCGCCTCTTCTAACATTTAGCACAATGCGTGAGGCACTCACCAGGAGCATGGGAGACCCAGGTTCAATTCCCTGCTCAGGAGTAGGGACGTGAACCCAGGTCTCCCCCACACCAGGTGAGTACCCTAACCACCAGGCTATGGGGTATTCTGGGTGGGTTTCTCCCAGTCTCTCCTGTTGAAGCTGTTGCACTTTGTATAAATAATTAAATAGTCATTGCAGAAGGTACTGGAACTTGGGTGTCCCCCCCTCTCAGGCGAGTGCCCTAAGCACCAGACTTTTGACCCATTCCCAGCCATTCTGTCTCTGGCCAAATGGCTATTCAAGTTCTTTATACAAAGCAGAACAGCTTCAACTGGAGAGACAAAGAGACCCACCCCAGAATTTGGGTACCCCATTGCTGCCAATACATCCATTATGTCCTGCACATTGCCAAGAGTCACAGTCCTGTGTAGCAGGTGACGATTGATGGCCCTGCACACTTGCATGACAATAGCCCCCACTGTCACTTTTGCAACTTCAAAATGATTTCTCAAGGACTGGTAGCAATTGGCATTCCATGTTTCCACAGTGTAATTGCCACTCGGTTCTCTACCATCAGTACTGCTCTCATTTTGGTGTCCCTGAGCTGATGGGCTGGTGTGAGCTGGGCACACAGATCAAGGAATGTGGGTGCATCCAGAAGTACTGCAGCTCACTTATCATCCAAGCTTGCGTTACCAGTCAGTTACCAGTCTCACCAGCCAGTGCTTGCTTCAGTGCCTCACTATTTGCAGTTACTCTGAGACCACCACCGACAACCTTGATTTGGTTCTTCCTATGTCCCACAGCAAAGTGTGCTCCATGAAATCATCATGTTCTCCATGGCTGCTCTTGTATCTCTGCAAGTATTGGATGATTGTGCACCCTGTGCTTGCAACATGGTTGATCATAGGATGACTATGAGCCGCCAATGTAATATGGCCGTGAAAATAGCTAATGCGGTTTTGGGATGCATCAGGTGAGGTATTTCCAGTAGCAATAAGGAGGTGTTAGTACCATTATACAAGGCACTGGTGAGACCTCACCTGGAATATTGTGTGCAGTTCTGGTCTCCCATGTTTAAGAAGGATGAATTCAAACTGGAACAGGTACAAAAAAGGGCTACTAGGATGATCCGAGGAATGGAAAACTTGTCTTATGAAAGGAGACTCAAGGAGCTTGGCTTGTTTAGCATAACTAAAAGAAGGTTGAGGGGAGATATGATTGCTCTTTATAAATATATCAGAGGGATAAATACCGGAGAGGGAGAGGAGTTATTTAAGCTCAGTACCAATGTGGACACAAGAACAAATGGATATAAACTGGCCACCAGGAAGTTTAGAATTGATATTAGATGAAGGTTTCTAACCATCAGAGGAGTGAAGTTTTGGAATAGCCTTCCAAGGGAAGCAGTGGGGGCGAAAGATCGAACTGGCTTTAAGATTAAACTCAATAAGTTTATGGAGGAGATGGTATGATGGGATAACAAGATTTTGGTAATTAATTGATCTTTAAATATTCATGGTAAATAGGCCTAATGGCCTGTGATGGGATGTTAGATGGGGTGGGATCTGAGTTACCCAGGAAAGAATTTTCTGTAGCATCTGGCTGGTGAATCTTGCCCATATGCTCAGGGTTTAGCTGATCGCCATATTTGGGGTCGTGAAGGAATTTTCCTCCAGGGCAGATTAGAAGAGGCCCTGGAGGTTTTTCGCCTTCCTCCGTAGCATGGGGCACGGGTCACTTGCTGGAGGATTCTCTGCTCCTTGAAGTCTTTAAACCACGATTTGAGGACTTCAATAGCTCAGACATAGGTGAGAGGTTTTTCGCAGGAGTGGGTGAGTGAGATTCTGTGGCCTGAGTTGTGCAGGAGGTCAGACTAGATGATTATAGTGGTCCCTTCTGACCTTAGTATCTATGAATCTATGAAACACTCATGACGACAGCACAGAGCTGTGCAGGCTCCACGCTTCTGTCAGAGGTGGTGGACTGCAACAAGTCCCGCGGGCGTTCATTGGATTTTCAAAATAGACATGAAAATTACGGGTTAGAGATGGCATTACGGGGTGGAGAAAGTTACATGATGGGAGCTTGACCCCACAGTCTCAGTCACCCAAGTGACTTGTTTCTGCCCAGCTATGCTGTGCCAAAACTCCCCAAAACACAATGTGCTGGACAGTGGTGAGTTGCACAGTGGGATACCTACCCATGGTGCACAGTACTGTGCATCAAAAGAAGCACTCCTGGTGAGTATGCAGAGCGCTGATGCAAGGAGCCATGTATGCATGCGCACAAGCGATATAACAACTGCAGTGGCTTTTATACTGATGTAAATCGCAGCAGCAAAAGTTTGTAGAGCAAACACGCCCTTCATGCCTCACATGCGTCAATGCAGCCACAGTGATGCCACAGGAAATGGGTAGGGCTTTGCAATGCTGCAGTTCGCACCCAGGTTAGTCTGACCAGGGTACCGATCACTCAGAATAATTTGGCAATAAGGACTGGATGAAATTTTTACCCATGGCATAATCTAAGGTAGAATTCTGGCATTTGTTCAACACCACCTTGAATTTTCATACACAGATCTATGACTGTGTTTCTTTGTACATTTTTGATTTTTCCTTATATTTACTGCATCGTTTAAACTTCAGATATTGGACTATTAACTATTTTCCCATCAAAGTGACAGTATTTTTTTCTTCTGGATACTTAATGGATATACTACTGTGCTTGAAAGGTATTTACATAACGGTGTAGTATTTTAGGAGAGAAAAAACGTGTGTTCTGTCCCATGAAGAGTCTTCTATTGTTGAGTCATTCTTTCCTCCCTCTATATACAGAAATCAGCCGGAATCTCTTAACCTCTCTCCAATACTGCTGATAGCTGATGAAAAGGGTACCAGAGATGAACTGCCCTGGTCTGGGTTTGGTTTTACAAACTAAAAATCAATAGAGTAAAAATCTGACAGAGTTTGGCAGAACCTAAGCCATTCCAGTTTGTCTTATATCCAAACTTCCTCAGATTGAAAAGAAAAAAACTGCTCTGCTTTCCCCAACAGAAATATGGTCTTAAAAAAGCCTTTTGTTTCTAATCTTCCTGCAATACTCCCCTGATAAAATCAATCCTGTACATAGAAAAACCAAAAACCCAACAAACTGAGGTCTTGATCCTGCAATCTATTATGCATGTGTACATTTCAAGTCAATGGGGCTACTCAGCTTAAAGTTAAGCACAAGTGTAAGGCTTTGTCTACACTGGAAATGGAACAACGAAACTTTTGTTGTGCAGAGGGTGTGGAAAACAACCCACCCCCCTGAACGACAAAAGTTTTGCCGACAAAAAGCGCCAGCGTGAACAGCGCTTTGTTGGCAGGAGTGCTCTCCTGCTGGCAAAGCTACCGCCCTTCATTCGGTGTGGAAGTTTTTTGTCGGCAGGAGAGCTCTCTCTTACTGTAGCGGCAAAGCCGTGTCGCTAAAAGTTGCGTAGGGTAGACAAAGCCTTGATTTTGCAGGATCAGGACTGAAGGCTTCTTTGACCTAACTCTAATGTTCATACATTGTGTATATTTAAACTGAAATGCAAACTTAAAGAATCCCTAAAGCTAGTACATCTTATATTTAGAAGAACTGCTTTTCTTGAGTTATTTCTTCTGAAAACATATACTTAAAAAAACCAAGTGATTTTAAAAATATATATATATATATTTAACTCAATATGTTAAACCAGAAGTTGGTCCAATAAAAGATATTAACTCACACACCTTGTCTGCCTAATATCCTGGGACTAACACAGCTACAACAAAATAGCAAACAATCATGCATTCAGTAATTTATGACAATGGCTTTTAAACTGCAGACACAACTGGAGCTTTCTCATCGGTTATTTATGTTAAAGACATGACTACATTGCCCAGCAAATGCTCACATCTATCTACTTTCACTATTCATGTAGAAATTCTATTTCCTTAGAGCAATAACAACACTCTTGGCAGTGCATTCTGAGGCAATTACTGCACTTCTCAGGTAGTTAACATTACTCAGCCTTTGGCCTTGTGCCTTGTAACACCACCCAAATAGTATTATCATTGCTTAGAAAGGCACTGCCTGGAGTGCATCTTACCTGTGCTACAACTCTCACACAGGGTTTGAAATATTATCACTTATAAAGGATTTGAAATCCCATATGTGTACACACACAGTTTTTCCATTTGCAGTTTAGCCGATGTTATAATAGAATAAAAAATTTTATAATTAGGGCTAATATATAGGTTTCAAGTAGATCTTGTCAGGAATTTTTTGACAAAACTTTTTTTTAAGCAAATATCGACTCATAATTCTTAGTTTTGACGGAACTTTCATTGGGAAGGTTTCTCAGGTCAAGGACGCAATGTCTGATCAAACCCAGAAAGAGATCCACCCAAGTGGACAGAACACTCACCTAAGACGTGGATGACTCAGGTTCAAGCCCCTATTCTGCCTAATTTGGTGCAAGGACTTGAATTTGGAATTCTCACATCCCAAGTGAGTATCCTATCAAGTCAGTCTCTGCTGTTGGAGCTGTTTCACTTTGTACAAGTAGTTAAAAATTCATTAAGACACAAAATAGGTGTCAGACCTCTTATTTGTCATCTATGATCTTAACAACAGAATCTTGCAGACTCTTCACATTTCTTAAATACTTAACCCTTATGGAAATCTTTTGCACTGGCTAGAATTGATTTTTTTTTCTGATTAATGGCTTTTTCCCCCTGTTATTTTTCATAATAAACTTTTCTCTTCAACACAGTTTGACAAATAATGTTCTACCAGAGAGCATTCTGCACGTTGACCATAATTCCCAAGTATTAATTTTAAAAACAAAACAAAACAAAAAACCTAACTCACCAGATCTACTCATTAGGGACGGCAGGTCAGGGAATACCTTCCCTGTGATGAAATCATACGGGGTGGGGGGGAGAAAAAAAATCTATTTTTTAAAAAGCAGTTTAATCTAATGTGGAGTTACAAACACAATTATACAATCTTAATTGTATGGTTACATGACTACAATACGAGGTAGAATTAAGTTTGTTTGGGTGCCCTAACCGCAATTCTATACCTTAACGAGTCTGGATTTATTTTAAATTTAATCTTAACACTAAATTCCCTGGGTTAATAGTATCTATGCTGGGGATAAGTAGACATCCTTATATTTTTTGCCATAAATTACTCATGTATACTTTTAATTGGAACTCCATGTTAACATTGATTTCATTGGGGGAATTAGATCATTCTTTAAATGTTGCAATTCTTTAAAATCAGCCAACACTTCATTTTAAAAGTTGTTTCTTGATTGAGGAGAATAACAGTCAAAACAAGATCAATTACATTTTTCTACCACAAATGTTGAAAAGTATAAGCCCACTGATACCTTGACTTTTTCTAGGTAATCCTGCAGAGAGTCAATTAGCAGATCCCCCACTGGCTGCCAGGAACCCTTGGTCACTTCAGCCTGGCGCAACTTCAGGTCCAGTTCATCCATTGCCTCCTGGAGCTCCTGTAGTCTTTCAAGAGCCTCATCTATCTTCTTTTGCAAGTCAGTAGAATGCAGGTTCAATTTATCCCATTCAGTTTTGACCTCATCTGCCTGTCTTCGGAGGAGCTTGGTGACATTCTGGGCCCTTTCTTCAGGGGACAGCTCTAAATGTGAAGTTCAACAGGCCGTTAGAGCATATTCTGTCTTATAAGGAAAATAACTATTGGAGCAAGACTGAAATGTTCAAAAGCACAGCAAGAAAACTATTCACAACCCCAGAGACATCTATCAAATATACTTTATTAATGTACAATAATTTGGGGTCCCTCAACAAATCCTAGTCCTATTATATATCACAGTGTAATAATTTTCTAAGTATTCAGTTAGGGGCCCATATTCCACAAAGAATTTAGGTACACGCTTACTTTTCAAATGGACTTGAGCAGTCTTTAAGTCCATTCTCATTCAGCAAAGCTCTTGTGAAAATGCTTAAATTTAAGCATGTGCTTAAGTCTGCCTGAAAGTTAAGAACATGTTTAAGAGCTTTGCTGAACTGGGACCACAAGAATCAAGCAAAGATCTTGAGTTGTACCTGGCACACACACAGTTTCTATTTAAGCAATCTGCTTTTTTCTAGAGCCTTTTATACTAAATGTTGAGCCAAATAAATTTCAGGATGGTCAGCTGTAATTTTCTTTGGCTAGCTTTTCAAATTGGCATGGATTTCCTATCTCTAAGAGGTTTCAGAGTAACAGCCGTGTTAGTCTGTATTCACAAAAAGAAAAGGAGTACTTGTGGCACCTTAGAGACTAACCAATTTATTTGAGCATAAGCTTTCGTGAGCTACAGCTCACTTCATCGGAAAGCTTATGCTCAAATAAATTGGTTAGTCTCTAAGGTGCCACAAGTACTCCTTTTCTTTTTGCTATCTCTAAGAGGTTAACTACTGAAATTTATGAATCACAAATTGGTCTATAAGTTATACATCCACACAAGAGGTTTTGAACTCTTCACAGTGTTTCTTTTAAATATGCACATTTATTTATACAGTGTGCAGAAGGACTTTTAAGTCCTGGTTTCAGCTATCCTTTTTTTAGTTCAGGTTCTGAGATAGTGATATGCAGCTTGGAGTATATAAGAGCTGCCCTGACAGTGGCAGTAAGAATTTATGGTCTTTCAATCATCACTGATCCTTCTATCAATATGTTATTATAGCTCTACATTCAACTACCTCTAGGCTCCTGGTAGAGCTTCTCCAGTCCCTCCAGAGGCTGCTCTGCCAGGAACACTCGCACGGTCTCAAGTGCACTCATGATAACAGGTTCTTTAGTTTTCAACTCCCTCTTGAAGGCCTGTGAAGCGAAACAAACATAATGTAAATTGGGGATGTAAAGCCATATTAAATGCTAGTCCTCGGTGCTGTCAACTTTAGTATAAAATTTCCAGCATCAACTTCAACCTGGATTACTACAAATAGGCATCAACAAGATGAGATGGAAGATCATTGTCAGCATTTGATTAACCAGAAACCACATTTGTTTTCTGAGGGGCCAATGAGCATTTAGAGTGTTGCACAATGGAAGGAGAGGCTGATTAAGCTGTTCACTGTGTGAAGGGATCCCTTCTGTGACTAATGTCAGAATCAAACTCTGAAACCTAGCTGGAAGGGACAAGGCTTCAGCAGGCTTTGCAATGAACAGCACTGGCACAGCTAATGCTGCCTGAGAGGCAAAAGATTTCCAGATTGTAATGGGAAATCCAAGCTATCACTGTTGCTACTGCTGCTGCGTCAGAAAAAAAGAAGTGCACTTATATTGCTACACTGACGCTTTATAATAAGTAACAAACGGCTATAGTTCTGAGGTACAGTCAGTGTCATCACGTTAACCACCATGTGCTCCTTTGGTACTGAGGTAGATGTAATAGATGCACAGCATGCTGAGCAAGCTCTTCTTATTTTCATACTCTCTTCCAGAAACGTCAAATGCATGCAGAGGAGGAAATCACCTTCCATTTTCAATTGAAGTCCAGAGGCCAATCTAGGAATACATGCTAGCGTCAACCCACAGCAGATTTCCCAATACTATCCTTGGGAGATTTATACAGAGATCATGGGCAGAATATGGTCCTTGATGCAGTAACAACACTTTTAGCTATTTTTATAATTATTTGTTAAAAATCTTAACATCACTCAGTGGGAAAATGTGGTCATCTTCTTGACCACTGTTATTTTGTCTTTTTTCCTCCTGTCCTTTCCCATCCTTTCTTTGCTTTTCTCTCCCTTTCCTATCTTCTCTTCCTTTCTTCTCTTTGCATTTTCTTCCCTCCAACAACTTCCACCACTCTTGTTTATCTCATCTGTTAATGTGATCAGCCGTCAATTAGTTAAGGTTGACATTAAGAAGTGCCGTTATTAGGCTGCAGAGTTAACACCCAATCCAATGAATGAGACGTAGTGGAGCACACATTTCTCCATAGCAGACTCAGGAACATTCCACTGGTTTACATTTGGAAGGTTTTCTTCTCAACCATGAAAGCTAGAAACTTTGTGTTTGTTTCTTTTAAAGAAAGTTTTGATTACACAGAATTTGAATCTAACACGCAGGCCATGTAAATACATCTAGTGGGCTAGATCTAGACTATGGGCTGAGTGTTTGAATTACTTTGACTGTGTATTGTACTATACCTCTGAGCATTCACTGGTGGTTTCTTTCAAAGTTTTAACTGTCTTGGCTATAAACGAGAGCTTAATTTATAGAGTTCTTATGCGGTATCGTGCTGTTGTAAAACACATGGAAAGTACTAGTGTAATTATTGCAAGGAGGAGAGCTGTATGTCATGAGTGGCAAAAGCACACATTACTTATGAAGGTTTTGCTTTTACGTTAATAGGAAATACTTTTTACAAAGAATTATATGAGTTACTTAAACAATAAATTCAGTCAGAACTAGTTTTGATAATGTGTTTAACTAAAATGATTACAGAAATTAGTAAACAAAAAGCCCAGAAATTGAAGGTTAAAGTCATCAGCTGATTATACTGTGAACTACATTTGAAATTAAATGTCATACACAGAGCCCCCAAATGAACACCTCCCGTGACTATTAATGAGAGTCACAGCTACAGTTCATGATGAAAAAGTTGGCATGTTAACAATTTTGGGACATTTTTGTCAAGTAAGTTAAGAACATGCACACAGTAGCTACTGTTTAAAGCTAAATAACTAACTACATTATTTTGTTTTTTTAAAATACTTGAGAACTCCCAATGAATTGGATGAGAACTTATTGTAAGAGACCTTGATCTTGAGATCAGTAAAATCATTTGAAGAATGTCGAGTCCCTTCTTGAAGTGCATGGTATAGTCACTAAAGTTGAACTCCGCAATGGACATTAACGGACTTGGGCTGTTCTCTGAATATACCACCATCTAAGTTGAGTCAATTACAGGAATTTCTTGCTGATGCATCTTTATGACTTATGCTTACTCTAATATTGACTATTTTAAGAATCCGACATTTTGATTTGTATGAGTGAGAAACAATGCTATTTTGTCTTTGTTTCATAAGTCTTCGTATCTGCTAACTGTAATGGCCAGATCAGCATATTGTTTCTTGGCATGTTTAAATGTCTTTTGTTTGGGCTACTAATACTGTGTGTAAGTTTTAACTTTATGACCCATTCGGCATTTTAAATTATTGCCAAGGTACAATCAATTTAATCCTCCCCAGCCAAATGATGGATGAATAGTTCTGAGTCAAAAGGGAAATTGCATTTAGTTTGTGCTAACATACTATAAGTTACTTTTGATTATTAATACTGGGCTAAAACTGAGGCCTTTACTCCCACTTAAGTCAATGGATATTTGCCTAACAATTGAATGAAAACTGAGAATCAGATTGATTAAATTATACATTTATTTCAATTTGTGCCTGGCTCTTGCATGATGTGCAAGAGGAGGGAAGGACAAGCAAGGAAAAAATATTATGTTTTAGCTCTCACATGGATCCTGCTCATCCTATAGAAGGGTAGACCCCAATCCAGCCCTCTAGATTGCAGGTGCTGGGATATATTCTGTCTTCAGAAGCTCCCACTGAGAAAGGACATGTGCAGACTTCACCAATAGTATCACAATTAACCCCTAGATTTAGCCTAACATTATTATCCACTACCCAAGGGATGCAATGTGCTTTGTAGACATGCCAGAAGATAGATCCTTTCCCTGAAAAGCTTACATTTTAAAAGCAATCCAAACAGACAACATATGGACAAAGGACTTCTCCCTGCCCACGCCCAAAGAAAGCATGGAGGAGGCAGAGCTGTTCTGATGAAGAAAGCAATACAACTACAATTTCCATGTCTTAAGGGCTGTGTAGGAGTGGATGTTTTCACCTGCACTGCTGGGAAGGGGTAGTAGGTACCTTTCTTCAGACAGCTTCCGCTGTTGGCAGAACACTGTGGGCTAAACTGTGCTTAGCTGAGTGAATGTGTAAAGGATGGGGAGGGCACAAAACATTCTCCCTTAACCTTGTCCCTGATGCAAGGGACACTAGATGTAGTGGCACTAGATTCCCTGAAGAGGACACAGCTATATTCCCTTCCCTTCTCCAGGACACCAGAGTTAGGACAGGTGGGAAGGAATATATACTCCATCCTGTAACAGGAGGTAATAGGGGATGCTTGCCTCATGCACAATGGCTTCTGAAGCTGCTGGTGATATATAGCCTTACAGCACTGGCAACGGCTAAAACCTTCAGTCCTGCCATGGTGTATTTTATATATAGCTCTAAACAGAGATCTGTGTTGACACCCAGAAGAAATGTGCCTGTGTCTTTATCTCCTCTTCTTCGTAGTGTTCTATTCTGCATGTTATGTTAAGCTGCTGATGCTATGAAGTAAGTCTACACAGGCCAAGTGTTTGAATAATTTCCAACATGTTGTGGCACCCATCCCTGTCCTCTCTCCCTCCTGCTGAATTCATTTTGGTCTGCAAACATCTAGTAGACTAAATGATACATTGCAGCAATTAGAACAAAAAAGTTTTAGGCTGAGGCAAAGTCAGGTGCACCACAGCACTTCATTAAAAACGATGTGCTCACTCCACAGTGCCACATTTGATTGGAAATTCTCACTGTATGAAGACAGTGTTGGCTTTTCTGAGCTAAGGTTCTTTTTAGTGTGGTATATTCATGTGAATGTAGTTATTAGCTCAAAATGGTAGAGCTCAAAAATGGTAACAAGCTGACATTTTTCCCTTCTTTTGGGGAGAAAAAGAAGAAGAATTTATCAACCTAAAGCCCTGACAAATGCATGCCAACAGTAAGCAGCCTATCACTGATAACAGAATTAACCTAAATGAATGTCTAATTTACAACCAATGATTTAAGGATAATTTTATTGAATTCTTGAATTTCTTCCACACTTTGTGGTGACTGCAGAGGAAATCGAACATGCATAATATATGACCTGACAAAAGAACAAGTAAGCTGCTTTATTTAAGCCTTTCTATTTGTAATCAGCACCAGAGGTGTAATGACAGTCTGTCCACCATTTTAATAATGCATATATTGATTATTTCACCTCAGACCTCCACCAGCCCCTTGTGAGGAGCTTCTGGGGTGTCCTTAGATCTCTTCAGTTAGACAAATACAGATATTTTAAACTGAGAGATGAAAATACAATGAAAAGGACAGTGTAGTATCAGTAAAATGAAACATTACTCCCTGATCCTGTAGAAAGACAAGTCTCCCAATATTCTATTTCAATGGAATTTGAGCAGGAATTAAATGGATTCAGGATGACTATGGTTTTCCAGGATAAATACCTTTTTTAGAAAAAATTGCCCTCTTTAAGCTCTACCTAGATCAGTGTTTCCCAAACTTGGGACACTGCTTGTTCAGGGAAAGCCCATGGCGGGCCGGGCCGGTTTGTTTACCTGCCGCGTCCGCAGGTTCGGTCGATCGCGGCTCCCACTGGCCAAGGTTCACGGCTGCAGGCCAATGGGAGCTGCGGGAAGCAGCATCTGGTACGTCCCTCGGCCTGAGCCGCTACCCGCAGCTCCCATTGGCCTGCAGCGGCAAACCGTGCCCAGCGGGAGCCACAATCTGTCGAACCTGTGGATGCGGCAGGTAAAGAAACTGGCCTGGCCCGCCAGGGGCTTTCCCTGGACAAGCAGTGTCCCAAGTTTGGGACACACTGACCTAGATTAATAAAAAAGCAGGTTATAGTCATGTCTACACTACCACTGAATGTATTCAGGCAACAACTATGCTTCAACACAGTCACTGCTATCGTGGTTTCCCTGGGATACCCCCTCAATGTATTAATTAACTTGCTATTAATTGTTATTAACCCTTAATAAACATCACTACATAAGCTTCTTAGGCGATAATATAATGAATGATCTGGCTAGTAAAATGCTCAGGAAAAAAAGGAATATACCTTCTATACCAGGAATAAACCCCATGCCAGAGCTTACCAGGAACAACACACGCATGCTCATACTTATTGCTAGCATGATTTCACCATAATGGATATTATCCAGCCATGACACCATGATTATTAAGGCAATAATATGTCTGCTGTCATGACCAGGAAATCTGTAGAGTGACACAAGGTCCATGCCATTCAGGAAAAATACAGCAGAGAACAAAACAGAAAACTGCAAATACAGAATCGTCAAAGACAACTTGAAGCTGGCAGAGCTTTTTACTGATCTTGCTTCCCTCCCTCTCCACAAGAGGTCTTTAAAGAGTCGACAGTGTGACCTAATTTCAAAGATTATCTTTTGTTCTTTTTTCCACAGGGAATCCAGCTGCCTATAACTAGACTGGTATCATGTTAAGCTACAAAAGTGCTACTGCACGGGGAAAAAAAAGAAAGAAATGAAAGAAAAGAAGCTTTCTACAAGTAACTAAACTGTTCTTGCTTTGATACTGTGAAATGACTAGAGATTGTGACCAAGAGACGTGTGTCCATGTGCATGTGTGTACCTATAGCTGTGGGGACATTAAGAGAGGAGGGAAGAAGGGCTGGGTTGTTCTGTAATGTCACTTTGCAACTATTTGTGAAAATTTATGTTTATGTAGCACCCCAAAAAACTGGATAAACTTAAACTAATATGGAAACCACACAAGGATCTCTTAATCCATTACTGAAATATCACCACCTCTGGGATGGAATGTGACAGCTTTTTAAACCATGTCAGTACACTGTGATACTGTAAAACATTTTAGGTCAGTGAAGAATACCTTATTCGACTGAAAAGTATACAGGCTGGTGAATGTTTTTAAGTACTTAGACATGGTGTTAAGTACTGAAACCCTTGCTCAAGGAACCATTTCTTTCTCGTAACCGTCTTGCCAGGTTTGGCATTATCTCACATTTTCTCTTTTGGGGAAAGGGGCAGAGATAGGGTAGCAGCAAGGAGCTATGGTAACAGCTGCATTATTTAAATTTTCTGGCTCCTTAGCAGTTTGGCTAGGATCTGTGCATCAGGGAAGGAATACTTACCACAGGCCACAGAATAGCTGTGCAGCAAATTGCGGAGAAGCTCTGTGCAAACTGCTTCAGCCAAATGGCTCAAGTAGTCCCTCATACACCTTGTATAGCTCCATTACTTGAGAGACGGTAGGAAGGAGATAGCTTGGTCCATTCAGTAGTGAATCCTCTGGCCCATCCCTTTCTCAGACAACTCCCCGAATAAGGCTTTGCAAGGAGTGTGCCTCTTTTTCAAAGTGCCTTCTCCCTGCATAGCAGAAATGCATTGGTTCCACTTCTAGGAATCCAATTGCAAGGGCAGGATTTGTCACTTTAAACTCAATCCAGAAAAGACAGATGACACTGGTAGGTACTGCAAGAAGAATCATTCTGAGGAACTAGTGAAGTTTCCTCTATTTGTTATGTCTAACCTCTATTTTCTCAGTTCAGTGTCTTTTTTGGTTGCTTCACTGCTCCCAGATTCCAAGGAGTGAGCAGTAACCAAAATAACTTGTATCATATTCAGCTTGCAGGAAGGTGTGGCCTTTCTTATACTGATCTCACCACTATCATTCATGCATTTGTCACATTCAGACTGAAGCAATGCACTTTATTTTGGGCTGCCTCCCCAACCTATGACCTCAAACAGATGGAAAATAACCAGTCTCCTGGTTCCATTTAACTGAACACTGGTCCATTCCCCAAGGAGTAACCCCTCTCTAATACTGATACCAAAAATGCCACGTGTGGTCAGAACCTTGATTTTACATTTTGTTCAGAATACACTGCAAAGGGGACATATGTCAAAATAAAAGCTGTGTACTTGCAACCGTTTAGAGAAACGTATCATGAAAACATCTTAAGATGTCCCACAAATATAATGAAGTAGTTATTGAATGGGGTTATCTCTGATACTTGTTTTTAGCTCTTAATATGTCACTAGTGATTAACTCTGAGGTACAGAACTGTCTCATTCATAGTTCTAAAGATGTGTTAGGAAATACACATGAACTGGCATCTATCGAACACTTAAAGGTGTCTCCTTGCTGTTTGCATGGAAATTAACAGAATAGGATTACTATGAAACAATATAGGAATGTTGCTAGACACAAATGTATTTTTATGCACACCTCTTTTAAGCACATCAAGAGGTGTCATCCTTTGGATGAATACTTCTTGTGGGATTTTTTTTTTTAAAGCTAATAGCAGGTGTTGGATTCATAGCCCTGTTTACCCCAATACTGGTTTAGGCTGGACCGTTGCATGCAAGCTTCCCCATGACATTGTGATATCACGCCACTACCTTCCTCAAACGGACTTCACTTTAGGAGCCAGAGGGTAATTTGCAGTGCCCTTCCCCATTTGATCCTTGGTCTTTCTGCTGAGACTCCCAATTGTCATGACAGTTTTAGATTGCATACCTGTCCACTGGCATTTAGATCAGCAACCGTTTTCATATATGATGCTGACCAACCATTAGAAAGAAATATCTTTTGGTACCTATAGGTTTAGATTGCATTTCAATACATGACTTAGAAGTGAAAGATGCCATACCCCATTACCAATCTTCTGAATCTTCTATTTCCTGCTTGATTAAATGAGCTTGATTGTTCTAGCCATTGTTAGTAGCTGTCCAGGTTTCCAAAAAATCCTATGAGACTTGTAACAGAGGGCACCTGGCCCTCCTGGCTCCTGCCTCAGCTAGGTTCAGATAAAGTCACTCAGAGACCCTTGGGTTCTGAAACCACTGGTGCTTTTATTTACAAGTTTGTGCTCGCACCATCTTCTCACCATACAGCATACACAGCTCTGGGTTCCTCATGTCTGAGCCCAGGAGGGAAGGGCTTTTCTCCCTGCCTGCACGCTCTCACTCTCCTCCATCCCACCACCCTCACTTCCTTGCCTCTTATATAGCCCTGGGCTATTGGCTGGCAGCTGGCTTTCATTCCCCAATTAGGACCATGTTCTTTCCAGCCAGCTCCACTTTATTCACTGAAATGGGGATGGCAGGGGGCTGATCTTGCAGTCTTCCTGCTCAGCACCCTGTCACAGTACTTTCCAAAAGGCATATGGGAACAACACTGAAGTGGTGCTAAAACATTCCCTTCTCCAGCAACACTGATTCTATAAGCACTGTGTAAAAATTATATTTATTCATTTTGTGTGATGACGTAACAGTGGGTCTGTTTGCCCACAGAGTCATTGCACTATCCATACTTTGTATCAGAAAAAGGAATGTCAGAAAGCACCCAATTGTCAGAGGTGATACAATAAGCCCAACCTGTATTCTTTTTTCAGAGTAGCAGCCGTGTTAGTCTGTATTTGCAAAAGAAAAGGAGGACCTGTGGCACCTTAGAGACTAATAAAATAAATTTGTTAGTCTCTAAGGTGCCACAAGTACTCCTTTTCTTTTGTATTCTTTTTTGTTTTTCCTTTTGCTACAAGTGACCACAAAGTTAAACAAAACTGCCTGGAGGACTTACAATCTGAAGGTCCTATTCTGGTGCTAAGTACTCATAACCTCATTAGGAAGGGGGAGTGGGTTTTAGCAGGAGGCATTATGGTTGGAGTCATTAGGGCAAATACAAAGTACCCAGGAAAACGTTAGTAGTAGCACTATTAATAACAGAGTTTTAAATTGCACGTTAAGCTGTGATTTTCAAAGTGCATAGGGCCATTAGGTGCCTTTGAAAATTCCACTCTTTAATATCTCTAAATAAAATATATTTTAAATGGCACCACCCTTTCTCCAACAAAGAGGGTTTCAACTCTCATCCAATCTATACGTAACGTATACCCTTTGAAAGATCATTCAAAAACATCTTACCCTGTGAGTATCATTCTGCTTCTGCACAGTGGGAAGATCCCCACCAATAGGTGCTTGCTGCTTTAACTCATCATCCTTCAGCTGCAGCCATGCCAGGAGTTCTTGAAGAGAGAGGTGTAGACGCTTCCACTGGTCAGAACTGGCTTCTAAATGGGATCTGCAAGGCATATATTATTGCATCAGCTGTAGGGAAAATAATTGTTTTCTTTACAATGACAGTAATAGAAAAAGACACACTCCGGGGTGAGGTTAGATGTCATAGGTTAAGGTCATGACAGCCTGCACTCACTCTTGAAGGTTCTTGTCAGTGGTTATTAATTCAGTGATCATTAAAATTAGGAATAAAGGGACTACTCCAATGCCCACTTAAATGGGTTTTGAATTTGGCTATACCATCAGCACTGGCTTGAGTGATGTACTTCAGTCCTGACCTGAAACACACCTGCTATTCCAATCCTGTTTTTTTCTTGAACAGAGTGACAGCTCTTTTTGCTAAATATGCACAAGTAACTCATCCATCACTTGAGACCTCAAACCAGAGATTGAACTTTCATCTCCAGAGAAGCAGAACAACTTGCCTATTCCACTGTGGCAGCTAGTCCACCACACAATAGACTCATGCAGTTACTCCTTCTCAAGTTAACAGACAGTACTGATGCAAGTTCTCACAAACATTATAGGGTAAACCTTGAATTTAGTACATTATTTTATAAATAAAAAAATCAATGATTTATGCTACAGAATGTTTGTGCCATTTGAAGGTAGGATGTGAGAGAAATAAAATACATCACTGGAGAAAACAAAAGAGTGAGCATAACCCTGGTCAAATCAGCACCATAAGGAGCATCTCTCTATTGCAGTGGTTCCCAAACTTGTTCCGCCGTTTGTGCAGGGAAAGCCCCTGACGGGACGGGCCAGTTCATTTACCTGCCATGTCTGCAGGTTTGGCTGATCGCGGCTCCCACTGGCCATGCCTCGCTGCTCCAGGCCAATGGGAGCTGCTGAAAGCGGCAGCCAAGTACATCCCTCGGCCCACGCCACTTCCAGCAGCTCCCATTGGCCTGGAGCAGCGAACCGCAGACACTGGGAGCTGCAATCGGCCGAACCTGCGGACGTGGCAGGTAAACAAACCGGCCCGGTCCGACAGGGGCTTTCCCTGCACAAGCGGCAGAACAAGTTTGAGAACCACTGCTCTACTGCTTACTCATTATCAGTACTTGGTGCTTAATACACCAAACCTAACGTTGAGCCTAATAATATCAAGTAATTACTTACTATCAACAGATCTACTGTAGGAAGGAGACTATGAATAGAGCATCTCTGTATTGATTAATTTATTGTTTATACTGTATTTACTTGTATTACATAATACTTTTTTCCCCTCTTACACATCGGAATGCATATAACACCATTATTAATGTTGCCATTGCATCATTTTTGGCAGGAAGAAACTCCCTAATGAGTTTTCACTGCTTTTAATAGTTTATCGCATTAGTTCGGATCCAAACAATATAACACAACAGCTAAGGCATGAAAATGTTGAATCTAATCCCTCCCCCCCAAAAGATATATATTAGCTTTGAAATTTATTTTGCCTCTATTTAACCTCCAACTTGGCTTATCCGGGAACCTTTTACATCCCATTTTCCGATATCATTCAATATTTGTATTGTCTGGTAATTAATAATATGCCACTAACCACTGCAAGGAACGGCGTTGTGAGGAAGAGTGCCACACATGGACTTTCGGTGGGTTTTCAGGGTCTTCTGATTCGGATTTGATAAGAACTAGTGGATACGGGCAATTTTTTTAAAAAAATTGCTCTACTGCGCCGACAGCAATTTGTGATCTTGTGCACCAGGTCAGCAAAGTGTTGAGTGAAGAGTTGCACAGACAAGCTTGTAGAGCAACAATTTCGAGCTGTTTTGACTCATGAGTTTGGTGCAAGAGGTCACGATTCCCCCCTCACCACCATTTTGAAAACTACTGTCATTATGAGGGAGGAGAGCACACAGGGGCATGCAGACCCCTCCCTATGCAAGAAAACTACATCATCACCTGAGTGATTGGTGTGCTTCCTTGACCCCGCCAGGTAGCCTGCCTTCTCTCATTTTTATTGCAAAATATGCTTTCCTAAAACCATCAAGAAGATGGCCTTTCAGATTGTCATCCTACGTGTTATGGCTTACATTCTAAAAGGTGATTATATTGTGGAATAAATCCTTCATTCCTCTTTGCCTGGTGTGTTATTGAGTAAAATTTTCAAAATCACCTCAGTGACTTAATAGCCTCAATCCTAGTTTCAAAAATGTCTCAAAGTTACTTAGCTGCTTTGGAAGGTTTTACCCACTGTCTTGTTTTGAATTTGTAAAGCATGAAGGATAAGTGTCCTTTTAACATCAAATTGAGAAAAAAAAATCATTAAATTGAAAGAAATCATTCATGGAATTTTTTCCTGACATTCCAATGCAACTCATAATTTTTCCCAATTCAAGCCCATGAATTGCTGCCTAATGCCTACAGCATTTAAGCATCACACTGCAACATCAATCTAACCCATTGTTTTAGTTCTGCACAAATTTCATTGCAGGGCAAGCTTCTGTTACAAAACCTCTCTATAGTATATACTGTCAATCATGGGGAATAGTACCAGATCATGTAATGCAAAGAAATATCCCCTAGGGACTAGACTGAGTACCAAACTAATTTCAATTTGCTAGTCAGTCATATCTGAACTCAGTGGTTTAAAAGCTAAAGCATTATCTCTTTCATCTTACATGTTTTGGCTATTCCGAATCCTTCATTATGACCAACTGTTTGAGAGAGTAAGCCCATTGCTTTACATGTTTAATTTAAGAGTATAAAGCAACTGTGATAAACTAGGGTTACTACTTTTGACTTGATTAATCACATCAATAATTGAATGGCAGTAGCTGGGATGCAGAAAATCTCATCTATTAAATTGCCCGTGTTTGGCCAACATGCTGTTTTGCTTTTCTCAAACCTTTTTTTATATCAGCAAGATCATGGGTAAAAAGGCATTTGAAGAAAAAGAACTCAACATAATCGTTTAAATGGTTACATCCCTTTTCTTTTGCTCATCGAAAAAAAAAGAAATCTGTCTTCTTTTCTTTACTTCAATTACCAATATCTTTTCAGCCTCACATATTTCATTTATTTTTAATTATTGATGTTATGAAGATGGCTTTTGTCATTACACACACTGACCTCCCTCAGGGCTTGAGCTTCAAAAGCTAATTTTTCATACATTACTTTAAAAATGCTTCTGCCTTTTGATGCCCTCTGAACTACCACCATCATACAACAAATGAACAAATGAAAGAGTGACTGAAAGTGAGTGCACTGGAGCCAGGATCTCTACTGTAAAAGGTATATTTGTAAATAGAAGATTCCTGGATAGTTTCTCCAATAAAGAAATCCTAAACCCTTAGAGGTTTGCACCTCCATTAGATCTTTTGTAACATCACCGTTTATTATATGCTTCCTTCAAGAAGAAGTTTGTTTTCTCATGAAACCCAGAGACAGTTTTTATCCTTGGATTTTAGGGGTTTTAATTTTGACCCCTCTTTATCTAAGAGAAGAAACCTAAAATAACATATGCTCTCATCTGTAAATTTATTCTTAGTTTTGCACTGGAAAGAAGAGAGACTCACAAATGCAGTGCATAACAATTATTATGTTATTTAATCACTTCTCTTTATGTCACATTAATAAGCCATACCCAACTCTGTAAGCCTGCTTTTAGAGAGAGTTACTATTTAAGCACACTACTCTCTTTTTCTAGAACACAACTGTGTTATAAAACCTCATCATGTTCCTCAAATCCTAATCCCCCAGTCATTTCTGTACCATGTTAATGAATCATTGTTTGAAAGTAATTCAACATTCAAAATATCAGGAATCACATAAAACTAATAATGAATGAAATAGCACCATCAGAAACAAAATTATGCCCTTGTATTGAGAGAAAGGTACCTTTCTGCCTCTCAGATTAATTGAAATTTCTTTCTTATGTTTGGTTCCTACCTAATGTTTAGAGATTTTTTCCTAAGCTCACTCCATCTGAAGTTCATGTTATCCAGGCGTCTCTGCAACAATGCTGCATCATCAGAGCCTTCTAAGGATCTCAGGATTTTCTGTCCATTTTCATCCAGGTTGTGGAAGATGTCAGTATGAGCTTCAATCTCTGTCTGGAGGTCCTACAGGGGTAATACAGAAGAACACTTGTATTTCTTATAAAATCATGAAGACTAATTAGATTGATGGACCATAATAGCTATCACTTCCCAAAGAAGAGTGAAGCATATCATAAGTAATACAGATTGTGATTGCTCCCCTGAATGGTAACTTTATATTTGGTAATACACTCAACACTCATTTCATCTTAACATGAAGAGAGTATGCATTAAACAATGAGGCTTTCCGTACAAAACTCTAGGCTTTGACAGGTGACAAACAAGGCTGATGTATATAAATGTGCCAAAAAGAAGAAAAATCCCTCAGGATCACAGCTGGATCTGACCTTTACATGGTACGTCTTCCTGTGTAACATTTTCAACTTGAATCGGGGACTGCAACACTGGTCCTGCTGCATGGCAATCCCAAGAAAACTAAGCTACTGCAATAGCAGAGCTTTAAAATGCCAAGTTCACTTACAGTCTGTTGACAGAATGCATTTCAGAGTGCAGACTTCAACAGTCAACAGTAATAAACAGCTACTTTGTACTACATCAAAACATTGGTCAGGGCCATGGCTGTAGGAGGGCCTGAGAATAGCAAGGACCCAGAATATGCAACTGGAAGTTCATGTTGAACAGCCAGCTTTTCTTATCACTTTGTAATTGCTGGCCAGCTACATTTCAAATTCATTTCCCCCCCCCATTTTTAGCAGGGCAGCTTCTGCCAAAATAACATTCTTTAGAGAGCTGCCTGGTACTAACATTCCTATCTGCCTACACACTGAATAGACTCTTTGTATATTATCTGCCTCACTCTAAGAGATTTGTATGTTTCAGATCCACAAGGTTACAGATTCATTCAGGAGCAAACAGTGGCCATATCAAACCTTTAACTTGAAAAAATATCTACCAGTATATGATTGCTTTCAAAGTAAGGGAAAAGATGGGTGAGCTGGCCTAGCAAGTAATACTCCGCCTTGTCACGAGGGACACTTGGGTACGTAGGTTAGTTTTCTAGCTGTTGTCTCTCAATTCCTGGAATGGAAGTGTTGTGGAGGCAATGTGGAAGGAGAAGTGATTCGTGGTATTGAGCAGTGTGGCCAAGAAGGAGTAATCAATCATCTCAGATGGGCTCCAACCGGAATTATGTCCCATCTTCCTCAACACAAAGGATGGAATCAAAGCAGGGAAATACGGACTTGAATGGAATATTGAACAGTTTCTAATTGGGCTGGCTGTATTCTACGCAAATGGTTCAGGGCATGCACACTAGCTGTTCTGAGGCACGCTAAGAAAACTTGCAAGGTTTGCCAATGGCAACACTGGCGCCCTTCTAAACTGCTTCAGTTGTAATACCTCAGGGGTACCTACATCCTGCTGTTCCTTGCACAGCTACTACAAGCCATGTACTATCGGAGATTTCAAAAAAGGCCATAGGTGCATCATGGGACAATAGTTAAAAGACATATCTAACTGTTTCAGTTAATGTGTGTCCACATTGGCCTTAAAATAGCTCTTGGCAAACAGTTCAGATTATACTGGTGCTACTCCTGCTGGAAACAAGTATAATTCAAACAGTACTTAGATTGCTTGTAAAATGCTTGGGACATTTGTGTGTGTGCACAAGCAGTATATTAAGAGATGCTTGGGGGAATGCAGTTTTTTTCACAGTAAATTTCTCCAATGTCAACAAGGCCATAGAGGCAGCAACATTCAGCCTCCAACAGAAACACAAAAAGCCCCTTCGGAGGAAAATAAAATAAGGGAAGAATTAAGCTGTTACTGAATTGGAAGTCAGTAAGTATTACAGTATTTATACGCGCTAGGATACGATCTCTGCCTCAAAGAGTTTACAATCCAGTTTCATAGAGTACAAGGCCAGAAGGGACCATTGTGATAATCTAATCTGACATTTTGCACTACACAAGTCACAGAACTTTGAATTAGTTCCAGCTTGAACCACAGCATATTTTTTTAGAAAAACATCAAATCTTGATTTAGAGATTTCCTTTGATGGAGAATCCACCACAACCCTTGATAAACTGTTTTAATGATTAATTATATTCATTGTTAAAAACTTGCTCCTTATTTCTAATCTGAATTTATCTAGCATCAAATTCCAACCACTGGATCTTATTATACCTTTGTGCGCTAGATTGAAGAGCCCTCTACTATCTAAGTTCTGTTCCTCATGTAAACAAATACATACTGTGATCAACTCACCCCTTAACCTTCTAGATGCAATACAGCCAACGAGAGTAGGATAAAACAGGAGGTAAGAATGCATGATGTTTCTAGAACTAGAGGTTATAATTCATTACGGCTGTGCAGAACAGAGATGATGAGGAACAAAGAAACAAGAAAACAATAAAAATGAATTTGTCTCCATTTGGTTGATATGTCTTCCATCCTTCTCCTCTGACAGCCTTCCCATCCCAAGAGAAGCAGATTACATGAGAGGAAAGAACTCAACTCTTATATTTATCTTTTGAAATGGGAAAATGTATCTTATCCTTCAGAAAGGAGAGTGAAAGATCAATACAAGCAAAAATCTGTTCCTTGTCAAGAATACAAGGGGAGGATCCATTTCACTTTGGAAACTACTCAGATACTTGGAAAATTACACTGGTGTGTCACATTATAACTAGACACATTGACATCATACTGGGAACATATAGTATTCATAGCATTTTGGGTTTTTCTAATACATTGAAGTGCACAAAGTAAGTACAGTGGATCAAATTCAGCCCTGCTGTAACTCCATTAAAGTAATTTGAATTACAATGGGAAATAATTTTACTCAATGCACTGTATTTTTTAAATTGTCTGAGGACTACATCTCCTTAAAAAAGAGGCGTACAGTAGACAAAAAATACATTAGGTACAGTAATGCAATAAATATTGATTGTTAACAGGTTGTATTACTTTACAGAAAAAGGTATGAGTTTTGTCTCGCCACACCCAACATAGGACCCAATTCTGAACGCCTTACTTGGGGAAAAACTGCCACTGAAGTCAATGGCAGTTTTGCCTGCATAAGGACTACACGATTAAGTCCACCTTTATGAAAATGTCCTATAGAATTTAATAGATAACTAAAACTTCACTGAATTTATTTTTTTAATATTCTATAGATTTGTAAAAGAATATATTTCTGTTACAGAATGATTAAAATCTGAAGCAAGGCTTTCATTTTCAATTTAATTCTATAGGATCTATGAATAATTTCTACAGAACACTATTAAATTTAGATAGATGGTTTTATCCATCTTAAATTATATAGAATCTTTTAGTAAAGGATAATATGACTAGTTTAAATTCTATTTTTTTTTCTGATGATATATGTTAAAATTCTGTTGAAACTCATAGACTTTAAGGTCAGAAGGGATCATCATGATCATGTAGTCTGACCTCCTGCACATTGTAGGCCACAGAATCTCACCCACCCAATCCTGTAATAGACCCCTAATCTCTGGCTGAATTACTGAAGTCCTCAAATCATGATTTTAACACTTCAAAATCACAGAGAATCCACCATTTACACTAGTTTAAACCTGCAAGAGACCCGTGCCGCATGCTGCAGAGGAAGGTAAAAAACCCCCAGGGTCTCTGCCAATCTGACCCGGGGAAAATCCCTTCCCTTCTCCAAATTGTATGAAGTTAAGAACTCAGTAAGAAGTGAAGGGGACTTGTCTTGAGGAAAGGGATGAATTTTCAGGAGAGGCATGGAAAAGACTGGTTCCTCATACAGTAACAAGTTTTGTAATGTGTGGTCTCTATATATTAGACTTTTGGTGCACAGGAGCTACATGTGCCTGCAACCAGAAGACAATTTGTTAACAGTGTTTGTTGGTCTGCGCCCTTCTCCTCCTTGGTACTCTGAACCCAGGGTATTAGGGGCAGTGCGCACTGACTGCCTCTCCAGTTATCTTACACTCTAGTTATTGTACAAGGTACATAACCAGTCTTTCTTCTCCAAGTGATGGTTCCTATGTGTAGTCTACTTGAGGTAACTCAGAAGCAGCATTCATTGAGGAGAAGAGTGCAAGAAACTCTGCTTTACCACTGACTGAAGGACTGGTCTGCTGAAGGAAGCAGCTGCTGCAGAAGCCTGTGTCAGGACACAACCCTAATATCTCACAAATGTATGCATAGAATACCATGTTACCATTCTACAGATCTCCAGAAGATGGACATTTGGAAGTGAAGCTGTTGAGCCAGCCTGAACTCTAGTTCAGTGAACTCCCATACTTTGTGAGCATTGGCGCCCGGTTTGTATAATTTTTGGTGGTGCCCAGAACAGTTCCAAGCATAGCTGTCCTGTCCATAGGACTGACTGGGGCAACCAGCTGGGGCCTGGTGCTGGCAGCAGCAAGCGACCTGGCCCCAGCCTGCCCCGCTGGCTCCTGGCATTGCCCTGGCGAGGGGGTGGAAGCCAGAAAGAGGCGGGGCAGGGGCAGAAGCTTGGGGGAAGAGGTGGAATGGGGGCAGAGCAGTGGCAGGAAGAGGCAGGGCGGGGGTTTGGGGGAAGGGGTGGAGCAGGGTGGGCTGGGGCTGGGTCGCTCGCTGCTGCCAGCATCAGGCCCCCTGCTAACCCTCCAAGCTTCCCTGGATCCTGCATCCCCCTGAAGTGCGGGGGCCCCCAAAGCAGTTGTCCCAGTCCGTCCTATGGATGGGACGGCTCTGATTAAATATAAGCCCAAACATTGGTGGAGCCAGGCACACATTCCTGAATACTGGTGGAGCACGGGCACCATGGGCCCATATAACTCACCGCCTATGCTTGTGGGGTAGGGTTATAAGTCAAATTATAGCTAAGCAGGATGTGCCCATAATCCACTAAGAGAGTCTTCTCTATTAAGTTCAGCAAAGGAGACAAATAGTTTGCGGGATTTCCTGAAGGGTTTCATCCTCTGTAGGTAGAAGGCCAAGGTTTGTTGGACATCCAGCAAGTGGAACTTCCTGTCCTCGCTGGTAGCACAAGGCTACAGGTAGAAGACAGGTAAGTGGATGACCTTGTTCAGATTGAGATTACCTTCAACTTGAATTTACGATATAACTTTCGAGAAATTTTATCCCTATGGAAGACTGTATACAGAGCATTGGCCATAAGGACCCTCAAGCTCCCTACTCTTCTGATTGAGGTGACTGCAACTTGTGTAGACAGATGAGTGGAAGAATATGAGACCAAAAGCTCAAATGGAGAATTTGTAAATGCAGATAAGACTTGATTGAGGTCCCCTATCAGGGTTGGTTTCAGCACTGGAGGAAAGGTTCTGACAAGGCCCTTCAGAAACGTCACTATAAGTAGATAGGCAAAGACTGTATAGTTGTCCACTAGCTAGGTGAAAGGTGCTAACAGTTGCCAAGTGCACTTGTGAGGAGCTGAGGGTCAACCCCAATGTTTTCAGAGAGTGGAGATATAACAATATAGTTGGTATCTCAGTATGCTCTGGAGGTAGCTGACAATGTTGATACCATTATGACATGCCAATGTAAAATCCAGACCAATGAGTATCTGTGTCACCCAGGCCCTCTAATCTGAGGTGCCTTTTACAATGCTTTGCTCCTGTAGCCTCCAGTCTGGACTGCTCATAAACAGCCTTCAGCATGCAAGCCACACATTGCCTTTTACCAGCCTTGGTTATATAGCAGGGTGATCCCAGTACACTCCCAGCCTTAGATTTACCCCCAGATATGTATGTTCTGTGCTGCCTACCCCACTCCCGGATAACAGAAGTTTATATAAAATCTGTTATTTCTTCAATAGAAATCATATGCAGACAACTTGCCACCCCAAATAAAGTTTCCCAAACACTTCAATTCGGGTGCACTCAATTAGATAAAACAAGTTTATTAACTACAAAGAGAGATTTTAAGTGATTACAAGTAATGAGGCATAAAAGTCAGAAATGATTAAAAGACAAAGTTAAAACACCACTGGTGCCTAACTTAACTATAAGATTCAAGCAAAGTTTCCCACCCTATGCTTTCAGCAGTCTTACTGACCAAACCCACTAGGTCAGGACTCTTCTCCCAGAATTCAATGAAGGCTTCCTCTGATGCTTCAGGCACAGAGAATCGATAGGCAGGCAGAGAGGGAGGGGGAGTCTTGGGGTATTTGCCCCTCCATTTTATAGTTTCAGTCCCCCATTGAAAAACATTTCCAGTTGCATACCAGGAGACAAAAGGTCTATATGGAAGGATTTTCTCTGCTGTTTTTCCTCTCACTATTTTGAGCTTCCTTTGTCTCCCCTTTCTGCTTGATGACTGTTTATTGCTTAAATTCAAATTAAGTGGAGCACACAATCCTTTGTTTGAGACAGACCTGTTTGCCAACCTCAGTTTGGAACATGTGTTAATAATATCACACAGTGGAATCTTATAACTTTACATACAATGTTGTCACACATTTTTTCAGGACAATACGGGCCAGCAAATTATCAGTTTTCAAATGTTATCTTACAAGACATGCCTTGTACAAAGACTATTACAATAGTATGTAGGCTTTGGACACACATGGGTACATTCTGTCACAACCATATAGCGAATCTCTTCAATTTTGCCAGGTTTCAGAGTGGTAGCCATGTTAGTTTGTATCAGCAAAAAGAAGGAGGAGTACTTGTGGCACCTTAGAAACTAACATTTATTTGAGCATAAGCTGGGCTTTAGCCCACGAAAGCTTATGCTCAAATAAATTTGTTAGTCTCTAAAGTGCCACAGGTACTCCTCATTCTTTCAATTTTACTGTATAGAATTTCATTGTAGACTCTTTCCTGTTACTGCTAATGATAGAATCTACAGAAACTGAGTGTCATCTCTGTAAGTTCGCTGTCCATCCAAATACCAACATTATCAGATGAAAAAGGCTGGGTTGGGATGGAGACCTTGCCTCTGTCCCAGGTTAAGACAACTGATAGGAGCTGAACGCAGATGCACAGGCACTTGTTGACCATCTGGAGAATGCTTATGAACTAGAACTGTCTCAGCCACATGGGAGCCATGAGGATCACCATTGCTTTGTCTTGATCTTCCTTAGGATTTGTGGTAAGAGAAGGATGGGTGGAAATGTGTACATTAGTGTTTCTGACCATTGCATTAGAAATGAGTCCCCTCCGGAGCTGTGGCCCAGGATTGCTTTGAAGCAGTAGAATCTCTCTGCCAGAGTATTCCACATGCCTGTCCAAACTGTCAGAGGGTGACCTAGTGGCAGATGCATCAATTACACAAATTTACAGCCTCTGTGCATAAAAGGATGGAGAGTGCTCTTTCCTGCTTGTCAATATAATTACTTGTTATCATGTGGTTCAACATGACTTAAATGTGAAGCTTCCAGATTAATGGCAGGAACCATTTGCAAGCCTCTTGTACTTCACACAGTTCTAATATGTTTATGTGTAATCTGGTATTATGCAAGGTACAAGTACCTTATGCTATATGTTCCTTTAGATGGGGTCCCAAACCGATCAGAGAGGTTTCTGTAATCATTATACTGGTGGGTGGGTATGAATGAAGGAACCCCTATGCACATTATCTCTATGTTTTCCCATTAGGTCAAGACTCTGCGAGGGAGCAAGACCACACTGTGCTTGCTTGGTGTAGACTGCCTGCATCCACGTGTGTAGACATTGAAAATAAAGACTTGCAATGGGCATCAAATGTGCACATGAGGCCACATGGTCTAGGAGGATGAGACAGGACCTTACTACCACGTGGGGACTTACTTGGAACTGAGTGATGAAATCTGTCATAACTTGGAACTGATTTGAAGGTAGGTATGCTCTAGCTGGGACTGAATACAGGGCTGCTCCAATCAAATCTGTCATCGCATGGGAGCCAAAATAGAGTTTTCTGTGTTCATTTGGAGACCTAATGCTTGTAAGAGTAGGAGCAAGGAGAGAGTTGCCATCTGAACTTCTTGATATGACTATCTTGTGAGCATCCAGTTGTCCAGGTATGGGAACACTGATGAACTGTCATGATGCAGATACGCTGGTAGTACTGATAATACATTCATGAATACTCTTGGTGCTGTTGAGAGGTCGAAGAGCAGCACTCTGTATTAATAATGGTGTAGGCCAATGGTAAAATGCAGAAACCTCCTACTTGCAGGCAGCATGGGCATGTGGAAATAAGCATCCTTCAAATTGAGAGCTGTGAACCAGACACCTTGGCCTTGCGAGGGGATTATAGAGTCCAAGGTGGTAACTCTGAAACTCAGGCAGTGGATGAAGACATTCAGCTGTTTGACATCTAGTATGGGCCTCCAGCCTTCTTTCTTCTTGGGGATGAGGAAATATCTTGAACAAAAACCTTTTCCCTTTGGGCTGGGGCAAAACCAGCTCTAAATCTCCCAGTTGGAGCAGGAAGTCTACTTCCTGCCTGAGTATTTTTTCATGAGAGGGGTCCCTTAGGAGGGCCAAGGAAGGGAGTTTGGGAGGAGGGACTGCCATGAACTCTATTGCATATGTAATGGTGATTACTTCCAGAACCCATCCATCTGATGTTATAGGGCACCATGCCAAAGAAAAGTGAGCTATATGGCCACCAAGAGGGTTGGATAATTCTGAACCAGGTAGACTTGGTGGGAGGACTGGTTTGTGGCTCTCAGATGTCCCACCAAAAGAGCTGCTTGGTGGGAGGCTGGGGCTGGGAGGAGAATAAAGGAGGAACCTTCTGTTTTCTGTGCTGGAGTTTCTGACATTTTCAGGGAAGGATCATAAGGCCGCTGGTGGTAGAAGGCTGATGAGTGAAGCACTGCCAATGGTAAGACTGAGGCTTAGGATATTTTCTTCATGGTTCCTCAGTATAAATTCACAGAGCATGGAGAGTTGCTCTCAAGTCCTTGAGGGTATGTAATGATTTGTCCATTTTCTTGCTGAATAGCTTATTTCCCTCAAAGGGCAGATCCTCCATGATTGGTTGGATTTACTTGGGAAATCCGGAGGATTGGAGCCACAAAGCCCATCTCATGATTATAGATGTTGCCACTGAGTGGGAGGCTGTATCCGCTTCATCTACTGAGCCTGGAGGACAGATCTAGCTAGCAATTTACCTTTCTCAATGATTGCTTGGAACTGCAGTTCTTGAGGCAACTTTTTGACAAAATCAGAGAACTTATTATACTTTGCCACTAAAGCCTGTTAGTTTGCTATACTGAACTGTAAACTAATGGAAGTTAAGTTCTCTCTGCCAAAGAGTTCTAGGAGTTTGGTCTCCTTACCTGTGGATGTAAAACTGGGATGGTTTTGCTTGTTTCTTTCAGTGACAGCCTGCACCAACAAAGAGTTTGGAGTGGGGTGTGAGAATAAGGATTCAGCTCCTGTAGATGGTACAACTATTTCTTTTGCACTCTTTTCAGAGAAGGAACTCAGTGGCCAGAGTATTTCAGTCCATCTTGGTTGGTTCTAAGATGGAATCATTGACTGGCAATGTCATCTTACTAGGGACATGTGCTCTGGAGGATGTCTAATAACTTGTGAGGGTATCCTGTATATATTCCAGGGGGATCTGGTGCATATCTGTGATTCTCCTTAGGAAGTCTGGAATAGTCTACAGTTGTCCATTGGTGATGGTAAGGGTGGTGTGGCTGCCTCATCTGGTGAAGACAATGATACCCCCCCCCCGCCCACGGGCTTTGATTGATCAGCTTGATCCTCTTCCTCAGAGTATTCCTGAGTGGATTGAGGTTCTTCTCTACATGGGGATATGTGCTGAGGCTCCAGTTCTGTAAGTCTGTAATTGGAAAGTTTTATGAATGAATCCTAGGGAGCCCAAAAGGCCAATAAGAGTTATCATAGGAGTAATGGGGTGGTCCCCAGTGAGAAGGGCACAACTAGTCCTGAGACAGGCAGTCTCTGCTGTGGGTGTGGGAAGATGCCCACAATCTTAGAGCCTCTATTGCAATGGTTCTCAACCTATTTACCATCGTGGGTCACATATGTAGCGCTCTCTGTGTTATCTGGGCAGCATCCACACAATATATATACACACTACCTGTATGGCCCTGAGGATGTCACTTGAGCCGCAGCTGTGTGCTGATTAGGCTGCAGGTTGAGAATCACTGCTCTATTGTGGTTGACCTCTTGCTCTGATAAGGCCAGTGAAGCTCTCCCACTAATCTCAGAGTCATCAGAGGAGTATGAGGCCTATGTACCATTGGACAGAGCTATTGGTACCGGAAATGGTCTTACTGTGTCTCAGCTGGTAGATGGTACAGGTGACTGTTGAACAGATGGCACTGGATTAGATCCAACAGCACTGGTGATTTGGTGTCTGCACAGAGAGAGATGTCCTCCAGAATAGTATACCTGATCTCCATATTTGGGCTTCCTGTCTCTTGATGGTCTAGGGTAGATGGTGGTTCTTGGTCCTTGTTCTATTGCCTCACCAGTGCAGAGGATAGTCCCAACACTTCTCCAGACAAGGGTCCCGGGGCATTCTTGGCTCTCAGTGCCAAGGAACTGGTACTCTGTTCCTTCTTATCTCCTGACACCCCCATACCAGGACATGGAGTCTTGCACAACTTAGAATGGGTCAGGGAAGAAGTCCTCTTCTTAGACAAGGATTTACGGGGGATTTCTCACATTTGTCCTTATGACAATGTTTTCTCTTACACTCCTCATGTCTGCCTTGTTCATTGCTAGAATCTTTAACTCTGCTTCCAGCGGTCCAGGAGCTAGAGACAACTATGCTCGAAGGATGCTTTCTCAGTGCCTCTGCCCAATGTACGGGGGAGTCTTATGGCCAGTGTTGGACAGTGGCCTCACTGAATGATCCATCATGAATGTTCAGAATCTGAACCTGGGGATTGACAAGAATTTTCTTGATGCAATAAAAACAAATTGTGTGGTCATCACTGACCAGGTAGGAGTGGGGGCAGACTATGCAGACCTGCAATCCTGGGGTCTTGGGCATGCTAGGTCAAGGGTGTAGAGGGAGTAAGGGTATGCCAGGCCCCTAAAAGCTCACTAAAACTGACCCTAACACTAAAATCAAAGTTTTATCAGAACAGGAGAACTGTTTACAATTATTTACACTAATAAAACAAAGAATGCTAGCTAAAGCTGTGGACCGTTGGAGAAGTGCCATCTCAGGTGATGGTGGTAGAAAGGAACTGACATGGCAGTCGGTCTGCACCACCTGTTATGCCCTTGGTTCAGAGCACAAGGAAGAGAAGGAGGCAGGCATAGACACCGCTAATGAAAAATCATCCAGTGTCAGTCACATGTGCACGTTGATTGGAATACACATAGGAAACAACACTGAAAGAAGTTTGCAGGATGATATGCCCAGATTTACCATGCAGATCGAGGATCGGGTATGTCTTTAACCGCATCTGACCCAGCTATGTCAACTACCTTTGCCACCTGCAGTCGCTGAAATTCTCCTGACATTCCTAATAATGACTAGCTTTTCTACTGCCACAACCTCACACCCCCAAACGCACAGAAATCTGCCTAAGGCTCCATGTGTTTTACATTGCACAAAGCCCTGTAAAACACAGCTATGGCCCTGGTTTTGAAAACTAATAGAATATACAATATAGCTCTTGGGATCGTTCATGTCACAAAGATTCTTCCTTTAGGGATTCATCATGGTTCAGGATAGTTTATCAGAAATAAGTAATTAATTGATGTCAAGCCTCATCTTATCCCACAAGCAATATATAAAAAGACATGACATATGGCAAAATGCCATAATTATTTTTTGACAATACATCAGAGAGAGATCAATCATGTATCTGACTTCCCCGGCACATTTTTCTTTAATTACAAAAGGTTGGAAATGGGGAAAAAAATCCTACAAGAAGTAATTAGTTAGAATAATTGGACCACATCTGAGTTAGACTAGAACACACAAATTAATAACGTCCAGCTGACAAAATATTTATTTCTGATGCAAGTAAGGGAGAGACAAAATTAACTAAGTAATACTTTAAAAAAATTAAAAAACTTAATTCCCCCATCTATAGACCAAATTCTATCATTGAACTTGTACTTTTAGCTCCCACTGATGATAATAAAGTAACACTAAGAACTTTAAATTTGCATAACCTTAACTTATCCACTGAAGTGAATGTGATTAATTAAATAGGACTTCAATAAGAAAAAGACAACACTACCTGAATAAATGAGCCCCACCTGAGGGCAGAATTTATCCCCAAGGCATTGAGACTTGTAATAAATAAATAAATAACCTACTAACAAAAGAGGCTATCAAGTTTTATTGAGTGATGTGGTAAATATTGACTAAGGTGAAGGCAAGATTTACATTTATCTTGAAGTTAATAAATGTGATGCTCACCAAAACAAAGTCAGGATGTTTATTGTTACATGTCTTCATAAGAATGGCAATACTGGGCCAGACTAATGGTCCATCTAGCCCAGTAACCTGTCTTCCAAAAGTGGCCAAAAGTGGTGCTTCAGAGGGAATGAACAGAACAGGCCATCTTTGAGTGATCCATCCCCTGTTGTCTGCTCCCAGCTTCTGACAGTCAGAGGCTAGGAACACCCACAGCATGGGATTGCATCGCTGACCATCTTGGCTAGTAGCCATTGATGGAGCTATCCTCCATGAACTTATCTAGTTCTTTTTTGAACCCATTACAGTTTTGGCCTTCATCCAAAATATCTAGAAATCTTTCCAAAATATAATGGTTTTCCCCTATTTGTCTATAATCCTAAAAGGAGAGAGGACCAGAAAAACTGTCGTAAAATTATGTAAATAAAAATTAATTGGCCAAAACGTGTTCTAGATCCATATAATTAACTTCCCATCAATGTAAATATCTGAAATATCTGGCCTCTTCATTTTTAAATCACCTGCAAACATTTTATTTTTATGAAACTTATATACAAGAACTAAAAGCTAAATATTTTAATATTTATAAATATTCATTTAATAATAATTTCTTCTAATGAACACATTGCAGTGGGTATACACAAGGCATAAATTATGTAATTGCTTTATGCCTCCCTTCCTTCCTTGTCACTACCCTAGCTACTTGTATTTCTCTCTCACATGCACTTCTCTTTTCCCACGCTCCTCTTACGTCAGAGGTTATTAGCCAGTGTAAATAAGCAGCAATGGGACTTAAGTGAACCTGTTGACCACTGGGATAGCAAAGGACAAGGAGGGAAGGGTAGAAATGTAGGAAGAGAAAGGGTACAGGGAAGGGAGGGGAAAGAGGCAAACTGCAAATAATAAAACTTGATTTTTTTATTGTCTATGTGTCCAAATATTTACAATTGGAATTACAATAAGTAGTTATAACAAATTTTCTCTGATCATTTTAGTATTTTATATGTTATATTTTAAAGTTTATTAATTGTTTATTTTTTCAACTGCCAAAAATATAAAATGAACAAACAAAATTACCTGCACTCCCTGCTTAGTGTGTCTTCATCAAAACACCAGAGTTGAGACACAAGGCACTGGTGTGCAAATATTGGATGCTGAAATTGAGTATTTATTTACCATCCTCCTTGTTGATGAATACTAGTTTTACTGATCTCAACAACAGCAAATGAGGAGGAACTTATGTGCATATGAATTCTGGTTGGTGAACATCATAAGAACAGCCATATTGGGTCAGACCAGTGGTCCACCTAGCCCAGTATCTTGTCTTCCAACAGTAGCCAATACCAGGTGCCTCAGAGAGGATAAACAGAACAGATGCTCACTTCAAATGCTCAGAGAAGGTAAACAACAGAAAATTGTTTAACTGATTTTTCAAAAAATTATGACCTAGGATTTTTTCCCAATGTATGTAAGAATTAAGGGTCTGCATGGACAGAGTTTTTCTCCATAAATGCTCCTGAACAAAGGTCACCCATGAAGTATCTGCTTGTGCTCCCTGAGCCCAAGGAGATGGGTGGAGGTAGCATTATAGCTGCCTGAAGTATTAAATGCCCCTTGGGTTTGTCTGGGATGGGCCGCTCCCACATAACAACTTGTTATAGTGAAGGTATAGTGAATTATTTTTTGTCAAGGTCCAAATTTCTTGGTCAAGGTATATTTAAGGTTCAGACTCCAGAGAAAATAATAAAAACAAACAATAATAAGTAAATAAAAATATTTCAGGGTCAGTTCAAAAGCAGGGTCAGTTCTGGTGGTCTGGATTTGGCCTGTGGTCCATCTATTGACACCTCCTCCTATAGAGCTTCACTGGGCAGTGCGGGGACATACTGTATACTAGCTCAATAGCTGTATGACCTGCTTCTGCTGCTGTGTTCACTCCCTTCAATGGATTTAGAAGCTTTATGCCTCCTCCTGGCCTCCACAGTCATACCACCTCCAGTCATTGCCATTTGTGTGACCACTCTCCACTCTGTGCAGCATGGCAGGCTCTTCAGAGCACTGATGTCAATGGAACTACTCCCATACTTTAAGTTAGTCATATGCTTTTAAACCTTATTGAATCAGAGCCCCAAATCTGCAGCTCTGTACAAGTGGACTCCCCAGAGCCCGCAGAGAGATCCACTGAAGTCACTGAGACCATAGGCACTGACTCCGTGAGTGCTCCGGGGCTGGAGCACCCACAAGGAAATATTGGTGGGTGCTCTGCACCTACCGGCAGCTCCCTGCCCTGCCTCACCCCCCCAGTTCACCTTCGCTCTGCCTCCTCCCCTGAATGTGCCACGGCTGTGCTTCTCCCCCTAGCTCCCAGTGCTTGCTGTCGCAAAACAGCTGTTTTATGGAGGCAAGGGGTGGGAGGGAAGAGGGAGGAGAGTGAACCTGGCATGCTCAGGGAAGAGGCGGGGCCGGGATTTGGGGAAGGGGTTCAATAGGGGTAGGGAGGGGACGGAGTTGGGGTGGGGACTTTGGGGAAGGGGCTGGAATGGGGGCGGGGCCGAGGCATAGTCAGGGCGGGGCCACAGGGGTTGAGCACCCACCGGCGCCAGGAAAAGTTGGTGCCTATGAGTGAGACTCCATGCCTATATGGAACTCCTTCCAGAATCAGGATCCACAAGCCTGCTCCTACAAACGTGAACTACCTGTTGTATTACCACTACCCTGAGTAGTCTAATTCCAGTTGATTGGCATTACTTACAGTAGCAAACTCTGCACTGGAGAGTAACTGCTTGCAAGGTCTGATCATAGGGTTGCCAAACGTCTGGTTTCGACCGGAACGCCTGGTCAAAAAGGGATTTTGGCAGCTCTGGTCAGCATTGCCTACCAAGCCATTAAAAGTTTGGTAGGCAGTGCATTGGGGCTCAAGAAGTCTCCCTGCCTGCCCAGCTCTGTGTGGCTCCTGGAAGCGGCCAGCATGTCCTTGTGGCCCCTAGGAACTGCAGCCAATGGGAGCTGCGGGTGCAGCTCCTGAAGGCATGGAGCCGCTGGGCCGGGCATGTCAGCCACTTCCAGGAGCCATGTGGAGCCAGGGCAGGCAGGGAGCTGGCTTTAGCTCTGCTGCACCACTGCCCAGGAGCCACCTGAGCTAAGCTCCACCTGGCTGGAACCCGCACCCTGAAAAACCTCCCACACCCCAAACCCTGGCCCCAGATCGGAACCTGCCCCTGCACCCTAACTCCCTCCCAGAGCCTGCACCCCCTCTCACACCCCAACCCCCAGCCCTGAGCCCCCTCCTGCACCCCGACCCCCTCATCTCCTGCCCCACCCCAGAGCCCACACCCCCAGCCAGAGTCTGCACCTCCTTCTGCATCCCAACCCCATGCCTCAACCTTGAGCCTGCTCCCACACTCCGAATCCCTTGACTTCAGTCTGGAGCCCCCTCCTGCACTCCAAACCCCTGAGCCCCCTCCCACATCCAAACTCCCTCCTGGAGCCTGCACTCCCTCCTGCACCCCAACCCCAGCCCTGTGGCCCCTCCTGCACACAAACTCTGCATTCCCTCTCGCACCTCAACCACCTGCCCCAGCTTGGAGCTCCCTCCCACACCCTGAACCCTTCATTTCTGATCCTCCCAAAGACCTCACCCCAGGCTGGAGCCCTAACCCTCCTGCACCCCCTGCCCCAGCCCAATGAAAGTGAGTGAGGGTGGGGAGAGTAAGCAATGGAGGGAGTGAGCCTGGAGTAAGTGGCGGGCGGGGCCTCGGAGAAGGGCTGGATCAGGGGCGGGGCCTCGGTGAAGGGGCGGGGCAAGGGTGTTCAGTTTTGTGTGATTAGAAAGTTGGCAACCCTATCTGATCATTGAATGACAGCGGCTGGCTTGCAAACTGCAAAAAATCCTATGCACACTAAATTAAACTGCAGTGGCAATTGTAGGCCATTTTGCCCTGCATTTTCTACAACATACCTCCCTTGTGAACCTGCCATGTCCTACGGAATATTTTAACTAAAATTATTTTCAAGTGTAAGTGGATTTGGATTTTTTTTTTTATTTAAAGAATGTAGCATTTTAAACTGTTGTGGGATAAGAGGGAAGGTCCTCTCATGGACTGGTAACTGGTTAAAAGATAGGAAACAAAGGGTAGGAATAAATGGTCAGTTTTCAGAATGGAGAGACACAAATAGTGGGACCAGTCCTATTCAACATATTCACAAATGATCTGGAAAAGGCGTAGACAGTGAGGTGGCAAAATTTGCCCAGGATACAAAATTACTCAAGATAATTAAGTCCCAGGCAGACTGAAGAACTACAAAAGGTTCTCTCAAAACTAGGTGACTGGGCAAAAAAATGGCAGATGAAATTCAGTGTTAATAAATGCAAAGTAATGCACACTGAAAAACATAATCCCAACTAAACATATAAAACGATGGGTCTAAATTAGCTATTACCACTCCTGAAAGAGATCTTGGAGTCACTGTGGATAGTTCTCTGAAATCATCTACTCAATGTACAGCAGCAGTCAAAAAAGTGGACAGAATGTTGTGAATCATTAAGAAAGGGATAGATAAAACAGAAAATACCCTATTGCCTCTATATAAATCCATGGTGCGCCCACATCTTGAATACTGTGTGCACATGTGGTCGCTCCATCATAAAAAATATATATTGGAATTGGAAACGGTTCAGAAAAGGTCAACAAAAATTATTAGGGGTATGGAACGGCTTCCATATAAGGAGAGATTAATAAGACTGGGACTTTTCAATTTGGAAAAGGGATGACTAAGGGGGGATATGATAGAGGTCTATAAAATCATAACTGGTGTGGAGAAAGTAAATAAGGAGATGTTATTTACTCCTCCTCATAAGAAGAATTTATTTACTCCTCACAAGAACTTGGGGTCATCAAATGAAATTAATAGGCAGCAGGTTTAAAACAAACAAAAGGAAGTATTTTTCACACAATGCACAGTCAGTCTGTGGAACTCTTTTCCAGAGGATCTTGTGAAAGCCAAGACTATAACAGGATTCAAAAAAGAACGAAATAGGTTCATGGAAGTCCATCAACGGCTATTAGCCACGATGGGCACGATTGGTTTTCCTAGTCTCTGTTTACCAGAGGCTGGGAATGGGCGACGGGGGTGGATCACTTGATGATTATCTGTTCTCTTCATTCCCTCTGGGGCACCTTGGACTGGCCACTATCAAAGACAGGATACTGTGCTAGATGGACCTTTGGTCTGACCAAGTATGGCCACTCTTATTTTATCTCAGTGACTTCACACCACAGAGGTTACACTTAAAAGTTACTTCTCTTTTGAGAGAGATCTCTGGTGCCAGGAGTATTTCTCATTTTAATTATAGAGAATCCCTTTCAGCACAGTAGACTCTTTCAATACAGAAGAAACTTTTCAAATGCCCACTGTAGGTGTGTTTTTGTATGGTATAATGTTTGTATAGCATAAGGTTGTATTGTATAATGTATGTATTGCTGTAATTGTAAAATCTAAAGATGGTTCTGAGGCTTAGGAGAAAGGAATACAGAGCTGGAAAACAGAAGCATGTTTTCAAGTCATGAAGAAGCAATAATGCCATAATCTAGGCAAGAGTGCCTCAGAAAAACAAAGCAATGAGTCAACATGATTTTTGGTTATTGTATGGAGCACCTAGCCTGAAGCTACCACACACTGTTCACATGGGAACATTTTAGTTTCTAAATCATTTGCTCTTCTTTCAATCAATCAGTGGAACTTTTATTGGGTGTTATCATGGGAGCATTTACAAAGCAATTTCCATAATGATAAAATCTTTTCAAATGAGATTTAAAATGTAATTAAAGGGCAGATTTTATGCATTAAAGGCATTGTTGTGAAATGGCCATACATCACCATGTCACAAAGTCTCCTTTTCAACAACCCTATGGCATGACCCCAATTCCAGTCTGGTATGATTTCATCTGAGTTTCCTGCTAATGAGTTGATTAAAAAGAGAGATAGAAAGGTTTCTCTCTATTGGGGAGATAAGCCTATGAATATTGTTAAGACATTTCTACGATCCCTGCACAATTTTCAAGATAACAAACGATAAGAGATACTTCTCTAGCAGTGCAGCAAAACTTGACAAGTGATAGCTAAAGGGATCACCTTGCCCTGCAAAAAACATCTCTGTAAATCCCAGAACCTGCTATTGTGGTTTGAAATACAACTGCTGAGAAACTGGGAATTGCCCAGTACAAGTTTTAAAAAAAAGACAGGACTAAACCTCATGTTTGGAAGCTTTTCTGATACAAGAGAAGATAGAACACCTTTCTTTAGCAAATTGGGCCCTGTCTTCAGAAAAATATTATCTGCTGGTTTGTAAAAAGACAGAACAGCTTTAAACTTGGGTTCCTTACCATGCAAACTTTCACTCATGTGATTTGTCTTTAGAGACAGTGGGTAGGATTTTTCAAAAGCATGTAAGTGATTTAGGAGCACAAGTCCCACTAAAAGTCACATTGTGCTAGGTGCTTTAGTAAAGCCTATTTCCCCAACTCCAGAAGTCCATTTTCTCCTGCAACTGTGTGTAAATGGCACCCACTTCAAGCATTTAAGATATTTTTAAACATCCAACCTTAAAAGGAATGGCAGAGAATTCCCTACTATGACTTGTGATGAGTCATCTGCATTTTAAATATATACCTGTAAGCATAAAAACAGTAGAGAATAAATCATTTACAAAAATAATGTTTAAATGGAAAAAATTCTCACCTCCCCCCCACATAAATAGGAATAGGGAGATATCAAATAGCATCAGTTAACAAACAGGACAGATTTTAGCCCAGCAAAAATACTGCAAAGAGTTAATGCTTCAGTTTTAACTGTGTGCAATAAACATACAGGAAAAAGAAACACCACTAGTTCTGTTACATGATGCTGCTGTATTTGTGAACACTTCTGCAGTAGGAAGCTATGGCATGGATTCTCAGCTTCAGTTTTTAATTTTCCTCTGATGAGTAAGTACAGGCCTCTGCTGGAGGTCACTGAACACAGAGCTAATCAGCTGAACCAATCAGGTAACTTCTGTTTTTCTAAATACCCTTCTCAATATTTATGTCACTGTAAGAACATGCAGAATAATCACTGGATATTCAGGAAATCCTATGTGCTTAAAAAAAACCTGCAGTGATCAGGCATGGTACACTACTGGATAGAGCATTAGGGCTCAAGAGACTTGAGTTCTATTGATGACTCTACCACAGGCCTGCAGGGTGACCTTGGGCAGTCACTTCACTAACCCATGCCTCAGTTTCCCCATCTGTTAAATGGAGACACTGATACTGACTTCCTTTATAAAAAGTGCTTTGAGATCTACTCAGTGAAAAGTGCTATCTATATAGGAGGTGGGATTTTTTTTAAATTTAAAGAATGTAGCATTTTAAACTGGGTGGGTTTTATTATTTTAAACATTTTAGCATTTTAAGGTGGGTATTATTATTATAAACACTGGAACACACTTGATTAACCTCATCAACATCAAAAATCACTTCAATAAATTCAATGAAACTAATCTAAGACAGAGGGAGTGGTTGGCAAGGCATTCATCAGAATTCATTTCCTCCTCAGGTCGCTAATAGCCCGAATTCATTGGCCTTCAGGGTGCAATGTAAGGCCCACATTTTAATTATCTCATGAGCAAAGGAGAGCGTGGTGATGTGGAACTCTAGAGAGTGTGAATGGCTTAATTTATTTCTATTATATTTCCTCCCCCGCCCCCCGGGTTATTTCATCTTATCTGAAGAAAATGATGGCTTTGTTAGAGTATCGTTAACAGATTGTCAAGAGAGCACTGAACAGGTGACTTCATTTTCGTTTAATAAAAACCAAATAAATAAATAAAATCATACAAAAATCCACAATACAATTGTAACCATACAATTGTACTTATTCATTTAGGGTTTGATCCAAAGGGAGCCTTGCCATTGACCTCTGTGAGGTAGGGTCAGGCCTTTAGTAGTTTATTTAATAAGACAATTACAACAGTATTAATATTTTGTTGGGGAAAGTTTGTTTTACTATGTGTCTACCTAAATGTACACCTTGTCCAACACCAGATATAATGTTAGGCTGAGCCCACTGCAAGGCACAGGAACTCCTAGGGATCAACTGTATCCTTGAGCACTTCATATTTACAGAATACTCATCCCTCAATATTGAGATATTTTTACTTTGTGATGTGACTGAGTCAAATATTTGCCAACAGTAACTTTTAGTTTATGGCCTGCAGTGATGGATAATTGATAGCACCTCAGAAAATCGGGCCACTTCTAATCAAGTGCCTAAATATTTGGAAGAAAAAAATTACACACACACACAGACACACCCCACCCCTTTCTTAAATATTTAGAGCACTATAGCTTAATGTAGGTTTCAGATGATAGACTACTTACTGTACAGATGTTGTACTTGTTTGCTCCAGTCCCAATCATTCCAGTGAAAGCCTAGCTCCATTGTATCTCTATCCTCTGTCAGTATACTAACCACCCTCAACCTCTTGGCAAATTTTTCAAAAAAATAATTATGCTGCTACTTCCAGTGCTTCTAATTCCTTTCCCCCCTCTTGCCAGAGATGAAAGAGTAGCAGCTCAAAGGCAGCATCGTTCTCAGTTGGAACATTTGCTTCCACTCCGTTACTCAGTCAAGGTCTCACTGCCTATTTTCATTGCCATGCAAAGTCCTGCAGGATAATTTGGAGAGCAGCTACCTTTATTAGTTCCACTCACATCCCACTGCTTCCAATTAGTACTGATTTTCTCTTACAAGCAGCAGCCAGAAAGGCTGAACTGCACAACTGCCTCAAAGCCGGGGGAGGAAAATTTGGGGAAAAAGAACGGGCAAGTTTCCTCTCTTTCTTTCTTTATGAGCTATAAAATACATCTGAGGTTTATTTATTACAAATTATTGTTCTTAGGGAGGACAGTGATTTTTATGGATGGACGGTTAAGTTTAGGGGAATTTGTGTTGTGGGGGTAGTTTGAAGTTTGTACACACCAAAGGATGTTAAAATAAAATCGCTCATATTTGATCACATTAGTATTTCAAACCATCTCTTCTTACCCTTATCAAATAAACAAAGGATGGGAAATCTCTTTCCAGATTAAAAGGAAAATGTACATGTTAAAAACACAAAATTAAAGCATAAACTTTTTTTACAGTAGAAAAGCATTCCTCTTATATTCTCCATAGATCACTTTAGTTCTTTCTGTCGCAAATCTCTGCTGTAACCTTGTTTTATAAATTCTGATGTGTCACTCTTTTGTTGGCAACATGTTTGATGTCTGGAGACAATCTGTAGATTAGTTTCACAACATGATGTTCTATTAATTAAAACACGATAAACTGTTATTAAAACTCTAAAGAGAACAACATGAAAACAGAAACTAGATGCCTCATACATAATGCATTCAGAAATACTGATGTGCGGATAGAGAAAAGCTTTAACGGATTCTAGAATGCCTTTTTAAAGTTTGTATTTCTTTTAAACAATGGAATTTTCAACTAGCAGTGTCTTCTATTTCAACTATTATTGCTAATTGAAATTCAAAAGCTTTGCTAAAGTTACTTTTAAATACCTTTTTAAAGAACAGATTAAATAAGTGGGAATGATGTAGGGACAAAATGCAAAGGAGCACATCTGAAGCAGGCTGAAATTTTTCAGATGAAACTTTTTTAGCAGATTCGAGTGGACCATAACATTTTACAAACCTGTGTTGAATTTGCCATATTCAATTCAAAATGATTTTCTGTTTAGAATTTTTATTGCCATTTTATTTATTTATTTATTTTAAACTTTGAAAGTGAAATTAAACATTTCATTTTAAGCCGAAATAAATGTTTTATTTTTGACAAACAAAATATTAATTTGGCCCAAGATAACATTTCTTTTTGGTTTGCCAAAATATTCTAAAATATTTTGTTTAGGGTTGACCAGAAAAAAATGTGTTTTTTTGGTGGTGCTAGCAAACACAAAATTCAGTTATATGCCCAGCTCTAGGCACACTTAACCTAAGTTCTTTTATATGGCCATACACTATCTATGGGTCCAATGTTCTCCTAAGCAAACTGGTTCTCTGGAAAACCCAGATACAGAAATGGAAACTGTGAAAACCAGATTCACTGATATTCTTTCTTAATCCCACACGTGTGATGCCTTTAGGTCCCCACAAATTTCAGAGGACCCAATAGAGAAGTCTGCATGTCTCTTGCTTCTGCTTTGTTACACAACTTCCAATTCCTCTGCTGCTTCCCTCCCTTAGATAGCACACCTCCTAAAAGAGCTAGGAAACCAAGGTCTCACTGATCCGTAGCTGCCCCAGGAGTCTCTAGTGGACATACTACAGTGTGGAAAGCGGAACCTCCATAAGCTAGAGAAGATTCTCCATCAGTAACTTTCACCACCATTTCATATGTGCAAGGGGGGAAGAGATTAGGGCAGAGACCTGAAATGATTCCTGCATCTTTCCTCTCCAAATTCTCAAATGCTTATTCACACCAACACATGCCTATCCTCAGTGAGAACTGGTGTACATGAAATAAGAATTAGGTCATTTGAATGTGTAATCAATGCCCTGATTCAGCAAAACAGCTAAGAGATGCTCCATGCTGTCATTTCAATATTTCAAAAAATTTAACTTAGAATCCTCCAAATAGTAGTGACACATCACTAGAGAATCTTAAAACTCAATTTGAGCAACACTAGTTAATAGAATAGTGACTTTTAACAGAGTGGTAACCATAGCTGACATCCAATCCAAAACGAGAGAGGATTGTAAATGGGAAAAAAAAAAATGAGGGAGAAAAGGACAGCAAAGCTATAACCATTAGTGGTCAGTTTGTGCCATCCCTGGATTTCAATGGAATACTTGTATGAGAAGGTTACTCACCTTGTGCAGTAACTGAGGTTCTTCGAGATGTGTCCCCCTGTGGGTGCTCCACTTCAGGTGACGATGCGTCCAGGCACCGTTGATCGGAGATCTTCGGTAGCTGTGCCTGGTCAGTCCACGTGTGCTGTTGTCTCACGGCGTTGTTTGAGTTTGTGCAGTGCGCGCACAGCCCGACCCTCTCTGTTCCTTTTCTACCATAGGATCCTTGTTCTTGAACACCAAAGTAGAGGGGAGGAGAGTAGGTAATGGAGCACCCACAGGGACACACATCTCGAAGAACCACAATTACTGCACAAGGTGAGAGTGACCACCTTCTTCTTTGAGTGCTGTCCCTATGGGTGCTCTACTCCAAGTGAATTTTGAGCAGTACCCACTATGGTTCGGGGGACTTCAGAGTTATGTGCATTGTAGCAGCGGAGAGGACAGTAAGGCCTACTATGGCATCCAACCTGGCATTCTGTGTGATGGCATAGTGCTAATCAAAAGTGTGGTCTGATGCCCATGTGGCAGCTTTGCAAATGTCCAGAATGGGTACATTGTGTAGGAATGCTACAGATGTTGACATGGCTCAAGTAGAGTGGGACCTGATCCTGGCAGAGGATTTTATGTTCTGGGTCTGGCAGCATGATCAGATACAGTCTGATATCCACTTGGAAAGTCGTTGCTCGGATATAGTGGCATCCTTGGATAGTTTGGTTGTGGAGACAAAGAGTCTAGGAGATTTACGGAATGGTTTTGTTCTGTCTAAATAGAAGGCTGTTGCTCTTCTGACATCAAGGGTGTGTAGTGCAGTCTCCTGTAGGATTTTCTGTGTTTTGGGGTAGAATGTGGGGAGGTGTACTGGTTGGTTGATGTAAAATTGGACGCAACCTTTGTGAAGAATTTAGGGTGAAGTCGCATCATGACCTTATCCTTAAAGAAGATTGTATAGGGAGGATTGGCCATTGGTGCATTTATTTTGCTCACCCGTCTAGCCGATGTGATGGCAGCTAGGAATGCTACCTTCATTGACATGTGTAGTAAAGAGCAAGTAGTTAGGGTTTCAAAGGGAGGACTCATGAGTCCCTGGAGACTAGGTTCAGATTCCACGTGGGTGTGGGAGGGTGTACTTCAGGCTAAAGGTTCTGAAACCCCACAAGGAAGCATTTGGTGGTTGGATGTGTAAATGCCAAGAACCGATTGATTCTGTCATGAAAAGCATTAAATTACCACAAGATGTACTTTGATAGAGCTGAATGAAAGTCCTGAATTCTTGAGCTCTACCAGGTAATCCACCAGTACAGGAAAGGGTGTAGTGTAGGGAGTGAGCCATTTATGCAGGCACCATACACAGAAATGTTTCCACTTTTGAAGGTAAGTATTGCACGTGGAGTCCTGTCTGCTTTTAAGTAATACGTGCTTGACCTGTTCTGATCAGATTAACTCGTGTACTTGGAACCATGGAGGAGCCACACTTTCAGGTGGAGCTTCTCCAGTTGTGGATGGAGGAGCTGACCATTGTCCTGGGATAGGAGGTCTGACCTCATCAAGAGAGTTCGTGGAGGGCAGACTGACATGCACAGCAGGTAAGGGTACCAGGTCTGCCTGGGCCATGCTGGGGCGATTAATACAATCTTGGCTTTGCCGTCTCTGACCTTGCGTAGGACCCTGTATATTAGTGGGATCAGCAGGAATGCATACATAAGTGTCTTGTCCCAACAAATCAGGAAAGTGTCTCCCAGAGACTGGGGGCTGAGCCCTGCTCTGGAGCAAGAGGGCATTTGCGCTTCTGTGTTGTGGCGAAAAGGTCGATAGATGAGAATCCCCATAGGTGGAACATTTGTTGTGCGACCCTCAAATTCAGTTCTCATTCATGTTCCTGTAAAAATTGTCTGTTTAGTGTATCGGCCGTAGTATTCTGACACAGATATTCTCCATCTTTGTCCACCACTGTAATGACGTTAGTACAGCAGAGGGTGGTGTTACTATCATGTTGAGTCTGTGTTTGGTGGGTCTGTATACGGAGCTCATCCAGCCCTGGAGGCACCTCATGTGTAGTCTGGCTTATTTCACCATGAATGTGGTGGCAGCCATGTGACCAGTAGTTGTACGCACATTCATGACTCGATTCTTGGTCAGATTGACACAGTGTCTATGAGGAGTTTGATGGCCAGGAATCTGGTGTGAGGTAGCAAGGCTCTGGCCTGAGTTGAATCTAGATAGGTCCCGATGAACTCCAGGTATGAACGACCCTTGATGAGGCAGATGTCCAAGTATGGGAAAAATATGATCCCTTGTTTGCGTAGATGAGCTGTGACTACTGCCGGGGTTTTGGAGAATACCCTCGGTGCAGTGGAGAGACCAAATGGGAGCACTTTGTACTAGAAATGTTCTTGTCCTACTATGAAATCAGAGGAATCATCTGTGTGCCGGATGTATTGAGACGTGTAGGTCGAGGGCTGAGAACCAGTCCCCCTGTTCCAGCACTGAGATTATTGTGCCCAGTGTGACCATCTTGAATTTTTGGGAGCATATGCATTTGTTGAGCCTTCATAGGTCTAGTATCGGTTTCCATCTGCTGCTTTTCTTCTGGGTCAGGAAATAGTGGGAATAGAATCCCTTCCGTCTGTATTGTGTTGGCACTGTTTCTACTGAACCTAGCTGAAGAAGATATTTATTTCAAGTTGTAGCAGGTGCTCGTGAGAAGGGTCCCTGAAGAGGGGCAGGGAAGGGGGGTAGGGTAGGTGAGCAGGAAGTAAAAGGGATGGAGTAGCCTGAATATTACAGAACCCAGCAGTCTTGTGTGATTTGCTGCCAGGCATGTTGGAATTGATGTAGGCGGTGGCCAAATGTGCTGGTGTTAGGGGGTGGTTGCTCAGATCCTCGACCAATCCTTCAAAATTGTGGTGTGTTTCCAGATGGTTGGGATGCCAACTGGTCTGTTTGGTTCTGTCTGCACCTGGGTAGTCTATTGTGGTTTCTTTCCACCTCATAAGGTCTAGATTGTAGGCGGTTGTATTGTGATGCCCTGGGTCTCTGGTATGGCTGGTACCATTTTCTTTTTGGGAGTGGAGTGTATATGCCAAGGGTAGGCAGGGTAGCTCATGAGTCCTTCATTGTGTGCAGGACTTCATCTATTTTTGCTGAAAATAATTTGTCCTGGTTAAAGGGCAGGTCCTCTATCTTTAATTGGAGCTCCTTCGGGATGCCAGATGATGATAGCTATGAGGCTGTGTGCATGACCACTGCAGGAGCCATAGGATGGGCTGCCATATTGGCCATGTCCAGGGAAGCCTGTAGGACCATTCTGGTGACCAGCTGTCCCTCGACCAGGATTGATTTGAGTTGGGCTCTCCTGTCCTCTGGTATATCTGTGGTGAATTCAAAAAGTTTGCCATAGATCATACTTGGCGAGGAGGGTGCTATAGTTGGCTATTCTGAATTGTAGTTTGGATGATGTATATACCTTGTGGCCTAGGAGGTTTAGGTGCTTGTGGTCCTTATCTTGTGGTGTGGATCAGTGTTGACGTTGTTTTTCCCTGTGGGTTGCTGCTTCCACCACCCGGTAATTTGGTTGTGGGTCAGCAAATAGGAAGTCCATGCCCTTGGCCGGGATGTAATATTTGTGATCTGCCCTCTTGCACGTTGGTGGAGCTGTAGCTGGAGTCTGCCATATATTTTCAGCAGGTTCCAAATGCCATCTTTATAGGGAATGCAATTTTTGATGCCGAAGAGGGTTGCAAAATTTTCAAGAGCTTGTGCTGATTCTCTTGATGGAGATTTGGAATAATGGAATTTCCTGACTGACTGCTATTCATTTGAACTGCTCCTGAAACTGTTTGAAATCGTCACATCAGAGTGAATGGAGGTGGAATGACAGCTTCATTTGGAGACGAGGACAAGCTGTATTCTGGGGACAGCATCTCTGGTATGGCTTCTTCCTCAGGCTCCTCTGATGGATTCATGGTGTTCACGGATGTAGGGTGCATAGGGGATACCGGTTGGGACCAAAGCTGTGCCCTGGGTAGTGTGGAAGTGTGGGTGTGGTGAGCCGTATAAGCCGCCCATGGGTCCCATGGTGGCCATTGCATTGGATATGGCATGTGGGGGCCCATCCATGCGGGGCCATACCATGGCCACTTGGGTTGATCTTTGTATCATAAAGCCCCAGTGGTGTGTTTTGTGGGGGTGTAGGAGAATCTGGTGGTGAGAACAGTTGCTCCTCTTAGTCCTGGTCCCCATTATTGCTATCAGTGAACACTGGATATGCCGGGGGTGAAGTTGGTTGAGTTAAAAGAGAACCCACGGTGCTGAGTGAAGGTGATTCTGCCACCAGCACCATGGAGATGTCTTTCTGCATTAAAAATTGTTGCATTGCCGGCAGGTGTGGCACCGATGCATTGTGATTGGATGCTCATGCTTTAGGCATCTTGCATTTCCCTTAGTAGTTGCCGGTGACCCCATTGGGAGCCATCTGCTGGTGCTGGGAGGTTTGTCAGTGCTGGTGGCGGTACCGAGGGTTGTGTCGGCACTGGAGGTAGTTGTGTGGCCAGTGCCAGTTCCAACAAGGGTGTCGGTGCTGTTGGCACAGAGAAGGAGACATGGGTAGTTTGATGTCTCGACTTCTTCATCTTATGGGTGGTGCTCCTGCTGGTGCTGGAGGTGCAGGCTCTCAAGGCTGTCAGCACAACTAATAGCGACCTTGCGGGGGACCGCTTCTTTTTAGTTGGTTCCCTGTGGGTGGAGGTCAAGGCTCTCTCCCTCTTCTCCTGAGAGGGTGGAGCCATGCTCTTGGTTGGTTCCGAGAGGCATGGAGAGCACTTAGGAGAAGGTTTAGATATGTCCTTCTCTGATCCGGGCTGGAACGATTTCTCCATAAGGATCATTTTCAGGTGCAGGTCTCAGTCACGTTGGGCCCTTCCCGTTAGGTTGCTTCACTGGGCGCACTTTGCCAGAATGCGTGTCTCTCCGAGGCACTGCACACAGAGGGAGTGTCCATCGGAGCACGGCATTGTCTCATTGCAGGACCTACATATTTTTTAAACCAGGGGAGCCTGGAATGTTGAAGTAAAAGAGGGAGAGGTCGCGGTGGACCAAAAATACGTATCAAGGTTTTCATGCTGTGGGGAGCAAATAGCTTGAAGAAAAATGGGGGATAGAAGTTTGTTTGTTTCTTTAAACTACTAACTATTAACTAACTTATCTAAAGGGAAGGGTAGAAATGGGTTAATCGTATTTAATTTTCCTGTCAGTAGGGGAAGAAGCTACAGCACTGCCCATAGCTCCCTCTTCAGCCAAGGACGGTTGAGAAGAAACTGAACGGGTTGGGCCATGTGCGCTCTGCACAGACTCAAATGATGCCATGAAACAACAGCTGCGCATGCACGGCCCAACCAGGCACTGCTACTGAAGAGCTCCGATCAACGGTGCCAGGACGCATGGTCACCTGGAGTGGAGTACCCACAGGGACAGCACTCGAAGGAGAAAGTAAACTAACCCTCAGCAAGGTAAAGAACTTGATCAACATTGTCAAACAAATATTTTGTTCCTATTCACAGATTTACTTGTAAACTATAATTATAGTGTATATATAGGGCTTGCTTCATCCCATAAGCATGGGAAAAGGGGTATCAATCTGCAATCCTTCTGCACTCACAGAAGCAACTGTGCCCCAGGGAAATTCTGCCTCAGTAAGTGTTGGCCCCCACTTCCTATCCAGATGGTTCTTAGACTCAGCCAGCTGTGAGCACCCTGGTGGAACAGGAGTTGATGGCAGCTTCTATCACTGTCTGCTCCTCACACTGGCAGCCTTCAGTAATAATATCTTATGTGCTACTTTGCTAGAGCAGGAGATTACCACCTCCAGGTGCATATTTTTGAGGCCTCCAGATAAGTTATTTCATGTCATTCCAGAAGGAAAGCACTAATGGGCAGGGTTTCAAGATACTTATGAAGTCTCCATTTTCATTTCTATAGTTCCAGCATCTGCTGTTGCTGTTCATGTTAATATCACAGTGAAAACATCCAGAGCAAAATAGATACAAATATTATCAACACTACCATATGACACACATCCCAGAGTGTTACTGCTATTGTGTGTATATCTGCTGTCTTGATTAACACACTAGCCCTTTAAAATGACAACCTCATGGCCTGTGTGTATTGAAGAATGCATGACAACTGTATGAGACCATTACAGGGCTGAGGAATCAACCAGAAGTCAGTTGATCCCGGACATAAACTGATTATTGTGCTGCTGACAGAAAAAATTAGCACAGGGATCAATACCTGAAGCTATGGCCAATGTCAGTATAGACAAGCTGCTCTGACAGGATCCAAGCTGTGCTGATCTGTTGTGGGGAAAATCCCTCACTGTTACAGATGCACTTTTAAGACTACATAATTCTCTTACGCGGGAGAAGTACAGTTATAACTGCATTTTGACAGAAGGGAAACACCCTTCTGACCACAGATATCCTAGTTCACTGATGTTTCTGGTGTTTAATGTCGGCATTCCGTAACCTTCTGAAAAAAAGCAGCCAGAATTGTACACCCAAGACTGGGTTCTGTTATGCACGCTGCTGCATGGTACACCAAAGAGTGATTTTAATAAGTATTTAACAAGTAATTATTGGTGCAGAACTTCTAATTCTAACTAACTAATTCCACAAACTGAACATGTTTAAAAACTGAAGAGGAGAAAATGTTGAGAGAAAATTATATGAAACCACAACCATTTTAACTGTGACAGTGGTTTGAGGTATTTCTGTCAAGGGCGCCAAGGTCAAATAATCTGCTGTGCAACAAGAACTCAAAAGCATAATCAGATGAATGGTGTACATGTTTGAGAGTGTGGAGTTACCCCAGGATCTCAGAATGAGTAAAGGATATTATGTAGACTCTACTGGGATTTTCTAGCTAAAAATCCGTACACTTTAATAGTACATTTTAGCTACAATGACAAATACAAGAGAACAACATAATAGAACACATTTCAACATGAGAATAGAGTTTGTAATTTTTTTCCCATCTAAATGTTAGATGGAAAATGGCTTTTTGTCTTTAAGAAAATTTGCATTAAATGTTTCTATTTTTGTTTATGATTTTCAGGTTTTCAATAAAATATGAAAATCCAATTACCAATTGTTTTGTTTATATTGTTTTTGGCAACTGAAAATATTGGGGGAAGTTAGTTTATTTGTTTTTTAAAATTATATAAAATTTCAAAGAAACCTTTTTGATGAACATTAAAAAAATGCATTGTCTTTTGAATTTTTTTTGTCGGGGATAAAATTATTTCTCGACCATCTCTGCCTAGGAGCCCTTACATGGTTAGTGCTCCACTCACTCCTGACCAACTCTGTTTACCGAGGGTTACCATGTCCGTATTTTCCCAGACAAGTCTGGCTTTTTATATCTTAAATTGCCGTCCAGGAGAAATTTTTAAATAGCTCAAAATGTCTGGGATTTTGCCTGGCGGGGAGGAAGATGCAGAACCTCGGCACCCAGGTGGCAGCAGGGAGCAGAAGTCTGGAGCCCCTGAGCTGACTTGGCTGTTGGGAGTGGGCGGCGGCGGCGAATTCCTGAGCCCACGCTGCCCTGGCTGCAGCCGGCAGGAACTGAAGCCCCCAGGAGACGCTGAAGGAGGAAGCCCAGGGAGCCATGGTAGGAGCTATGGGCAGCGGGAGGGCAGGGCTGCTGGCTGCGCAGGGCAGAAGTCCCAATCCTGGACTGGCTCGGCTGGGGTGGAAGTCCCCAGCCTGGGCTGCCCCAACCCTTTGCTGGAGCTGGGAGAGGCCCCGAGCCCAGGCTGCCCTGGCTGCTGCAGCGACTGGGAGCAGAAGTACCTCCTCATTGACCAGCTCCATCTACTGTGCGGCTGCTAAGCTTGCAACCACCTTGTCCTACTGCCGCCCCAATCCCCAGGTGGACTTTCCATCCTTGTGGGGCTCTACTTCTGGGGTCCCCGGGGCAGAAGCTGCCAGGACTGGGGGATAAATCAAAGCCTTTGTCTGCACAGCGCTTTGCAGATGAAGCCAGCTAGCAATGAGTGAAAAGGTTCTGCTTAACTTTGCTGATTTTAACTTTTGCCTCTGCAACTCTTTGCACTGAAACGAAGAACCATTTCCCATGTAAGCTGCAACTTCAGCCTGGCTGGCCATTGTCCAGAGCCATCCCTAAACACCCTCCCCTTTCAGTGGGAGAGTTGTCTGTGCATGGACCATACAGCTGGGTGAGGGAGCTGCTGATCCGCTTGGGGCTTGGTCTAGCTGGGACGTTACTGCCCGACAAGCCAGGGTGCGACTCTGCAGGGCTAGCAGGCTGCGTGGTGACAACCTTGTGTCTCTTGCAGGTACAGTTTTTTCCATTTTGGGCCCTGGAACTGCTCAGGCAGCCTCGGTGAACACAGGGGGGATGAAACCAAGGCAGGCAGTGATGTTAAGTGTTTCTGATCTCTCCTAGCAAACACGCTGGCTGGGACCCAGGATGCTGACAGCTGATATTTTCTGGTGGTTCTTTTTATTATTATTCCCTTGCATCCTATTACTACAGAGACTTGCCCAGAGCAGCAGCCGATTTCCTCTGCCCCAGCGGCTCACTTTCCCATGCAAGCTAGGCAGAGGGGGCTGAATTTGACCCTTAGCTGGGTGGGATGAGGATGGGGACCCGTGCCTGTTGCCCCTGGGCTGGTTGTGGTCCATGTGGCCTGGTTTGGGAGGCGTATGGGTGTAAGGAGACTCCGGAAGGATGCAGGGGAAAGAGAGCCTTGACACATTTACAAAATCAAACCAGCAACTGGCCAAAGAAAATCAGACACAAATGGGGCATGATGAGCCAACAGCTTTTGTGTTGCAATGTTTTATCAGGCTGCTTTTTTAGTTTATGATCTACTTGATTTCCCCCCTCCGCTCCCCCGTGAATGGGCCCAAAGGGAAAGTGCCATAGAAATCTCAGAACTTCACCCGATTCTGAGTTGAAGCCGTGAATCTTTCAGCTGCACAAATTAGGCTCAACTTCATCCCAGAGACTTAGTGTGTCTCAATCAACTAGAGATGGGACAAAATCAGACCTAACCCCTCAGGGCAAACTTTGGCTGTGACTTCAGAATCAGACCTCATGGGTGACCCAAATATCCCTGAACCCTGAGGTCTGGGCCATATCACTTTTTCTTATATATACTCAATATAGACGACATGTAGTGCACAGCATATATAACAGTTTAACAACACATTAATACAACACGAGTTGGTAGATACTGGTGGAAATCCCCCCCCCCCATGGAGTGTCTTCTTTCGAATGTTCAACTATGGTAACCCTCGTTTACCCTGCTGTTGGAAGGAATAATCTACTCAGGCACATATGGCCAACTGGAGGATAGGCACACAATTAAGACTGCTTTTGTTTGTGTAAACCTCTTTAGGAAGAAAAATGGTAGGCTGCCAGAATTTGGCCCCATATGAAGTCTTGTAAAAAGTAAAGAAAGAAAGCAAGAAAGTACTGAAAGTGGCTGATAGACTACTTTTTTACCTCAAAGATCATGCATGCTAGGAAAAGAAAAGGCTTCTCTAAGAAACATGCCATAACAGCTTTTAAAACCTAGAGTACAGCATCAGTATTAAAGGAAGAACTGAAATTAATGAAATCAAGCTAAGAATCACTGACTGAATTAAAAAACAAAGTTTCTTCTTGTGATATTAGCACCTTGTCTACTACACTTGACCTTGCTGTAGCACTTGAGTGTAGACTCTCACCACAGCAATGGGGGGGTTCTCCCATTGGTGCAGTCAATCCACTTCCCCGACAGGCAGTAGGTACATCAATGGAAGAATTCTTCTGTTGACCTAGCACTGCCTACACTAGTGGTTAGAGTGTCTTAACTACGTCACTCGGGAGTGTGGATTTTTCATACTGTTGAGTGACGTAGCTGGGTCAACCTAACTTTTGAGGGGAGACACTCACAACAGCGATGGGTGTACAAAACTTCCCAATGTAGATTATCAGAACAAAGAAATAAACATTTTTTTTAAACTTCCTTGATCATTGGACAACAAAATTAGGCTGGTCAGTTTCCCACACACACTAACACAGTAATGTTGTATTGGAGTTTCCAACAACAAAATGTGACGCTTACATTTTGTTTTTTAATTAAAAAAAAATAGGGGTTTTTCTTGGTAACAAATAGAAACCTACATTTTGCAACTGAATTATAGGCATGCACCATTAAAAAGAGAATAATTCAGCATGCTTAAGAAAATATAGAATCTTTATTAAATTTAATTTAATTACCGGAAATCAGATCCTACCCTTTTTCTACAGTGACAGGAGTAATTTTGGGAGATTGGCAAAAACAACGAGGAGTCCTTGTGGCACCTTAGAGACCAACACATTTGGGCATAAGCTTTCGTGGGCTAGAACCCACTCCTACAAAAGCTTATGCCCAAATAAATGTGTTAGTCTCTAAGGTGCCACAAGGACTCCTCGTTGTTTTTGCTAATACAGACTAACATGGCTACCACTCTGAAACCTGTCACCTTTTGGAGATCAATTTATTTAATCTGTAGATAACAAGACTCAAATGCTGGCTCAGATCACAAGTTAAAATAAGTTATTGGTCATATACATGTGTTTAATGCACATCCAATTACATAATAAAATGCACACACAATTCAGTGGGATTGTTCATCTCTGTTCAAGAAGGGTCCCAGAGTCTCCAATGCCAGCTGCACTTCAAGTTAGCACTGAAGTACTCTGGAAGAGCTGGGGAAGCTTGACTATTGCCTGCCAGTACTATGTTTAGCTGAAGAAAACACTCTGCAAGATATGCAAACAAATCAAAGCAAAGGTATTGGGATTTTTTTTAAGATTTAAAAATATATATTTTTAATTATGTAGGTACCAGTACTTAGGTTTTCAGTGTGCAATTTTCAAACAGTGCAGAACTCAAAAATGAAGAAGAAAATCCTGCCATGACCTGAGAGTACATCTGTACTGCATGCTTCTTTCAGCTGAGTGTAGAGTACATATGTCTCCCTTCCCCCCTCCCGCCCCCCCAACACGGGCATAGCTGGTGAGGCATGGCTTAGGTGAGTACATTAAATACATAGCTGAAGGTTGTGGGCATGTATGGGAATACATACCCTACAGTCATGCTCTCTACGTGCCTAAGCCCTGCCTCGCCCTCTACACTGCTATTTTTCGTGTAGCATTTTAGTATACTTATTTTATGTGCAGTGTCCTGCTGCCTCCCCATTGCTGGAGCCTTTCCCAGCCACAGGGCAAGGATACCCCAGAGGGGAAAGGCTCTGGGGATGCTGTAGGGAAAGGCATGGGCTGCTCACTGTTGTGAAGCCTTTCCTTGCTGCCTCCCTCCTGCCAGTGTCTTTCCTTGCCTCAGTCAAAAGCTCCTACAGTGGGGAGCTTTTGAAGTTTTTCCTTGCTGTGTCCCCCTGCCATAGCCTTTCACTCACATGTTTAGCTACACACCACAGGCTTTTCACTGCGGTGTGTAGCTACACACTCCCTACATTCTGCCACCCAGTTGTGTGGAGTGCAGGCATAGCCTAGACTAGAGTTGAACAGAAAGTGAAAGAAGCAAAGTGGTGTTAGCTGCAATTACAGGGGAAGATAGCTAAACGTAGGCTGGTGCAAAACAGTTCTGGGAGAACTTTACTTCTTTTACAATCGGGAACAGACTTCACCTTTAATTAGTGATTATGGCTGATTTCAGAATGTGTACTTGGGAGTTGGACATGCTGTCTAAAAGGCAGAGCATATCCCTTGTCAGCAAGCCAGTATGTTAGTCAGCCCTCTTCCTAGCACTCTTGAGTGCTTTGGTATCAAACACTTCTGCTTGAGCTGTTGTAGAAGTTCCATATGCAATCTTCCCCTCACCAGTGCACCAGAAAATACAGTCTAGACCCAAGTGTAACCCTTGGTTTTGCTTGCAAAAAGCAATCTACTGCTGTTCAATGAAGGCTACTCTTCCAAATGCTTTATAAATTGTTCTAACAGGACACAGCAATCAGAGTTCAATACCATCATGTGAGTGTTTTTTGGCCTAAAGTTAGTCTCACACAGTTCTAAAAATTAAACTTTCTGTTGGGAGATTTTGCAGGTATTTAAAAATATTAAGTTAATGATTCAAACTGAATTCTAAAATATCAAAGGATATATGTTGGCGCCTCAGCTACTCTGTTGGCTCAGCTTTACTTTCTGATTTTTCTTACCCTAAGCATTCCAAGAGGCAACACACTTGATTAGCCAAGGGACACCAATGTGCATCCACTGATGTATTTCACAAGGGCTTAAATTCCAATATATGTAAAGCTTTGAAGTGAAAAAAAAAAAACCACATCCGCACTGAATTTTTTAATGGAATTGCCCTGATTGGGTTTTGCACTACACAAAGTATAATGGAAACCAGGGACAGATGGTATCCCTCCATTTTAATTTATTATGTATTTATTTCAGTGTATAAAAATATACCCATCCTATGTATAATGTACATGCACAAGCTTTATAAAAACAATTCAGAAATGGAATTGAATACCTTCAAAAACAAATGACTCTCCTAAACTCTCACAACATAAACCACAAAACCTTCCACCATTATCCAGCTAGCCATCTCTCCTAGACTTTTCTGGGCCGAGAGAATGGATGAGTCTGGCACTGTGACCTGAAGCTATGAGGAATATCACACAGGAAGAAAAGCGATCTCTAAAGGAATGAGCATCCAGCTCATGCAACGAGTTAGAGGTCAAAACCAACCACACAGATTGCCTCTAAAGACAAACTAGGAGTTAGATTATTGTTAGAAAAAAAAAACATGATAATTATTGGTTGTGTATGAGGATTATGAATAAAATGGAAAATTTAAAAGTATAAAAAATATAGAACATTTTAGAAACCAGACTTTTCAAATTAGTTTTGGAGAGACGTGTGCACCATTTGTATAACCATTCACTGGCTAACGTTGTTGTTATTAATCAGATACTTTTCTTGCTGTCCGTTATTTATTATTTTCTTAAAGAAGTCTGCACATAGTATTTTCTTAGGCCACGTCTACATTACAGCACCATAGCTATGTGAGCGTAGCCGGTGTGACAAAGGTCCTCCTCTACCTTGGTGTGTCTTGCGCTTATTGGCGGATCTGCTCACCTTGGAGCTTCATGGCAGCCCTTAGCTTGGCTGTTTTTCTGAACCTACTGTCCATGTCAACTCCTCCTGTGTCTGACCAGGAGTTGGGAGGATTTGGGGGGAACCCGAGCCCGCCCTCTACTTCGGGTTCCAGCCCAGGGCCCTGTGGAATGCAGCTGTCTAGAGTGCCTCCTGGAAAAGCTGTGCGACAGCTACAACTCCCTGGGCTACTTCCCCATGGCCTCCTCCCAACACCTTCTTTATTCTCACCATAGGACCTTCCTCCTGGTGTCTGATAATGCTTGTACTCTTCAGTCCTGCAACAGTCTGTGTTCTCACTCTCAGCTCCTAGCGCCTCTTGCTCCCAGCTCCTCACACGCTCCACAAACTGAAGTGAGCTCCTTGTTAAACCCAGGTGCCCTGATTAGCCTGCCTTAATTGATTCTAGCAGCTTCTTGATTGGCTGCAGGTGTTCTAATCAGCCTGTCTATCTTAATTGTCTCCAGAAGGTTCCTGATTGTTCTGGAACCTTCCCTGTTACCTTACCCAGGGAAAAGGGACCTACTTAACCTGGGGCTAATATATCTGCCTTCTATTACTTTTCTGTAGCCATCTGGCCTGACCCTGTCACACCGGCTAGATGATGGAAGGGATTTTTTCATTACTGTAGGAACTGCACCCCCCTGAGTGATGGCAGCGAGGTCGATGGAAGCATTCTTCCACTCACATAGCTGCATCTGCATTGGGGCATTAGGTTGGCATCGCTACAGTGCTCAGGAGTATAGATTTTTCATACCCTGAGCACCACAGCTATGTCATCCCAAGACTTAAGTGTAGATTAGGCCTTACGTAGTGTCTATATTCTTCTATCTGTCCATTTTATTTTTCCTGAGTTTTTAATGGAACACTGGCTAGTTTGGTATGTTATTGCTCTTTTATATCAATGGTTTATATCACAGCACATTATGTTTCTTTATCTCAACCCATAACCACTGATGATGTCAGCATGTAATTGCTGTTTTGTTCCTTCTCCCAGAGGAATGAATTTACTGAAAGAGATCTAAATGCCAAAAGATATATTTCAGAGTAACAGCCATGTTAGTCTGTATTCGCAAAAAGAAAAGGAGTACTTGTGGCACCTTAGAGACTAACCAATTTATTTGAGCATAAGCTTTCCACAGTATGCATCCGATGAAGTGAGCTGTAGCTCACAAAAGCTTATGCTCAAATAAATTTGTTAGTCTCTGAGGTGCCACAAGTACTCCTTTTCTTTAAAAGATATATTATCCAATTATACCACCACCATTCTTGACTTGACACTGGTGAATTCTAATAATTTTTCAGGAGAGAAAAACAAACCAAGCAAACAATTCTTGCTCTAGCTGCAGAACTTACTTTCTTTCTCATTCCCACCCTCTTCCACCAATCGTATAGCCACAACTGCTCAAAGACAGCCACAAACAGCCTGTTTTGTAGGGACACCATTGATTCTGTGGAAGAAAAGTGGTGGAAGCAAAGTAAAAGCTTTTGAGCTCTCAGCCAAGACACAAACACTGGCAACCAGTGAGCGGAGCAGGAGAGTAGCCATCTGAAACTGGTGCCCCAGAATGCTCACTGGAAGCATAGGTAAAGCAAAAAAAGCCCCCCCCCCCGCAATTTTCTTATTGGAAAAGGAAGTTTAAGACATTACTTAGACCCAGCATTTATCTGTATGAAGTTCAGAACTAATGGGAGCATCCTAATATCTACAAGATTTAACTCTTTCATGTCTCAAGGACTTCTTGCGGTTCTCAGTCTCTTTACTTACGGTTCGCTTCTGATCATCCATTTTCTGCTTGATCCATGCTAAAAGCTAAGTGTGTGTTGTAGCAACCAGGCAAGGTACTAACAAACTTCAACAGAACTTTATTTTTAAAAGCTGCTGCACCCTTGATCGCTCTCACTCTGCCTCCTCAACTCCCCCCCCCCTTACTGTTTCCTGACCTTTCAGACTCCCAACAGCCAGTGCTCTCAGTTCTAATAATTACAAGGAGCATCTAAACACCACATTCCCTCCTCTCTTAATAAAGTCTCCCAATTAAAATTAACATTGTTGTACTAATCACAGGAACAAATATGAAACAAGACACTATACTGTTGGCAGAAATATTACACTGAAAACACTGTAGACACTACATAACAGTCTCTAGTCCAGACAGGAGGTCATCTGGGTCTGACAGGCTGTCTCTCAAGCCCCGGTTCCAGTGCAATGTCTTCTTGTGTTGATACTACGGTGAAGTCATCCAACGCAGACTAGGTTTTGGCATAATCTCCTCTTGGTGCATAGGCATGTGCAAGATAAGAAGCATTCCATACCCGCCCATCAGAAAGTTGGTAGGGAAAGATCCATTCTTCTCTATGATTTTAAGAGGAGCTGTGAATTTATGGTCCCCTTTGTGTAAAATTCCAGGTTTTCATATTCTAACGAAGGAACCACACTCAAACTTTGGTTCCTTTGCACCCCGCTGCTTGTCTGTGAAAGCCTTATACTTTGCTTGGTTCTGTTCAACTGTTTTTCTCATATCATCGTCGGTTGGGGCATCAGGTTGTGCCTTTAACAATCCAGCAATGTTCAGTTTAGTATTCATCTGTTTCCCATGCAGTAACTCTGCGGGCGATCTTTGTGTTGTGGCATGTCGTGTAGCCCAGTATGCTTGCAAGAAATCAGTAGTGAAGGTTATCCACAATCACCCTTCCAGTTTAGCTGTTTGCAAACTCTTTCAAACTTCTGTTAAACCATTCGATTTTCCCATTGGCTTGATGGTAGTATAGGGATGACCTTCTGTGTAAAATGTTCCTCTCTGCAAGCAAAGTTTCAAACTCCAGGGAAGAAATTGACTACCATTATCTGAGACCAATTCTTTGGTGTTACCGTCCCTGCTAAAAACTGGAGAGAGGAACTTAATTACTGTAGCAGGAGAGATTTGCAATGTAAATGCTACTTCAGGCCATTTACTGAAATAGTCTATTAAAGTGATGGCATACTGGCAGTCACTTGGAGCAGTATCAAAGGGTCCTACAATGTCAATCGCCATTTTTTCCCCATGCACATTCAGAAAGAAGAACAGGCTGTAATGGAGGGGTACATGTCACTGCTGTCTTATCATGCATTTGGCAAGTGACAAAGGATTTTATGAGTGCTTCAGTTTGAGAGTCCATCCCTGGCCACCAATACAGATCCTGTAGTCATTGTTAGGTTTTGACAATTCCTTGATGAGTATCATGTGCCAGGTGTATGTGTTTTGACTGTAATTCTTCTGGCACAAGTAGCCAGTGTGTATCTCATAGCACACAGCCATCAAGCAAAGAAAGTTCATCCCAAACTCTAAAATAAGGCAGCAAAACTGGGTCAAGGTTTTTAGGGTTACTGGGCCATCTTTGTCAGAAATTCCCATAGTTTTTGTTGAATTGGACACGCTGAAAAAGCGGCTTGAAATTGTTCTTTTGTAACTGCAGTAAGAGTGCTTGTAATAAGCACAACTACAACATCCTTATCCTCTGGTGAACCATCTGGTGAAGGCAAAGGCAGGTGAGAAAGGCAATCAGCTACCACATTTTGGTTTCCAGGCTTATATTCCAATTCATAATTGAAAGAGTAGTCTTGCAGACCATCTAGCAATATGATATCCTGCTCTTCCCAGTCCTTTCGGGGTGAGCAACGTCAAAGGGCTGTGGTCCGTGCGCAAATTGAACATGTGGCCCCACAGGTAAGTTCTCCATTTTTCAGTAGTCCAGACACAAGCAAGTGCTTCTTTTTCAACTGTAGAATATTTCCTCTCAGCATTACTTAATGTCCTTGAAGCAAATGCAACAGTCCTCTCTGTGTTGTCCTCATGAAGTTGTGTGAGGACAGCCCCAAGTCCATAATCAGAAGCATCAGTAGTTACAATTGGGGGCAATGCAGGACTGAATAGTGCAAGTACTGGACTATGTACAATCAAGTCTTTCACCATTTCAAAACTAGCTTGTGCATCCGGTGTCCACACTAAGGTTGAACTTCTCCGTAGTAATTCTCGTAACCGTTCAATGACAGAAGCATAATTGGGAATGAATTTTACATACAAGGAGGTAAGACCTAAGAAGGAACATAAGGTTTGCAAATCTATTGGAGGAGGAGCATTTGAAATTGCCAGGATATGATCTGGATCAGGTTTTAGTCCAGCCTGTGAAATTGTATGCTCCAGAAAGGAGAGTTCAGTTTGTCTAAATTTGCATTTGGACCTATTGAGCTGGAGGCCTGCTGTACTGATGCAGTTTAGTACAAACTGCAGGTTATTGTCCTGCTCCTCAGAAGTATTTCCAAACATGATAATATTATCCAGATAGCACTAAACTCCATGTTGATTCTTCAGAATCAATTACATCATTTTTTGGAAGGCACTTGGGGCAGATGCGAGACAGTATGGAACACGTTTAAAATTAAATAGTCCCTCATGTGTAATAAATGCTGTGAGGTCTCTGCTATCTTCATGCAACATAACCTGGTAGTATGCAGTCTGCAAATGAAGAGTAGAAAACATCTTTGCTCCACGGAGTTCTGCAACTACTTCTTCTATGTGAGGAAGCGGATGGCTGTCAATCACAATAGCTTTATTTTGCTCCCTTAAGTCCACACAAAGGCGAATACCTCCACCCTTCTTCTGTGTCACTATTATAGGTGAAACCCATTCCGAGGAGTCACTCTTCAATAATGTCCTTTTGAACAAGTTTTCTAAGTTCCTCTGAAACAGCTTCCCTGACTGAAAATGGTAAGCACCGTAACTTCTGTTGTACAGGCATCACATTATTCTGCATTTTTTAACTTTACGCAGAAACCCATAAGCACAGCCGACTTTCTCCTCAACCTGGTCTTGGGTCCCAGCTGAAACTGGTGTGTGTACTACAAGAGTGCTTTGCTGAGGAAGATCAATTCATCCATTAACTACCCTGAGATTTAAAGCAGCAAATAAATCTCTGCCAAGGATAGGAGTGCCTTTGTAACTACAGTTACACAGCAGTCACCAAAAGTAACGGACAGGCAGCCACATACTGGAATATGTTTTTTCAAATATCACACCAAGTGAAGCTTGGGTTCAGTAAGAGGCACATCTTTAAAGTAATGCAAATAGATGGAATCAGGTAGCATAGATACTGCTGAGCCAGTGTCCAACATTAGCTGACTAGAGTGTGGTTTGCCTGAGGATATGGCGGAAAAGTTTACAGTGCACTTTATTTGTTCTGGAATATGTGCAGTTGTGATTTTGTCCACACTCAGCACAGTAACGTCTGGTATTGTAACTGCATGCACTTGTTGATTGAACTGGCTGCTGCAACATACTTTAGCAAAATGCCCAATCTTTTTGCCTTGATTGCACTGAGCTACTTTTGCCAGACAACCTGTGTAGCTTGGAAGGTGTTGCGGTGATCCACAGTGAAAGCATGCTTTTACTATATTTTGAATTTTCTGATTCTGTGGTTTTCCATTAGTTTTTCTCTTGTAATTGTTTGTCTGCAGCGATAGTGAACTTTTCTGCAAAGGAGTCACAACCTGGACTGTGCCTCCTGTATCCATGCTCATTATTTTGGCTTCAGCTGTAGCTGACTCAATCTGAGTAGCTATGGTTATTGCTTTTTCTAGTGTAAGTTGTGGTTCTGGAAGTAAGTGTTCTCTTACACGAAGCATGGTTTTTTCCTCAATGAGCTGGTCTCTAATGATCTCATCTGCCATATTCCCAAAGTCACAAGTTACAATCAGACTCCTCAGGGAAGCAATATACTGCATTATAGTCTCCCCTGTTTTCTGCTCACACTAGTGAAATCTGTAGTGATTAGCTACTACATTCACTTTTGGCACAAAAAAGTTCTTTAATGCAGTGAGTGCAGTCTCATATTTATGATCTGCAAGGGGAAAAGTGTAAAATATACGCTGCCCTTCTGCTCCAAGGCAGTGGATTAGCAGAGCACACTTTCTTACTTCAGAAATCTCTGGAGCAGTGATTGCAAGCAGATAAGTCTCAAACATATGGATCCAGGCAGTAAAAGCAATTGGGGGCTCACACCTGGGCTTTGCAGAAAGGGTGCAGGTAGATTCAGAGGCAGAAGATCCATCCTCGTCGCCAAAATGTTGTAGCAACCAGGCAAGGTACTAACAAACTTCAACAGGACTTTATTTTTGAAGTGGAAACCTCTTTACCAAGCTGCTGCTGTACCCTTGATAGCTCTCATTGTGCCTCCTTAACTCCCCCCCCCTTCCCGTTTCCTGCCCTTTCAGACTCCCATTACAAGCAGCATCTAAACACCACAGTGTGTTCTTTTTATCTGTTCTCCAAACTCCTATTTCGCATTATTTTGTCAACATTGGTGTCTCTCTACCTGAATAACTAGACTGATATATTTTTCCTCACCGTAAATGTTTCGGCAATATGCTTTGAAAAAATTCAAAAGGAGTCCAGCCAGGACGGAAGCAGCATCTCTTTCATAGGTGCTTATTTATTTATTATTATTTTGAAAGGGTCAATGCCAAGGAAGAGGAAGAAATTGCAGACTGCATTGAACAGCATGAGAAACCAAGTACATATGGGCTTTTACAAGGATATCAGCCAGAAATCCTGGACCTATGAACATCACCAGCCAGCAACAGAGTGTTCAGAAGGGCTTTGTAACTTGTCTGTTTTTTTTTTCCAGCCTTGAAGGTCAGGATAATTCATTTGAACAATTTGCTCAGGTGTAACATTTCCAGTCCTTATTGGATAGACTGGCCTAAAGCTTCCTTATTAAAAGTTAGTTCCCATCGAACTTTCTCCATTTAAAAATCAGAATTAATTTACTCTAACAAGCAGTAGAATTGCTGCAGAGCTGCGAGAGATCAATCGGATTTTCAGCATAGAGTAAAATGAAGTTATGAGATATGGGAGCTGGTTAACATAACCTAAATACCAAAGGATTAATAGCTTCAGTAGTTTTGTGAATTCATTGTAAGATAGACATCTACATTACAAATATCAAATAAAAATATTCATGGAATGATTATGGGAAAAGAATGATCATAATCAAATGCTGCAGCTATGCAAGGATTAGTACACCCCGAAGGAAAATGGTGATATGCAGACCAAGCCCATAACAAAATGATTTCATGGGGGGTTCCTAACTCATAAATGGGCATACTGCACAATGGTCGGAGGTATAATTAGGAATATGTCCTCTAAATCTGCTGCAACAGAAGGTAATTAATATCTATCTTGGGTGGGCTGAATAGTTAATTAATACAAGTAAGATGTGATGGAGCAGAGCGATGTTGGCTGCTCCTCTCTACTACTCGGCAGTCTGTTCAAAAAGAAAATGCCAGAAAAGACCTTGAACACAAGAGTAAGCTTTGAAATGCCTCTGCCTAGACATGCACTGCCAATGCACATCAGGATGCTTGCTTACGTACAGGTGACTTTATATTATTCAGAATCTGAAATTAATTATTACTCTATATATTTAGGATGAGGAGGGCAGGAAGTGATTTGCTGTTTGTTTATTTAATGAGGATAGTGCTCATAAATGGTGCTAGACTGGCAAGCCTGGAAAATGAAGTCCTGTAATTGTCCACAGAACAGGTTCAACTTAGACTTACTTATGGCACAACTTCACTAGGGAATTGTAATCTAGATGAAATTACTATAAAGTGGGTGCACAATTGATTCAAAGAGTATTATCAGTGGTTTGCTGTCAAACTGGGAGGGCCTATGTAGTGGGATCCTGCGAGGGTCAGTCCTGGGTCTGGTACTACTCAATATTTTCATAAAAGACTTGGATAATGGAGTGGATATAGTATGCTTATAAAATCTGTGGATGGTAACTGGAAGGGGTTGCAAGCACTTTGGAAGATAGGATTAGAATACAAACCAGCCTTGACAAGTTAGAGAATTGGTCTGAAATCAGCTAGATGAAATTCAATAAAGACATGTGCAAAGCACTTAACTTTGGAATGAAAAGCCAAATGCACAGCTACAAAATGGGGAATAACTGGCTTGGTGGTAGTGCTGCTGAAAAGGATCTGGGAGTTACAGTGGATCACAAATTGAATATGAGTCAACAATGTGATGCAGTTACAAACAAGGCTAATGGTATTCTGGGGTGTATTAACTGCAGTATCATATGTAAGGTTGTTATTGTGCTCTACTGGGCACTGGTGAGGCCTCAGTTGGAGTACTGTGTGCAGTTCTTGGCATCACAGTTTAAGAAAGAAATGGATACATTCAAGAGAGTCCAGAGGAGAGCAACAAAAATGACAAAAGGTTTAGAAAACCTGACCAAGGAAGAAAGGTTTAAAAAAAACCCCAAAACCTGCTCGTGTTTAGTCCCAAGAAAAGAAGTCTGAAAGTGGACCTGATAACAATCTTAAAATGTTAAGTGCTGTTATAAAGAGGATTGGGATCAATTGTTTTCCATATCCAGTGAAGGCAGAATTAGTAATAGGCTTAATTTGCAGCAAGGAAGATTTAGGTTAGATATTAGGAAAAAAACCCTCTCAATATAAGGGTAGTTAAGTTATGGAATAAGCTTCCAATGGAGGTTGTGGACTCTCATCTTTGGAGGTTTTTAAGAATAGTTTGGACAAACACCTGTCAGGGATATACTTGGTCCTGTTTCAGTGCAGGCATCTGGACTAGATGACCTCTTGAGGTCCCTTCCAGCCCTTACGTTTCTATGATTCTCCAACCTACCATAGCACTAAGCCTGAACTCTGAACCACGTAGGGATGAGACAAGAAAGGAAGGTCATTCTCCACATCCATTTGATTTAGGGGTCTGTTGTGACTGCAAAGAATAGTGCTAATTAATGCAACTGCAATGGGGATTTTGGTCACTGCCATTTGACAGATTCAAACCTGCAGGTAAACCTGTGTACCTATTATCAATCCTTGGAGTCACCCAGTCCCTCGGTTAAATTTATGATACATTCCCCCTCAGTCATTAGATAAAATTATCTATGTTTTGCAACATTATGAGATTTTTATATTGAATTTTATCAGGCATCGTATTACCATACAAATTAAGGGCCTCAATCTTGGAGGTGCAGAGTATCTGCAATTTATCTTGGATTCATAGGCTTTTGACCCCAAATCAGTGGACATTGTAGATGCTTAGCACCTATCAGGATCAGGCAGCTCTAAGTCATTTTGATATGCCATGTACTCAGGAGCAGGTAACCAGCTCAGATTGCAATCCAGATACAATGAATATTTAGAGATGAAAGTTCTAATCTTTAGCTCATGAGATGCTTCAGGCACAATTATTCTGCTTGGTAGTTTGTCAGTCCAGTAGAAAATATGCCTGATTTATTTCATCAAACCCTAAGATGCAAAAAACAGTGAAAGGGCTTAGATCAAGGAGCAATTTACTACTAACATAATATGCTTTAAAAGCAAATAACCCCTATCAGTATGCAACGAATATTGTTTAAACATATATTTTGTAATGTCTTGTTTTCCAGTGATTAAGAGCTTCAGTGGTATAGAAATGCTTTAGAATAAACACCCTATTATTCAATAATTGTTTGTGTTGTCCATGACTGCACATTTTTAATGTATTACGTTAAAGTATGAAATGTGATGTCCTGATTTATATGTAGTTGAATAATTAGACCCAAGAATAAAATTCTGGATTGTGCATGTGTAAATGAAGTGACTGAAAGGTTACATATAGCAGATAAAGAGCGAGAACTAGGGTTACTTCATAAAAGAAGCTGCTCAGGGAGGGAAGCTGTTAAATGTTATAGATTTTGGCTTGTTACTAGATGGAAGTGAATGTACATGGCAGCTGTAGGATTCTGGCAATAGTATATCTTTTTTGAGAATTCCCTTCCTTTTTAAACATTACCCTCAACCTGTCCATACAATGGGAGAGATCATCATCATTTTCCAAATCCCAGAATACTATTTCTCATCAATTACAACAAAAGAAAATCATATGACATGCTCCATATGTGTATATTACACAAAAGATTGCATATGCGCATTATGTTTCACATGTATGAAACAGCAGCCCAATCTGGTTTTAAATTATGTACAAAATAATTCTTAAAATATTAGAGGCTAAATTAGGGCTACGAAGCCTCATCGATAGGAGAAGGCTGCAGAGGTACAAAGCCCTGAAAGAAACTCCAGAAGTCAATGGGCCTCATCTAAACCCCACTGAAATCAATATGAAGACTGTTACTGATTTCAACGGAGCTGGATCAGAGTGCAATGCCCCTCAGAGCACACACAGCGGTGTCACTGTTACACCCTTTAATTGAGTGCCACCAGCCTCCTTCATCTTGGGCTTGCCCAGCTTTGCTGGTCCCAAGGAACAACTTTACTATCTTCAGGTAGTGAATCCAAGAGAAAGAGCTGTGTTTGTATATAGTTTTGTATGGATCCAGTAAGTGATATCCAAACACTAAAGCTTTCTGAAAAGATCCAATTATTTTATTTATTTTCTCCTGTTCATTCAAATAAAATTATTTGTCAACTTTAAATTTAAGTCTGATAATTGCCTTATTGTCTGCATTCTTTTGACAGTTCCTAGAACATAATAAATGCTAATACAGAGCACACATGGGGACCTTTTCCTTTATGGAATGGCTTTTTGGAATAACTGTGCCTGAACATATCAAGTTCATAATTTAACTGCATTGCTAAAAGAAATACTGAAGCTCAGCTTCCCAATGGAACTCCATGTTCCTTTTCCAATCTTGTTGAAAGCCGAAAAACTGAACAATTACATTAAATTTTCTGATATCTGTTACTCTGTGACTGTCTGTTTGCCAAGAGCACACACAAATGAGACACAGACATGAGTTGCTGCTTGAAAAGCATTTCAAGAACAACTTGATGCGAAACAAAATGAAAAACTAGCCCCTACTTTAGAAAGTTCTGGAAGCTGACGAAAAGGGAGGCAATGGCAGACATTTTACCTTCCTTCTTTCTGTGCTCATTTACTCATGAATGGGGACACAAAGAGCAATCAAACTCTTGACATAATAACTTATTTTAGATGAAAAGAAACAAGTAATTTAAAAACAAGAAAAACAGCCTTCGTAAGTCAGTAGTTTGTATCTCCTGCATTCTACATTTGAACTGAAAAATAAAATGGCAACGACCTCTGTAGTAAGGAGAGATCCCTCTACAATTAAAGAAACAACACACAGAAAACAGAAAGACATCCTCCTCCTTCAGATACATGGCTACATGTACCCGTTATCTCCTTGCAGAAGGGATCTCACAATCATAGCTAATTCCAAGAACTGAATATATATATAATCTGTGATCTTGGTGCCCAGGATACTGCCAGATCATATGTAGATTGATTGGGAGCTTTCTTAGACCCAATGTAGTGAAGCAAAGACTCACCGGCACGGCACCTCCTTCTGGTTATCCTGAGAACTAGCTCTTTTCCAGTATATGGAACGTCCTCTGATGGCGGGGTCCCTCCCTGACTCCAGTGCTCTTTACCTCGGGGTTCTGCCCTCAGCAGTAACCCACAGTCTGGGTCTCCCCTCCCAGGGGAACCCCAACCCTCTATTCGCACCTTGCCTCAGTGGCTACTGCCAGTCATCATCTAGCCACCGCTCACTGGGGCAGACTGCAGTCTGTAAACCACTCATCGCTGGCAAGGGAGTTTGGACCAGCTGCCTCTGCCTAACCCCAGACTGTACCCCTGCAGCCTGGGGGTTTACCAGGCTGAAGCTCCCCAGCACTACTCTACCTCTGGTACCTTGCTCCCAGGCAGCCAGGTCCTTCTCGCTCCACCACTAGAGAGAGACTGACACAGCTCCTGGCTCACAGCCGGTTTATAGGGCCAGCTGTGGCCTGATTGGGGCATGGCTCCAGCTGTGGCTGCTTCCCCAATCAGCCTAGCCTTTCACAGGAGCAGGCTAACTGCTCCGCTACACCTAACCCTCATCGACCCCAAACAGCAAGAATTAATACTTAAATCCACAGACAGGGCATAACCCCCAACTGCTGCAGGGATGGAAAAGCAACCTTTTTTCTGATTAACTTCCCACCTAACAAGTAGAGGTGTTTTAAGCCCTGCTATCAGAACCATCTGCTCAGAAGGATTAAGGGTCTGGCTCAAGAGGATTTAAGTATAGGATGGAAGAGGTTAGAATACATACTACAAAATCAAACTGATCCTCCATAGCACAAACAGAACCCCTACAGAGAACTATGAAATTGTACAATACGAACTGAACATTCACAAACTTTTCAATGCAATAAGGCAAAAAAATGCCTAGACCATTTTCCTTACCTTAAAACTTGGGTCACAAACACACTTTCGTAACATGCTTGTTTTAGGGAAAGAACACTGTAATAGACAGGTGGAGCAACAGTGAATCTGATTCTGCCTTTCCAAAGGTGGGGTATTTATGAAACCCCCATACACCCGAAACCTGATAGGGACAGGGAATAGCAAAAGGCCACCTGCTATGGGTGGAGAAGCAATGTCATAAACCAAGAGATATACACGTTGTCCTGAACACTTTCTGTAGGGCAACTCCAGATGTAAGATCAAAGCAGATCTCCTTCAGTAGTGTATAACCTAGAAATCTTTTATGCCAAGTTCTATAATAATACAAAGTAAACTTTTATCAAATCATTGAGGTTGTAACCATGCACAAAACCAATCTCAAATAACCAACAATAAAAAACTTTATAAACAACCCATGTCATACATATTTGCTCATGCCTTTTTCTGATAAACAGGGAGGAACTGGTTGAGAATCTGAAGGTGGAAGGCAGCTTGGGTGAAAGTGATCATGAAATGATAGAGTTCATCATTCTAAGGAATGCTAGGAGGGAAAACAGCAGAATAAAGATAGTGGACTTCAAAAAGGAAGACTGGCAAACTCAGAGAATTGGTAGTTAGGATTCCATGGGAAGAAAGTCTAACGGAAAACAGAATTCAGGATAATAGACTGTTTTAAAAAAGAGACATTATTAAGAGCACAAAAGCAAGCTATCCCAATGCATAGGAAAGATAGAAAGTATGGTAAGAGGCCATTGTGGCTTAACCAAGAGATCTGTAGTGATCTGAAACTCAAAAAAGAATCCTACAAGAAGTGGAAATCAGGTCAAATTACAAAGGATGAATATTAAGAAAAAAAAATCACAAGCATGTGAGGGCCAAGAAAGGCCAAGGCACAATATGAGATTAAACTAACTAGAGAGATAAAAGGTAACGAGAGCATTTATAAATACATGCAAAGCAAGAGTAAGATCAGGGACAGGGTAGGCCCATTACTAAATGAGGAGGGAAAGACAGTAACAGAAAACACAGCAATAGTTGAAGTGTTAAATGCCCTTTTTGTTTCAGTTTTCACCAAAAAAGTTAGCAATGATCAGACAACTAACACAGAGAACATCAGTGTAAATGGGGTAGGATCTGAGGCTAAAATAGGAAAAGAACAAATTAAGAATTACTTAGACAAGGTAGATGTTGTCAAGTCAGCAGGGCCTAATGACATATATCCTAAAATACTTAAGGAAACGAGATCTCTGAGCCACTAGCAATGATCTTTGAGGATGGGAGAAATACCTGAGGCCTGGAAAAGAGCAAATATAGTACCTATCTATAAAAAGGGGAATAAGGAAAACCTTACAGACCTGTCAGCTTAACTTCGGTACCCAGAAAGATAATTGAGCAAATAATCAAACAATGGATTTGTAAGGACCTATAAGAAAATAAGGTGATAAGTAACAGTCAACATGGATTTGTCAACAACAAATCATGTTAAACCAACCTAATAATATCCTTCTTTGACAGGACAACAAGCCTTGTGGATGGGGGAAAGCAGTAGATGTCATCTATTTTGGGTTTTGACACTCTCACATGACCTTCTCATAAACAAAAACACACAGAGAAAAAAGTTTCACTCGCCTTTTCAGGAAAGGAATAGCAAAAAGAGAGACAGGGTAAGTTAGTTATGAACAGCTGAAGAAAAATTGGCTGAGGACAGAACAATTAAACAGTGAATCAATTTGCTATATTTGAATGTCCAGCCAAGGAATGATAGTCCAGGATTATAGAGAGCCTCCAGCTTGCTGGAGGAGGGTCTGGCAGATGGGGACAATCTTGAAGCCAATACCCTGGAGGGAAGCAGGGAAGAGGCTGACAGAAGCAGCCACCATGTTCCACCCAGAACAAGCTTACTTCTGCAACAGGAGTGGTGGACAGCTCCACAGCTGGAGCAGGAGAAGCTGCAGCTGGAGAAGGATTGAATACAACTGGAAATCCAGCAGCTTGCAGAGTGGGGGTGTCAGTGGAGTGGCTCATGACCATGAGTGCCAACCTCAGGGCAGACTGTCAAAAAGCAGGGCAGAAACCCCAAAGTGGTTGTATGTTCTATAATTAGATTTCACCAACCCGGTACAGAGTGGGAACTCCTAAAGCACTATAATAGCCGGACTATAACAATGAGAAAGATGGTGACTTTACATTAAAAATCACAAAAATATTCGGGTTACTTCCAGTCCCAAATGACCAGTCATTTACCCTAGGTCAATTGTATTCAGATCTCAAACCAAAGACACACCTGTAGCCAATCCTGTAACAAACTAACTAAAGATTTGTTGTTAACTAAGAAAAGAAATGAGAGTTATGTACAACATTAAAGCAAGTAAGCATACACACACGAGGTACAATCTTAAATTCAAAAGGTAATTGAAGACTATAATAAACAAACTTTTATGTATTTGGGGCTAAGGTCCCTGAGGCCTGCGTTGCTTCCCGTGGTTCCCATTGGCCGCGAATGGCGAACTGCGGCCACTGGGAGCTGCAGGGGGCCGTGCCTGTGGATGGTCAGTGTAAACAAAATGTCTCATAGCCCGTCATTGGATTACATTGATGGGCCGCGTGCTGATGGTTGCCGACCCCTGCGCTACAAAATGCCTTGTTTGTCTTCAATGAGCCATGCTGCATGCAGGATGAGCACTTTACCTTAATTAATTATTCTTTTCCTATTTGGAGAGTTACACAATTACAGAGGTTTACAATGCAAACACTCAGTATAACTTTATACCATGGGATACAGAGGTTACCAGTGAGATTAATACATGCAGCATCCTATAAGCATTCTGAAAGCCTAAACACAAAACACATTCTTATAACACTAATATCTATTTTAACTATACTAACCCATAGGGAAGCCAGGCTGATTTCCAGCTATGTATTTGCCAGTGTTCAGTGAGGCCCTGGACCTTTGGCATGAGCTGGCACCTGGCCTGCCAGCAACACAGGATGCAAGACAGCAAATAGGGAGAAGCAGTATCAGTACAAGAGAAGAGAAGAAGAACCAGTGCCAGCATGAGGAACATAGTACCAGCATGAAGAGAGACAGATGGCCAGGGCGGCCAGAGTGGGTGCCCTTGCTGGACCACTGAGGGGAAATACAGGTGCAGTTGCTCTGAACTGTGAGAGATGCAATGCAGGTTTCTTATAATCATCATGATCAGGGAGAGCAGAGCTTTGTGCATTGTCAATCAAAGTCCACAGTTAATAAAACATTTCTGAATTGTCACAGTCTTTACACCATTTCATCTTGTACCAGCCCAATGAACAACATGATACAGACTGATTTGTTTTGCAAGCAGTGTTGCACTTTCATCTGTGTCCTAAAAGAAATTAAAACCCCCCACTCATTATGTGAAATGTTAGTCAGGCCTTTATATCACATCTCCACAGAACTGACAGATTTGAAATGGAATGCTCAAGATTTTGCAGCTTTCCCATTAGCACTAGCCAGCCAGGGTGCCGTGCAGCAGCACTGCTGTTTATTACCTTTTTTGGATTTATAAAAATACACAATCAACATGATTGAGGAGGCATGCTCATAATCTAATCTTCCAACTCCCCAATACTCCCACAGGCAAATGATTGGGAAGAGACCTAGGGCTTGCACCATGTCCTCAATGCCTCTATCCGACCAGCAGGGAAAATGATCAAGGGAAGCACTGACATTAGTGGCTTTGTTCTGCAAAAGTGACTGAAAATGGTACCATGCGTTTCCAAAATTTGTCTTAATAATTTCCAAGTGAAATTAACCCACAAAAAGATTTCACATCTTAACTACTGCCCTGTTAATTCAGGTCAAATTATATCTTCAGTAACACACGTTAAACCCTGTTTTCTTCAGAGCAATGCCTTCAATGAAATTGCGCAAGTGTTTAACTGAAATTTAGTAAATAATTTTCTTGATGATCCACAGAAAGAAAGAGATTCCAGTTCATACTCATGGCTACCCTAGCTCTCCAAGTTGAACAGGAATATAATTCAGAAGAAGCGTATTTAGTCACTAAAGCCAGCAGATATGATTCTGAATACACACATAGAGCAGTTCTCCTGAGGTGCCATAAGATGCCATTTTTAAACAGTAAATTTTCAGAAAAGAACCAGACTTTAAATCTAGGGATGATTCACTGAAGCAACTCAGCTGATTTCAGCTGCACATGGTGAAAGAGGCCAGGTGTTTAAAAAATCAAAAATACAATTCATACAGGGTATGTGTGCACTTTGGTCTATTTGCCATTGGTAAACTCTGTAAGTTGCTTTGGTAAGCATTTGTGAGAAGACCACGTTAAAAAAAATCAACTTAATCAATAATCCATATGTTCTTAGGCTGTGAGGACAGATCGTGGGCAGCCTCTCAAAGGCACCTGCAACTTCACAATTTTATTACACTTATAGAGACCGTCTTTCGACAGGCCTACCAATAACCACAGCTAGCTACATAAACATGTTATTCACCTGTTTTGCTAACTGCAATGCCTTATTTTGATATAATGATCAACTAACAGGCACTTCATGTAAACCTACAGTTTTAAGCCACTCATAAACCACTTCATTCATATCTTTTTTTCTTTTATTTGAAAAGATATTCAACTACCAGTGTTTTTCCTCCTTGCAGTAATAATCTTCCTCACTCCTAAAATATCCTGAACTTGTGTGTGAACACAGGGAAATTCTCCTGCTATTTTCATATTACCTCCACAGTCTCCTACTCACAAATGACTTTTTCTCAGTCTTCCAAACTCAGTGTATTTTCTTTTGTGCCTTTCTCTTCATTTGCACCTATTGGCACATTTGTTGTGACATGACTTGAATAGAACCTGGCTGCATGAGCAGGTGGCTAAGAATTCAACTGCAGCAGATGGACAGCTCAATGTGGAGTCAAAAATACAATCTTCAATTGGCCAGTTTTAAAGGCAGAATTAATTTGTCGGAGATAGGAAGGCTCACAAGGATGGAAAATCTTCCTGCCATTAAAAGCAGGTGACAACGGACTGGAGTGAGATATATGCTTAGGAGTCAATGTATATTTTTTTATTAATGGTAATCTACATATTAAGCCTAGGGCCAAACTAAAATTCCTGATCCAAATATCCCTAAACTTTGGAGAAGTTCAGATCCAGATATGAGCTTTGCAGCTCAAATCCATCTCTAAACAACTCTGTGTTTGTGTGTGCATATATAACTAGGGGCTGAGCTCTTCTTGACCTGCTGTTCACAAACCGGGAAGAATTAGTAGGGGGAGCAAAAGTGGATGAGAACCTGGGTGGCAGTGACCATGAGATGGTCAAGTTCAGGATCCTGACACAAGGAAGAAAGGAGAGCAGTAGAATACGGACCCTGGACTTCAGAAAAGCAGACTTTGACTCCCTCAGGAAACTGATGGGCAGGATCCCCTTGGAGAATAACATGAAGGAGAAAGGAGTCCAGGACAGCAGGCTGTACCTTAAAGAATCCTTATTGAGGCTGCAGGAACAAACCATCCCCATAAGTAGAAAGAATAGTCAATAAGGCAGGCGACCAGCTTGGCTTAACAGTGAAATCCTTGCTGATCTTAAACACAAAAAAGAAGCTTACAAGAAGTGAAAGATTGGACAAATGATCAGGGAGGAGTATAAAAATATTGCTCAGGCATGCAGGAGTGAAATCAGGAAGGCCAAATCACACTTGGAGTTGCAGCTAGCAAGAGATGTTAAGAGTAACAAGAAGGGTTTCTTCAGGTATGTTAGCAACAAGAAGGAGGTCAAGGAAAGTGTGGGCCCCTTACTGAATGAGGGAGGCAACCTAATGACAGAGGATGTGGAAAAAGGTAATGTACTCAATGCTTTTTTTGCCTCTGTCTTCAGGAAGAAGGTCAGCTTCCAGACTATTGCACTGGGCAGCACAGTATGGGGAGGAGGTGGCCAGCCCTCTGTGGAGAAAGTGGTGGTTCAGGACTATTTAGAAAAGCTGGACGAGTGCAAGTCAATGGGGCCAGATGCACTGCATCCGAGAGTGCTAAAGGAGTTGGCCATCGGCCATTATCTTTGAAAACTCATGGAAATCGGGGGAGGTCCCAGATGACTGGAAAAAGGCTAATGTAGTGCCCATCTTTAAAAAAGGGAAGGAAGAGGATCCTGGGAACTACAGGCCACTCAGCCGCACCTCAGTCCCTGGAAAAATCATGGAGCAGGTCCTCAAGGAATCAATTCTGAAGCACTTAGAGGAGAGGAAAGTGATCAGGAATGGTCAGAATGGATTCACAAAGGTCAAGTCATGCCTGATGAACCTAACTGCCTTCTATGACAAGATAACTGGCTCTGTGGATGAGGGGAAAGCAGTGGACATATTATTCCTTGACTTTAGCAACGCTTTTTATATGCTCTCCCACAGTATTCTTGCCAGCAAGCTAAAGTAGTATGGGCTGCATGAATGGACTATAAGGTGGATAGAAAGTTGGCTAGATTTCGATCTCAACGGGTAGCGATCAATGGCTCCATGTCTAGTTGGCAGCAGGTATCAAGCAAAGTGCCCCAAGGGTCGGTCCTGGGACCGGTTTTGTTCAATATTTTCATTAATGATCTGGAGGATGGTGTGGATTGCACCCTCAGCAAGTTTGCAGATGACACTAAACTGGGAGGAGTGGTAGATACGCTGGAGGGTAGGGAAAGGATACAGAGGGATCCAGAAAAATTAGAGGATTGGGCCAAAAGAGATCTGATGAGGTTCAACAAGGACAAGTGCAGTCCTGCACATAGGACGGAAGAATCCCATACACTGCTACAGACTAGGGACCGAGTGGCTCGGCAGCAGTTCTGAATGAAAGGACCTAGGGGTTACAGTGGATGAGAAGCTGGATATGAGTCAACAATGTGCCCTTGTTGCCAAGAAGGCTAACGGCATTTTGGGCTGTATAAGTAGGAGCATTGCCAGCAGACTGAGGGATGTGATCATTCCCCTCTCTTCGGTATTGGTGAGGCCTCATCTGCAGTACTGTATCCAGTTTTGGGCCCTACACTACAAGAAAGATGTGGAAAAATTTGGAAAGAGTCCAGTGGAGGGGAACAAAATGATTAGGGGGCTAGAGCACATGACTTATGAAGAGAGGCTGAGGGAACTGGGATTATTTAGTCTGCAGAAGAGAAGAATGAGGGGGGATTTGTTAGCTGCTTTCCACTACCTGAAAGGGGGTTCCAAAGAGGATGGATCTAGACTGTTCTCAGTGGTACCAGATGATAGAACAAGGAGTAATGGTCTCAAGTTGCAGTGGGGGAGGTTTAGGTTGGATATTAGGAAAAACTTTCACTCAGAGGGTGGTGAAGCACTGGAATCGGTTACCTAGGGAGGTGGTGGAATCTCCTTCCTTAGAGGTTTTTAAGGTCAGGTTTGACAAAGCCCAGGCTGGGATGATTTAGTGACGGATTGGTCCTGCTCTGAGCAGGGGGTTGGACTAGATGACCTCCTGAGGTCCCTTCCAACCCTGATATTCTATGATTCTATGATATTCTCTCCCCCTCTCACTACACATACAGCATATACTTATTTTCTCCCACTGTTCTTCATTATTGGAATTGCTTTAGATGGCTGTGGTAAAAAATTAAAAGTGATTAGAATGTGTGGGAACAGAAGGTTCTCAATACTACTAAACATTTAATAACTTGAAAGTTGCTATGTCATTAATGAACAACAATAAAGATGGTGTTGAACTAAAAAACCTGACAAAATGCACCCCCCCCCCCGTTACCCTGCCACTGCCCCTCTCCACATATAAAAACCCTGGTAATTGTACCCTCACACCCCAATGTTTGATTTCAGCATCACAGAAAAAAAGCTACACAAAAACATGTAACTCAAAAGCCTTCAATGAGGAAAACAAAACCTGGATTAAAAGAAGTCTGCCTCTAAAGGCATGATATATGAGACATAATGTGTTTTTGTATTTTGAAATAGTTGTTAACTTTCGACAAAAATAAACAGCTGTTGGTAACACAGTGGAGGGGTCAATGAAGACATCTGCCTCAAACAGCAGTTGTAATTAAAAAGAAAAAGCAGAAATATTAAGACAGTGTTAAGAAAAGGTAGAAGAAGAATATGAAAAGATACCATGGTGCTGCTATATAATATGTTCTCACCTTGAATTCAATATTTAACTTTGGTCACCTCATCTCAAAAAGATATTAAACAATAAAAAGTGGACCAATGAAGGAACATGAAGATTATCAGAAACACGGTGGAAGAAAGGGGCAGGCAGAGGATGAGGAATTTGTTCTCACTCTGAACAGAGATTAAAAACAGAACTATTTAGACTGGCAATCAAAAGCCTACAGAGAGATACAGCATAGGCGTGTGCATTAATAAATGGCACAGAGAAGACCTTAATACAAAACAAGATGGCGCTCAAAGGAAAAAGGTGACATAAATTAAATAAAAGTTGCACACTTTTCTATGCAGTGTATTTACCAATACCCTGAGGGACTACCTCAGGGAATTACTGGGCCAAAATGTCTAATCAAAGGCAAAAACATTTATATTAATAAGATTATTACGTGCAGTTGTATAAGGTTGGATAAAATTACAACAGCAATCAATTCTCAAGCATCCAGGCTTAAGCTCAGTATCAAGAAGAAATTTCCCGCATGCTACTGTATTGTCCAATAAGATGAATTCCTGTCACTGAGTACTCTTCAAAACATAATGTTCACCTAGATTAGAATGTAGCTGTACACACAGATTGTTCAAACTCTCATTTTGATAGGCTAACGGGACTTTCTGTAGATAACATATTCATCTATGTACCTGGGATTTTCATCACTAAATCACACAGCCACACAAATCCCTTGTACTGTAATGTTAAATGGGTGGATCACAGGACATACATTTTCTGGGATGAAGAACAGTGGAAATTGGGACATGGGAAAAGTGAAACCATGGCAGTTTTAAACTGTTCCTCCCTCCGAACTGGCAGGATGCAGTCTATGACCCCACAAGTATTTTAAACTCACTTACCAATATAACTGCTACATGTTTTTTGTAGTGTTAAATTTCTTCCGGGGGACGGAGGGGGAGCGAATTCTCCCGCAAACCTTAATTTGGGTGCTACGGGAGCATAGAATCATAGAATATCAGGGTTGGAAGGGACCCCAGAAGGTCATCTAGTCCAACCCCCTGCTCGAAGCAGGACCAATTCCCAGTTAAATCATCCCAGCCAGGGCTTTGTCAAGCCTGACCTTAAAAACCTCTAAGGAAGGAGATTCTACCACCTCCCTAGGTAACGCATTCCAGTGTTTCACCACCCTCTTAGTGAAAAAGTTTTTCCTAATATCCAATCTAAACCTCCCCCACTGCAACTTAAGACCATTACTCCTCGTTCTGTCATCTGCTACCATTGAGAACAGTCTAGAGCCATCCTCTTTGGAACCCCCTTTCAGGTAGTTGAAAGCAGCTATCAAATCCCCCCTCATTCTTCTCTTCTGCAGGCTAAACAATCCCAGCTCCCTCAGCCTCTCCTCATAACTCATGTGTTCCAGTCCCCTAATCATTTTTGTTGCCCTTCGCTGGACTCTCTCCAATTTATCCACATCCTTCTTGAAGTGTGGGGCCCAAAACTGGACACAGTACTCCAGATGAGGCCTCACCAATGTCGAATAGAGGGGAACGATCACGTCCCTCGATCTGCTCGCTATGCCCCTACTTATACATCCCAAAATGCCATTGGCCTTCTTGGCAACAAGGGCACACTGCTGACTCATATCCAGCTTCTCGTCCACTGTCACCCCTAGGTCCTTTTCCGCAGAACTGCTGCCTAGCCATTCGGTCCCTAGTCTGTAGCTGTGCATTGGGTTCTTCCACCCTAAGTGCAGGACCCTGCACTTATCCTTATTGAACCTCATCAGATTCCTTTTGGCTCAATCCTCCAATTTGTCTAGGTCCTTCTGTATCCTATCCCTCCCCTCCAGCGTATCTACCACTCCTCCCAGTTTAGTATCATCCGCAAATTTGCTGAGAGTGCAATCCACACCATCCTCCAGATCATTTATGAAGATATTGAACAAAACCGGCCCCAGGACCGACCCTTGGGGCACTCCACTTGATACCGGCTGCCAACTAGACATGGAGCCATTGATCACTACCCGTTGAGCCCGACAATCTAGCCAGCTTTCTACCCATCTTATAGTGCATTCATCCAGCCCATACTTACTTAACTTAAGCATAAACTGCTGCTGCCATTTTTATAACCTTTTCCTTACTAATTTCTCTCTCTCTCTACTTTAGTATCAGAGTATCTCACAACATTTAATGTATTTATTCTCACAACACCCTATACTGAAGTACTATTATTCCTGTTGTACAGAGGGGGATTGAGATACAAAGACACTAAGTGACTTGCCCTAGGTCACCCAGGAAGTCTGTGGTGGAGCAGGAAATTGAATCTGGGTATCTCGAGTCCTAGGCCACTGCTATAACCACTGGACCATTCTTCCTTTCTGTGTCTGTGTGTGTGTGTGTACCCAGCCTTATAGTAGGAACTATTTTCTTTGGTGGAAAGATACATTCATAAAGTTTCAGCCATAAAACACCGAAAACTACTTTTTGAAACAGTTCTCAAATAATAGAAAAAACTTAACAAGCCACTCTAGGGTGTACATTAGTATGGTACTGGTGTGCTTCTCTGATGGATGGAGACACCGAGGGCATGTCTACACAGCATTTTGGAGCAAGTTGCAGTGATCCTTCCAGCCCAGACTCCGGCTGTAGGACTCATGCTAGCACTCTAAAAATTGCTGTACAGACAGTGATTTGGAGATGCGGTTCGGGCTGGAGCTCAGGCATCGAGGCCTAGAGAATGGTGTAGGCTAAAAATGTCACTGGCCTTCAAATAGAAAGGAAGAGAGCTCTTGGCAGCTACTCAAAGATATGAAGAGAAAAAATTCACTGAACTCCTGATCCAATGCCCATTGAAATCAATGGGAATCTTTTTGTTGACATGAAAGGGCTTTGGTTCAGGCCCTAAAATTCTAAGATATAATGAAATAATAAAGAAGAATCAGCATGAATGTATAAAGAGATAAAAAGTAGTCTTGCTAGACAGACCTGATTGCATAGTTTGGCAGAATTACAAAATGAGTGGATTTAGGTAAAATGATAGATATAATAAATTAGAACTTAAATTAAATATTTGCTATTGTGTCTTATGAGGTCTTAATACTATATCAAAACAACTTTAGATAAGAACATGTCCATATGAGCTCAAAACTGGCTAAAGGACAATAATCAAAGTGTAATGGTAAATGACAAAGTATTAAATCAGACGGTGCTGTCCAATGGTATATCAAAGATCTGTGCTTACATTAATGATCTAAAAGAGGGAACACACACTACATTAATGAAATTCACAGATGATATGAAATTAGGCAGAATACTGACCACGTGAGGGCAGAGACATCATACAAAAGGATGCAGAAGAGAAATTAGAAACACTAGAAATTAAAGAGAGAAATTACAACCCTGGACTCTGAAGCACAAAAGGAGACATGACTTGGAAAAATGAAAGCTACTATTAACTGGATATCATTCAAAATACAGCAATCAGTAATGCCAAAAGATAGATAGTGGAGGACAAATTAGACCTTGATAGCAACAGGATGAGGTGGCAAAAAACAAACAAACAAAAATGCAGTTCTGTGTTGCAGTGAGAGAGGTGTCACTTCATGAACAAAGAGAATAAAATACCTCTCTATATGGGCTCTGGTGAAACCTTAATGGGGAGTTTTCCCCTGACATTTAGCCTACACTTTCCTCTCATGTCATTATATTACTCCCATTCACACTCTGCTTCATCCTAAACATTTCCTCTCCCTCTTCACTGTTCAACTCCTTAAAAACCAGTAGATGGTCATGTTCCCTCTTAGTCACTCCTGCGCCATGCAATGATTTAACTGTATAGAGTTTGCATTCAAGATTTCAACAAACACGGCATCACATCATTGAAATCTAGAGATCTGACACCTACTGTGTTCCTTCATCCACCAATTTTACAACTCTGAAAAAAACACAATCAAGTTTGTCTGCCATGATTTGTTCTTTCTAAAGTCTGTTGCTCATACGTAATTCCACTACTCTGTATGGGGCTCACTGAACCTGTCAGTTTTGTGCATGCAATTCCTTTTGAAGTCAATAGCAGCTGCACGTGCACGCACACACAAACTGCTGAAATGAATAAAGAAGTAGAAATTTAATTATTTTCCTTCTCTTAATATTGGCACCATTATTTTACTCAGGATAGAATAGAAGGGAGAATTGGATAAGGAGGCTAATTCAATGAACTTCGACTGAGCAGCGTGTACTCATATTAGAAAAGAATAAAAAGCATTTAGAGTAACAAAATGAGAAAGAAACCTGTTACACTGTAATACTCTTCTAATAAAATAAAGTAATATTACAGCTATTACCATTATATTATAGTATAAAAGGTGATAATTACTAAGCATTGTAAGTCCATAAATGTTTTGGCTTTACTTCAATGTCCAGGATACGTTGATTTCCTTGTACACCTGATACTCCTGTGAAATAACTGCATAGGTGACAGGAATTCATCTTTGGAGGCCTTTCACCCTTAGCCTAATGTGTTCATTGCATATTCTTGTGAATTAAAAAAAACAAAACAAAAACAAGCCCTACCCCTTATTGCATAGTAACTGAAAAGACAGGCGAAATGAACAGAGGGTAACAGTGAGTGTGATTCACTGTGCACTCTGTGCGGGGATCTTAAGTAATTAAGCTCCAAAGAAAAATGTGACACTGAACAGACATATATAAGATTCAGAGTTAACTATTCTTATAACCTAAACTGCAGCCACAATTTCCATGCTTAGATTTGCTCTTAAATTTCTCTCTATGTGCTATGTGGAAATGTATGATAAATGCAAGGTTAATTTTAAGCTTGATTAAATGTTGAAGAGAATGTCACACCTTTTAGTCTAGATTCTATGAACCCATCAATAACTTAATGGACTCTGTCTTGGAAACCATTCTGAAAAATTAACTTCCCAGAGTAAAACAAAACAAAAACCCAACCAAGTTTCCAGTAGTTTCATCGATCATTGCTGTGTCAGACCAAGGGATAAAATGAAATGTGCTAACCAGTAACAACAGCTAAAGATTTAACAAGCTCATTTTCTTAAATGACGTCTACACTACATTACTAATCTTTTCTTTGCATGTATTTGGCTCTTTCAAACTGCATGTTTCTGTCAGGCAAAACAATGTATTGCCAGTGACCTTGGATTCTATTTAGGGATGTGTGTGTGTGTGTGTGTATTCATTGTTTTCAATGAAACTTTGTTATCTACCATATCAGGCCTTGATGCTGCAAAGATTCATATCAGTAATTATACTGGGACCAATCCTGCACATACAGTTACTCATGAAAGTAAATATTTGGAGAATTCAGGGTTTAATTAATTATTGAAATAAGAGCATTTCATATTCGATACTTTGGTACACAGGCAACTTTTTGAGGATCATTGTTTGCCTTCCTTCAATCTCTAACACTCATGTTCTGAAGTATTTCAAGTTGTTTATGTATTTCCACAAATAAAACTATATTTAACAGAACTAGGATAGAAATATAATTTATTAAATAAATTGCTGCTGTTTACACATGTGATCTTGTATAAAGATTAATGGTTAGACTTTATAAACTGCTGAAGTAAGGTCTTTTTATACAAAAAATAATTGTGTACATTAAAATTTATTTTAGCTCAAATACTATTGTCATTTAAGTGATTTGCAACATGTTTTTATAATGCTGGATGTATTTTATTTATTTCCAGTGATAGTTTGTACACTGATATAAACTAGAAAGCAAGTAGGTACAATTGTTGTAAGGTTTATCAGTATATTTCCCCCCCATAAAGCCCTTAAAACATTTTCTAGATCTGCCTTCATGTAGCATCTAGTTTGTAACACCTGTCAGTGGCATACCTTATTAAGGATATGATTTTATCAGGGAGGTCATGGATTCTGTGACTTTAACAGACCTCTGTGACTTCTATGGCTGCAGTCCTGCCACAGTGGCAGGGCTAGAGCAGCGGCCAGCCTCCACACCCCACAAGATTGGAGCGGTGGTCAGACACCCCCCAACAATGTGGCTTGCACTGTCATTCCCCTCTCCTCCCCCAGAAAGGTCACCAACTTCCAAAAATTTTTGTTTATTGCCCGTGATTTTTGTTTACTGCCCCTGTCTGTGACTTTGATGAAAAATTCCAATGACAAAATCTTAACCTTACTTATCATTGCTCAGATCTATCAGTCACAGCTTGGCTCTCAGTCTACCACATTAATTCCTAGGGACTGTCAATCATTCTTGCCTGTTTGGACTAGAATATCCATGTGTTTCCACCACTAGCCATGCCAGACAACTGGTAAACATGTTCTATTCTATACCTTTTTCAAAGCACTCTCATATCCAAGAAAACACTCGACGCAAAATGTTACATGAAGAGTAAGCCTACAGCTTTTGTGACACCCAACCTGAATATGATGTCTCCACTGTCACTACCTGCTCCAATCCTGCTCTCAGGACGGACACAGTCTGTTATCATTGAAGGCAACTGCAGAATCCCTCACACTTCTAAGTCCCCTAGGCTGGGTAGCGACTGATCACTGTTCCTATTTCTGGGTCTCTGAGTGCACTCCCAGGTATATGACACCCTTCTTAAGGAGCATGCCCTCATCCACTGGCTGCCTAGACTCTGGATCCAGTGCCACAGCTGTTTCCCAGTTGCTTGGACTTGATCCTGCAAGTCCACCTGGCTCTGGGTTTCCTAGTTACAATATGTCAGTAAAGCAAGAAAACACATATTTATCAATGGGATTTCTTATATACACAAATATTATCCTAAAAAACAACAACAAAAAACTGTGAGAGTTACATAGCTATGGCAAACAACAAACTCCTGATCACAATCCCACTCAGTGCCCTGGGTCTGGTCCAAGTCCTTGGACTCAGCAGCTCTTTCTGCCTCCACGGAGTGGCCATTTTGCTTCTGGTAGTGGAATAGCTGATCTTGCTTAGAAAGCGTTCCCTCTTTTAAAACAGCCTCTGTCACCATTTCTGCCCCTGTGCTTCTAATGGGGAATTTTCAGTCCCTGTCTGACGTTCTTGTCAACTGCTGGAAATGGCCCACCTTGATTATCACTACAAAAGGTTTTCTCTCCCCCCCCCCCCCGGCCCCTCTCCTGCTGGTATTAGCTCATCTTAAGTGATCACTCTCCTTACAGTATGTATAACACTACCCACTGTTTCATGTTCTCTGTGTATATTAATCTCCCCACTGTATTTTTCACTGAATGCATCCGATGAAGTGAGCTGTAGCTCACAAAACCTTATGCTCAAATAAATGTGTTAGTCTCTAAGGTGCCACAAGTCCTCCTTTTCTCTATTCAAGACTCCATTTGCATGCATGCACTTTTTCAAGAACTATCACCTGGTAGAGTCTAATTTGGGCATGCAGTGGTTTGCATATTCAAATTTGAACAGGATACTTTTTGAAAATTCAGCCCTAGATATATAAGTATTATGCAGATATTTTAAAATGCTATAACAGCTGTTTCCATGTATTTATTCAGATATTTAGTAAAAACTTTAAACCTTTAACTTATTAAAGACAGGTTAGATAAGATTTAGACAAAGTAATCAAAAGTCGGTTATATACATTATTTGGAACGAAACTGTGGAAAGGAATCCAGTACTATGAAAAATAATTCTGGGCTGGCTCCATTCACGGGTGCTGAACATTTAAAGTTGTCTACGAAGTACTGGGATAGTCAGTATCAAAAAAGCCACAGCTTGAGATACTTTCAGTTTAACTGGTAATATAATTGCAGAGTTAATAAAAAAAAGTAATTATCTCAGCAGGAGCTAAATCAGGCAAATACAACTGCTGAGTTTGTTCTTGAATATTAACTCAAAAGACTATCTTGCATGGAATGGCATATTTGGGGAAGAAAGGCAACTTCAGACTTTGGAGTATACATTTTAAAAGCTCTCCTTTGATGCCGCACTATGTGAAGAACCTTTGAAACAACCTCAAAACAACTGTTTAACACATATTAAAAAAATCAAATCTAATTCCAAGATATTTCAAGTCCTCAAGTCATACCTCAACTGACTGCATTTACAAATGCTCATTACAAATTTGCCTTGAGAACTATAGCGTGAAAACCATCAGAATTTGAGGCTTTGCAAATGTTCTAAACTTTTTTCCCCCTAACATTTTGTGTTTCGCAAAACAAGGACAGATTGCATAAAATCCTCTCTCGATAAATGAAACCCATATTTATTTTAATGAAGATTCAATTTAAAACTTTTTTTTATCTAGGAAGAAGCCTGTGATGCATAAACAATGTACAAAACAATGAAGGATAAACTTTTATGTTGCATGAAATATATACAACCTCCTGTGCTGCCTATTCTTCTATCCAAGAACATAAATTAGATCTGATTAGTGACCAAGTGCTTTCAAGGCAGGGCTGGAATGCAATGAAAGTTAATGTGCTATACATAAAATCTATTGACTAAACCACCCACAGAAAGAAAATAAGCATGTTTTCCCTATTATTTAGTGATCTTGTAGTATCTATGAGCTTAAATTAATTCATTTTTCTGGTGCAAGGCAATTTTATGCTGTTCTACATGGAAAGGGCCCAGCATATTTGCTAGAAAAGTTCTTAATTGATTCAACAGTATTAGAATATTTATTTTTAACCCATTTTATTTAAAGCAAAGGTCTAATACACTCAGTTCACGCATGAAAAAACAAAAAAATGTTAAGTGATTACATAAGGTTCCTATTCTCCCTGCATAGATTTTTTTAAAAATGGACAGTTTTAGTCTGGGAATTAAGTATTTTGCTGCTGAACTGCTGGACTCCCCAATATATGAGCAGAGGTTCATTTGGTAAAATACAATGAATCAGAATAGATACAGAGGATAAACCAAGCTTCTTTCATCAGGTGATATCAGTATTATATACCTGATACTATGGAAAAGCCAAGGTGCTATCACTTCTTCAGAACTACTGAAAAACATCATGGAAGAGAGGGCAGACTATAGAAGTTAAGCTAAGAAAAGACCAAGAAGGCAAGAGTAATTAAGCCCTGACTGACAGTACATAACCAGCCCGGTGGCCAGAGAGTGGGACAGAGTATCAACCATATCCACCTTTGCCAGTCTCCCCTCATCCACCAAGGCCTGGAACTGGGCCTGATCATCCGCAGGGAGTTTGTCCCTAAAGTCTGCCAGCCTAATGTAGGTGTTGAAGTTGTACTTAGCCAACAATTCTTGGTAGCTGGCTATGCAAAACAGCAGGCCCACTGAGAAGATCTTCCTGCTCAGGAGATCCAGCCTTTTTGACACATTGTCTGGTGAGGTGGACTTCTGTGGGTGTTGTTGAGCCCTCTCTGCAGCTGCTTGCACCACCAGTGAATTAGGGGCAGGGTCTGTAAACTGGAAATAGGCCCATTTGGCTGGCACAAAATAGCATCTCTCAGCTTGCTTTCAGGTGCGGGGCCCACTGTTCTGGCTGGCTCCAGTATGCCCTAGTTTATGGGAAGGGTCATGTGCCTGTAGGATATCCAGGAGATGATGCTGAGGGTCCTTGATCTCCTCCAGTGGGGTCTGTAGATCACTGGCCACCCTCTGGAGTAGATCTTGATATTGCCAGTGATCATCTGGCGGACAGTGTGGCAACAGCATGACCGTAACATTCACTGATGAGGATACTCCAGTCAGAACCAGAGATACTGGCACCATATCCTCCTCCTTGTATACGAACTGAACTTGCTGGCAGTCAGGGGAGTATCACTGGTCCTTGATGTGCTCTTTTGGGGGGTTTCTACTCCCCCCTGACTGGTTTCCTTTGGCTAGCTGCTGGTCAGGACAGTTCTTGGTCCCTGGCCTCTAATTAGGCCCAGTGGTCTGCTTCAGTCTTCTTGGCTGCATTTCTGAAGGCAGCCTGGTGCAGGGGTGTTGTCCCTTCACTGTCCCAGGCATTTCTGCTCCATTCCTTCTCTGAAGTTTCTCCTTTTATAGCAGGCCTTGTTTCCCCTGTTGGTTGCAGCTGGGGGTATCTACCTCCATGATTGGCAATTGTGGCAGCTGCATGGGTGTGTGGTCAGGCTGGTTGCCCATAGGAGAGGCTCCCCTGCCCCCTTCTGCCTCTGCTAAGTATAGGGTTTGTAGACTCCATTACAGGGATGAATGGTAGGATTTCTGCGACAGTTCCATGTGTCTGTGGTATGGGTCCAAAGGACCCCAGTATGGCCATAAAGAGGTTGTTTGAGGTGGTCCCCAGGGAAAATGATACCATGCATCCCTGGGCGGAGGGGTTTAAGTGGGTGGATAAAGTTGCCTCAGCTGCCTGTCCAAGCTCCTGTGCCATGCTGAAGACATTGGCGGGGCTATGTTCTCAGACTCCTTGGAGTCTGATGTTAGCTTCGTTGGAAAAAGTAGCACTGCCAGTAACAAGAGACCCTTATCTGATGAATAGGGAAGGGACCTCTCTGGAACACCTGTTCATTCGTCAGAATAGGAATCTCCCTGAGAACCAGTGCTAGCCTGACAGAAGCAGAGACTGGGTAAAGATGGAAGACATCATCCGGTGTCAGGAAAGTATTCCTTATGGCGCAGAATCTATGGGGTTTCCATCAAGACTCTGGAGGGACCTGGTTTGACTGTTGGAGCTGGCCAATCCCCATATCGTTAAGGCAGTACAGGTGGTATATGTGGGCCCATACTCATAGATGGAATTGGCCACTGTGTGTGTCCTGGTTCCGTGAGCACTATTGGTACTGATGGATCCCACTTCTTCACCTTACCCTCTCCTCCAGCCAAGGGCCTCTGGCACCAGTTCCATGGGATCCACATGCAACGTCTTAATTGACTTGGCATGGCTTGGGGACGGAATGAGTCTTTTATGAGCAGTTCACTGCTGGGATCAGCTCTTATGCCCATAAGAGTGCCTCTTACTCTTGTGGGGAACCCTGTATCCAGGGTCTGTGGGTTTCAGCATCAATGGCTCTACTCCATGGCTTGTGTTTGGACAGACAGACAGACACTACTGGCTGGCGGAGTCTGCTGTTGAGACTAGTCTTCCTGGCCAGGATCAGAGTGACTCTGGGGCATCATCATCTCTTCCATCAAGAACTTGAGGAGCCTGAGCTCACAGGCCTCTCTGGTTCTGGGCAGGAAGAACTTACACATGCTGCATGTCACACAAATGTGCACTTCACGCAGACAATAGAGGCACTGTTGATGCTTGTCATTGATGGGAAAGGAGCAAGGGCAGGAGACACAGTTCATGAAGCCCAGGACTCTGGGCATAGGCCTTAGGTTACCAAGGGTATTTCCCCACCCCAACTGGGGTGGGGAGGGAAGGGTTCTCTGTTAACTATAATCCACTATATTATACTATACTCTACAAGCTACGAATAACTATTTACACGAGTATTTACAACTATTCTCATAGGAAATAAGAGTGAAGAAGAAATGGGGTTTCTGACTCAGGCCATGCGGTGGTTAGAGGGAACTGGAGTGGCATCGACCCACACCACCCCTTATACTCCAGTTGGGAGTATAAGGGGAGACACTGCGCATGTGCGGGTCAACAGATACTGCTTAGAGAAAACTTCTGGAATACACAGAGGGACCATCACTTGAAAAACCACCTCTCTTTACCACAGTTACTCCGCCTGGGAAAATACCACCCTTTTCAGAGAGGTGTTATGAGGCCTAATGAGTTAATATTTGTGAAACATTTAGAGGTCCTTGGATAGAAGATGCTATACATGTAACTATTAATCACTGGTTTTATTATTATAAATTGATATATCCAATTACACTGTGATGGGAAGAGCAATTTCTAAGATGTATGTGTGCACAGCTTGTTTTTACTTAGTAGGCAGTGTAACATATGCCAGGTAGAATTCTACCTTCCATTTTGGTTTGTTTATTTATTTATTTATTTTGCCTTTAAGCTAAATAGTGTATTCAAAGCCAAGGGAGAATGACAATTTTTCTGGCAGCTGAAACAACATTTTATACATGCTGCTCATTCTTCAGAAACTCACAAACTACATGATTCAGGCAATGTGTGAAATAGGCCACATATGTAAAAACTGCAGCGTTAGAGCGCTTCAATGAAGTTTGCATCATTGGCATTTACAATGTACAGTTTCCCAGTTCTTGTGAAGAAGTCATCTGCTGTTAGTTTTGTTACAGAATTCTTACAGACAAAGGTAAAATAGCCTTATGAAGGATTTTAGACACATCTGAACTATTCCCAGTGGACTCTTTCAAGTATCTACATTGGTACTAGACAAAGAAAGTCAGTGAACAGCAAGAGTCTCTTCTCAGAGAGTGACTGTTGCTTGCTTGCTTGCTTGCTTGCTTGCTTGCCTGCCTCCTGCAGCCTTTTCCACCTGGAATCCAATAGGGTGCAGCCTTTCCCAGCTACCTGGTTTTATACAGGCCCCACCTGTTATGGTGCAGCTGAACCTGCTTCTCATTAGTTCCCTGCTCCCTGGCTCTTCCTCCAGGTGCAGCCTGTGCAATTAATTGACCTGCCTGGCCATCTTAACCTTTTCCAGCCCTGTATGGGGTAGATGCCCCATCATAGTGCCTCAATATTATTGCATTTTTTAAAAGCTTTTTAAATTCTTTGGCCCTGCATCTCTATGCTCTTTTTCACATTCACTCTATGTGTGTGTGTGTTGGGGGAGGAGGGTGTTGGGGGTGTATTGTATATAGGTAATGAGTTTTTGTAACAACCATGTTTTTTATCTTAAATTGCAAAAAGATTTTTTGCAGTGTTTGTGATTTAGTTTATCATGTGTTTGGTCTGACATGAGATTTTTCTTGGGTTTTCCTCCCCTCTTTGAAAATATACATAGAGACATTACAAAATAAAACATAGGTGTACTGCCCTCTCTCTCCTCAGTTTTAATTCCACTCCAGATTGCTTCAAAACAATTGCTCCCACCCAGGAAACAGATTATAAAGGCTAAAAATCATGTGTTATTTTCAACTTAAAAGTGGGGAATGGGCTTTGACTTCAAAAGCTAATTCTTGTTTTGAACAAGGAAGTAAACACATTTTCAATGAAACATTTGTGTCAAATCTATGTGGAATATAAACTCAGAAAAGTGAGAGACTGCAGGTCATAGTCTTTAACAAAAAATATCTAACTCAATTGACCCCGAGACTGGCAAGCAACCGAGGTCTGTCTGGCAAACCTTACGCTAGAAAACAGATTTCAAATATGACACAAGGGAATCTACTTTTATGACTATGAAGAGAGAACCACAGAACTCCCAGTGCTGGGTGAACATTCCAGTTTCTGTCTGCACAAAATACAGCATCTAGTTATTTCCTAGGATAAATACATGAAACTGCTTCCACCAATTCTGTTCTTTCAAATTTCCCAGAAATTATTATTTGGGGTTCCTGGAGGCTGTCTCTCTTCACATCATCTTTTACTGATATTGCAGACTCCTCAGCAACTGAAAAAAGATTCATGCCTATTACCTTCACCTTCCTTTAGAACAATCACAGAAGAGGTGGAAAAGACCCATTAGTTCAAATCCATCACCTAATGACGAACATACTAGAAATTAAAGCAATACCACATTTGATCTTAGGAAAGGGGCTATGAAAGATTAAATTATAATCAGTCCCTAGGTGAAAGAACCACTAATATAGAAGGTCATTAAAAATTAGCAGATATTCTGTTAGTACTGAATTTCTACAAAACACAAGAATGGTTGTAGAAACAAACATGATCCTCCTCAAAACCTTGCTTGTGGCACTGTCAGAGCAATTCAAACATAACTGGAGACTATTTCATTACAATAACCGCCACAAACATATGTATGCAGTACAGAGAAAAAGACAACATGTATATCTGTTGTTGAAAGAAAGCTCGTTTTTTATTCAATACATTAGTGACGCAATTCAAAAACAGTTTGTCCTTATGTAAAGATGACTCCCAGAATGCTGCCAAGGTCAGTGATTCCTTGGGTAAAGTACCAAGTGTATTAGGCTTTAAATTCTGAAGCCAATTTTCTTCTTTAAATTCAAGAATCATTACTCACTGCTGAAGATTATTTCCTTTTTGGCTTTTCCTCATAGTGTTACAGAAGAGAAGTAAAAAACCCAGCTATTTAGAATACCAGTGCTAGGTTCTGACTCTCCTCTATCTTTCTTGCATTAAGGTAGACTTAGTTCAAATGCAATCTGGCTCTGAATGGAAGCTTTGAATTGTCATTTTAGTGTTCTGCATATTAATAGTACCTCTAAATTAAATAATTGTTTCCAGTTAATCTCTCCTCCACCTCCCGCAAAAAACACACAACAGTGTAATACCTGGGTAATGCAGGCATTTAAAACAAACACATTTAAATGAAAACCTAATAATGAAAGTATGCAATGGCACTCCCTTTTCAACACAGTACTGTTGCTATGGCAATTTTCAAACTGGGTATTTTTGTCAGAAAGCTCCCTTTATTGAAAGAGCCTGACTTTTTATCCACCTTAATATTTATATGCTCAATTACCCTTTAGACACAGTATATGAAGAGTTTAGTTCTGCTTCTATGACTCCTGGTCACTTCTCTGGCTAGATATTTCTTAACATCTCGTTCAGTATTCTCAGCAGATCAATTTCAAATCAGATTCAGTTTTTTCCCCGCAGAAATCAGTCAATATTGTCTTGATAAGTTTCAAAAGGTTATCAAAGGCTATCAAATCTTCCACAAGGAACACAGCACAAACGATGAAAATAAAAATAGAATTTTTAAAAAGAAAATAGAAACTACAGCACAAATATATTGTAATACTGTTGGCAGTTGGTAAGACTGTACTACCACATATACTTGTTTTAGGACAGCAGACAATATACATTTTAAATTCGCCCTGTGCTGATGACATTACAATTAATCAAAAAACGTATTTCACTTTAAAGTTTTTTTAAGATGGCTAATTATTATTAATTCTTTGAATATACACTTCAGCAGAATTAATCTCAATGGTCTCATTTCATTTAAATGGCTATGCAATAAGTAATTCAATGGTAAATTTATGTCCACTCACTGTAGTGTTATTGGGTTTTTGATGGTATGGTTGTAACAGTTCCACTTTATGAGTGCCAAATTTTTACTAATTCCTTCTTATTCATTGTAATCACATTTCAGGAAGAACTCATTTGCCATTAATGTGGATGTAACATGTAATTCCATTGTAATTTTGTACTGATTAATATCCACCTAGTAAGCAATCACCCCATCATAGTGCAAAAGTGCTCGTACTGGAGTGTGAAGAGACAGTATGGCCTTGGTGGATGAAACACTAATACCCTGCATCATTCTGCAAAGTGCTGTAAATATGCATGGTTCCCTAGAGAGGAAAAAGACCATATGATCAGAGGAGTTAGCTGTCTTTCCTATTAAAAAAACCCTGAGATCCAATTAAAGGAAAGTTGACCAAACATATGAAACAAGTATAAATTTAGGTACCACTTCTGCATTGGGATCTGCTAGCATGGACTCTTGCACCGAGGAGAAGTCCCACTGCAGTCAAGCAATCTGTCAGTCAGTGAAAATCCACCCACGTAGGTCCATGGAAGCACAACCTGATGCAAGATCAGAGCCTTAGGCAATACTGTATGTCAATTTCCAGGAAGGGGGGAAAAATAGTTCTCACAGTTAAATTGCATGGCTTATTTTCTGTTAGAGAAAAAACTAAAATCTTAAGGTCTGTAAGAATTAAAAGCAATATTTTTTCAGTGTTCAAAGAACAGTTGTTTTGTATTGCAATGTGTTTAAGCATTACATGCAGGTGGTCAGTGTATAAGCAAATGATTGCTAAAATGTATTGATTTAGAGCAATGCCTTTCATGTCTTAAGATTTTAAATTTAGAGAGTAGCTCAGCAGCTCTATGCATTCCTAGGGGATTTCTTTTTTCACAGCTATAAACATCAACCAACTTACTGGTAACTAAGAAATAAAATGGAACAAAAATAGGATAATCACTTTTCATATTTTGAGAAAAAAACTATTTTTAATTATCTGGGTCTTTACAGTACATTTGAAAACAAGTATTTACGTTCCAGACTGTGGAGAAGTTGAGTGGTATTTTTACTATGCAAAATCCTATTAATGTTGTTTCCATTAATTATCAATGACAACTCACACAGTGACAGTTCCAGTGACAATGGTTACTGATACAATTTCACATTGATATTCATGCTAATTCTTCTTATGCATAGTATTGTGATATGCAAAATGCAATTTATTTTAACTGAAATATGTTCAGAATGGTAACAGGTGCATTAATATTGTAGTAAGAAAGAATCAATAATAAGTTTGGATAAACTCCCTCCCATGTTTAAGTTCTGAAAAATGTAGATAAGTGATTTTCACTTCCACTTCCAGGTAGCAGGGCATTGGAGGTGGAATAATTTGCATAGAAGATGTTCCCTTTCTGCTCACCTTCACACAGATCTACCTACTAGAGGTAGATGGAGGGAATTCTAACTATTCAGTTGTGTCCTGAACCAAGCCCCAAATACTGTCTCCTATCTTACCTGAGCTCCCCTTTACCTGGCCAAAAAGAGTTAATGCAATCCTGGGATGCATAAACAGGGGAATCTCAAGGAGGAGAAGAGAGGTTATTTTATCTCTGTATTTGGCACACTGTGACCATTTCTAGGACACTGAGTACAGTTCTGGTGCTCACAATTCAAGAAGGATGCCTATAAATTGGAGAGGGTTCAGAGAAGAGCCATGAAAATGATTAAAGTATTAGAAAATAAGTGTTATGGTGATAAGATAAATAGATTCAGCTCTTTGAGTCTAGCAAACAGAAGGTTAAAAGGTGACTAGATTACAGTCTATAAATATATATATGGGAAACAAATATTTAACAATAGGCTCTTCAATCTAGTAGAGCAAGGTTTAACACAATCAAATTGCTGGAAGTTGAAGCTAGACAAATTCAGACTGGAAATAAGGTATAAATTTTTGACAGTCAGGGTAATTAACTATTGGAACAATTTCCCATTAGTCATGGTGGATTCTAAATCACTGACAATTTTAAAATCACAATTGGATGTTTTCCTATAAAGATATGCTCTGGAAATTATTTTAGGGAATTTCTATTGCCTGTGTTAGACAGGAGGTCCATCTACATCTAAGATAGTAATGGTCCCTTCTGGCCTTGGAATCTATGAATTGCTCCCTCATCTAGGGGGAGACTTGATAGTCTTTAATGCAACTCTGTCAGAGAGCGATGCTTTGTTGACCTTCCTTGCCTCCCCTACTCCTTAGCTTGTTGGTTAGAAGTCTCACACTCCTAAGAATCTTTGGGGAAAAGGTTACCTACTGTAATGTGATCCTAGACCTTTTTAAAACAGCAGGGCCAGATAACTTGCATTAGAGAATTTTAAAAAAGTTGGCTGAGGAGCTCACTGGACCATTAAAGCTGATTTTCAATAAGAGTTGGAGAACTAGAGAAGTTCCAGAAGACTGATAGAAAGCTAATGTTGTGCCAATTTTTAAAAAGGACAAAGAGGATACTGGCGTAATTATAGGCCTGTCAGCCTGACATTAATTTTGGACAATGTAATGGAGTGGCTGATTCGGGAGTTGGTTAATAAAGCATTAAAGAAGGGTAATATAATTAATGCAAATCAACATGGGTTTCTGGAAAACAGATTTAGTCAAGCTAACTTGATATCTGTTTTTGATGAGGTTACAAGTTTGGTTGATAAAGGTAGCAGTGCTGGCGAAATGTATTTATATATGTTTGACTTGATACCACATGACACACATCAAATGGATTGAAAACTGTCTAACTGATAGGTCTGAAAATGTAATTGTCAGTGGGGAATTTTCATTGAGTGGGTATGTTTCCCCTAGGGTGGTGCAGAGATAGGTTCTTGGCCCTATGGTATTTAACAGTTTTATTAATGATCTGGAAGGAAACAAAATCATAATTGATGGAGTTTGCCGATGACACACAAATTGGAACACTGGTAAATAATGAAGAGGACAGGTCATGATTCTAAGTAATCTGGATCGCTTGGTAAATTGGGTGCAAGCGAACAATGTATGTTTTAATATTGCTAAATGTAAAGGTATACATCTAGGACCAAAGAAGGTAGGCCATACTTACAGGAAGGGGGATTCTATCCTGGGAATCAATGACTCTGAAAAAATTTGAGGGTCATGATGAATAATTAGCTGAACATGAAATCTCAATGTGATGATTAGAATATTGGGCCAAAAGAAATCTGATGAGGTTCAACAAGGACAAGTGCAGAGTCCTGCATTTAGGATGGAAGAATCCCATGCACTGCTACAGACTAGGAACCGAGTGGCCAGGCAGCAGTTCTGCAGAAAAGGACCTAGGGGTTACGGTGAATGAGAAGCTGGATATGAGTCAACAGCGTGCTTTTGTTGCCAAGAAGGCCAATGGCATTTTGGGCTGTATAAGTAGGAGCAGTGCCAGCAGATTGAGGGACGTGATCATACTCCTCTATTCGGCATTGGTGAGGGCTCATCTGGAGTACTGTGTCCAGTTTTGGGCCCCACACTACAAGAAGGATGTGGAAAAATTGGAAATGTCCAGCGGATTAGGGGGCTAGAGCACATAAATTATGATTAGGGGGCTAGAGCACATAAAATGATTAGGGGGCTAGAGCACATAAATTATGAGGAGAGGCTGAGGGAACTGGGATTATTTAGTCTGCAGAAGAGATGAATGAGGGGGAATTTGTTAGCTGCTTTCAACTACCTGAAAGGGGGTTTCAAAGAGGATGGATCTAGACCAGGGTTCTCAAACTCAAATGACCATGAGGGCCACATGAGGACTAGTGCATTGGCTCGTGGGCCGCATCACTGACACCCCCCTCGCTGCTCCTGGCCCCGTCCCCACTCCACTCCTTCCCTGAGGCACCGCCTCTTCCCATCCCTTCCCTGCCCCCATTCCAACCCCTTCCCCAAAGTCCCCACCCCAACTCCGCCCCCTCCCTGCCCCCAGGGGGCGCAGGAGCGGTGTGGGGTGTGGCAGGGGCTCAGGGCAGGGAGTTGGGGTGTAGGGTGCAGGAGGGGTGAGGGGTGCAGCAGCAGGTCGGGGTGGAGGGTGCAGCAGGGGGCTCAGGGCAGGGAGTTGGGGTGCAGGGTGCAGAAAGGGTTTGGGGTGCGGGATCCAACCTGGTGCCGCTTACCTACAGCAGCTCTCGGGTGGCAGCAGCGCGCACCGGGGCCAGGGCAGGCTCCCTGCCTGCCTGCCCTGGCCCCATTCTGCTCTGCTCCGCTCCAGGAAGAAACCGGAACCACGTCCCTGCGGGGGGAGAGGGGCACAGGGCTCCGTGTGCTGTTCTTGCCGCTCCTCCAGGTACTTCCCGCAAAGCTCCCATTGGCCACGGTTCCCCGTTCCCGGCCAATGGGAGCTGCGGGGGGAACGGTGCCTGGAAGCAAGAGCAACACACAGAGACCTCTGCCCCCTTTCCCCCCTCAGGGGCCGCAGGGACATGCTTCCGGTCGCTTCAGGGAGCGGTGCAGGTTCGCGGGCTGTAGTTTGCCCACCCTGGCCTGGAGGTAGGCGGGGGAGGGGCACGGGGAGCTTGGTGGGCCCCACGGAAGAACCCCGCGGGCTGCATGTTTGAGACCCCTTATCTAGACTGTTCTCAGTAGTACCAAATGATAGAATAAGGAGTAATGGTCTCAAGTTGCAGTGGGGGAGCTTTAGGTTGGATATTAGGAAAAACTTTTTCACTAGGAGAGTGATGAAGCACAGGAATGAGTTACCTAGGGAGGTGGTGGAATCTCCTTCTTTAGAGGTTTTTGAGGTCAGGCTTGACAAAGCCCTGGCTGGGATGATTTAGTTGGGGATTAGGTCCAGCTTTGAGCAGGGGGTTGGACAAGATGACCTTCTGAGGTCCCTTCCAACCCTGATATTCTATGATTCTATGATGTGGTCAAAAGAGCTAACACTATCTGGAATGCATAAACAGGGAAATCGTGAGTAGGAATACAGAAGTTATTTTATCTCTGTATTTGGACTTTGTGTTGGAATACTGCATCCAGTTCCAGGGCTCACATAAAAAAAGACAAAGATAAATTGGAGTGGGTTCAGAGAAGAGCTATAAGAATGACTAAATTATTAGAAAACATGCTTTATACTGATAGGCTCAAAGAGCTCAATTTATTTAGCCTAATGAAGAGAAGGTTGAATGGTGATTTGATTACAGTCTGGAAGTATTTAAACAGGGAACAAATATTTAATAATGGTCTGTTCAATCAAGCAGAGAAAGGTATAATACAATACACTAGCTAGAAGTTGAAGCTAGACAAATTCAGACTGGAAATATGGTATACGTTATGAACAGTAACAGTAATTAACCACGGAACAATTTACCACAGGCTGCAGTGGATCACTGACAATTTTAAAATCAAGATTAGATTTTTTATCTAAAAGATACAATCTAGGAATAATTTTGGGGAAGATCTATGTTATGCAGGAGTCAGACTAGATGATCAAAATTGTGCCTTCTGACCTGGATTACATGAATCTATAGACATCATTATTGCTTTGAGTTCTATAATATAGTAAACATTATATTTAATATAAAGTCAAAATGAAATGAATCAAAACAATGAAGTTGAAATGAAAGATTCTGACATAGAAACAAAGCTTTTCAATGTTATCAAAACAAAATGAAGACAAAATTATTCATTTAGACATTTTCCCATCAAATATTTCATCAGAATCAACATGTTCCTGCCAGAATGCATTTTCTTACCACAAACTGCTATGCTGGATTTTTTCTGGTAGGCTCTAGTTCCAGTACAGTTGAGGTGAAAGTACCATAGTTTAGGACAGGGTGAAGCCCAGCAAAGCCAAAATTCAGAACTTTTTAAGATTAATCCTTGGTACTGAAGCCAAAGTGCCTCAGACCCAATTTGAAGTGAACATTAATTTATTTTCCATGTATTTTATGTTAACTATTTTGATATTGGATCTCAATTTTCTACTTTCTACAATAAAACACTAAGGTTTTCATCACACTCTCCACAGAAACAGTGGTAACTTGGCTTATGAGATTTCATCAGGTCACATTTCAAATTCCACAGGAATTATGCCATTTCATGGGGTTAGGCTATGCTAACATAGCTCTCCACTCCAGGGACTTTTGAATATGAAGTATTAATGTGGATATCAAGAATAACTCCCACAAGGAATAGTAGTCCCTTGGTTATGCCCTTCCTCAATCTGTTGAGCCCCAAGTATGTGTTACTCAACTGAAAGAGGTTCCATGGGATTGGAAGACAGATTTTTGATGATACCAGTATAGAAATACCACTCTCTCTGCAGTTTTTTGTGCCATATTAATGGGGTTTTCATAATAATAATCTCTTTACCTGAAGTTGAACTGCATGGCATGACTTTAAGTCTAATTCCATCCCTGGCTTCTATGAACACAGATGGAAATGGAAGAGGCTTGCCTTACAGCAAAAACATCAAGGATGTTAACAACTTAAGGCTATCACTCCATCCACAGTTCACAACTTTGTACCTCTAACATAATATGTAATTTCACATGCTGCAAAAAGACGACTGAAAAATCTGAGAACTCAAGATGGTATGTTAGAATGGCAGCTTTAACTTTACATTTCCTTGGTTTTGTCAATTTATGTCAGTCCTTAAAATTATTAAAGTAATTGTTGGCATTTGATATGAACATAGGAATCAACTTTCTAGAATGCTGTGTTTGACTCACTGTGGTTTTTGCCAATTTAAATGCCTCATGTAGATTGGCTTTGGGCTTTTAAAACATTAATTTGTTTTGTTTCACTTCTCATCTGCCAGGTTAAATATTTTCTTTAAAATCGTAATACAATTAATCAGTACGGTGATCTGTGGTTTTAATGTAAAATGAAAAAAAAATCCAATTTCAAAACTGCCAAATCCATTTAGCACCGGTTACAGTATACGTTAAACCCACAGAGCAGTGGTGCAGAAAAGGTCAATAGCAAACCCTCTCCAAAAGAAGCCAAATAAATATAAAACAAAAACAATATATGGTTCCAGTATAGAACATTAAATGTTATATTTTTTCATACCAGCACAATATAAGATAGTTTAGGGTAAAACTGTCAGAACACTATGTAGGAAGTCTGAATACCAATCTCATTAAAAAATAATCCCATTTGTGATTATACCTACCATGGCTATAGAGAGCTATTACCACTGAGAAATCTGATCTGGAATGGATTTGAACCTTAGATGAGAAAACTCGGTATCAGCTTTTTTAAATGAAGACACAAAATTCAAAGGCCATTGTTCTTCACAACCTCATATCCTCATTCATGCAATGACTTTTAATTTTTTTAAGTTTATTATATATTATCTATACCAACATATACAAAGGGGTGTGTGTGTGTCTGTGTGTGTGTGTGTGAGAGACAGAAAATTCTAAATGACATACCAGAGGGTTTTTGTTGATATATCGGATATGTTCTTCTGTTACTTATTATTATCTCTATAAATCCAATGGAAATATTTCTTCCTTAATCTTATTATAAAAATAAAAATCACAGCAAAATGAAGATCTCAGAATGAAAAGGTGACATAATGTGTGTGTTATATGTGAATGTTATAGACATACCCATATTCCCAGATATGTAATTATCTGTGCATACAAAAGTATGAAGCTTTGTTACCACACCACCACCAACGCATACTGTATAAAATTCTGACCTCATCAAAATTAACAAGAGTTTTGCCATTGACTTCAATGAGCCACAATTTCAGCCACTCTATATAAGGATATATTTTTAATTGAGGTATAGAAGGTAAGGAATTTACACAAACAGCAATATTTATGGGATTTATGGATGTACTTTCTATGGGATGCTTTGAAAATGCACCAAAATAATCTTGTTCTCCAGATCAGATCTTTGGGTAGTGTAACTAATGATAAAAACTCTAATGAGCAAGGCAGAAGTCCATGGAAAAATGTATATATTTTTAAAAAAGTTTATTTTAATTCAAAATTAATAATCATAAGCTGTGATGGGACAGAGTGGACCTTCACTGATACCACAGGGGTTAACCCTTCCTTCCTAGCAGAGAAAGCCATGCCCCTAGAGCTCTGCTGGGCATGCTCCAACTGGAGAACAGGTATAAAAGCCTGCAGAGCTGCTCAGTCTGGGCTGAGAGCCAGAGGGGAAGGAGGCATGCCGCCAGCTCCTGAGGAGAGACAGCCTCCAGGATCTGGAGGCCAGCCAAGCTGGGACACGCTCTGATGCCCAGACGGAGTACATCAGAGAAGGGGAACAGACCAGAGGAGCCCCCGAAATGGAGGACCTGGAGGTTATGGTAGAAAGTGACCCAGGGGAACTTTAGAGGAAAATGGCATTAACGCTGCACAGAGACTCGGCGTGTTTCGGGCAGATCCCCGCCGAGCCGGTGGCAAGGGGAACTTGCCACGACCAGGGCCATGGGTCGGGACCCGGTGGAGAGGGCGGGCCCGGATCTCCCTACCCCTGGCCCAGGAATCATATGGACCCTGGCCACTGGGCCACATTGCCTGGACATGTGGGATGAGTTACCCGGACTCTGGCCACTAGGCCACACTACCCCACTTGCAAGGGGGATTGTATGGACTCTGGCCATTGGGCCACACTGCTCTGATGCTGGGAGTGATTTATATGAACTCTGGCCGTTAGGGCACATTACCCCGACCAAGGGGTGATTGTGTGGAGGGAGGCTATTAGGCCGCATCGTGCCGCCCACAGAGAGGGAGCATGTGAACTTGGGAGTGGCGAGATTCTGACACCCCGTCCAAAGGGGCGATGCAGTGCCAGGCCCGCCACAACTGTTGGAGAATGTGGGCAACGATCAGGGTCTGACCTAAGGACCCAGACCCCCAAGATAGAGCCAAAGAAGCTTCTGAAACCAACAGCAGCAGGCAGCACAACAGCAGCAGCAGAAAGCACAGTTGCTCCACCAGAGAGCAGTGCAACAGCAACTGCAGGTGGCGCAGCAGCAAGCGTGGCAGCAGCAGCTGATTTGGGAGCTGACTGCCCAAGAACAAGCCAGTCAAGAGTGACTATTTCAGTGGATGGCAACCTTGCTAAGACATGCACCAAGTCCTCCCACCCTGGAGCAGCTGGGGGCGGGGCTGGGAAGGCCTCGGAGGACTACCAGTGCACCTAACAAAGATAGGGCCCAGGGACGACCCTGAGGCCTTTCTCATGATTTTCGAGCAGGTTGCAACTGCCGTCCAATGGCCCACCGCACATTGGGCCACTATCGTAGCCCCGTACTTAACCAGCTCAAACTGCATATCGTAACCTCGATCTTCAGAAGGCGCTGGAGTACTCTAAGGTCAAGGCAGCCATCTTGGACCAAACGGGCATCAACCCCGAGACTTACGCCAACAACTCCGCCCAGAGCAGTATCCGCCGGGGCCAGACCACAAGCCATGGCGCAGTGAAGCCGCGACCTCTGTTGGAGATGGCTAGAACCAGAACACCAGACGAGTGTTCAAATAGCTGAGACCATGGCCCTAGAGCAGTTCCTCCAGACCCTTCTTGCCAGGGGAAAGAGTGGGTTCAGCAGCACCACCCGAAGACCCTCGCTGAAGTGACCTCCATAATGGAGGATTACATGGTAGCAGAGGGAGAAGAGAAGGCTGGCTCCAAATTGGGGAACTTGGGTGAATGGAACCCAACCCCAGCATGGGGGGCGTGCAAGGTGGAGGGGGGGAGCCCCCATTTGTATGCCCAGCCATCGGGGACCTCACCAACCCCCAGTGAAAGGGACCCAACAGGTATGAACCTCATACGGAGCCAAGATAACCCATCGGGAAGGCAGAACACCCCCCAAAACACCCCACCCGGAGAAGGAAAGCGAGACCGGTGTTATGAGTGCGGACAGATAAGGCATTTCTGGAGGTGGAGCTGCCACAGGCTTCCACAGGGTTCTCCCCTTTCGAACTCCTCTATGGGAGGAAACCCTGGGAATCCTGTATCTCCTGAAAGAAACATGGGAAGAACAGGAGACCCGGGCCAGAGGATCTGTTCAATATATCCTCCACCTACGGGAGCAGCTCTGAGAGTTGGGAGCCTTGGCATGAGAGAACCTGGTGAAGGCCCAACGTAGTCAAGAGGCTCAGTATAATAAAGGGGCAAAGATGAGAAGTTTTGAGCCTAGGGACCGTGTCCTTTTGTTGCTAGCTTCCTCCGACTCTAAGCTGTTAGCAAAAGTGGCAAGGCCCCTTCGAAGTGACCAGACAAATAGGGCTTGTTGACTATGAAGTTCGGCTGTCAGGGCGAAGGAAAGACACTCAGGTCTACCAGGTGAATCTCTTCAAGGCCTGGAGAGACCAGGAAGGCCTGATGATCACCCTGTACCCTCCAAAACCCGAGTTGGGGCCATTGGCTGGTGAACTGGTGGAACCAGGGGCGGCAGCCATAGGCCAAGAGCTCAAGCCAGTACAGCAGGAACAGGTACGACAGTTGATATCTCAAGCCCCTTCTCTACCTACATTACATTGATGACATCTTCATCATCTGGACCCATGGGAAGGAAACCCTGGAAGAATTACACCACGATTTCAACAGCTTCCACCCCACCATCAACCTCAGCCTGGACCACTACACAGGAGATCCACTTCCTAGACACCACGGTGCAAATAAGTGATGGTCACATTAACACCACCCTATACCAAAAACCTACTGTCATAAATATAAAGGGAAGGCTAACCACCTTTAAATCCCTCCTGACCAGAGGAAAAAACCCTTTCACCTGTAAAGGGTTAAGAAGCTAGGATAACTTCACTGGCACCTGACCAAAATGACCAATGAAGAGACAAGATACTTTCAAAAGCTGGCAAGAGGGAGAACATCAAAGGGTCTGTGTCTGTCTGGGTGAGGCTTTTGCCGGGGACAGAACAGGAATGGAGTCTTAGAACTTAGTAAGTAATCTAGCTAGATATGCGTTAGATTATGATTTCTTTAAATGGCTGAGAAAATAAGTTGTGCTGAATAGAATGAATATTCCTGTCTGTGTGTCTTTTTGTAACCTAAGGTTTTGCCTAGAGGGATTCTCTATGTTTTGAATCTAATTACCCTATAAGGTATTTACCATCCTGATCTTACAGAGGTGATCCTTTTCTTTTTACTGTTTCTTCTATTAAAATGTTTCTTTTCAAGAACTGAGTGTCTTTTTTCATTGTTCTAAGATCCAAGGGCTTGGGTTTGTGGTCACCTATGCAAATTGGTGAGGATTTTTACCTTCCCCAAGAAGTAGGGTGCAAGGGTTGGGAGGATTTTTTGGGGGAAAGACGTTTCCAAACAACGCTTTCTCAGGAACCCAGAGAAATGTTTGGTGGTGGCAGTGGAAAACCAAGGGCAAAGGGTAAAATAGTTTGTACCTTGGGGAAGTTTTAACCTAAGCTGGTAAAAGTAAGCTTACGAAGTTTTCATGCAGGTCCCCACATTTGTACCCTAGAGTTCAAAGTGGGGAAGGAACCTTGACACCCACCAACCGCTATGTCTACCTTCATGCCTCCAGCTTCCACCCTGGACACACCACATGATCCATTGTCTACAGCCAAGTGCTGAGGTACAACCGCATTTGCTCCAACCCCTCAGACAGAGACCAACACCTACAAGATCTTCATCAAGCATTCGCAAAACTACAATATCCACATGAAGAAATAAGGAAACAGATCAACAGAGCCAGATGTGTACTCAGAAGCCTCCTGCTGCAAGACAAGCCCAAGAAAGAAACCAACAGAACTCCACTGGCCATCACATACAGTCCTCAGCTAAAACCTCTCCAACGCATCATCAGTGATCTACAACCCATCCTGGACAACAATCCCTCACTTTCACAGGCCTTGGGAGGCAGGCCAGTCCTCACCCACAGACAACCTGCCAACCTGAAGCATATTCTCACCAGCAACTACACATCGCACCATAGTAACTCTAACTCAGGAACCAATCCATGCAACAAACCTCGATGCCAACTCTGCCCACATATCTACACCAGCAACACCATCACAGCACCTAACCAGATCAGCCACACCATCACCGGTTCATTCACCTGCATGTCCACCAATGTAATATATGCCATCGTGTGCCAGCAATGCCCCTCTGCTATGTATATCGACCAAACTGGACAGTCCCTACGTAAAAGAATAAATGGACACAAATCAGATATTAGGAATGGCAATATACAAAAACCTGTAGGAGAACAGTTCAATCTCGCTGGACACACAATAGCAGATTTAAAGGTAGCCATCCTGCAGCAAAAAAACTTCAGGAGCAGACTTCAAAGAGAAACTGCTGAGCTTCAGTTCATTTGCAAATTTGAAACTATCAGCTCAGGATTAAACAAAGACTGTGAATGGCTAGCCAGCTAGAAAAGCAGTTTCTCCTCCCTTGGTGTTCACACCTCAACTGCTAGAAGAGGGCCTCATCCTCCCTGATTGAACTAACATCGTTATCCCTAGCCTGTTTCTTGCTTGCATATTTATATCTGCCTCTGGAAATTTCCACTACATGCATCCGACAAAGTGGGTATTCACCCATGAAAGCTCATGCTCCAATACATCTGTTAGTCTATAAGGTGCCACAGGACTCTTTGCCACTTTTACAGATCCAGACTAACACAGCTACCCCTCTGAAAGTTGATATCAGCCTTCCCCACTCTCTTGTCAGCCCAGACAGGGAAGACCACATTGACCAGCCATCATATCGCCACCATCCCTGGCCACAAAGTGAGCGAGAACCAAGAAGATGTGGGAGACCGTGCGGAAAGAGCTTGAGGTGATTGTTGGCTCTGGGAGTGATCGAAGAGTCAAGGAGTGAATGGTGGAATCCAATAGTGATAGTTCCCAAGCCGGATGGAACAGTCAGGTTCTGCATCGATTTCTGTAAGATGAATGCGGTCTTTTGCTTTGATGCCTATCCCAGGCCCCAAGTGGATGAGCTGCTGAAGCGACTAGGCAAGGCAGAATTCATCTCCACCCTAGATCTGACCAAGGGACATTGGCAGATCCCTTTGTCACCCACCTCCAGAGAAAAGACAGCTTTTCCAACACCATTCGGCCTCTACCAATTCACTATGATGCCTTTTGGGTTTCATGGGCCACAGTTGCCTTTCAGCGGCTCATGAATCAAGTGCTGAGCCCCTACAATTTGTACATCATGGCGTATATCGATGACGTTTACAATGCCAACTGGGAGGAACATTCCCAGCACCTCGCCAATGTGCTACAAGCTGTGGGCAAGGCAGGCCTCACTGCAAACCCAGCCAAATGTCACTTGGGCCAATGAGAAGTGACTTACCTGGGCTACACAGTGGGCTGGGGGAAATTCTGCCCTTTGGTAGATAAGGTGGAAGCCTTGAAGAACTACCCTACACCCATGAAAAAAATGGCAAGTATGGCAGTTCTTAGGGCTGGCCAGATACTATCGACAATTTGTACCTAACTTTGCTACCCTTGCCGCCCCCTGACAGACCTAACGAGAAGCTCCCAGCCACAGAAGGTCCAGTGATCGGAAGACTGTGAGAAAGCCTTCTGCGCCCTGCGAGAACAGTTGACCCAGGAGCCAATACTGATAGAGCCCTACTTCACAAAGACCTTTATCCTCCAGACCGATGCCTCAGAAGTAGGGCTGGGAACCGTGCTGTTGCAAGAAGTGGGTGGAGAAAAGCACCCTATTTTGTACCTAAGCCACAAGCTGTTCCCCCGAGAAACCTGGTATTCCACCATAGAGCGGAGGCCCTGGTGGTTAAAGGGGTGGTCGATGCCCTGATGTACTACCTATTAGGGAACCCCTTCTCCTTGGTGACTGACCATGCACCCCTCAGACAGCTTAACAGCATGAACGAAACGAATACATGAATCATGTAGTGGTACCTGTCCCTTCTACCCTATTCCTTCCATGTGTTACACTGGCAGGGAAGACCCATGGGAATGAGGACTTCTTTTCCTGAGTAGGGGAAGAGGAAGGGGAGGGAATGGTCAATGGTCAGCCAGCCCCGGTGGTCTTTTTAACGGGGAGGGTGTGTGACGGGGCGGCCCAGCATTGGTACCACAGGGGTTAACGCTTCCTTCCTAGCAGAGGAAGCCACACCCCTGGGGCTCTTCTGGGCATGCTCCAAATTGAGAACAGGTATAAAAGCGTGCAGAGCTGCTCAGTCTGGGCTGACAGCCGGAGGGGAAGGAGGCATACCGCCAGCTCCCGAGGAAGGACAGCCTGCGCTCCAGGATCTGGAGGCCGGCCAAGCCAGGATGTACCCCGATGCCCAGATGGAGTATGTCACAGAAGGGGAACAGATCAGAGGACCCCCCAAAATGGAGGACCCGGAGGTTATGGTAGGAAGTGACCCAGGGGAATTTTAGAGGAAAACAGCGTTAAAGCTGCACAGAGGCTTGGGGTGTTATGGGCGGATCCCCTCTGAGCCGATGGCAAGGGGAACTCTGGCCATTAGGACACACTACCCTGACCAAGGGGATATTGCGTGGAGGGAGGCTAGCATGTGAACTTGAGAGTGGCAAGGTTCTGACACCCCATTTTCCCCCCCGCCCAGGCTTGCCACATAAGTGTAGCAAAAAACAAACAAAACCAAAATAAAAACCACTTAAGAACACTCCCATTATCTTTACTTATCTGAACACGGAAGTAGAATTGAGTAGGTAATTAGCATTTGAATATTTGATCATATTTAGTCTCTTTCTGTTCATTCATTTTCCAGGAGCTTCCTATTATATTCTCAAAATTATTTGTTATTTAAATTATTAAATATTTTAGCAAATAGTTTTTGGTCTGTATATTGTGAGAGAGCAATTTGTTCAGAGTATTCATTAACCAATGTTTGAGCAGGATTGCTTAGTTTTGATTGGACAGTTAGGTCTCATAGTATTTGCTCTATTCTCCAGATCGGTGAGGGCAACTCTTAGAATCAGATTTCCAGTGCTCATACATATATTTAAGAATTTAAACATTTGTTTTCAGTAAATATTCTCTCACAAAAGGCTCAAAAAGCTTGACTTCCTTTGCTTAGATAGTCCATGTCCAGCCTAGGCAGAACTGCATTCTCTTGAGAAAGCGTAACTCCCTCCTTTTTACTTTCCAGGTGGGGAAATGGGTAGGAAAATAATGGGGTCATGGCTCTGTGTGTGAAGTAATGTGCACTGCATAAGACAGTGTGGTAGAAGTGGTCAAGAAAGAAATCTCGGAGTCCGTGCAGATAGTTCTCGGAAAACATCTGCTCAATGTGGGGAGTGGCAGTCAAAAAAGCTAACAGAATGTTAGGAACCATTCAGAATAGGATAGATAAGAAGATAGAAAATAACATAATGCTACTGTATAAATCCATGGTACAACTACACTTTGAATACTGAATGCAATTCTGGTCACCCAATCTCAAAAATATATATATTTGAATTGGAAAAGGTACAAAAGAAGGGCAGCAAAAATTATTAAGGGTGTGGAACAGCTTTCATATGAGGAGAGATTAAAAAGACAGACTTTTCAGCTTGGAAAAGACATATGATAGAGGTTTATAAAATCATGAGATTGTGGAGAAATTGAATGAGGAAGCATTATTTACTCGGTCACATAACACAAGAGACAGGGATCACCCAATGAAATTAATATGAAGCAGGTTTAAAAACAAACAAAAGGAAGTGTTACTTCACACAACGCACAGTTAATTTGTGGAACTCATTGCCAGGGGATGTTGTGAAGGCCAAAACTAAAACAGTGTTCAAAAAACAATTAGATAAGTTCATGGAGCATAGGTCCATCAATGGCTAATAGCCAAGATGGTTAGGAATACAATCCCATGCTCTGGGTGTCCCTAGCCTCTGATTGCCAGAAGATGAGAGTGGACGACAGGGGATGCATCACCTGCTGATTGCCTGTTCTGGTCATTTGCTCTAAAGCACCTGGCATTGGCCACTGTCGGGGGAAGACAGGATACAGGGCTAGATCGCCATTGGTCTCACCTAGTATGGCTGTTCTCATGTTTTTAAGTTGCACAGATGCTACATGCCTAAGAACTCCAAAAGGCATTGCAGAAGATCTTCTCATGTTCCTTGTAGGACAGTATGACTTCACACTACCCTCTGCTATGGTCTGTGACTACAAGACACAATTGAACTAGATGTTTTTAAGTTTGCTAAACATTTTATCTTAAAAACATGATACACAACCTAATGCATTCTGATATGATCAAAGATTTCATCTTCATCATTCTCAAGGCCTAGGTATTTCAGTGCAATGAGCTCTATATTATGGATACTATCCTTAAACATACAGTCTCAAAATTGAATGCCAAATGCTAACATCACATTCCAAACACCATATTCATAACAAATAACCTATATACTGAGTATAGTGTACATTATAAACACATCTTTATTGCTGAATATATTTTAGTGCCAACTAAACATGTGATAGAGTTTCAAAGGCACCATTTCTATTTGGCTTGTTGGAGTCCTTTAGAAAATTAAGAAGTCTGAGGACCACAAAAACCCCAAAGAAAGGGCATGGGTACCCTGATATGAAATAAGAGCAATTTCTTGGACATAAATATTTACTGACTATAGGTTAACTTCACCAAAATCCAATGTCACATCAATGGTTAAGATGTTCTGATGCCAACTCTGCAATGATTTGTGTATAGAAGTATCACTGAAGCTACTGTATATCTATTACTACTTCTTACTGTATCTGTGAATGTTCATAGATTACCAATTAAGTACTCTTAGGTATTTCATCAGTAATCTGAAAGGATTTGTAAGTATGAGAGTAGTTGAGAGACTTCAGTAAGATATTCGTTAATTTCCAAAAGACCAGATGGGCTAATACCCATATTACTACCTTTTTAATAATAATGTATAAAAGACAAAAACATATGTAAACTGAGGGTCAGAATCTGCCAGCATTATTCAAGCTGCTTAGTACAGTAGTCCTTCAGTAGTTCTACTAATGTTAATCAATTTAAGGTACTATTCAAAAGTAATGAAGGCTGGCAGAATCTGGTGCTGAATGTAAATAGTCAGACAATGGTTGGGACACTGAACCAAATGACTGCATCTGAGGCAAAAACATTGGTATCCATAGTAAGACACCCAAACCAATAGCATCTGTTGAGATAGTATCTCTCAGCTCCCATGTTAAGATACACTAACAAACAAAAATCATCATCATGCTATGCGGAATGGCCTGATATTTTAATGGACCCTAGAATAGTGATTTCCCCATGAAAACTTACAAAATGATTCCATCCCTCCATCACAGGTTACATATTTAATTAAAAATACATCATCAAGCATATACTCATCCAGTATAATATCTGTAGTAGACCGTGCCTTCAAATTAAACTGGCAATACATGTCTCTCAAAATTGTGTTTTATAGATATCACTCACTACTGGACGTCTCCACTGTATAAACTAATTAGCCAAACCCTGCTTTCCACTTAATTAACATAAAGCCTGATGTACGACTGGCTTTAATTCTAGTAAACTGTCATTCATATGCAACTCACAGTAGCACACATAGAGATTTCACTTTCAAAGGACCTAGCTTGTACTTTCATTTTTGGGCTGTTTTTTGATATTTGCAGCTCATCTGTTTTATGTAATGTAATTTCAATAATATTAGCTCCAAGTTAACTGTGCAATAATTCATTCTTGGTACAGCAATAACTGAGCAAACAGAAGCTGGTACCAAAGGCATTCTTTTCTGTTATTTATTGTAATATTTTTTCATAAATTTAATGAGAAACATTTCAAAAGCAACATTTTTATCCTTTCATGTTAAATTAATTTACAGTTCTGTAGCTATAATGAAAACACAGAAATCATCAGCAAAAAGCAAAAGTTAATAAAGACAGATTTCCTCAAAGTTACAAGGATTTACTACACTCAGCTACCACAAAATCCCTTCAATTTCTGCCAGGTTCAGTTTGTCTCTCTTTGTTTTTAATTATTTTACACTTACAGTGAAAGTGACATAACAATGAAAAAGTAGAAACAACATCAGGCTGAAAATAATAAAGAATGCAACTTATTTTTTAAACATAAGCAAATGTGATATTTATTTGTGTATTTCACTGAAATTTTCTGCATCTCTGGCATGAACAATGCCAAATTTCAACCAAGGTGTTACGCAGTCAATAGAAACATCTCAAAAATGTCAAAACAAAATTAACTGTACTTCTTTCAAAAAATCTGCTGCAGAGAGGCCATTTGGAACCAATACCAGAGGTGCTGAGCATCTGCAATTCCATCTCAAATCAATGAGATTTGCTTCTGTTCAAAACCTCTCAGGATTAAGCCTACTGTAAGGAACTCACATCCTTAGAAAGGAAACATCAGATCCACCCTTCCCCTTTTTTCTGTTATGTCTTGATCACAAAATTACATTAATCCTGGATGCAAAGTCTACACAATGAGTCTGTTTTTATCTTGGCTAGCCTACAACTTGACAACAGTGACTGAAAACATGCTGGGTGTCTGATCCCAAGCATAATATAATGAAATAACAAGTATCCAAGCAAATACAGATGGTCCTGCAGAGATCACATATTTTCTGACAATATTTTTCATAGGCTATCAAACCTTTTTTGTTGGTTATCATCATTCAAATTGGAGCCTAAAACAAGATGACTGGTTCTGTTTTTTTAAAAGGATGTAAACATTTCAAAACATGAAATTATGACACCACAGTAAAAAAGAACAGATCGGGTGTTGAGGCTAATATACTGTCATAGCTGTAGTTGGTGTATTGGAAGTGAGAACAGGAGTATTTCATAGGTTTGATCTGGCCTCTTCAAGCAGTTTCTCAGTTTATTGAAAGAAAGGATGTGTCATTTTATTATATACATTGATGAAATACACTTTGAAATAAACAGTACAATAAATAGCAGTGAGCGCACTGTGTGCTGCCCCACAGCAAATGACATTTTGAAGCTTAAAGTGAACTCGTGAGGTTCAGTGGCTCCAACTTTTGTTTGGTTTAGCATCCTCTAAGGCAGGGAACTCAAACTCAAATCACCACGAGGGCCACATGAGGACTAGTACATTGGTCCAAGGGCCGCATCACTGACACCTTTCCATACAACGATACAAAAGTATAGTCAAAGATGAAAAAAATGAAGAGTAATATAGTATGCTATTAAAAGTCAATGTATTAACTTTTTAAAAACTGTAATGCAAAGAGGGGTTTTAATAAAATATAAACATTCAGTGAGGCACCTCACTCAAACTACAAAACACACATTTACTTTTAGAATTACTTTGGTTAAAGCCCCTGCCCCCCGACTCTGCCGCTACCTCACCCCTTCCATGAGGCCCCATCTCTGCCTTGCCTCTTGGACTATCATACAATTATCTTGTAATGCAATCTTGGCGGGGGAGGGAGAGGAGAGAAATCTTGTTAAACATTATTAATCTGTCAATCAAGCTTCTACAGTTGTCATACAGACCAACCAAATAAATGTTACACAGAATAGGAAATATAATAGAAATGATCACCTTTTGTTCTGATTGTTACAATTGTTTATTGGTATGCGTGGCATTTTTTGCTTTTCCGTTACCTTTTCAACCATATTAGAAGATGTAGAATTTTTGTAAGCAGTAATTATTATTAAGAATGCAAGCAAAGTTTTCACTGAGACATTGGGATCTGAAGCAGTTGATACTAATGCTGAAAAAAGACCAGATTAAAAAAAAATCAACTCTTAATTGATCCTAGAAAAAGTGCTGTGTGGTCCCTCCTCTTTCTTTCTTTGTAAATTTTGCATGTGTCTTAGATACACTAGTTTGGACAGATGAACTTTCTGCCAACTATATTGTCAATGAGTAACAAACAAATAAGCTGAAGAACTGTTCTGCTATTCTCATTCCTTCTGTCTCTTGCCTCCCTCCTCTGATTCTGCTGAGTTACCCTATGCAAGACCAATGTGAAACAGCATCTTATCATCCAAGCCTCTTCAAACCCATTTTTAACCCACAAATGGACCTCTAGATTAGTAGATGCAAGCTACAGAAAACTAGAGCCCCATGTAAAAGATCCAAACAATGCAGACAGTCATACTTTCAGGAATAATTGAACCTGTAGCCTTAGTTGGGCAGAAGACAATTTCCTTACAAAATTGCTCTCAAGACCCTGCAATGAAAGGTTGCATCTTCTAGGGAATTTGAAAATTGTGTAGTTCAGTGCATAGGGCATCCACCCGTGAAGTCGGTGACCCAGGGTCCAGTCCTCCTGCTCCAATCACTCTTTTACTATTTATCCACAGTGGAACAGGAGGGATTGAGAGAGCCCCATATAAGAGTATCTGATATCTCAGTAGTTAGAGCAACCAGCTAAGATGTGGGAAACCCATTTGTATCTTTTCTCCCCTTCTGGGTAAGAGTGGGGAGTTGAACTTGGCTCTTCCACATCCCCAATGTTGAATGGGACCCAATCCAGTAGCCGGCCTCTGATCGTGCCTTCTAGATTAGGCCCTGCACATGGCTTGGGTGGAGGGACACCTATCTCCCCCCCGTGCATCAATCACTCTGGGACTTAGATATCTGGATGCCTAGAGTAAGGGAGCAGTGCACATCCTCAGATGCAGAAACATAGGCGCCTAGGGAACTTTTCTCCTGAAAACTTAGACACAAAGTGAATTTAGGTGCCTACATGGGAGTCTTATAGATATCAGTGGAGACAAAACAGACACGTCAGAGCCTAAGCCTAGGATTTAGGCATGTAAGTATCTGTGTAAATCTGGGCCTTCCTGGCTCTAGGAATCATCCTGCTGAGCCCTGGTAATGCTTTCTCAGGCAAATTAGCTGTCAACCAGCCAACTAGGAATTTAATTACTTCCAGGTGGGTCTGCGTTGGCATGTTCTCCCTTACAGGAACCTGTCACAGGTAGGATGGTCCCTGACCCCCTAAAAGGGCCACCCCATGTGACGGGCTGAAATTGTATCTCAACCAAAAGATGGCATCTTCAGCAGCACTGTGCCTCTATCTATTTGTTAATTAATGTCTCTTCAGAGGGACGAATGCCACTTATGGAATCATTAAAACCACTTGCTGCAGCCCGCTGTAAGTTTTCCAATTTCATCCAAATACTGACCAGACACTACTGGCTACGAGAGAGGACTAGATTAAACCTCAAAATGGTATGGTTGCCACCTCTACATACACAGAAAGCGCCGTACTTCACATTAGTGGATCAAATACACAGAAATAGATATTATCTATCTTGAAAAAGTATACCATAATCTTTTGCTAACCAAAGTACCTGTCTATTCACACATTGTAGAGTACTTTCATTTAAAAGCAAGTGCAGCTTCTGTAAACATACAGAAACATACAGTTTCTGGAAACATACAGTTTGAGATATTAAGGTTAAACAAATGTTGGCAGTCGTATCTATTGCATATTAAACTAATAATATAGTAAAGATGAACTGAACAATACTGTTCATCAAGATCAAATGCAGCAAGCCTAGTGTGAGAAATAACAATATGTCAACAGTGAAGATCCATCTGATTTCCACACTTCCCAATTACTACATACCTTACTACAAAAAGGGGAAAAAAAAAACCTTACCACCAATCCTGTGATATCACTACAACACTGCTGTCAGTAAAAGGGCCCAAATCAGTTTCCATTGAAATCAATGGACGGTTTGCCATTGACTTCAATAGCAGCAGGACTGGGCCCAATAGGTAGGTTGGGGTCGGGGGGGGGGGGGGGAGACCTTTTGCCCTGGTGCTAATCCTAGTGAGTATTGGTCAATTTATACACTGAATACATGGCAATTACTGTGGTGCCCATAAGCTTTTTGTGTTACCATAAAGACCCATGAGATTATATATTATATATATATATATACCGCCCAGGCGGTAGAAGCAGGGGAGCCCCAGGCCCTTTAAATTGCCTCCAGAGCCCCGCTGCTGGAGCCCTGGGGTAGCAGCTGCAGGGTTCCAGCAGCTATTTAAAGGGCCTGGGGCTCCCCTGCTTCTACTGCCTGGGCCCTTTAAATAGCCACTGGAGCCCCGCCACCGCTACTCCAGGGCTCCGGGGGCTATTTAAAGGATGGGGGCAGTAAAAGCAGCGGAGCTGCAGGCCGTTTAATAGCTCCCAGAGCCCTGGGGTAGCGGGGGCTCCAGGGGCTATTTAAAGGGCTGGGGCTCCAGCTTCCTCTGCTGCCCCAGTCCTTTAAATAGCTGCTGGAGCCCGCTGCTTCCCCAGGGCTCTGGCGGCTATTTAAAGGGCCAGGTCAGTAGAAGAGGGGAGCCCCGGGCCCTTTATATAGCCCCCGGAGCCCCAGGCTGCTGCTGCTACCTGGGGGGGGCACTTACCTTACAGGGTGGGCTGGGGCTGGCTCTGACCCCCTCAACCCCACCCCTTCTGCCCTAGGCCCCGCCCCCTTCGGGGGGCCAGAGCTGGCCCCAGAGTACCGGTAAATCACTCGACTTACTTTCACCCCTGGTGGTGATATATGCAAAATTATTCTGGTCAAAAAGGCTGTCACTTTTGGTAGTGTGATCTACCAATCTACAGTTAACCACAGCTGTACATGATAGGTAAAGGGGAAGTATATTGAATGGTTAATATTATGAAAACTTGATGTACATGCATATGGAGGAACTTGTGATATGCTACTTATAATCTCATTAAAAAATGGAGACATTGTGTGGTTTATAAATCCTGGAACTGAATTACTTTTCAGTGCAGTCTGAAAACCTTCAACAAAATAGGTCTTGGCAGTGCAAAGTGGCTGCCATGTCAGGTGCTCTACAGAGAATCTTTCCTTAACTTTCTTTTATTCCTCGTCTTCGCATTCCATTACTTTAGTTTGAATTTAGCATAGGGATGCACAATTAGATTTTAGTATCTGCCACAATATTTTTGCCTTACATCCAGATTAACAGAGGTTCTCAATTATATATCTCAGATGACCAAATCCATATTTTCCTGCCTAATAGATTTTTGGCTGACATACAAAATATTTCCCAATTTCTTCTTTTTACTTGTCTGAGGAACATAATTTTTACTTATCTGGTCCCATGGAAATATAATCATCTTTGTCTAGAGTACAATCAGAATTCAAGTCAAGCTTTTTGGAGCAGAGCAATCTTAAGTATAAATATGGGAGGCCATCAAATCATCTTTTTCAAGCTTGCCATATAGCAGAAAGTACTTCCCTTAAAATCCACAATGGATTCCACAAACAATTTAAGTTAATTATTCCACTTTTCAGACAAATGTGCTTCTATAAGCAACAGAAGATAAATAGGTAAATTAAATGCAGATTGTACTATATCACTACAGGATGTGATTAAAATCTCTTATATAACATTGATCATCAAGAAAATAAGTATGACAGAAATCTTTGGAAGTTTGTATTATCTGTGATCTCCACTTCAAGCAATTTGGAGTTGGGTGGGCCAAGACTAAACGTGGCACAAACACAGCAAAACTGCAGGGACCCCACCTAACCACTCTCTAGGATTGAGGGTACTGTGTTAAAACAAACTACTTGAGCATGGATGAGGCATATTAAAGGGCTATGGAAAAAATGGGACAGAGGGACCAACTTCTGGAGCATTTCAGAGTGATGCTGCCCAGAAAAAAACATTCATTCTATCCCAGTTTCTACTACTGATTGTGATTATTTTTGTTCTTCTCTAATATATCCTGTATTAATGACTCTCTACCTCAGGGCTTGTCTACATGAACACTCAGATTGTGACAAGCTGGGGTGTAAATCTTCCTCACATTAGCTTGCCATAACTCACTCTCTATGTGAACCCTGCTGCCCTGTGCTAAAAGTTCCCTAGTGCAATTTAATCTAATCCTGTTTCAAAGCAGAATAGATGTGGGGCGCACTCACAATATTTTCACCTCATACATACAACTGCACGCATCCCGCAGCAGTGGCTCGGCTCCCTGCTCCGGTCATTGTAACCCAGCACGTAGGGTCTAAGCACCACTCAGGTTTGGTTCTGTGGCCTCTCAGTTATGACAGAGGGGCTGCAGGGCAAAATCTGAATGGCATTATGTCCCAGTGCGCTGGATCTCAATGCCACTCTGTCATAAATATAAAGGGAAGGGTAAACACCTTTAAATTCCTCCTGGCCAGAGGAAAAACCCTTTTACCTGTAAAGGGTTAAGAAGCTAAGATAACCTTGCTGGCACCCGACCAAAATGACCAAAGAAGAGACAAGATACTTTCAAAGCTGGAGGGGTGGGAAACAAAGTGCTCTTCTCTCTGTCTGTGTGTTGTTTTTGCTGGGACCAGAGCAGGAATGCAGGTCAGAACTCCTGTAAGGGGTTAATAAGCAATCTAGTTAGATATGTGTTAGATTCTGTTTTGTTTAAATGGCTGATAAAATAAGTTGTGCTGAATGGAATGTATATTCCCTTTTTTGTGTCTTTTTGTAACTTAAGGTTTAGCTTAGATGGATTCTCTATGTTTTGAATTTGATTACCCTGTGAGGTATTTACCATCCTGATTTTACAGAGGTGATTCTTGTACTTTTTCTTTAATTAAAATTCTTCTTTTAAGAACCTGATTGCTTTTTCATTGTTCTTAAGATCCACGGGTTTGGGTCTGTGTTCACCTATGCAAATTGGTGAGGATTTTTATCAAGCCTTCCCCAGGAAAGGGGGTGTAGGGCTTGGGGGGATTTTGTGGGGAGAGACTTTCCAAGCGGGCTCTTTCCCTGTTATATATTTGTTAGACACTTGGTGGTGGCAGCAATAAAGTCCTGGGACAAAAGGTAAAATAGTTTGTACCTTGGGGAAGTTTTAACCTAAGCTGTAAAAATAAGCGTAGGGGGTTTTTCATGCAGGTCCCCACATCTGTACCCTTGAGTTCAGAGTGGGGAAGGAACCTTGACACACTCAATTTGGGAACATTCTCAGTGGTGGGTCCCAGGGCAAACTGCTCCTCCTTTTCCCACACTGGGCGGCTTTGCCTCCTGATTAGTGTCCTGCCACAATGTCCATATGGCTGAGAGTGCCACTGAGGTAGACTAAAGTGCACTGTGGAGCTTTTAGTGCTTGGTAGGCTAGTGCGAGATACATTTACACCCCAGCTTGCCACGAGCTTAGTGTTGGTATGGACAAGCTCTCATAAGTCATGCTACCACAGCCCTTCCCAGCTATCTGTTTCAAAACTGTATTAGTTTGTGTGTGAAAAGTGTCCACTACAATCCGTTTTTAAGCCTGACCTTCCATGACGCTTACAAGGGAAAAGTGTTGAACTGGGTCAGTGGTAGTCATTATTCCTACCATTATTTTTAATACAATATTTTAATTTGGTCACCAGCAAGACTTCCCTTCTTAATGCTCAACCTTTCGGAAAACAGACTTATTTCTGACTGCTCCACTTCACATAAATTAAAGGAATGGCTATGTCCTTGGTGAGGTGTGGTGTTATGTTACATGGGGCCTGCTTGGCTTTTGGAGCCCCTGATTAAAATTCCAGCACCAATTTAAAAGGTGGGTTGGAGTAACTTCCCTGTCGCTACTGCAGTCATCCTCTTTTAAGACATGAATAAACTATTCCTAAGTGGATTTTTATTCCTGGAGCTCAAAGAAATGATTCTGAAAAGCAACATTTTAAAAACTTGGAACATTCCAAAACTGTGATGTCAGTGAGTTTTTAGGAGAGAATAGCCCTGCACTCTAATGATGTATTTCTCTTCTTTGACCTGACTCACAGCTTCTAATTACACTGTACTGGTACCATCAATATGGTCAGAATTTTTATCAGAATGAAAAACACAAATATGTCTAGCAACTGCACTTAATATGAATTTGCTTGCCAAATAATGCTGTCTTCTAACTTTATTTTAGTTATAAAAAGATGTTTAAATGGTAGATCAAATAAACAAATTTCCCTTTCTTCTTTTATATGCAACACCCTTTGTGTGGGGGATTTCTTACAATTTAAGAGTGATAAATTTACTGGGAACTGCCAGCAGGTGTTCAATACGAACACAGTACTCCACTTGGAATATCTAAGCTGTCCATAGCACAAACTGCACTACTAATTATGATTTACTTAGCATGTTTTTCTAGTTATAACTATAACTATATATATAATATATATATATATATATATATTCTTCAACACACTCTACTCTGGAAAGAAGGCTTCATATATTTTGCCATGAAAATATTATATTGTTTTCTTTATCAATAAAGTGTGATACTTGTTTATATTACAATTGCTGGGAAGTAAAACATGTCACTTTTTTTTTCTATAACAGGAATCTTTAAGAATATTTGCTTCCTCCCAATTCCACTTAAGTGCCAGATCAATTAACTGAAAAATAAAATAAGAAAGATTTGGTATTTACTAACAGAAATACAACATCTGTAAAACAAATACAATACGACTTGTAAAACAAGACACTTTGGTGCAGAGTGCACAAATAAATCCATTAAATTCCCACATGAACTGTGCAGCATTTAACACTTTTACTCTTTTTCTCATTAAAAAAGGTCACTCCAAATGAATCAATCACACTGTTTTTTGATGTATGCATTGCATTCATTCCCCCCGCAATTTTCTTACTACTCTCTCTCTTTGACATCCAGCTAGGAAGAACAGCTGTGGCACTGCAGATTTACCATTGACAAACAGCATCTAGACTTCTCTGGAAATACTCAGCTCATAACTAACACAGCACCATGCAGCAGCTTAGTGGTACATGGCTGTTCTCAATTCTCATCTTCTTTTTTTCTCATTCCCATTCCCCAGAGCACCAAAACCCTCCTGTTCCTCTTCTCCACACCTTTCCCCACACCAAAACACACGGCGATACTGGAAAATACCATTGTGGATAAAGCTGAATAAAATCATATAGGCTCAGAATCAAGTACAGCAGGATGCCAATCTTTCAGAATGTTGCTTGACCACCATGCTGGCTGTGAAACATTCATTTTTTCATTCTTTGAAATAAAACTACAGTACCTCCATATGGAACCATTAAAAAAATCCTATCCAGAGGACAGGTGGTAGTCAGTAATTAAAAACAAACATAATTAAAATTACTTTTTACATCAGTCTTTCATTTAAATTTCCCAGTATGTCCTGTCTTCTGTATGCTTGTCCTTTAAGACTTAACCCTGCAAACTCTTATGTGTGTACTTATTTTTACATGTGAGAATAGTCCCATTGACTTCAATAGGTCTACTCCTGTGCATGTTTGAAGGATTATAGACTGTCAGTTCTTTGGGGCGATAACTATCCTTATCATTGTGTTACGTATAGCAGCACATTCATCTTAATGTAGTGGAAATGTATGACATTTAAAACTGCTTTAAGGGCTCTTGGGCCCTTATGTCACTTGTCTAAAACATCTGTTTATAAAAATAAACAGATTTAAAAACTGACCTAATTGAACCTGAACTCTACACCTGAGAGTAAGACTTTTTGTACTGTACTTCATGTATATAGTACATCTAGTGAAGCCAAAATTCTGTCTGAGCTACTACTCTGCAAAAGTAACCCTTTTCTTCTCCTCAATTCTTTTCCCAACCCCTAACCCAATGACCAGCTATCATTCAATTTAAAATACAAGCACTGATAAAAAACATTTCTTTTGTATAATTTTTTTATAAAATGGTCCTATCTGCAAACTAGTGGTACTGTATGAAGACAGGGGAATAAGAAGTTTGTAAGGATTACAGGCCTAACTAAAAGGATTGTAGTTTAAAGTTTTCTTTTCAGGAGAATGTTGGCAGTTCCCAAGTGTTGCCTTCCCTACGGTGTCATACTGGCAATATGCTCTCAATTTAGAACTCAAGATTTAAAAAACTGGATTCACCCCAGCCAGCTAATGGCGGCATAGCATATTATTATTTGGATGATAACTTGAGGGGAATCCCTGTTAAAGAAATAAGAACCATATCCTGGGTACACAAATTTGGAGGCCAAAGGCTGGAGTTTATCTGCCAAGGACATGGTTTTTTCTGAGCTACCAGAAAGAATCCTTAAGTTATTTCTGAAATGTGCTCTTACCACTCTCATCCTTTAACTCCTTCCTTTCAATTTCCCAAGATGCTAACTCCACATCCTTCCATCCTAAAGGTCATTACCATTTGGTTTTAAAACTTATAAATACCTCTCCCCTTCAATTCTTTCCTCCTCTTTTCCCTTTTGATCTCTCTCTTTCAACCCTCTGTTTCCCCTCCCTCCTCCTCCCACTGATGTATTGATCTCAGGGACTCCTGGGATCTCCTTATTAAAATCTGCCAAGAAACTGAGGGGAAAGTTAGGTGATTTCCCTGACCATGATGGAGTTTACTCCCATCTGAATACTACTAAAGAATCCCTGCCAAAGGTGAATTTTCCCTAGAAGTAATATAAATACTGAGAAGGGCAAACACTTTGCCTGTAGATTCAACTAGACAGTTCCAAGTGATTTTTTTTATAATATATCCCAAGGTAAGATACCTCTCAGACTCACTTATTCAGCTGTTCATCATGGGATGATATGTAGCCATATCATATATGAGGTTGCAACAGCATTTCTGTGTAAAGCCCAATGTTCAAACTGTTCTAAAATTCACAGGCAGTCAAGATGGGCCTGACAATTATTATGCCACTTCAGAACATAAGGTAAAGTTTGTGATGTAATATTGGTGATTTTTCACTGTAAAAAGCAAATTTGCCCGGTCAAATTTGGTAAAAAATGTAAGATCTTTTAGATATAAATGCTTATATATATTTATTGGAGAATCCTTAGCAGACAGAGTAAAGAAATTTACTTACTCACTGTCCAGATATTAGCAAGCAACTAGATAGTGCCTTTGTAAATCAGCCACCCAGAGCACAGGGAGAGAATACTCTTATGGACACATCAAATGGATTACTACAAAATCACTTTTTTGACATTAAAATCAAATAAATCCAACAATAACTTTACAGCTTCCTTTTTTACCTCCCTGTCAGCTATGTTCACCACCCAATCCCAAACACCTTTTGCTGAGGTAAGGCTGTTCTTGTGACAAGATTCACGTATTCTGCTTTAAGTTTAAAACCGAGTTGGAAGGACTCTTTATTCTCTCAAAGCACTGCTATGTTACCAACTACAAGAGATGTATCTAAACTCTCTGCTACTGAAAGAAGGCTGCTACAGGAAAACAAGGTGGGTTTCTCTCACAAGCCATGATGCCAGGTGCCAGCCTGAAGCAAGTCTGAGAAGAAATTTGGACACGGACTCCTCAGTTATTATCAGCTTCCTGTGTTTTTACTGAAAACTAGCATTGAGTTGATTATATAGGACATCTACCATTCATTTTAAAATATAACTTAAGGTACATCACATTACTCTCATTTTTGGTATAAGCACATCGTCAGCTCTTGTGGATGTAAAGTTGTTCAGGTACTGGGGGAAGTGAACATAACTGAACAAGGTAAGGTAAGGGGGTCAGAGAAATATTTTGTTACACATTTCAGGCCAATAGTATTAACCCAATGATATATCCTTTAGAGTAACCATACCCTATCTAAGGAACTCTTGGACCTTTGGTATCAGAATGTATGTGTTATAAGAACCATGGCATTCAACAACAGAGTTCATTTTTATTGTGATACAGTTGCTACCTCAAACAGGAAGCGCTCTCAGGTTATCATTTAAATAAACAGTTGTCACATGGATTCTTGCCTTCTTAAATTTTACAGGGATATAAACATCTAATTTTACTGATCTACAGGCTTAATTTATAAAAATTACATTGATATAATAACAGGATAAATCCATGCCAATTTCTGAATTATGTCTAATATTACATAAACTGGAAAGCAATGTCACATATAATTATTGCTACAAAGACAAACCACAAGGGTAATTAACACAGCTGAGATTTCATATTACCACAAGTGCTAAAGCAGACAGTAAAGTTCATTATTTTCATCTCCAGCATACGGCCATGTATCAATCTAGGCCTCAAGGGAACACATGATGTATTTAAATTAGCTAATAAAACACAACATATAATTACATAACTCCTTGGAGTAACTAGTATGTAAAGTGTGAAAATTCTCCAGAAAGTGTTATAAATGTGCAAATCACCTCAACTATTACACTGCTGTCAGTTCAGACAAATGATGCATGCAAATACATGCTCGTAGAAACAAACATTGCATTATAATGCACAGGTTTAATATAATTACATCATCAGGAAATCAGAATGTGCAGTTACGTTTGACTCCCCACCCCTCAGTGAATGAACTGTTAAGTGCTGAAGGCATATTAACCTTATTTTCTACTCATGAGTTCTGATCTAATGATTTCTGATCAACAGAATCTAAAGGAACACCTCTAAATGTGTGAAGTCCCCAGACAAATTATTTATGTTATAAGAAGTCCTATCCACCCAATGGAACATTAATTTCCCTAGTTTCTTCAAAAAATATTGAGTTTGAGAAAGGATAGCAAAATCTTAGAGGTTAGAGACATGTTCCCTTGATATACTCAAACCATTAGTAACAAGAGAAGAAATAAATATACACTTGACCCTTAAATTTAGGGGTTTTCCAATATTTCTGAAGATAAAATCTTTATCAAAGATGTATTTTTCTACTTAATGTCCTCAAATTATAATGGGCCAAATTCATTTTGTGGGCCAATGGAATTACAAGAGGGAAGAAATAGCCCATTAATTAGCACCCTCTATCATTATTTTCACAGTTCCTAAAACCTCTCTGACACACACTATTTCTGGGTCAACTATACCTCTTCTGTAGTGCAAGTTTGTTTCAACAGATTTTAAAAAGACAATGATAAAACTTGGAAGTTTCCTGAGAGTCAGTGGAAAAAAACACTACTTGGAAACCTACATTTAGCTTCACATACTGTGGTCTTAATTCATCACTGCTGAGTTCAAAAATCCTGCCTCAAAGCCCCAGTGGCAAAAAGTCAGCCTGGGAGACCGAGGGAGCTTAAAAATGGGCACAACTTTTTGGGAAGTGGTTATGGCCCAGATATACATTAAATCAGCACTTCCCTTTACCAGCATTCACTGGTGGGGCTGCAGAAGAGCTTTATTGAACAAATGCCCTACCTACCAGTGGTCCTGAGGGCAAACATTGCCTGTTCTACCTTGAAGTGAACTCCCCCTAACTTCTCTGGGATTGGCTGGCACAGTGAAGTTGAAATTCAGACTTGTCTATCTCTTGTGGCTGTCATGACACTTTCTGTAAAGTGAAGGGGATACTCTTAGTATTGAGGACAACGTTCCCTCTCCAGTTAGTTGTTTAATTTTTCTTCTAGCTTGACTATGTGGCTGAAGTTTCCCTTGCTATCTTTTCTACTCCATTCTACACATTAATATCTCCAGCAGAAAAGAATAGCAAAACACCATCACTCTTAAAATCCCATTAGCATCTGGCCCTTTCTTAAAGCATCTTTTCACACCCACTTGTTTTTGAGCACGTTGCCTGTAACAGTTAATTGGCAAACCTGATGCCCAAACTGGTGTATGAACTAGTGCCTGCTGCAAGTGGCTACTATATTTCTCTGTGCATGATCACAACATTACTAGTGTCTAACTTGCTGTCTTGTAAGTGCTTTGACACATATTCATAGGAAAAGTGTACTGAAAAGCTAGATCTAGATTCAGTTCTATTGCATATTCTCATCTCCTCATGTTTAAAACTTAATTGCCTGTGGCCTGCGTGGGAGATTTATGCACAAAGCCTCTAACTGACAAGCTTTTGGTTTCAACCATATGTGTCTTAAAACTAGAGCTAGCCAGAAATTGTCTGACAGGACGTTTTTCCACCAAAGAATGCCATTTCATGGAAGCTGAAACAACCCACAGAGATAGTTTGATTTAGACTAAAGTCTATGGAAAACAGGCAGGCTTCCATCAGAAACCTGGCTGGTTTCCTCCCACCTTACCTACCTGGCTCCTCAGCAGCCCGCTGGATGGGCTAATGAAGAGCCAAGAGCCTGGAAGCTCTGGGAATCATGGACCCAAAGTTCTCAGGTTTCTCTGCAGCTCACTAGGCAGGCTGACAGGAAGCCAGGAGCCTAGAAGCAAAGGGAACCCCAGCTTCCAAGATCCCAGCTCCTCAGCATCCTGGGTTCCCATGGTCTTTGGCTTAGGGCCAGGCAGCTAAGTGGATTGCCTTGGAGTAGGGGACTGCTGGACTTTCAGGGTCTGTAGCCTTGTGGCACCCAGCCCCAGGATTACCGCAGGCCTGAGGCCCCCAGGGCTCTCCCTTTCATGTAGAACTTTGAAATGTTTGGTTTTCATTCCAAATCAGAATGAAATCAAATTTTGAAATTCTATGCAAAATGCAATTACCTTTCTGTACAAACAGCTCTGCTTAAACATTCTTTATACTAGCCCAGGTGTTCCATCTTACATTAATTTAGGAGGGGAGGGGGGAAAGTGTAAGCTGCAACCATCCCCCTACAGAATTAACATGAGATGATCCTCACCAAATGCAGTTCAATTTAATAGACTGAGCTTTAAAATAAATTAAAGATACAATCTTTATTTGATCATTTTCCATACCTTGTTCACTGTTATGATCAGAGTCACAGCACATGGTAGACTCACTCCATAATAATTGTCTTTGTTTGAAACACTTTAAACTTTCTCCAAAAGAAAAACAAAACGCTTTCATGTTCTGTAAGTTTTGCCTGTCTTCGTTGCTTCATGACAACATCACATAGCAAACATTAAGGGCTCTATTTCTATTCTCAAGAAAATAATCTTCTGGATGGCACTTGAATTTCACTGGAATTTCTAGAAAAGCTAATGTGTTCCCTCCCTCTTTCCCAGTTATTTATTGCTTTATGTATGCTTCCAACTTTCCTTGTCTGCTTGTAAGAGATCCACTTTCATTCACACACTACCCTGGGTAGTATAACTCAAAGGGGAAGAGTAAGAAGTAGAAAAAAGAAGAAAAAAAAAACCAGGTCACAGTTGTGCAATATATACATGTCGTTTTCATTAAATACATCAAATTGAAAAAGCAGCTTTTATAAGGCACTGAAACCTGGCCTGTATGGACTTCAGGGCTCCCTTTTGCCCATTGACATGGGGTCCATCAGTGGAAACCCATGTCTTGCATTTACTAGTCACTGGCCCTTTGGCCATTCACCAACACTGGACACTTGCTGCATGTTGTGACCAGCTGACACTCGTACAATTTCTAATGTTAAAAATTCCTACATCCTGTATCTATTTAATCTGTGTATTACCCTAATCATAATGCTATGAGGAAGGGGGGGGGGAACATTAATCCCCGGCCAATTTGGCCCAGATGGGAAAAGTTACTTCCTGAGCCTTTGAACAGACAATCAGTTAGACAGAGCAACATGAAAACACAGTTCCTATACAATATAACTTATATGGAGGGAGCACATGTTCTGCTAAAAATGGGGCAAGGAGCCTGGGGGAAAACAAAACAAAACAGGCCAAGCTTTAAAGAAATGATTGTGGGAGGAAAGAGCCAATTGACTTGCACCTCTGTGGTTCTCCATTGGCAATGCCAGGGAAGAGGGGCTTATCCCTATATACATTCCTCCTTCATCCTAAAGCTGTCCGGCAGCTTGCAGATCCAGTCAAGTTTCCCATCCATTAAAACAGCGTGTGACAGTGATAAATATTTACTATCTATACAATTAATTTTAAAGGGAAGGCAGTGTGGAATAATGATCACTGAATTGGGAATCAGGAGTAGAGCTAGCAGGGAAATTTCTTCATGAAGTTTTTCAGTGAAAAAAGCCAATTCATCATAACCAAAATTTTGCGAAACAAGGTCGGGTTTGACAAAGTTTCCCAACTCACAAAAAACTGAGAAAAAAGTTTTGAAGTTGTCAAAACATTTTGTTTTTACAATTTTCAATGAAAAATTCTGGATTTCCTGTTCAAAATGGATTTCCTTTTAAATTTAAACTGAAAAAAAGGTTAAAAATAGATTGAAATAAAAATGTTCCAAATTAGCAAAATGTAACATTAGAATAAACTAATTCTTTTTCATTTTGGGTCATTCAGTTTGTGAATATTTTCAGGATTTTGACTATTCATCCTAATTTGAGATGTGAAAATTTTTTAAATCTTGGAAATTATTCACGAGATAAGAAAAAACATTTCTCGTCCAGCTGTAATCAGGAGTTCCTGCATTGTAATATTGGCTCTGACACTCATGGTCTGCCTTTGGGTAAGTCACTGCACCTTTGATCTCAGCTTCCCTTCTTGCTTCTTCTTACATGGGGATAGTAATGCTTACCAACAAACATCACAGGTTCTTGTGATGATTAGTTCATGTCTATAGACTACTTCACATGCATAACGTGCTGTATGAATTCTAATCACATTATTAAATAACACTGATCAAGTGATGATATGACCTTCGCAGTATGTATCATGTATGCATAATGTTTATAGATAATCATTTATTTGCTATATCGTAAGTCCCTTGGGATAAGGACCATTGTCCTTTCTGTTTTGTAGAGCAACACGTACATTGCTGGCCCACAATAAATAAGAATAATTTATTAACTTGCTCATATAATTTTTTTAAGATGATGGTTTGGATTCGTGAACAATGCTATCATCATACCCAGAGAATCAGCCATACGCTATTGAGCAAATAGAAGTGGATGAAGGCTAGCAGTTTGTTCTCCAAATAAGTTCCATACATATTAATGCTTAATTGAATAGAAGAATTACCTTTATCATTTGAGGAATATTCCCAGTCTTTAGATCAGAAATCTGAGGTCAATCTCACACATGATAAGTAGTGCAGTACAAAGCAAACAAACACTTGAGCTGTTTCAAAACACAGCCCTGAACTTAAAAGTTAGTGAAACTCAGTCCCTGTCATCTGGTTTGCAGTGCTGCACTACTTTTAAATTAATTATAGGCCGCTCTTATAACAATTATGATTTCATGTAATACAGAATCATGCTAATCACCTTTATCAAAAAGAGTTTTTTCCCTTAAAGCACCCAGCAGGACTTCATTTACCTCAATAAAAATGTCCTGGATTTCAGTATGGGAAAGAACAGGCACTTTCCCACCCTATACCGTTCCTTACATGAGGAGGAAAAAAATTCCAACAAATTTCATAGTGACATCAACCACATTAATTCCATTCAAGAGAAAGACATTTCCTAATCCACTTGTGCTTGCAGCACTCATGAATTATGAGGTTTTTCTGGAGGATTAAACATGCTATGAAGTGGCTGATAAACAGTGATAGGCAAATAGTCTAGCCTAGCCAAAAGTATCATGCTCCAGAGAGAGAGATTGACAGAGAGCTAGAGAAACAAAAAGATATTTCATGAAGATATTTTCCCCCCTTCTACCCATCAGCCTTCACTGAAAGTCAAAAATTACTGCTCCATGGGTGGACAGATATATATGAATCAGCTGGGAGTAAGTGACAATAAAACAGCTGCTGCTGTGCCTTTGCATACTAATGTTTCTTTTTAATATGTAAGAATCACTGCTCTTGCTGCACAGCCAAGATCAAACAGTGAACAGAATGGTGTTTGCATCTTGAAAAGGAAGCAAACAGAGATACTGCTACACATTTTGCCCTTCATATATTGAGAAGACATTTTTTTAAAAACATAGCAAAAGCCCTGATGAAAATTCAGACTTATGCCAGTGCAACAATTCCTTTAAAAGACAACTCCCAAGGTTTAAAAAAAAATATTTTAACTTACAATACAGTTATTTCTTATTTCATTTACTCAGTGGGTCTAAAGTTGAGCCGAATATAATGTTAAATGTTTCTTTCTCATATTTTATTGTATGTGCTCTGCTTTCTTCATCCAAGGATGACTCCCTCCACAGTAATTTTAAAAAGCATTGCAGGCTGCAAACATGGTATTTCTGACCAAATATAACTCTATTTCTAATAACTTCAACTATATTTAAGAATCAAATACTAGACTTCAGTTTGCAAGGAACTCTGTTTTAGCGGATGAGCCATTTTTATGTGACATACAAAAGTTACCACGCCAACTTAAATTATTGCTAATATCGCACACAACCTAGAAGTGTAAAAGGAGAACTTGGAATATTTTTTAATTCCAGTAGCAATCAAAAAATAAGATACTTGAGAGTGAAAAGAGATGGACTGTACGGGATATAAATGGTCTAATTCAGTACAGCAGGATCTCCCATTCATAACTACTTCTCAAGGATCATACCAACTAAAGTCAGACATAGAGGAGTGAAAATTTTGAGTATTTTTAAATAAAAACATTGGATAACCATAATCAACTTTTCAAGCAAAAAAGATTTGATTTCTAAGGAATGCAACATTTCTGACTTTTAAAGTACAGTGTAATGGAGTTAATTAATAATGCATTAGCATTACAATGGAAAAACGAGTTATAGTAGAATAAATAGTATAAAGTGCATTTGAGAAAAAAGGCAACGCTATCTCTAACCTAATGTTATTTATGGAACACAATCTCTGTAATTTTCAATTAATTCACATTTAAATTAATGTACAAACAAATTAACTATTATCGTCTCCAGACTCTGGAGTTTCCAGATTTGGATGTGGGTGAATTTATTACCAAGGTGAAGCTAAAGCACTGTAAGTACATTTTACCATACAGCTCTGCCTTATATACACCACAATAATTTAACAAATCTGTGAACACACATCCCTATTAAGGGAGCACAATGTAAATATAAGTGCCTCAGCCATAGTTTTTCATCTCTAATGATGAATCTTTTCTTATGAAGACTCTCTTAAAAAAAACCAAGAAAACATGCCACCTTCTCTTTCTTAACATTAAAGGTAGAGAAAGCATTTTTTTTTATCCAGGGAAAATAATTGTCTGAAAATTGTATGATCATTAACTATGACAGGCCATCTTCTTTTATTCCAACTGAACACGTTAACAAAAATCAACCAAATGCAAGATTAATATTTTTGAAGTATTTGAAAGTAATGGAGCAAAACTAATTCAGTTAAACAACAGAGAATAAACTAGACACAATATACAGGATTGCTATAAATATCAGAAATGCATAACAAACACTCATATATGTCAATAACTCTTACTTTAAGACTCTGCATCAGCACCATAATTAATTTTTCTGCAATATAAAATCTAAATATCTGTTTCAGCAAAGTTTATTTCTGTTTGTTTTAAGTTGTGCTTCAAAACACACAGTATCTCATTCCATGTCTAAATGACTCAGTCACTGAAAGATCAGGATGTTAAACAGAATCAGAATGTGTCACCCAATTTTTAAAGGAATTCCCCAAAGCAACAATTAAACATTGGTACCACAATCAGTATTATTTTCAATTTCATTTCAGTTTAAAATAAGCTAAACAGCATGCACAAGCACAAAGAAATCATTATCTTGCATTCATGCAGGTCTATGTAGCTAAAACACTTGACTTACCTGCCACTGTTTCATGAGCTCCCGAACCTCTTTCGTGTCCTCTAGTATCCTTTCCTTGTGTGTAGCATCCTGCAGGACATTGGCAGTTGTCTCTGCTTCTGTAAGCCAGGCAAGGAACTTTTCCAGATCCAGGTAGAACTGTTGCAGCAGCCTTAGAGCTGCTTCCAGTTCAGCTTCTCGCTCACTAACCCTGTGCAAGCACAAACAGTCAAATGCAGTACTCACAGAAATCAGAACAAGTGTAGATTTTTTAAAAACAAACAAACCCACAAACCCACAGCAGGTTTTTACTGTACTAATCAAGAGAAGAGAATTTGTAGATAAGCTACTATAATGAAAGAAAATGTACATAAGAATGATGCACTATATACTGTATGCCCTTCCATCCCCCAAGCTAATGTTCATCTCTGTCTTTTTGGATGGTGGGAGGAGGTACACAATGACATTTTTCAACTGCAATCTAGAGGAAATGACATTACTTTGGTAAAGAACACCATGTACTATACCTGAAATTTTGGAACTCAAACAAATCAAGGTTAATTCCTTTCAAATATGATCAAAGCTTTTTCACTTATCACTCATAAGCCTGCTGCTGCCTGCAAGCTTGTTTAATTTTTGGAAATCACAAAGTAGTTTTTGGTCACTGAGTGGCAAGGATAGTTTACTGCAATTAATAATTCCTCTAAGTTGCAAGCTTTGGGAGCTGTATTCATCACCTTGTGTCCTAACAATGCAGAAGATGTTCAAAGGGTCATGAAGCTGCTCTACCATATAGAAAGGTCTTACACAAATTATACAATGAAACAACCATAAAAAGATCTATATCAGCTTTTTAATAAAAGATCACCTTTGAAATCTCAAGAATATTTCTCTGCCTTTGGCAAAAACCTAAATTATAACAATTTGGTAAAGAAGAATATTCAAGGACCAAGTGTTCCTGTAATAAAAACCCCTTAGGTATATGGTAAATTTGGTCTGATCCACCAGAACTAGTAGAAAATTTATGTCCTATTTGCACGCACAGTTTTTGATTATTAAATTAGGCTCAAAATTGATTAAAAATTCAAACACCTGCATGTGACACATCACTTATTAATATGTGACTGTCAATTATTAAGCAAAACTATAATTTATTTGGACAGTAACTTTATCATGGGAAGTGCATACTCAGCAATAAACAACTCCTGAAGATCTGATGGCAGCACTGCTCATGCATGAGTTGTTTATTCATCATGGGAGATGTTTTTGCTGAGCACACATTCTTCAGCAGTGTAGTTATTGCTAACATAGGATAGAAGCCTCCTCTTTTGTCTTCACTGCATTAGCTTGGAATGCATGGAATAGGTTCAGAAAGTATCAACCATTCATAATAAAAGGGTTGAGTCTAAACATTTATCATCTCATAAATATAGTTTAAGGTGTGATAACTGAACACTAGCTCCATATACTGATTGGCAAAGGAAGTTAAGACTAGATCTCTTATACATCAGAATCCTACCACTGAGGAGACTCTCAAACAATTGCCTCCTACTGTCGATAGATCTGTGTGTGACAGCAAAGCAGCAAAATTCTATATGTATCTTCCCCTATCTGCAGTAAACATATCACCATATGCATCTGATTGTGGGAGGTATTTCCAGAGTTGCACTGCTCAATCGTATGTTCAGTCTTCAACCAATAGCTAGTTTCATATTTGTGCATGATGTTTCAGCATAGCCTACTTTTCCTGGCTAACGAACAGCTATGTGACCTGAATTTACACAACTTTCTACTGATGAGCATTTATGTTTGGGTTGGAAGTCCAAGAGTGATGCAGTTTTCTAGGTAGTCTGAAAGAAAGTTGCACAACAGATTATCCCAGAAATATTTTCCAACATTGTAAATTTCCCACCAATTCACACTGAAATCATGAAATTTCTGTGTGCTAGAGCCAATATTAAATCTTGTTTATTGTCACCAAAAGGTTAGATTCCTAAAGAACGAAAGGCACAACCTATTACCTAGCTGTTGCTGAACCAGAAAAAACAAGAATTAGGCTGAAAAATAGTTTTAAGGTGCTTTACCCATTTACCATGTTTTTTCATCAAGGATTCTTCCAAACTATGAATACAGCCAGGAAACAGAGGGATTTAAAGCAGCCAGTCATAGCTCAGAAGTGTAAGAGCAGCGAATTCAATTCAGTCAAATGACGACAATTTATTAATTCAGAGCTAAAATCCACAATCCATGTTTCACATTTTAAAACATTACTTGTGTCTCTCAACCACCTTGTGACAAAGGTGAGTATAATTATTGAACCCATTTTTGTAATACGGAAAGAGAAAAAATGTTAAATCCCTTGTCTTAGGCTATTCATTCATTCATTTATTATTTCTTCAAGAGATAAAGGACTGTATTCTGATGTCAGTTACATATGTGCAAATCTGGAGTTACTCTCTTTAAATCAATAGAATTATTCCAATTTTACACTGGTATGAGTAGCATCAAAAAGTGGCTCTAAGTGTCCATATAATGATAAAAACAACGAAGAGTCTGTTGGCAGCTTAAGGACTAACAGATTTATTTGGGCATAAGCTTTCATGGGTAAAAAACCCACTTCTTCAGATGCATGGAGTGAAAATTACAGATGCAGGCATTATTATACATGAAGAGAAGGGAGTTACCTTACAAGTGGAGAAACACTGTTGATAGGGCCAATTCAATCAGGGTGGATGTAGTCCACTCCCAACCATTGATGAGGAGGTGTCAATACCAAGAGAGGGAAAGAACATAATGAACAGGTCGGATTATGAACAGGAGGCTGCCAGGCAACTCTCCAACACCACATTCTCCAGGCCACTATCCTCCGATCCCACTGAGGAGTACCAAAAAAAACTACACCATCTACTCAAGAAACTCCCTGCTATAGCACAGGAACAAATCTGCATGGACACACCCCTAGAGCCCCAACCAGGGGTATTCTATCTGCTACCCAAGATCCATAAACCTGGAAACCCTGGATGCCCCATCATTTCAGGCATTGGCACTCTTACAGCAGGATTATCTGGCTATTTGGACTCTCTCCTCAGACCCTACGCTACCAGCACTCCTAGCTATCTTCAAGAACCACCGACTTCCTGAGGAAACTACAACGTATCACTGATCTTCCTGAAAACACCATCCTGGCCACCATGGATGTAGAAGCTCTTTGCACCAATATTCCACACGAGGATGGACTACAAGCTGTCAGGAACAGTATCCTTGATGAGGCCATGGTACACCTGGTGGCTGAGCTTTGTGACTTTATCCTCACTCACAAACATTTCAGATTTGGGGACAACTTATACCTTCAAGTCAGTGGCACTGCTATGGGTACCCACATGGCCCCACAGTATGCCATCATTTTTATGTCTGACTAAGGACAACGCTTCCTCAGCTCTCATCCCCTACTGCCCCTCCTATACTTGCGCTACACTGATGACATCTTAATCATATGGACCCACGGGAAGGAGGCCCTTGAAGAATTCCACCTGGATTTCAATAATTTCCACCCCACCGTCAACCTCAGCCTGGACCAGCCCACTTCCTGGACACTACAGTGCAAATAAGTGATGGTCACATAAACACCACCCTATACCGGAAACCTACTGACCGCTATACTTACCTACATGCCTCCAGCTTCCATCCAGGACATATCACACAATCCGTTGTCTACAGCCCTTAAGATACAACCAAATTTGCTCCGATCCCTCAGACAGAGAAAACTCTTACAAGATCTTTATCAAGCATTCTCAAAACTACAATACCCACCTGGGGAAGTGAGGAAACAGCTTGACAGAGCGAGATGGGTACCCAGAAGTCGCCTACTATAGGACAGGCCCAACAAGGAAACTAACAGGATGCCACTTAGCCCCCAGCTAAAACCTCTCCAGCATCTGCAACCTATCCTGGAAAACGATCCCTCACTCTCATAGACTTTAGGAGACAGGTCAGTCCTCACTTACAGACAGCCCCCCAACCTGAAGCAAATACTCACCAGCAACTACACACCACACAACAGAAACACTAATCCAGGAACCAATCCCTGTAACAAACCTCATTGCCTACTCTGTCCCCATATCCACTCTAGCGACACCATCAGAGGACCAAACCACATGAGCCACACCATCAGGGACTCATTCACCTGCACATCTACTAATGTGATATATGCCATCATGTGCCAGCAATGCCCCTCTGCCATGTACATTGGCCAAACCGGACAGCCTCTATTATCACTACAAAAGGTTCTCCCCCTTCCCCCTGCTGGTAATAGCTCACCTTAAGTGATCTCTCGTTACAGTGTGTATGGTAACACCCATTGTTTCATGTTCTCTGTGTATATAAATCTCCCCACTGCATTTTCCACTGAATGCATCCGATGAAGTGAGCTGTAGCTCACGAAAGCTTATGCTCAAATAAATTTGTTAGTCTCTAAGGTGCCACAAGTACTCCTTTTCTTTTTATATTTTGAGGCTCTTTGCCACAGTCACAGGTATTGGGGCCAAAAGTGTAGCCCCACTTGAGTATCACATCTCTAGAGCTGCCAACTCCAGTGTGGAATCAATTAAGACAACATCATATAGTCCAGGTCTGATATACACTGGGTGGTAAGTGCTCAACTGGTGTGAGCTGGAGCATACAGTCTACAGGGTCGTTCTCTACTCATTTGCCATTATTGAACCCTGGTTTGTTTGGGTGACAGTGTGAGAGGGCATAACAGTGGCAAGACAACTTTCTTGTGACATCACTTGACTCAGCTTTGTGTTATAGCAGATGTCTTGCATCTGTGTATTGCCTTATTCACCGAAGATGGAAAAAGACCATGTGGGTTATCCAGTTCTACAGAGCAGGATTCTTCTGTAAATTATGCTTCACTAGTGGACCACAGTTAGGGCCCAATCCTACAAAAACTAAGCCCATGGTTAAATCTTTGCAAGATCAGAACCTTGCTTTATAATGTGGATCAATTCCCTAACAACCTGAATTTCCTCTGAAACCTGGGACACAGGCATGATTCTAAGTAGAATTAATGTGAACCACAGCAGATCTGATAAATATAGCTGCATGCTGCAAATAGCATACCAAGGTGTAAAAGAAAAGGAGTTTGTTATTTTCTGCATTGCAGACTGAAAAGTAGGATCAAAAACTAAAACTGACCCACCGATGTTACTAAATAGGTAATTTTTAATCTAGAACATTTATGAACATGAGCTCAGGTCAAGGGAAAAATAGACCAGATGTAGACATATTGCTGAAGACCGGAATTTATGTTTAATGGAAGCGTCTACACTACAAGAAACAATACCTTCTTTAATTGTACTGGGCTTACAGTGAGATACATGTTAGCTATAAAGAATATTCTGACACTGTTCTGCTATGACTCTCAGAAATCTTAGGGAGCATAATTCTTTGAGCGTGCAAAACCACATGGTTTTCCACAGAGCATACTGTTAACTACAAAACCGCTAGTATTTTTGCCTTCTAAATATTGGCGCATTTAACATTTTACTTACTCTCTCTATATATAGTAATCGTGACAGGTCACCCTCTCAACTATGGAAGAAATAACACCCAAAAAGATTATTGGAAATGGGATACTTATTTGAAATAGGTTCTCTCTTATTCTCTCTCTCTCTTTTTATTTAAAAAAAATTTAGATCTTTAGATTGCTGATGTGTTTAAAAAGTGTTAACTTTTTAGGTGCTTGCATTGAATTCTTAAATCAGTCATACACAGACTTTACATGAATCGGGGGGGAGGGGGAGAATGACTTACTCTTCAAAACAAAGTCACAACCTTTATCATTTAACAATAATCTCACAAAAATTGGAATTTGAAACTGGAATAGGCATATTCCATGCTGCTTTCTGAAATCTCTGCAGTACATCCATATATTTTAATATAATTGGTTCTTTAAACGGTGATGTATTTGCAAAATAATAAGATTGAAATGTGGAAAGGAAGGCCTCTAAGATGATGAATAAAGCAATTCGGATGTCACATTTAGGATATAATAATGAAAACCACAAGAAAATTATAGGAGAGAGGGAAATACATACTCTGGATGAGGAGTTTAGTGGCATTACATAAAAAATTTAAGACAGGGTTTCCTGGGTTTGTATCATCTAAATATAAGTTTGATTTTATATCAAGTACAAATTATAACAAAGGATGATGGGTGAGGGAGGGAACATTTATTTTCATAGAAGAAGACTGGGCAATCTAAATACTACAACCCGCCCACTTCCTCCACACACACTATTTTGAATTGCTAAAGGTAAAAAACAAACCAAAGAAATGAAAACATGACATTCTGTTAAGATGCCCCTAATTCTTTACTGTCTAACTTGACATGATGATGGCACTACTGCAAACATGGCAAACTGGTAGAAGAAGAGGTAGAGTTTCCACCCCAAGAATCATCTTCAATCCTTCCAGAAAGCAAATCCCCACATCTGCTTTTGAAGTTTTAAGGGCCTGCTCAACCTAAAATCTAAGATTAACGTTTTGAAATTTGATTGCCAAAGCCCTAGGTGAAACATATGAAAGTTAAAAGCCTTATTTTATTTTATAAAAGTATTAGGGAAGTGTTTATGTTTCAAATTTAATGCTAGTGAACCCCAATTATCCAAATCACTGGTTATCTGAAATTTGGATGTTCCTCAGATTTACATAGAAACTAATTTGATCTGAAGATGCAATTATCAAATGCTTTACTATCCCTTTCCTACCAAAAGGGGATCCAGATAATTACAGTTTTACTCATATTTCTTTACTGTTTCCTTAATGTGGTTTATTCAATAAAATGTTTTCTACATAATAGTTAATAGCATTTTTAGAGTGGTTTCAGGAATTCCTGCTCTGTGTATATAGAATAAAATAGATGAATGTGTTTCACTTATATTAACAGAATCCAGTAACAGAAGTAAGCACTTCCATTCCAACTTTATTTAAATAGTTTTTTCATTCTTTCAAATGTGCTAAACACAAAGGCTGAAACAAAGGATCATGTTTCTGTGGCATACTCCATCAGAACCCAGAAGAGGAGAAATCTTAAAAATACCATGCAACTCTTAAAAATATTCTTGAGTCACCTTCATTCAACAATACTAAACTTCATACAACACAAAGTACATAAAAACAGCCATACTGGGTCAGACTAATGGTCCACCTAGCCTAGTATCCTGTCTTCTGACAGAAGCTAACGCCACAGACTTCAGAAGGAATGAATAGAAAAGATCGCCCCCATCGCCCATTCCCAGCTTCTGGCAAACAGAGGCTAGAGATACCATTCCTGACTATCCTGGCTAATAGCCATTGATGGACCTATCCTCCACAAACTTACCTAGTTTTTTTTTAAACTCTGTTACAGTCTTGGCCTTCACAACATCCTATGGCAACAAATTCCACAGGTCGACTACACTGTGTCCAAAATACTTCCTTTTGTTTGTTTTAAACATGCTAACTATGAATTTCATTTGGTGACCCCTAGTTCTTATGTTATGAAGAGGAGTTATAACACTTTCTTATTTACTTTCTCACACTAGTCATGATTTTATAGACCTCTAGCATATTCCCCCTCAGTTGTCTCCTTTCCAAGCTGAAAAGTCCCAGTCTTATTAATCTCTCCTTATATGAAAGCTGTTCCATACCCCTAATCATTTTTGTTGCCCTTTTCTGTACCTTTTCCAATTCCATTATATCTTTTTTGTGATGGAGTGACTAGATCTGTATACAGTATTCAAGACGTGGGCATACCATGGATTTATATAGAGGCAATATATTTTCTGTCCTATTATCTATCCCTTTCCTAATGATTCTCAACATTGTCAGCTTTTTTGACTGCTGCTGCGCTGAGTGGATGTTTTCAGAGAACTATCCACAATGACTCCAAGATCTCTTTCTTGAGTGGTAGTGGCACATTTAGACCCCATCATTTTATATGCATAGTTGGGATTGTTTTCCAATGTGCATTGCTTTGCTGTATCAACATTGAATTTCATTTGCCATTTTGTAGTCAAATCACCCAGTTTTGTCACATCCCTTTGTAACTCTTCACAGTCTCCTTTGGACTTAACTATCTTGAGTAGTTTTGAATCATCTGCAAATTTTGCCACCTCACTGTTTACCCCTTGTTTACACATCATTTATGAATATGCTGAATAGTACTGGTTCCACTACAGGGGACCACTGAGGGATGTGAGTATTTACCTCTCTTCATTCTGAAAACTCACCATTCCTACTCTTTGTTTCCTATCTTTTAACTAGTTACTGATCCAAGAGAGGACCTTCCCTCTTATCCCATGACAGCTTACTTTGCTTAAGAGCCTTTGGCAATGAACCTTGCCAAGGGCTCTCTGAAAATCTAAGTACAGTATATCCACTGGATCACCCTTGTCCACATGCTTGGTGCCCCAATAAATTCTAATAGATTAATGACGTATGATTTCCCTTTATAAAAAACATGTTGACTCTTCCCCAACAAATCATGTTCATCTACGTGTCTGAGAATTCTGTTCTTTATTACAGTTTCAACCAATTTGCCTGGTGCTGAAGTTCGGCTTACCAGCCTGTAATTGCTGGGATCACCTCTGGAGCTTTTTTAAAAAGTTGGCGTCACATTAGCTATCCTCCAGTCATCTGGTACAGAAGCTGATTTAAATGATAGGTTACATACCACAGTTAGTAGTATGTATCTACTAATACATAAGGCTACGATTTAGTCACAGTGCGACTGGCTCTGGAGCCGGTCCCTTGAGCCAACTGCTTGGGCTGGCCTGGGGTCAGCCATACTGGCCACTGCAGAAGTCAAGGAAAATCATGGAATCCGTGACTTCTACAGCTCCATGACAGACACGGAGCCCTACTAATATATATATATAAAGGTATGTGGGAAAGGCCTAGAAGTCAGGGATATTGATTTATCTTCCCAACTCTACTGTTGACTACATGATGTTGAGCAAATCATTTAAACTTTTTTGCCCTATTTACCCATCTGCAAAATGGCAATTATAATACTTATGCTCCTTACAACTAAGAGGGGTGGGGGGATATGATTGAGGTCTATAAAATCATGAGTGGTTGGAGAAAGTAAATAAGGAAGTATTATTCCAATGTACACTACAAAAACCATATAACCCACTGCAACTGCATGGCCTATTTCTGATCCTCCGTCCACTTACGCATCCGGGCAGAGTTCCTCTGAGCGACATCCATTGGTTCCCCTGACACCTTCGAGAAGCAGTGGGTGCTGTCTGGGGTTCTCTGCTCGGTGTCCCCATCAGGTTCCCTTCGTTTAGCCCTGTGACTCCTGCCCCTGATATATCTTTAGTTGTCTCCCGTAATTAATTGAGATCTTGGGCCTTGTGGATCCTTCCCTTAGGCTGGGAGAGGTCCTTTATCAGTGGACAGGCTTCTGCCTGCCCACTTCCAGGATCCCAGCAGGACCACTTTCCTGTAGCCATCTGACCTGACCCTGTCACAATAAGTATTCTTCATTATTTTCATAAGAATAAATGAGCACTGCAGAAAGTAAAAAAATAAATAAAAAACAACAACACGGAGCATATCCCAGTGAACTGTCATAAATTTATTTAGCACAGGTGTTTCGTTAAGTGTGATCTAATGGGGAAAATCAGAGTGTTCTACGGTCTGCTAAATCACACTTCCATCTGTGTGCTGTGGTGGTCTAATGTTACCACATTGGGTTGAAAGATAAAATATATTGGATGCTGGCTGGCTCAGTAACTTGTAGAGGCTTTAATTCTACACTTTGTGAGCTCTTCTATTTAAATGCATTTTCTCTCTTTTGGTATTCCTATTCAGCACAATTTAAAGTTACCCGAACTCATTTTCTGGGGCTAATCACTCTCTGAATTCAAGACCTTCTGGTCTGTGCCTCCCTTCCAGTAAATAATGTCCACAAAAGGCTAGGGGCTTTGGCCACATCCCTTCTGTCATCATGATAGCTGAGTAACTCCAAAACGGAATTGGAACAGTTAATTCCAGTGATACACTTTGACCTGTTAAGGGGCCATCATAGAAATACTGAAATAATTCATTTCAAGGGATGAAGGATAGGTCAATTCCAGAAAGGAAAATAATCAGATAATACACTTCCATTCTGAATCCTGACTTAAAATCCTTCACATTAGTAATATGAATTTATGTTAGGATCACTACTTGGAGAACCTTCTTGCCACAGGATGATTCTGCTGAAGGTTAAAATGTAAAGTCTGTAGTGATATATGAAAAGGTTGATAGATGACTGATGGTAGTTTTGCAGATTTCTTCTGTGATAGCTACAGTGCGTCTAGACATCCCTTGTGGAACTAATGTTGAGGGGGGCACTGATCCTTTCTGGAACCATTTAATCTGTGGCTGAATATGTTTCAGTGATTCACTCAAGAGCTGGAGGAGTTAGATGATATCTGAACTAGGAGATTCAGCCCAGATCCGTAAAGGCATTTAGATGTTACTCCATTAAGCATTGTAAACCTAACCCCTAGGTGCCCTGCTGCCTAATGGAATTTCCAGCCCTGAACTAGGGTCCTCAGCAAAGAACTCTCTCCTGAAGTTAGGCCCCTAAGCTAGCTAGGTTAGCTGTTAAGGTAGACAATACCCTAGCAGCCAAAATTTTCTCTTTGTCCTGCTCATGCTCAACACCTCTCTCACACTTACCCTATACTACCCTGTGCCCAGAGCATCTTTTTTGCAGCTGTTGTGCTGCCCTCACCCTATTGGTGACCTGCATGCAGCCCACCTGCTTCAGGGTCTGAAAGGTGTTAGTCTTAAGTTTGCTCCCAAGATGCCTACAGGCGTGGGTCCCGTTGTTGAGATTCTCCTGCCTAGTTTAAAAATCCTGCTTCAATGCCTCCAGGACGTTGGCACACACTAGGACTCTGAGCAGCTGATTAGCTGTGGGATGGCAGTAGCTCTTAAGACTGCTTTGAAAACGCCAGTTGGTGGAATATCAGGCACCCAGGGGTATTTAGGCATCAGAGCAGCGGCTTAGAAAATGTCCATGATACCCAAGTGGTAGACTTAGGTGCCTAAAGAGGCAGACAGGCACCTAAGTAACCGTATCTGGGTCACAGAATGAAAGGAATCCATTAAGTATGATGCTTTCCTGAACTTGTTGGTTCTGCTAAGATAAATTTTAACAACTCTTCCCACATGTATGCCACCAATTATTTTGTTTTTGCAAACAGATTAGCTAAACTGGAAAAAGGCACTTTTATTTCTGAATAAGAGTGTTCACACGAGAAGCTATTCCAGAATAACTATTGCGCTTTAAATTCACGCCCTACCTTATCACTAACAACTTCACCACGTAAACAAATGAATAAGTGTGAAGTATATTATGCTATCATTATTACTTTCATGCCTCTTTTGTCATCTCTTAGGTAAATGATACATATTTAGGACTTTTAATTTATACATCAATCCGTCATCATACACTCTTCTCAAGTGTCTTCAAAGTCTCCAGTACTTTAAATTCTGATCTCTGATCTCATATATTTGACTATTTCAATTTTTACTGCAGTCCAAAACGTATCACTCTTGAGATTTCACAGCAGTCAATGGTGGTATCTAATAACTGGTTTAATTATTTAGATACAATTTATTAAGATAAAATTTTGGCTTACAAAGTAGTTAAGTGTAATTAAAACTGATTATCAAAATAATTAGGTTTTAAAGGCATTTGTTTTCTTACTGTTAACTACTGTATAAACAACTAAATTTAATAATTGATGGCATTACATTAGATGAATTAAGACTCAAAAAAGACACCATTAAACTGTTAGCATAGTTTTCAGTTAAAGCTGCCACCTCCCAGATGTTGAGCTTGGTAGCCTTGCAAGTAGTACTCCCTGCTACCATGCAACAGAATGGGGCTTATTTTCCAACGGACTTACTTTTTTCTGTTAGTATTTCTATTTTATGTTGTTCTGTGTATTATGTGATGATGTGTGGCTAGAATACACCCTATGTAGGGGTAACTGCATTATATTTCTTCTTATGGAGGCGGGTGGACTTTAACCAGAACTCTCAAAACACAGCAATGGGCGCAATGTAATACGTAGATTAAACTGAAGCACAAGTGACTGTAGACATGCTTTTTTTAAAAAATAAGCATTCTGATGGTCTGCCACCTTGTATTTTATGAATAAAATCTTTAAAAAACCTACAAGTACAGAAAAAGCAGCACTACCAAGCAGCAATGGAGGTCCAGCGCTGCACTATTCAATCTAGAAGTTGTAGGTAGCTATGAATTACCCAGCCTCTGGAGAAGATGTAGTGAAAGCAGCAGCTAGGAGAAAGGCTCCTGCTTCATATACTGATCTACAATGCAGTAACTAGTACTAGTTAAGACCTATTACCATAAATTATATACATAAAACACGTATATACACACACCCATTACTATTTATATGTACACACACTTGTTATTTATATTCCAGTATGTTTGTTTTGAAAGTCCTAGAGCCTGGGTCCTCGAGCATACTTGAATGTAAAAAGTGTTCCTTCTTAAAAATTGATGTCATACCCTGGAAGGCATAGCTTGAAGTGGTCCAGGACAGACTATATATTACAGTACATACAGGTAACCTAGTAACCACAGTTTCTGTGTTGTTTGCAAAGTGCTGGAATGCAAACTGGACTGTCACCTGACTTGTACTAGTTCAAACTCAAAAGAAAGGAAAAAGCAGAGATGATGGACCTTCACGCCCCAATTGAGCAAGTGCTCAAATCACGCCGATTTCAATAGAACTTAAGCACACACACTTGATGTTAAAGCATTAACGGTGAAATCCTAAACCCCCAGAAATAAATTCCTACACTCCCATTGACTTCAGGGAAGCCAGGATTCCACTCCATGCATTTTGCTGAACTGGGGCCCTAGTTCTGCTTCAAGAAATTACAAAACAGAAAATTACTATCAGATTAGTAAAAACTACCAGAGAACTGGTTCTTGGTAGGTATAAATCATGGGGACTCACTCACTCAATCAATAAAAGACAGATAAGGACACAGATTCTACATTAGCAGGGAGGATCCTACTACTTAGTGATATTATATCCTGGAAATAACTTCAAGTAAGCAGCCTTGTTATTTAAATTTTGTTTCTATGATCTCATTATCATTACCAACTCATCAAAACTTAATCTTATCAAATAAAACAAAAAACTTAATCTGAATTTTTTTCTTCTCCCAGATAAGCATCAGAAACCACATAATTTGTTTGTACTTTTAAAATTAAGTTAAATTTAGTTTATTGGCTTGTCTTATATTTTTTGCATGGGTTATCATATAGATTTTAGCTACAACAAATTCTAGATAAATTATCCAAGACTCTATATCTTAATATGCTGGAGTACTTTAACAAAATGTTCCCAAATAATTTTTTCACAATTTAGTTATGGTCACTAATGCATAGTTTCATACTTGACTCATTCATAGAACACTGGAAGACCCAGCATAAAGTCTTTTAACAAAACATTCAAGCATATTTTGTTCTCTTTAACCAAAATAACTATTTAAAACATACATGTATGTACGCGACAATCTGTTGAAGAAACTGAAAGTGGTGATAATGTGAGGAGTATAGTGGTGTCACGCAGATTTCAAAACATCAAGCTTTCTCAGCCCTAATTTATTTCAGAGTCTACAAATTGCACATTTAAAATAGTATTCTTTTGCAACCAGATGTGACTATCTGTGAACAGGAGGTCTAACTTGATATAAAATCCTGAACTAAAAACAGCTAGGCCTCTTGTCATTTCAAGGCCCACATGCTTGATTGTATTTGACACAATAATCATCATCATATCTTAAGACTGAAATCAGGCGGACAGTACCCGACTCAGGTCTGCTTCTTCCAATTAGCTGAAAATTGCAGCCCAGCTCATCTGCCAGGAAATAAGTTCATGTTTACAATTCTACAGAGGTGAAAAAGTGATGTGATGGATGCAGCAATTTAACTTGCTAACGTAAACAACAACTATTTTTTTTAAATGTACCCATTTCAGATAAATGTGCTTTGAGAAGAAAGCCAGCACACAAGTTCATACTATCTTACACAAATAACATATATCAGTCACATGGTGCAGGAAAAAGTCTTTAGGAATGCAAGTAGATAGCCATGAGTGCTTTTCTAAATGAATACCTTTCAAATGGAAGCTTCTAAGTTAATCTTCCAGCCTTTGCTTTTATCATCTACACTTTAGCATGTGAAACATCAAATATGGTTTATAAACATATTATATAAAATAAGGTTTAATTACAGCAAGACAAACATTATTATTATGCCTGATTTAGTACCAAGAGAAGTCAATGAGAAAATTCCCATTGATTTCATTTGGTGCTGCATCAGACCCACTATGTATACACAAATTAAAAACATGTAAAGATAATGGTCCATATTTCATGGGCAGCTGTGTGCCACTCCATTGGTGTAGTCTGTCATTACCCAGCCCGGGGCCGGGGAAGGGATCACCCCTGTATAGTGATGATCTTCCAGTGAATTGCCACTTACATGGGAAAGATTCACATAGGAGCATGGCTAGGATGCCCCTGTGCCATGCCAATTCCTGGCTACCTTTTTGTCTCCTTAGTGCCATTTGCAACCAGCATCAATTAAATCAACCATTCTAACTAGCTTTTCTAACATGGTGCTGGAAAACCAGCTCTACACAAAGTTGTAGCAGAGCTAAGTTTCACTTTTATCAGATGCCTTCTTGTCAGAGGCTGATATGAAAGACAGTAAGACCAACAGGATCCAAGGTAGAAATCCCAAACTACTTTTTGAGTAGCTGGGGATAGTATAGTTTTCGGGCTTGCATACTGGGGCTTCCCTAACTTCCTGTCTATCTTTGGCTGCAAGGTTTGTTCCTCCAGACAGTAGATGTCCAGTCAATTTTTCCAGACCTTCATTCTAATACTGCAATCTGTATGGGATTTATTTTTTCAAAATAATTCTGCAAGGTATTTTCTGAAATAATATAAGGAGGACATTAAGAGTCAATGGGAAAAATATTTTGCCTTGCTATTCTTGTAAATAAAACAATTTTCAAGAGGATAAAACACTTAAAATTAGAGCTATGCACTTTCAGAAGTGTCACACAATCTTAACACAGAAATCAGAATTTACTCAACCTCAGCTAAATGCTTTAGATGGGTGCATTATGGTGCAATTAGCAAGAAATGAGGTATAACTGATATTAAAGCACGTTACAGATATTCATAGTATAGACAACTGTCACCTTTTTGTTAAAAATGCTAATGAGCAAGCTTGCAAATGCATTGTCAGGAAGAGACAACTTCTGCAGATTTATCTGTCCACTGCTCCACTTTACTCTTTTCTCTTGCAATAAAATACTTGCACTGACTGCACAAAAATTAGCAAGAGCAATTTTAAGCTGAAAAATGTCATTAGAAGGTTATTGTTATAACAAGTGTGATATTTGGGCAATAGGATGTGCTAATGCGTCCCTAATGTTGAGTCTCTACTTTTCTATATTTTACTGAATAAATTACACATGCAGTAATATTTTACCTTTGCAACCATCTAAAATGTAAAGGTACTAATTTTTTGAGGAAATCATGGATTTTTAAAACCTACCTGGATTTATTTTGCAGTTATTGAATACACTGACGTGCCATTTTAACCTACTGTGTAACAAATGCACCTCATTCTCGATGATCCAAAGCAGGGTCATGTCAATTGGTATCCATTCATTACATTAAAATATCTCAATGATTTGATATTACTAAATTATATTTACATGATCAAAGCTGACCAAGATTGTTAGCATACTAGTTTATTCATCATATCAAACTGAATAAACAATGGCTTGTTTATATTATTTTAATAAACCCAATTTGAAAAGGCACGATTATAAAAGTGAAGATTATCGAACTGTTTTTTTGTGAATTATTTGCTCCAGAACAAGGTGAGTGGGATTTTTCTAAGATATTTTCAGTGTTTGTTGATGACACTAAACAAACACAAAATCATGGTCAACAATTTACAATCAGTATGGCTGACTGCAAAGCAAGCAAATCACATGGTGGCGGATGCACATTAATCAATACCCAAAACTATAAATGTTAATTACTCTCCTTAAAGAAAGGACCATTAGAATCAATACCCAAAACTATAAATGTTAATTACTCTCCTTAAAGAAAGGACCATTAGAAGCTTAACATTCTCATATTTGAGACTGCTCAGTTCTCAGTGTAAGAATATTCTTTTAGTAAATAATCTATCACTGAAAGACACAATGATTATGTAATTTGTCATTACAGAAATCAAAAGCAAGCATAAATATTCGAAGGAATATTTTCAGAATCTTGATTTTAAATTGTAATCAGACTTTTTTTTAATAGAAATTGCTAACTAAACATTAGCTATCAAAGATGGCAGAATAGGAAACTGCAGAGAATCTAAATGATATTTTTACACCCGATTTTGCTTAAAGAAGATAATATAAAAATACTTTTCCCCAGATTACTCTTTACAGGTAGCAAAGGCGCGACATTGTCAGAGAAATAGGTATCCAAAATAATGTGGTGGAAAACCTTGAGATGTTACATTCCAATAAATCTCTACAACTGGATGATGGTTTTCATCAGAACATTTTGAAGGAAAATGGAAATGAAGTAGCTGAGATATGTAATTCATCATTAAAAATATCTGTTACACTAGAGCACTAGAAGGTAGGCTGTGCTTACTTAGTATAAAGAGTGAGCTTGTGAAATAAATGTTTATCTTATAACCTGTAAACAGTTTAGAAAATTATTATAAAACTGTTATAAAAATACTATTATAGGACAAAACAGCATAGCTTTGGGGAAAAATATATTTTCTGTTTCTTGTTAAAATTAATTGAAATAGAACATGCAAAAATTTCAAACAAATAACTATAACTTATTTAGATTTTCAAAGGTATTTTGATGAACTACCAAACAAGTGGCTCTTAAGGAAATTTGGCAATATTGGGCTGAGAGTAAAGTTTGGTCATGGATTACAAACTAGTAAAGTGGAAGGAAATAAAGAGTAGGAATATATGCTGCTGTTAATGCTCACTCAGTATGGAATAATAGCAGCATACCCAAGAGATTAGTACAAAGTATTGTTCAATATATTGATTAATCATCTGGAAAAGGCAGTAAAGAGTGAGGTGGCAAATTTGCTGATGACACACTTTTATTTACATTAGTCAAATCCAGGAAGAATTGTGAGTAACTCCAGACAGACCAAATGAAACTAGGTAATTGGGCAACATGATAGCGGAAAATTCAACAAAGACAAGTGCAAAGTAATGAACACTGGAAGGAACAATTTAAACTACTTGTACACACGGATGGGTTCTGAATTAGTGGTAACCTCACAGGCAAAACATATTTAAGAATCAATTGCTTAATGAAGACTTCAGTGTGCAGCAGCAGCCCTAGAGAAGACTCAAATGTTAGACTATACTAAGAAGAGTAATGACATCCACAATAAAAATAGTCTCAATACGCACCAATGGTACATCCTCACCCCTACTATTATTTCAGTTTGGTCATCTCATCTCAAAAAGGATATCCAAGAACTAGAAAATAAGGTGCAATAAGGGTTACAAAAATTACTAGAGAAGTGAGATGATGAGGAAAGACATTTCATAAAAGGAACAATTAATAAGAATTATGAATAGGGCTGGATTCAGCTTGAATTTTTTCTGGCTTCTACTTGGACAGGGCTCCCAACATGGAAAGCTCACCAAGAAGGAAGGAAGCAATAGCAACAAGTAGCCAAAACCACTTTGGGGCCTGAAGGTATAAGGGGCAAGCACTGGGCAAAAAGGATATGAGCCAGGGCAGATATGGGATATGATGATTCAATGTCTCCCTTCTGTAGCCTCTATTGTACGACAAACCATGAAGTTGGGCAGAGCTGGTAGAATTGCCTATGCCCTCGTCAAATGAATGCCCACTGTGGAGCTTGAAAATCAACTGCCAAAGGCATATGGGGAGACTTTGGCAAACCAGTAAAGTGCCTGAAACCACTATGGATTATTGCTAAAAGCAGCCAAATCAGCAGGCTGTAAATTGGCCATTCAGCACTCTCAGTTTGACCAAGGCAGGAGCGGAGGGGGTTTTGAGTGCCACAGAAAGGGCAGCTTAACCCCGAGTCCTTCCTGATAAGAATTGTGTTGAAGTTGCTGATACATGCATTTTAGAAGAGCAGGATGTGCCCCAAGAATGTCTATTGGGGTCTCAAGGCTGCAAACTCTGAGAAAAACCCACACCTGGTTAATCGATAATCAGAAGGAACCTCTTGCTTGACCATTGAAACTGCTTACTTAATAAGTTTTCTTTAAGGGACATTCTATTACTAATATATAAATAAGGGGAGAAAGTTTGAGGTGGTTGGACTCTTTTTGGACTCTCCCTCTGGATACATCTTGCAGTCCCCACCGGTAGATGAAAGATTTGGCCACCGGAAGCCTGCCGCTGTGTCACTCGAGAGCCACTCAGCTTTGGTAATTATCAAGGGTTGGAGGTGTTTTACTAACCTGTTGTGGATGTGTGTAAGTGCTTGAGACTAAGTAAAGTTTAGCTTCAAGTGAAAGCAGTCTTGTGTTGTCCTGTTTGTGCCACCCATCTATCGGTTGGACGGCTGTGTCTCCCTTGATTTATTTCCTAACACCACCTCGCACAGGTTTACTCGCACAGAGTAAAAGTTACCAAGAGCTTTGGGTTGAAAGAGCCACGGGTAACAAAGGGATGTATAAATGCCATCTCCTGTGGATAGAATATGGCCAAGACTATTGTGATGGCCAGCTATTAATAGTTAATTGTAAGTAACATTGAAGTTAATGAAAAGATTCAGATCGACTACCATGGTATACAGTTTTAATGTCATACTGCCCTGAGTTTTGGATTAGGCTCAGGGCAGTATGAAATTAAAGCTATAGTGTCAATTCTTCCTCCAAAGAACTGACTAATTAAAACAGAAAAAAAAACAGTCTATGCAGAATGAACGAGGAGACTGTCAAGGGTTAGAAAATAGTAGATTCTCATGAACATCTTTGTTGTTCCTGCAGAAATGCATTGGTTTCCTTGAAGTAAATGACAAAAGTAATAATGTAAAATATTTGAGAGGAAACACAAGAAACATACAGAAAGGAAGAAAGCGGTGAGGGGAGCATAGCACAGTGCAGAGGGAGGTCATTCCAGGAGGCTTCTTTTTACCATGTACCCTGGGGCAAGTGGAAAAAGGAACTCAAAAATGAGAAGGCAACACACATCCAACGGATAAAAAGAAATACTTTTTTGCTCAATATAAAATGAACCTGGGTAATTCAATGCCACAGGACATTATTCGATGTCCTGTGGCATTGTCCACAGCTATTCGACATTGGTGAGGCCTCATCTGGAGTACTGTGTCCAGTTTTGGGCCCCACACTTCAAGAAGGATGTGGATAAATTGGAGAGAGTCCAGCGAAGGGCAACAAAAATGATTAGGGGACTGGAACACATGAGTTATGAGGAGAGGCTGAGGGAGCTGGGATTGTTTAGCCTGCAGAAGAGAAGAATGAGGGGGGATTTGATAGCTGCTTTCAACTACCTGAAAGGGGGTTCCAAAGAGGATGGCTCTAGACTGTTCTCAATGGTAGCAGATGACAGAACGAGGAGTAATGGTCTCAAGTTGCAGTGGGGGAGGTTTAGATTGGATATTAGGAAAAACTTTTTCACTAAGAGGGTGGTGAAACACTGGAATGCGTTACCTAGGGAGGTGGTAGAATCTCCTTCCTTAGAGGTTTTTAAGGTCAGGCTTGACAAAGCCCTGGCTGGGATGATTTAACTGGGAATTGGTCCTGCTTTGAGCAGGGGGTTGGACTAGATGACCTTCTGGGGTCCCTTCCAACCCTGATATTCTATGATTCTATGATTCTATGATTAGTGAGGCAAAAAAATCATCAGGATTCAAAACAGGACTAGTTACATATATTGAATGAGAAAAGAATCTAAGAAAAGATAAACTAGTATTTTCCACTGAATGCATCCGATGAAGTGAGCTGTAGCTCATGAAAGCTCATGCTCAAATAAATTGGTTAGTCTCTAAGGTGCCACAAGTACTCCTTTTCTTTTTGTGAATACAGACTAACATGGCTGCTACTGTGCAACCTAGCTAGGGTAACAATTTCAAGTGATACCAGTTCTTATGTTTCAGAGCATAAAGGGATCAGCAGCTGAGATTATGAAGAAATCTCTCTCCATTACAATTGCTATGGGGCACAGTATGGGTTATTTTGCCTTCTTATGTTTCTGATACAGAACACTGTGCAACAGGATGAACACTCTGCCCACACTACATAAACCACTGAGCTTTTCCTTTACAGCAGCTCCTCTTTTTCTTGCTGGATTTTTTCTTTATTATGTATCAGACGTGTTATAACAGGTCTTCCTTTGAGACTTATCGGTTTAACCACATTTTTCCTCTCAATTTTCCACTTATTAACATTTTGAGACAGATCACAAATGTACTCTTCTGGGTTTTTTTGTTATTTGCTCGGTACTGTGCATAGAGCAGGGGATTGATAATAAGAGAGAGGGAACCTCTCACCTCTGTGTCACTGATTTCTTTCCAGCCCAACTTAAAGTTGTTGCCATCTGATGACTGTTGGCTTACATAAAATAACTTGTGATCCAAACTCAGAATCTGGTTGAAAGGTTTCCAAATTTTAAAGAAAAAAGAACACTACCAAAATTGACACTGCTGCTGACAATTTCTTCAGAGACCCCCAGGATTTAATGGAAAGAATGAATTATCTGCTCCATTTTAAATGTGGTTGACAAGCCAGTGGAGAGAAGCTTGCCATGCCCATGCTGTAACTGTTCTGAAGCTAAAAAATAATCAGGTACCAGAGCTGTCAATCTGACATTAAATTTTGTAAAAAATATTACACATTAAAAAAAAAAAGAACAAAACACAACAAGGTTATTGCAATCATAATAATCCAACAGAAAATTGACACCAGGTCAAATTAATCCCTGCTGACACGCCACCGGCTGACCACATTTATTAATTTCAATTCATTTAGTTGTTTTAGAAGGCTTAGAGCTTGAACCCAAATCCACTAAGGTAGAAATGGAAAGAGACTAATTTATTACAATGGGCTTTGGCTCAGGACCATAATCAGTTGTAACAGACATGTCAAAGTTTAATTATCCCACAGACTAACAGTAACATTTGTTTAGGGCGAGATTTTCAAAAGGTACTCAACACTGATCTTTGTGCCCACTGAAGTCAACAGTAAATATTGGCACATAGGACAATACTGAGTGCTTGTGAAAATCTTACTCTTAAGAATAAAAACTACCCATCAGGCTGAATTTTCAGAAAGACTCAGAACAGAAATCAGCTGACTGGACTTTTTACTGCTCTACTCCTCATAAAATTTGTTCAGAAAAGAGTAAGATTTTAAACACAAAATATTCCTTTGAAATTAGTTTGTTCAAAGCTTGAGCTGTGTTACTTTTATGTTTTATGAGGCTAGTACATGAAACTGTCCTTCTTTAACAGTTCTATTCCATTAACTATTATTATTGTTTGATTGGGTTACACTGCAGCAGGTACTTTAAATTCTAACTGTCCTCAACCAATTTCTGAATGCTAAATCAGTCCATATGTGCAGAAGTATTACACATGGCATGAATGTATCAGCAAAAACTAGAGTTAGGATGGACTCTATCTTCAATTATATTAATGGGAAAGCCATTCATAGAGTTTAGCATATGGTAAATAGGGACAAAAGTGCACCATTTTCTTTCACTCACGGCCAAAGTAAAAAAAAACAAATGAGACAAATGAAAACAAAATACAAACAGTCATGGATGAAAGGAATGGTCTTTGAGGAGTAACTATTTTTTTTTTAAATAACTCCCTTGCTCTCTGTATTGGATACTGAAGGCATGGTTACAAAGTAGTGTTTCCCTCCATGCTATTGCTTCTGTAATGAAACCATTCACCTTAATGATAAAATTAAAAAAAAAACTTGTTTAAATCAGCTGAATTTATCAAAAAGGACCATACATGTGGCTATACATGTTGAAAAAACAATGACATTAAGAATGACGCTTGTTGGCATATATACTTAAGGGCTAAATTCGTTTGTATTTACATGGACTAATCTGACACCCATGTGAACGAATGTCTTTGGGAGCAGAAAAAGAGATTTTTGGGAACAGCTGTGCTAGTCTACAGTTTTGTCTACTTAACTGGCATGACAGCCATGATTAAGTTACACCTCCCTGGACTTGCAAGGCTCCTTATACCACATGAGGAATTCACCTTGCGAGAGGGCAGCTTATACTACTGCTGCTGTCCTCTCTTGAGATTCCCCTTGGAGTTTAAATTGTTTTAATTCCCCATGGAACTCCAGAAAAATTCCAAGAGCATGGCCACTGCAGGCGAAGTGGTGAATCATAACCTGTCCTGAGTGTCCTGGACTTGTCTTTCCCAGCCAATGCTAAAAACATTTTGGGAAGCATTGGGCACCTGAGGTTCTCTTGGCATAAAGAGAAGAAGTTACAGATGTACAGTCCCCTTGAGTGTCTGTGCTGGCAGAGGGAGTGAATTTACCTTGAATCTAGCTTCATGTGGAGATAGAACTGTGAGGCAGGGCTGTGTGGAAGCTGGTTATATGACTTTCAAGCTCCCCTACTTTTTAGAAATTTTGGCCATTAAAAAACAAAACCATCGACAGCAGGGATTGGCAACCTTTGGCACCCGGCTCACCACGATAAGCCCCTGGTGGGCTGGACCGGTTTGCTTTCCTGTCGTGTCCACAGGTTCAGCCGATCACAGCTCCCACTGTCTGCGGTTTGCCGCTCCAGGCCAATGGGGGCTGCAGAAGTGGCGGCCAGCACATCTCTTGGCCTGCGCTGCTTCCCGCAGCCCCTATTGGCCTGCAGCTTACCGTGGCGGGCCACATGCCAAAGGTTGCCGATCCCTGATCTATATTTTTCAATATCCTGCCAAAATTGTTATCAACTCTGCTCATTTCTAGGGGCACAAGTACAACAAAATAACAATGGAAAGAGAATTAACATCACAGCAGGAGAGCTTGAATGTATTATATGTGATACTAGCATGTGTTCCAATGAAGCCAGGTTAGGCTGTCTTTCATTGAACAAAGCTATCCTTCATCCATTGTAAAAGAACCTGCAATGCCAAATTATGAAAACAAACAAGCAAATAAAAGGACTTTTCACCATAGCTTCCTTAAAGTTCATTATCACTAAATAGGTTTTGTTTGTTTGTTTGAAACAGAGAATAATGTAGCAGGTTATTTATTGGAATAACTCACTTGGTCTCAGAGTATCTAAAATCCTTCCAGCACATAGCTCTTTTTAATATCTTTTTTTAAAGCCTAACTGCCCTGTATTTTAAAAAAAGTAATCATTGAAAGCTAAGAATGCTTTTATCTCTTTTAATCATCCCTTAGGAAGCTTAAAAGATACCCACGTTTTAAACCTCAAAGGTTTGAGGCTCTCATGCTGCATGAACCCTTTTCCCAATAAAGAGGATTCCCTTTGGAAGCTGTCCGGTGGCACTGGACAGGTTCCAAAGGGAATCACCTTTATTTGAAAATATGGTGGAGGGTCACTTTCAGACTGCACAAGAAGCTACACCAAAAAGCTAAGCAATCTGCCTGCAAAGCATTTTTAGATCCTACTGCTTGAAGAGAAAGGGATAAGGACCTGGAATCAACCTTCGGCTTCCAACATTTCAGTAAAGAGCACTGGTTCAAATGTTTTTTCATCTTTCTTTGCTTCTCTTATTCAAATAATATTACTAGCCAACCATGCTAGATTAGCTCTTATAATGAATTTATTGGTTCATAGACTTGTTGTTCCTTAACACAATCCTGGATGTAATATCACGATCACAGGCACCGACTTTCCAAACAGCCGGGGGGTGCTTGACCTCTGGTTTGGTCCCTGTCATAAATATAAAGGGAAGGGAAACCCCTTTAAAATCCCTCCTGGCCAGAGGAAAAATCCTCTCACCTGTAAAGGGTTAAGAAGCCAAAGGTAACCTCGCTGGCACCTGACCAAAATGATCAATGAGGAGACAAGATACTTCTTGTAAGGAAACTGAATGCTTTTTCATTGTTCTAAGATCCAAGGGTTTGGGTCTGTGGTCACCTATGCAAATTGGTGAGGATTTTTACCAAACCTTCCCCAGGAAGTGGGGTGCAAGGGTTGGGAGGATTTTTGGGGGAAAGACGTGTCCAAACTCCGTTTTTTTAGGAACCCAGATAAAGTTTGGTGGTGGCAGTGGAAATCCAAGGGCAAAGGGTAAAATTAATTTGTACCTAGGGGAAGTTTTAACCTAAGCTGGTAAAAGTAAGCTTAGGAGGTTTTCATGCAGGTCCCCACATCTGTACCCTAGAGTTCAGAGTGGGGAAGGAACCTTGACAGTCCCAGGTCCTGCCCCCCTCCACTCCTTCCCCCAAGGCTCCAGCCCCGCCCTACCTCTTCCCGCCCAGTTCCGCTCCCTCCCCTGAGTGCACCGTGTCCTCATCCCTCCAGGTCTAAACTGAGCAATGAAATACTCTCTTCAGTGCTGGCCCCCCAAAAGTCTTTAGCTATTGAGACCAATCCTGATTCTTTGGTATAAATCATATAATTTCATGTGTAAACTGGTCTGTTGATGATTCAAGGGTGGGGCTTGCTCTTCTATTTGTGCACAGAGAGTTCAATAGGCATTTTAGTATAAATGTGAATTCTTCCATTGACATAAGGAATGGATTCTGCTGAGGCAGTTTCAGGGAGCTATGGCCTGAAATGCTGTTTGTTTTTAATGAGAAAATAATATCTCTAAGAACAAGTCACACTTTCACCACCTGATGGCAGTTGGGGTCCTATATGAAATCAGTGTGATAGATTCCATCCATTTTTCAGCAGATAACTAGACAGATGCCAGTATGCCTGGCAAATTATCCTTGGCTTCTGTGGAAACTGCCAAAAAGTTGTGATTTTTGTCAGTAATTAAGTACTCTCTTATCTCTCAAGAAGGTCCCTTTAGACCAGTCTTTAGGCACGCTGGCTAGATGACATGGGAAAGTTTGCATAGACTCAGCCTGTGCTATATTTGTCCTGAGGCTAAATATAAGATTTCAGTAACCCTTGCTATCCCACAAACTCTTTTCATGAGCACTACATTCAAATTTTTTTTTAAAAGAAGGTTATTTATTGAGCCTTGACAATATGGACAGACAAGTCACTGTGCCCTTCCCTCCAGTTAGCTGTTATGCAGGAAAATTCCTTGAGTCTTATAGGATGAGTAATTCTCAAGGCTAAAACCAAAATATTAAAAACAACCATTGTGACATTGTACCCCATAATGCTTTATGGGACTATGACATAACTGGAATATGGTTTATGCTACATGTGCCATGTAACATATCTCTGTAAAGGTTATGGTCTACTGAATCTATTCATCCTATTTGTATACATATATCATTTTTGTATTCAAAGTTATGAATATTGGCTGTATACTTGTCTGATTCTAAGTAGGTTTTAGTGAAGCAGTTGGTCAGCTTCCTGAGAAAAGACTATTCTCAGTAAGTGCCCAATTCAAGAAGCCCTTAAGCCAACAATGAACTTGTAGATGCCAATCCACATCTGAGCTTTTCCAGGAATGTGGCTTGGCTGGCAAGGAACTCAGTCATGCATGGACATGTGACTTGCCCAGGTGACTCCAAAACTCCATTTTGTAGCTGGACTTTGCATAGGAGAGAGGACGGGGTCTCCACCCACAAGAGAAAGTCTATTTAAACCCCTGGGAAACCCCTCCATTTTGTCTTCAGCTGGCTAAAGAGAGAGCCTCTCCACCCCCAGGGATACCTGAAAGAAACTGGAAAAAAGGACAGTAACTTCAGGGGTGTGAGTGATTGCTGGACCCAGACTAGAAGGAAACTAGTCTATCAAAGGAAGCTTACTGGGTGAGGATTTTATCTGTATTCAGTTTTATTACTATACTAGACTTTGACTTGTGTGTTTTATTTTATTTTGCTTGGTAATTCACTTTGTTCTGTCTGTTACTACTTGGAACCCCTTAAATCCTACTTTCTGTATTGAATAAAATCACTTTTTATTTATTAATTAACCCAGAGTATGTATTAATACCTGTGGAAGGGGGTGGCAAACAGCTGTGCATATCTCTCTGTTAGTGTTATAGAGGGAGAACAATTTATGAGTTTACCCTGTATAAACTTTATACAGGGTAAAACGGATTTATTTGGGGTTTGGACCCAATTGGGAGTTAGGCATCTGAGTGTTAAAGACAGGAACACTTCCTAAGTTGCTTTCAGTTAAGTCTGCAGTTTTGGGGCATGTGGTTCAGACCGTGGGTCTCTGTTGGAGCAGACTGGCATGTCTGGCTTAGCAAGACAGGGTGCTGGAGTCTCAAGCTGGCAGGGAAAGCAGGGACGAAGTAGTCTTGGAACATCAGTTGGCAGTCCCAAGGGGCTTTCTGTGATCCAACCCGTCACAACCATCTTATAGCGCATCCTCAGATCAACCCACAGACCATCTGATGATTCACCAAAAGTGCCTCAAGGAGAAGGCTCATTAGAGGCTCTAGGGAGCAGCAATGCACAAGCCAAAATATTTCACACATCTGATTTCAGAGGACCTGTTAAGCAGGGGTATCAAACCCACTTTGTGAAGAGGAAGAAATTACAGTTTGAATTATATAAAGGCCAAGTTTACTATTTTTGGATCACATATATTCTTGATCCACAACAGACCTCCCACTGCTAACAATGAGAGATTTTCACAAAGAGCAAGATTAGAGTATGGCCCTTATTCAGGAACTTCAGTTACAGTCATATTCAGCATCAGTAGATGAAAAAATGTGTAAAATGTGAAAAAATGTGGTGTTTTTTGTATCACCACTATTTCTGCCTTTTGTTTGGCTATTTGCACACGCAATTACACAATTTACATGCACAATAAGGTAATTGTGCAAATCTGATGCACACTTGTGTACCTAATTTATTTGAAAATCTAGCTTTTAAAGTTTGATAATTATAGGAGTTATCAACCCTATGGAGATGCATAGTGACAGCTAACAGATATTAGAGCTGTTGTTCCAAGTTGTCTGCAGACTAAAGACGACAACGGTGCATTGGTTTTTCATCCCTTACACTAGATAAGGGCTAGGCTAGAAAGTTACTTTATTTTGGATGGAAGCTTTCATTCTGCAAACTCTGTCATAAGGGCCAGAAAAGCATCTGAAGTGGGCCAGAATGTTTAACACCGCTGCCATATCACCTAATTTATCAGACTTCCACGAAACCTGGATGCATGATCATCTGGAAGAGATATACATTTGAAGATATGTGATACATGATAGATGTACAGAGCTCTAACTCAGTAGGACAGTTTTGTTTCTATTATATCTTCTGAGTAACTCCAATGCTGACAAAGTGTAACTAATTTTCTCACTTGGGCCCCAATTCAGCAGACATAAGCATCTGCTTAACTTCCCACTGAAACTGATGGAACTTAAAGAAAAGCACGTGCTTGAATGGATCGTTAGAGAAGAAATGTGCTTAAAGTTAAATACAGAATCAGAGCCTATATTAATGTCCAAACAAAGAAAAAAGCAGTGAAGGAAATTAGCCTAACTCAAGAAACACCCCTATAGTACTGTAATATGCATTTTTACATCCAGAATATTTTTGATGGTTGCTCCCTACATTCCACCTTTTTTTCAAGAGTATATTTTGGTTCAGTTGCTTGATTTGTTGTTGCTAATTCAGGGAGCACAGACCACTTTCTCCTTAATTCCCTTTTAGTAAATAATATAGTTATTTCTGGGATAGTTAATGCTCTGAAAGAGACGAGGAAGACACATGTTTACAAGCCAATCTGGCTCTTGCCCAACTAATCAGCACATATGCTGCTAGTGCATCTTTTCAGCTACTACCAAAAAACAAGTTAGTCAGAAGGGAAGCACCCATCAAATGCTAACAAACTTGACTATTACAAGAGTCAGAATGTCATTTTCATTATGGTTCAATGTTATAAAACAACATGGTAAAGCAAAGGGTAAACATATAGCAATCAGTTGCAAATCTAGCTAAGCAAAACAAAATACAAACTGGCAGATGTTGCCTTAATGACTGAAGTGCTTGCTTTGGCAGAACTATCACCAGCAGGCAGAGTAGGATTTTTATTGGTGCTTGCCTGTTTCTTGTTTTATCAACCTACGGTTTGTGGACAGGGTGGCTCACATCATTCCCACTGACACACAATGTTGCCATCAGTGTTCGCTTTGTAGAAAACAACTCACAGCAATACCAACCATTCCATTTTTACTTTTTTTCTTTCTCTTTCTTTCTCTACGAAAATTCATTTTAGATGGCAATAACCTCCAAAGTAATAACCCTCGTTAAAATAAAGTTTGAAAGCAAAATAAATCAAAAATTTGCACCTGGTGCATTTTCCCTTGTTGCTCAGGCATTTTACGAGAGCTTGAATATATAAGAGTCGACTTAGATATCCCTAAAGTGCAATCAGATTAATCCAGGACTCTTATTTTTTTAGATAAATTTCTAAGCCAATATCAGCTCACTGACTCACAAGACCAATACTTTATCCATAAAACAGTTTCTTCAGGAAAAAAAAACCCATGAAATCAACGCACATGCACCAGACAAGAGCATTTGGCCCTTCAGGAGGCCAGTGATAGAGAAATAGCATATTCTTCACCTTTGTATTCCCAAAGTAAATTATGCCCCTACCCTTAAAATAGAGCTGCTCTTATTTTTCTCCATGCAACAATTTGAAAGCTGTCTTGTAAAGGAAAAAACTCCAGTGCTTATAAACTGTTAAATGTACTGAACAAATCTGATGATTTTCCCCAGCGGAACTGGCAGTTAGTGATTCACCCCTCCCACGACAGAGCTAATGGAAGGAAATCTCTGTGAGGTTTTGCCAATTGTGCTTTTAGAGATAGACAGGGTTTTCCACCCCATATAATAGGTCAAGGATGCTGAGAGATTGGGAGAAGGTCAAGACCATCTGAGCGCAGGTCCTGTGTTCCTCCCCTTGATGACAGGAATTATGGAGCCCCAAATCCCCCTTTAAGGAGATTCCCTATTAAAAATGAAGCTGTGGAAATATGATACAGCCTGTGGAGAGGCTGGAGTATTTTCCATATTTCTTTTGCCTTGAGCTTCCCGTCCAAGGGAGGGCTGGGGGCAGGTAAAAGACAAAATGAGGATTTCCCAGCCTGTGCACTGCAACGCTAAAAGTCCCTCACAAAGCTTGGTTCCAAGGCCTGCAGGGTTGACTTGCAGATTGCCCCCCTACACAAACGTCATATTATATTATTATTATTATTATTATTACCAGGGAAGCAGAAATTACACTTATAATTAGGTTACCTACGGTCCTGATTACATACAAAAATTGCGCTAATTTAACTAAACTGTTTTCTAAATGTATTCAGTCAAATTGGTGAAACCCCCTTAGGTGGACATTCTTAATTTGATTTAACAGCTGCTAATATCTGTTTTGATTTACAGGTATTTGGAAGCTCATGCTCTAGTGGCTGTGCTCATCCCTCTGGTGGAGGCTGTCTGTTAATTCAGGCAGACGCTGTGACATCAGTTACACCTAGCTCACATTTTCCAGATTTTCTTCACAACCATGAAGGCTGGAAGCAATTTTTTAAAAAACAATAGCTCAGATTCTGATGCCACATGACTCTGGGAGCTGGAGCCCGGCTCCTAGGCATCTGCCTGGGGCTTGATTCCGTGCAGCTCATGGGTGTAGGGCGGGTCTGTCCCCGCTGAAGGGGAGCCATGCCTGAGGAGCCTATCAAAACCCAACAGAACATGCAAAATTGTGTTTTGAACATCTGTACAATCTAGTTTGATTGGTATTTCATTTTGACATCTAATGCGGGTGGAGCTGAGCCAAACACCATTACAGTGGTTGTTACAGTTGCATATAACAAAATTTTTTTAACTTAAAAACAAGGGAAATTGCACACAAAAAATAAATTACATTAAATAAAAAGATGTTTAGGTTGCAAAGTGGCATATTTGAAAGCTAGGAAACGCCACATTTAGAGTAGCCTGTGTACATTTAATTCTGCCCTCTGACAGTTCCTAATTGCATATTAGGTCTCTGCCATGAGGAGCTAACAATTTACAATTCCTTAGTAGTTTGCTGCCTCCGAACACTACTGGCAATTCCACTGTTTCAGGGACCCACCACATTTGCAAAATTGTGCCTAATTGTTATTTTTATGTATTTATTTTCTTTTGTAATCACATCTTTGCAGCTTTAAACTAGTCATCTCACACTGTGAAAGCGACTGTCAGGTTGCCAGGTACTAAACCATTTAGGTCTTCATAGGCTAAAAGCAACAGCTGGAACTGCATTCAGAAACCAGCCGGCTGTTCATGAAGCTCTCAGACCACACCAGTTATGTGCTCAACATAAAGCTCCACTTTCTAAGTGGGCAACCACATTCTGTGCCACCTTCAGCTTCTGAGTAGTCTCATGGTGCAGCTACATGTAAATCACATTACGGTAGTCTAGTCTTGCGGCCACGGGCATCGATGCCTCAAAAAGAAGTGGCCACATCAGTCTTTTTTTTTTTTTTTAAACCTCTACTTGTCAAAAGGACTCTTGGCTACAGCTGCAACCTGAGCATTGAGTCGCAGCCCTGGATCTAGCAAGACCTCAGAATTGTGAATCTGTCACAAGTGTGAGAATTCCCTAATTCAGAGCACTGATATAATCCCCTCCAATTCTCCCATTTGCTTCCCCATCATCTACCAATTTCACTTCCTCCTTTTCTGGACTGAACCTCAGACATCTAGCCCTTCTCATGGAGTCCAAAGCACCCCCAGCCCCCCACCCCAAACACTAGGGACATAATGAGACCAAGTTATATGGTTTTACAGATTTCTCAGCGCACATCTATCACAAGACATGTGTCTTTTCAGAAAGAAGGCTACCATCAACAATAAGGTCAGAAATGCCTACAGAAATTCTCTTTACTTTTAAAATACATTTCACAGTTTAGCTACGGTACTTCTCCCCAGCAAACCTTTCAGATTACAACACTGCTTAGAGGATATCAATACTATCTTTTTTGGTGCTTCCATTGGCGCTAAAGTGGGAATAGTTCTGCTGCAAACAGAAACGCAGTTAAAATGAACTGTTGTGGAGGCATATGAATACCAAATTAATTAAAAAAGCAGTAAAGAGAAAAAGGGAATGAATTCCTCTAGTCACTGCTGATTTAAGTAGCTTTTACTATGCAAGCAAATTCCCTGAATTTGTTGCATATTTAACTAAGTTGTCTTTGCTGACCTTGTTCATGAACTTTAATTAAAAACATTTTAAAAACGCATTCAGTTTTGGTTATAAGATATAAAACTTAATCCTAGATATTAAGCCAGGTAAAGTAACTCCAACTCTATTTTTTTTATGTATCCCATTTGATGTACAACAATATAAACCTGTGAATCTGAGTTTTACTGCTTTAAATAAAATCATTTTTATCCTGCAAAAAATTTCCAGTATAGATTTTATACTGGATGATTCACACTTAGTGGCAACCTATAAACATAGCTTTTAGTAATGAACTGGTATCTATACCAAACATTGAGAGACTACAAAATGTAATCCTGAATGGTTTAATCAACAATCTAATCTTAAAAAAAAATAAAATAAAAAAATCTTGGCTGTAGATTCTTCTCATAGATATAGTATAATGCTTCTACTGTGAATTATATTTCAGTAGGGTGTGTCATTTTCATGTTCAATTTATGGCACTGTCTACAACTGTATAGAGATTAAGATGCTGAGATAGCAGTTAGAAAACTAAAAAACTCTCTTAATTTAAATATCTATGGAACTTTATGAAACACGAGTTAACTAAAGTTAATTAGAAAAATGGTTAATATGTAAAAGCGGTTTAAAACTGGCAAATGACAATGTTTCATGTCAGAGTGGTTGCCCCAAATGTCATTTAAAAGATAAGCATCTACAGAAAAAAAAACAGTTGGGGTGACCGGCTTCTTTGGGTACCTCCCTTCCATTTTGCCACCTAATCACTATATTAAGTGTTAAAGTAGATCAATGCAATTCAGTGAAGCTTAACAACAGTGTTAGTGCGAAAAATGGCATTGTACCTCTTATTAATGGTAGCCCAACTGGTATTAATGTTATCTGTCATCAGTTCTACTTTTCTGGTGTCATCTGTTGAATAATCACGGAGAAGCTTAAGTGCCATGTCATTCGCCACATCCACATGTATTTGCCACTGCCGCAACTCTTTTGAAAATTGCTAGAGGGGGAAAAAACAAACAAAACAAAAGAATGAATCTCACCTTCCCTTAAAAATATACCTTGAATATTTGAAAAGTAGATGAACCTTTAAACCTTTAAAACCTTCCCGATTAAATAAGAGAGAGAGAGAGAGAGAGAGAATCTTCTCGTTGCTGGTAATAACAGAAACAGCCTCTGTCACATCTGCTGATTGTTAGGGTCAGAACTTTTTTTTTTTTCTTTTTTTTTTTAAGTTTTGGGACACAAGAGGACTGCAGTACTACCAACAAGCAGCTGACAGGACTAACCAATAAAATCTTCAGTGCAAGATAAAATGTGGCAGCCGAAATTGGTAAACTAGTGAATGGAATCATAATAGTTCTTTCTCACAAATAAATAGTTGAGTAAATTATTGTGCATGCCGACTATTTTTGTCTCTGTGATGGTGAATTCATTATGCTGGGGAGACAGGAAAAAGAGCATAGTAAAATAATATACTGCCAGGCCTAATTTTTTTTTTTTTTTTTTTTTTTTTTTTTACAATGTGACATACCACCAAAGCTTGGACAAATAATATTTGTCTGTTGAATTTTTTCACTTTATTAAGAATGATTTGTTTATGTAATTAGTGCCACCTACTGGATCAGTACTAAACTGGCATACATCAAAATACTAGAATATTAAACCTAACAGTAAGTTATTATAATGCCATGACCTTTCCCAATTTTTCTGGAAATAGTTTTAAGAAAGCATTTACAATTTTGAACATAATTCTGTGTTCATTTTAATTTTTATCTAGATCTGCTAACTAACAATTCCTTCCTCATTAGAAAAGCAGATCAGGAGATTGGTGCATTGGTTGCAATGGGGAACCAAATTCCATATGCTTTTCCTGTTTGTCTGCTTGTCATAACCAACATCTGTAAAACACTGTGTGCATCCATGTCTCCTCCATTATTTGTAATCAAATAGCAGTAACAATACAGATGATCAGCTCTTAGGGCTAGACAAATATATAGGTTACCAAACATCTTTGACAATGTGAGCGCAAAAGTACATTATAATTTGCCAAAAACTCTCACGGAAGGTTTCAGAGTAGCAGCTATGTTAGTCTGTATCCGCAAAAAGAAAAGGAGTACTTGTGGCACCTTAGAAACTCACAAATTTATTTGAGCATAAGCTTTCGTGAGCTACAGCATCCAATGAAGTGAGCTGTAGCTCACGAAAGCTTATGCTCAAATAAATTTGTGAGTCTCTAAGGTGCCACAAGTACTCCTTTTCTTCTCATGGAAGGATTATTAGAATCAGTAGCTGGCTGTATAAATTAGAAACTTTCTTCAGAAAATAACTTCCTTTTCAAATAGGAAAAACCTCCATGAGAATAGATTTTCCTTTCCCCCAAAGTGATGTTCATGTTGAAATCTGGTTTTGATTAAACTAATAGAGTCTTCACACAGAGCTAATCATTAGTAAGCTATTTTGTCAAGACTGATGCGTGATGGAAAGAAGTCTGAATGTCAAGTTGAATAAACAAACAGAGTGTAGCGATTGCTCACTTTAAAGTTTGCAGGTTCATTCTGGATAAGCTTATGAAAGTTTTGATACTTATCTGAACCTTTTAGGGACTCCCTACTGGAGCTAGTTTCTTCCATCCACAGAAAAAAGCTTTAGCTCCTCTTATCTGCTTTCAGCACTGTAGGTTCCTCTGACTTGGGAAGAGGAGAATTCCAGGATGTGGCCCCCATGTCAGGGCTCCTCTAAAGGAAGTAGTCTTTGCTCTACTTCAAGTGGGATCTAATATGTTGCCTGTTAGGAGAGCTTCTCTTATTTTTTAAGGTATACTGGCACTTTGGGATGTCTCTATAATACAAGACTTAAAGGATGTCATAAGATTATAAAAGTCAGGAAAACAATAGATCTCTCTTCATCTAACTTCTGCATTTCAGAGCAGCAGAGAATCTATCTTGGCCTTGTGAGAGGTTACAAAACTACCCACCGAATTGGGGGGCAGCAATTGATCCAGTGGGGGTCGATTTATCGCATCTAGTCTAGACACAATTTATCGATCCCCGAGCGCTCTCCCGTTGACTCCTGTACTAAACCGGTGCGAGAGGCGCAGGCAGAGTTGACAGGGGAGCAGCAGCAGTTGACTCACCGCAGTGAAGACGCTGTGGTGAGTAGATCTAAGTACACAGACTTCAGCTATGTTATTCACATAGCTGAAGTTGTGTAACTTAAATCGATTCCCCACGCCTAGTGTAAACCAGGCCTATATCCTGCTATCCTGAAGGTGATCTGTCCTTAGAAACCAGAAGGGCAACAACGTAACTACCTGCCTCCACAAAGAGAACTTGGTTTGCACAGGTAAACAGGTAAAAGGCTGGTTTCAGAGTAACAGCCGTGTTAGTCTGTATTCGCAAAAAGAAAAGGAGTACTTGTGGCACCTTAGAGACTAACCAATTTATTAGAGCATAAGCTTTCGTGAGGTACAGCTCACTTCATCAGATGCATATCGTGGAAACTGCAGCAGACTTTATATATACACAGAGAATATGAACCAATACCTCCTCCCACCCCACTGTCCTGCTGGATTTAAACTTGAAGAGTGGTCAGTTTGGATGAGCTATTACCAGCAGGAGAGTGAGTTTCTGTGTGTATGGGGGTGGGGGGGATGTGAGAAAACCTGGATTTGTGCAGGAAATAGCCCAACTTGATTGTCATGCACATTGTGTAAAGAGTTGTCACTTTGGATGGGCTATCACCAGCAGGAGAGTGAATTTGTGTGTGGGGGTGGAGGGTGAGAAAACCTGGATTTGTGCTGGAAATGGCCCACCTGATGATCACTTTAGATAAGCTATTACCAGCAGGACAGTGGGGTGGGAGGAGGTATTGGTTCATATTCTCTGTGTATATATAAAGTCTGCTGCAGTTTCCACGATATGCATCTGATGAAGTGAGCTGTAGCTCACGAAAGCTTATGCTCTAATAAATTGGTTAGTCTCTAAGGTAAAAGGCTGTGGCTGGTCGATAGGGGGAAGAGCAGCCTAATAATCAATTTTTTTTAAACCTTCAAAAAGTTGTATTGAAGGATGAGTGAAGGTTCAGGCTACTTTTCAATGTTATCTGAAACATTGCCTGGGCATTTTTTCTTAATTCACTCACCCATGACTACGTATTGTCAAGAAGTCAGAATAGCTCATAATTTTAAATACTGTGGGCTAGATTCAGCCTCAGGTCTTATCTGCTTCCATGTATGTTACACAGAACATAGGACCAAACACTACTACAATTCCAGGTCCACTGTATCCCCCCAGACAGGTGGCATTCGCTGCGGAGAAGACACAGCCAAGGCAGCCAGATACATGCTCCTCTTGCAAAGCCCCTGGGGAGCCTCAGTTAGTGGAGCTACTCCAAAGCTCAGACCGCACTTGAACTATGCTTTCTCCTGGGCTTATTGTTATTATTTGTAATTGTTCTTTAGATATCTTATATGTGGGCTTTTTTTTCCCCTTCATTTTTTGCCGCAGACTTTGTCCATCTATTGTACATTTGTAAGAATTTCACGATGCTCATACTTTATTCTTTTTGGAAAATATTTTTCCAGTAGAACAATGTTATAAAGCACTAGCTATACATACATAGTACATAGTTGCCATTTTCCAACCAAAAATATGGTAGTAGAATATTTTACATTTCCTTTATAGATACAAAAACAGTCTGTCCACGTTGTGGGCTAATGGCCTGTAAACTTTCACTTGGAGAATGTGTACCTTTTGCTAGTTCCCTGTGAATTTAATAACCTTATAAACCCCTCCAAAGCAGGCTCTTTAATGGAAATGCTGACAGACCCATTACAATGCTACGATTCTCGCCATTAACTTCAAGACTAATCTATTAAGTTCCTGACATTACCAAAGAACAATATCATTCAGAACATAAATGAAGAGTACGGGGGATTCTGTCTGAGGAAACAATTTGCATTTTCCAGTTTACTGGAAATGAGTATTTAATCTTTTCAACAACTTTAAAGCGTGCATGCTTAAGTCATTGCGCCTACTCTATACTTTTCACAGGGACCGAGAGCAAAGTGTTATAGTGAAAGGTTTATTGTCCAACCTAATACAGTCCCATTATTTTCTGTCTTACATGACTTGATGTAATGAATTTTTATAATTAAACTAATGGAATACAATTTCTTTCTTCTTTTTTTCTTTCAGGCCCATTTCTCTTCCTTCTACTTTGGAATAAGTAGAAACAAAAAAGTATTCAAAGTGCTTTATTACCTTAATTTCATTATGACATTTGTAAAGCATTCTTTGTATTTCATCTGTGTCATCGCTTGAATTTGCTAGCTTTATTAAAAGGCTTAAAGAGTTAGGGATGCGCATTAATCATGCTGCTTATGTATATTTTTAATTGTATTTAATTAGAAGACACTACTTGCCATGTTATTAGTGGGAAAATCTAGGTAATTAAGGGTCCTTAAATAAAAACAAGTAAGGAAATGAGACTGGGCCTTTCTTTCTATTACCCAGTGGAATAAAATAAACTGTGCACAGATACAGCAATATGTATGTACAGCACCATCCAATTTGGAGCATGTCACTTTCTGCATTAAATATTTATGTAACCCACGTCCGGAAAAGCAGACCCACTGCCCACCCCTTCTCTGGATGTTATCAGCTATTTAGCTGGTCTAGAGAGGTATAACCATTCATCATTGGTCCTCTATTTCAGTGTTTGTGCAGCTGCGGGCATCATCCCTATAATATTCCACTGCACTTAGAATTGTACGTTGTGAACTCTGGTATAGTCCATAAAACAACACTAAGAGTATATTTCTTTCACCATATGTAATTGGTCCATATCTGGAATATTAGGTGGCAGCAAAACAGTTAAGGGTGACATTATAAAGCAAGTGTCAAGGTAACTGTTGCACACAGTATATGACTAAAGGCAAGACTGTCCCTTGCCTGAGGCACTGTGCAGAGAGTAAGGGAGGATAAGGCTACTTTGCAGGTGAGTCCCTGGTAGGAAAGCAGCCTCAGTGGAACTGCTACTACATTTCCTGCACTGGTGAATTAGAAGTGGGCAGGCAGGGGGATAGCCATGGCACTAGCTGCCCTCTCACACATTGGCCCTCTCACTTAAGATTAGGGTGACCATATTTCCCAAAGGTAAAACGGGACATTGTGCAGGGCTGGCCTGAACCCTCCCCCACACGGGCTGGCCCGAGCCACTTGCCTGAGCCCTCCCCACCCCCAGGCTGGGGTCGCTGGAACCCTGCCCCCCCCAATCCCTGAAAGAGGCTGTTGCTGGAACCCTGCTGCCCCTCCCACACGAGAGCCCTGCCTCCCCCCTCCCCGCTAGGGGCTGACATCACCACTCACCCACATCGCACATTCCTCTGCACCGTACTCCACTTGTTCGACAAAAGTGGGCATTTGTCCCATTTGCTCTTGCCAACTGATCAAGTTGGCAAGAGCAAAAGGGACACATGCCCACTTTTGCCAAAAAAGTCAGGATGGCTGGGACAGGGCTTAAAAAAAGGGATTGTCCCAACCGAAACAGGATGTATGGTCACCCTACCTAAGATAGTATTGAAGGGCAAGTAAACTTCTTCTGGAATAGAGGAGGAGCAGATTACCTCTCCCTTGAGCCAAACAGGGAGCAAACTGAGTCTCTTTTTTAAACTTTTGAAAATCCCATTCAAAAAGTAAAACTAATGCTTTATATAGGATTTCTAGCTAGTATTCTAACCAAATGTGTTTAGACCATTTGTTATACAAAGAGGAAGAATAAAGAGGGTATTTGTTCTCTTTTACTGTTAATTTAAAAATACAACAATGAATGCCGGCAATACCAGTAACAGGTATCAAAGTGTCAGGTCTTATCAACAGAATAGATTACAAGATCAGAAAGGACTACCATTATCATTTAGTCTACCCCCTTGTATAACTGACCACCAGACTTCGCTGAATTAACTCCTATTTGAACGAGAAAAACTATTTAGAAATTAATAAAACAAAAACATTCAACCATGACTTCAGACCTTCCAGTGGTGGAGAATCCACCACAACCCTCAGTAAATTATTACAATTGTTACCCTCACTGGTAAAACTTTGTGCCTTATTTCTAGTCTGAGTATGTCTAGCTTCATCTTCCAGGCACTAGATTATTATACTTTTGTCTTCTAGACTGAAGAGCCCTTCGTTATTTTAATTAACATGTAGATACTTCTGTTTTATGATCAGATTACCTCTTACCTTTTTCTTTGTTAAGATAAACAGATAGAGCTTGTTGAGTCTATCATTATAAGGCTTATTTTCCAGTCTTTTAATCGTTCTTGGGGCTCTTCTCTGAACTCTTTGCAATTAATCAACATCCTTCTTAAACTGTGGACCCCTGACCTGGACACAATATTACCGTGTGGCAAGGTACCTCCTTTGTCTTGCCAGACTTAGCACTTCCCCCTCTGGTGATGCGGGGCCTGGAGTAAATCAGCCCCACTCTGGGCAGTTGCCTGCCTTCCCCCCTTCTGTGCTCCTTTGGCTGTGTTTTCAGGGTAGGCCCGAGGGTTGGCCTAAGGGGTATCGTTCACCAAACAAAAAGGAGACACCTTTTCCTGCCTCCTCGCTGGGGCAGGGTGTCATCCTGTTGCTTGCCCAGGGTGTCAGTCCTTCCCCTAGCAGGCACTCAGGTTTTGCTGTTCCCCTATGGGAAAGAGCACAGCCTTTCAGCCTGGAAAAGCTTGTTTCCCTGCTGCCACTCGCCTGGCAGCAGCTTCTCTCTCTCTCCCCCTTTGCTCTTCCCAGAGGAGGGGTTTTTAAAGGCCTCAGGCAGACTTTAATTGGATTCAGGTGTCCCTAATTGACCTGAGGTAACCTCTTCTCAGCTTGTAGGAAAAAGGGCTTTAACATTCTAGGGCTAATATATCAGCCTTCCAAGACCCTCTTGCAGGAGGGTGTTCCCCACCCACCCTATGCCCCAGGCCCTCTGGATTTTTTCATTGGGCCCCTGTCCCATGAGCCTCCCCAGCCACCCCACCCATATACCTCGAGCCAGCTGCAAGACCTGCAGCCAGTTCGCTTTTGAGCCGCACCACAGGCACATCTATACACGCTCGTGCTCCTATACTCTCCATTTCCTCACCCTCATGTCCCGCCCTGACACTAAATGGCGGGACCTTATGTCATCTGTTCCGGGTGAGGAACCCCGGTGGGCCAGTCTATACTCTACCTTGGCCCCATGACCTGCCAGGGATATGGGTTGGCAGCTCCTTCATAGAGCCATGAGCATGGGCATGTACCTGGCGCGGTTCACCTCTGTTCCCAATACCTGTCCCTTCTGCGGTGTGAGGGAGACCCTGGCACATCCCATCTTGAGTGCGCCAGGCTGCAGCCCCTATTCCTGCTCCACCAAGATCTCCTTTTATGTTTTTGGCTGCACTTCTCCCCCCACCTTTTTTTCATGCACACCCTGTCGGTGCCCCCACAAAGTCATGGGACCTCCTCGTCAACTTCCTCTTAGCAATGGCCAAAGTGGACATCTATAACACCAGGGAGAGGATGTTGACTGACGGGGTTCTTTGCGACTGCAGGGCCTACTTCTGTTCCTCTCTCTGCTCATGTATCTGGGCAGAGTGCCTCTGGGCAGTGTCCACTGGGCTCCCTTGACACCTTTGAGGAGCAGTGAGTGCTGGCCGGGATTCTCTACTCGGTGTCCCCTTCAGGTTCCCTACTTTTGACCCTTTGACCCACACCCATCCTTATTCTTTTTCAGTTGCCCCCCATAATTATTTGAGTTCCAGGCTCAGTGGATCCGCCCCATAGGCTGTGGCCGCCCAACTCCTGGAACCCAATATGAGGACCCTCTTGCAGCCATCCAGCCTGACTTTGTCACACCAGCTATAGTTGCACCAATGCAATACACTAGTAATATAACCTTCTGACTCCTATTCAATATCCCCATTTATACATGTAAGAATTACATTAGCCCTTTGACCACAGCATTGCACTGGGAGCTCAAACTCAGCTAATTACCAACCATGACTCCAAAGTCTCTTTCAGAGTCACTGTTTCCCAGGACAGAGTCCCCAATCCTGTAAGTATGGCCTGCATGTCTTTACATTTGTTCCTCACTAAAAATGCATATTTTCTTGCATCCAGCTTGCCAAACAATTCATAGATTTGTAAATTCTGAGGCCAGAAGGGAGCATTATGATCAAAGTAAGGCACATTGGAAAACATAATCCAAACTATACATATAAAATGATGGGATCAAACTTAGTTACCACCACTCAAGCAAGATATTGGAGTAATTGTGGATAGTTCTCTGAAAACATCCACTCAGTGTGCAGCAGCAGCCAAAAAAAGGTAACAATGTTGGGAATCATTAAGAAAGGGATAAATAAAAAGACAGAAAATATAATTCTCTCTATATAACTCCATGGTACGCCCACAGCTTGAATACTGTGTGCACCAAAAAAGAGATACTGGAATTGGAAAAGGTACAGAAAAAGGCAAGAAAAATTATTAGAGGTATGGAAAAGCTTCCATATGAGGGGAGGTTAATAAGACTGGGACTTTTGAGCTTGGAAAAGAGGTGACTAAAGGGGAATATGATTGAGGTCTAAAATCATGACTGATATGGATAAAGTAAATAAGGAAGTGTTATTTACTCCTTCTCATAACACAAGAACTAGGGGACACCAAATGAAATCAATAGGCAGCAGGTTTAAAACAAACAAAAGGAAGTATTTCTTCATACAATGCATAGTCAATCTGTGGAACTCTTTGCCAGAGGATGTTGTGAAGGCCAAGACACTAACAGGGTTCAAAAAAGAACTCGATGAATTCATGGAGGATAGCTCCATCAATGGCTATTAGCAAGGATGGGCAGGGATGGTGTCCCTAGTCTCTGTTTGCCAGAAGCTGGGAATGAGCAACAAGGGATGGATCGCTTGATGATTACCTGTTCTGTTCATTCCCTCTGGAGCACCTGGCATTGGCCACTGTCAGAAGACAGAATACTGGGCTAGATAGACCTTTGGTCTGACCCAGTATGGCTGTTCTTATGTTCTTATCTAATCTGACCGCCTGTGTCACAGAAGCCATAGAACTTCCCTACAACAATTGGTAAAGCTTATCTTTTAGGAAAACGTCCAATCTTGATTTAAAAATGGCCAGTGATAGAAAATCCACCACTATTCTTGATGAGGCACGCTTCAGTGTATCAGTGACCTGTTCTCTTCATTATTTATCACTCCCCCCAATCTTTATGTCATCTTCAAATTATTTTATATTGTCTTCAAGGACACAGGTTGAACATGGGCGTTAGCTGAACAAGATTCCTCAAACTTCCTTATCAACTCTGATTGAAAGGACCACTTTCTAGAGGGAAAACAAAACTAGTCTCCATATTTATTCAATTAAAAATTTGGTCTGTCCACCAAGATTGCTACTGCTTTCATTAGATAAACACTATTAGTTCAACCTGCTAGGCTAACAAAGCTTACATTCATCATAGAACAATTAACAAATAGGATAATTTTTTGAATTCTAGTGAAAAAGCAGACTCCCATTGCCAATCTACCATGTTTTGGACTCTCCCATACCTAAACCCAGTTCCTGGGATATTACTCTTGAATGGAAAGCCATAGACATTGTGAAGGGACATTCGATTTGAGTAAGTTGCAAAACAGTTAACTATGAACTAACTTAAGATTCTTAAGTAAGACTAATTTTTAATTAGGAACTATATTTAAAAAACTCTTGCAACTGGAAATTTTAAAAGGGTATCAATCACGGGGGCAAATCCAGAACTAATTATAGGTTTGGGATACACGTTAGCATAGTAAAAGCAGTATTACTGCATGCCTGTGTACTTACCCATGCGATGTCCCCAATGCAGTTCACTTTTATCCTTGGTAGGAACAATCTCCACAAAGAGGTTGGATCCAAAGCTCACTGAAATCAAAGGGAATCTTTCCATTGACTTCGGTGGACTTTGGATCATGCCCAAGAAATGGGACAGCTGAGCCAGGCGGGAACTCTAGCTGTAAAGCCTCAGGCAATTATATCAGCATGTGGGGAGCGCAAAGTAAAGCAAGGGCCAACCGCAGGTTTGATAATCTGACAGGTTTTCATAAAGCAACTATAACACATTTCAGAACACTTGTAGATCTGGGCTCAAGATGCAAAATTTAGTTCCAGGTCTGGACATTGAAAGCTCCAAATTTCAGGGTTATTCAAGATCCAGGTTTTGATTCACAGCTAGCACTAGTGGAATTTTTCTCTTTTTTGTTCTATTGAAGGAATGGATGAGATTATTAGATGTTCTCTCATACACTCATGTATACAGAGCTGGTGGGGAATTTTTTGACAAAACAAATTTTTCATCAGAATATGCAGATTCATCAACTAAACTTTTAGTTGTAATGCATCAATTTTGATGAAAAACTTTCATCTTGAAAGTTTCTCAAGTCCAGGATGGAATTTCTGGCCAAAATGAGAGGGAGAGAGAGAGAGAAAAAACCCAGCAGCCCAGAACATCCTACTGAATATTCAAAGCAGGGCCTAGAATTTGAGTGGCTTGCATCCTGGCTGACGGCCGTCATGACTGGGCTATTCTTGGGGAGGAGGAGGTGAGGAAGATTGAAAATTTTACCCCAAAAAGAGAGAGACAAAGGTCTCGTGTTTCATCCTGATTTGGAACACAGGAACAATCTGAAATATCAAAAATGATTGCAGGGCAGGAACAGTTTTTCCATCAAGTTCTATTTATACATAAGCATATGCATAAACACCTATAGATACATATATTTTGTAATTTTCATATATATATTACAATTTTGTATTTACCAGTTTGAGTTAAAGATTTATATTCTAAGGGCAGAGTCCTGTAAAGGAAATATTTAAATTAAATTTTGTATTAAGATATGTAAACTTCTTATAAAGGTAATTCTTGTAAGTCTAATAGCAGGAGGTGCTTGTAAGAAATGCTTGAAAGAAATGAAAAATGTGGCACTCTATTGTAAAATAGCTGTTTCCATTAGTCTTAATTGCCTGAGTACTTTGTATTTGAGGTGGAGAATGTTAAAAAAAATTACTTAAGAACTTGTTCACCCAATTTTTCCCTCCTCCCTTACACCTTTGCAGTTAGGAAACTTACTTTGAGGATTATTTGTAAGCCACACACTGGTCAGAAGCCGGCATTCTATCTCCAGAAAGAGACCATGACAAATGTATCTCCTCTCTGCTGAATGACAGTAGTGTACATAATCTCTAATTCTTTCTAATACATTAGTGAGTGATTGCCTTTATTTATAATAATCCATCCATGTCAGGCGATGACCCTTAAGGCAGAATCTCAGATGAGAAAAATTAACCAGTTACTAGCCCTAAAACAAACAAGAAAATGAAGGATTTCTGGTGTTTTTGTACTTCCGCAGTGCAAATTAAAAGCCAGTGTTTATAGGATGTATAGGATGGGAGAGACTGATTAAAAACAATGGATGTTAATGTTAGCTAGACTGACATTTCTGGAAAGGGAAATCTTCTATTCATGTGGATCGGGACAATTTAAAAGGTGTGTGTGTGTGGGGGGGGGGACTAAGGGGGTTAAGCTTTTACCAGAAAGCTAGATATTACCAGTTTGAGCAGATGCTCTCTATACTTATTTATGGGAATATCACTAGAACCATCCATGACCTGCCCTCAAATATACAGCTAAAAGACTTAAAAAACAAACAAACAAACCCACACAGTTTGCCTACTGTCCCAAAAGAACAGATACAACTAGTTAGCAGCAATTCAAAGAGTGAAAGACTGGTGAAAGAGCATTCTCCAGTATCACCCAGTCCTTGGTCTCTCTGCTAATTAGAGCCTATTGTGGTGGGGAGGTTTATGTGATGTCATTTTTAGAATTTAGAAGCCAATAGAAATTTTTTATTAGCAGTAGTGGAGGGAGTATTTGGGCTGAGGAATCACCTGGTTTGTGGCTACATTTTTTGGTCCAAGTTACCCAATCTTGCAAGTATTTTTTCATCAAATCAAGTAGAAACATTTTCATCAGACATTTCAATATTTTGATTATTAATCTTTAATACAAATTCTCTATCTTCAATAATAACCTTAAGTTCGGTGTTCTGCTTTTTCAGAGCTTCCACAGTGTAGGAAATCTCCTTCCACGACTCAAGCTTTACTTTGGCCTGTTCTAGAACCTGCTCAGCTTCTTGTTTGGCTTCCAACCATTGTGTTGAATCCTTTAACATTTCATTTAGCTGCTGCCTGCGGCTTTGAAGGTGTCCCTGTACTTCGTCCCACTGGCTCTGGATCTTTTCAACTGGTGAAAAACAAATGTAAAAAAAAAAACTTATTCAAGATGAAGGTTTTTTTAAAAAAGCAGTTACTGAAATATTTAAGTAAGATTTCTCATTGCAAACAACAATTTTCAGCTGTGACTAAATTTGGTTTATTAAAAGAGAACAAATAACGGTTGGTAGGACACAGTATAGTACATAGCATAGGTCCTGATGCATATGTAGCCAGAAATGTCAGCTTTTTGTCTCAATAATGACGTAAAGAATACTCAAACAGGGTCACATTGATGAGAAAGAAACAGTTCTCATTCATACATACCAAGTCAAATTAAGCTAGCATTTTTGATGAGATGTCCTATGGGGACTTCTATAATCTTATTCTTCATTTTAATATTCATTACAAGTGGTAATCAATGGTTATGCTATACTTGCTTGACCAGGTAAGACATACACTGGTAGAGTGCATGGCTGTTCACAAAAAAACTTCTCACAACTTCATGTTAGTTATTAGAATAAGGATTAGATGTGCCCTTATTTGGGGGGAAATGTAGTGCTGAAAGGGCTAATGATAATTGGAAGCTATGATAAAGAGGTTTGGCCAAGGTCAGACTGGCCCACAAAGGCACAAGGAAATATCCTGGTGATGTGACACGGAGACCTAACCCTAAAACATGCAAAGCTTTGGGGGGAAAAATGTTCTGTGCTTTGTTAATAAGAAACCTGTATTGCTTAAAACTAGCACAGAGCCAGGCCTCTTAGTATTTTTCCCAAAGGCTGCCCTCCATTATATTTAAAAGTCAGAGGCCACCTTCTCTTGATGGGTTGAGAATTTCCTGAATGGTCTGAAGACAAAGGCATAATCAGATGGAGGAAGTTGCCAGAAGAGCACCCATGATAGGGTTGATTCCACAATGTCATTGCCTCTCTGGGCTGGAGCAGAGCAACGCCCCATCACAAACATGTAGAGTAAAAATCCTCCCAGCAGTGTCTCTCCTTTAACCTGGAAGAAAGGTTCTAGATCCTCCTGTGAATTCCCCCAGGCTTGGAGAAGGGGAAGAAAATCCTTCCAGCATCCTTGCTCCAGCCTGGAGGAGAGGACAGAAAATGAATGAATGTGGGAAAAGGAATGACTGAGTACATGAGAGGGAGGAAGTAGGGGAAGGTAACGTAAATAACTAAATAGAATCCAAAGAGACCGGGTACAACCAGAGGATGAACCAAGGACGGGCCAAGGCTGGGAGGAGGGGGGAAAGGAGCAGAAACACAAATTACATTCGTTGTGCAAGGCAAGATCTGGAGCATATTAAACTGTACAACTTGAAATGAGGAGTATTTAAAGGGTACACCACATTTGGGTTGCTACCTACAGCTACTAACTGTCCCAATGAGGTTCGAGGATGAATGCATTTGAAATATAACTGATGTCCCTCTCATAAATACAAATCAGACCCATAAAAAGTAAGGGCAGCGTATTGATGTCACTAGTAACTGTGGGGAGCAACAAAAATATTTTAAATTAACTATCAAGGTTTTGATTTTTGCACTATCCAAAGGTGTGTGTGGGGGGGGGGGGGAGAGGGTTGTTTGTGCTTTATTGCGGGGCAGGGGGGCAGATGGTTTGGAAATTTTCCATTAAAAACAACCCCACCCCCACCCCCAAAGAAACTGGGGTTTCAAATAAATGCATTTTTTTGGTGGGAAAAGTATCTGTTCTCCACAGAAAATGTTCTCTTTTTTTGTCCCAAAACCAAACAATTGAAAATCAAAATGTATTTATTTGGATATGTTGCCACAATGTCTCATAGGAAGTGTGGTTCAGTTGCTTCATGTCCCCAGTCTCCTTTGTGGGCCACGCTCCCTGGCTGGGGTGCAGCATGAGAAATGTAGTCTAGCCAGGGATCTAATCTATAGAGGAGAATGGAAACATGAGACACCCAAACTGCAACCCCTATAAGGTACCTCAACATATTTTTGGCTAAAATATTTCAGTTTTCAAATTTTTGCCAAAAAGTCAAAGTCTTTATTTTTCTTCTTCACAAAACAACAATTTTTCAAAACAGCTCTATTATTTTGTTTTATCAAGAATAAGTTATCACACCCAAAGAAAATATTCTTAGTGGCGCATGCCTTATTACATCAGAGCTTGACAGCCAGAGAGCGCTCAGGTAATGGAATCTTTTTAAATTATTATCTAAGCAAACAATCTAAAGCTATGCATTTGATACATTGGGTCACTCTCTAGTCCCAGAAAAGAAAACATTTAAATGTGGGATAAACACTTGCGGCATTTAGATCATTCATCTGGCTCTTCTGAGCTAGTCTTCAGCTCATTAAATATGGGACAAATAAAATACTAGCAGTCAAAAAGGTTTCGAAGATAGTTCATTAAAGAGGAAGTAAAGGGGACCTTTGTAATTCAGGCATCGCTGATTTATTACAGAGTAACCCAAAAGCAGTACACAAAAAACATCCATTCATCACCGAAAGTTTACACATGATAATTGATGCTTTCATTTGAATGTGGACATTTAAAAAAATATATTTTGAATGAAGAAAAGCAATTCCTTTTAGCTTAACTTATTCAAGATTTCACCTTTGGCTCTCATTTAAACCACTCTGTGTGTTAGTAAATAAACATGCCCGCTCAGAGTTTTTTCTCTCCTATCTATACATCCTTACTCTCTAGCCCAGAGAATCTCAATCAGATTCCTGAAAGGGATACAGTAGTCTAGAAAGGTTGCCTTGTGTACCCCGAAGTTTCACCTCACATAAAAACTGCTTGCTTGGAAAATCAGACATAAAAATACAAAAGTGTCACAACACACTATTATTGAAAAATTGCTTACTTTCTCATTTTGTCTGTATGAAATTTTAGTTTGTACTGACTTTGCTGGTGTTTTTTATGTAGCCTGTTGTAAAACTAGGCAAATATCTAGATGAGTTGATGTACCCCCTGGAAGACCTTTGTGTATCCCCAGGGTACATATACTGCTGGTTGAGAACCACTGCTCAAGTTGAACCTTCTTTGTTAAAGAGAAGGGGAATGTTTAACTACATCTTTATTAGGTATATGCCAAACAATAAGAGTTTGGAACATCCAGGCACCTTTTCCAACTTGTGGATGGGTCAGATCATAGCTGGTACCAGGAATATGTAAGATGGATGCTTCCACCTGGTACAAACATGATTCCATCAACACCAAGAGAGGTATTCCCTCGCCTTTAGATACTTCTGAGAAGAAAGAGGAAGTAGGAGTGAAAATTTCCTGCCAGCTGCCCAAGGCTACTGACACATCCCTCAGGCTTTGTGGGCTGGAGTTAAAATTCCTCTCAGGCTTGCAGGGACATGGTGTTATCACTGTGAAGGTGTGGTGCAAGAATGGATAGTGTGTGAGGAGGACAAGGAGTGATGGCAGTGTAAAGGGGGGTCCAGAGTGAACAAATGACAGAAGTGAGGAGATCACAAACAAAAGGGGAACAGGCCCTGTCACACTCCACTGGCAATGCTCGCACATCCTACAAAAACATGTAGGGATTAGCTCTGTATCAGAGACTTTACTACCCAGGAACCACTGAGCCAGCTAGTTCAGATGAGGAGGATCAGAAAACTGCAGAATCTTTTCAAAAATGTTAGCCAACAGACCCTTCTTTAAAGGTTTCCTTCAAAGTAGATTATTTTTAAAGTATTTTGAAGGGCTTCTGTAACCATATTGGCTTTTTGTCTGAAGGCATAAGATCACTCTATAAAAGGTTTCCCCTGGTTGGAGGAGGGAATTTGTGGAAAAAAGAAAGTGCTTAATATATTTTCTACGAAAGTGCAGCTGAACAGCAGGAAGAAGACAGGGGAGGCATCCAGCAATCTGCCTTGTGCCCGGTAAGGGTCATTTCTGCCTACCTCCATCTCATAAGATCCTCCAGGTTACAACGAACATATGGGATTCAGTGGAGGGAAACATGAGTTATTTCCACATCCAGTAACCCTAATCTGGGAGCATGAAGAGTTCAACCCTGGGAATAAGGTGGAGAGATCTGTGCATAGGTGGGATAAAAGAATCAATAACCCGTGAGTCAATTGTTCCAAGGATTTATCTGAGTTTTGAAGAAATACAAGGGGAGTTTGATTATCCACCTCCAGCCCTGAATCAAACACCTTCAGTAAAGTAAAACACAACAGAGGAAGGGCTATGCTGTTTTAGGATGGATGACAAAAGGAGGTCTGAGAGCTAAATAACATTAAAATTATTAAAAATTATGAACTCAGTGTCACAAGGCTGGACTCCCTCACCCTGGATTGCTTGCTGCAAACAGTCCTCACACCACCAGTGGCAAGTTCAGTACCATGTGCTTTATTTACAAGTGTTTGTTCCCCACAGCATACAGCTTTTCACCAAGCCTTTACCTGCTACCAAGCTACAGGGCAGGCGGGGGAGATTGCACCTCTCTGAAAACCTGGGCTGCTTTACCCTTCCAGTCTTCCTCCTTCTCTCCTGTCTCTCTTTTAACCATCTTTAGCTGACAAGCTGAGTCCCCTGGTTGATCGGTTAATCATCTGGTACTTAATTACTTATTTCCTTACTTTGGCTCATGTGGATAACATAAGAACATAAGAAGGGCCATACTGGGTCAGACCAAAGGTCCATCCAGCCCAGTATCCTGTCTACCGACAGTGGCCAGGCCAGGCCCCCCAGAGGGAGTGAACCAAACAGGTAATAATCAAGTGATCTCTCTCCTGCCATCCATCTCCACCCTCTGACAAACAGAGGCTAGAGACACCATTCCTTGCCCATCCTGGCTAATAGCCATTAATGGACTTAACCTCCTTGAATTTATGCAGTTCTCTTTTAAACCCTGTTATAGTCCTAGCCTTCACAACCTCCTCAGGCAAGGAGTTCCACAGGTTGACTGTGCGCTGAGTGAAGAAGAACTTCCTTTTATTTGTTTTAAACCTGCTACCCATTAATTTCATTTGGTGGTCCCAGTTCTTATATTATGGGAACAAGTAAATAACTTATCCTTATTCACTTTCTCCACACCAGTCATGATTTTATATACCACTATCATAGCCCACCTTAGTCTCCTCTTTTCCAAGCTGAAAAGTCCGAGCCTCTTTAATCTCTCCTCAGATGGGACCCGTTCCAAAACCCTAATAATTTTAGTTCCCCTTTTCTGAACGTTTTCTAATGCCAGTATATCTTTTTTGAGATGAGGGGAGCACATCTGCACACAGTATTCAAGAAGTGGGCATACCATGGATTTATATAAGGGCAATAAGATATTCTCCATCTTATTCTCTCTCCCTTTTTTAATGATTCCAAACATCCCGTTTGCTTTTTTGACTGCCACTGCACACCATGTGGACGTCTTCAGAGAACTATCCATGATGACTCCAAGACCTTTCTCCTGATTAGTTGTAGCTACATTAGCCCCCATCATATTGTATGTATAGTTGGGGTTATTTTTTCCAATGTGCATTACTTTACATTTATCCACATTAAATTTCATTTGCCATTTTGTTGCCCAATCACTTAGTTTTGTGAGATCTTTTTGAAGTTTTTCACAGTCTGCTTTGGTCTTAACTATCTTGAGCAGTTTAATATCATCTGCAAACTTTACTCCTTTCTCCAGATCATTTATGAATAAGTTGAATAGGATTGGTCCTAGCACTGACCCTTCGGGACCGCCACTAGTTACCCCTCTCCATTCTGAAAATTTACCATTTATTCCTACCCTTTGTTCCCTATCTTTTAACCAGTTCTCAATCCATGAAAGGATCTTCCCTCTTATCCCATGACAACTTAATTTACATAAGGTGAGGGACCTTGTCAAAGGCTTTCTGGAAATCTAAGTACACTATATCCACTGGATCCCCCTTGTCCACATGTTTGTTGACCCCCTCAAAGAACTTGAATAGGTTAGTAAGACATGATCTCCTTTTACAGAAACCATGTTGACTTTTGCACAACAATTTATGTTCTTCTATGTGTCTGACAATTTTGTTTTTTACTATTGTTTCAACTAATTTGTCTGGTACTGTCATTAGACTTACTGGTCTGTAATTGCCAGGATCACCTCTAGAGCCCTTCTTAAATATTGGCGTTACATTAGCTATCTTCCAGTCATTGGCTACAGTAGCTGATTTAAAGGACAGATTACAAACCATAGTTAATAGTTGCGCAATTTCATATTTGAGTTCTTTCAGAACTCTTGGGTGAATGCCATCTGGTCCCGGTGACTTGTTACTGTTAAGTTTCTCAATTAATTCCAAAACCTCCTCTAGTGACAATTCAATCTGTGACAATTCCTCAGATTTGTCACCTACAAAAGATGGCTCAGGTTTGGGAATCTCCCTAACATCCTCAGCCGTGAAGACTGAAGCAACAAATTCATTTAGTTTCTCTGTGATGACTTTATTGTCTTTAAGTGCTCCTTTTCTATCTCGATCGTCTAGGGACCCCACTGGTTGTTTAGCAGGCTTCCTACTTCTGATGTACTTAAAAAAACATTATTACCTTTTGAGTTTTTGACTAGCTGTTCTTCAAACTCCTTTTTGGCTGTTCTTATTATATTTTTACACTTAATTTGGCAGTGTTTATGCTCCTTTCTATTTACCTCATTAGGATTTGACTTCCACTTTTTAAAAGATTCCTTTTTATCTCTCACTGCTTCTTTTACGTGGTTGTTAAGCCACGGTGGCTCTTTTTTAGTTTTTACTGTGGGGTATACGTTTAAGTTGGGCCTCTATAATGGTGTCCTTGAAAAGTGTCCATGCAGCTTGCAGGGATTTCACTCTAGTCAGTGTACCTTTTAATTTCTGTTTAACTAACCTCCTCATTTTTGCATAGTTTCCCTTTCTGAAATTAAATACCACAGTGTTGGGCTGTTAAGGTGTCCTTCCCACCACAGGAATGTTAAATGTTATTATATTATGGTCACTATTTCCAAGCGGTCCTGTTATAGTTACCTCTTGGACCAGATCCTGAGCTCCACTCAGGACTAGATCAAGAGTTGCTGCTCCCCTTGTGAGTTCCTATACCAGCTGCTCCAAGAAGCAGTCATTTAAAGTATCGAGAAATTTTGTCTCTGCATTTCGTCCTGAAGTGACATGTACCCAGTCAATATGGGGATAATTGAAATCTCCCACTATTATTGAGTTCTTTATTTTGATGCCCCTCTAATCTCCCTTAGCATTTCATTGTCACTCTCACTGTCCTGGTCAGGTGGTCGATAATAGATCCCTACTGTTATATTCTTATTAGAGTATGGAATTACTATCCATAGAGATTCTATAGAGCATGTGGATTCATTTAAGATTTTTATTTCATTTGATTCTACATTTTCTTTCACATATAGTGCCACATCCTCCTCCCCCTCCCCGGCATGACCTGTTCTGTCCTTACGATATATTTTGTACCCAGGAATGATTGTGTCCCATTGTCCTCACTCCACCAGGTTTCTGAGATGCCTATTATATCAATACCCTCTCCTTTAACATGAGGCCCTTTAGTTCACCCATCTTATCATTTAGACTTCTAGCATTTGTGTGCAAGCACTTTAAAAACTTGTCACTGTTTATTTGTCTGCCCTTTTCTATTGTGTCAGATTCTTTATGTGAATGTTTCTTGTCTGATCTGGCCCATACTTTATTGTCTTCCATCCTCTCCTCCTGACTAAAACCTAGATAATCTCTATCAATAGACTCTCCTCTAAGAGAAGTCTCTGTCTGATCCACATGCACCTCTGCAGCAATCGGCTTTCCCCATCTCTTAGTTTAAAAACTGCTCTGCAATCTTTTTAATGTTAAGTGCCAGCAGTCTGGATCCACTTTGGTTTAGGTGGAGCCCATCCTTCCTATATAGGTTCCCCCTATCCGGAAAGTTTCCCCAGTTCCTAATAAATCTAAACTCCTCCTCTCTACACCATCGTCTCAACCATGCATTGAGACTCTGAAGCGGATATGTTTACCAAATGGAGAGTGGTAAGTCAGCCTTAGGCTACTCTCACTCTGTCACACCAGGCTACACAATACTATAAATCTAGAGTAATTGTCCTAATTGTACTCTGGATTGCAATGGTGTAACTGAGATCAGATTCTTGCCCTTCATCTTTTTACTACAGCACCTAGATATTATGGTGATTTATAAATTAGGAACACACAGAATTAATGTAATCTATGTGAGGTGCCCTGTGTAGGGTCAAAACTCATGCTGTTCTTGGGGTTTTTACACAATTAATAAATAAAACAGTAAGACAAAGCCCATTGTTAGCCTTGTTCCAAGGCTTGACTGCTCCTAAGGTTCCTAAGTGCAGGGCTGCTCATTTCAGCCAACTCCAAATTTTTTTCTCTCTCAGACCCCAAGATCTTTCTACCATGGTACATCCCCTCTGCACTTTTTTTCCTCCCTAATGTTGAAAAGTTCCACTTCCGTTTGATACTGAGACCAGATGCTGCAGGGCAGGGTCAGCATCAGTGCCAGTTTCCATTCACCCCTTCCATACTCTGGTCCAGTGTGGTGTTTGTCCACCCCACTGCAAGAGGGCATATGAGGAGAGAGATCTGACAGAAGAATGGAGCCATATCTGGAGACTGGTGTCACTTTCTCCTTCTGTGATTTACTAAGAGAAATTTTAAATGGTTCTTCTCTCATGTGTGCTACTATCTGAGCTTTTTTGTGTACGCAGACTATTTAAGAATCAGTACATCTCAACCCTTTTCCCCCATATCTGATGGCAGCACCCAACATAAGAGTAGCAGAGCAGAACTCTTTGTCCCTGGTTAAACTACTACAAATTGTGAACCATTCATCTTTTTACAATTATTATTTATGTATATTACAGTAGCACTAAAGGGTAGATCCTTTGTAAACCCAGTTAGAGATCATCCTATATGAAGGGCTTACAGTCTAATCAGGCAAACCAGACAAACTATACACAAGCAAAATACCAAAGTTCTTGCTGATTATAACTGTTATTATTTTTAACAAATATTTTCCCCCAAACAATTCCCTGCCTTAACACACCATAATTCCCAGTGTTCCAGCCAAGTAGATCCAATTTTCCTGATACAGTGGTGCCCTTTTTCATGCTGCCCATCCCACAGACTGGGAAAAAAATAAATGCCACCAGACAAAGCAAGTATAGGCATTTGTGTGATAGTATCCTAGGGATTGGACAGGGGTCCACATGGCCTCTTCTGCCTAGTCCAGAAGGGCTCCCTGCAGCTCCCGCTATGTCACTGAATAGTCTAGACCAGTGCTACTCAAAGTGGTGGTCCGCGGACCAGTGCCAGTCCGCGGGCCATTGGCTGCCGGTCTGCACGCACATTGGAAAAAAAATTGCCGGTCCCCCACATCAGATAGCTTGAGAAGCACTGCTCTAGACACTTCACTTGACTCTAGCAGTGGAGGCTTGTAATTTCAGGAGTGCTGTTACATTTGTTTTGCATCACTAGTGCCACCAGTAGTTCAACAGCTGTTATGTCATTAAAGAGGGAAAAGTGAGATACCCTGAGCTGATTTATTGGTTTAGTAAGATACAGGAAGCACTAACCATCACGAAAATTACATTTAAAAAATCAAACACTAGATAACTATTTTAAAATCCAGTTACCATTGATTTAGTATCCAGTAAAAGAACAATCCCAGCGAGTAAAGCTGCTAACTTGAGATCAATTTTTGTTTATTAAGTTATTTGCTCTGCAATACTTCATTTCTGGATAAAACTAATATAACTCTGTCTACTGCTGAAAACAAACCACTTATGTATTGAGCTATCTGAGCTGCCCACTGCTCATCCTGTCCTTGGAAAAGTGAATTTGTGGAAAAAGCAAATGAGCACTCTAAAACAGTGTGATCTAGAAATGCAAAGCGTAGTACGATTTGAAAATTGAGCACTTAAGCAGCAGCACTGTATCAGGGGGTTAAGACCTCTTCAAAAAGAAGTACAGCCTGGGCAGTCACTAATCCAGTGCCACTCCAATGAGGTCACCCTAGTGCAGTCCTTTTATGCAACCTCCTCCAAATAACAAATAGTAACAAAACCCGACGTAAGATTCAGTAAGGCATCCTCACATAGAACAAGCTCAATGAGACAAACAATAATAGAGATGAAAGCAAGAATAAAAATAAACTGGAAAAAATGATCAGCAAAACTGTATTCACATTAAGAGAAAAGCATCTGAAATACTGGATGGATTCTGCAATTATTAAAACATTAATATAATTGACAATCTAAGATATAATCTCACCAGCAAAGGGGCTGTGCTTTTCCATGTGTTTGTACAGTGCTTAATACAACGAGCTGAGTATCTGCTGCTTTGTGCGGCCCTGGGCAAATCATTCACTTTCTGTCTCTCAGTTCCCCTTATCTATGAAAATTATTATTACCAATTATTTGAATTTCCATCACACGTGGAGGGCCCAATTAAGATCAGGGCCACATCATATATGCACATTTTAAGCAATTTGGGATAGGGGCTATCTCTGACTATTTAAACAGACAAAGGACAGCCAAGGCCCCCTCACAAATGAAAAAAAATATATATATACTCTTCCCATCTTCAGTGACTTAATTTTAAGGTTGATCTGTCTATACCCAGTTCTCCCATCTGGTTTAGTATCCAACCAGTCCAGGGAGCAAAAAGACCAGCAAAAAGAACCAAACAATTTGCTATCCAATCAATTTAATAAAACAATAGGAACAAAGAACCCCCAAAAGGCAGATCCTTTGTCCTTAGACTCCCCAGACAGAGAGAGGGAGAAAGAGACTCTCTATAGCCTGGTGGCAAGGGCTGTCGCCTGGGTCTCCCACACCCTGGTAAGTGACCTAATCACCAGAATCCTGGCTATTTAAGAGTGGGCTCTCTCCCATGGGATTGCCAGCCTTGTGGCTCAGCAGGGCTAAGGCAGGCTCCCTGCCTGCCCTGGCCCTGTGCCACTCCAGGAAGTAGCCGGCACCACGTCCCTGCAGCCCCGGTGGGGCGGGGGGGAGGGAGACGGAGGAAGGAGAGGGCTCCATGTGCTGCCCTCGCCTGCAGGCACCCCCACCCCGCCCCCACAGCACCCATTGGCCAGGAACAGGGAACTGCAGCTAATGGGAGCTTTGGGGGCGGTACCTGCAGGTGAGAGCAGTGCATGGTGGAGCCACATGCTCCACCTCACCTCCAGGAGCCACTGCTGGACATGCTGGCCACTTCCAGGAGCGGCATGGGGCCAGGGCAGGCAGGGAGCCTGCCTTAGCCCTGCTGTGCACCACTGCCATCCCGGAGCCACTTGAGGTAAGTGGCGCCAGGCTGGAGCCTGCACCCCAAATCCCTTCTGCACCCTAACCTCGTTTTCATAGGCATTGTCATCAGCACATCTAGGTCTTGCCATAAAGGTCATCTTTTCCCAATACATTCATAGATTTCAAACCCAAATGGGACTATTATGATCATCTAGTCCAGTGGTTCTAAAATTGGGGTCCATGGATCCCATGGGTCTGCAAAATATTATGAAAAAAAATTTAGAAAGTAATCTCACCTCATGTCTGCATTGCATAACGATTAAAACTGACAAATCTACTATTTCTGTTTACACAACATATTCCATGGTGCACGAACAATGCTGTAATACTTACACTGCACAATGTAAAATTTATCACTCCTTGCAACAGCAAATCAGAAGTGAAGTCTAGTTTTTTTTATGACTAAGAAGTCTTCAGCGGGTGGAAGTGGAATAAATTTTCACAGTGTGTAAGCAAATTATATTGAATATGGATACGTTTTTAAAATATCCTCATACTAGTACTGCTAGTTGTGCTGAAGTCATGGACAATGCAGAGTCAAGTAGTAAGAAACAAATAAAGAACAGAAAGTTTTATTATAATTATAATGATTTTGGTTTTATGGAATTTAGTGATGGATGACTGCAATGGATGTTGCGTCGCCAGGCCCTTGCATTAAAAAAAAAAAAGGAACCCAAATTACATTATGTACTAAATGCAGCCTTGACAGTTGTGAATTTCATAAAGTCCTGGCCTTTGAATTCATGCCTGTTTGCAAGGCTGTGTTTAGATATGGATACAAGACATGACAAATTATTGTTTCATATGGAAGTGCATTGGCTATCTCATGTCAGAATGTTGGAAAGAGTTTTTGAGCTACCAAATAGCTGCTGAGTTTTCTTTCTGTGCACAAGATCATTGCAAACTTTTCTGACCCGATATGGATTGTGAAGCTTGCACACCTAACAGACATTTTAAACTTGTTGAACGCACTGAAACTCTCCACACAAGGGGGCGATACAACCATACTTGAGGTGAGTGACACAACTCATTTCAGAAGAAAATAAGAGATTTGGAAAACTAGACAGAGCAGTGGAATCTCAGATATGGTTCCGCTACTGACAGAATTTCTGGATACTAACAGCATGACAATTGACTGTGTGAGGGATAGGACCATGGCTCACCTTTCAACTTTGGCAGAGTACTTCAGTGTTTACTTAAAAAATATAAACATGGAGGAAAATTATTGGGTTCGGAATTTGTTCTCAGCTTGTGCAATGTGATCTTGCTGTTTGAGTGGAAAAGCAGAACAGGAGCTGCTTGAACTATCCAGTTTCAGGAATAGGCACCTTGTCAGTTTTGACCAACTGTTGCTGCAGAGTACCCAGTTTTAGTTAGAGAAGCAACGAAAGTGTTGCTACCTTTCCCAACAACATATCACGTGAAGCATCATTCTCTGCCATGACAGCTATGAAGACAAAGTTCAGGTCCTGTATAGAAGTGGAGAATGATCTATGAGTTTGCTTGTCAACCATCACACCAAGGAACAGACAGACTGCAGTAAGAAGCAGTGTCACCCATCTCACGGATATCAGTAAGTACTCTTATAAACTTTTTCTTTAAGCATCACTAACAGTAATTGTTTATATGAAGTACACATATATCTTTGTCTATCAGTTTCTTAGTTGGGAGTCCGTGATTAATATTTGAAAATTCAACAAAAAAAGTTTGAGAACCACTGTTTTAGTTTGACCTCCTGAAGAACATAACTATAGAATATTAGGATTCTGGTCACTTATATATCATATAGCCAAAAGGAATTACAGATGCAATGACATTCCTTAACTAAAAATGAAATGTGGTTTATTTGGATCTTTGAGCATTTCAATGTTTATCCCTTGCAACAATGCTCACAATGAAAGGACACAGTCCACTTGAAATCTAGTCAATTTTGAAAAATTACTTATGAGTAGTTTCAGGCTTTGCTGCTGTAGTTTCCGATATTTTAAATGTTTCTTTCTGCTATGCTGCAATGTGAAAGACACCAAGCGCGAAAAGTGAATAATCAAAGGCCCAATCCTGGAAGGTGCGGCATGTTCTCAACCTCCAATTGACATTAAAAGGATCTCAGGTTTCTCAACAGCTCCTAGAAGTGCTCAGCATTTTAAAGGATGGGCACTGACCAAATATAACAGGAAAAAAAGAAAGTGATCACTCAAGCATACAAAGTAAATAAACTGAAAAAAGGAGAAAATATTTAGATTTTCTAATCTCTGCAACTGTAAGGATTTTAGACATTACTTGTAAATAAAGGAGAATAAAATCACACACTTCTGTTTGAATTTTTTTAAGTTTCTGTGCCCCTTTAATTGAAAATAGATTACAGGATTAATAGATATGATAATTCTGCTATCAATTTATTCACAAGGTCTTGAGAAGTGGGATGCGATGGGGACCCAGATTGCTATTCAGTAGTTATTAGAAAATAGGTAGTATTTTGTTAGTTTATGTTAACTTGTCAACAAGTGCAACACTGGAATATGTTGCAAACATAAAAGAAGTGTAGATTTTTGTGGATAAAAGGTTTCTAATGTGGAGACTACACAAAAATATCACATTGTCATTATTTGCCCAAGGAACACACTAACTCAGCTTCGGAGTTGTCAACATTAATCCTTTTTATAAGATTTGTTGTCCTCAAAATTTCCTCTTTCTCTTCTCATTTTTTGTTTTCAAGTCCTTTTCAAGGGCATTAAGTATATTTTCATTCTAAAACATAAACACTTTCTCAGTTTTATCTTAGCAACTAGACAACTATATACATGTTTAATAGAATCTATGGTTGTTGTGACTTCCATTCCAAGTATTTCATTATTTTTCCCCAATGAGACATTTTTCTTTAATTTTTGGGCTAGTCGATTGTCACTTATTTCTACTTTGTGAGTGTTAATTCACTTTTGGATTTTTCAATAAGATTTGTGGTATAAAACTTTGCTTACATTCACATTTTTGCATTATAAAGCGTTAGTTTTTCTCACAACCTATCATATCACTGAACTGAATCAAAGAAACTGTTACTTTCCTTATAATAATTGTGGTTCCTCAAGACATGTTATCCATATTTATTCCACTGCTGGTGCCATTGCACCCATCAACTCAAGTTCAGATTCTTTTGGCTGACAGTGTCTGTTGGGGTCATACCACTGCCTGAGTGTCCCTGTGACTCCAACCAAGGGCATACAGGGTAGGGCGACCCGAACTGTCTCTCAGTCCCTTTTCCAGTGCAGAATCCTGTTGTTAGAAGACTCCACAGTAGTGGAGGAGGGTGGTCATGGAATATACGGAATAAACATCTTGAAGAACCACAGCTACTGCAAAGTAAGTAACCGTTTCTTCTTTGAGTGCTTGTCCATATATATTCCACTATTGCGGACTCATAAACAGTGACCTAGATCAGTGGTTCTCAACCAGGGGTCCAAGCCTGCATAACGGGCCACAAGCAGGTTTCAGGGGGGGCACCAAGCAGGGCCAGCATTAGACTCACTGGGGCCCAGGGCAGAAAGCCGAAGCCCTGCCTCCTGGGATTGAAGACCGGGCCCTGAACCTGTTACCTGAGGCTGAAGCCGAAGCCTGAGCAATGTAGCTTTGCAGGGCTCCTGTGGCATGAGGCCCCAGGCAATTGCCCTGTTGCTCTTATATGTAGAAAACCCGCTATTGTAACACCAGCCCTGGCTCTTATATGTAGAAAACCCGCTATTGTAACTATGGAGTTTTTATGAGCATGGAGTTTTTATAGCATGCTGGGGGGGCGGGGGGTCAGAAACAAAAAGGTGGAGAACCCCTGACCTAGATCTCTGGAGGTGGGTGCTGGGATCTACCTCAACAATGACTGCAAGACAGCCCTACTAAAATGGGTATAATCGGTCCTTGATGTCAAGTATCAGAGGGGTAGCCATGTTAGTCTAGATCTGCAAAAGCAGCAAAAAGTCCTATGGTACCTTATAGACTAACAGATGTATTGGAGCATAAGCTTTCGTGGGTGAATACCCACTTCGTCGGATGCATGTACTTGATGTGTCTACTTTGGAATGATGCTTGATAAAGATATCTCTTTCCCCCTGCAACCTGCTAGGGCTACAACCTACCCCACAGCTTGCACCTGCAGGGATTACATGTCACCAGTCCTGAGGCAGCACAGGGAGCTGTGCTGTCATATGAGTGAGGGAACGGGTCTATGACAGTGAAGCTGCAGAGTGCTCCATGTGCTACCGCAGGACCTATGAGACCCAATCCCTGCATGCTCAATGTGCAGGAAAAGCTGCAGTCGGAGCGAGGCAGAGCAGAGATCCCCCCAGCAACAAATGTGAATAGGAGGATGAGCGCCTGGCTATGGGGGGAGCCACTCCACTGCTGAATGGCTCCATCCCCAGGCAGGAGCTGTTCAGCATCTGGATGGCCTTCTACCGTCTCTTGGCTAGGAGACTCTGTGCCATCCTGGTGGATGAAGAGTGGGTCTCAGTCATTCATGCTTTCACCATGTCTCAGCTGGGCATGAAGCCTGCAGCACTTAGGAAACTCCAACTAGTACAGACTGCTGCAGTGTGTGTTCTTAGCAACACAGGCTACTGCAAACATATCAAACCTGCCCTCTCCTCGCTACAATGGCTTCTCATGGAATTTTGAATCACATTCAAAGCCTCAGTCCTTGTCTTCAAAGCACTCCATTGCCTGGGTCCAGGATATCTAAAAGTTCCCCTAAAGCACTGGGACAAAAAGAGCGTGGTCAACAACGAACATTTCTCTGGCGCAATGGAACTCTCAAATAATCAGAGTAAAGCTCATCTGGGTGGAAGACAGAACTTTCTCTGGGGGCAGTCTGAGACTGTAGAATGGACTCCACCAAGAACTAATGACCAACACAAACCTCACCACTTCATATTCAAAGTGCAAGGCACATTTATTTTATCTTGCCTTCTCTAAAAATATACAACAAAAGATTGGCAGTGGGGCAGATTGTGCTGGCTTCATGTTTGGCAGGAAAGGGGATCTAGCTCTAGACTGGGGTGGAGATACTGTTCTTCTAGCCTGATGAAGTCTCCATTGCACCTAATAAGCCCAAGGGTTTGGATAGGCATATGAAGCAGATGGCCATGGAGTAGTATCCTTCATTAGAAGTATCATGGCTGGGGTAATAAAACTGAGCTCTCGGCTGCCTCTCTTCCTCTCTGGTGTATACTGGCCTGAGTGTCTAGTCTCCAGAGAACAAACTGGTGACACTTCCCTACTAACATCAGAAACTGTGAATGAGGCATACTCCTCATGGAGAGGTACAGCAGTTCCAGCTGGAGTATAAGAGTACCTTCAGACTGTGATGCTGTATAAAAAGGGAGCTGACCATTTATATCACTGTTGCTACCATGGTTATGCAATTGCAATAGATCTTGTGCACAGTATGCCTTGTAAGATATCATTTGAAACATTGTAATCTGTTGAATAATGTTAGTCTGTTTATATGTGAGTGTTATCATTGCACATGAAGTTATGCTTCTTTGCTACGTGTTTGTATCCCAAACATGTTGGGTTCCGGTGTAACACCCACAAGAAGGAATTACATCCAGACCAGCCAGCCATGGTTGATGGGCCATTGAGGAGAATCAACTCTTCCAACGGGCCCCTCCCAAGGACACCTCAGAGAGCATATGGACAATGGAGGCCCAGTGACTCAGCAGTGTACAAAGATCATGTGATCCATCTTGAGACAGTAACTTTCCGCACATAGGCTGGGGGGTATAAATTGGAAAGTGTGACATCATCCCTTTGCATCTCTCCTGCTCCACATCTCTGGATGATGATTGTTAACAAAGAAGAGCTTTGAACAATGGACTGAGGCCCCAATATTTGGGTTGAACCAGGAAGACTTATTACAAACTGTCAGATTTAACATCACTGCTATTATCCTCATCTACAAACTCTGAAATCAACTGTAATGTATGTGATTCATTTTAACATCTTCATAACTCTTCCTTTTCATGTTAATAAATCTTTAGTTCTTAGTTAGTAAAGGATCGGCTACCAGTGTGGGTTTTGGGTAACATCTGAAGTATATTTTGACCTGGGGTATGTGCCTGGTTCTTTGGAACTGGAAGAACCTAATATATGCTATTTCTGGTTTTAATAATCATTTATCATAGAAGTCTGGTTCATCTGTGTGGTACATGAGGTCCTAAAGGAGACTGTCTGTGGCTTCATAATAACTAGTATAGTATTTTGGAAGCACACATTTGTTGCTGGCTTGGTGAAATCTTATGAGAGAATATACCACCAGTTTGGGGTACATGCCCTGTTTCCTGGCAGGCTGATCCAAAATTGGCACTTTTAGCTGTGTCCCATACCAGCGTGAGACAGATTGTCTCTCATCAGTATCACTGATATGCTTGGCACCAGTACAGGGGTGGCAGGAGGTACTAGAAAAGGTATCTTTATTCTCACTAACAGCGGTGAGTCTGATATCAAAGAGACCATGGGGTCCCTTGATGCCTTATATGATTTCCATATTGAGCAAGCCAGCTCCGAAGCAAGGTGACTGGATGGTATTGGTATTGGACTAGTCAGTACCAGGGATATTGGTGGTACTAAAGGCCTGAGTACTGAGAGGTCAGTACTGGGTGATTTTTCAGATACCAAGTAAGTTGTTTCTGGTGCCAGACGGACCCTTTCTGGACCTTGACCTACACTTTTCTGAGATAATTGGAGGCGACTTCTGGCTTCTTGAGAAAGGATGTGATGAAAGAGACAGATCTCATCCACGTATGGGCTCAGTGTTCCCTGAAGTTTTACCAGTTAAGGAGGATGAATCTTTGGGAAGGGTTGCCTCAGATCTGGAAGCAGAGGAGCCAGCAGGAGCACTCTTTGCAAGATGTGCTCAGGAATTTCTGCCCCAACCACTTCAGGGTCTGAAGAGAGATACATTTACCTCTCAGGAAGGAATACTTTCAGACAAGATTCCCTAGCTCTTTGGGATCTCTTTGTAAAAAGATTTACAAATAGCACATCTGTTATGTGCCCCTTTCCCTGGCACACAATAAGCATCTGGTATGGCCATCATTGAGAAGCATTACCACCTTGCATGAAGGGAAATTTTTAAGGCCTGAAGATGTGTGTTCAGTCATAATAACCAATGCTGGTTTCAGGTCAGACTAACGCAAAAAGTCAAAAGGGTTTCTTCTTCTAAAGAAAAAAATTAACCTCTACAATTAACACTAGCTGACCAACTGCTAAGTATCTATTTACAATATAATGGGCTGATCACACAATGACTAAACAGCTCTGGACACTGCAAGTTCTGACTGAAAGCAGTGGGTGGTAAGAAGGAAATGAGAATAGATTGGGGTTACTCTATGCTTAGTTTATGCCATCGGCTGGAAGAACACCACTCAGGGTATGTCTACACTGCAATTAAACACCTGTGCTGGCCCATGTCAGCTGACTTGGACTAGTAGCTGTTTAACTGAGGAATAGACATTCAGGTTAGAGCTGCAGCCTTAGCTCTGGGACCGTCCCCCATCATGGGGCTGCAGGTCCCGGGCTCCAGCCCAAGCCTGAATGTCTAAATTGTAACAACCAGCCCTATAGCCTGAGCCCAAGTCACCTGACATGGGCCAGCAGTGGATGTTTACTTGGGAGTGTAATCATACACTTAGGGTGCAGATGCAGACCCCATGGATGCTGCTGATTACAAGAATTAAAATCTGAAAGAATCCCAACACTGGAATATATAAGGACAAGCATGCAAAGAAGAACTGATTCCCGCCCCCTCCCCCCCCCCTTTTTTTTGTAGAGTTCCCATGCATCTAGATGATGTCAGATCACATCCTTAAAACTCAAAAACTCATCTCTAGGATTGTCCTATTAGAATAATCAGAGGTCTCCATTACTAGAACTGTTCCAGTGATGCATTTGATTTAATAATCTTCTACAATGGTTGCTTTATTGAGCCATCTCACTCCTCTCTTGAGATGTTGTTTAATCTATTTTCTTAAGTCTCACCTTCATCATATACCTGTGAAGCTTCACATTGTTTTTTATCATAATATACTTAAGCATGCTGGAGCTCTACATGATTACGGCTAATCTAATCAGCCTTGGTCAATAAACATTTAAGTGATCCATGTATTTCAGTTTTGATTTTATAAAAAAAGTTTGTGAAGAGTTTAATAAGAAACAAATTGTTATTTTTTGTCCACTTTTAAGAACGTAGTTATTAACTAGAGGTGATCAGGTATGTAATTATTTATCTTTGTCCAAAAGCTTTGCTAATATTTTTTCTTTAATTTTCAATACTTAAGCAAACTCTCTGAGACGAAAGAATTTCTAATTAGGAATTTAGTTTCTGTTCATGGACCAAGGCACTTTTAATAATCACCCCAACAAAAAAACATGTTTAAAGGACATCTGTTTTCAGCAGACATGCAACTTATCAGTGCATTTATTTAGAAATGGGATATGAAATTAATGAAATGGTACTCTATTTTCTCTGAACATAAACAAAAATGTTATTAGCATTATTAAAAGAAAGCAGCTCTTCTGAGGCCCTTAATATACTTTTGTACTTGCTGAGCAAAAACATTATGGTCAGACTGACAGTTTAAGTTTAGAAATGTGTGAAATTCATTACCTACCTAATGAAGTGTAAAGCCAATGAATTAAAGTGTTTTCACTGCCACAGCACTTACTGCTGCCTGCCACACATTCATATTTACCCTGAATTTCCTTAATAGCAGCAGCCTGGCTAGCAATAAAACTCAGTCTAGCTTCAGTCCTAGGTTTTTCATGTATGTTACACTTTCATATTCTCACTTACTTTTTGTTTAGGTTTAATAACATTGTTTTGCCCTATCATTTGCTCTCATAGCATATTTTCAAATTGCCAACTTAAACAAAATAATAAATTATCCAAGCAGACAAGAAAAGGAAGCTTACCATTTTATTTCTACTCCTATGTTCCATTAAATATGCATACCCTTCCCATCTTTAATAAAAACAAATTTCCCCAAGAAAGGCCTTGTTATTCTTTTAGTAGGGTGCTCTAGTAAAGGAAGCAAAAAGTTATCTAGGAACTGAGATAGTGCTTTAAGCCAGTCACATAAAGCATACAGGCAAAGTGGCTGAAGGAAATGGGTATAAGAGAAACAGAAACAGTGTCTACGATTTGCTAACAACGTGCAGGCCAGATTCTGTGCTATGCCTCACAGGACATGCAGCATAGAAGACTTAGCCCATGGTGTGGGGTGCAAAGTTGGCTATATCTATGCCACTTTTGTACCATTAGGATTTTGAGCTGGTCAAGGGCCAGCAGAGCCCCCAAAATAAATTAGAGTAATCCCCTCTAATGTACTGTAGTTTCCCTAGAGCTGCAAATTGACTGAGAATCTAGCCACTTCCCCTCCTGCCCCACATATCCCCAGTATGCCCATATACAGCCCCTTTGCTTAGGGACTTAACCAGGGCCATTCCAGCTACCGCTGTGCAAATAACCAGTTACTTGGTTTGAAGGCACAACTGAAAAAAAAAATCAGGAAAAAAGTCATTTTGGGTGACCCCAAAATGTTTGATTTTTTTCAGCAAACTGCATTGAACAGAACAAACATTTTGTTTAGTTTGAGGGTTTCCTATATATATATATATATATATTTATTATATATATATATAAATAAAATTGAAGCACAATTCAAAATGAAAAGTAATTTTCAACCAAAAAGTCTAAACCAGTGGTTCTCAAACTTTTGTAGTGGTGACCCCTTTCACACAGCAAGCTTCTGATTAAAAAAAACCTTTTTAATATATTTAACACCATTATAAATGCTGGAGGCAAAGCGGGGTGTGGGGTGGAGGCTGACAGCTCGCAACCTCCCATATAATAACCTTGTGACCCCCAGTTTGAGAACCCCTCATCTAAACATTTGATTTTGAAATTTTCAGACAAAACATTTCGATTTTTTTGACATTTTTCCCCAACCGGAATAATTTGGTGAATTTGATACCTGAATTTGCAAAACATTTCAGTCAACACAAATCTTCATTTCTGGTGGGGAAAAAAAGCCTCATCCAAAATTTTTTTGCCCAGCTCGCTTTCTAGCTTCTTTATGTTGCCAATGCAGAGTAAAAAGGGTTTTTAGCAGAAAATAGAATCAAGTATCAATCTCAAAGTATTTTGGAAGAGAGATGCAGTACTGCTAACCCCCAAGGTATAAAAAGGCATGAGTCAAGCCCAAGAATCATTAGCATGATATTAAAAAAAAAAAGTTTGGAATTATTTGGCTTCTGGTTTTTGAGCTTTTAAGGTTCATGTTTTCAACACGAGGGAAGAACCTGTGATTTTAAGATAAAACTCCAAATACTACATCTGTTGGCAACACCATAAATGTCTAACCAACAGTAGTGGTATGGGCCTGATTTTGAAAGATGCCACAACTCCTTCAGATTTTAAATTGGAATTTTGGGTGCTCAGAACTTCTGAAAGATCAGGCCCAAGATTACTAGGTGTTATATATTATTTATAATTATGTTTTCATACTCCAAGATTTAAATTAATTTCCTCAGGTGAAACTCAGTCATGTGCAGAGGGTTCCCACAAAGGCCCTGAACACCATACATAAGCCCCATATTAAGGAGTTCAGTGATACTAAGGCCTTTGCATGCATGCTTTTCACTGGGTTGAATTCCAGTCTGAGCTTTTCCACTGTTTTATTTGTTTGTTTTTGTTTGACTGGTTGGGTTTTTTTTTTTTGGAGGCTAGGGGTAGGCATTTGGTTTTTGCATTAAAAATTATTGCTAGAGTAATTTCCCATAAAACTGAGTATTTATTTTAATTCTTAAAAATGTAACTGCTTTGTGAAATATCTAGAGCTTTTTGTAAAGGTTCTAATACAATGTGGATTTCAAGCATGCATTTTAAGTATCTCCTCCATTCCCTAGTATTCATGGGAATGCTTTCTGTAAATGAACCCAAATGGTCCTTGGACATCAGTAATGCTTTGCAAAATCTACAGCTATAACAGTATTTATCTGGCTTTTAAAAATCATATCTTTAGAAAGGTAATTCAGCTACAAAAGCATGGAGCTTGCAATCTGTATATGTGTGGAAGCAAAACAATGAAGAAAGATTGAAATGCTGCACCTGGCACTATTCATCACCAACTACACTAGAACACTTGAATAACAAGACAAACCACTCTTTTTTGAAAGAGGACACACACTTTTAAAGCTGTATTATAGCTCCTCTGCAGTCTACAAATTGAAATGTGCAGTAAACATAGAAAGTACCAGGATTTATCACCAATTATTTTTCTCTATTAGTAGTAAACTTAGAAGAGTTGGTAACTCAGATTGCTGTACTTATTTTTGAAGCCTTTCTTACTTGTTTGATGTGTGACAATTTCTTAAATCTAATACACGTGCAGTAAATACAACCATTTGTGCAGTGACATATATAGTATAACAAAATGGTATGAAGCTGCTGTAATAAGAATTTTCAAATTAAAAAAAAGTTTTCCTATCACTAAAAAAGTAGAACAGTCTACAGCATGTGAAACATCACCTAAATTTTAATTAAGACACACTACATATGCAGCAAAGCCCAGTTTAGACTTTATTTTTTCATTTTACGGCACTGGACTGCATTGGGGCAGCTTACGTTCATAGTTCACAGGAAAACAAGCCTGCATGTGATTGGCTCACGGTATTGCCAACCCTGAGTATTCAAAAATCATGAATCAGACGGCAAAAATAGTGATTTTAAAATGTGGTGTATATTTTTTTTATTTGCCTTTTGGTTTTTGAGACTTTATCTTCTGCATATTCGAGATTTCCTATTTAGAGTCACACAGTCCTAGAGCTTAAGGCCAGAAAGGATCACCTGCTCATCTATTCTGACCTCCTCTATGTCATAGGCCACCAACACTACCCAGCATCTTCACACTAAACCCAACAACTGAAATGCTGAGAATTAGAAACTTACATTAAAAAAAGAGCTGAGATTCTCACATCACATGACTCTACGAAGGGGGGCTTTAAGACAAACACCAAATACCACAATGCTTATGATAAAATTGCAAGAATTGGCATCAATGCACTCCACGGCAGGGGGCGAGAGCAAAATGTATCTGCCTCCTCCCTGTCCATAGTGGTGGTAGCTTGCAGCACCATCAGTGTTAGCCCCACATGCTCCCTATGATCAATCAGGTGAGGTAAGAACTGCAGTTGTTACCATTCCCAGTGCCCTTATTGCTTCCCCACTGAAATGATGTCGTCTTGTTTTTTTTTTCAACTAAATTGGCTAGTTGACTCTCTTTCAGACACTCGGTAAGTGCAGACCATTTTAATGCTGCCTTTTGAGGCTTCCTTATCTCCCCGAGACCACACTTTCTCCTGCACATTTATCACCAAACCTTCAGTTTGAAGATACTAAACAGAGGCTTCTATAGTTTGATGGCTCACTTCACTCATCTAAAACCGTAAACAGAGGTGCTCCATGTACAGTTCTTAACTGAATGAACATACTCAGTACATTGATTTTTCCCTACAGTGGAAACAGCAAATTTTAGAGATTCATTCTGTTTGAACAATGGCTGCTCTACAATTTTACAGAATATGTTTTGATTCTGTTTGGCCTTATTTTTTTCTTCTTCTTTGGACTTTTGAAGGATCCAGACATCTGAACATGTGCTGCTTTTCACCAACTGTCCTGCAAACAGGGATATTCGAGGCAGTTTCGTGGATGTGTGATGAAGTATACAGAAACATGCCTGCTGTCTTGTAGGGCAGGAGTTAAGGTGACACTGGAGGGAAGCAGGAAATATTTTTAGCTGGCCCCAGTTATAGCTTTAGATGAAAGACACTTATCTCAAAAAAGAGAGGCTGCACTCAGGGGAAGGAAGTTTTCATTGGGAGCTGAGCAGCAGGGAATCAAACCAGCACAAACTAAAGAAACCTACAAAGGTTTGTACCAAAAAGAGGTTGTAAATCCAACAGAGAGCAGGGTTCAAAGATCAGACTGTATATAACAAGGCAGCGGGAGTACGTCATTTTCCTTACTTACATTGTTCACCTGAGCTGAAAAGAGCTCGGTATTCTACAGTTACTTTAAGACAGGACTTCTGTGAAAGACTAAATAAACTTGCTTCTTTTAGTGGTATAACTAGAGTTCCTGAGGAAAAAGTCAATTAATAGTCAACTAGGTGGGAAAAGCCAGTTTGGACTCTTAAAGAAGTGACTCTGATCAGAGGAAATCTTGACACAGAGCTCTTGCTATTCTGAGGCAGATTCTCAGAGACAGCCTAAGAGTTATTTCCTTTGGGCTTTTATTGGTTCTACCCTTTCACTTTGGATTGACAGTTTCCCCCAACTTCTTCTGCCCCATTCTGTCTTCTTTCTCACAAGCACACTCATTTGCCACACCCATAAGAAGATGCTTTCAGTCTGATGCCAGCTAACCCATTCTTTCTCTGCAGAGAATGACAGCAACACCTTCACACTACTTCAAATCTTCACCAGCCTGAGGTGCAAGAGTCCAGAGATAATTTAAAATTAGACTGGAAAATGCCCTAAAGACTATATTGTAGGCTGGGTGTCAGGGCTTTTAAAAATGGTACTCTACCATTGCACATCCCATAATTGTTGCAAGTTTCTGCTATCATAAATAGTTAAAATTCACATTCATACAGTCATTCTTAGACTGCAGAGTTAATATGCAATTGCGATAAATATGGGCAGCTCACAGATCGTATAGAACAAATGTTTTTTCTATCATTCCCAGGAGTAATTCAGAATATCATTCAAAAATGTTCTCTCTGCTACCATATTGGCTATACGATTTCTGTTTTGCATTTTAAAAAAGTGTTTATGTAGAAAGTGATGGGGTACCCTAGGAGTGCTGGTACCCTTAACTAAAAGGAAAAGTGAAAAACTGTCAGGGACTAGATACCATCATAGCAAGGGATGCTACTGGCACTTTATTAAGGTAAGGGGATAGCTCTTTCCCATCTTTAAATGAGATTCATTCCCAAACAAAGTCACATAATATGGCACTTTGTGACAGTGTGTGACATTTGGACTTGCTTGTATCTCATTAATTAACAGCTACATAAACTTAAAAAGTTAAATATGCTGGGCTTTGAGTAATTAACTTAAATGAATCTATCAGACTAAACACATGAATGTTCATTTGACTCTAGAATACCAACCCCAACATTGAATATTTAGTTGGATATTTAAATCAAGAAACAAAATAAATAAAAGCCTCTCACTTACGGTAACTAGATCAGTTTGGGAGGAAAAGCCAGATATAGTTTCCTTTAAAACCAAGTCTTTTTTTAAATACATGCTTCAGCATTTCTAACTGTCCTTGTAAGGTTACTCATATCAAGGTTTCCTGTGCCACTTGAACACTGATCCTAATATTGCAAAGACATCATGAGGCATCACTGAATGACTACAAAGTATTCTTGAATGCATACTAAATTGCCACTGAATGAGTATAAAGATAATCAAAGGGAAAAAATTTCAGAGTTTGTATTTTGACTTGGTTGAACCCAAAACTCTAGATGTTGAACTAGAAGGTATGAGAAATACAGGTCATAATCTCAAAAGTTCAACATTCATAGGAACTCTACATGGAACACAGAGAGAATAAAACCTATGAACACACTTAGGTGTCATTGTTGACAGCTTAATGAAAACCCTCTGTTCAGTGTGAAGCTGCAGTGAAGAAAGCAAGCAAAGTGCGAGAATGTGTAAAGAACAGGATAGAAAATAATACTGAAAATATTATAATACCATTATATAAATCAATGATACACTCTCAGCTGCAATACTGTCTTCAGTTCTGGTCATCCTATTTCAAAAAGATATAGCAGATACAGAAATGGTCTAGAGACAGAAAGTGAAAAATCACAGGAAACGAAAGACTTCCATTTTATGGGTGGTTTCCCTGTCAGCCCTTGGTATTCCTTTAAAGGTTTCCATTTAATTAGAAAAGGTCTGGGTTTGGAATAATTTTTTAATACTCATTGATACTCTATAGTCAACCCTAAACCACACAGAAGACTTGATTTCTTAATGCTATGTGATACTGCCTCAGATTACACAGGGTTTGTCTAGGACAGTGGTTCTCAAACTTTTTTTTCCCACAGACCATGTGAAAATTGCTGAGGGTTTTGGTGGACCACTTAATGATCTTTCCAAATCATTTTGGAAATCATTTGTTTGTACCGTTAGCTAATTATTGTAAAGCGCTTTGGATAAAAGTGCTATATTTTTTAAAAAAACAATAATAAATGTTTTTTTGTTCTACAAATAAAAACACACAACTCATATTTTAATATCAGTAATCTTACCTTTCTAATGCAATGGATGTGCCCTGTCTCCCCAGCCACGGCAGCCCCCAAGCCGGGGTTGGGAAGGAGGGGGGTCTCCCCCTCTCTCTCCTGCCATGGCAGCCCCCGAGCTGGGGCTGTGGGGAGTGGGGTCTCTCCCCAGCAGCTGCAGCCCTGGACCTGAGGAAAGTCGCCTCTTTCTCTGGCCACCGCAGCTCTGCACATCCCAAATTCCCCCATACCCTCTTCTCACCCCACTGCCCCCTGCCACCTACCCCCTATTTTCCCCAAGGCCACCACCTCACCTTATATGTGCATCTTCTCCAGGGTCCAGGCACCTAATTATTCTAATTAGGTGGGTGCCCTTCATTCTCTTGTTTGTGGCCCGAGGAACACCTGAATGGAGCTCACGGACCACTGGTGGTCTGCGGACCACAGTTTGAGAACCTCTTGTCTAAGATTTAGCTAGGTATTCTCAGGGATGGTCTCTTCTCCACTAGTCCCATCCCCAGGAAGGAAGTATACAGTGTTTAGTTGTTGGTTTCTTTTACAATGACTACCCTGTAACATTTCTAACCAAGATTTCCTCTTCCATACATGTTTTTGCAAGGAAGGGCATAATGTAACCCCTTACAGGAAGAAAAGTCAGTTGCTAACTACTAAGGGGTGACAAGGTCCCTAACAGTATACTAATGCTAAAAGAACCAAGGGCACACACAGAACGTTCCTTTAGAAGCAGTCAATAGTATTACTGCCTGTCTGAGCATTCTGTATATCAGATAACAAGCAACCACCAAATGCTGGAAACAACCACCAGTTTCTTAGGAAATGAATGAATTACTCAAGCTAATCAGGTATTTACTCAGGTTGCACTTGCAAAGAGCTTTAGAGATGCTCAAAACACAGTTTTCTTCTTATTGGTTTAGTCACAACTCAAGCAAATCCAGAACCATACAAAATCTATACCGGGGTAGGCAAAGTACAGCTTGTGGGACAAATGTGGTGCAGAGTGCTTTACAATGTGTCCCAAGACTATATTCATGTACCCCAGCTGAGGACTGCAGATTCCAACATGTATCTGTTGACTTTGTGGGCTGCACCCTGTTTAGAAAAAAAAGAAGAGAGACTGCCCAAAACATGCATCAGAACTCTGCATTTTGCTTATTATCACTGGTAATGTCACATCTACATTTATCTTGTAATTTAGCAGAGCAGGCCCCGTGTTCGCTGTATGTTCTGTAAAAAAAAATGATGGCCCTGTATAAATAGAACAGTTTTTTCTCTTTATATGGCTCCGTTTTATTCACATTGGATGTCACCCATCATACTCTCAATAAGCTACCAATTCAGTCCTAGTTTGTGCATATTGTGAGTGTTTCTTTTCAGTACAATTAATTTCCTAATTTATTTTGGTTTTGTTATTTTGTTATTTATTTTTCACCCTGTCTATCATCTGTTCAACACACTCTGACAGTCACATTCCTAACCAACATAGATATGCCATCAAAACATTGTAGCGTAGACCAGGCCTGAATATGGATTTACATGTTGCCTAAATTTAGGCACCAAGTTGGAAAAAGTTGACCTGAGTGCTTGAAATCCATCCATCTGGTTACATAAATTTGAATGACATGTAATACCATCAAACAATGTCCTGCTCACCTAGTTCTGATGGGACTTTACAAAGGTTTATTCCAGGAGATTAGTATCTCCGTTGCTCTTAAAATTGAAGACGTGTTGAAGAAATCCCACTGGATTGGGTTTTCAGTGTTTAGTCAGATTATTAAAATAATATGAATAACAGGATGCCACATGTGTGTATAATAATGTAAAGTATTGGTGAAGTTGCTTGGGTACAGATCAAAGTGCCTGTGTGACAGCATAGTTCTTGGCAAATTCAATCCTTTGGGAGTTTTCCAACAGGTAAAACAGCTATGAATGGAACAATTCACTGCTCACTTTGTCTCTAACCAATATTTAAAATTCTATTAGCTTGCCAAAGATTTACAAACAAAGACAATGTCGGAAGATTATTTCACAGCCCGAGTGGAGATGCCCTATTGTGATGAAAAAATTGCTAGCTACTTCCCAACCAACAAGTAAAGAAAGAGGGAATGTCAGCTGTTCAATATTCACTAAGAGCATGACTGAAAGAAATAAACCCAAATCAAATAGGCTTAGTAAACAAACAAACAAAATGCTATGACATCTTGTCTAAAGGTTTGCTCACATGGACAACTAGCTGGACAATATGGAACTGTGGAACAAATTGATGCAAAGAACAATAAGGGCGCCAAGCAGTAAACATCAAATAATTTTCCTGTCTTATGAATAAATGAATTAAACTTTAACAATCAAATAAAATATTAGAAATCTATGTCAGGCACATGGAAAAAAGGAAAGTAATCATGTTTTCTGAGATGCGATTTCTTTGTTAAAACAGAACTTATTTACTCCCTTACAGGGAACAGTGGAAAGCTTCCAAACCACATAGCACAGTCTCTGTGAGGATTTCTGACTTCATAGATAAGAAAAAACTCCTAGCAGTTGGTTGGAAAAAAATGCATTAACTAAAAATGGACAGAAAATACTATTTTCCCTTGATCTGGAATAGACTTAACACATACAAAAAATAAATACCGATAGTTTCACAGATTTTAAGGCCAGCAGGGACCATTATTGATCATCTTACCCAGAGGTTCCCAAACTTTTTTTTTTTGCTCTGCGCCCCTTTGGAGATTCAGGCCACATGCATGTCCCTCTCTCCCCGCGTATCTCCTTCCCATCCAGCAGACAGGAGAGGGATAACCCAGTCAGATAAATTGGCTATGCCAGGGAGAGTAGGAGGCAAGGTGTTGGGGTGGGTGCCTGGAAGGATGCAGGGTATGGTGAGTGCTGGGTGTCTGGGGGATGCAGGGATAGGCACTGGGTTCCTGCAGGAGGTGGGGAGGCTGGGGTGCCCCAAGTTTACTCTCTCCCTCCCCCCATGCACACCCATCAAGAGTGGATACTGGGTGCTCAGCTGTCACTGTTTCTTACTTGCTGCTGAGCCGAGAAAGACTATTTGCAGCTGCCAGGTAGGTTCTTCAGGCACTTCAATACTGCCAAATTGCCTGCCTGACCCCAACTTAAGAAAAGCCGCCTCTCCAAACCTGGGCAAAGTTTCCAATCAAGCAAGGGCAGCAGCCTCCTAATAGTGCCATCAGGTGGGGACAACAGTGTGCAGCTGACTCAGAAGCACTTCTACCCCTGCTGCTCACCGCCCCCGTTAACCTCATTATGTTCCCCCTTAAGCAGGCCATTCCCCACAGTTTGGCAACCTCTAATCTAGCCAGACCTGCATAACACAGGCTGTAGAATTTCACTCAGTAATATTTACATCAAACCCACAAATCTCCTATAAAAAGAATTTTTAACCTTGAAAAATCATTTACCCAGCACTAAATTTAGAATCCCAATGGAGTTCTAAGTTGTGTGAGGTCAGTCATCTACCTCTCTTACTCATTTGCTCTGGAACCCAGTCCTTTTATTTGCACTGGACATAGGCCACAAGTTGTAACTAGACAGTTGCATACTACTTCCTAACATTAAAGTCCTTTTCTCACTCCTTCTTCTAAAACTGAGCCTGTGGGATGCTGCAATGAAGGCAAAACACCTCTGCTCCACACCCCTGAAAAACCTTGCCAGTTTGGCTCAGAGGAAAAAAATCATTCCTGATCCCAAAACAATCTTGTTGGGGACACTGGGGTATGGCCACTAGGTAACTCGAGGGGATGGAAGACCACGAGTGTCGATGAAGCCCCCTCGCACTAGGCCCAAGTGTCCTTGCTCCCCCCCAGTCTGGAGGCACTGGCAGCAGCTCTGCATACTAGGCCCAAGTTTCCTTGGCCCCCCCGCCTGGAGGCACTCACAGCAGTTATGCTGAGGATCTGCAACAATATGTTGCAGAGTCAGACTGCCTGAAACTAAACAAGGCCAAACAGGGCAGATATGGAAGAAAAATGCTGAATAAAGAAGCTTTATGTATAGTTTAACAAATGATACAAAAAACAAGGGAACTAGCTGGTAACTGGATTGGCTGGCTATATGGATACTTAGGGCAGCTTGCTTTTGGATAAGTATGCTGAAGAAAGGATGTATAAAAGCCTGTGTAACTTCCTGCTCTGTGTGCAGGATTTGAGATTCTATTCTCCCTGTACCTTTTTGAAGCTTCAAATAAACTTTTCTGCTTCTCCACCCTGTTGTGATTATTGGGTGAAGCACACCAGGTAGCGAACCAACCCCTGCTGTTGTTTTGCCTCTCAGCACTGGGTGCCGGCAACAATCTGATCAGACACACTGTATCCTGGAAACACATCATACCATTATCTCACCTATTGGCAGGGAGAACAAGGCAGCAACAGCAACAAGAGCACAATTGTCTGTTGGATTCCCAGCAAAGCTTTAAACACCGGGATCCCCTTGTGTGAGCCAATCAGCTTCCCAACCCCTTTCCCCCCCATTCCCGTCACTGGAGGCGCATTCCCCCAGTGTGGTCTAAGGAACAGTAAAGAATGAAGGGGGAAGAAGAGGATGATGTACGGCTGAGCAGAAGTGTTTTCCTCATCAGGACTTCAGGGATTGGCCAATCCCCTGCGAGTCCAATCACACCTCACTTGCTTCATTGAGACCTGGGAGGACACATCTGAGAAAAAAAAGTTATACTATCTGGACGAACTATAGTGGTGGTCATTTTTTTTAAAGGTTTCAGAGTAACAGCCGTGTTAGTCTGTATTCGCAAAAAGAAAAGGAGTACTTTTGGCACCTTAGAGACTAACCAATTTATTTGAGCATAAGCTTTCGTGAGCTACAGCTCAGTTCATTGGATGCATACTGTGGAAAGTGTAGAAGATCTTTTTATACACACAAAGCATGAAAAAATACCTCCCCCCACCCCACTCTCCTGCTGGTAAGGTAATAACTTATCTAAAGTGATCACTCTCCTTACAATGTGTATGATAATCAAGTTGGGCCATTTCCAGCACAAATCCAGGTTTTCTCAACCCCTCCCCCCCCAAACCCACTCTCCTGCTGGTAATAGCTTATCTAAAGTGATCACTCTCCTTACAGTGTGCATGATAATCAAGGTGGGCCATTTCCAGCACAAATTCAGGGTTTAACAAGAGCGTCTGAGGAGGGGGCGCCCCTCCTCAGACGCTCTTGTTAAACCCTGGATTTGTGCTGGAAATGGCCCACCTTGATTATCATGCACACTGTAAGGAGAGTGGTCACTTTAGATAAGCTATTACCAGCAGGAGAGTGGGTTTGTGGGGGGGAGGGAGGATGAGAAAACCTTGATTTATGCTGGAAATGGCCCAACTTGATTATCATACACATTGTAAGGAGAGTGATCACTTTAGATAAGCTATTACCAGCAGGAGAGGGGTGTGGGGGGAGGTATTTTTTCATGCTTTGTGTGTATAAAAAGATCTTCTACACTTTCCACAGTATGCATCCGATGAAGTGAGCTGTAGCTCACGAAAGCTTATGCTCAAATAAATTGGTTAGTCCCTAAGGTGCCACAAGTACTCCATTTTTTTAAAGAAGACAACACTGCCACAGTACCACTGGGGAATACAGGTGCAGTGATGAAGTGTGATTCCCTACACTTTGAACTGTATTTGCATTGCTGGACATACAGTAAATCCCCTTCAGAAGGTACACTCAGTATTCTTGCCCATTCAAGATTGCAAACAGACTGGCAAATATATTCCTATAATTAGGTCTGTCAAGTGATTAAAAAAATTAATTGTGATTAATCGTACGATTGAAAAAATTAATCACAATTAATCACACTGTTAAACAATAATAAAATAACATTTATTTAAATATTTTTGGATGTTTTCTACATTTTCAAATATATTGATCTTAATTATAACAGAATATAAAGTGTACAGTGCTCACTTTATTTTTTATTACAAATATTTGCGCTGTAAAAAACAAAAAATAGTATTTTTCAATTTACCTCATACAAGTACTGTAGTGCAATCTCTTTATCATGAAAGTTGAACTTACAAATGTAGAATTATGTACAAAAAATAACCTCATTCAAAAATAAAACAATTTAAAACTTTAGAGCTTACCAGTCCACTCTGTCCTACTTCTTGTTCAGCCAATTGCTAAGACAAACAAGCTTGTTTACATTTGCAGAAGATACTGCTGCCTGCTTCTTATTTACAATGTCAACTGAAAGTGAAAATAGGCATTCACATGGCATTGTTGTAGATGGCATTGCAAGATATTTACATTCCAGATGCACTAAAGGTTTGTAAGTCTCTTCATGCTTCAACTACCATTCCAGAAGAAATGTGTTCAAGCTGATGATGGATTCTGCTCGATAATGATCCAAAGTAGTGTGGACTGATACATGTTCATCTTCATCATCTGAGACAGATGCCACCAGCAGAAGGTTGATTTTCTTTTTTGGTGGTTCAGGTTCTGTAGTTTCCGCATCGGAATGTTGCTCTTTGAAAGCATGCTCCACATGTCATCCTTCTCTGATTTTGGAAGGCACTTAGGATTCTTAAACCTTGGGTCGAGTGTTGTAGCTATCTTTAGAAATCTCACATTGGTACCTTCTTCGCATTTTGTCAAATTTGCAGTGAAAGTGTAAAACAAACAACTTGTGCTCGGTGATCATCTGAGACTGCTATAACATGAAATATATGGAAGAATGCAGGTAAAACAAAGCAGGAGACATACCATTCTCCCGCAAGGCATTCAGTCACAAATTTAATTAAGACTTTTTTTAAAATGCGCATCATCAGCATGGAAGCATGTCCTCTGGAATGGTGGCCGAAACATGTATGTTTAGCATATCTGGCATGTAAATATCTTGCAATACTGGCTACAAAAGTGCCATGTGAATGCTTGTTCTCACTTTCTGGTGATATTGTAAATAAGAAGCGGGCAACATTATCTCCCGTAAATACAAACAAACTTGTTGGTTTATTGATTGGCTGAACAAGAAGTTGGACAAGTGGACTTTTAGGCTCTAAAGTTTCATGTTGTTTTATTTTTGAGTGAAGTTATGGAACTGTGATGCATGACCCTTAAAAACGTACGGGGAAATGATGTTTTTGGGTATTTACATATATCTTGGTAGAGGTCAACAATGTAATCAAACAGTCCCTGTCTATGCTGTATTCTGTTAATTCAGAGATCAAAAGAACATCTTAACATTTAAATGAACTGTACACATAGGATAACACTGTGAATGGTGGGAAAAAAAGGCAATTGCCTTATGTTAATCTGTGTCAATAATGACCCGCAATGCTTAGGAAATGAGTGCCTATTGTTCACCGAGGGACTCCAACCTGTCAAAGAAGGCCTGAAACGGTAAAAAAAATGGATTGGGTCCTGATCCTTTTTATCTTAGATCTTCTTGAGGCTTCATGCAGGGGAAGCCTAAGCCATAAGGACTGAGATCCCAGTGCTGACGGAACCACCCTGAATATGATATTGGACACTGGATATAACCTATGGACTAAATTCTAAAAGAACTCTTCGCAACTATAAAGCTCGCCATCTCTGCTATGAATCTGAACCTCAAGAATTGTATTCAAGTCTGTATGTATACTGATCTTTTAACCATACTCTCTCTCTTTTCTTTTTTAAATAAATTTAATGTAGTTAATAAGAATTGGCTGTAAGCGTGCATTTGGGTAAGATCTGGAATATTCATTAACCTGAGAGGTATTGTGTCTGATCCTTTGGGAGTTGTAGAACTTTTTCATATGATGAATAAGATTTTCAGTAATCCTCATCATTTTTGATTTGGGTGTCTAGGTGGAGATCTGAGGCTGGACTTCTTTAAGGGAACTGTGTTGTTGACTTCTGCGTAACCAGTGAAGTATAACCGAAGCAAATTTGTGCTGGCTTGGTAAATCTAAGTATTGGAATATCCACCAGGTTTGGGGGATTGCCTGCCCCATTCTTGCAATTCACCCCAACTGAGTGACCTCATCTGGCTCCCCTGGAACCTTGGTCACAGTAACAAAAAAACCTACATTTGTTAGTTGCAGTTTCACTATAAAGAGATTGCACTACGGTACTTGTATGAGGTGAATTGAAAAATACTATATCTTTTGTTTATATTATTTTTATTACAAATATTTGCACTATAAAAATGATAAAGTGAACGTTATACACTTTGTATTCGGTGTTGTAATTGAAATCAACATATTTGAAAACGTACAAAAACCTCCAAAAATATTTAATAAATTTCAGTTGGTATTCTATTGCTCAACAGTGCGATTAAAACTGCTATTAATCATTATTACTTTTTTTTGAGTTAATCATGTGAGTTAATTGTGATTAATTGACAGCCCTACCTATAATTAAAGTTGTAACTGAGGACATCATCCACCAATATTGGCTCCTTCATAGGCTGCTCTCAAACCCCCAGTAACACTACCCATTTTAGCAGTTAATATGAGTAATCTTTCATGCTGTATTTATTAACTTTGATCGAATCTAAATTTTTGCTCAGTAACCCAAAGCTGCATCATCAGAATGGCTTTTTGTGCACATAAAGGCCAAAACTTCTTTCAAAATTCCATTTGCCAGGTGGTTGATTGTTCCTCTTTCTACAGTCACTTCTGCAAGACATTTGTCTACAGTCCCACAAAATTGCACACCTAGAATTGCAGCCCATTTGAAGTGTCCATTGAGTATCTAAATTCACACAGGAATTGCAGAAAATAAACTTGTGTTTCTAATCATCTTTATTTAGGTATGTGACAGGCAAGCAGCATTTCTGAAATTAGCAGGTCATGATGCCTATCCTACTGAACTACATATAGGAAAACATAATAATAGGGGCTCTGAGATTTAGGACTGTAATTTCTTTTATATGGTGGGCCACAAGTGAGTCATATAAAACGTGCTCTCATCATGTTAAGGATACATTTCTACTGTGGAACTCTCACCAATCTTCACTGTTTTCAGATTTACAGTATTTTATATAAGATTTCATTAAATTTAGCACAAGATTTTTTTTTAAAAAAATCCAGTTTTTCAATTATATTTAATTAAAAACATTTATTCCCCCCCCATTACAATACTGTAAATAGGAAGTCTCAGTGCAGATACTGTTTAAATATCCTTTGAAGCCTTTGCTTTCACACAGAATTTTAAATATCTATACCACTGAGGCTTAGTCAGCTATTTCTTTCAATAAAATAAGATATCCTCATACAAATTCTAAAGGTATAGTAAACCTCATGTTTCAGGTCTGAAGCCATTCTCTAACTATCCAAGGGGAAAAAAAAGCCTAGTGACAGGGTCAGATTAAATGTGGAGTTCTTAAACCTTCCTCAGAAACGTCTGGTACGGGTCACTGCCAGAGACAGGACAGTGGAATAGCTGGACCTTGAGTCCAGTATGGCAATGCCTGTTTCTGTCTTCAGATACATTTGGTTTGTGTTTTTCCACTTAAACCCTGATTTATACTGAATATATTTACTTCCTTTTGGATTCACTGATTATTTTAAACTAAATTAGAAATCAGAGGCCCAGGGAAGAATACCACGCAGCATTTTGTTCAAACTCCAGAGGAATAACAGGTTGCACATGGAACCCTAATCATGTAAGGAGATGCATGACTCCCACAAAAGCCAAAAGGATACCACAAAGGCATATTTCTGTGTAGAAGCGGTACGTTGAATTATGCCTCCTTTAGTGAAGATGCACTAAAGGTGGGAAAGAGCCCTTTCCATCTTTAGCATGCCTATGCAGAGGCCAGTCCTGTGACCACAGACACTCAGGAACACCAGAGAAGGCAGAAGACATTATTGTTGACAGACTGTACATAAGATTTTCACCTCTCTCCATCAGTTTTCCCTCTTCTGCTTGGTGGTCTCCTGTCTCTACCTGATGGCCAGGTAGGTTGATGTTTAGAGAGGGTTAGATGACCTGGCCCTCTAACCAAGTCATAAAGCCAACCCTCCACCCCAAAACCGTCCAGTGAAAAAAATCTTTGCTTCTTTCAGGCTATATTAAGTCTTTGCCCTTCCTTAGCCACACAGATCAATGGTACCTTTCCAGACCTGTCCCAACCTCGTGAGAGTCTACTTCTCTGGGGTAGCAGGGGTCCAAAGAAGAGAAATAGTCACCAGAGTTAAAAAGAAATAATAATAAACAATCAAACAGCGGTGCACTGGCTATATGTCTGGCTATTCAAATCCCAGGTCTTCTAGCAGATTATGACAAATTCTATTCCCTGACTACAATGAGGTGCTTCCTTCCTTCCTCACCTGACAGTACTGACTTTGGGCTCCTACTTGGAAGAGGAAAGTTTACCAGGAGCTTTCTCCCAGTTACACTTCACTGCTCAGGATCACTTGCTTCACATACTAAAACATATTCTAAATAATTTTTTAAGTACTGCCTCTTAAACAAGCACACTCCTCTGTTCAGAGTTTCTCTTTTCTGGTCCTGCCAACAGACAATTAAAGCATCCTACAACTCTTCATCCCAGGGCCTCTTCTTATGAAACCCTTCCTCTGGCTTCCCTATAATGCTCTCTATTCTTCCAAGAAAAGGGGGTCTTCTCTTGCCTAGGCCTCCTCACTGGATTCTCTTTCTTGGCTGATCTCAAACTTTCTTAGTATAGATCTCACCTTCAGGGCATCATTCCACCATCTTTGTCTATTGAGCCGCAGGCTTCCCTTATATGCTATAAAGGGTCATGGAATTGTCAGATGGCTTTCAGGAATTAAAATTTCCCAGACCCTCCAAGGAACTACTGTTCTTAAAGGGCCAAGCATCCAATGCCATCCCAGACTAGCCAGCAACCCCTCTTAAAGGTCCCAGATCACTTTTGCTACACACACCCAGAAGGGAATTTTTCTGGGCTGCACCTACAGTACTGTGTAAGGAAAATTATTTCAAAGGTTAGCAAGGGATTCTTCTCCCAGCACCCAGGATACATTAATCCTTTCAAAGCTGGATTGGTACTCAGGTAGTGCACTCCTTCCACTTCCACAGCGCAGGTAAGCTTCATAGGAGGCATAATTGAAGCCTAATAATTTTAATTGTAAAGAAAAGGTCAGATAATTAATAGGTATTAAAGTTTATGGAAGCTACCCAGAAAACTACAGCTTATGAATAAGTTCTTGAAATATGTGGAATAAGATTTATATTGGGTTTCTTCAACATTCCAGCCATAAAAAGATCAATAGCTTAATTTTCAAAACAAATTACACATGCAAAGCACATCTTTGTAACCAAAAAGTGTTGACTACTGGATGACAAATTCTGGATTATATGTCGTTTGATTGTTTTCCACCCAAGTGGTCATGTTTTTAAGGGTATTCAATAGCTGCAACAAAAATCATATGGATGACATTGTAATAATGATAGCTATTTTATTAAGACATTGAGAACAACAGTACCCCAATAATTCACTACAGGAGTTGCATTTTGTGTAGAAGTGAATGATAAATTGATGATTTTTGCTATAATGTTATCAGATACAACGAGGTATTCAATAAAAATGTTTTTATTTTTATGTATCTACACACTCAGACTCTTTTCACCATATTTCAAGCACAGCTCTTTTTTAACAGCCAATAATGTATGGCTATGCTCTTCAAAAAATAAACAAACATTTTTGAAGATTTTGTCTATAAATTATTCATGTGTTTGTGATTTGTTTTAGAAAGTCATAGTCAAAATGCATTTCAAAAGGAAATCATCTAGTTCCAATAGTGTGATTAGTGGTCAAAATAAAGTTCCTTGAAATCTTTTATTTACTGTCATTATGTATGCATTGAATGCGACATAACCTAATTTACTTATCAAAAATGTTTTGGCAGTTCATTACTTAAACCCAGCTACTGAAAATGTACACGTGTTTCTTTTGCTTCATCTAGTCCCTGAGAAAGAGACTCCTTGGACCATTAAGAAGCTATTTTTCACACTATACTTTAAATCTAATGTAATTTATTTTGGTATCTCCACACTACTACATATTCAGGCCGTAGCCAAATCACACAATTGGGCTATAAATCAGTAGTGAAGGCAAACTTTAAAGATTATCCAAACTTATTTTCAGCTTAAAAATTGGGCTGGGACACTTATCAGGAAAATATACTTATGCAAACTTTCTGGAACTTCCTGGTTCCAGCAAGATACAATTTAGGTGCTTCCATTTCCAGTCTTGACCAAAACGAGAAGTCAGCTTATATATTACACACACACACACACTCCTGAATAGAAAACAAACAAAAATGAATTTAAAAACCCAACTAAATTAAATAGAATTTCACTATATCTGAACTGGCTATAAATAAGTTCAACTTTATTTTTAAGAACCAAAAATTCTGACCAGTGCTAAAGCGAAACATTTTGGAGCTAGTATTTATTCAGAATAATGAATAGCACACAGAAGTGTTACAACAAAACTCACCACCAAGGATATTACAAGTGCAGAGGGATTTTTAGATTTCCTCAGGATAAAATTTAATTATTATACTTGGATTTTCCCAAATGTAGAAGTCATAAACCATGATGGAAGGAAAAGGTATTTTAATATAACATTATATAAATATTAAACAAACTTCTCTATATCCAGATGAGTCTTTTGTAAGTACTGTAGCTCCTGCAATTTCATACAGATGATGAAGTAAGGGTGAAAAAAGCTTCAAACAAAAGAACTAGTTTTTATGTGCTTCTATTTCTTTTCTGTCCCTATTTTTTACAATGAAGACTAAACCTATGCAGTATTAAGGCAATTTTATTAAAACAATACTGTTTATGACTTGATTTTTGTATCCTCTTTCATAGATTTCAGAGAGATCTTATAAAACCACTGAAGTACAGCTGTTTTGATAAACTCTAGTTTCTATAAATATATGTTAAAGGCAATAACCTTTTTCTAACTACCATTCACATTTAGATTTTTTAATAGGTAACATATATAGTAAAGCAGCCAACATGAGGGACTGGCACAGGAATGGGAGCCAGTAAGCCCTGGGTAGGGTTGGGCAAAAATATTTTTTCATTGAAAAATGCAGATTTGAGTCAACCAAAGTGTTTAATGAATTTGTATTGATTTGAAGAGAAAGTTACTCACCGTGCAGTAACTGAGGTTCTTCGAGATGTGTGTCCCTATGGGTGCTCCACTCCAGGTGATGGTGCGTCCTGGCACCATTAATTGGAGATCTTCAGTAGCAGTGCCTGGTCAGGACGCATGCGCTCAACTGCTGTCTCGCGTCATCATTAGAATCTGCCTGAGTGCGCGCGTCCCGCACCCCCCTCAGAAAGTGAAGGCAAGTGTACCTGATGGCTCTGAATTCTAGAAGATTGATGTGCAGACACATCTCTGAGAGGGACCAGCGGCCCTGTACCTTGTGGTCACCTAGGTGCACTCCCCAACCTATCAGGGAAGCACAAGTACTGGGGAGTGTGGATGGAAGGGAACACCTGTGAATAGGTTCTCTGGTTTTGTCCACCATTGTAGGGAGGCCAATATGTTCGGTGGCAGAGTCAGCGTTATGCAGAAACTGTGTCTGCTGGGTTTGTAGTTGGAGTTGAGCCAACCCTGAAGGCATCTCATGTGCGGCCTGGTGTATTTGACCATGAAGGGGATGGCTGCCATATGACCAAGAAGCTGTAGGCAGATCTGTGCCTGTATTCTGGGGCAAACAGAGATTGTATGTATGAGATGCATAATAGTGAGGAATCTGTTGTGTAGAAGGGAGGCTCTGGTTCAACTAGAGTCCAGGTGAGCTCCTATGAACTCTATCTGCTGTGTAGGTATCAGGGTGGATTTTTGGAAATTTATTTGCAAGCCTAGACTGTGGAAAAAAGGGACGGTAAAGTTTGTCGCTTTTAACGTCTCGTTGGAGGAGCTGGCTTTGATAAGGCAGTCGTCTCAGTAGGGGAAAAGTATAATCCCATGTTTGCGGAGGTAGGCTACAACTACAGCTAGGGTATTGGAGAATACCCATGGTGCTGTGGAGAGACCAAATGGAAGTACCCTGTATTGAAAGTGGTTGTCTCCGAGTGTGAATCGCAGGAAGCATCTGTGTGCTGGATGAATGGATATATGGAAATAGGCGTCTTGTATGTTGAGGGCTATGAACCAGTCCCCTTGTTCCAGTTTGGGTATTATTGTGCCCAATGTGACCATCTTGAATTTTTGTACACATACAAACTTGTTTAGTTGGTGTAGGTCTAATATAGGTCTCCATCCCCTGCCTTACTTTTGGGTCAGAAAGTATTGGAGTAGAACTCTTTTCCCCAATGTTGCATTGGTACATGTTCAACTGCACCTAGGTGGAGAAGATGAGCCACGTCCACGCGGAGAAGGTGCTCGTGAGAGGGGTCCCTGAAGAGGGATGGGGAAGGTGAAAGGGTGGGCGGGGAAGATAAGAAAGGGATGGAGTAACCTGACTGAACTATTTCCAGGACCCAGCGGTCCTGCGTGATCTGTTGCCAGACATGGTGGAAAGCCTGGAGGCAGTAGCCAAATGGGCAAATAGGTGGCGGAATCAAGGGGTGGTCGCACAAACCCCCGACCAGCACTTCAAAATTGTTGTTTGTTACCCGATGGATGGGAAGTAGTTGGTTGTGCCTGGTTTTGCCTGCTCCTAGAAGGTCTGTTGCAGTTCCTCCCAGTGACATACAGTCTGGACTGGGGTCGGTAATATTGTTGTGCACAGGGCCTCTGATAAGGTTGATACCGTGGTCTCCTGGGGATGGATGGATATAGGCCCAATGTGCGCAAAGTGGCTCTAGAGTCTTTCATAGTGTGAAGTACTTCATCGTTTTTTATGGAAAAGAGTTTATCTTTGTCAAAGGGAAGATCCTCCACTTTGGTCTGCGAATCTTTGGGGATATCGGATACAGACAGCCAGGAAGACCGGCGCATCACCACTGCAGTGGCAGTGGTGCGGGCTGCTGTATCTGCCATGTCCATGGACACTTGTAGTGCCGTCCTAGACACCAACTGACCTTCGACGAGGACTGACTTGAAGTCCGCTCTCCTGTCCTCCGGTATATGAGAGGCAAATCAAAGAGCTTGTTGTAGTTGTCATAGTCATAGCTTGCGAGGAGGGCAGAATAATTTGCAATTCTAAATTGTAGAGTAGAAGAGGTATAAACCTTGCGACCCAGGAGGTCAAGGCATTTGTGGGCCTTGTCCTGCGGAGTGGGCCGGTAGTGTGGCTGCTTTGTTCTCTGCGTTGCTGCATCCACCACAAGAGAATTGGGTTGTGGGTGGGGAAAATAAGAAATCAACATCCTTCGCGGGCACGTAGTATTTACATTCAGCTTTCTTGCACATTGGTAGGATGGCGGCAGGGGTCTGCCAGAGAGTATCAGCTGGTTCTAGGAGGACTTCGTTTGTGGGTTGTGTGATCTTTGAGGGTGCAGAGGGTTGGAGGATTTTGAAGAGTCTATGTTGTGTCTCCTGGACTTCATCCAAAGGGATGTCCTGGCTGAGTGCCACTCTCTTGAAAAATTCCTGGAATTGCTTAAAGTCGTCCACATTTTGTGGAGGTGGAGACATGAGAGTGTCCTCTACGGCTGATGGTGAGGCAGGAGCCGATAAATTTGAGACGGATTCATAGCCCACCTCTTCAAGAAGGGCTTCAGGAGCTCTAGATGTTGATTGAACTGGGGATATAGGCGTAGGATGAGCTTGCGGTCTGGTAGAAGGGGCGCAAGGAGGAGCAGTGGCAGGAGCCGACGACGGGTACCACTGAGGCCAGGGCACTGGGTAGGAAAAGTTGGGTCCCGGCCACTGGGGGACAACATAGGGAAACTGAGGTTGATTCTTATGATGCACCATGTCTTGGGGTGTGTCTGGCTCCAGTGGAGGGGGAGACTCAGGTGGGGAGAACTCTGCCTGCTGCTGTAGGTCATTGTCACTATCAGCGAAAGTAGCCAGGTCAGGTGGCGAGAACTGCTGTTCAAACAGTGAGTGCTCCGTGTCTAGGTTCAGGGACCACAGAGATATCCTGCTGATGCAGGAATTGTTGCTGCTCCCTAGGCTGATGTGCTGCGGAGCGTGAATTGTGAGCGGTAGCCCCGAGTGATTTTAGTTTAGCTTTCGTAGGAGCCGTGAAACGTTTGTGAGAGCCCCGCAGGGGGTCTGAATCTGCTCTGGGGCTGGCAGACAGGCTCGGTGCTGACGTTCTTGTTGGCACCAGGGTGGAATGCGTTGCCGGCACTGGGTCCATTGTCGGTGCTGGCAGGACCGGTGCTGAGGAGAGCTTCCCGCTGCGGGAAGTCAGGTCCCTGCTTTTGCGCCCTGCTGAAGTGCTGCGGCGGTCAGAGTTGCCTGCTCTCGGCACTGTCAGCACCAAGGATAAAGACCTTGTGGGAGATCCTTTACCCTTTTGAGTGTCTCTGAGAGGAGACATCAGGGCTTCCTGCTTTTCGCGTGAGAGGGTGAAACCATGCTCCTGGTCAGTTCTGACTTGGCAGGGGAGCATGAGGGAGAGGGTTTACTGCCCTTCTCCACAGGCGGCTGCAGAGCTTTCTCCATGATAAGCATTTTTAGCCGCAAGTCTCTGTCACAGCGAGCTCTAGTTTTTAAGTTGGTGCAGTGGAAACACTTCACAGGGATGTGTGTCTCACCGAGGCATTTAACACAGAGTCAGTGCCTGTCAGACTGCAGCACAGACTCCTTGAAGAAGCCACATTTCTTAAAGCCTGGAGCCCCCAGCATAATGAAAGTATGAGAGGCCGGGGAAGTCTCAATGAGAGACTAACGTGAGGAAATTTTTTTGGGGGAGGGGACGGGGGGGGGACGACTAACGAACTATGCTAAAAGAAAGGGAAAACTGGCAAATGGCTAGTTAACTATTTCCATCTTTCTCTACCTATTTCCTACAGTTACCAGGGAAGAGATAAGCACTGCCCCGAGTCCCATCTTCAGCTGAGGATGGTTGAGAAGGAACTGCAGGGGGTGTAGGATGCACTCACTCAGGCAGACCCTAACGATGACGCAAGACAGCAGCTGAGTGCATGTGTCCCGACCAGGCACTGCTACCGAAGATCTCCAATCAACGGCGCCGGGACGCACCGTCACCTGGAGTGGAGCACCCACAGGGACAGCACTCAAAGAAGAATAAATTGTTTTGGCGAAAATGAAAAAAAAAGTGCAAAAATGGTAATACTCAATTCCCCAGTGGTTACTCCCTATGAAGTAAATAGGATGAAATTCAATAGGACAAATGCAAAGTACTCCACTTTGGAAGAACAATCAGTTGCACACAAACAAAATGGGAAATGATTCCCTAGGGACTGCGGAAAAGGTCCTGGGGGTCATAGTGGATCACAAGCTAAATATGAGTCAACAGTGTAACACTGTTCAAAAAAAGCAATCATTCTGGGATGTATTAGCAGGAGTGTTGTAAGCAAGACACAAGAAGTAATTCTTCTGCTCTAGGCCGCGGTGATTAGGCCTCAACTGGAGTATTGTGTCCAGTTCTGGGTGCCACATTTTCAGGAAAGATGTGGACAAACTGGGGAAAGTTCAGAAAAAGAGAAACAAAAATGATTGCAGGTCTAGACAACATGACTTATGAGGAAAGATTGAAAAAACTGGGTTTGTTTAGTCTGTAGAAGAGAAGATTGAAAGGGGACATGATAACAGTTTTCAAATACATAAGAGATTGTTACAAGAAGGAGGAAGAAAAATTGTTCTCATTAACTTCTGAGGATAGGATAAGAAGCAACGGGCTTAATTTGCAGCAAGAGTGGTTTAGGTTGCATTCCAGGAAAAACTTCATAACTGTCAGGGTGGTTAAGCTCTGGAATAAATTGCTTAGAGAATATGTGGAATCTCTGTCATTTGAGATTTTTAAGAGCAGGTTAGACAAACACCTGTCAGAGATGCTCTAGATAATATTTTGTCCTGCCATGAGTGCAAGGGACTGGACTAGATGACCTCTTGAGGTCCCTTCCAGTCCTACATTTCTATGATGTGGGAGCCAAAGTTTGAATCTCTGATCTGGAGCAGGAACCTTCCCCCATCTCACATGAGTATTCTAGCTGCCATGTTATTAGCTATTCACTGTAGGTCACTCTAAATTTCTCCTGTTGAAGCTGTTTTGCTGTAATTCTTGAATAGTCACTGGGTGAGAGACAGCAAGAGCGAGAGAATGACTTTATAGCCTGATGGTGAGGGTGATTGATACAAAGTGGAACAGTTTGAACAGGAGAGACTGAAAAAACACACCCCACCCCCAACAGCCAATAGCCTGGTAGGTTAGAGTCCTTGCTCCAGAGAAGGGATTTAAAAGTGGGTCTCGCACACCCCAGGAAGTGCCCTGGCTATTGGGTGTAAGGAGAGTGCCTTCACCGCCACCTTCATTTCCTTTGCTTTTATTTAAAAAGGTTAAAAATGCCCCAAGTCCAAACAAATGGCTTCATTTTGGGTTGAAGAAAACATTTTTTGTTCAACCAGAAACTAAATTTTTCTGATCTTTTTGATTCGGCTAAAATTCCGAATTGATATTTTTTTTTTTAGTGTTTCAGAACTGATAGCAAACTGAAAACATCAGTTTTTCTGATAGCCTCTACTTCTAAGTTTTACTTCCATATTCCCTTCCTGTGTGGCTTTGAACAAGGCACTTCAGTTCCTGTGACTCCATTGCCACGTCTGTAATATGAGAATAAATAGTTAGGGCTGTCGATTAATCACAGTTAACTCATGCGATTAACTTAAAAAAATTAATCACAGTTTTAATCGCATTGTTAAACAATAGAATACCAATTGAAATTTATTAAATATTTTTGGATGTTTTTCTACATTTTCAAATATATTGATTTCAACTACAACACAGAATACAAAGGGTTTACTGCTCACTTTATATTATTATTTTTGATTACAAATATTTGCACTATAAAAATGAAACAAAAAATACACCATTTTTCAATTCACCGAATACAAGTACTGTAGTGCAATCCCTTTATCGTGAAAGTGAAACTTACAAATGTAGATTTTTTGTTACATAATTGCACGCAAAAACAAAACAATAGAGAATTTTATTCTCTACAAGTCCATTCAGTCCTACTTCTTGTTCAGCCAATCGCTAAGTCAAACAAGTTTGTTTACATTTACAGGGGATAATGCTGCCCACTTCTTATTTACAATGTCACCAGAAAGTGAGAGCATGGCACTTTTGTAGCCGGTATTGCAAGGTATTTACGTGCCAGTTATGCTAAACATTCGTATGCCCCTTCATGCTTTAGCCACCATTCCAGAAGACATGCTTCCATGTTGATGATGCTCGTTAAAAAAAAAAAAGTCTTAATTAAATTTGTGACTGAACTCCTTGGGGGAGAATTGTATGTCTCTGGCTCTGTTTACCCGCATTCTGCCATATATTTCATATCACAGCTATCTCAGATGATGACCCAGCACATGTTCATTTTAAGAACACTTTCACTGCAAATTTTACTAAACACAGAGAAGGTACCAATGTAAAATTTTTAAAGACAGGTACAGCACTCGGCCCAAGGTTTAAGAATCTGAAATGCCTTCCAAAATCTGAGAGGAACGAGGTGTGGAGCATACTTTCAGAAGTCTTAAAAGAGCAACATTCTGATGCGGAAACCACAGAACCCGAACCACCAAAAAAATAAATTTAAAAAAATAAACCTCCTGCTGGTGGTATCTGACTCAGATGATGAAAATGAACATGAGTCAGTCCACACTGCTTTGGATTGTTATTTAGCAGAACCTGCTATCAGCATGGACACATGTCTTCCGGAATGTGGTTGAAGCATGAAAGGACATATGAATCTTTATTGCATCTGGCATGTAAACATCTTGTGATACCAGCTACAACAGTGCCATGAGAACACCTGTTCTCACTTTCAGGTGACAATGTGAACAAGAAATGGGCAGCGTTATCTCCTGAAAATGTAAATAAACTTGTGTGTCTGAGTGATTGGCTGAACAAGAAATAGGACTGAGTGGACTTGTAGGTTTTAAAAGTTTTACATTTTTTTATTTTTGAACATAATTCTACATTTGTAAGTTCGACTTTAATGATAAACGGATTGCATTACAGTACTTGTATTAGTTGAACTGAAAAATACTATTTCTTTTGTTTTTTACGGTGCAAATATTTGTATAAAGTGTTCACTTTGTATTCTGTTATAACTGAAATCAATATATATGAAAATGTTGAAAATATCCAAAATATTTAAATAAATGATATTCTATTATTGTTTAACAGTGTGATTAATCGTGATTAATTTTTTTAATCGCTTGACAGCCATATAACTAATACTTAATTACCTAACTCAGTTATTGTGCAGCTTATTATTTAGTTAATGTTTGTTCAGTGCTGTATATCTTCTAAGCAATATTGGGCCAGTTTTTTTCTGGATCCTTAATTGGCAAAACTCCCATCAGTACGAGGAGTGAAGAGAGAGAAAAACTGATAAAGGACTTCAGAATCTGTTCATTATTAGAAAGATACATTCCTAAAAATACAGATGATGGGACTATTTTAGAAGAAAATATTGCATTGTCTGATACTTTCACAAAAAGATATAGGGTGAGCAGGACAATTAAGAGAACCAAATCTTACAAGCTTGAGATGAATCAGCAGTCTCTAACAAGCCACTCAGCTGTTCTTCACACAGAGTCAAATCCTGAAATCTTTAATTAGGTTTCATTTAGGCCCTGCTCCTGCAGTGATCTCTGTGTGGGTGAGGGGTTTCTCCACAGACCTCTTAGAAGGAAGCAAATGTCCTATTACCCCCAACAAGAAGGCTGACTAAGTACTTCAGGAATTAGACCTAACAGAGGACTCTTAATCTTTTTAATATAAGGAAAAATGTCAATATATAGGAAAATATTTGTGCAATAATGATAATTTCCCATAGTTGGCATATATTAAGAAAAGGTAACTAAAAAATGTCACATACTGACATTTTCATACGTATAGTAGCATTTTTCTTAAAATATCACATCTGAATTATTGATCATTTGATCCACTCTTTAAAATTCAAAAATAGATAAATAACTCTTCTGAATACTATTTAGTAGTTAAAATTCTACAAACAGAAAATATCTAACCATGATAACTCTTTCATGAATCCAGTCTGGTGCCTCAGAAGACTGGATCAAAAAAGTTCTGAGAACATCTCTTCTAATTAGGAGGGAAAAAATGAAGAATCATTGTACAGTGGTTCCAGTGATATGGGTATTCGGGTACATTCAAATATTTTCATTAACAAAATAAAGTAATAATTAAAAAAACCGTGGCAGATACCATGTGACAACAGATTACGTATCCAACAGAGCAGGAAGACAACCGCATTTATGATCTCTCTGCCTACTAAATAAAATATTACCTATTTTAAGCATGAGAAAATCTTTTTTGTTTTTTTTATATAGAACTTTATATACATTCAAAGTCCAGGTGAAACTAGTAGGGTTAGCACACCTATATAGATCAAAATCAAACCAAATATTCATCAAGTCTCATGCAAAAAGATATATACATGTAATTATTGTTGCAGTATTTGTAGTAATAATAAAGTTTGTAATGGTTTATGGTGGGGTATTTTTTTTATCCTCAACATATACTCACCTTTCATTTGTCATGACATTTCTCTGGAAGATAAATTCAGTTTTACCATAGAAAGGACTCTAGGCACACACACAATTCACGTTAATGGTTGCATTTCAAGAAGATATATAACCATTACATTTCTTCAGTATACTCTATATATCTATAGAGTATGGATATATATACACATACTTAATGAAACCTTAGTACAAGCTAGTGATAGGAGAACTACATACATTTGGTATGAACAAGCACTCAACAAGTTCAGGTTCTTATGCAAACTTTATCGGAATTATCTGAATTGGGACTCTGCTAGGGAGAATCGCTCAAGAGAACATATTCCTTCAGAAGATTTCTGATGCTAACACCTTCTGCTCAGGATACAGATATGAAAACAGGCTCTCTCAGAGCAACACTGTGCTTCAGGTCTCAGCCAGAACAGGAAGTATGTGAACATTATTTACATAATACCATTAGTGTTTTGTATCACACCTAGCAAATGGGGCCTCAATCCCGAAATGACAGGTTTCAGAGTAACAGCCGTGTTAGTCTGTATCGCAAAAAGAAAAGGAGGACTTGTGGCACCTTAGAGACTAACAATAGACTCTAAGGTGCCACAAATCCCTAAATGGAGTCTCTAGGTGCTACTCCAAATAAGAGGGCCAGATTTAGGGACTGGTATGCAACATAACATAATATGGAGGGGGGGGTGCCCCCTTACTACCTTGCACCAACTATCTGTACCACTTTTTTGGTGGATTATCATGGAAAGCATGCATGTATACACAGAAGATAATGGGGGCAGGGAAGTAATCAAACTTTCTAGAGAGCCTCAGTGCAAGTTTTCTGTGAAGGTTATGGGGACTCTTTCTCTGAAAGGGTGCATCCAATCCTAGTGTAATATTCTCACCCAAATGAGAATTACCTTACAAATAAAAATAGATAATTTCCACTTCTCATGGCAAACATACTTTGAAAAATACTATGCTTCAAAGTTATCATTATAACATCCTCTATATTTCTTGCCGAGAGTTATATGGTAGCGGAATCACCACTTACTGCTATCAGTAATGATTGTTCTAGCCTCTTGATTGCCGGTCTTGTTTTTTAGATTCTGTGCTGCAGTTATTAGCTCCTCCAGTTGGGGACGCCTTTGTTCCAATTCCTGGAGTGCTGCCTGGTTGTACAAAAGAAAGTATACACATAAAATTGAGAGTAGCTCCAAGCCACTTTTAGTTGTATTTCACTGTCATAGGAATAGTATACGATACCAGTGTTCGACCTGGTCCAGTAGCTTCTTCTGGATATTTTAGTGGAATGACTCAACCCACATACTAGAATATTATACAATTACATACCTCCAAATGGAATTTTCTTCCTCATCTCAGGAAAGTGGTGATTGTTTATTTTTTTGTCCTGAAGCACGAACCTTTATATATTTTTATATTAATTATTCTTATTGGATGATAATGATATTCTCATTATTCATAAAAATGTCTACTCCTTTTTTGTGAATTCCACTAAATTCTTTGGGTAAAATTGTCAAAAGTGCTTAAATAAGGAGCATAAGGACATGGCTACACTTGCAGATGTAGAGCGCTTTGAGTTAAACCCACTTTTGGAGAGCACAGTAGGGAAAGCACTGCCATCTGTCCACACAGACAGGAACAAGCGCACTGGCGTGGCCACATTTGCGGCACTTGCAGCAGCATTGGGAGCGGTGCATTATGGGCAGCTATCCCACAGAGCACCTCTTCCCATTCTGGCGCTGTGGCTTCTGGGAAGGGGGCGGTGGGTGTGGGGCGTTCTGGGTGCTGTCCCAACACCCTGTGATGCATCGGTTTGCATCCCAGCAATCCCTGTGTTTCTGTACACATTTGGTGCCATCTTTCAACATTTTTTGTACTGTGTGCTCTGTCTTCCCTTTCAGTCTGCGGGAATGGAGCCTGAACTGCTGAGGAGTAAGCTGATGAGTCTCACCAGCATGTCACGTTTGGCAGTTGAGTTATTCCTTATGATCCAAAGTGACAGTGAGGGCTCCGACAATGATATCGACTCGAGTAACGCATATGACACGAGTTTGCTTGTGACATTCAGACATGCTCACCACCATGGAGCACCGCTTTTGGGCTTGAGAAACAAGCACTGAGTGGTGGATCACATCATCATGCAAGTCTGGGATGATGAGCAGTGGCTGCAGAACTTTTGGATGAGAAAAGCCACTTTCATGGAACTGTGTGAGGGGCTCGCCCCCACCCTGTGGCACAAGGACACGAGATTGAGAGCTGCCCTGATAGTGGAGAAGTGGGTGGCTATTGGAATCTGGAAGATGGCAACTCCAGACAGCTACCGATCGGTCACTAACCAGTTTGGAGTGGGGAAGTCGACCGCTGGAATTCTGTTGATGCAAGTTTGCAGGGCCATTAATGGCATCCTGCTCAGAAGAACCGTGACTCTGAGTAACATGCATGACATTGTGGATGGCTTTGCACAAATGGGTTTCCCTAACTGTGGAGGGGCAATAGATGGCACGCATATTCCAATTCTGGCACCAGCCTACCTAGCCTCCGAGTATGTTAATTGGAAGGAGTATTTCTCTATGGTTCTCCAGGTGCTTGTGGATCACCATGGGCGTTTCATTGACATTAATACAGGCTGGCCTGGAAAGGTGCATGGCACACCCATCTTTTGGAACACTGGCCTATTCAGGAAGCTGCAAGCCAGGACTTTTTTCCCAGACCAGAAGATCACCATAGGGGAAGTCAAAATGCCCATTGTGATCCTTGGAGACCTCGCTTACCCTTTAATGCCGTGGTCATGAAACCCTACACAGGGAGCCTTAACAGCAGTAAGAAGTGGTTCAACAACAGGCTGAGCTTGTGCAGAATGACTGTGGAGTGTGCTTTTGGCTGTTTAAAGGGCCACTGGCACTCTCTGTATGGGAAGCTGGACCTGGCCGATGACAGCATTCCCACGGTAATATCCGCATGCTGTACCCTCTATAACATTTGAGAAGGGAAGGGTGAACGATTCACTCAGGCATGGAACTCGGAGGGTTCAGCACCTGAAGGCTGAATTTGAACAGCCAGAGAGCAGGGCTATTAGAAGGGCCCAGCGCGGGGCTGCAAGGATTAGGGATGCCTTGTGGGAGCAATTTGAGGCTGAAAGCCACCAGTAATGTCTGGTGTCCTGCACGGGAGTGAAGTGCAGTGGTTCCAATGTTCGTAGGAATCTGTGTTTGCTACGCTGATATGCAGTGCCTGTTTCTTTCCTGGGCTAAGGTATCTTTTACTTTATGCAATAATAAAGAATGTTTTCAAAGCCAAAAAATCCATTTATTGAAAAGAAACACGACTACTTGGGAAACAGAAAGGGCAAAGGGGTGGGGTGGGGAACGGTACAATCACAGAGTTACGTATGTCCTGTTATCATACTTGGCCTTCCTGTCTGGAGTGCTGTGCAATGAGTGCTGCACTTCAGGATGGCTATACTGCATGGTGATGGGGGTTGAGTGCAGTGGGTAAGGGTCGTAATCTTCAGGGCTGGGTGGGGAAGCTAAAGGTGTTGGAGGCAGCTGGTGGCGGTAAAAACCCGGATGTTGGGGAAAGTGGGTTGGAGGTGACATGGGGGCACAAGGGAAAGAGTTTTGGGGCAAGGGCTGCAGGGCGGGTCGGGCACAGTAGTGCTCCACCTGCATGGCTATGAGCACCTGGATCGAGTCCACCTGGCTCTACATTACGCTGATCAGCCGATCCGTGCTTTGCTGCCGGAGCACCGCGCTTTTGCACCGCCACTCCTCATTCTGCTGGCGGATCCTCCTTTCACTGTCCTGCCACTCCTGCACTTTTCCATTTTCATTACTTGAATGCTCCATTATTTCATGCAGCATGTCTTCCTTGCTTCTACGTGGCCTCTTTCTGATTCTTTGGAGTCTTTCGGCTGGTGATAACATGGACGGCTGAGATCTCAAGGTTGCATCTGTAAAGGCAAAATGCAACACTTAACAGAGGCAGCATTGTTCACACCAGACAGAGCAGTGATTCCCCCTTACTTAAGGGCAAGCACAGTCTACACAATAGCGTAATTTTCCTGTCCCAAAGCGAGCACACATAACCCACAGGAGCCCTAAAAATGTGAGTAAGCACAGGGTCATGCGTGACTGATTGTTTCACGGCTGTACTGTCCTCTGGGTTTCTGTGCCATGGGGAGAGCCAAAAGCAGCAGGGGGCCCCTATACTGAACCCTGTCCCCACTTTTTCCATAGAAGTTCATCCTGGAAGATATCTCGCTGCTGAGGGTAACCTGGGCAGCAAGAGAGGGTCTTCTACTGCAATGCGGATTCTGCCCTGCCCCATAAGCAGCCTGCCTGTGTGCAGCAATGGTCCCCCCTCCAATGTTCCCTCTAATTTTTGACAGGCCGTGTGCGCAAAAAATTTCTTCTGTGCAAATTGTTGTGTGTGTGGGGTTTAGGATCTGTATGCGCACACGCACACACACACAGAGCTTAGAGGGAACAGTACCCCCCGCCCCTCACGGCACAGTGGTGTGGGCAAGTTAGCCTTACTGGGACAAGGAACACAGTGGCTCTCCTGAGAAACCTGTGCAAGCATATTGCCCAAGTTCTGGATGAGACCTTTGAAAAGATCACTGAGGCCGATTACCATGATGTGAGAGAACACATCAACGCCCTATTCTGCATCTAGGCATGCATGCTGACCTAACCCTTCTCACCCCAAGAGCCCGCACCGAATAACTTCCTTCCCAAAATAAAAGTCGCTTACCGGGAACCTCCTCTGGTGTTTGTCCTTCCCCAAGCACCAGCTGCCGCGACTGGCTACCTTCCTCCTGGCTTGAGAGCAGCTCCCGGCTGCATGCATCTCAGGATTCCGGAGTGTCTTCCTCCGCCTCAGCACCCTTGCTCCCACTTTGCTCCGCCTCCTCTTCCTCCTCCCACCTTGTTGAACTGGGCTCTGAAGTGTCCATGGTGGTCCAGTGGAGGTGGGGTCACCCCCAAGTATCGCATCCAGCTCTTTGTAGAAACGGCAGGTTGCAGGGACAGCACCAGAGCAGCTGTTTGCTTCACAGGCTTTGCAGTAGGCATTCTACAGCTCCTTCACTTTAACCCTGCACTGCAGTGCATCCCAGTCATGGCCCCTTTTCATCATGCCCCTAGATATCTGCCCGAAGGCATAGTAATTCCTATGGCTGGTGTGCAGCTGGGACTGGACAGCTTCCTCCCCACAAACACTGATGAGGTCCAGCACCTCGCCATTGCTCCATCCTGGGGATCGTCTGGCGCGTGGAGGCATGGTCACCTGGAAAGATTCGCTGAGAGCACTCCACGCCTGGCTGAGCAAACAGGAAGGGGATTTTCAAAAATCACAGAGAATTTAAAGGGCGGGTCTGACAGTTGGTCACCTGATGGCAGGGCAGTAGAGTTCAAAGTGACGACCAGAGTGGCTAGCACAGGCATTGTGGGACACTTCTGGAGGCCGATCTGAGCACACTTTAGCACCAGGGCATCCACACTGGTGCTGCGACGCTCCAGCAGGGGCGAAGCATACATTATTCCACTCGCAGAGGTGGAGTACCAGCAGCGCTGTAGCCGCGGAGTTAGAGCGCTCTATGTGTCTTGCCAGTGTGGACAGGTAGTGAGCTAGTGCGCCCGGGGCTCCTTTATTGCGCTGTAACTCGCAAGTGTAGCCAAGCCCCAAGTCCCATTGAAAATGTTACCCTTTGGTTCAGTAATATTTACAGCAGTGAGTTCTATGGATAGCAAGCATATGTTACACAAGGGCTCTTTTATGCTTGAATTTGCAGTGGGAAGGGCTGTGGAGATGGAAGTGGACCTGCCACTTACTAGATCTACAAGTCACCCCCCGCCCCAAAGAGGACGCGTGCTGAAGGAACTGTGTGGTACTACCTGCCTCCTAAGGCAACAGTATCATCACAAAGTGGCTCTGTTAATCCTCCATAGCCTGTCCAAGAAGATGTGGGAGGAAATGATCACTTCCAGGCACTAGCCCTCATGGAGTTACCAAGACTACAGAGTCTTGCTTGATGTGGGAAACAGATCTTATCTCTGCATGACCAACATGTTATTCAGAGAGATTTAGAAGAAAACTTGAAGGCCAATATTTTGTGTCAGTCTGATGTAAAGCAGAAAAAATCTTTGCTACCTGAAATAAGTAAACTTTGGTAAAAAAAAATCAAAACACCAAACAAACAAAAAGGCCAAACATGCAATACTGTTGCGGCACTTTACATGAGGAAAAACATCCAATATTATTCAAAACACCACCTAAAGGAAGGGCCTACAGAATGTAATAGAAAGTTGTAATTATTATCTAGATTTTTTTGAACCACCCTATAGAATTTAGTAGAGATTTACATCCCTATAATAAAGCTATAGAAAGTATATAATTTTGTACAATTGATAGTTTTTACAATAATTTGCAGTTTAGCCATATAAAATTTACATTGGCTTTCATTCTTATGAAATTATATAGGACTATTGTATGAGGGGAAGATCTTTAGTAAAAAAAAAAAACCCTTCACTTCTTAATATTTTAGGTCTATTCAACAGAAATGTCATGCAGTTTTTGTGAACAGGGAAGACCAATGTAAGATTGCGTATGTCTTATAATGATTTGTCAGTCTTGATACCTTACAATGTATGTAGCAAAAAAGTAGCTGGTAGTTGTGATCATTTAAGGAGGCCTCAAGCAAAGGTGTAAAACCCTGGAAGTGTGACCTTGAGAATCTAATCTAGAATTGTTCACAGAAAGTGAACATAGCTATCATAATGAGCTACTGCAAATTCCATATTGTGACAGAAGGGGAGCTGGTACATAACAGTGTAATGCATACTGATATGTAAAAAATTTATGAACATTGTATGTGGCCAGGTCTGTAAGGAGAAGTTATTGTAGCGTTAGAGCACCAGTGTGTGTCGGAATAATAAACAGGAAGGCAACACACGACAGCTTCCCAGATCAGAAAACATCAAGCATACACTTGAAAGACCATGGGAAAAACTATTCGTTTCAAGGATCTTACCTCCTGTCTCCAAGGAAAATGCAAGCATGTTTTGCCAAGTTTGATGAACTTGGAAATCAAAAGGGCTATAAACAGCGTAAAAGTGATTTGATCCCTGAGAAGGGGAGTTGAGTTGTCAGGTGCTCTCCAGGCTATTGTCTAACAAGGAGTCAAGATGACAGAGAGAAGAGCACTGTTTAGCTCAGAAGTGTGTATCTTCCACCAACAGAAGTTAGCTCTATAAAAGTTATTGCCTCACCGACTTCATTCTCTTATAGGCAATTAGTCCTTCTAGAGTTCCCATGTGGGAGATGGTTAGATACTTAGTAAGCAAGACACGCATATAACCAGGTTGACTGTTTTAATGATTTTTTTCTGGAATGCTTTTCTTCTAAATAAATAATACATTTCTTTTAGAAGTTTATTAGGTCACAGCTTAGCACTGTAATTGCCCCGGAGGGAAGAGAACTGCAGGATCTTGGCCTAAGTCAGACCCGCGGAGGCAAACATGATTAATACCAGGGGACTGCAACCCAGGGCCCGGTCTAAGAGTAGGAGAATTGTGTGACTACATTCCCAGCTCAGGTGACAGCTAGATGCCTAACATGTGACAAGACCAGGTAGAGATGAGACGTGCAGCTCACTCAGTAACATATGTCAAAAGCAAAATACATGGAGCTGGGTTTCGTTCTGTTCAAATAGCTATACATCTCTTTAGTAATTCGTTAATTCTTTTACTAAGTCACATATCTGTACAGCAAAAGTGCACGGATAGGTCTATCTGGGATTTTTGCCCTTAACTACCATATTGGAGGCTCTTTTAAAATCTATTGGCTTTGGCAGCCTACATTCATGCCTGTGTGTTTGGATGGCATTATGCCCATTCCTATGTTGATTACATTGTTTACCGGGGCACAGGTGCCAACTAAATACTGGTTAAGATGGGCAGTTTACATAATTCAGAGTGCCATTTTTTTTACAAGAAGTCTCTGTGATAGCACTCAAGCATATGAGTTTTGTTTCTTCGACTTTGTTTCTTAACACCGCTCTATATAATTATGTGCTTCTGAAGTAGTGGTACTCAGTCCTGCAGAGCTGGAGAGCCAAGCAACCAATAAAATGTTATATAACACCACAAAATAATCAGTGTTATGTTCTGATGCTGTATATCAATGTTTGCATCACACACATATCACCAGTATGGACTATGTAGAGGGAACATCACAAAACAGACACCATCATGTAGCAATCCATCTTCATCCGATTAAATATCCTCTGTCCCTCCTTCCTCTCCTGGCTTTTGAAAGGCAAGAGTTATTTCTCTTCCCTAGCTTTTCCTCAACCTGAAAACTGTTTGGAAAAAGTAATCAAATGATTGACACCCCCTGCCAGAAATGGCTCAGAGCCACCTCCACAATGCATGTCTGTGTTCTTCACACTACCTCATGTGTACTGAACAGCAAAGAGAGCTCTTTTCTCACTTTAGTTGAAAGCAGGAACAGTCAGACCAGAAGACACCCTGAGAGCTGCATAAAGGATGCTTAAAAGCAGCATATCTCTCCAAATCCAGAGATTAAGTACCAGTGCCTTAAAGTCTGCCCACAGAACAAGAAAGAAACCCATGTAGCATTTATACAAATTTTTGGTTGCCAGCAAAAAGCAAGACAGTTATACTACAGTGGGCTCCAAATCACGTTGAATACAAAAAATACAGTCAATGAAACTTAAGCATGTGCTTAAGCACTGTCTGATGCTTAAGTGCTTTCCTGAATCAGGGCCTCTGAGAATATTGGCACTGTTTCTCTTTCTAGCATCACTGCTTTCTGTGGGAGATATGATCTGGGCCTTTGTTTGAGCAATTCTTTCTCCTTGCCATTGAATGTGTGGATTTCAGAAGATGTTCCTTCAAATGAATTAGCCTGTATTTTTCCAAAGAACCAGAGAGAGGTCCTCAAATCCCGACACCAGTACAGTACATGAATCTTCCGATTCTATACTCCTAGTAGGTGATAGGAGTATAAAATCACAGGAAGAGTCCCTTTCTTCTGACTCTGAGAACTTTCTCTGAGTAAGGAGGAAACTATTATCTGTTACACTTCTTTCTCTCTCTGCTTCAGTGTGTAGATTCTACGTTCTTCAGCCACCTCCTGCCCAACTTCCTGACAGACTTTTAAAGAAACAATCCATGTACCTTTACAAGGTTCAACCCCCAGCTTTTTGTGCAGTGACAGGAAAGGTGTATGCATGTACATGTGCAAACGCCATTTCATCCCCAGAATGATCTGAGGAAAACTCCCTTATAGTTTTTCCTCAATTTTGGTCTACACTTATGGATTTTTTCTGACTCAAAGCCTTCCACAATCAATTTATTCTATTCCCTCTGATTTAGGTAAGCCCTGTTGAATGCTGAAAAAAGAGAAACACAACCACTTGGGTTTTTTTTTTAATAGAGATGATGACAAGTGCAGGTGAGTAAATGCAACAGTCAGAACAGCTGAGAAAAATAATTAGAGAAGGGTGTAAACCTGAGCAGCAGCAGCTGCAACAGGATCTTTAGCAAGAAGGAACACAGCAGACACCTAGACTTCAGCTTCGCTAATATGGAACATTACAAAACTCATGTAAAGGTTTTTGACTGGGTGAATAGATTGTCTCTCCCTCACACTCCCCCACCTGTTTGAAAGAAGTGTTTGGATTGGGGATAGGTATGGAGACCTCTAAACAATAGTTTAAGATGGAAAATAGTTGATCAGACAATTTTCAATTGTCTTCTGACAATACACAACTTTCAGAAATCTAAATCAGGGGCAACAGGTGTTTTGAAATGTTCAGAGGAACTCTTCAAACCCAGGGAATAAGTAGAAAACATTCAGTATAATAAAACCGGATCCCAAAGTGAAACTAAGCAATCTTTACAGACATACAAACTGAATTAATTACTTCATTTCAAACATTAAAATATATTGTTACAATAGCCTAGACAAGTAAAACTCATTAATAGTGTCATCCTGATGGTGACAGCAGGTGCAACTGACCATAAACTGTTGCCTCAAAATGGCAACTCAACAAAACAAATGCCATTTGTTATTAATAATGGAAATACCATAAAGCATTAGGATACCATTGTATCAGGATTCTCAAAGGAAATTAAATAAAATAGAAATCAGTCCTGTACGTAGAAACCTACAAAATGTTTTTTAGCCATCCATGGCACAAACAAGGAGTCCAGCTGTTCACTGGATAGTGATAGATATTGCATTTCTGTATTTCCAAACACACGGAGCTTTGCTCGTTTAATTTTTTCACACTCTCCATTCACCCAGTACACTCTACACACACTATTTAAAATATACAAAACTTTGCAAACTGTATTTTTAACTCTGAATATGAAAAGTTTAGCTCCTTAGTTAGTATAACCTCTTGGCATCAGAATGGAATTTGCAAATGTTTAATGTGAATATGACTGTCATTTATTACATGTTTGTACATCACCTAGCACAACAGGACCCCTGGTTGGTCTCTAGCAGCTACTACAATATAAATGCAAAATAATAATGAAAAATTCTGAAATTTAGATTGTTTGATATGAATTTATTTCCGTTTTATGTATAATTTGATACCTGATGCTTAAACAAATCTACTGTGTTAATCCAGCACAAAGATATCTGTAGGATCTTATGTTGTCTACTAACCTATCTCTTAACGTATTGCCATGTGAAGAAGCATGTGGCATTGGAAGGGTTACACAACTCAATTTAATCAGTGAAAATTACAAATAGGAACTGAAACATATCTGCTGTGAGGTGTACAGACGGGAATCTGACCCTTTAAAATGTGATGAAACATTTTTTTTTTGTTATCTTGACTACTGTCTCCTGCTATAATCCTGATGGTCACTGTACTTCTCACAGTTTATAGTGTTAAACCTACAAACCCTTAATTCATATGAGTTGCTCCAGTAAACTAACCAGAACTATGTGTAGATTGGGCCCTATATTTGAAAGGTACCCATATTTGAAGATGGAGTAATACAGTGGTCAATCAGGCCATTGATTTCAAAGGCTGCAGAACTGGGCCCCAACCTTGAAATCTCTCTTTTTCAGAAAAGCAGTTTTATAAATTTAATCATAATAGCCTGTGGTAGCACCACAATAATGTAGAGATGTGATTCAAACAGCAAACATCTCTGTTTTGATAAAAAGGGGCACTACAGACTTTTAACACATTTTCCACATTGATGGACAGTGATTGCTCAAAAGAGAAATCCAATTTTCAAGCCCCTAACTTTTATGGTTTCTTTACACAAAAGTGTGGTTGAAATATGGAACAAATTGCTAAAGTCAGCCACTGAAGCAAGTAGTATAAATCAGCTGAAAAAGGAATTGAAAAAAAATCTTAAAGGAAGAAATTTAGTGAACATAAGTACCAGCTGGATTTGAGGCAGTTAAGACAATGCTATAAAAAGTTCACTGGATTTTAAATGATTTGACTCTAAAAAACTACAAGCTTATATGTTGAAATGTATATGTAACCCTTCTGCCCATCAGAGTTGGCAGCAACAAGGGCCGGGTTCAGTATCTAGGGGTTCCATTCCAATACACAATGCAAAACCGGCTCGAGCCCCCACCCAGTGACCTGGGACAAACATATACCACCCCCGCTGGGCGCCTCTAAGAGGCAATACTTCCCCTCTCGCAAGCATAGAGTCTGAGTGTAGCAAAAGTCTTTTAATAACAGAGAGAAACAATGTGGCATTATGTTGGGGGAACACCACCAACAGGATTCATAACACAACCCATGAGAAAAAAACCCACCCCAAGCAAACTGGGGCGTGTCCTTTCCCTTTTGTTCTTGAGTCCAGCAACCCAAAGTCACTCAAAGTCCCAAAAGTTCAACAACCCAAAAGTCTCTGTCCCTGGTCAGTGCAGCACCAGAGTTCGAAAGTTTATCTGCAGAGATTTAGCTCCCAACCTGGGTGGAGATGGGAGGGGGGGTGTTAAGGGGCACCTTATGTGGTCCAAAGCCGATTGCCCCACCTCTCCATGGGGCTCCACTCCGCTCCACCAGCCGTCCCATGAATCGCTCCACTCTGCCAGCCGCCCCCATGAGCTGCTCCAGCCGTCCCCGCAAACTGCTCTCCTCCAAGAGCCGCTCTGCTCACCATCCCATGATCCACTCCAGGCGTCCCGCGAACTGCTCCGCAATATATCTCCAGGCTCCCCCACTACTTAAACACAACACTCAGTGATTTCAGCTCTTAGTAAGTTTAGCTCTTTTGTGATTTCAGCTTGTAGTAAGGGAGCCTCAGTGCTGGTGCACCATTGGCCCAAGTGAATTCAGCTCAGCAGCCTGTAACTAGACTGCTAATGGAATCAAAATTAGCTCTGATATTCCACAGTGGAGAGAGGAGGAAGTGCAATTAGCACGTAAGGCCCTCACCAGGGGGCGCATACCACCAGGTATAACTTAGATAATATATTTACTTCACAGTCCAAGAGACACAGACAAGGTTTTCATCTTGAGGCCAAAAGACCGAAAATATCAAGACACTTGATCATGGCCTTTGATAGGCCAAGAGACTACTGACACTTGATCTTAGCCTGTCCCCAGCCTCTCCCCATTCACTGAGTTTTGGAACCCGTGTCCCTTGCCTAGCGATTGCTACTCAGTTGATGGCAAGTCCCTCCATCATAACAAAAGGCCAAGTACAGTTCCACTGTCCTTGATTCACATCATCAGGATAATAACAATTTATTCTTCCTGCCCCAATAACAGAGAAACTGGGGATCCCACAGCAGCTAAACTGACCATTTGGGCAGCTATGGGCTCATGCTAGGCGGGATGGGTGTGCCTATGCAAATGAGATCAGCCCCTGAAGTTCTCTTCCATAACTTGCCACAACTCACCACCAGATGTCAGGGTGGACCTCATCCTGACTCTGCTTACATATATGAAATAAATTGTGTGACTTCTGAAATCTACCTACTCTTTCAGCTATGCTTCTGGTTTGCCTTTATAGCAGCATTATTAAATTAAAGTATTTGTTTACATAGCAGTACTGGTGGTACCAAGTCTGAAGCATTTATCTCAGCATAGCTACAGCTGACTATCACTTGGGTCTGAAAGGAATTTTTCTCTCACACTGTAAATGGATTTTCTTCACCTCACGCTGAACATCAAACAGTTAAGTCAATGGACAGAGCCATAGGTGGTTAGCTTCACCATCCTTTAGTAGATTGTGATTGATTCTGAAGTTCTCTTTACAGAGATTATGAGCCTCTTCTCATCATTGCGTTACGCTGATATAACTTTACTGGAATCAACAGAATTACGTGGCATAAAACTGAATTAATACGTGTCATAACTTTATTGAAGGGTCCTCAGCAGTAATGCTACATCTTGGGGCCACATCTGCTGTCTACTTTACAGACTTATATAGCACCCATTACTGTAATATATAAGTAGACTCAAGAACAGGGCCAGAAGTGAATAGGCCAGGGGATGAGGTATGTAGCAATATAGAAATTTAGGGCGGGCCTTCATCATCAAACAGGAAATAGAGGTACCATTTTGTTAATGTCCATATCAGTTCAAGGCCAACACACGGTAAAGGGTGTGCGCAATTCCTGGGTTGAATAATTAATGTAGTTGTTGCCATTTATTTATACTCTTACTAAATATGTGAAATCTTTATTCACTGGACTCTGTAATACCACTTTCCCCTCCCCTGACATTTCTATACAATAACTATTTAGAAGGCAGTGGGGAGATTTGTTCCCCTCTCTATGAATCTACTCACTTTTGCATACTCATGATGAAGGTCTTTGCTTGGGTAATTCAGAATTCAATTAAAGAGATTACTGAGGAAGAGGTTTGATTATCGGTCTTTTAACTCGTACAATGTTCTAAATGAAATCTGACCAAACTGATAATTTCCTTTAAGAATTTCATAACTGTCTCAACATGAACTTAAACAGAAAGCTTTCAGGGGTGTTTCGAACCTGTTCACCAGCTGGATGATCCTCTAAATCTCACACATGCTATGCACATACCTATGAAAACTGTAATTAGCAGGCTTTGGAGAAAGCTTGCTAACAATCTCAGAAAATGTAGATCTGTAACACCTACCGTGCATTTGCATAACAAAATAGGCTCTGTTAAATTATTCCACCCCAGCACAATTTGTATTTGTTTTATTTTCACTGAGCAGAAACAGAATCTTAGAGAAAAAGATCTTCATTTACATATACTGTCAATTTAAAAATAAAACATAATAATGCAACTTATTAATTTAACTCTTCAGAGTTTTCTTTTAAAAAAGGAACATTTTGTTGCAGAAATTAAACTCTTCCATGTTAATAGATTTACAATTTTCCCTCAAAGGGGCTACAAAAATTATCTAACAGCTTTGCTAAACTGACTGAGGTGTTTCAATACAACCAAAATGGCATCAGAAAACACACTAGTTCCTCTCTGATTTCAATGTAATATTAATAAGAAAACACTTTATGCCCATTTAGGGCTCTGTCTATCCAAAAGCTGCCTTGGCAGGCCTCACTAGCTGGAACAGCCATAGTACCATCTTCCTCACTGGTGACTATGTAACATTTTGAAGAAGCCATGATTTCCCCCTTGCCAGGCAATAGGGCTGATGGAACTGATTTTGCTCCCATACTAGTATCAACTTCCTGGACAATACAATCAACTTCAACAAGGGGGCTGGAATGCCTGGCAGGCAGAGTGGGCAAGCCCCCATGCCCTGACCCCGCTACACCCCTGCCTCAACCAATCTTCACATTCCATCACTGGTGAGTGTAGTATTAAATTGTTTGTTTAAAATTATTTAAAACTTATACTGTACATGTATATAATGTTTTTCGTCTGGCAAAAAAATATCCCTGGAACCTAGCCCCTCCCCACATTTACATTAATTCTTATGGGAAATTGGATTCGCTTAACATCATTTTGCTTAAAGTTGCATTTTTCAAGAACATAACTAGGACGTTAAGTGACGAGTTATTGTATGTATTTGCCTGCTTTAACCTGTAAATAATGTTTTCATTTCTTTTTCCTAGTTAATAAATCTTCACTTAGATTGCTACAGGATTGGCTATAATTATTGCCTTTGGTAAGAGATCTAAGATATAAAATGGCTGGAGGTAAATGACTGGTGTCTTGGGACTGGAGGCAACCTGAATCTTTTGTGATCTTTGGTGTATAGCAATCAACTATCACTAAGGCCAGGTGGACATTACAGACATATATTGGTATAACTAAATCCCTTAGTGTGTGAAAAATCCACACCCCTGAGCAATGTAGTTATACCAACCTAACCCCCAATGTAGACAGTGCTATGTTGGTGGGAGAGCTGCTCCCATCGACACAGCTACCACCTCTCTCAAAGGTGGATTAACTACACTGATGGGAGAAGCAGCTGCTGCTTTGCTGATATAGCATTTTAGACCTGCCCTAAGTTCAGCTTGAACAATGGAACCCTACAGACAACTACATACAAGAAACCCATGGATCACCAAACCATAGACCCAGTAACCATCCCAAATACACTAACAAATATTGCCTAATGCCAGGCACTCAGATACCACAGAATATGCTCCAAGGAGAAAGTCTGGGATATACACCTTTACACATTCAACACTGCCTTCACCAAACAAGGACACTCCAACAGAGAAATACATTGCATCATGGAATGGGCCTCCCAAATATCCCAAGAAAACCTGCTTCAATACAGAAATAAAACCTCTTCTAACTGCACACCCCTAGTTATTATATACCAACCCACAGTGGATCCCGTACAGGGTATCATCAAACAACTACAATCCACACTCAATGAGGAACCCCATCCTGAAAGAAATCTTTCCTGAACCCCTTCTTCTGGCTGCCAAATAACACCCCAATCTCTCCAAGCTCATCATCACAAACAAGCTCCCCATAGACCAGGACATACCAACTCAAAACAGCACCAGACTCTAGAACAACAGATGCAAAAGGTGAAGACATATTTCCACTGCTACAACGATCAACATCCCCCACAACACACTTTTCAAGATCCATGGATCCTACACATGTCCATCACAACATGTGGTGTACCTCATTCAGTGCACTAATGTCCCAATAACAATTATGTGGGTGAAACCAGACAATCACAACACTCTCAAATGAACTCATACAGGAAAATGATAAAAGAAAAACACACCACATCACATGAAGGTGAAGATTTTTCACAAAACAATCACTCAATAGCAGACCTACCAGTCTTCAAAGGAAACCTGCACAACACTTTCAAAAGATGAGTATGTCAGTTTAAATTCACATTTAAAGGCTAGCCCGAACCGCCCCCCCCCCACGCATGTGCGCACGCACACACACACACACACACACACACACACACACACACGGCTGTGCAGGGCTCGCCAGAGATGCCCTCCTACATGCCACCGGCAGCTGGGTCTGACCCCCCAAGCCCTGTACTGCCCGGGACTGGGGCTGACCCCCCTCGAGTCCTGCTCCCTAGCACCTCGCATCACTGACCCCCCTCCAACATTCCTTCGTTCCGCCCTGGTGGGGGCGGAAAGGACTTTTTTGGTAAACTGGGCATTTGTGCAGTTTGATCTTGCCAACTGATCAGGCTCCCCCATTGTTTCTCTAATGTGTCAGTTAATCATTTCTGGAAATAATTTTGAAGGGGGTATGCAGCCCCAAATGTCTGTCAGCTGACAGTTTCAACTAGAACGAAAAAAGGGAATGAAAGATATTGGCTTCAAACTAAACAATGACCAGTGAGACACCCCTACATTATCAATGGTGCCTGACTTTCTGGTAATTAGGATAGGAGTATATCTGAACCCCACAATCTTAACAACTACGAGTTGTTACTCGTGAACATACGAGTACTGTCCTCTCACACACACACTTCATTTTTAAATAAAAATCCCATAGGCAAACTGGGGTCTACCTCTCTACAGTTGGATTCCATGTGGCTGAAATGAGGGAAGGACAAGCACAGGATAAGGAGTTAAGGTGTTTTGGCATGAAAGAGCTCTTTGCATCCAGAGCTCCTTACTTTGAAATATAAAGAGATTTTTGGGGGGAGGAGAGGCAGTTGTAGAACTGTCCTTACTCAGGAGGTCAACCTTCCTCTAAATATCTTGGCTTGCTGCAGAGCTAAAGTTGATCTATAGCCAGATGGCTTCGATATTTTCTGCCACATTGGGTCCTCAGGATTCTATTTCTATGAGACTTTTTAACATATCATTTTAAACATGATATATAGTTACTTCTTCAGACCTGAGGAGTCTTGGCAGCCACCTCAGCCACTCTTTGGGGGAACACAAACACTGAACAGAGGAATTCTACATGGGAAAGGTGCTATCCAGACTATTTGTGAGCATACGGTAAAATGTCAACTAATGGGGTCACATTGACAGCAGCTTACCCCTTGGAGATCAGGTGTCATGATGGATTCTGCTAGCTGAGAGATGGAGGAGGGGAAAAAAACAGATAAAATGATAACACAATGAATTGTAACTGTTCTTTGAATCTGTCTCCTAGCACGTGTGTGCACACCAGAACAATCACCACAACAAAGCAGGAAAAAGATAAAGTTGCCTCTGTAACAAGTGATAACTTCTGATTGTATGGATGTAATAATGATTAAAACACTATTAAAATTAGCTTAATGAACATGGTCTAAGGATAAATCAGAAATGAGGGGTCAATGATAATATCAAGATTACAGACTCTGAAAGCAAATTTGAGTTGAGGACTTGCATGAAGTGTGACAGGGTCGGGCCAGATGGCTTCAGGAGAGTAATTTTTTTTTTGAAGCAGAAAAGAATTTTATTTGCAATAACACTTACAAAAAATCACCAAAAAGGAAAAAAACAAAACTATGCAACAAAACAAAAGCAAGCGCAAGGTATAACACAGAAGCCTTCAGGAGGGAGAAGTGTTCAGGCTAGCCTGGGCCCAGAGCAGGGGGGCTACCTCAACACTCGTGATCTTCCACCCTCCTGAGTTACCTGGTGGCCTGGGGGGGGGGGGGGGGGGCTTCCTCGACACTGTGGTCTTCCACCCCCTCGACTTACCTAATGCCACACCCAGTGTCACTGATTATTCCTCTCCTGAGAGTGCCCGACAAGATGGGCATGGCTGCGGGGTGGGCAGTTTGGGGGGGGACGGATGTACACCCACGTGTGATAGGACCCCTCCTAGGTGACGGTGATGATGGTATCCGCAGCGGCAATGGCTGGGGCTGGGGTCTCTCACTCTTCCCCTCAATCAAAGGGTCAGATGGAGGGAACCAGATGGGGTCACCGAGCAGAAAACCTTGGACAGCGCCCACTGCTCCTCGAAGACGTCAAGGGAGTCAGTGGACGCCGCCCAGAGGGCCTCTGCCCGGATACGTGAATGTACTGAGGATCGGAAAACGGCCCTACAGTCGCAGGACGCTTCATTAGCCAACCTCCTCTCTCTGGTTTTATAGATAGCTGTTTTAGCTAGGGCTAGGAGGAGGTTAACCAGGAGATCCCGCGACTTTGTGGGGCTACAGATGGGGAGTGTGTAAATAAAAAGGTGAGGGGAAAAGTGCAGCCAAAAGCGTAACAGAATATTCGTGAGGAGCCGGAAAAGGGGCTGCAGCCTGGCACACTCTAAATATACGTGTGCCAGGGTTTCCCTCACGTTGAAAAAAGGGCAAGTATCTGGGATGGGGGTGAACCGCGTCAAAAACATGCCCGTGCTCAGAGCTCCGTGAAGGAGCTGCCAACTAATGTCCCTGACGGGCCTTGGGACCAAGGTGGAATACAGGCTGGCCCACCGGGGCTGCGCACCCTCCAAAGGTGGCAGGAGGTCCTGACACTTTGTATCGGGGTGGGACACCAGGGTGAGGGCGTGAAGGGTGTGAAGCGTGAGTGTGTATAGATGTTTCCTTGGTGCGGTTTGGAAGCTGACTGGCTGCAGTTCATGCAGCCGGCTCACAGTGAAAGGGTGAGGGGTTTGTTGGGATCTACGGGGTAGGGGCCCAATTGAAAGGTCCAGCGGGCCTGGGGTAGAGGGTGGGCGGGGTGCGCCCTCGCACAGGGCTCGGCTGAAATAAGCCCGAGCAGCGGGCGTCAAAACGGACTTCACCTCCTGAAGTATGCGCCAGGGGGTACGAGGTCTAGAGAGCCCCATGCGCCGAGCGAGCATCAGGGGATCCAGCCAGTCTCCCCGGTCGTAGTCCAGGAGGTCTCCGACTCTTGTGACTTCCGCCAGGACCAAACTCTGGTGCACCGAGTGGGACTCCGCCACCTGCACACGGAGCTGGGGGTTGTGTAGCAGGGGCTCCGCGAGGAGATCTGCTCCCACGGTGGCCGCCATGGACCTGGTCATTGAAAACAGTTTCCAGGTCCGGAGGAGGTCCTGGTAGAAGACTGGAAGTCCGGAAGCCCAAGGTCTCGCGGAAAACCTCTCGGACAGAGATAAAAGAGCTGCCGGTCGTATCGGAGCCCTTGGAAGCGGCACAGGAAGGCGTGTGCCAGCATGCTCCACGTCGAACTACCTGCATTATAGAGGAGCCTCTGCAGGGCCTGGAGGCGGAAGACACAGACCTGAGTGTGCAGACACTTCAGACCCTGTCCTCCTTCCTTCAGGGGTAGATGAAGAACCCCAACAGGGGCCCAGTGCATTCCTGACCAAAAGAACTCTAGAATCGATGTCCAGAGGTTGGTCAGGAAACCAGGGGCCGGGACCAGGGTGTTGAGCCGGTACCAGAGCGTGGACAGGACTAGTTGGTTAAGCACCAGTGCTCTCCCTGAGAGGGAGAGACATCGGAGAAGCCTCATCCATTTCTGGAGCCGCTCTATCACCCCACCTTCTAAATTTTGCCAGTTCTCCAGTGGAGAAGGGTGCGTGGCAGAAAGATAAACGCCTAGGTAGAGCAGCGGACCCGCGCTCCACCGGATGGTCTGAAGCGTGGGTGGGAGGGAGCTCACCTGCCGCCAGTCCTCTACCACCAAGCCAGAGCTCTTGACCCAGTTGACTCAGGCGGAGGAGGCTGCCGAATTGATGGACTGGCAAGCCTCCACCCGTGCCAAGTCACCTGGGTCCTGGATCACGAGAAGCATGTCATCGGCGTACGCCGACAGGACCAGCCGCAGCTCCGGCTCCCGCAGCACGAACCCTGTCAACCTCCTTTGGAGGAGGCAGAGGAAGGGCTTGATCGCCAGAGCCTACAGCTGGCCTGAGAGGGGGCACCCCCGGTTCGGTCAGGGTCCAGTTGAGCCTAACCAGACACTCTGCGGAAGCGTACAGCACCCGGAGAAAACACACAAACTGAGGTCCGAATTCAAACGCCTGCAGAGTGCCCAGGAGGTACCCATGGTCCACTCTACTGAATGCCTTCTCCTGATCAAGAGACAGGAGGGCGAACGACAGACTGTCTCTACGTCTGAGTTCCAAAAGGTCTCGGACTAGAAATAGGTTATCAAAAATGCTGCGGCCCTGGACAGTGTAGGTCTGATCTGGGTGCATCGCATCCGCCATCACGGACCCTAGCCGCAGCGAGATTGCTTTTGCTATGATTTTGTAGTCCGTGCTAAGGAGCGAGACGGGGCACCAATTTCATAAATCGCAGAGGTCCCCCCTCTTCGGCAACAAGGCGAGCACTGCTCGCCTGCACGAAAGAGGGAGGAACCGGTCCTGCAAGGACTCGGCCCAGACAGTGGACCAAGGATGTCCCAGAACGCGCAGTAGAACTCTACGGTCAGCCCGTCCATGCCCGGAGACTTATTGGCGGGCATGCGACGGAGGGCTTCCGAGAACTTGGCCAGGGTGAGAGGCAGCTCTAGTCGGTCTCAGTCGCCTACGCTGACCGTAGGGAGTTCCTCCCAGAGCACCCTGCAAGCGCCAGGATCAGTCGGATCCGGGGAGAAAAGGCTTGTGTAGAAGTCAAGGGCCTCCCACACATCTCCACCGGATCCGTGAGGGGGGTCCCATCTTCTGCTAGAAGGCAGGTGACGTGTTTCTTGGCCCCCCTCATTTTCTCCAGGGCGTAGAAGAAACGGGAGCCGTGATCCATCTCCCGAAGGAGGCGGATGAGGGATCGAACAAAGGCACCTCGGGCCTCATGGGCCTCGAGGGCCCGGAGCTCCTCCTGCTTCTCCCAGCATGCTCCGCAGAGGAACGGGTCCTCGGGGCTGGCAGCCAGATGCCTCTCCATCTCTAAGACTTCCCTTTCCAACTACTCTATCGCCGCATTTCTCCATCGGCTGGTGCCCCGGGTGTAGTCACGGCCGAAGAGCTTGGCACGCACCTTCCCTAGATCCCACCATCGCTGCGCCGAGGGAAAGGCACGCCGCTGCTCTCGTCAGGCTAGCCAGAACTCCCAGAAAGACGTCACGAAACCCTCATCCTCCAACAGGCTGTTGTTAAAATGCCAATAGGCCGGCCCCGGCCTCTCTGCACGGAGGGAGGTTGTTATAAAGGTTAGATGATGGTCAGAGAATGGGACCGGCCGAATGTTGGAGAAGTGGGCTCGTGAAAGATGGAAACATGATAAATAAATACGGTCCAACTGGGAGTGGTGTGACCGATGGGCCTCCACCCGGACAAAGGTGAACGTGGAAGTGTCATACGGATGGTGGTCACGCCAGACGTCTACTAGGGAGTGATGTTCGACTATTTCTCAGAGAATGTTCGCGGTGGCCGGGCTCAGCTCGGCCCCTGAGCGGTCCTGCTCCTCGAGGGTGGTATTAAAGTCCCCTCCCAGGCCTAGGCACTCGTGAGAATCTAGGGTGCTGAGGAAGGCGGACACCCGCTGGTAGAATTGCAGCCGCTTCGGGCTCGTTGTCGGGGCATAGATGTTAATGAAGTTGATCACGAGCCCCTCCATACGGACTCGGAGATGCAGCAGGTGGCCCGGCATGGCCTCAGTGACCCCTAGCACCTCAGGTCGTAGGTCGGGGGAGAACAGGGTCACCACTCCAGCCTCTCGAACCGTGAAATGGCTAAAGTAGACCCCGTCCCCCCACTCCAGCTGCCAGCTGTCCTCGGTGGTCAGATCCGTATGGGTCTCCTGCAGGAAAACCACAGAGTACCCCCCCCCCCCGAAGGAAAGAGAGCAGCTGGGACCTGCAGAGAGCCATCTTACAGCCCCCGGTGTTCAAAGATGTGATAATGAGAAGCGTCTTGCGGAGGGCTGGGGGAGTGGGGGTTCCCTGTTGGCGGGGGTGTTCGCGGCCCCCAGCGGGTCGCGCAACAATCCGTGACCCGCCCCGTAAGTGAGTAATTTATCACGGAAGCTGCGGACCTGCCCGTAGGCCACGGCACCTTGCCTTCCTGTCCCTCTACCCTCTCTTATAAGGGCCCTTGTGGCTTGGAGGATTTGGTCAAAGTCCCCCCATTGCTGGAGAGCTAGCTGTACCTTGTAGCGGGAGCCACGAGCGTCTTCTAAAAACTCCCACAACGCTTTTCGCAGCTCATGGGGGGGTGGGGTTGCGATTTCTCGGTTATTCCCCGGTGGGGCTCTTGGTGTGTCCTCGTGGTCCGCTGAGGTGGGCAAACAGGGTGCGGACCACCGAGGGGGCGTCTGACAGGCCATAGTTATTAGGTCCATCTCAAGCCTTGGGGTAGAAGGGGATGGCGGAGGAAAAATTGCAGCTCCTAATGGGTCGTGGCAGGAAAATGCAAAGGCTGCTCCTTGGGGGGGATCCGCAAAAAAAAGGGAAAAAAATAACCCCAGGGGCGGTAATAGCATTGCAGGAGGAGGTGGACTGGGCAGGGACAGGGGTGGGGGCAGGGGCAAAGGCAAGGCTCTGGGTTTTGGGAGGCAAGCAGCTGAGAGGTGGCACCTCCCGAACAGATTCGACGGTTAAGGGGGTGGGGAGGGGGCTTCCAGTGATGCCAGGCGCAGGCTCTGTGGTGGATTTGGCAGCCACGGCATGAGGTGGTGGACTACCTTCTGTAGGGTCCCCGCCCGGGAATGCGGTTAGGGGGAGGGAGCTTGGGGAAAGGGGGACTGGAGTGAGGTTGCCCAGATCGAGGCCAGCTGGCAGAAGGTCATCCTCTCCCTGGGTGACCGGGGTCAAACCTAGGGCCTTGATCTCCTCATACATGGAGGAGAGGTCGCCTTCCGCCACACCAGGGGTCTCCCCTCTGACGCCCACCTCAACGGTCACCTCGGGGTTCATGGGGGTTTCGGGTGATGTCCGGGCAGAAGGGGTTTCCCCGGGGTCTCAGAGGGGAGGGTCTCCCATGGAGGGGAGATCCTACCTTCCAGTGCTATCGTGTCTTCCCCACCTGACACTGGCGGATGGATCTCACTCGTGGGCAGAGTGGAAGGCTCGGTGTCAGTGCCCTCCTTCCTGGTCTTCTGGGAGGCCTCCGCATCGGATGGGTAAAGCGGAGCTCGAGCCTTCCGCTTACCTCGCTTCCCCTGGACTAGGATTCAGCCCTCCATAGCATCGTCTGGGGGCTGGTTAGCAGGGGTCGTGTTGGGGGGCAAAGGCAATGGTTCAGGGGCTCGGGGGAGTAATGATGAGGCAGCATGGGGGAGGGGGAGTTCCCCTTGGGGCGGGCCCTCTCCTATGTCCGGTAGTATCTTTGCTGCACCCTCCTCCGTGGGCTCTGCTGGATTGTTAGCAGTGAGGGCGGGGCTCCCTCACTCATCTGGGCGTTGTAGGAGAGGTGTCCCTTGGGCCTGGGCGGAAGTAGCAGTGGATCGAGCAGGAGAAGAGGTGGTTTCAGGTGCCGGGCGGCCAGGGGCGTCGGCAACGACGGAGCCGATGTCTTGCCGGGTCTCGGGGGTCTCAGGTGCCCCTCCCCGCCGGGCCAAGGGGCAGTTTCTTCGGACATGCCCCGCTGATCGGCAGAGGTAGCACCGGGCCTCTCCCGTGGAGTAAAAGACCCGATAGCGGGCTCTCTGGTAGGGGACTAGGAAGGACCCCTTGAGCGCCTCTCCATCACGTGCCAACGGCGGCGGTAGAAGCTGCACTTGCCGGCGGAAGGAGAGGACATGATGGAGGATGGGGTCCTTGCAGCCCAACGGGAGAGGGCTGATGACAGAAACGGGTTTCCCCAGGGTGGAGAGAGCGGTAACAGGGCGGCATTGGGTAGAAAAGGAGGGACAGAGGTCAGGACTAGGCGGACGCCCAGGTCCTCTTGCGGCTCCAGGGGGACGAAACCCCCCCCACCGCCAGGCCCTTCTCCACCGCCTCTTGGGCGGCAGCCTCCGATGCTAAGAAAAGGACGACCTTCCCGTACATTTTGGAGGCCGCCACAATAGCCGTGGGTCCTACCACTCTCGCCAACGCCTGCACGTATGTCTCCACGTGGGGCGAGGTGGGCACCAGGAGGCAACGGATGCAGTGTTTCCTGGTCATGGTGGGAAAGGGGCCCCAGCCGCTGTTGATGGTAGCGGAGGCGGTGGGTGGGTGAGATGACGAGGCGGCAGGCGGGGGGGCTGCCGCCACCCGGGCATACACCCTGGGGGCCGGGGGAGGGACACTCGCAGAGCTGGTGGAGGGAACAGCGGGGAGGGACACAGTGGTCGATGACGGGGCCACAGCGGTGGGGGCAGCTCCTGCCATGGAGGGCCTGGTGGTTGTAGCGGGGCCCTTTCCCTTCTTCACACCCTGGCCTTTCCGGCCAACTGGGGGGGCTCTCCTAGAATCTGGGGGGGGGTGTGGCAGCAGCAGTAGTCGCCCCGGTGCCTCCTGCTGCCGATGCCCCAGCGGGAGCGGTGGCAGGTGTTTTGGCAGCAGTGGTGGGGGGAGAGGCTTGGGGGTTAGACGGGGGGTAGGTGGGGGAGGGGCAGCTGAGGTTGTTAGAGTGGCCTCACCCCTCTCATTCCCTGTCCTCGTGAGCAGGGAGAGAAGGGGAGACACCAGAAGGAGGAGCGGGGAGGGGGAAGCAGATTAACCACTTCTCCCTGTTGGGCTGCAGGCGGGGGGGGGGGGCGGCAAATGGGTCGGACTGGGCAGGAGGAGGAAACAGGAGTTGGGGTCAGGTAGTAGGGGCCAACTGTGGGGTGGACAGTCTGGGGTGGGGGGGAGAGGGACGTGAACCCACACGCGTTTGTCCAAAGGGTCTCGTTTGGTCGGCTGTTGTTTCTGGTCCAGACGGTGGAATCAGGGCGAGCAGCTGAATCCAGAGGCAGATGGCAAGTTGCCAGCAGGGACGGACAGCGGGGGGGCCGTGATGGTTGTAGTAGTGTTGGGGGGGGCACCGATGATCGAGGGGCAGCTCCATGCCACACCCCCTGTGTCCCTACAAACGCAGTCAAAACACAGTCAAACCTCCTCCCACACGAGAGTACAGTTCAAAAGTTCAGTCTTACGGCCCCCTCCACGATGGTTCGTAGCTTCCCTGGGTAATTTTTCTGTCGGCTATCTTCTCTTCCGGCTTTGTAGTGAGGCTTTCAGCAGGCCCAGAATGTCGAGTAGATAAGATTCTTCTCGACCCGGTACGGGTCCAGAAACCAACAGCAAAACAGTTGTGTCTGGGTGCTTCCACTCCCCTCCTCCGGGGAGTGGGTCGGCAGTCCCCCCTGCCCCGGGGGTTTCAGCCAGAGCAGTAGCAGTGTCCAAGGGCAGGTGTGGCGGGGCTGGCAGCTAGCTGGCAGCCGACCAGCACTCGAACGGCAGCAGAAAATCAGCAACAAAAACAAAACGAAGAAAAAGCGTCTGGCCCGGTCCGGGGGGGAAGCCTAAGCAGGGGCAAAAAGTAAGAAAGCCCAGGCCAGGGGGCTATAGGAGAGGAATAGAAAGCAGATAGATTAGCAGCAAGCAGAGGAGGTCCCTTTCCCCTGGGTAAGGGAGCAGGGAAGGTTCCAGAACAATCAGGAACCTTCTGGAGACAAGATAGACAGGCTGATTAGAACACCTACAGCCAATCAAAAAGCATCTAGAATCAATTAAGGCAGGTTAATCAGCGCATCTGGGTTTAAAAAGGAGCTCACTTCAGTTTGTGGTGTGCGTGTAAGGAGCTGGGACCAAGAGGCGCTAGGCGCTGAGTGTGAGAACGCATACTGTTGGAGGACTGAGGAGTACAAGAATTATCAGACACCAGGAGGAAGGTCCTATGGTGAGGATAAAGAAGGTGGTGAGAGGAGGCCATGGGGAAGTAGCCCAGGGAGTTGTAGCTGTTGCACAGGTGTTCCAGGGGGCACTCTAGACAGCTGCATACCGAAAGGGCCCTGGGCTGGAACCCAGAGTAGAGGGTGGGCCCGGGTTCCCCCCAAATCTCCCAACTCCTGGTCAGACACAGGAGGAGTTGACCTGGACTGTGGGTTCATGAAAACGGCCAAACTAAGGGCTGCCGTGAAGCTCCAAGGTGAGCAAATCTGCCAATAAGCGCAAGACCCACCAAGATAGAGGAGGAACTTTGTCACAAAAGGAAAATAGAAAATGAAGCTGCTTTTAAGGATGTAACTCCAGATAAATCAGAAACGTGCAGATCGAGTGAGTTTTTCCTACTACTAAAATATTCTTCTGTAGATTATAGATGTATTCAGAGTACCTGGTTTTGAGGACAGTAGATATAAAATATTACTGAAGAATAAAAATGTTACTGGAGGCAGTATTTCCCAATCAAGATTACTTTTCTTTTTCTTTTTGTTGATATCCAAGCCTAATTGTTGATAATTTGGACTTATTTTCAAAACTGTTTCCAGCCTTTAGTGCCTCAGAACCCGTTTGTTTGATTCACAACTTTATCCCAATAATCTCTATTATTATTATTACTATTATTATTTTGTTTTTGTCATGTTGTAACACAGTTGTAACATACCTCTTTACGTTCATTTTTTATCTTTGTGTGTGTGTGTTCTTGCAGTGTCATTTTGCTATGATTTTTCTTAATAAAATTTGTGAACATAAAGAAGAAACGAAGTACTAAAAGTTAGTTAGGTGCTCCCTCCCATTGATTTCATTTTTATTATACCTTTATAATTTTTAATAAGTGTAAAATTTATAATTTTTACAGTATTTCAGTATGCTACGTCAGATGCTGGTGCTTTCCAAAAACAAGTCCTTGAGCACACACACAATCCAGTATCTGATTTTCTAAGCAATCAGGCAAGGTTATTTTAGGCCATCTTGTATTATTTCAGACAATCAGAATCAACAATTTAACAGATGAGGCCCAATCCTGTGAGTTGCTGAGTTTCCTTAATTCTTACTGAAGTCAATAGAACTTTAATCTCTCAGCATACAGGGATCATTTGCCAATCTAAATATTGTGATTTGCACAATTTATTCCTTCATTTCTTTTATATAACTCAGTTAACTTCCCCCCCCCCCCCAATCAGAGTTCTATTAACCTTCTAAACCTCTATTGTCATGAAAACTCTGAAGATTGATTTAATTATCCTTAGACAATGAATTTTAAATGCACGGAATGAAGGTAACTAAGTGATAAAAAAGATGCATTTGTCCTGCATTATAGGCTACAGGAATAACAACAATACACTAATGCATTTGTGAACTGATGCAAAGTATATAGCTATCTTTAGCTATCTGCCTCTAAGTTAAAATCAGGAAAACACAATCAATTTTGATAGGGAAGAAAACAAAGATGTGAATTACTGAACTGGGACATCTTAGCTCTTCAAATTATCCAACTTTCCAAAATATGACAAATGAGTCTCAGTTCTGCCATGGTGATTATTTATTACTGACAAAATACAGAAGCCCTTCCTCAGTCTCTACTGATTTCTTTCTTTGGAAACCTCTCATTAACTTTAATGAGAGTTTGCCTGAAAGTAAGAGTGAGTGAAAAATGAGTATGGAAGTATCAAATACCAGTTAAGACTTTTTACACTACAGAAAATGGTATCATTGACAAGCATATGCTCAAATGAACATAGATATATTTTTATGCTTCCTTGGAAACTGCAATTTTATTAGGTGTAGTGAAATTAAGTCTTATTAATAAGACCTGACTAACTGACCTCCTAGTGATGGTGGGCAGGGTAAGCACCCTGTGTTTTTGGCTGGCCCTTGTCAAAGGTGTCCCACCTAGCAAGCCTGCATGACTACTTTAAAAAGTAGCTGTAAACCAAGATACAAAAGACTAAAGATGAGGAGTTAATTTGGACTGAATAAAGCAAACAGCTTCTGCCTTCTTTGCCCAGAATAAAAAGAAAAAGTCTGCAAGACAAATTATTCCCAAAAGGTTGAATCTGGTAGAAAAATAAAAACTGGCGAAATAAATAGTCTCTTAGCATGAATTTAACAATGCCTTAAAGATGAAAAAAGAAAAGGAGTACTTGAGGCACCTTAGAGACTAACAAATTTATTTGAGCAAAAGCTTTTGTGAGCTACAGCTCACTTCATTGGATGCATTCAGTGGAAAATACAATGGGGACATTTATATACACACAGAACATGAAACAATGGGTGTTACCATACACACTGTAACCAGAGTGATCACTTAAGGTGAGCTATTACCAGCAGGAGAGCAGGGTGGGTGGGGAAAACCTTTTGTAGTGATAATCAAGGTGGGCCATTTCCAGCAGTTGACAAGAATGTCTGAGGAACCGTGGAGGGAGGGGGGGGGGATAAACATGGGGAAATAGTTTTACTTTGTGTAATAACCCATCCACTCTGAGTCTCTATTCAAGCCTAAGTTAATTGTATCCAGTTTCCAAATGAATCCCAATTCAGCAGTCTCTCGTTGGAGTCTGTTTCTGAAGTTTTTTGTTGAAGTATTGTCACTTTTAGGTCTGTAATCGAGTGACCAGAGAGATTGAAGTGTTCTCCAACTGGTTTTTGAATGTTATAATTCTTGACATCTGATTTGTGTCCATTTATTCTTTTATGTAGAATCTGTCCAGTTTGACCAATGTACATGACAGAGGACCATTGCTGACACATGATGGCATATATCACACTGCTACATGTGTAGATGAATGAGCCTCTGGTCTGGCTGATGTGATTAGGCCCTATGATGGTGTCTTTGTGACTTTGTCCTCACCCATAACTATTTCACATTTGGAGACAATGTATACCTTCAGATCAGCGGCACTGCTATGGGTACCCGCATGGCCCCACAATATGGCAACATTTTTATGGCTGACTTAGAACAACGCTTCCTCAGCTCTCGTCCCCCAATGCCCCTACTCTACTTGCGCTATATTGATGACATCTTCATCATCTGGACCCATGGAAAAGAAGCCTGTCAAGGTTCCTCCCCCACTCTGAACTTTAGGGTACAGATGTGGGGACCTGCATGAAAACCTCCCAAGCTTACTTTTACCAGCTTAGGTTAAAACTTCCCCAAGGTACAAATTAATTTTATCCTTTGTCCTTGGAATATCCACTGCCACCACCAAACTCTAACTGGGTTTACTGGGAAATGTAGTTTGGACACGTCTTACCCCCCAAAATCCTCCCAACCCTTGCACCCCACTTCCTGGGAAAGGTTTGGTAAAAATCCTCACCAATTTGCCTAGGTGACCACAGACCCAAACCCTTTGATCTGAGAACAATGAAAAAGCATTCAGTTTTCTTACAAGAAGACTTTTAATAGAAATAGAAGTAAATAGAAGTAAAGGAATCACCTCTGTAAAATCAGGATGGTGGATACCTTACAGGGTAATTAGATTCAAAACATAGAGAACCCCTCTAGGCAAAACCTTAAGTTACAAAAAAGGCACACAGACAGAAATAGTTATTCTATTCAGCACAGTTCCTTTCTCAGCCATTTAAAGAAATCATAATCTAACACATACCTAGCTAGATTACTTACTAAAAGTTCTAAGACTCCATTCCTGTTCTATCCCCGGCAAAAGCAGCACACCGACAGACACAGACCCTTTGTTTCTCTCCCTCCTCCCAGCTTTTGAAAGTATCTTGTCTCCTCATTGGTCATTTTGGTCAGGTGCCAGTGAGGTTACCTTTAGCTTCTTAACCCTTTACAGGTGAGAGGGCTTTTCCTCTGGCCAGAAGGGATTTTAAAGGGGTTTACCCCTCCCTTTATATTTATGATGCCCTTGAGGAATTCCACCATGACTTCAACAATTTCCATCCCACCATCAACCTCAGCCTGGACCAGCCCACACAAGAGATCCACTTCCTGGACACTTCAGTGCTAATAAGCGATGGTCACATGAACACCACCCTATATCAGAAACCTACTGACCGCTATTCCTACCTACATGCCTCCAGCTTTCACCCAAACCACACCACATGATCCATTGTTTAAAGACAAGCTCTACGATACAACCGCATTTGCTCCAACCCCTCAGACAGAGACAAACACCTACAAGAGCTCTATCAAGCATTCTTACAACTACAATACCCACCTGCTGCTGCAGTGAAGAAACAGATTGACAGAGCCAGAAGAGTACCCAGAAGTCACCTACTACAGGACAGGCCCAACAAAGAAAATAACAGAACACCACTAGCCATCACCTTCAGCCCCCAACTAAAACCTCGCCAACGCATCATCAAGGACCTACAACCTCTCCTGAAGGACGAACCATCACTCTCACAGATCTTGGGAGACAGGCCAGTCCTTGCCTACAGACAGCCCCCCAATCTGAAGCAAATACTCACCAGCAACCACACACCACACAACAGAACCACTAACCCAGGAACCTATCCTTGCAACAACGCCCGTTGCCAACTGCGTCCACATAGCTATTCAAGGGACACTATCATAGGGCCTAATCACATCAGTCACATCATCAGAGGCTTGTTCACCTGGACATCTACCAATGTAATATATGCCATCATGTGCCAGCAATGCCCCTCTGCAATGTACATTGGTCAAACTGGACAGTCTCTATGTAAAAGAATAAATGGACACAAATCAGACGTCAAGAATAATAACATTCGAAAACCAGTTGGAGAACACTTTAATCTCTTTGGTCACTCGATTACAGACCTAAAAGTGGCAATACTTCAACAAAAAAATTTCAAAAACAGACTCCAACGAGAGACTGCTGAATTGGAATTCATTTGGAAACTGGATACAATTAACTTAGGCTTGAATAGAGACTTGGAGTGGATGGGTTATTACACAAAGTAAAACTATTTCCCCATGTTTATCCCTCCCCCCCACGGTTTCTCAGAAGTTCTTGTCAACTGCTGGAAATGGCCCACCTTGATTATCACTACAAAAGGTTCTCACCCCCACCTCCCCAGCTCTCCTGCTGGTAATAACTCACCTTAAGTGATCACTCTGGTTACAGTGTGTACGGTAACACCCATTGTTTCATGTTCTGTGTGTATATAAATCTCCCCACTGTATTTTCCACTGAATGTATCCGATGAAGTGAGCTGTAGCTCACGAATGCTTATGCTCAAATAAATTGGTTAGTCTCTAAGGTGCCACAAGCACTCCTTTTCTTTTTGCGAATACAGACTAACATGGGTGCTACTCTGAAACCTGTCATTAAAGATGAAAGTGCACTAGGAAAGCTAGGACAGCAAGGCGCAGAATTTAAATCTTTTGGACAACTTTACTTTATATACTAGTAGAGCTGAGTTAAAGGAGCTGATCCTTTATCTTTCACTCTTTGCTCTTAGTCTGTATTCTGCTTTTATGTCAATACAGCATCTGAACATAGCATTTCAATAGCCATCTATTTCAATGAGAAGTCACTGTAACAAAAAGGTAAAGGCTGAAGAGAAGGCATTAAGATGAAAGATACCAACACCGGTGATATTTCAGTAAAAGGATAAACATGCAGATGATTTGTGCAGTCTGGATTCTGCAAATCCAAGACCCATATTCTGCTTTTAACTAAAAGAACCTGTGGATTATGAAGATACGGTACAGAACAGTCACTTCAGTGTATATTGTGAAGACAGTCTATTACTTCTGAACTGGGCAAAGCTTACCTAATAACTATTTTGAAAGGAATGCGATGGGATGCATTATCATGAGCCTATATTAATACTGAAGAAGAAAGAGACAGGATAAAAGAAGGACAAGAAAAGATAATTGTAAAGGTTGGTGGACCCCAAAGCTTGACTTTATTTTCAGTCATATATCTGTTTGTGAAGTTTACATAATTCACTGTGACTGTGTTTAAACTAATTTCAGTGTTTTTGTCCCTAAAAAAACAAACAAAAATCATAATAGCCACTTGCACTCCAGTGTGACAGGGAATTGAATATCTTTTTTTTTAGAAAACACCTTCCATTTAAAACTTCCAAGGGGCTACAGACAAATCTAAGTTATGTGAAATGATGAGAAATATATTGATGGTATCCAGTATACAGTACTAGAGAAGACAGACTAATGATGTATCAATAGTCTTTTAAAAATTCTAATATTATACACCCATGAAGTATATTTTCACTTTTTGGATATGAAATTTGCAAAAAATCTTGAGGCTACAGCTCAGTGACAGAGCATATATTCAAATTTTATCAACAAGTCCTCAGTTCTAATCAGCGAGTCTCCCTCTTATCTTGATTTAAGGAGATCAATCTATTTAATTTATTGCAGAGAAATAATATCTTCCCACTTTCCAGATGAGTTCCTTGATCACTGCGCTAAAGGTTAGAAAGGTAGCACCAACTCTTCCTTCAACCATTTTGTAAATCAACTCATTTCCTTTACTTTTGTGTTAAAAAAGTGCCCAAAGGCTAAACAAAATGGTTCATTTCAGATCAAACAAAATGTTTTGTTCTACGCAAAATGAAATTTTTGTCAACTTTTTCAATTTACTGAAATTCTTTGGAATTTTCTGATTTGGTTTGGGCCAACCCTTTTATTTTATTTTTATTATTATGTAGAAGTGGCAGTGAACTGAAAAGTAAGTTATTCGCCCAGCTCGAGAATCACTAGATGAACTTTTATGGACTGTTGTGCAGGAGGTCAGACTATATGAACATAATAGTTCCTTCTGACCTTTAAATCTATGAATATGAAAAATTCAACATTTGGAATAAACTCAGTTCCTAGTCTTGTCTCCAGTACCAATTGATTCTGAGACATTTATGCTTTCATCAGAGATGATCAGTTTTCTCAAAAGATGACCAGTCTTACTTCTCCGTTCCCCTCATCTCCAACATGTTATGTGACTGGAGCAATTAAATCTATCTCTGACTGAAAGCAGCAGTGTTTAAGCATAAACTTAACTGTAAACCATTATTGAAGCCATTTCTCTTGTAGGTGAGGGGATTTGCTATTATGGGGTGTTAATATATTTTTGCTGTAAGTGTTGCTTGTAATAGGAAGTGTCAGACTTTGATCAGTAACTTTTAGATGAGCTATTCATTTTCATTTTTGTAAAAAAAGTTTCTATTTTTCTCTTTCAGAAATACGGATTCAGAAGCTAAAATACAGTTTCAGAAATGTATCTCCTTAATGTAAACAGAAAGAAGAAAAAAATGCTGGTGAAGTGGAAGGACAATAAGGTAGTAATAACAGGTCACTAACATTGCATGTTTCCTATCCGTAACACATTTAAGTTTCGATGCAGTGTTTTTATTTGATTTGATTTGTGCAATGTGTCTATCATAAAATTGTAGCTATGTAAGGTACATTTTTTCAAAAATGCCAACATGACTTAGGAGCACAGCTTTGTGAATAACAGCTCTTTTGGTTCACTGGCAATTCCAAACAACTCAAACGAAAAATCCATTTCAGACCAAAAAATAAAATGTTTCAAAAATTTTGGCAAAGCAAAAAGTAGAAAAAAAAGTAGAAAAATATGACATCAGGGTTGAACAGAATGTTTAATTTTGACAAAATGAAAACTTTTCTTCAAAAGTTAGGTGTCTAACTCTCCTAGGCACTTTTTAAAATCACATCTTCAATTAATATCTTTCTTAGCTCTGGTCTACACTGCGTGGGGGGGTGTTGATCTAAGTTACACAACTTCAGCTACTTGAATAACGTTACTGAAATCAACACACTTAGATTGACTTATTGTGATGTCTCCACCATGGTGAGTTGACTGCTGCCATTCCCCCATTGATTCTGCCTGCGCCTCTCATGGTGCTAGAGTACAGGAATCGACAGGAGAGTGCTTGGGGGTTGATTTATCGTGTCTAGACTAGGTGCAATAAATCAATCCCCGCTGGATCAATCACTGCCCACCCATCCGGTGGGTAGTGAAGACATACCCTTACATATATATAAAGGCACCTATCATACTAAGATGGAATAATCAAAAAGTGTTGTTTAGATTTTTAACTTTTTAAAATATTTGATTAAAAATAAAAATTAAGGAAATCTTAAAACAAATGGTTGGTTCAAACTGAAAAATGGAAACATTTTTTTCAAAAAGGACAAACATACATTTTGATGTGGCAGGGGAGTAGGGGGATTAGGATTTTAATTCTATTTAAATGATTTGGTAAAACAATACAAATTTGCTGAATATATATTTTTTGCTAAAAGAAAGTGTCAGCTGAAAAAAATCATTCTGCTCTAATTAGAAGCCTAACTCCCATTTTCACAAATGATTTAGGCACTTAGGAGCCTAACTCTCATTGAATGTCACTTGAACTTAGGCTTCTAATAGCTAGAGTCCTTTCTGAAGATGGGACTTAGGTTTTCACTTTTGAAAGACATGTATTACAAAATAAATTAAGTATCAACATCAGCAAACAACTAAATACTCACCACCTGATAAAACCTGAGTCCCTCTCTAATCAGTCCACACCATCATAAAGAGGTTGAGTGAATAGATAGGTTTTATAATGTGTCCGGACAATAAACAAACAAACTTAGGACCAGTCAGACCAAAGAGAAAGCACATTTCAAAATCAATGGCCTTTCCCTGACAAGGACCCTGTTACTTTACCATATTCATAGATTGAGGGACAGTCAGCTTGAGCACCCCAAATGAGATACAACAGGAAAGGAGGATTCTCTAAGATACAGAGGGTCCAAAACCATACGATTTTTATGGATTATAACCAACACCTTGAATTACATCTGGAAATTAATTTGAAATCAGTGCAGTTTAAGAGTGGGTGTAATATGCTCCACAAATGAAAATAAACTTGGTGCAACTTGGGACATTAAAAACGAAGACATAGTACAATCTGGTGTAATATTAGAAGAAAATATACCTGCTTTAAAGCAGTAGATTGGTCACGTACTTCCTCTTTCGTATCTGCTCTTTATTTTCTGTTGTTGAGAATTACTATAGGATTTTACATTTTATTAGTATGAAATCTTTCCTCATTGACTGTAGCTGCTATTGCTCCAGTCTATCCAGGTCAATTTGCAGTTTAGTTCTGGTTTCCTATGTTTTCTATCCCTTCAACTATATCCCAGCAGAATTCATACTCACGCAACACCTGATGAAAAAAGATTTCAAACATCTGTGCAGGGGACACAAAGGTAGTTTTGTTCATTTCTGTTTTGGGTTTTTTAAGTGTATTATTTTATCAAAAAATGTCTCATCTGTGGGCCTGATGCAATGCCCACTGAAGTCAGTTACTCCTTCCATTGATTCATAGAATCATAGAATCATACAATATCAGGGTTGGAAGAGACCTCAGGAGGTCATCTAGTCCAACCCCCTGCTCAAAGCAGGACCAATCCCCAATTAAATCATCCCTGCCAGGGCTTTGTCAAGCCTGACCTTAAAAACTTCTAAGGAAGGAGATTCCACCACCTCCCTAGGTAATTCATTCCAGTGTTTCACCACCCTCCTAGTGAAAAAGTTCCTTCTAATATCCAACCTAAACCTTCCCCACTGCAACTTGAGACCATTACTCCTTGTCTGTCCCCTTCTACCACTGAGAATAGTCTAGAACCATCCTCTCTGGAACCACCTCTCAGGTAGTTGAAAGCAGCTATCAAATCCCCCCTCATTCTTCTCTTCTGCAGACTAAACAATCCCAGGTCCCTCAGCCTCTCCTCATAAGTCATGTGTTCCAGTCCCCTAATCATTTTTGTTGCCCTTCGCTGGACTCTCTCCAATTTATCCACATCCTTCTTGTAGTGCGGGGCCCAAAACTGGACACAGTACTCCAGATGAGGCCTCACCAATGTTGAATAGAGGGGAACAATCACGTCCCTCGATCTGCTGGCAATGCCCCTACATATACATCCCAAAATGCCATTGGCCTTCTTGGCAACAAGGGCACACTGTTGACTCATATCCAGCTTCTTGTCCACTATAACTCTTAGGTCCTTTTCTGCAGAACTGCTGCCGAGCCATTCGGTCCCTAATCTGTAGCTGCGCATTGGGTTCTTCCGTCCTAAGTGCAGGACCCTGCACTTATCCTTATTGAACCTCATCAGATTTCTTTTGGCCCAATCCTCCAATTTGTCTAGGTCCCTCTGTATCCTATCCCTGCCCTCCAGCGTATCTACCACTCCTCCCAGTTTAGTATCATCCACAAATTTGCTGAGAGTGCAATCCACACCATCCTCCAGATCATTTATGAAGATATTGAACAAAACTGGCCCCAGGACCGACCCCTGGGGCACTCCACTTAACACCAGCTGCCAGCTAGACATGGAGCCATTGATCACTACCCGTTGAGCCCGACAATCTAGCCAACTTTCTACCCACCTTATAGTGCATTCATCCAGCCCATACTTCTTTAACTTGCTGACAAGAATACTGTAGGAGACTGTGTCAAAAGCTTTGCTAAAGTCAAGAAACAATACATCCACTGCTTTCCCTTCATCCACAGAACCAGTAATCTCATCATAGAAGGCGATTAGATTAGTCAGGCATGACCTTCCCTTGGTGAATCCATGCTGACTGTTCCTGATCACTTTCCTCTCATGTAAGTGCTTCAGGATTGATTCTTTGAGGACCTGCTCCATGATTTTTCCGGGGACTGAGGTGAGGCTGACTGGCCTGTAGTTCCCAGGATCCTCCTCCTTCCCTTTTTTAAAGATTGGCACTACATTAGCCTTTTTCCAGTCATCTGGGACTTCCCCCGTTCGCCATGAGTTTTCAAAGATAATGGCCAATGGCTCTGCAATCACAGCCACCAATTCCTTTAGCACTCTCGGATGCAACTCGTCCGGCCCCATGGACTTGTGCATGTCCAGCTTTTCTAAATAGTCCCTAACCACCTCTTTCTCCACAGAGGGCTGGCCATCTATTCCCCATGTTGTGATGCCCAGCGCAGCAGTCTGGGAGCTGACCTTGTTAGTGAAGACAGAGGCAAAAAAACCTTGTTAGTGATTCCAGTAGGCTTAGCCACTCCAGTAGAAAAATTCTCAGGGCAGGATTTTCAAGAGTTGGGTGCCTAACTCTTAGGCACTTTTGAAAATCTTATCCTCAGTTAATATCTTTCTTAGATCTACATAAAGTCACCTATCAGACTGGTATCGAATAATACTTAGAATTTAATGAGTGAGATTCTGTGCTGCTCCTCTAAAAACAGCCACCCCATGAGTCCTGTGAGCCTGTGGCTCTGCAGTGGCTGAAGAAACTCCTAGGATAACTTAGCCCCAGGTGTCCCTCTAAATTATAGCAGCCGCTGTGGGCTGCCCTATGAGCTGCCATGCTGCCTGGAATTTTAGCAGTGGTGTGTGTGCTGAGATCCCACCCCCAGCCACATCTCCTAAAAAAGGGCTTGAAATGGGGTTCTAGTAAGGCACCCCTATAGCAGCCTTTCACAGAGCCTGCACTGGGAGAATCCTCTCCCAGTCAGCTGCAGGGGGCAGTTACTGCACCTTTACACTGCTCCAGCCCGTTAATGCAGTTAAAGGGGCCAAAGGAGCAGTGAGGATCTCATCTCATATTTTCAAATGGGAGTACAAACATTGGACACAATCCTGCAACTTGCACACATGTGTAACTTCACTAAAGTGAGTAGTCTCATTGACACATGCCGTCAGTGATTTCAGAATTAAATCCATTACCTAGTTAACCACTTTAAATGCACACAATGAAGGTTAAGGATTATTATAATTAAACTAGTGTATACTGTGACATCTCTGGAACTGGGACTATCTTTTAACTGGCACCCAGCATGAAGAGGCTCTGATCCTCATTTTGGACTCTTAGGAGTTATATCAAAATAAAATAACAATAATAATACATATTTTAAAGATGGACAAACAGAAATAGAGAATACAATATGATTTGCCCATGGGCACAGAACAAGTCAGCAGAAGAGGCAGAATTAGATGCTGCTTTTCTAAATTGCTTTTTAAGTACAGAGATTTTGTTAAAGAAAACATTCTTCATTAATCACAAAAGATTGTTTTGTTCCAATAGTGTCCTGACTTCAAAGAGGCTATGAATTTGATTTCTACAGTGGGTTAATTGTTCACTGTGAGAAAAATGAATGAATATGGATATAAGATAGTCTTTCCTAGTCTATTTTTATTTTTAATATATCCATAGTTCCTATTATGTTTTGACAAATATGAACAAAAGGGGTAAAGCACCGTAATTTACAAAGATGGTGGAGCACTTTTGCAGCTCTGGCACAAAACCACATTGTTTCTCAGTTTCAGCTAGACTATTCTCATGCAAAACCTGTCCCCCCAACTTTATAAAATCAGTGAGTCTTAGCTATATCCCAAACTGCATTAAAAATTTCTTTATAATAGAAGTGTTTGTCTGTCACTCAGAAAGTTGCTACACCCAACTCTAGCCAGGTGTCAGTCAAAGCCAAACTAGAGCTGGGGGCAAAGCTCTGGGGGTGGGGCAGGGGTGTTGCACTCCCCCACCTCCTGCAGCTGTTTTTCAACATAAATGTTATCTCATTTGCATTCAGTGACCCCACCTATTAAACACAAGTGCTTGGACTTGGCTTCTAATAGCCCATTATGTTGCAAAAGATAAGGTGGCTGAGGTAATATGTTTTATTGGACCAGCTTCTGTTCTGTTTTTGAAAGCGTGTCTTTCTCACCAACAGAAGTTGGTCCAATAAAAGATATTACCTCACCCACCTTGTCTCTCTAATATCCTGGAACGCACATGGCTACTACAGAGAAGGTTACTCACCTTAAACACTGTAACTGAGGTTCTTCGAGACGGTGTCCCTGTTGGTGCTCCACCTTAGGTGGCTTGACGCGCTGTGCTTGTAATCTGGAGATTTGTGAACAACCTCACCCCCTGTGTTGTAATGGTATGGGTTCCATGGCACCTAATTGTATGAGGTGATTTATTTCCTGTTGTAACACGTGCTCGTGAGAGGAGTCCCTGAAGAGGGATGGGGAAGGGGGGTGGGTAGGTGGGATAGAAATAAAGGCGGTGGAGTAGTCCTTCTGGATAATCTCTAAATCCTATTTGTCTGTCATGATGGTGTTCCAGAGTGGGTAGTATCATGACAGACGGTCTCCAAATGGTTGGGGGAGTCAGAGAGTGTGGAGGGCTTGTGCCCTCGACCACACCTTCAAAATGATGGTTTAGAGGTGGATTGCTGAGACGTCAAAGAGTGATCTTGGTTCTGCCGACATCTGTTCTGTCTTTGTTTACGCCATTGATCGTACTGTCTTTGGGGCTGAGAGTAAGACATAGACCGGAATCTCTGATTGTAAAACCTGCTCTGTTTCTTTTTATTTGCAAGTTTTGTCTGCAAATAGTGTCTGCCCCTTGAAAACATCCTGGACATCCCTTGGGAACCCGGAGAGGTGGAGCTATGATGCATGGCACATAACCACTGATGTCGCGATGGATAATGCTGCCGTGTCTGCAGAGTCAAGGGAGGTCTAGAGGGCCGTACTGGAAATGAGACACCCTTCAGATGAAATGAGCTGCAGCTCACGAAAGCTTATGCTCAATTAAATTTGTTAGTCTCTAAGGTGCCACAAGTACTCCTTTTCTTTTTGCGAATACAGACTAACACGGCTGCTACTCTGAAACCTTCAGAAATGTTTGCCTTGCACTGTTCTTTTTTGTCATCTGGTAAATTTTCAATAAAAATTGACATTTTGGTGAACAAATTGCACATATATTTGGCCAGCAGGGCAGCATACTTGGCTGTGACGAACTGAAGTGTAGCTAAGGAATAAGCTTTCCGCCCAAAAAGTTATAACCTTTCCCAATTCTTATCATATGGGGTTGTTTGGGACTGGTGTTGTTTCCCCCTTTGATTGACTGCCTCCACCACTAAGAAGTTTGGTGAGAGGTGTGTGAATAAAAATTCAGCTCCTTTTGGCACATAATATTTTTTGTCAAACCTCTTACATGAGGGTGGTGCACTAGCTGGAGTCTTCCAGATGATTTTTGCAGGCTCCTTAATCACATCATTTATCAGCAGGGCTATCTTTGCTGATGGAGACGTCTGGCATATGTCCATGAGCTTATGTTGGGATTCTGGTAGCTGTGCCAACAAAATGCCTAGGGATTCAGCAATACTTTTGAAGAAGCCCTGAAAGGATTTGAAATAATCACCCATAGTAGGGGGTGGTGGCATTATAGTTTTATCTGGCGACAAAGATGAGAGGTGAGTAGGCTGTGAAGTGTCATGCTCTGCTGTGTCCTTGGGTTCCTCAGTGTCTTCCTCTTGTGTTTCTGAGGGTGTCGGGGCAGCTGTTGTTGGAGCAGAACCACTGTCAGAGGCTTCCACTGGCAACCACTGTCAGAGGCTTCCACTGGCAACCGCTGGCCATGGGGTGACCTGGGGGTCGGAGGCTGGCCTGAATGATTTCTCCATCGTGAGGAGCTTCAGTTGGAGATCCCTGGCTTTTCTTCTCCTGGCTGTTAGCTTTCTGCAGTGTTGGCACTTTTGAGTAATGTGTGTCTCGCTGAGGCAGCGGACACACTGAGCATGGCCGTCAGAGACTGGTATGGAGAGTGTGCAGATCAGGCAGGGTTTAAAACAGAGGTGGGCAAACTACGGCCCGCGGGCCACATCCAGCCAGCGGGACCCTCCTGCCTGGCCCCTGAGCTCCTGACATGGGAGGCTAGCCCCCGGCCCCTCCCCTGCTGTTCCCCCTTCCCCGCAGCCTCAGCTCACTGAGTTGCCAGCACAATGCTCTGGGGTGGTGAGCTCCTGCCAGCTGCGGCCTGATTGGGTGCTCTGTGCTGCGCGGTAGAGTGGCTGGCTCCAGCCAGGCGGCATGACTGCCTGTCCTGGTGCTCTGGGCGGCACGGCTGTAGTGCCCCCACCCAGCGGTGCTCCAGGCAGTGTGGTAAGGGGGCAGGGAGTCGGGGGGGGGGTTGGATAGAGGGCAGGGGAGTTCGGGGTGGTGGTCAGGGGTGTGGATAGGGGTCGGGGCGATTAGAGGGTGGGGAACAGGGGGGTTGAATGGGGGCAAGGGTCCCGGGGGGCAGTCAGGAAGGAGGGGAGTGGTTGGATTTGGCGGCAGGGTGCAGTCAGAGCTAGGGAGTCTGGGGGCGTTCAGGGGACAGGGAGGGGTGGAGAGGGCAAGGGTCCGAGGGGTGGGGGGCGCATCAGGGGACAGGGGGTAGGAGTCCTGGGGGGGCATCAGGGGGCGAGAAGCTGGGGGGTCAGATAAGGGGCAGGGGCTGGGCCATGCCTGGCTATTTGTGGAGGCACAGTCTCCCCTAACCGGCCCTCCATACAATTTTGGAAACCCGATGTGGCCCTCAGGCCAAAAGGTTTGCCCGCCTCTGGTTTAACACCAGGTGAGCCTGGCATGCCTGAGAGAGACACCTAAAGTGGAGCACCCACAAGGACACTCCTTGAAGAAGAGCCACTGAATACATTATGTTCAAAGAAAAGGAGGACTTGTGGCACCTTAGAGACTAACCAATTTATTAGAGCATAAGCTTTCGTGAGCTACAGCTCACTTCCTCAGATGCATATCGTGGAAACTGCAGCAGGCTTTATATATACACAGAGAATATGAAACAATACCTATTCCCACCCCACTGTCCTAATCCACAGAGGTCTCCCTACCAACACTACAGAAAGAGGGATTCTAGGTGGACTCCTCCTGAAGGTCGAAACAGCAGACTGGACTTCTACATAGAGTGCTTCCGCCGACGTGCACGGGCTGAAATTGTGGAAAAGCAGCATCACTTGCCCCATAACCTCAGCCATGCGGAACGCAATGCCATCCACAGCCTCAGAAACAACTCTGACATCATAATCAAAAAGGCTGACAAAGGAGGTGCTGTTGTCGTCATGAATAGGTCGGAATATGAACAAGAGGCTGCTCGGCAGCTCTCCAACACGAGTTTCTACAAGCCATTACCCTCTGATCCCACTGAGAGTTACCAAAAGCAACTACAGCATTTGCTCAAGAAACTTCCTGAAAAAGCACAAGATCAAATCCGCACAGACACACCCCTGGAACCCCGACCTGGGATATTCTATCTACTACCCAAGATCCATAAACCTGGAAATCCTGGGCGCCCCATCATCTCAGGCATTGGCACCCTGACAGCAGGATTGTCTGGCTATGTAGACTCCCTCCTCAGGCCCTACGCTACCAGCACTCCCAGCTACCTTCGAGACACCACTGACTTCCTGAGGAAACTACAATCCATCGGTGATCTTCCTGATAACACCATCCTGGCCACTATGGATGTAGAAGCCCTCTACACCAACATTCCACACAAAGATGGACTACAAGCCGTCAAGAACACTATCCCCGATAATGTCACGGCTAACCTGGTGGCTGAACTTTGTGACTTTGTCCTTACCCATAACTACTTCACATTTGGGGACAATGTATACCTTCAGATCAGCGGCACTGCTATGGGTACCCGCATGGCCCCACAGTATGCCAACATTTTTATGGCTGATTTAGAACAACGCTTCCTCAGCTCTCGTCCCCTAAAGCCCCTACTCTACTTGCGCTATATTGATGACATCTTCATCATCTGGACCCATGGAAAAGAAGCCCTTGAGGAATTCCACCATGATTTCAACAATTTCCATCCCACCACCAACCTCAGCCTGGTCCAGTCCACACAAGAGATCCACTTCCTGGACACTACAGTGCTAATAAACAATGGTCACATAAACACCACCCTATACCGGAAACCTACTGACCGCTATTCCTACCTGCATGCCTCCAGCTTTCACCCTGACCACACCACACGATCCATCGTCTACAGCCAAGCTCTGCGATACAACCGCATTTGCTCCAACCCCTCAGACAGAGACAAACACCTACAAGATCTCTGTCAAGCTTTCTTACAACTACAACTTACAACTACAACTACAAACTTTCTTACAACTGCAGAAGTAAAGAAACAGATTGATAGAGCCAGAAGAGTTCCCAGAAGTTACCTACTACAGGACAGGCCTAACAAAGAAAATAACAGAACGCCACTAGCCGTCACCTTCAGCCCCCAACTAAAACCCCTCCAACGCATTATTAAGGATCTACAACCTATCCTAAAGGATGACCCAACACTCTCACAAATCTTGGGAGACAGGCCAGTCCTTGCCTACAGACAGCCCCGCAACCTGAAGCAAATACTCACCAACAACCACATACCACACAACAGAACCACTAACCCAGGAACTTATCCTTGCAACAAAGCCCGTTGCCAACTGTGCCCACATATCTATTCAGGGGACACCATCACAGGGCCTAATAACATCAGCCACACTATCAGAGGCTCGTTCACCTGCACATCCACCAATGTGATATATGCCATCATGTGCCAGCAATGCCCCTCTGCCATGTACATTGGTCAAACTGGACAGTCTCTACGTAAAAGAATAAATGGACACAAATCAGATGTCAAGAATTGTAACATTCATAAACCAGTCGGAGAACACTTCAATCTCTCTGGTCACGCGATCACAGACATGAAGGTCGCTATCTTAAAACAAAAAAACTTCAAATCCAGACTCCAGCGAGAAACTGCTGAATTGGAATTCATTTGCAAATTGGATACTATTAATTTAGGCTTAAATAGAGACTTGGAGTGGCTAAGTCATTATGCAAGGTAGCCTGTTTCCTCTTGTTTTTTCCTACCCCCCCCCCAGATGTTCTGGTTTAACTTGGATTTTAACTTGAAGAGTGGTCAGTTTGGATGAGCTATTACCAGCAGGAGAGTGAGTTTCTGTGTGTATGGGGGTGGGGGGATGTGAGAACCTGGATTTATGCAGGAAATAGCCCAGCTTGATTGTCATGCACATTGTGTAAAGAGTTGTCACTTTGGATGGGCTATCACCAGCAGGAGAGTGAATTTGTGTGGGGGGGTGGAGGGTGAGAAAACCTGGATTTGTGCTGGAAATCACTTTAGATAAGCTATTACCAGCAGGACAGTGGGGTGGGAATAGGTATTGTTTCATATTCTCTGTGTATATATAAAGCCTGCTGCAGTTTCCACGATATGCATCTGAGGAAGTGAGCTGTAGCTCACGAAAGCTTATGCTCTAATAAATTGGTTAGTCTCTAAGGTGCCACAAGTCCTCCTTTTCTTTTTGCGAATACAGACTAACACGGCTGCTACTCTGAAACCTGTCATTATGTTCAAAGGCATTTATTGTCCATATCAATTAGCCCAACTTGACTCTGAGGTTGGTGAGTTTGCCCTGATTTTAACCCTTTCCATGGTCTAGTTCAATACATTTATTATTTCCACAGCTTTGACACAATGGAGTACAATGGGGTTAGGTACTTTAGCTATTGGGATCATAAATGCTAAACCAAATGCCTCTGAAATTTTGGCTTTGTCCTGTCTGCAATACTACTACTTTTTCTTCACTATAATACCGTGGTTTTCAACATTTTTTTTCATTTGCAGACCCTAAAAAAAAGTCAAATGGCGGTGTAGACCCAATTACACATAGTCTGTGGTCCCCCAGAGGTCCACGAATCACAGTTTGAAAGTCACTGCTATAATATCATGTTCAGGAAAAGAACAGGTGTAGTAAAACCTGCTGTCTAGAAGATACATGAAGTTCAATGCAATCAAGACCACTCTATAGGGATGAAGAATCTAAATTAATGAGGAGACTACAAAGGTTCATCTGGACCCCTCTCTTCCTCTATGTTACACTAATAAAGTCAATTTAGCTGAATGGACATACGGGGAGGTGGAAACCAGAGTTTCCAAATGTGTTACATTTTAAAAAAAATAATGGAATGTATCTCCCTGTGGAAATGAGTGTGTTGTTAGATAGTGACAAGCCACTCTTCAGGAGCTAAATCCTGGAAGGACTCCAGATTGAGGTTATCATCTGTCTGGGAATGACAGCCTGCAGGAATGGGAGGTGCACTACTTTCCATGCTGCTGCGTAGCTCTTACTATCTCAGCACAGTTTTTCTCATTCAACTTTCTGATCTTTATCCTCACTCTCTTGAAAATATTAAAAATGTACAGATACTCCTTTTCCTCTGGCCTTTTTCATCAGCAAAAAAATAAGATTGATTGTTACTGAGCATTAGACACCTGCAGGCAGGCAGCTCACTCATCGGGGTTATAATAAAAAAATAAGAATCTGAGAAAAGAAAGTGGAGTTTAATAAGTTACCTATTGTGTCCCCCCCCACTAATGTCCAATTACATCTCCTCATTTCCATACACTGGAAGATGTAAAGCAATATATGGTAGGTTTAGTCTAAGGATCTGAATGAATTGCAGCAAATAGAGGGAAAAGAATTTTAAACTTGGAAATAAATAATACTGATAACACAGAAGTATTACACATAAGATTGGTAATAAGGGTGCCATTATCTTAGTCCTGCACAGGTCCTGGTGAACTGGCCAAAATCAATGTTGAATTTTTATATGGGCTAGCATAATACATCCAGGTAAATACCAGCCACTTACAGAATCTCTGACACTGACAAATTTAACAACTAATCACAATCTTTCAAGCTAAAAATCAGGCCACTCTTTCTTCCCTGAGTGTGACTGAATGTTTGTTCATAAAGAGAAGGAAGAAAAGTGAACATCAGACAATCAGACATTTGAAAAATTGCAAAGACCTTAATTACCATCTGAAATTTTAGATCCCTTTCAAACTGTCAGTGCTCAACGCTGCAGATGTGGGAGCATTAAGAGATATCAATAATGATAACATCCACAGTGTATGCCAAAGTAGCTTTCCTGAGACAGGATAGTTTATTATTTTCTTAAGTCACTCTAGATCAAAGTAAAATGTTTAGAATCACAGACATTAAATATGGAAATTAGATAATCCATTCAATTTTCTTGCTGATGAAGGACGGTTCCCTACCTTAGACAACGGAAGTCATTTGGGAAGATGTATCATACATTCCCTCTTACAGATCACTAGTGAAGATGTGACATAAAGCTAGTCCTAACAATAATCCTTGTGATATCTGCTCTCAACTCACTACATTGCTGTTTATCATCATTATCTGCTTACTGTCTTTCAGCCAATTTTGAAATTTGCATGACAATGTACTTAGCTAAGTCAATATGAAGTGCGAATCGTCTATGAAAAAGTGGCTTAGTTAAAATGACATCATGGGTTCACTGAGACAAACATGGAACCCCGTAAGGCCATTTTTGCCAGATAAGACTTGAAAATTTTACATTGGCTTAGATAAGAACATTTTCTTCCTGTATCTGATCCTTTTTCACTCTCCCTTTGCATTATTTGAAAATAGATAAAATGTACAAAAGGAAAGAGAGAGCATGAGTTCATGCACTAATTACAGAAGAATTAGATATGTTGGGGGGGGAGAGGAATCATTTTTCAATTGAACTTTCCAGTCTGTAAATTCAAGACATGGCAGCTTGATTTAAGATAGTATTATTAAATCTATTATCCTTTGCTGACTCTCAAAGTGCAATCCATTGCTGTAGATTCTGATAGTGCCATTCTACTTAAAAAAATACTTTGCAAAAATGGCAGTTTAAGAGTTCCTTTTTTGTGCTGTATCAATGACTTCCAGCTCAAATTTGCTCAGTGTACAAATAAAGAGATATTTCCCTTCCTTTAAACTTCCAGCCCAAAAAACCTAAGCCATGGAGCTATAAAGTCAAGCTTGGTTCCTTCTGGCTGGGCATATCACCACTAGAAACAAAAGATTCAACAGACCAATTTTATTCTTATTTACATCTTTGCAATCGCAGTGGTTTTGAATTTTGCCCTCACGCACAAATATAATAAGGCCAAAATTTTAGCCCTTCAGATGAGCTTAGCTTGTTTTTAATTTTAACATACAAAACACATGTACTGACTGTCAAAACCATATCTGGTTAAACAAGAACAATATACAGTTCTACAAGACTTAAAATATTACAAAAATAAGGTTCTACATTTGCAGAGAACATCATTTTCTTCCTCCAAATCAATACTGACCATGGAAGTGGTCACATGTGGGATTTTCATATTTTCTCAGAAGTGTTTGGGGAACCTGTAGCATTAGAAATAGAGCCTTTTCTAGTAGTAAACAGGCATCAAGGAGGTTAATCTATTCTTATATTGACAGAATATCTGCCAGCAATGGGTACTTAATTTCCTAGCTTCTGATAAAGCAACTCTCCAAAACACTTGACTTTGTATCTGTCTACGACAGGTTCTGATAACTAATTAATAATCCAATAAGGTGAACAAAATCTTGCCTGTCCACAATGTATTCAGGATGTATAGTCATCATGTTTAGTCATCAGAATATTTCAGCAAGGTGGCTGTTCCAAGCAATGTGAAGGGCTCAGTCATGAGTCCAGCTCCATGCTGGGGAGTCATGTGGCATGAGGGGCTTCCTAACTCCCCTGCACCAGAGGAGATCACTTCGCTCTCAGGAGGAAAGGGGAAGCAGAGACCAGGTTGTGACTCCCAGGATATGTTTACACTGCACATTTCTGATGGAAGTGTTAGAGTACATACACTACATGTCCTACTAGCCTGGATCTAAATAGCAGTGTAGATGGTGGGGCACTGCTTAGGTGAGTAGAAACATGCCTGTACCCTTAGGGCATGTACCCTACATGACTCTCTACACACCCAAGCATTGCCTCCCTGATCTACACTGCTATTTTTAAAAGTGTAGTGTCCCACTGCCAGAGGTTTTCCTTGCTGCAGGGAAAGGCTCCAGCAGTGGGGAAAGTCTCTGGTAGGGGGTAGGTAGAGGAGAAAGGCCCCAGCAGCTCTGCGCTGCTACAGCCTTTTCCCACTGCAGGGAGCTGCTGAAGCCTTTCCCCACCCAGGCAAAGATTCTGGTAGTGGGGAAAGACTCAAGCAGTGCAGAGGTACCAGAGCCTTTCTTCTTTGCCTATCCCCTGCCAGAGCCTTTCCCCACTGCTGGAGCCTTTCCCCAATGCCTCTCCCCACTAGAGCCTTCCACTGATGTGTGTAGATACACACTGCTGTATGGATGCATCCTCCTTTTCACTGCAGCATTTAGCTATGCATACCCTTCACACAGTCAACAGTGGTGTGCAGTGTGCAAACCTATCTTGAGACTCAGAGTCATTATGAGGTTCCAGTCCATATCCTGAGATACTCCTACATTATGCTTCTCACTGGGCATGTGAGGTTACACGTAGCCCAAAGTGAGTGAGTCTAACAAATCTTTTGATGATGCACATGTCAGAACAGAATACAGTTCATGCCTTCATAACAAGTTTGGCTATGAAGTGCCAAGAGGAGTAAAAAGTAGAAAAAACATTTTTTTCCCCAGAAAAGTAAGTAGATATGGCCCTGAAATCACATATGGAGCTAACATCTCAAATACAGTGTCATTTTTATATAGTCACTTATCAGAGTAGAACGACACTCTAAATTCCCATCTTCTCTATCCTACAATAATTTATTTTTTTGGAACATCATAGTATCTGCAGATGTGATCTATTTTCATCATGACCATTTTACAAATAATTCATTCACAGAAACAAGTTTTATAAACTGCAAAAAGTGACTATCAAGACAAAGTAGATGGTACAGAGCTTGTGAACAGACAGAAGAATGGATAAATCTGTTCAGTCACTCCCCCTAAACAGGCTGATTTAAATCACCCCTTCCTCATAATCTCCCCTAAATCCTAAATAGTATATTCCCAGAGAGGCATCTAAGAAGTAGTACATGCTTTTCTTCCTGATCAACTCAAATACAGTGTTATGAACTGGAAAAGACATACACAATCTCTATTAACTAACATGTTTTTCCTCCTCATAGCCACCATATTGTACAAAGAATCAATTGCTATCAAATCACAATCTACAAAATGCATGGCTTAAAACTGAGATGATTTGCATGGAGACAAAACAATAAATTATATTCACAATGTTGGCTCAGAGTTTCTTTCATTAAACAAAGTTGTAAGAAAAGCCACATATCTTCTCTATCTCTTGATTGTTGCTGTTTCCGTATATCCTATGCTCCGTTACCTCCGCACCAGCCAGGGAAATATTTGCACATAATAGCATTTCATTCTTGATTGAATGCACACTATGAGTGTTCCCCTCCTAGTATGTATACCATTTTTCATTTTAGTACTCCTGGGAAGATTTTCTGAAGCCCAGGTATTATTTGGGGTTATAGACCTCATTAGCACACTGAAATGTATGCAAAGATGAAAGGTTCTTTTTAGTTTCCACAGTTACTAGGACCTGTGCCTTCACAAAAGATACATTTGCCCGTTGTTCTTATTCTTGGAAGGGATATAATTATAACTGATTTTGTATGTTTGTTGTTTGACAGACATAAATAAAAAGAGTTAAAAAAAGAACTGCAAATAATTAAATTAAATATGTATTTTTTTAGTGCCACAATTTTTGTATGAGTATTTTTTAATCCCCACCTTTTCAGCAAAGGGCATGAGAGTAGATGGCTGGATTAAAAATAAATGTTCTCAATTAATATATTTCCTCCTGCTGTTTGCAAATTGAATGTACTGTTCTGCAAAAAGAAGGTGGTGGATCTAATTTCTAATTCTATCTATTTATATCCTGCTTATCATAACACAGTCTAATACAAAGCAGACTGAAGATATCAAGGAATAACTTTTTTTTTCCTTGTCCTGTAAAGTGACAAATCAAAAGTGTCTAAATAGTCAATCACATTTATGACTAGGTATTCTTTCCCAGAAATCTGCACATTTTTAGGGCTTAGGTAATTTTTTTTTAAAGTGAGCTTGTGTATTGATTTTTCCTGAAAATCATAAAATGAAACTCAATGAACATGATGCAGATATTTCAACACCTCTTCCCTTTTTCCAAAACATGTGCAAGAACTCATCTTATCGTTCATCCAAGGACTAATCACATGTTCACAATTCACAAAACCTCATTTGTGATACCCATGATATCATTATAAAAGCCATGACATAGTAATACTACTATAGTTAAAAGTACCACGTATGTGTCTTCTAAAAGTAAAGCCTCTATATTCTAAGTTTTCTATCTCCACTGTTAAAATTTGCTGTAGGTTCAAAGTTCACAGGGTTTGAGCCACTGAATGCATTTTTTTCCAACTTATTTTTTTGTGTGTGAGATTGTAGATCAGTCTGTTGGCTTGATTTTAAGTTATATGACTGTAAGATAGTAAAGATCAAATATTTATGATGTATTTTCGATTTGGTATCACACCTCCTGAGCTACTCCAGACCTCTCTCAGCCAAAACAACAAAAATCCCATCTATTTTTAACATGAATTTAGTGCAAGTAAAAGGATCAAACTTATAGCACTAAACACACAGAAAGGACTCAATTTGCCAACCGTATAAGGTACAGTAATATAAGCTACCTACTATGCCCAAACACCGTGACAACTCTTAGCTGAAAAGTCTACCTCTCAGGGTAACAGAACTATACCCATACCCACAGAATTCTTAGTCTCCCTGATGAGTTTGCTATTAAAGGGGCTAAAAGTGGTGATTGCTTTGTGATCGGGATATCTGTATTCATTTAAACGTAGCCGAACAACTAGTTCATCTCACACAGACCATCAAATTGTAAGAAATTGCCTTTCAGTCAAGCTCTGTTTTTATAGTTTATTTTTTAAGCTTAATATTCTTTAGGTCATTTTTCAAACAAAACAAAACAAAAAGTTAAACTATTCTGCTTGGCAATTATTTCTGAAAGACATTTCAGAGGGAGAGTATATGCCCAACTACAGCACTTTTTAAAAACTACAATACTATTAAATATTAGTGCTATGGTAGAGGCAAGATTCATAGGTGATGTAGTATAAAAGAAAAAAGACAGGAAATCCACCTCCTCCCATTCCCCTCTGCCCCCCCACCCCAAAAAAAGAGTTGGATTAGTTACAAAAAATTAAAACAAGGCAACACCAAAAGATCATTATTTTCTGTTGTGAACTGTCAAAACCACTTTTTTTCACATATTTTTAGAAGCAGTTATCTTTCTTTTGCTGTACAGTGAGCTGAAAATGGGTACTTCTGTTCATTTTTATTCCTTTTGAAATGGCACAAAATTTTTTTTAAATAATCTTTGAGCTTGAAACTCTATAATTAATTACACTGAGAAGACTTAGTTATGAGATGTCAGTGGACGGAAAGGAAACTGAAAATGAGTAAAGTCTTTGAGAATGCTTGCTTAGATCCCACTAGAAATTATGCCTGGTCTATATTCAGTTTAATGGCTCAATTTAGCAGAGAGTCAGATTTTGGACTGATTCAGCAAAGAGGCTGGCCTGACACAAAAGACAAGGGAATTTGTTGTGTTTGGAGTAAAAGTAATTAAGTATGGAAGTAAATTAGAAAGGTAACAACTGCATTTTTATTATGAGATTTAATTCAGCTGTGCAAGCAAGCTGAAGAGGGATGTTTTGACTTACTCTCAAATTCCATCTCTGCCTACACAACAACTTCTCCAGCAGGATTCTGAGTAATAACCATCAGTGAAACACAAGGTAATTCCTGCTGTCTCAGGGGTGCTTGACCAAGCTGGCTGGGAGGAAGAAACTCCTTGGGGTCCTGGCTAGGCTGCTGGAAGGAATCATCAAACCTCACAAATGTTTGCCTCATATTCAGTATAGTTGACAGACCGTAATTGGTTGGCTGTGTGCCACCCCAACACTTCTGCCTTCTCCCTGAACTAGATGCCATCTTAGCAGGTGTCCAGGCAGCACCCATTTATTCTCCCTGTGATGTACTGCATCCTGAGGGTGGTAAAACTGAGTTTTCTGACAAGCTGTGGTAGGGCCTACTAATTCCTTGAGGGGGTTGGGAAACCTGGCTAATGCACTGAGGGGTTTTGACTTCCTCACAGCATCTGGAAGATCTGATTTGGTAAGTAAGGTGTTGATTTCTTGCACCTTTTAAGTCATAGGCCAGTGCAGCATAGGGTAGTTGTCAGTGGGCCAGCTCCTGGGGTAAATCTGAACATGGGATTCTGGCAAATATTGGTATTACTGGTACATGAGAGGTCTCTTAGATCTAAATCAGATCAAAGGGCCCCTCATTCCTTCACACAAAGGGGAGGTGATGGGGGAATCTCAACAGCTGGAGGGATCTTATGGTAACTTCGGGAAGTAAAACAGAGGGCACCTGATCCCCCCTTTTGTGGTTATGGTGTAAAGCCATGTCCTCCCACAATGGACGGACTATTTATTTTGCCTGGTACAGCTTGGGATACTGTCACCCATTGTACACTTAGGCCTTGTCAACATAGACAATTAGTTTGTGGTAAGCTGAAGTGTGCATCTACCCTACACTAGCCCACTGCAGACTAACTATTCATGTGGACCCTGCTGACACAATTTAACAATTTGTTAATGTGCTTTGATTTAGTCCCATTTCAATGATGACTAGGTCGAAGTGCATTAACTAACTGTTAGAGAATGTCAGCAAGGTCCACTTGAGCAGTTAGTCCATGGCAGGCTAATGCAGTGTAGATTCACACTCCTGCTTTCTGTGAACTAAATCTGCATGTTGACAGACCTTAGTTTAATAGAATTGCATACTGCAACTTAATCCCATCCTCTGTTGGCTATGTTTAGCTAGATCAGTGTGTCTGGGTCAAAGCATCATCAAAACTCCTTTAATTGGTTAAATATACCACAGGGACAGGATATTGTTACCAAATTTCTGGATGCAAATTAACCTTTTTATGGATGTCATATACACTAAAAAAAATTAACATTTGTTTCATTCTCCACCAGTACTAAGAAAGGCCAGTGTGGAAGCAATCCTTGATCCAATGCATATTTAATGATGCCCTTGTCACCTGTAATCATATTTAGTGAGAGCAGAATATAACTCACTAATTCAGATGAACTGTCATGAAATTTTGGACAGACATTGACCCACTCATCCAGAGAACTGAAGGCTGCATAAGAATTTGTCCTGTACTTTATTAAATATGTCTGTGGATATGGAAGCTACATTAGACAACCCAGTCACAAAAATGGTCATACACTTCAGAAAATGGTATTTAATTACCCAAGTAGGTAAGTGGGCATGTCATTTCTGTTTCCTACTGTAGGAAAACCAGCACTTAATAAGAGAGAATACATATTTTTCTTTTCTAGATGCCTCCGCTAAGAGGACTTTAAAGAGATACCCATTATTTTGAAGAAGGTTTGCTTGTTTTCGTTGTTTTTTTAAAAAGACTTTTAGGCTGAAATTTTCAAAGGAGCCTAATGGAGACAGGTATCCAGTTCTCATGGAAATTTCAATAAACACTGCATGGCTAACTCCCTTAGGCCCCATTAAACATTCAATCCAGTCTGTCTTAATATTATACCATTGAACAATTACAGACTGTTTAATAATCTAACACCGTATCTTCATAAATCGGTAAAGCAGTTAGGATTGATACACACACCATACTTGTCACAAACCCATCAAATCAAGGGAATAAAAAGTTAAGCCACCTAACAATACATACCTTGTTGTCTTCCATACAGACTACATCTATACTACACACCACTGGCAGCGGTGTTCAGGGTAGGTGTAGCTACACACTGCAGTGAAAAGCAGGTTACGTCCACAGTGTGATGTGTAGCAACATGCATTGGTGAAAGGCTCTGGCAGGGAGGGAGGGAAACGGTCCCATTGTTGGAGCTTTTCCCCACTTTACCCCCCCTGCCAAAGTCTTTCCCTGCTGCCAGAGTCTTTCCCTGCAGCAGGAAAAGGCTCCAGCAGCTCTCTGGTAGGGAAAGGCTCCAGAAGTAGGTAGCTGCCAGAACCTTTCCCCTGTGATGGAGAAAGGCTCTGGCAGTGGGGAGGCAGTGGGACACTACACTGCTAAAAACACCAGGGTAAATGGGGGAAGCACTGCTTGGGCACGTGGACAGCCATGTAGGATACATACCCTAAAGGTTCAGTCCTGTCTTTATTCTATTCACGTAAGCAGTGCTTCACCATCTACACTGCTATTTATACCCATGCTAGGAGGTTGTGTAGTGTATCTACTCTACACACCATCATAAGGAATGTGCAGTGTAGATGTACCTAGACAAACTTCTTACTACTACTACAGCAGGGAGCTGCTGGAACCTTTCCCCACTGTCTCTGCCCTACATCACAGACCACATACCGCAATCTTAACTCTTCTCCCCTGAATTCTCCTTTAGCAAACTACCCTTCCTCTCAAAACCACTAATTGCTTTCATATTTATACCTCCCTCTGGAAATTTCCACGACATGCATCCGACGAAGTGGATATTCACCCTCAAAGGCTTATGCTACAATACGTCTGTTAGTCTATACGGTGCCACAGGACTCTTTGCTGCTTTTACAGATCCAGAATAACATGGCTACCCCTCTGATACTATTCTCTGTGGAATGTTTCAATTCTGTTGAATCAGCATTTTCCAAAGGAAAATTGTTCCACTGAAAAATTTCTGATCAGCTGTATCCAGAACCTCCAAGAGTTGGAGACTATTTAAAGCACAAATATCACAACATAAACAAATGAGAGAATTATCAAAAGATATGTATAGATTATTATAAAGACCCCAGATCTCTTACACCCAGAAAATATGAAATCATAATATTCATTTCAAATAAGCATACATTCCTTTCTATTGTCAATAACTAGAGCCAGATCATGAGAGATGCCTAATACCTAGTGCTCCTATTGATGCTCAGGTGCTCAGCACCTTTCAGGATTTGGCCTCTAGAGCCTACCACCTACTGAAGTAGATATCTTTTTCAAATAAAATGGGGGTAAGTATGGTACAACATACTTCAAAGGGCATTTCTGATTATGTTTCTGACAGCTTTTTAAAATGATTTTTATAAGAGCTGACATCAGAGAAGAGCTTAGCATTAATACAACAGAGTTTGGGATTATTTACACCCTTGCTATAACCAATCATTTAGGGGGAAAAAGAAAAATCTTACAACACATGCATACAAAAATGAAATATAAATTTTAAAGCCCCTCTCACCTACACACACACTGTTCTTTTAGAAGTAATGGATCTGCTCAGTTCATGTATGTTCTCATTCTTGGGGTCTGCCTGGCTTTATTATCTATTTCTCTTTGGGGATTTAGAAATAATCCTGCAACAGAAAACAGATAAGCAGGATCCTTTCTTCTTTTTAAAACAGCCTTAAGCAACATTTCTGTGAGTAGCATATGACTGCAGAAATCAAGTCTCTACTCCACACAACTACAAACAGATGTTACCACAAACATTTGTTCCTTGGGCCAATACAGTATATAAATGCAATATTTGAGATCTCTGAGCCCTAGTGTGAATTTCATGATTAGTAATTGAGCTGCAACAATTGAGAAGTCAAAAAGCAAGAGGAAAAAATTATAGTGTTGGCTGAAGTGACTACATTTCTGGGTATGAAACTCAAATTTGGTTGCATGAAATCTTTTCCAGAAGGGGAAGAGGAGTGAACATTATGGATTCCCACGAGATGCATTAAATTGCTGTTTTGTTTTTTAAAAGTGGATGGATGAGGGAGGAAAATGCATAATGTTAACTGGTTAAGAGTAATGTGAAAGTTCATATCATATGCATCCACAGCAGAATACAGAATGTTTGCTGTGACCTTGCTTATGGTGTTATTGGACATAAGGTTTGAATAGTGCAAAATCACCCATGTTTACTACAAGAAAGGTCATTAGGACTTGACCTTATTCTTGGAGAATGTTGATCACTCTGGCCTGATGCAGCAAAGTACTTAAACACATATTTAACTTGAAGTATTTGAGTAGTCCCTTTGGTTTCAATGGGATTATTCAGAGTCCCTACGTTTCCTGTTAGAGTAACTTTGTTCTCTCTTCAGCACTGGATATCTGGGGATTAGTTTCTACTAATGAATGGTGGGGAATTGGCATCAGCAAATTTTGTGAGCCCCGCGTGGGACTAACATCTTGGGCTGTAGGCCCCGGGGGCAGCGGGGCTCCAGATGTCAGTGCCTCACAGTGCCTCACACAGTTAAATCTGTGGAAGCGCTCCTGGTGAGGAGCACTGCCGACAGAAGGAGCATAGTGTGGATGTGAACTACTGCTTTAATTATGGTGTTAGCTGTATGTCGACTTCACTTAAATTGACTTCATTTTGTAGTGTAGACATGTCCTTAGATGCAGGGCCTGACCTTATGCCACTTTTATGCCCTCTGATTCTGGGGCGAGCTGGGAGCCAGTAAGAGCAGCCTGAGGATTGTTCTTACTTATGGTATCTGATAATGGCTGGTAAGTGCCCGGCAGGCTATCTAGGAATTGCTGAAAAGCAGCTGTGCACCAGCCACATCCCCAAAACGCTAATGACTTAAAACGGAAGTGGTATAGATCCAGTTATGTCACCACTATGCCATTCATGCCTCATGCAGGGGAAATGTTTAGCTGCTTGGGTAAGCCAGTTTTATGGCCCCTTCATGCTAACACAGTGGCAGGGGTTAGCACTTGACTAAGTCTTCTTCTACCCATCAATGGAGTCAGCTCTTCAAGTCCTTCTCCATTTCCAATCTATCTTGAAATAGTTCCTCTGCACCTCTGCAGCTAATCAGATCCTTTGGTATAACCACCATCTAGCTAGTTTTGGGTCTTCCAAACATTCTCTTATCCTCCACTTCTAAGTTTAACACCATTTCTTATGTATTCTTCCAGTCTTCTTTTCCCATGCCCAAACCATCTAAACCTGTATTCTCTCAGTTGTTCTGTAATTGGTGCCACCTTCACACTTCTCTTAAATTCATTCATTCTGAGCGTGGTCCATACTTGTAACTCTGAGCATCAATCTTAACATTTTTATTTCCACCGTATTCAAGATCTGCTCCTGTCTCTTCCTCAGTGCCCAGCATTTGGAGCCATGCAAAAGTGCACGTCTAATTACCATCTTTTAGGACGGTCTTACTTTTCAAGTTGATCACCATTCTCCTATCACAGATCACTCCGCTCACTTTTCTGCAATTAATCCATGCCTCTCCTGTTCTGCTTATAAGTGCGTTGTTGAGTTCACCATCATACTGTACTATCAAACTTGTCCCAGTAACTTCATAAATTCATCTAACTTTCACACAGTGTCCTGCCCAGGTCCCTGAATACCTGATATGCAGATTGCTATGCACACACAGAGCATTAGTCATGCATGTCATATTTAAGGTGTGAGTGTAATTTGCCTATGCACCATGAAAAAAAATGTGCTAGGCTATTGTCACTCACATGTAATTTTCAGTTAGACTATGTAAGGAAGTACAGAAATACACAGGCATTTCAAGACAGACAAGTAATGATTAAGTTATTACTTTCTTATTTTAGGGATTAAAAGGTTAATTACCTCCTATGATTCTTGGAAAATGCTGCTGCAGTATTAGAGAGAGAAAAAGGCAGAGAGGAAGATTTAGAACAGCTACCAGAGACACTCCATCCCTCTCCCTGCATTCCCTTCTCAAGATCTAGCAGAGGAATAGATTTTCCTGATTCAACAATTATCTGATCTCTCAGAGGAACTCTTTTGTCAGGTTCTGCACATTTTTAGTTGTTATTGCATAAGTACTCACTTCAGTGGGAAAGGAACAATATTAATATTTTAGAAGTACAGGACTAGGACTGTATTTACACTTTACATAAAGGTCATCTCAAGACTAAAATGACTACTCATCTTATAGATTTATGCACCCTTTCTACCACCCATGCTGGGATGGGAAACATTGGAAACTGGTATGTGAACTATGAAAAATATATTTTCTTTAATTAGAAGCAGCTCTGGGATTTTCATTTATTTATTTTGAAGGAAGGGAAATAGTCTTTTTTTAAAAAAAATATTCATTTATTTTGTAAAGTACCCAGAGCACTGGATATCCCATTTATAAATATAAATACATATTTTGCCTTTGGATCAGAGGCAGGGGAGAGCTAGGTTGTCTAGTAGGGTAGTACACCCAATACACCTTCCCCGCGGAAAGGCTGTTCAGTCCAGTTCCTCACCCGAGGATGGCTTTAGCTTTACCTTGCATTGAAGTGTCCTTCTCAGAGGAGGTCTGTGATTGGAATGTGACTTATCTTCTCCTTCAGCAGGGGCAGTTGGTAGGAGAGCCCAGGCCCTCCCAGTCCCCTGGGCTCCAACCTAGGGCCTTATCAGAGTCAACAGTGTCCAGCACCCTGGAGTGCCCCCAGAGTTATCCTACCATACCTCTCACCCTCCACAGCTCCACGTCCAAATAAGGTACCAAAAGAAAAAGAAGAGACAACCAAATCTTCAGTCCCAACTGTGTTCAGCATACAGTCCTATTCCTCACAGGAAGGCTTCTTCTGCAGCCTTGTCCAGGATCCCTCAGGGTAGGTCTGTCTTCCTTGCCAGCCTCCCACTGACTGACCTCAGTTGCTCCTGTGACACTACGCCCCCATATTCTTCATAGAGATACTGTTATAATGATTATGGCATAACTATGATGAATTTTGTACAAGATACGTCGTGACATATTGAAAAGATTATGATTTACTGAATTTGATTATCTTATTTGTATCTCATTTGTAATGCCTGTGTCATTTTTGTATCTGAAGTTAGGGATATTGTCTATGCATCTGTAACAAATGTGTTTACACCTGGGGAATGTCCACTAGACAGAATACAATCAGTTTAGATTGCCGGATGGGAAGGGCCATTAGGGAAAACAATAGGACTTTGAAAATGCTAATCTCCCACTGTGGGGCCTTCCTGGGAAGCCTTCCTGCGGAGGTTACAAACAGCCTCTGTCTCATGGCTGCTCCTAAGTTACTTTACTTGGTCTTGTAAATTCTGCCCTTAACTTTCAGGCTCAATTCATCTACAAGTAATAATTAAACATGGGATTTTCAAAAGAATCTAAGGGAGTTAGATGCCCAACTCCTACTAACATTCAGTGGTGCTGGGCACCTAATTCCCTTTGGTTCTTCTGAAAATCCCAAGTGAATTTATACTTCTTTACATCACAAGGGTGCTGTGAAACAATACAATAACAAGAAATGTTATTGTTATGGCCTGGTTCACTCCATTGGCAAAAGAGAAAAGTCCTCCTGGAGTTTAGGCAGTAGAAGCCATCTCAACCCTCTCAGCCAGGAGACTAAGAACTAACTACTTGGCACAGTCCAGAAAGAGAGATTTTAAAGCAGGCCTCCCCTGAGAAAAGGTGGCAATGGTATTGCTGGCTGCTTTTATCCTAGAGGAGATATACTCCACAGGCATATGCCCTGTGCCTATATTATTATCTTTATTACAGAACTGTGTTTATATAAGATATCAGATGGATTCACTTCAAGGGGTTGCTAGTGTGGATTTACAGAGAGTGACTACTTTAATTTATACTTTCAGGATAATTTTCATCTCTCACATAAAAGAATTGTGTGTTTCAAGCTCAGCTTCATTAGGAAGCTCTGCTGGTACCCCATGTTTATATTTAGAACATTTTGTTCCCTCCCATGAAAACAGCATATTTTTCAGTCAGCCCCTGTAGTTTTGATTTGCATTCTATGATTACAACTGCATTAGAGTTTTCTACATTGCATTATTACTTGGAAAAGAAGCTATTGTTATACCTTTCACAATTTCTGAATAAAAAGTGAATCACCCCTAATTTTGCCCCCTTCTCTTTCTCCTGTGCACATGTGTGGATGGACACACACACAAAAATGTGGTCAGTTCAGATTTGCACAGCAGCCTGCAGGTCTCATATGTCCTCCAAGTTCCACGAGGTCTTTATACCAGGGACTTCTATGGTCCCTGCAACAGTTCAGAATTGGGAGGGCACAAAGTTGGCTTAAAGCCATTTTAGTGTTCCCCCTCCCTTTGGGCTGTGAGTTCCATGCTGTGCCAATTAAAGATGCAGCATCGGATTTCACTTTATGTATACGGAATGGTAATTGGCTCTTGCAGACTGACTGCTGGTATATAACATAATATATCAACTGTCTATTATGCATGTTAGTGTAATTCAGTATCATGGGACTCCTTGTCCTTTTTGGTTATTAGGCTGTCTCACAATTTACACTAAAATGGGGGCGTATGAAATCTTTGCACCAGTTGTAGCAAAGGACATCATTGAGTTGACTTTCAATTCAATCTCTAGAAAGGCAGGAAAGAAACCACCCATAGTTACAATCAATCATTTCACAAACAAAAAGGCCCATCAGTGTTTTTTGTTATTGTTGTTTCAGAATCACGGTATTAATTGAAAGCTTCTTACTCAAAATATGAACAGCAAATTTGATTTTAAGTGATTTTAATAGAACATTCTTTGTACGTTACCAATTCAGAAAACAATGTTTTTTTACGTTTTTCTTTTGGCATGAAAACAAACTGTATAACTTATTCCTCAAAACTCATATTCACGCACATACCATGCACTCATGCCCCAAGCCCACACACACAGAGTAACACATGTATTTGCTCCACCACTAGAAAAACATTATCAAAAGATCAGCAGTATTAAAATGATTAATAGTGACTATTCAGATAAGTTCTCTCCCCACCAGTGAATTTTGGCCCCAGTCCAGCAAAGCACTTAAGCACATTCTGAATGCTTAAGCCTGGTCTACTCATGAAATTTAGGTTGGTATAACTTTGTCTGTTAGGGGTGTAAAAAATCTACACCCCTGAGTGAAGTTGTTAAACAGACCTAAATCCTTGTGTAGGTTGATGGAAGAATTCTTCTGCTGACCAAGCTACAGCCTCTCGGGGAGGTGGATTAACTATACTGACAGTACAACCCCTCCCTCAAGGAGATTTTGATGAACCAGTAAAAGGCCAGGGTATACTATTGATTATCATACTTGTTGCTAACAGCAAGCCAAAACAAATAGGTCTTTTTGCAAGCCTGTGCAGCCTTAGCATGACTAAGCCAGGAGGACTAAACCTTTTGCTCAACCTTTGCCTGATCCTGCACCCATCCCCGATGAAATCTCTGCTGGAAGTGCTGGGATCTGTGTTTAAGGAGGAAAGGAAAAAGCTTATCTATATTTGCATTCTGGGATGTGTCTGTCAGGGCCTCAAGGCATGCAGACCCTGCAGGAACACATCTTGCTAATTATTTGAGCTTAAGCTTTCCTGAGCTACAGGTAGCTCAGGAAAGCTTATGCTCAAATAAATTGGTTAGTCTCTAAGGTGCCACAAGTCGTCCTCTTCTTTTTGTGAATACAGACTAACACGGCTGCTACTCTGAAATCTTGCTGATTAGTAATCTGAGGAAACCTCTTGCTTAGCTTTTGAAGCCGCTTGCCTAACAAGTTTTTTGATTGACATGTCATTGTCTACTAACAAGGATAAGTAAGGCGGGAGAGGTTTGGAGTTTTCGGGATCAGTTCATGGACTCAGTTTAGGGCCCCCAATGGAAGCTGAAAGATGGGCTAATTGGACAGCTGTTGCTGTACCACGAGAGCCACACCAAATTTTGGTAATTACTGAGGGTTGGGGGAGTTTTACTAACCTGTTGAGGACGTTGTATTGTACTGTTTGTGCCAGCCACCTATCAGTCGGATGACTATGTCTCCATTGATTTATTTGCTGACACTACCTTGCACAGAGTAAATTCACCAAGAGCTTTGGGTTGGAAGAACCCTGGATAACATCATTAGTGCAGGTACTGTCTACACCATGGATTGGCAACGTTTGGCATACGGCCTGCCAGGGTAAGCCCCCTGGTGGGCCGGGCCAGTTTGTTTACCTGCTGCATCTGCAGGTTCGGCCGATCGTGGCTCCCACTGGCCGCGGTTCGCCACTGCAGGCCATTGGGGGCTGTGGGAAGCTGCAGCCACCACATCCCTCATGCTGCGCCACTTCCCGCAGCCCCCATTGGCCTGCAGCGGCTAACCGCAGCCAGTGGGAGCCGCGATCGGCAGAACCTGCAGAGGCGGCAGGTAAACAAACCAGCCCCTTGGTGAGCCGTGTGCCAAACACTGCCGATCCCTTGTCTACACTGAAATGCTACAGCTGCTCAGCTGTGCCGCTATAGCATTTAAAGTCTAAAGAAGCCCTCAGAGCACTTTTAGGGCAGCTTCATTGCCTACCCCCCACTCCATTGATCATCTCTTGTACAGTATCAAGACACTGACTCCTACCTTTTTTCCACAAATGTAGCCAGTCTTGACAGCCAAATTTTAAAACTTTCCAAGAAGCACCATCACACATTCTCTCTTTGCTCCCGTTATGCATGGGAGGAGCTCCCCTTAAATATCCACAAAGCCATTTCACTGTCCTGATTCATATACTCTCTTCTCTGCTGTGATGGATGCCTATAAAAAAATCTGAACAATGGTAAGGCACCCACTTCGCTGTGAACACTGTTTCTTGTGCTGACTAGTATAGCTTTATGGTTTCTTTGTGCTTTACCCCATCACTTTGTTTTAGCCACTAGCTGTCTTACACTTAGATTGTAATCTCTTCAGGTCAGGGGCCGTTTGTTATATATTTGTACAGTGCCTAGAACAGTGGGGCTGTGGCCTCTAGGCACTAATGTAACATAAATACATAAATGAATAATAATAATAATAATGCCAACAGCAACTTTAGACAAGTGAGCAGTCCTAATGAAGTGGTGAATTGAACTGAAACTTTTATACTCATGTAATAGGTCACACGAGAAACTACGGGGAAAAAAAATCTATTACCCACAGAATAGATACAGCATTGACAGTGGTGGTGCAAGTTTCTAATCATTGACATGCATATGTGCCTCAGTGCTGACTTCGAGAAATCAGCGAAAATTCATTCTCAATGTCCTTTCTGCTGAGGCTAACAGCATTGCCAATTTGTGCCAAACATGATGGCTTCCTTTTGAACAGAAACGTATGGATCGGAAATGTCGGAAATGGACTGAGATCATACATTCACTTAACAACAGACCTACAAACAATAATTGGAGGGGAGTGACCTATTTTTGTTTCAAATTGATGCTTTAGGGCCTCATCCAAAACCAACTGAAATCAGTGGAAAGTCTCCAATTCACTTCAATGACTTTTGGATCAGGTCCTTGGAGATAAAAAGATATTGCATGGACCAATATTTGAACACCTCAGAGAAATAAGGAAGTGGCTGCTAAACACTTTTCCAGAGAAATTTGTTTGAGTGACTTTTTTATTATTGCAAAACCCACATCTATTCTCTGTCATGTCATAATGAGATGGCCAAACTATTTTAAAATATTGGCTTTCTTTATGGCTATAGAGTAATAAAAAGGAGTCTTCTGGCATATATTCTATATCCCAGGAGGTCCAATTTTCAGATTCATGGCAGTTTTCCTTTTTAAGACTCAGCTTTCTTTTGGATACAAGTCCCTCTAGCATATCATGCTGCATTTTCTACCCTTTAATGGTAAGCTTTAAGGGCTGGTAGAAATTCTTTCATTCTGCTGTGTTTTATAAAAATGCTAAAATGTTTGAAAAAGAAATCTTGTAATTCTAACTCTTTTTTAAGGGTATTTAAAATGCCACTTGGTTATTAGTATATTATTCGCTTCAAACACACAAACCAGCCTTCCAGTATTTATGCTAAATTAGAATAACTTTTTAATTTAAGAAGTCTAACAGCATGACCTAGTCGAAAAGTAGTTCTGCTAGATATTTCATGTCAAACAGAATAACAGTAATGCTTTGAACTAAGCATCAATGATAGCTCTAATCCCCCAGGTGAAAGGACCTAAGGCGAAATTTGCCCTGCTGAAGAGGATTGGCTCAAGGTTCTCCACACCCCTTATACTCTGCATAGGGGCTGCAGTGAGGTTCAGCTAGCAGAGCAGCTGCAGAGAAATGCCTATGCATCCACTGCACGCTGCAGAACTGATTTCAGTTCCACCTCTACTTTGGAGACAGGATATGCGTGGCCAACGATGGGTCCAGAGGGTGTCTGCAGATCGGCGTTTATGCAGATCCAGAGGCCACAGTGCACCCTGCAACCAGCACAGAAGAGGTTGCGACTGCTAATAGAACCTAGAGCAGTGGTGGGCAACCTGCATCCCGTCAGGGTAATGCACTGGCGGGCCACCAGACCATTTGTTTACATTGCACTGATCTATAGACTGGAGCAACATCACCTTGGGAGTTATGGTACAGTCTTTCTCCCTAAAGCAGGATTAGAAAGGGTGAGTTTTCACTCCCAAACTGCCTGCACTCCACCTGAATTCAGTCTGGTTCAGGGAAGGTTCCTCCCTTAGTGTGTATTAATGGACGACTTAACACCACATGCATACACGGGCCACACCTTTTCCTGTTGAGCCTTTTGGTACCATGCAAAACACGTGAGGAGGTGCTGAACTGTCCATGAGAGTCACACAGATATGTCATTATTCTGAATGTGCTCCATAGATCTCTAGGAAACGAAGGACTGCATTTTCAAAAGGGCTGAGGCTTTGCCTCCCTTTTTATAGCTGGCATTTATACTAATAAAATTACATGCAATATGAATTACCGGGGCAAACTTGAGTGTCTATGCCTCTGCCTCTAACTACATGATTTGACCCACAATTAGGTAGTTAAGTGCTTGCAAGTACCTAGATTCATACCCTGCAAATCAACTGTAGATACAAAACTGAGTTTAAACTTAGGAAGCATAACTGGCTCCTGCAAAAAGTGATCGTGATTTTGAAAAATTGGCCATTAAATGTACCTTACAAATACATATTATACAGAGCTGGCTGGAGAGGGTGGGAGTTTTTTGCTGAAATTTTTAAAGAAAATGAAAACTATTTCATTTTAGTCTAAATTTCCACAGAACATTTCAATTTTTTAGGAGAAATTTGAACATAAAAAAATTGCAGACAAAACATAAACATTTCCATTTTGAAATGCTGCTGCATTACCTCACGGCATGGGTATTGTAGTTCCATTGCCTCAAGCTCCCATTCTCCTCTATGCTTTGGGCTGCCTGGTCAGCCTGTGTGTCTGATAATGCAATAAGGTCTCTTCTCTCAGAGAGGAGAATCAGTGCATCATAGCAGTCCCTGGCTATTGTGCATCATGGGAAAAGTATTCCAGCCATGGAGCCTGGCCCATACAGAAGATGGGGACATGAGGCTACCAAACTCTCATGAGGCACCAGGTCAGCATTTCCAAAACAAAATATTTTGTTTTTTCAATAAAAACAAAATTAAGTTTTCTGACGAAAGCAGATACTTTTCATGATATTTTGTTTTGTTAAAAAAATTCAGTTCAAAACAGTTTAGACAGAAAACTTCTGAGCAAAGGTAACAATGTATTCCACAGAACTGTGATGATGCCACTTGTTCAGGTGTATACACAGTACTTAGTAAACACTACTCGTAATAAAATATATATCACAGAACTGTGCCCAAAGCCAGGGGTGGAAAATTAACTACTGAAATGCTAATTTTGTCTCTTTTTTAGGTAATGTCTGTAAACAAGGTACGTAATAAACCATTAACTTTCCCTACTTTTTTAATTACCACTCTCAACTCCACTTTCCTCCCCATCTCTCATAATCAGAAACTTGGTGCTATGCTCCTCTCTATTTTTCTCAGATGACATCCAACTTCTTCACAGATCATGGTACTCCCTCCATCTGTAAATTCAAACCAATCAACAGAAAAGGATGGGCATCTTTAACCCTAATTTTTCCATTGCCTAAGTACAGAGGTTTCAAACAATCTGAGGAGCACCGTAGTCTAGCAACGAAAACATGGCTCTCCTACCTCAAAGACCAGTTCCATAAACTTCCTCCCTAATCTAGAGGTCTTAAATTCTGTGATCCTCATTTAGCACATCTTAAAAAGAGTTTGGCACACATTCCCCTTAAATAAAGTGAAAAGAACAGGAGGATTTGTGGCACCTTAGAGACTAACAAATTTATTTGAGTATAAGCTTTCGTGAGCTACAGCTCACTTCATTGGATGCATTCAGTGAAGTGAGCTGTAGCTCACGAAAGCTTATGCTCAAATAAATTGGTTAGTCTCTACGGTGCCACAAGTCCTCCTTTTCTTTTTGCGAATACAGACTAACACAGCTGCTAGTCTGAAACCTTAAATAAAGTGGTTATTTGTTGTAGAATACATGTATAATTGTATCAGATCCTGGATTTTTTTCTTTCCTCCCCCGCCACCCCCCACTTTCTGAAAACTAGGCTGGCCAGATGAAGGGTCAGTGGTGAAAACAATCACCTTAGCCCTGAATTTTTGTGTTATTTTTATTTTTTCTCCATCTTCTTCACTGACTGAAAATTGTGTCTAGTTTTCAAATATTCAAATTCTTAAATATTTTACTATTCTTGCCCTTGAAAACTGCCTCTTTTATAAGACAATATCAAAATCTACCTGTATTTCCAATTTTGTGATGTAATGTAATTTCATTGGGTAAAAAGAAGAAACATCAGACTATTTGAAAAAAAAATTCAAAAAGGAGCCACATCAAGTCTTTTAATTTCAGAAAGTACACACACAGTTTAATTAAGATTTCAGACACATTCTAGTTGTCAATAATACTTAACTCTAAACATTTGAAAACATGAGGATTTTGCTTTGTTTTCTCTTTGTTTTTTCCCCCCCGAGTTAAAAGGGGGAGCAAAATTAGCTATTTAATGGGACCAAAATTAATCATATAATGCCACTGTGGTTCCAGCTTTAATTATGGAGATACCAGCAGCTCTCCATAATAACGTTGGCTCTGCAGTTCCAAAGCATACAGACTAATGGAACATTTCTATTAGCTATAGAAGGGCCTTGACTTCGTTTCAAAGCTGCAGCTGCTAAATAGAAGGCAGCATGTTCACACACATATTGTGCCTGATTGATCCTGCTGCCTCACAAGTCGATAGCAAAAGTCTACTGTTGAAAACAGTGGGTGCAGGATTAGACCCAAAACAACCCACAATGAAACTCACTAATCACTTTGCTAAATTAAAAGCTCTTTTCTTCAAATGCAGCTGGCACATGTGTTTTCAAGGAGATTTAATTATGTGAAAAGTCTAAAGTTGTTTTGGAAGTAGGGGAACACAAAGAAACATTAGACAAAAGTCAAAATCTCAAGTGAGCCTTACATTTTAATTACCTATAACTCAAAAATAGTGTGATTTATTGTCTTCAAACTTTGCACATTCTCTTCTGCTTTCAGGGGAAATATGACAAATTATAGGGCAAGCATTTTCCAAGTTATATTTATGATGATGACAAACAGGGCTTTATAAGAAAGCTTGTTGACACCTTAACTCTGGAGAAGTTACTACCTTTCCATAATAAAGCAGAGGGAAAAAAAGTTTATGTCTGTGTCCACTCATTCCTCTTTCCCAAAGAAAATAAACTGTTCCTTGAGTCCAGATCTTTCTGACTGCTCTGAAGTCTTGAGAATAAAATGAAGCATCATTTGAAACCAATTGAATTGAACTTTATTATGTTGATTCTCTCAGCAGTCTACATCTTAGTATGTTATTTATTTTCATCATTTTCCTCAACTTTAGCCATAGAGCCAGGTTAGGGAAGACAAATTCCATATAATTCTGTTTTGTCAGTCAGTTTTCAGACAATATGCTGCTCGTATCACAGCTTCGAACTTCCAACTGTTGCAAAAGATTAATCCTTTGTGTCAGAGTGTACGGTATTTTTCCCTTGATGAATACATGGCAAAGTAATAAAAACTATTATACCAATATTAATTATTTTCTGTGGGTTTTAAAGTGTCTGTTTCTTAAACTATACAGAAGAGGACTATGTATTTATGTACTTCTAAAAACACTTTAGTAGACTTGCATTAAAGAAAGATATATTATTACAGCAAAAAATCTGGTCCCACTCATATTTTTGAAATAAATATGGGAAACAGTAATTACAAATAGGATGAAATTATTAGACATTATAATACCTTTTTGCTATGCTGCAAACTTCCTTTCTCTACACGACGTATGCATTGCTTACTATATTTTAAAGTCATACTGCTTCCTGTAACACTAAGGCCAGATCACATTTTTGTTGTTATACACACACACACAAGCACGCAAGCTCTGTACTTGATACTTTATTACTGTAACCATTCACAGTTCCAATTCATTGGGACCACTTTCAAGCAAAGTTCACTTGAGGGCTAATGGTGTCTTAAATGTTTTTCCTTCATAAATGTGGCAGGGTTAGTGTCTATGATCTTGTGACACAAAGAGAGTGAAATGAACCTGAGCAAAATGCCCCTAGAGATTTAGTCTCAATAACATTATGTGCTGTTGTGGAGGACAGGACAGCTTAAGATCACTTCTTTTTACTTGGACAATTTGGAAACTACCCCTATTACATGTACTGCCAGATTTATGGAGGATTTTCTTTTTGGTTCTTTAAAATATTATTTAACTTCTATATTTATTAAAGAAAATTTCTTCTTTCTTTTAAAAGGAAAGATGCAGAAATAAAACAGACTTGTTTCATCTTTCTAGAGCAAGGTATGAAAAAGGCCAACATTTTCAAAAGTTTTGTGTGTGTCTATTTTTGGATGCCTAATTTGAGACACCTTTATGAGACCCAATTTTTACAGGGTGATACTCAGCACTTAAGACATCTTGGGTTGGATCCCCAAAAATTGCAGCACCATAAATCAGTTCACCCACACAGAGCCGGATTTTGAGGTTTATAGGCTTTGAGTTGGCACAACAATCCATGCTCACAGATCACAATGTGCTTCACCCCCTGTGAGGTAAGTACTCTCATCCCTGTTTTATAGGTAAAGAAACTGAGGCATACAGAAATTAAGTGGACAACATGTTCAGTAGTGGATACTAATTTTGGGTGTTCAATTTGAATCACCTTTGACCTGATTTTCAGTGTAGCGGAGCATCCACAGCTCATATTTACTTCAACTGGTGTTGTGGGTGCACAGCACCTCCTGAAGCAGGGGCCTTATTCGTATCAACTTGGGAACCACAAAATTGGGACGTCTAAAATTAGTTGTCAGTCCTGAAACTATTAGGCTAAATTACATGGCTAAATTCACATAACAATTCAGTGATACAGTCAGGAACAGAATCAGGTTTGATGACTTTCTGTCCCAGGCTGAAGGACAATATATCTGCTCTCATGGTCATCACAGGACTGAGAGTTAGGAGACATGGATTCTCAGGTGGAATTTACAGTACCGCAGCCTTGGGCAATTACTAATGAAAAATAGGCTGTGTAGTTTGGTTGACAGATAGATAGATACAACTGCATTATACTGGATAAATAGACGTTTAGGTAGGCTCAATCAGAGATATAGACTGGCTATTTTAAAACATGTAGATGTAGAATTTTGTTCAAAATTATGGTGCCCTAGAGAAATGGTGGATATCATTAGATGTCATTTTTGTTAGTAAAGGAGATCACTATGAGTGAAGATTTCAGACTCCTAGAGAAGTCTAGAGTAGATGAAGGAGTAGATAAGGAAAGACAGAAGCGTACAATGTAGGCAAAATGAGCATGTTCTTTGGAAGACTTAAGTCCACATGAAGATATTCTCTAAGAAATAAGAAAAGCTATTGTTTAACTACACTTTACGATGCTAAAATCTGGTAGATTAACACAGAGCAAGGAAAAGTATTATGGCTCTTGACCATTTATGTTTCAAAATTCTTCTGGAGTTTAGCTGGAGAAATAATTATATATCTATGAAATTAGAAGCCAGACAGTTTATGCTGGTTAAAAGAATAGAAAGAATCTCAACTGCCAGCCAAAACAGTCCTGCCCTGTAAATTTTTCAATAAAAGGGAAAAAAGTGCGGTACCGTGCAGATCATAAAGAATAATGGAGCTAAAATGAAAGAAATAGGTAATGTTCTCTGGAAGCCCTAGACTGCCAAATATAAAGTAATACCAGGATGTATTTTTGATATTTTCATCTACTGATCTATATTTTAGTGTACATAGAAAAAAGTGGCAACTTTCATTTTTTATGGGCTAATAGCTCTTAATAAGGTAAATATTTTGATAGCAGGCTAATTCTGAAAATGCGATTTATGAAACTTAATAAATTTTGAAGGTTTCACAACAGATCATTGTTGTAAAGGTATATATTTGACCTGATAAATTATAGACTGTATTGTAAAAATTCAACTTTATTTGTAGACTATTATTAACCTGACAGATTATAACAGCTCCTTAGGATCTATTTTAGATTATTATACCAATCTGCTAATAGTATATGGGACAATATGCATACTTAGCTGGGTTTTTCCTCTCAAATTACAGGTATGTAAATTTAAGGATTTATTATTTTGGCTATTACTATTTAAATATCAAAATGATCAGATCATTTTAAATGAAGTATTTGACAACATGTACCTTTTCGATCTAAGGTTTTAAAAAAGTACAAAAATCTTAATCATCTAACATGTCTGTTGTTTGGGCTTCATGTCACTTAGAAATGACCAAAATAATATGTTTTGAAACTGTTTAAAATTATTTTTATCTAGTTTCCGTAGTATACTATCTTAAACCTAATACAATTATGACATTCTTAAGAGATGGTACAGATTTACTCTGAAAATATTGACCGGCCCTATAATCACTGGTAGAGATGAATACCAAAACCTTTTGCTACTTCAGGAAGGAAATACAACATAAAAGTATCTGGGGCGAAAACAACCTATGTCAAATAATCACAAGTTGTGAAAAGTTAAATACACAAAAAAGAAACAGGAAAGGACATAGCTGGTTATGTATTTAAATAAATCCTTCTCTTGTTGAATTGTTTAAGAGAAAGATCATACAAAATTTCTCCATTCTATCTATTTTCTTTTTTTCTTTAAATAAGAAAAAACAATTTAACTTGTCTCCTCTGCGATAATCAGGCTTCATTTTTGGAGAATGAAGCAGAGGAATATTTTATCATACAAAGCCATAAATTCAGTTTACAAGAGCTCAAATGAATGGAAGTTTAGCACTTAAAGTTTTGCACAGGCAAGCTGAATCTTTTATATTGAACACTGTTAAATCTGGAAGGCAGGTAATTACTTTCAGGCTATATAATAACAAATTACTTTTATTGCCACAGAGTTGCTGAAGTTTTGCTTTTTTGTCTATGCACATGTATTTCCATATTTTTGTGTGTTTTCAAAGATGACTAATACTTACGCAATTTGCTGACAAAACACTTGCATTAATAAGCTATTATTTTGTATAAAGGGACTGAGGAGCTTTTCATAACAAGATGACAGCAGGATACAAACCTCTCAGAAAGTTCTTACAGAAACACTCAAACATGAAAAAGGTACAGAACAGTTTATTTTTTTCTCTGTTTACATCGTGGATCTTTCTATATATTTCCTTCCTTGTTTTGTGTTCCATATCTGACTCCCTAGCCTGTGACCCATAATGATGGGTGCATTACAAATAAGATAGACAGATCTGATTTCACTGCTATGGCACACACATGTTCATAAAAGGGAACATTCTGATACTCTGTTAAATGCAGTTTTCATTATGAAAAAAACTATTCTGTTCCTTTTTCAGTTACTTTAAAATTCAAATCCTAGAAGTCAATTTAAAACAGATTAACTGTGGAAGTTGTATGCTACTCACCTTAATCTAAATGTTTCCTCTTATGTTCCCTGCTGAAATGATTACCCTTTTAATAGCTGTTACAGGGTTTCAACTGCAAAAATCAATGTCTAAATGTTTCTCATACCTTTTGTTTGATGATCATGTCGTTGATGTCATCAAGATCACCCACTGTCACTATCCGGGATTTTATCACTTGATCCAGTAAAGAAAGCCAGTCAGTGAGTTCTGCCCAGGCCTTATTAAACTCAGCCAGAGCTGGCACCTCCAGAAGCAAGGAAGATGGCATTTCTACTTTGGAGATGGTGGTTTCCTTGGTTACCACGGTTTGTGTAACCACAGTAACAGTTTGACCAGAAGTTTCTGAAAATTTAAAAAAAAAAATGTTGACATTATTGGATAAAGGGACCATGATAAATTGCTCATTTCAGTAACATAGTTCACTCACTGAAAACGTAATTATTTCAATGAATGTATCATTTGTAATATTTTGCCCACTTGAAACGTGAAAATGCAAATAAAACCAATCACATGAATTTATATACAGTATACCAAGCATCTCTTCACATATACCCAGCCTCTCCTCTCAGCCCCCATACCCAATTTACCTGTAACAGCTCACCCCATCCCAGCTGCGACAAAGGCAGTGTCAGGAATACCCCTGTGTAATCACAACCCCCAAACGCATTGTCACTGAAGTACTCTGCTCCCTTGCTCCCTGAAAGCCTGGGCTGCACATCACGCCCTGCTTAGTTTGGATAAAAAACACCTGTTGTTCCAGTAGCGACCAAACCTTTGTGACCTACACCCTACCCCTCAAATCTTGAGTTACCAGTGAAACTGGGGTTGTCTCTCCCTCAATTTATCATCGTGTTGGCTGTTTTTGCTACAACAGTAAGAACAGTCTGTACTCTGTGAAGGTCATGATGGGAGTGACACTTACAGATGTGAGACTCACGGAAAATAGACTACTCAAGATGACCCAAATCAGAGATTGGTTGGTTGAGCCATCTTAGTTTTTTGTGAGGTTAGAGTCTCAGCAAAGACAGGGGGAAGCTGCATTTTAACAACCTTTTTGAATGGGTTGCTCTTATTTCCTGGGCATAATGGTGGGTGGGAGTAGGAATGAATGGGGACTACCCTCCAATATTCCAGGCAAGGATAAGAACGTCATTGGTGGTTACCTCACTGGAAAATTTCTATTGAAACATTATGGGGAGGGGATATATTGTGTGCGCATGTAAAATGGGATTTAAAAAACTTCCTCTCTCACACCCTTTGTCTGATTGTTTAGACTATAAACTTTTCTGGGCACAGACTGTTTCTTAAAGTGTATATGTTCATCACCTAAAACAACTGGACTCTGATCTCACTTGCAGCATTATACATGTTCCCACATTATATTAGCTGTGATTAGCAAAAATGTTTATAGGAGAGGAATCTGCTGGCAAGGGAATTCCACCTATGGGTCTCTCCATTTTAGAATTCTTTCCTTGCTGCTCATCTAAAATTATTTGATTCTGATGACTGAATCTGCATAGTTCATCAATATGTGCAGATTACTGAAGAGATTCAGGGGTTCTCAATAGGGGCGTTTATTTTATTTATTTGGGGCATTAGTGTGTTGCAGGGGCTAGGTTAGTTTTGTTGGTGTGGATGATGTTTTGGGGCACAGAAAGGCCTTTGGTTGCTTGTTTGAACTTGATTGTATTTCTGATCTCTTGTTAGGATGCCTACCTCCTGGAACAGGCATTATTGTTTAGTCCATATAGGGAAATCAAAATATAACTGGTTTCAGAGTAGCAGCCATGTTCGTCTATATCCACAAAAAGAACAGGAGTACTTGTTTGCAGCGTAAGCTCTAATAAATTTGTTAGTCTCTAAGGCGCCACAAGTACTCCTGTTCTTTTTGCAAAATATAACTGACCTTCATATTTGTTTACAAAGAAAATAATAAGTAATTGTATAAGCAAACATCTAGGACTTGCATCCCCACTGCCTGACAACATGCATTCTCATTTACCACTGTGCAAAGTATGTGTAAAATGGTAAAAAATCAGAATGGAAGCATTTTAGACACACATCACACAGGTGAAAATAAATGACAACATAAGGTGCCAGGTACTTATAGTCTTTATTTTGCTGCATGATTTAATAATATAATGTATCTTATCTTCACTGGGTGGGACAACTCACGTGAGTAAATATTTATTTACACAGGGTCAGGTCCTAAACACACAGACTGGTTTAATGGAACTAGCAACAACTGACAAGTGCAGGAATTTCATATATAACTCCTTTAAAAGATGACAACAAAGAAGTACTCAATCTCTGACTTGAGTCACATCCATGCTTAGATGGAGGGGATTCTTGGAGCGAAGGAACAGGTTTTAGGGCAGTAGTGTTCATATCAGGAATGGTTCACTGGATTCTCATTGTAAGACAGGTAAACATAAATGGCCCTCAATGGAAAGCTATGAAAGCATAATTACTCATGGTAACTCATGCCTAAGAGTACTGCATTGTTAGTGCACCATTTTAAACACTAAGCATCTGCCCCTTAGTTGTGCTTTTATCATTCAAAAATTAGATCTGCTAACTGGCTGCACAGAGAATTTCTGTGTGTGTGTGCATGCAGTTAATCACAGAAAGGCAATTTATGCTTTAAGTTGCTATTACACGTACAGTTTGGCAAAGCAAAAGACAGCCACAAAACCTATTAGCACGACTGCCGATTTGAAAACTACACTTGCAAAAGTATTTTTAAAGGTGAATACCTCATATTTTTAAAGGTGAATACCTCATATTATTATAATGAGTGTGTTCCCAAAAGGCTCACTCAGATGTATTAAAATACATTTATAGATTACTGTTCTATTGTGTTAAAATGTAACTCCATCATAAGAAGAAAAAGGATAAAATAGTACAGGAGGTTGATGTATTAGGACTTGACATTTTAAAAAACCCAGAAGATCTGAATAACTCCTTTGCAATGTAGCTGCAGAGCCACTACCTGATTCAGTAGCCTAAATGGCACAACGTCAGAGCCATGAGAGCTAGAATTAAGCCTTGGGTGGTGCCACCTGCAGTTTCTTGCATTCCAGATGCAAAATACAGTTATTGGGCACTGGATTTAAGTCTTTAAAAAGGAGAAAGATGAATTTTGTTTTTTGTGGACAGGCTAGTTCTTGCGCAGAGAAAGGCTGTCTGTGATGTATGTTGCCTTCAGAAAGCAAAGAGGCATTATTGCCCCACTTAGGTAAGACCAAGATGTTGCTTTTGTTTGTTTTATTGTAGTTTAAACTTGGTCCATTTGGAAGATGGGCCACTGAGACAGTTTCCACATCTATGTTTATTCCTTCCAGAAGAGCTACAGTCTGGACTAAAAAAATTCAATCGATAGCTTGAAGTTCATGCTTAAATTGCCAGTTAATTCGAGTATAATGATCAGTTATGTAAAAAACACTGTAAAATTTACTTCTTAGGGCTGTTTTGAATAGATTGGCCTACTATGTTTGGAATAGTGAAAACACATTACTCAATATAGTGGCAATTAATGACTCCGAAAGCCTGGACAATTTACAACTATCTATATTGTAAATTACTCTACACTAACTGAAACATTGAAAAGTGTGTTTTGATATAAATATTTTTAAATTAACATTTTATAAGTTCAGGAAAAACGGAATGTTTCATCTGTATGATTAAATAATGTAATATCTACTATCTGAATAGTTAGAAATGTGCTAATATTTCATAATTATTTCCTATTCTAAATAGAGGGAAATGGAGCTGCTGGATGTTGCGCGGGCTGAGGGATGTATTAGCCACCGCTTCCAGCAGCTCCCATTGGCCTGGAGCAGCAAACCGCGGCCACTGGGAGCTGCAATCGGCCGAACCTGTGGATGCGGCAGGTAAACAAACCAGCCCAGCCCGCCAGGGGCTTTCCCTGCACAAGTGGCAGAACAAGTCTGGCAACCACTTCTCTAAAGCATTGTCCAAATCATAAAGAATAGCACTAAAATGATTTGCATAGAAATGGATTTTTTACCTTAAAAAAAATCTACTGAAGCAACAGATGCATAAGTGCACATTATGATGAATGTATTATGAGAATGGAATAATCATTATACTCCTCACAATTGCTATCAATTTCCTTCTGCTCATGCAGCACACACCTGTGGCTTATTGGCAATGCCGTGGGTTGCACTTTTTAAATGTTTACAGTCTATTTAGAGGTCTGTTGTGTTCCTTTTTCTTTTTTATTTGGAAGGGAAGGGGAAAGGGAGAACAAGTTTTCTGTGTACATCTCTTTTAGTCACAGATTTTATCTAATTGCCGGAAAGAGAAAAAAATACATAGGAAATTATACTGTAATGAATCAATACATAAAAGCAACAGATACTTCAGTTTTCTATTTTTTTTTGTATTTATAACACTGTATTTTGTTTTGTATCTGTAACGCTGTCCTTGAGAGACATCTATACATGCTCTGTTTTTCTGCCTTCTTTTTTTTGAGCTGGATATTACATATCTGTCTGTAGCCCGCAGATAACAACATAGTGAAAAAATGACTTCACAAAACTGTGTGTAGTCTCTCTGCTGGACAAGATTTTTTCATTCCACACATCAGTCAAAATTTGCTGCAGCAATCCCAACCTATCTTATTTCATCCGACCCTCACTTTAACCACTTAATGCTGGAGGTCACATTGATTTGGACTGGGTCTCATAACAAGGTATTCCACACCGATGCCAAGGAGAGGACAACAGAAAAACAAAGTTTGCTTGGGTGGGGGGAGGGTGGGTTGTATTTATCATCAGGGAAGTTGGGCATGCAAAGTATGTACTGATGTTGGTTTGTAGTCTTCGTGAAAATATGGTCATTATTGGTTTTCAAGGATATCAATCATTATATCTATATAAGCCGTACTTGAATTTGCAGCTTAGAATGTAAAGGTGCCCATTACTAATCCCTCAACCATCAAGTTCCCATTTTTATTTCTTTTCTGTCCCCGCTACACTCTCTCTCTCTTGCTCTATCTCAAGTTTGTCTGCAAGGTAGGGGTTTCTAGCCTCTTTAGGACTCCACTTTTTACCTCACACTGCACTCACTATTAAAGTTTAACATGTTTACTGAACAGATAGCATTGCAGATTTTTTTTTAAAAAATCCATTTTTTAACCTCTTATTCCTCTGATTAAATATGCAAATACTACACTGAGTAAGGTACACCAAATGTAATAGCTTATTCTCAAATAAATAACAAATGTTAGAGTAGCAGCAGCTAATGGGAATTTGCCCTCTGGTCCATTTTGAGAATCTTTAGATCCTGTACATGCAAATGTTTATATACATGTTGTATATAAAATAATTAATTAATAACTAATTAAAATTCATATAACAATTCATTTTTCAATATGTTAATATTTTATATTGTTATATTAATTATCTCTAATAAAATGTATAAACATCTTTATAATGAAAACAACTTAAAAAAAGTTCGGTATTCAGAAATGTAGGCCTTGATCCTGCAAATTGGTCCACACAAGTAGAGGCCCATTGAAGTCAAACTATGTTTCCCAACACCTATTTAGTGATAAGACTACAACTGTATCCTTCTTATGAAAACTTTCAGAGACTCCTTTACTGTCCAACATACACATACATAACACACTATTTGCTCCGGCTACTTAGCGTTGCTTCAGTGCAGTTGAAACTAACCAGATAAACTAGATTTCCAATGGCTTTGTGGAATAGGTCTAAAATCTGTATCAAATACAGAGTTTCAAAAGAACTGTTATGCTCATTTATTTTAACACACACATATATGTATTCTTTACTCTCCGATATTTGAAGACAACTTTTTAGTTAATACCATTAATTGAAATGTAGTCTGTATCATCTGAGTTGGTCAGTTTTCAAAGCAGAATGAATACTACAGTTCTTTCGGTCAATATCCAAATGCATCAACCACATCAGCAAACAGAAAAGCCTGCTCTATGAACCTTTCTAATGGCTAATGGTCCTATGTTAATGGTTGATTCATTCTCTTTATGTTTGCCCATTCAAGTGGGAAATTTTTTAGGTATGAGCTCTAACCATGACAACAGCCATATTGCCCTGGGAATCCAATCTCTGTATATGGCTGAGTCCAATGGAAACTCTCACCACTGTGTAAACAAAAGTTCCCTCATCCTCCCAGCTCGAACTGGCTCAGCTCCTGGTTCAGGATGTGAAACTGATGCTGGATTGCCTGCCCTTAATGCTGGCTTTAATAACAACATTGCCCCCTCTTATGGATACTCTGGGCACTGGTAACAGTGCTCCTGCACATATATAGAAACAGATGATTACAATTCCATTATTTCTCTTCATTCCCTTTCTCTAGGCTTAAAACACATATAAACAGTCAGCTTACACATGCTTTTGCCTACCAGAGGGGGATGTGATGAGTTCCCCCTGTGGTGCCACCTGGAACTGGGGTACCACTTAGCCCCCCCACCGACCAACCTGGACTCCCTTTACGCTGTACCACTGTGAACAGCCTACCAAGCCCTCCCCCAGGATTCAGCACACATACAGGTAGGCGAACACCCAGCTGCACAACATACAGATGGCTGTGATCAGCTCTGCATGGGCAGGCTACAGCTAAGGAACTGCCCAAGCTGCTCAAGTGCACACACCGCCATCTGGAGCGTAACCCCATGATTATACCATCTTGTGCTGCACAGAGAACTGTACAGCGTAAGCTCATGAAATTTGCCCCTTCCCTCAATGTGGAGAAGGATATGCAACAGCTTTCTGCCCCAAGTTATGACTCTCACACTCCCTGGTTTTAGACAAAGCAAAAGATAGATTTTAAGTGATTATAAGGGATAGCAAACAGATCAAAGCAGATTACCTGGCAAACAAACAAAACACACATATTAAGCTTAATATACTAAAGAGAATGGATATGAGTAGCAAATTCTCACCCTAAATGATGATTCAAGCAGGCTGCAAAAATTCTTAAGGGGACAGTTGCACTTGCTTACAGCTTAAAAGCCCCAGGTATTCTTTTCACAGGCTAAAAATCCCCTTTAGCCTGGGTCTAACACTTCCCCCCAGTTCAGTTCTTGTTCCTCAGGTGTTTTCAAGAGCCTCTTTGGGGCGAGGAGACAGTAAAGAACCATGATGATGTCACTCCCCTGCCTTAAATAGCTTTTGCATATGGCAGGAACTCTTTGTCTCAAAGCTTAGTTCCCACGCCAGTCAGAGGAAAAACACCAGTATTCTAAGATGGAGTCCAGTACCAGGTGACCTGGTTACATGTCCCTGTAATGCCACAGCAGCCATGAGTCAGAGGTTTTTGTAGTGTCCCCAGGAAGGCCCCCTGGTGAGAGAGAAAGTTTTTCTATTGTTTTCTCTAATGGTCCTTTCTAGCCAGCCATCTAGACTGAGTGCATTCTGCCTAGTGGGTGTTCCCCAGCTGTAAACATATTTGCAATGCAGAAATATAGCCACTATTCCTAACTTCAGATACAAAAATAATACCTGCATACAAACAGGATAATCATAGTCAGTAAACCATAAGCTTTTCAATGATATCTTACATGACTTATCTTACATATAATACATCATAGTTAAGCTGCCTGTTTATATGTGATTTAAGCCCAGAGAAAGGGAATGAAAAGAAATAATGGAATTGTAATCATCTGTTTCTATACATGTGCAGGAGCACTGTTATCAGTGCCCAGAATATCCATAAGAGGGGGCAATAGTTGTTATTAAAGCCAGCATTAAGGGCAGGCAATCATATCACAATAACATCTCTATGAAGACTATGGGCAGTGTCACAGGGTATTTAACTGCCGTGCAGATAGACTGCAAAAGCCATTCAGAACTTCAGTTGGCTGGCTATGCCTATGTTTGAGAAGCACAATGAGGCTGACTAGAGTTTTCTAGAGTGCTACATCACCAATCTCAGTATTGCCACAGTGCTGCTGTGATTTACTGCATTCAAATTAGTGTTGAAAAGGGACTTTTAGGCTGCTACCTCTGTTGACTCAAGCAGTTAGCCGATATTCAGGGTCTTGTGGGTTATTTCTGGAGGAGAAAGAGGAGAATCTGATGATAGACTCAAGTATTTCTTAAATGTAATTCTATTATTTACAAAGAAAGTACACAAAGCCCTGTTTCCCTGAACACATTAGGAATCAAATAGCAGGAGACACAGTTTCTTTGCTCACTGTTTCAAGCCTCTTTTTCAGGGAGCACTGTGTCCAATAAGCTCTCCCAATTGGCTTTATCTCAGGGCCATATTACTTGTGCTTCTCTTGCAGTCTGCTTCTGGCTGCTACTGCCCTCAGACACACAGACCTCTACCAAATAAATCCCAGCCCCCTGCATTTGCAATCAGCCCCCAGCAGAACCCCCCTGACCTACACAGCTCAGCTTCTCTCCAGTCTTGCTTGGTCTTTGTTTGGATGGAGGTTCCTATTGATTCAGCTATCTCATGCCGAAAGCTCTCTTAACTGATTCTTACATTTCTACTGAATGATGGGCATCAACTATGTCCTCCAACTTCAGTGAGGTTTCACTCAGCTTCTATCACTACGTATACTAAAACCGAGTTGCACAGACTTCACATGTCACTTGATAGTACATTGGGATGGTCTTTCTGTGTAGATTCCAGAGGCCTGGAATAAGAATATAAGCACTAGTATTTGTCTCAATTACTGGTGAGATGCCTGACCTGGAGTAATAGAGCCATTTCTTTTGGATCCAAGAGTCCGAAAATCCAAATGAATTGTAAAGGGTGGATTTCTCATAGATGAAAAGGCAAGTACTGGATTAAAGGGATTGATTTACTAGCGCTAAGACTATGATTTTGTCATGGAAGTCGCAGAAGTTACGGAATTTGTGACTTCCAGAGACCTCCATGACTTCAGCCTCCAGCAGCTGGAAGCTGCAAGGTCCACCTGCCCTGCCCCGCGGTGGCTAGGAAATGGAGGGTACCCCCAACGCTCCCCAAGCCACTGCAGGTGCTGGGGTTACCCTGAAGCGCTGGGCCACTGGGGGCGGGGGGGTGGGAGGGGGGCGGCTGCAGCTCCCAGCTCCAGCCACAAGCAGTGCGGGACCTCAGAACTCCGAGCCCCCGTGAGCAGTAGGGGCCCCCAGAGCTCTGAGCCAGGCTCCCTGAGGGTGGTGAGGGAACACGGCCACTCCCCATATTGTCATGGATGTTTTTAATAAAAGTCACGGACAAGTCATGGGCTTCTGTGAATTTTTCTTTATTGCCCAGGACCTGTCCGTGACTTTTACTAAAAATATCTGTAACAAAATCTTAGCCTTAATTATAGCTATGGAGACCAGTGACCTATTCTTCTATCACAGTATAAGCCGAGATTTACTGGTTACTTCTGAGATATTTCTGAGTTACTTCTGAGATACTGCATGTCAGCACCAAACTTTTTTGAACTCCTAGATTAACAACTTCATTCCAGTTTTATTTCCAAAATTACAACCTGGGGTAATTTAGTGATATCCAAATTGTTTAAATTTCTTCAGGTGTTGTCATGTAAACCAGGTATAATTCCAGTCCTAATGATCTACAGAAGATATCTAATATGTCCCTACTGAAATGTTAATGTCCCATTAAAAGTTAATCTTTTATGGTATAAGAGATTCCTGCAAACAGAAGATTGTATAGTATTTGTCTTTTGAAATTATTTATTACATGCAAAAATAAGAAAGTGAATATCAAATATCTATTGTTTTATATGAAATGTAATTACATTAATCTTTTCATGTTGTAAAGAAAATTGTCAAAAAAATTGTAAAAAAAAACCCCAAACAAACAAAGAAAAAAAAACCCAACCATACTATGAAAACTACAAGGGAGTACAGCAGCAAATGGGGCTAACAGGGTCTTATTATGAGTTGTTCTGGTTGGTGAAATGCCTGTTAGAGAGTTTCTTGGGGTTACTTAAATATCTGTAGTGCTTAGGAGACTCCTCTGAGTGATGGCATAACACCACTTGTCTGTGCTAGCTGATTTTAAAATAAAATCTAAAAATATCTTGTAAACTACCAGGAAAAAAAAGTACAAGTGGTTTGACTAAGATATAAAAATGAACTTGACACGTTTACCTAATGTACTGTGCTAGCAAGAGGAGGATCTGTTTTGAACTCAGCTGTCTGGGTTCTGGGCCAACAAACATGGAAGTAACTGCAGAAATGACATGCTCGGCTTTGTAAAAAAGGTGGTGCTGAATGCAGAAGACATGCAATAGTTTCTGACTTCTGTTTCAGGAAACAACACTACTATTAGCTCCTGAGGGAGTACTTTCTAGACAGAGATACAACTGGATCCTCTGAGACTGACCAATTGCAACATGGATCAGAGATCGGGGAGGAAAATGAGTCATTCATAACTCTGACTAACTCTAAACAACAGGGCTTTTAAATGTTATTTATTTATTTATTTTTATGATAACAGTGCTAAACTTGACTTTTATGTTGTGCCAGCTGTTAAAAGTGATTTTCTTAAATGACAACTGATCCTTGTAGAATTGGCTAAGCTCTCTTCTAATGCACATGCTTCTGTTGCTCTGGACTCTGGCTTAGTTTCTCAGCGTTTTGCATCAAGAAGCTGAAATGCTCCAGATGATGAAACGTTGTCCAGTGTGACATCCTTATTAAAAAGCTTCAAGGTAGGTTATGACAAAGTTCTTGCTGTTCACAAAGATATAATTTCTTTTATTTTGACTGAAGTGTTAAACCTTTGAGATTACCAGTTTAGAATGATGTCTTTTAGAAACCAATCACACGGTGTTTTCCACATGGCATTTATGTCCCACAAGTACTGAAACAACATTAGAACAACACAGCACCTTCCTTGTATTTTTCTCTCTCAATACACATACTTGCACAAACACATTCACTACCGAAGTATAGATAAGTGATTAAAATTAATAAGGAAAAATTACATTAAGTGTTTGATAGTATGTAACAACAGATCTGGTTATTTTATCTAGAGTGAGAGTGAAAGATTATATGGCTCAAAGGAGATTTTTCCCCCAAGACAATTAGTTTTTTAGGAGCCAAATTAACTTATACAAATACAAAAGCAATCAAGTCAATGAGACTCATAGCTCTAGAGCAGCAAATCCTGATGAAGAGAAAATAAAACACATTATTTTAACATTATTTGAAGACTACAACAACAGCTCATTCCTGTTACATGCTCAAACCAAAAACTAGAAAGACCATTAAAGCTTCCAGCATGAGAAACACACAATAGAAAACTTATTTGTATCAATGTGAGTCCTCCTCATTGCTATTCCACTACATCATAGAGAAAGGAAAGACTTAAAGTACACAGTTAAGAAAAATAAAACACAGAAATAATATATCACTTTGCTTAGGTTAAAAAAGAACGAGAATATGAAAGAGAGAGAGAGAATAAATATCTTTTCTAAGAGAACTCTAAACCATTAGAGTAGTTATAAAGGCTCCAATTCTCACCTTATACCAGGGATTTGAAATACAGCGAAAGCATGCCAAGAAAATACATGTGTATTTTGTGCTTCTTGAAAGATTGAATCTCAGGAGTCAAATTACTGTGGAAGTTCCATAATCTGGAATTCAAGGCCAGATTCTATGTGTATATCACACAGAAATAGGACAGAACAGAAATAGGAATGGTGGCATGGAGGTCTTTTGCAGGGGTGTACTAGCTTTCTTTTAAATTCTCTTCTATATCAATTTAATGCTTCTGAAAAGTGCCAGATTGAGAGCTCTGTTAAGTGAATGCATTTATTTATCCCCTGAATAGGTGTATCACAGACACGAAGAGTAGTAGTATCCCCAACCCATATCATCCTACAAGCCTCAAACTTTTTTCTGAAAAGACCTCTTCAAGGGCTGAGAGGTTAATTCAATATCAGTGTCCAACAAGGTTGCCAATTAGCACCAAATGTTGTCTTTTTAAATCCTAAACCCATTCCATGAATGAGACTGCAATCAAGGGGGTGTTCTTAATGTTCACATACGAAATGGGTTAATGATCTAAAGGCTTTAAATACCTAGGAAAGCTGGAATATCAGTCCAAAATCCTTTAGAATTCCAAAGAATCAAAGAAGGAGAATCATGTCAGGGAGTCAGCCAGAGGGAAGCAATGGCATAGAGCCAGCAAGAGGAGAGAGCAGAGAGACTGCAAAGCTCTCAGGGAGGGAGGGAGACTCAGCCCCCACTGACAGAACAGAGATGGGACAGGGCCTCCATCTTCACTGAGGGAGGAGAAAAGGACTGGATAGCAGAGTTTACAATGGAGGGAAGTGAGAAAAGAGAGAGACATCTTCAGTTATTGACTCATGTGACACTTAAGCAGGGCTTTACATTTTCAAACTGTTCAGTGTTTTCAGGGGGTTAAAGTAATCTGTTTGTCTGGTGACATTTTAAGATTTAGGCCCATTCGCTATTTTAAAATAAACAAGAAAAACATTTAAAATGTTTAAGCATTCATTTAATACTTTTTCTCAAGATTAAACAATTGCATGATTATAAATGTCTAATGAGCTTTTATTGCTCTGAACTATATTTTAGTGTAATGAGCCATTTGATATTTGAACAAAATGCCAAATGTCTGATGGTTCTTTACAATGAAATATTCAGTAAAATGACAGTTGCTAGAATGAATATAGGACTATGAAATGAATATTCCATGAAAGACAATTGTTTGGGGCCTGAGTGGGCAATCCTTACCATGTTGGTGAGCACTTAGTCACACAGGTTGTCCCACTGACTTCAGCAGGACAATCTGTAGGATGAAGGGATCTTACTGTGTGGCTGCACAGTTGAGTCCATAATACAGAACTTACATGTGGAACTTTTTTTATTGTTTACTAATTTTCGAGAATTCATGGGGGTGGCCTGGAAGCTTTGGATTCTTTGGTCGGTCTGTACTATTTTTTGTTTGTTTGTTTTTTAGTTAGAAATATGGGCAGAGACTGAGAATTGAGGGGAACAGTGGAGATGCTGGGCGAAATGAGATTTAGATCTAAACTGCAATGTGCAGTAGGCTGGAGAGCAGGATCAAAAGTACAGATGCAAATGCGAAACTACCATATACCAGAACCAGAAACTACCATATACCAGAACATATACAGAGGTTTAAAAGGAAGTACTGTAGGAAAAGTAGGAAGTTTAGGAGAAGATGATTACAAAGAAAACAAGCTAGATTACTAGTTGCTGTGGGGTGGGATGGGGGGAAACAATACTAAAAGCTAAGTATCCAATATGATGTTGCTATTATTGGTCAGTATGAAGGTCACCATAACTTTAGACTGCTACTGTGAATTTCAAAGTGCCAGCTAGCTTTCCCAGGCACAGCTGGCTTTTTCAGAGGGTAGAACAGGAGGAAATTTCTACTTTGCCTGTTCTTGCTGCCCCTGGCTTTTCAAATGCAGCAGCACCACTGAACTGTTTATTGGACACACATTTCCCAACATAAAAAAAAACATCATGGTCACAAACTTAATCAGAGAGCTGTTAAGACAGTTCTTTCTCTCAATATAAATAAATGCCCTGGTTGCCCCTCCTCCCAACCCCGACAATGGCTTTCAATGAGGGGGGGGGCAGGGGGAGAACATAGCTCCTTGAAAGAACATGATTCAAGAATTATTCTATCCAATCCTTAGAATCACTTCAGTGAAGTAAATTATGTAAATATCACATTTCTGAAAAGCAGTCTACATAGTTTTATGCCCATGATAGCTAAAGCATCCCTAAGGTGAAAGTAACAAACTGCTAAGTACAGCAAGGATCATTAAAATATATGTATCAGCGAATGCTGAGCCACTGGTCTTGACAGTAGCCTCTGCCAATTTTCTTGCTCAGGCCTGGGACACCCACAGTGGGTAAATGGAGTATAATACCCTATTTGATAAGAATAAATGCAGTAGAGAAGGGACTCCTAAAGCAAGTTTCTGAGTATACAAGTTGAGTCAGAACTTTAAAGCCATAATCTGGGTTTCAATCACTCAAGATCAGTATGACTCAAAAGGAGATAAACGAGCTTAATTATGTGAAATGTACTTGTGCTAAAAAGGAACTGAGGAAATCTTTTAAAGACAATACGGGGAAATAATCCAGGAATAGGCACTGCAGAAGTTCAATTGCCTGCTCTATATGTGTTGGCCAAGATCATTAAATCTGAACCCAGCTAGACCATGCCTACAATATGGACAGGTGGCAAAGAAATTGATTGAAGAGTATATTATATATCTGCAATCTGGGGTATCATTAATAAAGCTCACTCAGCTTGGACAACTTATCGTTCCATTCAAAACCTTGCTGAAAGATAAACTACTTGCAAGTTCAGTCTCCTAGTAGTAATATACTGTTACTGTTACTTTCCTCAGGCCACGTTCAAGATGATTGATGGGCCCACTAAAAATTGAAAAGTGAACGTGGCTAGGGAATGGCTTGTTGCAGTTCAATGTAAGAATTAACTAGACAATTATGCTAATAAGTAAAAGAATCTTTTGAATGGTTTGGACACTTTCTAAATTCTACTGCTCTGCATCATTGATTAAATTATCACCAACAATCTTTAATTGACCCCACTACATATTTTTAAGAGGTGGATGAAGAGATGTGAAATTCAGTATCACCTGATGATTTTTGAAAATTAAAAATACAAGATGTTGAGATAATAATAGAAGACAATGCTTACTGAAATATCCACAATTGAAAAAGTGCAATAACAGAGATGATTTGTATTAGCAAAATCTTAAAAGCCTTCCTTTGCTATTCATATCCATTCTTGTTTATACAAGCCATACAGATCAAATATGATACTTTGTATCAGGTATGCTTTATTCATTGGCTCGTAAAGATTGTCAATGATAAGTAATTACACAGCTACATCTATTTTTTCTACTCCTATAAACGCAATTATTTTTAGAAAATGCTAGTGCTATTAACATAAAAATAGGTTAAAATGTTGCCACACTGGTGTACTGTAAATACATTTATAGTGGCAATAATGAAAAAAACAGAATTGCTGTGGGGGAATTGTTTTTGTGAACAATGTTTTGTTTTTAAAGCATGACGCGCAGCTCCAGGAAATTTACAACTGAAGGAAACAATTCCTGTCTGGCTCGCCATTTGCCCTAGAGGCTCTATCATCATCATGAGTCTGCATGTGCTTATGATTTGGAGTATAAATAGTGAGGGGGGAGAGAGCAGAAAACTGTGCCAGCAGGAAATTCAAACAGCCCAGAGTGAAACAAACAAACAAAAAAGTTAATGGTCACCAATCTGATCGGCTATTGCTCTGAATGTGATTTGGGTTTTCTTTTGGTTCGTTTAGTTTTAGTTTTAGGATTTCCCTCTGGCTGGTTTCTTTCATTGTATGAGACTACACTGGAGTGCATGAGAGAGGTCACATAAGAGGAGGAATACAAACAAATAATGTGTACAAAAATGAGACATAAAATCATAACATAATCTGATTGTTATATATTTGTATCAACTGAAGCATTGTGCTATTCATACATGACATTTTGAGGGCTTACTTATTTGGAAATTTTGGACATATATTTTTTATAAAGCATTTTAACTCCCAACTAACTATCTGGATATTACTTGTTTGTGGTCTACGTGCTTGGTGTCAATATTATGAGCCAAGAATTTCTTGATAAAGAAGGTAGCTATGTTTCTGACAAGAAACACAGTTCATCATCAGTTTGCATGTATCAACAGTCCTATTTCATTTTTATTTTTAGTGGCCTGTCCACTGTTTGGCAGGGGCTCTGCCCCCACCCCCCACTTTCCCTGAGCGGCCCCCCCCACCTTTTCCAGGCCGGCAGCTGGGGCCTGGCTGGGGAGCCCGGGCAGTTGTGTGGCGCCGCACCATGGGCTCTTCACCTGATTGGGGGGAGGGTCAAGAGCAGCTCCTGGCCTACATCCCCACACCACGGACCCCTGCCCAGGGTAAAAGCCGTGTGGGGAGACATGCTGAGGACCCTCCACCTGCTCGGGGCGGGGCACAGGCCGGGAGCTGCTCTTGACCCCCTCACCCTGGGCAGGTGGAGGGTCCGCAGCTCCCAGACCGTTCCAGCTTCTGGCTCGGCTGGGGTAGAGCCAAGGGCAGAAGAGAAGGGACAGGAATGGGGGGCCCTCACCCTTAGACCCCCCCCCTTTTGGGTAGGCTCTGCCACCCTTGCTTCTGGTGATGAATTACCTGGTCTGTCTGCAGCGCATGAGGTTAATTTTTAATTGAGGATAATATTTTAATTCTTTTGGACAGGAGATGTTAGCTACTCCCATCCTCTGAGGGGTTTGCTGAACCATCATAAGAGGTCACTTATAGTAAAGCTGAGGACCTGCTAGAGGTAACCTGAAGAATACTAGTTCTAGAAATAGATTACTGACAAATATTACTTATTCTGTTGTAGCCTTGTGACCCTAACAACATCCTCGTGCAAGAAGGCTAGAGGCTCACTGGTACCTGATAATGAGTTTCAGCGAGGCAGACCAGTTCAGCATACCTCAACTCACTGTCATAACCCGTATGTAAAAAGATATCAATAGAAATTTAACACCATACTGATCATTAGTATTACTGTGTACATAAGTGGACAAATTCAAAATTACAAACCTATTAGAAATTATGGGCTCAAGTTACCCCAACCTAGACAAAAGAAATGTGGTTCTGCCACCTTGAAGGTATTTCAAAGGTAAATTAAGAGAAAATGGGAATGCTATTTACATGGATGGTAAACAAGACCATCAAGCCAACAAAAGGAGGAGATAACCACTCAGCATCACAGCAGTGGGAGGAGATTGCAGGAAACAAATCAATTTTTATTTTAACAAACACCAGCAGGGAAAGAAACCAGCATGAAACTTTCTTCACTAGGAGATTTCATGTCACCTTCCTTACAGCTTGAATGAACATTACTTTGGGGGTGTAATCATCAGAAGAATCTATTTCAAAGGTTGACCGGACTATAAAAGAGAGATGCAAAGAATCCCAAGGAGTCTTTCACCTAAGACGACAAAGGAACTGGCACTTTGGACTTTGTGGGAGATCCTAACCAGAGGGGTGGTCAGCCATCTTGCTGGAAGTTAGGTAAGGAAACTATCTTGAACAAAGACTATAGATTGTTTTGTTAAATCTCTAGAAAGCATTTTACACTTTTATTTGCTTGTAATCATTTATAACCCTATCCTTTATACTCACTGAAAATCCTATCTCATTTTTAATCAAACCAACTGCATGCTGTATTGGATTTAAAGTGACTATTAACACCAGTTAATGTGGCAAGCAGGTGGGTATTGTATCTTTACAGGAAAAAAATGAACCTTAATATCTCTCTGAATGATCCAGGAGAAGGCTGGACATTGCAGAACACATGGTGTTGGGAAAATTCAGGATTGGAGGGTGTTGGGGTCATCTTGACAGGTGTAACCAGAGCTGGTGTATATCAGCATGTGACTGGGGTGTAACAAGTAACTGCTGCTGGAATCAGTGTTGCTGAGTCAGAGCTGCTTAACACACAGACATTCAGTGTATGGAGGGAGGGATAGCTCAGTGGTTTGAGCATTGGCCTGTTAAACCCAGGCTTGTGAGTTCAATTCTTGAGGGGGCCATTTAGAGATCTGGGGCAAAAAAAATTGGGGATTGGTCCTGCTTTGCGCAGGGGGTTGGACTAGATGATCTCCTGAGGTCCCTTCCAACCCTGATATTTTATGATTCTATGCTGACTGGATCATCCAGAGAAGGGAACTACAGCAGCACAGTATTTTAAGGCACTCTGGGTTACAGGGTAAGTGATGACACATCCTCTCACTGATCTGAACTGCACCCTAGAACATGACAAGACTAAAACATAACTTAAGTGGGGCTATGAAAGTTTCTTTTTTCTAGTGCGTGCGTTTGTATGTGCATGCAAGTGTGTGTGTGTGTGTGTGTGTGTGTGTGTGTGAGAGAGAGAGAGAGAGAAAGAGGCTTCTAGATAACCATTTCTTGATTCTTCAATTAGGCATTCCATTGTCTCTCAAACCTCTGAAGTATTTGTTGGTGAGAGTCTGAGAAATGTGAGAGTTTTAAGCGTCAAACTATTTTCTGCAGGAATTTTTGTGCATGTCAATTTTTTTTATAAGTGCATAAGTATTAAAAAGTTTTTCATGTAAGCAATTGCTGTAGAGTAATGTTATAATGAATGGAAGTAAGTTGTCCATGTGGTTGTGAATGGGGAGCAGAAGCGTTCCATCAGAGAATGGCTGTATTAACATATCAGGCCCCTATGGGTTAGTTGCAGTAACATCTTTCATAGATGATGCCAGACCTCTTTGTCAATAGAAGTCAAAAAATTCAACATCCCAGTATGTTGCTTTCAAATGGATGTCAATCTGCATGGCAATAATTTCCATTTCTAATGCACCACTGTCCAAATGTAACTGTTCATTCCTTTTGGCTGTCAGTTCACTGATGTTATCCATCATGATAGGGGACAATAAAAGAAACATTGCCAATGGCTTCAATTTCTCAAAGATCTGCAAACTTTCTGGCAAATTCATAATGTAGATTTTTTTTAAATCATCCACACACGCGCATAAAACTCTTTATAGTCTTCATCATGTCCAAGTGTACTCTCATCAAACATCTCCACAAATGTTTCCATGAACAGGAAGTGCTGTAATGCTGTCTTTTCTATTAGAGCTACCAACAAACTCAATTTCTCTTTGAATTCATTGCACCCGGGTGTATAATAACCTCTCTTTTCCCCTGCAGCTGTTGAGTGAGTTCACTGAGCTTTTTAGTAAGGTTAGTCACAGGAATAATCTAATGCACCTTTTCAGTAAGCTCATATTTATTTTTTTGATCCCAATAATATTTGGATCATGTTGAAGACTGAAAAACCTTTGGAAATCTCAACAGATCTTTTTGATATACTCAAAAGCCCAGTAGGATTGTTGGATGTTGCATAAAAAGTCATCTGCAGAGGTTTGATCAAAGCAGCTTTGAAATAAACAGTGTTGAAGGCGTCAGGATTCAATTAAGTTAACAGCATTTACTACTACTCCCGTAACAGGTGTCAAGTCCATTACTTTTCATTGTAGAAATAATTAATGAAAAATGTTGAGGTAATTAAGAAAAGGTTGAAGGTTCTGCTGTTCCATAAGCCAGTTTCAGCAACATTGCTTTCTTGCTGACAATGTGTTTCTTTGACTGACTGTAAATATCTTCCCCTCTTGCTTTCTTCATCAGTGACAATGTTATCAAAATATTTTTCTTCATGACACTTTTGCCAACCATTCATTTTCACATACTCTTCAAAAAATGATACATAACATGTTCTGTTTTCAAAAGTCCAGCTAAAATATTCATGATTACAGTTGGTTTACTTTAATCTTATACAAGAAGTTTTCCTCAGGTATCTGCTTTCTTCCCCATCTCAAAATGGTGAAGATCTATTGTAGGAAATTCAATCAATTAGCTCCTTTTGTCCACTTACTACCTGCTCTCCTCTTGACCACTCATTGACTGAAGGGAGGAATAATATGTTCAGATATTACAGTGATGGGCAGCAGTATAAAACCCTAGAATAGATATCATAGGAAAGTTTACTGACTGAGTAGCAGCCTTGTCTTCTGCAGTCTGAGAAATGAAGATTTTTTTGTATTTTTCCTCCTCACCATTAGAAGCCGGGCAGTGACTGAGATCTTAAGATCTTCATCCAGGATGGTTTGAATCATGCTCCCTCCTCTTCTGTTAGCAGGCTGCATTAGCGCAGAGCAAGTCACTCTCTGCATCACCTCCTGTTGCCACAGAAACACCAGGAGGCACTGCAAAGAGAGACCTACCCTGTAAGGCTTTCAGCCGTGGTGGGTGGGCCAATAAGGAGTAAAACAGAACACCCTTGGGATGAATGAGAATAAACTAAAAAGAAAAGCCAACCAGCAACAGCAGAGGGAAGTAAAAAGCAATGAGTGCAAAATGCTCTCTAAAACTTACTATGGTTTTTGTTTTCTACTAAACAACTAAAAATATTTTAATGAAAATGTAGTTTTCAACAGACGTAATTTTTTCACAACAGAAGAGAAAGGACATAACTTCTATTTCCATTATCATTCTCTCTGAAATCACAGTAACTTAAGATAGGCTACCGTAACAGTGAGGAAAGAGAGAAATAATGCACCTGTCTTTAAAGTAGGAGAGGTTGGGGGTGGGAATCTTTAAGATTCTGTAAGCAAGGTCTGAATGAATGCTCCCCTGACAGCTATCTGGGAGGGAGAGAGACTTTGGGTGTGTTTATGTAAATACAGGTTGCTCCTAGTCTGCTTAGATATTCAGCAGATAAAGTGATTACTCTGACACCACTATTTCCAAATGCAGGGGTAGTGAAATGCTGTTACCAAAATGTTGTAATTATGTTGTAATACAGGGAAGCAAGACTGTGCTTAACCTGTCCCAAATGAGGGGGGTCACCTTCAGTTGAAAGGACCTCGTTAAGCCAGGGACTTGAATGCCAGATCCCTGTGAAAGTAAGAGGAGGGGGGACAGATGTCCCAGCTAGGAGGTGTGTTGACTCTCCCTAGGAGTCCCCAGACTGGTTTCACCTGTTCCTCCCCACTGTTCAAAGAAAGAGCTAAATAGGCTTCATTTGGAGCATCTTTTGTTATTTTAAATGCTCAATCAGAGGTGGAATCACTTGAGATGGGGCAGTGTTTCTGCCCAGCCTGCAAAGAGCTGAAAATCACTAAGAGACTGATGTGCAGAGGTCACAGCAGAAAGGCAGGTGCCAGCAGAAGGTGACTGATGGTCAGCTGGTGAATGAGTGGCTGATGAGGTGGTGAGCAGAGCAAGTGGCCAGCAGTGGAGAGGCGCAATGAGCGGCCAGCAGGGTGGCTGGTGGAGAGGGGAGGCAGATGAGAGCCCGAGCAGTGGTTCAAGTAAGGTGCCTCCTTACCTCCTCCCACGGTGGGAGATGAACTCTGCAGAGGCACCTTTGAACACTGTGTCTGCACTGACCAAGTACAGCAACTGTGCATTAGGCGCAGAGAAGAGGCAGGCACTATAGGGACTTTTGGGTTGCTGGACTTAAGAACCTGAGGGGAAAAGGACACTGCCCAACTTACTTGGGGGTGGGTCTTTTGCTCATGGTTTATGTTTATGAACCCTGTTTACGGTGTTTTCCAAAATTAACGCCGATTACTTGCCTCCTCTTATTAAAGAGTTTCTTTTCTACACGCAGATTCTGTGCTTGTGAATGGGGAAGTATTGCCTCTCAGTGGTGCCCAGCCATGGTGTGTAATTTTCCCAGGTTACTGGGTGGGGGCTCGAACTGGTTCTGTGTTGTATCCATGGAAAGGAACCTTTAGATATTGAACCCAGCCCAATTGCTGGTTACTGGTGGCTCCACCTGGCAGAAGGGTTACAACTCTTTAACTCTGGCTCCCATCCAAAGTCTATTAGTGAGCAGTATTAATTACATCTTTGAAGAAATGTGCTTCTGATGGTTTGGGACTCTAGGAGAAAGCCCTGGTCTCTGAGGATGTAATAACACATACCTGGAGTCAGAGTCCATGACCCTACCCATCTTCTAGAATTACAAAATGTTGTCATTGTCACATTTCCTGGAAATGGCTTGATTTACATCAAGAAGAAAAGTAGCTCAAATCCTATAATAGGTTTTCAATTTAACTTTCTGAATTTTAGATGAAAACATAAACACAGCCTTTCTGGACTGGAAGTTTCTCCACATGAATCAGGTATATCATTTCAACTTGCTTTTTGGACCAGGAGTAAGCAAGTCTGAAATTATGCATAAATGCAAATGGGGTTTCATTGATATTCTGATCAAGTCTGTATAACACCATTGCTTGAGTTTCAAGAGGATTATCAAAATGAGCCTTGCACATCCTCTTGCTCTCCCCAACCTGAAAGAGAAATTAAATACAAGAAAAAAAAGCTGCAAAGCCAATTGTATTGAGAACAAAAAAAGAGAAATGAGTCCAGACATAGATTAGGTAAATACTGACTGTCCTGTGAAAGAGTGCTGCTACCACTGCTCTCACTTGTTTCATCTACCCTGATGCTTTTGTTCAAAACCTCCTGCTAACAGGTCAAAGAAAAAAAAGAAGAAGAGGAGGAGCTATGGATCCAACACTATATTAACTGCAAATCGGTGAGGTAGCTTACTTTTTATAATTCATTTTAAATATATTACAATAAAAGCTCTGTCAAGTAACTTTTAAGGGTTTGACGTAAGCAACTAGATTCTGAAAAATCAAGTAAAAGCCAACACTCCATTTGTCAACAACATTGTCATATCTGTGTATTACAGAAAATGTATTATCAATATACTGAGACTCCTGCTACAGACTGGCTTAAATATAATGTGGAAGCCGCCTTTTTGTTGATTTAAATCAAACTTTTGTTATTGAAACATATGTGCGGATGTAATGTTTATTCTCTTAGATTATACAGAAATAAATCCATGCATTAAAGCATTCTATAGAATCAGAGACCAAGCTGGAAATTCTGAGAATCACAGAGATTTACGTCCATAAACTTCCTTATTATGTTTTTATTCGTGCAGTTTGAGGGCATAGTGTCAGCTTTTTATCCAGGTTCTTTTCATTACTTCTCCCTGTTGGTGTTGCAGCACATGCTGCGAATGATCTCCAAAGATTCCTCGAGCTCTATGCGGAGAGTAAATTGAATCTGAAAGCTTTATTGGACAAGTTTGTCTTTCAGCTTGTGTCTGACGTCAGCTGTACTGAAAAATAAAACTTCTAATGAAGCTGGGTCTTGACCTTGAAAAAATCTCCCATCAAATGGTAACAGATTCAGTTTTGTGCCATACCACTATTAGTTAGACGTGGCACATGCAATGAAAAGGGAAAAAAAAGACTTCTTAAAGGAAAAGGAAACCATCAGATGGAATAATCAGATAGCTTCTTCTCTTTGGGCTGTGATTTGCTCAGATATCACAAATTAAGCAGCATCAGACTTTGCCATTATTTGGAATGGGAGATCTCCAAGGAAAAGAAGATGCTGCAGAAAGTGGTGCTGGTGATTCTATATGTAGAATTCTTTTTCTTGCAAATTTACCAATGCCCTAAATACTGTTCAGAAGAAATGTACTGTTAGAGGTGATTTTTGTCTTGTGAACAAGATGTAAAACTAAGGTCCTGAGAACTTGTCATATTAGATGGACCCAGTAGCCATTATAACTTCCTATCCTCACCTGCTGAAATCTTGTACAGTATAGCTACGCAATATTAAATAGCTACCACATTCCATCCATAGGATGTATGTTCTGTATGATGTATTTTAGATATACTGGATGTCTCGTAGGGCACTCTGTACATAAGATTATGTCACGTCTTTCATTATGACCCCATGAATTCATATGCTCCTAAATTTCTGGGAAATTCCTCTTTGGGAATATTTTTTTTCTATGCTCAGTCTCGGCCAGAGGTGGATTTTTGAAAGCTAATGAGCAAACTCCTATCACCCAGATACATATATATTTAATATTTTATTCCTATATTGGACTTGTATCTTGCTATTTAAATGTATCTTTTGATACATTAATTTAATTCAGGAAATGTATACTGTCACAGTTTAGGGCAATTATGTCTGTATTCCTCTTCCCTGGTCCAGCAAGGGCACCCTCTCGAGGCTCCAAAGCAGTCACCTGCCCTGGGTGAAGCCCCATGCCTCTCCCTCTCCTGACCAGGGTATTTCCAGGCTGCACAGTCCCCTCACTGCACTGTATTATTCCCTAGAAGACAGGCTGCCTAAGGAGGCCTGCGTCGCGTCTCTCCGCAGAGAAGGTACACAGTGTAATTGCCACAGTTAAGTTACAACACAGCAGACACCTTTATTCTTAAAATGGAAGCATTACAAAGAAAATTTATTAAATATATCAAAAACAATAAAAGAACCTTCACATAGGGTAATCAGCTTACCAGAGATCACCCCATCATTGTTTGGTGATTCGTCCTTAAACCCCACAGGGGTGTTTTCCTGTGGTCACAAGTTCATAACAACTTCAGTTCAGAACCAGCAACCAAGTCCTATGGGACCTCAGTGGGCCAAAGACCCAATCCTTCCCTCTTGCGCTACAGGTCCTGGATCAGAAAGGAGGCCCTAAAGTCAGTTTTAACTCAGGTATTTAACCAAAAATCCTGTCTGTCTGTTGGCTCCTGGAGAATCCAGTCTGAACCAGTGTAGGTGAGCCTTTCTCCAAGTTGTGGTAGCTCTCTGGACCTGTTACAACCTGAGTGAATTTGCTTAATCATCCTCCACCATTCTTAGTTCCTGGAGGGGCGGAAATATATACAATTTCTCAGTAGTACATAAACATTTGCTTTTTTAATATAATGAACTCCTAAAATATGTAAACCTAATCCAATAAGGTTTAATTTAATTCAATAGGTTTGTCCAGAAGATTGTCATATCTGTCACACATACAATAAAATACATAAGGTTTATAATACTGAGAATTGCACATTACTCTGAGAAACTTAATGTCAAATTACATTAATGGATGTCTTCAGATGTACATGTATAGGATCCAGGCAGGGGGAGGCCAACAGCAAACTAACAGGCAAATATGTCCCCGCTAAGAAGACCTCCAAACTGGCCCTGTCCAACAGGCAAGCTTCCTCCCTTTCTTGAGGTGCCAGGTCAGGGGCGGAGCCACTTCAGTCAATTTATAAGGCACATATCACAGAGCCTTGAATCAGAGCAAACAAACTCTGTCAGAAAAACAAAGTCTCTAGGGCCTGCAACCTGTAGCAGCCAAAATGGCTAATGATCTCTCCTCCTCAATTTCCTTTTTCTGTTTGTATAACCCAAACTTAGGGTGGAGCAGGGCCTCTTGCTTGCACCCAGGCTGTTTTGGCTGCAAGTGCCAGACTGTCCCTGGAAGGTGTAGTACACCCCTTCAGAGTGCAATATGTGTTTGCACAAACACAGTGTGTATTGTATACACAGTGACTGTTTCAGAGGGCAACAGCCATGGAACACCACTAAAGAAAAAACTAATTTCTAATATTTTGTATCTTGATAAAGCTGGAATGTTTATTTTGTATTTTTTCTATGGTTCCTGGAGACAATCCACACTGAATAGTAAATGAGTCAACTGTATATTTAACAAGAAAAATAAAAAAGAATAGAAAATTTGACATACAGGCAATGCATTATTATAATTATGGTTAATCTGTATTATTATAACACATAAAAGCCCTAGTCATGGATCAGGACCCTATTGTGCTAAATGCTGTACACACAGAACACCAACGTTTGCGATGCAGTAACCCTAACTTTTGCATTCTTTAAACATTATTATTTTAGCTATTTAACCTTACTGTTGTATCAAATTTATTTATTTTTCCATTTAGTTTTCTATATTAAAAAAAAAAGGAATGGAAGGAACAAAAATGAGAAAAAAGGAACCCTCCCCTGAGTCCACATGTTTGGAGGCACATGTACAACATTTCTATTAAGCTCAATACAGTATGTCTGTAGATTTCACACACTTCTAACTGTACCAATAACGCATGGGGTATACCTCATCCAGTGCACTAAATGCCTCCAATAACAACTATGCAGATAAAACAAGACAATCTCTACGGTCTCAAATGAACTCACACAATATCACTTCATCTGTGGGCAAACACTTTTCACAAAACAATCACTCCATATCTGAACTCTCAGTCCTTGTTCTCAAAGAAAACCTGCACACCTTCAAAAGACAAGTGTGGGAGCTTAAATTCATATCTACACTAGACACTAAACATCACAGGTCTTAAGCCACGCCACTCCCTGCAGTCCGCATTGGCCTGGAACGGCGAGCTGCGGCCAGTGGGAACGACGAGCTGCCAAACCTGCGGATGCTGCAAGTAAATAAACCATCCCGGCCCACCAGCGGATTTCCCTGACAGGCCGCATGCCAAAGGTTGCCGATCCCTGCCTTATATAGCATACCTACATTTATACAAATGTAGCACTTTTCAGTGAATGTATTAATGTGTATAAAGATATTATTGAAATTTTGTATTATGATGTGTTAATGTGTATAAAGATATTGACATTTGTCTCCATGGTGCATTAGCACACTACACAACCACTGAAACTGCATTTTACCTATCGGTTTATAATATTTTTCATACTACTGGCTATGTAAGGCACAGAGGTGTGCAGTTAATGATGTTCATATAATTTCATGTTCCAACTATTAATGGATAGTGAGCATAATTTGCCTTTTGAATCATGTTCCCTGGGAAGTCAAGTTTAGCTGAGGTTTCTGACATACCCTTCAGCTAAGTACATTTTCCTACCTGGAAAAGTAGTCTTCTGTTCATTATGCCTGAAGGCATACTGGCCCAGTGGGATATTAGCAACCTTTGTAGTACCGTCTCTGTGTCCAAGAAACACTTAAACACATACCCACAGAAATAATTATAAACCTAATTCTATCCTGTTTCCTACCCCCACCACATCATCTCTCAAGGAGAGATACATAAAATGGTATGTTTACTGAGGGCCCCCTGGCAAAAGCCCTGTAACTAGACTAGACAGAGTGACACTTGATAGGTAGCAAGGCCAGTTATTTATTTTTTTGTTCTCTGCTCTGACATACAGATGTGAACATCATTAAATTCTGGCTGTCACACAAGTCTCTACAGAATATAATAATCAACAAGAAGTACGGCCACTGCTTCACATAGTCCTTTTCAAACCACAATGGAGTGTCATCCTTAATTCTGGGCTCCACTTTTATATTCATCTAGTTTTCTGAGTGATTAAGGCCTCTTCATACAGCAGTGGTTAGCACTCTGTGCTACAGTGCATATATTCTTGGGGTTTTTTTTTCCTCTGAAGGAAAAAACATTAGTTTTCATATGTCAGTTTTTCTTTGTTTCACCTGAAGATGTGTGAAATCCTGGACCCACTAATTCAATAGAAAACTCCCATTGACCTCTACAGGGCTAGGATTATCATGCCTGGTGTTTTATGCTAGTTGACTGTATGGAACTATCAACACATTTTGCAGATTTTTTAATTATTAGTATGCAGTATACAGGAAGATCAGAAGGAGGGGCACTAGGTTCAAAAGATATATGTTTACCCAACTACACATGCAAGAGAACTTGTTTGAAAATTGGGATTAAATAGAATTTTGATAAATTGGAATCTAATTTTGTTTAAAGAGCCAGTGCGGATGAGCCCAGCACAGTAAAAATTGTACCACAGGTAGTGTCTAAAGAAAGGTGTTTTAAAAATGGTTCTAATACAGTTTTGCCCAATTTATTCAGAATCATATTTTAATATGGTCTTAAAATACAGTTTCCTCATGAACGTAGATACAGAGGAAGAGAAGTCCTAAGAAATAAAATGGAGGTCAGAAGGCAGGCAGTCTGTGAGGATGGAACCAAAATAGCTGGCTGCAGTTACGGAGCAGCTGTACCATTATGCTGGATAAATGTACAGTTCGGTTCTTGATCAACTGAGAGTCCTCCAAAGCACAGGTTTTCATAAAACTGACTGCGGTCTGGATTTATTGGAAATTTAGAGAGTTTATTAGTTGTAATACTATAGTACATGAGAAACATGGCTTCGATTCTCAACAGTTTTCAGAAGTAAGCACAGAACAAGAAGTTTTATGAACAGGTGCCATTTTCTGTCTTTGCTGAAAAGAGCACCCTTAGGATGGGCTTCACCCATGTTTTCTTTGTGAATTCAAAGGACTTGCTAAATGGCACTGAACAGCTAACCTGAATTTTCATGTGAAATAGGCAAATGGCAGCTAAAACTGATATTACAGTTAAAATGGTGGCATTATAATAAATAATCTCAAATAAGTGCTATTGGCACTGGAAACAAACTCAATCTTAGTTCTTGCCCAATCCTTTATAAAACCCCAATACCTTCATTTTATGTATTTATGTTTTCATCTCCTTAAACTCAGAAGTGCTGGTAATTCACATTATACATCTGCAAGGAAGGAACATGCATAATTTTGCAATTCTGGGGTTAAAGATAATGAGTTAGTGTAGGGATCTACACTTCTGTGACATCTCCTCTTTCTTTTCATTGCCATTGTAAGAACAAATTTACAACTCATAAAAGAAATTAATCTGATATAAGCAGCTGAATGCAAAACCTGACACAGCAAGTTTCGTGGCCCAGCACGGCAAAAAATAAAATAAAATAAAATGCTTATACAACATATTCAGTTCTACGGTGTCATTAAATGAGATTCGTTGTCTTGTCTCACAACTCACTACAAAATCAATGTAAGGCACTTTCCTTGTGTTGTAGAGTCATTTTTAAACCATTAGTGGTGTTTACTTCTTATAATGAAATTGGAAAGTTTGCCACCAGAGCCCTGACTGAACTAGGTGCCAATTCTGAATTAGTAAGTTTAAGTGTCATGAAAGAGATGTCTGCATTGTTTGAACTGATATACCAATGACCATGTTCTGGTGGAGCCAGGACTGTCTCTTGATCTTACTAGGTTCAATCCTGAAAAATCAAGTGGATGTTTTTTGTTCTCTTTAGAAGATGGAGTTGTTTACTTTCCTGAACATCAGGCTTTTTTGCTTTAGTATGCTAGAGAATCATGGCTACTGCTAGAGGCATGGGTTTTTCTACTATCTGCATTTGATACACATTATCCACAAAAAAAGGCTAGTGTAAAAAGGATACTTAGCAAATACATAAAACAAACAAAACATGTAGATAACAATTCAGATCTTCCTTCTTCTGACTGCACCATGCATCCCTCCCATCACTGCATACTCCTCTTTACCAGCCTATAACCCTGAAAGCATTAAAAGCATTTCCAGGACAATGAAATGGAAATTTCCAAAGTCACCCTAATTCCTAGAATGCTTGTAAAACATAATATTTTAAAAAGCCAACTATAATCCAGGATTTGTTAACTTAACACCTGGGACACATTATACAGTATAAAAACAAAACTGTGAAAAATGAACCAAACTCAAAACCAGCATGTCTCTTGTTTTATACCACACTGCCTAGTGTCCAAATCCCTTGGGGTCAGCTTTAAAAATCTCAGCATTAATTTTCACAATATATTTCTATTTTTTTTGCATTTGTAAACCCATTTAAAATGTATCAATACTGAAGCACTTACGGAAACCAGAAGGGATAAGTCCAGGTGCTTCTGAAGCTGGCTTTCCCTTTAGTGCTTGAATTAAATGGTTTACTGCCGTCCAGTCAGCACTCAAGTCTTCCAATTTTCTCTAGAACAGGAAAGTATGCATATTATTCATTTGGTAAATATTTTTAAAATATATGCTACATGACGGAACACAAGATGTCTGCAGCACTGTTACTTTAAAAGAGTGAGAGGTCCTTTCCTACAGCATGTTTGCTTATATTTCATGTTCAGACATAGTATCTCTATCATTGCATGTACAGAGTTTTTCCAGCTCCAGGTGCCCAACACCACAAATCTAGAAACAGGAACTATTTTGTATTAACAGGAGGGACAATAACTTATCATACCCAGACAAGGGTGAGAAAGGAAAAATAGCTCCTTAATCTTCTTGAGAGGACAGACCAATGTAATATGTACTCGTGTGTTTTATTAGCAGGAATTTGGGATGGTCATCATTTTGCTAATGAAGCCACAAGCGGGTTATTTAGGTCATCCTAAACAAAAGCCAATAAGACGTCCATACTACGAGACACCATGTCTTGTTCTGAACATTACACATATACTAAAGGGTCTGATGAGTGTTTTAGACTAGCATGATAGTACGTTCTGTGTGCACAACGTTGAGCACTGAGGGCTAGATTGTGACTGTAAGTCCAAAACTAAGCAAGAGGGCATAAACTGTATCACTACTGGAATAGCGCAGGGAGGCATTTTAACTTGGACAGTGCTCTGCTAACAAGTGTTAGGATCTAGATATTCAGGCCTGTCTGCAAAGGCCTGTACTTTAAGAATTTAGGTGTATTCTTATCACTTGGCTAGTTAAAGGTATAAAAGAAAGAATCAAAATCACTGTCTGCCAGTGTACGGTCCTTTTCTTACTGTGACAGTCTGAGGCCCTGTTCTTAGGCTAAGGCCTTTGACTAAGCAACAGAGGCAGCCATAAGCTGGGAAGCGACCGGTCACATCCTCACATTCCAAACTAGTCACGTTGAAAGAAGGTGCTACTGGGCTGTTAGGAATACACTCCTGTCCTGATAATGCCGGTCACCTCCAGAGAAAGGGAAGTGCCTAGAAGATGTAAAAGGAAACTTAGTTTGATAGCATCCTGTCTGGCAAGAACTCTCTTATCAATAGCTGGGATGTGAAATCCTCACTTCTGTATTGTTTTGTCATTATAGTTCCCACTTTGCTATTGTTTGTCTGTATAATCTTTGTCTGGTTCTGTGATTGCTTCTGTCTGCTGTATAATTAATTTTGCTGGGTGTAAACTAATTAAGGTGGTGGGATATAATTGGTTACATAATCATGTTACAATATCTTAGGATTGGTTAGTTAAATTTCAGGAAAATGATTGGTTAAGGTATAGCTAAGCAGAACTCAAGTTTTACTATATAATCTGCAGTCAATCAGGAAGTGAGTGAGTGGGTGGGTGTGTGTGGGGGAAATGGGAACAGGGAATGGGAGTAAGGAAGTTGGAATCATGTTTGGCTAAGGGCAGGAATGGGAACAGGGACACAGGTGTGAGGCTCTGTGGTGTCAGAGCTGGGAAGGGGGACACTAAGGAAGGAAACTGGAATCATGCTTGCTGGAAGTTCACCCCAATAAACATCGAATTGTTTGCACCTTTGGACTTCGGGTATTGTTGCTCTCTGTTCATGCGAGAAGGACCAGGGAAGTAAGTGGGTGAAGGAATAAGCCCCCTGTCATAAATATAAAGGGAAGGGTAAACCCCTTTGAAATCCTTCCTGGCCAGGGGAAAGCTCCTCTCACCTGTAAAGGGTTAAGAAGCTAAAGGTAACCTCGCTGGCACCTGACCAAAATGACAAATGAAGAGACAAGACACTTTCAAAAGCTGGGAGGAGGGAGAGAAACAAAGGGTCTGTGTGTCTGTCTATATTCTGTCTTTGCCAGGGATAGACCAGGAATGGAGTCTTAGAACTTTTAGTAAGTAATCTAGCTAGGTATGTGTTAGATTATGATTTCCTTAAATGGCTGAGAAAAGAACTGTGCTGAATAGAATAACTATTTCCGTCTGTGTATCTTTTTTGTAACTTAAGGTTTTGCCTAGAGGGGTTCTCTATGTTTATGAATCTAATTACCCTGTAAGGTATCTACCATCCTGATTTTACAGGGGGGATTTCTTTATTTCTATTTACTTCTATTTTTATTAAAAGTCTTCTTGTAAGAAAACTGAATGCTTTTTCATTGTTCTCAGATCCAAGGGTTTGGGTCTGTGGTCACCTATGCAAATTGGTGAGGCTTTTTATCCAACATTTCCCAGGAAAGGGGGGGTGCAAGTGTTGGGAGGATTGTTCATTGTTCTTAAGATCCAAGGGTCTGGGTCTGTAGTCACCTAGGCAAATTGGTGAGGCTTTTTACCAAACCTTGTCCAGGAAGTGGGGTGCAAGGTTTTGGGAAGTATTTTGGGGGGAAAGACGTGTCCAAACAGCTGTTCCCCAGTAACCAGTATTAGTTTGGTGGTGGTAGCAGCCAATCCAAGGACAAAGGGTGGACTATTTTGTACCTTGGGGAAGTTTTGACCTAAGCTGGTAAAGATAAGCTTAGGAGGTTTTTCATGCAGGTCCCCACATCTGTACCCTAGAGTTCAGAGTGGGGGAGGAACCTTGACACTGACTATGGAAAAGGTTGCTGGGAGAGAAAACAAGCTGGTGTGTTAGGGAGCTGAAACATAGCTTAGCAGCAACAAAACTCTCAATTACTGAGACTGAGAGGGATAGCACAGTAACTCACAATCCTGGGAACTCCAGCAGATGGTCACACTTACTGAATCAAAAGTCAATCCTCATTCGAGTACACCTAAAGCATGATCCTTAAAAGCATTACACTTTATATACATTGCTCTATTATCGTGAATTCATGCAAAGAAAAGAGGCAAGCACTGTGGTAATAGGAGATTTCCATTGTCCATCTTATCAAAGAACAGCTCATCAGGGACTGACCAACAAGAATTTGAAAGATAGGCTATCTAAATGATCAAATCTACATTCACTAGACTGTCATTTTGAAGGCAGTTAGACATTGATGAATTGATGAAGATTCCTTGGTAATATACAAGCACTGATTCTGGCAACAGTGTTTGTTTGAAAAGGTAAGTAGGTTTAATCTAGGTAGTTAAAAAAATAAAAACAACTGGAAGAATAAAACATCTCTGGCTGTGTCTGACTGTAACTGAAAATGACTAATGATGCTGTCATTTTGCAACACTTATCTGATGAAATGATGGCTGGCAGATTGTAATTGCCCTCTTGTCTTCAGCAATTATTTTGTGTCAGTGGGAGGGGGAAATAAACTTTCAGCCAAATGTAGGAAGCAATGTAGTCATTTATCTTTTTTATTATTATATCGAGAATAATAAATTGGTAAAGAAAGCCCTTTTAGATATACAAAGTTTGAAGTATGTGTGAAGCAACTGGGTTGTGGCTTTTGAAATTGACAAAACAAAATGATGGGAAAGGTAACTTACATTTCAGTATTTAGCTACTGTATTGTGTTAGTTTCTCTTCACCATAGGGATAACCTTTTATATACATTTCAACCAGGATATAAGAGAGAGATTATGCTTCCTATTCTTGGGCAATTCATGCCATACAATTCTCCACTTCCACTGTAGTTTAGATGAGAGAGAAACGTAATGCAGATATCTTGAACAAATTATTTTTCAGCTGAAAAAAATGCTGTAAAATTCCAGACTCACTTAACTTCAATGAGGGGAGAGGCACATGTGAATTGCATCAAACATAGGGGTGGAGTCCCCTCTGCCGTGCCTGTCCAAACCAGAATACCACATGTTAATGTTAATCCCGTTTACACTTTAAGGGCATTGATATTTAACAAAAGATATTTATATTTCAAAAAGTAGTTTTAGTCCTAACTTATTACAGGTGTGCTTGGCAGTACCACCTATTATTAAAGTTGCCTGACATTAGAAGACTCTCTTTTCAGTTGCTCATAACTTTGCCAAATATTAACCACTTGAGTGGAGATTCTCCACATCAGGTGTCTACCTCAGGCTGAACTATTTGGGAACATTTCAGCCAAAAAGGTTCATTTATCTCCAATAAATTGGAAGTGTGTTGTTTTGCCCATGTTAAAACATTCTTCAGACCTTTCCTCTGAAATACTCTAGTGCCTCCCAATCTTTGGGGCAGAGACTTAAAGAAGGCAGGGGGTATGTTTTTTGTCATCTCAGATGAAAATAGGGGGTTCTTTGGAAAAATTAGTAGGCTGTCATTCAATTAAAGACTGTATCATAACGCATATGCACTAGGGGGACAAAGTAAGGCAGCACAGGCAACCTGAACCATCACATTTTCTAACTTTTCAGTGCCTTATTTTGCAACCTTAATAATGTTCTTTCAGCATAGTTTTTTTGTGTGTGCAATTTAATCTAAAGCAAGAGATATAAAGTTATTACAATTTGAACTGCACCTTTGCTGCAGAGAAAGGAATTGTTGCATTAGCTATAAAGACTTTCTTGGGACTTACAAACAGTGATTGGTACTGGAATTTACTCAGTAAGAACCACCACAAAGAGGCCACTCAATATAAATGGGTGAAAGCCTAGGAAAACTACATCAAAAAAGCAATTTCACATGCTGACATTATATGTTCACATTTCTATTACTCACTGTATACCAGATAGTCACTGAGACAGAAATTAACTTCACAGGTTGGTCAATTAACTGAATGGCAGTGTAATGAAAAAAGTGAAATGCAATTAGAGGTGGATCAGAAGTGAAATTCCCTACACTCCACAAATAGTTATTAACTTGCAAGTATTCCGCACAGGCACATTGTATAATGTCATCCTCAAAATGACTGCTTAAGAGACACTATTGTTTTCAATTACACAACAGCACCTGGCATTCACCACATCTAATAAGAAGTAATTTCATTCCATTAAAAAAAATATCTCTAGGAATTCTACTACTGGAATCAGTTTGGCATTCTCTAAATAAAATGGATAGACTAAGCATGCTTCTTGGACATACCAAATATGTTTCACAAACTAACACAGACTAAAAGCTACAGCAGCACACATTTGTAGTCTATTGCTAGTGGTGCTCACACCTCACTCATTGAGATGTGACGTAAGGTCTTCTAAGATTATTACTGCAGTCAGGAAAAATGTGTAAATGCAATGATCACAGTGAGATCTTTGTTCCATCATCCACTCTGTGCAGAGGTGACATGTGCTTACTCCGAATAATAATAGCTCCTCTCTGAAGCCAAGAAAATTGAACAACAGCCTAAAACTTTGTGGCTGCACACTATCATCAGGCACTAGCTTAAAATCACCTTGAATTCACCTTTTGGGGTATTTTCTAAATTTATCTCAATTTAACTATTAAAGAATATTGATTGTTTTAATAAAAGCTGGAATACCAACAAAGAAAGCAGTTCTCAAAGGTTTCTTTGGAGAAAAAGAAAATAAAACAAACAAAAATATTATTAAATAAATATATATTCATTTTTAAAGTGGAGGTAAAGATAGAATTTAAAAGTGACTTAAGGAAGATTTTATAAATGGTAGGAAAATAAATTGCAAATATATTTCACAGGAAGCAAGCACAAGCTGCAGAACAAAATGGGAAGAATATAAATCACAATAAATTTGTTTGCAAGGACAAACAAACAGTTTTGGTATAATAACATTATTGATCTGTGCTGTTTTGAAGAAGCTTTAAATACGAGAATGAGTCTTGCTATCTCTCAGCCCTACAAGGGACAATTACAGTAGAAATTTGGACTGACCATTAAGCCACTGTTAGATGCTCTTAAGAACATTTAATCATAGTGTCCACTGATAATTTGTTGTCAGATACAAAAATATAAGTCATACAACACACATGGAATAGCTTGTGTCACAAGATTGTGCTTTATGGCTCTGTATGACCATGTTTGAGTGGTGGCTTCCATCCCCCTTTGATCTTCCAATCCAAAGATAGCTGGACTGTCATGGGGAGGATGCTGGTGGCCTGCTTTATCCAGCTGGTAGAGACAATTATCCTTGTGCATCAGTACCCTATTGATATCATCTTTAATCTGATACCAACACTGAGAAAAGCAATTTGAGAATGAGCTCCCACAAGACAGCAGTCAGCCTTTCCTAACAAAATACTCTCTCCTCCAAACAAGAGCAAAACACATGATATTTCAAAGGCAATTCTGCCTGCGCTTTGCCAGAGGCCAGGAGAAGAGGAGTTGTTTCAGTAGGCCTCATCCTCCTCCCCTTATTGTAGGAAAAATCTAGAAGACAGGATCCTCTCTGGCCTGCCTCTTGCTTCCGTCTACAAAAAATAAAAACTTTTTTTCCACAGAAGGTCTGTAAGCCTCATTTGGAATAGAATGGTCTTATGTTAATGGTGAGGTAAGTGCATACTGTAGTGTTATGTTTTTAAGGTGAACTACTTTTTTGACTAGGTGGGTGAACACCAGTGCAGAAAGGAATACTTAGTATCACAATGCACAGATAATTCTGGCTGTAAGCATAACATTATTTCTGCTTGTGCTGTTGCATAACAAAGCCAATATTATTTTCCAAGTTTTTTCACTGATTTTAAATAGACAACATCAAGGACAAGCCTACAACAGGGGAAACAGAACCCATTAGGTGGTAATGGATATTACTAAAAGTTGCCTCATTACCTTTACTGGATGAGTGGCTGGTTTTTCCTTATATAAATGATGCCCTTTAGACAAAACCCCTTCCACATCCGGCTGTTTAGCTTGAACTGCTGCTTCAGTTTCCTGGGGGGGGGGGGGAGTGAAATAGTGTGAAATTAGCTTTACTTTCAAGAATCAAACCACAAAGTTTTAAAGCTCCACAGGAGCTCCACACACCCCCGATAGATTCCTTTCTGTTTGTGCATGGGGTCAGGACAAAGAGGGTCACTGAAAAAAAACCAGGAATAGCAGAGAATAAAAGTAGTAAAATAAACAGTGATATATCCCTTCATCCATGAAGGTCTCAATAAAATGGAATTACAGAAACCAGCACAAATTCACACTAGAAAGAACAGGCATTTGAAATCTAATATGAACAACTCAGTCTTGTTGCCTTACCTTACATTTAAAAAAAAAGAAGCTGATAGTAGGAGTTAGTGCTGTTGAGGAGATCTTGCCCGTGTGGTAGTGGACATCTTATTCATGTGACCATGTTGAATGCTGTTGGGTAACTAAGACAACACTAATAATACTTTATAATGAAACTTTCAGCATGATGAGTCCCAACTAATGTTACAAACTACACACTAGCAGGACAGTAACTACTAAAGCTATGCTAGAACATTTATTATTATTGAGAAGGAAGAATGACAGTGATTGAATTAGCAAAACCATTTCCTCTTGCATTTTTTAAAAATCTCCTTGAAACTTCCCATTCAAGTGTTGAACACATCCAACCCAGAGACACTTACACTCCAGGCTGGTACTGTATAACCGCTGATTTCAAAATCATGCAACAGGGGGAACACGGCATGTAGCTAATTTAGAAAAAAAAGGCATCAGCACAAAAAAGGGGGAAGAAGGAACATACCATGTATCCTGTTCTGTTTTGATTTATTAATATTATTATTACTATTTTAAAAGGATAATGAATGGAACACAACACTGCAATATTATCTGAGGAATCTGAATGAGTTCTTAGTTTTTTCTCCATTTTGTAGTTTCATCTGAACCTAGCAGCTTTTCAAATGAGCTATCTCCTTCACACAATCCTACTAGCTGTGCACCAACTCTCAATCTTATTTTCTACCCGCAATCTGAGTTACCATTAGTATGACAAGCCACAAAATAGTATCCCAATAGCTTCAGTCTAAGGGCTCAAGCACATCATGTCATTGATGAAAATCTGAAAAATGCTACTTTTTTTCCCCTGTGCTCTGCATTTCTCTTGTTCAAATCAATGTCATTTTAAACCACAACAAAGGAACATTTCACTTCTCAGTTTCCAACTGTCAATAGAAAAGTTGTCCACAATTCTTGCCTGAAAATCTACATGCAAAATATTCTGAGCAGTACAAGAAAGTTACCTTTGATAGATGTCCAAAAGTCCACTGCCTTCTCTTACTTATATTTCCTTATGTTGTTTATCAGCCCAAAATAAAGACTGCTAAAAGCTATCAAGTTTTTTGCAGGGATATTTTAAATATGTTTGCATTTCACTGAGTCCTGTTACACATCTCCATTCCAGATGAAGAATGGTCTGAAGCAAATAGGATGAAATTCAATAAAAACAAATGAAAAGTATTCCACTTATGAAGGATCAATCAATTGCAAACATACAAAATAGGAAATGACTGCCGAGGAAGGAATACTGCAGAAAGGGATCTGGGGCTTATAGTAAATCACAAGCTAAATATAAATCAACAGTGTAACACTGTTGCAAAAAAGTTAACATCATTCTTGGATACATTAGGAGGAGTGTTTTAAGTGTAACCCTTCTGCCCATCAGAGTTGGCAGCAACAATGGCTGGGTTCAGTATCTAGGGGTTCCATTCCAATAACACAATGCAAAAGCTGTTTGAGGTCCCACCCAGTGACCTGGGACATATATATATCACCCCCGCTGGGCGCCTCTAGGAGGCAATACTTCCCCTCTCGCAAGCACAGAGTCTGAGTGTAGCAAAAGCCTTTTAATAACAAAGAGAAACAATGTAGCATATCTTGGGGAAACACCACCAACAGGATTCATAACACAACCCATGAGCCAAAACCCACCCCAAGCAAACTGGGCTGTGTCCTTTCCCTTTGGTCCTTGAGTCCAGCAACCCAAAAGTCACCTAAAGTCCCAAAAGTCCAACAACTCAAAGGTCTCTGTCCCTGGTCAGCGCAGCCCCAGAGTTCAAAAGTTTATCTGCAGAGTTTTACCTCCCAATCTGGGTGGAAATGGGGGGGTTAAGGGGCACCTTACATGGTCCAATGCTGACTGCCCAACCTCTCCGTGGGGCTCCATTCCACCAGCCGACCCACAAATTGCTCTGCTTTGCCAGCCACTCCGCTCCGCCAGCCATCCCACAAACTGCTCCGCAATATACCTTCAGGCTCCCATCCACTACTTAACACAATGCTCAGTGATTTCAGCTCTTAGTAATTTTAGCTCTCTAGTGATTTCAGCTTATAGTAGGGGAGCCTCAGTGCTGGTACACCATTGGCCCAAAGTGAATTGAGCTCAGCAGCCTGTAACTAGACTCCTAGCAGAATCAAAACTAGCTCTGATATTCCACTGTGGAGAGAGAAGAAGATGCAATTAGCATGTAGGGCCCTCACTAGGGGCTCATACCAACAAGTATTAATACCTGGCCCCAACCTCTCTCCATTCACTGGGAGTTGGAACCCATGACCCTTGCCTAGCGAGTGCTGCTTAGTTGATGGTGAGTCCCTCCATCATAACAAAAGGCCAAGTACAGTTCCACTGTCCTTGAGTCACATAATCAGGATAACAACAGTTTATTCTTCCTGCCCCAATAACAGAGAAACTGGGGCTCCTACAGCAGCCAAAGTGATCATCTGGGCGGTGTGGGTGTGCCTATGCAAATGAGATCAGCCCCTGAAGTTCTTTTCCACAACTTGCCACAACTCACCACCAGATGTCAGGGTAGAGCTCATCCTGACTCTGCTTACATAAGCAGGACACAAGTAGTAATTATTTTGTTCTACTTGCGCTGATTAGGCCTCAGCTGGAGTATTGTGTCTAGTTCTGGTCATCACATTTCAGGAAAGATGTGGACAAATTGGAGAAAGTCCACAGGAGAGCAACAAAAATAATTAAAGGTCTAGAAAACATGACCTATGAGGGAAGAGTGAAAAAAATGGGTTTGTTTAGTCTGGAGAAAAGAAAACAGAGGGGACATAGCAATTATCAAGTATATAAAAGGTTGTTACAAGGAGGAGGGAGAAAAATTGTTCTACTTAACCTCGAGGATATGACAAGAAGCAATGGGTTTAAATTGGAGCAAGGGCACATTAGGAAAAACTTCTTAACTGTCAGGGTGGTTAAACTCTAGAATAAATTGCCTATAGAGGTTGTGGAATCTCCATCATTGGAGATTTTAAAGAGCAGGTTGGACAAACACCCGTCAGGGATGGTCTAAATAATACTTAGTCCTCCCATGGGTGCAGAGAACTGGATGAGATGACCTACTGATGTCCCTTCCAGTCTTACATTTCTGTGATTCAATACGGAGTCTTACTCCTCAGCACTATAATCAATGCAGATTTATTTTTCCTTCTTCCACTCTTCCTTCTATGAATTATTTCCTTCACCTTTAGTTCAAGTTCTCCATCAGAGTCAGATTTCCTTTCCTTTTTTGCCACAAGATAGTCTAATATTTCCCTATTCCACAGAGAAATGAGGAACAAAGGACATGTAAAATAAGGAGAACCATGTCTTCATGTTATATTAAAGAAATTATAGATATTGTACATTTTAATGAATTAAGAAACTGTTTTTAAAGTAAGTGATTCATCGCTTATATTTTGTCTGGCATGTATTCTTTTGTCTTATCATTATTGTTTTATATACTTTATTAAGTTAATTTGTGAGTTTATATGAATATCCAGTATTCATGAATATTGAATGTCAAACGGCATTCTGTACCACCAGCAGCAAGTAGAGGTTATAATTTACTATGGAGATCTGAGACCAAGGTAGATCTCTACCTCCCATAATAGATGAAGACTTATCTAAACTAGAAAGAGCTATACAAAAAAAAGAAGGATGGAGTAAGCCTATGCAGTAGCAAGACCATTGGAATTATTTTGTGTACTCCACCATCGCCCTTCCTAGCACTCTCCAGACAAAATGAAACGTGCCAGCTTTTCCACAACTTAATCAAAACACTAAGCCCAATTAATATGTGAAATTTATAATAAGGAGAAATAATACTTTGGGCCATATTCTGCTAGAGATGTTCATGCTGAGGTCTACACAAGAAGTCCCATAGAAATAAATAGGACTATTAATGAAGTTAAGTTATTATTCAAGATGTACAAGGGTGATAGAGATGGGCCATTCCATATTTGCTATCTTCAGGGTACAACTGATGAGATTTCATTTACAATGTATACACATTAAATATGCCTTACATAGCTTATTTGAATTTGTAAAATTCAAAAAACGAAAAGCAAGTTCAACAACTGAACAATGGCACTCCAAATTCTGCAGCAAAAAAGGCTTTAATAGGCCTTAGAATAAAAATATTACAAGTTGTAGACACATATTTCGCACCACATATATAATTTTTAAGAAAATATTTGTTATTGTCACATGTTGGTGTAACATATATTTTACATTACATAAAAATTGGAAAGAATATTTTTTTCTTGCCTACTAGAGAACCATTACAATTTTTCATAGCTGGGTAATCAAAATGTAACATACTTAGAAGTTAAATTACCAGTTTCTTTTGTTTTAACAGTCTTTTGGAAGTCTTTTTGATGCATCCGATGAAGTGAGCTGTAGCTCATGAAAGCTTATGCTCAAATAAATTGGTTAGTCTCTAAGGTGCCACAAGTCCTCCTTTTCTTTTTTGCGACTACAGACTAACACGGCTGCTACTCTGAAACCAGTCTTTTCGAAGTATTTTTCAGTGTATATTCTTAAGTCTAATATCTCAAAGTCAATTATCTTGATCTAAATCTAAGTTCCATTGTTCAAATGTGTATTAAATGCAGCATGATGCATAATTCCAGTTTTGTTTTCTGTATGAATTCTTTTCTTGTCAATACTGTCAAAGAAAAAAGTCCTCAATGTCGTTCTCAATGTTTTGTCCTTCTCTGGGCTGACATTCAGAAGTTGCACACAGCCTTACAGTTGTGCTGACCCTCCAGTTTATTTTGTGATCTGCTACAAACATCATAAGCCAAACATGTCATATGAACTGTTTTAAGTTGTTACAAATGCCAGATGAAAACATTTTTTAAAAATTTTGACGTTCATGAAATATTTTCAAGAAAAGTTTTCCTTGAATTATTCCTTGCTTGAAAGAAATAAACCTTTGATAGCTTCTGTTTGTCAGTGAACAAGTGTTCAATCATGGTATTGGGTAGCACAAGAGTTCAGGTCTGTCTGACAGGTGGCACTAAATGAATGTAAGTAGACAGTCTTAAGTGTGCATTCAGGATTCTGTTTTATCATTCAGTCCCCCAAGGAGAAGAAAAAGTAGCAACTCTGACCTAGATGCCACTAATCAATTCACAGCAAAATGAAGACAGCAGTTACCATCTTGTCTGTATAGAATTAAAACCCATAATTTAAACTAAGATCAGAACTTGGGCCAAACTTTGCCCTTGGATGTATACTCCATGCTACCATTGAAGCTAGTGGGAATTGTCCAAGCTGCCTTCCAATGGCAGAGCTGGGCACTTAGATGATGGGAAAGCCATAACTTTTTGATAGTGCAGCCAGAGCTTAGGGGTCTATTTCAGGAGTGGGTGGGTGAGGTTCTGTGGCCTGCAATGTGCAGGATGTTAGACTAGATGATCATGAGGGTCCCTTCTGACCTTAATGTCTATGAGTCTATGGCAGCCCAAGAGTAGAAAAGACTCTGTTAGCTTCTAGCATTTCTAGAACCATGTCAGTTCAACTTGCTGACCGAATGAACGTGGTGGTAAAAGTTCCAGAGCTAACAGAGTCTTGTCTATACTAGAGCAGTGAAACTCAATCAATGCTAACAAGAGTGGATTAAATTTTGGATGAAAATTACCAGTGTTGAGAAGTCAGTATGGAAATTATCTACACATACATTTAGAGAGGCCCACCATGATTAAAGCTGTGTTTTAAAAGTGAATGCAAAGTTAAAATGAAAAGTGAGTTGTAACTTTAAAATAAGAAATAAAATTTTGAAAGCTAGTATAGTAGGTTCCAATCAGTCATTCTTTCAAGAAAAAAAAATAGTTTCCTTTTAATGGGATGGCAGCTGAGACTCATTTAAAAAAAAAAAAGAGAAAAGCTTTCTTCAAGGGGAAACAGCAGCTAGAATATTTTGATGAGAAATGTTCACTACTTTACTGTGCTTGATACACACTGACAATTATAAACAAACCTATCAACGTTGAGACTATAGAGTAAATTAGAGGGCTTCATTTTCTAAAAGACTTTGACAAAATTTTCAGACTTGGACTACAAAGTATATTTTGATGTGAAGACAGGAGGCTTTATTTAATTAGACATGAAATAGTATTGTGGTCTGTCAAACATCCATAGCTAGGACAGATATCGTTACAGAAGTGGCTTAAAACTGTAGCTCACTGGTTATCACAAGTTTAATTTTGTATTGACTGTCTTTTGTAATCCCAAATTGCCCTGGATTGTAAATTTTTCATGGAAGACAACCAGCTTTTATTAAGTTTCTAGCTAGCACATAGCAAAATGGGGCTACTACAGTAAAAATGATGAAACTAGTAATATTAATTGATGGACCACTGGATGGAAGAATCTCAAATGTAGTGTGATGATTAGAACTGTAGAAAGAGGATCAGGTTTCAGTAGAGATCTAGTGCGATGAGACATCTGGAGTTCAGGAATGCAGACATGTCTACACTGCAATTAGACACCCACAGCTGGTCTGTGCTAGGAGACTTGGGCTTGGGCTAAGAGGCTTTTTAACTAAGGTGTAGACACTCCAGCTCAGGCTGCAGCCCAAGCTCTGGGACCCTCCCACCCTGCAGGATCCTAGAGCCCCGGCACCAGCTTAAGCCCACACGTCTACACTATAATTAAACAGCCCCAAAGCCCATGCCCCACAAGGCTGAGTCAGCTGGCACGGGCCAGCTGTGGGTTTTTAACTGCAGTGTAGACATATCCTAAAGGCCAGCTACTACGGACAAACACAGGCCTTTCTCAGCGTATAAGACTGCATGTCAATAAAGATTTCTTCCCGATAACTCAGACTGCATTACTTATTCCTAATGAAACATCATGAAGCTAAGCTCTTTTGGTAGCAAATATTTATTTATGCTAACGCTGTTGTGTTTCCCTTTGATGAGACAAGATAAAACATAGGCTGGGCATTGCATCATGCTAATTATGGCTATCTGCCAGATTGTTCTATTCTACATATTGAATTAAAAACCTCTAGCAGTTTTTTTAATTGACTAAAGCACTAGTAAATGTGTGGAATGATCCCACCGACACTTCAGAGAAGCAGTTGAACTCAGCACAAGCATATATTTAAAATATATGTATTTAACATCCATGTGGTATTTGAATTAACTAGAAATACTTCAAGGATTTTTTTGAGAAATTTCAACTTCAAATACAAAAATGATGGCCTAGTAAAAAGAATTTTCACTTCATTCTGTTTTAAATACCCCTGAGGCTAAATGAGCTTATTCATTTTACAAATCAGGCTTCTTTTGCTATTGTGTCTCACAAGGGTGCAATGCGAAGATTTGGTGAAATCACTAGAAAAGGTCTGATATTTCAGGACATAAGGCAGATTGGGATAAGCTGTTTAATAATGATCCACTACCAAATACATCAAAGAATCCACAGAACCCCACAGAAACTTCTTCTTTTTTAAGTTTGGCATGATACAAAAGTTCCATGCTAAAAAGACAGCAAGGAAGATGAATTCCTTATATCTATGAACTGCATGTATTGTGGGAAATTCCAGTACCTAGAGATTCTAGAAAAGGTTATAGACACGACAGCCTGAATTACTGAAATGGATATCCCACTAATCTCAAAATAAAGCTTTGGCTAAGAATTTGAAAATGCTCTCTGTTAGCCTATAAAATTAGTAACAATTAGCAGGGTTTGACAGCTTAATTGATATGATGACCCTGAAACCTGAGACACTTAAAATTATTTTAGATCATGGCTACAGCAGTGTATAAATAGATAACAGGGCCCATGAGGCTCAATTTTAGACATGCAAGAGGGATTGTTTAGAGATAGGTAAAATGTGTACACAGAGGATGTGTGGTGGGGTGGAAAAGAATAAGAGCTGCCATGGAAATAAAATACAGAAGCAGCCAGGTAGTGAACTTTCATACCATTTATAAAATATCTCTATGCATTTTGGCCATAACAACAATGATGATGAAGATGACAGATATTAGTGGCTTCCAGATGGTATTGAGTGCTGAAGGTTTTAAGCAGATAGTTTCTTGTCTTGGGAAGAGGAGTGGAATAAATCACAGAAAATGTCCAGTTCCCACTCCCTTCCTGGACAAAAGTGACAAAATCATGTTGTTTTATTTAGCTGAATTTAAAAGCATGTAATTTATTTATTTAACACTGCCTGACTCCAGGTTTGTTGTTCCTTTTTCTTTTGATATTTGATGTCCTTTTAATGTTCACATTCATATAAAAAGCTTGCTCCTCCTCCCAAACTTATTAATGGAATTAATTACCTTTAGACATTTATTGCCTGGAGAATGATGAATTTTGAAGGAAGGTAAAAGAAAAATTTTAAAACTATATTACTGGCCCTACACTGCTTTGTTGGTTTTTCTTGATATACTATTTTCAGAAAAGTGTTTCTTGAATAACAAGTGTCTATAATAAATCACTTGAGAGAGCATTATGAAGATATATTTCTGCAACTTGTCCCCCATAATTTGTGTATGTATTACTTTAAGAAATGGCAGATGTTGCCAAGAGAATCAGTAATATCCAATGTTATCAGCTGCGTGTTCTTTTAGTTTTTACTTAATTGGTAAACACTGTCAGGTAACTTAGGCCCGAATTTTCACTTATAACATCTTTAAATTTATGTAAGATGACAAGAAATGTTCTTTGTATTTTACATCTTTTTTCATATTGTTCATATTACTAAGAAGGATTTTTATTCTGATTTTTAAAAGCTACCACTTCCACAAAGAAGAATTAAAATTAAGAAAAAGAAGAGTAATATACACTGACTGAGCTCTGGAAATTTTCAAACAAATTCCTATTCCCATTATTTATATCACAATGCTTGTATAGTAAAGTAAAGGAAAAGGAAATATAAAGCATGCGGGACTACATGGAAGGGAAGAAAAGAATGAAAGACAGGAGGCACACACGCTAAGGGCATGTCTACAAAGGGTGCTGGAACAATCTGTGTAGTGGGGGTGCTGAAAGCCATTGAACCAAACTGTAAACCTGTATATAATGGAAACCACTTCAAGCCAGGGGGTGCGGCAGCACCCCCAGCACCCATAGTTCCAGAATTTATGTGTCTACATGTACAGTGCTGCATCACTGCTGCTGCAGCACATCTGGTGAAGACACTCAATGCTGATGGGCGAGAGCTCTCAAATGTCAAATGGAAACAAGCTGAAAATTAAAGGCAAGAGGATATATAATTTCAAGCTTGCAAAAGGAAGCTTCAAGCTATAGAGAATACAATGAATAACACTTATGTATAAAATCTATGTATAACTCTATAAAAGTGACAATGTTTCCTTATAAAATATTGTTAATGAAAACCTACATTAAATAACTCTAAAGGTGTTCCTGAAACCAACAAAATGATGGTTCTATGAACAGTCATCATTTCTTTCAGCTCTCTTACAGTACAGCCACCATCCTTCCTGATAAGAAGAGCCTGTGTGAGACACTCCAGATCATCGTAAGAAGCCAAAGGGCATGAAGAACTCAACCTTTATTTTCGTTATTGGCCGAGAACGCTACCTATGAATGCTGGGGGCCCCTCATTGCCCAGGGAGTGAGAAATGGCAATGAAATCCTAGCTACCCATTGTTCTAGCCCTCTACAGCTTGGTTCTGTATAGGGAGCACACATTCTGCATGCTTGCTTTTGAGTTCAGAACTGGGTTGTCACGATGTGTCTAACATAATTAGAGAGTCCATGTGGATGAAATCAGCTACATATTTGCTCCCAAGGCCAAATCTGTCATCAGAAATGAAGGCAATACGCTACTGAAAATATCATAAGTTTCACTTCCTATAGAATCTTCCTCATTTTAAGACTTCACATACTGAGAAGTAAAAAGAAAGCAAATTATCCAAAAAGTTAACCAAGATGAGGAAGGCTTGTCACTAAACAGCATCCAGTTTTCAAGAGCAATCACAGTAAAGACTTAAATGGTTCAGAAAAAGTTCTCATAGCCTTGATAACCATATTTTTATTGCAGATTTTGACATGTCTTATATGTAAGCTCTCCTTTGCAAGACCAGTTTACCTTGCAAGAGTCCTCTACTGTGTTCTGCTCCTTGAAGTCTTAATGCAATACTGTCTGTACTTGGAAATTAAATATGAAACTCTGTAGCAGGTGTGAGAATTCCCTACATGATCGCTAAACATTCAATAAGCATGTTAATACATTCTTATTTTTACATAGTTATGATCTGGCTATTATTAAGCTCAGAGTTCTCTATGCTATACAAAACAGAAAGGAGGCACATTTCCTGCTGCAAACACATTACCAATTAGAGCTGAAGCTTGTAACCCCAAGGGGACTCCATATAGGCCCCACCTGGATTCCTTTGCAGGATATGCACATGAAAGAGTTATAACAGAAAACACCTAACACACATTGAGCCACCATGTGATGAAGGCAGAATACATTACCTAGCACAGCAGGAGGAGTTATTATTTATTAAATAAATCAATATAATCAGGAGGCAGATTGACATACATAGCCTTCACAAAATTCTGTTTTGAAGACAGATATGAGAGAGAAGAGGGTGAACTTGCTTCTGCAAGAATAAAAGGATATAACATGCATAGGGTACAGCATGGAAGAAAGCACGGACCCAAGAGAGGGAGAAAGTTTAAAAATAATAAGATGTGTGGGGTGAAATCCTACCTCCATTGAAGTCAGTGGTGGCCAGGATTTCACCCAGGGTGGTTGCATACTATCAGATTGCCCTGTCACTTTTGTAATTCACCCCTATTTATTTACCTATATTTATAAAGCATTAATCCAGTGCTCTAAACGTCATTCAATAATCCATTATTAATAAAACTGAGAAGCCAAAAGACCAGGCTGAGAGACATACTCCTTAACTACTGTACTTCCCCAGATAAACACAACAAAACAAACAAATGCAGCCTTATCCCCACCACTTATTGTTATGAGAACAAGATGTTATTCTTGACGTATCAAACTTCCAACGATTTCCTAGAAAAATCCAGCCCCTTCCTGTCAGCCAAGTAGTCTTCCCACAAATAGCCCCGCTCTCCTCTGAGGAATGCCTAGGAAGACAAATGGGGCTTGCAGCACATCCTGAAGACTGCAAAACCTAATCTCTGGTGGACAAAGAAAGAAAGGCAATTCCAAAGCCAAGGATCCCTCGCTGAGTATGCCCTGCCAGCAGCCCACTCCAATTTATACCTGGTTGCTATAGGTACAGGTAGGTCAAGCACCTCAAATGACATCTACTGTCCAGGTACCCCAAAGGGAGAAACATAGCTTGGACCTCATCTAGTTAGGGTTCTAAAGGTCAAATCCTGTCATATCAATCCAATGTTTTTCAGAGAACAATACATAAAAATATAGTTATCTCTGAAGAGAGTCAGATGCAGGTTCAAAATCTACTGACTACTGTGTTCTGACTAAATGAATTATCAGTTACCAATGAAAGAAGACATGAGGAAGGGAAAGAGCATCTTTGGATACAGACTGGTTAACTTTAGTGAGGAGGGCTTTAACCTAGGTTTGATGGGGGCAGGAGACAAAAGCCCACAGGTAAGTTAAAAACATGAAGCCTGGGAGAAGGATTGGAATCTGGGGGAAGCATGGGCTGTTATAGCAGGGATAAGGGAGAGACGAGAGAACATAAAGGGGAAATCAAATCAGTACCTTAGATATCTGTATACTAATGTGAGAAGTATGGAGAATAAGCAGGAAGAACTAGAAATGCTAGTGAATAACACAAGTTTGACATGGTTGGCATCACATAATTGGTGGGATAATGTACATGACTGGAATATTGGTATAGAAGGGTAGAGGTTGCTCAGGACAGACAAGCAGGGGGAAAAGGGAGGAGGTGTTGCCAAAGATAGATATACACACACATATATACATACATACTTTGTCTCCTATTTCTATCTGAACTTCAATCTGACTTGTTGAAAGTCTCTGGGTAAGGATAAAAGGGATAAAAACAAGGGTAATGCCTTGGTAGGGGTCTACTACAGACCACCTAACCAGGAAGAAGAGGTGGATGAGGCTTTTTTTAAACAACTAACAAAATCATCCAAAGCACAGGATTTGGTGGTGATAGGGAACTTCAAATACACATTCCTCAACTGGGAAAATCACACAGAAGGGCACAGATTATCCAACAAGTTCTTGGAATGTATTGGAGACATTTTTTTTAATTTCAGAAGGTGGAGAAAGCTACTAGAGGAGAGGCAGTTCTAGATTTAATTTTGACAAAGAGAGAGGAACTGGTTGAGAATTTAAAAGTGGAAGGCAGCTTGGGTGAAAGTGATTATGAAATGATAGAGTTCATAATTCTAAGGAATGCTAAGAGGGAAAACAGCACAATAAAGATAATGGATTTCAAGAAGGCAGACTTTAGCAAATGCAGGGAGTTGGTAGGTAAGATCCCATGGGAAGCAAATCTAAGGGGAAAAACCATTCAAGAGAGTTGGCAATTTTTCCAGGAGACTTTATTAAAGGCACAAGAGCAAACTGTCCCACCGTGTAGGAAAGAGACGAAGTATAGTAAGAGACGACCACCTGGCTTAACATGGCTTTTTGAGTTCAATGATCTGAAACTAAAAAAAAAAAGAGTCCTACAAAATGTGGAAACTAGGTCAAATTACAAACGATGAATATAAACAAAAAACACAAGCATGTAGGGATAAAATTAGAAAGACCAAGACACAAAACAAGATTAAACTTGCTAGAGACATAAAGGGTAACAAGAAAACATTCTACAAATACATTAGAAGCAAGAGAAAGACCAAGGATGGGTAGGCTCAATGAGGGGAAAAAACAATAACAGAAAGTGCCCAAATCACAGAAATGCTAAACAATATTTTTGTTTCAGTTTTCACCAAAAAGTTTAGTAGTGATTGGACATTTAACATAGTGAACACCAGTGAAAATGAGGTAGAATCTGAGGTTAAAATAGGGAAAGAACAAGTTAAAAATTACTTAAACATGTTAGATGTCTTCAAGTCACCAGGGTCTGATGAAACACATCCTAGAATACTCAAGGAGATGACTAAGGAGATATCTGAGCCATTAGCGATTATCTTTGAAAAGTCCTGGAAGACATGAGAGATTCCACAGAACTGGAAAGGGGCAAATATAGTGTCAATCTATGAAAAGGGGAATAAGGACAACCTGGGGAATTACAGACCAGTCAGCTTAAGTTCTGTACTTGGAAAGATAATGGGGCAAATAATTAAGCAATTAATTTGCAAACATCTAGAAGATAATAAAGTGATAAGTAACAGTCAGCATGAATTTGTCAAGAATAAATCACATGAAACCAACCTCATGGCTTTCTTTGATAAGGTAATAAGACATGTGGATTGGGGGAAGTGGTAGATGTGGTATATCTTGACTTTAGTAAGACTGTTGATACGGTCTTGGATGACTATCTCATAAACAAAGTTGGGAATACGACCTAGATGGAGCTACTATAACATAGGTGCATAACTGGTTGGAAAACCATGCCCAGAAAGTAGTTATCAGTGGTTCAGAGTCAAGCTGGAAGAGCATATAAAGTGAGGTGCTTCAGGGATTAGTCCTTGTTTGGTTCTGTTCAATATCTTCATCAATGATTTAGATAATGGCATAGAGAGTTCACTTATAAAGTTTGTGGAGGATATCAAGCTGGGAGGGGTTGTAAGTGCTTTGAAGGACAGGATTAAAATTCAAAACGATCTGGACAAACTGGAGAAAGGGTCTGAAGTAAATAGGATAACATTCAATGAGGATAAATGCAAAGTACTCCACTTAAGGAGGCACAAACAATTGCACACATGCAAAATGGGAAATGACTGCCAAGGAAGGAATACTTCGGAAGGGATGTGGTTGTCATACAGGATCACAAGCTAAATATGAGTCAACAGTGTAACATTGCAAAAAAGCAAACATCATTGTGGAAGGTATTAGCAGGAGCGTTGTAAGCAAGACACAAGTAGTAATTCTTCCACTCTACTCCACGCTGATGCAGCCTCAACTAAAATACTGTGTTTACTTCTGGGCACCACATTTCAGGAAAGATTTGGACAAACTGGAAAAAGTTGAGAGAAGAGCAACAAAAATGATCAAAGGTCTAGAAAACATGATTTATGAGGAAAGATTGAAAAATATGTGGTTGTTAAGTCTGGGGAAGAGAGGACTAAGGGGGGACATGATAACAGTTTTCAAGTACATAAAAGATTGTCACAAGGAAGAGGGAGAAAAATTGTTCTCCTTAACCTCTGCAGATAGGATAAGAAGCAATGGACTTAAATTGCAGCAAGAGAGGTTTAGGTTGGACATTAGGGAAAACTTCCTAACTGTTAGGGTAGTTAAACACTAGAATAAATTGCTCAGGGAGGTTGTTGAATCTCTGTCACTGGAGGGTTTTAACCTCAGGTTAGACAGTCACCTGTCAAGGGATGGTCTAGATCAGTGGTTCCCAAACTTGTTCCGCCGCTTGTTCAGGGAAAGCCCCTGGCGGGCCAGGCCAGTTCATTTAACTCCACGTCTGCAGGTTCAGCCGATCGCAGCTCCCAGTGGCCACGGTTCACTGCTCCAGCCCAATGGGAGCTGCTGGAAGTGGTGGCCAGTATGTCCCTCGGCCCACGCCATTTCCAGCAGCTCCAGGGAGCTGTGATCAGCCAAACCTGTGGACGCGGCACGTAAACTAACTGGCCCGGCCCGCCAGGGGCTTTCCCTGCACAAGCAGCGGAACAAGTTTGGGAACCACTGGTCTAGATAATACTTAGTCCTGCCTTCAGTGCAGGGCCAGGATAAGAAGACTACTTGAGGTCCCTTCCAGTCGTACGATACTATGACTAAGTCAAAGCCAGAGCTGTGATGAATTATTTCTCAGGACTGTGGTATTAATTACAGAGCACGCTAAACTTTAAAGAGAATAATTAATTAACTTCACTATTTATCTGCCACAAGAATAATTTCCTTTTTTTTTACTTCATCCAAGAAAGAGAGCTATTTTTGAAGTTATTCAAATAATTTTTATACATACATATATATACGGGGAGGAGGGAGGGAGGGAGAGAGAGAGAGATGGGCCCCTGTGAAATTAGAGTAAAGCATCTTTGAGGAAAAGGCCATGATTTTATTACAATATTTCATTTACCTTATTTTAAGTTTGCACTTAAAACCCCGCACAAAACTCTTATGTAAGTAACATGCTGCCAAGACCCAGAATGAAATGTATACAGATCATTGTGATAAAGGGCACAATGCTCTGTTATTAATGTATTAACATAATGCATTTCTCCTTTGATAAGGTGTTTCGAAGTTTGGTGCTGGGCCACCTAGACTCTAGCACTGGTGTACCAATAAATATGACAGCACAACAGTGCCCAGGCACTGGCTAAAAGAATAAAACGGTCTGGAGTCTCTAACTGTGGATGATCTCACATATCACATATTGCAACAATGTCTAAGCATTAGGTAAACTGAAGTCAACATTTCAGAGCTATACAAATACATTTATACAATGCAAATTAAGGCTTAACCTTATATTTGATGGCTTAATTGTGGGGAAGGCAGGTGTGAGGTTAAATCAAATAATTAACGTTACCCGAATATATGTTATTGGCTTTTAAAATAGTGTTAATACTTTTTATATGTATCTATGTTCATCCTGAATAGAGTAAGGAAAGTCTCTAATTATGCAATGTTATAAAAAAGAGATAATATGAAGATTCATTAGTATGCTAAACTGCTAGCTCTTCAGTGTCCTAAATAAGCAATTTCAATTTCCTTCATCTAAAAAAAAATGCATCATTTTATTCAGATTGTTTTAAGTTGTGAAGATATTAAATGTTTTATAGGGAGCAAATTTGTTAATTCAATGGGGGGAGGGGGGGTAAATCACAGACCTAGGAAAATAAAACATATCAGGGAATTGTTGTGTTGTGCATTGCTTTTTAAAATTGCAATCAGCCTCCACCAACTTGGTATGGTTGGGGGCTGTGACTTGAGGTCCAGGGACCAAACTGGGTGGTTTTGAGCTTTATGATTATTAACTATTGATGCAAGGTAAGATTGCAGTAAAAGTGACTATATTTCAATAGAAATTAAAGACCTGACCTTTAATCCAATTACCACTGTGTTAGGTTTTCAGTCTGCATCATCCAGAGTGACATCAACAAATTACTATAATATTTTATTTTTAAAATACTTTAAACAGGATTTGACTATCAGATCCACTTAATCTAGACGATGCCAGCTGATGAGAAGCCAAAACCACACCACTCTATCACAGTTTAGAAGGCTATTTTTTTTTCATATCCTCTCCATGTTCAGGATCACTGATATTCAAAACTATAATTAAAAGGACATCAGCTGCTGGCAAAATTATATTATAAACTCATCTAGTAATTATTTTATCCACTTAAAGGTCCATTTCAATTCATTCTGCATCGTTTACTCCCCTAAAATTTGATCTCTGAATTATGTATTCACTAAATAACATTTCACTGGGCATCAGAAACTAATAATGTCTCATAATGGAAGAATACTTGATTGAAAATAAACATTCACTTATGATGCTCATCAGTAATGTTGAAGAAATAGCTGCTTGTTTTCTTGATTATTAAAAGATTTTCTAGATTACTGGAGGCAGCTCTTCTGAGGAAAAAATAAAAAAATAACTACACAACATGTTCTTTTAGCTTTTTTGCCAAAAAGTAAAATTACATCATTGAACATGATGATACTCTAATAGGAAAACAAAATCTTATTAAAATCTCTCTAGACAGTTCAAAAATATTGACCTTATATAGATAAAAACTAACTCCTGGGTGTTAAAGTTTGAACACCAAAGTAAAAAGAAGGGCAGTAGCTGCAAGGGTAACAAGATGGGAGATGATTCTCATTTTTCATCAATCTTTTAGTAAGCATTTTTTTCCATTAAAGTACACAGTAAGGTCAAGGGAGGAAGAATTAATATTGTGAATACCACACCACAGCATAAAAAGCAGTTTTGTCTTAATACAGTAGAAATACTTGCTCTTATGGTTCTAAAGTACTTTGAAGGCATCAGATGAAAGACACTATAGAAGTGCAAAGTATTAGTGTTATTTAAAAAACCCTGAGGATATTCCATTTACTTGAGTTTTGAACTTGAAAAAAAAAGTAGAAAATTGCATGAGATAAATATTGCAGAATGCTTAGCAGAGAAGGGCCAACACAGTGTGGAAAAGGTAACTTCCAATTAGATGTACTTATCTGGCAGAAGGAAATCCATTTTCTAGCAATGCCACCTGAAGATTACAGAACCTCTCTGCTTTGGATGTAATTATATTTTCACACTGGAAATTATAATGGAAAGGTTTTGACTTCATCTCCCCAAAACACCATTTCTAAACAGAGTAATTTCAATAGTAATGATTTGTTTCATGGCTGTTCAGAATACCCATTGATATAACATGCAGGCAATTTTAATACATACCTTGTTCGAATCAGTTCCAGAAGATCTGGAGCATGATCTTCACACCAGTACTAGTGCAAGAGTGCACACTGGTTCATGGCTTTTGCTACCTTTCTGCACAACCTCAGTGTGTGACAGCGATGAATTCTTGCCCAAGCACTATTCTGTCAGGCTATCAACTGGATAGTAGGACTTGCTGCTCCACACGCCGGAATTAAGTCTGGTCAAGAAATGTTTGCCAACAAATGCTGTCTTGCTTGTGGAGAAATCAAAGAAGCTCAGCCAAAGTCTCCAAGGAGCTGCCCACACCACAGGGTTGAACATCTCATGGCAGAAGAGCAAGATCCAGAGCCATCTGGGCCATCACACACCCCCAGTGCAGATGAGGCCAAGTACTATGGAGAGTGTTGGTGAGTTCATCTATTTAGGCTTCAAGTGGTCACAGCAAACCAGACATTCTTCGAATAATAGGTCTCACTGATTCCTACATGAAGTCCGTGTCTTGCTTATGGATGCGAGAAAGTTTTTGCTCTGAGACAAAGTTCAGGATCTTTCAAACCTGGGTAATAACTGTATTGCTCTATGGGTCAGAAACCTGGACCCTCTTTTCCAGCAGACTTAAGAGCAGCTAGAGTTATTCCATATGCACTGTCAGCACCACATCCTGAACAAAAAGTGGTTTGACTTTGTGTGAAATGTCATAAACTCTTCCTTCAATTAACACTATATACAAAAGCAGTGCTGCATGTTCTTTGGGCATGTCACCAGGATGGACAAAAACATACAAGCATACCATGCGTTAAAACTCTTGGTCAATGTCCAAAGGGGTGCATGCCTTGATCCTATTTGGTGCTGCCCACAGGGACACTCCAGAGATTCGTGGATTTGCAGGATTGAGCCAGATCTGGGAACTTCACTACACAATGCCTGGTGTGACATCATCAACTGTGGTCATTCTGGCTGGTGCAATGGTCTCCAGTTGATGACATGTTTGTTGAGGACACCAATCAGTTCCAAGCATTTTAATATTTTTGTCCATATCTTCTATAAAGATCCTTTATGTGTTTTTACTAGACTTAGTGAGTTAATGACAGGTAACTGAAAATATTAAAAATGAAGACTGCTAAACTCAAATAGTTGTATAGTACTTTACCTATGTTGTGACATTTATGTAAGTAAACTTGTGAAAAGGAAAGCAGATGACCCTACAATTTTCAATTAAACTCAAGAGAATCTGAATAGTCTATTGTTCTCCAGCATTAAGTATATCAAGCTAAACATACATTTATTTGGGCTAGTGCAAAATCATAAAAGATGAGGGTTAGGATTGTAACCTATTGTGATGAAAAGAGAAACAGTGAGTCAATGTGATTTAAGAAAATGGCTAACTGAAGCCATCAAAAACTCTCTATTGTTTTAACTCTTCAACAGTACCAAATGAAAGATATGAATTCCTATTTGTGCATCTGAGTAGAGAGAGCAAGTTGTTTTCCATGGAGGTTCCTCAACTTTGGAGCATGATTAGCCTATTGGTTCAAAATACTCTATTTTTGTTTGCCTTCAGAGTATATTACAAGACAAACTTATTCAGGGTTCTGCCTGAAAGGATGATTTACATGAGGATATGACTTGAGGGAGAATGAATTTCTTTTTCAGGGAGGTTTATTTTTCTTCTCTTCAGCTGACTTTGTATGGATTTAGTGATGTTCATTTATGGCTACCAGGGCACTGACAATGTCTCATTTGCAGAATCAAACTCATTGATATTTTAAAATCTTTTACTTCAATAGAAACAATTATATTTAAAACTATATTAAATCTTGAAGAGTGTGATGAAACTGCCTGTTTGCACTTTTTAAGATGAGCACAAATCCTGTCCATGTTACTACAACCTTTAGTAATGTTTACATTTTGAATGAGGTATTTTCATTACTTCAGCCATTCAGCTGATTGTTTCTTACCACTTCCTTAAACTTCAGGCACATTTAATCAGATACATTCATGTTTGGTAATCACTAAACACTAATCCCCCATTTGTGGTGTTGACCAGGAACTTTCACATTTAATACAGGTAGAATCAGAAATAACCACCTAGTGAATTGAATTCTGCGAATACTGAAGATTAAAGAATAAGTTGAGCGAACAAATTTTATTGAGAACCACATTAGCAGATGTCCTGCCCATCTTCTAGAAATTTTTAGATTCTAGCAAAGAAATCCATCCCCATAAGAATTTACAAGGACCATCCACTCCTATCTCGTCAACATCCCATCGCAGGTGATTTCACCCACTAGCAACATACCTCTTTCAAATGACCAATGAGTCTACTAATTCCCCTTTTCCTCGAGGTTTCCATGCAGTTTTACAATTTTCATATTATTTCTCTAATAGACATAGCAAGAATTGGGCGTGGATGGGTCATTACACAAAGTAAAATTATTTCCCCATGTTAATCTCCCCCACCCCCCACCCCCGACCCCGCTGTTCCTCGGACGTTCTTGTCAACTGCTGGAAATGGCCCACCTTGATTATCACTACAAAAGGCTTTTTCCTCCCCGCTCTCCTGCTGGTAATAGCTCACCTTACCTGATCACTCTCGTTACAGTGTATATGGTAACACCCATTGTTTCATGTTCTCTGTGTACATAAATCTCCCCACTGTATTTTCCACTGAATGCATCCGATGAAGTGAGCTGTAGCTCACGAAAACTTATGCTCAAATAAAGTTGTTAGTCTCTAAGGTGCCACAAGTCCTCCTTTTCTTTTTAAGGATACAGACTAACACGGCTGCTACTCTGAAGCAAGAATTGTGATGTTCATCACTTCATTCTTAACTTTTAAAAATATAGTATTTTTTCAGTGGTTGAATTTAGGAATTTGTGTTTCTAGTGTTCAAATATGTGTTATGTTCATGTAAATACTTCCAAGGTGATATAGACACTAAGAAGGAAAGAAATAAAACCAAAGGGGGAGTCGGAGGGAGAGAGTCCCAGCCAAGACAACCAAATACCATCCCTTCTGCCTCTCACAACTATTCTGCCCCAAAATAGGAACAAAAACATAACAAAACGAAAGTTGGCAAAACAACCTACCCTGACACTCCTCCCCAAAGGTATTTTCTCCAAAACCCCAGTGTATATGGTATTAATTATGTGGAAAGCGGCAATAAAAACACGTACTAAATAAATAAATAATTATTATTGGGATTATAAGGAAAAAATAGGCAGATAAAACACAGCAAAGGGGAGATGGAGTTGGTTCGTCTTCTGAAATTTTGTTCTCAAGCTTCCGAAACAAACGTTCTTTTCTGAGGTAATTAAACATCACTACTTAATTTAACTACCTTAGGAACCATATTTTTTCCCAACAGGTGAAGTTCACATAGCTCAACAGAAGAGTCAGCAGGAAAGTATTACAGACCATAAATGCTAATGCTTTAACAACTAGCTTCAGATATTTTTCTGGAGCTCCGCAAATTGTTAATAGCCCAACTCTTAATGTAGTGTATGGGTCTATAGCTGTATGCTTGTAATAGTGTATTACTGGGAAATACCAAGCATATCAAATAACTAATATATCTACAGCTGGAGTTGAATATACTCAGTGTAAAAGGTTATTAGAGGACTTGCACTTGTGCTGAAATCCAGTATGTTTTATTGGGAAGTCTAAATTGAAATGATATGGGGGCTTTCAACATACTCATATTGTATGCCCAATTAATGCCCTTATTCAATAAAGCACTTTAGCACACACTTAATTTCACGAATGTAGTAGTCCCATTGACTTTAATGGGATCTAAGCATGTGCTGGAAGTTAACCACATCCTTAAGTGAGTACTGCCAATTTCAAACATTCAAACATCAGGCCCATAAAAATCATGATATTTTAACTCCTATATGGGATTTCCAAAATTGGAGCTAAAGAGTATATATGGTCTGCATAGAAATAAACTGTGGCATTTACCAATCCTACCTGGTGAATTTGAACATGCAAGAACTTCTATTCCTTTACCAAAAATGCAAGAACAAATATTATTGTTGTGAGGATTTATGTAACAAATATTTTGGCAAATTATGTGGCTTTAAGGACTTTGGGAAGTTTTGGATGCAGCTATCAGTGATGCTAACTTTATGCATTCCTGATCTATAGAACACACAACTTTTGTAGTAGATTTTTAAAATGTATATATGTCAAGGTTCCTTCCCCACTCTGAACTCTAGGGTACAGATGTGGGGACCTGCATGAAAGACCCCCTAAACTTATTTTTACCAGCTTAGGTTAAAAACTTCCTCCAGGAACAAACTTTGCCTTGTCCTTGAACCCTATGGTGCCATCACCAAGTGTGTTAAACAAAGAACAGGGAAAGAGCCTACTTGGAGATGTCTTCCCCCAAAAAATATCCCCCCAAGCCCTACACCCCCTTTCCTGGGGAAGGCTTGATAAAAATCCTCACCAATTTGCATAGGTGAACACAGACCCAAACCCTTGGATCTTAAGAACAAGGAAAAAGCAACTGGGTTCTTAAAAGAAGAATTTTAATTAAAGACAAAGTAAAAGAATCACCTCTGTAAAATCAGGATGTAAAATACCTTACAAGATAATCAGATTGAAAACACAGAGAATCCCTCTAGGCAAAACCTTAAGTTACAAAAAGACACAAAAACAGGAATATACATTCCATTCAGCACAGCTTATTTACCAGCCATTTAAACAAAAGGAAATCTAATGCATTTCTAGCTAGATTACTTTCTAACTTAACAGAAGTTCTGAAGAGCATTCCTGACCTGGTCCTGGCAAAAGCATCACACAGACAGACAGACCCTTTGTTTCCGCTCTCCCCCCCTTCCAGCTCTGAAAGTATCTTGTCTCCTCATTGGTCACTTTGGCCAGGTGCCAGCGAGGTTACCTTAGCTTCTTAACCCTTTACAGGTAAAAGGACTTTGCCTCTGGCCAGGAGGGATTTTGTAGTTCTGTATACAGAAAGGTGGTTACCCTTCCCTTTATATTTATGACAATACAACAAAGCTTTCATATATTGATAAAAGATAGCATAAACACATTACCTGTAAAACAATAAGGACAAATTGAAATATGTAATAATGCGCTATGACCTAAGTAATATTAAATTCTGATGATCAGCCAGAAAGTAACACACTGATAAGGAAAAATGAGTACTTCACAAAATGTATGCAGCACTGTTCATACAATGCCTCTTAGTACTGACAATAAAGGCAACAGTTTAAGGACAACATAAACCAGATGCAAAACTAAGGAGACAGAAAGTTAAAACAGGTATTTTCCCATCATCTTTTATGATAGGAACCATGTGTATTTTATAATATCACTGTATCTCAGTGTATTATACTATTTCTATAGGATTTTTCTATGCAGCATTTTGTTAATCTTAGTTTCGGAATCCACAAAACTTTTAACGGGTCAAATATTATCAATATTATCAATTTGGCAGAATTCTTTGCTATGTTCACTTGTTTCAGCAAAGTCAAGAAATTCTAATGCATTCCTCTCCTCTTCCAGTTATCTAGACAAATATTTATGGAAAGTAGTCTGTATTTTGCGCCACTGTCCGAAATGAGCAGGGAGTTCCCCTCCCACCCATTATGCATATCTAACAAGGAATTGTGTAAGATTTCACAGTAAACTGTGAACAGCTAATTGTGTATATGCACATAGCTTCTTTAGTCTTTATTAACAACAAGGAGTCCGGTGGCACCTTAAAGACGAACAGATTTATATGGGCATAAGCTTTCATGGGTAAAAAACCACTTCAGGTGCAACAAGGTGTCTTTAAGGTGCCACCAGACTCCTTGTTGTTTTTGGAGATACAGACTAACAAGGCTGCCCCCTGATACTTTAGTTTTTATTGCATGTAGTGTTCAGACTGTAGTAATCAAAATATTGTAGTTGGTATTGAGTGACTGTAATCATACCTATTACAACAGGGCACAGAGGAAAAAGGGGATTTGGGTGATTTTCACTGAGCATTTGTAGTTATACACAATTATTGTTCTTCCATATCTAAGGAAAAACCTGCAGGGTAAAGGGTGTCATTTTTATTTACAGATTACAGGAGGAGAAATCTTTCTATAGGGAAAAGAATTCTATGTAACATGCACACACACATTCAGATCAGGAAACCACTTTAATAATAACTGAGCTTTAATCTGTGGTTTTTTCATATCTTCTCTTCGTAATGCTTTACATTATAGTTCACAAACACACATTTAAATGCAGATGCATGTAGACAGTTTTAAGATTTTAAAAAGATACCAGCTTCAGCTTCTTTGTGGAAAAAAATGTACTAAAGTGAGTGAAGCTTATCTATTACTATAGATGGATTTTAATCCCGAGTGAAGTCCTTATTCATTTATTAAATGGAAATAAGTTAATTATTAAAACTAAATACTTAACATGGATTTGGAAACGTCTGTTTAAATCAGTGGTGTTAAGTTACGGTCTGGGGACCAGTTGTGTTACTAAGCCATGCTGCCTTCTATAATAACAAAAATGTGTACACAACACAGCATATGTTAGCCTGATGGCCTCATTTTACTGACCTGTCAAAGGCAATATTCATTATTCCTCAAATGTTAAGGTTAAAGTCTTCTCAAATTGATGTAGGTATCTCTACACTGATTTTCAGTATGCGGGATTTATGGCTATGCCAAGATATATTTATTCTGTATCATTTTATTTGTGATGACAATTATGTTGACCATACACAGATTAAATTAAATATAAATATTTATGTTATGCTCACTACCTTGGTATTTAAGTGATTTATCATGGGAAGAATAGTTTTCAGAAGAAAATAGATGGTCACTATTCCCCGGGCCAAAGAAGGTGTAATGTCTGGAATCTACCACCATTCTTAGTGCAAGTGGGTTGAGCAGATGGTTGTGGCAGAGGTGGGGTATCGTGGCCTCTGCGACCAGAGTTAGCTCCGTTCCAGCTCCTGCTGCTGTTACTAATATCCTGGATTGAGGTCCTGAGGTCTTCTTCTGCTATCTGCACCTCGGGGCCAGGGTATAGACTCTAAGGAACCTGAGGATGGCTCAAGAGTCTTTGAAAGAATGGAGGGTCTCGTCTGTTTTCTCACTGAAGACCTTTTTGTGTGTCAAAGGGGAAGTCCTCTATGGTGGTTTGGACCTCCTTGGGTAACCTGGATGACTGCAGCCAGCAATTCCTGCAGATCACGGTTGCCAAAGACCAAGAGGCAATGTTGGCCACATCCACAACAACCTGGAGGCCCACCTTGGCCAGAAATCTCTCCTTATCCAATAGCACTTGGAGCTGTTGTTATTTGTCTCATGGCAGCTGGTCTTTGAACTCCGTTAGTTTAGTGTAATTGTGAAAATCATATTTCACCAGCAGAGTGAATGTTGCATGTCCTGAACTTCCTCCAGTGGGATCCCGAGATCCATTGTCACCAGCTGGAGTGGTTCTTGGTACTGGAAGTTGTCGTCCAGCGGGGAGAGTGAGGCAGGAATGAGTGCCTTTTCTGGGGATGGAAAAGTAGCAGTTGGGACTGCCAGAACTGGTTCCATCTTTTCTTCCTCATTCTCATAAACAGATGGTGCTGGATGGTGAGCGGTGAATGGCCTATAAGAAGCCACCAATGGTGCCCCGTGGCCCCAGTACAGATCCCAGGGTGGCCAGTAGGGCCAAATATAATGGTCTCTGGCCATTGGTGGGCCCCACAGATAACACTACCAAACCAGAGGGATTGTAAACTGGGGATATGGCAGTCTGAGGTGTGAGTCCAGACTCTGAGACATGGCAGGGGAAAAGGAAGGCTCCACATCTTGAGGGTATATCTACACTACCCGCCCGATTGGCAGGCAGCGATAGATCCAGTGGGGGTCGATTTATTGCATCTAGTCTAGACATGAGAAATTGATCCCCGAGCGCTCTCCTGTCGACTCCTGTACTCCACCATCGCAAGAAGAGCAGGTGGAGTCAACAGGGGAGCAGCAGCAGTCGACTCACCGTGGTGAAGACACCACGGTAAGTTGATCTAAGTACATCGACTTCAGCTATGTTATTCACGTAGCTGAAGTTGCGTAGCTTAGATCAATCCCCCCCCCCCAGTACATGAGAGGTCCTTAGATTCCGAGGACAGTTCTGGGAATGGCAGCGCTGACAGTACCAGAGGATCACGATGTAGCAATGGGACATCTCGTCCCAGTGATGGCAGCAATGGTTTGTCCACCGGAGAGGAGAGGAAGAAGGTGAGTGGAGGGGCGGAGAGAAATGGAGACCATGGGTAAGGGAGGAGCAGCTCCTCTGTTGACAGCAGTGGTTCCAGGTGCCTGGAAGTGTGGGGAGTCATGTGCGACAATCCTGAGGATACAGGTGGTGTCAGCAGACCTGGTGGGGTACGCGGCAGATGCACCAGTGAATACCGGGAAAGCTGACAGTACCTCTGGATTACACTACCATTTTGTCTTATCCTCAATTCTGGGAATCTTAGGCAGCAGTCTGGTCAGATCTACATGTGACTTCTCACCTGATGTGGCTTTGGGAGGAAACGATACATTTCTGAGCAGTCATGTATGGGGATCTGCTCTTATGCCTATGTCATGCTTCTTCTCATGGCAGGGCTTGTCCAGTGGTCTTGGTACCATCGGATCTGATGTCTGGGAGGTGCTTAGAGGAGCACTGACCATCAATGATGGGCGGTGCACCTCTGGTTCTGGATCTGAATGTGCTCATGGGCACGTGGCCTCCTCCATTAAAAGCTTCCAGAGGCAAAGTTCTCAATCCTTCCACATTTGCGGAGGAAATGACTTACAAATAGGACAGAGAGTAACGTGGGCCCCACCAAGGTAGTACAGACAGCACCGGTGTTCATTGCTCACTGAAAATGAGAGCAGGCAAGAGGCACAGTTCTTGAAGCCAGGACCCTGGGGCACAGTCCCCGGGAGGCCAGAGTTTCCCCACATAGGGGTGAAAACTACATCATACATCTACAAGTAACTACAACTACATAACACAAAAAACTATCTACAACTATATACAAGAGAAACGGACAGGGAATCACGCTCTTAGCACAGCTAAGAGCACAAAGGAATAGGGGTTCCGACTCTAGCCATGAGGCAGTAAGAGGGAACTGGAGCAGCATTTACCCACATGGCCATATTATAGCCTCAGCTGCAAACATGAGGGGGACACATGCATGGGTCAACGGACACTGCTGGGAAACCCTTCCAGCTCCAGTGCATGGCGCACATGCGCACCCTTTTGGAATCCATATAGGGACCACCGCTCAAAGAAGAATAAGAATGATACTTCACCCATTAATGTTTATGCAAAACATTAGAGTTTAAAATGAATAATTCCAAGAAATGCTTAGCTGTGGATTATCAAAAATATTATGTACTAGAAAATCAGAGATCACATGACAACATTGCTGTACCCCTTATCTTGTTTACAGGCACAAAAAGGTTAAAAGAAAAAAAATCCACAAAACAAACAAAATAATGACATGTAGCATGCACATCAGAGATCAGTTTTGGGTTCTGATTCAGTACAGCACTTTAGCACATGCCTAATCCTAAACATATATTTCCCATAGACTGCAAGAGAATTACTCATTTACTTAAAATTAAGCACATGCTAAGGGGACTTAGTGCAGCCCTTAAGCCATTACTGTTTGTAATGGACATTTTAAAATGTTAAACTTGCTCAACATTACAGAATGTATAAAATGTTCTTTATATTTGGGTCATGGCCAGGCAGTGGTGGGTTGTAAAACTATTTACCCCAATTATCTTCCACATACCTAATCACAATGTACGGATATTACCATGTTTTCTACTTTTCATTCTTTTTTAATTTTGTCCCTATGAAATTGTGTTGTTTAATGATTTCTATTCTTAATTATTTACTTTATTTTAGTTAATACTGTGTCCTGCCTTGAGTGCAGGGGGCTGAACTAATCTATTCAGGTCCCTTTCAGTCCTACACTTCTATGATTGTATGATTTTTTTCTATCTTTTAACAAAATAGTCAATTCCAAAACTTTCATCTTACCTATACAAATAGTATAATCCCTAAAATACCACATTTGCTTTCAATCAAATAAGATACAGACTTTTTAGTAAAGGGTTAGCTCAGTGCACTGAAGAAAGTGACAAACCAAGCAAAGCACAAATCTATGCGCTTTAAAGACATTAAAACACAATCTACTGACAAAGACAAGGATGCAGATAAAAACCTATTATGTTTTATATTCCAGTGATCATCTTTGTCAATGACCTGTCCTATATCATCCACAATAAAAAATAATAAAAATGTTTCATGCCAACATTACTTATAAAATGAATTATTTTACACACAAATGAATACAATTTTAATAAAAATAAATGGCTTATAAGCAAGACAAACTGAATTTTAAAAAACAATGAAAATTTAACAGAAAATACTGCTTTTGATGGTCCATATCTAGCACACAAATAGACCTATATGATCCATTTGCAAACTATTATACTTTATTCTACATATCCTTAAATTATACATTAAAAGTCCTTTCCATCAGGCATGAAGGAAGAGATTTTCAGATACATCAATTTGGTCTTCCAACAATAAGTGCATAAATCAACTGGTTAATAATACACATCAACAAAACACAACAAAGGGAGTGCAGTAATAATCTACCGGTGCATGCCTCAGGCACACATCCACCAGTAATTCCTGCCTTGGTTTACTTCTAGAAGCATATGGGGTTTTAATTTAACATTTAAAGAACATTTAAAGAAATCCCTTTAAACAAAAAGGTTTGATTTTAGGTTGGTGATGTTGCCCTAAAACAGGGGTCTCAAACTCAAATGACCATGAGGGCCACATGAGGACTAGTACATTGGCCCAAGGGCCGTATCACTGACCACCTCCCCCCACTGCAGCCCCAGCCCTGCCCCCACTCCACCCCTTCCGTGAGGCCCCGCCCCTACCCCGCTTCTTCCCACCCCTTCCCTGAAATCCCCCCCCAACTCCGCCCCCTCCCTGCCCCCAGGGGGTGCAGGAGGGGTGCAGGGTGCAGGGTGGGGCAGGGGGTCAGGGTGCAGGAGGAGTGCAGGGTGCAGCAGGGGGCTCAGGGCAGGGGGTTGGGGTGCAGGAGGTGTGCAGGGTGTGGCAGGGGCCTCAGGGCAGGGGGTCATGGTGCGGGGTGCAGTGGGAGGCTCAAGGCAGGGGGTTCGGCTGCAGGAGGGGTTCGGGGCGCAGGTCCGGCCCGGCGCACACAGGGGTCAGGGCAGGCTCCTTCCCTGCCTGCCTGCCCTGCCCCCGCTCTGCTCCGGGAAGTGGACAGAACCTGGGGGAGGGTGGAGGCCCAGGGGTCTGTGTGTTGCCCTGGCCGCTCCTCCTGGTGCCTCGCCAATGGGAGCTTCGGGGGAGGTACCTGGATGAGTGGCCAGGGCAACACACAGACCTCTGGGCCCCCACCCTCCCCAGGTCCCGGCCGCTTCCCGGAGCAGTGCGGGGGCAGGCAGGCAGGGAGGGAGCCTTCCCTGCCCCTGGTGCGCGACGGGCCGGAGCCGCTCTAAGTAAATGCTGGGGGGGGGTGCCCCGGGGAGCTGGTAGGCCACAGAAAATAACCCCTTAGGCCGCATGCAGCCTACAGGCCGCGTGTTTGAGACCCCTGCTCTAAAACATGTCATTCCAAAGAAAAGTGGTTCATAATAGAAGAAGAAGAGAATTTAGTAGGAAAAATATTTCAGCACCATTTCTTAACTGTCCTCTAGAGATTTATTGTTAATTTTCCAGTTTTGTGAGGTCCCCTGAACAATTCGGAGTCTTAATAATGCAATAAAACTACAATTATGTCATTTACATGATGAGAAATATATACACCTGTGGTAAGGAGCTTACAATGTATGGGCCCAACACAACACATGCACACAAGAAACTTTACTCAGATGAGTAATGCCATCATTTTCAAAGTTGCTCACATGCATGTTTACAGGAACAAACTGTGGCATGGAATAACAGTGCAGGAATGTGAAGAAGTAGAGAATGAGGGTGCATCAGATAAGGTGGAACTTGTGTGCACTGCACCACCGGGCTGCAGAGGGAAGCAGTGATTCCCTCTGAAGCACCCACCAGGAGATGCACTAGCAGGGGGACTTCAAAAATAAATTGTTGCTTCCCTGTATAGCCTTGACACAAATGGCAAGGCTGCTCTTAGCAAAACATGTAGCTGGTTTAAGGCTCTCAATCAGTTTATACATAATGCTGAAATGTAAAAGAAGCCCTTCTTATAGAACGGAAGTGTGTGTGTACACAACAAAAGGGAAGAGTCCGCTGTCATGGAGAGAGAGGCACTGTACACAAAACAAAAATAGATTAGGTATAAATAACTAGACCAGGGAAGAAGCAGATTGTTCTCTGGCAGAGAACTGGAGAAACAGGGAGGCTACTGGAGAGAGGAAGTTTAGGGACCAGGCTTTGCCACTTTTTATCCCCTCCCTCCATTAAATTTTTATCTCACCCATTCAGCATTATAGGAATATTTTTTGTCTTTTTATTTCAGAGCTCCATATGGAGAATGACTGAGACAGCACAAAAGAGGCCCCAAACAGCCAATCAGAATGTGGCTTTTCACAAACATTAACAAAAGCAATACTCTGTTATAATTCACAGCAACTTAGCCAATTTCCGATGGAATGTTTCTGGACAGCAATGGAATATCAGAAAAGACATAATGCAAATATTAAGTATAAAATCTGTGAAAATTACAGGAAATAAACACCGATTATATTTTGCAAAAACACAAGTACATCTTTTGCTCACTCTATACAAAGGCATTTGCAATTGAGCTGTTTTATATCTTTCAAAGACAGAATCAATGTTGTAGCTGAACTCATTCTGTCAGGGACAGGACTTGAGATCAGCTGTTTTATATAAATCGATTGTGTAAGATACAAAGTGTTTTGGTATTAAAACACTTCCATAAAAGAAATAGAAGTAATTAATAAACAGCTTCAATGCAACTCAATTATTTGGAAATAATTACAGTTTCACTTCATTCAAGGCAAAAATATAATTCTACTGTATTCTTAGAACAATTCTTTTTTTGAAATGCTGTTTCACCAAACGTGTTTTGATACAAAAAACACAGCAACAGCTGAAAAAATATTGGACTTGACCATTAATCAAAGAGTGAGACAGATCCTCAGCTGGTGTAAACTCTTGAAACTCCATTGATTTCAACTGCTGACTTCAATGGCGTTAAACCAATTTTCACTAGCTGGGGATGTGTCCCAATATATTTCACATACCTATACACATCCAAATGCTCCAGTGGGTCTCAAACTTTTGTACTGGTGACCCCTTTCACACAGCAAGCCCCTGAGTGCAACCCCCACCCTTATAAATGAAAAGCACTATATATATATATATATATATGTTTAACACTATTATAAATGCTGGAGGTGAAGCGGGGTTTGGGGGTGGAGGCTGACAGCTCGTGACCTCCCACATAATAACCACGTGACCTCCTAAGGGGTCACGATCCCCAGTTTGAGAACCCCTGTCCTACACGCAGAAACCATTTAGATACAGTCCCAAGAAACTGTATCATAATAGATTTTTTAAATCTAATTTATCTGACATCATTCATTCATCCTATTCAAACACATATTTTGTTTTACACATGATTACACATCAAGTGTCAGATTACAATACTATTGCTAGCATTGAGTAGTATTTTATTTCATAAGACTTGAATAAGGCTATTTGTAGAGTTAGATACTTTTCAACGTAAGTAAGAGTATCAAAACATGGCCCTATATATGCTGGGTTATATCTAACCACAATACAGGACTTGAACTTACAAACCTTATCACCACATAAAATATTTATTCCTGAGTGTTATTTCACTGAAGATATTGGTATAGCACTAGTATTAACCACTGCATACTCTAGTAATGGTTTGCAGAATCCAATCCATACATGATGTTTTATAACTACTTTAGATTTCTCAGAGCACAAATGTTCAAGGTCCTTACTCTGGTATGAAAGAATAGGGTAAAACAATTCTCAAAGATAAAACTGCCAGAGCTTTACATTTATCCTTTGCAATGATTTGCTCTAAATCTGGCATCTGCTGGTAGAAGAATAAGTAAATAAAGAAAATGCATCTTAATGCATAGAATTTTTAATACCAGAGATCTAGGGGACTATTCACAACTTGTTACATGAGACTTTATTGTTAACTTGAGCTGCCCACCTAATTCGCCTATCACTGCACTGACAATTAACAGTATTTGAGTCATATTTTTTCTTTGGATTCTTAAGTAGAAAGTATTTATTACAATTTTATTTTTTCATAACTGAATGGAAAATGATCACAAACCAAACAGATTGCACAAATTACATTGCCAATGTAACAAGAAATGTTTTGTTTTTTATGAATAAGAGGAAGAGGAGGGACAAAGAGTCCATGTTTCATTGTAGAGCTGACTTTGTATCAGTAAAAAATACAGAAATTTAAAAAAGAAAACATTACCTTAATATCAAAAGCTCCTAGTTGGCCCACTTGGTTGTAAAGTTCTAATTGATCCTTGACGGGAGATACCCACAGTATCAGCTGACTTAACTGTTGTTCAAACTGGGTGAAATTATTTAGCAGATGCTCAATTTCTCTTTCTTTCTCTGGTAGATCTTTGGATACCTTAAAAATACCAGAAATTTGATTTGAGAAAAAAATAAGCTACATATAGCAACATAATAGTATACTCTTTTATTGTTAAGAGAGCATAAATCATATGCACACACTGGGTGGGAGTTAAAGAAATAAATGCACATATTAAAGGACTGTACTACACAATTGTATATATTTACCACAACATTCCCCCCTGGAAAACAAGTGATGTCACATTTCTCATGTTTTCAGTTATTCAGATGTACACTGTGTGCTACATAAAGGAAGGTTGTTTTCTCAGGAGGTGAAACTGTTTCAGCATCAAACCTTTTACTTTGAATATAACATTTTAACAATGAATATACAAATCTGAAAAGGGTTAGCAGTTTATTTAAGTTCAGACAAACATTCAAATGTCCAGATGCTAATTCAAACTATCTAAACCTCTTAAATCTGGAAATTTCATGAGAACATGGGTTTTCTTAAAAGATCCTTAGTTCTGCTTGTTTCCAGTCAGGTTGGAACATGGAAGTACAGATAAAAAATGTACACAAACAAAAGAAAAATAATAAGGGGAATATATATATATATTTACTAGTGCCTCCAGTCTGAGTTCTACTTGTTCAGTTTTTAGGCAAAGCCCAAGGCGGGTCATATTTATCCACAGCAATTCTCCTATTCTCAATAGCATCAGAAAGGAAGATTTACTAGATGGTATAGCACTAGTCCACAACATAGAAGTGCTTGAAATTAAGACAAGAATAAGATGGACATAAAAATAGTAAAGAATAAAAAAATCAACGTTTTCTTCTTTCCAGCATTCTTTAAACCAATGCGGTGCTCACGTAGTATTAAAAAAGATGGCAATTAATTATTCAACTTGGACAAAAAAAGTGGGTCTGCTCTGCAGATTAAGAAAATCAGTCTTCCCTGTGGCCACTGTTTCTAAGAGCAGGCTTTTACTAAAATGGCTCTTTTAAAAGTAGCAAAATGAGGGAAGCATCTGATAAACATAATATTCCCTTTGGAGTTGCACTATATTAATGGAAGCACTACTATGCTATTGGCTGACTACAAAAATATTACTGATGCATACTACCTACTAATCTTTCATCTCTGTTATTTACATAACACAATAAATCTAAATCCATTAGAGACCAGAATGCAATGAAGGTTTCTATGAAAAACACAGCTGAGATAAAGGAAGGAAAATATGATTCTCATGACACATAATTTTTACTTTGTTTTTCCAAACAATATTCAATTTGAAAATATCAGTTAGACTAAATCAAAGGAACAATACTGTTGTATATAGTTTATTTTAGAACATCAACAGGTTTTTGTCATTCATATATTTCCCCAATATGTTAACTGATTTTCACTGTTACTATTTTTCCTTACTACTCTAACAAAGTGGTTCACAACCTGTGGTGCAATCAGCACACAGTTGCGGCCCATGTAGATGTATAGGTAGTATATATATAGTGTGGGTGTGACCCTAACAACACAGAACGCTGCATATACAGCCCACAATGGTAAATAGGCTGAGAACCTCTGCTCCAACATCTATTAAGAGCTGACCAATAAGTCAAATCCCTTTTTGTTTTCTCTTAATCTTGTTAAGTATAATAAAATCACTTCCACTCATAGTACAGCATATATCCCCTGAGGTGAAAGGAAAACAATTAAAAATACATCCATTTCCCTTACGTGTTAATTCAATATCTATGCAGACATTGGCTTAATTTCACAGAAGATTAGCTTCATCTTTCTTGCAACATTTGAATGTTAATCTGCAATGTTTAGAAACTTTAATATTAACATAAACATTTCAACAGAGATATTATTCTTGAAAGTAAACAGGTGATCAGAGGTCCACTATATAAATGTGAGCCTACTCCTTAAAGTTTTAAACAAACTAATTTCAAATCAACATTTATCAGGGGTGTTAAGGCAAGTGTGTTAATAAGAAGAAAAGAAACATTAATGTGATGGTTTTCTTTTTCCAAAAAGAAGAGTATAGTTAGCTATATTCAGCTTCTAACATCAACACGTACAAATAATGCGTAAACTAAAACAATTAGATTTTACGGTCCGCATTATAAGTTATTGACCCTGAAAATATCATGTACACAGAAAGATGACTTAATAAAATGAGCTCTCTACCTTTCCAGACTCCTGTAGTTCTTTCAAGAGTTTGATTTGTCTTGTGAAACCCCAAGTTTCACCTCACTTAAAAGCTTACAAAATCAGACATAAAAATGCAAAAGTGTCACAGAACACTATTAATGAAAAATTGCTTACTTTTTCATTTTTACCATGGTATTATAAAATAAACAAATTGGAATATAAATATTATACTTATATTTCAGTGTATAATATACAGAGCAGCATACACAAGTCATTGTCTATGAAATTTTAGTTTGTACTGACTTCGCTAGTGCTTTTTATGTCACCTTTTGTAAAACTAGGCAAATATCTAGATGAGTTGATGTACCCCCTGGAAGACCTCTGAGTATAGGTTTGCCAACTTTCTAATTGCAGAAAACTGAACCTCCTTACCTTGCCCCGTCCCTTCTCCAAAGTCTCACCACTGCTCACTCCATCCCCACTCTCTTCGTATAGTTGCACCTCAGATATAGTTCCAAAAGTTCACTGTCTTCCTTCTAAACAGAATAATCCCTGGAGTTTTTGTTTTTTTCCTGCAGCCCCCACAAGCAATTTGCACAGGGCCAGAGAGGGAGCATCTCTCTCCCCTCCCTTCTCCCCCCATATGACAGGAATATGTGAATAACCTTTTGACGACCTCCTTTAACTCGCAGACCTAGTGAACATAATTTTTAGTAAGTACATACAAAGAAAAGGAGTAAGTGTGGCACCTTAGAGACTAACCAATTTTTACATACATAACTCCACACATATTTTCCATATATACATCTCAAAATGATTATGATGACCATCATGACTCAGGTTTTCATTAAAGATGACATTCTTTGGTGGACTAGTATGTAGACACCAGACCAGGGGATTCCTATAACCCCTTATGTACCCCTGTGACCTCTGCCAGCTGATATCAAGAAGTTCTGGGGTGGTCATACTCTGTTCATAGAAGAGTTTAATCCTGAGCTAAATACTGTAGCACTGGCATGGGATTATCTTTTTAAAAAGAAAAACTAAATTTGTAAAATGGTTAATATTTTGGAAAAAGATATTTTATAGAGTCTATTATATATGTAAGATTCCATGTCCACTAATTTATCATGCAAACAAAAAAGTCATATCTATAAGATGAGTTAACTTCTTAGATGAGGTCTTGAAAAGCATCCAAGATTATTCTATATATTCCTAAACCTAGGGCATGAGACTTATTACTCAACATAAAGAAACAAAGACGAGGACTCCAGTAATAGTTATTTTAAAAGCACCTGAGATTCGCAGATTTTGACAGTATGTCAATCAATGAAACCCTTGTAAGAGCCAAGGAGGGTGTTCTATGTTACCATATGGGAAACCCAAATTCCCTCACTGCTGAGAGAAGTCTCAGGCAAGACTATTATGAAGTGAATGCAACAGAAAAGGTTTGGGACCTGTTCAATACATTGTTTTTACCATAGCCAGCTGACACCAATCAAGAAAAAGTCTGGTCAGCTAGAGGAAATTAGAAGCATTTCTCCCAGCCAAGGGAGGAATGGGAGAAAACAAGCTAACAAGTTTTAAGATAGAGTTTGATAAATTTATGAAGGAAATTATATGATGAGGGTGTCTGAGATAGCAGGGGACTGCATTCAATGACATAGGAGGTGCCTTCTAATCCTATTCCAATATCAGTAGGCTCCTAAAAACTAACTGGATTGCTCCATACATAGGAATATGTATTAATAACCTGGTACACTGGCTTGGCTGGCAGCAAATCAACAGAACATAGAAAGATACACCTTTGTCTGCCTCCAGAGAAAAGTGGATCTGGCAGAAAGGTGGATTAAAGAAAGAGACTCTGACTTTAACATCAAAGAACCTTTGCAATTTTGGCCAGGTGTGTCAAAATATTAATTGTAAAACTTTGGATACTGAAATTTGGTACTTCAGTTGAAGAGTTAAATTAGACCGATTGACAGCTTAAGTAATAGAATAATTGAAAATATTTAAGCTCTAAATTGGCAAACAGTAGATGATGCTAATTTTATATAAATTGACCCAGGTTTTCACAAGATGTTCATTACTGTTGTAGTCTTAAAATGAATACCATTTTGAAGCAATTTAATTTTACATCGCTGAATATTCATATTTTTTACTGTCTGCATTTAATATAAATTTTAAAAAAACTACCAGAAAAGTAATTAACATCTTGGGGAAATATTGGAATGTTCTGAGAAGTTTGAATAAAATATTCTCAGCTCAAAAGTTTGAATCTTTATACAAATATTTTCGTATCTTTGTTCTTACAGACCTAAGAAATAATCCCAAGGGCTGTTTCCAACCTTAGGTGTTAGATGACCTTTTATCCCTCATTAGGAGCTTAACTATCACTACAACAGGCCCTTCCCCTTCCTTTTTCCTTTAATGTAAAACTGCTCACACTATTGTGCTTTGACACTTTTCCTATGAATTTTTTTTTTGGCTGATTTGTTCAGCTCAAAGATATTCCTCTGTACATTGCATACTGAGACAGAAGCAATGTGGAATGCAAAATCACTGCTGTAGTCCAAGGCAGAAAAGACAGTGACAAAGTGAAGAAGAAATCACTGCAGTTGCAATCTAGGCAGTTAGGCTGGAGTGATATTAGAAGACAAAAAAAAAGTGAAAAAGTGTAGCAAGTCTGGAAGAAAACAGTTTAACCTAGGATTACAAACACTAACTGTAACTGTACAAACACTAACTGTTATTGCATGGCATTATTAAAGGATAGAGTACAGTTATGTGCACTAATTATGCGTGTCCATAGCTTAACATGATTGGCTCACTTTTAAGTTTAACCTTAATTCAGAATTTCCTGGGTCTGTAGTGTTCATTTTACCCTAAAAGTATTGATGCACTTACTGATCTTTTAGTATAATTCAAATTTTGGTAATGAGAAGAGTAGAATAATTCACCTGGCTCTAAAAAACCTCCTACTGGGTTGTTCATCCCCCCCCCCGCCGCCCATGTTCAAATAAAATCTATTAGTAACCACATATTATGTCTTACTACAAATATGATTATGTTATTAATATTACTGTAAAAGTTGTCATAAATTCATTACAAATGTGAATGAGAGGGGATAAAATAGTTCTAATTAAATGTGGATTCTTAAAAAGTACATGAGATACATCAACTGCCATGAATTTTTACTGCACATTCTTTTATCTTAATTATGAACAGAGAGAAAACAGGTTCTAACTAAAACTATCATTTGACATAATAGCATAGTGTGAAATAGTCCACTGTCTCACAGAGGGTTTGGCCATGGAAGGTGTTAGGTTTAATTTAAAAAAAAGATTAAAAATCTATCTTTTGAAGAAAAGACTGTTTTGGATTACTTACAGTACAGTAGCTGCATCTTGCAACAAAATACTAAGAATTCTAGGCGCAGAAGTCATACCAACATTTCTTTGTTGTTGTTGCTGGATTTTTGTTTGTTTGTTTTTAAGTATCCTAAATTTTCACATAACCATGCAGGGTTCACGAAACATTAAGAATTTTAATGGGATAAGAGAGAGAGAGAGAGAAAATGTATGTCTAGTAAAAGATTTATTGACCTATCTGACAGTTAAGCAGTCAATGCATGTGGCTTCCCAGAAGAAGACGCATAGCTGCAATATCTAATAATGATCAGAGGCAAAGGTGAATGCAAAACAGAGAGAGGCCACAACTTTATTAATTTAACAATGGGTGGGGCACTATCTGCCCCTTCCCTCTGACACTGCAGATATTTAACTAGGTCCAGTTTGAAGTTACAGAGAGCACACCATGTAACCAATGAGTTGGGACAGATCCTTGTAAGTCTAACCCCTAGGACTCAGCTCAGTTTTGAGTGTGCTCATTCTCTCCACTTCTCACAATGGGGGCAGAAGGCAGCAAGGTGGACCATCAGTTTGACAATTTTAGGTCTCCCCTTCTCCTTACAGGCACCCTACCCATGTCAAGGTTTCTTTTACCTCTGGGAGTTGGTCCTTTAGCTTTTGCCTGCAGTAGACACTGGCCAAAAGTTGTGACAGACATTACTGTATTATTTCCTAACAGTGAAATTCCTGCATCCTTTTAACCTAAGCACTGTAATGCTCTGAGGAAGCTGAAAAACCCTCTAAACTCTTACAAGTTCTGGGTCAATGGTAAAAAAATCCTGAACTATAGGGAGGAAGGGCAGGGCAGCAATCATGGTGAGATGTCCCCCAGATGACTGGGAGGGCTTTACACTGAGTGGCAACATGAGAGAAACTCAAATCCCCTTGCTCCCCCCTGACTGGCCAATGGGAGACAGAGAAGCCCCTCGCTCTCCCCCAGACACACACTGATGTCCATTGTGAGGCAGGAGAAGGGGCTCAGCTCCAGTATGTCTGGGCACAGGATCTCCCTGTGACAGACCCTACATACTACTATAACAATTGTTGTACAAACTATATCTTGTGAGGTATCATTTGAAAACTCATAATTTGATGGTCAATATGGTCCTGATAAAATACATGTGGCAACACATAATGTGAGGTTATTTGCATTTAAGCAGTAAACAGAGTCATCAAGCAGGAAGGAAAGACAAAGGAAGCTCAAATAGGTGGGAAAAAAACAGCAGGGAATATCCTTCCACATAGATTCTTTGTCTCCTGAATCTTAGCTGGAAATGTTTTTTTTTTCAAAAGGGGGACTGTAACTATAAAAAGGAGGGACAAATAACCCAAGTGACCCCCTCTCTCCATCACATTCATGGCACCTGAAGCAACAAAGGAAGCTTTTGCTGGATTCTGAGAGAAATTTGTTCAGTAAGACTGCTCAAAGCATATGTTGGGAAAATTTGCATGACTGATATAGTTTGTTAAGTTAGACACCACTAGGAGTGTTCTGGGGTCACCTGCTATATAACCAAGGCTGGTAAGAGCCAAGGTCTGGCTGGCTGCAGCACACAGGGACATAGCTGGGACCGACTTGCATGCTGGCAGCTGGTTGTGAGCAATCCATACTGGAGGCTACAGCAGCAAAGCACTGTAAAGGGCAGGCCAGGTTAGAGGGCAGGCGTGACATAGCTACCCAATGGTCTGGATTGTACCCTGGTATGTCATAATGGTACCAACACTGTCAGCTACCTCCAAAGCGTACTGAGATTCCAACTATACTGGACCTCCTCTCTCTGAAAAAACTGGGATTGTTCCTCAGCTTCTCACAAGTGCACCTGGCAACTACTAAAACCTCCCCCCGCCCACAAGTGGACAGCTATATAGTCTTTGCCTATCTGGTTAGAAGGCATGAGTGACACAGCTACTGTTTAGTATGGCTTGTACCCTGGTGTGTCAAACCCCCTCTCCTTTTCAGAAGTTGGGTATCCTCCTGCTGGTCCAAGCAAATTCCCACCACCCTACCAAAACAGGGCACTGTGCCATATGATACACTTTATCACATCTTCCACGGTGATATGATGTGATATGCCATCAGTACAGCATGGCATGACTTAATATAACCCTACCCATCAAATGTCTGAAACACACATAGACTCTTTTACACTCCATGCAGAATTAGTACAGAGTAGTTCACTAGTTATGTTCATACCTGTCTCCTTTGTTGACAATATGTATCAAACAACCTGAAGATTCAATTATGGTCTCATTGACATTAATGACAAAGTTCCAAATAGCACAGATGGGAGCAGGACTGATCCCTTGAATCAGAAACAAGTGTTCAATTTGAACATTACTTCATTTCTAACTATGTGGACACAGTAAACTATCCCTCTGGGGTATCATTTTCTGAGGGTGAGTAGTCAGGCATTTTGTTATTTTACATGTATGAATTAGAGAAATTCTGTAGAAATAGTTTTAGAAGAGTGACAAGGCGGACTGCATTACTAATCAGTGATATGCTAAACTTTCCCTCAATTAAAAAAAAAAAAGCAACCACAACCAACAAACCAACAAAATTTGTTTTTGTCAAAGGGAGTTGTGTACATGTGACCAAGGACAGAATTTGAACATCAGATACAGGGAGTTCAATTTAAAATAATAAATAATACACAGAATACTTTATAATAAAATACATACACTGGGGTCATTACTACCAGCTCTGGCAATCAGCTGACACAGGCACTTAGTATTTTGTCAACTAAAAAAGTGCTAGACATATTTATATTCCCTCTGTATAAATTTATACAAGTCAATCAAAACCAGGACTTTTAAAAATTTTGTTCAGCTTTTATATTGCTTCAGGCTAATTCCTCTGGTGCCCTCTGGCAGTTTTCTACCGAACTACTTTAAATAGCTCCAGGAGAATTCCTCTTGCATATGTCCCCTAATTCCTGCTCTCATGTACTTCTTGCACACAGTTGGTTGTAGGGCTGCTACTAGCAAGTTAGACTCTTGTACTAGATTTGGACTAACTACTGAGTTTCTTTTACAGAGAGATACTAGAGATGTGTCTTCCATGAGATCCTTTCACGAACATCCAGGAATACTGTGGCCAGAAAAAAAGCAGTAAATGCTCAGAACATCCATAAATCCCAGTAATCCACAATTGTTGGACAACCTCTGGGAGCTATGGTTAGTGGGTGCCTGCCAGACTTTTATTTCCCTTCTCCCACTGAAGACTAAAGCAGTGTATAGCTTGGCTACTCCACAGAATCTGGACCTTTATATTGAAATAAAAAATAAATGAAAAAAACCCCCACTTTTCTTTTAAAATAGTTATATTTCAAAACATATTTCTATATATGAAGCTGTACAGTGTGCACTACTAATTATAAAAAAAAACGTATTTTCACTTAATGTATATGGATAATTCTGCTACTTATCTATTCTCCATAACAAGGGTCTCCCTTTTAAGGAAACAGTTATTATACAGAGATTTTTACAAGCAAGAAGCCCCTTTCTCTAGCTAACTATCTCTTTGTAAGCTAACCATTATGTCTCAGTATCAGAGTGGAACATATAATTGGATCCTAAATGCAGCAATTCTGACAAACATGATGGAGTACAAGTTTGAATAAAAAGAATGTAATATTCTTGATAGGTATGCTTATTCCAAAACAATTGCTGAGCTTCAGCAAGCATATGAAGTTTATTGAGACATTATAGATAAAACAACAGAGTACAGCATGCTAGTTTTATTTTACTGTTTAAACACTGAGGCACAGATGGGAGTTCAAATGTTTTGAGACAGTTAATCTTCTGAGGTATTTGGCTGCATGATAGGTAGTATCTAATTCCCAAAGGTGCATACACATCATATGAAATAAATATAATAATATATTATGGTTGTCAAATTAAAAGACAAGCATAGGACACATTTTCTTGTTCCAGAAAGGCTGGTTAGAGGGGATGGATTTAACTATGAACTAATCTAATATACAGTATCTTTATAACAACAGTAGTGCATTGTGTGGGTGCTGACAGTCAATGCTTGTCAACAGAAATACCACGGATATTCTAAATGGGGGAAAAAATGGTATCTTGCATCCTGGTCCTGCAAACTGTTCTGTGAGGGTGGGCCCCTCTGTGTAGGTGCAGACATCTGGCTATATAAAGCACTTTGCAGGACCAGGGCCTTGGATACCATTTTATGGTGAATGGTGACGAATGCCAGCTTTTTAACATTCACCATCATTTACACACAGAAAAAGAGAAAATCTAATGCACTGGAAAAATTACTTTCCTTAGACAAGCGGGAATTAGGAGCAACTTCCATTTTGTCCCCCTTCCTCCCTCTTCAGCTAAGTGATGCTAGCAGGGAAAAAGATGGAAAGGAATGAGACAGGAGGAGACATCTGCATCAACTGCACAGCAGTCAACCTATGGGTATGTCTACACTACGAAATTAGGTCGAATTTATAGAAGTCGTTTTTTTAGAAATCGGTTTTATATATTCGAGTGTCTGTCCCCCCACAGAAAATGCTCTAAGTGCATTAAGTGCATTAACTCGGCGGAGCGCTTCCACAGTACTGAGGCTAGAGTCGACTTCCGGAGCGTTGCACTGTGGGTAGCTATCCCACAGTTCCCGCAGTCTCCGCTGCCCATTGGAATTCTGGGTTGAGATCCCAATGCCTGAGAGGGCTAAAACATTGTCACGGGTGGTTCTGGGTACATATCGTCAGCCCCCGTTCCCTCCCTCCCTCCGTGAAAGCAAGGGCAGACAATTGTTTCGCGCCTTTTTTCCTGAGTTACCTGTGAAGACGCCATACCACAGCAAGCATGGAGCCCGCTCAGCTCACTGTCACCGTATGTCTCCTGGGTGCTGGCAGATGCGGTACTGCATTGCTACACAGCAGCAGCAACCCATTGCCTTGTGGCAGCAGACGGTGCAATAGGACTGGTAGCTATCATCATCATGTCCGAGGTGTTCCTGGTCGCCTGTGTGATGTCGATCAGGAGCGCCCGGGCAGACATGGGCACAGGGACTAAATTTGGAGTGACTTGATCAAGTCATTCTCTTTAGTCCTACAGTCAGTCCTATTGAACCATCTTATGGTGAGCAGGCAGGTGATACAGATTGCTAGCAGTCCTATTGCATCATCTTCTGCTGGGCAGGCAAGAGATGAGAATGGCTAGCAGTCCTATTGTACCATCTTCTGCTGAGCAGCCATGAGATGTGGATGGCATGCAGTCCTTCTGCACCGTCTGCTGCCAGCCAAAGATGTAAAAGATAAATGGAGTGTATCAAAACAAGAAATAGACCAGATTTGTTTTGTACTCATTTGCAAACCCCCCCACCGCCCCACGTCTAGGGGACTCATTCCTCTAGGTCACACTACAGTCACTCACAGAGAAGGTGCAGTGAGGTAAATCTAGCCATGTATCAATCAGAGGCCAGACTAACCTCCTTGTTCCAATAAGAACAATAACTTACGTGCACCATTTCTTATTGGAACCCTCCGTGAAGTCCTGCCTGAAATACTCCTTGATGTAAAGCCACCCCCTTTGTTGATTTTAGCTCCCTGTAAGCCAACCCTGTAAGCCGTGTCATCAGTCACCCCTCCCTGCGTCAGAGCAACGGCAAACAATCGTGCATCTGAGTTGAGAGTGCTGTCCAGAGCAGTCACAATGGAGCACTCTGGGATAGCTCCTGGAGGCCAATACCGTCAAATTGTGTCCACAAATTCAACCCGGCAAGGCCGATTTAAGCGCTAATCCACTTGTCAGGGGTGGAGTAATGAAATCGATTTTAAGAGCCCTTTAAGTCGAAATAAAGGGCTTCATCGTGTGGACAGGTGCAGGTTTACATTGATTTAACGCTGCTAAATTCGACCTAAAGTCCTAGTGTAGACCAGGGCTATGGCAGGATTGGAATCAAAGCAGGCTTTTGTTGAGCCCAGAACTTGTGAAACATAGAAACTGTCACAGGAACAGGAGTTACCATTTTCTGTCTCTAGCCCAAAGTGGAGAAAGTGTTCCTCACTCACACTCCTACTTTCAGAAAAGTTTATTCCTACTAAAATGTGCTTTCCAGGCCATGTTGACTATCCCAGTGGGTCCTGGCATTTTATTTTCATATACCAGGTAGGATTTTTCTGTATACATTAACCACTGCATTTCTTTCTCCTGTATGAGTGTTGAACAGCCTATTTTGTGGTATACACTATGGATGGGAAAAAGAGGTATTTGCCTTCAGAGTAAATATTTCATTTTTCCTTTCTCAATTAGATATACAGGATTAGATATACCAGAAGGTATTAACACACTTTTATTTTACTATAAATATCAATCTTACTTTTAGGACGACTCAAGCAATCCATAAACGAAGGTTGTCTAGCTAAGGAAAATGGTCGAAGTTTAAGTCACCTGTAAGGGGGCTTAGTGCTTTTTCCACTTCTCTCATGGAGGTTGCAGGTAGGGTGTCATCTCCTTCCATGGATTGGAAACAAACCTATTATTGGAGACTGATACCACTTTGTTCATGGGAGGGGGTCTATGCTTTCCGTGTGGCCACTCACGCACTAATATGACTTGAGTGCTTTAGTCAGATGAACCAGGGCAGGGAATGAAGAGGAGGTGTACCCAGCTAATGGTATAAGGTAGCTCACATGAAGAGACGTACTGCTCCCTATTAGTCGGCACTAACTACCTGCTGGGAGGCAACAGCACACACAATTCATGTTAATAAAAAAAGCTGAAGTTAATATTGTCAGTTTTAACTAAATGTTGCGTACGTATACTTCTGGTGCCTACCCCTGCACCACTGAAATCAATGAGAGTTTTACTGTTGGCCTCAGGGGGATGAGATAAAGCTCTTAGCATTCATTAAGTAAGGGAAGAACAGACACAAACAACGAGGCAAAGTGAATTCACCATAGTTTAAGGCCAGAAGGGATCATTAGATTACCTAGTAAGACCACCGGTATATCACAGGCCATTAAAGTTCCCCTATATTGAACCCTATGAACCATGTTTGACTAAATCATAAATTTGTGTTCAACTAAAGCATTTATTCCAGAAAGGCAACCAGACTTGACTGAGAATTCACTACTTCCTTTTGTTAGTTTGTTCCAGTAGTGTGACAAAGTTCCTCCTTTGCCTTGGTGGGTCCTGCGCTTATTGGTGGATTTGCTTGCCTCAGAGGTTCATGGCAGCCCTCAGTTTGGCCACTTTCGTGGCTCAAATCTGCTGTTCAGTCACTTAGCCTCATCACTGGCCAGCATGGGAAAAGGAAGAAAAATAATCCCCACAGTCTCTGCTGATCCACCTAGTGGATCGGGGAACAGGCCAGAGACCTTCTCCTCTGGTGGAACCCACAGTCCAGGTCAACTCCTCCGGTATCAAGTAGGGAGTTGGGGGGGATGGAGGGATGGGGGGAACCAGGCCCGCCCTCTACTCCGAGTTCCAGCCCAGGACCCTGTGGATTGCAGCTGTCTACGGTGGCTCCTGTAACAGCTGCGTGACAGCTACAACTCCCTGGGCTACTTCCCCATGGCCTCCTCCCAACACCTTCTTTATTCTCACCACAGGACCTTCCTCTTATGTCTGATAATGCTTGTATTTCTGAGTCTTCCAGTAGTACGTCTTCTCACTCTCAGCTTTGTGCACCTCTTGCTCCCAGCTTCTCGCATGCACCACAAACTGAAGTGAGCTTTTTAAAACCTAGGTGCCCTGATTAGCCTGCCTTAATTGATTCTAGCAGCTTTTTGATTGGCTGCAGGTGTTCTAATCAGCCTGTCTGCCTTAATTGTTTCCAGAAAGTTCCTGATTCTTCTGGAACATTCCCTGTTACCTTACTCAGGGAAAAGGGACCTACTTAACCTGGGGCTAATATATCTGCCTTCTGTCACTCTCCTGTAGCCATCTGGCTCAACCCTGTCACAGTAGTTAATCACCTTCACTGTTAAAAATGTGTGGCTTACTTTTCATTTGAATTTGTCTGGCTTCAGCTTCCATCCATTGGTTCTTGCCATGCGTTTCTCTGCTAGCTTAAAGAGCCTTTCAGTATGTGGTATTTTCTCACCATGAAGGTACTTATACCCTGTAATCAAGTCACCTCTCAGTCTTCTTTTTGATAAACTAAACAGATTGAGATCTCGAAATCTCTCACAGTAAGGAATTTTCTCCATCTCTCATCATTTTTTGCAGCTCTTTTGTGCACCGTCCAATTTTTCGAGATTCTTTTAAAAATGCAGACACTAGAACCATATTCAGTGTTTCAGTAGTGTCTCATTGATGCTATATACAAAGGTAAAATCATCTCCCTACTCCTACTCACTGTACCACTGTTTATATATCCAAGGATTGCATGAAGAGACGTCACAGCACTTTTTGCCACAGCATCACTGAGAACTGATGTTCAGTTGCTTGACCACTATGACCACTAAACCCTCAGGTACTGTGCAAGCTATCCACTAAGATCTACACCTTCATACTTGGCCTACAACTCTCTTGTTTCTTTTCAGAAACTGTCAAACAACACTGTATTTTAAGAGAATGCTCTCTGTAAACCTGATGTGTATATGGATATTAGAAGATGAAACATAATAAATAATAATAATAATAATATACTGTACTGAGAGAATCCCAAATAAACCTATTTTATTTTGACAACTGAATAGTTCAGAACGTTGTTGCTGCTTCCCCCAACCCCAATATTTTCTGTACTTGCTTGCACCTCTTTCTCTATCTCTCTATCTTTGTGATTTATCACTATGCACATTATTATATGTTAGCTTATGTTTGGCGATTCTGGGCAATCACACTGTACATGATCATCTCCCTAACAGGTAGCTGAAGAAATAGCTAATATTATAACATGCCATTACATGCAAACTTCAATCCTCTCTTCAATCCACTCAACTATAGAGCCGCAACTGGCACCTCCATAAGAGTACTCAGAGAAATTCACCTCTCACCACCTACTGTTCAAGAAGTCAGGTTATCTATGTCGATTCACCTTCCCCTAGAGCACATATAAAAGGATAATTCAGTATATAGAGGGGAGGGGAGCTTAATTTTTATGCATCATTTCTTCATGAAAAACTGTCAATACGAGCAAGAGTTTCTTATAAGTTCAGTTAAGTTTGCCATTTAATTAACAACCATTTTCATTAACAAACTCAATATTGACTTCAAAACAAAGTCTACTTACTTTTCATTTCAACAATGAATATTTATGAAGCACATTGTCAATAAATTTTGAAGTAAGATGACATTACTGGAGGACAAGGAAAAGCAGACTACTAAAATATGTGTAAAAGGTCATCACTTGTAGCATATTTAGTGTTTCAGATTCTCATAGAAGCCTCTTCAGATCTGACTCTGGCACACAATTATTTTTTTAACTGCTTAACTGTGGATTTGTAATATTTCCAATTTTAATTTTTATTAAAAATGATTTTTTTTCCATTGGTGCAAAAGACTAAAATAATCCACAAACCCAATGCACCAAACATAATTTTCTGCTTCAGCTAGCAGCCTCGCTTTCTGAAAACAAAACAATCGATTTGTTTGCTGTGTGGTATTACAACTATGTATGCCACAATCATCAGAATATCAGTATCCTTTCTATATTTAAAATTTAAAACTAATTTTTTTTCATTGAGCTATTATGTGGGAATGTGTGTGTGTTGGATATAAAATGTTTTGGTTGGATCCCATAGAAGAATTCAAGTGAGTTATTCTAATTGCAAACAAAGAGCTAAAATTTGTAAATATACAGATCCAGTTTTGTATGAGTAGTCCCACTGAGATCAATGGAACTACTCAAATATATAAAGTTACTCACATACATGTTTGTTTGTAGGATCTGAACCTAAAACATCAAATATGGATATGCAGTCACCTATTTTTATGGCCAAAGTTGTCCATAGTTTTATTCTCCGTATCAGAGATCTTACTGAGAAGGACTTTAGATAAGCTATTACCAGCAGGACAGTGGGGTGGGAGGAGGTATTTTTTCATATTCTCTGTGTATAAATAAAGTCTGCTGCAGTTTCCACGGCATGCATCCGATGAAGTGAGCTGTATTACAGCTCACGAAAGCTCATGTTCAAATAAATTGGTTAGTCTCTAAGGTGCCACAAGTACTCCTTTTCTTTTTGCGAATACAGATTAACACGGCTGTTACTCTGAAACCTGAGAAGGACTAGATACACAAACACTATTTTGCCAACAAATACTTTTTTTCCTTCAATTACATGACAGAAATGAATAGTTTAGCAAACAGATAAATTTTAACTGTTAGCTCCTTCCCCATGTACGTAAAGTAATACCTACAATTTTCAAAAGTTCCTAATATACTTGTGTGAAAGATATTGTAATCCCAAGCAATATCTGTGGGAACCATATTGTACTAGGTTTGTGTATCACCGTGGACCAGGGATTGTATGCAATTCCAGGGGGGACAGGTTGCCACAGCTCCCCAAGAAGCTTAAAATAGTGGGGGGTGGTTTAGGTGACTCACTCAGGTGGTACAAGCCTTCAGAAAAGTACACCCCTTGGGTGGCCTGCATATATTGGTTCAAGCTGGGTTTTCCACAGACTCAAACAGAGAAACATTTTTGGTATAAATAGGCCGAGTTTACATTGACTTGAGGTCTTCTTTCTGATCAAGCAAATGGACAGAACCTCCCAGACAAGTGCCCCCAACCCTTACAGAACGGTTAGAAAGATGTTGACCTATCAGGGTCACCTCTGGTAAGATAACCACCCCCTATAATAGGCAATGCATAACTGGCTACTTGATGCTCCTCACACAGCATCAGGTATTATGTAATGTCTAAGGCCTGGTCTACACTATACGAGTTTATGTCTGATTTAGCAGCGTTAAATCCAAATTAACCCTGCACCCGTCCACACAATGAAGCCATTTTTTTCGACATAAAGGGCTCTTAAAACCGATTTCTGTTCTCCTCCCCAATGAGGGGATTAGCACTGAAATTGACATCACCGTTTCAAATTAGGGTTAGTGTGGATGCAATTCGAAGGTATTGGTCTCCAGGAGCTATCCCACAGTGTACCATTGTGACCACTCTGGACAGCACTCTGAACTCGGATGCACTGGCCAGGTGTACAGGAAAAGGCCCGGGAACCTTTGAATCTCATTTCCTGTTTGGCCAGGCAAGCTCATCAGCACAGGTGACCATGCAGAGCTCATGAGCACAGGTAACCATGCAGTCCCAGAATTGAAAAAGAGCTCCATCATGGACCGAACGGGAAATACTGGATCTGATCGCTGTATGGGGAGAGCGTGCTAATACATGCTATCAGAACTACTTTCCAAAAAGACGAAATCCCAAAACATTTCAAAAAAATCTCAGAGGCCATGAGGGACAGAGGCCACATCAGGGAGGCAACACAGTGCCGCATGAAATTTAAGGAGCTTAGACAAGCGTACCAGAAAACCAAAGAATCAAAACGTACGCTCTGGGACAGAGCCCCAGACATGCCACTTCTACGCTAAGCTGTATGCAATTCTAGGAGGGGCCACCACAACTACCCCACCCCGTCCGTGGACTCCGATGATGGGGTACTCTCCGCCATGCCTGAGGATTTTTCAGATGGGGAAGATGAGGAGGAGGAGGAGGACGTGCTTGGGGAGAGCACACAGCACACCTTTCTCCCCAACAGCCAGGATCTTTTTATCACTCTGACTGAAATACCCTCCCAACCTAACGAAGTCAGAGAAGGGACCTCTGATGAGTGTACCTTTTTAAATATAATACATGTTAAAAAAACAAGCTTTTTTTAAATGATTTGGTAGCCCTGAGGACTTGGGATGCATTCGTGGCCAGTACTGCTACTGGAAAAGTCTGCTAACGTGTCTGGGGATGGAGCGGAAATCCTCCAGGGACATCTCCATGAAGCTCTCCTGGGGGGTACTCTAAAAGCCTTTGCAGAAGGTTTCTAAGGACAGCAGCCTTATTCCATCCTCCATGGTAGGACACTTTACCATGCCATGCTAGTAGCAAGTAATCTGGTATCATTGCATGACAAAGCCTGGCAGCGTATGGTCTCGGTGTTTGCTGGCATTCAAGCAACATCCGTTCTTTATCTCTCTCTGTTATCCTCAAGAGAGTGATATTGTTCATGGTAACCTGGTTGAAATAGGGGAATTTAATTAAGGGGACATTCAGAGGTGCCTGTTCCTATTGGGATGTTTGCCTGTGGCTGAAAAGAAATTGTCCCCGCAGTTAGTCACGCGGTGGGAGGGCGGGGGGGAAGGGGCATTGGCGCTGAGCTGTTCGCGTTTGGCTAGCAGGGCTCTTCCCTGATACGAGCCAGGCAGTAGGGGGAGGGGAAAGGCGATCATCCCAGAGAATTGGATGCGGGGGAGGGGTTTAGTTTGGTTTCTGCTGCTGCACGTTAAACAGGAAAACCACAGAACTAAATGGCCAACTCAACGGGCTTTGCTTGGTATGGGAAAGGAGGGCGCTGCTGCTATGAAGGTTGCAGAAGCCGAAAGACTATGGCTTGCTCTGGCCTCCTGCAAGCCGAATTCTGTTGCCCGGCACTGCGTGTGTGATCTCTAACACCAAAGCCACAGGCACTCAATAGAAGATGCAAAATGCGATCGTGAACCAAAATCACATGTGCTATGTCATGTGAATAGTGTTGTTCACCGTGAAAGAGTATAGCCATTGTTCTGTAAAATGTATCTTTTTAAATACTTCACTTCCTATCTTTCCTCCAGCAGCTGCAAATGTTTCAAGCCTCCCTCCTCCGTCCCAAAGGCTATCTCAGATAAGGCGGTGAAAAAAAACGCATGCACGATGACATGTTCTCTGAGCTCATGCAGTCATCCGGCACTGACAGAGCTGTGTGGAGGGACACAATAGCAGAATACAGGAAAGTGGCCGATGAACGTGAGGAGAGGTGGCGGCAGGAAGATCAGAGGAGGCATGAGGCAACGCTGGGGCTACTGCGGGATCAAAGGGACATGCTCCGGTGTCTGGTGGAGGTTCAGGAACGACAGCAGGATCACAGACTGCAGCTGCAGCCCCTGCTTAACCACCCTCCCTTCTCCCCAAGTTCCATAGCCTCCTCAGCCAGACGCCCAAGAACGTGGGGGGGAGGTGGGCTCCCGGCACCCAACCACTCCACCCCTGTGGACAGCCCAAGCAACAAAAGGCTGTCATTCAACAAGTTTTGAAGTGGCCTTTTCCTTCCCTCCTACCCTCCTCCCACACCCCACCCGGGCTACCTTATGAGTTATCTCCCTATTTTTATAATCAATTAATAAAGAATACATGGTTTTTAAACAATAGTAACTTTATTTCCTTTGCAAGCAAGCTGTGATCGAAGGGGGGAGGGCGGGTGGCTTATAGGGAATTTAGAGGCAACCAAGGGGGCGGGTTTTCATCAAGGAGAAACAAACAGAAGTGTCACACAGTACCCTGGCCAGTCATGAAACTGGCTTTCAAAGCTTCTCTGATGTGCAGCGCTTCCTGCTGTGCTCTTCTAACCACCCTGGTGTCTGGCTGTGCGTACTCAGTGGCCAGGCAATTTACATCAACCTACCACCCTGCCATAAACATCTCCCCCTTACTCTCACAGGGATTGTGGAGTGTTAGGATATAGATATTCAGGCCTGTCTGTAAAGGTCTATATTTTAAGAATGTAGGTATATGTTTATAATTTAGCTAGTAATAGAAGTATACAAGAAAGAATCCGTGTAAGGGCCTTCTCTCACTGTGACAGTCTGAGGCCCTGTTCTTAGACCAATGTCTTTGGCTAAGCAGCAGAGGCAGCCATAAGCTGGGAAGTGTATGGTCACATCCTCACATTCCAAACTAGTCAATATGGGACTGTTAGGAAAGTGATCCGATCTATCACCTCCAGAGAAAGGGAAGAGCCTAGAAGATGTAAAAGGAAATTTAGGTTGATAGTTTTCTGTCTGGTAAGAACTCACTTATCAATAGACACAGCTGGGAAACCCTTATATCTTTACAGATTTAGTTGTGAAATCCTCACTTCTGTATTGTTTTGTCATTATAGTTCCCACTTTGCTATTGTTTATTTGCATGGTCTCTGTCTGGTTCTGTGATTGTTTCTGTATGCTATATAATTAATTTTGCTGGGTGTAAACTAATTAAGGTGGTGGGATATAATTGGTTAACTAATCATGTTACAATATGTTAGGATTGGTTAGGTAAATTTCAGTAGAATGATTGGTTAAGCTATAACTAAGAATATTACTATATAAATTAGGGGCAAACAGGAAGTAAGTTGGGATCCGAAAATAAGGAAAAAGGAACTTGGATTTAAGCTTGCTGGAAGTTCACCCCAATAAACATTGAATTGTTTGCACCTTCGGACTTCGGGTATTGTTGCTCTCTGTTCATGCGAGAAGGACCAGGGAAGTGGGAGAGTGAAAGAATAAGCTTTCTAACATGGAGCTCACAGCAAGCAACAATAACTATGGGAATATTGGTTTTGCTGAGGTCTGAGTGAGTCAGTAAACTGTGCCAGCGACCCTTTAAATGTCCAAATGCACACTCTACCACCATTCTGCACTTGCTCAGCCTATAGTTGAACAGCTCCTTACTACTGTGTGCCTGTGTACGGCTTCATGAGCCAGGGTATTAAGGGGTAGGCTGGGTCCCCAAGGATAACTATAGGCATTTCAACATCCCCAACAGTTATTTTCTGATCTGGGAAGTAAATCCCTTCCTGCAGCCATTTAAACAGACCTGAGTTCCTGAAGATGCGAGCGTCATGAATCTTTCCTGGCCATCCCACGTTGACGTTGGTGAAACGTCCCTTGTGATCCACCAGTGCTTGCAGCACCATTGAAAAGTACCCCTTGCGGTTTATGTACTGGCTGCCCTCATGGTCCAGTCCCAAGATAGGGATAAGCGTTCCATCTATAGCCCCACCACAGTTAGGGAATCCCATTGCAGCAAAGCCATCCACTATGACCTGCACATTTCCCAGGGTCACTACCTTTGACAGCAGCAGCTCAATGATGGCGTTGGCTACTTGTATCACAGCAACCCCCACAGTAGATTTGCCCACTCCAAATTGATTCCCGAGTGACCGGTAGCTGTCTGGCATTGCAAGCTTCCACATGGCTATTGCCACTCGCTTGTGAACTGTGAGGGCTGCTCTCACCTTGGTATTCATGCACTTCAGGGCAGGGGAAAGCAAGTCACAAAGTTCCATGTAAGTGCCCTTACGCATGCGAAAGTTTCAGAGCCATTGGGAATCATCCCAGACCTGCAACACTATGTGGTCCCACTACTCTGTGCTTGTTTCCCAGGCTCAGAATTGGCATTCCATGGCACGAGCCTGCCCCATTAACACCATGATCTCCAAATTGCGGGGGAATGCAGTTTTAGAGAAAAGTGAGTTCGTGTCCTCATCACCACGCTTCCGTCGCCTCCTTGCCTGGTTTTTCAGGTGCTGGTTCTGCATAAACTGCACGATAATGAGCAAGATGTTTACAATGGTCATAACTGCTGCAGTGAGCTGAACAGGCTCCATGCTTGCTGTGCAATGGCATCTGCTCCTGCTTAGGCAATCCAGGAAAAAGGGCGTGAAACGATTGTTTGCCATTGCTCTGACAGAGGGAGGGGTGACCAACAACATGGCTTACAGGGTTGGCTTACAGGGAATTAAAATCAACAAAGGGGGTGGCTTTGTGAGAAACAGAATGGCCCTCTCAAGGATAGAACTCAAAACCTCAATGATAGAACTCAAAACTGGGTTTAGCAGTTGATTTCACGGAGGGAAAGAGGAAGGGAGGAGAAAATGAATACAAAACAAATCTGGTCTATTTCTTGTTTTGATCCACTTCATCTATCTTTATACATCTTGCCGGCAGCAGACTGTGCAGTATGACCGCTAGTCTTCATCATCTCCTGGGTGCTCGGCAGAAGACGGTGAAGTAGGACTGCTGGTCATCTTGGTCTCCTGACTGCTCACTAAAAGACAGTGCAGTAGGACTGCCGGTAGGACTGAATCACCATGAGACGAAACTTAAAAGGGTAATGACCGGGCTGAGTCACTCCCATGTTTGCCCAGGCGTCCCTGACCTCATCGAGGTCAGTTAAAAGAGCACCCTGGACTATGTAGGGAGGGAGGGAGGGAGGGAAGGGGGGCCTGACGATATATATCCAGAACCACCCGCGACAATGTTTTAGCCCCATCAGGCATTGGGATTTCTACCCAGAATTCAAATGGGCGGTGGAGACTGCGGGAACTGTGGGATAGCTACCCACAGTGCAACACTCCGGAAGTCGACGGTTGCCTCAGTACTGTGGACGCACTCCACCGACTTCATGCACGTAGAGCATTTGTGTGGGGACACACACAATCGACTGTACAAAAACGTTTTCTACAAAACCGACTTCTATAAATTCGACCTAATTTTGTAGTGTAGACAAGGCCTAAGGCAGGATGCTGGATTAGATGGGCCAAATGGTCTGTTACAGTATTGGTAATCCTATATTTCTTAATTATAATCTTTATTTTGTATGTACCATATGGAAAAATGGATGCGAGTTCATCAAAGCACTCTTCCTTAACAGAAGCTTTTTATTTACTCTTGAGACACTTGACATATGGTGGCATGCCCTGGCAAGGAAACAAAGCTTGGGAAAGCTATTCATAATTTATTATGTATATATTAAAAAAATAAAAACACAACACACATTTTTCTATGTTGATGGGCAATGGAATGTTGAGCAGCAGTTTCAGTTAAGCTGGGCAGTTCACACAGATCATCCCAAATGTCTCCATAAAACAGAGTATTTTATATTAGAATACTTAATATACCTAACTTTAGGGGGGGAAATATTGCTTCTCAGAAACAATCATGTCAATTATTGGGTAAAGAAAAGGAAAATATATTTATTCCTTTTCAGTTTAAATCCTTTGCAGGATTTTAGAGTGTTTTGGAACGAAATGTATTCACACCATAATATGGATTTGTCTTATCTTTTTTCAAGTCATCAGAGCTAGAGATTCTGTAGGAATACATCCTCATTAAGAAAATGAAGTGTGCGCACAGATATACACATACACACAAAAGATCATAGTTGAGAATATTTGTTTTTCTACAGCACTATGTTTCTGTTAGGATTCTTTGACTTTGGTTCAGGAAAGAACACCTGCTACTGCACCTCCATTTAGAAACAAATCCAGGATATAATGAAATCCTAGCAACAAAGTGAGTGAAAAAGAGACAAAGTAAGGTCAGCACAGATTCACTCAACATACCCACTATAATCCATTTTAGTGAGGTACCAAAGGAAAGGGATCAAACTATAACATTGTGAGACAGAAGGAAGCCATTCAGTTATCTTTCTTCCACCCTGTTAGGTTATTGTTACTGTGTAACTTATTTCCTTTAGTCCTTTCATTACTTTGAGGTTTAAATGTACAGCACACAGAATGGCAACATGGCCCTGTGGACATGTACCATGAGTGTTCATTCCAGTTGTCAGGGGTCATACCAGATAGGACCAAGTACTGGCCTGCTTCCCTTCTAACTTTGCTGCTAGGCAACGAATAGGTCCAGCTGCACTGTCCTGCAACCACCTGATTAATCGCAGTGCCTGACTGGCTGCAGGGCCAGCAGCCTGCTTTATAAGCCCAGAGACAACAGCAGAGCACTGGTTGCTCAATGTGCTCTTTGCCTGTAGCTGTGCTTGGTCCTGTCCCTGTCCCTGTCTCTAGCTCTACTCCTGTCCCAGCCTGTAACTGTTCCTGCACCAACTCTGTCCAGGCTTCTGACTCCCAGCCCTGACCCTTGGCTCTGCTTCAGGACCCTCCCCCTCCAAATTCAGCTCTAACTGGTAGGCCCCATTCTTGCTCCAATCATGAGGCCCAACCACCCACAACTCAGTTGTTGACACCAGTTAAACAGAATCAGTGTATCCTGAGTATTATGTCTAAGTGCCTTGAAAACACAGTAGTCTAATCTATTTTTCCTTGTTTCAAATACAAGTTAAAATATTCAAAATACCTAAATATCAAAACCTAGCTAGTAACTAGGTTAAAGCAAAAGAAAATCATTGATATTTGTGGTAAGCAAAGAAGTTGCCTTTGGTGTTGGAGGAGGGAGTTTTGAAACTGTTAGAGTGAAAACAAACAGGAAACAAAACAATGACAGATATATGTATCCTTAAGGGAACAGTGAGAGTGCTATTATTTGAGGAATGGCCCTGCCTGGCTCCAACCAGGCTAGCAAGGTTTACTCTTTCCAGGTCTGACCGTAGGGTCAAAGGGGATACTAAACAATGAAAGGACCCTAGGCCTTGATAAGGAAGGGAGGTTGTGTAAATTGACAGTAGTTGCCACGGGTGTGGGAAAACCTGCCAGACAGACACAGAAAGTATGCTGCAGCAGGGCACCCTAAAGATAGCTGGTGGTCAGTTGGCTGAATAGAACCTACCAATACTGGCAAGGAAAAAAATAAGATTTAGGTAAGGTAGGTAATATGTTCATAGGCATTTATTATTTTAACCCTTGTGTCTGACTGCCATATATCTTTGGGTGAACAAATAAATAATGCATTGTTTTGAAGAAGATGCTTTTGAGTCACTTTAATCAGCCACTGTCAGGCTCCCAAAGAGAAAAGGCTTGCAAGTGCCACTCCCAGTTGGGCCTGTCAGGTTAATATAATTAGTAAACAGGAGCATCTGTGGCCCGGAGATCGGTTCTACGAGTGATAGGACTGAATGGTTTCACCCAGATGGGCTGTAGGTAGCAAAACCCTGAATACATCTCTTTGGGGGCAGAAGGACTAAAAGGGGCCTAAAGCACACCTTTGTTATAGATGTTGGTTCTGTGTGCACGTGTAAGGGTATTGGCAGCAAGATGATGTGCGTGCACATACATTTGAGAAAAATGCCACTGAAAGATAATGGATTGTGGTAAATGTCCATGGGGAGAGAGGAAATGGGTTGGACAAAGGTTCCCTGGTTTCTATAGAGTCAGTTGGGTCGCTAGGACAGACATGCCGAACTGGGATGCCTGCTTATCCTATTGGTATTGATGAGTTTGAGGTAGTGAAGTGGATTAGTACCCACCTAGGAGACCTGATTCAATCTTGGCTTAGACCTGAAGTGAAAATTAGTTTGAAAGACCCATTATAGTTCCCATGGGTGCATGATTTTTTTTTTTAAATCACAATATGATTTGGTACAACTGACAATTTGCTAGGGTAGAAGAGCAGGGAATATTTAGTCCTAAAACCCATAGCATTACAGAGAAACCAAATCAACAACAATAAAAAGAACCTACACACAACATGCTAATAAGTTTACCAGAGATCACCCCAACACTAACATGGATTCTGGCAGGAGCAGTCCTTCAATACTCCAGGCAAGGGGTTTCCTTGTGGTTTACAAGTTCATCACAGCTTCAGCTCAGAACTAGCACCCAAGTCTTATGGGACTCAGTAGGCTCCATGGACCTGGAGTCCTATCCAGTTGCTGGACCAGGAAGAAGGTCCTAGTTTAAAACCAGGCTATTTATCCAAACATCCCCTCTTTATATGTTGGTCCCAGGAAAATCCAGTTTGAACTCGTATATACAAACCGCTGCGGGGGGGTGGCTTCAAAGGGTTAACAACAGAGGAGGTACATTAGCATCCCTCTGCTACTAGGGAAGGTACATACAATGCCACAATAACACATACAGAATGAATTTTAAACACAATGTGCACCAAGATATTTACCCTAATTCAGTACATTTATTCAATATATTTTACCTTAATTTCATAAAGTTTGTTCAGAATATTACAGGATATTGTCAGTCTGACACAGGAATCACCAGTATATAGAAAGAATAAACTGTTCATTAACACTGTATCCCTTTAACAGACTTGAAAAATCATTAAAAAGTTACTTACTCCATTGATGAAATGATGTTTAATAGTTATTAACTACGTTTGATGAAGCCCAACCAGTATTTTTCTTAGAGCTTTTACATTTTGCCTTGGATTAAATGAACAAAACATATTAGGATTTCTAATTCGGGGGACAAATTCAGGAGCGAGTATTTAAATTTTACATCTAAAGTAAATGCATTCAACACAGTCTTCTATGGAAAAAACAAGTGATTTTTTTTCTAAAGTAGACATCTATTTTATGTTAATTTCCCAAGGTAATTCAGGAAGCTTTTAGTAAAATGCCTGTTATGAAACTTGGAATGTACAGCAACTTACATTTCATATCTGAAAAAAAATGGAGAATGGCAAATCGGACTGCTACAGAGTATCATCTAAGTGGTATATTCTCATCTGGAAGTGGGAGATTTATGTCCCTAACTTCTGCTATTTCTAATTAGATTTATGTACATAAATGCCTGCTCATTTATGAAAAATAAACAGACATCACAATCGATGCTCATTACAGTTTATTTTATTCTGATATTATGGTACAATATCAGCAAAAAATAAACAAATTTCTTTATGCTGACATTGCACCATAAAGAAAATTGCCATTGAAATATATGGAAATTTTACTTACAGAAATATGGCATGGAATAGCCCATTACTAGGAGAGACTGTCTTAATAGCACTTAGAAAAGGAGTACTTGTGGCACCTTAGAGACTAACCAATTTATTTGAGCATGAGCTTTCATGAGCTACAGCTCACTTCATCGCTTGATGGTGAAAAGTTAAAAAGAAAATAAAAATAGGGCCTCATCAGGACTCCTTGATCCATATGCAGAAATGGACCCCATCCACAACTTCGCAGAATCTTCAAAGCCTTCTCCATGTGGTATCATGGAGATGGAGCAGGCACAAAGGTCCACCTCTGACCTTGCCGAATTTACTCAACAAGAATTAATACAGTGGGGAGAGCTTGAATGGAGCCACACTGACAAGAAGCCAGTTGGTGGGCAAACTGCCAGGGGCCAGAGCAAAAATAAGGGTATAAGACCACCATGGACACAGCCCTGGATTTCCATAGATTGGGGGGTGCTCCTGTGGTCATTGCCACAGGGAACCATTCAAACCCCTCCCTTATGGCAGCTTCCTTCTAAGTAGTCCCTTCCAGTAGCTGTACACATGAATGCACACAGCCTCGCCTGAAGTCCATGGGCAACATCGTATAGAATGTCAGAAGACTCATCTGTCATAAATACATTTGAGAGAGGTTTTTGACTGCATTAGACAGAATATATTTGCTGTAATATATTGCTAAGCTCAAAACAGACCTGGAAATAAAATACAATGCAGGCAAAGCTAATGAAACAATACTTTAACATTGTTCTTTGTAAAAGAATCCTACCTGAGCTTGAGGAATTCAGAAACTTGTCTAAAAAAAAGGAACAGCAGATATTCAATAGTGATCTTGATACTTTATAAGCATTGTGTGGTTGAGGTATTCAAATGTTTTTCAACTCCTCTTTCTTTGAAGGGCCTTCAGAATGACTCATCCTTTCAAACAATGGTAAACAATATACTGTGTGTGTGTGTGTGTGGGGGGGAACTATTGCTAAATAAGAAATTGAGTAAAATTGACAGTGTCATTAATAAAATGACAGTGATTACATTTTTTCATTGCAGGTATCCTGAAATAATGTGCAACACTTACCACTTCTACAATCCTTTAGATCTTCAAAATATTGTAATATCATTGTCAACTAATTGATTTTCACAATATTCTTGTGAGACAGGTACATAACCTTATTTTGCAGAAAAAGAAATGGAGTCACCAGGAAGATAAGTGACTTGTGCAGCATTACCAGAGAATTGGTGGCAAACCCATAACAATCTCTGCTAAATACAGTATTTCTAATGTACCTATCATCCATTCATTTATTAAGACACTGAGAAGCTCATCTTTTCCAATCCAGTGCTGTAACATCAGAAAACACTGCCCATCAATATAATGCGTGTGGTTTATTGTACAAATGCTACTTTTGTTGCATATTTGTCTTTTGCTTTTAAAATAATGGACCCAGCCAATCCTCAGGGCACAGGATTTCTAGTGGGCTCAGACTATTCCCAGATCTCCCATCTTCTTGAAATGAGACTTCTCTGAATGTTACAATTACATATTTTGTTGAATCCAGGTATTTGTTGGTACTCCAAGATACCTTGAAGACGGTTGGTACTCTATTTAGAGGTCTTTCCACCTGTCTATTTAGAGGCCTGTCTGTGATTACAGTCCTCAGAAACACTACTATTCATGATACTTCAGGTAACCCTACATGTAATCATTGAACATTACACCTTTTCTAAGCTAATTTTAATAGAGTGCTGCTTTGTCACAGGACAATTCAAATAAATGCACCTATACAAACAGCTGAATGTACAACCTATGTCCTAGAAACTTACAAAAGTTATTTTGCTAGAACAATGTTGTATATCAAAAAGGATATATTACAAATATGAAACATTTTAAATCAAGTTGTTTCCATTGCTACAAGTAATGTTAAATCAATAAGTCACAGTTTTCCTCTGGGTTTCTTCATTTGTTTATTATTTTGTTTTATAAGAAAGAAAGTATTTCTAATCTAAAGTGAAATTTCTAGATAGATCCTGCCTAGTTCACTTGAATGACTGGGATGCCCTCTGTGAATTCTGAATTTTACTCATGAATTAGTAAACAAGCTCAATAAAACAGCAAGATCAATGCATCACAAATTGTACTTCGTTCATTTTGACAAGTATAGCAAATAAGTGTCCCCATACGCTGTAATAAGGAGTGATCCCTTGTTAACATATTCTACAAAAAGAACTCAAAACATTGCATTAACATTGCTCTAATCTGTACGGTTTGGACCATTATTGAATAGAGTCATGGTAGTCTTTTATAAAGGATTTTCTGCTTAGCAACCTTATCTACCTATTTGAGAGTTTGGTTTTCAGGAGAGACATTTCTACAATAACAGGCTCCCCTGTAGATTCACGTGGATAATCTCCTATCTTAGTTCACTGAAAATAAACTGCATTCTAGTAAGGAGCAACAAATCTATACAAAAGTTCTGCAAATCTTATTAGGTCCTCTCTCTCAGTACATTCTATTTCTTGTCTTTTCTTTTTTTAAAATAAATGTGTACACTCTCTTTAAGTCCAAAGTTTCTATCATCTGTAAGTTGGCTCACACACTGCGTCTAGAAACCAAAGGGAGAAAGGCTACATTCAGCTAAAAATAACTTTTCTCCAACTGTGAAGCTCTCTATTTCTATTCCAAACAGTAATTTAGAAATTACCTTTGCCTGAAAGATTCTAACAGTCGGAGCAATAGTGCCTCTTCCATATCTGGCCCAGAATGAAAATCTCTCCAACTGAAATGAGACCCTTTTGTCTTCCTTCACAGATTTAGAAATTCCATATCAGAGTATTTTTATATATAAGGTTAAAATAAGGGACTATCAACTTCAATTTTCCGTTTTGATGTGCCATCTATTCCCCCCACCCCCAATTCCTTCTAATTCCAAAGACAGCATTCATGTGATTTTAGTTTTGGCTTTATCACCGGTTCCCATTTATTTCAATATGTTGTAAAGTCAGGCTCTTTTTAAGTTAAGAAAGGAAAGGAACAATATTACCACATCTCTGGTCAGGAGTAATTGTTTTTCTTGAGACTGTAAAATTAAATCCAGCTCTTATAAAACTGTCATGTTCGAAACAGTCAATGGACTATCAGACAACTGTGATTCCCAGCCTTCTTTGAATCCACAGATCTGAAACACCTCATTTATACTTTGATTATGCGTCAAATACAAAACCAGGAAGAGCTGTTTTACAGATTCAGATTAGAAGTGGCCTACGATGGCAAAAATCTGTCAATAGCAGCTCAACGGATTTTGCAGTTTCTGAATCCAAACCTTAGTACTAAATCAGCCCGGAACCTCAAATTCAAGTTTAATCCTGACCTGAACACTGCAATCTCCTCAGTTTGTCTCTAATCTTAAAAACAGCGAGTATCCAGATTTAACTTCAATTTGAGATGAACTAGTCCACATTCCTCTGTCTACCATGAATGCCCATACTTATCGTTGATTCTAGGCATTCAAGTGGCTATTATAATCCACCTTGTAAAATGACTTCAACTAAATGGAACAATCCAATAGACAGAAACTAGCTGCACTAAAAATATCTGTCACCTGTGTCTCCTCATAGTTTATCATAGTCTCCATTTTTTTTCTGATAGCAATCATTAGGATGATTTACAGCATGACATAAGATGGAACAAAAACTAAGGCCTGAAGCTGCTCTTAATGACTAAAAATTCCCTTTGATGGCTGAGCAGGATAAGAGTATTTCATTCTGTATATGTGTGATCTCATCTCCTAAAACTTGCAATACATTGTTTTCCATGTCCAATAGTCACAGTGAAGAAGCATGTTTTCTTTTTGAACTAACAGAAGACAGGGGTGAAAGTAATTTAAAGGACTTGCCAGTATGCTAGATCCTGATCAGGGCCTCAACTGGAAGAGGCAGGGCCTTTAAATCTTCGGGCCCTTTAAATCAAGATTTAAAGGGCCCAGAGCTTCGGCAGCAGTAGTGGCTGCTGGGAGCCCTGAGCCCTTTAAATCACTGCCAGAGCCGTGGGGCTCCTGGCCACCGCCGCTACACCAGGGCTCCGGCAGTGGGGCTCTGGTGGTGATTTAAAGGGCCTGGGGCTCCGGCTGCCGCCATTGCAGCAGAGCCCCAGGTCCTTTAAATCGCCGCTGCTACCCTGGGGCTCCAGCAGTGGGGCTCTTGTGGCAATTTAAAGGGCCGGGGCTCCAGCCGCTGCCTGGAACCTCAGGCCCTTTAAATTGCCAGCTTGGGGAAGCTGCCCCCTGCCGGTACGGTCGGCTGTGTACTGGTTCTTGACAGTATGCCAGACCGGATTGGCTTATTTCACCTCTGACAGAAGGTCAGATTTTTCCAACCTTCCTCAGACTAAGTAGAGCTTTTCTCTGTGAGTACTCCCTGTGACCTTAGCCCTCACTGAACACTGACATAGCTGGAAACCAGTGCAGCTCACCTGTGAGTTAGCATTGTTAAAATAGATGTTACCTTTATCAGAATGTGTTTAGTTTTTGGACTTTATGAAATGATTGTGAGTTGTTGCATGCATTAATTTCACTTATAATAGCTGTATCCCATTTTATAAGGTAATATTTAAGTGTTTGCTCTGTAAATATAGAAGTGTTTGCTATGAAACTGGAAACCCACATAGAAGCTTTACCAAGTGTGAAATACCAGTTTACCACAGAGCTGTCATCTTCTGCCCAATAAAAGATGACCTATTGACACCAGACAAATCATTGTGGAACATCAATGGACAAAAGATTTTGTTAACTGCTCCCCCCACACCCATGAAGAGGGAACATGCACCAACCCTCATCCCATCACAGTTTGAACTCTGGGAGAAGGGAATAAAAATCCCTGACCAGAAGGAACTCTATCGTTATGTTGCTTCGAATTTGGAGAGGGCAATATTTCTAAGCATAAGTAAGGGATCACCACACTACTTAGCTTGGATTAGCCTTAAAGGACATATACATATAGAGCTTGCATATTACTGCAGTTTCTATTATCTTTTGAAACCTAAGACTGTAAGTCATTGGTGTGCGTGTGTGTGTGTGTGTTTACCTGCTTTAACCTTATAAATAACTCATTTATTTTTTCTAGTTAATAAATCTTTAGTTACAGGATTTGCTACAAGAGTTGTCTTTGGTGAGAGATCTAAGGTATAACTGACCTGGGTAAGTGATTGGCCCTTTGTGACTGGGAGTAACCTGAATATTGTTGGTGTAAGGGATTATCTAGTACAAAGACAAGAGGACTATCTGTGACTCCGTTTCAAGGCTGTTATGCAGTTCTGTGTCTGGGCCAACTGGAGAAAGAAAATCCTAGGCCCCTGTCAGGATTGCCCCCCTCCTTGTTTCCTCATGTCCTTGCAAGTAGTCAGCCTATTAGTGAACGGGGGGCTAAGGGGGGTGCGATGCTTGGCTGATTGGCTGGGAAAAGAATGCAATAGAAGCCTATTGGCTCCTGTACCCCCAAGGGGAAGGCCTACCCCTGCCTGGGGTGCCATTGTGCATCTCGCTTTCCCACCACTTCTTGTGATTAGAATAGGGCTGCATTCTGAGACATTGCTGTGGACATGTTAGTCTCTTGTAGGGACTGGGAAGGAATCTTGAGCTGGCTGACCTAGGTTTTCTGCCTTTCTCTCAGCACCACGTGGGTAGGATAAGTTGTAAAATTTACATTGTCCCAAGTTGGCAGGGTTTTGATCAATAGGGGGTCCAGCTTGCTGATAAACTAAAACTGGACGCAGGATCAGGAGAAGGCATCTTCTAAAGAAGATGGGGAATAGGATTGGGGCTTCTAACATCTTGTACAGCATGGAGACAACCTCCTCTTTCCCATACTCTCAACCCTCTTACAAAGGGGGATGCTGGAATCAGGTTGAAGTTGTGGAGGGGGCGGACTGAGGGTAGCCTCTCTCACATTACACAACTTACAGAAGGAAGGATAGATGACTTGCACTGAATGAGTCATTGTCAGATAGATTCCAGTTGCATTACTAAATAAAGTTGTAGCCTACTTGAACCACATCCTGGTGTCTTGTCCCTTTCTTAGAGCGGTATCCAAGGAAAAGGGGTAAAGCACCAAAGCACAGCTAATAGGACTAAAAATAACTACTCCTAACAATTAGTGACCAAATTCACTAACTGAAATAAATATATATACTCATGACACGCATAACATGGTCTGTTGTTTACAGTCTAAACAACCACACTTCTCTAGTTAGAAATGCATGGAACTGTCAATGCCAAATGATTGATAAAGTTCAAAACTTCAGACTTTTTTTAAAATCAGAAATTTCTGAAAGATAATCAGCTTTGAATAGATTAGATTGTAAGGGCATATCTTTCTATGCAACTTGATCTCTCCCAAAAGATCACCAGCATAGGCTGTCAGCACTGTTTTATTTTTGCAGCCAACCAACATGGTGAGAAGACACCCTTGATGTTTTATATGATTAGTAGGCCTGATACTAGAACAAATACTATGATCTTTATTGCTGCTATTAAATTTTGTTTAAAGGACTAGGGTCTACTTTTTAAAATAGCTTAAAATCTTCATTGTCAAAAAGGCTCTCCGAAAAGCATACACATAAAGTGTTGTTATCTATAGGTACCTATTTTCTTTCTTTACCAATGTAAGTCCTTATATGGCCCCTCCACTGTGGTAACCAAGGTTCTTCAGTTCTCTTTTCTACTGAGCTGAGGGGGTGGTGGGGAAGACAGCATGGTTGCCTTTTGCTATTTTTGAGCTTTTGTGAATCAGTTAGAGCTAGGAAAATAACAGATTTTTTGGTTTACTGGCAATTCTGAAAAAAATCAAAAGAAAATGCATTTGGGGTCAGCTCAAACAAAAATTTTCAGAATGTTATTTTGAATACTTTTGTTTTCAATAATTTGTTCAACCTGAAATTAAATGTTTTGTTTTGATTTGAAGCATTTTTTAAAAAAAAAAAACTTCAATTTTTTAAAATAAAACCAAAGGAAATTTCAAAATGAAAAGTCATTTCAAATTTTAAAAAATTGAAATGTTTCAGACAGAATGTCAAAATAAAACATTGAGACTTTTTTAGATTCGGGTTTTTTTTTTTAAACTTTATACAAACAATTCAGCAAAACTGATGCACACTCACAAAATGTTTTGGTGTTGCTAAGTCTGCATTTTTCTCTGAAAAAAGTTTCAGTCGAAAAGTTTTGCCTAACTCTAGTATCAGCATCACTGTTGATGTAAATATGCATGTGCACCTTTATAAAAACAACTTTTGTAAGTTAACTGTCTATGTGACAAACCAGCAGGGTTCAGAACTTTACATTTTTTTCATAGCAAAAATGGTTTCATCAATATAATGACAAACCATTGGAATAGCTCCAATTTTCCCCCCTCAAAATATTGAGTGTCTCACTTTAATTAAAAATAAATAAAGTGAAAAAATCCAACAATACACCTAACATAGACCCAAAACATTTAACATAACATCGTGTCATAGTTTTGTAACTATAAACACAGACTAAGATTGATTAATTGATGTCTTCATGAAAAATTTGACTTCAACATAGGAAGCCAATGAAGAGTCACTACTAAAGGCAACACATGAACTATAACCTTGTTGTGACTTTGACTTCCTGCACGCTTTCTGTACCCATTTGTATTTCTCTACACTTGATCAACCAAGCTAAGACGATCTGCACTTTTCCTGGTGGTACAAAAAATGTTCACAAATTATAGCCATGTCACTCCACTCAAATTTTTTTGTTCATAGAGCACAACAAATTGATTTGCTCTGGAAGTCAACACTGAAACAGTCTCTGCAATGTCTAGTAATTAGTTCTAATGCCAGCAGACAAATTAAAAGGCAGCAAACAAAAATGTCTCCATCAGGCACTTATAATAACCTTCATAATCCATACAGTATATGTCTTGAAGACTAAGGCAGATAAATGAGAAGCATGCGGATTCTGGCACCCAGCTTACTTTCAGATAATCTAGCTCATCTCTCTTGGTTGACACGAGAGCAAGAACAACATTAAAGAGTAATAAACTCCTTCCAGAAAACCTCTGATTCCACGGTTCACTGGCCCCAGGCCTAATCTATCAATCCATTTACTGCACAATAAAAGGTAAGAAACCCATTACAGATCTGTTGTGCCCTGGCAGGTGGTATATGACAAGAATTGAATTCATCACCTACTCCAATGCCTAGTGTCCCTTTTCTATGCTTTGAAGCACCAGGTGGCCAGCTTACTCGGACACAGCAGTACAAGTTTAGTTATTAGATTCTTTGAGCTATGGAAATAAGTAATGTGAAATTCTTGATGCGAAGGCATAAAGACTGTGATAGGACACTATTTTCTGTATTATTAAGACCTTTCATAAAGATAGCACTGTTATTTTCATTTTTACACAAAATATTGACTTGGGGAAGATATAATAAATGAAACTGGGTTGGAGTTTACAAGCCATGATTTTAAATGTGGCCTTTAATCTTTGTTCTCTACTTAAATTGCGTCTAACATAGTAGCATATTAGAATCACTATTTAGAAGGGTGACTAAAGAAATGTCATTTCAAAATTATTGCTATTCCAGAGGAAGGAAAACTCTTCAAATATCTGTTCTCAAGGTCATCACCATGTGATCTAGACACTTAAAAGCAAAGAGAATGCTAAAGCAAAGCAAAAAGTCCCTTTTATTTGACAGCAATTCCTTTCATATTTGATTTCTTTTCTAGGCTTATTTTCATTGCTATAGGGCAATGATTTCTATCACTATAAAGAAGTTTTGAACAAGACTTATTTCAAATATGTCACTCACAAGTGATATCATTCACATCAAGACAAACAAAAACCCATCATAACCCTAAAAGACAGTGGGACAGATCCTTGACTGGTGTAAATTGGCACAATTACACTAAAATCAATGGAGCTACCCCAGTTTACACCAGCTAAAGGTCTGCTCCACTGTAGCTACATTTTAACATAATCTTCCTGCCATTCATAATACTTTCTAAAGTAATGTAGGATGAGGTCACCAGGAATGACATTGTGTTCCTTCCCAGCACACAAAATGTAATCTATGGAGTGACCAGCTGAACTGCCTATTCACAAAGCAAAACTCTTTGAAACAGGTCCAAGGAAAGGATAACCTCACAAGGATCTCTGCATGGCACCTGGTAGATCTGATGGAAGAGAAGATCTGAGGTTGGAGATGCAGCTAGAAATGATGGTTGAGTTTCAAAGGGGATTTGAGCGGACGATGGAAAGAGAAGGCTGAAGGGAAACATCAAGTCTTGAAAATGCATGCTGGACCAGAGAATTGTGAGAGTAGATTGCTGGATGAGGAAAGTGGCCAGTGGAAGCATGTAACAACAAGAACAAGGCAGAGGAAAAGACCGGCTAGTAAACGAGAAATAGCACTGAGGTACAGGTTTGCAAGTTGGAAAATGAAGATGAGAGGCAGGCAGTAACCAAAGATCTAAGAACAGCTAGTCCTACAGGAAGGAAGGCAGAGAAAATGGAAATAGTCAGACTTTGGAGCCCTTGGAGGATAGAGGATGACTTACAGAAGATTGCAGGTGAGAACAGAAGATAAACATCTTGCAGCCAGAAAGAACAGGAGGGAAGGCTGGAGAATCATACCAACACCAGGAAGAGGCAGGTGTACATGATTGGGGACTCCCTGCTAATAAGAACAGAGGTCATAGAGGACAATCTTGGTTTGAGTGATCATGAGTTAATTCATTTCAACTTAATGGAAGGGTAAACAAAAATAGGTCCACAACTAGATGTCCTTGATTTCAAAAGGGCAAATTTTAAAAAAATAAAGGGATTTTGTTAACGAAGTTGCCTTTATTGAAGAACCCAAGGATCTGAATGTAGAGGAAGTTTGGAATTACTTTAAAGTAAAAGTTGTAGAAAATATCTAGAGCCTGTAACCCAAGCAAAGGAGGTGCGGGGGGGGGGAACTCATAGGGAAGGGTTGGAGATCAAAGTGGGTGAACATGCATCTTAAACAGGTTAGTAAGAGAAAGCAGAAACCCTACAAGGAATGGAAGAAGGGATGGATCAGCAAAGTCTTGGAGGTTAGAAAGTGTAGGGGAAGTGTGATAATTGCCAAAAGCCAAGCAGAGTTGGACCTTGCAAAATAAATTAAAATCAATAGTAAAAGGTTCTTTTACCATATAAATAAAGACAGTTACAAAAAGAATTGAGAACACTAAACCCTGAGGATGGGGTGGACATTACAGATAATCTAGGCATGGGCAAACACTTGCATGAATATTTTGCCTCAGTTTTTAATAAGAATAATGAAGAGCTTGGGCACAGTGCCAGGGTGGATAATGGGAACAAAGATATGTAAGTAAAAATGAGCACATCCAAGGTGGAAGCCAAACTCAAACAGCTTAATGGGAACAAACTGTAGTGCTCAGATAATCTCCATCCAAGAATATTAAAGCAACTGCATATGAAATTACAAGCCCGATAGCAAGGGTTTTTAATGAATCTGTAAACTTGGGGGGTCATAATATACAACTGGAGAATGGCAAATATAGTGCCTATATTTAAGAAAAGGGGGTGGGGAATGAATCAGGAAACTACATGCACTTAAGGACCAAAAAAAAAAAAGAATTTTTGCTATAAATTGGGAATGTATTACAGTTGGAAACAACAGAGGATGAGAAAGATCTGGGAGTTGATGAAAGGATGACTATGAGCTGCCAGTGTGATGTAGATGTGAAAAAGGCTAGGTAATTCTAGTAGACATTGGTATGTGTTATTAACATTATACAAGGTACTGGTGAACCTCATATGGAATACTGTGTGCAATTCTGGTTTCCCAGGTTTAAGAAAGATTAATTCAAATGGAAACACATGCAGAGAAGGGTTAGTAGGATGTCAGAGGTATGGAGAACCTATGTTAAGGAGCTTGGCTTGTTTAGCTTAATAAAATGAAGGCTGAGGAGAGAGATGATTGCTCTCTATAAATACATCTTAGGGATAAAGACAAGGGAGGGAGGGAGGGGACTTATTTAAGGTAAGGGCCAATGTCTGCTCAAGAACAAATGGATATAAACTGGCCACCAACACGTTCAGGCTTGAAATTAGACAAAGTTTTCTAAACATCAGAAGAGTGAAGTTCTGGAACGGCCTTCCACGAGTAGTGGTTGAAGGGAAAAAAAACCCAAACAACCTTGGTTTAAGATTGTGCTTGATTAGTTAAAGGAAGGGATGGTATGATGAGATTGCCTGCAGTGGCATATCGTCCATTCACAACTGCTATTAGCAAATATCTACAACCCCCAGAGATAGGACACTAGATGAAGAGGGCTCTGAGTTACTACAGAGAATTCTTTCCCAGGTGTCTGGCTGGTGTGTCTCACCCACATGTTCAGGGTCTAACTGTTCGCCTTATTTAGGTTTGAGAAGAAATTTTCCTGCCAGATTGGCAGACACTCTGGTTTGTTTATTTTTTTCTTCCTCTTAACCGTCACTTGCTGGATTGAATTAGAGTAAATGGTGGATTCCCATTAAATCAAGATTTGTGGACTTCAGTAACTTGGCCAGAAGTTATGGGCCTAGTGTAATGGGTGGGTGAGGTTCAGACAAGATGATAATGGTCTATTCTTCCCTTAAAGTCTATGAGCAATCTCCTCACATTGTTCTGTGAGCAAGGAAGGGAAGTGGGGGGTGCTTCTCAAAACAATAGGCTTCAGGACTCACACCACAGGCCCTGCACATCCCAGGAGATCTACAAGATGAGTCATCGTCATCCATTCTGAAGGCCCGTGCCTTCACATTGGTTCTGGCCCCTAGTAACTCCAGGCTTTTGTAGTTTTCCAACAAATGAAAGGAGTGGGGACCAGGGAGGCAATTGAGCCTGCTATCACAAGCTTTAAATACCATGTGAAAATCAGGAATTTATGCTCCTTTCAGACTACAAAAGAATGAGGACAAATAGATTGCTTCACTTTAACACTCCCACTCTCTTTGTGGCATATATGAGTGCCAATAGCACTTTAGCTACTGAAGAAGGGTCTAATACTTTCTTTCGATTTATCTTACCTCTAAAGACACAAGCAATAGAGCTTAAGAGCATATTCACAATGAAATCTGAAACCACACTAAACTTATCTGAACTGGAGTTTCATCACAAATTTAAACACAGATCAAGTTTGTTAAAACCACAAAATCTTTTGAGCTTCTCTATGTCCACTTGAAGCGAGTCTGGGCCAGTTTATAGCTTGCATAAAAATCATGTGAAATTTGTTGTTCTGCACACTTCAGTGTATAAGCAACTGGAAATAGGTGATTTCAACTGAAAGTTTAACTTTATGATTTTGATCTCCTTTAACATTAAAAGTGAAACTTATGGGTGTGAATCTATGCATAGCAGCCTGCACCTGAAGTAGCAGCAGAAGCTGCACTGGAACCTATTATATTTTTGCCACCATATTTGTTGTTAATATAGGAATTGAAAGGATTTTCAGGTTATGCCAAATTACATTATTACTACAAGCAGAGGGTTGTAGTGCCGTTCCATTGAGGGGGCAACCCAGGCCACTTTCCTAAAGGCCGCTTCACTCCCCACTTCACCCCCAAAGCACACAGACTTCAGAAAGCATACAATAAAGTGTGAAAAAATGTTTATTAAAAACAATTATTGTGACATTTGTATTAAATAAACACTTACTGTTACAAAGCCAGGTCAATGCATTAAACTTATGAGCCTTAAATTCCCTCTCCTGCAAATGCAATGTAGTTAGAAATCAGTCACACCGGATCATCCCGGATTGTTCTGTCTGCCTGTAGTCTGAGTCCAAATCATGTCTGAGGATGTATTTAGTCTGCTTCTGCCAGTATTCTGAATCCAAATGGTACCTGCAGTTGTATTTAGTCCATGCCTCCCTATATTAAGTGTCCCAATGGTTGCAGATGAGGTATTTAGTCAAATACAGGAAGGTCCATCCAGGAATACAAGGTACTTCTAAGGACTCTAATGTGTCTTCATCCTAAATCAAAATTGTATTGATTTTCCCATAATTTTTGTCCCATTCCTGACTGATGATGCATGAAGATGTTTTGCTGAATAGGAACTCCAGACAGCCCGTTACATTCCGGGACAGGGCATACTCGTTAGGGATGCCTCTGTAGCACATAAGCCCCTCCATTCATAGATGTGCCAGGCAGTCACCAGATGCCTAAAAATCTCATTAGCATAGATGGGTGGCTTTCCTCTGCCTGAAACAGAAGGCCATACTTCCACACTGGCACTTCCAGACCAAGAACATCCTCCAGAGCTTGCCCCACATGAAAATATTATAAAACCAATGCTAATAAAACCTCCCCCTCTCACACACACTGGGAAAAATTGTGAGGATTTATAAATGGTTTTAATTGCTTTTGCTATGTGCTTTTACCATCACATATGTTGGCTTGCAGCATAGCTTGCAGGATCTTATGCACTGTCCAGAGATTTGTGTGTGAATAAAATAAAACCAAATGATAACAAGCATCATCCTTTGACCCTGAATTGATCTGGCTCCGGGAAAATGGTAGAAAAGTATTTTTTCTAACGATCAGAGAATAATGTGCACTTTCATTTGCCTTGGCAGGTCCTTCCACTCTAGTGGGCAGAGACAAGGAATCAGGTGCCTGAGGGAGCTCTCAGTCAACACACAAGAAGGAAGACAGTCAGGGTTGAAGTGATGGCAGACATTCGACGACAGATTTAGTATCAGTGAGAAAACGAAGACAAGGCTGGAAAGACAGAGAGAGTCTCCTCAGAGCATGAAGAGAGATTGGCAGTGCCATTCCTGAAACATGACAACACATTGAGGGAGGAAGATAGAATTCAGCAGCAGGAGCTTTTCAAGAGATTGCTTGCTCTGATGGCCACCAGACTGCAAGCTCAAGTTCTAGCACCAACCTCAATTCTACACGCTGTGGCAAGGAGCCTCCTTCGCCTTGCTGGACTAACTGTTTCCCCCCACTGGTGATGGGAGGGCCTGGAGTCAATCAATCAGTCCCACTCTGGAGAGATTTTATTCCTCACTCAGGTTTTATTTTTCAGTATTTTACAAGGTGGGCCTCAGGATAGGCCCACGAAGTGTGCGTCAGTCAAACCAAAGAAAAATTCATAAAACAAAAAGGGAATACCTTTCCCTGTCCCCTCTCTGGAGTGTTGTCTTTTTATGCTGGCTTCAAGGTGCCAGTCCTTCCCCAAACAGGCAGAAGGTTGCTTCCACATAGGGAGAAGAGCAGCATTCCACACAAAAGCTTTTTCTTTCTGCAGCCACGAGTCATGCTGCAGCTTGTCTCTCCTCTTTCCTCCCCCTCTGATTAGGAGAGGATGTTTTTAAAGGTCACAGGCAGCCCTTACTTGGACTCAGATGGCCTTAGTTGACTTGAGGTAACCTCTTTTCAGCTCATGAGGAAAAGAGCCTTTACCATTCTGTGGCTGATTAACCGCTCTTCCACCGCTCTTACAGTTGTTTGGTCTGACTTTGTCACAGCACTGAGTCAGCTCCAAGCTAACATATTCTGCAGCCTATACAGCCTTTGGACTATTCTGGGGCTGGCTGGTCCATGTCTCAAGCAATAAACACTACATGGAACAGTCTGATGTACCCTGTTCGGTCCTCCAATATTGTTCAGCTGCAATCCACTCATGCAAAATGCACCAGAAGGGCCAAGGACAACAGGACACCAATGAGCACCCAGAGGCAATTAAACTGCTATGGTGACAATATACGTTGTTTGACTGTTGTTCACTTTGGTCTGTTTGATTTCTTAATAGCCATTGTTTTTGTGTATTGCTTTTTAGGTCTTAATGGCAGCTGTCTACCCATCCTCATTTTTACACTGTTATTTGTCATTTGCATGAATGTTTAAAATAAAATGTTCAGTTTCCACACAAGGATGCATAAACAGGTTTCATTAATTTTATCAAAATGAAACATCACAATAATCCATATGCTCTGTGTTCAGGTACATGACCAGTTTCTATAACATGCACAACAAAATTGATAAAATTTCATCACAGAAATCCAAAAACAGTATGATGAGGTACACAAACAATATGTATAATATGAATAACAAAATTTAATAAAAATACATTTTCCCAAGCTGCCCCAGTCCCAGAAATAGTGGAATGGGTGTGGCACAATTATAAATACTATGTCATTCCTCCTCATGCATTGCACCATGAAAACCCATGATGTGGGCACACAAAGCACCCTGATTTCTATTACATGTGTGGATCCTGTTCCAATAATAATTGTGTACTTTCTCTTTGAGTGTATAGTTCAGCAATGTAGCAGTGTCTTGAGTCCACTCCTGGCAAAATGGCTCATCTCTGTACTCGCAGACATTGTACAATACACAGCAGGCCACAATAATGTAGATGGTTTTGTTAACATAGGCATCCAAATGATTTTGAGGGCAGTGACACAAATTTCAATCTGCCAAATGCACATTTCACCATCATTCTACAGCTACAGAGCATTTAGTTGAACTTTCTTTTGCCAGGCACTCTGTAATCAGGATACAGTTTCATAAGCCATGGAAAAAGGGGGCATGCGGGACCCCCTAGAACAACAGTGGGGAGAGTGACTCCATTCATAATACCATTTGATGGGAATAATAGCCCATCTTGTCTGTGAAGGTAAAGTTCCAAGCTAGAGAAAACCCTGGCATTTTGCACCCTGCCAGTGCATCCCATGCTGATATCTATGAACTGGCCTCTGTGATTGACCAGGGCCTGAATAAAGATGAAGTACTACTGTCTGCAGCTTATATACTCCCGTGCTTCTTATGGAGGGCAAACTATGGATACATGAGTCCCACTGACAGTCCCAGAACAGTTTGGAAAGCCCATTCTTTCAAAGCCGACAATTCTTTTAGGAACATTTTTTATGCCCAACACCTTTGGTAAATCACAGTCCTGATGGCCTCACCAATCTCCACCACCACAAGCCCCACAGTTGACTTGCCAATTCCAAACCGGTTAGTCATGGACATGTAGAAATCAGGAGTAGCCAGCTTCCAGATAGCTATGGTAACCTGCTTCTGGACTGCCTGGGCCTTCCTCATGCACATGTCCTGACATTGATCACACAGCTCCATGAACATCTACTTCTTCACACACAAGTTTTGGAGCTGGTCATCCCAGGTCTGCAAGATGATGTGATACCACCAATTAGTGCCCATGATCTTGCTCCAGAAGGTCCATTCTATGTATGGGAAATCTGCGGTTATGGCAACAGTCATGAGCAGAATCAGCTGGGTTCTGGCTGCCATGTCAGTACTGCCCTCTGAGAGATGCCATTGATAGGACAAATATCGCTGCTGAAGCATCTCAGAGATATTCTGCCTGATTCCCGAAATAGGAGTGAAAGTACAAGCAGTTGTTCTTCCACCGATGCTGGATTACTGTTACTGGCTCTGGTTTCAGGGAGTTTGCAGATTCAAAAACGTCTCTGCTGGAGATGTTGGCAGGCTATAAGCACTTCCACTCAAGTACCATGAGATGGAAAGACAAGTTCTCCCACGATATACCATGAACCAACGCCTAGAGAAGCTACAGCTAGCAAGGGTGTTTAAGAATCCTGAGATAAGCCCCCAGAACTAACGAGATCTGACTTTCATATACTACAATGGTGCTCACAGTTTTCTGGGTCACTCTGGCCGTGAGAAGTGAGAAATAGAACATTTCTGTATTAACAAACAGGAGATAAAAAGGAATGTAAAAAGATATCCCTTTCACAAAGTTTTGCAATACAGAAATAGTCAATGACAGATTATATTCAGAGTCTGATAAAATTAGAAATCACAATTTCTGTGTAAATGCATTTGTAACATCCTGTTAAAAAAAACAACAACAAAAAGAACACACTTTTCTTGAAAACTAATTTCCTTTTAAGCTATGGCCACAATTTCAAGTGTTGGTGCCTAAAGTTAGGCATGTAAATCCATATTTAGTCATGTAATTAGAAGTCACCTGATTTTCAGAGGTGTTGAATTCATTCATTTACAATTGACTTCAGAGACACATCTGGGAGCTCACTCATTTTCTAGAGAAAAGGACACTTCTGCGCAGGTGCCTAAATACTGATTTATGCATCCATTTCTAGGCATCTAGGTTTGCAAATTTTGGTCAATATTGTTTATTCTTTCAACCTGAGCAGTTAGCCAATCTTCGAGGTTTTGAAAGGTTGTTTCTGTTAGGAGGCGAAACTGATTATATGAATCAAATGGTTCTTTGGTGTAATCCTGATTTACAAAGAATGTACACAAAGGCACGTCAGGAAGAAACAGGATGATGCAGTGGTTAGGGCACTAGCCTCACACTCAGAAGACTCTGTTCTCCAACTTCTTGTGTGACCTTGGGCAAGTCACTTAGCTTCTCTGTGCCTCAATTCCCCAGCTATGAAATGGATAATAAAACTTCCCTACCTCTCAGTAAGGCTAAGTACACATCAAAGACTGTGAGGCATTCAGATACCACAGTGATGGGGGCCATGTAAGTACCATGATTCCCTGACCACAATAGAAAAACAGGAGGTGTTTCCTTTTTCAAAAATCTAAGTCTAACCTCTCAGTAAGAACTCTACCTAAAAGAAGCTCTCTTTCTTGGCTTTCTACTAGGGGCATATACCACTGATTCTCTCACTATCTGCTGAATTTCCTCCTGCTTTCAGGTTCTTTTCATACATGCATGCATTTGCAACCTGATCAATGCCCCACATCCTGAGTATGCAATCAGTCCCCAGGAAAGCTCCTTGGCCCACATAATTCCGCTTCTACTCAAGCCTTGCTACGCTGCTCTGTGCCTTGGGTGATGGCTTCTATTGTTTCCACTATTAATAAATAAAGGGGCATTTAATTGCTACCTCATTTAGCCTGAATGAGGGATACTTGGAATACTCATCAATTTCTCCTTTAATCTGTGACTGACTGGCAACATTAACACTTTTCAGCATAGCAATATATATACATATATTCAAATAAAAACCAGCAAAACCTTTTCTCCACAGGCACAGAAATCTAAGATATTAGAATAAGTACAATGCTGCTGCGCAGGAGACAGGATTTGAGGAAGCATGGAAGGCCTGCGAGATGCAGGGCCCAATGCCACAGAGGCTGCCTGTATAATTTTAAGGTTTTGGAGAGGGAAAAGAGCTGGGGTATGGCTAGTGGTTCCACAAATGTAGACACCCATTGGTTATTACCCCCAATGGAGCAGTGCCATAAATGCTACAGACGTTACTCTAGCCTCAGAGCAGCAGTAGCAGCCACAAAACAGCCAGGATTGGAAGACAAATCCTTCCCCTGTGCTCAGCATGTTTTAACAGAACACCACTTACTTAAGTGCCTATACATGGCTGCAGAAAACTAACGTTAGGCACCCATTTAAAAAAAGAATCTTGACCATACCACTGTTATTAAGTCACCCAGCATCACAGCTACAATTCTTGTTTGCTGCTTGTTTTCTTCTTATCCCATAACAGATACAGATTAACCTTCATGTTCATTCAGAGAAAAAGCATACACATCACAGAATATATAAGTACTTCTAACAGATTAGAGTTATATGCCATAATATCATTACTAATATGTCTAACCTTTATCCAGCGATGGTTAGCCTCTTTGAGCCTATTTTCAAGTTTATGTTTTTCTTCTGGGTTCAGTGGTGTACTTCCAAGTGTTATTCCTGCAGTTTCAGTTAATTGTTTCAATATTCCCTTGTGTGGAGGCAGCTCTTCCACTCTTAACTGGAACAGACAAATACAACATTTAATATGAACTGTGGTAGAATTTTCAACTCCCTTATCTTCGCCACTATTGATTAGTCTATCAGCTGCAGAGACCAGGCTTGGGGCTCAATTCAGCACAAAATAGCCACAGCTTTCTAAATTAAAAAGGCTCAGAAAAAACAGCAAATGCTGACTCTATTAGGCAGACTTATAGTGGGGAAAGACTGGCTCTCTGACGAGACCAAAATGGAGGGAAAATAAGCGTCCCGGAAGGAAATTTAAAAAAAGTTTGTCTCTGCTGTGTGATTCAACTTTCCTTCTGGTCACATGGTGCTTTACTAATTGTATCTGCCTTTTGTTTGTGTGAAGGGTAAGCCCTTTAGAGCACGTTCCATGTCTCTTCCATGTTCTGTGCAGTGCTAAGCACCGTGGTCCAAACCTGTAAGCAATAATGTTCATAATATATTCATAAACACTGCAGATTAGAGGGATATTGGTAATATTTAGGAGTGTCCTGCCTACCATGTTTGTGTCTCCATAATCTGAATCCATTCCCCTTCTTGTATGCAATTACTGCAAATTTATATAGTGTCAATTTAGCTTTACATATCAAGTAACCAACGAGTTATATAATAGAAAGTGAAAGCTTCTGCAGCCATCATTTTTAAAAATTATCGAAGTCCGAGATGGGCCACAAGAGAATCTTTAATAGTTACTATATCACTGGGGTTGGGGTAACTTCCCTTGGGTGGATCGAAAAGAAAAGAGGTGGCTCACAGCATGACTTAAAAGCCTGAGCTATTAAGGAAAAGATATCTTCACCAGTAGGTTTGACTTTGGACAATCCATCCTTTAGGAGTTATTAGGGGAGGGGCTCCCCCCCATTAACATACATCTCCCCCGCCCACATTAATAGATATTGAAAAGAGAGAATCTTCATCCATATGTGCCCTTATCTCCCCCACCTGCTATCCAGAATGCAGCTACTAGTTACTGACATTAGTACATTTGGGTCTGAGCCCTCCAAAGCTCTACACATATATATGAAAGCACAGAGGAGCTTCACAGCAAAAAAAACCCAACAACTTTCTAATGTAGGTAGCATTTCATTTAGATGGTAAGTTCCAGAGGACAGGGATTGTTTAAAGTGCTATGGACATTTAATGCTCTGTCCATATAAATAAATAAATGCATAAATAATATTTTCTTTGCTTTGTTCCTAGATTTCATATTTTTTTATATTACTGACTCACAGGGTTAAAAACTAGGTTTGCGAGAGCGGAAGTATACCTGGATCTAGAAGGGCTAACTTAAAGGCAGATGAACGATATGAAAAGCCTCTTAAAAATTCTTCCTCTGACTCTCTGACATTCAGTCAGTCAGGATGAAGTCCATTTAGCCATACATGCATCCTCCATAGACACTACCAATAAAACAATCTGGTTTATAGAAATGGTCATAGGAAGGCTAATATTACATTATGTGTCTAATAATGAGAGAATATTTTTCATTAGGAAGAGGAAGAGTGGACTCTGTGGACTAAGAGGGCAGTAGAAGTATTTTAGAAGGAGAGGTCACATAGACGGTTACCTTTAAAATATACAGAAAGGAGCAGGAGACCAGTCAGGGAAGTAAAGACAAACTGACTTCTTGCAGGGAAAAAAAAAAAAAAGGCTTATATGAAACTGTCTCCCCTCCAACAGTTTCACGGTGCTTTACAATCAAACTTTTTTTAAAATTGTAGTTATTGGGGATGGTTTAGTTTTAAAAGCCCAACAGATCAATAGGGAGAAACAAACTGTACAAATGAACGGCAATTACAGCCTGCTCTGTTTACATTGGTGTAAGATCATAATTAGGACACAATAGGTCATTAACTAATTCAGATCTCAACAGATGACTAGCCATCTGATTATAGAATAACAGGAATGTTTGGGAAGCCTGGAGGTTCTCACATTTGGCTCTGCCTGGGGATAACAGGGAGGCAGTTTTCACGTATTCTACTGGAACCTGGAATCTCTGGGGCACTCAAGACCTTTCATTTAAACTTAATTTTTCTTATCAAAATTGCCCACTTTGGGTTCTTTATTATTTTATATAGCCCTCCACAAGGAAATATCTTGTTGCTAAAATGGTTCAGCCAAGAAAGGAAACATTTCTTAATTAAATTAAAGATCTGATACTAAGCATTAGGTTTTCTTCTCCGTCCCATTTCCTGCTAAACACAGACGAGTCAGGATGACAAAAAATGTCTGTTTTACAACTATGATTAGCCTGAGGATTTCTTTTCATCCCAATTACACACAAGAGGAGAATTTTCGCTAGAGAATAAAGCAAAAAAGATGTAGAGGATTCTGTCTGCTGGACATAACTAATTGTACTATTTTTTCTTTTTACTTGCTTGGAAATAAACTTTGAAGACAGAGATTTTATTATAGCAATCCTTGGATCTCTAAAAACCTACTTGCCAAAACACTGAAATAAAGGTAACTAATGTCTCCTTTATTTTCCCCTCTTTCCTATGTCTGAGGAGATGGAGAAGAAGAACTTATTACTTTGTCTTTTTAAGACTGATGTATACCCTTGCTGTCTTGGAGACGCTCTAGGGTCATTTGTTTGTGGTTTTGATACAAGTTGCATTTTTTAAAACCTTGTTACATATCTATTATACATAATTTTCATATTTAAACACACATACACACACTGGGAAAATTAGAGTACTATAAATTGGCTGAGCTCCAGCTACTTGCTGCATATCTGAAATAGTTTCCAAAAGAGCAATATGCAACTCAGCAGTATCAGCGAGGCGAGGTTTCTTTGGGTTCAGTTTTCACCCTTTCTGCCCAAGCCCCTGGAGCAGCGGTTCTCAACCCATGCCCCTCAGGTCGCATGTGGCCCAATTAGCACACAGCTGCGGCCTAGCTCAGCTGTGTGCTAAAGGCCACAGGCTCAGGGCTCCCAGCTGCCCTGCCGCACGGTGGGCTCCAGTGTCCGAGCTACCGGCTGCCCTGCCATGCAGGAGGGCTCAGGCTCTGGGCAGCCAGATGCCCCCCAGCACCGCATGGCAGAGGTCCGGATCCCCTTGCAGCAGGGTCCAGGGTCAGGGTCTCTGCCCCACGCCCAGCTCTCTGGTCCTGGCCCCACTCTGTGGAGGAGTTTCTGGGCTAAGGGTGCTGAGCATAGGAGTTTGTGGGGGAGTTTAGGTGAGGGGCACTGTGGTTCTCAACCTGCGGCCCAGGTAACACTTTGTGGCTGAATATGCAGCCCACGATGATAAGTAGGTTAAGAACCACTGCCCTGGAGCCTTTCTTCAAGTCTGAGATTCTAAAGCATTCCTAATGATAGGCCTAGTCTATAAATAGTTTTTGTACCCCTTTAAATGAAGTGTGTGATTTTGTATCCATATAGCTATACCAGCACATCATCTAATGTGGACACAATTAAATCAGCATAAAGGTGCTTTATCACTTATAGCTTATTCTCTTAAATGGTACACTAAGAGAATATAGTTAAAGTGGTATAAAAATTGTGAGTAGACTAGTCCTATAAGAGAAACTCTATAGAAACCCTGCATTTAATCCTGTTGCCTATAGAAAGCAAGCAAAACTCGAAGCTTCATTTCATTCTGACACAAACCTATAATTCTGCACCATTTTACTCTAAACTGGGCCCAAGTTCCCTTGAAACCTTCAGCAAACCTGGACATCTTTTCAACTTGGAGCCTGAAACCAAGTGAATTTTACATGGTTCTTGGGGGTTTTGTTAAAAGTCTTTTGCTCAGCTTTAGTTTACAACCTACCAAGCTTAGCAGATGATTTTTTTTTTTTTTATTTTCCACCGTAATTATCAGGTGCCAAAGTTAATTAAACTAAGGTATATGTAATAGCTTCAAAAAAATCTCAGATTTGAAGGACTTTAACCATACAATTAAATGCATCAGCCAGTGGACATGCCTACCACAAATCAGTACCATCCTCAATGAAGCACAGTAGCAATTAGAAATATTTTCCTTCATACTCTTTAGTGGTCCATTCTCCACTTGATATATTTAACTGAGTAATTTTAATGGGAGCTATGTACTTAAAAGAGAGAATAGACACCAATTTCTGTATTCATCAATGATCACGTATGCTACAAAGTTTCATGAATTTAACAATTTGAGGGCTAACATTAACAATGCCAGGTCACAAAAATACCAGCCCCTACTGGACAGAGATTTTGAATATCACTATGGTTTGCAGATAATTACAAGCTTAACCTCCTCCCCTCCTCCCCTCCCCCCAAATGCTTACTATTCTAATAGTGGGTGGGTGGGGGGGTGTCACATCAAACAGAAAAAAAAAAATTGACAAGTTATACAAAAAGAGGCTGGCAAAGTGACATTTTTAACCAGTTCACAGTTGTAGTAATATACAGCTCTAAAACTGAAAATCATTCTGGAAATGAGAAGGCATAATGAAAGCAAAGGAACAAACATACATTGAGAGAAAAGTTTCAGCTAAAGTGAAAATGAATCAAATGTAAAGTACTGTAGAATCTTGGAATTCAAAAGCTATTAGATATATAATCCATTGCACTGTTGGTGCAAGATTGTTCCTTATTCTATATTTTCAATTACTTTTTCTAGTCTAATTTTAATGCAGGCAATATATTCTGGTACCTGGGTTTTAAGACACAGGACTTCCGATTTTTTGAATTATCTAGTACATTGTAGAATAATACCAAGTACGTGTTTGACAGAAATCAATCTGGATTAAGAACAACAATTCAATTTGTTTATGCTGATATGACAAACTAAGAAGACATTAAATAAAAGAACTTATGTTACCTTCACTTTTTCAAGAGAGTCTTTTAACTGTTGTTCATTTCCCGGTTCCAGACGAATACCAACAATGCTGTCTGCTTCCTCTAACCATAAAATGAACTCATTTAAATCTTCTTGCAATTCTGACAAAATATTCTTTTCTTCCTCCAGCCTGCAGTAAAATAAAAAACACACTAGTGTTAATAGGGGAACTCTGTGTCATAGGTAATTATATTTCAAATGCAATCTTTATTATTATAAAAATAAAAAATCACTACTTTTTAACACAAATATAATTCATAACTAAATGGAGGAAAAATATACAGATTATTTCACATTAACAGTAATCCTTTAAAAGCAAAACTTTACATATTTCTTCAAAATTAATCAGAAAAGAAACATCACTCATGATAAATAGAATTAAATGTATCTGAAAATAAGCTTGGAGTTTTAATTTGCAGTTCTTAACTACCTTCCATCTCAAATAAATTATGATTTTTAACCCAGTCCTGCAAGGTGCCAAGAAGTCCTTAGGAGTTGAAGGTGTCCACTCTGCAGGATGAGCCCTTTGTCACAAATGATATGAAAGCCCAACTTCAGAAACTGAAAGAAATCTAAAGGCAAAGTTTACTAAATTGGATCCCTAAAATTAGGCGCTTAAATCCAGTGGGGATTATTTTGGGAGTTTTTGTGGTTAAGGAACTGGATTTGCGATTCAGGAAAATTAGGTTCAATTCCCACCTTTGCCACAGATTTCCTATGAACTTTGGACACATCACAATCTCACCAATTCTTCATCTGGAAAATGAGGACAATAATGCTTCCCCTCTTCCAGTGTTTGTTTGCTTTGTCTATTTAGACCGTAAGGTTTTCAGGGCAGAGGCTGTCTCAGACTGCATATGCACTGTGCCTAGCACAATGGGGCCCCAGTCATGGTTGAGAGCGCTAGCTGCAACAACTACAATACAAAATTATAATTTGTTATAAAAACAAAGAAATTCCCAGACAAAGCTATAAGGTAGAAATTAAATTTGAGATATGTATCAGAAATTTAAGGATAAAATACATTACAGGGATATTGTAAACACTCTGAATGTGATTTTTCGAAAAGTGAGTTTTTAAAAAATATTTTAAATTTAATCTGGGACGACAAATACTAAAATGCCTTAATTATAATCATATGGCTATTACATGACATCACTACAGGATAGCGTTAAGATTGCTTAGGTGCTCTAGCTATGTATGGCCTTGCATTGTAATAGGCTTGCATTTCTTTTCAATTTCGGAAAATCAGAATTAAAGTTAAGTTTATAAATCTTGTTTTGGGGATAACTGCTCCCCTGTGACATGTTTTACCTTAAAATACTGCTAAAAACTCAGAGTACTGTTAGGTAAAGTCCCAGAGGAAGAAAATCTAAGGGAAAAGGAGTTCAGGAGGGCTGACAGTTTGTCAGAAACCATATTAAAGGTACAACAGCAAACTACCCCAATATGAAGGAAAATTAGAAAAAAATTGTAAGAGGCCAATATATGGCTCCATTAGGAGCTCTTTAGCCTGAAAATCAAAAAGGAATCCTACAAAAAGTGGAAACATGGATGGATTGTTAAGGGTACAAGAGAATAGCACAAGCATGTAGGGACAAAATCAGAAAGGCTAATGCACAAAATAAGTTACACATAACAAGGGACAGAAAAGGCAAGAAGAAGAGGTTTTATAAATTCTTTAGGAATAAGAAAAAGATGAAGGGAAGTGTAGTGAGGAAGGAGAGCTAAAAATGGATGACATCAAGAAGGCTGACGAGTTTAAGGCCTATTTTTCTTCAGTCTTCACTAAAAAAGTTAATGACAGATACATAACACAATTAATATTAACAACTGGGGGTAGAACCACAGGCCAAAATAGGGAGAACAGGTTGAAGAATATTTATGTAAGTTAGATGTATTTAAGTCAGCTGGGCCCGATGAAATTGCTTCAGCTTGTTCCTTAAATGCCCTAGAATGAATGTCAGAACCATTAATGATTACCTTTGAGAACTCATGGAGGTTTGGTGAGGTCCCATCGGACTGGAGATGGACAAATATAGTACCTATCTTTAAACAGAGGAACAGAGAGGACCTGCAAAATTACAGACCAGCCTAACTTCGATAGCTGGAAAGACACTGAAACAAATTATTAAACAACCAATTTGTAATAACCTGGAAGACAATAGGGATATAAGGAACAACCAGCATGGATTTGTCAAGAACAAGTCATGCCAAAACCTTTGTTTCTTTGACAGGGTTACTGGCCTACTGGATAAGGGGGGAAAGCTATAGATGTGATATATTTTAATTTTAGTAAGGCTTCTGACACAGTCCCACATGACATCTTAAAGGCAAACTAGGGAAATGTGGCCAAGATGAAATTACTATAACCATATTCAGAGTGTACGGTATCAATGGTTTGCTGTCAAACTGGAAGAATGTATCTAGTGGGTCCTGCAGGGGTCTGTCTTGAGTCCGATATTATTCAATATTTTCATTAGTGACTTGGACAATGGAGTGGGAAAGAGGGCTTATAAAATTTGCAGAGGACACCAAGATGAGAGGGATTGCAAGCACTTTGGAGGATAGGATTAGAATTCAAAGTATCCTTGACAAATTAGAGAATTTGTCTGAAATCAACAAGATGAAATTCAATAAAGACAAATGTAAAATGCTACACTTAGGAAGGAGAGATCACATGCGCAAAAACAACCTGGGGAATAACTGGCTTGACAGTAGTACTGCTGAAAGGGATGTGAAATTTTGGTGGATCACAGACTGAATATGAGCCAACAGTGTGATGCAGTTGCAAAAAGGGAGAATATAATTCTGGGGTGTATTAAAAACAGTGTTGTGTATATAAGACACAGGAGGTGGCAGTCTCTACTCGGTACTGGTAAGGCCTCCGCTGGAATACTTTGTCCAGTCCTGGTGTCACATTTTAAGAAATATGTGGACAAATTGGAGAGAGTCCAGGGGAGAGCAGCAAAAATGATAAAAGGTTTAGAAAACCTGATCTATGAGAAAAGATTAAAAAAACTGGTCATGTTTAATTCTGAGAAAAGAAGCCTGATAAATCTTCAGTACAATAAGGGTTGTTTTGTTATAAAGAGGATGGTGATTGTTCTCCATGTCCACAGAAGGCAGGACAAGAAGTAAAGGGCTTAATCTGCAGCAAGGGAGATTTAGGTTAGATAGTAAGAAAAGCTTTCCAGCTGTAAGGGTAGTTAAGCTCTGAAATAGGCTTCTAAAGGAGTTTAGGAAATCCCCATCATTGGAGATTATTAAGAACAGGTTGGATAAATGTGTCAAGGATGCTCTGGGTATCTTGGTCCTGCTTCAGTACAGGGGGCTGTAACTGATGACCTCTAGAGGTCCCTTCCATCTCTACATTTCTATGATTCGATGTAGTCTCAGTCTTATCTCCATCTTAATATAGTTTTTGTATTGAAATGGAAACACAGAAATGGGAGTGATTGAGGTACACCATATCCAGTTCTCTTGGACCATCAGGAAACCTTTCTTCTGAGATATTTCCATTTGATCTTGGAAGGCAATCCCTATTCATTCCACCAGAAAAGGACAAAATTCCCACCAAGGTTCCCGCCAATATTCCAGCCATCACTTTAACAGACTTCCCAAGATTCCCACTAAAAGAAGGTTTCAGAGTAGCAGCCGTGTTAGTCTGTATTCGCAAAAAGAAAAGGAGTCCTTGTGGCACCTTAGAATAAATAAATTTGTTAGTCTCTAAGGTGCCAGAAGTACTCCTTTTCTTTTCACTAAAAGAAGGAATCCCACACATTAGGACAATTCCTATTATTTGCGCTGTCTGTTCTCCTATATTGACAATGGCCCTACGCTCTGCTCTTCTTCTCTGAGCTGCTTGGAGTCGCTTTCTTGACTGTTATGATTGGGGACAGCTAACACTTCCGTCTCCCAGCACCTGGTGTGGACATAGTACATGCTACTTGTATTTTAACCTGAGCTGCCTGTTGGTCATGTGTCTGAGTGCACAGGGGGAGAGTCAGGTCAGAGGGGGCAACAGATTCTGAAAGACATCCCAGAAATAGATACCAGCTTGAAGATTTAGTCCCTGTGAGGGGATGGAATGGTTGTGTGGGCAGAAGCCTATTCTCAGGCTACTATACCTCTATTCCAGGGGTTCTGAAACTTCATTGCAACAACAAAAATTACTTCACAACCCCAGGAGGAGGGACCAAAACCTGAGCCCCACAGCTTTGGGCAGGGGCGGGGGGGTGGCAAAGCCTGAGCCCAAGCCCCACTGCTCTGGACAGGATGGCCAAAGATGAAGTTCAAGGGCTTCAACCCCAGGCAGGGGGCCTGTAAACTGAGCTCTGCTTCCCAGGGCTGAATCCCTCTGGCTTTGGCTTCGACCCTGGGCCCCAGCAAGTCTAAGCCAGCCCTGGCGATGCCATTCAAAGGACCCCATTTGGGTCCAGACCCACAGTTTGAGAACTGCTGCTCTAGGCAACTGAATTTCTGGATACTTATCAAACTAATCAAAAACTAAACTTTTGAAGTTCTCCCATCACTAGTGCTTTTTTGTGCTTGTCTTCCTCCCACCCCCCGCCCCCAACCACTAGTGTTTTTTGGATACTGCAGGCCAGATCCTGCAAACACTTGCATGCATGAGTAACTTTTTGTTCATGTGAGCAATTCATTAACTTCAGTGTGACTACATGTTTGTGTTTGCAGCATACAAACTTTGTGTGTATTTTGGGTATCTTTGCATTGTTGTGACAAAAATCCATGCATAATGATGCAATATCACAATCCCAATAAATATTTGCTTGTCTCCTGGTTGGGGACATGTAAAATTGATTTATAGAATACTTGGGCCCTGTGCAATTCCCTTCATAACCATACACATCTCCTTCCAACCTCTCTTGGAAATCTGAATCTCTATTAATATTGTAATCATTACTTCTGCTGGTGCACTGATATGCCAGATTTCTACTTTAACGCATTATTTGGGCAATTGGGGAGGGCAATCCACTAGAGATTTAGGGCTCCTCAAGCTTAATGCCTGGGATGTACCATCTACAGTCTACTGTTTGCTAAAGGCAAATAGGACACTGCAGATTTCCAGGCCAGCATCAGTACTCGGTATGCTTCATTGCACTGTCTCTGCACTGGTTCCCTGCCCAGTTTTTGCTACTTTCCCACAAGCTCTACACAGACCTGACTCATGTGGCAACATCTGCCAGGCATAGCCTGTTCCATGTGTGGGTCCCCCAGTGCTAGCTCTGCATGTGGTTCCCCATCAGGTTTCCTTGCTGCTCCTAGTTTGCCACATTAACATGGTTTTCCCGAAGCAAGGCTGCTTCCTGGATCAAGGTCTTTCTCCTCTCCCTATTGCCAAGGGGCGGGGAACTTGTCCCCATATACATCCTGAAGAATTATAGCATTCGTCACAATATTCATTTAAGACTTTCATATCTGAACATGGAAGTGAGTGGTAGTAGGTTACAGGGGGCAGTGTGATGCATCTGTTAAGGGTGATTTTGCTACTGTTGACGAGTTTAAATCGGCAGGAGGAGAAGGCTCTGTGGCACTTGAGGAGCAGGCCACAGAGGCATGGTGTCTTCTTGGTGGAGGAGTCTGGTGGCTGCTGGCAGTAAGTGGAGTGCTATTTAAGACGCATCATAAGCTAGAGCCTTAAGGCCTAGCAGCTAAAGTGTTTACAGAACTTGCCTGGCTGTTGGTACACAAAGGACATGATGCTTTAGGACAAAAGTTTGTGACCACAGATAGCTCGAGACCCCAGTTAAGCAGATTTACTTGATGATTTTTAAACCATTGTATAAATTGGAGAAAGACTGAAGACATCATTTTCAAATTTAGATTCTTAAAAGCAGTCATTTAAATCCACACACAGACAGCTCACTAAATGGTCTGACTTCAAAGATGTTCAGGTGCTTACAGCTCCTGTTGAGTTTGATGGGGGTTGTTGGCTTTCATCACATTTTGAAAAAAAGCAGGTCTTTTATTTTGTTAATTTATAACAAAAGTTAAAAATTCCATACATGAAACAAATTTCTTTTTTATGCCAGATTCACCAATAATCTCTGGCTGCTTTAGACTACTCTGCAGCACCACAAACAAGTCAGTGTATGCGAAGTTTCCACCTTTCTTCGGTCCTTCTCATCAACTTGGATGAACCATCTCCATAAATTCCTCCTGCAACCTCCACAATCTACTGCATGCAAACAGTTTTCCATCTCCCTCCTGCCTTCAATATACCTCTCAACATATGCATGTGTGTGCACACCCCTCTCTCTCTTCTCTCCCACATGCACCTCCCACACACAGTGTCCCTTTCCCTCCATCCCTGTCTGTCAAGTAAGACTGGTTCAATGGAGAGCTGTTGAACGTATGTATTTAGGAGTAATGGTCACTTATGCTGTTATTTCTCATAACTGAAAAGTTTGTGTTTCAAAAGGATGAAGAATAAAATCTCTTAGATATAAACACATGAAGAACTGCACTCTCAAAATGAATCATAGAATCACAGAATATCAGGGTTGGAAGGGACCTCAGGAGGTTATCTAGTCCAACCCCCTGCTCAAAGCAGGACCAATCCCCAACTAAATCATCCCAGCCAGGGCTTTGTCAAGCCTGACCTTAAAAATATCTAAGGAAGGAGATTCCACCACCTCCCTAGGTAACGCATTCCAGTATTTCACCACCCTCCTAGTGAAAAAAAGTTTTTCCTAATATCCAACCTAAACCTTCCCCACTGCAACTTGAGACCATTACTCCTTGTTCTGTCATCAGCTACCACTGAGAACACTCTAGATCCATCCTCTTTGGAACCCCCTTACAGGTAGTTGAAAGCAGCTATCAAATCCCCCCTCATCCTTCTTTTCCACAGACTAAACAATCCCTCTCTGCACTTGTCCTTGTTGAACCTCAGATTTCTTTTCGCCCAATCCTCTAATTCGTCTAGGGCCCTCCGTATCCTATCCCTACCCTCCAGCGTACCGACCTCTCCTCCCAGTTTAGTGTCATCTGCAAACTTGCTGAGAGTGCAATCCACACCATCCTCCAGATCATTTATGAAGATATTGAACAAAACCGGCCTGAGGACCGACCCTTGGGGCACTCCGCTTGATACCAGCTGCCAACTAGACATGGAGCCATTGATCACTGCCCATTGAGCCCGACAATCTAGCCAACTTTCTATCCACCTTATAGTCCATTCATCCAGCCCATACTACTTTAACTTGCTGGGAGACTGTGTCAAAGTCAAGGAACAACACGTCCACTGCTTTCCCCTCATCCACAGAGCCAGTTATCTCGTCATAGAAGGCAATTAGATTAGTCAGGCATGACTTGCCCTTGGTGAATCCATGCTGACTGTTCCTGATCACTTTCCTCTCCTCTAAGTGCTTCAGAATTGATTCCTTGAGGACCTACTCCATGATTTTTCCAGGGACTGAGGTGAGGATGACTGGCCTGTAGTTCCCAGGATCCTCCTTCTTCCCTTTTTTAAAGATGGGCACTACATTAGCCTTTTTCCAGTCGTCTGGGACTTCCCCCGATCGCCATGAGTTTTCAAAGATAATGGCCAATGGCTCTGCAATCACATCCACCAACTCCTTTAGCACTCTCGGATGCAGCGCATCCGGCCCCATGAACTTGTGCTCTTCCAGCTTTTCTAAATAGTCCTGAACCACTTTTCTCCACAGAGGACTGGTCACCTCCTCCCCATGCTGTGCTGCCCAGTGCAGTAGTCTGGGAGCTGACCTTGTTCGTGAAGACAGACGCAAAAAAAGTACTGAGTACATTAGCTTTTTCCACATCCTCTGTCACTAGGTTGCCTCCCTCATTCAGTAAGGGGCCCACACTTTCTTTGACTTTCTTCTTGTTGCTAACATACCTGAAGAAACCCTTCTTGCTACTCTTAACATCTCTTGCTAGCTGCAACTCCAGGTGTGATTTGGCCTTCCTGATTTCACTCCTGCATGTCCCAGCAATATTTTTATACTTTTCCCTGGTCATTTGTTCAATCTTCCACTTCTTGTAAGCTTCTTTCTTGTGTTTAAGATCAGCAAGGATTTCACTGTTAAGCCAAGCTGGTCACCTGCCATATTTACTATTCTTTCTACACATCGGGATGGTTTGTCCCTGTAACCTCAAAATGGCCACCTTCTCCCACCATTCTCAATGGGACAGAAACCACAGGCTGCCCTCTCTTTTAAACAGCCACTGCCTACAGCTTGACTGCCCTAACTGGTGCTCCCCGGCTATCAGGAGATGGAGAAGAGCACTGAATAGGTGACTTGTGACAGTTTACCATCTTTGCTAAGGGCAGCCTCAGTTCCATTGAGAGCAATGGGAGAATGCAATCATTTTGGAAGAGGGCAAGTCTTTGTAACTTCCTGAAGGAGAAGATTATGTACTAGTGTGTGCCGAAGGAGAAATGCTCAGTTATAAAGAAAATCAGCCAAAAGTGACCCCTAATCTCCCGAACAAATTTATTCAAATCTTACTTACATGAGAAATGTGCATAGTCTACTTCTGTTGCTACTAAAATCATGAGACTCCCCCACACCCCAAAAGTTTAAAACCCGGTACCAAATTTCTTGAAAGATCCATTTTTAATTCAAAGTAATTTTTTGGGAAGGTATACTGACATTTCTTATACGTAATCAAGAGGTTGCCTTAGTGTGTTAAGTGCAAAACACAACTCTGCCTTAACTGTGGAGTTGCAACCAGCAAATATTCTTTCCAATTTTAAAAATGATTATTAAAGCAGAATAGAATTTGGTTTAGTGTTTCTGTTTCCCCAGACTGTTTCAGTTTTCAGCATGATGGTTACAGCCAGAAAGAAAGTCAGAAAAAGCAAAGACATGAAAGCTATTTGAAACTATGTCACGATTTATTTATGGTGAGAAGGACTTTTTAACCAGATATGTTTCCTGATGGATGAGCAAAATGGATGGTGTTTTCCTTTACAGGAGGCTTGTAAATAAGCTTTAGGCAAAAGAGACTCAACAATAAAGTGCCAGCTTCACACCATTTAACAAAAATCCCTCCAAACAATTGTTATTTAAAAATATATATCTTATATGACAAATAATTTAGAATTTGACAGATTTAAGAGTTTACGTCAAGCAAAATAAGAATACAGAAATTCCAAAAATGAATATCAGTCTCTTGGAAGCTTGGACTTATATCTAGAATGTTTTGGAAAAAATCTCCAAAATTATTCTAATCTATGAGAACGAGCCTCTTATTTTAATCCCTTCAGTTACACTTTTAGAACAATTTCTTCTCTCTTTAATTCATAGCACTCAGAAAAATGTGTTCAACTGATTTCAAGCTTCTAGCATGGATTTTTCCCCTTCACATGTCAAGACAGCTGCTTCACTGTTTTACTGTGTGGGGAAGGAAGAAAAGCAGAGTATTCCTTTTATATGATAAGGTGTAAGTCTGAAAACTGGTAGAAAGAAAACTTCTATTTGCCACCTATATAACTCATTTGTATCATCAATGGGAGAAACACAGATCAGTCACCAGTGAAAAGGTACCAACAGGGGAACTGAGTTTGAGAGTTGAATTGAAATTCCTAGTATAACAAGAGACAGGGAATCATAAAACTATACAGTATAGCCATGAAGTTTTTATAAGTCAACACTATTCATTTACAGTGAATGAAGTATTTCTATTACACGAGAGGAAGAAAGACTAAATTTTATGACATAGAACCATGGACTGCTTCAAAATGGAACCTGAGGTAGTCACCTGGTGCCTATGTACTACCTGATATACTCTACTGCCTGGCCAGTTGACATTGTCTCTCATTCACAAATGCACACCAGGTTGTTATTCTTTCACCAAGATATGCAGTATTCTTTTCTTACAAAATAGCAGTCTTATAGCAAGGAGAAACTTCTGTCACTTCACTCCTTAGCCCAGTCTCACCCTCTGAGCTTCCCTTCTGACCTACCCCTTGCTTATATCCTCCCAATTACCTCATTTGCCCAGTGATTCCAACCCAGGTGCTCATAACCCCCCAACATAATTAACTGCCACCAGCTGAGCCTGACAGTGATCAGGGTGCTGCTGATAGTGTCCTGTCACAGAGGTATAAAATTCAACAGTTTAAGAGAATTCTACTTTCCAACCAAGCTAGCAACAGTATTAAAATTGACGTTCCTTCCATCGCTGTAACACAATGCACATCCAGTTTTGCTATGACCATATACAATTTATAAGTTGAACTTGGTGTAGTAAATTTGTTTCTTTCATAGGAATTTAGGTTAATATGTTCTACTGGAGCCAATCTATATGTAGGCTTGAAAGGATTAGATTTTTACCAGTAAATGTCTATTTCGCTGTACATACACAAACTGACAAAAATATTTCCATCAATAGTAATCAAAATATACATATAGGCAAAATAACAAAAATGCTACTTGAGACATTATTAGGGTTAGATTTAAGGATATTTACTTTGTATATTTTTATATGTAATGTTGTCAATTTGTGTTGTAATGGTTATAGAGCTGTAACTTTATGAATCTCAGCATCTGCTGTTATTAAATAATTATTGTCTGACCCCTCCAATAATTTCCCACAACTGAAAATTGTACTTAGAACTCATAATTTTGCACGGCTGTGAAAATGTAAATCAATAAACATCAGTATTATCTCAGTAGTACAACACATCCAATTACAAACCCAAGTTGCTGACAGGTTGGTGCAACAGTACAACCACATGATACCCCCTAGCACCAACACTTTGGCCTCAAGCCAACTTTTCTCCACCAGTGACTGAGAAGATCACTGTGGTTCACAGATGAATCCAAGCAGATGCAGCCAGTACACAGGGGTGTGTGCGCACACACACACAGAAATCTAAATCCGTCCACCAAGAGAACAAAAACCTCTTACAGCCTTTTTACTCCTCCAACATCAATGCAGCATAATTACAGCCAGCAGAGCTAGTACACAGAGAGCCAGCTAATCAACCCATACTTCCTGGTCCATACTCTGAACCCAAGAATCTCCCCCTGTGAAACACTTCGAGAGGGAGGGGGGAATAACCCACACACAGATGTAAAAGAAACTAACAGATTAAAAAGCCTCAGTCATGACCAGCCTGCACTATCCAGCTTGCCATATCCCAGATTTTGACTCCACCACACTCTCCAGAGTTCAAGAGGCTCTGAAAAATATTATAGCCACCACCTGTAAAAGAGGTGCAAGTGTCTCCTGGAGGGTGAAAGCCAGTGAAGAACAGCTGCATCCCCTACTAATTGAAATTATAAATGTCTCCTTCAGAAAAGCACACTTGTTAAACTCCTTGAAAAATTACAACCATCCACTCAATCCTCAAGCAAAACAACATTGGATTCCCCCTGATGCTCTCTCCAGTTACTGTCCGATCTCCAACTTCCCATTCCTGGGCAAAATAATTGAGCAAGTCGTAACTACCAAGAATCCATTCTTCCTCTAAAATACAGAGTGCATATCTGGAGTAGGAAAAATCTTAATATAAAGCATACTGATGTTACCAAACAATTATGTATAACCAGCATGCATTTTCATTGCCTCCTGACAGCATAGTTTAAAAATACTTTATACTGGCATTTGTAAGTTGAAGTGTTATTTCTTTGTTTACCTACAAATTTAAGGTTTTGGTAGAATTTTATTCAAGCAAGTGGTAGTAATAATAATGAATGGGGTATTTAAAACTCTGCAACTGCAACTAAGTGCTGGACATTTTATTTTTAAAGTCATCTCAATGTATTTAGATAACAAAAACAGTGGCTTCTGTTTGAAATATTGGATAGGTAACAGTTTGCATTATAAATGTTCTTAATGCATTTTCAGGAAGTGGAATAGCAATGATCTTGGTTGTAAAAAAATACATATAGTGAAAAGGGGAACGTCAAAATGTATTAACTAAGTTCTATATAGTCAAATATTAAATCATACTTTTAGTCATTTATATAATGTACATTCACAGGTTATGTACAATATTCAATTTCCAGCAAAGACAAGAGTAGCACACTCTTTTGGCTCACCTGGTAGAACTGCTGCCTCTATATACCTCAAGTATCCTCGCTAGACTGAGTCTCGGCTGCTGTTATGTGTAAGGAACCGACATAAACCCAGCCACCACATGGAAAATTTTATCAATTTGTCAATTCTGCTTAGTGTCCAAACAGCAGTGTGTTCTGAACATAGAACAGTATGAAAATGGAGGTCAGTCATACCTTCTGTGAAGCTGAGCTGACTGGAGAGCAGCAGAAGGTGCACCACTCCATAGTTATGCATGGGTGAATGAAATGGTTAAAGTACTTTGAAACAGGAGCGAGGGCTCTTGCTGCACCAACCAAATAAGAGGGGAAGGTGAGGAAAAGTGCTTTTCTGCCAAGCAAAGGAGGGGAGTGGGCTCTCTGCTTTGAGTTCTGAAGGAAACTCTTTCCTCCTCCCTCTTTCCCACACTTCCTTTCATCAGGTTTGAATCTAGAATGGACAGTTGGCTTTCCAGGAGGCCTGCAAGTGCCTTTCTTGAGAGTATCACTGGCTACATACTGGCCGTTATCTTTGAAAACTCGTGGCGACTGGAGGAGGTTCTGGATGATTGGAAAAAGGCAAAGATAGTGCCCATCTTTAAAAAAAAAAAAGGGAAGAAGGTGAATCTGGGGACCTACAGACTGGTCACCCTCACCTCACTCCCTAGAAAAATCATGGATCAGGTCCTCAAGAAATCCATTTTGAAGCACTTGGAGGAGAGGAAGGTGATCAGGAACAGTCAACATAGATGGATTCACCAAGGGCAAGTCATGCCTGACCAACCTGATTGCCCTCTATGATGAGATAACTGGCTCTGTAGATATGGGGAAAGCAGTGGACATGATATATCTTGACTTTAGCAAAGCTTTTGATATGATATCCCACAGTATTCTTGCCAACAAGTTAAAAAAGTATGGATTGGATGAATGGACTATAAGGTGGATAGAAAGCTGGCTAGATTGTTGGGCTCAATAGGTAGTGATTAATGGCTTGATGTCTAGTTGGCAGCCAGTATCAAGCGGAGTGCCCCAAAGGCGGTATGGATTGCACCCTCAGCAAGTTTGTGGATGACGCTAAGCTGGAGGTGTAGGTAGCTACACTGGAGCATAGGGATAGGGTCCAGAGTGACCTAGACAAACTGGAGGATTGGGCCAAAAGAAATCTGACGAGGTTCAACAAGGACAAGTGCAGCGTCCTGCACTTAGGATGGAAGAATCTCATGCACTTCTACAGGCTGGGGACCGACTGGCTAAGTGGCAGTTCTGCAGAAAAGGACCTGGGGATTACAATGGACAAGAAGCTGGATATGAGTCTACAGTGTGCCCTTGTTGCCAAGAAGGCTAATGGCATGTGGGGCATTGCCAGCAGATCGAGGGAAGTGATTATTTCCCTCTATTAGGCACTGGTGAGGCCACATCTGGAATACTGCGTCCAGTTTTGGGTCCCCCACTACAGAAAGGATGTGGACAAATTGAAGAGAATCCAGTGGAGGGCAACAAAAATTATTAGGGAGCTGGGGCACGTGACTTATGAGGAGAGGCTGAGGGAACTGGGGTTATTTAGTCTGCAGAAGAGACGAGTGAGGGAGTATTTGATAGCAGCCTTCAACTACCTGAAGGAGGGTTCCAAAGAGGATGGAGCTAGGCTGTTCTCAGTGGTGGCAGATGACAGAACAAGGAACAATGGTCTCAAGTTGTAGTGGGGGAGGTCCAGGTTGGATATTAGGAAAAACTATTTCACTAGGAGGGTGGTGAAGCACCATAATGGGTTACCTAGGGAGGTGGTGGAATCAAGGCCCAGCTTGACAGAGCCCTGGCTGGGATGGTTTAGTTGGGGTTGGTCCTGCTTTCAGCAGGGGTTGGACTAGATGACCTCCTGAGGTCTCTTCCAACCCTAATCTTCGATGATTCTATGATACACCTTTCATAGAATCACGGAAGGGGGCTTCTCAGACTACTTCCCCAAATATTCAGGAAGCATTATGCTTCCCAGAGACTGAAGCAGGGCCCTGTATATTTTGCAACTGTGCAGACAATCAATTCAGTTCTTAGTTGCTCTGGCCCAAGAAAACCTTAATCTGTCTCTGTCCATGGCCATGGAATTTGATGTTTTTCCAAAATGCCATGGAACTCAGCATTTTTGCCATGAATTTGCTATTTCACTCCAGCCTGCTGCCCAACATTTTTGTGTCTTTCGGATCTACAAGAATCTATCTTCAGCTACCTCTTGCCCCAGCTTTCCACACAAGAGGGAGATAACTGGAGTACAGAGAATGCTCTCTGCACTCTTCTATGGCAACAAGTAGCAGGGTTCTGGGGGCTCTGAACTGAAGTCTAGTTTGCAGCCACAGATCAGCGAATGAGCTGTGGTTCCTAAAGAATAGATCAGCACAACTGGCCTGAAGGAGATGCACTGTTGAAGCTAGCTAGAAGCTCCTCACTTTCCCTAGTGCAGGCGGTGGTGGGGAAGGAGGTTTTGAACTAGGCTTCCTGGATGACAGCCCAGGAGACAAGGCCATGGAGTAAAGTTGGCCCCCCTGGAAAGCACAGTGAAAAATAAAATCCCTGAAAATAATTATTGACAAAATTTACATCAAACTAGTATTTTCAATTATGAGCCAGAGTTGAGAGACTTTGATTAGGAGCTGGAGGCTAGAAAGGAAACATCACAATAAATTAACATTGCGGAAGGCATTTACGGATTGCTGCCAGGGAACATTGTGTCACAGAACAAAAAGGTGTCTAGGTATAATGCATCCAGCCACCTCATCATTAGGCCACTAGCACTGATCCTACAAGCATCAGAGACACCCTTAACTGCTGTGGGTGTGCAATTATGCGTCCCACAAACAGGCATGTAAGGGAAAGATAGGGTTCCTCATACCCTCTTGTCCTTCTAGCATCCCTCCATTACAGATGGAGGCATAATTTTGCCCATTATAGACAATGATTTACATCTCTGTAAACTGATTCAAGAGAGGTTTTCATAGTACTTACTCACACTAAATCGTACAGGGCCAATTCTGAACTCAGATACAAACATAAAGTGCTCAGAACCATTGCTACAAGTTGAAAATATATATTTGACAGCAGAATTAAGCCTTATTTTGCCTCACCGAGTGATTCTGACTCCTTTCTCAAGCTCACTCAAGTCAACAGAAGAACTTCTACTGACCTAATTGGGCTTTGGATCAGGCCCATATTGACCTCAACATGGACTTTCTTCTGGTACGATATTCTGTATCAAATATCACCAAGCAACACAGTTTCTAGAGGAGAATACTGCAACCATAGAATGCATTACTTTCCTTCAAATGGTAGTTTTGTGTTATGATTGCCATTTGCTATAATTGCTGAATAGAGCAAAACGATTTGTAATGAAACAGGTGAAACTATCACAGCCATCTAGCACACACAAAAAGATACTTCATAATGAAAAAAATTCTCAATTAGTAAAATTTTCATTTCTCACATTATGCTTTGCCTTGAAGCTAAAACATTTACTATTGTGTTTTACAGTACAGCATTTAATTAGATTGCAGTGAAACAAAGATTCTATAGCTATTTACAAAATGAAAATTTGAAATGGTCATTATTAGACGGTGGTAACTTTTAACCTTGTTTCACTTTTTTACTTTTGCAATTTATTAGGAAGGGCAAATTATTTAATCAGCAAGGTAATCAAATGTCAACAGGAATTCAATGCCAGTCAGTGGCATATGCCTTAGGGACAGGAATATGCTTGTAGACAACTGGAATTTTTGAGACTCCAGAGGCCAAAATTAAACCTTGGAGCAATAAACAGCAAGTGAGCTTGGAGTTAGCACTGCAGAACACTATCAAAAGAAGTGTTATTTCTGACAAGGGCCAAACACTGTGTAGCACTGGTGGGTGCTTTTGCATGTTCTCCAAACCTTACACAGATCTTTCAGTGCAGTTCAGTACTGACCTGCCATAGCCCTGCTCTTCCAAAAGTTGCTGCTCTACTAAGCAGAAGTTAGTTTTGCTATATTGGAACTAATGGGGATTGTTTTTTGATTTGAAAACTGGCAAATCTTGAATAACATTTAAACTTGAATAGCAATCCCATTTTAACTTGTGATATCTGACAGATGCAAGTCTCTGCATGTGAAATACTTTCTTTGCCACCTCGCTCTCAAATATTTTAAACAAAGAGGATCCAAAATAAATTACTCTAATAATGTCACAAATGTCTGATTCCAATGTCAAAGAAAGAAAAAAATGGTCAAAATGAGTGTGAAAGTTAACAAAAATATTAATTAAAATTACAATAAATATAATGATCGGGAATTTGCCAGGATGATAAAGTGAGAGATGAAAATCCTGCATTTAGCTACAGAACACAGACAATAGCAATGCAAAGTTCCTCTCATACCAACTCTCCGGTATGCTTCTCTCCTGACTAAGCTGATCAGTTGTAGGTGTGAGAGAGTAAAATGTCTGTGTTTATTCAACACTTTAGGGAAAGATGTGGTCTGAGCACAGAACTAGAATGACTGAAACACTGAAGGCTTTGTCTCCAACTTTATTCATATCTTTGGGGAAGACATTTCCTTTCCCTCTCTGTCTCAGTTTCCTTGTCTGAGGGTAGTACTAACTTACCTCCCAGGAATCTTGTGATTTTTAATTTTTGGAAAGTTCTTTAAAGAAGAAAAATACTATCTCGGAACAAGATATAAAAAATCACCAGTTCAGTGCTCTTTGTGGTTGATGTGGACACTAGGAAACTGAATTGTGACTCATTTCTCACAGTTTAAACAGGCAGCATATAAGAAAATTTTAGCCCACCAGTAACTGGCTGCCTAATGAAAACCTTTGATCCCATGTGACTCACATTGGCCATCTCATCTAGTTCACAAAATTTATTTCCAATAATAGAAAAACAACAGCAGCATTCACCAGCAGACTGAGAGCATGAAAACAATTTTGAAATTAAATCTATTTTATCTTGAATGTTTGGCTTTTCCAAAGAACAAGAATTCTAGAGCATGCTGTGCTGGTCCCAGGATATTATTTTGTCTCTCTCACCAAAAGAATTTGGTCTAATAAAAGGTATAATCCTCATCCACCTTTTCTCTTTAATTCTAGAGCAATAATTTCTGTGCTATTCATCACTGATACTGAATTCTAATATGGAAATAGGTCTATATGGTTTCATATATACTCTGATTTATATATATGAAATCTACACATGCAAATATTTACTGGGCACAGGTGCCAACTTTTGTTTGTTGGTTGGTTGTTTTAAACTTATCAACAAATTACTCTGAAATAATTAACTAGAAATTAAACACGCACTAGACTACTGCCAAACTGCTGTGAAGAAGAAAAGAACATGGGGAGATAAAAGTAGTGGGGGGGGGAGAATACATAAAATTAAGCAAATGGTGAGTGGCATGTATAGCAGAGTAAACCAATTAGTTTGTTGAATGGAAGAGAAAGAAAACAGAAAGGACCAGAATTCACAGCAGCATTCCTGTCAGGTGGCATTAAAGGAGTGGAATTTCCTTGTATCCCGGAATTCCCTTAAAGTGGGGGAGTCCCAGTGGATGCAGAGCAGGTGTAGTGAAAGTCATGAGACAAACACCTCTCTTGAACCATGCTGCCATTTTAACCATCCACCATGCTTTGATAAAATACGTACATTTTGCTGTGGAAAAATTAAAACCTCTTGAGAGTACAACTATTGCACTTGAGTGTATCTTAAAATATTTAAGAGATGTCAACCTCATAGCAGAGGCAACAATTGGCATGAGTTCCCCCCATCCCCCACCCCCGGTTACCTTTTTTGGAGTCTGCTACATCCTTTTTATTTAATGTTTAAAACTTTTCCAAAGCATAAAGCTGAAGGAAATGTTTTTACTTTCTGATTCCACATTGTCCATGGCTGCTCTATTTTAAATATTTAAGTATCAAAAGATTCAATTTTACTATCTGTACAAACAATATGTAATTCTTCCAGCATAATCAGTTTTTCAACAATGCTTTAATGAATATTTACATTATGCATAATACATACACACACAGTTTTCAGAATCCAAATAAAAAATAATTAGGTTCCATGAGCTCTTTTTATTTATGTTACTCAGGGTCAGTAAGTAGTTATCGATTTAATAGGTAGGTTCACTGGAATTAATGGGACTTGCAGGTGTTCAAAACTTCTCAAAATTTGTCTTTGGTCTGCTAAAACATTAATTTAATCATAAAGCATTCCTTATATTAACTGGAACAGCTAATCACATACAGGAAGTTATAACTCTATGGAAGTTTGTGACTTCTAAACTAATGAACAGGTATATTATAGCAATTACTTTTAGGGTGACAGAACCAAGTGCATGTAATTCTATATTAATGTTATCTTACACTTATAGACCACCTTAGTTCCCAAAGGGTCTTTAAAGGGCTTTACAGATAACACATTGCCTATTTCATTCACCACTGAAATGTAGCCACTTTGCGTGATGGAAGACAACAACCAAACTATACAAGAGATGCACAGAATTTCGTACCCATTTGAAACTGCAAAGGGAGTATTAGGTAGGTAGAATGCAATTACCTGAGTTGGAAGTTAGCCGAGACATTGGAGCTAACACTTCTACTCTTGGTTTTGTTTTGGGATTTTTAATGATTCCTAGCAATGAAGACATGGATTTTAAATGTCACCTGTAACAATACTTCCAGCTGTATAGCATCATGTAGGACCATTCAGAGACACTAGTTCAGAGCCAATTCAAAACGAAAAGTGTTGCTTACTGAGTCACCAACCAGGTTATTACAGCACCCAAGTGTTTCTGGCATCCATCTCCCTGCCAACGAAGGATTGTTCACTACAATACATTTTCAAGTGCTTTATCCAATCTAGTCTGTAATACCACCAATTCCACTGGGAGACTTCCTTAGCCTAATCCATTTCTGTTAGGAACATTTTCCCTGCTACTCAGCATAAATTTGTCCTAACTTTTCCCTATTTTGTCTACAAATCTCTCTACTTCTTCCTTGGTTTTACTACATATTCATACATTTGTACACTTCATCACATTTCTTCCCAACTGCCCTCTGCTGCCATTCATAACTTAACCAAGGTATATACATTTTTCCTCATAAAAGAAAATTCCTTGAGACCTCAGCATTTTTATTGCTCTTCTCTTAACTTCCCTCAATTTGGCAATATGTTTCTAGTAAACTCGTGTCCAGAAATGAATGTATACCCCACGCTTGTATAAGAAGGGAGTATTACCCTGTAATTGAAAAATGACCACACTGCAGCTGTAGTACAAAATTATTATGACCCTTTCTGTAGCCATATAATATTGAAAAGCCTTGCTTCTTGTCATAAACTCTCACCCTTTGGTCTTCTACGACTTTACCCATTTCTGGGTTTATCTCAGCTATATTACCTGGAATTGTCCAAATTAAATCTCATTTTGTTTCTTTCTCTTCATGTTTTTAAATCACATAGGGCCCTTGGTATTATTTCACTGACTGCATGTAGATTTGAAACATTTACCCACTTTAAAATCATAGGCAAATATAATTCATGTGCTCCCTCTTCTATGAATGTGCTCCCTTATCCTTTATGAATAAAGAAATTAAAACTGGATGAAATCCAATCTCTAGTGGTACCATTCTATGTACCTTCCACACACTGCTGGCTGTCATTGTCCTGATATCATTGTCTTTTTGTTAGGTTTTTTTTTATACACATTAATATTCTTTTCCAATTATATGTGTATTTATTTTTCAGTTACTGTTTTGAGAAACAGTATCAAATGCTTTGTTAAAAATAAAAACATATTACATCTCCAACTTTCTGCATCATTCACTAACTTGGTACCAGTTTCATGGTGAGATGGAAATTCATTGTGAACAGCATCAAGTACTTAAAGGTTCTACCTACACATAGAGTGTTCATGAATATTTTTGTGGAAATCTGTAGCCAGAAGAGAATAGCAGCTCTGGACTTGTGCTGGTGACTCATCACTATCTTTGCATTCCCAATGCTATTCTAGTGTTGGCTCTATTTTCTAAACCAACTGTTTATTATGTATCTAGCATTTGCTGCTACAGGGATTTCTGGGAGTAGAGAAAGGGGGCATTAGATTCCTTGATACCTGTTATTTTTTTGGTGAAATTTTATTGAGCATTTGATGAACCATCAAAACAGTAATATGAAAGTTTAGGGAAAATATTTACTGAAAGATCAAGGAATTCCCTCTCCCCTCTCTTTTTCTAAACAATATGCAAATATAATCTCTCTCTAATTTGAGTAAGAACCTTTAAACAAAATAATTAAACTACAAAATATCACATATACCCTGGAGAAGCCAATCATGACCAGTAAATAATGGCAAGTTTAGCTACAGTGCTATATGCATATGCATTTCAAATTTAAATCAGTGAGATTTCTTTTCTAATTAATTACTCTAAGAAATCTGTGCATGCTTATCACTGCATATTTGCCCAACAGTCATAAACAAAGAAAATAAAATTAAATATGTATACATCATTTTTTTCTGGGAGGTAAAAGAAATACTAAAAAAACACAGTAAGTTAGCTGTACTGCAACTGCGTCGTCTATGAGCCAACTTTTGATTTTTAAAGAGAAGTTAATAACAGGTTTCAATATATTGAGAGCTCAGGTGAAAGACTAATGAAAGGTAGCTAACGTATTGTAGCTAAAGCGATACTATAATGAAAGTTGAGTATAAAAATATGAAAAATAGAACAGTTAATTTATAATAACCATATATAATTTTAGAGTTAGAGCATAAAAGCTTTTGTTTGTATACCCCAGGAAACCAAACACTTTATATATTCAAAAGCACCCTGCTAAATAGAGTTAGTTGCTGTGCAATTCTTTGCATAGATATTTCAAACTAACTTGAGCTCAAAATAGATACCAAGCAGGTTTAAGCTTGTTCCAAGTGCAAATCATTTGGAATTAAAATAATAAGAAATGTTCTTCAGCTCAATAGAACAATTTTTTTGTTGTCAGTGGCAGGGTTTTTTTAAAGTCAAAATCTAGCAATTAAAAATATAAACTGATTACTTTTGAAACAGCTAGAAATTCTATTTTCCATCAAGTATACTTGATGATGCTGGGTCATCAATCCTCCTTTTCCGATCATCCAACTATAAGACTGATTCTGAAATTAAATATTACACACGTACTCTCTGATTCATTGGATAAGTATAGGTATGCCACAAACATTAAAAAGGCATACACGCTCTTCAAAACAAAAAGTTTTGCAGTTTTTAACCAATAAGAATGTAACTGAATCCGCAATCTGCTAGGCAGAGTTTATCGCTTTTTCAATCCAACCATAGAGAGGTTAATATATGCTTAACAAAAATCTCAATGTTTTCATCACCCTTTTGACTGTTAAGAAGCTTTCATTTGAAGACAAAAATTTAAATACTAAATAAACTTTCAATTACGTTCATACTTCGTAGAGAGACAGACATTCCAAAAAAGCAACAGAAAAACATATTGAGTTTGGGTGCAATTTTTTGTTGTTGTTGGGGTTTTGGGTCTTTCTGTCTTTTGAAAATGAAATTTTTACAACACTGAATAATAAACTTTGCAATGTTTTAATACACACAGACATTCTTAGGCCATGTCTACACTATGGGCACTACAGTGGCACAGCTACTGCGCTGTAGCTATCCTGCTGTGGTGCTATAATGCAGATGCCTCCTATAGTGACAGAAAGGGTTTTTCTCATATTGTAGGTTGTCACAGTTCAGGGCAACTGCAGCCATATTCCCTCCTCATGGCCTGGCAATGGTACCAACTCAAAGGCTTCCAGCTCCCCCATTGCCTCCCATCTTAGGCAGATACCTTCATCTCTCCCCCTCTTGACCAGGGTATTTCCAGCCAGCAAGTTTCCTGCCTACGCTGTGAATTCCACAGAAAAGTCCAACTGTCTAAGCAGCCAATCTCTCGGCTTTGCTTTCTCTTTGAAAGTTGTGAACAGGGTAATTATTCACTGTTTTAAGTTACCACACAGCTCTTTCTAAGAAAGCACATTTATTCTTAAGGTAGAAACTTTATAGAAACAACATATTAAAGACAATAAAAAAATTATATGCATGCTAATAAGCTTACCACAGATTACTCCCTTCTCTCTTCTGCACAAAAGCGCTGGTTGGTGTCAGTCCTTCCAACCCTTCCCTAAGGATTGGGTCCTTCCCCTTGGGCAGAAGGTCCTATCCATTTGCTGGACTAGAACAAAGGCTCTGAGTCAATTTAAACTCAGGCTATTTATACCAAAGTCCTTTCTTTGTTTCTCTTGGTTCTTTACAGAATCCAGCTGGACCCAGTATATGCAGACCCCCCCAGCAGGTGATACCTCTCTGGAGGTGTTACAACCTGAGTGAATTTTATTAATCACCTCCACTTAGTTCCTGCAGGGGGTGTTGTTACCCTCTCACATGTTATTAAAGGAAATTGCCATATCTGTCACATCTCCCCAGGCAGCAGTAGCTAGGCTGATAGAAGAATTCTTCCATACACCTAGTTGTGTCTATACTGGGGGTGTGGTCAGCTTAACTACAATGCTCAGGAATGTGAATTTTTCACACCCCTGAGCACTATAGCTATGTTGACCTAACTTTTAGGTGTAGACCAAGCCTTAGTTTATACTATGTCTAAGCAATTAAACAAGGGTTTTTTTTTTAATTAAAGGATACTCTATATTCTGAGAACTGAAGTGAAATTGCAGAACACACACATTATTATGTCATCATGACAAATATGTGAATGCTCTTACATATTTGTTAACATTGTGCATTGGCCTGCCATTGCAATGTATGCATATTTTGGGTTAAGTGCTTCTCAAAAGAGGACTGTCTGGGATGGATCAGGCAGGAAGGAGGAGGTGGCTCAAGATGGTCTGCTAACAGCTTCCACTTTAGATGGTTAAGTGACAATGCCTGAACAATTAGCTCTAATGACTCTCTTGTTCCTCAAGCCAGCATAAAGAACAGATTTGACCACGAAGGACCAAAACCCAACAGCACATGGGGAAAACTCCTGTAGAATAAAGAACACTTACAAGGTTTGAAAAGACTGTCTTGAGGGTGCAGATTGAGACACACTCAAAGGGTATGTCTACACTGCAGCTGGGAGGTAATGCCCAGCTCGGGTAGATACACATACACACTAGCTATGCTCAAGCCATCCTGCTAGAAGTAGCAGAATGGCTAGCTGCCCAAATACAGCCCATCTGAGATCCTAAATACATACTCACATTGGTAGTCTAAGCCACCATTTATGCTGCTGCAGCCAGATTGCTATTTTGAGTGCAGTAGCTTGAGCGAAGCTACAGCATGTATGTCTACTTAAACTGGGAATTACACCTCGTATCCACAGAGTAGTCATATCCAAAACACAGGAACCGGCAGGGGTGCCGGAAGGATCCTGGGATATAGTACTTTAGGTAAGATAGATCTGTGATCCATTTTTTTTAATCTTTTTTTTTTTCATCTAATGCTTTGTTCTAACCCCTGAACAGAGATATTTTGCTTTAAGAAGGCTGTTGGTCAATTTATCACTGGTCATTTGTCTCTGAAGGGAGGAAATGCAGGTGCCAAAAACCCAGTCAGACTCACAGAATGGTAAGTGGCAGGTATACACAGGGTAGATTGACCCAGGTCCCGGTTTTAGAGTAGGATCCTACACAGGGACAGGTAAGGGCAGGGAGCCCAAGACGTGAGCTGGATAAACTCAGAGAGACCAAAAAAGGGACAAAAATCCAGCTAGCCCTTCAACTGTGACAGTCATTAATGACATTACCGTAACGGACAGGAATTCCTACCAGTTTGAGACAGTACTATCTTTTCTCACTATATGCCAATGCCTTTTTTCCTGTTTAGTTCACTAGGATTATTTGTACTTAAAATACCCAACTGGTTAGCTAGAAAAAAACAAAACAAAACACATCAAAGCTAGAACAAGTGTACTGCTGCTTTTTCTGGTTAATGCAATGTAGCTCATTTAGGGAATAGGACTGTGTTATTCTCAATTAGCAGATTGTTGGTCTTATTCTTCTTTACTAGAGAGAATGTGCAAGGAAATTCAATAATGCAGTGCACCACAGAGAGAGCCTGAAGCCAAAGTGGCATTCAGATACACACATTTGTAGCTATGAAATAAAAAAGATGGAGATGCAAGTGCTGTACTACCGCTGACCAGAACTGGGACAGAATTCACATTCTTGGTCAACGCTAAATCCCCAAACCTCCTTTTACGTGCTGCAGCAGCAGCATACAGAGCTAGTAACATGACATTATTGTTTCCTTCGTGTTAGCACTTACATAAGAGGCAAGGGTTTGGAAATACAGCTGGGTTTCAGTGGTGCAAAAGAATAGTTTTTAGTGTGATAAATAAAGGCCAAGCTCTCCCTGGTGTAACAAGAAACATTAGCATCAACACCTGGAAACACAACAGAAAGAACCATTTAAAGCCATCCAACTGCAGCAGTCTACTCTTGGCATTCTCATCTTTTAATACATTCCAAGGGAGAGTTTAATGATAATTAAAGTCAACAATAACCTTTCAGGATTCCCACCTCACTCCCTTTTGGATGTGAACATCTTTACAGTTCCTCCCTCTCCACAATTCTAAACTGAAAAAGGGTAGTCCTTAGGGTAACAACGAGACATTTAAAGAGGTGAACAAACTGTTGCACACTATTGGTCTTCCTCCTAAATACTGTATTCACTATTATACCTTATTCATGAGATACTCATTTCTGAAAAAGCATATGAATGAAGGTTGGCAACAAAACTACTGTATTTGAAAGAAGCTCTGGTAGGTCAATTTCGGTCCTACATTTAAGTTTAGAAAAAAAGAACAAGCTTTTATAAAACCCAATATCAATAGAAATGTTTGTAATTTTTTTTAATTCAAAGTAAATCCTTTCTTGTAAAAGGAAAAACACTCTCCCTGTAATATTTGGAACTCAAATACTGCAGCATCATGTTAGTGCAGGAGAATGAAAAACTGACTGTACACAGCCTATAAATGACAGTTAAACTGACTAATCCATTCTCTTTATCGAAGCGGAGCGAAATGCCCAAAGTAAACACATATCATACATGGTGAAAAGTAAATAATATTGTTAAAATGATTTCCTAAAATGCCATTAGTGCCACAGTTACAGAAACCTTTTTTAATATACAATTTTAATGATACATTATCAGGTAAAAAGTTACTTTAAAATGTTTGTTAAAATGTGAGCTCAGGTGTAAATTACCTATGAAAAACATCATTCTGTTGTTCAGCTTTTCTAAAAACAATATCATATTTATGGTGTTTTTTAAAACATTAGCAGTGGGAAGTATGAGGACATTTATTTATGTGGGGCGGGAGAGGGGTGTAAGAGACCGGGTAGAAACAAAGAATTGGACAAGTAAACGAGGATGTTGTGTTTAATCATGGATAGTTAAATATTAATATTTAAGGAACAGTCCAATGGGTTCCTTGCAATGTTATTGTCAAAAGAAAATCTGAAATAACCAGAAATGATTTCAGACCATCCATGTTCTTAACCTACCTCTTTCTTCTCTCTGCCAGCTGCCTGCAGACTTCCTCCCACCGAAAATTCAGGCTACCCAGCTTTTCCCTAAGAACATTAGCATCTGCTGTTGATGACTGCTCAATAATTTCTTCAGCAGTTATATTTAATGTTCTGATAACAGTTTGCTGTCGTCCGATGCCATCATGGAGCTCCTGTAAAATATATATATATTTTTAAATGTCAAAAATGAAGAATCATATCCTTTTATTCAAGCATGGATCAAAAATGCTTTACCAACTACAGGTCTGGTAGCAAGAGCTCTGTGGGAAAGTTTTTCTCTACTCTGAATCCCAAATGCAATACATTCAAAAGGCGATAAGACAGAAAGGCAGCTTTTATGTTTTTGTAACAAGCACCTTTTCAGCTCAGCTTCTGTCTCTTTTTTTTTTTTTTTGGTGGGGGGAGGAGATATTCTAGCCTGCTAGAGAATGTTATAATGTTCTACAGATCCATTAGTGGGAAATCCTCTTGAATAAATTCAATAGTGTCCCCACAGAGATGTACCATATATAATAGTGTACAAAATGTTGTAAAATGTGAAAGCAAACAAAGTATTTTGGTTTTCCATTAACTGTCAATAAAAGTAGTGAAAAGGTACATTGACAGAAACAAGGAGACTGCTAATTTATACATCTGAAGTACTTTTCCAAATCCCTCTCTGGAATAGATCCACTCCTAGTTGTGAGAGGCTTGATAATCAACTACCCTACACTTCTGAGAAAAAATAAACTTCTGATAAAATCCTTACTTATCTCACTTCTGTCTACATACTGTGAACTGCAGAACTACTGAAAATACAACCAAACATTGCTGATGGGCAGTTTTCTACTCTTCACTAAAGGCACTCCGATTAATTTCCTATATCTCTTTCATTACTGGAATTCCAGTTTTCCATTTGTTATCTTAATTCATCATTAGCAGTAACAATCTTGAAATGTAACAAACTTCCACACTACACAGCCATTAAACCAGATATGAAAAGGGACAATTAGAGCCATGTATATAGTTAGGGAATGTAATTTTTTATCGGTAAAAAGATCAAATTAATTTTGTATCTTTATTTATTCATGGAACAAGACTGACCTTTTCTTCTATAACTCTCAGAATTTATAAGCATGTAACTGTGAAATGGAGATGTTAAACTTTTTACTGCTAAAATAAACTCAAACTGAAAGAAGGAACTTGTTTTGAACTCTACCTTTGTTTTTTGTTTTTTTTGTGGGGCTCCCAACCTCTACAAAATAATAGAGTCCAGGTACAAAACAGTGTACAGTAGAACCCTGATTTTATGATATTGGTTATATGAACCATTGTTCCTGGCAGGAGGGGGAAAAAAAGAAAAGAAAAAAAAACAACCCACATAACGACAGTGATGTTGATGAAGAACAAGTCAACATCTCTTCACATTCCAATGCCTTCAGCGCACTGGAAATTGCTTTGCTGTGATTTGAAGGACAAGAGAAAAAAGTGATGCAATGCACTGCACCATACTACAACTTAAACACAATACCTAAAATAATGTTGAGGTGTTGGATTTAACAAACTTTTTTAGAGTTTGAAATCCTTAATCCCAAATTAGTTTGTGAAAAGGTGTTCTACTGTATTTCAATTTAAAATTCTGAATATTTATATTCTCTTGTAGCAGAAAACTGACAAATTAGCAAATCCTTTTTTGGACCAATGCTATATATACTCTTGTTTTCCCGCTCCTGAACTGCTCTCTCTGGTCTTTGTTGCAGCACTCCTGCTTCCAACATTAGGAACGTCTCCCTTGAAGGCGGGGGAAAGGGGGTTGTCTCCTCACTGTTCCAGATATTAGGAAGCTCACTGCCATACCCCACCCTCTTTAGGAGATGCTTTCCCCTAATTCTGCTATCAATTCCAGTTTATTAGGGAAACAGATCTCCTGTTGATTGAGTACCTGAATTGGGCACCAACCAAGTTGGGACAATGTGAATTTTACAACCTAACCTACTCACCAGGTCCCCCTGGGCTGCTGAAAGAAAGGTGAAAAAAACCCATCCTGTCCCAACGAATCAGGCAATGTGGGAAAGATTCCTTCACAGTCCCTAAAGGGCAACTAGCATGATACCTACAGCAAGGCCCTAAAACTCAACCCCATTCTAATCCCAAAGAAGGGAAGGGGGGACTTTTTTCCCGGCACAGAATGGTGCCCCAGGCCGGGGGGAGGGCTTATAAGCCCTCCCTACTTAACCGTATGGGAGCCACTGAGCATAAGGCATATACTGCTCCTTTCTGTCCAACCGATCAGATACAGAGCCCTCCTCCTCAAGTCCACTAGGAGGATAAGCACCTATGAGGAGGGTGTGTGTGTGCAATCTTTAGAGGAGTTAAGAGTTTTCTTTCTCCTGGAACCAAATGAAGCCTGTGTGGGTGTCTCCTGGAGGTGGAGCCTCCAGAACAGGAATGAGGCACAACAGTGTGACAGCCTGAAGTCTGGTCTACTCTAGAAAATTAGGTCAGTTTAATTAACTATGACAGTCAGAGGTGTGAAAAATTCACATCCCTGAGCAGTACTGCTAAGCTGACCTAAGTCCCTGTGTAGACAGCACTAGGTCAATGCCTCTGTCATAAATATAAAGGGAAGGGTAAACCCCTTTGAAATCCCTCCTGGCCAGGGGAAAGCTCCTCTCACCTGTAAAGGGTTAAGAAGCTAAAGGTAACCTCGCTGGCACCTGACCAAAATGACCAATGAGGAGACAAGATACTTTCAAAAGCTGGGAGGAGGGAGAGAAACAAAGGGTCTGTGTCTGTCTGTATGCTGGTTTCTGCCAGGGACAGAACAGGAATGGAGTCTTAGAACTTTTAGTAAGTAATCTAGCTAGGTATGTGTTAGATTATGATTTCTTTAAATGGCTGAGAAAAGAATTGTGCTGAATAGAATAACTATTTCTGTCTGTGTATCTTTTTTGTAACTTAAGGTTTTGCCTAGAGGGGTTCTCTATGTTTTTGAATCTAATTACCCTGTAAGATATCTACCATCCTGATTTTACAGGGGGGATTTCTTTATTTCTATTTACTTCTATTTTTATTAAAAGTCTTCTTGTAAGAAAACTGAATGCTTTTTCATTGTTCTCAGATCCAAGGGTTTGGGTCTGTGGTCACCTATGCAAATTGGTGAGGCTTTTTATCCAACATTTCCCAGGAAAGGGGGGGTGCAAGTGTTGGGAGGATTGTTCATTGTTCTTAAGATCCAAGGGTCTGGGTCTGTAGTCACCTAGGCAAATTGGTGAGGCTTTTTACCAAACCTTGTCCAGGAAGTGGGGTGCAAGGTTTTGGGAAGTATTTTGGGGGGAAGATGTTTCCAAACAGCTCTTCCCCAGTAACCAGTATTAGTTTGGTGGTGGTAGCGGCCAGTTCAAGGACAACGGGTGGAATATTTTGTACCTTGGGGAAGTTTTGACCTAAGCTGGTAAAGATAAGCTTAGGAGGTTTTTCATGCAGGTCCCCACATCTGTACCCTAGAGTTCAGAGTTGGGGAGGAACCTTGACAGCCTCTTAGCGAGATGGATTAACTACAGCAATGGGCATAGGTAGTGTCCACACTGAATGCTACAGCGGCACATCTGTGTCACTGTAGCATCTTAAGCATAGACAGGAGCTCAGGAAGCTTTCATAGCCACTATCCATGTGGTAACATCTGTGGGGAAACAAAGGACTTTATTCTCCAAGAATGTTATTTGGACACAGTGACAGTTCTCGGGGTACCCAGGACTGCAAGTCACCTTCTTACCCCCTGCCTCCAGCAAGAGGTAGTCTTCTTGTGGTAGCTGGGTGTCAGCTCCCTACCAGCCACTCAAGCACTTCATAGGTGCTAAATAGGTGAAGGCTTTCTTAATATAAAGCCTCTGAAATCTTATTTTCATTGCTGATTTATGGGTCTTCTGCCAAAGAAATAAGTAAGAACATATTTATCACACGTTTTTCTATTGTAAAGACCGTCTTAAACATAAATTATAATCAGTTACTGAGAATGAAAATGGTATGGCAGAGAGAAAAAACTTATCAGAATATGAAGCAAAAATAAATGCACAGTGTTTAAGACTATGAAGATAGATGCAATTATTTTATCTCATCATTCATTTCTGAGAACTTGGCTTGAGGATGATCAGCATCATCAAATACTGTATCGCAAAGGGTAAAGTTTGATGAGATGTCAAACAAGGGTCCCTTTGAAGACTTAAGTTGTATGGGAAACAGTGCTGCCATCCTGTTTTTGCAAGCAATGTCCTTAATTTTATTTATGGTGAAGTGGGGAGGTAGTGATTCTTGCAAATGCCTTGTCTTCTTTCCCATTCACTTCTACCTTCAAAAGACTCTGCTTTTAAAATATCCTCACTGCAGTTTTTTCTTTGCTGATGCTAGTTCATTAGTCTGCTTTGCTGAATTGACACTTCAGAAAGTAGTTGCCTCCTGTCAAAAAAGTGCTGCCTATGGAAGAGCCTATGGAAGAGCCCGTAAAGCAGAACCACCAGTGGACCAGTAGTAACTATAGTAAGAATGTTTTAAAAGAAGCAAAGGCATTAACAGACCTAAAGATGAAAGAAGGGGGAGAAAGAATGGGAGAGGAATAGGGAAAAGTATAACTGAAGAAACAAAAGGAGAAAGAAGATGATAGGAGAGCAAGGGGATGGGGAGGATAAAAAGAATGGGGAACCAAACTGATAGAAGGAAAAATGACTAAAAAGGGGAATGAAGGGAAAAGAAAAACAAGGAGAAAGAAGAAAGCTGAAGGGCAAAAGGAGTTGGAAGAGACTGAGAAATAACAGAAGAGGCTATAACTGCTCCTGTACCTCTTACATTCTCTCCTAAGCATGATTTGTTTTGTACAGAAATCTCTCACCCTGCAGCCCAAGAAGGAAATTGGTACTAACTGTGTCTTGCCCAATAAAAGTGTTGACAGATAGCCCCAACACCCCAACCCCTATGTCCACTGCACTGCCTACTTCCACATTTCATTTTACACTCTGGACAACCAACCTTCCTATCACCACCTTGCTACTACGAACACTCATTTCCAAAACTGTCTCATTTTAAATACAAATTGCAAAACGTTTGTACTAAAATATATATAAGATCCAAATGCTAGAAAGAAGGGTCAGATCATCAATATAATATTAATATATTTTAAGATAAAATTATTAAAAAGCAATTCCTTTCTTACTCATACTTGCATTTGAATTCGGGATCAGAATTTTGTTTTCTGCTGAACTCTCAAGTGTTAATAGTGAAGTTCAGGCACTATGGCAGCGGATAGGGTTGTCAAATTTCAAATCGCACTAGGGGCAGGGGCAGTCTGCACAGCCTCCTTGGTCGCCCATGCACCCGGGGCTGCAAGGACCTGCCAGCCGCTTCCCAGAGCCATGTGGAGCCAGGGAGCCTGCCTTAGCTCTGAGCTCCCACTGCGCAACCAGACTTTTAACGGCCCGGTCGGCAGTGCCAACCAGAGCCACCAAGGTTCCTTTTTGACTGGGCATTCTGGTCAAAAACTGGACGCCTGGCAATCCTAGCAGTGGACACATTTAAGAACTTGAACAGCAGAAAAACCATATACATCTTCATCTATCCTGTTACTTAATTATTCCAAAGTACATTTGTTTTCAAACATTGTTATTCACTGTAAGGTGGCTCAGAGGTTGCATTCTTAGACAAAAATAATAAAAATGTCTAGTTCAAGTAATTTTCATCAAAAATAATGCAAGGTTGAGATATCTCCTTATCCCTCCAGTGCTGGAAATTTCCGGTCAGCCAGATGAATGCGTATGAAAATGTTCAGTATAAATCAGATTCTACTCTCAGAGACAATCTGTGCCTGCTGATAATTGGGGGCGCCACGGGGGGGGGGGGGGGAAGAGTGAGGGCAGCCAGCTTCAGCAATGTCACTGAGCATGCTCAGTCAGTATGAGCTTGCTTCCTACAAGCCAAGCCACAAATCGGGGAGTGCGGGAGGGGGGGGAGGGGGGACGGACATGACAGCGCCCTCCCCATGTCCCCCCATGCGTCACCTTTGCTTACTCTCTTCAAAACAGTATCTTACTGCACAAGTTGTCACATTAATTTCACTAGGACTACTTGCAGAATAAGGTCATATTCAACATGAGTAAGGCAATCATAATCTGGTCCTATGTACACATATAAATTATTTTAAAACCCATGTTTCAACAGCTCCTTGTTTCATACTTTCCACCAGCCCTGTTTAATTCTAGCAATGAGCAAGAGAGCAATAAACGGTAGTAAAGGAGACCTGGCAACTGAAGATTGAGTGGGACAGCCACATAGAAAAAGACTTATCTGTTGTTGGTGAAAACATATTTAGGCAAGTTGTCTGCCTCTGGAAACTACCCTAGAGACTACAGTACATGAAAAAAAAAAAAAAAAGAAAGAGAGAGAGAGAGACACAGAATTAAGGTCTCCATGTTCAAATAAAGTTATCTTGTTATTTAGATATCTGAAATCAGTGCACAGAAGCAGTTTATTTTAATGATATATTTTCTTAACATCAGATTAAAATGAAACTTCTATGCAAGTAAATATTCCTCTCCATCAGTACTCAATACAGTCACTATGATGATACTGCTATTAAAGAGAATACCAAATAAATTCATTATGATAAAATACTTAAAGTATTACAAGCTCTCTAGCTCAGGGAAGTTTCATTGTATGAAACCCTAATTTACTTGCTGCATTTCCTCATCTAAACTGAGCTCACTTTACCAGGAAGATAGTCAAAAGAAAAAAAAAGCGAAAAATACCTTTGTCTTTAAAATGAGCAGCTCCCTAAACAAGAGGTAATTATGTTTTCAAACCGCTCCACCTGTAAGCAATTATGACAGCGGTTTTCTTAGCCAACACATCACATATTGAACAAGGGAACCTTGAGAGCTAAACACATGAGCAGCTACAGCTTAAGTTACAGAGTCAACATGCTGTAACTGGTAGTTGTAAAATCTCACATCCTCTGTGGGTCAGCAAAGAGAGGAAACTGTAATACGTATTCACCACTGGGTTACACAACAGTCAATGACAGCCTTACAGATTTAGGTGTCAGTGTGTGTGCAACATTCTAGCCCACAAATAGTCTTCATATTTTTAAGAGGTTGGCCACTTGAGATGGGCTAAATGTTTTCATGGAAAAAAAGTAAGTTCCCTCTGAACAGGGAGCTATTTAGATATCTGTGATAAGAGTGGTAATTTAGCTACAAACTCAGACAGCAAGTCTGATTTTTTCCCATTACCACGAATCACAATGTTTGCAGCTTCAGTTAAATCTTGAAACAAATCTTGCAGGTATCCTAATTTTATCCCAGGTATGAGGCATCCTTTCTCCCTCACCCTACTTCCTACAAAGTGAGTTAAATCCTGTTCCTTTGCCCTCACATTCCCAGCTCTAACCCTTTCTCTCTCAGCCCCCAAAGAGCCCCCTATGTCTAACCAGAGAGCACCTAATAATTTACTGTCCTCAAATTCTAACAACCATTCCAGTTTCTTCTCTGTTATCACACACCATAGTTTCATATTTGGGTAATATTTAATAGAACAGGGTTAAATCTATAAAACTGAATATTCTTTTCTAGTGGATCCTGGCCAGCTACCTTAATCATGTAGACTCAAAGTTTTTCCTGGCCAGATGTGACTCAGAACACTTTGGGCTCTCTCTAACAGTAGTGAAACTTGGAACTTTTAAGATTTTAAGATACCCACCATCACAACAGAAACTGCAAGATCTGAGACTGAGAAAAGCTTTTTTGTTTTTAATGCACCAGAGATTCTTTTTCTCCCTCTTTCAATGGCAATAAGGCTGTATGTTAGTGAAACTGTAGCTCATACAACCTCAAGCAATTATTTTCAGGAAAATAATTTGTTGTTGTGAATACCAATACGCCAACTACCAACATGCCAACACCAGTGAGATAACCTGACTAAATGCAAATAATGTTTTGGTACCACAGGAATGGTCCTTTCTATGCAACTTGATCTGGATAATACTTGGATATTATTGGCTATCCAGTTTTTGCACATTATTATTAGCTATCTTAAAATGGCTATCCAGTTTTTGCACATATACTCTGTATTTCACCTTAAGAATCAAGTTTTAATATGACCTTTGAATTATGGATCAGTGGAGCCTTATGTGGGAGAAGCCACACAAATGACAGGTCTGTTTTTGAGGAGAACACAGAGCACATATATGGCAGGATGACTCACTTTCACCATTTTATTTTCCAGATAAAAACCCATAGCATTTGTAGCTGTTTATATATCTGCTCCATGTGGACATGAGAAACCAGACAGCTTCAAAAAAGAAGAAAAAGGTCTTTAATACATGTGCCAGGGTTGTTCATTTGGAATCACATAAACTTGAACCTGTACAGAGAAATACTACTTCTTGAATTCCAAAGCATTTTAGGAGTGATTTTAGTAGAAACTCTAAATGAATTTTGCAGCACATTTTCCTAAAATGGATAGAAAATCAGTGACAGTAATAACCACTTGTTGTTCACAAACTGAATATTATTGTAGAGCAAAATGCTAATTAAGAATGCCTTTAAATAATGTCACTGAGCTCTTCTAATAACATAATTTAGCAGTCTTTTAAATGACAAGTTCCCTCACAAATTAGTGCTCTGCAGCTATTAAATGATTTCCATAGCTAGTTCTATAGCTAGGGAATTAGCCAAGGGAACCCACATTATGCATCAGTCCTGTATTATAAAAAGTGGAGGGAAAAAGGTAGCTCTGGAATCAAAATTATAGTCCCTGCTTGGGACGGAAGAGTTGCTGTGTTGTGCAGAAGATGCACAACTGAGAGGGTATATATTTTAATGATGGCGAGAAAGAACTCCTCTGACCTTCTGGATTTTATACCACAACTTAAACCAATAGCTCACATGACAAATCTTCCAGAGATGTTTTTCCTCAAGTGCTGTGTTAGTGGAAAGATTAGTTATTTCCACTCCAAATTAAGATGAGGTGAGCAAACTCTGATCCCTCTGTCCAGATTCCATAACCTAAGAGAAAAGTAGATCATGCTTGAAGTTGGGTGCAACATTTGTTCCGCTCTCTAGAGAGGAGTCCATTTAAAAAAACAAAAACTGTTTAGATACAAAGTGAACAGAAATTGTTCCCTAATGTCCTTAACCATATTGCTGTGATTCTTTACACCCATGCTGGGGGCTGGAGCAAACGCATCCTTATGCCCTCTGCAGCAGCACAACTAACCTACCAGTGAGTCCTTCCATGCAATTGCAAAAGAGGGAGATGGAGATGGAACAGAGCTGTACCAATAACTGATTTTTCAGTTTGGCTACCAAACTGGAAAAAAAATTTGGATCCAACTAAATGTTTTCTTTGTCCCAAAGCTAAATATTTCATCCCATTCAAGTTTTGTTAAACCTTTTTAAAAATAAAATTGAAATAAATTCAAAACAAATTATTCTGAATTGAAAATATCAAAACAAAATGTTTTAAATTGTTTGTAATTTTTTTTCTCCAGTTGATACAATTTGGTGAATTCAACACAAATTCACAATATGTTGCACTAACCCCAAATCTGTATTTTTTTGGATGAGAAAAGTTTTGACTGAAAAATTTCACCCATCTCTTGTAAGGAATATGGCAATAACATTTAGCTATTCCCTGAGGAAGAGCTCTGTGTGGCTCGAAAGTTTGTCTCTCTCACCAAAAGAAGTTGGTCCAATAAAGGACATTACATCATCCACCTTGTCTCTCTAACTACTTCCCCCACACTCACACACAATAGAGGGGCACCACTAGATAAATAAATGCAGACAAAGCAAAGAGACAAAAAAACAAAAAAGTTAAAACAAAAGACATAATGAGAGTGAAATGTTTTCCAAGTTATTATTTTTATAAGATAAAATACCAGACTTCTTTCTGTATTGGTAAATATTTCACCCAGTGTGTAACACAGAACTAATATGCAGAACACTGGTTTTTGATGTTTGTTGTTGTTGTCTTGCAAACATAAGAAAGTGGTTAATGAAAGAGTGCTACAGTACAATTTGAATACAGTATTAGGGTAAGGGCTTGTCTCCTCTTACTGGGAGATCGACTTGTGGCAATCGATCCACTGGGGGTCAATTTAGCGTGTCTAGTGAAGACCCACTAAATCGACTGCTGAACGCTCTCCTGTCGACTCTGTACAATTATCCATTCTGGGATTTGGTCAGACCACCAGGGCTAAATAATATTATATTTGTCGAAAGATGCCATATGTAGTAAAACAGAGCAGCCAAGACTTTTGTTTGATGACTTAAAAAAAACAACAGCAATTGCCATACTGGAGGTAGGAACTCACAACGGTTCACCTAAAACTGTAGATTCTGAGAGTAAACAATGCCAGCCACATTATAGGAATACAAAATTTCTATAATCAATTTACTTATATAACACTGCATTATTCGGGGGAGAGGAAGGAACTTTCCCCTGCTCACAGACAGTGTTCAATATATGCCTTGAAACAGGATAGTCATAGTTTTAGCCTAACTAATGTTAATGTAACTGCAGGTTGTATTCTTAGTCACATACATTTATGATCTCATTGAAATTTACTATGCTTTTTAAGACTGGGATTGTGTCTCCAGGAACAAATAAAAACAACAAGTTATTTATTGTAATGATGCCCTGCAGCAGGGAGTTTTATAAAAGTTGATATTTTTTAATTTCATGCAAATTGTGTATTTGACACATCAGTTGTTTCTCTCTGACACTATCCTGTTTATGCTGTAATAATCCTGCTAAACACTAGTTTATCATTCCACACCCCAAGGAGTAACACCTGGAGTTATTTCTCTTGGAACCTCTGATTAGACCTTGTATGGGTAAAGAGGGGTGACCTACCCAATTAGCTGAACAATTTGCCATCCCATTTCACACAAATTGTTGCACTTTCATACGCCTCATGCCATCTTTTTACTCATGCCTTTTAACAGGTTCATGTGCAGCAAACTGACCAGGCGTGTGAAGATATACAGGGATAAATTAGTGTTTCAGAACAGATTCTTGCTATTAATTCAGACAGCAGAAGGAAAAATAAAACCAGACAGCTGGGGCTACATCCAAAAGGGATCTGGGTACTGCAATACTAGGTGTAATATTTAGGCATCCTGCCACCTAATGGAATCCACAGCCCCAAGTTAGGCTCCCAATACCACGGACTGGCAACCTTTGGCACACAGCCCGTCAGGGAAATCCACTGACGGGCCGGGACGGTTTGTTTACCTGCAGCATCCGCAGGTTCGGCTGATCGCAGCTCTCACTGGCCGTGGTTCGGTGCTTCCCACAGCCCCCATTGGCCTGTAACTGCAAACCACGGCCAGTGGGAGCTGCGATTGGCCGAACCTGCGGACGCTGCAGGCAAACAAACCAGCCCTGCCCACCAGCAGATTTCCCTGATAGGCTGCGTGCCAGAGGTTGCCAATCCCTGCCCTATATAATGCCTGAAAAGAGTTAGGCACCTAAGAATCAGATCCACAAAAGCCAGACCACTGAACAGGGAGTTGCATGTGCTACCCAACAGGAAATGCCAAGGAGAGAGGAACAACCTAAGCCCCACCCCTCAAAGGGATTTAGGTGCCTAACTCCACTCAGGATTCACAGCCATGAACCCACCCCTGGAGTTAGGTGCCTAAGTCCTTTCCCACAAAAAAAATGGAAGTGATTCCATGGCTGAAGCTTCTCCTTAAAACCTTTAGCCCAATTGTTACGGTGCTCATTCAGTATGTGGGAGACCTGGGTTCAATTCCCACCTCTGCCCATTGTGGAGCAGAGATTTAAATCAGCATCTTCTACCCCTCAGGAGGGTGCCTTAACTTCTTGGAAGGCAATAGACTGGGGTGGGTCTCTCTTGTTGAAATCATTGGACTTTAATTTATAGAAAGTCATTAGAACAGGAACTTGATCTCCCACATCCCAGGAAAGTGCCCCAACAAGTGGGCTATAAAATCCTCAGGATTTTAGGCACCTACAGGTTTATGCAGCAGATGAGCGGAGGTTTCAAGATCTAAATTTTGGACTTAGGCACCTAAAGTGGCTGTTAGGCACCTAAATCCCTTTGTGGATCTAGCCCCTAATGGGCAGATTTAGAACCAACAAAATGATGGTTACAGTATTATTTCCTAACCCAAGCAATTTAAATAGGAGCCATGGTAGGTCAGAGTTCTGTTCAGGGTATGAGAATCTCACAATGTCTCAAGTATCCTCTGTTACTTCATAGGTAACCCATACACATTCATTTCAGAATAGTTCCTTGAATTTCATCTTCTGTTGTCATTGAATGATACAATGTCTGAATGTTAAACTTAATGAGAAGCCTTTCTACTACCTATCAAACTGATCTTTTATCTTTTTATAGTACCAGCCAAATATGCTCAAAGGTAATTTATTGTTATTGAATAGCCCTTTAACAACATGATAAAATCATGCAAACAAACTTCTACTTTCTGTCAGATGCACGTGCTGGCGCAACATTCTTTTGGAGGTGAAAAAACACCTTATTGCTTTCCTTAATTTATGGCATGTCTCTGGATCATAAAATCACATAAGTGTATCATGCACAGCTTTTAAAATCTGCAGCCTTGAATTAGACATCACTCTGCTACTCTTCAGTCATTTACATAATTCTCGTTTTTACCTTGTACTGGATGAAAGCACAAGGTTCACACAAGAGCCTCCACACTGATGAAGCAATGGAGTTCAGAGACCACTGGGAGGAAAAAAAAAGTAGTGGAAAACTGCCCCAGCTAAAGTTTTGTTCCCTTGGGGTGATTTTAACTAAAAACTGCTCACATATCCGTCAAAGATCCTAGCAAAAATAAGAGAGAAATTAATTAATTTTCCAAGCAATTAAATCCTATTAATCTAGTCTGGAGATTGATTATTGGCAGCTTTTGAGTATTAAAATGTAAGCCAAACATTTATATTATAGTCCTTTCTGCTGCTTGTAGAAAGGAAGTTTCTTCCCTGTGACTAAGACTGCTGTAAATGAGAAGAAAAGTCTAAGAGGAACCTCAGGGCAGTGTGCGGAAAGAGAGCAAGGGAGCGGGAGTGGAAAAAGAGTAGAACAATTTTTTGCCATTGGAGAGTAATTTAAAGCAAGGCACTTTTCTTTTGATAGTAAAAGATACATTGACTTGATAGTTATAGTCTGATAAATTGGTTTGAAAATGACTATTATATTTGTAGAAATGAGTGGCACTGGCAACTGAAACAAACAATAAGAAGATCTGGACAATCACTAAACACAGAAACAAGCGAAAACAATTTCAGTTGCACATAGGAAACAAGTAGTGTGCTCAACAGAAAATTGTGTGCAGTTGGTGGTCTACTTTCCAAATACAACAGCAAAGGGGACATACAGTATAATCACAGGGAAATTTTACTGTCATTTGATTTAACTAGAAATGTTGATTGCATGATCCAGATTATTTGTAATGTAATCAATATGGCCAAAGGGCCAAAGAACAAAGTTATTTATAATCCTGTTTACCTCTGAGGCCATATCTATTTCTTGTGTTGGTAGAGCTGATTTAACAAATTGTTGTTCAGCTCCCATGTTCCATATTATTTAGCTATTATTTATACAGCACCCAAAGATATACTTAAGTTCCAGTTCTGACCCCTGAAGAGTTGCTGAGCACTCAGAGCTCCAATTCATCCATTAGCCGTGAGTGTTAGGCACCTCTGAAATTAGACAACACACAAACAAAAAAGTGGGAGAAAACATTTTTCCAGCCCTATTTATTTACCCCTACTCTATTCCTGGCTACCTTCTAAATCCTTCACTTTCTTTCCTTTTTTTAAATCAAGCCTTACCCATTCACCCAATGCTATTTCTCCCTCTCCCTTTGGAAGTAGCCACCATCCCACAAGTGTAAATTTAAGGGTAAGGGCCCAGTCAGCAAAAGAACTGGGTGCTCAATGCTAAGAGTTTCAATTAAAACCCACTTTCAAGGTCTCTTATCAGGTCTTCACCCTAGAAGATCCAACTCAGGCCTTACAATGTAGGTTATGGTGCTCGGGGTGTAAATAATTCACACCCCTAAATGCCATATGTATGCTGACCTAACCTCCTGTGCAAAGGCAGCTAGGTTGACGGAAGAATGCTTCCAACAACCTAGCTACATCACTTGGGGAAGTGGTATTCCAGTATTGACTGTCGCTATAGGCTGCATATACTCTGCAGGGTTATTCCAACGTAGTTACAGCACCAGAGCCATGCCTCTATAATCCAAACAGTATAGACATAACCTAAGAGAGGGCCTACCCCTTATTTTTCAGCTATACCCATCCTTCAATTTGTCTCTGCTGTCCTTCCACCCAGACTGTTAAACCAAAACCAGGTCCCTACCATCTCTTCTGGCCTCTCTGCCCATAGCAACAGTTCACAGAATGTTAGCTGTGCGAACATCTGTTCTGTCTCTGAACACACAATTGCTGTTGTTCCTACTGTTGCTGGAATCTTACTTGTTGTCACTGAGCTGGGGCCTCCCCAGTAGGTCCCTGAGAGGCAGAGATAAAATACATTGCACCAATAGATGCGGGTGGCTGGGTGGGGGGAATACGCTGAGCTTTATGCCCTCTGGTGGCACTCTGGTTATGGCCTGGGTCTGGAGGTGGGGGTAAGTTCAAATGAAAGGTTTTTTGTTTTTTTTAACTCTTTGACCCCCTACAATGAAAGGCAAGTCATCCAAGTATTTGTCTCTTCCCTCAACTGATCTTGCTCGTAATTTTAAAGCTTTTGGGGGGTGGGGAAGCTGTGCTTTGTGAGTGCAAAGTTTTTTGGTGTCTACTGATAGTAATAAACTTAATTTGAAGACAATGAAGTTTCTCACCTGTTAATTTACTTATTCTTTAAAATATATGGGGTCAATACAGACTTTATAAGCACTACATAGAATAATAAAATATCAGGATTGGAAGGGACCTCAGGAGGTCATCTAGTCCAACCCCCTGCTCAAAGCAGGACCAACCCCAATTAAATCATCGCAGCCAGGGCTTTGTCAAGCCTGACCTTAAAAATATGTAAGGAAGGAGATTCCACCACTTCCCTAGGTAACACATTCCAGTGTTTCACCACCCTCCCAGTGAAAAAGTTTTTCCTAATATCCAACCTAAATCTCCCCTACTGCAACTTGAGACCATTACTCCTCCTTCTGTCATCAGCTACCACTGAATACAGTCTAGATCCATCCTCTTTGGAACCCCTTTTCAGGTAGTTGAAAGCAGCTATCAAATCCCCCCTCATTCTTCTCTTCCGCAGAATGAACAATCCCAGTTCCCTCAGCCTCTCCTCAAAAGTCATGAGTTCCAATCCCCTAATCATTTTTGTTGCTCTTTGCTGGACTCTTTCCAATTTTTCCACATCCTTCTTGTAGTGTGGGGCCCAAAACTGGACACAGTACTCCAGATGAGGCCTCACCAATGTTGAATAGAGGGGAACAATCACGTCCCTCGATCTGCTGGCAATGCCCCTACATATACATCCCAAAATGCCATTGGCCTTCTTGGCAACAAGGGCACACTGTTGACTCATATCCAGCTTCTTGTCCACTATAACTCTTAGGTCCTTTTCTGCAGAACTGCTGCCGAGCCACTCAGTCCCTAGTCGTAGCGGTGTATGGGATTCTTCCATCCTAAGTCCAGGACTCTGCACTTGTCCTTGTTGAACCTCATCAGATTTCTTTTCACCCAATCCTCTAATTTGTCTAGGGCCCTCTGTATCCTATCCCTACCCTCCAGCGTACCTACCTCTCCTCCCAGTTTAGTGTCATCTGCAAACTTGCTGAGGGTGCAATCCACACCATCCTCGCTATCATTTATGAAGATATTGAACAAAACCAGTCTGAGGACCGACCCTTGGGGCACTCCCCTTGATACCGGCTACCAACTAGACATGGAGCCATTGATCCCTACCCGTTGAGCCTGACAATCTAACCAACTTTCTATCCACCTTATAGTCCATTCATCCAGACCATACTACTTTAACTTGCTGGGAGACTGTGTCAAAAGCTTTGCTAAAGTCAAGGAACAACATGTCCACCACTTTCCCCTCATCCACACAGCCAGTTATCTTGTCATAGAAGGCAATTAGATTAGTCAGGTATGACTTGCCCGTGGTGAATCCATGCTGACTGTTCCTGATCACTTTCCTCTCCTTTAAGTTCTTCAGAATTGATTCCTTGAGGACCTGCTCCATGATTTTTCCAGGGACTGAGGTGAGGATGACTGGCCTGTAGTTCCCAGGATCCTCCTTCTTCCCTTTTTTAAAGATGGGCACTACATTAGCCTTTTTCCAGTCGTCTGGGACTTCCCCCAATCGCCATGAGTTTTCAAAGATAATGGCCAGTGGCTCTGCAATCACATCCACCAACTCCTTTAGCACTCTCGGATGCAGCGCATCCGGCCCCATGGACTTGTGCTCGTCCAGCTTTTCTAAATAGTCCCGAACCATTTCTTTCTCCACAGAGGGCTGGCCACCTCCTCCCCATGCTGTGCTGCCCAGTGCAGTAATCTGGGAAATGACCTTTTTCGTGAAGACAGAGGCAAAAAAAGCATTGAGTACATTAGCTTTTTCCACATCCTCTGTCACTAGGTTGCCTCCCTCATTCAGTAAGGGGCCCACACTTTCCTTGACTTTCTTCTTGTTGCTAACATACCTGAAGAAACCCTTCTTGTTACTCTTGACATCTCTTGCTAGCTGCAACTCAAGGTGTGATTTGGCCTTCCTGATTTCACTCCTGCATGTCCGAGCAATATTTTTATACTCTTCCCTGGTCATTTGTCCAATCTTCCACTTCTTGTAAGCTTCTTTTTTGTGTTCAAGATCAGCAAGGATTTCACTGTTAAGCCAAGCTGGTCGCCTGCCATATTTACTATTCTTTCCACACATCAGGATGGTTTGTCCCTGTAACCTCAAAAAGGATTTTTTAAAATACAGCCAACTCTCTCCTGCATTCCTTTCCCCCTCATGTTATTCTCCCAGGGGATCCTGCCCATCAGTTCCCTGAGGGAGTCAAAGTCTGCTTTTCTGAAGTCCAGGGTCCATATTCTGCTGCTCTCCTTTCTTCCCTGTGTCAGGATCCTGAACTTGACCGTCTCATGGTCACTGCCTCCCAGGTTCGCATCCACTTTAGCTTCCCCTACTAATTCTTCCCAGTTTGTGAGCAGCAGGTCAAGAAGAGCTCTGCCCCTAGTTGGTTCCTCCAGCACTTGCACCAGGAAATTGTCCCCTACACTTTCCAAAATCTTCCTGGATTGTCTGTGCACTGCTGTATTGCTCTCCCAGCAGATATCAGGGTGATTGAAGTCTCCCATGAGAACCAGGGCCTGTGATCTAGTAACTTCTGTGAGTTGCTGGAAGAAAGCCTCATCCACCTCATCCCCCTGGTCCAGTGGTCTATAGCAGACTCCCACCACAACATCACCCTTGTTGCTCACACTTCTAAACTTAATCCAGAGACTCTCCGGTTTTTCTGCAGTTTCATACTTGAGCTCTGAGCAGTCATACTGCTCCCTTACATACAGTGCAACTCCCCCACCTTTTCTGCCCTGCCTGTCCTTCCTGAACAGTTTATATCCATCCATGACAGTACTCCAGGCATGTGAGTTATCCCACCAAGTCTCTGTTATTCCAATCACATCATAATTCCTTGACTGTGCCAGGACTTCCAGTTCTCCTTGCTTGTTTCCCAGGCTTCTTGCATTTGTGTATAGGCACTTCAGATAACTCGCTGATCGTCCCTCTTTCTCAGTATGAGGCAGGACCCACCCCCCAAAAAAAATCAGCTTAGAAACTCTGCAGAGCTCATGCACCATAGCCCTGAAGAACTTATGGATTTCAAAAGGGTACTTGGGCTGCCTCTCTCTCCTCCACTTGTCCTTGTCCTACCTAAACTTTACAACATGTCCATTGGGCCATGCAAACTTTATGCACTGTCCATTTATATTCTCAAGGATGAGAATGACTGTGGTAAGTCTGCACATTTTTTTAAATTACCTAGCTTTTAATTGTATTGAATTGTCTGTCGAGTTTTACAATCAAGGTGATCCAATTTTAGTTAGAGAGATTTAAAAAGTTAGACATTAATTCCATTAAACTTAAAGAAAATCCACCGTACCTTGCAAACAACAGCAAAAGTCGTTTTTGTGCTATACTGTAAAGGGAGTGAGGAGAGAGCGGATAATGGAATCCTGGTTACAATCTAAACCTTGGAATTGCTACTAAATGGCTCATTTTTCAAGGTAAATTTTCAGAATTAGCTCAGAAACAGCATGACTGTTATTTTCAATACTTTCCAAGTGGAAAATAAGAGCTGTTATTCTGCAAAAAATCAATTGCTAACACACACAGAAGCCAGACAGCTATTAGATATTTCCCAGAAACCTGCAATAGAGGCCTCCAATTCCAAGCACACAGACCTATGTCACACTTTGTGTCATTTAGATCTGTGCACAGCAAGCACAACCTCAGTGAAAATAGCCTGATTTGATAGTGTTTTACAAGCAATTTGCATTTGCCTGCACAGGTGTGAATGTCAAACGTGAGGGGAATCCGGGCTGTTGTCTCTAAACTGTAGTCAGTTATCAGAAGACAAGTTGCTTATTCACACATGATAGCCATTATTACATTTGAGACAATAACTCATTTTCTTCAATTATAGCTCATGCATGATTTTAAGGAGATTTAACTATATGGGGAGTCAGATGGGTCAGGAATAGGCCATTTTTGAGCAAAATAAATTATTTCATACACAAGTTGACCAAATTTTGCCGAAAGACTCTCCTTAGCTTTCAGGATAAACACTTTCTTTTTTTAGTCAAACTAATTTTGCTAGACAACATGAAAAAGGGGTTAAAATGAGAGTTTACAATGGTAGCTGACTGCAATCTTATATCTTGACCATCTGTGATGAAGATGGAATTTTCTGTAATATTTTTATGAAACCAAAGTACAGTTTCCCTCTGTACTTTGTATGGTTACCCAGTGAAGGGAAAAAGTGTTAAGTCTCCTCTTGGGGGCAGCATAGGACATGAGGGGTGGCTGATGCCTTGCTGTCTGGTCCGCAGTGAATGGGGTCGTTACAGAACTGGCTGGAACCTTCTGAAAGCAACCCATATCAGTGCAGAATCTGAAAAAAACAACAAAAAATCCCCATTGACCAGAACATTGACACCTTGCAGACAAGGATCCAGAGGAAGAAGGTTGTTCCCCAACCTCTCGGCAGGGAAGATGAGCAGAGACCCCAGCTCAAGAACAGAGGACTAAGACATGACCAGCAGGGAACAACGTGTAAAGCTGACTGCTCTCTCCTCAGACTGACTAAAGAGAGAGACAGAATTGGAATCCACTACAGTTTGGCTGGTGTTTGCTCTGGCTTGACCAGAATGGATTATGCTCCATTTCTCTGTGCTAATCTAAGGACTTCCAGTGTTGTGTTCCAATTATCTAATAAACTCTACTCCATTTTGAAAAGGTTGTATGGTGTCACTACAAATATGTGCTGGGGTGCATTAGTACCTGAAGAGTGCACAGTTCTCTAGCTAGGTGTCTGTCTCAACTGAACTGTCTGAACAGAGCTCATCGTGTGAAGCGGTGAGGATGGAGCAGGGAGGATCAGTTTAGTAGGTGGTGAGGCTGCACTGCCTATCCTGAAGGAAGAGTAGGACTCCTTGGCAGTCTGCCACACTGAAAAGGTTCCTACAAGAGACTGTTTAAAAGCTGGGGTATAGCACTGATCCTGTGGATCAGTGGCACCATCAACTTAAAATTGAACTTCTGTCTGAAAACAAACAAACAAACCTTACATTCTATTGTTACTAGTAATGTACCTGATTACTATACCAAAGAGAACAGAAAAAAGCACAATTATCTCTTCCCCTTTTTGTTTGGGTCAGTAACTTTCCTCTATTTGTGTGGCTCTTTCACATGGCAACATGGTAGAGAAAGTCTCTAAAGAAATTAAGAAAATACTAATTTAAAACCACAAAAACCGAGAGGGGGATTGTGTGCTGGTGGGGAAAGGGGAACTCACCCGTCAGAAAAGGTGGATTAAAACTCCCATCTACATTCAATTCAGGTTCTTTTCTCACGGCTGGCTTTACTTTCAAGTAAGAGTTCCAAAAGAAGAGCAAATAAATTCAAAATACTGGATACTAATGACCCACGGTTTTCCCATCCAGGAGCGAAGAAGACACACCCTTCTCCTTCAGTAACCCTTGCTGGCTAATACTGTGATGCCCACCCTCTTTCCTGATGCTGGTCTTTCCTGTCTGCTTCCTTTGTCCAAGTAGCAGAAAGTCTATATCAGTCTTCTGTAAGTCTGAGGCTGGCTCCTAGTCACATGCTCTGGAAGTTCAGTTCCTAGTTTTGAACAGTCAAATGTACTGGGATGTGTGGAAGTGGCCCATTGCAGCAACTTGGAGACAGGAATAATACCTAGTTATTCTTAACTCACTTTTTTTTTTTAAAAATGCTGAGATTTCAAGTTGACAGTATCCTTTGACTATGGAGAAATGACCATCTCACCAAACTATCACACTGAAAATATGGAACAGGGGTGCACACAATGGGCCTAATTTAAAGAGTTGGAAAGCTGTGGGTGCTTTGTACCTTTGGGAAAAAAAACAGCCCCAATAGTTTTCTGACCTCTCATATTCAGATCCTTTATGCTTCATTTTCAAGCAAGATAGAATTTTATGCACATTTTTCAATAAAATAAAATCTTACATTGAGATGAAATATTTGTTCTGAATCACTAATAATTTAAAAAATGTCTTTTGACAGGCATGAGAAATGTCTCTGAATCCTTTTTTTTTCCATCTGTGGAAACAGCAAAAATCCTCCCCATCTTACAAAAAGAGAGAAACATAGCACTACACTAAGGCAATCACTTTGTGCCCCCTAATAAGGAAAATTAATGGCAAAAAGGACTGGGCTGGCTGCCAGTGCACCCTGCTTGTATTGACTTGGCTTCAACTGTAGCAGGTAATAAAGGAGTAAATTTATTCTGGGAAACATTCAACATGTGAAAGTGGTTTCCTTGTAGCAACGAATTACCGAGATAGTCAAGATGATGAGTTACTTTAGGGTTTTAACTGTTTACATACTCCAAGCCTTATGTATGAAGCAGGCAAGGTAGCCTTTGGTATATTACACTACCTGACATGGTAACAGTGATACTTTTCACCTTTTAGAGCCTTTCCTTTTGACGATATCCAGTCAAATTATACACAAGGGGCTTGATCCTCTGGTCTGAGGCTCAAACCCATTAATTGGACACTTAATTCAAATTTGCCTGAAAACTTGATTTTGTAAAAAGCTGCTTTTACAAATGCAAAGCCCAGCAGAAATATTCTCTTAAAATTCAGATTGAAACAGATATTTTAAAATAATAATGTAAACAGCTCTTTCAGTCAGCAACCCAAACATTGTAGCACTGAGACCCTGAAGACATAACAAAGTTCCCTGATTTTCAGGCAAATCTGGAACCCCCAACCAGGTTATTTGATTTGGAATCCCAGCTGCCAGGGTCAAGTGTCCTACCTCCGCTTCTCCTCCTGTTATTAAATTGGTTTCATTGTAGCAGCCGTGTTAGTCTCTATTTGCAAAAAGAAAAGGAGTACTTGTGGCACCTTAGAGACTAACCAATTTATTTGAGCATAAGCTTTCGTGAGCTACAGCTCACTTCATCGGATGCAATGAGCTGTAGCTCACGAAAGCTTATGCTCAAATAAATTTGTTAGTCTCCAAGGTGCCACAAGTACTCCTTTTCTTTTTATTATTAAATTGTTACTTGTCCCAAACTGCTCAGCCATGTCAACTCAGGAGTTCATTCCTACTTCTGGGAGTTATAAAAATGTAGATTTGTAAGTGATCACACCCTGTTCCTAGACTTTTTTACCTGCTTTGGCTTTCATGTCACCATCCCCTCCTGGTTCTCCCATACCTTTGGCTGCCTCAGTGTTTCCTTAAGGAGGGGCTCCTCCTCTCTTCTTGTTTCCCCCCTTTCTGTGAAAAATCTTAAGAGGCTCTGTCCTTGATCCTTTCTTTTTCGCCTTCTGCATGCTTTGTCTAGCTGATCTCATGCAGTCACATGTCTTCTAGTCTGACAGCTCACAAATCTTGGTTCTCTATTCCTGATCCATTTCTTTCCTCCAAACCTGCTTTCATCCTCCACCCACATGACATTTTCATCTTGGAAAAATACCGATCAACTTGAAATGAGTTTTGGTTTTGCTAATGATATTTTGCACAATTCCTATCCTGTTCCCTGTGGTAACCACTAGAGACAATGCCCTCTCTCAATTATGCTTTGGAATCTTCAGTATCCAATACCATTCCTCCATAGAGCCATTGTGCAGGATAACTGTTTCAGTTACAAACCTTCTAATCCAAAGGCTTAATTTCACTGTTTTCATAAGCATGGAGAACTAAGGATAGAATCATAGAATATCATAGAATATCAGGGTTGGAAGGGACCCCAGAAGGTCATCTAGTCCAACCCCCTGCTCAAAGCAGGACCAATTCCCAGTTAAATCATCCCAGCCAGGGCTTTGTTCCTTCTTTCCCTTGAACTTTGGCGGAATATCTGCAGTTCTGGGAATCTTCAAGTTGGGACGAACATCCCCATTACCCCACTAACATCCAGTGGCAGAGGAAGGTTAAACGAACAAGGAAAGTTCATACACTCCTGGTATTAAGTTTTCTCCAGATCCTCCTCCATACTGAGGAACCCTGTTAAAGATAGCCAGGAGCTAACCAGGAAATCCCAGACAGCACAGCTCCAACAAAGCTGCACAATAAAAACAAAACAAAAAAACAAATGGCCCTCTGAGTTTAATCAATGTAGCTATGGCTGCCTGAGTTTGTAGCAAGCCTGAAATACAGCTCTGAGGTGTGAACTGCCCCATTCATTTCAATGGGTTCTAACTCAGAGACCAGTGACGGTACTTTAAATGTTCGTGAACTTTAAATGTTAACTATTTCACTGTTCTAAGAAAGGAGAAGCAGTACCATATTATGAAGATATACCTCCGTTTTTCCCCAAACTGCGGGGTGTATGCTGTGAAGGACTGCCCAGGGCCTATAGAAGGGCATAGAAGTTGTGTCAGTTAAGATGTGTTTGCCTTTAACAACACATGGTAAAGTTGAAGAGGAACACAACTGGTTTAATTTTCTAGAAGGGGAGCTCAGCTTTCAGAGGTTTAGGAAATGCTGATTTAGGTCAACAGGTACTTACGTTGCAAACTTGTTTGTTGACTGGTACTAAAATACAAGTGCTCCTATGTATGTGAATATACTACATCAATTAAGCATATGGGGAGAAATATTCAGCCTCTGTGGATTTTATTTTTATTTGTATAATAAAGAATTAACTCTTTTAAGGGTTAAGTAATTTTTGATGGGCAAGATGCTCATGTTTTAAACTTCTGAGATGCCAGCAGCACACTGTCACCACAAGAATATGTAGGAACATTTAACTGAGTTCTCAGACAAACTGTAGGTGCTAAGTAGGCCTCACCACAAAACAAACAATTCTGACAACTTTCCAGACTTCCACTATAGAACAATGACTGCCAAAATGTGTTGTAAAAGAGCCCAACATATATTTTAATTTAAATTTAAATGTAACTCTATGCCTACAGAGCCAGTTAAACTATTAATATATGGCAGTGACATAAGAAAAGTTGTTTAGTGTATTGCAGGATCTCTCACTGCAGGGGAAAAAAATTAATTCATGACAGAAGAATTTTTCAAGGTTCACAACAGGTTGACCTATTGCTAGCTGTAAGACAGAAAGTTTCTGCACATAAGGTAAGGTAAGTTAATAGAATGGTGGAAGCCACTTTGACAGTCTAGCTTAAACTGAGCAGTCCTACTAATTGTATAAGTTAATACAGGAGAACAAGAAAAATCAACATTTGACATAAGTAATTTGGGGCTAAAAAGACTGACTGTCCATATTTAAGAACATTTTTGTAAGAATGAAATGATACTTGACGAGTTAACAAATTTCACATTTTTGGTACCATAAAGCAATCATACCTTCCTGCATACTTTTGACAAAACAGATTTATTTGTTTCTACTACACCTGATATTTCTATTAAAGCTTTTAAAAATCTTTTAAGATTATTTGGTGCATAACATGAACTACTGGTTCAATCCAGTATGGCAATTCGTACCTAAAATCCCTATTTTGCATGTTTTCAGTAATGTATTAGCCACGAAAGTTTATTAAGCAAAAAGAAAATGAAATTTGTGTAAGATGCATTTTGAGTGAGAGGTCTCTTCCAACCCTAATATTCTATGATTCTATGGTTCTCTAATGCCCTGCATTTCTTCAAAAGCACTGAGAACTACAGAGTTGACATTCTGTGATGATCCATCATACAAGACATGAACAGCAATTCTCAAAACAAAATAAAATTTCTGAAAGGGTTATCAAAACACCTTCTTTAATTGGTAAATCAGAAGCTTCAAATATTTCCACTTGAAAAAAGTGCATTTATATCAGAAAAATGCCAGTTGATGTAAGAGAGATATGAAACATTAGTGATAGCTTCCAATCCATCTTTTGACGAAGAGATAACACCCACAACCAGGCCTTTTATGCATTAAAACATCTCTTAAGGTCACTCCAGAGAAAACTACAACATTAGCTCAGGAAAATGCATTAGCTCTGGAACAAGCAGCCAGGCAATCAGAGTGGAATGAAAAATGTGAAACAAAAATACCATTTTAGGGGGAAAAAATCTGTATGTTAATCATTTTACTTCATTTATCACTTGGGAGCATCTGAAGCAGGCACTTGCTTCCATGATAGCTAGCCTCCAGGCCATCTCAGGCATTTTACTTTGCATGATAGACATGCTCTAAACTTTATTATTTCCCTATTAAGAACACTGTTGCTTGTCAGTCTCTAATCTGCTTAATATGCTAATGTCATATGGCAGTAACCTCGACTCCTGGATGACAAGTAAGCTGCACTGAGCTCTGGTAAGGAGAGAAACAATTACCTGCAAAATAGAGATAAGAGGAGTCTGAATTCACTGAGGCCTTTTGAGCTTTTTTCTATGTGAAACCAAGCATTTACAAACAAGAATAGCAGGTAAGAATCTAATTATAAATGAGCTGGAAGTGGCTGGGGGTTCCTACTTTGCCATCTTCTAGATTTTTTGAATGTTGTAGAATTCAAAAGTAGTGTGAAGTACAAACTACAATAAGTGAAGTTTTACAGCTTCTAAAAGTCCTGGCATGAGTGAAAAGGAGTGTGTTAATACACAGAAAATCTCTAAAGACTGGAGTCACGTAGTTCATTGTTCAAGTGGTGAACCAAGAAGATATCTATTTGTCTGGGTAAATAACCACATAGAAAGGATAGCAGGAGGATACGGACTAGAAGGGTTTGTCAGTGATAACATGCACAAAGCAACGGGATTTTAAATGAAAACACAGCTTCTGTGAATAATGTAAACTCTTCAAGTTACTCTAGAGACACCAGACGGCACAATTTCTTTAGATACGGATCGTGACTAGAATACTCTGTTTCTCTCAGCATGTGTTATCTTCATCAGAGGCCCAAGCCAGATGAAAATAAAATGTTTCTGAGGGAGTGTTTTGAACCCCTAAAAGACTAGGTGGTAAGGAGCATATTGACAGAAGTAACTCATACTGTTTCAGTGTCTAGAAAACTGCATTGGGCCAAGGCAAGGATGGTTTTCATTTTATTATTTGGAAGTTGATTACTATACATGGTACAAATAATTCTGAAGACCACAAGAGGAGTTTTATTCACAAAAATAGGCATTCTACTCTCGTCTCTGCGTTGATGAACCACAGACAGAGAAAAGCAGAAGACTTCTGCTCAACTAGTTCTCTTGTGGGGTCAGCTGTATGGGCAAGTCCAATTCAGAGCTCTAAAATTTAACATAGATGAATGACATATTTTCCAATTTAAATAACCTTTGGATTATGTTTTTGGATTAAGTAGGGTTGGAGTAGTGGTAGAGGAAGATACGTTAACTTAACTGAAATTGGAAGTGGCTAATTAAATATAAATATATGTATAATTATTAAATGTATATATATATAAATTTCCACCTCTTCCTCCTGTACATGGGGATCATCCCTTCTGCAGCTCATCACCATTGATAAAACTTCAGTTTATGTGGTAGGGCAGTATGGAAAGATTTCCCTGTGGATCCAAGAACAATATCCTCATGAATTATAAACAAAGTATTGTGGCAAGATTGCCCCTTTTTTTCATTAACTTTGTCAGTGCTCAACACCTGCCAAGGTTTGAGACTTCTCCCTTTGAGACGGCAGTTGAACTGGCTTAGCCAAGCTAAAACTGAATATAAATACTTCAGGCCGTCACTGGCACTAAAGATAAAACATGTTACAACATTTATTCCTTCCTTCCTTCCTGCTTTCCATTAACCAGGGAAAGTTTTGGATATAACTATGATTGGGACATAAATAGAAAGTAAACCTGGTACAATCTAATGGTATAATATGCATGGAAATATTGAACAGAACAAATGGTTGATCAACAGAATATAACGTAAGCAAAAATTGAAGATATACAATAGAAATACGTTAATGTGTACCACATTTATTTTTAAATAATATAATAACTGAAGGATGAGTTTACTTCTGATTTTGATAAACAGATTATCAAAAGGTGTCAGTTTCCTCTCTGGTTTGTTCCTGGGGCATTGTTGCTATATGTCACTCCTTACTCGGGATAGACTGTCATAAATTATCTGCAAAAACTATACTAAACAGTCTAACTAAAAGACTAAAATAACCGTGAGGCGATTCAAAACTAATGCTGAAACTCCTTCTGTTCACCACAATGTAGTGCTAATGACATTACAAAACAATGTGTTCTTAAATGACATAACGTATGTATGTCTATACCTAAAGACAAAAATTATACTGTGTCTTTTAAGGCACAACCCATTGTGAAGGATGGGTGGAGCTGAGCCCTGAGCCTGTAGTACATCCAATGTTTCTTGTCTAGAAGCTTGGTTGACCTAACGTGTGGCAGAAGGTAAACAGTAGTAGCAGATAAGCTGCAGACTTTCTGCAAAACAAGGAGCAAAATAATGATGGTTGGAATAGTGTAGCCAAATCTTTAATACTAATGTTCAAGGGTTTTAAATAGAAATCGAGGCACATCTAAATGATAAGCAGGTCTAAAAATCAGGCCACTTATTTAGATGTTTAACTCTAAGGAGCGAAGTTGGAAAATGTTGGCTAGCGTCACACTGCACAGCACAGTATGCATTTATAACCCTAGATAAATGTTCGTTACCAACAGCAGCATTATACATAACTTTAAAAAAAAAAAAGATTAGAAAAAGCTCTTCCTGTGTACAAGAATGGAAACTGCATTTTGGTATCCATGCTATGTTATATAAATAAATGTAAAGTTTCTGAAGTTTACATTGGATGCATTGACACAACTGATTGACATTTAGTATTCCACTGCTGTCAGCAATGAGACATTCTGAAAATACAATCCATTTTGAAAATGAACCTTTTAAGCCAGAGAAGAGAAAAAGCAGGGAGGGGGAACCCACCACATATCACACAGGCCTGCTTCATTTTTAATAAATCAACATAATTACGCATTTATAAAGTCTCTTCTAGGACTTCAGTCAAGAAATAAATATGACAGTGACTCTAAAGTACAGAAACAAGACTTGTTTTTAAAGTAAGTAGAGTTTGTGTGGAGTATAATATATTTTGCTTGTAAGTGATCAACTACAAAAATCTACAAACTGAGTTTAAACCTCAGAATATATTCTTCTACAAATCACATTGACAGCTTTGGTACTAGCTAGTAATCCAAATGATGAGACAGTATAAATATCTTAAGCCTAGTTTCCTGTCCCTGGAAAACAGAATTCAGAATCATGGTATCCTATAGATCAAAACCTTGACATGTGAAAACCCATCTCTAGAAATAAATAATGGATTTGTTTTATTTTGTAATCCTTCCCTTTACTGAATTCCCATAGAACTCCTTTCCTTCCTTCTGTTCCATGTAACTAGGCTCTACACATCCTTTAATCTGCTGTTTTCATGGCTAGCCTACATGCCAATCAACCTAGTTCCTTCTCCTGACTCCCAGCTGGAAATGGAATGTCAAATATTTTTTGAAAAATTTCCCACCACAACTATCAGTTCAGCTCCCCTAGCAGCTAAGGCTCCTGGCAGCCACTGACATTCAAGGCACTGCATTACTTAAAACTGATGAGAGCAATTTAAAGTGACCCAGTGGTTAAAAACACCAGCAGTCCCCAGAACCTTAGTACCCTGGCACTCCCATCATTACTACCTCTGTTGAAGAGGAACCAGTGTTAGCTACTATTGGGAATTTTTCTGAAATAAAAGCTTACTATAGATGAAGTCGAGATGTGTAGCATGTTACCACAGCAGGCACTGTGGAATTCTCACTGACCATTTGATTATTTATATTCCATTTCCCTCACCCTCCCAATCCACCTTCTACCTCTGCTTGATTTGCTTTATGGTCATCCAGAAATTGATGGTACTTGCTATCCAGACTGATGATTAAGATCAGGTGAATTGGTTCAAATTAAATAAAATAATAATAATAATAATAATAATTAATCCACTCAAAGCTTGAATCTTTTCAGAATTTTGAAAAAGTTTGACTTTTCAATCTAAGTGTCATTTTAAATTTGCCTCTGCACTTCCTGTGTGTGACTGAGATGCAGGTATTCAATTAAAACAGACTCACTTGCCACTCTAGATTTATTAAAAATCACATGAGAACCTTCTCCAGAGGCATTTGCATCTTACTGTGTCAGCATGTTTAGCATGATTGAGGTAATTGATTATTTATGAAGGAATAATGTGGCAGCTATAGGAAGAAGTCCCTGGTGGTTAGAGTTGGGTTTTCCCAAAACCTGGGTGAGGGCTTGGGGTCCTGCAGGTTTAAGGTGAGTCTTGAAAGGAAGAAACTGGAGTGTGTGAAGAAGGCACTGATATCAGGCTTAGGAACAAAAATACATCCAAAGGAAGGCTGATCTGAGGACTTTTTGGTGTAGATGCTGAGGGCAATCCCAAACTCACTGGATGCACACCAGCTATATGTCCATGGGGCCTTCTGGGAAGTTATGGACCACAGAGGCAAGAAGTTGCCAAGTAACTGTGATTTATATTAAACCATAAAGTTGTGGCCCGAGGCCTCTAAATCCGTCACACTGGTCTGTTTGCTTAGTTGGTGCCATCGGAAGTGGCACAAGCACAATATACTACTTTAGAAAGACAGCTCACTTATTGCAACTCACACAGCCTTTCAGTTCACAGAAATGTTATATTTTAGTACAGGGGTTCTCAAATTGGGGGTCGGGACCCCTCAGGGGGTCGTGAGGTTATTACATGGGGGGGTCACAAGCTCCACCCCAAAACCCGCTTTGCCTCCAGCATTTACAACGGAGATAAAAATATAAAAAAGTGTTTTTTAATTTATGGGGGGGAGTCACACTCAGAGGCTTGCTATGTGAAAGGGGTCAACAGTAAAAAAGTTTCAGAGTCACAGTTTTAGTAGATTCTGTTTGTCTTTCAGTTAAAGGGTCCATCCTACATGCTGTGTTTTATCATCCCACACAAAAAAAACCCGTATACATTAGCAGATCTATTTTGCCAAATTTAAGTAGCTCCTCCAAGTAGCTTTCCTACAGAAAACTTTCAAACCACTTAAACTCTATCTAATCTAGCTAAAGGGACCACCAATATCAAGTCTGACCACCTGTATATTTGTATATCACAGGTGAGCAACATCACCAAGAACCCCACACTAAACCCAACAACCAATATTGTTGGTTAGACCAAAAAGAGGCTAGAATATTTTCTGCCATAGGCAGAGAATAGGACGGATCAAGGTGGACCAGTGACTGAGAACCCTGCAATAGCAGGGAAATGATTAAGTGAGATATACCCAGATAATCCTGGCAAATAAGCTACACCTACATGCTACAAAGGAAGGTAAAAGTTCTCCTAGGTCATGGCAAATCTGATCCAGGGGAAAATTCCTTCTCACCCCCACATATGGCAATCAGTTAGATCCTGAGCATGTGAGCAAGAACCAGCCAAGCACCTGAAGGAGAGAATGCCTGGTGCCACCTCAGATCCCTGGCTCTCCCCATCCAAGATCCAGCACCATTTCTTCTAATTAAAAATAAAACTTTCTTGTGAGAATCTGATAGTGAGGGTATTATCTATCCATAATAATTTTAAAAAATCCTGACCGCTTCAAAAGCCTCATGGTCATACAAGTCTCACATCTAAATTAGGCTTCTGTTAAAAAAGGGAGCTCTAAAATGTTATTGTAACAGGAACTATTTTCAGACCCCGAATCTTTGATAGATGTAGTTTTTATAGATTGTATGCAAAAACAAAATCTATTACTGTTCTGGGATCATGCTAATTTTAAATAGAGGCTTCTTGAGAAAATAAATTCTTCTGTCAGGATAAATATGAAAGTGTTCATCAGATTTCTCTCTTCAATTTCTGTTTGGGAGGAGTTGGGACATATTTCTGATGTGTTTGAGTCCCAGTTCAATCCTCTCTCACATTCAGTCTTTGCCACAAAAACATACTGGGGTTCAAACAAAAAGAGCATTCCAAATCTTTAATCATTAAGAAAAACACAGTACCTTGACCTTGTATTTTAAAGTTAAATGGAGTGGCATCATAAAAATTAAATTGGTTCTTGCTCATTTCCATAATATCCTTTAAAAAGCCTTGCCTTGCTGGGAGTGGATGTCCTATTTCTTTATCTTTCTTGATGACCTCTCATGCCTGCAAGTCAGCTCGTTTTTCTTTGCTGAAGACTGCACCCTACTGCTGCATACACTCTAAAATTTCCATTAAAATCTAGGGCACCATCACTCATTCTTATCTGCAGCAGCCTGCTGAACAGTGCGATACCAGCAACTGCATGCAAACTAGTCTCAAAGGACAATATTAGTTATACACATTGTCATCCAATATGGAGCAGAGCTCTACCTGGATAACACCTTATCACACACAGTACATCTTAAACATGGCTTCCTGAGTTTGGTGCTATTAGCAATTCTCTTGCAGCAGTAAGTATTCCTTCAAAAGCAATTTAGTAGCAGGCAATTAGACTTTCATAGAATTCTCTTTATTAAACTCAGTTTGCAATGAACTAATATCCAGAATTGTGTGTTATCACCTCAACCACACCCCAGAAAATCGATTGGCCAAAACATTATGCTCTTAAATTCATGTACGTGTGTCCACTCTCTCTCTTTCTCTCACTCCCTTCAGGTCTCTCTGTCCTTATTTATATAGCTTCTTAAATGATCTTCATCTTCATAGTATCTGAGCACCTTCCAGAAGTGCATGACTAGCATGTGTGGTCACATGTGGTTCTATCTTACATCTTCCTCTTCCCAAGGAGAAGTTGTATAGTTTTTGTATATAGTTTACTATAGGTAATCAGTACTTTGTGCTTATTTTAGCAAACCTAGGTTATTGACGTATGCTCTGCATTTGAAGCGGGAGGTGGTAAGGTTTGTGGCGATTCTTAATTCCTGTTAGGGTTTGTTCCACAGGCATGGACTAACCCCAAAGACGGTGTCTTCTACACAGATGAGATTTACTCTTGCTATGCTGTTTCATAGTGCCTGATGAAAGGAGCTGACACCTGCAGTCCTCATCCTGGAGCTTTAGGTGATTTTTCAGGCATTGTGGGCCAATTCACCCACTCAGTGCCTTGAAGATAAGATGCAAGAATTGAATTTAACATGGTATGGGAAGCCAGTGTAGACATAGCAGAGGACAGCTCTGGTGTGTTTGCAATAGCAGTCTTACTGAGGAGATGTGCTGCAGCATTCTGTACTAGTTGGAGTTTCTTTTTTGAGTAGATGCAGCTGTGTATTTCACTTAGCTGTGTGAGCGTTCAGTGCACCAGAGTCAGAGAATTTTGCTCAGTAGTAACTATAGGAGGTGGTGCTTGTGCCTCATGCTCATAGCACCTCCCCAGGCTATATGGGGCAGCACCAACTTAACCCCCATCAGTTCCTTCTTACCTAGGGTTGCCAACTTTCTACTCACACAAAACAGGCACCCTTGACCTGCCCCTCCTCCGAGGCCCTGCCACTGACCCACCCATTCTCTGAGGCTCCACCCCCACTCACTCCATCCCCCTACCTCTGTCACTCACTCTCCCCCACCCTCACTCACTCGCTCATTTTCTCCGGGCTGGCTCAGGGGGTTAGGGTGCCAGAGGGGGTGAGGGCTCTGGGTCTGGGCCAGAAATGCGGAGTTCAGGATGTGGGAGGGCGCTCCAAGCTGAGGCAGTGTGGGAGGGGCTCCAAGCTCAGGGTGCGGGAGGGGGCTCCAAGATGGGACGTGGGCTCCGGCAGGGTGTGCAAGCTCTGAGGATGAGGGATTTGGGATGCAGGAGTGGGCTCCGGGCTGGGGGGTGGAGCCGAGAGGTTTGGAGTATGGGAAGGGGCTCTGGGCTGAGGCAGGGAGTTGGGCTGTGGGAGTGAGTTCTGAGGTGGGGCCAGAAATGAGAGGTTCAGGGTGCAGGAGAGGGCTCCAGGCTGGGGCGGGGATTGGGATGCAGGGTGTGGGGTGACAGCTCTGGTGTGGAGCCAGGGATGAGGGATTTGGGGTTCAGGAGGGGACTCTGGGCTGGGGCTCAGGGATTCAGGGTGTGGGAGGGAGCTCTGGGCTGGGGTGGGGGGGTGAGGGCTCTGTGTGGTGCTGGGGTTGAGGTATTTGGGGTGCAGGAGGGGGCTCCAGGCTGGGGCTGAGGGGTTCGGTTGGTGGGAGGGGGAGCAGGGATGGGGCAGGGGATTGGGGTGTGGCAGGGGGTGAGGGGTGCAGGCTCCAGGCAGTGCTTACCTCAGACAAGTCCTGGAAGCAGCGACATCTCCCTCCTCTGGCTCCTACACAGAGGCGGGGCCAGGCACCACCCTCACTGCAGTTCCTGGCCAATGGGAGCTGTGGAACAGGGGAAGCACATGGAGTCCATTGGCTGCTCCTCCGCCTAGGAACTGGAGGTGCCGCTGCTTCTGGGAGCTATGCGGACTTTTGATGGCATGGTCAGGAGTGCTGACCGGAGCCGCCAGGGTCTCTATTCAACCAGGCAGTCCCGTCGAAAAGCCTAGCAACCCTATTCCTACCGCTCATGGCTTGAGTCAAAGCTCTATGTGGCTCCTAACCTCACAATCTGTATATTCCTTAGTGACTTTTTTCTAGTTGTATATAGACAATTAGCACCCTTCATATTGAATTAGTTATGTTTAGTGTTAGTTAATATTTCCTTGGTAATGCCTTCACCAGGTTTAAACATTGTCCATCATGTGGGAGAGAGATCCCCAATAACAATCCCCATACACAGTGCTTGCTGAGCTTTGGTGAAGCTGACATCAAGGAGCGGTGATCGATTTGCAAATCATTCACGAAACACACTCTTGAGCACTTACTTCAACAGGCCATGCAGCCTCCTTTGGTATTTTTCCATGAGTCACAAATCATCCCTGAAGACAAGTGTTCTCCAAGTCATTGGCCTGCAGAATTCAGCTGACGCTGGCTTCTACCCAGGACCTCTTGTAGTACTTACGGCAGCTTCAGTCACCGGACGTTGTGCTTAGCTCACTGAGTGTGCATCTGGTGTCAATATCAGCATTTCAGCCCCCCATTCAGGGGGGAAATCAGTCTCCTGCAATGCCATGGTAGCAAGATTCTTGCAAGGGCTTCTTCTTCTCTATTCTCCTATCAGAGAGCCATTTCCTTTGCAGGACCTTAACACACATTATGCCATTGTTGAACCATCCAGAGTGGATGCAAGTTTTAGTAGGGCAGTTCTGCAATCTTTAGTAGGGCAGAGCTTCTCTTGTCTCAGCACCAAGCTAGCACACCGACGCTAGTATTATTGTATGTGGTGAAGGATAAGAAGAGCTGTGTGTCATCTGCATACCATTGACATGAGTCCGTGTTGTCTCACTCGTTCTTCTGTTGGATGGATGTAGATGTTAAATGGAGAGACTTCTTAAATGAGATGTTTGGTGGTGGAAGTATGTGTTCCACACCACTACCTTTTGTGTGCAGGAGCAACCCTAACCAGTTTGCTCATCAGTGCAGAAAACATTTTCAGTGCCCACCAATCCCTAAGCAGCAGAGCAAAAAATAATTTTTAAAAAGTGCACAGCTGGCCAAGCAGCAGAGCAAAAATGGGCTGAGCTGTGGCAGAGCAATCTGGCATGCCCTAGACATTGCACCCAAGGCACATGCCCCGTTCACCTGCCCTTAGAACCTGCCCTGTTTGTGTGTGTCACTCCAAAAAGGACTCACACCCACATTTGGCTGCATTGTACTGTTCCCCTGGACTCCTGCCATCTCCCTCAGATACGACGGCAGTATCTCATGGTCAGTTGAGTTGACTGTTGCAGTGACATCCAGAAGTACAAGAATTGATGTTTGTCCTCTAATCCGTTGACATCAAAATATCATCCATCAGCACCACTAATGTTGTTTCCATTCTTTGGCCTGGCCTGAATCCAGATTGTGCCAGGTCTAGGATATATGCTGTAGCTAAATGATCTTGAAAGCAGTTTTTTGCCAACTTCTCTATGACCTTGCTCAGGAGAGGGAGGTTTCAAATTGGGCAGTAATTAGCCAGGTGGGTATCTTAAATATTGGTTAGATTATTACATTTTTATGAGCTGGCTTAAACATTGTTATGGGTTCATTAAAAACCTCATTGATATTTGTGTGTGAATGCACCTTTCACATCAGATATTTGTGAGACTGTTAAAGACCCACACCTAAAACAAGGCCTAATAGAGTTGTGGATTGCCTGGGTGGAGCAGTTTGGCTGAGTATTGTCATGTGTCTGAGGGAGAGGGAAGGCAGAACACACAGAACCTGAAAACAGACATGAAGAGAGAGAGAGAGAGAGAGGCAAAAAGCAAGAAAGCCAAGCAGTAGCCTGTGAGCACAGTAGGACCCTAGAAAAAGCTAGAGAGAGCACTTTGGGATCTGGTGTTGGATAAAGAGGCTTGGGGCTATAAACTAGGACTCTGCTTCTTTTGTTCTTGGTTCCTCCTGAGTTCAGAGAAGCAGGGCTTTGTATATGCCTTGTAAACAAACAAGATTGCATCAAGGAAAATATCAGACTCCATCAATTCCTACTTCTTACTGGAACATTCCCAGGGCCCTGAAACTGGATTATATGGTTGGGTTGGAAAGAAGAAACAATGTGTTTGAAGGAAGAAGGGAAGTTTCTTTCACTAAATGGGACACTGGATTCTTTCACTGAATGAGGCACTGACTATTTCAATCAGAAGATGCCTCAATTGCTTGGGACTCTTTCTCAACCATGAAATGCATGGCTTAGATTCACAAGTTTTTGGATGAGTCTCCTTCAGATTGCTCACAACTTCTTGTGAAGACAATGGGCTGAACTGAAGGAATAATGCAGGGTATTTACTGAGTGATATAGGACAATACCTATGTGACAATTGTGTAGTCATTGGCATTATTGTCTTGGCTGTAGGCTGCAAAATGTGTTATCAGCCAAATGTACTAGGTAAAATAGATAATACAAACATGTATCTATGGTTTCATCCTGTTATGATGTATAGAATTAACATTAGGTGTGAAAACTAACATTTTTAGTGAGGCATTTTCATAGGCACAAATGGGAGTTTGGAGCTTAATTCCCATTTGTGCCTTTGAATATCTACCTCGTCATTGCTATCTGTTCCCAGCTATTTTCCCTTCAAAACGTTTTTTTTCTTCTTCCCAAGTTCTACACATACAGCATGCTATGTTGTCTGAAGAAAATTAATTTAAAAAATCCAGAATGGAAACAAATGTTTAGTTGTGACAATGTAATGGGTACACATATTTGGTTGCCATTAAAATATAATAAAAAAGCCAAATAACCTTTAAACAAATGAATGTAAATAAAAAAGCCAAATAACCTTTAAACAAATGAATGTAATTTTGTTTGTATACTTTGTTACCCTGGGCTTGAGCATTGTTGGTCAGAATGATTAAATCCAAGAAACATAGTAGAACACACATCATCTACCATCTTTCTTTCTCCTTATCCAAATATATCATCATATTATAAATCGTATTATAAAGCTTGGTGTCACTGATTTGGGAGCACTGATGCCACTGGGTCATAAAGTTGAAAATTTAAGTCCCCTAACTAATTCTGTTATTGAAGAGCAGTGTTAGGAGGGTAGGATATAGTATTGATAGAACTGGCACTTTGTCCTTCCAATAAGGTGCTAAATCAAGCTCTCTTTTGCCCACCTCTGGAAAATACCCAGGGGGGTGTTAAAATACCTTTGGATGTTTCTTTAGGAGGAAAAACATAGTGCAAAACATATGTACTAAACTGCATGTTCCTAGAGCACAAAGAGGGAGCAGCATAGGAAAAGGGGGGTGGGTCTCCAGATATTGGCTAGTATTGAGAGGCGCTAACGCTGCAGCAACTAAGACACTGAGCTGAAGATTAATAGATATTAGAAGCAACTGGGAGAAACTTTACTTACTTGACATTTTAATTTCAAAAAATCAAACCATAAAATTCACACAAAGCATGCCACACCTTTCCACTCTCTCTGTGTTTATGCTGTACATTTCCTCAGTGGGGTGTGTGTATATATTAATTGTGAGGTTCTTGGCACTTGGGACCTTATCTTTCTATGTCTGCCAAGCCCCAAGCACACTTTTGGTGCTATATAAGTTATAAATAATAGTGTATGTTTTCATATATGTGCACAGTCAACATATTACCGTTATCTGACTCAGAGTGAAAAAGCATTTTGAGATGCCTTAAGTATTAAAAGAGCGATATAGAAATACTGCCATAACTGAAACTAAATTGTTACTTAAAGTGCTGTGTGAATATTTAATTTTTTTATAGCAAGCTGCCTGGCCATGGCTGCTTTCAGCTGCAGTGCTCCCTCACCCCAATGGTTGAATAGGTATTATGGAGAGTCTGCCTCAGCTTCCCCCATGTTCAGACAACCACCATTTAGCCCTGTGTCTGGTAGTTCCTTGCTATGACTCTAGTCCTCCAACTGGATTGTTAGTAAGTAGTCTCTCTCCCCTTTTGGGAGGTAAAGAGTCTAATGATTCAGCAGGCTATTAATCATAGCAAAGGAGAGATAGTCTCCAGCCTCTTGGCAGCTGCACCCCTTTACCCTGTAGACTTTACTAACCCCTCTGCTGGGGGTGGTGAGGAACACCCAGGCCTGCCCACTCCTCTGGGTTCCAATCCAGAGACCCTGCATAAGGCAGTCCGACTCAGCTTTTCCCAAGCCTTTAGCGCTTTTCTGGACCACTTCCTACCATGCCTCTCTAGAAAATCTGTTCCCCAGATTCACGCTCTGTGATCTTCTTTTTCTGGAGGTCCAGCTACCTGAGTGCCTTCTCACCAGTCTTCTTGCTGAAGGAATCCCTGCTTTTAGTGGTTCCCCAGTCTCTCTGGCAGCCACCCCTCCCTTCTGGCCTGCAGCATTTTTATCTCCCCAGCTGTTGCAGGGCCACCAATCAGCCCCAGCCGAAGAAGCAGTTAGTCTCCCTGTTAACCCTTTAGCAGCTGGGAGAGCATGGAGTCTGTATACCCCATGACACTCCCCTCTGTCAATGGCTGACAACCCTGAAAAGGTTCAGTTAGGCTTAATTTGAAACTCCCAATAGGACAAGTCTTGTGCTTCAAGTTAAGCCTGTGCTTAAATGTTTTATAGGTTCAGAGCCTTAATATGATTTTTTCCCCATCTAGAATTCCAACAGGGTAGAACTCACAAAATGTTCATTATTTCCTAGTTCGTAAAGAGTCAGAAATATCAAGACCGATCTCGCTTGCAGATTTTTGGCAATTCCATTTCCAGTTCGGGTTGAAATAAATGAGTTAAATCAAAGCAAAATATGGGGCCACATTTATTTTTATTTATTCGCATTACTGTAGCACATATAACACATAGCTTCATTCAGCTAAGCCCTGTACAAAAACAGAACAAAGAAGACAATCCCTGTCCCAAGTGGGATATTTTCTTATTGCTTTAGTACTTGTTATTCATAATTGATCTGACCTAACTCAAAATAAACCTGGTTTAAATCTAAACAAGAGTGTTGACAAAGCTTTTTTCACTGTTTTAACTAAATTGGTTTTAATATGGCACCTTCAGTTCAATTCTCTTGTTCAGACAAGGTCACAGACTAATATCTTCTTCTTTCACATTGTTCTCAGGATGCTACATTCACTAAACTGTATCCCTCTAATTGGCCCAAAAATCACAACCTGTTTTACACAGAAGTTCTTCACTGGAAAACAAAGGGTAAAGGGTCACTTACTAAAACAAATAGTGTGCTTATATGAACCAATTCTAAATGATCACCTTTACCATTTTCAATGCTTCAAATTATGTTTCACTGCAGTGTATCTTTCTGAATGTGCATTCCGTGGGTGTACATTATATTCCTGGTTAGAATAAAAATGTTTCAGTATAGTAGGTTATGATAAAATTGTTGGTTTTCATGTAGGAAAGCAATTCCCTAATGACAAAAACAGTCTCAATTATGCCATGGCTTCCTTCTTTGCACATACTAGGGATAAGTGTACACTTCTGTACAGCACTTCTAAAAGCTCACAGCCCAGGAAGCTATGGTGGCTTTAAGGATATGTCTACACTGCAATTAGATACCCATGGCTGGCCTGTGCCAGATGACTCAGGCTCACAGGGCTTGGGCTAAGGAGCTGTTTAATTGCAGTGTAGACATTTGGGCTCTGGGACTCTCCCATCTCACAGGGTCCTAGAACCCGGGCTCCAGACTGAGCCTGAATGTCTATGCTGCAGTTAAACAGCCCCTTAGTCCGAGCCCCCAAGCCCAACTCAGCCAGCTGGAGGTGTCTAAATGCTGTGTAGACGTAACTTAAGAGATCTTTGTGCTCTCCTGAGTCTGGATTGCACTGAGAGTAACAGAGGCTTAGAGGGCCTGTCTAAATTATGGTAGTATTAACCATCTCCGCAGTGCTGTATGCAGTGACCCCACCTGTGACATGCCTCTCCAGCCACTAGCCCTGACATGACTCCGACACAAGGGATTGTGATAGGATCCTTAGAAGGCAGTTTTATGAATGTCTTCCTCCCCTGATTGCAGCTAGGACATTTAGAGCCCTCTTTATGTTGCTCTAGTCATTTATGTGGCTGTCCGTGCAAAATTTGGTCCCCGATGTAACTTTCAGCCTCTATTAGCTGGTCTCTTAAACTTAAGAGCTATGTTTTTTTCCTTGACAAATATTTACATATCACAGAGATGATCACTATTGTCTCATAATTAAAACCTGAATATTGAAGTCGTACACTGCTTTATAATGGAATTCTGACTTTTTAAAAAGAATTGTGCATTTTTCTGTTTTTATTCTGGGCTGATTGGATGTCGCATAGTTTGTTCAAGAGGAAGCATAAGTGCTTTCTCATCTTCTTAGTCCTCTTGAAGCAGTCTCTCTTTCATGAGGATCAAGTTATATGTTTGCTGTTGGGTGGGGGATGCAGCATGTGACACAAGTGAAAAGAACTTTTTTCACTTCATCTTTAAGCTACCGTTTTCCCCCTTTACATGGAATATATATGGAGACATGCAGTATTTGGAAGACTATGTTCTGTTCACTGAAATACATGTATAATAACTGATCATGATATTCAATATTGTGGTAAACTTATGCACACACACAATGTGCTGTCAGTGAAAAAATGTGGTCAATTTATGGTTTCTGAAAGACCACAGCATGGTGAAAAAATCACAAAAGCCAAACGTGCATTTGTCAGACCTTGCAACGATTTTTAGATATTTTTTTAAAAAACATGGTGTGCCGAGGGAGGAATTAGGAATATTTTCATAAAGGACTTGCCATATCAGATCAGACCTTTGGTTTATTTAGTCTCTATCCTGCCTCTGGTAGCAACCAATACCTAATGATTCTTAGTAAGGTGAAAAACTCCACAAAACTAGTTATATATACTATACGTGGATTAGAAGAAGAAGAATACCCTTCTGACTTTCAGAGGCAATTATTTTATACTCTGAAGCATGAGATTTGATTACCCTTATCTTAGTTTGCATAGCTACAAAAGTTATTAGGAGTACAATACAATTATCTAACACTTTTAAAAAGCAAACCACGGTATTTAACTCTATGACCTCCAGTGGCAGAAAATTCCACAGATTGACTAATAGTATTCTTGTTTCTTTACCTCAAATGTACTGCTCTGTAAAATCAAGTGTCCAGTTTATCCTGTGTTATATAGAACAAGTGGTAAGGAAGTGTTCTGTGTGCCCCTTTCGTAATTGTGACTATCTAAACCAAGCGCCTATAACTATTCCCCTCTCAGGCTCAATCTGGCTTTCACAATCTGTTATATAATACTTGTACCATGTCCCTAAGCTTTTTGTTTCTCTTTGCTGGACCATTTCACTCTGCTACAGTGTATCTTTAAGGAACAAAGACAAAAATTGGGCACAGTGGAGTACTCTAGATGAGGGGCACCGCATCTATTTATGTCAGAACATTTTCTGTGTAATTTTCTATTAATTTTTACCTCACCCAAGCTTCCTATTTGATTTGTAAGTACTACTGCATGCTTGCCAGATAACTTAGTAAATTTATTCTCAGTGACTTCTAAGTCTTTCATCATGCCAGCATACAGTTCAAATGCTCTTCAGAATGCCTCATGTACCCCATTTTAGCAACACAGCATGAGATTGTCTTATTTTGGTATATAGTAAAGGACCTCCTTCCTGCACAGAAGCGGGAGGAGGACCAGGGACTTCCAGCTTCATTGTCACCCCTTTATCCTGCATTGGTGGCTCATCTGCTGCCGCTCCACACACATGAAGTTCTGCAAAGTTCAGAAGGTAGTGCAGGCATGGTGCTGGTCTCTCCAACATCTTCTGCCCTGCTGTCACTTGGGAGATGACACAACATCCTGAACTATGCTTGCAGAACTTCACCTATGGGGACAGGCCTGCAGTACAGCAGCTGTGCTGGCAGCATAGTTGCTGGCTAAGTGCATTTAGGGTGCCTTTCTCAGCAGATCTCCAAGATCCCATGGGGTTAGGAGGGGATGTGGTTCTCAAAATCCTATCCCCCAAAATGAACTATGCAAGGGAAATTGTACAAGGGGAGCCTCAGAAAACTTTTCTTCCCTTTTGGCCCATTGCCATGATTTTGTGGCATGGCAGGATGGTAGAACTGTCAGAGGATCTTGAGTTAAATATTCAACCTCAAAGAAGTGCTTTGGTTTAAAATGGTTTCATAATGTATGCAGGTAAAATCCTCAGAGTTTTGCCATTGACAATTCAACAAGGCCTGGATTTCACCCTGCCTATTTGTGAGAGTCACTTTTTAATCACAGCACAATTATTTTCCAGGCTAACAACAAAACCTACAAATTGTCACTGGTTTTATGCCCATTTGTCTTAAAAAATTCAGCATGATTCTATACAGGCATATACAATATATACTATTGCCTTTCTCTACAAGAGAAAACTGTTATTTATGCTTTGCATTCTGGATAGAAATTATGTTGGTTACAAACAGACATCTTATTAAATCTACATGTATAAGACATGACATATGTTTACAGCCCTATAATTGTCAAGGCCCTTTAATGTAATTAAATAACGTCAGGTTAGACTGAACATCATTTCAAACCCCAATCACGGCATCTTTGCACCAGAGTTTTTGTTACTGGGGACCTTGCACACAGTTAAGATTGGCCAGTATAGCTAATATAGCTAGACATCTTGGGCCTATCATGAGACTGCGTTGGAACAGGTGAATTCATTTAGTCACTGGGGCAGAACAACTGCACACAGAGTGGAAATTAATTTTATTTTATTTAGAAATGCAATTAAATAATCTGAATCAATTATTTTATCTTAATAAACAAAACATTTTGCTGCAGTTTAAAGATTTGGAAATAAATATATCTTGCAAGTAAAAAATAATTGTATGTTATCTGTGGAAAACGTGTCTGCATAGTTGAGCCTTAGAAGCATGATTTCTGTAGACAGTACTCAAAGAAAGTGAAATAAGTAAATATCAGCCTAACAATAGTGGATGAGATTTTCAAAAGAATTTAAGGGAATTAGGCACCCAACTGCCACAGGATTTCAATTCTTCACAGAGGGTTAGGGTTGGAAGAACCTCAGGAGGTCATCTAGTCCAACCCCCTGCTCAAAGCAGGAACAATCCCCAATTTTTGTCCCAGATCCCTAAATGGCCCCCTCAAGGATTGAACTCACAACGCTGGGTTTAGCAGGCCAATGCTCAAACCACTGAACTATCTCTTGTAGATGCCTTTGAAGATCCCAGTCTTAAAGCCATCATCAAATGTTTCTTAAGAATTCAAATACTATTAATATTCTCCCCTCTTGCAAACTGCAACAAAAAAAAATCAAACAAAATATGAGGAGTTACCAAAAATATGGATTGTTAGCTGAGCTTCAAGGCTTTAACACTCAACTAGGTGGCATTTCTCTGGTTGTCTACAATGTGATAACTTTGGAGCACTGTGTCTGATCAATTCCAAAATTTGAGGGAATGTTCTAAGTATCAGTGGGCAGAACCCTATTGATTTTGGTGAAAATTTGAAAACCAGAAAGGGAGAAATGTGGGACACCTGGAGCCCCTGGCATCTACTTAGCAGAGCCATAACTTCCTCAGCCTCTGTAATTCTCTATAGATCAAATAACTGGTTGAAGGCAGAAATTAACATTTTGCAGCATAATGAAATGCCTCATTTTAGTTTGCTTGTGTTTCAATTGATCTTGGGGGGGAAGAGAATGGGTGATCCTGGCATTGGTGCAACACAAAATCCCTACCATGGGTGGGAAGAAGAGGGCACACATCAACTCGGACATGGGGAAAACCCTGGTAGAGAGGCATTGGGAGAATGGGGGACATGGGGCACACACAGAGCCCTTGGCATGGGGGGAGAAGGGGAAACCCAGAATGAGGGAGTACACAGAGCTGCTGGCATGGTGGGGAAGGAGGTTTTGGAGGCACAAAGAACACTGGGGGAAGAAAGGGGGACCTGGTATGAAGGGAAGGGAGGTACACAGAGCCCCTGGCTTGAGGGATGGAGTGGAAGAAGTTGAAGCAAGTGCCTGAAATAGAGGCAGATGGGAGGTGGCACCCATGAAGCTTGTGCAGAAGAGGGAAACAGGTGGATGCAAGGAGCCCCTGCAATAAGCTTGGCCTACAGAAGCAACAAAGTGTGCACCACCCTAGTATACACAGTATCAGGAAAAGCTTCCTGCACTTAAGAGCTTACAAATCTAAATGCTTGATCTAAAGCCTATTGAAGTTGAATGCAAAGACTCCCATTGACTTCAATGGGATTTGAATCAGGGCCTAAACCGAAAACATAGCTGGCGACTAGAATGCCACATACACACACAAAATAAAGTAATTGACTGAGCAGTGGAGTTTAGTATATATCTTCCTTCTGCTATTTATTTTTGTTGGTTTCTTCAAGACTTCATGTCTTCTTTTTATTTATTTGTTAGAGCTCTTTTGAGAGAAGGACTGAATTTCTAGGAGTTTTAGAAGATGTGTTTTTTAACATCAAGAGGATGAAGGAGAAGGTTCTGGGCTTCTGGAGAGAAGGAGGGGAGATAAACAAGCCTCATTCAGTTAATTTAATGGCTGCATTAACAGACAATAATGACAATTCAATTGCACTAGAAAATGCAGCAATTTCAAATCTCTTCTTGCATCATGTGAAGAATTATAATACATTTACTAGCTCTTATACCTGAACACCAAGAGCAATCTAAACCTTCAGAATAAGAGCATCCCTTGGCTTTCTGAACAATGTAATACTGTCACCAAGAAATTAGTATATTCTGTGCAACACTTCTTTTCAGAATTTCTTTTCGTGTGTGTGTGTGTGTTCAAAATTTCTTTTTTGAAAACTTTCATACTGTTGAGGGAATTTTTACCTCCTTATTTATGTCTTGTCTCCCTGTTTTGATGTTTATGCCCAGGTTTATATATTCCCATTTTATTTCACAAGCTAGAGCAATATTTAGTTGGAGAAAAATTCTCCCTCACTGCATAGGCAGCGTATGCCGATAACTATAACTGACATTAACAGGCTCTGCCTGTATAAATCCTTCATACAGTACTTTGATGGGAGAACAGATTCCCTGTGGAGCGTAAAGTTCAATTATTCCTACAAAATGAGAAAGAATAGCAACATTCTCTATGATCAAGTAGGCAAGAATATCAATATATCTCAATATATTTTTTTCTATCCTTTGGCACCTTCTTCCTTGAAGATCTCAATAAAAATGCCAAAGAGAGAGTGCAGTCCATACTATGGCTACACTATAGGACTGTGGCCTAACTCTCAAATTTGAAACCACCAGCTCACTGAATCATGACAGAAGCCCAGGGGTGAAAGTACGTTAAAGGACTTACCGGTATGCCGGAGTCCTGAGCTGGGGCCGTGGTTGTAACTGGAAGAGGCAGGGCCTTAAATCCCTGGGCCCTTTAGATCTTGATTTAAAGGGCCCCGGGTTCCAGCAGTGGCTTAGAGCCGCAGGCCCTTTACATCACCCCCGAGCTACCAGCTGGAGAGGCAGCTGGGAGTCCTGGGGGTCAGGAGCGATTTAAAGGGCCCAGGGCTCCAGCCGCCGCTACCCTGCCCTTTAAATCCCCTCTGGAGCCCCGCTGCCGCTACCCCAGGGCTCTGGCAGCAGGGCTCCGGCGGGGATTTAAAAGGCCGGGGCAGTAGGGGCGACTGGAGCTCCAGGGCCCTTTAAATCACCGTCGGAGTCCCGCCACCGCTACCTCAGGGCTTTAAATTGCCATGTGGGAAAGCCGGTCCCGGTACGGTGCACCGGCTCTTGCCGGTATGCCTTACTGGGGCATACCAGCTTACATTCACCTCTGCAGCAGCCTCTCAAATCTTTGTTCTTCCAGGATGTGTGGAACCCTCAGATAAAACCTTAAAAACCACTTTGTTTGCCCTGGAACTTTTCATAAAAATTAGGTTTTGTTCCTCTATTCCAGGAGTTCTCAAACTTCATTGCACCACAACCCACTTCTGACAACAAAAATTACTTCATGACCCCAGGAGTCAGGACTGAAGCCTAAGGCTGCCCGAGCCCCTCTGCCCCAGGGCGGCAAAGCTTCAGCTCCGGGCCCCAGCAAGTCTAACACGAGCCCTGACGACCCAATTCAAAGGGGGTCATGACCCACTTTGGGGTCCCAACCCACAGTTTGAGAATTGCTGCTCTATTCTTAACACAATTTACCCTTTCTCCCTCTTTCCACTGTTGTGAAACACTAGGTAGGTGCTGGCCTCCATTCTTACAGTGGCTGCATTTCTTGTACGTATTATAACTGGTTCCCTGTGCTGGCTAGGTCTGTGTGTGGCTCCTCCCAGAGGACAAGAACTTTCGAGCCAGGAAGTAACCTGGAGAGGAAGCTCAGGGGAAGAGGTGCTTCCTGCCTAAGGGTGGTGGAGGTGGGGAGTGTCAGCAAAGCGCTTGGAATCAGCAGTGGGAGACACCTAGGTACCCTCTTACAAGTAATAGGCATTGTTGTTACTGAGCTCATGCTAGTGTCATCATTCCAGGGAATCTGCCTGCTAGATTTTCAGCTAGCGTAAATAGTTGTACTTTCAGTGAAGTCACGTGATTTATACCAGCTGAGCATCTAGCCTGTAAAAGTGCTTCGGAATTTCTTAGGATAAAGAAGAGACAAGGTAGGGGAGGAACTAGCTTTTATTGGTTCAACTTCTCTTGGTGAAAGAGACAAACTTTTGCACTTACACGGAGCTCTTCTTCAGGTCTGGAACAGGATAAAGAAGTCCTCTGTACATTTAAATTATGTATACCTACTATAACTCATAATTTATACGGTCTCAACTCTGCTATATTTCCTTACCTTGTGTATTTGTCTCCCTCTCTTTAAATACTAAAATAATTTACTGTCAACAGTTCTGATGATCTTTAATGAAATGTTAATAACTAAGAGTATAAATTAAAAATCACACTGGAAATTCCTGATAAATGGAGAGAACTAGTGTTATGTGATTCCTTATCCCCACTTCATGTCATGTACATTTGAGATATAATTGTGTGATTACACAGTGGCATTTCTCTTTTCTGCTTGGCTAATGTCTTGTCATTTTGACTTACACTACTGTGAACTGTTCAGTAAATTTCACTCTGTTTTTAAACAAACTAATCTTTTTAAACAAAAAACCCCACAATCTTACAGCTTGCTCATATCATACCATATATTTATTAAAAACACAGTTAAAAATACGACTAAGAACTATTGACAACATGCAAATATACAGCACTGCTCCAGAACATTAAATACAAAACAAATCCATCCAGTAAGAAGATTCACCTCCTCTAGAAATGAATTCTTTCCAGGACTCAGTAGTGTTCTGCTCAGTTATGTAATTGTACATTGGTCATCTGAATTCATCGCCAGAAACAAGCACTGACCAATCTCAAGTGTTCCCAGGGCACCTTATATGGTTACACCCTTCAGATAAATTTACAGAAACCAACTTCTCCCTTCCTAAAACAAGCATAAACAAGAGTGCAGCTCCACAGATGCAGAGGAAAAGACACCCAGTTCTGTTCCCTTGCTGGCAGGCAAAAAGTACAACTCAGCCCCCTTCCTGGACAAGTCAACAGGGGAAGACTGACAGTTCAATCCTCACTTCAGCAGTGAGGAAAAATGAATTAGTTTTCTTCCTCAGTTAAAGTCACAAATAACCTTGGCAGAACTAGATACTTATTTTTGATAATATGGATGGATGGATATCAATGTTTATTTTTAACAATTTTTATATAGTTTCACAGTTGCTCAGAATTATGGGATTTAAGCACTTTTTAGATTTTTATTTATTTAAATTTTCATAGTTGGAGGAAATTATGGGAGAGTCAGAAAATAATTATAGTAGATGTTGAGATTCAGAAAGTTAAAGTTTTATAACTGTTAAAACACATAGTCAGCATCACATCAAAATATGCAAAGTAAACAACCTAAAATCAAACTCTAATAATTTCTTAAACAATTTTTCTTACATTGCCTATCTGTATATTTTGATTATAATCAATGGAAATATTTGTCAGTTTTCGTGTGTATGGTGAAATCAACATTTACTGACAAAAATCTAAACCTTCCAAGCCTACCTATAAACATTCAGTTGTCTCTCATCCTACCTTCTCATCAGGCAAGAATAAATAACCCAGGGTCCCATACTGGCAAGGCCAAATAGATATTGCAGTTTCTGAACAGGGGGAAACGAAGAAAAAAAATCCCCTTTGGGCCATGGGAAATTAAACTGTCACAGTTCCCATTTAGCAGAATAAAATAAACCAACCAGAGGCTTGGTCCCTTTAGTTTAGTACACTCTTGTCACAAGTCCTCTTAATCCAATGCACGAGCAAAGACAACTCCTACTCACCAGGCTGAGAGACAGAATACTACTAATTTCCTCTTTTAAGGGCCAGATTCTCTTTACATTGAAGGAGTTTAATCTTCTTTTTCTGATTGCATGAAAAGTACAGCAGCACATTTGTAACTATATTTCAAGGAGCTACATGATTCTCTGGTGAGCAGAGAAGAGTTTGTAATTAATTATGCCACCTTGTTTGATGTTCTTTTCTCTGTTTTTGCAATAACCAGACATATTTATAATCTTTGAAACTCTATGTGTATCACAACAAATTGCTAAAGTCATGAAAACATGTAACCTTAGATTAATCTATATCATGTGGCTGATCTAGATGAACTCTGCAGAAGATTGTTCTAATGCTTAGCAACTGTTTTGATGCAATGATGATAAAAGGTTCATGGTGGATTGTCCAAATGTGTCCTCATTTTTTATTTTCTTCATCCAACTATATGCCACTATGGAGCTTGCTTAAAAATTACAAAATTCACAGGCACTGTACAAGTGTAACAAATCAATCACAGCTATTTTCTTGAGAAGCCACATGATCAACATTGATTTAAAATAAGAAAAAGAAAGAAATTAATAGCACAAACACCTTTTAGCTCTTCCTAAAAACATTTTGCATTCACACATAATTTAGTCTGTTGCAGACTACCAATCCAGAGATTTTTGGTAGAAGAAAAACTAAGTGCTGATCTGATGAAATAATCCACAATATAAGAACATTCAACGTGAGAAATAGGAAATGATTTAATCCATTCAACACATTCATGTTTTAAAATGAATAAAATGACTTTGTATTAGTTACTGTTGGCTACTGAGATTTAAAATTATTAAAGTGCTAAAGACGATATCTGAAGATGCCATGGATGTAGTTTACACAATGCCCAAGAAGAGGATCTATGTGAAGCATTTTATTTGAGGCCTTTCCACATTGGTAATAAAATAAATGTTTGGTGAAGTAATGAACAAGTTAATCAGTTGAGTAAATTTGGAGGAAGAGTAATAAAAAGCCTTGGGTTTAAGGGTTTATAGTATTCACAGTTTGAGAGCTACAGCTGCAACAAGTCTATATGATAGACAGTGGATAATCTGTAAAAGACTGGGAACAAATCTAATACTGTGTGGGATAATAAGAGAACAAGTCCCACAGAAAGGGTCTGCAAACTTCTAGAATCTTACTTGAAAGTAATTCAAAGTTTGTAATTTATAGTTCGGTAAGTTTGTAGGGTAAAAAACACTCACAGCAGTTATAAACCTGAGCACACTTATTAAAACAGCAATTAAAGAGGAGAGCTTTTATGAGGGATCAAATCAGTTCTATTTAACCAGAGTTGGGTTTAAATTTTAATAGAAGAGTCAAGTTTTTTGGTCAAATTTTGACCTAGAGGAAGCTTGTGATATTTGCCAAGGTTCTCAAAACTATGGTGATGATCTTAGTTCAAGGTGTGAGTTAAAAGAGCCTTGAAAGGATGACTTTCTAGTTAAAGACAAATTTACAAATAGTAGGTACCTTCAAAAGTTTATCCTTCCAAAACCTTGGATTTTTGGGAAATAAAAACCTTGGATTCCTCTCCCCCAGCCCGAGTATCTACAATGTTTTTTTAAACTGGGAACTCCACACGTGGGGGTGGTTATAGAATTCCTGGTTCTCTAGAGTTACCAGAGAGGAGGACCAGGACGTGTTCCTGCAGGGAGCTTAACAAACATAAGAACTTGCTGGTTAAGGAGTTCTGTAGTTGCTGCTTAAAACATGGCTCTTGGCATTTATGTCCTCAAGCTACAACCCATCTCTCACAGTGTGCATATCATGAATACAATTTTTCTTTTAAACTAAATAATTTACACTCAAAATGACTGCCCTGCACCTTTAAGTGTGTGGAGCGGGGTGTGGGGGGAGGAAAGACCTTTGGCTGGTCTGGCCGAATGAAGGGAACAGTGCTTTATGGCTGGGGAGGAGAGGGAGCAGAGATGAAAACTGCTGCAGAGGGGGCAGAGTGGTCGCTGACTCATCTCCTGGGAATGCAGGGTTTGAAAAGGAGCAGTGCAGTGCCGGGAGCCTTCCTTTTTACACAGACCAGGGCTAAGGCAAGACCCAACCTCTTTCCCTTTTAGGTAGTAAAACACCAGGTTTGGTCAACACCTGCTGTGGGCATTACGCTGGCCACCCCTTTTTTAGGGGGGGCAGGGAAAGAATTTTTCACTTAACACCATATTGGCTTGGGTGCAGTTGGGGTTTTTATTCGTCTTCCCCACAGCAGGTTTCAGGAAGGGCTTTGTTCATGCACGTCATGATGAGCGGTAGGCCATATGTCAACTCTTTATTTAAGTGTAGGGCGGATGTCCAGTGCAGATACTCCATAGGAAAGGTATACAGTGACCGGATAAATAGCTTGGAAAAGGACTTAAAAAGAGGTGCTCATTAAAAGAACGAATTGGGGGGGAAGTTGGGGACTCCTATGATTGGTACAGCAGGATGCCAGCCCCCATTCTTATAGCCCACCGTAACCCTCCTATGAGGTAGGGGTGGATGTAAGGTCCTGGGAATGGATTTGCTGGAGGGACCTGGATGGAAAAAGTGGGGGATCTGGTAAAAGTCCCCCAGGTAATTATGGAATAAACATGGGAGGTTACCTACACTGTACACTGTTATCTGCCAGGTAGTTCCAGACATCTAGTAATAAAGGTGTGGCCTGATTAAACCCATGTCAAATGTCTCCTGTCCTCCTTTCGGTATAGCCAGACAATGCTTGCACTCCTGTGGCACTAGCTAACAGCTGATTTATATTCAGATTGTGCTGTTGTTGGTAAGTGAATTTTTTAGATGAATTACAGTAAAGAATGCATTTGTAACGTTGCAATGTAGACTCTTTTGCCAGTATTTTTATAAACCTTCCATTTTTTTTTGTTTGGTGCTTCAAAGCCACTTTCCCACTGGAAGATTTGCAAAAAGAATTGATTTAATTATTAAAATATGTCAGTTAATGTTTTAATTAGATTAATTATCATTTAATGGTAGGGGTTGCAGGGAGTTTTTGCAATGATTGTTGAAGTGTTTGTCTTTTAATTATATATAATAAATTCTTTATAAACACACGATATTAAGTAAAGAACAACACTTTTTAAACCTTATAGTCTCAGAGTCACTATATATTAACATATTTGCTCCATATAGGCAAACTTCAAAAGATTATGATTTTAATAAAAAGTGAAAAATGAGTCCACTGAAAACCACCAGAGAATACTACGAATAGCTGAGAATGGTAAATTATGCGGTCCCCAATGAAACGCACAATAAAAATATAAATTAAAATTCGATACATGAACTTATTCCTGAAAGGTGTTATAATATTGCAGTGATGTTTCAGATTATCTACATACTTAGAGAATGTAAAGGTGTTTTCAGTAATAATAATATTGCTCATCTATAGTGTTGAAGAAAGTTAATGTACATTTCTTTCAATTATTGAAAACAACTTCCCTTGCTAATTCATTCCCTACTCATTATATAGGAGTATCCTTCATGCTTCTTTTATTCTGAATTTAATAGTGGATTAAACATGTTTAGAGAGCAAAACATTTGTTTTATATACCTATTAAACAAATAATGATAGTCCATTAATCTGAGATTTAGTCACTGTGGCCTTGACAGCTGCAGTTTAAAAAGACAACCATCCTATTCATTTAACAAACACACTAATCTATCACAAGGAAGATCCTTAAATGAATTTTATTTAGGTTATATACCAATATTTTTTCTTTAATAATAGATTGCAATTAGATTTCGTGTTGATTACTAGGGTCAGAGTACATTGTCAAAAGACCTACTCGTAATGACAAATATATATTTATATAAACAAGATAAATAACCTTTTTCCTACAAATCATATTGTAACTTCTCTTCTGTTCATGTAATTTTTGGTGTTTTATTCACACATTTCTAATTATTAAAAATAGCATTTAAATTCTACAACAAGCCTTCAAAATGATGCATCCCAGTTATACAGCCATTTGGATAGGAATCTATTTGACATTATTACCAAATATTAGATTGTATTTTCTTAGGCTGCACAAGGATTAATGTTTGCATTGTTGTTGTAGCAATGTTGGTCCCAGGATATAAGAGACACAAGATAAGGGACAAGCTTTCGAGCTTCATAATCTGATGTATTTAAAACCCTACTGGTAATTTAGCTTACAAATGACAGATATTACATTGGTATGTATAAAGGACTGCCTGAAAAAAACATCATTGACCTAGTCAGTTCAGTAATTGTAATTTTTGGTCGTATGGATTCCTGGAGCATATGGAGCCCTGTGGTGGAGCTGAGTCCCATCGAAATCAGTTGGGCTCGACCTGGGAGCAGGTGTCCACTCACACAGAGTTCAGTGCAGGATTATGGCCTGTGTATTAATATATTCTAGAGTATATTCTCATATTTCCTGTAGCTCAGCTGATATAAGTATTCAAAAACCAAGTTGGAGCACACAAAAATTTGCAGATAAAAATAGCTACATAATGGATTGAAATGAAGGTTGTTGGGTTTTTTTTTTAACTTTGTAATGTAAACAGATCTCAAAACTACTGATTACTCCTAGTTTTTTTTTAGTATAATATACATATACAGCCCAACAAACACACACACACACACACATTTTATACAGCTCCATTTGGTCTGGATGATTATACAGCTTCCAGAGACATTTCTTATTTTTGATATAGGGAATTCTGCTATAACCAGTAAAATCTTTCAAACTGGTGGAACTTTTGAAGGGCATATACTATATATACAGAACACATGGTTCTGTTGTATAGTCTAAAACTTTATTGGCATTAGTTTACAATCATGCACGTATCCCAAACAAGCACCAATAAAATGTTTATACCACACCACACAGAGTTACGCAAGTTCGCACAAGACTATCATCTTCATAATATGCAGTGTGTTCATTTTTACATCTGTGTTTATCTGTTTAGATCTAGATAGTCATCCATCTTGCAAGGAGAGGGAAAAACTGAAATTAATTATTTTAATGACTGCCCTGAACAAACATCCCGATGTGAGGCCTCAGATGTAGCTCCCAGTAACTTTGAACGGGGCTTGTTCATGCACATGCAAAAACAAAATTTGTCCCCCCCAAAAGGGAGACTCCCTCCCCAACCATTTTTGGCCAACTAATTCCCTAATTTCCAGGACCTCCTTGAAATAAATTATTATGGTGAATAGTCTAACATTTTTTTGGTACATTAGCAGATGCAGTGCTTTGTAATTTGCAATTTTAAAATGAAAATCAGTTTTAAACTTCGGGATGACAAGAAGTTGCCTAATTATTTTCTTTTTATTAACCCAGGTTTAAGTGCCATTTATGCCAATTGCAACTTTAAAGACAATGCTAAGTATGTTGGCACTTAAATACCTATTAAAAGTTTAGAAAGACTTTTTCTCAATACATGTTAATTTAATGCTTTATTAGCTCACTTCGTTTAAGGTTACCAAGAACAGAAATGATTTGAATAAAGAGTTGATCTAATTCCACTCCTTGATGGGACTTTATTTCTGCCTAGGAGGCAAAATCAGATGTTTGAATTTGGCAATAAAAGGAGAACACAGTGGTTGCATTCAAGCTTCAAGACCTGGAGAAAATCTATTTTATGGAACAGAGTTGCAGAAAGCCACAAAATTATCACAGTGTGATCACCCACAACTGTGATATTTCACCATATTCAACACAATCAAATATGGGCACAACAGCAAGATCCATAGTTCAAAATGTCAGATTATCACACTAAGTATTTTGTGGATTTCAGTTACTTCACCCAACAAATATTATTAAAGTAATTAGAGTATTGTCAATTTCCCTTTCTTCCTCTTCATCTCCTCTACTAGCTGTACAAAGGTAGGGGAAGCTTAGCAGCTCCTATTCTCTCCACTGTCTAGCTGGGAGAGCAGTGCCAGAACTGAGATCTCCTTGCTGTGCCCATTCATATGTATCCACTTACACAATGTGATGGGGTGGACTGGCCCTGCACTGGAGCAGAAGGGGTTAAAGCAATGCTTTTAGCTGCCAAAGCCATGCCCCCTCAACCCTGCTGGGCATGCTCCAACTGGTGCTTCAGTATAAAAGGGAGCAGCAAAGTTCAGTCAGGTTAGACTGCCAAGGAGAAAGGATGCATGGTAGAGGTTCCAGTCCAGGAGCTGTTACAGCCCTTACCTACAGGAGCCAAAGGGCCTGAGACCTGGACCAGAGGCCTGCCGCCATCAGAACTCCAGGGAGCATCCGGCACCAAGGAGCCTGGAACCCCGATATACTATGGACCACTGCTGCAAGCAAGCTGGTAGGAAGTGACCCAGGGAGGGTGAAGGAGTGGTACCTCCCACCCTCATGAGGTCAGTGTATTTCAATGGAATTCTCTGCTGATCCAGTGGCAGATCGCTCCACCACTTCTGGGGCTCTGGGTCGGGGCCTGGTGGAGTTGGGTGGGCCCAGGCCCCCCTACTGGGGTCACCACCCCCCTGGTGACAGCCTCCAAGTACTAGCCACTAGGCCACACTACCCTGCACTTGAGGGTGGTTGTATTGACTCCAGCCACAAAGTCACACTCCCTGACAGTTAAGGGGAGTCCTATGAACTCTTCCCATTGGACCGCACTTCCCTGCAGACAAGGGAAGTCCTATTGACTCTGGACATTGGGTTATGTGACCCCGAGGTGGGGCATAGCCCCCTTGGCTTCACTGTGGGACTATCATGCCCTTGCCCCATCCCCACGGTGATGGGGTGTACTGGCCCCACAACACACGGACATGGTCCTTTGATCATTGTTCTGTCTAGCTGGGACCCAAGAAGTGCTATGGAACCTGAGCGAATATCGTTCAAAAGCTTTGAATTGCCAACACTCCAAGAACCACAAGTTTAATAAAATGTATATACAATGTTGTTGTAACAGGCTTCACATTGAGATGGGCCTGAACTAACCACCCATGTCTCAACTAATTACTGGAACAACTTACCAAGGATTGCGGTGGATTCTCAATCATTGGCAATTTTTAAATCAAGATTGGATGCTTTTCTAAAAGATCTGCTGTAGTTCAAACTGGAATGAATTCAGGGAAGATTTATTGTTTGCATTATGTAGGAGCTCAGACTAGAATATCACAAAGTTCCCTTCTGGCCTTATAATCTATAAATCCATGAAACTTTGGAGTGGGGAGAGAGCTTGAGGTTTGGGTACAGTTCTAGCTTCTCAGCTTGAGCTAGAGAACTCTCTAAATTTTATTAAACTTGAACAGAAAAAAAAAAGGATAAGGTCAATTTACACATGAAAATTGCATCAATTTAAATAAACTGGTTTAGAATTTGATTTAAATAGGGCACAACCCTTCTGTGGATAATCTTGTTTTGGTCAGAGAGCCTTGTATTGATAGTTTAAATTTATTTAAACTAAATTGTTACAAGGCTCTCTTAAACCAAAATAAGATTTCCCACACAAGGGGCTGTTCCAATTTAACTAAGTTCATTCAGTTTTCTCATGTACACAATAGGTAATAGACTGTGTCATGACTAGCAATGTAGTGTGGCAACAACGACACTAAAAGGCTTACCGCCATCAAGTGGGTCTTTGATATATAGACAATCATAGTCCAGGTTAAAGCTGATGAAACTGCTAAATACCTTTCCTTCAGACTGAATGGAAGCAGCAATAAATGCCCTTTTTTGCAGAAATAGTTGAAAACGATAAAAGTCTACTGCCCAAGGCACTGGGCTGCATGGTGAAGCTAAGCAGAAATAAGCCATTATGTCTGAGGGGTTGCCCAGGGATTGATTGCAAACACATGGCCTAGGGAATTGATTGGAGCTGTTTGTGCCTGTGGGTGTGAGAAGCAGAAAGCCAGTGACAAAAGGGAGAAGCAATCATAAGTGTGGCCTTGGGAGAAAGCAGTGGAATAGCCTCCCAAGGGAAGCAGTGGGGGCAAAAGATCGAACTGGCTTTAAGATTAAACTCGATAACTTTATGGGAGGAGATGGTATGATGGGATAACATGATTTTGGCAATTAATTTATCTTTAAATATTCATGGTAAATAGGCCCAATGCCTGTGATGGGATGTTAGATAGGGTGGGATCTGAGTTACTACAGAGACTTCTTTCCTGGGTATCTGGCTGGTGAATCTTGCCCATATGCTCAGGGTTTAGCTGATCGCCATATTTGGGGTCGGGAAGGAATTTTCCTCCAGGGCAGATTGGAAGAGGCCCTGGAGGTTTTTCGCCTTCCTCTGCAGCATGGGGCACAGGTCACTTGCTGGAGGATTCTCTGCTCCTTGAAGTCTTTAAACCACGATTTGAGGACTTCAATAGCTCAGACATAGGTGAGAGGTTTTTCGCAGGAGTGGGTGGGTGAGATTCTGTGGCCTGCGTTTTGCAGGAGGTCAGACTAGATGATCATAATGGTCCCTTCTGACCTTAGTATCTATGAAAGCCAAGAGACAAAGCTTCTTTTGGATACTGTATTTGCGGGACAGGCAGATGTGGATTTCTGAGCAAGAAAGTTGCCACCTACTGTTCGTTTTTACAGTGTTCAGAGAAAGAGGACTATGTGTGTATATTCTTTGTAAAAAAATAGGATTACAACAGACATAATTTACTCGTTTTCTTAATTTATCTTCCTGATGGAAATAATTTTGCTAGGCCCAAACATTGGCTAACCATTTGAGCCAAAAGAGGCAACAGTATTATATACTAGAGTTTAAAAAAAAATTAAAGTTTTTGTACATTTTCCTTTTTTGATGGGAAAAAATGAAAATTTTAGTTTTTATTCTGGTGAGGAAAATAGACCTGTTTCATTGTTTGCCCCATTTTTTTCACTGGAAAAAAAATGTTTTTGTTTAAAGAAGTGAGGAAAGTGAGCTTTTTCCTACACCAAAATAAAATGAAATTGTGTTTTGAACATTTTCATTGAAAAACTGAACATTTCAAAAAAGTCACAATTTTATTTTTTCATAAGTGGCACAAATATTATGGGAGAATACCCCTTAGGCTGCACAGCCGCTACACTGTAAGTCTGATTGGAGTAAGCGCAAGACAAGCTTCCTTCACCACCACTTTATAGTGGTCAAACATTTGTACAACCCCCGCACCCCAACTCTCTCTCTCTCCAGGACCAGGGTAATCTGCATGAAGTCAAACAAATAAATTTAAAACCACATGGATGGTATTAAAGGAAGTTTTCTTAAGAATAGAGAGAAAAAAGTAAAAACTGGCATACATGCTATGGGTGCTGGAACAATTTGGATAGTGGGGGTGCTGAGAGCCATTGAACCAAACTGCAAACCCTGTATATAATGGAATCCACTTCAAGCCAGGGGGTGTGGCAGCACCCTCAGCACCACTAGTTCCAGCACCTATGATGCATATGGTATCAAATCATGCACGTTTCAAAAGCTACCCTACACAAGCAAAATCTCTGAGGATACAATCAAGATGTAAAAGTTCCCTCAAGCTTCCATCCTTTCCTGATCCCATGGTAGAGCCAGAGACCCCCTTGGTATCAGGTGTCTTGAGTTATTCCTTTCTTGCTCTCTAGGATCCAAGTCCTCTACAGCTTGTCAACCCTTTTGATGTTAAAAGTGTGACAGTGTTTATTATCAAATCAGTCATGCAAGCCCGGGTTACATTAGCATTTGAACAATTGTGTGACCACAGATTACTTCTGGAGAAGTGGGATAATCTTTTTCCCTAACCTCTTTTATGTTCAATTTTTTTTGATATTGTGCAGAACACTGTTTCCCTGCTGTAAACAAGTGGGATTTTTATTTTCATCCATATAATATCTTATTTCTTTAAGGCTTGTTAAAATATATTTGCATAATAGCTGTTTCTCAGCCAACAATTCTCCTCTCCCCACAATTATTCTCAAGGTGATTCTCTGATCACAGAAATGAGGGGTTCAGGGTACAGGAGGGGGCAGGAGGAGGCTCCAGGCTGGGGCAAAGGGTTGGTGTGTGTGTGGGGGGTGAGGGCTCCAGTTGGGGGGGGGCGGACTCTGATGTGGGGCCAGGGATGAGGCTCCAGGCTGGGGCTGAGGGCTCTGGCTGTGGATGCAGGCTCTGGGGTGGGGCTGGGGATGAGGGGTTTGAGTGTAGGAAGGTGCTCCAGGCGGAGACATAGAGGTTCGGAGGGCAGGAGGGGGATCAGGGCTGGACAGGGGCAGAGGGCTCTGGGTTCAGGAGTGTGCTCCAGGCTGGGATTGAGGGGTTCGGAGGCAAATCAGAGTTGGGGAAGGGGGTTGAGACAGAAAAAGGGGTCAGGGGTGCAGGCGCCGGGAGGCGCTTACCTCAAGCAGCTCCCGGAAGCAGTGGCATGTCCCCCCTCCAGCTCCTATGCGGAGGTGCAACCAGGCATGGTCTCAGTTCCCAGTCAATGGGAGCTGTAGAGCTGGCGCTTGGGGCAGGGATTTGCACGGAGCCCCCGACTGCCCCTAAGCGTAGGAGCTGGAGAGGGTACATGCCAGTGCTTCCGGGAGCTGTGCGGAGCCACGGCAGGCAGGGAGCCTGCCTTAACCCTGCTGCACCACCAACAGGACTTTTAATGGCCCAGTCAGCAGTGCTGACTGGAGCCGCCAGGGTCCCTTTTCCACCAGGCATTCCGGTTGAAAACGGACACCTGGCAACCCTATCTCTGACAATGGCCAGTACCAGAGGTTTAGGGGAAATATACAGAACAGGGTGATTTTGGAGAGAGCCACCCGTCTTCCCTTCAAGCTTCTGGTAGTCAAAGGTTTATGGTTCCCTGAGCCTGGGGTTACATCTGTGACCATCTTGGCTAATAGCCACTGATGGACCTGTTCTCCATGAAATTATACAGTTCTTTTTTTAATGCAGTTATACTTTTAGCCATCACAACATCCCATGGGAATAAGTTTCACTGCTTAATTGTGTTCTGTGTGAAAAAATATTTCCTCTTGTTTGTATCCTCCTCTTGCTGCATATTAATTTCATTGGGTGACTTCTGATTTTTATATTGTGGGAATGGGTAAATAACATTTCTCTATTCACTTCCCACATCATTCATAATTATATAAGACTTCTATTATACCCATCTCCACCCCCACCCCAAGTGCTCTTTTCTAAGTTGAACAGTCCTAATAATCATTTCAGTCTCTCCTCTTTTGGTATCTTAATTAACTATTTCTTAGTTAAAGTATTACCTTGAAACCTGTTATTTAACAAGATATAGCTCTCATTTTTCATTAGTTCCTTTTTACCTTTATTTTTATGTTATATCAAATAGAAACTATTACAGAAAAGCTTGGTTTGTCTCTCACATACACAAGTAAATGTCACCTTATACAAACAGTGTACATGTCGCCATAATTCTGAGTTTGCTTTGTATCAAATTCATAATAGATTTTGACCACCACTAAAGAGGCAAAAATGACTAATGTGGAGAAGGCAGACATGAGACAAGTAGAACAGGAGCATTAAACCCAAAGGGATGCTGGGAAGACACCTGACCTTTGATTTTGACTTATGCTTATGCAAAACAAACACCAGCATTACTTCTCAGCAAGCCATTAGCTAATTGCTATTTGTTGACACAGTTTGAAGTTCCTGTAGTACTCAAAGGTGTAAAGTAAACAGTAAGTAGCAGAGTGGATGAAACCTCTGCATCATACCTAAATGAAGGTGAGCAGGAAAGTGATTTTGGTGAGCAGGAAAGTAACTTTGGTTCAATTAAATAGCACTCTCATATCTGCATGTTACCTCAAATGGAAACAATAGTCACTTGAAAGCACCTCCAGTAGAGAGACAAATATTCTGATCATCTACGGTTTGCAATTAAATCTTTACATGCACAACGGTAGCAGCAGGGCAGATTCTGATAGGTACTCAATATTTAAAATGCACTTTCTTGTATTTTAACACATAATTTAGACTTTGAGAAGGGAGAAAGAGAGCAAGCAACTACACCAGGGCTTGCAGTTTTGGAGGCCCTGTGTTATTAGTACACTTTCCTAGGGTAGACCCAAGGACCTTTCACATTCAGTGGCCCTCAAGGCCCCTGAACCTTAAAAGCCAAAAAGCGACAAGTGCCATTAAACCTTTTTGTTGGTGACGTAAGTCTCAATTCTCCACTGCAGCTGAATAAAGCGCAGGCACTCAACTGAAGCTGCAAAGGGTCACTTTCTAGTTACATTGTTTCCAGAAGACCTTTCCAGATATAATTCCACCCCCTCTTGAGCCCCCTTTTTGCCCCTGACACCTCCTCTCCCTGCTTAAGCTGGGCAGCACAGCTGTAATGGGGCAGGTGATGGATGGCACAGCAGGTGCACTAGCTTCACAAGAGCTTCAGATTTCCTTTATGCTGGGGATATTCTTTAGGGAGAATCTCCAGCTGGTTTAATTCACTATGTGCCACATAAACCATGCAAAGGGAAGATAGGAGATTACAAAATCTGATCCATAATCATTATTTTATTACTCCACTTTGCAACAATAATGTCACTGTTATTTACTAATATTCCACAGCAGTTAGCTTTAGCACTGTAATTGTCAGAGAAGTTAAAGTCTGTTTGGTTTTCTCCCTTCCCAGCATACCTTAACTGACTGCTACAAGGACAATGAATTCAGAAAAGAATGATAGATTAAATGGCATTTTTAACCTCTAGCATGAATCTAATTAACAACCTTGACCAAAGGAGGAAAAACCCAGCTGTGAAGATGTTTGAATTACTTTTTCCTACTTTCAAACAATTAATTATCTACCTTTACATTAATATAACGTTAAGGTCAGTTTTAAATACCTAAAATAGAAAATGCAAAAATAATAGAAGTTAATGGAAGGGGTGTACCCTATCTGAGATCACAATTAGGCCCATTGTATCTTTGCAGCAGTAACTAGTAACAGACACTGATCCTCCACTCTGTTATATCATAACTCAAGTTAACTTTAGTGATGTCACACCACCATAAAACCTAATAGCAACAGAATGGAGAATGAAGCTCACGAAATGCAATGTGACTGATCTGAAGTACCTAGAACTTTCACTTTTGCATTTCTTGACTTTAATATTTTAAATTGTAACCTCAAGATATTAATATAAGATTTCATGTCTAACTCTTTCTTGTAAAAAAAGTGGAAATTACACATTAATGTCCACACTAATTTCATGGCACACTTTCACTGTTGCATAATCTGATTTACACAATTCTAAATCTCTAGAGGTTAAAACTCCACTTTCAGTATAAAACATTAATATTAACTGTTTTCCCATAGTTCTTTAGAGTTAAAATAAACCTACTGGAAAATCCATAATGTCCATGTGCTAACCAGGTTTTTCCATGCTTAGAATGCCCTTTTTGTATGATAAGCTACCCTGCAGGTTAGTCCTCAATGAGAACTAGCCAGACACACATTCTCAGTTTATTCAGTTCAGTTGTTTTTTGCGTTATGGATGAGCAAAAAAGTCTCTAAATATTTTTGAATCTGAAGAGGTATTTATGGGTCTAACAAAATTAAGATACATGCCTGAGTCACATATTTCAGTTATAGAATTGTGTCGGCTAATTACAGAAATATTGGCCAACCAGGGAGTTCACATGCAAAATTAGGGTTGTTTTCATCCGTGGTACTCTATCTTTCTCCCCCCTCCCTTCACCCACACATTTATTAATTAGTATTTTGCTAATTATTATTATATTAAAGCATCAGCTTTTAGGAGCCCCAGTCATGGACCATGACACTATTAGGACTAGGCACAGTACTACATATAATTAAAAATAGAGGGTGGAGGGAGAATGTGCATTTTTGTTCACGGTTTCCAAACAAGTCGTCTTTTGGTTGAGAACACAAATTGAAGATATCTTAAAAAAAATGCTAATTCAGAAAGTTAAACACATGGAAACAAAGAACATGGAAGTATATTTCTCTTCTGCTACATGTGGTTTATACTACTTTGCAAATGATCTCACTGAACATTAAGTGGTGGAGGCCATTGTCTGGCTTGTTGGAAAAGGTGTGTGTCCCTTTAAGGGCTAAAGAGACGGAGTTACTTTCGACTGCAGTGCCAGACCAGGTCAGCTGACCCATTTTGCCCCACCCCCACAGGTGACCGGAAGTGGGAGGCTATATAAGTACATCCTGGTGCCAGAAAACCCCTCTTTTTTACCTGGGCCAGACAAGCATCCACCCTCCCACCCATTGAAGTGGTAATATCAGGTTTTGTCAGCACCCTCTATGGGCCTTGTGCTAGTCGCTCCTTTCTCCGGGGGCTGTGAAGGAATTTTTCTCTCGCCGCCTGACTGGCCAAGGTGGAGTGGATTTTTGTGTTTTTGTCTTCCTCACAGCAGGTTTGAGGGGGCTTAGTTGGGCAAACATGAAACGGGAGCTCAGCTATGTGGATGTCTGGGGTAGGTACTCTGTAGGGAAGGCATACAGTCAACAGACAAAATGGATTGGTAAAGGATTTAAAGGAGGTATTTAATGGAGAGGAAACTGGGGGGGGGGGGGCACTAGGGGAAGGTTTGGGCGCCTATGACTGGTATGGCAGGGAGCCACTCCCCCCCAATCTTATAGCCCTCCTGTAACCCACATTCAAGGAGGAGGGGATAGTGAGGTCCCAGCAGTGGGTTGGCTGAGGATCAGCATGGCCAAGGGGTATGGCTGATAGAACCTCCTCGGGTATATATTGGAATAATTATGCAATCATCGGCACTATACAGTTTTATCTGCAGGGCACTCCCAGACATTTAACAAAGTTGGGCCTGATTAAACCACCTCCAGTGTCTCCTGTCCTTCTTCCAGCATAGCCAGACAATGTTACAATAAGGTCCATTGTTTACAGATAAAGACCACGCCCAGGTGTGGTCCTGGGCTCTGAGCTATAATCCTGGCTCTGAAATTTACTTCTTCTGAACAAAACACTGCTGCTGTTTTCCTGTCTGTAAAATAGGGATCGTAACACTTTTCTACTTCCCAATGCTATTGTGAGGGTAAATTAATATTTTTAAAGAACTTGGCAAATCAAAAGTGCTAAGTATTTTTACGGATATTTTACTTTTCATTTCCACCAGGGTATATTACAAAAAATCTCACAATATCTTTCTACTCGCACTTTCACTGTTTTCACCATTGCACTTTTCACCGTTTCTCCCTGTAGATTGGTAGGGTGAGAGAACAGTTTGGCAACTGTACTCACAAGTCAGTTCTGCTTGGATAGCCTTGGCAATGATCAAACCAACTGTTGATTAAGATTAAAGTAGTTTTGGCTATCTGCAGCTGATCTGGTTTGACTTTCTGCTGTAACAGTTTCAGCCCATAATTGATTTGGGATGTGATCATGCCTAATACCCACTCGTAAAACTAAGAGAAAAAATCATATTAGTAACTAATAGCTTGAACAAGCAAATTATCTTTTTAATGGGATTTTGTCTTTTCACTCTACTAGTTTCCCTGAAAGGAGAAAACAGATTCAATGACAAAGAAGAGCATGAAGAAAAATTACAAAGATTAAAGAGTCACTCTTTTAAAAGAATGCCTGCTATTTTAATGATTGATCTGCTTCGAGGAGAATCTCTTTTTTACTTCACTGAGCTACAAAGATCACCTTAAGGGATCTTATAGGGGTTAAATGTTTGCAATATTTCTGGACCTTTCTTTTACATAGATTCATTATGAACATCTGTCCCTTTGTTTTTTACCATTTGGATGAAGGGATATATTTTGGGGTGTCTGTCAAGAGATCATATGTTGCTCAGCTAGATGCAATTAACAGCCGTGATAGTTCTCAAACACATTTTGTGCCAATAGGAAGAAAACAATCTTCAGTTTCCAAAATGTGCACTTTTCTACTATATGAAGAATTTAAAAAGGAACATGACAGCAATGAATGCCTGAAGTGCAAGGGCATCAAAGACTAAAAGAGTTGCCTGGCAACCAGCATGAGGAAAGAGTTGATGTCTACAGAAGCAGCCATGAAAAGTGCCAATGGTATGTGTACCATTTCCAGTGTCTGAAAATGGGGAGGTTTGTTTGTTTTGGGTTTTCCCATCTGGATTCTATAGCTTTTCTAACTGTTGGACTTTACACGAACATGTAAGTGAATATATACACCATACCTACAACTTAAATAAACCTGAAATTTTGCCATTGAGAAATAGAGAAGTTGACAAGTATTTGCCATATTGCCTAGGTTATTTCTCTCCCTGACTTATTAATCAAAGGCAATTGTCTATTTTTATGCTGGGCCACACTATATTTTTCAATATCTACAATGTGCCTATCTTCAAAGCCAAGGGTAATTCCATCAATAAAAGCATTATTACAAAATAATTTGAGCTGGTCAAATGTCAGCTTAAAAACTCTCAAAGAATATTAACATAAAAAAATAACAAGTGTACGTGTACATTGTTTCTGCCCACACATTCCTTCTTACAAATTCTTAAACTAGACATTTGTGAGTACTCTAACCAAGGAACAATGGATCAGCCTAATAAAATCTCACAATCAGGTGCAAATTGCAAGACATTATGCAACTGATAGTAAATTCCTGGAAAAAAAACAACCAATTTTTAATAAGATACTTGGAAGAGAACAAGATAGGCACTCTTTATCCCCATTTACCCTATGTTGTCTGTATCTGATCACCTGGAGTAGTATTAGAGGATATCTATATACCATGCTTCTCTAAACAATGTTTGGACTATTTGGATATGACAATTTTATATTTGTGTGCACCGATGCAGACACTTACACACAGCCCCATTTTACAAAACTGAAACATACATACCAGACTATATACCACATTGCACAGACATACATGCATGTAACGGTATTTACAGAAGTTACGAATTCATGCAGAAACAAGTATGTTTGTCTCCCCTAGTAAGGTTGTATAAAACACTGCAGGTGTTCTCATGCTGTAAAGAACAAATATATATATATATATATATATATTTGTTGAATTTGCAGAAAACTAACTTGCTTGCTGTGTCAAATGGAGTAGTATCCATTGACCTCACTTGATCAAGCCAACTTTACAGTTATGACCAAGTCCTGAAGAGCACTATGCACCAGCTGGGCCAAAAGGATGTCTGTTAATGTAATTGGCAGCCAACTGCTTCAATCCACATTTTATATCTGCTTCTGAAATATTACACATCTCCTTAGCTGCTATGTCATGTTTTGCTCTGGCAGTGCAGATTTTGTTACTGTGAATTTAACCCCCCAAGTAATAGTGAGCACTGGAATATGAGCGCTATCCTCACTTTTGCGTGAGCCTGTTTGGGGACATGCGCACATACATCTGCATGTCAGAAGTGTAGTTTGGGCTATCACTGTTCATTCACCATTACCCCTCCTCAAGGGAAATCACTGCTTAGTTGTGAGATTATTACTGACATTTTCTCCAGCCATTTAAGCCACAAGGCCAAGTTGATTTAGCACTGGTTTAGGCCAGCTTCTGTCAGCGTAGCAGCAAGCTTTTCAGGAAGTTGTTCCAGCAGACCGAGGTACCCGTATTCTCCACTCTATTAGGGGGCCAACATCTTGAAAGTTTAGCCCCAAACATGGGTGTTGGGACCAAGCCAGTCTAGGGTTTTGTTAATTCAGTGCATAGCCTGGGCACCTGCAATTAGCAGGATTCCTGTTGTCCCTAACTGAACCTACAGAGGATGGCAACAATGCAATCACTATCATCCCCTACCCGGGAGTTCAGTAATCCTTGGAGATTCATTTGCATACCTCTACCCTATACCAGTGCTGGTGAATCAAGCCCAGTGTCTGAAGTGTATTGATTCTGTTAAATTGTATCTACTCTTTGTGTCCTTCAAGTTATTTATTACAACCTGGCAGTGTTTGTTGGGAAAAGATCAAGAGCGTTCTTCTGACTCACTGAGGTAAGTGATTTATTTCCCTACCTAGATATAAAAGGGGGAGTTGTTCCCTAAAGAGAGAGATGCTCCAGAGTGTAGACTGAGCCATCCTGAGACTGGAACTCTAGGTGCACAGAGATAGCAGGGGAAAAGGGGCAAGGCTGGGTTGCCATGCCTACCATGGCTGCATTTTCAGGCTCCTTGTGGCTGGTGTAAGTTAGAACAGACACCAGTCTCCTCTAACACATGGGGAATGATCATGCCAAATCAGCAATGAGATCAGGGAGGTCAAAGGTAAGCTGTACTCCTTTTTGCCTACTAATTGTAGATCTGGACTCTGTGCATTTTAGTCACTACTGAGGAAATAGCCTGTTGTCACTGTTTGGATGTGTATACTCTGAACATACCACATTAATGACAAATAACCAGAATGAAAGGAATTACTTTGTGTGTTGCCAGCTGGTAAGACAGGTGCTTACTTCCCCTCCTGGCCAGGGGAAATATTTCAAAAGACTATGTATTTGGCACAGAAAGGAGAACATTTTGATAATACAGGAAAATTGATTACTTAATGTTATCTAGCAGCCTTTTTTCTTTCCTATAAAAACAGACTCATGTATGAGAAATGTCATACAGTAGAGGGAATATTTGAATGCCCAACAGGCATCAATTTAAAGTGTTGTTGTTGTTCTGTTACTTGGTGTGGTGGTGTTGGGTTTTTTGTTTTTTTTGTTTTTTGTTTAAATGAGACCACAAAGGATTTAGTTGAGGAAGCATTAAAACTACCATTGAAAAAACAAAGAATGTCTTTTTATCCTTTCCAAGCAATATTACCTTAATTTCATCTTCAGAATTCATCTTTGCAATGGACCAAATTCTCTTCTTTTGAAGATGGGAAGATAACTTGCAAATTTCAGCATGTGATCAAGGCAGTGAAATGAATACTAGGTATGTGCTTTCATTTTCCTTTTTCTGGCTGTGCATAGGGCTTACAAAGTCATGTTTCTGTCACAGATTACCGGTGTTTGACATTCCTATGACTAGGTATTCCTATACTTATACATTTTGCTTTACCAAACGACATTTTTCTAGATGCCACAAACAAATCTAGTTGCCATGCTACTAATGCCATCCTCCTCAATTCACTCTCTAGCATTTACTAATAATGCCTCTTATGGATATTTTTTAAATCCAGGGTTTTAGTAAATGAAGGGTTTTAGTAAACTTCAATGTCTTTGTTTATTGCAAAAACATGGGCAAAATGAGGAAAAATGCAAACCTCACGTAGATCTTCTTTTATGTTACTTATGGTTGATAATCTGTGATATGGTGCTAATATCTAAAAAGGGGGCCCCACAAAAATGGTCTTCTTTTGTTTAACATAAACCCCGTATACAATCTGAGAAGTATTATGTTTTGCAGAGAGAAGTGGTGAGGGCCCTAGGAATATTTTTTTTCCAATCTATACAACACATTTTCTTATAAACAGAACCAACATCTACATTGCTCATGGATTCCAAAGCTAGAAGGGACCATTGTGATCACTTAGTCTGATCTCCTGTATAACACGGCCATAGAACTTCTCTAAAATTCCTACAGTACGTCTTTCAGAAGAAATATCCAGTCTTGATTTAAAAGTTGCCAGAGATGGAGAATCTACTACAACCCTTGATAAATTGTAATTGTATTTAATTATGCTCGCTCTAAAAAAATTTATGCTTTATGTCCAGTCTGAATTTGTTTTAGCTTCAACTTCCAGGAATTAGATCATGTTAAACATTTCTCTGCTACATTGAAGAGCCCTTTATCAAATATTAATTCCCCATGTAGGTACTTTAAAACTGTGACCAAGTCGCCCCTTAACCATCTCTTTGTTAAGCTAAGTAAATTGAACTCCTTGAGTCTATCACTTTGACATGTTTCTAATCCTTTAATCATTCTTGTGACTCTTCTCTAAACCTGCTCCAATTTATAAGCATCCTTCTTGAATTTCAGGCACCAGAACTGGACACAAATATTCCAGATGCAGTTGCACCAATGCCAAATACAGAGGTAAAATAGCCCCACTACTCCAACCTGAGATTCCTCTATATGCATCCAGGAATTACACTAGCCCTTTTAGCCACAGCATTACACTGGGAGCTCATGTTCAGCTAATTATCCATTGCCAACTCCAAATCTTTTTCAGTCACTGCTTCCCAGGACAGAGTCCCCTATTGTATAAGTATGATCTACATTCTTTGTTCCCACACCCCAACCCCCTGCCCTAGCCCAGAGCCCCCTCCTGTGCGCCCAGAGCCTCCTCCCACACTCTGAACTCCTCATTCCTGGCCCCACCCCAGAGCCCACACCCCCAGATGGAGCCCTACCACATCCAACCCCCTGCCCCAGACCGAAGCCCCCTCCCACACTCCGAACTCCTCATCCCTGGCCCCACCCCAAAGCTTGCATCCCCACCTGGAGCCATCAGCCTCTTCTGCACCCCAACCCCTTTTCCCAGCCTGGTGAAAATTGGTGGGGGAGGGGATGGATTGAGTGGGGGTGGGACCTCAGGGAAGGGCATGGCAGAGGGTGGGGCAAGGGTGTTAGGTTTTCTGGAATCAGAAAGTTGGCAACCTTAGCTGAACCCGGGGGTGCTCCGGGGCTGGAGTACCCATTAAAAAAAAAGTGAGTGCTGAGCGCCCACCGGCAGCCAAGCTTCTCGTCTCCTCCCAGCACCTCTCACCCACTGGCAGTCCCGTAGATCTACTCCTCCCTCTCCTTCCCAGTGCCTCCTGCACATCGCAAAACAGCTGGGAGGGAGGGGGAGGAGCAGGGATGGAGGACGCTCAGGGTGGGGGCTTGGAGGAAGGGGCATAGTGGGGGTCGGCCTGGAGTAGAGCGGTGGTCAAGCACTCCCCTAGATAGAGAGGAAGTCAGCACCTATGGCTTAAATGCAAAACCCTCTTCAACTTAGCTTTCCCTCAGATTCTTCATACACACAACACATGTGCATGTGCTCTCTCTTCCTTTCAGACAGAAAGACTAACAAAGCTAATTATCTTATGGAGTGGGAAGGAAGAAAGAGGGGTTAGCATTATTTCTATTTTTATTGACTTGGAAGGCACTTTGATATTACAATAATAGGGCAAGACAAAAGAGAATTTTTTTTATTTTTTTTAAACAAGGTTTCCGGTGTAGATTTGAGTTTCAATTTGTCCGACGCTACAAATCCTTGAAAAACTCAGTGGACGCAAATCTGATTTCACTTACACAGGTTTTGCATTTTAAATTCATTGACTTAAATGAGGATACTCCTCTGTTACACTCATGAGATATCAGAATCAAGTCAGTCTTTTTTAAGGAGGAGGAAGCAGTCAGACACGTAGGGATGTATTGATGGTAGGTAAATATCATCAGTTGAACAGTGTGAAAATCTTCTCTTATACTAGGGATGAGAACCTCTGATGGCTGTTCCATAGGTATTGGGCAGTGCAATTTTAGAAGGAACAGACCTCAAAATAAGACACATTATATTACTCATATTTCCTAAACACACTTCTTTGTAAGCATAATGGGCTTCTAGGCAACAGAGATCTCTAATAGCTTAGTTAGAATTCAGTTTAAGAGCATCACAGAGGGAAATTTTCTTATAGCTTGAAGGATATGATGGGCTTAATCATAAATACCATACAACAGCTATGATTTAAAGCATTTTTTCTGAAACAAGCTTAAAACAAGACAATGATCTCTCAACTCAAGCTACTGGTGTAAAAATCAATACTATATTGGAAAGAGAATAAGCATGTAACATAAAATTATAAAGTGACTCTTTGTAACTTGCTGTAGAACACAAAACAAGGAGTCTGGTGGCATCTTAAAGACTAACATTTGATTTACTTGAGCATAAACTTTTGTGGGTAAAAAACCCACTTCTTCACTCATGAAAGCTTATGCCTAAATAAATCTGTTAGTCTTTAAGGTGCCACCGGACTCATTGTTTTTGCGGATACACAGACTAACACGGTTACCCCTCTGATACTTGCTATAGAACAATTTCATCAAAACTTAACTGCCAACTTACAATACAAATATAAATTAACACTTTCCCAGGAACAATGTTCTACTAAAAGTGGACACCAAACTAAAGGGATGCTATTAAGGAGTCCAACTGACTTCAGTGGAGCTACCCACGTGAATTAAGTGTACGTGATAAGTGCTTGCAGGATAAGGGCCAATATTGGCTGGCCCCACAATGGATCTAGCAAAATAGATTGTACCTACATACCTTTGGATAGCCTACATCATTTGAGAAGTGTGCCTGTGATTTTGAAAACAAAGGCTTTGGTGCTATTTTTCAGAAATAAATACATATTTAAAAGAATCGCTGCCAACAGCGGAAGAATCATGAACTAACACTAATAATGATGAATGAAGAAAAACAAAGCATTAAACATATTTCAGTTTCCATTTGATTTCAATGGGAATTAGACGCCTACATACCTGAGGATCTGGGCCAGAGAAAATAACCAAAATCCGCATACACACAAAACAATTATGAAGAAAATATTTGAACCTATCTGAACCATATCATCTTAACAGTATGGACAGGATTGACCATGACCAGCTAACACACTGCTGAACACAACTTTCCCTGTCTACATTAGGTGCAAAGTTCTGTTTAAAGGTTGATATTTAATACATTTTAAAACACAATCTAAAATTTCCTACCAGAAAATGGAATTTTAAAAAATATATATAAATATATTATATGATCTGAATTCCAGAAACCAGAATTCTGAAGAAAAAGAAAGATATAAAGGGAGGGCAGAAAACAAACTGTTCTTACTTCAAGTTTGTTTAAGGGTTTATCCATCAGAGACAGATGATTCTCTGTACATTCCCTTAACTCAAATGAGCCTATTATTAAAGGCTATGGCCCAGATTCTCAAAGGTATTTAGGAGCCTAACTCCCATTGATTTCAATGGGAATTAGGTGCTTACATATCTTTGAGGATCTAGGCCAGAGAAAATAACCAAAATTCACATACACATAAAACACACAGCTTCCTCCTAAATTTTCAGATGGAGGTGGTAGAAATTATAGATTTGGATTGTCCTAATTTTTCCTAAAGATTGTCTCTTGGAGTCAGCTACATTATGACCAAAATCCTCCTCTTCCGATTCCTGATTCGCTATTAAGACCTGATCTAAAGTGTGCTGAAGCCAATCAGTGCCTTTATATGGACTTTGTGGGCTGTGGACCAGGCCCTAATTAATGAGCAATTCTTAGAAATGATTAAAACATATCTATGTAGAAAATATATGGAGTTATGGATGCATGTTAAGAAATCTGTTGACACAGGGAGCATTTCCTCAGATAATGTATATATTTCAGAATTAGTGTAGAATGACTGAGATTTTCTGAAGATTATTAGAGATTTTAAACACTATTTAAAAAATCATCTTCTTCCCTGTATTGCCTTTCTCCAGGGAAGAAATAAATGTGAAAAAGACCAGCAATACAAGTAAGGCTGAGCAAGCACTAGCGCCTAGGGGGGTAATGCCTAATACTTAGCTGTAGACAATGTTATCTGAAAAATGATTCTGAATAAAAGTGTATGTCGCATACAAAACATTCACATTTAAAATAATTTGCTAACAAAAGAGAAATAAAAAGGTTAATTTGATTTCTGTTTTAATTATGATTTAGAGAGAGAGATTTGTTGAGCCACATTTATTTTTCGCATACGAATCATCAAAACAGGGAATTTCATGATGCATTAAAAGCTAAAATGTTTTATTAAAAGCTTTTTTGTACAAAAGAAGACTGTAATTATATCACTTTTTAGCACATGATGCCAAGTAGTAGGATTAAACCAGTTTAGAATACAAGATTTATTTCTTTTAAGACTATGCAGGTTTCCTGCTATAATTAGGATCTCTACAAACTTTTTCAGTTTGGACCCCCTTTCGTCAGATGGCAATCACTCATAAAATAATTATTATTTATCCTGGTGTCCAAAAGTTTGCTAAGTGCTTCCCCAAATATATACACAACAGGATTCCCGCCCTGAACAACTTACAAGCTAATATTTGATATAGCATAATGAAGGTTAACAAAATGACATGGAGAGGCTTCAGGGTATAAGGAGAAGATGATCATCAGGAAAGTGCTAATGCACAATGTGGTGGGCACATGGAAATGGAATAAGGTAATGTCTCAGTTGGCCTATTTCTTGTATGCTTTGCGAAAGGATGAGTCTTGAAGACAGACTTGCATGGGGAGAGAGTGGTGCCTTTGTGCACCACCCTCATTTATGATTTTTAGATATGTCTAATTTAAATGAAATTAAAATCAGTTTTATGCTATATTAAAAGTTCTTAGACTCTTTCAAGACTGAGTTTTACATTCTGAGGATATGAAGTTAATGCAGTTCTTTTCCTAATCAAATCACAACATCTCTGAGGACACGTCTATGGTAGAATCTCAAAAACCAGCAAGACACATCTACAGATTAGCAACATTGTAGTTTCCAATGTCCTGTACAGGGGGATAACGAGGACTGTGTATTGCTTCCTTTAGTACAATAGAGAAACACTTGGTCTGTCCTCCAGTGCCACTGTAATCTAGCACCAGTCCACTCACACGCGAGTAGTGGAAATGGTGCTCCGGTTTCTCTTGTTGGTTCTCTGCTGCAAAGGTGGCTCACAATGCTATCGGTGTAGCTCTATTTTGTTCACCACAGGAGCAAAAAGAAATCCAGAAGCTAGGGATGGGAGCCTTTAGAAAACCTGTTCTTAATAACCACCATTTCCTTTCACTATCTTGGATGGGTATTAAGAAAGCCATTATCTCTGCCTGCTCCTGTGTGCTTCCAACAATGCTGATTCCAGGAGCAGTGTGTGAATAAAACTAAAGATAACTGCTAAGGTCCCTATTGCAAATCTGGGACATTAAGCCTACCTCTAGCTCTGCTTTCTGCCACCCAGCAAAAAGAAGGAGCAACAGCAGCACCGATAGCCAGTTATCAGTGGCTTTGTCATATCACACAGTGACACCAAACAACAAAACGGCATATGCTGCCTTTCCTAGCTCCATCTTATACAGCACCAGCAGAACCCCACTCATCTGCTTTGAAGAGCAAACTCTGTAGCCATTTTTCTGTATGTAGGTGGAACTAATAAAGATCCATTGAATTTCTAAAGTTTCCTGAGCAGTAATTTAAAGAAGAGTATTTCTGATTTGGTTATCATTTCATGTCCCAGAGTACTCCGTTGTGCTTTATGTAGTAAATAGAAGAAAGCACCACTGAGCAGCTTTGAGAATCAAAGTCATGCAAATTTTGACCTGACCCTAATGTACAGCATAAAAGCTGCAAATGTTTTACTATGTGTACACTGAAGCATGGCTGTTTAAAATACTACTAATGCAATATTTTAACAGCTTTATCTGAAGTAATTTTATTAGAGGAAAAATAATGTTTCCAAACACATTTTATCCTTGTTTATATCCTTTTCAACCGTATTTCTTAAGCAGTACACCTATCCTACATTCTAAAACATAACTGAATGAAAGAGACGTGTCTGTACTCGGTCTCACTCTATTAATAAAATCTGTTTATTTTATTTTAAATATGTCTCTGGAATCACCAAACACCCACACAGACTCATCAGTAATTTTTCTCATTACTCTTTCTTTTAAGCTGCTTAAATATTTTAAAATCAGCCTCTGGCTGTGTAGGTAAATAAATGAATCCAGCAAAATCCTTTACAGATAAGTTGCTAGGTGGTACAATCAACTATCTTATTACTTTTTTGAGAGTGGCAGATTGTATTCTAAAGGGAAAAAGTCATTTCACATATGAGAAATAGAAAAAGGTAAGTTTAACATGCTGCTATCCTTTGTTGCAAAGACTTTAGTGATAAAAATGACAGTTTAATATATTTCATAGGGCATTTATTCATGTGCTTATTTTGCAAGCAACAGACACAACTGTCAGCTTTTTGATACAGCTCAGTGGACAGTGACTTGTGCTAACATGTAGTGGTTTCCAGATGCTCAAAAAAATAAAAAAAAATAAAAAGAGATGCACATTGACCCTTTCACTATAGATGCTCTAATGTGCAGTACTCAGACTTATTGTAGGTGTATGACTTTTTAAAAAGAGAATTAATGAGATACAGTTTAAGGATTACTATGCAGGGGAAGGGGAGACAGGCTTGTACAATATTATATGTGCAATTGGCTATGGAAGTGAAAAGTGGGTTTAAACAGGGGTATTGCCATTAGGCAATGCAATAAAAAGTTTTGTATGTTTTTTTGTATTGTGGAATATGCTCGTTATTAATATCTGTGCGAGATGGTTTATTCCAGACATGACCAGTCTACCTTTCAGAAAGTGTTTTGTATAATAAAATTAAAAGAAACTTTCAAAAGAGCTAGGTATTGTGGTTACTATTAAATGTAATTACTACTAGTAGCGATTTTTTAAATCTTAGTATTTGTGGAATTCCATGAAATAGCACAAGTACTGCACTGAAGTCTAATCCCACAGCTTGGTAAACGTGGATTCAGGACCCACTGTAAGGCAGAACAGAAGCATACTTGATTTTTCTTCTCTGTGCAGCTAGGTTTGTCATTACCACAATTAGTTTCTCTCTCTGCTCTGATGGATGGAGGACATAAGACCAGGCCTTAAATCAGGAAAATACAGAGGATTGTAACCATTCTGAAACCTACTAGGGCAAATATGACAAAAGCTGTAAAATACTAGTGGCAATTGAACAATTAAAAACTGCCATTTTACATGAAACATATCTAGACTCAGAAGGATGAAGGTCAAAGAAATCAAATTCTCTTTCTCAATGTATCTTATATTTTATGTTCACTAATCACCCTAGTATCTGGGTATTTACACCCCTGCATAGCTAGTAGCAGAATGGCAATCCTACGAGGCCAGGAAAGAGAAATCAACTGGAAAGCGCATTTTCTTTTCTTCTTCACAGCCACGCCCACTATCTCGACAAACGAAATTCATTCAGCGTTAAATCCACATAAGAGGAGGGTTCAGATCTACCACCAACTATTTCAAAATATAAAGATTAGTCATACTATGGTCTGTCAAAAGAAGCGTCTGTGAATATCAAGCTTGTTAGGCTCCTTCTCATCCCAAAACATCTTTAGAGACAAGGGGAGCAGTACAGCGTCACCATTCATTCCCATGTTTTCCAGGGCTTACGAAGATTCATGTAGTGGTCTGAAAAGTGTGAATTGGGAGTGCTTTGTACCAGGTGAGCCTTGAGTGGGCCTGACTGTTATAAAAAGTCAGTCAGCTGCAAACCAGCTGAGCAGCGAACAGCAGAGAGGCTAACAGAGGGAGTTTGCCTGGGAGTTCGCCCAGGGAGAGCCCACTGAGGCTTACATCTTGCCAGCTTCTCTGAGTAGTTACTACAACTCCTGAGGAAGCTCGTAGAAGGAAGGTAATATGGATGGGGAGCGTTCAACTGTTGTGACCTGCACTGGATGTGCCATGTTTGTCTTTCTTCCACAGGACAGAAGCGACTTTGTCTGTACAAAGTGCAAGCTGGTCTCCATATTGGAAGAGAAGGTTCAAGGTCTGGAGCAACAGGTATCGACCCTGTGTTGCATAAGAGAAACTGAAGATTTCCTGGACAGACGTCAGGATATGTTTCTACAGACAACATTCTGAAGATTCAGAGCAGGCTGCACTGCGGGGACAGGAGGACGGTGAAGAAATTTGACAGCATGTGATCTCCAGAAGAAGAAAAGGGGAGCGTCCATGTACCAGGAATGCAAATACAGGTAAGTAACCGTTTTCATGTTCTCTCCACAGGTACTAATGCGGAGAGTGGACTAGATGATACATCTGAGGGAAGGGAACGGAAGGAGACTCTGCCGATCGGAAGGTATGAGATGCACTGTCCTAGGGTTGGGGGTTCCACGACCACCGCTCCCAAGAGAAGGAGGTGGGTGGTGGTGGTCGGGGATTCTCTCCGCAGGAGGACTGAGTCATCTATCTGCCGCCCTGACCGGGAAAACCGAGAAGTCTGCTGCTTGCCAGGAGCTAGGATTCATGATGTGATGGAGAGACTGCCGAGACTCATCAAGCCCTCAGATCGTTACCCCTTCCTGCTTCTCCACATGGGCACCAATGATACTGCCAAGAATGACCTTGAGTGGATCACTGCAGACTACGTGGCTCTGGGAAGAAGGTTAAAGGAGTTTGAGGTGCAAGTGGTCTTCTTGTCCATCCTCCCCGTGGAAGGAAAAGGCCTGGGTAGAGACCGTCGAATCGTGGAAGTCAATGAATGGCTATGCAGGTGGTGTCGGAGAGAAGGCTTTGGATTCTTTGACCATGGGTTGGTGTTCCAAGAAGGTGGTGTGCGAGGCAGAGACGGGCTCCACCTAACGAAGAGAGGGAAGAGCATCTTCGCAAGCAGGCTGGCTAACCTAGTGAGGAGAGCTTTAAACTAGGTTCACCGGGGGAAGGAGACCAAAGCCCTGAGGTAAGTGGGATACCGGGAGGAAGCACGAGCAGAAGCGCATGAGAGGACAGGGCGCCTGCCTCATACTGAAAAAGAGGGACGATCAGCGAGTTATCTCAAGTGCCCATACACAAATGCAAGAAGCCTGGGAAACAAGCAGGGAGAACTGAAAGTGCTGGCACAGTCAAGGAATTATGATGTGATTGGAATAACAGAGACTTGGTGGGATAACTCACATGACTGGAGTACTGTCATGGATGCACATGAACTGTTCAGGAAGGACAGGCAGGGCAGAAAAGGTGGGGGAGTTGCATTGTATTTAAGGGAGCAGTATGACTGCTCAGAGCTCCGGTATGAAACTGCAGAAAAACCTGAGAGTCTCTGGATTAAGTTTAGAAGTGTGAGCAACAAGGGTGATGTTGTGGTGAGAGTCTGCTATAGACCACCGGACCAGGGGGATGAGGTGGACGAGGCTTTCTTCGGCAACTCACGGAAGTTACTAGATCGCAGGCCCTGGTTCTCATGGGAGACTTCAATCACTCTGATAACTGCTGGGAGAGCAATACAGCAGTGCACAGACAATCCAGGAAGTTTTTGGAAAGGGTAGGGGACAATTTCTTGGTGCAAGTGCTGGAGGAACCAACTAGGGGCAGAGCTGTTCTTGACCCGCTGCTCACAAACCAGGAAGAATTAGTGGGGGAAGCTAAAGTGGATGGGAACCTGGGAGGCAGTGACCATGAGATGGTCGAGTTCAGGATCCTGACACAGGGAAGAAAAGAGAGCAGCAGAATATGGACCCTGGACTTCAGAAAAGCAGACTTTGACTCCCTCAGGGAACTGATGGGCAGGATCCCCTGGGAGAATAACATGAGGGGAAAAGGAGTCCAGGAGAGAGTTGGCTGTATTTTAAAGAATCCTTATTGAGGTTACAGGGACAAACCATCCCGATGTGTAGAAAGAATACCAAATATGGCAGGCGACCAGCTTGGCTTAACAGTGAAATCCTTGCTGATCTAAAACACAAAACAGAAGCTTACAAGAAGTGGAAGATTGGACAAATGACCAGGGATGAGTATAAAAATATTCCTGGGACATGCAGGAGTGAAATCAGAAAGGCCAAATCACACCTTGAGTTGCAGCTAGCAAGAGATGTTAAGAGTAACAAGAAGGGTTTCTTCAGGTATGTTAGCAACAAGAAGAAAGTCAAGGAAAGTGTGGGCCCCTTACTGAATGAGGGAGGCAACCTAGTGACAGAGGATTTGGAAAAAACGAATGTACTCAATGCTTTTTTTGCCTCCGTCTTCACGAACAAGGTCAGCTCCCAGACTACTGCACTGGGCAGCACAATATGAGGAGGAGGTGACCAGCCCTCTGTGGAGAAAGAAGTGGTTCGGGACTATTTAGAAAAACTGGATGAGCACAAGTCCATGGGGCCGGATGCACTGCATCTGAGAGTGCTAAATGAGTTGGCGGATGTGATTGCAGAGCCATTGGCCATTATCTTTGAAAACTCATGGCGATTGGGGGAAGTCCCAGACTACTGGAAAAAGGCTAATGTAGTGCCCATCTTTAAAAAAGGGAAGGAGGAGGATCTTGGGAACTACAGGCCAGTCAGCCTCACCTCAGTCCCTGGAAAAATCATGGAGCAGGTCCTCAAGGAATCAATTCTGAAGCACTTAGAGGAGAGGAAAGTGATCAGGAACAGTCAGCATGGATTCACCAAGGGCAAGTCATGCCTGACTAATCTAATTGCCTTCTATGACGAGATAACTGGCTCTGTGGATGAGGGGAAAGCGGTGGACGTTTTGTTCCTTGACTTTAGCAAAGCTTTTGACACGGTCTCCCACAGTATTCTTGCCAGCAAGTTAAAGAAGTATGGGCTGGATGAATGGACTATAAGGTGGATAGAAAGTTGGCTAGATTGTCGGGCTCAACGGGTAGTGATCAATGGTTCCATGTCTAGTTGGCAGCCGGGATCAAGGGGAGTGCCCCAAGGGTTGGTCCTAGGGCCGGTTTTATTCAATATCTTCATAAATTATCTGGAGGATGGTGTGGATTGCACCCTTGGCAAGTTTGCAGATGACACTAAACTGGGAGGAGTGGTAGATATGCTGGAGGGTAGGGATAGGATACAGAGGGGCCTAGACAAATTGGAGGATTGGGCCAAAAGAAATCTGATGAGGTTCAACAAGGATAAGTGCAGAGTCCTGCACTTGGGACTGAAGAATCCCATACACCGCTACAGACTAGGGACCGAGTGGCTCAGCAGCAGTTCTGCAGAAAAGGACCTAGGGGTTATAGTGGACGAGAAGCTGGATATAAGTCAACAGTGTGCCCTTGTTGCCAAGAAGGCCAATGGCTTTTTGGGATGTATATGTAGGGGCATTGCCAGCAGATCGAGGAACGTGATCATTCCCCTCTATTCGACATTGGTGTGGCCTCATCTGGAGTACTGTGTCCAGTTTTGGACCTCACACTACAAGAAGGATGCGGCAAAATTGGAAAGAGTCCAGCGGAGGGCAACAAAAATGATTAGGGGACTGGAACACCTGACTTATGAGGAGAGGTTGAGGGAACTGGGATTGTTTAGTCTGCGGAAGAGAAGAATGAGGGGGGATTTGATAGCTGCTTTCAACTACCTGAAAGGGGGTTCCAAAGGGGATGGATCTAGACTATTCTCAGTGGTAGCAGATGACAGAACAAGGAGTAATGGTCTCAAGTTGCAGTGGGGGAGGTTTAGGTTGATATTAGGAGGAACTTTTTCACCAGGAGGGTGGTGAAACACTGGAATGTGTTACCTAGGGAGGTGGTGGAATCTCCTTCCTTAGAAGTTTTTAAGGTCAGGCTTGACAAAGCCCTGCCTGGGATGATTTAGTTGGGGATTGGTTCTATTTTGAGCAGGGGGTTGGACTAGATGACCTCCTGAGGTCCCTTCCAACCCTGATATTCTATGATTCTGTGGTAAGTAGATTCTGGTAAGTAGACTCTTTGCTTCAGCCTGATAACCTTATTTTGTAAGCTACTGGTCCTACTTGTCTAGTTACCTCAAAAGAACCCTGCCAAGGGGCCATTAATTTATATTTAGCTGATGGTAACATTGATAGGACTTGGTCTCCTGGCTGGAAGGTATGCAAATGTGCCCTTCAATTATTGCATTGTTCTTGCATCTGTTGTGTTTTCTGTAATTTTCTCTCGCAAATATACCTAGTCTTTTAAGGCTCACCCTCCCAGGTGGAAAATAGCCTGGGTCAAGCTGACAGTACTTGCATCCTGTTCCTCCCAGGCTTCACGCAGCAAATCAATTTGTGAATGTACTTAAACACTAATCAAATCACCTCTCAATCTTCTTTTTGATGTTAAGCATAATGAGCTCTAAGACTCTCACTGTAAAGCATTTTCTCCAGGCTTAATAATTTTTGTAGCTCTTTTCTGCACACTTTTTAATTTTTCAATCTTTTTTTATAATGTGGACACCAGAACTACAGAGCATTCTAGTAGTGGTCTCACTGATGCCCTACCAAGAAGTGAAATCACCTCCCTACCCTTACTCACTATTCCCTTGTTTATACATTCAAGGATCATATTGGCCTTTTTTGCCACAGCATTGCACTAGGAGCTCATGCTCAGTTGCTTGTTTACTGACCCCTAAATCCTTTTCAGAGTCAGTGTTTTCCAGGATATTGTCCCCCATTCTGTAGTTATTGTCTGCATTCCTTGTTCCTAGATAGATAACCAATCTTCTCATGAAATAATCATAGCCCATCAGACAAGATCAGTATCAGCCTCATCACAACAGAAAAAAAAATTACTTACACACTATTTGTAATTGGTTGACTTGGTCATTAGCACATATTTTCCTCAAGGCACTAATAAGCTTTATCAAACTTGTGTTCTAACAGCATTACAAATCAAGTTTCCTAGCACTTCAGAATTTGTTTAAAACTTACAGAAAGAAAAGGAGAAGGGAGATTTTCATAGCAGTAAGCACACATTGAGCCCCTGTCTTTTAAAAGTTATTTGGTAGATAAAACAACAATATATTGGCATTCAGTGTCAATACTTATTTTTCTGTGGGAAAAGGGGTCTTTACACACACACACACACACTGTACCCAGTACTTTATGCCACATTACCTTTGAGAAATTTGTTCAAACAGATGTTTTGGCTTCACATTAACGTTACATATTAATTGGAGTAATTCCCTTGAGCCTATCTACTCTAATTTCCATGATGTCCTGACTTTCTATTTCATAAAGAAAAAGACAGGCTTCAAGAACCTGTATGAAGATAACTTGCTTTTGCTCATCTCAGTCTTCAGACTGAATGACCCACTGAAGGTCGAATTGTACATTTCTCACAAGTCCAAACAAACAAACAGGGAGGGAACATGAGCCATAACTTCAATAATTGCATTCTCTTTAACTTCCATCATGAATGCAGAGCTGTCAATGTAAACTTCAAATAAAATATGCTATTTTCAGTATTCAATTGCCATGAAGATGGAGGAAATATTTTAATTGCTCAATTTGTTTTTCTGTTAATTCATGTTTTCTTAAGGAAATAAAAGTTTATTTTACCAATGCTAATGAGATCAGTGAGAAATGTCTTTTACCTCAATGTATTCATTATTCTTTTATCAAAATAATGTCCTGTGCACCTTAAAAACACATTACCTTAATGTAGGTTATATTTAAAAAAACCCAATCAAACTAAATAAAATCTATTTTTCATGTATAGCGGAATATGGCACTTACTTTTAATCTTTAATGAAAATATATACAAAATAAAATACATACATGTCCTTGCAACTGAACTTGGTTCTGGTTTTGGACCCAGGGTTACTTGGGGATTTTCCATCTACACTGGGGGCCTTCCTGTGGCATTCTCTAATATTCTGGGCCTTCACATCTCCAGTTCAGCTTCTATGGAATTCTATTAGTTAAGCCACTTTGGGTGACACTGCCATCCAAGCTAGAGTATTACAGGATGGACAGTTGGTCATGTTGAAATATTTTTTGCAATATGTATCCTGTTAACACTTTATGTTTCCACTTATAAAGGACTTATAACAACTGCACAGATGTTATACGTGTGTTACACACATACCGTCTATATGTAGTAGGTGGTTATAAGCATATACAAAGAAAGTGCTTTACTGATGGTTAAAAGTCATGGTAAAAAGCAACTTAATACTCTGTTGGGCTTTATAGCAATCAGTTAACCATGTATTTAAAAACATTTTGTTAATCCTTTATAAAAACTATTTATGAAAGGAATCCTACCACAAATGGTGACCTGCATTTTAGAGATAAAATGGTTTACGCACATAGCGTTCGAGGACAGGAATACTGCACAAATATTCATTTTAAAAATAGACCAGTTAGTACAGTACATCGGCAGTCAGCCTTCCTAAGTCTGTCATATTCAAAATATCTTGATAAAAATGTGTTTTACAATCCCATGATTTATATTCTACATACCTACGAATTGCTGTATCTTACAATTTAGTCGGAGAAGACAGGTCTTGCAAAATCAAATGTTTTTATCTTAGGGATTGCCTATACAAGGATACCCAGGAAAGTTAATCCAAAGTAACTAAAGGTGATGAATTTAAAGTGAATTAGTTAAAGTTCATTAAACCCATGTGCAGACACTCTCATTCAGAATTAAAGTGGAGTGGCAAGTTAGCAATGGAGTGCATTTATACAACCTCTGAATGCATCTTTGACAGCTTCTCACCATTCTAAGAATGAGCTTTTTTGATGCATAACTAACAATTATGTGCCTTATCCATCCCAAATTGACTTTTCAGCTTTGAAAACCACATGATCCTTTCAGGATCAACAGCCTCAAATGCTGAATGGTATTCCAAGAAGCAACTTCATCCTCACAGGCAGCTGCACAGATGACTTACATGGCTGTTCAACTCCACCCACCCAATGACATTCACGGAAGCACTGAGACTGCAGACCCCTGTGTCCAGAAGGGGACCTGTTATTCTCTGGCTGACACAGTTGTGATGCACTGTACCTCAAAGTAGCACGCTGTAACCCCCATATTCATCACTGGTATATTGTTGTGATATTTCATAGAAAGCATGCCTTGTAAGGTATCATATGACATGTCACGATCTGCTGAAACTCATTGTTCTGTCAAAATATGTATATAATTGATATTGAAATATTGGTGAATCTGGGAGATGGCCACAGCTGGCTCTCCAGTGGCAAAGGTGACCATACAGAATTGGGCACTAAGTGACTCTCACCAGGCACTGACCAGCAGGGGACCAGTAAATAAGCGATTCACAATTCTATAAGAGAGTTGTGCAAGCACCACATAATGAGGATTGCTCAACCCAGTGACTCAGTTGCACAAGCAACACACAGTGGGGATTGCTCAACCCAATGACTCAGCAAGGCCCACCAGGACATGTCTGGGCAAGTGTCTTCCCTGGGACATGAATTGGGAGTATAAAATAAGGGACAGTGGCATCATGAGAAGACCACTTCTGTCCTCCCCCACCTATGCTGAAAGCAGCAAGAATGCTGGGAAGACAAAGACTTCAAACTGAGGAGATTGGTCTCAGTCTGAGAAGGAAATTCAGCTTTTGTATTAAGAACAGTGAGCTGCCTGTAACATCTATTAGGGTGAGAAAAACTGCTTGATTCCAATCTTGCTTAGTCTGAAAGTTTAGGATTGAGAATGCTATTTAGAATTTTGATTTTCTTAGGTAATATCTCCAAACTTTAGTCCTACTACTTATAATCATTTTTAAAAAAATATATATTTCTGTAACTAATACAATTTTATTGTTTTATCCTTACCAGTGAGTTTGTCTAAAGTGCTTAGGGAACCTGCTCAGATTAAAAAGGCTGGTGCATGTCCACTATCCTTTGACAAAGTGGCGAACTAATTAATGAGCTTGCATTATTCAAGAGATGGTCTTGAAGATGGTACATTTCTGGGGTGCAAGTCTGGGGGGATTTGCTTGTGTCTCCCTCTGTATAGTTCATGAGTGTCTTGGAGAGCATTCAGGAAACTTGGCTGAGTGTGTCTCTGCATGCTGGTGGTGGAGTGATAACAGTGCCTGGAGGGGTTTGCTGCTCGTCACTAGCAAAGCATTGTGGGAGACAGCCCAGACTGGAGAGTTTAGGGGAAACAGCAATCTCACAGTTCCAGGTTGTACCCCAGGGGTCCCATCACAACAGTCAACTTGGAAAGACACTTAAAGCGGCCATGAACCCCAAAACTGCCAGGTCTCCGACAGCTCTAAGACTCCCCTGAAACACTATCCTCCCCCCCCCAAAAAAATTAGAAAGTGAGGAGGAGTAAACCCCCATTCTATCAAGGAGTCTCTGCAAATACCCAAAATACTCCTTACAGTTGCCTTCGTTCCCTCTTATTCTCACAGCTCGGGTCCAACACAGGATATTTTCATAGTCCTAGGACTGTAACATCCCCTCTAATATAGCCACAGTGAGGATAATCAATAATAAATACACGGTATAGTGATCCAAAAGGCAACATTTGAGTGCCCAAGAAATAATTTCCCTCCCTTTCCCAGAATAAGCCAGATAGGTGCACAGCTGGTTTATACTCCCTACAAAGATTATTAGCATTACAAAAGTATGGGCTTTAACAAATCTGAAGAAATATTAAGAAATGAAAGTTAGAAATAATATACCTACAAAATGCTCATAGTAAAAGTGAAAATAGAAGATGTTTGTAAATAATGTGACAAAAGAGGTACAGATATTAAACAAATCAAATAACTGAAATGTTTGTCACTGGTGTGGAGAAAACCTGCAACTCAGAAGGATTTAAAATAATGAAACCAAAAATACTCTACATCTATTCAGCTCAGAGATGTTCTACACTGGGAACTTATGTTGGCCTAGCTATGTCTCTCAAGGGTAGACAGGGATGTAGCTCTGCCAACCTAAATCCTGATTTAGACAGTGATAGTCAACAGGAGAATTCTTCTGAGGACCTAGCTACTGCTTCTCGGGGAGGTGGATTACCTATGCTGATAGGAGAATCCCTCCCGTCGGTGAAGGTAGTGTCTATGCTGAAGGGCTAAAGTTAGTAGACATAGCCACAGTAACAGGTTTTGTTAATGGAAAAATGGTCAAAAGCACTTAAGTGAGAAAGTTACACAAGCCAGGCCACATGGATTCTCTTGATAGGGATTTTGCAGCACCCAATGTCTAAAAGTTTTAGGTTTCTGGGAAATAAAGGTGTTAGAACAGAGATCCTTTTAAGATGCAAATGGCTCTCTTTTGTTTAACATAAATGGTAAGCACATTTGCACAGAATATAACATGCCTTTTATTGACACCACAACCATTTGACTGGGAACTATTTAGACTGACAGCCTTAATCTGTATGCAGTCTTGTTGTAGCCATGTTGGTCACAGGATATTAGAGAGACAAGGTGGGTGAGGTAATATTTTTTATTGGACCAATAAAAGATATTACCCCTAGCCTACCCTGTCTCTCTAGTAGCGTGGGACTAACATGGCTACAACCTGGTCAGAGTAAATGTGTAGGGGGTGGGTTAAATACTCAGGGCCTGACTTTGACTTACATATATTTTACAGTGGTGTAAAACTGGAATTGAGCTATGCCAGATTTATGCAGATAGAAGTGAGCTCAGAATCTTTCAACATCTACATGAAAATACTCTGAGAATTTGAACATAGCTGCCTGTTAGGATTGAGGCATGCTGCCTGAATATAGTACATTTAAGTGGTTTCCTGCTTTCATCATGTAATATCTATCCTCAAATGCGTTCATCTTATTTACAGGGAGATCTGAGAGTGATTCTTAAAGGTAGGCTGACTAACTTCATCATAAAATATTCTTGTGATTTTTTTTCTATTTTGTTTTTTGAGAAACACTAATACCACCATGGTTTGCATCAGCCACTGAAATTCAGCAGAGGGAAAAGCCTTTGGACTAGAGAAATGCCTTTTTTTTTTCTTTTTTCTTTCTTTTTTTTGTCCCATGAAATTTCATTCAGGCTTGGCTGACAAATCAATTACTGAAAATTACCATTTCCCTTCCACTGCTTGTGTTGGAAACAACATTTTGGTAGTATGCCAGAATGATACGTGAATACCACTATTGCCAACAACCGTATTTAAAAATTATGAGTCAGTCCCTCAAAAAAACCACTGACTGATTTAAAAATGATGAAATTTAAAAATAAGTAAATAAATGTTAGGTTCTTTTTATTTGCACTTTTTTTTTAAACTTAAGGGTAAATTTTCACAAGCTTACAACCATGAAGGCCAGAAACTTACTTAAAAAAAATTAAAATAAATGCTGTAATTCTCATATATTCATATGACTGCAGGGGCTGGGGCTCTAATTAAGAAAATCAAAAGACTTACACTAAAATAGCAAGAATTGGTAACACTAGAAAGGAACATTCTAATCTAAGGCTGAGCCCATATTGCAATCAAAGCAGCAGCAACATTACAAAATCTCAAGGGAAGACAGCCTTCCCAGGAGTGTGAGTGAAGAAAGACTTAGGCCAGATTCTCCTCAAGCTGCCACATGGCCCTAGTGGCCCATCTCTTCTACCCTCCCCCAGGAGCACCATATGGGGAAGGATCTCTAGAGGAAGAAGGCCAGGGTCCCTGACAACCTTCCCAGACCCAGCCTATGGCCCTGGTGGTATGTTCCCCCCGCCCCTCGTGATAACAACCTTCTGCTCTTGGTTAATATAGTTAGTCATGTAGATCAATCTGTGTTGCAATGTTAAATGGTGAGAGTTCTAAGCCTGTAGCATTAATACAGTTCCACATAGTAGACTTCGTTGTCTTACCTTTTCTTTATTTGAAAAAAAAAACCCTACTGTAAACAAATTAGACTCGATAAAGTATCCCAGGACTATGTCCACTCATCTAGACAGAGAAATATGCTGAAAACAGGGACAGATTAACTCTCCTGTCGGCCCAGGGCCATTAGATTTTGTGGGGCCCCTGGGGGTTTGGAATGGGGGAGTGGGCTCAGGGCTGGGGCAGGGGATTGGGGTGGAGGGGGGGTGCAATTCTAGCTGTGGTGGTGGCCTCTGGGGTAGGGCCAGGGATGGGACAGGGGATTGAGGTGCAGCAGGAGGTTTGGGGTGCAGGCTCTGGCTGGGAGTTTAGGTGTAGGAGGGGACTCCGGGCTGGGACAGGGGGGTGGGTGTAGGAGGCGATGTGGGGCGCTGGCTCTGGCTGGGAGGACCTTATCTTGGACGACTCCTGGTTGGCGGCACAGCAGGGCTAAGGCAGGATCCCTGCCTGCCCTGGCTCCATGCTGCCCTGCTCCCAGAAGTGGCTGGCATATCCAGCCCCTAGGCAGAGGGGCCAGGCTGCTCTACGCAGCATATGCTGCCCATGCCCACAGGTGCCACCCTCGCAGCTCCCATTGGCCATAGTACCCGGCCAATGGGAGCTGTGGAGCCAGCGCTGGGGGCGGGGGTAGTGCGGCAAGATTCCCTGAACGCCCCTCGCCTAGGGGAACTGTGTCCAGCCTGTGGCACAGAGACTTCCTGTGGGCTGGATGAAAAGCGGCAGGCAGCATCTGGCCCGTGGGTCCCACACTTAGCCTGAGGCCCTGGGCTAAAGCCCCTGCATTAATCCAGTCCTGGCTAAAGGAGTTACTCTAGTTCCAACAGAAATTATTTCAAGGAAGTTCTATGGCCTGTGATATGTAGGATGTCGGAAGAGATGATCACATTGTCCCTTATGACCTTATAATCTATGAAAATCAGTAACCACTGCAGGAGTCCAAATTTTCTTGACTACTCAGAAGATATGACAATATATTGGAAGTAAAATATTATAATGCTGATTACATCCACTGTACACTTAATAACTACATTAATTAATAGATGAATGTATAAAGCACCTACACTTCCACAATTTCTCTCGTTGCCTTCCCATGATGTAATTTTCTACAATTTAAAGAGAATGTTCACACTTACTAAAGCCTGTTTATTAAAGCTCCAGAAGTTTGAAGGGAATGAGTGTTCAGTTTAGCTCGCTGTGGTTCAGTAAACACTTTAATGGGCAGTGACAATCGTTGTCAGACAGTACATTTTTAAATTTATATTTAAAACAACTAACTTTTAATAACCACATTTTAAGTCAGAGTGGCTGCAATATACAGCATCCACAACTCCAGCTACCATTTTGTTTCATTATCATATGATGGACAGTTACACACATATTTTTTCCTCTTTCCATAGTTGTAGCTGTATATTTTTGTTCTGTTTTTCTTTATTTTGATTCTTATAAGTCAATTTAGTGCTCATTAAAGGTGCCATACTGACAGCAAAGAAGAATGAAATTCTGTTTATCCCCTGAGTAGGCACAGTGCAGGCCTCAACAATGCATACTTTCCCACTCTGCTGGTTAGCATCCTTCTATTCTGACCTGGGGGGACAATTTGTGTAGATGAGGGAGCAGACCATCCTTAATGCCAATATAATACTTTGCTTCTCTGATGAGACTGCCAAGCAGGTTGAAAATTAGTAAGTAATAATAACAAACAGTAATAATACTTCGTACTAAAGAGCACATTACAACCATTAACTAACATCCTTGGAGGTAGTTATTATATCAGATAAGGAAATGGAAGAAGAGAAGTTAAATGGACTTGCTAAAAGGACACACGATTTGTCAGTGAAGAGCCATGACTACTACTCATGAGTTCTTAGCTCAGAATCCTGTACTCAGTTCTTTGTATTATACTGCTTCCAGGAAATTACTAGTAACATTGGGAATGCTGGATTTTCGAGCACACACTTGACCACTAGGAAATGGACTGAGACCATCAGCTCATATTACACAAATAGCTATAAAACAGCCATCATATAGTTACTGCCGTTCTGTCATTGTTCACTAGAGCTTGGTGAAATTTTTCAGCCAAAATGCCAATTCAACAACATCAAAATGTTCTATGAATTTATGTCAGTTTTGCCAAATTGTTCACATAAAAACAAATCCAGAAAATGTGAAACATTTCTTTTTCATATTTTCAAAATGGAATATTTTAAGGTATTTTAGTTTGAAAAAAACCCTATATTTCAATATTATCTTCAAATTTCTTTTAAAAATTAAAAACATGAAAAAATAACCATGAAATTGAACACATTTTCATTTCAGGTCAAACACAACGTTCTGTTCAAGCAAAAAGGATTTTTTTCCCCAACTTTTTGCCAAACATTTCAAAAACTTTCATTTTTGATTCACCCCAAAATGAATACTGTTCCCCCCATTTTTTTGTCATTTCCACCAAGCTGAAAAATACGTTATTTATATGGCTCTGTTACGGATATGAGCTGGGATTTCGAAGCAGTAACTAATTTGGAGGTGAAAGCCATTTTTCCCTAATTATTAGTACCTTGAACCACCAAGAATTTTGTTTAGCACTTCAAAAACATATAATATTGGTATCACAGCAATCCTTTTCCCTGTGGGAGGATTGTGTTTATTTTTAAATGCCTCTGTAGATCACTGTCTTGACTCCTTTTTGCCCCTTTAAGAACAGCATGATTTTCACTTCCATATTTAGTCAAAATAATATCAAGGGGTGCTACTATGGGCATAGTTTGACTTTTATAGAAGGGGGGAGGCTCCAGAGAGGCCTACAGGGCCATGTGGGGGGAGAAGGGCAAATTCTGCATCTACCCAAGGCTTGCCCCCTCCAAACTCCCTCCAAACTCCACCCGTGGGTGATATACCAGGATTGCAGCCTCCCAATCTGTTATCAAGGAACAGACAAGAGCAACTCGGGAGAAAGGAAGGACAAATATTTCTTGATGTCCTTCACAGGTTGCCAGAGTGCATACATAAAGTGCAGGAAGCAGCACTTCAGATGTCCTAAAATGGAACATATACTACACTATACTGGTGCTGACCTTACATCAGCTCCACTGTTTACCTTACTCACCTATAGTTACATAATGGAAAATAATATGCATAATGTACACTCTGAATTCCTCCAGTCCAACAATCTTTGTTTTAAAAAAAAATATAAAGACTAACAAAAAACAACTGTTAAGACTGAATATCTGCAGCTAAATGTGTGGCTATTTGCAGGTCAATCTCTATGTTAAAATATTCACAGAATTCCAAGAGTGAGGAATACATATTGTGACAGGTCAAATTAATCATTTGGATTAGAGCACAAAACCAGATTATTGCCCTGTGGTTCTCTCTCCTCAGTGGATAGGGAGGGGCCTTTAATGCATAGCTTCAGGGGTGCTGGAATAATTTGTATAGTAGGGGTGTGATGACCGCCATTGAACTGCAAACCCTGTATATGATGGAACCTACTTCAAGCTAGGGAGTGTTTCTGCACCCCCAGGACCTCTAGTTCCAGTACCTATGCATAGCTTATCAAACTCCAAGACCATTCATGGAGGGACGAGGGAACATAGGGTAGGCTTCCTTATATGCAGATATAGTCTTTAACATCAACCATTGGAAAAACAGCATGCATAGATGTGATAAGTTAGGATAGCTCCATCTGGAACCAAGAAATGAGTATTAAAAAAATAAAGAATGAAAGAAAAAAAATCACTTGGCCATAAATAAATGAATGACCAGAGTTCAATTTAAGGAGTTATGTGCTAAACTGCATCACATCGAAGAAGAACATTTGTAGCTGAAGGTTCACTACTGGACCCAGGATTCTGCTTATTCTCATGCTCTCTCCAGAACTGCCTAATGAGTATATTTCCATCTGTCCTTTAAGTGATCAACCCATCTTTATTTTTTTATTGGCGTTATCATCTATAGTGTCCCTACCCAAACAATTAATATTTTCCCCTGAGAATAAATAAAAACTCACAGATGATGTATCCATTCAGACAACACATCACCCCATATTCTGATTAACAAACACACACTTAAACCCACATCCTTAAAGGTTTCCCAATTGCCAACAAACCTAGCTAACTAGTTAGAGGGTCCCTTGCCTCACAATACATTCCCCCAGAACTCCAGACTTTATGAAGACAGAACAGGCTATAATGGCACCTTTCAGGATGGTGAATGGCAGAAAACCTTTTGGGAATGCAACAAAAAATTATGACTCCGACTAACATCCTTGCATTGTTCCACACTTGGGAGGCTTGGAAGCATGCAAACAGTATCTTAAAAGCTGCACACTATATGTCATAAAGGGGATCACTGTGGGTTAAACTAAGTTTCAGAATGAACTCAACACTTTTATTGGACACAGTGGGGGAAAAAGTGGCATTCATTGCTCGTGTGATTTACTGTAAATAAAGGGCTTAAATCTTCAAAAAGTTACAGAATCAGCACAAGCTGCATAGTAAGAGATGTGAACAGCTGGAGATACTTATAGCTGTGCAACTGAATTACACTCAGGCTGACTAAAATGAGATCTCTCCCTGCCACTCAAACCCATTGTCTGGAACTAGTGTTACACTAAAAGATAATGAACAAGTAGCCAGTCCAAATTTCTTGAACTGTGAGACAGCAGGAAAATAGCCAAGTAAGAGATGAAGATACATTGCATTTTTCAGGATGCGGGAAGATGCCACAAAAATAGGTGCAGAGGAAGTTTAACATAATGCAAATCCATTTACAGAGGACATTGGACTGAAATAGATAAAGGAGTCAATACATTTTCATGAAGTTCCTGAAAAGTTGCATGAAAATATGTATAATTTTTTCTGAGTCATCTAGCAACCTATAAACTTCATTTTCTGTTAAATTTCTATAAAATTAAAAACAAATTTTCAACAGAAATTGATATTTTTGTCTGATTAGTTATGATAACTAAGATCAAGTTTCCAAAACTGGTGCATTTTCTAAAATTCCAAAATAAAATGTGAAAATTTTGATCCATCAAGTGTTATGAACTTCACTGTGAATTTTTCATACACCTCTAATATTGGACTAAAACTTTGTAGAATATTGGTACCTCTTGATATCTTCCAAATTGACCATCCCCCTCTTCCCCAAACAAACAAAAATGATGTGCTGTCTTCTCTTTCAATGACTCTTCTCTAAACTTAAGGCGCAAGATTTTTGTCTGAATAAAATTACCGCTGTCTTTAAAGGATTTGGGTCTTAGATAGTAAACTCTTCAGGGTAAGGTCTTTATCGGTATTGTCAAGTACCACACCTACGTAGAACACTACATAATAAATAAAATAAATAAATACTATTACTAGCAATAAGTATGTTATGTGGCAAAATATCTTGTTCGCCTCAGTAGGCTCAGTCCTTTTTAGCCTTAGAGACTCAGGTTTGGGGCAAGGCAAATCCTTATAGGTGGCCCAGGGTTCTGCTACTCCTCTCCTCAGTCAGTCCCTTGTGCTTGTTTTCCTTCCCTTCTGGGGAGCGAGTGCAGCCTCCCTACTGGGAAGGTCTGGTGTCTTGCTGCAAACAGCCTACAGGCAACTTCCCTGCTCCTTTCACTCCCGCACTATCCCCCCCCTACCACCCAGGGGAGGGTTTTAAAAGGTCCCAAGTAGTTGGAGTTAGCTGAACCTAATTGGTTCCCTAGCAACCCCTTTTCCAACTGAACCTTATTGCCCTGTGGTTCTCTCTCCTCAGTGGATAGGGAGGGGCCTTTTAATCCCCTGGGACTAATTACTACCCTCCCTTTTGTAGCTGTTTGTCCTGGGTTTACCACAGTTACTAATATAAAATTTACTATTCTAATAGATTATTTAATGTTAATATAGGCGAGAGTATGCTAATACATGTGCTACACTTCTGAATGTGCCTAGCATGACAAACGTTTTCCTGTAATGGGGAGGGTGGGCACAGCTCAACTTACTCCACCATTGAGTTTCCAGTGTTTCTCAGGTTCATAATGCTGTCCCATAGATCTCTCTTTGTGCATTCATTCCACCTTCACAGCCATAGGGCTGGGTGTTGAATGCTGGTATCATCCATGTGCCTTGATTATAATCAGGGCCCTGTGTACTCTGTGGCATAATGAAACCAAATTTTGAGGAAGTGACCCCTGAATTTTGTGACATTTATTTTTTTCTGTTGCCATGAAATACCCATTGTCCTCATTTCCACCTCTGCCTGAACACATATAGCTATGGCTCATAATTAAAATATTAACTGAATTAAAATTTGTTGATTATTTTCAACCTTTATTACTTTCAAGGATGTGTTTTCCATTATATTCTCAAGCTTCAATACCCAAGTCCCTGCTCCAAAGTCATCATCCTGGAGACCCAGCTAAAAACTCCTTCTCCCACATGTGCCAGGAAAGTGCTCCTCTATCCTCAGCGGCTTCACTCTTCTGCAAGTAGCCCCACTCTCCTTAAACCAACTCTGCTTGAACTCTTCTTGAACCATGGCTGCAAACTGGACTGCAATTCTTGTTCCTAAACTGCCAGTTGCTTGGCTTACACGTATAATGCAGGGTGCATGAACATTATCACAATTAACTCTACCTCATAGGATAAAATGCAAAGCAAGAGGTAGAGAGGTCCCCACAGGACAGAGTGATGGACAGAAGACATTAGGTGCTTGGTAGCCACAAAATGTTGAATTCTATGGCATCTTGGGAAAATGCCAGATTATGAGCAAAGTCCACAGGGTCCTAAGATGAATGTGGCAGGTCACACCTCTCAGATCTATTGTTTCTGGCTCTTTGCAGGCTCAGGCATATGGCACTACATAGATTTACACTCAGTTCATATTTTTAGAGGTTTTCTCTATTGCCATAAGGCATAGAAACTTTTTGAAAATGAATCATCATAGTCTGGGGCACAATTATGAACAAATTCCATGGCTGCAGAATACAGGGAACCCTGATTATACTTACATTTTTGGTTTTTAGATTGCAGTTGTGGAAAATGAATCACAAACAATAATCTTAACAATTTCCTTAACCTGTGAACAGATGACCATTACGGAGGGGCTGTATTTTCCCCATGGGAAAAATGTTACTAAAATGATTAATTTTTCATAGTAAAATATCACAAACCTCATTTAAAGTTGCAGAGTCAGGTCGGGGCCTCTACCTTGTCTCAGAGTTCTTTCTAAACAGAATATTTTAGTGTATGCTTTTACTACTCCACCTTGCCTCTGCCTGTTCTCCTACCCCTACCTTATCTTGCCCTAGTGACCTTATCTAAAATTACAGTCCTTTCTCCTCTGACACTAGCGTGATCCTGTGTTTTACTGCTCTTTCATAAATACCACCCACACATTCTCCATTACTTTACTACATTGTCACCTCCACATGCACATGATCTCATTCAATCTCTCTCACACACACACACATTCTCATTAACTATTATACACATTTATTCTTCACGCAGGTTCCTAATCTCTTCTTCTCTCGAAGATCTGGGGACAGAGCCTTACACACCAGCACTATGACAATTATAGCAGTCGCCCATTGTTGTTTATCTAGATATGTCAGCTTTATTGGGGATATTGGGCATTTTAAAGAGATGCACATTTATTACAAAGGAACATAAAGGTGAAACACTGAGCCTCTAATAACTTCAGTTGTTTTTGAACAAGGGTTCCAGTGCTGCCCATAAAGCATAAAAGTGTTCAGTATAATATGATGTACATAAATTTATGTGACACCTTGAGAAACATTTTTTAAGTAATATGATCATTTTGAAATCCACTCTGACAGCTATGAGAAACATACAGACTTAGATAATAGAATTAGAGTCAAGAATATAAACAGATTATTCTTAGGTATTTTATTTAGCTCCTCCACACTAGCAGAATAAAAAATTATTTAAAAGTAAGTTTTCACAAATTTGCTTAACGACAGAGCAACCTTGTCTCCTTAATCTTTTATATCTCTATACCTCATGTTTTGTAAATCTCCTGAGCAAGGTAAATAATACACTGAATTGGGGAAGAAAAGAAAAGAAAAGAAAAGAAAAGAAAAGAAAAGAAAAGAAAAGAAAAGAAAGGGTATTATACCCTTCAGCAAACCATTTAAAACGTGTCTGAGTTTAAATGAATTGTTTTAAGAAGAATTCATGTTCATCTCTATTTTCTGTGTCTCAAAGCAGGGTAGTCATTTTAAGTATATCCATAATGTATCAGAATATTTTTCTTCTTCAAGTGATGCCTGCATTTTAGGTTTTTAGTGACCTATTACATATTAAAGCCTGTTGAAAGCTGGCAGGCTATAATCATTTTAAAAGGTCTCCTACCCTTATGCTGGTGTTTCCAAATGACGTGTCAGCATTTTTGCCTAGTATGAAATCTGACATTGAGAAATAAAACAACTCCTACACAGTGTGCCACATGCAGACCTTATCTTGTCAGCCACTGAAAATGTATATATTATCAAAAGGCATCGTTCAGTGAAAAGTTTTAAATTCCTTCCTTCAGCCTTAACAAAACTATCTGCAGATTTCCAACATTTATTAAAATGTAAACAAACAAATAAGACAAACAAAAAGTCTACGCATCAAGTGCCAAGAGACAAGATTGTCAGAGTTTCACCAGAAAGTGCAGTCAAACTTACTTTATGGACACTGAAATTATTAATGTAAAAGACAAAAGTAAATTTAATATGAAGCTCTTGTGACCAACCTTCAGCTGTAACAGCAACTTATGCTTGATTTATTGGCAGTGATGAGTATATGTGGAACATATGCTTAAAGAAGTTAGCAATGATCCATTAAGACGGAAAACAAATATTCATAAGCATTTTATCTATGGGGGGGGGGTGGAGGAGGGAAGGGATACCACCACCTAAAAACATCCCCAATTCTATCATTTGGCAAAGAGTCAGAAAATGAACAAGAAAAAGATTTTATTCCCATGCAAGTCAGATTTGCATTCAATCTGCATTTTTTCAAGGTTAAAAACACAGAACTCTTGGCATAACACCAAACAAACTGGTTTAATTAAAAGACCGACATTAAACAATTCATTACCTCACATTACACTGATGGACAAAAATAGAGATAGTATTTTGATTGGAATTCCTGACAAGTTCATATGTAACTGCAAATGTTTCATTTACTTCTTAAAGACATCTTATTGATTTTCATTATGTCCAGAAAGTTTGTAATACAACTCAGTTCAGCAAGGAAGAATTCGATCGACAGATCTCCTTGCATCTTGTGCCTCTTAAATCAGGCTAAATTCAACCTACAGATATCCATGAATTGACACTATTAAGTAGAGTAATTTAATCCACATCACTCTGTATCTAGTTTTTTTAACCAACCAACAGCACCTTCTTCTCTTGAAAAAATATATAATAATAGGAATGTCACCAAGTTGTAATTTTCATTCAAGTGCTGTGGAAAATCATTTCAGAGACAAATTAAAAAAAAACAAAAAACAAAAACACCAAGAATCACTTTTCTCAAAGAGAAACTCAACTTTCTTCACAAGCAGTACATCCAAGTCAGAAATAAACTGAATCACATTAAAAGTGGGATGACGACCTAAGGGTTTCCTTGGGAGGACACCTATTCTTGCATACTAGTCTCATAAGTGGTCTAAAGTTGCTCTATTAAAATCAAACTATCAAACAAAATCATTTTTTTTCTTAATCATATCCCTTTATTTTAAAATAGCTGCTCCAAGTGGAAAAATGAAACAGAAACCAAAATGGCCATATTCAGAATAAGAATATTTGTATCAGGTAAAATTTTCAGAGTTAAACAACTGTAGTTGTTCCTCATTGCTGAGGGCAGGGTGGAGCGTTGTGGAGGAGGTGGAGGATGGGGAACAGAGATTTTCGAAGGCAACGATCAATTTATTTAGTTCTGGGGAATCTAATGGTAAGGAATTAGAAGATATTCTCTTGCTTATACAATTTGTCTAAAACCGGAAATATTATGATCTGAACAAGAAAAATAATGAAAGGGAAAGAATAATATATCTGTGTGCACACACATGACAAAGATACATAATCTTAGGCTTTAGGGCTGAAACTAAAGTTGAGTGAACTGGTCATAATGAATTATATATTTAAATAGTTTATTCCTTTTTTTTCTGTTTTCAAATTACCTGTTATGAGACATTGATTTTTACAGTTAATTTAACAAACTATGTAAATGCATTTAATCCACTAATTTACTTGAAGACTATTTGCTATTTGAGGGGTCTGACTACTCATCCAAGTCTCATGGCATTGTTTTCGCTCTCTGATTGGAGAGCTTTTATAAACAAGAAGAGAGAAATCAAAGAGATTTTTAAGATGGCCGTACAGATACTGCCAGCATAAAACTGTGCACATGTGCACAACCATTGATGCGATTTGGACTTGTGAATTAAAACAAATTAGATGAATGCTTTTGGAAATCAAATAAAAAAGGTCATAAACAGCATTGAAACACCTTCACAATTTTCATTTTAAGGAATGTTCACAAGTTTTGTTTTGTACCTAGCCTGTGTTTGCCAGAAGCTGGGAATGGGTGACAGGGGATGGATCATTTGATGATTGCCTGTTCTGTTCATTCCCTCTGGGGCACCTGGCATTGGCCACTGCCAGAAGACAAGATGCTGGGCTACATGGAGTTTTGGTCTGACCCAGTATGGCCGTTCTTATGTTCTCTTCCGAATTTGTCAACCTCTAGCTAATACTTGGTTTGAGGGATTCTCTTTGGCCTTCAGAATTGCCTCAAAAATATTAGGCTGTTGGGTGGTGTAACTGCGAGGACTACCAACGCTACCAAGCCCACAGGCACCATTACTGTGAGACCCATGGTAACTAGAACAAGAGTATAAGAAGTGCTGAGCCCTGTCAGGTTTCCTTGGACATTTTAGCCCCCCTGGTATCTGAATTCACTGAAAATAGAGGGCACAATGTTTTCCTGATTGTTAATATATGTGAGTGTGCTGGTTGCAATTTTTGTTTTAAAAGACTGAGACACAACATCTGGTTTGAAGAGAGGCGGTCAACTGAGAGGAAAATCACAGACATTGAAATTTCCCATCCTAGAATGGCATTCCTTTATAGAGGTTTGATTGGTGAATAGCTGTAAATATGAAATCAAAATCTTATAATTTTTAAATGTTTAACAGTTATAAGCTTCAGTGCTGTATGATATAAGTGAATATAGATCAGCACCGGCTTTATGTTTTCATTGTGGATTTTTAAATATGTCTGCAGTCCTCTCAACAGCAACTCTGCATGTGTACCAATGCCCTACATTTTTTTTAACCTTGTTTGAGCTTTTCAGAATTTGTGCAAAAGTACAAAGTGCCCGTTGGGATGAACTGATTACCTTCTTGTTTGCCTTATATTTCCTCTAGGTACTGTACAATACATTGCTGAGGCTATGTCATAAATATAAAGGGAAGGATGAACACCTTTAAATCCCTCCTGGCCAGAGGAAAAACCCTTTCACCTGTAAAGGGTTAAGAAGCTAGGATACCCTCGCTGGCATCTGACCAAAATGACCAATGAGGAGACAAGATACTTTCAAAGCTGGGGGGGGGGAGAGGGGCAAGAGAAACAAAGGTTCTCTCTGTCTGTGTGTTGTATTTTCCAGGAACAGAAAAGGAACGGAGTCTTAGAACTTAGTAAGTAGTCTAGCTAGATATGCATTAGATTCTGTTTTGTTTAAATGGCTGATAAAATAAGCTATGCTGAATGGAATGTATATTCCTGTTTTTGTGTCTTTTTGTAACTTAAGGTTTTGCCTAGAGGGATTCTCTATGTTTTGAATCTGATTACTCTGTAAGGTATTTACCGTCCTGATTTTACAGAGGTGATTCTTTTACTTTTTTTCTTCAATTAAAATTCTTCTTTTCAGAAACTGAATGCTTTTTCATTGTTCTTAAGATCCAAGGGTTTGGGTCTGTGTTCACCTATGCAAATTGGTGAGGATTTTTATCAAGCCTTCCCCAGGAAAGGAGGTGTAGGGTTTGGGAGGATTTTGGGGGGAAAGACTTTCCAAGCAGGCTGTTTCCCGGTTATGTATTTGTTAGATGCTTGGTGGTGGAAGCAATAAAGTCCGAGGGAAAAGGTAAAATAGTTTGTACCTTGGGGAAGTTTTAACCTAAGCTGGTAGAAATAAGCTTAGGGGGTTTTCATGCAGGTCCCCACATCTGTACCCTAGAGTTCAGAGTGGGGAAGGAACCTTGACAGGCTATAAATCATGCATTGCGTTGGAGCTTTGGGTGACTAACTCATTTTTCAGTTTGCCAATTTCTTTTTATTCAGTTAATGCCATAAAGTAAAAGTTTAATGAACAGGGATCTTTGTTCTAAGTAGAAGTATGTCAAGATTTTATACTCTAGTCAATGCTACAAAAGATTTCCATCAACAAAGTATGAATGCCATTTGAGGTGGCAGCATTGCTTTTCCAAACCTGCTCTAACATGTTGAACGTGGATTCATTTTGTTTCTTTTGTAGAATTTAGCATGCTTAAAGACCTTAATTTAACAAACCTCCTACAAAATGTTGAGAAACAGAGGATCGAGTCACAAGCAGACAAAAGCAAGGAAAATCATACTCAAGGCTGATACTCCGTGTAAAACACATCCTTCAGTGCCTTAATATTAAAGCATAAAATGTTACAAAACATAATGCGTTTATCTAAGATCCTGGTATTCAGAGAAAAATGGAGTGTTTGAATCTTAATTTGGAAGTAATGCCTACTTGGCATTGCACAGAATAAATCCTGAAGTGCGTGTGTGTACGCGCATGCAAGTGTGCAATCTCTTTGTGTTAATGACAGTCAGTGCCTTTAAAAATAGATGCAAATATATAGAAGGCTCTTTATTAGCTGAAGCTGGATGGTTGTGTGCACTACAAAAATCTTGCCCTTGTTTACCTCACCTGCATGAGATTCCTGCCAATGGCAGCTTATCTATCAGTCGCTAAAATCAAAGTATCTACCCCTGTCACTTTTGGGAATTAATTCAGTGTGGGCTAATTAACTCTTGTGCTTTTATCATGAATCTTACAATGTTTGTAGTATTGTAACCCAAAGTATCAAAACTCATGAGTTAGGCATCCAAAAATCATATGATTGGTTTAGAAATCACGAAAAAAAGAACCCATACATTTTGGTCTTTTTATTTGTTTTCTGATTTCTGAGCCTTTACTGTGCACTCAGGTCATGTTTTCAACTCATCTCCAGAAGCATGAGGGCTAGAAACATTTTTTAAAACATGAGATCCTCACACACACAGGCACTGGGGCTTTAAGGAAAACAACGAACATCACAAGACTCAAAATAAAGTTGTGAGATTTGGTGACACTATATTTGGTGATTTTGTTAAAGCTTCAGCTGCCACAACCGTGCAATTGCAGAAGAATCTTAGCCTTTTATTTTTGTGAAGGGTAAGTTTCTAGCCATCATGGTTGAAGAAAACTATTTGAAAATGTGCAGCAAGCAAGGCCTCAAGACTCAGAAATCAGAAGGTAGATAAAAAGAACCAAAAATTATATATCTATTAAAATATGATTTTTGGGGTCCTGACTTTTGAATGTCTCAGGTTGGCAATATCATAAACTTCCATTAGCCATCTCAGAAGACACTCATAGCTTAATGTTGAGTGTCCTTTCTCCTTATAAACTGTACTCTGAAAACCCAATGTGAGACTGTCAGACAGCTGCTATCAGTGCCACCAGCCTGAACATTGATCCCAACCTAATAATTCTCACACTGTACAACAAAGATGCTTTAATGCAGTACTTATTTCAAATTTTTAATTTCTAAATAGCAGTAACAGCTCCCATGTCAATTCTTATAAGACAGGTAAGCAACCGCTATGAAGGGCCTTATCATTTCATAATAATCAGAAGAATGTTGAGAGATGAGTGAAACAACCTTGGTGGATAATAGACAGAGCATTAATATTCTAGAAAGGCCTTGTATAGTCAAAGTGAAACTGTATCACCCATAAAAACTTTCATTTGCCTATATATCCTAACTCCCTTTTCATCTTATAATAGCAACAATGACCTCAGTTTAGGGCATTTCCCAGAGATTATCAACGGGTTTGGGTTAATAGCCTGCAGCTACTCCATAGGCTATGATCTCCTCATACCTGCTCGATAATTCGATAAAATGCCTTGAAACTTGATCGTTATTGCTTGATTAGCATTAATGAAAGTTATGCACACACATTGAGAAAATATTACCCCAAGCTTACATCCAAAACACCCTTAGTATTTTTTTAATAAATCTACTGTACATGTACAATAGCTGTATTGTTAAATGAAATTTTCATTCCCCAGCCTTCCCTAAGGCACAAGAAGCATCAATTACTGACTAATGACCTGCAAAACTTCAGCATGAAAATAGAGCCATAGTAGAGCTGTGGCATTAAAAAAGGACCGGAAATCACTAAAACCTGAAAACTAAGTTCTGTTTTCTTTTCCACTTCTGTAACGTTATGCCTCCCCCGCCCCCCCTTTTTTCCCAAAAAACCCACCTCTCCTCATTTTACTCCATAATTGACATTATATCTGCTAAATTTTTGCCTGGAGAATTGTTTAGAGCAAGTTATGAATTCTTATCACTGATTTATACTGAAAACTGGAGATACAAGCCGTAATAATGGCTAAACTGCTTTATTTGCAGTTTAACAGTTCTTTGTGTACATTATACTCATGGACACATATAAGCATTATTGAGCTTTTGAGGGGGGCACAATGATCTTCTTCAAAGATGTGGCCTTCTGCCAGGATCTCCATGTGAATGGAGTGTTTCCAGTCGATCCCCAGACTCCATTCCTTCCTATTATTATACACTCCACGCAAACTTCCTGACTGAGAAGATATGCTTTCAATTCCAACAGTACAACTCACAAAGTTTTTGGAGATATAGTTTTACCCTCCTGTGAAATTTTCCATAAGAAAATAGCACTTAGCTCACCACAGTATCCTCTGTTGATAAGAGGTATGTATTAGAAGAAACCAAATTACAACACAGAATACCTACATTCACATAGTCATGATAATATTTCTTGAACTAGCCTAAGAATATAAAAGTTAATTGGCATGGTTAACATACACCAAATCAGACTGAGTATGCTTAAATGAATATAGATGTGAGAGTCACAGAAATGTAGGGCTGGAAGGAACTTTGAGAAGTCATCAAGTCCTGCACTGAGGCAGGACCAAGTAAACCTAGACCACCCCTGACATGTTTGTGTCCAACCTGTTCTTAAAAACCTCCAATTATGAGGATTTCACAATCACCTTTGCAGTCTATTCCAGAGCTTAATTACTCTTTTAGTTAGAAAGTTTTTCCTAATATCTAACTTAAATCTCCCTTGCTGCAGATTAAGCTCATTACTTCAGTGGACATGGAGAACAATTGATCCTTGTGCTCTTTATAACAACCTTGAAGACTGTTATCAATCTTCTTTTCTCATCACTAAACATACCTGTTTTGGGGTTTTTAAAAAACTTTCCTCATAGGTCAGGTTTTTTTAAATCTTTTATCATTTATGTTGCTCTCCTCTATACTCTCTCTACATCTTTCCTAAAGTATAGTGCCCAGAATTGGATAGAGTACTTCAGCTGAGGCCTCACCAGTGGTGAGCAGAACAGGACAATGACCTCTCACATCTTACATATGACACTCCTGTCAATACACCCCAAAATATTAGCCTTTTTTTGCAACTGCATCACATTGTTGACCCATTGAATTTGTGATCCACTGTCACTCCCAGATCCTTTTAAGTAGTGCTGCCAACTGGCCAGTTATTCCCATTTTGTGCATTTGATTTTTCCTTCCTAAGTGAAGGACTTTGAACTTGTTTTTTTATTAAATTTCATTTTGTTGAATTCAAACCAATTCTCCAATCTCTCAAAATCATTTTGAATTCTAATCCTGTCCTCCAAAGTGCTTGAAACCCCTCCCAGCTTGGTGTCATCTGCAAATTTTATAAGCATACTCTCCATTCCATTAGATATGCCCTCCCAGTCTGACAGTGAACCATGAATAACTACTGTCTGAGTACAGTGTCTTTCAACCAGTTGTGCACCGACCTTATATTCATTTCATTTAGATTACACGTCCTCAGTTTGCTTATGAGAATGTCATGTGCAACTGTTATATTAAATACCTTCTTGAAACATCCACTGAAGGAGATTAAAACAAACAGAAAAAACACATTTTCTGATTAATTTTGGCTGAATCCTTGTCAGTAAATTTTAGGAAAAAAATATAATGTAAAATTATGTGGTAGTATACTACTACTTCAGTTTAAAAGCAGAGGATTTAGAGGGGAAGAAAATATTAATGTCAACATACTTACATTTTTTCCCTATAATGTCTAGAAAACTTTAAGTTCTATCCTATATTTATAGCTACCAATTATACCTCAATCTTTGCTTCCTAAAGTCATTTACATTTACTGAAATGTACTTAGTGCTCCCCTTCATAGAATCCTCAGTACCATGTTATCTGCACCATTATTTCTGACTCAAATTAAGAACTAAAAGGTTTCCTGTGGAAAGCTTCCTCAGAGTATCCCTTAAACAAATCTCCAGCAAGTACTGCCCACTTGAATGGATGCTGCAGAAAGAGTAGTGCATCTGCTGCTATAAAGGGCCACAAGAAAAAGTATCACAGCAAGATTTAGGTTAGTATTCAAAGTGGATGGAATAGATTCTTCTGCTGTTATTCCTTTTTCACTGATGTTACTCTCACCTAGCTCCATCTGTATGTCCACCATTATTTCTGAGGCAAGAACAAACCCTAACTCTGGCCTATATTGTCCCCTTTGTTTCTTCTTTCAGGAAACTAACACCCACCAGATCTCTTCTGGGAATATGCAGCTCTGCTCCCCCTGGGGCCTTCCCCAGGACTCTTCAGAAATGCCTCATCTAGATCTTGATAAGAAAATGGTGTGAGTAGGATTTGGGATAGGAGCAAAAGCAGAACGAACAGAACAAAGGGCCAATTGCTCTCTCCAGTGGCCTCCTCTGCCAACTCAATGGATAACCAATTGGCAATACTATCAGAAGTTAACACTGCTTGAAGTTTTGCCTTGGGGTGGGGAATCAGAACTATGTAGTTTCTCAGGACAGGTCACAAAACTTACATAATATTTTGATCCATAAGAGAGAATCTCCCATATGCATTCAGAGTTTCTCTTTCAGTGATTAACACAAATTCAAGTTAACCTGCACTATAATAGCTGCTTAGAAAATTATTAAGGTACTTGTGAAAACCATCTTATTTCTTGTGTTGCGGGTCCAGAGCTGTTATACGAGAAGCAAAAATCTGAAGTTTTGCCAAAATCTCTTAATCCTTTCAGACCCCACCTCCAGTGAAGTGGCATTTATATTGTTTTGATGACATTTTATCCATTGTGCTTTTTCAGTTCAAAATTATGAGTCAGACAGTGCTGGCATACGCACAATAATGGTGATGAGAGAAGTCAGACATTTTACAGAAGTTACTACCAAAGGGCCAAATTGAACTCAGCAGTTCACCCTGACTAAATGAAAACTGTGTGACAGCTTTAAGTTCTGGTCCCAAATGCATTGTCCTTACCCACATAATGAATTATATTTACTTTATAAAATGATGTTATTTATAGGCTTTTCTGCGATAGCTATCACCATAGGAGATGAACCCTTTACGAACATTAGTGAAGTAAGTATACTAGCATCCCTGGGAAGTATGAAAGTATTATTATTCCCATTTTGTAATGTATAACTGAAGCACAGAGAGATTAAGGGACTTGCACAAGGTCAAACAGAAAATCTCTGGCAAAATCAGGAACAGAACTCACATCTCCTGAGTCACAGACCAATACTTTAATCACCCTTCTTCTCTAAATAAAAAAATATAAACACATGCTTTGCGACCTGGGAAGTGATTTGTTTCTGTGCTTAAACTTCAGCTGTTTTTCCTGTTCTACTTCTTTCTCTAAGCCCCTAGGCCGCCAGACATTTTGACAAAATGAAATCAACCAGAAAGTGTCTCGGATCACTCTCAATAACCCTCCCTAGTTTTAATAATTGTTATGCAAATTGAAATTAACTTTATTTTACATTTTAGCCCATGTGTAATCATGCTTTGAGCCCTCCGTTTTAGTTCCACTGTAATTTAAAATTGTTTCTTTCCCATCATCTGTCCCTCAAGCTTTTGAATTAATTATATATATTTTTTGTTCTCTCCTCCAACTCCCAGTCAGACTGAAAACAAAGAGCACAGTGAACACGATACAAACCACACATTCATAGCTAAATTAAATCATCATTTGTGTGACTCCACAGATAATTACAAGGAGAAACAAATTCTCCATTTCTCAGAATGTACCAGTGCAGAATTAGCTGGTGTTAGTAATAGAAAGAAAACCGACCACCAATGGTTTTCTATGGACCAAACTCTCCTGTTATTTTAGAATATATGTTGTCTTAAAGTAAATTAGCCAATCAGCTCTTTGAATAGTTGTGATAACAGCTATAAATTGCTAATCTATCATGCATGGGGCTCTTCAGTTCCTTTCTACAGCTGACTGCTTTAAGCACATTTCTCACCAGAGTAACTGACAGGAACACCTCTGCATAAGTAGTATGTGAAATGATATTACTATACATGATAAATGTTATCACTTACAAAGTTCTTACAGCGTGACTCATTTCCTTCCCCCACACCACTTGTGTTCTATTTTCTTTAGATAGTTGTCCTTGTTTGTTTGTTTTGAATCAGAATCTATCATCAAATATGTGCAAAGTTGTTGCCATTTGTCTATTCAATTCAACATGTACAGCAATATTCCTTGCATAGAAGAATGAAGCTAATGCTTCTTTGTTATTCTCCTCACCTCTACCTTATTGCTTCTTGGTTTCCCCCTTAATATCATCTCCCTTTCTCCCCCTCACCTCTTATAGTACAGCAATATTATAAGTCACTGACTGAATAACTAATATAGGATATAATAGATATATCCATCATCCTACTCCATTGGTGGATGAATCTCCCAATGGGAGACAGTTTGAAAATAGCTTTTGTAGGTATCTTAGTTACGTCTTTTCATGTCAAATACAAATGCTAGCTATTAAGTAATGATTTGAAGTAAAATTGGACAAATGGGATGAACTGATTAAAAATAAATTGGTTCACTTTTGGAATATCAGTGCATGTACTTACTGTAAGTCAGAGCCCACAATGCCTCAATTCTGCTGCATTCCCCCTCTTGCTTCTCAGACATACTTTTACTTACTGCTTGCATAAGAAAATAACTTACATTTCAACATAACATTTCTGTTTATCTTTACAAAAAAACCTGATAAGTTAAAAAAGAAAGATGAAACAATAATTGTAATGCTTCAGATGTCTGACACATTATAACTCATTCAAATTTTACATATAAAAATCATAGACCTGGTTGGAAATTTTCTGTGGAAACTTTTTCTATGGAAAATGGTATCTCATGCCCTCATACTCCTCTATGGGCCAGGCTATTCAACCATACTACGTTTTCTGTGATGCATTGTGTCCATAGGCATCACTGCAGTTCAGCAAGAATGGAGACCATTGTGCATCATAGGAGATGTAGATCAACCAGGGAGCCCAGCCCATAGGAGAATCTGGGGGCATGAGACACCCAAACTACAACTCCCAGGAAGTGCAGACGCAGCATTTCTGAATTCAAAAATGTTGGGGGTAAGCTTTCAGGGTTTTTTCCCCCTCTGAAATGTCTAAATTTTCCACAGAATTTTTTTAGGAAAATTATTTTTTATTGTTGTCAGTGAACTTGTACACAGAAAACAAATTCATTTTATGGCCATTTCTAACCATATTACCTTTTTTCAGTGACCAGCTAAACATGTACTAGGATTGCTGAGTTCACACCATATTCAAGCACAAACCTGCCATAGGTACATAAATTTAACACACAAAGAGTTAGCATCAAGTTGTACTGTATCCTAAGGCAGGGGTCGACAACCTCTGGCACACGGCCCATCAGGGTAATGGCAGGCCATGAGACATTTTGTTTATCTTGACCGTCCACAGGCACAGCCCATCGCAGCTCCCAGCGGCTATGGTTCACTGTTCCCAGCCAATGGGAGCTGTGGGTAGCGGCATGGGCCACTGGGAGCTGCAGGGGCCATGCCTGCAGACAGGCAACATAAACAAAATGTCATTGCGGATTACCCGCAGGGGCTGTGTGCTGAAGGTTGCTGACCCCTGTTCTAAGGAATAGGGAGTAAAAGAGCAAAACCAGCCTTTGCCTATAACTTCTTAGTCTGCAACACAGCTTCATGAGGTCAACCCTATCTTCTGTGTTTGTACAGTGCCTCACACAATGGGGTCCTGGTCCATAACTAGAGCTCTGAGGTGCTACTGTGATCAAATAATAATTATAATTACCACTGTCAGAATAATTAAAGACTTACTGTTTGTTTTCAGTCTTTGAAATGAGAATATTTCCAAGCATATTTTTTAAAAAAGTAGACAGCTGTATCAAATCAATTTTTGTTTACTTCCTATGCTGGATCTATATTGACAGATGCTCTTCTACTTTCAACATTACACTGGCTCTGACTTACCATTTGCACCTACATAGTGAGCTCCTGTTTCTCATCTCAGCTGGTAAAAATATGCATTTGCTCAGCACAGTAACAAAATAAACTGCAGAGCATAGTAATTAATTGTTCTGCAAACTGTGAAATGATTAACAACATCCTTCCATAAATTAAACCTTATTTCATTTCCACAACTCTTACTTGCCCGACAAGAATATCAGCTGTGCCCACCAGGCTTTACATTATCATACCCATAACACTTATCAGTGTTTATTTACAAAGACCCTCTTCACTGTGGGTCTCTCTCTGTCAAACATTTCAGGACTACTGCAAGTGTTATGATAAGATATGATCAGATTATTGCTTTTTGAATGCTTGGCTATCTCACCCCCCAAAAATCTACAATTACGTAAACTTCCAATCTTAAGCAAAATGTTAGCCCCTTGAAATGTATTTCTTTCATTTACAGGAAGCTCTCCTTTTTTAATGATTATTTAATACTTTCAGCACTGATTACTTCACATTTTTTTCTTTTTCTTTTGTCAAGATGAAGTATTAAAAACTTCATATTGACAAAAGAACATAAGCAATGTTCCTTCTCTTTCAATGTCAAAGCCATGTTCTACCATGTTTCACCGTTAACATCATTTTTTCCTTTATTGTTCTGGTTAATAATGACTCTCTTCAGTAACAGAGTAGAGCACAGAGCTTTTGCAAAAGCTAGTTCTTATTCAGATATCAAAATGATTCATTTTGCATGGCTGGCAGAGCTAGGATTTATCTTCGGCTAACAATTTAACCTATCCAAGACTTCCAGGACTTCTACAAAACATGAAGACTCTTTACCCCTAGATCCATATGTAAGCAAACATTTGCAGCCATTCACATATATGGGAGAGCTAGCATAAACTAGTGCTAACAGCACTAGAAACAATTACCTTCACAGATTTAAAGGGAAACACATGTTTTCACTTACTGACCGTCAGAGCTTCACCAATAGACATCGGATCGTGCAAATCTGGCTAAGGACAGAATGCTTTTCTGTGCTTTCACTTGTCATCTATCACACAGAAAACCCCCCTGCAGGGCAAATTAAATATTACCTGGCTTCTATTTTTATACCACATATGATTCACATACTTTTCTATGAACCTTGTATTTTTCTTTAATAAGGTTGCCAGGTGACTGTTTTTTTACTGGAAAGTCTGGTCGAAAAGGGGACCTGACAGTGTCTGGTCAAATCTACTAATCGGACACCCAAAGCCTGGTTACTGAAGGTGGGGGAGCCTGGGTCATCACCCTTGCCAGTGCCTACTCAGCTGGGCCTACTTGCCAGTGCCTACTCAGCCTCCTACCTGTGTCAGGTGGCTGCAGCTCCTGGCTCCAAAGGCAAGTCCCTCCTGACCTGGGGGAGAGAGGGAAAAAGCAGCGAGTGATAGAGGGAGTAGGGAAAGAGGAGAAAATGGGGGTTGGGGCCTTGGGGGAAGAGGCAAGGGCAGGGCTTCAGGGGAAAAAGGTGGGGCAGGAGTGGGGCCTCAAGGGGAGGGGGGGGAGAAGGGGAGGAGCAGGGGAGGTTCCTGCACTCCTGCTGGTGTGTCCTGTTTTTAAATATTACAAAGTTGGCAACTCTATAAATTTTCATTCAGGTATTGCATAAGCTTAAACAGCTGTGATCAGATGCACAGGTCACTGTAAACACAGACGAAGGGCATCCATCTAAAGAGATGCCACCTTCAACGACTTTATGTACTCCCAGAGCTAGCTAAACTTCCAAAATAAAACAGCTTCCATACAGTTTGAGGTGAGTCTTGCTTCACTGAATTCACACGAGGTTTACAAGAACACACTACATAATCAAGTTCCTATGATCACTTGCATTTCTGCCAAGACCTCTCTTCATGGAGCTAAATAAAAAGGGGTTAGGTTTTTTTTTTTCTTCAGTGGAAAAGTAACAAGAGAATATTTAATTGGCTCCTGAGCAACATTTACAAGATAAAACCACACCTAGAAAATCTAATGTTGTAAGCACAGGGCAGAACCCAACCTACATTCGGTTGCAATCTTTTGCCCGGGTGCAAGCAGGCTACACCATAAAGCAATGGCTGCTTCACATGCTGCTCTGCCTTGCACGGGGCCTGCTCACCCAAGAGCAACCCAGGCCAGCTAGAAGCATTAAAAGGATGTATATTGGATATGAAATGAAGCATGACAGGGACGAAGGGAAGATACTGTGCATTAGATAAATGGGATATTACACAACCATCTGGGAGTGTAACAGCTACTTCACACCCCAGGCCAGGAATAACTACCTTCACACAGTTATTTCTACTAAGCTTCTGGAGTTATAGGGTATGTCAATTGCCTAGACAACTAATACATCTCCCAGATATGGAAGATGGCATGCGCACATCCAGAGTTCCCACTTAATCCATTAGCTGTGCCAAACCCAGAAGTAGCTGTGACTGGCTGCCATAGGAGACACCAGATTGGAAATGGTGAATAGGTGGAGAGCAGGAGACTTGCCCAAATCAGTGGGTCAGGTTGTCAGAGGTTATTTTTATCTATCTGATCTATCTATCTATCTTAATATTCATAACAAACAACAGTCACACCACTATCCAGATTTTGAAAATTAAAACTGAAGAGATACAAAGAACAGGAGCAGATGATTCAGGCATGAAATACTATAAACTGCTAAACACATACAATCCCAGATCTTAGAGCCCTCCTTTCCCACAAGAAGAAAGTATATTTTCAAGGGGAAAAGGAGCTGTTCTACCTTCATAGGTATATCTCTGCCTTATCTCTGCCCCCTTCCCAAGCATCCTCACTTCTTGATCTGACACAAACTCCCCCAGATTACAACAGCAGGAACTATTGGAAGCTGGATGCTGGAGATGGGAAGAAGACCCAATATTGATTCCACTGGGTTGTAAGAGAGGACTGCTCCCTCACATCATTTCTGTCACCCAAATAACACCTCATTGTCTTTTGAACAGCCATCTATCCATCAGTTGTGGGAGATAAAAGGATCTAAAAGATGATATAAAATTAAAAAAAAAATCCACCATGACTAACAATTCTAAACTTTCCTATTTTCTTAGTCACCAATCTCTTCAGAAATAAAATGCACACATACTAATTGAAAAAAAACAGGTCATCCTCTCATGTTTAAATAGTATACAATATATGACTTCTGAGACAGTCTAATCCTCTTTTCTGATTTAGGGGCAGCCATCCAAGGATAACAGCACATTTAACAGCATGAATGAGAAGTAAAAAATATATTCATTACATCCAATCTAATTGCTCTAACAGCTGTAGGATGTCACCAATCTGATGGATTGGCAGAAGCCCCAGATTCAGAGTCTACTTGCCCCAAAGCCCTTCCCCCACTCTACTAAAGAATTAGACCAACTGATAACTGCATACATTTCCTCATGACATTCCTGGGTCCCCAGTGGTTGCAAGCTGAATGGCTTAGCTCAACAGGCCCTGTGACAGGGACTTTTCTTTGGCTGTTTGGTAGGTTAGATTTTGCTACATAGTATACAACTGTAAACTTTGTAAGATTTTTGCTTTTAAATTTGATCAAATCCTAGAAATTAAATTTGCAGGCAAAACAAACAAACAAACAAAAATAAAATTAAGAAAAGAACCTTCCCCAAAGGTAAAATTTTAAATTTAATGGTAGGCCCATACAAAAAATCTTTGATATTTGTCTCAAATCTGGCGCTGTGTTACACCACCAAAAGTAAGTGGAGTGAACATTGCCCTCTGCCTGTAGCACCCTCTCTCAAGCCTCCCACATGCCTCCCAAATAGATACGAAATACACATTGAGGGCTTCACACACCATTGCATTACTTCACTTTCACAATACTGTAGCTCCATTCAAATATCAATAGAATTATACACCATAGAGCACAAGTAATTCAGTTGTTTATCGGACCTGACATATATTTATTATACCATATAAAACCTACATTAAAAGAACACTTAAGATAGCAAAGGTAAGCATACGAGTTAGGAAAAGCCAGAATGAAGGGTCCTGTGCCAGCTTAATTTGGCCACCTTGTGCATATGTATTTTGATACAAATCTTCAATTATATGACCACATACCATTTTTCCACAGGATCCCTACCTGAATAAGGCAGGATAAATGCACAGGATAAATGGTCTTCAATTAATGAGCAGCTATTCAATACTTTGTTTTCTCCCTATTGCTCAATGTGTGGCCCAAGCCCTTAGTTACTTCACACTAAACACTGTTCAGCAGACAGAACTCATCATTACAGTATCTGAGTGCCCTATGAATATTAATGACTTTATTTTCACAATATCATGTGAAGTATTGTGAGCAAACAATCTCTCTGCATAGGAAAGATAGGAAGTATGGCAGGAGTCGACCCTGGCTTAACCAGGATATCTTCAATGATCTGGAAATCAAAAAAGAGTCCTACAAAAAGTGGAAACTAGGTCAGAATACAGAGGATGAATATAAACAAATAACAAAAGTATGTATGGATAGAATTAGAAAGGCAAAGGCACAAAATGAGATTAAACTAACTAGAGACATAAAGGGTAACAAGAAAACATTCTTCAAATACATTAGAAGCAAGAGGAAGACCAAGGACAAGGTAGGCCCATTACTCAATGTGGGGGAAAAAACAATAACAGAAAATGTGGAAATGGCAGAAGTGCTAAATTACTTTTGTTTCTGTTTTCATCAAAAAAGGTTAGTAGTGATTGGATGTCTAACATAGTGAATGCCAGTGAAGATGCGGTAGGATCAGAGGCTAAAATAGAGAAAAAACAAGTTAAAAATTACTTAGACAAGTTAGATGTCTTCAAGTCACCAGGGCCTGATGAAATACATCCTAGAATATTAAGGAACTGACTGAGCCATTAGCAATTATCTTTGAAAAGTCATGGGCCAGCAGAAATTCCAGAGGACTGGGAAAGGGCAAATATAGTGCCAATCGATAAAAAGGGAAACAAAGACAACCTGGGGAATTACAGACCAGTCAGCTTAACTTCAGTACCCGGAAAGATAATGGAGGAAATAAGCAATCAATTTGCAAACACCTAGAAAATAATAAGGTGATAAGTAACAGCATGGATTTATCAAGAACAAATAATGTCAAACCAACCTAGCAGCTTTCTTTTCATGGGGTCCTGTGGAAAAAATAGTATATGATCATGTTGTTACAGACCTGGCTGAGTTCCCATAGTGGATAGTCACCAGTTTGCTGTGAATGGACCCAATCTTTGGATTCCACACCCTTCCAAGTCAGGTGGGTCTAGGTAAGTCAGATACTGTTTCTAGCTCTGGATATCTAAAGCAGATTCCCTGTCTGGCACCACTCTTTGCGGTATGGGACTCCACAATCCAGTTGTTTTAGGCCCAAAACCAGTGCTGAGCTCTCTCAAGCCTCCCCAGTTGCTTAGGCATGCTCCTCCAGAGTTCCACCCCACCGTGGATGCTCTGGGTTATAGTTTACCTCCTTAGGGATCATGTAACATATAAGATAAGGAACACAGGCTTTGCACAGGAGTTTCTAAAATCACAGTAACTTATACTCAAGGCTTACAGATCTTTAAGCAAACCAACCAAAGCCTACATGCTCTCTCCCCTAAGACTAGGCTTCTTGTAGGTCCTAGGCCACTCCGCGTGTCAACGGGGTAAGTCTATCCTGTCCTTTGTCCCGCAGTCCCTTCTGTTATCTGGCAATGGTTGGCGGTTGAGCAAGAGAGAGAGACTGGAGCACATCTCGCCCTTAAATAAGGTTTCTATTCACTCTGTCATGAGACTAACTGATCAGCTTCAGAACCCCAGACAGGTGGTTAGCTGGTTAGCTCCCCCTGGAACACAAACTGGGCAAAACAGTTTCCTTTGGCTCCTATTGGTACCAAAATCATGGTTCTAGAACTGGATGCCTTTGACTGGAAGACAATCACAGCTGATGACTCTTGTATTAGCTTTTTGGGGAGGTGTCAGACATTGCAATAAGCTGCCTTTACTTTGTTCTTGACATCTCTAAGCAGTTACATTTACATACTGAACATATAGATCCCATTCTTCAAAATGTTGCTTACAATCACAATGAAAGATCAAAATATGATACAGAAATATGCAGACATTAAAATTGTGTGTGATGTATTGGTAAAGACTGTATCATAATGCAAAAGCACAAGTGGGCTGAATTAAGGCTGCACAGACAACCTTAAATATGGCATTTCCTAACTTATGATTGCTTGACTTTGCCACCTTAGCAGTGTTCTTTTAATGTATGTTTTGTGTGTAATTTCCTTTTTTTTTTTTAAGAAAACAAAGTGAAAGAACAGAAATTCCATCTTGTGGCATCATGCAGACACCCAGATGCGTCATAAGCAACCTTGGAACCTGGTTGGAATCCATCACACACACCTCTGCCCCTTGGGCTGATGGAGCTATTGATAGTAGTCCTAGAATATCCTCATCTCTGTGGACCAGAACTATAGGGCAATGACTGGCTAATGGCTTTCACAGATATTTGCGGACAGCAGAGGAATAGTGTGACTCAGGAATCTTGGACTGCATTCCAGGTTCTAGTGAGCAGACTCTTCTGACATTCATCCAAGCTTGACTCCTTGTGCTCCATTCCCTCAAACCGGCCTCAGATCCAGTCCTGTCCGTTCCCCACCCTGGCTCCTCACCACAGTCCCATTCTCCACTCCTCAGGCTTTTTATCCCAGTCCCAGTGCCCTTGCTCAACAATTCCTAGGCTCACCCAACTAGACTCCCTGCCCAGTCTCCTTCTCAGTCCCGGTTGCCTAGCCATTCACAATTCCTTCCACCCAGCCTCCAGCTCCATAACCCCAGTCTCCTTGCCCAACCAATCCCCACATTCCACCACCTGGCTCCCCATCTGATCTCTCTCCCCTCCCCACTCTGGCCTCCAGTCACCCCACTCCTATGTTCCTTGTCCCTTCTGGCCTCCAATCTCCCTTCCCCAGATCCTTGTCAAATTTCAATTTTCTCTCTGCCCTGACTCCTTGTCCCAGTCTTTTTGCCAAGCCAGTCCCAGTTTTCTCCCTGCATGCCAGCTCCTCATCAGATCTATCTCCCCTTACTGGTTCTCAGCCCCAGTCTCACTGACCAGTGAATCCGAATCTCTCTCCCAGCTCCTCATCCAATCTCAGCCTACCCCCAAACCTACTGGCTCTCAGTCACTCTCCTCCCCCGCTCCCTTCCCCTGCCTCCCTGTCTCAGTCTCCTAGCCCAGCCAGTCACAATCTTTCCTTGGCTCTTAGTCTCCTTGCCCAGTCAGTCCTAGACTCTATCCCTGGCTCCCAGTCTTCTTCCCCAGCCAGTCCCATATTTCCCCATCCCACCCTCGCAGCCTCCGCTATTAGTCTTCCCCTCCCTGTAGGTCCAGCTTTTTTACCTTCTGTGTTTGAATCAGGCAGCTTCCAAAACCATACTGTGTAGGCCAGTGGGGGAAGTGGAGGGTTATTGAGAGTACAGGAGAGACAGGCTCCCTGTTCTGAATTCAAATTCCATAACATGGACCCTGCTCAGCTTGCAGCAGCTCTCAGATGCAGTTGCGAGGAAAGTCCTGCTCCGCCTTAAGCTGGAGAATATTTAGTGCAGATGAAATATTTGGGGTAGTTAGCGGCGAAGCTCTATCAAGCTTCTACTGAATACATGCAAACTGTGATTTTTCAGAGGCATATAACTTGGCCAAATGTGGGCAATAGCAAAAGGCACGTCCCTGATACATAAGCCATCCCTCTTCCAAATTTCCAGTCCCTACTTCACAGCATCAGCTTTTCAAAGAAAAGTTCATCAGAATGTTTTAAACTGGGCTAAACTATATATTTCCCTTTACCCTCATCCTCAGAAATGGTTGAACCATTTTGGTTGAAATAAATATAACAATAAAAATTAATAAATAAATAATAAAATCAACCTGAGACAGACATCTGACATGGAAAATTTCAGCCCAAACCGTTCGAGTTTGGCAAAGTTATAAGCAACATATAGGGCCTTATAAGGGGAAGTGTTGGTCAACCTTACTAACAGGAGGCCCTACCATCCCCGCCTGTCTTTTTGGCTGAACATGACAATGAGTTGGTTTATACTAGCACACACAGGCTGGGTTTTTCTTCTGTGAATGACAAATTAGTGAATAAATTGTTTTTAGAGGTGGCTCTGCTCTTGTACATTTTTTTCTATTCTATTTCATTTTAAAGATTTTGTTAACTGTACAGCATACTAAGAACCTTCAAAAAGGGATTTTTTTTAAAATAGAAAAAAGAATATTCCCGAAGTCCTGAATTAATGCTTTCATCCACTGTTATATCCTGCTTTATACAATTCTGATGCTCTGAAATTATTTTTTTCTGATTGGTTAAAAAGAGTCCTTGTCTGTAGAAGCCAATATAGATTCTCCTCCCTCTTTCACAAATGACCTGAAAGTCTGCCCCTGTCATATTTACGATTTTAAAATGAAGCATATCCTTACTGGCAAAGACAGAAATGAAAACCAGGGAGAACAATTATCTAAGAGTAAGCAATATTTATACCTACTATAAATACTTTAAAAAGAGCCTTTAATTCCTTTCATATGGACAGTGCTAGAGTTTATATATGCTGTCACCTGACGAGCCAAATAAAAAAAATGGATTAGTTAACCAGAAGTCTCTTGCTACCTGCCAACACTTTAAACCTACTGTGTGTCTAGGCATTAATCTTCTCCTTCAGAATAAAGACAAGGAAACCTGTTCTTTTTATTTACTTTTTGTAGATAACTAAAATTTTACTCTTCACACTAGCATGCTATTGATGCCTCTCTTGAGCCTTAAAACATTTGGCCCACTGTTTGAAATTCATGGAGTGCAGTGATGTCAACCCATGCTGGTAATCAGAGGACCTTCAATTAAGTACCTACAAGGCAACCAGTGGTAAACAAGAGAAAAGACTGTACAAGTCTGCCAATGAATTCTTTCATAGTCTGATTCTCAAAAGCAATTAGAATTATTTATTTTGGCCAGGTTTTAATGAATTTTCATTAAAATTTAAATTTAAAATGATCACAAGAATATCAAACTTGAGAAGTTGGACTTATTGTTTGTATAATAAATCACACTACAGACACAAACCACACACAGACTTACGCAAATTATTTGCCATCTTAAATGATATCTCATTGTTACCTCTGCTTGAATGCATTATCTGCTTCTTTTTCCCTCAGCACTCGTAGCTAACGATCCACCATTACCGGAATACCCTCTTTCTGCCTGGTTAGAATTAGTCAAATAATAATTGCCTGGCCCCCTCTGAGACTAGCCCTCGTTTACTTAAGAGGTTTGCTCTAATAATTGAATGTGGCATGAATTTTAAAACAAAGCTCACTGCAGTTACTTCAATTTTAACCTATTATCATAGTTTATACAGAAGAGAAATAAGTGGACTTTTTTATCCCTGATTCCATTGTTTTCTAATGATTTATAGCAACATATTTTGAGGTTATAATAGCAAGTAACAGAATTCATTGAATGAAACATGCCAAATCATTAAACAGAATAATAAAGTGGTATGAAATATGCCGAGCTATAGCCATGGAAAGGAGATGAAGGTTTTGGTGGTTGAGATAACACAGCAGAGCTATTGCAGAAGCAGCAGTTGAAATTGTTATGGACAGCTAAGAACACAGAAAAAGTGTATGGGTTTCTCATTTTTGTGAACAATGAACCAGCTGTGGAAAAAATCACACCGCTGGGCATATCATCTCTGAAAAATTAAGTAACAGGGGGTACCTGTGATGAAGAGAAGCGCAACCATACTTGCTATTGATGCATATTTGTCACAGTCTTTCACCAGTTTCTCAGAGAGCTAGATAACAAGCTGTTAAGGCTTAAGTTTCCCCACTTGGTCCCCACCACTCAGATACCGTTCTTTTCATGAAAAGCTATTCAAAACCAAAAAGAATAGCAAAAACAGTTCTCTAAATGTAGTGTTAAACAGCATGTCCCCATGAAGGAGACTGCAGCAAGAAATGCAAAATGTACCCAAATTCATGTCACACCCACAAGAACACAGCACAGCTTCAAGTCAACCACTCCTTCCATCAGTTATCAAGCTGGAGCTGCTGAAAATGTAGAATTTTGTGCCTGAAATATTAAGTTTTATCTAAGAAAGTCTTTTGGAGTGACTCAATGGCACAGTTGTATGAAACCATATGCTCAGAAAGTGAGGGCTGGAGATAAGCGGACAAATATCATTGCTGACATACAAACCAATTGTTGAACCAATGCATATATGAGTGTCACTGGACTTACTTTCAGTCATCAGGTTATAATGACACAATCTGTAACCCTTCTCCCATCACTAAAGGACTCACCTAATTTGAGAAAGAACATGCTATAGCTAATATCTCCAGCTGCTGTGAGAGCAATTCAGTCAATGTCTTGATCTTAAACTCACTGGATATGTCTATACTGCAATTGAACACCCTTGGGTGCCCTGCATCAGCTGACTTGGGCTTACAGAGCTCAGGCTATGGGGCAGTTTAATTGCAGTGTACATGTTCAGGCTCAGGCTGGAGCTTTAATCTGTATACCACAATTAAACAGCCCTCTAGCCTGTGCCCCACAAGCCCGAGTCAACATATATGGGCTGCCTGCGGGTGTTTAATTGCAGTGTAGACATATCCATGGAGTCTGATGATAGGATAAAGCAAATGGAGTCCAAGCTCTAAAAGGTAATGAATACACTCACATCCTACCTTTTATTCACTAAGGGCTAAAATTAGGGCTGCCAGATGTCCAGTTTTCAACCAGAAAGTCCCGTTGAAAAGGAGACTTGGCAGTGTCCAGTTAGATGTACTGAGTGGACACTAAAAGTCCAGTTACTGTAACTGGGGAGTGGCGCTAGGTGCTGGATCATCAACCTGCACCAGCCCCTGCTCAGCAAGAGCTTCCTGCCTGCATCTCGTGGACAGGCAGGCAGCAGGCTCTGTGTCAGGCTGCAGCTCCCATCACAGCCTTGGTGCAGAGTGAGCCCAGCTGGGGTGGAAAGGGGAGAGGATCAAGTGATGATGAAGAGGGAGAGATAAGAGCAGTGAGCAAGAGAGGGAGGGGAAGACAGGAGCAAGATGGGGCGGGGCCTTGAGGAAAGACGTGGAGCAGGGAAGTCCAGTTTTCATAAATTAAAAAGTTGGCAAAAGTTAGCTAAAATGTGGGCTTTATATAGAGTCCCAGATGGGGAGAGGTGTGCAATTGTACTGCCATAGGAGAGATTATGTCTCATCAAAGTCTCTTCTGGGTATGTTCTGTGTGCATGCAAGGAATGGGAGAATGAGAACATGGGCGGTGGGTATAATAGGCCAAGGGAGCTAAGCCACCACCGACCCGCTCCTGGACACCTGGGCCGTGGTGACCTCACCTGTGCTCCACCTCTTTCCCTCCCTGCTCCGCCCGTTTCCTGAGGCCTCCACCACCCACTGCTGCCTAGTGAGTCCCTCCTCTCCTCCACTCCACCTCCTTCTCTGGAAGTCCCTGCTGCTCGCAACGTCCCTCCTCATCCCCCTCCCCGGAGAAGCCATCCACTATGTCCTTCCTCACCACCCTCTTCCTGGAAGCCAGTGGGGGCTCAGCTCCAACTGGTGGCCTGGAGCTTAGGGCTCGGGCCAGCCGGTGGCCCAAGATGGCTTGGGACAGCCCAGGAGTTGGGTGATTCAGCCTCGGCTCTTCTGGCCATGGTTGTGGGGAGAGGGCCTCGGGTATACTTGAGTATAGCTAGCCTTCCAGGGTATTCATTTATTCTGAAAATAGATATCATATGGTTACTACTTCCTTGAGTAGCACTTCTGGCAGAAGGTAGTTAAAAGTCAGTGTCTCAGCCAGTAGCTCCCATTGTCCTGCCAGGATTATACAAGGTTAATGGCCCTGTTTCAGCTTCTTACACAGTCTGTTTTCTACCACAAAATGGAAGTTCTAATCAACACTGTTACAAGTACAAATAGCATTCATAAAATCAAATGGAATTCATAATTGGACACAGATATATTCTCCAAACTGTAAGAATATTTTCCAGCATGTGTTTTTTGTGATTCTCTAATCACTTTCTATGAAGAATAAGAACAAAAACTACAAAACAAAACACCACCAGAAAACCCCTCCCTTAAATACAATGATTGTATTAAAATAATGTCATAATCTGAGATACTGTAGCATTTCCCTATATTTACCACTATGGGGGCTACTCTGGGTACATGATGACTTTTAAAAAACAGTAACTGTGGAAATATTACCCAAAAGTACTAATCTTTTTTTCTCTGGCATTAATCTATAATGCTAAGCTTTTATTTTTCAAGGCAAAAATTTTGTCCACTTAAAATCATATCTCAACTAAAAGAATGAGTATCTGAAAAACCAAAATTCTGATTAAATGTTTCAGCTATGATTATAGATTAATGTGTTATTGCATGCAATTTCATTCATTTAATTTTGCTTCCTCAAATTAGCTTTCCAAGCCCACAGACCAGCTATGAAAATTCAGTTGACTCACTGGGGAGACATCTGTCCTATTACTGTTTTTGCTACAATTATATAGTCTGTGAACTAGCATTAGGATCTTCATGTATTGCATCTGCTGAGAAGACTTTTAGAAGCATAATTGACTTAATTACCTGCATCAGCAAATTAAAACTTCAGTAAGATTATTCTGTTAACATTTTTAGTGGCTTAAGCAATTGATTTTGCTTGTTTTTTTGTTTTGTTTTTGCATGCTTTATTTTTAACATTCTTCTCATTATTTTTCTTCCCTCTTTATTTTCAGTCTTTTAAAATGTTTTTGTAATTGTACACCTGCTAAATTATAAGGTGAGTAAAACGTTATTTTTCAGGAAATATTTATGGGCCTTCCCATCATCAACACCATGATATTTCCTCTTTGTGGTTCAGCAAATAAGTATCTTTATGATTTAATGTAAAATGTTATGGGAAAGAAAGACTCTTTAATTTCAAGCGAAGATATATACTGCTTGATTTGGATTTAGGTTTTTGTGTTTTTAAAAATAATGCAGAATAGATTTGAACCGTTTTTTCAATTTTGGAGCTACAGTGGTAAAGATTGTTCTTCCTAGAGGAGAGAAGCACACAAAATTCTTGCAGAATTTTTACTGCAGCTGCCATGATAGCATTTGAAGGAGCATTGTAAATACTGCATGATAGGCTTTTTGGTGCCCTGACTTTGCCATTCTGAGCATCTGTTACTGCCTTGAATGTATAGAGGAGGATTTTATGGATACAGGTTGTATCACAGATTATAAAAAGGGCCCATGTATTCCACAAACTTGCAGCTGCGCAATTGTGCTCCATAATCTCATGTTTATTTAATATGCATAAGTTTCCAGCCCTTATGGTTTTGCAGATCATCCTGAGAACATGAAGTGAACATAAACCAGTGCAGCTTTGCATTCCCAAGTTTCCAAAGAGACTGAAACAACAGCTCAGGGAGATGTAAACTGACCGATTCATTGCAATCTGGACTTTGTGGAATCCACAATTCTGATGTTACAGAATTTGTCATTTTTTCCTTAAGATGCTGTAGAATTCAGCATTTTTGCCTTCAGACTTGCCATTTTGTTCTAGCCAAACACTGGACATTTTGTTTTCTTTCTCCCTGCAGCGTCCTGTAGCTCTCCAGCTTTCCCCATTAAGGGGCATCAGTTAGACCCTTGCACATGTGCTGTGTGGAGAACAGTGCAGCAGCTGAAGTTCAGGGAGCTGGACAAGGTGCTGAAGCCGGCTATAAACTCTGCTCTTTCACTAGCATATATGGGGGGAAAGGGGAAAAAGATGTTCTTAGCCAGGCTGCATGGGATCTTAGCCAGGCATCCTGGGATTCAAGGCCTATGGGACCAAGTCATCCAAAGAACATGAATGGGGAAAAAAGCCATATTTGAAAATAATTATTAAGTTTGAGTATTTAACAGTATTTTAAACAGGCATGGGGGATGTATAGAGATGGGAGGATGGAGGTCAAGGGATGCCATAGAAAACAAAATGCATTTACACTGGAGTAACATTTTGGGGGTTATTGCTGCAGAATTTGGTCCCACAATACCATGGAGTACAGGGCCTTCACTATCAGGTCTGTCTTCAGTAAAGTTAATTGGCCAACAGCTCTAGTGAATTTGATTATCTTTTATTGAGTGAAAATAATGTTTTTTTAAAAGCTTCATCAGTCCTGTGAAAGGCTCAAGTGCTATGATGTAAATAATATTTTATTTATTGGAATTGTAAATATGGTTATTTGACCACAGTGCATCAACAAAAGCCACACACGGCCCCCAAATAAAATAACAAATAAAATGAACCCTTTAAAACTTTGGTTATTTCACTGGCATCATTTAGATTTGACATTGCTATTGCTGAGTTATGAAGATATTGCTGAAAATACATTTTATATTAAATACCTTCACTGATATTTTTGGTCTTTTTATTTATCCACTGTAGAGTTTCTTTTTCTTTTATTTTTTTTAAATTTATAAAAGTACTTACAACTTAATTTTAAAAAAACAAACAAAACAGCACTTGGTGCAGGATAAAGTAAATGGGCCATCACCATACTGGTAGAGAATTCGCTAGGCTTTATTGCAAAAGCTCTAGTAATGCTACAGAAACAGTGCAAAGACATATCACTGTCTCATGTCTTTCAGTAATTGAACTCTTGAATAGGTATCTAAGCTACTCTTATATCCTGTATTACCAGGGTATCTGACCACTTCACAAACTTTTAATGAATTATACTCACAGCTCCCCTACAAGGTAGTAGGCTATTATTCCCATTTTATGGGTAGGGGAATTGATGGTAGAGGAGGGAATTGAACCCAAGTCTCCTAAGTCAAAGGCTAGCATCCTAACTACAGGTCATCCTTCGTTTCTACCTTAGGTAAACTAAGGTAAATATCTATTTGTTATTACTGAACTCTGCATGTTTGTACAACACACACAATATAAAATCTTGAGCCAATTCATGATCTCTCCAAAGTATGGAATACTTCTCTGAGTTGCTGAGTGCCCTTATCTCCCATTGAAATCAGTGGACTTTGAGTGCCCCCAGCACCCCCAAAGGAGTACTCAGCACCATGCAGTATTAAGTTCATATTGCTTTTCCCAATCTAAATTGTTTCACCATTTCAAAGATGTAAAGCCATTCTATACAAAAACACACCTTTTCAGCATCTGTCTTGATAGAACATTTACAATTTCTTCAGATCTTAGAAAGAATAAAAATGTAGGACTGGAAGGGACCTTAATCAGTCATCTAGTCCAATCTCCTGCACTGAAGCAGCACTAAGTATTATCTAGGCCATCCCTGCCAGGTGTTCGTAAAACCTGTTCTGAAAACCCACCGCCAATGACAGAGATTCCCCAAACTTCCTAGGTAATTTGTTCTGTCTTTAACTACCCTTCTAATTGGGAAGTTTTTCCTAATGTCTAACCTAAACCTCCCTTGGTGCAATTTAAGCCCATTACTACTTGTCCTGTTCCCAGGGGTTAAGAAGACTAATTTGATTACCCTCTTCTTTAGAGCAACCAGGTATGTACTTTAAGACTGTTATCATGTCCCTCTTCAGACTAAATAAACCCATTTTTTTCCCCCAATCTTTCCTCACAGGTCATGTTTTCTAGAGCTCTAATAATTTTTGTTGCTCTCCTCTGGACTTTCTCCAATTTGTCCACATCTTTCCTGAAATGTGAGGCCCGGAACTACACACAATACTCCAGTTTAGGCCTTATCAATGCTGAGTAAACTGGAAGAATTACTTCTCTTGTCTTGTTTACAACACTCAAACTAATACATCCCAGAATTTTGATTGCTATTTTTTAACAGTCTTATGTTGCTGGCTCATATTTAGTTTGTGATCCACTATAATCCCCAGATCCTTTTTTGCAGTACAGCTTCCTTGACAGTCATTTTACATTTTGTATTTGTGCAATTGATTATTCCTTCACAAGTGTAGACTTTCCATTTGTCCTTATCTATCCTCTTCCCCACTGTTGACTGATTGACTAAATGTGTTTCTAGTCTATGTGCCAGTATTTTTGTAGGAAGTGTGGAACCTGAAGTGAGGAATATCAAAAAATAAGTTTGTTCTATAGCAGTTGTTAAATAGAGGATTTTCTTTTTTTTAAGGTAAGGGCTGTACAGCGGAATAGAATCATGATGTCCACATTGGAGAGCAATTCCTAGTCATATACTGTTAGCTTTATTCAGTATTATATTTAGGAAGGACTAGTTTTAATGTAAAGAGTTTGTGAAATTTAGTAGGATGCAAACTTTTCCCTAGTTTGTTTCTTCCTAGGTTAAATATTTTTATTACATGCTGTACTTTGTTTGCAATAGGCATTGCCGGGGTTTGGGGGTTTTTTGTTTTTTGTTTTTTTTTCAGTTTCTTCTAATTAAGAGTTTAAATGTATTTTATGTTTAAATTCTTGTGGCATATCTCTAATCCTTGTGTATATAGTTTTAGATAGTGTTCTAAAAAATTCATTAGTTGCACACCCTCCTCTTATGTAGTTTCTCTGTGTGTTAATTACTCTAGTAAGTGTTCTTTTGGGTTCTATATATTTTAATTTGTTTCTAATTTGTGGTCTGATTTTTTCCTGTCATATTCTGTAGAATGTCTATCTGTGTGTATAATTTTCAAGCTTGTCTTGGTTCATTTCAGATAATATATTTTGTCCTCTATTTCATATTCAAGCCCTACAATTATAAATATTTTCCCCATTTTTGTGTTTTCTTGATCATATGCCTTTATGTGCTACTGCACAATTTATTATTTATCAGCTCATCCGATAAGGTCATCATGTCTGGTTCCATTGTCATGGAAAGATAAATATTCCTCAATTCTGTTTTCTATTTTTTGGCTGCATCACAGAGCAGGGACACAGTGAGGTTCCACTAATTAGTTTTGGTTTGTGGTTTATAAGTGTAAATAACACTGAAATGGGGACGTGGTCAGGAATGATGTTGCTTTTTATTTTCTGCAGTAATTATTCCTTTTGTCATCTCTTAGGGGATCATTATGTAATTGAATCATGAATAAGTATGATGGGGTTTGAGCGTAGCATGTAAACTCCCTTCTCACACTATTTGCGTTACCATTCAGTACATCTATTACATGAGCAACAAAAAACAAAATGAGGGTATCTATTTTGTTTTTTCTTGTTTTCTCCTTAATTCATTTAAATGAATTATCTAGTCCACAAATGCAGCCCATATACTGGGTGGGACCTAATAAATTAGCAGATCCCAAAAGCACAAAACTAAAACTACTGACAAAACCATTTGTGCTTTAAATAATGATTATTCAGTGCTTGAACACAAATAATAGAAAAAAACAATAGCTGGTTCACAAGAAAAGAAAGTGATCTAAAGGGAGACTTGTGGATTGTAATTTCATTTTGAGGAAAATTTGTTTCATTCCAAATTTGAACAAAGACCGTTTATTTTTTTTCTGCAAAACAAAACAGCAAAAGGAAAGCAAAGCAAAGCAAAGCAAACCACGCCCCCTCCACACACACACAATTGTTTTGCATAAACTGAAATTTTTCATTTCAGTTTTGACAATTTTAATTTTCTTTAATTTACAACGTAAAACAAAAGATATTTCTTCAAACATTGTTTTGATATGAAAAATCAAAACACTGTGTTCCAAAAATATTGAAATACAATGTTTCAACTTTATCTAAATACTTTCCCGCCGTTTTTTTAAAAAACAAATTTTTGTCAACATTAACACACTCCTGTGGAAAGTTTTTTTTCTACATGAAACAGCTTTCCAATATTGGAAAATTTTCAACCAGCTCTACTTCCTGGCTGTCCTACTTACTTACTATTAAACCCTGGGTGAGTCAGTAAGGGTCAGATTCTCAGTTAGTGTAAATTAGCATAGCTCCACTGGAATGGAAGTGAATAAAACTACACTGAATTACACTAGCTGAGAATCTGGCCTTTAACATTAGTCAAGTTGCTGTATTCCTCAGTTTACCCCTCTGGAATATTGGCTTAATACAACATATCCAGTTCTCAGGAATGGTGAGTCTTAACTTAAGTTTGTAAATCATATTTGAGATCCTTGCATGTAAGACATTATAGAAATGTAACATAATATTCTTATTCTTCAGAATGATATTACTTCCTTCTGTGGCATGCTTGATTTTAGTTACACCAAATAATATTTTTTCTTTAATTCATGTGCATAAACTCACAGAATTGCTAACCGTTCTGACTTGCAAGAGAGCCTCAGGATTTTAGGGAGTAACCCATGGCTCCCTCCTGCTCTTTAAAATCATTATCTCCAATCTGGAGTGTGCCTATTTCAGTTCAAAGGCAATCAGAGGCTCAGTGCTATGGCCATTGCATCCACTCTAGAACCCAAGCACAGCAAGTGAAGAGCCCCTCTTCTGACTTGTGAGGAGAGTAAGCAGGGTGTGCTCTCCTGGGAACACCACCAGTCATACAAAAGAATATGGATATGCTCATTTATTTATGACCACTTTTACTCATGTGATGTAGCACTTATTCACTCTAGCAGTCCCAGTTTCTATGGGAGTAGTCGCAACAACAACAGTACTTTGCATATATGTACCATCATTCACCTCACGATATTAGAGCTCTTTAACAAATACTAAAAGTTAAGTCCTGAAACATCCCTGTGAGGTATTATTTACTCTCATATTATAAATGGGGAAAATGAAACATAGGCAGACTAAGGGCTTAATTTTCAGAAGATCAAGCTCCCACAGGTCTGAATTGACTTCAGCTGAAGTGTGGGGGCTCAGGAAAGATAAAGCTTATCTCCATAGAAGATGGACCTCTGTCAGGGATGGTCTAAGATTGTGGAATGAACTCCCCAGGAATTGAGGACCATCAATACCTTCTCACCTTCTGCTCCAAGTGCAAGGCTCATTTCTTTGACTTCTCCAAGATAAATACATAGCAACAAAACAAAACAAAACCACGCTACTAAAATAAGACACTTCACTGCACGCACACCTGCCCCCAATGAGACGATGAGAGAACAAACATGTGACAGATGTTAGTCACATCACTGACTGTGCTACTGGAAGGTGCTCAGATACTACAGAGATCAGCCTGGTATAAGAACCTATAGAACCCTCCCAAATAGAAGAGCACCTCTGAAAAATCAGGTTCTAGGTGACTTACCCAAGATCAACCCAAGGCTATATAACTGTGTTTTACTCCTGTTCAAAACTAACAGCAGTGCTTCAAAAAATCCTCCTTCAGATGTATTGATTGTTTTAACATTCATACTTCTTTTTCAAAATTGTCAATAGTAGGATAGAAAAATTATTAATCACACAAAAATAGAGAAACAGTTGGATGTCTTAAGCAAGAAGAATTGGTCATGAAAATGTATGCAAATTGAAATAATGAACTAATTTTGTTTTAATTTTAATTTTAATTTCTGATTTGCCACCCTATAAATTATAATTGAGCCAGATATTCTGGCAACCACAAATAAAATGCAACATATTAAACACAAGAAATTCACACCAATCATGACTGGTTTTTAAATGTTCTGACCTTGTAGCTGAAGGGCATAAGAACTGTGAGCACATTACCATATCATAATCTCATGGAATTAATTAGGTTAAATACTTGGTCACATATACTCTGCACTGCAATAAAATTAAAAAGGGAATGTCTTGAACGTTCTGAACGTTGCACAGTAGGCAGCTGATTTTTTAAAAACAAGGAAAAATATGCACAATTTAGAAATAGGAAGCTACAAAAAAAATAAATCTCTTAACCAAGATGCTTTGCTTTGGCTTTTTTTATATCAACTGTCCATTGTTTCTGCATCCTTCCAAGCTCAATCTTTTCTTCAATTATATTAAAAACCTCTGCTAAAAGAACATTTTTATGGTTGTGAAGTCAAATGAGCAAAAGTTTAGGAAATGGCAAAATTAAAGTTGTCCATGCAAATTTAATTCAGCCCCTTTGTGTGTAGAAATGATTATATGGTCTTTAATTACATAATTACATGCTATTTTTTAAACAGGATTTCCCAAACTGATGGATTTTAGGGGAATCCACACAAAGGTCCAGTTTTCCTGAAATTCCTCTCTTTCTCTTCAAAACCTCTAGCTCTTTGGCAGCGCCTGCAGGGGTCGTGCTCCTGAAGAATCCATCTACTTTAATTGCCCACAGAACCTCACCTCACTGAGTGTGGAAATGTGCGGTGGGGTTTCTCACTTTCCCCAGAGCAGGTCAGGGTCCTGGTGAGGTAGGAAAAGAAGTTAGACCAAGATGTCGAAATTTAGTAGGTGGCAGTGCAGGTACTTGTTACAGAGGGAATATGTTATCCTGATAAACAGGAGTTGAAAGTGGTTTTAGAGGAAGACATCCCCTACCAAAATTTGGAAAACAGGGGGTTGGGTCTGCTAACATTTGGTACAGCAGGGAGACAATCCCCCATCCCCTTTCTCCGGCCTCCCTTAATCCTCATATGAGGAGAGGAGATGGTGGGGTTCCAGCAGTTTAGGGAGAAGAAGGGGTGACAGCAGCCCTCCCAAATAGATGGAAACAATATAGAAAGAATGATGACCTGCATTGTACAACTCATTACTGGGTATTCTCAGATATGTTATCTGAATAACACTGCAGCCTAATTAAATCACATCCATTGCAATTTGTCTTTCTTCCTGCATGACAGAACCATGAGGAAGTTCCACAGGATCAGCAACGTTTTAAGCACTAAAGTTACGTGCATTTCATCAGGGGAGGGGAAGATATTACAGAAATCAATTCCCTAACACAACCACAGAGTTACAGCAGTGAGTGCTCTCAGATAGGACTGAAATTCCTTTACAAGGAGAGCTTGCTGTATGGTCCTATTCTCCACACAGTTACACCATTTTTACTGAAATATAATTCCACTGATTTTAATAAAGTTACTGACACACCAGCAAAAAAAACTGATGTAAACAAGTGGAGAACATTTTGGGGCAGACAAAGAAACATTCCTCGCAACCTCCTGCTGCAGTAGTGGTGCACAGGTGCATATTTCTCTCAATTTTAGAAGATGATTTATATTGGTTTACATTTTCAACACTGTTCTTACAAAAAAAAGGATTAGACATTTTAAGAGAAAAATCAGAAGTTAAGATTCTCTTTTATAGATCCCCAATGTTTTTTCTATTAAGGGGCTCACATGAGCTTCTTCCAGCTTGTACTGAGTGTATGGTTAACTTTGCATCCTGTCTTTTTATTGATTTATTTTATAATATCCATGACACTTTACTCTGCTTTCTGGGTTAAATCTGGAGGCCCTTACACAGCCTGAAAAATCAATGGGAATTTGCCTGAAGACTCCCTGAGCAAGTACATCAAGATTCAACATTCTTTATTTTATGCTGCATCCTTAATGCAAGCCCTTCAGAGGACTTTACAGTGGAGAGAACAGAAGTCTAAAACACATCAGTTAAAAATCAATCAAAAGCCAGATGAAAGAGACAGGGCTTAATCTCCTTTCTTCATACCTAAGAAAAGTTATAAACTTCTGTAATGAAGGCAGAGACACTTCAGGTGAAGGTGTTGAAAAAGTGTTAAATCTTAATATCCTCAGGTACTCAGTTACTGATTATAATGTCATTAGGACTGAAATAATAAAAACAACATAGTTTACGCTTCATGAGTTTTATAGCTTTCTCTGGCCAGAGTTTTACCAACACTTCAATTAAAATTGCCTTCATTTTCTAAATAAAATGAGAGTTCACTGCTTCTTGAATGAAAGGATAATAAAAACACTTGAGAATATCTACGAAGAAAATGATTAAAGAATAACTGAAAACTTGGAAATCAAATTTAACGTTTGTCTATTTTAGCAGTTTCTACAATGTTCAGGAGTTACCAGGCAGAAGAGGCTGTGTTTTAAGATTACACACCCAAGGTTTTTTGTTTGTTTGTTTTCATACATTATGAGCCAGATTCACAGTTGGTGAAAATTATCATTGCTGCATTATCTTGGAGCTATGCCAGCCTACATCAGTGAAGAATCTGGCCTCATATATTTTGTGAATTTCTTTGTATCCTTTCTGTAAATATACTATTGCTATCTGTTGTAAACAAGTTTTCTGTTTGAAACCTAGGGCTAGATACACCACCGGCAGTTTGACAGTATAAGACAGCCTCAGGCAGCAGCAAGACTGTCTAGAGGAAAGGCCTGCAGACAGTCAGTCATGCCAAAGAAGAGAAAGGAGAAGGTAGGGAGGGAATAGAATTGGAAACAGCACCCAACCATTGCTTCACTGGGGGAGGTAGAAGGCACAGACCAGCCCACCAACGTTTCAGTGCATCTTTTTGTTGTCTCTGGCAACAGTAGTTCCCTAAAGCATATATCAGAGTTCAAAGCTGCTCTCCCCTGGTGGAACCCCATGAAGGTTCCCATTCAGTGCAACTTAGTCCCTCTGCATTCATGGGAAGGAATTTAGTTTATTATCTGTTTCTACAGTGTATTCCTCATCTGACATCATACTGCTCTCTTAGACCAGATTCTAAATGTTGCTAAACACCCCACACCAACATACTGAACATCTTCAGTTCCCAGTGAAGCCAACAGGAACACAGAACACTTAGCACTCTGCTCAAATGAGTTCTTAGTGACACAACAGTCGGTTTCCCTCATGGTTATACTAGGTATGTGGTCAAAACCTTTGTTGGTTTAAATTGACAAAGCTCCACTGACTTTAATGGAGCTACACTAATTTATACCAGCAGATGATCTGGCCCATAATGTCCCACAGAGAATATTGAAAGAATAACCATCTGGAGCAGATATTTAGATTTTTTTTAATTAGGTCTGCTAAAAAATTTTCTGTTGATGTGTATGTATTGCGCAGGAAAGGTAATGAGATACAGCTCTAGAGAATTAAATCATTTGTTTATACACAGAAGACATGGCAAGGAAAGTGCCAGAGCAAGCTTCCCCACAGTTTCTGGACAAAACAATCAGCTCTATCTAGGCGGTATCACCCCTGGTGAAGAGCAGGTAGCTCAGTCTCCATACCCTTGGCCTCAGCCAAGTTTGCCAGTTGTAAACTTGGATTGTAGATACTTGCCGTTGAAACTTTACTGAGTTCTGCGCATTTATTTCAGAAGCTATCAAATGGACACTGTTGAACTGGAGTAGATTTTAATCATCCACTTAGACATGGAAGATTCCATATACCATTACCACTGAGCCACTTAGCTCCGTATTTGTTTGGGTTATTCTATATTTGTGTTTGTTTCTATTTTGGAGAGAGAAGGAAGGCTTTTTCTTTAAAATGAAAATCTAAATCTGAAACCAATTACCAGATTGACATATTGAATGTTTAGAAAATTGCCAATAAATCTAATCCCTAATATAACACAATCTATTAAAGTGGTATTCTGGCCATATCTGAGGGTGGTGCAATTTTCTAAACTTGTACTACAGGGCCTAGATACAGCTGCGTCAGTGTATGTGGTGCCTGTTGCAATATATGCAGTAGACACGCAGAATTAACTAGGATTTTTTGTTTTATTTTTTTTTTTTTTTTGCTTTTAGTGGTTTGTGTCAATAGCATTTAAACGGTCTGTGTATAAATAAATAATAGAGTTTTTTTATTACAGTGGCACTGACAGTGTTTTCATATCTGTAGATAAGTGTATGTCAGCATTTCCATTATTAACCAAGCTAGCTCAGCTGTAAAAAATTTCCTTTAGGCTAAACCATGACTCAGACCAGGTTGCATTGTTTTTTTTTTCTTTTTAAATGCAAATTTTCAAAACAAAACAAAGCAAAACAGTTATTTCTATAAAAAATAGCAGGAGGGACAGAAACTGAGTACAATTAAATGGGCCAGATTTAGAACAGGTGATTTGGTAGACTAACTTTAGGAGTGACTACTTGAGCAAATAATTTGGCCCTAAACTGTAATGCAAAATAGCACTATATATAGCAGGGGTTCTCAAACTGGGGGTCTGGACCCCTCAGGGGGTCTTGAAGTTATTACATGGGGGTTCAGGAGCTATCAGTCTCCACTCCAAACTCTGCTTTGCCTCCAGCATTTACAGTGGTGTTAAATATATAAAAAGTGTCTTTAATTTATAAGGGGGGCTCGCACTCAGAGGCTTGCTATGTGCGAGGGGTCACCAGTACAAAACTTTGAGAACCACTGATATATAGTCATAAATGAGTAAGGTCTGAGTTATACAAGTTAAAATCAGAAAGCTTATTTGTGGCTAAAATTTTTCATATCACTTTATGTAGATATGGTATGAATAAAACCAGTTTCTAGCAGGTCAGGTATCATACCAAGAGGTTAGATAATTGTCCTCCAATACCTTTCTTACCCCCTTGTTTTGAAACTACATAACCTAGGAGTAGTTGAACTGGTTTTCTGACCAATCAAAAAAATATAATTAAACAGATCAGTGGACAGAACATTGTAAAAGCAAACACAGGAGGATAATTATGTGACATTTAGCCAGTTTAGTAGTGATTATTAATATAGAAAAAAGGCTGTACTTAAATTTTGGCTAGGAAGCCAACAGTGGACGCACTTTCTATAAAGTTCCTGCGAAGGCAACGTGTTTGAAAGTGTCACCCTTGTGACCGAGACTTTGTTCCCTTTCTAGATATTCATGTTATTGCTGAAGTGAAAAAAGGGTGCTGATTGATGCCACTGCCTGCGTTCAGCCCAACAGATGGTAGCATAAATGGCTGTAAAAATGTCTCAATAATTTTATACCAAACAACAATAGCCAGAGTTTAAATAATCATTAGAAAAGATTTAGAGTATGCTAATAATTTTAAGCAAGAACGATTACACGGTAGTTCCAAAGAAACAATTTTTCACTTTACTGTATGTGTTCAGGATTGGGATAGCTGGTTCATATCTAAGTCTTTTTTAATGCTCTATTCATTCCACAGTTATAATTATTTATTTTTGCTGAAAGCAGCATTACCAGGCTCCATGATTTTATCATATGTTTGCCATATTTGGAGGGTTTTTTTCTGAAAGCCCCAGATCCTGCCATCATGAGAATCTGAACTTTCATTAGAAAAAAAAAGTATCTATCCAGTGTCTATCATTGAAAAATGTGAAATAGGCATAACTGAAACACTCAAAAGTTAGAAGGGAAATAAAAAAATCTTTAATTTTTTATTTTTTTAAAAAATCATGATTTTATATCTAATCTCAGTGTTGGGACCTGACTTATGATTTTTGAAAGTTGGGGTGGGCAATACTATGAATGATTGTATGAAGCTGTCACTATTCCTACTTATCTAACAAAAAGTATCTTTTTCTGGACTTACAATTTGCACTGGAAAAATTACTTAAAATATTTTTGTTTTAATATTTTTAAATATTGACAGATTTTTTTCTATATCTCAGATTTATATTTTTACATATTTGTATCTTTCTTAAGGAGTTTAATTTACAGTAGGTACCTTTACATTTCTATTTGATGTATGGCACATAGGCTGGCATTTTTAAATATTGGATTGGCTTTAAATAAAATGACAATCCACCTGCTGCATATTACTACAACTATCACAGATGGTAAGAAGTATTAGCTCCCTTTCTATCATATGGTATTAAGCACTTAAGGGTACTATGATGTAGGTTAAGAAATCATGTATTCAATGTATTTTTATTAACTAAATCTTCCCCAAATAGAAAACAAGTATATTCCATAAAATACATTTTTACTTATATGGCTATTTTAATGAATCATAACCAAGATCATTTCCTATTTATCAGTGCACCTATATTCCCAAGCAAATCCTACAGACATCCACTGCCTTTTTTTAAATGAACTACACTTCACTAGGATTGTTATTTAAGGGCTGTCGGAACACTAATTTGTGCATGTATACATGGGACTTGTAGCCACTTAATAATCAGCACTTTTCAGTACTAATGTTGTTTGGAACTTAGAGATACCAGCAAGATCAAAATAGAGTTTATGAAATATAATTGCCATAATGTACTTAAAGCTGATAATTTTATCGGTTTTTTTTAAGACAGGGAAAAATATGAACAAGTGATGCCAGCAATTAATTTATTTATACCCTTAGCAGATTAAACTGTTGGCCTTTCAACACACATTAATAACAGGATCTTTTGGTGGCAGTCCTGTTGGGTGAGTAGTGCAAGACCATATTAGTAAACTGTTATGCATGGACAAGTTTCTGGTCAGCTTTGCAAATGGAATCAGTGAAGAATCATTTATGTGCGGCCCCCAGTTATCAGGTGTGGCATTTTTTCCCCATTTTCTCAGCAGAACAAGTAGCTTTTCATCTTAACCAGGGAAATGATGAGTTTCTTACTGTTAACTGGATTGAATTTATCAGAGGATTTTAAATTGCACCATTAGAGGAGAAACCAATTTTCAACTCTAACCCCATTTAAGCCTACCTTTAACTGCCTATGAATTTTAGATCTCAACCAACAACCTTACTTGCCTGGATTTTTAAGTTACAAATAGTTGTTTGCTACTTTTGCAATGACTGCTGAAATTAAAAGGGTTAATGGGGGGGGGGGGGGGAGGAAGAAGGCTTGTCTCCTTGCTGTACCAGACATTAAGTGCCTCAACCCCATTCTCACCTTCTTGAGGAGATGCCTTCTAATCCACTTCTAGTTTATCAGGAAGCCGGACCCCCAGTATATGGAGTGCCTGCGCTGGCATCTGCCAAGTTGTGACAAAATGAAGTTTACAATTCATCCTCCCATCCTATGTCCCTCGGTTACTGACAGAAAGGTGAGAAAACCCACATTGCCCAGGTCAATCTGGCAACAAGCGGAAAATTCCTTCCAAGCCCCCCAAAAGGCAACTAGCACATTGTCAACAGGAAGGGCCAAAAATGTGGCTCTTCTCTGATCCGGATGCAGAGTTTTTCTTCCCAGAGCAGAATGGCACTTGGGGAATGCGTATCTCCCCTGGTGTGCCCAGAAGACAATATACTGTGGGTATATTCACAGTAAACAAAGTAGACAGAAACATCCTGAACTAATAAGCTTGCCTTACGCAATTTGCAAAATGATTGTTTTTTCATATGCAGGAAGGATAAGTATAAATGTTAGTAGCTAAGAAAGAGGTATATAAACTGTGTGGTGTGTGACATGAATTGATATTGTGGTATCACTCTGTATCTGACCCCCCTGCATCTGGGCCTGGCTAGCAAAGGCATAACCTAATAAAGCAACCTGAGTGGCAAGCAGGAGTTGAACTGAATTTTTTTGATCCCAGAGAACTGGATGAAGCATTCTGGATAAGATGAGTGGAAAGGTCTTGGAAGCAATCCCAACAGCAATGGTGAGAACAAAGGTTGGGGTGGCCTCAACAACTACTCAGTTTCTTCGCCAATAAGAATCCCAAGCAGCAGGACTCCAGTCAGTGGGGAATCTGTGTGGATAACACATCTTGAGGAAATACAGTTACTGTAAAGTAAGTAAGCATTCTTTCTTCTTTGAGTAATTACCCACACAAATTCCATGCTTAGTGACTAACAAGCAGTTGCCCTCGTACTAGGAGATAGGTGAATGGAAGCCTACTTGAACAATGACTGCAGGACCGCCCTCCCAAAAGAAGCACCTGGTGTCGAAGCAAGCACTGGGAAATAGTGAATGGTAAATGTGTGGACTGAGCTCCATGTTGCTGCTTTATATGTCTTTGAATGAGGATGCTACACAAAAAGACCTCAAAGGTTTCTTGAGCCATAGCAGAACAAGCTCTACTATAATCCAGAGGATCTTACCCTGTTCAGTGAATGTCACAAACAGTCAAGGAGCACTCCAACATTATTTAATTCTACCTAAAATAAAATGGCAGTGCTCTCAGTTTGTCCAATGTGTAGTTTCATTTCACCTGAGCCAGAGTGTGGTTTCGGGAAGAAAACTGGGAGCTGAATTGGCTGACTGATGTTGAAGTCTGAAACTACTTTGGGCAGAAACTTTGGGTGAGGCCGAAGGGTGACTCTGTCCTTGTGAAAGAACATCTATGTGGGACATACGAAGGCTTGATTCACTCCCACAGTCCTAGCTGACATAAAAGTTACCAGAATTCCATCTTCATTGACAGGTGGTGAAGGAAGCAGTTAGCCACAGGCTCAAAAGGGAGGATCCATGAACCCAGTTATTACCACATTAATGTCCCAGGAAGGAAGCGGTTCTCTTAGCAGTGGGAAAACATGTCTGAGCCTTTTCAGAAAGGTCAGCATAATGGGGTAAGACAAAATGCAGTAGCCTTAGAAGCAAAAGTCACAGAGCCAGATGCTCTCTGAGCTAAGAGACAGTTCTGATTGGTTCAGGAAAAGTAAATAATCCACTGTTGCTGGAATTGGAACTGTCAGTGGTGAGCATTGATGCTGAACTGACCGGATGGAAAGCTTTGTATGTCAGGCTACGCAATGGTTTTCTGTTTTGAAGCGAGATGTTTTGAACTGCAGCAGAACAGCTTCTGTCTGAATATGTCATCCAGCCAGCATCCAAGCTGTCACGGGCAAGAGTCTGATCCAGTCATTGTTCTGATGCATCAGGTTGGACAGAAGCGGTAAGATGATCAGTCTCTGTATTAATAGATTCATTAGATCAGAATACCAGAATTGTCTGGTGTACACTAAGGCTAAGATGTTGCAACCTGTGTCTTTCCTCAGCTTCATCAAAACCCTGGATACAATAGATAGTGGTGGATTTAGAGCCAGGGGATGAAAAAGGCCTCTGAGAGAAGCTGGGTCTCACACCTTACTTCCACTTTTGGAAATCCCCATCGGCAAAAGATGTCTTGAAACATTGGAGACTTGAGGGACCATTCATGGTTCTCAGCTAAATCTCTGCTGGGTATTCTGAAGGCCAGGAAGGTGTAGGACTACTTGTGTGATGTGATGTGATGACTGATACACCACTTCCAGACATTCATGGCTTTCTGAAAGAGTGGAAAGGATCTGGATCCTTCTTACCTGATGATATAGTGCATCACTGTGGTGTTGTCTATGAGTATTTAGATTGTCAAACCCTCACTGAGAAGCAGAAAAGCCTTGCACTCCAGTCAAATAGCTGAGTTCTACATTTACATGCATGAGTCTCCTGAGGAGATCGTCACCCCTGAATTATATCTCAAGAAACTAGAGGTTTTTGTTGTTAATGGCACTGAAAAGGGCACTCTGCACATTCGGGCTGGCTCCATCTGTGAGGCTGGCCGGCCAGATGCCAGCTCTTGCCCAGGCTGCAGGAATTACCTAAAAACTGACAGCTTCATAGCTGGAGACCAGACCAGGTCATATGTATGTTAGTTTTGCTGAAAATAGGTATTAATTTTATAAGGAAGTATTTAGTGTTTAGACTCTATGAAATACTTGTATGTTTCTGTATGCATTAATCTCCCTTATAATATCTATATCCCACGTTATAAGGCAATAGTTAAGTGTTTGCTCTGTAACTGTAAAAGTGTTTGCTCTGAAATGGTAAGCCCCAGTCAAGAGAGAAACTTTATTAAGTGTGAAATACTCATTTGCCACAGGAGGTGTTATTTCCTACTCTGCAAAAGAAGGCCCATAGACACCAGACAAAGCATTGTGGAACACCAGAGGACAAAAGACTGTGCTGATTGCTGCCCCCTCGCCCATGAAGAGAGATGTGCATGTGAACTCGCCCCTCCATGTTGAACTCTGGGGAAAAGGAATAAAAATCCCTGACAAGAAGAAACTGCATCTTTTTGGCTGTTTGAACTCTGAAGGGGCAGAGACTCTAAACTGAAGACAGATCTCCCGGGGCTGCCTCATGGGTCTATCCTGAAAGATGCTTTGAATAGACAGATAACTACAACTATATCACTCTTAGGATTTAGATGGTAACTCATTTGTGCGTCTGTTTGCTTGCTTTAACCTGTAAATAACTCTCTTATTCCTTTTTCCTAGTTAATAATACAGGATTGGCTACAGGCATTGTCTTTGGTGTAGGATCTAGAGTACCACTTGATCTGGGATAAGTGACTGGTCTCTTGAAACTGGAAGCAACCTGAATATGGTGTGATTTTTGGTGTAAGTGACCATTTATCACTAAGTCCAGTTTGTCTGGGTGGCAAGGTAGACTGGAGAGTCTAGGGGGAATGTCTGTGACTCCACTGTAAGACTGTTATAGTGGCCCAGGAGTACACATTTGTTACTGGTTTGGTGAAATCTAATTACAGAACACACCACTAGTTTGGAGTGTCTGGCCTGTTTTTGACAGTGTACCCCAACACAGGCACTCACTCTACGTGAGCCACTCTGACAGCATGACACCATCCACCAGTTTTATGGGAATATTCCTGATGCAGGCAGGCAAAAGTAACTGCTCCTGGCTGATGCATTAGATGCATCTAAAGTTATTTGAAGAGCTGTCCAGGCCATGAACTGACCCTCCAACATGAGGGATTTTGACTACTGGTGTTGATATTTTGGGAGCTTGACCAAAAAATGAGAGTGCCTGTCCCATAACAATAAATCATATTTCAGCTCATCCACTGAAGGCACCAATCTTCCTCCTTACCCCCGCTAAGTTGGGCCTGGGATAGATGAGGTGCCTGTGAAGACTGGGGATGTTTGTTGGAGATGGTCTGGGAATTGTAGATGATGGTGATGATGTAGACTATGGATTCATACCCCAGGGCCTTTGACTAGTCAGGGGGAGTAGACATGGGTGGTTATCTGCTGGGGTGCTCCCTGTTTGCTCCACTGATTTCCTGGCACTCCTCCTTAGATTCTTAGCCAGACTCCCACTATGTTACCCACTGAGGTGAAGGGGAATGCTCAGTGGAGGAATCCCACTATGTTTCTCTGAGGAAGACAAAAAGGAATACACCTATTCAAGAGGTAGGGCAGTTCTATTGGGTGTGCTCTGTCTTGCAGTCACTACTGTGGGTGGAAGAGGGGCAAGTCTCTCAATAAGAGATCAGCCTAGTACCAGGCCCATAGCAAGCTCCCTCAGTGTCAAGAATTGCACAGGTGCTGATATAGTGAACCCCTGAGCATCAGGAGCCATTGTGTCATGGAGTGTTGAAGAGATAGATGGTGCCATAGATAAGATTCTCGGTGTGGGAGCACTCTGTGCTGAGGTGGTTGGTGTCAGAGGCAGCCTGGTCCATACTGCAAAAATAAACTGTTGGTGACAGCTTGGATTTTGATATGGAAGCACCACAATGGGCCTCTAGCTTCTTGTGTTGGTAGGCAAGAGACTTAGAGGAGATTTTCTGTTCCATAGACTGAGAAGGGGATTAGTGCTCACCCTAGTGCTGGGAGTGATGCTCCTTTCATCCCCTTTCAGAGGATGTTATCAATGTGTCAGTGGGGCTTGTTGGAAGTGCCCTGGGATCTCCAAGTGACATCTTGATTCACTGAGGCCCTGGATGCATGGGATTGACCCAGTAGCTCAAGCTGCTCAGAAGGTCTGCCAGGATATCATGAAGTTTTGAGGAGGAAGCTTTTAGTCTTATCTGCCTCACCTTTTGTGTCTTTTTGGAGAAAGACCCACATACAGAGCAGCATTCCAGAACATGTCCGTCTCCCAAACACCCATCATCCATTGGCATTGCTGTGCCAGAAGAGGGGCACCACCAGAGACAGCCATGTAGGGAAGACTGGCCAGAGTTGAGTTTGGACCTGAATAACTGGATTCAGTCAAATGCTAAATGAAGTTTAGTAGTAATAAAGAATGCTATATCAGCTTTTATTTTAGGTGAAAGGGCACAGAAGTAGGCCACACACCCGCCACAGCGTTGGCCTCCACCTCAGTGTGCCTTTTCCCTTGTCATGCTTACTGACTGTCACAAGGAGTGAATGGAACTGTGTGAAAGGGTAATTGATGATTAATTGTTAATTATATTTAGTAAAGTGAGAATGGGCCTTATTCTGTTAGATGGAAGTCTGTTGCCAACACCTTCTCACATGGGCCTCTGACACACTCTGCTTACAAAGAGGACATCCGCTTGTGGTCACCAAAGCATTTTCCAAGAAACTGCACCACAGACTGGAATCTTCTACTATGATCTCTGATCAAGAGACCAAATTGTTGGTCTGTGTTGAGCAATAGCCAATATGCTGGAACCCCTAATTGGACAATTATAGGGGGAGGGATAGCTCAGTGGTTTGAGCATTGGCCTGCTAAACCCAGGGTTGTGAGTTCAATCCTTGAGGGGGCCATTTAGGGATCTGGGGCAAAAATTGGGGATTGGTCCAGCTTTGAGCAAGAGGTTGAACTAGATGACCTTCTGAGGTCCCATCTTACCCTGATATTCTATGATTCTATGACAAAGGTGGTTCCCCTGGGTGGAACAAGGGGACACTGAACCCTACAAAAAACTAACCATGGAGAAGGAAAAGCAGGACTCTCTCACACCAATACCACCACTTGAAGTTGTATCCTGCAGTGCTGTCCCCCCCAGATTAGCCATCCAGAGAATTAGTCAAAGATTCTGAACATCAGTGAAGCCAAGCCTTAACTATACAACTAAGCAAGAGAAGAAAGTGACCACTTCCCTGCATGTGAAATGAACTCATGTTATTCGTAACATTAGAACGTGTTCTCAACTAAGACCAGACATGTGAGTAGGGTCTCTAAGATGACAACAGCATGAGAGTGCTTTTGTATAAAATTCAGAGACATCTGAATTCTCCAACATTCCATTGGAAAATGTGTGTGTGTGTGTATTTTTGTACCTCACTAACCATTTTCCCAGGTAGACAGTAAAAACACAAAGTTGACTGTCTAATTAGTAAGAGATTATATGGGGTTAAAATATTTTATTCCAAAGCAAAGTACCTGATTGAAGAATAATTTCTGCATCTGTGTAAAAGGGTCAGAAGGATGCAAACATTGTATTGATTTGGGAAGGGGAATAAATGAAATAAAGCTTAACATAGGTTGTATGTTCAGAGAAACTTAGAACACCAACATGGGACACTGTAAAGAAATCATTTTAAGCATTGTACTACTTCAAAACCAAGTCTTCTGATTTTAGTAGACTCTTAGCCCAATTGATTAGATTAAAAGAAAGACATTCTTCCTTAACTTTCCTATGAAATACAGTGTTACAAGTAATTGTATTAACCTTATCAATTGATTTAATTATTCATTGTAGTAATTGGCCATCCAGATAAACAGAACCATTGATCCATTGATTTAATTTCAATTGTAAGCTTGATCTGATCATTGCATTGTATTATATTTTATTAGTTTAGGGATTTAGAAGTAAAATAAATTAGTGACACATTTGCTTAACTCCATATTTGTTTGCTTATTCTTTCAGTAAATCCATAAAAGCACACTAGATTTGCTCTTCTGTGAAAACTTCAGCATGGGAAAACTACCTGTTTGGAAGAACAGATACATTTAATAGCTCCTGTGCCTGTATTTTAATTCTTTGATTGAAATCCTATTACCACTACAGTCAGTTTAAAGTTCATGCCCAAGAGGCTAAGGTCTTTGTATTGGGGTGGCAGGAGGGAGCAGGAGAAGAGAGAAGAAACCTTATCACCAGGGCTGGTGCAACCACTAGGCAAACTAGGCGGTTGCCTAGGGCGCCAAGTGGTTGGGCTTGGCAGTGGAGCGGAGGTAAGCTGGGGCAGGGGGGCACGGGGAGGGCTGCCTGCAGCAAGTAACGGGGGAGGGTGGGCGCGCAGCGCAACCGCTCCCCGCCCCTGCTCACCTTTGCTCCACCTCCTCCCCTGAGCACTGCCCTGCTCTGCTTCTCTCCCTCCCAGGCTTGTGCGCCAAACAGCTATTAGCTATTATCTAAGTATCCTTTGTTATTTGGCTGTTCAAATAACAAACAAATGTGTGCATGCACCCCTCCCCCACCAATGGAACAACTTAAGATTCAGTCAAATCAGTGATAAGCAGGGCTGGCAAGGAGGTTTCATGCCCTAGGCGAAACTTCCACCTTGTGCCACCCCCCAGCCCCGCGCCCTGCGGCAGCTCCCGCTCCCCACCCTGAGGCGCAACCCCCTCCCCCGCGGCAGCTCCCCACCGCCCCCTCCCTCCACCCGGGGAGCCATGTGCAGCAGCTCCCCGCCCCAGCTCACCTCTGCTCCGCCTCCTCCCCAAGCATGCCGCCACTTCTCCCATCTCCCAGGCTTGCGGCGCCAATCAGCTAACTACAGACTTGCACTAGCCAAATTGCTCAAAGCAAGGGACACAGACAGTGCAAGATTACATCTCACAACCATGTGTAGTAAGAAAGAATTGAGTTGTGGCTGAGGCAGCTTTGCCCCTATGCATTTGGCTATGGCTATTTTGTGCACATGGGCATGTGTACACCAGTAGCAGAGTCTGTGTGGACAAACACTCAGAGAAGAACCCCATGTTCCAATCACCACAGACCCAATTTGAATAATGCAAAGATTCACCTTTGTTTGGTACCACTAACCATATTTTTATTTGCCATCAGAGCTCACTCCAGCAAGGTACTCAGCACCTTGTCCCAGTCCAGCAAAACACATATGCACGTGCTTAACTTTAAGCATCTGAATAATCCCACTTAAATTAAGCATATGGTTAAGTGCTTTGCTGGATCAGGGCCAAAGTGTGAAGCAGTTGGCAGGATCAAGCCGTAAATGAACAAATAACTGTCTTCATTAAAAGAAAAGGAATACTAGTGGCATCTTATAGACTAACCAATTAATTTGTGCATAAGCTTTCATGAGCTACAGCTCACTTCATCCTATTCTTATGTCCACTATAATACTTGATAATAATACTTAGTATTTATGTAGTGTTTTTAAACTACACATTTCAAAGTACTGGAAAAAAAGCCACAAGTGAGTTATGGAAGTCTTCCCAAAACAGTGATGATTCAACCTGTACACTATATCAAACAATCTTGCATTCTGCGTATGCCACTTATAGCCAACACCTCTCTGCAGGCCCAGCCTACCTCGAAAAAACCGAATCAATCAACCAATCAACCAAAAAAAGAAAAAAAAAAGAGAGAGAGAGAGAGAGAGAGAGAGAGAATTTATAAAAACTTTCTCAGGACTATATCTTCAATCCTTCTGCCTGTAAAGCCAAAGGCCTCAGTTACCTTAAATCCTTCTGCAGAGGGCTCAAGAGACAGCCATAAAATATCTATATATAACATTGTCAAAACTTTAAATTCCAATACATTAGCACTTTACGGATGGAATATTATGAAAAATAATCCAAATACAATTTTTAAAAATTCTCAAAAAATATTTCTTCTTCATCATCTTCACTCCAACGGTGCTCCATTATTTTTACATATATATAAAGACACACAGATGTATGTACAATTTGGACATATTCCTGGAGGTAAACAGGGGTTCTCAAACTTCATTGCACTGCGACCTTCTCTGACAACAAAAATAACTACATGACCTCAGGAGCGAGGGACTGAGCCCACCCGAGTCCCAACACCCCAGGCGGGGGGCCAAAGCCCAAGGGCTTCAGGGGCCTGTAACCTGAGCCCTGCCTCTCAGGGCTGACATTCCTCAGGCTTCAGCTTTGGCCCCAGGCAGTGGGGCTCGGGCTTTGGCCCTGGTTCCCAGCAAGTCCAACACCAGCCCTGGCAACCCCATTAAAATAGTCCTGACCCACAGTTTGAGAACTGCTGCTGTAGAACTATACAACAAACTGTATTTAGCAGGTTTCAGAGTAACAGCCGTCTTAGTCTGTATTCGCAAAAAGAAAAGGAGTACTTGTGGCACCTTAGAGACTAACCAATTTATTTGAGCATAAGCTTTCGTGAGCTACAGCTCACTTCATTAGCACTATCCCTTTGAGTATTTCACCTGTACACTACCCACTAACCTGTCACCACCAACGCTACCTCTAACATTCCAAACCTTAGAGCAATTTAAGAAAAGAAGGAAAGAAGAAAAAAAGACTTAAGAAATCTTTCCATTGCTTCCATAAAGCCAAGATCCTTAAGATCAAAGGGGCTATTCACATGCATAAAATTACTCGTGTAGGTATTTGCAGGATCTGGGCCCAAATGCTTAATTTTCCCCAACATTATAATAGCCTGATACATAGTATGGACAGTATTGATTTGTAGTCAGGTGACAGATTTTCAAGTCCAATAACTCACAACACTCAAGGCTAGGAATCAGAGCAGTAATATGCAGTACTAGTGAAACGGGGAATATTCCTAGCTTTTCAATTAAGTATGTAGCACTGGTTTCTAGCCTTGGAAGTTAATATATCAGAAATTAATATTTGGATAGTATGATTACTAGAAAAGCTATTTAGATAAGTTTTTGAGTTTTAAAGAATTTTATTATTTTTCTTTTCCTCCTCCAAGGCCTGGACAGTTGGAGCCAGGCATACTGACTTTACAATTTCAGGAATATGAAGGATCAAGTTGTTTTACAGAAACATTGTAATTTCAGGATGACTTCCATAACTTGCTGATGGCTTTAGACCTAGTAATGTGGCTGTCCCAAACTCATGCTGATGAAACCTTTATACCACATTCCATATATCTATCTGTAAATATGTGGTTATACATCTATATAGATATATATACACACGAACACAGGGCAAATATAATTACCCTAAATAAGATTTTAGTCTCATATTGGGTGTAGGATTGTTATGCTTGTCAAATGATAAAACCATAGGATCTTTAATGACAAGTCATCAGGACCATAGCTCTAGGTCTCATTTGAAAGATGGAATTTCCTACATGGTAGTGCTGTCATTCTATTGGTTGTGCTGTCATTCTATAAGTGAGAAGTGATTGGCTCAAAGGTTTTTCTATTCCCTCCTAGATCCAGCATCTAATAATCCCACAGTAGTTTGAGAATAAAGTATAAATACAATGTTATTCTACTAAACAGAAAACGACATTTTCAACTTTGATTTTCAAACTACTTTAGAGCTTTAGATTTAGTTGTCATACTGAAGTAAAGGACCTGACTAAAGAAGAAATCACTATTTATGCCTGTTACGCCCACCCCCTGAAGCTAGAGAAGGTTGTTATTCTTTGATGGGTAAGGTCTGTAGGTAAAGTTAACAGTGATATTTTGGACATACTAATTTTGTTTACTGTTCACAAACAATTCTTTATTTGTATAACCTTGTGTTGTATAAATAAAACACAGTAATCATCCAATAATTACATTTGGCTGAGCCAATTTAAAAGTGAAGGGGAATTTGTAACAGCAGACCAAAGTTAAGATGTTATTACACTTATTTTTAAAACTATATAGTACTGCTGTTATTGAATGTCAATGTACAGAATAATGCAGCGAGATCTAGTTGCAGGGTACAGGCAGTCCTTGACTTTATGACATTTGATTTACAACGAACAGCACTTATGAAATTCCTGAATTGATACCCTGATTCGACTTACGACAATTGGTTTCGACTTTACAACGCTCAGTCCCGCAATTCAGTGGATTGCGGTTCTGAGTTACAATGTTTCAACTTATGACACAATTTTCAGGAACCAATTGTGCCGTAAGTCCGAGGACTGACTGTATATGATGTTCCCTGCTTGGTATTTATCCAAGGAGATCCAGAAGGGAAGTATTCTATGCAATCAGAAGTGATGACATTAAGCAGAAACTAAGATGATGAGAGAGAACACATAAGTGTATTTCTGCTTCATATGTTTCTCCCTTATTTTCAATTAAGCACTTGGAGAAAAGATGGTGCTGTAAAGCCAATGACTATGAGATAAAAAGGGAATGGAGACCAATGGCATTGTGCCTAAAATAAGGTCAAAGGCCTCCTGTAGTGCTAAGAGAGTGTATGCCTGAGCAGCCCCTCACCTAGCACCTACTTTATTAGTATGCAGTGTGCATTTCCCCTGAGCCAGGGCAACTATGCTAGCTGGTGTGCAGGATGGGTAGGGGATGGCACTGACTTCACCTTCTTTGGGGAATCCAGCACTGCTATCCACACTTATCTTTTTCTGGTCTTGCCTATCAGAACCTTGGTGTTGTATCTAGCTAGGTGCAGCAGCCACCCACTGTGTGTCTGTAGGTTTGTTCCTAGGTGGTTCCTGTAGCTTTGAGTCCAGGAACTACTACTCCCAGGATGCAGTGGGAGTAGCAGGGAAAAAGAAAGGAGGAAGAGGAGTAGGAAAGGAAGAATGTGAGCTCTGTGAAAGAGTGAAGAGAATTCACCTTACCTTTGCTGTTATCAAGCTACCTGAGTCTTCCTCAAAGGGGTTCAGGGACAAAACTTGGGCTAAGCTTACAGATACAAAGAAGGAAATTCTCTTTGGTCCTCTTGTTTGCTGTACCTCCACATCCATTTCTTCAAGTTTCCTGTGTTTTCCCCCTTCTACTGGGCATGGTTTCTTAGTGCCCATAATTCCTGAAGTTCAGTTTTGCTCAAATCTAACACCCTTGGATTGCTATGGTTTATGAACCGTAACCATGGTTAATAAAAATGGTTTGTGACCACCCCCCTCTGCTGCTAACAGCCTAGAGATGAGAAATATCATTGTGGTTACAAATAAGGGCAGGGACATCTCTTACTAGCACAATTATGTGGATTTTTATATTTTCTAGTGAGATTGGGTTTGATAAGGAGATCAATCTAAATTAACTAGGAAAGAGTCAAGACGATAAGGATAGAAATACTTTTATATATTTAAATTGGGTATAAAATAAATAAAACAGGAGTGTGTTAAACAGAGAGAAGTTTTCAACATGTATGACCTGCTCTCTCTCCCTTTCTGATATACACAGCATAGTCAGTATTTTGGCTATTATTGGGCTGAGTCAAGGATCCCAGGAACAATCTCATCTTTCGCATTTTGCCAGCATAACCCCATATGCAGCTAACTTCCGTAAACCAAGCTGCTTAGTAATTATACTAAAACTTGAAGGAAAATTACTATGCCATTTTTATATGTTTCTCAGGCATAATGAGCTTTTCTCTTTCTTCTTTGATCATCAGGACAAATAATAGAGTTTGAGGAAAAAATAAATCAAATCTTCAGCTTCAACTGTTCATAATATGAAAAATCAATATTAGTACAGTTTCCTTCTGAACTCAAGCCACTCTCATTACACCTACATGCTAATTCAATAGTTTGCAAATAGAGCAGTCAGCAGAGAGTATATAATGGACCTTGACACCATTTTAAGGAAATATTTGAAGTTTTGAGAGCTGAGTCAACATTTTTGTCATTTTAAAAGTCATTACCTTTGCTTTTATTAGCACAGTATTGGAAATGAGCAGATATGGCTTTTTTGTCTTAAGAATGACTTTTGAATATGATTCAAGTGAACTCAGAATAATTTGAATGGTTCCTACACATTTAAAATGTTCTATTTTTTCCTACATATTTTGACAGAATCACTAGACTTCATCTCGAGTCAAATTTATGTTGATTATTGAGTGGATGTGTACAGGGGAAACAAGGAGGCTGGATGCATCAACTGCTACTCTAAACTGTAGCGTCCCCAAAACCCCAGAGGTCAGGCTAGTAGTTCTCAACCTATTTACCATTGTGGGCCGCATATATGCAGTTCTCTATGTGTTATGTGGGCCACATCCACAAAATATATATACTACTTGTATGGCCCTGAGAATGTCACATGGGCCTCAGCTGTGTGCTGATTGGGTCACAAGAGGCTCACAGATTGAGAACCACTGGTTCAGGCCCTTCAGAATCAGAACCACAGAGAATTGTGTTATTAGATCAGTTTTGACCACGCTGCTTGATCTAGCCACCCCACTTCTGCTCCTGACAGAAGTAAGCTATGAAGGGGGATCAGACTATGAACTCACACTGACAATGTTTTTGGAGCATTAGCATACTGGACACTGCTTTCACCACCACAAAACTAATTCAGAGCTGAATTGGGCCATGTAATTGTAAAGAGTGTATAGTGGATTGATTACCATCAAAGCAATTTAAATCACTGATTTTAACCATGCTTTCAAATAGCAAGTAGGAAAACTTATTTAAGTGATCAGTTTTAATTTGCATTTGTAATTTTTAGTTATTTTTCTAAAGAAAGGTTGAGCCTTTTTGGCTGGTACAATTTGGTATTTCTTTTTTGATAACCAGGAGGATTCTCTATATTTCTATACACATTTATTTAAGCAATTATGTAGCTTAACATACATTTATTCAGATCATTATTTTTTATATTTTTTAAAAGCGAATGTCATTACTTATTTAGTACGTTATGATTAATTTTTAACTCATGACTTGTATCAAGATGTATTTGGATAAAAATTGTAATTCAATTTTAAAATGTAGAAAAGAACCACTTAAAAATTATAAATTAGCCAAATAAAACTACTTTAAGCATGCTGAATTTATAAGGAGAAAAAGTAAATTTATCAAACCATGTTTGCATTTAAAACTAACTTATTTATTAAATATATGAAGTATTAGCTACGGTTACTGAATTGAACTGATTGTTTCTGATCCACATGTCCTTCAAGATTTCAGAACTAGTAGACATCATCCTCTCACACTTCGTCTTTATTCATAGATTGTAAGAGGAAAACAAGCTTTCCTGCTTTAACTCCCAAAACTAGTCTAGTTGAATATCAGAAATTAAGAAAATATTCTCTCTGTACTTGCAGAAGAGGCTACTGGTGTCAAAAGCTGGTTTAGCACTTCAGCAAACTCTGGTTTCAAGTGCTTAGCCAGTGACTTTCACTAGTTTAGCTGTTTGACTTTCTTTATAACATCAGCAGCAAATATGTACTACTTAAATATTTTTAAATTTAATTTAATTGATTTGAATAAATTATTGTAAGCTTGGGCCTTAACATAGGTTGTCATAAAGGTTTATTTTTTTAAAAAAAGTGTATTAAATTTAAATAAAAAATCTGACCTTTTAATTTAAAAAAACTATTTATATCCACCTTAAAAGAGTATATCTTCAAATTAATAGCAAGTATAATTTTAAAATAAATCCCTACTGCTGTGTGAATATCAGAATTTATGTTCCAGAGGAAATTCTGGTATTTCAACATTTGTTTTCATCCAGAATTGAGACAAAGGTGAAATATCAAAACTTTCCAGTGCAAAATTTCAATTCAGAAATGTTGGAACATTTCATTTTGATATTTTCAATTGAAGTGAAATGAACCATTAAAAAAAAAATCAAATTGAAACATTTCATTTCAAGCCAGGCCAATCCCATTATCATCCCTCCCCCTTGCCTTCCACCACACCTCATCCTCAGTCTCCCTGCCCAGGCACTCCCATTTCCCTCCTCCTGGCTCTTCAACTAATCTGTCTCCTCTCTCCCCCACTGGCTTCCAATCTGTCTCCCTTCTCTGGCTCCCCTTACCCAAGTCTCAATGCTCAGTCAGTCCCAGTTCTCCTCCCATACCTCAGCTCCTCACCATCTGTCTTCTGTTCTCTAGACCCTATTCCCCCTGAACACAGGTTCCTAGTCCCAGTCTCCTTGTCCAGCCAGTGCCAGTTTTTTTCCCTCTCTCTCTCTAGTTCATCATCCAAACTTAGTGTCCACCTTCAGCCAACTGGCTCTCGATCCCTTTTCCTCATTTCCCCAACCAGTTCCCACCCTAGCTCCCAGTCTCAGCTGTCCCACCCATCCTCCCTACTCCCAGTCTCCTTGTACATCTAGTCACAGTCCACCCTCCAAACTCCCAGTCACAGCTTCTCCACCTCCCAATCACAGTATTGCCAGACTCCTTGTCCCAATCTACTTTTTCCCTCCTCTACAATTCTGCCCTTGTCCTCTCTGCATTCAGTTCCAACAGCTTCCACCTCCATGCTGACTGAGTGCTGGGGGTGGGGGGAAAGGGGGGATCACTGAATGCACAGAAAAGACAGGCTCCTTGGTCATTTTGATTGAGCAGCAGTTATAGGGAAAGTGCAGCTTCACCCCTGTAGCACTGGGCTGGAGCATGCTCAACCACTTGGTGGGGAATGCACACACACAGCTTGGCCATCCTTAGGAGCTGTGAGAGGCTCAGAATCTTCACAGATTTTAGCTATGTGAACTGCAGTTTTTCAATGGATTATAATAATTTGGCCAGATTTAGGGTGGGGATGCAAAAGTCACATCCCGATGCAAAGTTCTAGCCCTTACCAAATGTCAAGTCTCTGTTCCAAAGCATGGGTGAGCTGGATGTGTTCAAAGAAAAAGTCCCCAGATTTTTTTTTAACATATGCAAAATAGTGTATTTTCCCCAGCCTCATTCTTGGAAATAGCTGAACCATTTTAGCTGAAATATTCTCAACATATTCAGCTGGAGATAGATGCCCAGCATGGAAAATTTCAGCCCAAATTATTTAAGTTTGGCAAGACACTGAAAACTGGCTCTTATAGTGGCAAATGTCATGCAACTTTAATAATAAGCAACACCACCTGCCCCGGTCAGTGATAATGCTTTCATATGTTATTCATAATGTAGATCTATTCTTAAAAGACCCTCTCCTGCAAAATGTTGAGTGTCAATGAGATGGATCTGAGAGTAGTTAACACTTGAGAGGATCAGTCCCAAAGAAATAAATATGTGTTGTACAGGCACAGGGATCTGTGGACTGAGAAGACTGGCATCCTAATTTACGTTTTGTGTGTTAAAAATAAAAAATAAAAAATCTACACTTCATACAGAGCCAAGTGAAGAAAACATCAACAAAAGCATTCTCACTTGATTACTTTCCCTTCAGGTTTTATGGCAAAATATCAAGATGTGAAGTGATTACATACATTTTCCAATCCCGAACACATCCTTGTGTTGTAGGATCACTTATTCTTGGCTGACCAGTGATGCAGTAACAAATGAGATTAATGTTTTTTTTCAAGGTGGATTTTCCCTTGGCTAAATATGAACATTTGAAAAAGCATCTACATGATTTAATTGTTCTTACTGCTAGAGATTTTAAACAGGTTGAATAAAAAAAGCTGTCTAATCCTGCAATAGCAATAATCTGCTCAAAATATTAGTGAGAAACCTCACAGCAGGGTTAAATATAAAGCCTACAGAGTTGAATTTCCGAACAAATTGATTTAAATAGGAATTCTCATTTTCTCTTAGGACAGAACGCTACCAGTGCCATGGCTCCCAGGTGCAAAATGAAGATACATGCACACAGACACACAAAGTCTTATGGTAAAACAAATATCCACAGTTTTCTTAGCAGAATCAACATGAGAACTGAATGCCTGGAAAGCAGTCTGAGAGGCAACCAGCTCAAACATGAAGTTCATCAGCCTGTTTTCATTGAAGTCAGAAAGGTAAGCAGCAGGATACGGACCCTGGACTTCAGGAAAGCAGACTTCGACTCCCTCAGGGAACGGATGGCCAGGATCCCCTGGGGGACTAACTTGAAGGGGAAAGGAGTCCAGGAGAGCTGGCTGTATTTCAAGGAATCCCTGTTGAGGTTACAGGGACAAACCATCCCGATGAGTCGAAAGAATAGTAAATATGGCAGGCGACCAGCTTGGCTTAATGGTGAAATCCTAGCCGATCTTAAACATAAAAAAGAAGCTTACAAGAAGTGGAAGGTTGGACATATGACCAGGGAAGAGTATAAAAATATTGCTCGGGCATGTAGGAATGATATCAGGAGGGCCAAATCGCACCTGGAGCTGCAGCTAGCCAGAGATGTCAAGAGTAACAAGAAGGGTTTCTTCAGGTATGTTGGCAACAAGAAGAAAGCCAAGGAATGTGTGGGCCCCTTACTGAATGAGGGAGGCAACCTAGTGACAGAGGATGTGGAAAAAGCTAATGTACTCAATGCTTTTTTTGCCTCTGTTTTCACTAACAAGGTCAACTCCCAGACTGCTGCGCTGGGCATCACAAAATGGGGAAGAGATGGCCAGCCCTCTGTGGAGATAGAGGTGGTTAGGGACTATTTAGAAAAGCTGGACGTGCACAAGTCCATGGGGCCGGACGAGTTGCATCCGAGAGTGCTGAAGGAATTGGCGGCTGTGATTGCAGAGCCATTGGCCATTATCTTTGAAAACTCGTGGCGAACCGGGGAAGTCCCGGATGACTGGAAAAAGGCTAATGTAGTGCCAATCTTTAAAAAAGGGAAGAAGGAGGATCCTGGGAACTACAGGCCAGTCAGCCTCACCTCAGTCCCTGGAAAAATGATGGAGCAGGTCCTCAAAGAATCAATCCTGAAGCACTTGCATGAGAGGAAAGTGATCAGGAACAGCCAGCATGGATTCACCAAGGGAAGGTCATGCCTGACTAATCTAATCGCCTTTTATGATGAGATTACTGGTTCTGTGGATGAAGGGAAAGCAGTGGATGTATTGTTTCTTGACTTTAGCAAAGCTTTTGACACTGTCTCCCACAGTATTCTTGTCAGCAAGTTAAGGAAGTATGGGCTGGATGAATGCACTATAAGGTGGATAGAAAGCTGGCTAGATTGTCGGGCTCAACGCGTAGTGATCAATGGCTCCATGTCTAGTAGGCAGCCGGTATCAAGGGGAGTGCCCCAAGGGTCGGTCCTGGGGCCGGTTTTATTCAATATCTTCATAAATGATCTGGAGGATGGTGTGGATTGCACTCTCAGCAAATTTGCGGATGATACTAAACTGGGAGGAGTGGTAGATACGCTGGAGGGGAGGGATAGGATACAGAAGGACCTAGACAAATTGGAGGATTGGGCCAAAAGGAATCTGATGAGGTTCAATAAGGATAAGTGCAGGGTCCTGCACTTAGGACGGAAGAACCCAATGCACAGCTACAGACTAGGGACCAAATGGCTAGGCAGCAGTTCTGCGGAAAAGGACCTAGGGGTGACAGTGGACGAGAAGCTGGATATGAGTCAGCAGTGTGCCCTTGTTGCCAAGAAGGCCAATGGCATTTTGGGATGTATAAGTAGGGGCATAGCGAGCAGATCGAGGGACGTGATCGTTCCCCTCTATTCGACATTGGTGAGGCCTCATCTGGAGTACTGTGTCCAGTTTTGGGCCCCACACTTCAAGAAGGATGTGGATAAATTGGAGAGAGTCCAGCGAAGGGCAACAAAAATGATTAGGGGACTGGAACACATGAGTTATGAGGAGAGGCTGAGGGAGCTGGGATTGTTTAGCCTGCAGAAGAGAAGAATGAGGGGGGATTTGATAGCTGCTTTCAACTCCCTGAAAGGGGGTTCCAAAGAGGATGGCTCTAGACTGTTCTCAATGGTAGCAGATGACAGAACGAGGAGTAATGGTCTCAAGTTGCAGTGGGGGAGGTTTAGATTGGATATTAGGAAAAACTTTTTCACTAAGAGGGTGGTGAAACACTGGAATGCGTTACATAGGGAGGTGGTAAAATCTCCTTCCTTAGAGGTTTTTAAGGTCAGGCTTGACAAAGCCCTGGCTGGGATGATTTAACTGGGAATTGGTCCTGCTTTGAGCAGGGGGTTGGACTAGATGACCTTCTGGGGTCCCTTCCAACCCTGATATTCTATGATTCTATGATTCTAAGTCAATGTCAAAACTCCATGACAAGAGGAGCAAACCTGAACTCCTACTGCAATAAACAAGATACCTGACTATTCAATTAGCTATCAAAGGCTTTTCCAAAGCCCATGTCTAAAAGGTGAATCAAGTCTTTCAACCAGCCCAATACCTTTAAACCATGGCTTTATATATGCATACAAATCTTAGGTTTATTCTCTCTGCTGGGTTAATCTCCTCTTAATGGTTTTAAGTAATAACCTCTCAAAACAAACCTGAGTCCTGTATATGTTTTCTGTATTTAAATAAAGAACACAGAGATCTTTGAATTGAATAAATCAGATCACTGATTTTAGGAACCTATCTTTATTTCAGGTGCCCTAAATTTAGGTGCTCACATTTAAAAAAAAATTGGCCTGCATCTGTAATCACCAAAACCAACACTTTTTGCATTCACTGAGGATAACACTTTAAAAAAATCAATATTTAACAATAGATTTTCAACTCAATATAGGAGGCAAACCTACAAATTTGATTGGTAGCTAAAAACGCTCCACAGAAATAATCCTCAAACCACTCACCACACAAAGAGCCAGCTTCCTCCAGGACACAACTAACTTCCTCCAGATAATCCACAACATTAAAACCTCCTTCAGAACAACATCCTTACTACCATGGATGTCACCTCCCTGTACACCAACAATGACAGCATTGTTGCCTGCCTCAGATATCTACAAGATGATGGACAATACTCAGCTATCCACCCCAAACACATCGCCAAACTCATCCATTTCATCCTCACCCATAACAACTTTACATTCAACAACAAACATTTTGTCCAAACCATGGAAACAACCATGGGCACTAACTAGGATGGCTACCCAATATGCCAACCTCTTCATGGGCCCCCTACAGGAAGAATTTGTGGACAAATGCACCACAAAACCAATGATATGCCTGAGATATATTGATATTTTCATTGTCTGGACAGACAACCTGAACTCCCTCATACATTTCTACCACAACTTCAACACCACCACCCATCCATTAAACTCTCTCTAGAACACTCCCACACTAGCATCAACTTCCTGGACAACATGATCAGCTTCATCAATGGAACCCTACAGACTACTATATGCAAGAAATCCATGGATCAGCACACCTACCTTCACAGATCCAGTAACCACCCCAAACACCCTAACAAATCTGTTATCTAAAGCCAGGAACTCTCATACCACAGAATATGCTCCAAGGAGAAAATCTGGGACACACACCTTAACACACTGAGAAGTAGATTGCATCGTTGAACAGGCCACCCAAATACCCCATGGGAACGACTTTGGGGGGGAGGGATAGCTCAGTGGTTTGAGCATTGGCCTGCTAAACCCAGGGTTGTGAGTTCAATCCTTGAGGGGGCCATTTAGGGATCTGGGGCAAAAATTGGGGATTGGTCCTGCTTTGAGCAGGGGGTTGGGCTAGATGACCTTCTGAGGTCCCTTCCAGCCCTGATATTCTATGATTCTATGATTCTATGACTTCAATATAGAAATAAAACTCCCTTTAACCACACACACCTAGTTGTCACCTACCACCCCACACTGAAACTCATATGGAATATTATTAAACAACTACAACCCATACTTGATGGGGATGACATCTTGACAGAAATCTTTCCCAAATCCCCTCTTCTGGCCTTCAAACAACCCTCCAACTTCTCCAAGCTCATTATCAGAAGCAAGCTCCCCACAGACCAGGACACACCAATTCAAAGTGGCACCAAACCCTGCCAGAACAACATATATGAAACCTGTAGACTTATCTCTGCTGCTGTTATGATCAACACCCCCTACAACACACCTTTCAAGATCCATGAGTCCTACACAGCTATCATAACATGTGGTGCTCATCCAGTGCACTAATGTCCCAGTAACAACTATGTGGGTGAAATGAGACAGTCACTATGCCTTCAAATGACTCTCACTGAAAATTGATAAAAGACAAACACCGTATCACCTGTGGGTGAATACTTCTCACAAAGTGATCATTCTGTATGTGATCTCTCAGTCCTCATCCTCAAAGAAAACCTGTACAACACCTTCAAAAGATGAGCCTGGGTGCTTACATTTGCTGGATACTAAGAATCATGGACTAAATTAATAAATACTGGATTTATGGTTTATTACAATGATCTATAACTCCTCCCACCAACTTTCGTTTTCTCGGTGCCCCCTGCCAATGACTGGAGAGTGTTAACTGGCCACTTCACCTTGAATGGTGTTAACCACTTATGCAAAACAATCTTTTCCACCTGGTATTTAGTTGTGACACTCTGAGTACATTTCCCAGACCTAAAGAAGAGCTCTGTGTGACCTCAAAAGCTTTTCTCTCTGACCAACAGGAATTAAATAAAATATATTACCTCGTCCCTGTAAGTGGACATGTTATTCATTGACAAAAGAGAAAAATCAGTTTTGTGAGTTACTAAAGGTGTTTAATACGTTATAAAGTGGGAGTTCTCATTTTCCAAGGCTGTTATGCTTTGTAATGTAAATGTATTCATGAAAAGAGGGTCTCATGACTGCAGATGAATTGCGCTACATAAGAGAAAATAATTACTGCTGTTCTAACAAATGAGCTCAGCTATTTCAGCACATTTTATATAATGGTAGAGTTAAGCTGCTGGTGCAGGTGTTCTCAGATAGAAGGAAGTGTTTACTATTTTAAGTTTACTAATTTATAAGGATAATCTCTGTTTATTGTGGGTGCGGGGGTGAAGGAGTATTAGCACATCTGTACAGTCTGGAGAAGAAGTCAGTTTATAAAGGGAATAAGCAACACAAAGATATTTTATCCATCAATTCTCTGTTTTTAATTGCAAAATATAAGCTGGCTAGATAGCTCCTGCAATATTCTGTCCGAGCAAAGGAAGCTTACTTAACCTTGGGAATGTAAATATTTATGATGGAATTGGAAAAGAGTGCCACTGTAAAAACAAACTCCTACCAAAAGTAATAATAATACACTTTAATATCTAAGGTGCTCACTGATCATATAGAAGTCTCTGAGGGACTCATCCAAAAGCTATCAAAGCCTACAGCCACCACTGACATTAGCCAGCTTGGGTCAGGCCTAAAATACGTGCCCCTCCCCCACCCCCCCAACCCCACACACCAAAAAAAAAAAAAACGATTTCCAAAAGCAACTTCCCCCAGAAAATTCATGCAAGAATCACAACACAAATGAATCCACAACCATTGATGAACAAGCCCAAAGTAAAAAGGATTAAAAAAAGAAGTTTTAGATGTACCACTCTATGCAGTTGCAGACTATGACTCACCAGTGTTCTGCATCAATGAAAATAAAAAGATTAAATCAATGAAAATGTCAGAGACCAGGACACTTAACTAAAGTAAAACTGGGGTGTCAAATCCAAGGTAAAACAAGCCAGTATGGACTGAAATTTACATTCTACAAGACAGAAAAGCAATTGACACTGCCAAGATTATAGATTCATCTCCTAATAGAAATCAAAAGCTGTTCTCAAAAGCAGTTTTATCAAAGGGCATTATGGTCCTTTCCTGGTAACAACAGAGCTGGCACTTACAAAAACATACTGTGTAAATTATTTTTATTTGCCACAATAGAATATATTTTCCCCCTTTCTTTAGTTGTTTCCTATAGTTTATTAATTAGTAGCTATGGAAAGGTTAATCTCCTTTTATGCTTCCTTAGCCCTGGTCTACACTAGGACTTTAGGTCGAATTTAGCAGCATTAAATCGATGTAAACCTGCACCCGTCCACATGATGAAGCCCTTTATTTCGACTTAAAGGGCTCTTAAAATCGATTTCCTTACTCCACCCCTGACAAGTGGATTAGCGCTTAAATAGGCCTTGCTGGCTCGAATTTGGGGTACTGTGGATACAATTCGACGGTATTGGCCTCCGGGAGATATCCCAGAGTGCTCCATTGTGACCGCTCTGGACAGCACTCTCAACTCAGATGCACGATTGTTTGCCGTTGCTCTGACGCAGGGAGGGGCGACTGAGGACACGGCTTACAGGGTTGGCTTCAGGGAGCTAAAATCAACAAAGGGGGTGGCTTTACATCAAGGAGTATTTCAGGCAGGACTTCACGGAGGATTCCAATAAGAAATGGTGCACCTAATTTATTGTTCTTTTTGGAACAAGGAGATTAGCCTGGCCTCTGATTGATACATGACTAGATTTACCTTGCTGCACCTTCTCTGTGAGTGACTGCAGTGTGACCTAGAGGAATGAGTCCCCTAGACAGGGGAGGGGGGGAAGCAAATGAGTACAAAACAAGTCTGGTCTATTTCTTGTTTTGATGCACTCCATCTATCTTTTACATCTTTGGCTGGCAGCAGACGGTGCAGAAGGACTGCATGCCATCCACATCTCATGGCTGCTCGGCAGAAGATGGTACAGTACGACTGCTAGCCATCCTCATCTCTTGCCTGCCCGGCAGAAGATGGTACAGTATGACTGCTAGCAATCCGTATCGCCTGCCTACTCACCATAAGACAGTTCAATAGGACTGACTGCAGGACTAAAGAGAATGACCTGATCAAGTCACTCCAAATTTAGTCCCTGCGCCCATGTCTGCCCAGGCGCTCCCAGCCGACACGGCCAGGAGCACCTTGGACACGACGAGGATGGCTACCAGTCGTATTGCACCGTCTGCTGCCAGAAGGCAATGGGTTGCTGCTACTGTGTAGCAATGCCGTACCGCGTCTGCCAGCACCCAGGAGACATACGGTGACGGTTACCTGAGCAGGCTCCATGCTTGCCGTGGTATGGCGTCTGCACAGGTAATTCAGGAAAAAAGGCGCAAAACGATTGTCTGCCCTTCCTTTCACAGAGAGAGGGAGGGAGGGAAGGGGGGCCTGACGATATGTACCCAGAACCACCCGCGACAATGTTTTAGCCCCATCAGGTATTGGGATCTCAACCCAGAATTCCAATGGGCAGCGGAGACTGCGGGAACTGTGGGATAGCCACCCACAGTGCAATGCTCCGGAAGTCGACGCTAGCCTCGGTACTGTGGAAGCACTCCGCCGAGTTAATGCACTTAATGCACTTAGAGCATTTTCTGTGGGGACACACACACTCGAATATATAAAACCGATTTCTAAAAAACCGACTTCTATAAATTCGACCTTATTCCATAGTGTAGACATACCTTTAGTGGAGTTCATATATCTGCATATAGTGACTTTGTCCTGTGTGTTTTCATTCCATTTTTCATTCTTATCAGATTATTTTTATGGTGTCTACTTCTTTATTTTTTGTTGCAACCTGCCATGGTACATTCCTCGTTTCTACCTAATTCAGTCTCCCATTGTTGCCCTTCCACCTACCCTTTGTCACCATTTCAGGATTGGAAAGTTATATTTTTACAGCTGATTGGAAAAATCAGATGAAACATTTTTTGTTAGAATTTGCCAATTTGCTGAAATCAAAACATTTCATGGAGATGGTTCAATTTTGACCAAATTCTAATGGCAACTGGGCTGAGGTTTCAAAACCTGCTTGGTCTCCTGCCGGCTCATATGCCTGGTTCATTGGCAGCCTGCCTTAAGGGTTTCTGGGAACCCCAGCTCATGGATCCACATCAGCCCAGTCAGCCAAGAATGAGGACTGCCTCAGAGTTGGAGAGACCAGGCCTTCCAGGGACTGTGGCTCCACGGTAGTCTGCCAGGATGACTGCCCTGAACCAGTGCTCCATTCCCTTTTGTAGAGAATTTTGAAATTTTAGCGGTTTGTTCCAAATTGGAGAGAAAATAAATTATGAAATATTAAAATCTCAATTTGTATCTTATACTTGTACATTTATCAGAAAAAGGTTTAAATAATAAGAGGCCACTGTATACTAACAGTGTAATCAGGAACATCCCCAAGTTGTGGCAAGAGGGGAACATCCTCTCCCCTCAGTTCTAATCAAATTCTTTCAGAACCCCTCCCCAGCCACCTCCGGGGAAAAAACTGTGGGGAAAAAATGGTATCCTTTGCTGGGGAAGATCTTTCCTAGGTCAATACAATTAGATAAAGAAAAAAATGTGTACATCTCTCTCTCCAGATGCATCTGCACGGCATGCTTCATTCAGTGGCATGTAGCGCATATATCCATTTTGACCCCCACCCCCAGCAAAGAAATAAACAGCCGGGAGGATGGTGAGGCACAGCTTAGGCAAGTAAAGACACACTTGAAGGGTATGGCTATGTGCTCAAGCACACATCGTACGCTGCCTCTGTCTATACTGCTATTTTTAGCAGCGTAGTGCCCTGATGCCTCCTTGCTGCTGGAGCCTCTCCCCAGAAAAGACTCCAGCAGCGGAGAAAGGCTTTGGCAGGAGGGAGGCAGCATGAAAGGTTCCAGCAGCTCCCTGCTGCTGGAGCCTTTCCCCCTCAGCAGGGAAAGACTCTGGCAGCTCTCTACAGCTGGATCCGTTTCCCACTGCTGCGGGGGACCTTTCCCCTTTGGCAGTGAGGAAAGGCTTTGGCAGTGGGGAGGCAACAGAGAAAGCCTTTCGAAGGGGGGAAGCAACAGTGAAAAGATGAGCCTTTCCCCACTTCCCCACTCCCAAAAGGCACCAGCAGTGGGGAACTGATGAACCCTTTCCCTACTGCCTCGCCTCTGCCAGAGCTTTTCACCAAAATATGTAGTGACACACTTCAGTTTGGATGCCATGTGCTTTTCACCGTGGCATGTAGCTATATGTACACTACACTCTGCCAAAACTGGTGTGAAGTGTACATATAGCCACACACACATACACAAAACAATGTTTTCCCATATAATTAAAATAATCTATTTAAATGGCAATTCACTTTTACTTCAGCCAAAATTAGAAGTGGTGTCACTTTTTGTTACAACAAATAATAATACTTTCTGATGCCGAAAGCAGAGAACCAAATGAAGATTGTGTGCAACTGCACACTCATTTAAAAGAACCCTTATTTAACTAGAGATAGACCTTAGTAGCAGAATTTGGACCTGTTTACATATTTCCTGAAAGTTTCAGAGTGTGGAATAAGGGTTTTGTTTAGCCAATGGTAGAGATGTGGGCTCACTGTGAAGTTTGGATCCAGACCTAGACCCAGACATGAACTTCAAGTTCAGATCTCACTGTAACTGTTTCAAATGGCTGCTTCAGCATAACATATAATTTATCTTGTATTACAAGATCAATGCTCAGGGCTAGGTTGCAAAACTAGGTTAAATATGCACATTTGTATAAGATGTCAGTCCTCCTTTCACCAGTCTCTGAAATCTCTTTCTGAATGTATCATTGTCAGTTTAAACTTAATATAGTTAAAACTAAGTTTTTTATCTTCTCTCCCAAACCTTCTTTTCTCCAGCTACACCTTCACGTCACTCAAGCCCAATTTTTTTACGGCTCCTCCTCCTCACTTGCCTCAGGGCAATATACAAAACATGTTGCTTCTTCCTCCTCAACATTTCTCCCAGTCAAGTCTCTCTTTCAGGACTTCATGACATTCCATCTCAGCCACCAAATTATCTTCCTTTTTTGACCTCTCAAGCATACATATTGCCCCTTCAGTTCACACAAAGTCACCCTCCTCTTTCAATCCCTCCACCGGCTCCCCACTCGTTATCGGCTGGGCTGAAGCTATTTGTACTTCTTATTGGCACCTTCAATTAGCTTTATGTAATTCTATCCATCTCTACTCATCCAACCTGGTTGAGCTTTGTGTTGCCCAATCTCTGCCAATGTTCCCAACCTTGGCTAACAATTTGCTGCATCCTATCAGAGGCAGATAAAGGTCTCCTTGTCCCCTGGGCAAGGAGAAGGGCCCTGGGGCCAGAACTGTGGCCCTGCCATTGTTCTACCCCTTCCATCTGCGGCCCCGCCAATGGCCCCATCCAGTTCCATTTCTTCCCCCATGGCCCTGCCCCCATTCTGCCCAAGGCCCCGGGGCCATGGCAAGGAGCAAGAACTTCTCCAGCCCTGGGTCCTCAGCAGGGGGAGATTTTTCTGGGGCCACCAAATTGGACAGGGTCCCTGGGCACGGGCCCCATACACCCATGTGGTAATACACCACTGCCTCCTGCACAATCAGCTTTGTACCTTCTTAAATGAGCTCCTTTGCCTGATGTGATCTCGTGCATGCTCTCATCCGCAAGGCTCTTACTCTGCTCACACTGAAATACCTCAGAGACTCATTTCTGCAGTGCTGCCTACAGACACTTTCTATTTGGCATGCTCCTTCCCCTAACCTCTATCTACTTGTTTCTGTCCTTAGACTACAAACTCTTTGGTGTATGGACCATCCACTCCTGAATGTCTTGACAACACCATACGCAAATAATAAGTAATAATACTAGGTAATAATAAATTTCCCTTGATTCAAAAAAAATCAATTTAGAAGGAAAGGTAGAAGCATGTTTTTGGAACTGTTCACTTGTAATGGACCTTCAGGTGAAGGCGGTCTTCTTTTAAAAGGAGGGTCTTTTTTCTTTAAAAAGAGAATCTGCCACAATATTATTAAACATCCTGTATTTACAGTCAGTCATATGTTGGTCACCCCCACATCACACATCTAATGCATTAAGTGACCACTCCAGGAACATGAAATTATTGTTTGTTATTTGTATTACCACGCTGCCTAGCTGCCCCGGTTATTGACCAGGACCCCTTTTGTTAGGTCCTGTACAAAACACAGTCTTTGCCCCCAAAAGCTTATGATCTAAGACAAAAGACAATAGATGGGTTCAAACATATTAGCGGGGGAGTAGAAGGAAACAATGAGGTGGTTTAGCTCAAAATTTTACTCCAACAGCTAAACTGAAAAAGCACTTAGAACACTGACTGCTGGAGTTAAATGAGAATGACTGCAGGGCTGAAACCGATACAGTTATTGAAGCACTTACTGTTAGCTTTAAATAGGCTGGAGAAGGGAGGCTTGTTGGCCTGGTCACAGCATTAGAATAAAGGATAAATTAAAATTATTTCAAATTACTACACAGATCATCAAGTGTGTTTTCTACAGCCTGAGGGCCGGGGCGGAGGAGGGGGGGTGCAAAGAGAACAAAAACAAAACCACATTCTTGCAGTTGCACACTATCTTACTCTCTGCCCCCATCCCCACCCCCACCTCATGCAAATCGGAGAGGCAGTTTCAACAGCAACAGCAGCAAGAAAAAAAGCCATTATGTATATACTCTACAACATAAAAGTGCAAAAGGTATGTGAAATAAAGCATTTCTCCTTACACATTCCTGAATATTTTTTGTCTATATATGAGTCTCTGCCACTTTCAATACATAGACATATCTAATGAGTTTTATGTTTCCATAGCATCTTTCAAATTGGGAAGGGCAGAACATGAGATTAACTTCAAATTAACCACAAAGCATATAATTCCCATTAATGTTACTGAGAGATATGTGAATGCACTGCAAGGAGAACGGACTCCATAATATTTACTCAAAGGGTTCACAATGTGCTTGAAGAATCTGCATCTGAAGAAGTGGGGTTTTTACCGACGAAATCTTTTGCTCAAATAAATCAGTTAGTCTTTAAGGTGCCACCGGACTCCTTGTTGTTTTTGTGGATACACAGACTAACACGGCTACCCCCTGATACTTGACACAATGTGCTTAAATGTTTATCTAAATAATCCGATATCTTGAAGTCTAGCATTTTGGGCTAAAAGTGTCAAAAATGCAGACTTCCCTGTGAAATCCAGTTTATCTTCTTATAGTGCCAGCCAGAAACTCTCTGAGAAGCTTACCTCTCACCTTTCAACACCTGAGGTTCTGGACAGAAACCGGAAATCAAACAACTTTTCAATTCAGAACCTTTCAAAAGGCTCTGGGAGGTGAGGATTTACAAATGAGTGAAGGTTTGGGCCGGCTAAAGTGAGGAGGCTTATTTTATATTAACAAGTGATGATGATGATGATTGATGATAAATAATTTGTATTTTAAAGAGGGTTTAATGCAAGAATCTCAAAGTGCCTTACCACTATTAATAAATTAAATCTTTAACATACCTTTTAGAGAGGGATTTAATATTACAATACCCTCATCTACTTCAGTGATGAGAGCCATATAAATAAATGATTATTCCTTTTTTATAGATGGAAAAACTTGTGACCCAGAGGTTAAAGTTACTTGCCCAAGGCCCCACAGGAACCCAGGAATATAACCCAAAACTCCTGACTCTCGGTTACATGATTCAACTAATTAGACAACTTTCCTCTCCCTCAATTTTTAGCTGAACTGATTCAATCCTACATATTTAGGCAACACTCTACCAGGTCAGTTTGAGCTTTGATAAAATATCAAGGGCGAAGTAGTGGTTACAACGCCAATGATTCTACCACAGTTCAAAATTAGTTCTCTGAGTGCCCCATGCTTAGGCTGGCCATGGTGACTACTCTGTGACAGAGAATTTAGAAAAAACAAAACCACACTGGGGGGGGGGGCGGAAGGAGGAAAACAACTTCTCAATTAGAATGTACCTAGAAAAAAAGAAGGGAAAGTACATCTTTATGTTGTGCAAGTTAAGCACCTTATAGGTGACTCAGTTTCCTTTCACCAGTAACTCTTGCTATGGAAACACTGTTTGTTTGGTTTTTTAACTGATGGACACAAAATGTGACAATTTGGGGAACCTGCCTGTAGCACTTATGAATTCAGGTTGATTTTATGAAGTTGTTATGAACTCGCTGTATCATGGAATGCTTGTATGGACTACAACACATACCTACCAGTCCAGGGACAATTGACAGTTGTTAACCTTAACAACTGTAATCTGACTGAACCATTGATCTGCTAAGGAGGTTGGCTGGAGCTGAGAGAAATGACCTTCTCCAACTTTTCTGCATGGAAGAGGAAATGGAGAGAATGGAAAATCCCCAAACTGGACCAAGGGGCAGAGGCAACAAAGCAGAGATTTTAAAAAGGACTCCCAGAAGGAACAGAGGAGGAAGGCTTTTGGAGTGACAGAAACTTTTGGGCAGAAAGAAGCATGTTTCTGTAGCGGGGGGTATGGTTTAGTGGCAGTCCAGCCAAGGCCAGAAAAAGTTAGTTGGCCTGAAAAGGCTCCATGATTCTAAAGAGAAGTCATGAGCTGCAGGCAACGGATCCTGGACATCAACAAGGACTTTTCCCAAGCGCAAAGAACTTTCGAAAGACAGGGACATGCATATCAGTGTGTATATTATTTTGTATACATCTGTGTAGCTCTTGTGCTGGTAAGTAAAGAGTAATGGTGTTTTAGCATCCTGTTAAAGTCTATTGGTGTCCCCTGAAGAGGAAACTGTAAACCAGAAGGCTCGCACCTTTGGGGCGATTCTGGAGAATGCGCAAGAGCTGCTGTGAAGGCTTGTGAGAGATGGCCCTAGTTTCAGGGCCTAGGCAATTGGACCCTGGAGTCCCCAGTGCCAAAAGAGTTGTCAGACAGGAGGTCTACACCTGGAGTGTGTGTGTGGAAACCCCTACCAGGAACAGTGCATAAACTATGCCCAGACCAGCAAGCTAAAGGCATGTGGCATTCAGAGTTTGGATCCCATCACAGCCATAAGATGAGTGTCCAACAGGGGGAGCTGAACTAGAGCTGTGACAAACTGAACTGAACTAAGGGGAACTTGGGGAGGAGCCGGGGGGGGGGGCAACAAAGGTTGAATTTACTAAGAATGTTTCACAGGGTTAATACAGAATGATATGTGCTGGGAAAAGGTGTTCACAGCTGCTGCTTATTCAGAAGCAAAATGTTCTTTCTTAGCTGCTGTGTGCCACAACCTTCGGGGCAACCACTTGGCAACTCAACTAATAATGAGATAGTAAGTGATTTAAATTGATGATGTGTGTTGTCAGTTACCCTTCTATCAATCCAGTAAACAATTATTTGTCCCTTGAAGCTTCTAACAGGACAGCAACAGTGTCAGCACTGAAATGTCCATGCAGCTTCTAAGACAGTAAGTTTCTGTGCTGCAAGTTATCATTACACGTGTGCTGAAAAATACAAGCCCAAAGTTTTTTTGCTACTCAAACCTAACAACTGAAAGTGTCCATGTAGCGGAAACTCATTCCAGACCCCAGTCTATTACTCCCTACTTAGTGTCCTGCACTTTGCTAACTACCTATGTCCGTGCTCCTTTTGTCTCTTTCTACTTCTTACAACTGTTTCTTGTTTCAGTGATGCCCCATCTGCCTGGGACAGCCTTCTTCTGTATGTCTAGTAGCAGCCTCACTTTCCTCCTCATGACACACGTCTATCAGCTAGTTCTCCTGCACTAATCTAGGTTCACATATTGCTGTGGTAATGATTTAAAGTAATTTTTTTTTTTTTAAGAAAACCTAAGGATTACTGTAAGATTAAAAACTTGGCTGCCATGGTCATAGCAGTCTCAGAAATACCTGAGATAGACAGAAGAAAGAGTCTGTAACCCTTAATACACAAACAACAAAAGCGTTCCTTGGCGCAGGGCCTTTGCCTTATTTCCCTGTCAGCAAAGCACCATGCACAACGACGGCACTATGCAAACAATAACAGAAGCCTGCAAAACTGACTTCAGTGATGCAAAAATATAAATGGAAGTTACCTCTAAGACAAAAAAAGGTCTAATTTTACATACATAAGGAGTTTTAAGTTAGTTAACTAGAACTCTACAAATCAACCTTATTTCAGTAGCTATTTTCTAATAAATGCCAACATGATTGCTCACAGGACCAACCTGTTTTCCACTGAGTTCAATAGGAGCAGGAATAGTCCATAAGCAGCACTGTTGCCTGCTATTCAGTGGGACTTCATATTTCAGATCACTTCAGTACTTGCAACTGAGATATGGGGAATGAAATACTATGCCAGCTGAGAAACTAAGTACCTTTATATTTACAGATAATGCTACAGATCAGATAAGACAGACAAAATTAAGAAGGGACAAACTGGTTTGGTAATTTAAACATGAACATTCACAATATTCCTTGAACTGAATCTAAACTTTATTCTGGTTCAGGAAAGTTTTATTAAGGGAACAGAGGGAAAATCACAGCTTGTTCTGGAAAATTAAAAATGGCAAAGAACTGAAATGACTGATTAAAGTCTCCCAGAAGAGGGGTGGCTGTCTCCTTCTGACACAGAAAGCAGGAGCAGGTCATAAACACTCTAATGGGGTGAATGGGCCATCTTACTATATTTTGTTTGAAAAGACTTGAAAATCAAGGGGAGCAAACATCTAAAGCTGGGCCGATAACTGATTTTTGTAGTTCAGTGAAATTCCAAAAATTTGGGGGAGCAAATCATCAAGTGATGACCCCATTTTTTCCCCAAAGTTTCAGTTTCAGCAAACAAAAAAAAAGAGTTTTTTTTAAATTTAAAACAAAATGAAAAAATTTGAAATGAAAATTCATTTCAAATAAAAATATTGAAACATTTTGTTTAGAAAATGTCAAAATGTAATGTTTTTATTCTTTCAGATTTTTTTCCCAGGGGATGGTTTGCAACTGAAACAATTCAGATTATTCAACACAAATTCTTGGAATGTTTTGGCCCACCCAAATCAGCATTTTTCACTGAAAAAAGTTTTGCTTGAAAAATATCTCCCAGCTCTACAAACACACTTTGGACTGAACACCCACAAAGCTGAAGGGGAAGAACTGAGAGTCAGTCACTTCCCTGAAAAGGAAGACCAAGACATCCCAAGACAACCACACAATACATTTGAGGAGTGAAACCATGTTGAGAAGGGGTTTGTGTAGGGATGAAGGATGGATGGGAGGAGGAAGGACGCAAAGTTTCACACATATCCTGAAAAATCTGAATATTTTGAGGCATGTATAAAGCACACCTGCAAATCTTTCAAGATTCTCCCATCACTATCCAAAATATCATGTTTATTCAACATTTCTGGATCAGGGATTTAGTGTATAATTCTCAAAATGACAGCATTCCTTATTGTTCTAAGGAAACAACTTACAGTGTAAGCATACAGTAAATAGTAGAGGGGGATTCAAATTTATTCAGTAGCATCTTTAATTCAGATCATGTCTTGCCTCAGAAAATGCCTCAGTGACAGAGGCTTATCACGATACCACCTAATTATTGCTCAATCTACAGAGAATATCCGCAACAGACTTCATAGGGATGTTACCAATTAGATCCAACATGAAGTGCTAGGTCCCTTTTCAAATGTTACAGCAGTGGCTTTCAACTACTGACATTCAAATGTAGGCCTCGTCTTCAGTGTACTTCTTTAAAAATTTATGTATCTGACCTGACTTTTGCATTTCTTGAGATAAAAATCATGCTCTGAATACTCTGTTTTTCATGGCAGCTAATTTGAATATAACTGTTATTCCAAAGTACAAGGGATGATTATATTCTACTGAATTTTTTTAATGAGTCGCTAACAGTACTGAAAGTCCTTTGGGAGGGTGGACTGCAAAATTGGCTTCTTTTATATGTCTATATTATGAAGATATTACAGCATACTGAACTGCTTTCCTTCTTGAACTAGCTCAGATAAGTCAAGTTTCTGTATTGTTTGAACCCAGTGATGGAATCAGTGAAGCAGTGTGTACAAAGTTCCTCAGAGCTCAGTTACTCTGTCTCATTGCAATCATTATAAATATTCCACTGTATAGCCAGACATGTAGTTAATGAAAAATTTCAAAACTTGGGATGAAAGATACTCTCTTGCTATGAGACATCACTTGTTTCCAGAAACAAAACAAATATCTGACTCTGACTTCTGACAGCATCTGTGTGGCCTTCTCTTGCACTAAATTATACCCTGATGTTAACATTCATAGAAGAGTCTGTCAAATAATCCATCCTTTCAAACAAACCGTACAAAAATAACTGCCAAGTTAAATTAGAAACAATCACAGCCTGCTTGGTTAGCATATGCAGGGCTGCTACAAAACAACCTTATGTACAACAAATCTGATAACTAAGGGACGTGGGAGCAACTTCTGTCCCTAAATACATTTTATCTGCTCCTCTGAAGTCAATAAGAGTGTCATGGTGTGTATGAAGATCAAATTTTGAACCTAATGTTCCCGAAGTAGAAAAACATGGCAAGCCTTAGCATTCTAAACTTCTCCTTGCAATAAGGTTACAAACAGGTCAAAAAGCTACTGCACTGGAAAAAATAGTTTAAGAGAATACCTAATGGTATAAGCCTTGAGTGACTATTCATGTCGGGATCTCAGAAGCCTTACTGATAAATGAATGAGACCAAATATTGACAAGGCATACAGCAGGTCACTAGCTAGAGGATTTATTCCATTTGATACCATTTCATGTGAGGTGTAAATGGTGAAAAGAAAGGGAAGGTTTGTTCCTTCCTCCTGTAGAACTTCCAAACTCTTATCGGTGAGACTCTCCCTCCAACGCCCTTTCATCTCCCCCTCTCCTGAGCTTTGCTCCCTACTCCACCTGTGATGCTTACACTGTGAGGCTGGGCTCCTTCTGTGCCATTCAGCACTGTCCTTCCACAGCACTTACCTCTTCAGATTTGTAATTCAGAACATGCAAGTAGGCAACTGCCCTTTCTAAGGACTGAAAGAGACTCAGTATCAGGACACCAAGCTAAAAATGCATTTCCTGAATTGTGACAGACTTACAGAGACGCATATCCTGATACTTAAACATTAGTTGTGTAGGTAAGAAACCGGTGTGAAAGACACCATCTTCCATAATTATATTGGCAATCCTTTCTGACCAGATATTAGGCTTTTAATTAGTTGGTCCATTATTTGCTTATATACATGAATAAAAACTCAGTATGAAATTGTACCATTGTAGCATAGTCACAGAACACCTGGGCAACAAAACGTGTAAGTAGAGCATAAAAGATACAGAACGGAATTTTTAATGAACATATAACACTTAAGGAATTGTGAACTTATTTCCTGTAATGTCTTTTACATGTCCCCATGCTACAAAAACATTATTCTCATTCTATGCTTCTCACTAGAATTCTCCCTATATTTAGGTATTGCAGTAAAAAAAACAAGCAAAACAAGTAATGAGTGATTTTATAAAAACAACTGACAGGATTCAAGTATCCATCACTGCCATTGTGTTCTGTTTTTTAATCTGGGGATACAAGTTTCATAGGGCTAATACTGACTCATTCCAGAAACAATATTTAATAGAACACGTACAGTAACTTTAATCACAGCTGTATAGCACAGTGCCATTATAAGAGGCATATCATAGCACGTAGTTCTGGATATGTAAAAAAAAGATTGTTTTGTCTTTCCAGTTATATGGGTTTTGATACCACCTACCGATGAAAGAGACCAGCATTTTTTTCTATCATGTTTTCCCCATTGATAATGTCACAGTGTCAGGCAGCAGTATTAAATTAGGTGTGCAGAATCAGTACTTTAAAAACGTCTTCACACTATATTTCCTCTATTAAATGGTCATTAAAAGTGGCTACACATATCATGACCTTAACACAATAAGAAAAATAATGTCATAAGAATGTTCAACTGGGGTCAGACCAATGGTTCACCTAGCCCAGTATCCTGTCTTCCAACTGTAGCCACTGCCAAATGCATCAGAAGGAACGAATAGAAGGGGATAATTCCTAAGTTATCCATACCCTGTTGTCCAGTCCCAACTTCTGACAGTCAGAGGCTTACAGACCACCAGAACATGGGGTTGTGTCTCTGACTATCTTGCCTAATAGCCATTGATAGACCTATCCTCTATGGACTTATCTAATTCTTTTTTGAACCCAGTTATAATTTTGGCCTTCACAACATCCCCTGTCAAGAAGTTCCACAGATTGACTATACATCAAACACAGTTCTCCAGACAGCATGGTAAAAGTGTCATTAGAAATAGTTCTTGAGATAGCTATCAGGGAAACGGGTAGTAAGAAAAAGGGAAGTAGCCCCCTTTGGTTTAGGACCTGTGATATACGAATCCCTACTAACACTCAAAAGTCCCAGTACTATTATAGCAGCCACAAATTTGCCGAGATGGTTCTATATGCTTGTTCACCATTTCCTTGTTCTGCCTTTTGTGAATCATGTTATATTTAACAAACTTTTATACTAAATCCATCTCCAAAACATCCTTGTGTGTTTTTCTTTTGTTAATCTGAACCAATAAAACATTTTATTCACACAAATTAAATGTACATCCAGAACTGTTTACTTTATGCTAATGGGCTCAGTCGTGTGAATAAGAGCTAGAGGACTGGGCCCACAGTGCTTACAGAACAGCCTAGATCACCTGTTCCGCACATTTCCATTCATATCTAATTGGTTTTTAATATTTTCATCAGTATTTCCATTTGTAAGAGACAGTATTATCCATCTATACAGTTTGATACAAGAAAAAGATGTGAAGAAAGCTGAGAGTGCCAAACAGTATTTAAGGAGTTTTTTGCTAGAGTGCTTTGAATTTTCCATTTATCAACTTTTTTTTCCACTTTAATTTGAAAAAAAAACCAAAATTCTAACTTCTCTGAGTGAAATGAAAAGATGTAATTCTGTTATCTTTCCATGTGTTATGTGTTATTTTAGGAGAATTTAAGGAATCTAATTTTTGGTGACTTTTTTCAGATGATCAACAGTTTCTTATTTCTTTTAAGTGTCCTTAAGATTTGAACTCTAAGTGCATCTTTTCTGAGTGTGCATTAAATTAGACGCTACCTGAGATGAATTTGAATATCTGTGAATCCTAAAGGGAAGCTCAGAGATATGATTAATAAAGAAATGCTCACTTTGCCATGCTTTTCAAATGCTGAATAAACGAGGAAGCATAGTTATGTTTTTAGCATTGAGTTTTTAGATCAATTAAAAAAAAGACAAATGCAGCTCACAGATTTAAAAATAAAAATTGGAAAAATAAGCTGTTACAAAACTAAAACCAATAGATGTGCTTCCACATATATTCCACATATCCTCTTCCCTCTGCACTCTACAAAACATAGAGCTAACCAAACCTACCAGTTACCTTCTAGCTAAAGCTAAGAGGCATGTCTCTGTCTTCATATTTCTTTATCCATATACTCCTTTTGTTTTCCTAGCTTTCTTCTTGCATTGGCACCCACTTTACCAGCATTTTTTAAATGATTCTTCCCTCTTTTCTCCCTTATTTTTGGGATCTGTTCTTGGTCACCTTTTCTCTTTCTAGAGCCATGTGGGGAGATTATAAACACCATCTCTAAACCGGTTTCAGAGTAGCAGCCGTGTTAGTCTGTATTCGCAAAAAGAAAAGGAGTACTTGTGGCACCTTAGAGACTAACCAATTTATTTGAGCATAAGCGAAAGAGTTATACCATTGGTTAGTCTCTAAGGTGCCACAAGTACTCCATCTCTAAACAGATAACTCCCAAAATCTTTTCCTTTAAAACAATCTCTCACCCTCCATCAAGTCTTATGTTTCTAGCTGCCTTACTGACATCTATTCTTGGGTGTCCTGACACCATATCCAATTTATTCTCTAGAAATCTGAACTTCTATTCTTTTATCCTAAATCCTTTCCCCCATTTCATTAGCAATCTCCACTGACAAATCCAAAATTCTTATTTCTCAACAATCTTAAACATCTGGCCTTTCACTCGAGTCTTCACTACTAAAAGCCTGGTGTGTTTGTCATGTCTTATCTTGGTGGCTGTGGCCCTGATTCAGAAAGATACTTAAGCATTTGTTTAACTGTAGGTACATGAGTAGCACCATTGAGTCAATGGTGCTGCTCACACATTTTAAGCAGTACTTTTCCCAAGTAACTTGCTGAGTCAGGTCCTGTAACTTTCTCTTATCTTCCCCTTCATGTCACTTTTTTCCTCACAACTTTGATCATGTCACTCCTCCTTCAAACTGACGCTATCCCCAGTTTCTATCATGTTACCACCAGTGTACAGAATAGCCTTCCAGGCATTCACTAGTACCCTCTTTCCTTCAAATGCTTCCTCACAAATCACATAATGAAATAATCACTTGTCTTTTTTTATGCTCAGTAATACAGTCTCATCTATCCTTAGCTGAAGCATTGTCCTGTTTTTTCTTATAATATTTCATCCCCAATACCACTAATAGTGTCCATCCATATGATTCGCCTTACAGGAATAGGAAAGTATTGTAGATTATAAACTCTTTGGGGTATTGTGTTGTGTCTTTATGAATATTTGTAAGGTACCATGCAAATTAGACATGCTATATTATTATAAACTACTTGTAACAATTCTATAGTGCAGGGCAAACAAAGTGAAATGGACAGAAAACTGAATATAAATAAAAGAGAAACTGATTAGCCTATTTTAATTTTCCATGCTAAGAGAAATGCATAAAGTAAACAACCTGCACAAACACACTGAAATGTAAAATAGAATTAAGATAATATTTCAGTGGTAATAACCTTAAATTGTCATTTTGAACATAAGTAACGTAGTTTCCATTTTTAAAATATCATTTTAATTCCACCAGCTCTATTTAAAGCATTATTAGCTGCATTTTTGACTGGTTCATAGTCCAAGAGTGGCATTTTTATTGTTTTATTTTCAGTAACATTTCCATTAAAAAAAAAAAGGGGCAACTGATTTAAAAAAAAAAAAAAAGATGTAGCAGATGAGTCTCTTTGCTTCTAGCAAGAGTTATAAATGTTACTATTGACCTTATCAGTTGATCTTGTTAACTCTTATTTCTCCTTAGGGACCCTGAAAACTTCAATTCCAAACTCCCATATCACCATGGCTTCCTTAGGACACATCACATTCCCAGAAACTCAGATTCACCCTCAACAAGTCCTTACAAAATATTTTCACTAGAGAAGATTAAATTGGAGAGAAAGATGCATTCTTATATTCCAAATTATGTTGTCACCAGAAATTTAAAATGAAGCATAGTCAAATTGTACAACTGGGTACACAATACTTTATTCTGCAGCAACTATGGGTTTAATAATGTATATAATTTTATTGCATTGTACTTTGCGTTTTAAAACTAAATTTTGTAACTGTTATTCATGGTTATTTCTAAATCACAGTCATTATGTTTCTGATTTAGTGCATGCCCATGTATTGTGCAAAACACCCAGGCTCAACTCAAGTGAATGGAAAAACTTCCATTCATTTCAGTGGAGCCAAGATTTCACTCCAAGACAATGTAGCCCTACTGACTGTACATATTCTGGACCTAAGTTTATAAACTTCCTGTGGGTAACTGCATGTCTAATTGAAATGTTTGTACATATCAACAGTTATGCATCTAAAGTCACTAGACACTTACATGTGTAAGCACCAAAACTGTGCATGAAAAATTAAGCATGTGATTATGTACACACTGCTATGCATAAGCAATTTAGAAAAATTAAATTCACAATATTAAAATGTTCTGTATACACAATGATCTGCATACAATTACTTTTTTTATGATTTTGTTACATATAATTTTAATCAAAAAGTGTGCACATTTTTAAAAATGTGGTTTATGTTTAAAAACTGTAGGTTCACATCGTATACAGAGTATCTAAAGATCCACACATATACATTCTGCATGTGATTTAGCATGTAAGTTATACATTAATTATATGTGGCATGTTGAGTGAGTATGTGCGAGGGAGAGAGAGCACCAGAAACTAAGCACAGGTAGCTTCTCTACTTGTCTATTTATCTAGTATCTTTTATTGCATACACCACATGGTATCAGTGTGCCTCCCAGCAATGCATAAAGCGACATGACGAACAACTGTCTCTCATACTAAAAGCTGAACACAACACTTTCAAGACATACGTTTCAAAAAATAAAAGTGCAGAAATTGTTATTTTGTACAGGCTTTACTGAATTCAAGTGCTGTAGGTCTTTCAGTGGTTTTACAAGTTTCTCAATTCAATGCTGGTTTATACTGTGTTAGCAAGCTGACACAAGCCCAATAGAATGACTTTTGATAGATTTCAGATCCAAAAGCCTCCCTGGATTTCTAGGTCTCAGAAATGCAAGACCTAATCCAGATGGAAACAGCTAATCCAAACTGGAAACAGTTATTGCACTAGTCCTCAGACTCTTTCATTCCGTTTTAGAAAGATAACACTTTTGTACCGTGAAGGCATCAGCAAACCAAGGTGCTTAAGAACTGGACGATAGGGGATAGCAGAAGCATTTACTGATTCAAGTGAAAAGCTGAGGTAACCTCAGGCTTAGATTTGGGGCAATTGTAAGAATGCTCTTACATGAAAATGCAAATAGCTGGAGTTATGGATAATACCACCTCCCTTCCCTTTCTTCCTCTCTCCACCAATGTCATTTAAAACCTGATGCTATGAGTCAGGATTTCTCAAGAGGCACCTCACTTCTGGCAATTTTGCAATAGCTGATTATAGTGATTGGAAGACACTGGCAACTTAAGTTATTAGAAAGTGCAAAGAAAAATTATAAGCAGCATAAAGAAAGAAGCAGCATAAAAGGCTTTGGAAATGACCCTGGGATTCTATGACTGCCTCTGAACTCAACATCCTTGAAAAAAATCCCAGTATATATCATGTGTATTTGCAAGCAACATAGCTTCTCTTTTTTCCAAATATGGAAACAAACCTGAATAAATAAGAAAACACAGATCTAACCCAGCAGGGTGTATATAAAAAATAAAGCCTTGAAAAATATATTTCTACCATTGTCCTTTATATTGTACATTGCATTTCCACTATTTAAACCACTAGACATCCACTGCTGGTTCAAGTTTTGACAGTGGATAATCAATAAGGTGAATATGAAAGTTCACATTATAATGTGGTTCTCCATTTCAAATGTATGTGTTACAGTCATCTGGTACATTGGGCTGAAACATGAAATAAAGAGAAATACTATTGGCTCAGAATCCGCTATAGCTTTCTCCATGCATTAACTGAACCCCCAAATTCACCTGTGAAAATATAACTACTCTATATGAAAGGTGAAAGACAAGAGGCACTTATAACTTCCATACAAACCCCTTCCCCCCACCACTTGAATTGTTAGTAGCACATTATGGTTGCACAGTCAAGACACTAAAAAGTCATCAAAAGCCCCATTCCTGGCTGCAATCCAGACCAGTGAGGGGCTGTGTCACCCTTGACTTGCAACCTGCCATGCTTCATAATGCTTTGCTGCTGTAGCTCCCAAATCAGCTACTTGCAGTCTGTCAGCATGCAGGTCACACCCTGAGAGTGTGTGTATAGTTATAGCCCTAGTCCAGCAACTCTGATCCCAGAAGCCCCTCAGGAAACACCAGCCACATTCTGGCTTCCAGCAGCCTTGGTTACTATTTTGCAGGGTGACCACAACACACTCCCAGTTTCAAATTTTCTATTGTGTGTTCTACACTGTCCAGCCCTCTCCTGGACAGTCCATATATATTAGGTTTGTTACCCCTCTAAGGGAATCAACATACAACAGTCTGCTACCTTAAATGAAGTTACCCAAACAATTCACAACACTGGATTCGTTTTCATTAAAGAAAAAAAACAAGTTTATTTAACTATCAGGAGATAGATTTTAAGTGAATATAACTATAAGGCATTAAGGTCAGAAATGGTTACAAGAGAAATAAGCCAACTAAACTTAACAAACTAGATTTGGTTCAAGTAGCATGCAGACCAAACTCTCAAGCCAAGATCTGCTCCAAAAGTCCAATGGCTGTTTCTTTTTCATTTTTTTTCCCCTTAGGTGAAAAGGAGAGAGATGAATGCGGAGAGAGAACTTTGGGTGATGGTTCTGCCACACATTTTTATAGTTCAGACACCTTTTGAAACCCTTGTTTTCCTGAGGGCTACCCCTAATTAAAGTTCATTCCAACTGTGAGGTTGGAATCAAGGAGTTCTGGTGATGAAAAAGATTCCACACTGTTTGATAAGGTGCATATAGAATCATAAAATCATATGACTGGAAGGGACCTTGAGAGGTCTTCTAGTCCAGTCCCTTGTACTCATGGCAGGATTAAGGACTATCTAGACCATCCCTGACAGGTGATTGTCTAGCCTGCTCTTAAAAATCTCCAATGATGAAGATTCCACAACCTCCCTAGGCAATTTATTCCAGTGCTTAACAACTCTGACAGTTAGGAAGAATTTTCCTAATGTCCAACCTAAATAGTCCTTGCTGCAATTTAAGACCATTGCTTCTTGTCCTACTCTCAGAGGTTAACAAGAACATTTTTTCTCCCTCCTCCTTGTAACAACCCTTTATGTACTTGAAATCTGTTATGTCCCCTCTCAATCTTTTCTTCTCCAGACTAAACAAACCCAGTTTTTCAAACTTCCCTCATAGGTCATGTTTTCTAGACCTTTAATCATTTGTGTTGCTCTTCTCTGGACTTTCTCCACTTTGTCCATGTTTTTTTTTCTGAAATGTGGTCCTCAGAACTGGCACAATACTCCATCTGAGGCCTAATGAGTGCAGAGTAGAGCATTTACTTCTTACTTTACTTTCCAATTATTTATTGTGTCTTCCTTATAACACTCCTGCTAGTACATCCCAGAATGATGCTTGCTTTTTTGCAAGTGTTACACTATTCACTCTTATTTAACTTGTGATCCACTATGACCCCCATATCCCTTTCCACAGTACTCCTTCCTAGGCAGTCATTTCCCATTTTGTATGTGCACAATTGATTGTTGCTTCCTAAGTGGAGTACTTTGCATTTGTCCTTAATTTCACCCTATTTACTTCAGGCCCTTTCTCCAGTTTGTCCAGATCACTTTGAATTTTAATCCTATGCTCCCAAACACTTACAACCCCTCCCAGTTGGTATATTCCACACACTTTATAAATGTACTCTCTCTGCCGTTATCTAAATCATTGATGAAGATATTGAACAGAACTGGACCCAGAACTGATCCCTATGGGACCCTTCTCAATATACCCTTCCAGCTTGACTGTGAACCACTGTAAATCACTGATGATTACTCTCTGGGAATGGTTTTCCAGCTAGTTATGCACCCACCTAATAGTAGCTCCATCTAGGTTCTATTTCCCTAGCTTCTTTATGAGAAGGTCATGCGAGACAGTATCCAAAGCCTTACTAAAGTCAAGATATACCACATCTAGTGCTTTCCTCCTATCCACATGGCTTGTTGCCTTATCAAAGAAAGCTACTGGGTTTGGGGGATTTTTGTATGACTTGTTCTTGACAAAGCCATGCTGACTGTTACTTATCACCTTATTATTTGCTAGGTATTTGCAAATTGTTTGCTTAATTATTTGCTCCATTATCTTTCTGGATACTGAAGTTAATCTGACTGGTCTGTAATTCCCAGGTTGTCCTCCTTCCCCTTTTTATAGATTGACATTATATTGGCCCCTTTCCACTCCTCTGGAATCTCTCTGGTCTTCCATGAGTTTTTGAAGATAACTGCTAATGGCTCAAATATCGCCTCAGTCATCTCCTGGCATATTCTAGGATGTATATCATCAGGCCCTGGTAACTTGAGGACATCTAACTTGTCTAAGTAATTTTAACTTGTTCTTTCCCTATTTTAGCCTCTCATCCTACCTCATTTTACCTGGCATTCACTGTGTTAGATGTCCAATTGATACTAACCTTTCTGGTAAAAAAACAAAAAAGTCATTTAGCATTTCTGCTGTTTCCACATTTTCTGTTATTGTCTTTCCCCCCTCATTGATTAATGGGCCTACCCTGTCATTGGTCTTCCTCTTGCTTGTAATGTAGTTGTAGCAAGTTTTCTTGTTACCCTTTATGTCTCTAGCTAGTTTAATCTTGTTGTGTGCTTTGACCTTTCTAATTTTATTCCTATATACTTGAGTTATTTGTTTATATGCATCCTTTGTAATTTGACCTAGTTTCTACTTTTTTTGTAGGACTTGAGTTTTAGATCATCAAAGATTTCCTATTTAAGCCAGGGTGGTCTCTTGCCACACTTCCCATCTTTCCTACACAGTGGGAGACTTTGCTCTTATGCCTTTAATGGTATCTCTCTGAAAAACTGCCAATTCTCAAACTGCTTTCCCCCTTATTTACCAAAGAATGGCCACTTGATAGGTGACTGCCCAACAGTTTTGAGAATGCCTGGCTAGAGGCATCAGCTCATCCTTCATCTTTGAGAAACAGGTTTAACCCACTCCTCAGGCTTGTCTGGTAAACACATTTCAGTCATGATTTCAGCTTCTGTTTATAACTTTACCTATAATGTTAGTACACATATTTCATCAGGATAGTATTGACAAGTGTGTTATTAATTTTTGAATGATACTTCGCAAGGCATACTTTGTACAAAGATTATTACAATAGTGTGCACGGTGTGCATACAGGGATGCATTTTATCACATGCCCCCAGATCAAATAATTTATAATAGTCATTGGAATGATTACATACTATTTAAAAAAATATTACAATAGAGTAGATTCTCAGCTTGTGTAAATCAACTGAAATTACTCAAGCGTTTGCTGATTTACACCAACTGAGGATCTAGCCAATATCGTCATATATTTTCCCCTACAAGCACAGATACATATGCCCACTTGCAGTATGGCTTTTGGATTTGGTGGATCAAACATTTGCCTAGGGTGTTCGGTAAGTGATACAAAGGGTGAAATCCTGGCCATTGAAGTCAATGGCAAATCTGCTATTGTCTCCAATTGAGGCAGCATTTATACAGAAAGTAGACTGGACATGGAGATGTTTTTTAAACTCTTTGGTCTTTGGTCATTCTCCCAACATGCCAGATAAAACAGCTGTTACTGTAAAAATATTTTTAATGAAATTAAGAAAATTGCTTTGACAGCAGATGATCATATCATATAAGTCTTTTGACTGGTAGAAAACAGGACGTGTTACCACCATGTGACAGAGGTCACAATTTGAACAATAAAATAATTGTTCTGACAAGTTAGACTGTAATACAATGAGGCTAATCCCGGTGGTACCAATACATAAAAAGTTACAACTTAGAAAAAAATAACACTGACACTGAAATGCAAACATTGTTTTCAGTTAAATCATGATCTTTATATCCTGCTTTATATGCAAGAGGGAGGTCTGCTTCTTCAGAGCCAGGGGGCCTGGGGCCAGTCAGCCCTGTTCAGTTATCAGCCCCAGCTGGGAAGGCATACAAGTAATGCCTATAAAAGGGCTGAGAGAGCTCAGCTGGAAGGGGAACCATAAGAGGGAGGTTGGCTCCTGTGACATGTCATGGAGCAGAGAGAGATGTGCAAAATGAAAGGCCTCTGGTCCCCTGCAGCCTGTGTTAGTCAGGGAATGGCTTTATTGTGTGTTATTTTGTGAGTTTTGTGTTTGAATTACTAAACCATGGCCAGAGTGAAGGGCCAGAATTAAACTTGGGCATGGTGTTAGTCCTTCTTGGGCTGGGGGAGACAGGCCAGCAGCCTACAATCTAGCTTTGCCCTCTTGCGATTTTGGTGGAGTTTGAAACATGTTTAAATGAATAGTGTTTCACTGATTTGCATAAATGATTTGTGCATACAGTTCTAAACCTAAAAAAGAAAAACATCAAAAAGGAATAGAACAAAAGGTACCTGTTTACATTAGGGATGTAAATATTGGTTTAAAAAGTTAACCAGTTAATCGATTAAAATTATATCATTTAACCGGTTAACCATTAACTGAGGTAGCTCCAGCGGGCCTGGAGTCCTGCTGGCGTGGCACAGCCAGGGCTGGAGCCACTCCAGGTGGCTGGGGCTGGGGTCCCTCTGGCCAGCGTGGGGCTGGCAGGGTTAACGGTTAAGGTTAACTGTTAATGGCCTAATGCTTACCGGTTAACTGTTTAACATTTTACATCCCTAATTTGCATACTATTAACCACATATAGGTCAGGAATTCAGACTTAGTTATACTGGAACAGCATTAAAAACTCTTGCTTATTGTGGGGAAAAGTTAACTTACAATAGAGCTGATAATATATCCATTGAAGCAAAATTGGAAGCAACGTATATTGCTATTGCTTGTATGCTCTGCACTAAGCAATTGCTTATTCTAAATGAATAACCAGATACAATCAATTTTATGAAAAGGCAGTGCTTTCCTGTTTTGCTCAAAGATTTAAAAGTGTGGCTTAAACAAATGTCTAGAAAGACAGGGCTGTGTTCTCATTTTTTAATAATATATGATTTATCACCAAGATTTTTTTCCCCCTCTTAGTAGCAGAGTGTTCCTTTATCTGGTTCTCCTTGAGAAGGATGCTCAGAGAATATTAAAGTCCCACAGAGTCTAATAGTTTTTAACCTAGCTGAAAAATCTCCTTCTGTATTAACCTCAGGAATTGGCTGCTTTTAAAAAGTCTAAACTCTCCAAAAGAGAGAGAGAAAGGAGGACATTAAAAAGACTTGGGAGGAGGTCGCTCTGGCCTCTTTACCCATGTCAAAGGACAAGAGTAGTATAAAATATGCCCCCAAAGCCCTATATTTAGGTAAGAAAGGATTCCCCTGGTGCAGACATGGTGGAAGACAACAATAAGGCTACCTTCTGAGGACTCTGCGAGCCATGGCATAAGGGATATGCCAGGACATGACCACAGCATGCCATACTAAAGAGATTCCAGCAGCTCAGCTGCCTAGGGAGGTTGGCATAACTTATGTCCCCAGGGATACCTAAGTTATAACAGGGGCCTTTACAGACCCATAACAGTCCAGGGTAGGGAGGGTGCAAAGGAAATTTAAAGCCCCGTTAGCTCCATCCTCCCCCAGACACAAGATGTGTGTTGCACTCTTAGAAGAGCAGCAAAGATGCTCATGCCTGTTTGTTAGCATAGAACTTTCAATTTGATCATACATGGATTTACAGCACTGATTTGGGAGATCATCAGTAATAAGTATTCAGATGTAAGCACAGAATAGGCTATCAGAATAATAAATTACTGGATTTATACACACACTCTTTCTGAAGGGAAGCCACAAAGCTGCAAAAAATTAAAATATAGACACACGGAATTAGTACTTGATACTGTCCTAATTATTGATTTTTGCCTGATATTGACATTTCTGTAGGCCGCCAACACAATTTATGACTCTTAACTATCTGCTGAAAAGTGTGAGGGGAGGGGGGGAAGCCAAAGACAGAATTCTGTGAATGATAAAAGTGAGTGTGTGTTGGGATGAGTGTTCAGCAGTGGGTATTTTAAACCAGACTGCCTATGGGAAATGGTTGAAAAATAAGGCTAAACAGCATATTTGAAGGTAGAGGACTACAAAATCATAATATTTCTTAGGAACAGCTAATGGAGGGAAATATTTCTAGATTAAAAATATTCCATTATTTCCTTTTATCATTCACGGGTGAATACTTAGTACAAACACTATCCCAGCTAAATGCAACTAAACCAAAACCCACAAAACCTAAAAATTCTTTCTTAAACATATAACAACAACAAAATTAAGAGTTAAAACTGACAGCCCTATGGTCTCTTTAACTACATGGCCTGGATGGAAGCAGAGAAGAGAGAATTAGAGAACTCACAAAAAGGAAGGAGTTTGGCCAATACAGCATACTTCCTCTAAACCCTCTATCCTACTGTGCACAACCAGAGCTCTGGAGTTCTAAGCCAGAACTGGCAAGCAACCATATTGGGTTGCATACATTTCTCAGGACGACATGGATTTTGGAACAAACCTCTGTTTGGGAATTAATGCTGATAAAAGCAACATTAAATCTTCTCCAAGGCTTCTCCTGTACAGCTACCGCATAATGCAATCGAACAATTTATTGTGAGCCAGCAGGAGAGACGTACAGGGTATGCCCACATTGCAATGAAAGCCCAGGATTAACAGAACTTGAGTTAACAGACCCCGGGTATGTTAACCCCAGGTTAGGAATTGTTGAACTCTAGGCACCAACCTGGTGCTCCAGTATCTATACTGCTTTATGTGGGCCAACCACCAATATCCCAGACTTCCTAGTGCCCTCCCAAAATTTGCTAATCTAGCCCTTTGTTAGTGGTACAGTGTGGGAAAACTTGATTGTCCACCTCACTTGATTGTCCAGAGGACAAAAAAGTCAGCCTTTTGGGATTGTGCGATACCTTTTGGACGACTCCCAGAATATGAGTCCAGTGGGGTTGTGTCTACACTGCAAAGCAATAGGGCTTGAATCTTAGGTCCAGGCTTGATTCTAGCTACCATTCATCCATTCATCTCCTTGTGTCTAGGTACTACATCACAAAGACATATTTAAAACCACACAAATTGCTAGTTATAATGGAGTGAAGAATACAGTTTCATCTGTCAGCAAACATCCTAAATTTTGTGTTCAGGGCTTGATTTCACAATTGAGTTACTCCATTTATATGCTAGAGTAGAAGTAAAATCAGTGGGATTACTGATTTTAGAGTAAAAATGATGGAGAATCAAACCCTTTATATCATTTTAACTTGTTTTATAAGTTTTATTGGCATTAAACTAAACGAGTTTAAACTTTTTTATTTTATTTTATTATTATTACTTAGCACTCTGATTAACTCAATATACTTTAATAGCTCCTTTGGAACAAGCATGTTGAATTGTGCAATGGTCTACTTGGGTGTTACGCAGTACTTTGATTCTTGACATAACAGACTATAATGGTTCTTGTATTGTTAAGTACTGTATGGATTATTGACACAACACATAAATGTTTCAAAGGAGCTCCTGAACTCTGTCATGTCAGTTGAGCTGCCACTTGTGTGTTAAACCCATTTACTAAAATTCCCAATGAAATGTTTAAAAGAAAAAGATCGATTTGCGTATGTAATAGTCACTTAAATATTTTTCATTCAAATAATTATTTTAAATTTTTCTTCCAACTCTAACCACCTTATCATGTTACTGTTTCCAATACTTCAGTGAAATACAGGAATGCTTGAAACAGACATTTGTCAATGATTCTAAGCCAAAGTGGAAATGATCCTGATCTATGCAATTCAGAACCATACCTCACCAAAAGTTTGTGAGTGTTCGGATCAAGGGTTTGGGTCAACTATTATGAACAACAGATATATTCCCTAACCCAGTCCCATAAATAATTGCTTATTTTGATACATTTGCATTTCAAAGGTAAACAGAACTATAGCTGAGTTAACCTCCAATAAAAGGCAGAATACTGCTTCTCTATGTGATACTGGCGGCACATATACAGAAGTCGAACAAAAAGGAAAATCATGAATATTCCCTGCCTATTTACAGCAATTAAATACAATGTCCTTATTTGAATTTAAAACTGTATTTCACATTAAATCTCATTTTGCACTCATCTCATTCTGTATTATAAATTCTTGGAACCATTCAATCCTATTTGAAACTCCAGGTCTGCAAAGGGATCTGCACAGACACATCCCTTCACATCCACGGATACCTTTTCAGGTTCAGGCCCCTTGCATTACAAACATCTATTAACATAAATCATGTTAAAATCCATTTTTTAAAAAAAAGTACTTTGACTAAAAAAATTATTTAAAATAACAAAATCACTCTTATCTATTGTAGGCTATTGTTCGCTTTTGGTTCCTTCCATAAGTTTTAAAACGGGCATTACTAAATAGGATCTCCAACTAAAATTTAATTCTGCTGTTCAACATCTACTTTGTGAATAACCTGCCTTTGAATTACAACACATATTATAATAAAAAAGGGGGGGAACTCCAAAGAAATGAACAGATCCTTTTAAAAATCAATTAAAGTAATAAGTGGGGTTGGATTTTACATTATTATCAAGATCTTATGTGGTGATGTCTTGTATTTGTTGAACACTTTTCATCCAAAGATCTGATTGCACTCTATGAAGGGGAATAGGAATTATTATTCCCGTTTTAGATATCAGGAAACTGAGGCATGGAGAAGTAACATGACTTGTCCAAGGTGGTAGAAATAGGACTAGAGCAGAGGTTCTCAAACTGTGGTCCATGGACCACCAGTGGTCCGTGAGCTCAATTGAGGTGGTCCGCGGATAGTTCCCTCTAAGTTGCGCACCTGAGCGGCCGCACATGAAAAAATGAAGGGCCACACACCTAATTCGTTGAGCTGTGCAGGTGTGGCTCCACTAATTAGGTCCCTGGAGAAGATGAACATGTAAGGTGAGGTGGTGGCCTGGGGAGAAATAGGGGGTAGGTGGCATGGGGCAGTGGGGTGAGAAGGCGGGGTGTGGGGAATTTGTGATGTGTAGGACAGCAGCGGCCAGAGAAAGAGCCCAACTTTCCCTAGCTCCAGGGCTGCAGCTGCCAGGGAGAGATGGCCCTCCTTCCCAGCCTCAGCTCTGTGGCGGGTGAGAGACCCCTCTCCTTCCCAGCCCCAGCTCAGCGGCTGCCACAGCGGGGGAAAGGGCACATCCATTGCTTTACAAAGGTAAAACTACTGATATTAAAATATGAGTTGTGTGCTTTTATTTGTAGAACAAAAAACATTTTTTTTACATAGTGGTTTTATCCAAAGTGCTTTACAACAGTTAGCTAATGGTACAAACAACATTTGGAAAGATCGTTAAGTGGTGCGTTGAGACCCGCAGCAATTTTCACATGATCCAAGAAAAAAAAGGTTTGAGAACCACGAGACTAGAGCCCAGCAGAGTTGGACTCGCTTCATGCCAACGGTAGAGCTGATTTTTCATCCAATTTTTTTTCCCAGAAAATGCTGATTAATTGAAATGGAAACTTTTTGAGGCAAAAGGTTGTTTTTCTGATGCGTCTTCTTTCGAAAAAAAAATCGAAATTTTAATGTTTAAATTTAAGTTAACTTATAGTAAAAAGTATATAAAAGGGTCTAAAACAAAATTAAACTTTTCAATAGAATAGACATGAGACATTTTGATTGATATGATCAAGATCTTATTCAGGTTTATAGTTTGTGAAAATTTGAAATTTTGATTTTGAATGTTAGAAATCTTCAAAATCTCAACAATTCTCACAGGATGGGAAAACTGTTCCCAGATTTAGCCAACATTTAATATGGCCTCAGCTCTTCTTATTCACAGTTCCTTCTCTAATCTCTAGTCCACTCAGCCTTCCTCTTCAGCTAGATAAGTAGAAATAGAAATATATCACATGCTAATTGTCAGCAAAATGGTTGTGATTTAGGGCCTGTACTAAATAAAATGTTTATTTTTTATTTTTTTGTGCTTGCCAAGTGGTTTGCCCAAATATATACTCATGATGACCAAGATAGCTTAAACATTATTGTTCTGTCACTCAAGCACTTTGTGTCCTCTTAAGTCTCCAAGTGCACTGAACATTTAATGGCATTAAACAAGGACTCAGTTTTCACTGCTGTTTCCAGTAGTGTTGTCTGCTAATGCTGCACTTTCCACTATAAGAATGTTACAGTGAAAAATTGCCTTCATTAGCTGTGCAAAGATGGAGAGCATAAATATAGCCATATTCAGGACACTGCTCTATTGTAGGTAGTTTTGGCAAAATTAAAATACAACCTTTAGAAAACATAACTAAGAAATAATGTCTCCTTTGAGAGGTCAGAGTTCAAGGCCTACCAGATCTTCTAGTCTGACCTCCTATATACCACTACCCAGCACCTGCACGCTAAACCCAACAAGCAAAATTAGACCAAAATATTACAGCTCACAGAAGACTAGACTATTATGTGCCATAGGAGGAACTGAGCAGTACAATATGCACCCCACATATGGCTATGAGTTACATCCTAAGTGTGTGAGCAAGAACCAACCAGCCAAGCACCTGAGAGAGAAAATGCTTGGTGTTATCTCAGAGCCCTGGCCCTCCCCACCCAGTGTCCCATCCCCATCCACGGCCATCCCTGATGCTTCAGAGGAAGGACATTTAAAAAACACCTCCCAGAATACACTGGGGATGGGAGGAAGTCCTTCCGAATCCCTGCAAGGGGCCAGCTGAAATCCTGAAGTATGAGCTTTAGGAACATGAGACATAAATTGGAAGTGAGCACCAGGTCTGTTGAGCCCTGCCCTCTACAATCACACAAAACCACATCATAAAATGGCACTAAGATTTGTTCATCTCTCTTAAAATTATTAAGTTGTTTGCCCCCACAACTCCTGTTGGTAGACTGTTCCAGGAGCTCTCCAGTTGGATGGTAAGAAACCTTCTAATTTCCAGCCTGAATTTGTTCATAGCCAATTTATGAACATTTGTCCATCACCCAACATTGTCCTGTAGTTTTAGTGGGAGATGTAGGATAATTATTGGCCTAATAGCCACCTTCTTATCAAGAATGTCAATTTAGGTCATTGCCAGTCATTCAGTTAAGGGCCCATTACTGTAACCAGTTACCCATGTGAGTAACTCAGGTTAATAAAGTTACCCATACATGTAAATGTTTGCAGCATCAAGTCCCAAAAGAGAAACCTCCTAAGACCCCCCCAGAACAAGAAGGAAGAACTACAGAAACATAAACATGTTGAAGGGGGGAGGATTAAAATTAGACACGTATGTAAGTGTTTGCTTGCAAGACCAAAGCCTTAGTAAATATGGGTTGGGATGGGACATGGCATTGTAAAGACAGAAATGGTATGTCTAGCCTTGAACAATAATTTTACATAGATGCACAAATGGCAGGCTATAGGATGCAGAGCTCTGGCTATTACACTTTGTAACGCTTTACAATGACATTTGGAGTATAACACACACACCTCGATGACTTTTAGACAATTCACTTTGCAAAAATAAATAGCTAATTACTGTATTAAGCGCAACAGAATCACACTTACGTATGTCTACAATGCAATAAAACACCTGCAGCTTCCCATGTAAGCTGGCTAGGGCTTGCAGGGTTCAGGTTGCAGGGCTATAAAATTGCAGTATAGATGTTCAGGCTTGGGCTGGAACCTGGGCTCTGGGACCCCAGGAATGGGGAGGGTGGCAAAGACAATGGTGAATACCTCATGTCTCAATGAGATACAAATATGACCTTAAGTAATGAAATTTACAACTGCGGAAATACCCATTTCATCTGCATGAGAAGGGACTCAGATAATGGTTACACAAATGTAACAAAGAAAACTGAATGTACCAACAAAGCAGGACACCCACAATTTGCTCTTCGCCTTTGGCTCTTTTTTCTTCTGTCAACATTCACTTGAGGCATACATATTTCCAATATAGTTCTGTGGTAATAATATGTAAATTATATTTTAGTATTCCTTTGACTTTCAAATGTAAAATAATACTGATACATATTTTCCCAAAAGAAAATGTGTGTGTACACAATGTAGAAGTTGTATTTATCATCCCACTACAAGGTGGTAGGATTTATTTTCTCTCTTTCTCTCTCTCTTTTAATGTAACAGATTAATTTAAAATACCTGTATTATTTGTCATGTGAACATAAATATTTTGAAATATGAAATTATATAAATGAGTCTATTGTTACTAACATTGATTTGCATCCAATTGCAGATTTCAATGGTTAGTATTTTAAAATAAATATCTGCATAGTTATTACTATACATTTTTAGAGAGCAGAAAAAGAGCATAACAATTTATTACTGACTTCATTGGAAACTAGATTTTTTTGTAAGCCAAACTCAGTTATGGTATGCATGTTTAATCTCCCACCAAAAATATTCAAATTGAATGGTCAGTCAAAGTTCTGGCCTTTTCATGGTGAAGTCTAAATTATATTTTAGAAGAACTGTCTGATCCCGGTGGTACAAACAGGTCATTACAGTTGTGATGTGGTATACAAAGAAGACAAGAACAAAATTAATTACAAGGTCAGCCAAAAGTCAATGCAGATGCTGGCTGTACAGGATATTCATGCCTGCAGATAAGACTTATTATCCCTCAACACACATGTGCACAGTATATGGAGGATGAAATATTTGACTAAGCATGAAAGGGGAAAATAATTTTAACATTTTATGATCATTTCTGATAAATTATTTATTAAACTGATAGTAATCATGGTAATGACTTTAAAAGTTTTAACCCTATAAATGCCATTGGAACTTAACCTGAACCATCATGTTCAGCACATTTCAGAGCCATTATATACAACCAGATTCTAGATTCAGTTTGTTCTAATAACATACGTAACCATCATTTGTTTTATTCCATTGAGAGAAAAAGGAGACATATGTTGCTTTCAAAATCTGTCCCCTGGTTCTGAATCAGCCAGTAAATCCACCAAGCAAAAGAATATTTAAAAATACAAACTATGTATATTCTAGGGTTTCTAACCCTCCAGGATTGGCCTGGAGTCTCCCAGAATTGGCATAAATCTGTCAGTGGCTGTTGAAAGCAATCCAGGAGATTTTAATAGGATATTTTAAGAAAATGACATGACATCATGTTGGGAAAAAAAATCTCCTGGAATAGCTTCAGTAAGAGTTGACAACCCTAGTATATTCTAAGGTTTTAGGCCTCTGACTAAAATAATTGAGCTTGATTCTCAACTTTCTTAACACCTTGGGTCATGGCCTTGGCCTATGTTGTATTTGTCAAGAAGTTCCTAATTAGGTGCAGTGGCTGTTGTGTGTCACTGAAAACTGAACACTTAAAATAAAACACATGTTGGCCCACCTGCAAACAGGTAATGAATGGAGGGGAAACTCTATAAAAGGAAATTTTGTATGCCTTTTTTTGAATTACAAGAGATGTATGAGAGAGGGGCTCAGACTGAATTTACCGATGTCCAATTATTCATAAATAGCCAGTTTACAGTGAAACCAAATGAAAATAGTAGTAAAGAAATATCCCAAAGTTTAGTCCTTCAGATAATGAAGATGTGTCCTTAAGCAACCACCAAAAATGAATTACCCAACAGGGGCAATATTACATCCAAGGTAGAGATTGTCCAGATTCTCAAAGTTCAGATCTACAGAGCTATCCTTCCGAATGCCACAAAGCAGCTGAAACACACTGTGCATCTTGCCTTAAGATTTTATTTTGTGCTCATTGCCATGGTATCCAAGTGCTGGATATGGATCTTTTATTGCCTCCAAATATGGGGATATTTAGATTATCCATAGTGGTTTAGCCCATTATAGAGATGGGACTCAGCTACAAAACATGGATACAGATCCAGGATTCCAATTATACTATAAAGTTATAGAGTAGTTATGAGGAATTTTTGGCTCAGGTCAGTTTCTAACTAAAAGTTGAACAAAATTCTACTGGAGACATTACAGATGCTTTAAAATATTTGCTGAAAGAAGGGAGCTGTATTTGACAACAATTTTAGTGCCAAGTTCCTTCTAATCATTCAGCTGGTTGGCAGTTTAGAGTGTGCCTGAATTCTAATAACTAAGCAAGAGACTACATATCGGTAGAATTGCTTTGGTCCTCCTTTGAGTGGAGTTTTTGAGGAAGTTACATCTCATCTACTCTACGAACACTAGGAAGATTGTCTTATACAATGTAAGGCAACTCATTATCGTGCATTAAAGGGAACATGTTTTTCTAGAATAGTAAGTCACAAAGATCACTTTACCAGGCAAGACCCTTTTTATGACTGACATTTTTTTCTTCAATCTTTTAAATAGAGGGGGAAAAAATCCTTCACGTTTCTCTGCAAGTCAACACTACTGAACTTTCAGTAATGTGATTTGATATAAAGGTGTATGAAAAACAAGCAGCTTTCCAAAAAAAGCTAGCATTTCAGGTGGCAAAGAATTTATTTTAGGAACTGGGTTACTGTCCTACATACTCCCTCACCCCCTGAAGAAATTTTAATTTAGAACAATTGAGATTATTTCATTCACATCTGTAGTAATTATTTGTACTCATTTAAATCTGGCTGTGCCTGCAATGTACTGGGTGCTATACAAACATAAAACATCTGGCCCAAAGTTTACCATTTAAATTACTACATAGCTACTACTATTAGCTAACTCTATGGCAGAGCACTGCAGAATGTTTTGCTTTTTCTGCCTCCAAGACTACCACTGTTAAGTAGTGATCTCTCAATGTTGGTCACACATGATCTCTCAGTTTGAGGTGGTTCCGGGGCATGCTCCTGCATTGCACTCTAGTGCATACATGCCCTAGGGAGAGGAGACCGTCATTTCTGCTACCCCAAACAAAAATGAAAAATTGTATTATTTGAAGGTATGAGCTCTCCTCTCCTGCTACTGATATGAAAAAATTACTTGCTGCTGTTTTTAGGATTCCTTCTCGCCCTAGCCCCCGCCTAAATTTTATAAGAAAATGATACTTGCTGAGTAGAAGTTATCAGCTAGTGCCCGAAAATAAAAATGCATGTACATGTCCATTCAAGAGTGTATATATATGTAAATAATAATATAGTAATCTCTCTCTATAGGAAGACATATACTGGAGAGAGCAAGAAAAGAGAAAAAGAAAGAGAGTATACATAACCCTCAGTGGAATACTATTTTTATCCGCAATGATTCACAACTCAGAGAAGTGACAACACATGAGAGATGAAGTGTTAAGTGAGTTCTGTACTCCCTCACCTCACAAATGATCAGTAACAAGAAGTACTATATCACTATTATGTATAGCTCATGCTAGTCTTTCAATAATTGAGATTTTGTATCATTACTGCCAATTCACAAATATTAAAAAAAATGTGGAAGTACAGCAATTTTTCCTTTACTTCCTTTATACTTCCTCAATATATTTCTGTGGCTGAGTGATAGTTACCTTGGTAACAGCTATGGGGTGTAATTTTATTGGGTGTGTTATCAGATTGCTTGTCATAGTTTTGAAAAGAGTGGTATGTGTACATGAGAGAGAGAAACGGGGGGGAAAATACATGATAAGCAACTTAAGTGCCAAATCCTAGACCCACCAACAACAGAGCCAAGATTTGGTCCAAAGTGATTTGTAACGTGAAGAAGACAAAATTAAAGATTAGGTATTCTTTATATTTAATTATTTATTTAAAATTGAGTGATGTATCAATGTGGTACAGTAGTTTATTCAAATGTTCTTGTTAGTAGAAATTCATTTATTACATTTTATATTATGAGATATTATAAATACATTTCTACTAATCAATTTGATGAAACAATGTATATACTGAAGTTATTACCAATGATTGTCGCTATCTATATACTAATTTGTATTACTCTATGTTGTAATAATTGGGGCCTAGCAGGTCTATTCTTGTTGTGAGACTAACTGTGGGAAAGTGTTCTATCACCTGTAATAACAAATATTGATGGGAAAAGGTAACAAATATCCAACTCAGCCTGATACATAGCAGATTGTTTATAAAAATTTAGTAAAAGGGAAAAACAGAAAGACTGAGCTAGTCTAAACAAAAAGCCTTTACCAATATAACTCACGGATTGTGTTGAGACCATATCTACTAAACAAGAAGAGTGTGGGACTGGAAGCTAATGGACAACAATTGGCAGGTTGGAAGTTAGGCCTAACTGATGGACAAAATAATGAGAGAATTGACAATTATGCCCCTCTCCTCTCTTTGACACCCTGACACAAAAGTCTTTGGAGGTTGGTGCGTGCATGTGTGCATATCAGGCCTCCTCTCCACTCCGGAACTTTGTCCTTCACCTGTGGATCCTGAAGTCACTGCATCATCATGAAGCCCAAACTTCAGCACACTGACAGGGACAACTGGCCTTCACTGCTGCACCAGTGGAGAGTCCAGATGGAGACACATGAGAACCTGCTCTGTCCCTCCTTTTGTGTGTGTTCCTTTCTGCCCTACTATTTTTCTTCCTGTCCTTAGTGGTCCTTTTGATCCTGAGGTCAAGTGTACCACACAGCACCAGCATGAGACAGCCCATCCAGCTCTGCCCAACCTGAGGGAGACCGATAAAGGACGAGTGACCAGACCAACCAGATTACTTACCACACTGGGAGACAAAGTCAGGATAGCTTCTGTCATGGCTGACCTGCCAACCCAGAGCATCTGTCTGTGACTGATCTGACACTCAGAATCCTGATAACATCAACAAAAGCCCTATTTCCCTCCACTTTCACAATCCTGCCTCCTCTCCCCCTTAGGTCAGTGTAACGGGACGTACTCACCTTTCGTGAGCACCCCCTTGGCCAAGAGCACGTGCCTGCACTCACTCTCTCAGATGGTCCCTGCTCTGGGATAGAGCAGCGCCCCAGCACTCCCTCCCTGGAGACAATGTCTTCACCCTCTTGGGGCTTCCTGGCTGCAGCTCTCCAGCTAGGCCACTATAGATCAGTTGCTCCCTCTGGGATGTGCCTCACTGTCCAAGCCACTTCCCACCTGTGGCTAATGGGGTTTTGGGGGGGATCCTGGCCCCACCCACTACTCCGGGCCCCAGCCCAGAAACCCTGTAGATAGCAGCTGCCTGCTGTGTCCCTTTATCTAAGTTGCTGCTGCTCTAATGCCCTGGGTCACTTCCCACAGCCCTGTGCTGTCTTCACCATTACCTCAGGGCCTTGTCCTGATGGAGTCCCTGTAACCATCTCAGGGCTCCTTCTCTCTCTCTCCCTGGCTTCTGGCAGCATTACCTCGTCTGAGGTCCTGTAGTTCTGTCAGCCAGCCACACACCATCCACACTCCTACAGCTCCAGCAAGGAACTGAACTCCCTCTGAAGCTCTTCTTATCCTAGGATGCTGGGCCATGATTGGATGTGTTCCACATAGGGTGACCAGACAGCAAGTGTGAAAAATCAGGACAGGGGTTGGGAGTAATAGGCGCCTATATAAGACAAAGCCCCAAATATCGGGACTGTCCCTATAAAATCGGGACATCTGGTCACCCAAGTCCCACACATCCACTCTAGGCAGCTTAGAGGACCCTCTCCTAAGTTCCCTCTAAGTTGTGCAGATGCACAACTGCCTATTAAGCCCCGTGCAGGGGCTCAGGGCTCCAGAAGGGAGAGATGACTCTCTCTGCCAGCCAAAGCACGGACCTACCACAGTAGGGAGAGGCGCCCCTCCCTGCTGGCTCCAGCGCAGACCTGCCCCGGACTTGCCGTGGCAGAGGAACAGTAACCCCTCCTCCAGCCTGGACCAGCACCGCTGGAGCTGCCAGGGAGAGGAGCCCCTCTCTCGGCCCAGCCCAGCCCCACCAGAGCTGCCATTGTGGGAAGAGGCACCTCTCCCCCAGCCCTGAGCTGCTGTGGCAAGAGAGAACTGGGGGGCATTCTCTCTCCCCACAACAGCCCCGAGGCAGACTGCACCCCAAACCCGAGTCCCCCGCCCCGCCCCACCCCAGAGCCCACCCCCACACACCCTCCAACCCTCTGCCCCAGCCCTGAGCCCCCTCCCGCACCCCAAACCTTTCATCCCCAGACCCACCACATGAATTTTGTTTTGGGCACCAATAAGGAGGTGATGTGTCACACATCACCTCCATATTGGTGCACGTAACAAAATTCATTCTGCACATGGACGTAAAAAATTAGAGGGAACACTGACTCTCTCCACTGCCCCTTTTTGGGGTGAGGTGTGACAAGGCCACGAGGCCTCCAGCAGGTGTCCTCAGAGAGTCTGGTATATCCTGTCACAGTCAGTCTGTTTGTCAAAAACAGGAAATGTGACCATCCTTCATATCTCAGAACTTACCAATAAAACTAACTCTTTTCCTTTCCTCCCCTTATTTTGTCAGACAAAATAAGACTCTAACATCCTCTCTTTTAAAAGGGATTTTGATAGACACTAGCTGTTTTCTATAGTCATTCAATTTCAATTCTGAAGTGCTTCATAACTTGTTTGAGCTCCTTTTCTCTTGTGCATCTTAAATAATAAATCTCTAAACTTTAGCATTAATTTCTCAGTGTGTTTGCCATACAACTAAGCAAACCTCAAACTTTGTTGAAACCTGTTTAATACTGGACAGTTTCAGAATCCTATTAACACCTTTGACTCATTGGGCCCATATATTCTACTGAAATTAATACAACAGCATCAATAGGGTACAAACAGTTTACCCAAAGGTAATGTTACAAGAAATTTAAAAATAGTTCCAATTAGCATGAGAGGAGATTTTTTTTAAAGTGATTCAACAATATTACTGTTGGCAGAAATGTAGTTATACTAATAAACTTAAGGAAAGAATGTACGTACTGAAGCTATTACCAATTATTGTGGCTATCTATTTTTACTACAGAGATACTACTGTGGATGCAACTGATGTAAAATAAATTGATCTGATATCCATACCAGATGGCTGAAGGCATTATTTCACAACTTCACAAATGTAAATTCCTGTTCTGAGAACACCAGTTGTTATTCCTTTTGATTGCATGTTTTAAGAGAAAAGAGGTGGGAATGCAAGTATCTGAGAGTACAATATAAGTTACTACTTTTGTCAAACAATTACTAACTTTTTTTTTTATTAACCACTCTCTAATTCATAAACAGTACTGAAAATAAATGGCTACATGATAGCTATTCAAATCTGAGAAAAATAATGTCATGCATATATAATGTATTGAAACATAAAAATCACTTAGGGTTTGTCTACATGGTACTGAAGACTCCTCTACAGAGGTGTGAACTAGAAACCATATTCAAGATTGCCCCCTTTAGCATAATCCTTAGGATTCATCCTGCCTCCTTTCCCCACAAGAGGAAGTTAAATGAGGGATACCTTTGAAAACATAAGGACTACCACTTTTTCCTCTAAGCTAATAGTGTGTTCCCTGTTATCTCCAAGATACTCATATTTAGCTCTGTGAACTGGCACTTCTGAGCCTCTCACCAGCTCTCGATACAAGGCAAAATTACACACTCTTACAAACATCCAGCAGCTTTCAAATTTCTGTCCGTATTCCTTATTAACAGAACACTAGGCCTCTAGGGTGCTGCCAGGAAATGAAAACAACCCCCACCAGAAAATTTGTCAGTCTTGAATAAAGGGAAACATCTCTTCCTGATTTCCAGTGCTGTATATTGGTCAAACCCATAGCATCTTGGAAACAAAGTTGAAATGATTCCTCCATTCGAGGGCAGGGAGAGTGGGGCATGCCCTAAGGCTTTATATATAGCAAATTGGGGGTGGGAAGAGACCAGAACCAATGAAGCTGTCCCTTTCCCCTACTGCCTGGTCAATGGGTGATAGAGGGAAGTGGAGAAACCTCTCTTTCTACCTAGTCTCTCTTCCCAGCCCAGGCATAATCTCCACATGCTCTGAGCTGAAGAATCAGGAAGACTCCAGAGAAATCAAATCTCCCTTCCCAGGAGCCCACAGGTTGCCTACCCTCTGCTGGTCCAATCTATCATATGTCCCTCCCTCCCAATCTCCCCTAGTGTGGGTGAGGGAAGGGATTTTCATCTAACTCAGGAAATCAGGTCATTGGGCTTTCATCAGATGTATATGAAAACATGCATTTACTGTGTGTGCAAAATTTAGAAAATGCTCTGAGGCCAGCTGAAAATTTGGCCCTCAGGTCTAAATTTAACACAAAAGAGCAAAGCAGTCAAAGTTAGACTTCAAAATCTATATTTACATCAAGTGATTAATAAAAACAACAGTACAAAGAATCAGAATTCTAACATTAATTTAATTTAAAGTTGGGAAAAATACCAAGAAAATTATATTACACAGAATTAATGTGGTTATAGTTGGGAATGTTGACAAGGTAAAAATACCACCCTTTCACTCACATACCTATTGTTCTGTGGCGTGGGCAAGATTGTGTTCTCAGCACCTTCCATGACTGGATTTTAATTCCTCCAAGGTGCATTGGGGTGATGGGCAAAGTGAATGAGTGGAACAGTGGTTTAACTATTATATTATACAACCAGAGTAGCAAAATTGTAGGTTTTCACAGAATAGGTAAGCGTGTGTGGGATCAGTTTATTCCTGTTTATTTTCCACCTGAATATCATCTCCACTGCCTCTTATTACATAAAAAAGTACAGCAATTAAGTGATGGAAAAGGGATGAAACTTCAGGCAAGCTAACAAGCAAGACGTTTTTTCTGCCTGAGGTGTGCCTTCTTCTCCCACCTCCAAGTGTTTCATAAGAGGTGACTAAAATGGGGAGATCTCGTTCGCTTTCATTATCCCATCTCAGTTTTTCCCCGCTATTACCTACTGATTGATGGTGAATAATACAGTAATATACTTTTAGAAAAAGAGCTAATGATAGAAATGTGCACTGTAAATGAAAGAGAGAGTTACTGCTTTTTTGTTTTATATGTATGGTATGCCTTGTGTTGTGACAAATACAGGCAGAGTTGAGAAGATCAGAGATAGGGTACTTTCACTACAAAGAAACAAAAAGGAAAAAAAACACCCTTAATTATAAGTTTTCACCTAAGTTTGTGCACTGTTTTTGAACCTGTGGACATAGAAAAGGCCACCCAGTTTCTCTTTGTTCATCTAAATTCTGGTTATTATTAGATAGCGTATAAGGCACTGGTTATGAAGGAATCAAAAGACAGCAGTTGGGGTTCCTGCAATTTTCTTTTTAATTGAAATAAAAATGGGTTTTCACAGCCTCTAGCTTCATTGATCATAAAGGTATCTTGAAAAAAGTACACCTTGAATAATAATAAGTTTGTAGCAATAAGCATGAGATTTTGAAGGAGCTGATCTGTTTTGTTACAGACCCACTGTTGAGATAAAGAGGAATGTAAACCTCTTATTTAAATACATGAGTTCACATTGACTTGAATGCAATCAACATAGGATTTTTATTTTCACATCTGGAAGAGACTTTGCAAATCTGACAAGGAGCTATGATTTATGAACTCTAACCAATTTTTAAAAGGACACAATGAAAGTTTATAAGTCTAGAAACATAACATGCACTAAAACTGATATACCCCCTAGTTTTAAAATTCCACATTTGATTATTAAAATTTAAGGCCCCAGTTTAGTGAAGTCAGTGGGACTAACATACATGCTTAAGTGTTTTGTTAAGTCAGGACCAAAAAGAGGAATCTGGAATAGACCTAATGGACCTAAAAGTATAAAAGGAGACAAATCTGAAAATCCTTACTGACTTTTTACTCAGTCCTTATCCAGGCAAGACAGCAATTTAGTTCAATTGCTCTCGCACCTGGGTGTACATGAGCAAAGTAGCAAACACTATGGAATGTACAGTATGCAAAGTATCTGTTTATAGAGCTGGGCAAACTTTTTTTTTGATGGAACAGTTTTCCTAACAGAAAATGCAGTTTCATCTAAATCAAAATGTTTTGTAAGAACATGCCACTTTCAATGAAATTTTTGATGGGAAAAAGTCAAAACATTTCATTTACATACAGTAAAAATGTTTCAATTAATTTAGTTAAGACATATTAACATATTAATTTAATATCTGAGGGTGATAGTGGATCACAAGCTAAATATGAGTCAACAGTGTAACGCAAAAAATGCAAACATTATTCTGGGATGTATTAGCAGGAGTGTTGTAAGCAAGACATGAGAAGTAATTCTTCCGCTCTACTCCACACTGATTGGGCCTCAACTGGAGTAGTGTGTCAAGTTCTGGGCGCCACATTTCAGGAAAGATGTGGACAAATCGGAGAAAGTCCAGAGAAGAGCAACAAAAATTATTAAAGATTTAGAAAACATGACCTATGAGGGACGATTGAAAATATTGGGTTTGTTTAGTCTGGAGAAGAGAAGACTGAGAGGTAGGGTGACCAGATATCCCGATTTTATAGGGGCAATCCCAATATTTGGGACTTTTTCTTATATAGGTGCCTATTACCTCCCCTACCCCCCGTCCTGATTTTTCACACTTGCTATCTGGTCACCCTACTGAGAGGGGACATGATAACAGTTTTCAAGTATATAAAAGGTTATTACAAGGAGGAGGGAGAAAAATTGTTCATCTTAACCTCTGAGGATAGAACAAGAAGCAATGGGCTTAAATTGCAGCAAGGGAGGTTTACATTGGACATTAGGAAAAACTTCCTGTCAGGGTGGTTAAGCACTGGAATGAATTGCCTAGGGAGGTTGTGAAATCTCCATCATTGGGGAATTTTAAGAGCAGGTTGGACAAACACCGGCCAGGGATGGTCTAGATTATACTTAGTCCTGCCTTGAGTGCAGAGGACTGGACTAGATGACCTCTTGAAGTCCCTTCCAGGTCTATGATGCTATATTTTAATATTTAATATTTTAACTAATAGAATGTTTCATATTTTTATTATACTGTTTCAACATTGATACAAGCTAATTAGATGGTCCCAGATTAAACATTTTCATAAATTTTGTTCTGTGCAAAATTTTGAAATTTTAGCTTGTCATTCCAATTTGCAACAAAAAAAAATTGAGATGTTGGAATTTCTCACAGAACAGAAATTTATGTTTTCAACTAGCTCTATCTGTTCAAGTTTTTTTTTTTTCCCCAGGCATGACAAGATGCTATATATTTGCAGTTGTGGTCCTTCTCAACAGACTAAGATGATTATTGATAGGGAGTCATAGAAGTACAAAGAATGTTAGTTGAAAAGCAAAAAGGACTACATTGAAAGGGGAAAGTCAGGTCTAAATTTTAGTGAAAATTTAGTTATTGTTTGAGTGTATTACCGACAATAGAGTCTTGGCGGACTTTATTTCTCACCTTCTGCATTATTATTATTATTATAATCAGTATTATTATTTTAAATACGGTAGCATTTAGATGCCCCAACTAGATTAGAAGTCCATTTTGATAAGCACTATTCAAGCGTACATTTAAAAAACAGTCCATAATTTAGAGTTTGCGATCTAAATAGACAAGACAGACAAAGTCTGGGAGAAATGTTATTTTTAAAACAGCTTGTCTAATTCCTACATGTCTGCTTTATACAACCAAAGATTACTGAGGATTTTGTATTTACAGTCAGGACAGGAAAGGTGCAAATTCAAGCTTTGTCCACATTTGGAGCTCAGAGTGTGACTCCAAGCTTACGTACCCATACTCACGCTAGCTCTCATCAAGCTAGTGTGTTAAAACTAGTAACATAGTCATAGTAGCACTGGCAGCATCCGCACAGATTTGCCCTCCCCAAGTACTTGGACCCCATGGGTTTGTACTTAGGGTAATTAGCCCATGCTGCCACTCATTGCTGTCTGTACTATTGCCCCTACACTATTACTGCGCTCATGGGTGCTGGGTATCATAGGCATAGGAAGGCTCTGCCTTCCCAAACAGCCTGACATGTCCCCGTCCATGCTCCACCCGCAGGCCCCACCCTGCCTGCTGTTCCCTGTGTGCCAGAGGCTGGGGCAGGCAGGCTGGGGGCCGCGGTGCATCTCCGGGGCCGCACCACGGCACCCCTCCTCCCGGCCCTGGGGCTGGTCTGCCTGTCCAGCGTTGGGACTGGGGCCACTCCAGCTGAGCTGTCTACCTACCCAGCTGGGGCTGGCAGCTCGGCCAGGAGGGTGCCTTCAGGGGAGGGGGGGCTGGCCAGCTGGGGGTCGGGCCCGGCGACGCAGCCAAGGGAGGCTGGGGCATGCCGGCCAGGGGTTGGGTCCGACAGTGTGGCCCAGGGGGGCTGGGGCTACCCTGCCTGGCTGTCCAGTGCACCGGGGCTGGGGCCACACTGCCTGGCACTCCAGGGCCGGGGGGAGGGGGTGGCTGTAAGCGCTAGCCTGGGGCAGGGACCAGTGGCCACAGTGGGGGGGAGGGCGCTGGGCAGGGGCCAGCAGCCACAGTGGGGGCTGGGCTCCAGTGGGCACAGAAGGGGCGGGGTCTTGGGCAGAAGGGATGGGGCTGGGAGCTAGCTTCCCCAAGCCAGGGGTTCACCCACTGCCCATGACTGCGCTAGATTGATAGAGCTAGTGTGAGTATTTCTTCGCAAGCTGAGAATCACAGCCCTATTTTCAAGTGTAGATGTAACCTTGGATCTATATTACTTTTATAGAAAAAGAAAAGTTGGTAAACATTATCCAATCAGAAAATTGCTATGTTGTTTCCTATTAAGAGATATTGTTTAATTGTTGATTCCTCATCTACTGAGCTTGAAGCATAACTGGGTAAGTGAAAACTAGTGTAAGTACCTGCAGACACCCCATGCCCCAAGTAAATGTTGTGAAGGCACACATCATTCAAGAGTGGAGGGGAACAGGCCCAGGGACTTCAGCCAGTTGTGTGATAGGAAAACAGACACCTTAGAAGCCCATAAGCAGATATTACCGGGGAGACCAACTGCCTGGGAAGCAGAGCCAGGAAACAGGTTAAAACAAAGTTTACCCAGATCAGAGGCATGGCCTAGCAGGCCAGAAAGCAGATGGAAATAAGGACCCAGTGTAACAGTGGGCAGAGGAGGCTTCGATTCAGCCAGCGTATGACATACCAGCAGCGTAACAAGATGATATCTTGTTTTCCAGAATCTCAGCTTTCTTTCTTTTTTAAAGTCTTTAGCTGTTATGATTGTGAAAGAAACTTCAACAGTATGAATCTAGTGAGACTGATGCAGAGAAGACTACATGAGTCTACACAGAATAGCAGCTCTGGGAAGTGGGAACAGCCCATTCACTGTTAACTCACATATTCAGCGATGATAGTTGAAATGTTGTCATCGTTAACTATTTCATTCCCCTTATAAGAAAGGAGAATTAATGTCAAACAGACCTGGATGGTCTACAGTGATTGATGTCTCATTTTAGTGTCACAAGTGAGCCCTGGGTATATTCAAGCCTCATCAAGAGGAAGCCAAGCTCAAGGAGTCCAGTAGATCTTGGCAAACATGCGTGATAATTTTCTGAACATTTGCACAATCTACTAAGAACAGAATCTCATTTTAATGGTTGAACTTATTTTCCACATGAGTGGAACTTATTTTGTGATCAGAATTCAAAGGATCCCCAGGGGCAAGGAGGGCAGTTGTAGTGTGAAGCCACTGAGACCGGACTTCAGTATGGAGGAATCATAGGGTATAGGTAGCAGATGCCTGAGAAGCAACTATACAGTAGAGAAATGTAGAGTTCTGAGGCTAAGGAAGTGAAGTGGCTGAGCAGAGGTTTCTTATGAGCAGCACAGCAATCACATAGGAGAAGGTCCAAAAAGTAGACCAGGCTTAAAGGCCAGTAGAAGGTACAACAGGGCTGGCAAGGACAAGCCCAGCAAGGGGGCCCACAATCAGGAAAAGGGCCATGTGCCAGGCCAGAGAGAGTTGGAAATCAAGTGCTCTAAGGACAGTTTGAACTACAGACCAGCCCAGCATAGAAAATTCACAACAGAGGGAGGTGATAGTTAGAAAATAAGGAGTGCAGGGGAGCAGCAACCAGTTGCAAGAGGAAGGACCTCAAGACTTCTTAAAAAGTACACTAGTCTAAACATAGCTTGACTCAGGAGAGCTAGGATCTCTGGCTCTTAGACTGCTTTAGCTGGACATAGGGTCTAGCACAGGGAGAAGACTGAGCTGTGGACTCAGCACTAAGGGTAAAGGGAACCTGAGGCTGAGGGAGGAACAGACAAAATTAGTTATATAAATTATGTTTATACTTATATTCTCCTCAGCCACAACAGAGTCATGAATCAGTTCTAGAGGAGAGGTAGAAAACTTGCTCCCAGCAGTAAATAAACCACTCGAAATCAAATCAATCCTGAGTTACCCATGCCCACTCTTCATAGTCTGCTTGATCACAGCTATATCCTCGTCAGAATGATCCTGAATAAAAATCAGCTACCACCATTTGAGATTGCCCATTTTTTAATTAGCAACATTTGTGGTTAATCAATTAATGATAATTCTAATGCAGATAATCTAAATGTGTCTGTATTGGTAAAATGTCAGGCATTCATTCACTAGTGAACATGGTGAAAATGAAGTGTTTTTATAATTCTCATATCTACTGATGGAAACGGCTCAATTCAGACACACTAACTGAAAGGAAGAAATATATTATACAAACTTGAATGAATCCTAAAACAGTGCTGTAAATATCTGGCTAGCAGCAGGAAAGTTGTTAATTAGAATCAGTTATTGTTAACCACAATAGTTGAACTAGAATTCACTAGAATACTTGAACCAAGCAGACTGGCTACACTTGAATACTTAACTCCTTATCATAAATACAGTATTTCTTTTGAACCTGGTAAACACATAAATTGGGGAAAGAACTATAAAACAAAGAAAGATCCAAGTCATTTTTCAAGGAAATTACAAAATGTGAAATTTATTTCATACTATAGCACAGAGTAATATCAAACGACTACTGGTGCAACATAAATGTTTGCTGTTCTTTTCTAGTTTTTCTCAAGCGGCTTTGACACATGCATGCAATGCCATAGGCTACGTCTTTGATCTTTGCAAAAACTTTTAAGAAAATCATATTAACTGGTTAGGCAAATCCTTTTCAATACAAAAACACATTTTTCCCATTTAATTGAAATTAGCTCTGTAAACAATTTTTAAGTATATCAATAGCAAATCTGACTGGTTTTGAAATTTCAAAATTATTCATATTTAGTTACATGTCCATTATTACAATTACTTAGAATCATAAATGCTCGATTTGCTGCCAGTTACAGTTTGTATGCAAACTGTCCTTGTACTGCCACAACCCACAGTGAAATTCCAAAGTAATTTTATTTAATGTAATTGTTCCTAGGTTAATTCAGGAATTCCTAACATACATAAAATATGTCAAACAGAGCTCATTTAGCATTGCACACGATGACTATCCCATATTTTTTTAATTTGAATTTTTCAAAAATCTGTAGTTTGCAGAGACAGGGAAGCTGCACTGCAGGTCTTGGAGGACATTTCTGTGCCTTACCTCATCTTGTTGGTGAGCATAGTTGTATACGCCTTTATTTTTCCCTACAAAGCACAAATCCGATAAACATCGTGGAGCTAGAAATAAATGACATTAGCAAGACAGGCTGAAGAGGTGAAGACTGAGGGAAACCAGAACGGATTTGGTAAAACATGACACAGAAGATGCTTCTAACAATCAATCTCAGCCTAACAGATATAAAGGGCTGACTTCAGGCTCAAACTTCTAGTCTCTCTGCTTAAGAACAATGTAAGCAATACTACTTGTCAGGCTGATAAATCTCCATTGGAAATTCAGCTGCAGAAAAATAATTCTGAAAACTGAGGTTCATTTCTGCCTCACTGCATTACCTATTGCTCAGGGGAGGAATCTATTCCTTATATTCCATATTGTGAGGATCTCAATGAAAGTGACTCTCTTGCGCTATGCTGGCAAAATCTAAACGTTAAGGTTACCTTTCCCTGGTCTAGATGGGTTCACCCAAGAGATTCTGAGATATTTATTCTTGGGATTGAGTGTGGGAGGAAAGTTTAAATATTCTATCTCTGAAAATAAATAAATATCAGAAAATCGAGAGAGAACATATTTTAGACGTAAACTCCCCAATGTTAAAGTACATGTATTAACTATTATGAATGCTTGTTTCACTTCTGCCTTGTGCATTGTTTCTATAGATTTATTAATATTTTCTTTCCTTGTTTTGAAAACAATACAAAAATGTAAAAAGAATTTGTACAATAATGTTTAACTATCTCATAAAGAACAGAAATGTACTCTCCAGTCCATCACAATGCCCCAGGTTAAAATACTGGGTATGCATATTGTTTTTCTCTCTTTCATCATCTCCTGGATTTATCTACATTTCTGTGCTAAAAAAAAACCCAGATGAGAAAATGGTGAATTCTCAACTATTTGAGAACCAGACTTCTTTTCATCTACTATATGGTGGTACATGACACGTATACCAATATTATTCAATAAAAATATTATTGTGCTAAAAAGTATTACAAATTGAGTACTTTGTATTTCTTTTAACCAACATGATGAGGTTTTTCTCATTAGACAAAATTATACATTCATTAATACTCTTCTTAAATTGGAGGGAGGGATAGCTCAGTGGTTTGAGCATTGGCCTGCTAAACCCAGGGTTGTGAATTGAATCCTTGAGGGGACCATTTAGAGATTTGGGGCAAAAATTGGGGATTGGTCCTGCTTTGAGCAGGGGGTTAGACTAGATGACGTCCTGAGGTCCCTACCAATCCTGATATTCTATGACCACTACCAACTCAGAAAATATATCCATGGATTTTACTGATACAAACAAAAAGAATGGTTGGGAATGAGCTCAAAATGTGATTCCTTAAACTAGTTCATTTCATGTACAATGTAGTGATACCTGCTATTTCTTGCTACTCGTACAAAATAATGTGCTTGAGACACTAACAATCTGAAATACACTGAAAAGATTAGCACAAATAACTTATAAGCCAGATAACTAAACTTATGAATCTTTTCTGTTATATGTGAAATGATAATTATATGAATATCATTGTTTCTATCTGATTTCATCACTATAGGTGCATCATTTATAGCCACCCATCAACTATTAAGCAGCCTGCGAATTCCAGTGCTGATTAGGTTAGACTGTAAAGAAAATCAGACGTTAACAAGTCTGAAAAATGCTCAGATTTTCCTACACCTGTAAATGTTACAGCAAATATTTTTTTTTTTTTTCAGGAGCAGACTACTTTGGCCCTCTATAAGTCGCATCAGTCCTGCTACATAATGGTAAAATGCAAGGAGGAAAAAAGATTGATATATATGCAAATTTCTTAACCTAACAATTTTATTTCTTCAGGTCTCTCTCTGAAATTTAGACAGTAGTACAATTCCCCCTCTGTTAGAAGATGGAACCAAGCAAAGTTTTCATGTGATGTCACTGCCTATATAAGATGGGATCAATGGTTAGTTTTAATCAATTACATTTCAGGTCAATAATTAAAATGTATTAAAAAATGTTTTGAGGAAAAATAGAACAAACAGCAGTTTTAGTGCCAACAGCAGCGAAAAACCAAGGTGCATGTCTGATCTAGAATCAAAGGATTGGGGGGGGGGGAGGGAAATAGCAACAAAATAAGCTCATCTGTCCATCCCACTGACTCCCAGAGGAGAATTGGGTGCCTTACTCGCCTCAGCACTTCTGAAAATCTCACCCACAGAGACTATTTTCATTACTATTACTGCTGCTGCCATTCCGTTTATTGCCAAACTGAACATCAAAAGTAGTATTTGGATAGCAGAAAATCTTTTAAAAAACAAGATTGCAATGGGCGAGATCTACCTATTCAGAGACACCATCTGCATTAGTTGCTGTATCAAGGGTGTGGCAGTGAAGATTCCCACATGCTGCCTTACATAGTTCTGTGCTGGAGTTTCTCCTCTATTAGCTGTCATTAGAGAGAGACATCTCAGTAAAGGAGAAGATGGTCATTGTGGACTTGCATTCTTCCACATAAGGAGACCAGGGAAGTGAAGTTGAAAGCGAGAATGGTACTGGCCTATCACTTCAAATAGTGTTTGTAAAGAACATGGGAGATAACTACATTAATTTTATGAATGCTCTGTGTGTGTGTGTGTGTGTGTGGTGGCTATTGTGTTGGTGGCAAAAGGATTAACTCAATCAGTTAGTTTTAGCCTAAAGACAACAGCGGTAGATGGCCCCAGTTGCAGGTACTCAAACACACTGTATAGGTATTAATTCCTTTGAAGTTTACCTTGCTAATGTGGAATAAGGGTTGTGGCTTTTCCCACAAGAGGGTTAAGGTCCCAGTTTGTGTCCTCAGGGGGATTCAATTCTGGGGAATGTAATAGTGATAGTCAACAGACACACAACCAGACTTGGCACAGGATTCCAAAAAAACCATTGCTCTTAAATGAAGAGCTTGAAAGTGATTAAAAGCTCAGGCTTGGGAAGACAGAGGATCTGCACAGAAGCAGGCTGTAACTTGGGGGTGGGGGCAGGTACCAAGGCTAAGTTGGGCCCAACCTAACCCTGCAAGGAAAGCAAATGTTTAGGTGAGAAAATATGTGAATAAGCCTGTTGTTGTTGTTTTACAATCTTTGCTCTCTTTTGGTTATGTTCCTTTTGAAAAAATGAATAATACTCTGTTTTGAACAAGGTTTTCTCAGACTCACAGAGGGAAGTCTAAGCAGGGGCCAAAGCCCAGCAGAACCTGCTGAGGACACAGCTGCTGAAGAGGGGACTGTGATCTCAGGACCCAGTCTAACAACAGGGTGAATTGCAGGATTCCAACCTGAGAGCAGTACAAGAATGGACCTGTCACTTGAAAAGGGTGACCATATGGAGACTGAGTGAGGAGCTGACCTTGGAACCCTGACAGTTGGTGGCAGCAAGGTGGAATGCTGAATGTGACCGTGGTTTTAGCATTAAAAGAAAATATTGTAAGAGGAAAAGTGGTGTGTGTTCTTTTTGGGCAACAGAGTGAGAGAAGACAGATAAGGAAAATGAGATATGATCATCTCTCTAAAAACAGCTGGTACATCTGTGTAGAGGAACAAATCTAGAATCAAGAAAGCTGTAAAGGCATAGCAGGTGGACATGCTGTGTGGATAACCAGGAAAGGGTTGTGGACCGGAGCTCAGTGGAAGAGGGGGAGAATGGGCCCTCTCACTGGAAGGTCTCAGGGATGATGAGACATCAGAGGAAAGCATGGATAAAGACATCCAGAGTGTATGCAGCAGCAAGAGCAGCACCCGGGCTTCACCTCAACCACAATCCCCAAATCAGGCCTTGGAATGGCAGAAGCTGTAGCATGAGGTAGAAAAATGGCAGCTGAAGAAAAGTAAACTGGAGCTAGAAGACAAAAAACTTGCTGACCAGGCAATCTCAAACAGGAAGAGAGGGACAAGCATCAACATCTGAAACAGGAAGATACAGGGAAGGAGAGATAGTATGAACTGACACTTGTGCAGTTGGGGAACCAGAGACCGAGTGAGTCAGTGAAAGTGGACAGAACATAAGATGCCAGCTTTGCAAGGGGCACAGATGCTAAATTGCTGTCCCAGTTCAAAGAAGGGGGAAGAGACAGATGCTGTCACAGATCTAATCAAGCTCCCCTTCTTGGACACTCACTGGAATGCTGTGAGGGAATCCATCTCATTGGTTTCCATGTACTTTAAGCCTACTTAAAGTACATGGTCTCAAAGCACATTCTCGGGGTTGCAGATCCTCTATCTAGTACTCACTTCTGAGAGCTGAGGCCCCCACATTCCAACTGCCTAGCACCTGGGACCAATGCTGACCACTCAGAGTCCCCCATAGCTTAAACACATCCTCTCCCACAACTCCAGCTGTGTGGGCACTCTGGGTTTACAGTTTAACACTTCTGGGGAATATGATAGTCAACAGACATACAACCAGACTTGGCACAGGATTCCAAAAAAACCATTGCTCTTTACTTAACAGCACAAGAGAGACACAGATTAGACAAAATAATAAACTCACTTATACTCATTTCGACTCCATATATTCCAAGGCTAAAGGGGACCATTATGATCCTCTAGTCTGAACTCCTGTATAATACAGGCCATAGAACTTCCCCAAAATAATTCCTAAATCATATATTTCAGAAACACATCCAATCTTGATTTAGAAATTGCCAGTGATGCAGAATCCACCACAACAGTTGGTAAATTGTTCCACTGGTTACTCCATTTAAAAAAAATTACACTTTATTTACAGTCTGAATTTGTCTAGCTTCAACTTCCAGCAATTTGGACGACTTATACCTTTCTCTGCTAGACTGAAGAGCCCAATATCAAATATTTGTTCCAATGTAGGTACTTATAAACTCTAAACAAGCTGCCCCTTAACATTCTCTTTTGTTAAATTAAATAGACTGAACTCCTTGAGTCTATCATTATACAACATGTTTTCTAATAATTTAATCATTCTCATGGCTCTTCTCTGAACTCTCTCCATTTTATAAATATCCTTCTTGAAGAGTGGACACCAGAACTGGACAAAGTATTCCAGCAGTGGTCACACCAGTGCCAAATATAAAGTTAAAATATCCCCTCTACTCCTACTTGAGATTCCCCTCTTTATGCATGCAAGGATCTCATTAGATCTGTTGTTGGCCACAGTATTGCTCTGGAAGCTCATGTTCAGCTGATTATTCACCACAACCCTCAAATCCCAGGATAAAGTCCACCATCCTGTAAGTATGGCCTTCGAAGTCACTGTTCCAAGACTTACTGAAAATCAACATTAACGATTCAGCAAGCTCCTCCGTCAGGTCTTTAAAACTCTTGAGTGCAAGCTATCCAGACCTGCTGATTTAAAAATGTCCAACTTTAGTAGCTGCTATTTAACATCTGTCTCAAATACTAGTGTAATGGAAAGATGTTATCATATGATATGACTACATCATCTAAATACAGTCAGAGAAATTTACTGAACACTTCTGCATTTTCAGTATTATTATTGATAATTCTACCATTTCCATCTAGTATTGGACCAATATCATTACTAGGATTCTTATGTTCCTAATATACGTAACAAACTCCTCTTTATTGTCCTTAACTCTCATGGCCATAGATTCTTTCTTGTGTTCCTTTTCTTCCCGTATCAATTTTCTACAATTTCAAGCTTTTGATTTATATTCAGTACTATCAACTTACTCTTCCTTCCATTGGTTTTATATATATTTTATAACCACCTTCACTTCCTCTCTAAACCAAGTCAGTTTATTAACCAATTCAGCCTTCTTCCTTGATTATGTGATTTGGCTTTTTGAGCATCAAGTAAAGTGTTCTTCAAGGATCCTCAATTGTCATTCACATTTTGCTGACTAAATTCTTCCTCCTGGGTTCATTTAGGTCATAACGGTTTTCAGCTTTGTGAAATGGGCTCTTTTAAAGCACCAAATATATATATTACTGGTCTGGACTTTATTCTGTTTGCATATTCCTCAGGTTCCCTCCCCTCTGGAGAGTTCTTTGAGATTAGCCAAAGTTCCCTGGAGTGCCGAGGATCCTTCCTCTGAAGCTGCATGACTTCTTTTCTTAAACAGGTTCCTGAACTGCAAGGAGGTGGGGCAGAGAGAGGAACTTGGCTCTGGGAAATGTCGTAGAGTGGCCCCAGGTTGAGGTGCCCTTCAGGTATCAGGCTGTGGCACAATAAGTGCATCTTTCTCAGTTTTCACTTTCTTCTGGAGTACCCAATAACTCTGTTCAAGCTTTCCACACATAAATAGTCCTTTGCAGGTTGAATTTATTATAAAAGCCTAACAACCAGAATCCAGAATCCCCTAGCACAGTCAAATAATACCTTCAATCTTTCAAGTCCTGCCAGTCTGTCAACACACCAAATACAGCTCTGGCATTTATCACCACACTCCAACTCTCTGGTACAGCTCCAGCACCTCATTTAGGCTCTTAAGAATGGCTCCAGCATCTCTCACCACTCCTCACACAAGCCCTTCTAGCTGGGGTCCTTTTCTGCCTTGCTTACATCCCATGTATAGTTCCAGCTGGTGCCTGGAGACATCAGTGGGCTCACGCCTTCATCATCCCCCCTCTCTTTCTCCTTCTGGATTCAGCTCTCCAGCTCAGAGAACCAGAGGTGTCTCCCTCTGCTGCTCTCAGCCTTCAGCCTCTCTGGCCGGTGGAAGTTTGAAGGTGGCACCACCCACCACCCTGTCCATGTTCATGTATTTTCCTTTCACCACCCTGATCTGGTTCCACTGCTCACTACAAAACTGTTACTGATCCCTCCTTCCAGGCCATCCCCTGCCTGAAGCCCTCAACCCAGCTTTCCTCTTCCTCTGAGCTCTCGCCCGCTCTGGGTTCTGAACTGTCTCTTGCCTCTGGGTTGTCTGATTTATAACTCCTAGGGGCATCCCTCCTCATTACGCCCCACTAGGGTGGAACAGGAGTGCTGGACCCAATTTCATTTAAGGGGCCAGCTATCCTATTGAAGAAAGGTATGAACAATCAAGAGCCATTTCTACTTTCTGGTGTATTTATCTGCCAGGAATGCTATCCAGTTGACAAGAAGAGACATTTTCTTGGCCAACAACAAATTCTGAATCCACCTGGAACTACTCCTAGCATCTCCTCCTTGCCATCCCTGAAGCTCCCAATTCTACCAACAATAGCTGCCAGTACCTCTCCTTTGCCAGTCCTAACACTTTCTTTCCCTGACCCTAATGCCTCCTGCAGCCCTCCTTTCCCTTCCCTTATGACAGGGACTCCACACTGTTCCTAATCACTCAAAGTGACAATTTGCCCTACAGCAACCAGCACCTCCTCCCATCTTCACATGGAACTCTATCCCCTCCAACATTGCCTCCTACCTACTTCTCCCCCTTACATCAGGTGCTGAGGGAACTAGGGATGTTTAGTCTATGGAAGAGAAGAATGAGGGGGGATTTGATAGCTGCTTTCAACTACCTGAAAGGGGGTTCCAAAGAGGATGGCTCCAGACTGTTCTCAGTGGTAGCAGATGACAGAACAAGGAGTAATGGTCTCAAGTTGCAGTAGGGGAGATTTAGGTTGGATTTTAGGAAAAACTTTTTCACTAGGAGGGTGGTGAAACACTGGAATGCATTACCTAGGGAGGTGGTGGAATCTCCTTCCTTAGACGTTTTTAAGGTCAGGCTTGACAAAGCCCTGGCTGGGATGATTTAGTTGGGGATCGGTCCTGCTATGAGCAGGGGGTTGGACTAGATGACCTCCTGAGGTCCCTTCCAACCCTGATATTCTAAGGAGACAGCAAGACTAAATTAGTCTAAACAAAAGGGCCTACTGATAGGTTCCAAGGACTATGTAAAATCATGCTTGGTTAAAACAGAAGATGTAGAACTGGAAATTAATTAACTCAAATTAGTGTCAAATATTAGACCTAATTGGTGGGAAAAATAAAGTAGAAATGGGCTATTCCACCCCTGACTCCCTTTTTGGGTCCTTACAGATATAGACTTTGGCGGAAAATAGAGAAGAACAGATGGAGGCTATGGGAGTGAGCTTCACCATCAAGACTGCCACCCCATTGTTTCTTGGGACCCCAGACCTTCTTCATTCTGATCCTGAGGGATATCCTGACCAGAAAGGGCCAGATGGAGGGATCCAAATGACACTGCCATCTCTACCAGCTCTAGCTGAATTCCAGCCACCACCTGAGATGAAACAGGATTGGATTTTAAAAGCATCAACAGCAGCAGCTCCAGCTAACTTCATCTCTTTTCTGCAAAATGACAGTTATTACCATCTTTAATACCACCTAACAGACGGTGGAAAAAAAGGAGGTTTTCTTCTAAGACTTACTTCAGCTAAAGGAAAAGGGAACAAGAAATGTTTTTAAAATGAAAGACTTACTTAACACTTTACATTTCAACTATGTTTCCTTCTTTTCTGTACCTTTCATAAAAGATTAAGGATTTTTAATAGTGTTTGTGCCATGGCCCTGAACAGGCTGAGGTCTCTGTATACCAAACTCTCAACATTGTTTAACACTGTTTAATGTTGGACAGCAATTAGATTGTTAACAGATTTGGCCCATTTATTGCACCTAAATTAATATAACAGGACTCTTGAAATAGCACTTTGAATACAAACATTGACAATGAGGCAATAGCTGAGTAACTGTGGGATGGCTGAGTGCGGGACAACAGACACACAGAGGAGGAGGATAAAGATAAAGGTGTCAGACCTTTGGTCTCCAGACATTCGTGAACTAAATAGAAAAATAAAAACCACCTAGACTCTGAACAATTATTAATTTTACTGATCAAGGATTTTTTAAAATTTTTGCAACATCAAATGGAATAAAATAGGAAAGCAAAGCACTTACTGGTTAACTATAACTTTGTAACTATGAGGATGCTTTAAACTCCCCCTCTACCTCCAAAAAATTCAAGTAACTGTTTAATCAATCGTGGCACAAGTTTGGTACTTCAGGTTCCAGCTCGTGGTGTTTAGATTTCAACATTCAATCATTCCAACAAAAGAAAATCAAGCTAGATGCCTAGAAAATTTCACTACATAAAACTTTTTTTTGGCAATTTAGAAATGCATACAGCATCTGAACAAAGCTGGTCAATATGTTTCCTTTGGAGTCTTGAATGAAAATCCTCATTAAAATCTTAAAGAAGCCATTCCTGACGTCTATCAGAAACCAGCATTTAGTAAAGAATTCAGTTTAAGAAAATGTAATTTTGTATTTATAGAAAGACCATTTACAATATCCTGTACACCATCTGTGACAGCTTATTACACTCCAGCATGAGGCTGAGGCTGGGGTAGTAAACTGATCCTAATCTTTTCATGGGGAAAAATTAAATGACTGGTAACAGTCATACTTCACATATTGAAGCTACATACTCAACTGCATACTGTACTATACACAGCTAGGCACAGGAAGACAATATCTGTCTGGATGAGACTGCTCCCTGCTTTTAACATTCATTCATTTTTAAAGCACAAAATCATCACAGTAATTTTTTTTTAAAGCTGGTTACAGCAGTATTACATGGAATGTTATAATAATAAAGGGTTCAGTCTGTATACACATTAAGACCAATGACTCGTATGTTCTCATTATTAAAACTAGGTCACTGTTAAAAATTTGCTGGCGGTGGGATTTGTTGCCATGAATAATAAGAGTATCACTTCCCGAATTTGCAAGTCATAATAGACTAGGCACACAGAAAACATGAATGATGGTAACACTTTCAGTAGTTAGGGAGCTCACTGTAATGTTACTAAATATGCCCTCCAACCAATTCTAAATTTAGTATCAATTGAACTTATTTGGCATCAAACCAGTTGGTTCTAACAGAGCTAGAAAGTAGAGGTGTTTTAAGTTCAGCAGAGTATGCTACTAGCAATACTGAACTGCTCTGTTGATTCTTTGGAAGCTGTATTGTGAACAAACAATGTCAAAATATGCTGGTGTTGGTGAAAAGAATACAAGGAAAAGACCATCAAACTGCCTTTTCTGGAGCTCCTGTGGTCTCTCAGTTTCATGTACATGATTGGCAAAAATGCGAATGAAAAGTCAATATGGCAATTCAAATATTCTATCTTAATTTTCTTTCAGGATCCTATTCTGAAAAAATATTATGGGAAAACGTAAACACAGTTTTTCAGTGAATTTCTAGGGATCATGCTCTACGCTATACCAAATGTAAACCTTACAGGTTTCTCAGTCTCTCTGCCTAAATGACTTCATGTGTGAAGAATTATCAAGGTTAAGACTTTCTAAAACTACACAAGTAAAATATTATATTGTTATGAGTGCAATTTAAAAAAAAACCCTCTCTTCTTTGGTATTAACACTAAATTAGCAATTGTTTGTCTTTTGCCAGTGATGTTGGTAATGTGTTGAACTGCAGAGCATAAGGACATTTGATAAATCAGGCTACCTTTAAATTCTTTGGCATTTATACTTAGTACCCTTAGTACCCCTCACCCCCAATCTCACTCACACACACACACACACAAATCTAATAAACTTTCAGTTTCCACAAATTTAACACAAAAGAAGATAAATTGCAGTTTTACCAGGAGTGTTACAGTGTATTTGCCAGAACATTGTGTAAGAAGTCAATGTAAGGAAAAAATACGGTGTATTCATTCCCTCCAGCCCTCTACTATGCTGTAATTCTATCAAGGGTGAAACTCCAGTAGTTTGTTCAGGTCATGAGAAACCTCAAGAAAGAATGATAACCTTAATTTATGTACATGTAATATAATGAAAAGTAAGGAGAACTCTATTGCCCCCAATCTGACTTATTCCATATCTCAAATCTGTCGCTTCTCTTTTGTCGTCCTCCTCCCTTATCTCTTACCTCATGTATAACACAATTTTATTTTGCACAGTGTCTTTCAAAAGGGCATCCTAAAGCACTACACAATGAAATAATTTAAGATAATGAGCTGTATTACATCTATCAGGTGCCAGTCATTGTGGTATTGAAGCATCATTACATGAATTAAAGGACTCATCCATCTCAGTACCTCTATGGACCTCCTAACTCTAGTATTCCAGAATGGAATTTTTGAAGGACTAATCTTTATCTGTGTTACTATTACTTAGAGTGTGTGGAATATGTGAGTAAGTGTATATAAAGAAACTTCTTCCTCTGAGAGAAGCTATCATCACAAAATAGAGCACAGCATATGGCATAACTAGGGAAGATAAGGGAAAATTACTGATCATCAATTCCCTTCGGCATGGTCTCAGCTTTTTCCATCCTACCACAAAGACTCTGTGGTCTCTGACCAACCTGGGTAGCTTTGGGGATAACAGAGACATCTCTTCAAGACTTCTTCTTGGTTCAGTCTCCGTTGGTAAGTCTCTTTTCCATTACATTATGACTGGTGTGGCTCAGCTCCTTGTTTCCAGAAATACGGACAATAGCAAATTACAGGGGGAAAACAAAACAGGGGTCTTAGAAGAAAGGCTGTCCCTTTAGAAGACTGAATCCCTTCTTTGCATTTTAGGAACATCTGTGCCCAGAGCGGCAAGAGTGTTGAGCCTTAGACTCCAAATCAGGATGTGCTGGGTCCAACTCAGGGACTGGGTCTGGGTCAAATTTAGAGTGTGACTGATGCAGGCAGAAGGTTTGCGTAGTGGGTCCTAGGGTCATGATGGAAACAGGTATGCGTGGTGTGAGTGGGTGGCTAGAAGTGTGTTTTTTAGTGGGGAGTTGGAAATCTGAAGTGTTCAGGAAAGTAGGTGGAAAGGCCTGTGGCAACATGGTAAAAGGAACTACTCGAAATAGCACTTTCCAAATGAGCTTCAGGAAACAAAAAAGAAATCGTCTGGGGAATTCCCCAAAAGAGGAGAGAGGAACCTGAGCTCCTAAGGCAGGTATTGTTCATTTCTGAAGCTGCACAGTATGAGGAAGGAGAGTGGGAAAAAACATTTTTGCAGACATGGGGAGTGGGGCAGGTAGGTCAAACCCTGTAGTGGTGGTAGAGGACTTCAGCAGAATGGAGAAGACAGACCACAAAGCAAATAAAGCTACCAGCTAAGGCCCCAACTCAACAAAGCATTTAAGCACACATTTAACTTTAAATGTCCCATTGATTTCCAGGTTCTTCTTGAAGTTTAAAGCATGGTTAAATGCTTTGCTGAATCGGAGCCTTTGCCAAGTAAGGAGACAAGAGAGAGTTTTCTGCTGTATTGGAAGCAGGCTGCCCAGGGATCTCTTCGGGCTCGTGAAGGCTATTTCCCTTAACTATTTAAGGGAATGGGAGAAGAGGGATACACAAAGCCTATTTATGATTAAATCAAACACAAAGCCAACGTGTAGAGAGAAACTAAGAGGCATAGATAGGGAACAAAATCTGTGTTTTAACATGCAATTTAAAAACAGAAGCAAAATCAATGAGGCAAAGAATTACAGGCAGCAGGAGCCACAGAGAAGAGTATTACACAATTAGTGACAAAATTATGGGAAAGGCCAAAATGCACACTCGTCCTCCTCATCTCCATCTCTCTTTGAAATTCATTTTTGAAACTATTATTAAACTATAAACATTCACAAGGTGCACAACACCTTTTTTTATTGTGTACCTCTTGAGGTCACATTCCTTTTTTGAGGTCAGTAACAAAAGAAAATAAAGATATACTCTTCTATTTAAAAAAAATGTAGGATTCCTTGAATCACATAAAAAGAATAAACAGACACAAATCAGAATTAGATTTAATTTATTAACAGAATAATTACATTTAGTTGTCTAAATGTCTAACTGAATTAAAACATATAAACTACCCTCATTACTATTACACTATTACTATTTAATCACTTTGGAGGTTCTGGAAAATCTCTTTAGAAGTTAGGACTGTTACTAAAAATCTAAAATGAATTACTGTGGAATCCCTTTTATAATCAAGCCATTTTACATGGTAAAACTTCATTATAAGGTGGGAAAAATTCCCAGTCAGAAATCCACAAAGTCACCACTTTTTTTCCTTCTGCAAGTGCCTTCTGAAAACTTGCCTCTATGGTAAGGCATTAAAAAAAAAGCTGAAGAGAGGGCTTATCTGGTAGTTAGGGAACTAGTGTAGGATTTGGGAAACTCAAGTTCAAGTCCCTGCTTCCCCATAGTCCTGTGTCCTGTGCTTCAGTTCACCATCTACAAAAGGGGATAAATGTACTTCCTTATCTCACAAGCTTGTTGTGAGGCTAAATGCATTGAAAAGATTATGAGTCACTTAACTACAACACTAATGGGGGTTACTGAAGTACCTAAGGTAGACAGAAAAAATAACTGCCATCAACAAACTCCAGTGAGTTATGATTTTTGCTACTGACTGGCCAAGAGTTTTGTATACAGCTAACTTATGCTAAAACAGGCTACCTTTTCCCCCATCCCACTTGTTTGCCTCATCCTCCTGCAAATGTAACCAGATGAAACTTTGTAAGTTTCTTCTAAAAAGAAGGACAAAAAACAAGAAATTAGCAAAGGGTGGCCATGGCTCACTGCATTTAGAGTAAGACACCATTAATCTTCGTTAGAAGTATGCTGAGTCTAGCAGAAATGTCTTAATAAGTTTTCTTCTGATGAACCAAGGCTGAGAAGACATGTAGCCTATCATTGCCAGCGGTCACAGCCATCTAGTGAGATGCTGGTTAACACCCTTATCTCTCACAGTTTGTCTCTCAGAACTGGAATTAATTCCTTTTATTCTGCTGTCATGAGTTTTGTTTGCACTTATCTAATATAACTACAAAGAAAAAAATGTAATAGAAAGAAAAATTAAAAAGTGTGTTTAAAATAAAGGGTCTTGGGAAACAAGTGACCACTGAGTTTAATTTTTGCACTTCCTACATCGAGGAAAATTTTAAACTTTACAAAATAAAATTGTAAATTTTACTGAAAAACATAGTTGGAGGAAAAAATATATTTTATAGGTTTTGTAAGGTAACTGCTACTTAGTTGTTGGGTTTGTTTGTTTGTTTTTGGTAGCTAGACCAGCAATGATGCACACTGAACTTCACTTACTAGTCATGTGTTTTCTACTGGCAATAAGATTATCTGAGAGACAAAGGTGTGTGGGTGTGTGTGAGAGAGTGCTATCCATTGATATTAACAATCCTTCACAATAAGTTCAGTGCTTGATCGTGAGACTACAAGCTCAATTTCTTCTCCGTTATAATTTTTTCGGACATGCTTGTGCTTTCAGATATGAGGGACACATCACAACTATTGCAAACGCAAGTACAAAGAGAGGCTATTCAAGACACAGCACAAATATAAAATCAGAAGAGAGCCCTTAGTTATTATAAGATTTTCTATCTGTACAATGAATTGACATAAATTAGATAAACATTACAAATTCATTAGCTATTGTTTGTTCTTTGAAAGATCTTGGTCAGGATCAAGGATTGAATAGCTAAATGATCAGAGAGGACAAAGAAAGCTCCATAAGCTTTGGGGTTGTTTATTTTGGGTACTCATTGCAATTGATGCACCTGAGTCTAGCTGTGTCAAAAGGGATTATAGGCTTGCTAGAACTTACTTTTCATGCCAACAAGGATACTGATTTAAACATTTACCATGTTAAGAAAGTTCCAAATATGAGATAGACTGGGAGCCTTTTGCCACCGAATGCAAATGTTCTTTCAGAGTCATTAACATAACAAAGATGCCATATGTAGTACCACATGTAAAAGCATGCTCCTGACTACATCCAGATATTAAAACTCATGGCATTTAAAATGAAGTAGGGCAGTTAGCCCCCTGCCCACGCCAAATCTTAACTCAGATAATTGCATTCTGATTAAATTACCCCATGCAGTTTCAATTTCAGGCAGTGTTGTTATACATGTTCCAAGTACTGTTTTCTGTTTGACAGCTGCTATGTTCCACTCCAGAGGTGGCTACATTTCAACGTAGGTGAAGTGATCTTTACATAATCTTTAACTACCTAAAAGTAGCATTGTAAGGCTTAATTATTTCATATTTGGTAAGTGCTTTGAGAACATCAGATAAAGAGGAACTATAAAAGTGGAAATCACTATGTTCTTTGAGTGCTGATCTTTTGCTGGATAGTTTCTCTTAATGTAACTGGAAAAAGCAGCAGTGATAACAGGGGTACTTGGGTTTCAGAGAACCTACAGAGACAGTGGAAGTATCCAACCTCTTTCGGCATTTCACCTTTTGCATTCATTCTCTTAAGCAGCAAAGAAATATACCAAGTACATCGCCACATTTTTTCTTTAAAAAAATTATAGCCAGCACCACTACCACCACCTACTTTACCTCTACCTCCTTTTTTTGGCGGGGGGTGGGGGTGGGGGGTGGGATATGTTGTTTTTTGGCTTTAACTATCTGACTCTCCTTAGCAAGTCTGCAGAATGACAGAGCGGCTAAAATGTACTATTTGGGGGCAAAATCTATACTCTCTCCCTGATGTTTCTTTTTAAAGAGAAGTAACCATTTTGTTGTTCTATCCACGTATCCTGCCTTTCCTCTTCTATCTTTCTTATACAGTCACCAGTTCTGGCTCTGAGCTCACCTCAAAAATACAAAATCTGTAAAACCATTTGAAATTAAGAAAACAAGTGAGCAATCTTCATTTATTCCTGTGTTTGCAAGATAATTTGAAGTCACTGCAAATTGGGGGTGATTTTTTAAGTTGTTTTACAGGCATTTTCATGACTGCAGAACTAATGGGTACGCAGTTCAGGTTTGCAGTCAAGAGACAGCCTTACAAGGTGAATGGCAGCTTCTGAGCTTTGAAGGGCTTGTTCCCTCCTTCACTGTATAAAAGGAACAGTTTACTGCAGTATAAATTAATGTTAGCAAGCTTATTTTCAGGAAGGCACATAACTCCTACATCAAAGAAAGTAGGCATACAAAAATTATACACAGAAAGTGTAAGTATACTTTTACATATTTGAAACATATAAAGGTTCCAGAATCTCATGCAGATAACACCTAGGATCTCTGTTAATAAAACATTATTTAGTCATTGTGTTTTTAAAAAGAGGTCTAGGCAGACAGAGATAAAGGAAACTTTATAAAAAGCTAAGAGCATAAAAATGCAAACATTCAACATATTAATCAGTTGCCAGTGTACACCCAAATGAAAGCCCTGAAATAACATGGAATTTTTGAGTTGGACATTCCCGGTGTCTCAGTTATAATATAGATATAGAAGATATATTTTATTAATTTGTTTACTAAAACATTGTGGCAGAGCCACAAAATATCCTGGTAACTCTTTTCTGGTATAGTTTTAGGTCATTGCTTAAACAGGTTACTTACTCTTTTTTTAGTGATTTTTTAAAAATTTTTTATATTATTAATTTTTTTTGCTGAAGAATACTGGGTAGAATCTGTGTATATTTTAAACTAAATAATCAATTATCTAACCATTTTTTTCTGAACTTTTCCAAGGAAGAGGACAAATACCCATCAGGAGGAATGCAAAACACTCCCTCACAAGACCAAAGCAACAGTGCATGAAATTGAACTCAAAAAGAGCCACCATTCTGTGTGACTTTTTGGCTGACACAATTTAGATATTTATAGCTTTACGAATGAACCACTGGAGAAGAAATTGAAGCTCTTTCTAGCCAGAAAGGATTAATGAACATGTGCACCTGGTAATTACACTACTCCATCTTTCTGAAAGCCCTCTCATACTGCCTCAATGGCAGAAACTATAATGAAAAGCCATTGAAAATATCAGTCTGCAATTCTACAAGTCATTTAAATCCTAAAATTTAGAATCTCTCTTCACATTTTCCATGATCATAACAACACCACAATATATATATACTTTCAGCTATTCGTATGGTTACCTGACATGCCTCATTTGAAATATAAACCCCATACGATGTAAATTCAGGTTTTAACTGAGTAAAGACCCAAATTAGAAAATTCATGTGAAAAACTATATCAAATGCGTTTTGAAATAATTGCAGAAGGAAATATTAGGCTAATGTCAAAAATACGATTACCTAAAGACAGAAGTTCTACTAAGAATTAAACTTTAAAATAAAGTTTAAAGGAAAGTGAAGTTATGAAAGTCACTACTTGCTAAGATGGCTTTCTTTGAAAGAAAGTCTTTTGAGCTATTTGTGAGACAAACTTTTAAAAAACTATGCATGACACTACAAAGATGCAGTTTTCTTGATGTTACTTAGATTCATTTGGAAACTAAGCTTTCTTTAATCATCACATAATGATCAGAAGACATTGTAGTTTCATATTGTACTGTAAGAAGAGTTTGATACAGTCCAAATGCTAAACAACCTCTCTCTCTCTCTCACTCTTTAGTCTCTTACTCAAAATTCAAATGTGCTTTGGAGCACCAACATCTGATTATTCCATGTTGTGTCACCACAGTATTTGATATTACAGTAATGCACAGATGAAGTTGCAAAATATATAACTGGATAATGCAGAGAACATATAAGTCAAGACAGCATTACTAATTCAGGGGTTGTTTTAAGACAAAGTTTGAATTTCTTTCACAATGAACTCAGTGAAATGTAGGCAGATCCAACACTAAAAACTAAAAAGTTAATTACAGACATAAATCATAAACATCTAAATGGCTGTAAAAAAAGTCTCTTAAAACAACACCTTTAAGTGCAGTAAAAGATTTAAGCTTTTATAATGGCCTGTTTCTGTTAAAATCTATTGCTCCCTGGTGGATTGTAGAAAAAGAAAACACTCCAATAGAGATAAGCGTGCATGAAATACCCCCTACAGAGTATTCAACCAAATTGGCTAGAAGGAGACGACTTCAAAAGCAGTAAGACTAGAGATGCTCAAAGCACCTTGCCGCTTTGGGCTGCTGGCCTTTACTGCTGTTTTTATTACAATTAGGTTTAACTTGGGAGCAGATAAATAATAGAGAGATATATTTCTGGAGCTCTTTAACAATCATATCATTTTGTCACAAGCTCTAAACTAGTCATTATGAAGATAGCACTTATTCTAGACCTTCTGATTTCAAGTACAAAAGCATCCCCTCCCACCTATTGCTCAGACTCCTGCATCAGAATAGAAGACTTTGGTGCTTTAATTCTATACAGGCTGCATCTTTTCTCTTGACTAACAGATTCTCTCTCACGCACCCACATTCTCGCTCTCTTACCTTTAATAACGTGTACAAAATCAGCTAAGTTCCCACGACTGATTTTAGTTCAGAGTATCCAGCAGTGCATCCGCACAAAGCTTTGCCATTGCTAGTGTGAAGAGAAAGAGCTGCTGGGATGCTGAATGGCACATCAGCCAACTTTGTGTGTAGCAAAGGCTCTATGGAAAATCTGGACTGAAATTATTTTGGATTGTGGATTGGATTCCATTTCACACAGCAACAGTGTGACAGAACAATGACTTAAAAATAGAAAAAAAATATTTTTGATCAAACTTGCCTGCAAAATACAAATCAGTACTCCTGATTTTACGAAATAATTTCAGAACTATTGATCTAAAATATTTTGATTGCCCAATGATGCTGTAATATGCTGTCAGCACAATAGCAAATATTTAAATATGCAGTTTATGAACAGTTTGCATGTTGAATGGAATGACTTGATAATTTCAGTCTTCTTGGTATAATTAAAAAGGAATACATAATGTTGTGACAGTCTATATTATTATGTTCACCACATTTACAAGACCATGATAAATGTTGTACAAAGTATGCCTTGTGAGGTATCATTTGAAAAGTCATAATCTGCTGAATATCATGATCTTGTTGAAATATGTGTAGCAACACTGTATGTGAAATTATGAGGTTATACTTTATGATGGTTATTGAAATGTGCTGTAATTCTGGGTAACACCCACAGACCAGTTTTGCAGAAACAAAGACACACTGCCCCAGCCAGGTGTTAAAAGGCTATTGCCTGCTTAAGTGGCTATTCTCCAGCAGGGAGAAGAGGTTAACAAGAAATTTACATTGTATTACAGGAACGGTTCAAACCTCATGTCCACAAAAGACTGCTTTTGCTTGCATCCCAACTGAGGATAATCTTCAAATAGGGGAGAGAGGTTTAAAAATGTGAGACAATGGCCTCCACTTCACCTTTTCTCCTCCCATCTCCCTGCTCACGATATCAATGAATACCTGAAGGACACTGAACTAAGGAAGAGGGGTTCCAGGCTGAAAGGAGACCCATCCTGTGAAATTTACTGCAGCATATAGTTAGACAAAAACATTTGCTTTTAAGTTCATTTAGCTTGTTAAGTTAAAGTGTAAAACACAAGATAATACCTGATTTCTTTTGTAACAAACCCTGACTTTTATGCATCATCACCTGCAATCACTTAAAATCTATCATTCTGTAGTTAATAAACTTATTGTTTTATCTTAACCAGTGTGTTTGGATTACAATGTATGGAAAACTCCATTTGGGATAACAGGGCTGGTACATTTACATTTTCCTTCGATGAAATGATGGACTTTCTATGAGCTTGTACTGTTCAGGAGGGTACTGAGCAGTAGATAGCATACACTTCTGGGAGATAATGCGGGGACTGGGAATTTGTGGGTGTCACCCCGTATGTAATTCATGAGTGACTGGCCAGAGTGCTCATGTGCTTAGCTGGGAGTGAATTTCATGCTGAAGGCTGCGTAGTAGGCCAGAAGTGGCTGTTCTGCCAGCAAAGCAGTGTGAACGGTACTCCAGGCTAGAGAGTTAAGGGGACACTGCTGTTCAATAGTCCAGATTGTACCTTGGGTAATGTCACAAATGTAGAATGGGAAGTTAATCTAAATTCATATAGGCTTATTTTTTATTAACCTTCTGTGATTTATTTTCAAATCTCCGAGTATGAGGTGGCATTGGTCCTTTTCCTTGCCCTGCCACCCTCAACATACCGTAGATCACTTTTCAGGTTTATTTTCAATGACCTGTAACAGATGTTTTTCTTCACTTAAAAGTAACCTCTCAGGTGTCAGTATTCACATATGATTTCATGGATGGTCTTACTGTCACACTATAACTTATTTTTGTGGCAACATCTATATATCACTAAATGTCAGTTTAATAAACCCTGCAGTACACTCAATGTGAGAGACACTGAGATTTTTGTTTAAAGGAAAATACCAGGATACTAAGTATTCTGTGTTTATTACCATCCTCAGTATGGTGTTAAATATTCTCCAGTGTAACATTGTTCAGCTTATTTAAATGAATCTCTCTAAAAAGGTTGGAATTGCCTATCTATGTATTGGGTTTATGGAATTACTAGAATATTGAATTGATGGATGCTATAATTTTGATTTATATTAACTCTATAGATGAGATTTTCCCATTAATTTGACACAGGGACATTTAAGAATAAAAGAAAAAATGTATCCTCTACCATATATCCTTTGACAAAGTAGCATGCAGCATTATTTACACTAACCTACAGGGAATTCAGGATGCTTCTTGTAGCCATTGAGTTGGCACGAGGACAGAAATTTGAGGATAGAAACTGGATTCCAGGTGCCAGGATGGTAGAAGGCTGATTATGTCACATAGGTGAGGACTTCAGTTGGCTTTGGATACACTGTTTAAACAGTACATCTCATTGCTAGAACCAGAGGGTTCTGTTTTGCAGATGTGAGGGTTGGGGGAAGGGACTTGTCTGATCACCATCTAGGGTCTGTGTCCATATTTTTATCAGATAAGAAAATAGGGAACAGGAGGTAAAAATAATACTAAAAAATGGCAATAAATAACAAGAAAAGGTAACTTTCCCAATCATTCAGTTATTTGTTTCTGTATTTCTTATTTCTTTTTTGCATAACTAACACAATCTTGCTAAATGATAGCAAGCTTGCAATCCGGATTCCATGGTCAGTTGTCCTCCATTAAATTCCTATATAAGTTTTTTGGTTCTGATTTGACCTAATCAAATAGCTGTAATTTGCTAGCAACCAGTCTCTAATCAGCTTATAAACAATAACAGGTTGAAAAGGCAGAAACATACTTTAGGTTTCTTTTTTATTAATGAATATTCTAAGATGTGCCACTTGAAAATGTGAATTTCAATATGCTTAGAAGAGATTCAATCAGTACTATTTGTTTGCTAACACATGCACAGAGTCATCCTCTGGTGACTGAAAAAGAAAAACAATAAATTCTGCTTATACTCTATGTCTTTTTAATATAGTCAGTCCCTTATCAGCACTCAAACACATTCCTGTGAGAAGCTTTGGAAAACTAGCTACAATGCTTGAATTCTTCATCTGTCTTTCAGTCTTGTCTCCTTTTATTGTATTCTAATGAAAACATCTGTAATGTACTAAAAACTATATTGCAAACTTAGAAAAATAAAACCTGAATACCTAATAAAAAGATTAGCTCAGAGCAATAGCTCAAATATATTATGTAGTTATTAATTGCTATACTGGAAAAGTCATCAGTTTTACACCACAGATATTTAAAGTGTGGGCTATTGCTGGATTTTTTTTTTAAATTTGGTATTACACTTAACAGTTAATTACATTAATCTCCAGGTAAGTGTTGAAAAACACTGGCAAGGAATGTTCACACTCAGCTACCCATGTGGTGCAAGCTCAGGGAATAAAAGACGTTAGTATTTAGGGCTGTTAGTCCATCATCTTTGCTGAGTACACAATTCACTAAAAAAGGGAAATATTATTGTCTGACAAATGTTCAAAGTGTGAAGGTATCCAGTATCACCACATGGCTCAGGGCTCATTAGGTAGCTGTTATACAACACTGTAACAACATATTTCAGGAATCCAGGGGCACATATATTGGATACCCACTTTTTTTTTTGACTAGTCCTATGCACCTGACAATCCACTTTCTATCTGAAAATGCAAATAAGAAGGTTGCATATACATACACACTATGTATTTCTAACATATCATCATGATAGTACGTAAGGACTATGCAAATATATAATTAAATTCCCTCCGCAAGTGTTTTTACTCTACACCCCAACTTTGTTTTATTTCCATTTTCTAAAGTGGGATTTTCCTTGTCTATGACATTATGCAGCCTTTTACTGAGAAAAAGAAATGTCTCTAAAGGTGGCAGGTCCCGAGTTCCACAGCCAAACACCTCTGTGTGAGAAAGCTCTGGCCTATACCGTTAGAAGTTCACCAAGGGGACTGTTAAGGCTAACATCCCTGTTGACTGCATTTGTCATGGTGGCAAATAGAGAAATAGCTGTACTGAGAAAACGACCTTGAAATGGAACAAATCTAGTGTATTTAGAACAAAGACTTTGAAATAGAGGATTACTTGGATAGCTAGCCAATGTAGAGCAGACTATTGCTGCATTGTGTTCTCAATGGTCAGTCTCTGGATCTTTGCATGTTGAGCTAGCTGTAGCTTCAATGCAGCCCTCATTACCAATTCCAGATAATTCTGGAGGAATCTAGCTTGAATGTGACAAAAACATGGATCACCGTTCAGAGGTCCACATCAGAAAGACTTTCGGCTAGCCAAAGATTAGAGGAGGAGTTTCTGGCCACTGCTAGTGAAATGGATTTGCAGCTGCTCTATAATAATGTAGGATGACTGTATGTTGCCCTGGTTATTGGGATTTTTTTTTTTTGGCATCACTACATTGGCCAAACACAACAGAAGCTGTCTGCAAAAACAATCAAAGAAAAAAATGGCTCAATATGAGCCACCTCTGAGCAAACACTTCAGAGTTGTTAAGGGACAATGGACAAACTATTCATTTTGATAATTCTGGTTCAACCTCCTGATGAGCCCACAGAACTATTTTTGACCAGAAGGGTCAAAGATCAGGAACACAAAAGAACAAAATCATCCTGGGAGGAGTAGAAAGGATGCTATCTCAAAAGAGAAGCAGTAGTTGCTCAAGAGAAGCAGACTGATAACATGTGACCATGGTGAAGGTGTCTGAAGAAGTTAGGCCTGCCTCCATCAGGGAATAGTAAGGGTTTAGGTAAGACAGACGTGTGTAGACTGTTGTTTTAAAATCCCTTTTTCTCTAATGCTTTGTTCCTACTGCTAAAGTAAACAATAGTTTGGTTTGAAGAAGGCTATCTGATTATTGTATAACTCCTGAAGGGAAGAACTGCAAGTGCCTGAACCCCAACTTCAGATTAAGAATGGTGGATACACAGGATATTGTAGCCCAGGAGTTAGAGAGTTGTAAAATCCATCCTGAGACAGGTAAAGACATTAGGCCAAACACTTGGAGGGTGCATTGAAAGAGACCAGAAAGGAGGCAGGGATGCACCTAGTCCGGTAACCATGACAGATAACATCAGGGTATATAGAAGGAGAGATTATTTCCATAGGACCCCAAAATTCTGCGTCGCCTTGTCCATCAGAGGGCAAATATCCGCAGTAGAAAGTGATATTGTTAGCACCGGTCAGTTGCTTAAAGTGTTCGGTTGAGCATGAGCCAGCTACTTTTTGCCCACAACTTCTCTCTTGCAGGTACTGGGACAGCCAAGTAGTGTCACCAGATGTGTGTAGTTTAGGTGGATGTACCATAAATAAGTGCAAAAACTATGAAACTGCTAATTTAGAAACCTAAACATTAACATTTTTGTCAACAAAATTCATCAAGAATAGCATCAAAACCCCAACTATATGTTATTCTGTGTTGCTATTATCTAGGTACACCCAGTCCCTTTTTCCTTCCACTGAACCATGTGAAGGCAGTTAGGGAATTTGCCACATAAACACAGACTTTGGTGGCCATCTTTCTTCCTCATGCCTTGCTCGGTTCCATGGTTACAGTGTTCCTGTCTGTCCCCAGGTTTGAACTCTTAGCACAGTTAGCATTCATTGTGTATGTGGGTAGTAGGGGGAATGGCCTTGGCTCTAGAATGAACTTCCCTCAGTCACAGCCTGTGTTTGACCACAATGAAAATGAACCTTTTCTTGTTTGGCTTTTTTCTGTAACTGCAGAGATCTCACTTTAGGTGGGCTTTGTTATTGGAAGGTGAAGATGGCTTGCATTAGTATTAATTTATTGCCTGCTCATAAAAGCTCAACTGCATGTGTGGGCATCTTGTTCATATGGCCAACTTGAGAATAGCCAAGGCCATATTTTATGGTCAGCTAAAGCAAGGAACCCTCCTCATACAAATGATATAAAGTGCAAAACTATATAAAAATACACTGAAGTCAAACATGAAAGCATGTTGCATGTCGCAGAAACTGGGAAGCAACAGTCCACAACAGAGCAAGGTGGTAGCAGATGTGTTATGTCATACTTTTTCCATTATACCACTATAATTGTGTTTGCCATCCCATGTCTTCATCCCATAGAAGCATTCACAAATTTTTGATTACATTTATTTCCACACTGTTATTTAATTTACCCACAATTTTTGTTTCATACTATGTTTCTGACAAACAGAACTAATATATCACAATACTCAATACAAAATACTTTCCTTCCCCTCAGGCAAGTGGGCCACACCCAAAGAAAGCTTACACAGAAGGAATCACCCCTGTTCAAACCACTAAGCAGTGTTCCATAGAGGTTCTCTGTGCTAAGGGACTTCCACTACAGGTACTCAGGTCACACAATTATGTCACAGTCGGTGGCTATTAAGCCAATCACTTTTGACACTTTTGACACCATGAACTATTTATTAGCTAGCAAGGAAATAATGCAAAACTGTAATAATCTTCAAGGTAATGTGATCAGGTCTCAACCAACTGGACTGTGTTTGGCTGTGCAAGCACATCTTAATTATATTTTATATATCGATATCTTTTTAGAGGGGTAGCCATTACATTGTGATAATTATCATTGTAATAACTGATTTATTAATATGTTTCAACATACTGAGTACAGAAATGACTCAGAAAGATTACCTTTATGTGCAAATGGCAATTATATTTTTACAGCAGCCACTCTGAGCGAAGGAGAGACTGAGAGTAGCTGATTAATAAATAATAATAATAATAATCTCAAACTAAAGAATGATTTTTCTTGAAACAATACAACTTAATTATAAAAATGATTCCCTGACTTATATGAAGACATGAAGATAATATCAAAAGTTGATATAGCAAATGAAAAGGCAACAGAGTACTGATGTTCGACTGAGTGCATACTGAATGTAGAAAGTTTATGTCTGGAGAACTCACTGGTCATACCATCTGAAGAATAATGAGGGCAGATAAGTAGAGATTTGCTGGCATTGCTATTCAGTAGTTTATAAATCTTGGAGTCAGGACACTTATGGTCTATTCCTTACTCTTCGACTGATTTGCTGTGTGACTCTGGGCAAAATCACTTATCCTCTCTGGCTGGGATTTTCAAAGGAATCAAAAAGAGTTAAGCATCCAAATCTTATCGAAATGAATGAAATTTGAGAACCTTGCTCTCTGAGGTGACTTTGAAAATCCCAGCCTTTGTGCCTCAATTTATTCATCTATTAAAATAGATATAATTACTTTATCAGGATTATCTTGTGTGAAAAAATGCATGAGTTTGTTGGAAGAAGATGCTGAGGTGAGTGATTCTTCTCAAAACCTCAAGAAACCTGAACATGCCGAGAGGCAAAAAGAGTTAGAGTAAGGGATAAAGCAGAGCTAGCTCAACCCTCTGCCTTCTAAGAGAATTTTAGTCAAAGAAATGGATTTTCGGCTCCTTTCATCTCTTCAGTGGCAAAAAATGGAAGGGAATATATTCCCTTATATTAGTACAATGAATGGAATTGCTTTTAAATTATAGATAGGCAAACCTACTGAAAGCAAATTCTTTTGTTTTTGCTCTGCTTCCATCCTGCAACTTCTTTCCTGGTTCAGGCTCCTGACATCAGCAGCCATATGATGTGAAAAACAGCATCAGCACCCTCACATTTTCAGCAGCAGTAAGTACTATCATGCTCCATGCACATGACATCTCTGGGCTGATGTGATAAGTTGGAATGTTAAAGGATAGGTCATCAGTGAAAAGTGACATTTTACGTCATGGAGAAAAATGTTACAAGAGAGACAGGCCATATTCACATACACACAAATACATGTCGCAGAAGGATAATTCAAGGCACTCTTAGGGTATGTCTACACTAAACCCCTAAGTCGACCTATATTGGGTTGACTTACAGCCACCACTGTAATTATTGTGGTGGTGCATGCCCAGACTACCCTCCTTGGGTTGGTGGTGCACATCCTCACCAGGAGCACCTCCAATGGCCTAAGAGGGGCAAGTTTGGGCAGCTGAGAGCCTGGACTTACATCAACCGAACTGTGTAGTGTAGACCAGACCCTAGTAACATGCAGACAGTGTCTACCCACTTTCCCACTGTATCAGAGTATCCCTTTTACAGATTATGCTATTCTCAATTAATTAATTAAAAAATCAGTAGAAGGAGATTTTTGGTTTGGTTTGGATTTCAGGGATGGGGAGGGAAGCTTGGGAGCATTAATATTTCTTCTTGTGCCCACATTTGTGGAATTAGTTGACTCCTGATATTATAAACAGAACCACTTTATATTCAAAGAAAGACTGAAGATTCATCTCTTTAGCTGAGCACTTCATTAATGTACAGTCAGGTAATTGCTTCGCTATTTTATTCCTTTTTTGTTCAAAATACTAAGACACCAGACCTCAGCAGAGCTATACGTATTTTTATGGTTTTATACTAACATTATGAAAGTGAATAAACATATCCACTGAATATATTCATTGTTACAAACTGTCCAGAAATCATAATGGGAATAGAATGCTGCCACAGTTTGGCTATCTGCTACAGTTACAGATAATAGACTCAGTCTTTTTCGTATTAGAAGAGTCATTAAGCATCTTCAAGGTCAAACAGAAACTTGACATCATATCAATACAGCAGTGTCAGAAAATGACACATCACAGCTATAACTTTGTTAACAACAATAATAAACCCTTGTTTGGGGCTTTACATTTTCAAAGCACTATACAAACATTAACTAATTAATCCTCACAACAGACCTGTGAGGTAGTTAAGTATTATGATCACAGTTTTACAGATTAGCAAAGTACTCGGATTGCCTTCAAATATAAAGTAAAAGGAAGGTAAAGGCAAACAGACTGCAGGCCAAATATATCGAAGATGTAAGTAAGCAAAAATCCATTACATCACTAACTTGCAACAATTTGGCCAACCTAATGCAAAATGGTAATCAATGGCATACACTAAAGTAAGATTATCTTTTCATGCTGAAGCCCTGCAAAATAACAATGACTTTGTAAATGCTATAAAATAATGTCAGGAAGATCTGGTTGACACTATAGGGTATAGAAAAGTGGGTACAGGACTAAAACAGAACACTTTTAAATAAATAAACAAGGTTAGTGGGGAGGGTGATCCCATCCCAAGCCACCAGTTATGGGATGTGGACCTTAGGCTGTAGAGGATCCTAATGGGAGCAGGAAAGAATCCATTGATTATCCTTCATGTCGGAACAAATGATACTGTTAGATTCTCATTGGGACGAATCAAGGAAGTCTATACCAGGCTGGGGAAGATGCTTAAAAAATGGAGACTCAGGTGACATTCAGTGGAATTCTACCTGTCCCTAGAGGAGAAGAGTGAAGGCAAGACAAGATTATAACAGATCGTTCAGGGAGTGGAGCAATAAGGAGGGCTTTGGATGTTAGATGACTGTGAGGCATTCATGGACAGAGGACAGGATGGACTCCCCCTGGGCAGGGAGGACAATAGAATTCTAGGATGGAGGTTGGCACATCAGTTTTAAACTATACATTAGCGGGAAACAGTTGGCAGATAATGCTCATATAATCTCTCTGCCTGATCCTAATGTTGAAAGAGAAGAAAATCAAGTAAAAGAAGATACAGTAATGGAGGAGGGAACAGAAGAGGGTAGGAGAATGGACAACAAGACGAAAGAAAGTGCCAATACCACTGACAGTAACAATCAGATAGAATTATTTTACTACCAATATCACCTATCTAATCAGGCAAGGAATCTGAGTGAAGCCAAGCAGAAACAACTAAGATGTCACTACACCAATGCAGGAAGCCTGCGTAACAAAATGAAGGAACCATAACCACTGGTGCGGGAAGATGCTTAAAAAAATGGAGACTCAGGTGACATTCAGTGGAATTGATATTACATAGATAATAGAAACATGGTAGAGTAATAGTCATGATCAGAATACAGATATTGAAGGGTATGTGATGTTCAGGAAAGACAGAAATAAAGTAAAGGTGGTGGAGTAGCATTGGATATTAATGACAAGGTAGACTAAAGAAATTAGAACTAATGGAATGGATACAATGGACTCTGTTTGGGTCAAAATCACTTTGGGAAAGAAAGATATCAGAGGCTCCACTGGGATAGTGCTTGGGGTCTGCTACAGACCCCCAAGATCTGATCTATATATGTACAGAGACTTCTTAATCAGTTTTAATGAAATAAATATTACTGAGAATTTTGTGATTATGGGAGACTTTAATTTCCCAGATATAGATTGGAGGACAAGTGCTACTAATAATGATATGGCCCAGATATTCCTTGTTGTAATAGCGGATAGATTTCTTCACCAAATAGTCACCAAACCAAGAAGAGGTGATGCCATTTTAGATTTAATACTGGTAAATAGGAAGGACATCATAGAAGAACTGGTTGTAGAGGACAGCCTTGGTTTGGGTGATTGTGATTTAATTCAGTTTAAACTAAATGGAAGGATAAACAAGAATAGGTCTAGATCTAGGGTCCTAGATTTCATAAGTGCAAACTTTAAAAAAATTAAGGGAATTAGTTAGGGAAGTGGGTTTTACTGAAGAACTCAGGGATATGAATGTGAATTCAGAGGCTTGGAACTGCTTTAAGTCAAAGTTGCAGAAGCTATCTGAAGTCTGCGTCCCAAGCAAAGGGGAAAATTCATAAGGAATTGCTTCAGACCAACCTAGATGAACAAACATCTCAAACATGTTACTAAGAGAAAGCCTACATGGAATGGAAGAGGGGATGGATCAACACAGAAAGCTACCTCTTAGAGGTCAGAAAGTGTAGAGAAAAAGTGAACTGCCAAAAGCCAAGCAGTGTTAAACCTCACAAAGGAAATAAAAACCAATAGTAAAGGGTTCTGTTAGCTATATACATCAAAAGAAAAGAAGTGGGACTGCTAAACACTGAGGATGGGGTAGGGATTACAGATAATCTAGGTGTTGCCCAAAACCTGAACAAATACTTTTCCTCAGTTAAGAGGAATGAGGAACTTGAAGACAGTGGCAAAGTGGCTAATGGGACTGAGGATATGGAAGTAAAAATTAGCACATCCAAGGTGGAAGCCAAACTCAAACAGCTTAATGGGACCAAATGTGGGGGAGGGATAGACAATCTCCAATCGAGACTATTAAAGGAACTGGCATGTGAAATTGCAAGCCAGTGGCAAGGATTTTTAATGAATCTTTAAACTCAGGAGTTGTACTTTGTGATTGGAGAATTGCAAATATAGTACCTGTATTTAAGAAAGCAAAACCAAAAGTGATCTAGGAAACTACAGGCCCAATAAATTGACTTCTGTTGTGTGCAAAATCTTAGAACAAATTATGAAAGGGAGTAGTTAAGGATATTGAGGTAAATGGTAATTGGGATAAAATACAACATGGTTTTAGAAAAGGTAGATTGTCCCTAACCAGCCTGATCTCTTTCTTTGAGACAATAACCAATTTTATAAACAAAAAAAATGCAGTAGATCTAATCTACGTTGGTTTCAATAAAGAATTTGATACGGTTCCATATGGGAAATTAAAGATGGGGATTAATATGAGAATTAAAAGGTGGGTAAGGAACTGGTTAAAGAGGAGACTACAATGGGTCAAGCTGAAGGGTGAACTGTTAGGTGGGAGGGATAATCCTCAAGGATCAGTCTTGGGACCAATCTTATTTTATATTTTCATTAATGACCTTGACTCTAAAAGTGGGAGACTGCTAACAAAAGTTGGGAGGGATTGCTATATGGAAGAGGACTGGAATGATATTCAAGAAGATCTAGATTACCTTGAAAACTGGAATAATAGAAATGGGATGAAATTTAATAGCGTAAAGTGCATGGTAACACATTTAGGGACTAACAACAAGAATTTTTATTATAAGATGGAGATGTATCTATTGGAAGTGTGAAAGGAAGAGAAAGACCTGGTTGTATTGATCAATCACAGGATGACTATGAACCACCAATATGATTCATAGATACTAAGATCATAAGGGACCATTATGAACATCTAGTCCGACCTTCTGCACAACGCAGGCCACAGAATCTCACCCACCCACTCCTGCGAAAAACCTCTCACCTATGTCTGAGCTATTGAAGTCCTCAAATCATGGTTTAAAGACTTCAAGGAGCAGAGAATCCTCCAGCAAGTGACCCGTGCCCCATGCTACAGAGGAAGGTGGAAAAACCTCCAGGGCCTCTTCCAATTTGCCCTGGAGGAAAATTCCTTCCCAACCCCAAATATGGCGATCAGCTAAACCCTGAGCATATGGGCAAGATTCACCAGCCAGATACCCAGGAAAGAATTCTCTGTAGTAACTCAGATCCCACCCCATCTAACATCCCATCACAGGCCATTGGGCCTATTTACCGTGAATATTTCAAGATCAATTAATTACCAAAATCATGTTATCCCATCATACCATGAAAAAGGCTAATGCAATCCAAGGATGCATTATTTTCAGTAGAGATGGGGAAATATTATTACCATTACACAAAGCACTGGTGAACCCCATCTGGAATACTGGGTGTAATTCTGCTCTTTGATGTTTAAGAAAGATGAATTCAGAGTGGAACATGTGCAGAGAACTGCAGAACAAACCCAAGGAAGGAACCAAAGCCTTGGTCAGAACAAATCAAAGGGAGGAAACTACCAGCTTAGAAATCCACTGTAAACTCTCTACTCAATTTTTAGCAAAGCTTCATTCATAAGCATATACCTTTTATTTTCTCTCTCTGCCTTTCCCAAGCACCAATATTTCTATATGCACATACACTATATTATTATGCGCATACACGAGAGAGAGGAATTTTCTATTAATCTTTTACTTAAGAGTACAGTGTTCATTTTATTGCATTTAGCCCCCACTACTGGCAGAGATAATCCTAACACCAAAGTCAGTTTAGCAGAAATACAGCTACAAAATGTAGAGAGAGAGAGAGAGTTTGACTTTGTGATACAGCACAAACAACAAAAAATCCACGGATGACCAGAAAGGATTGATTTGATATGTAATGTTTTCTTTCAAAAACTGCTACTTTCAGAGAGATCATGTTGTTTTATTTCATAGTATAATAGCATTATACTATGAAATGCATTTATGAATGCATTTAACATCTATGGTGCAATGAAAGGAGGATGAAACCACAGCTGCTATTATCTACTAAGCAAATTTTCTTCTTTACAACAGTGTAGATTTCAGTAAATTCTGAGTAATCTATGGTGATATTATTTAAACAAAGAGAAATCACCATCACAAGGATGCATGCATTACAACCCAACCACTAATAACATTTTTCATCTAAGTGAGATAAATTACTGATAAGGACGCCTCTGAACAAAGTTTGTGTTTGAGTGACTGCTACCAGGTGATTAATACAAAAGGTAATCCAAAGTAGCCAAAAAGAAATATGTGACTCATTCTATTCATGTCTCCCACTACGCATTGCCAATTTTCACTTACACTAAAAAGCATCTGAGACTCACAAAATACTTAGAAACTTTAATAAATTAATGCTCTCAACACTGGCACTACTGTAGTAGCAGTACACACCTACACACAAGATAATGGTGACTGATCCAGACTCAGCCTTTGGCATGTGCTGTGTGTACAGACAAGTGTACTCACTGTTTGCACTCCTTCCCCAGTATACATATATGATCTCTCATAGCACACTGCAATATAAATATAAAAACTTTCCTGATCTGACTGTTCTACTCCTTCCTTGTTAGCAGAACTTGTCTGCACTGGTTACGCCCAGTTAAAGTTCATTCCCACTGTCAGATTGGAGTCAAGGAGTCTGGTGGAAAAGATTCCATGTTGTTTTTTTTATAAGATGAATATAGAATCATAGAATCGTATGACTGGAAGGGACCTCGAGAGGTCTTCTAGTCCAGTCCCCTGCTCTCATGGCAGGACTAAAGATTATCTAGAGCTTCCCTGACAGCTGTTTGTCTAACCTGCTCTTAAAAATCTCCAACAATGAACATTCCACAACCTCCCTAGGCATTTTATTCTAGTGCTTAACCACTCCCACAGTTAGGAAGATTTTCCAAATGTCCAACCTAAACCTCTCTTGCAGCAATTTAAGCCCATTGCTTCTTGTCCTATCCTCAGAGGTTAAGGGGAACAATTTTTCTCCCTTCTTCTTGTAACCACCTTTTATGTGCATGAAATCTGTTCTGTTCCCTCTCAGTCATCTTTTCTTCAGACTAAACAAACCCAGGTTTTTTTTCAAATCTTCCCTCAGAGGTCATGTTTTCTAGATCTTTAATCATTTTTGTTGCTCTTCACTGGACTTTCTCCAATTTGTCCACATCTTATCTGAAATGTGGCGCCCAGCACTGGACACAATACTCCAGCTGAGGACTAATCAGTGTGGGGTAGAGTGGAAGAATTAGTTCTCGTGTCTTGCTTACAACACTCCTGCTAATACATCCCAGAATGATGTTTGGGTTTTTTTTTTTTTTTTTTTTTTTTGCAACAGTGTTACACTGCTGACTCATATTTAGCTTGGCATCTACTATTACCCTGAAAGCCCTTTCCGCAGTGCTCCTCCCGAGGCAGTCATTTCCCATTTTGTATGTGTGCAACTTATTGTTCCTTCCTATGTGGAGTACTTTGCATTGGTTCTTAGTCAATGGCATCCTATTTACTTCAGATCATTTCTTCAGTTTGTCGAGATCATTTTGAACTTTAATCTTATCCTCCAAAACACTTGCAACCCAGTGTGGCATCGTCCACAAACTTTATAAATGTACTCTTTCTGCCATTACCTAAATCATTGATGAAGATATTGAACAGAACCAGACAGTGGCGCTGGAACATTTTTAATAGTGGGGGTGCTGAAAGCCAGCCCCCTTACCTCCTGTCCATGCCCCTCCTCCCCCAGAGCCGGGGCTGGGAGCAGAGCAGTGTCTGCGGGAGAGGGGACCCGGACAGGGGTAAGTGGGCCAAGGCTGTGCCCACAGCAGGGACCCTCAGGCACGGGGCCAGCAGCTGCATGCAGGGCAGAAGCAGAGGCACGGGGCCAGTGGCTGCATGTGGGGCCAGAAAAGGAGGTGCGGGGCCAGTGGTTGTGTGCGAGGCCAGAAAAGGAAGTGCGGGGCGAGTGGCCGGGACCCAGCATGCAGGGCTGTGAGCAGAGCCTGTAGCACCCCCCGCACCTCTGGAACCAGACCCAGAACTGATCCTTGAGGGACCCCGCTCAATATGCTCTTCCAGCTTGACTGTAAATCATTGATGATTACTCCCTGGAAATGGTTTTCCAACCAGTTATGCACCCACCTTACAGTATCTCCACCTAGGTTGTATTTCCCTAGTTTTGTTTATGAGAAGGTTATGCAAGACAGTATCAAAAGCCTTACTAAAGTCAAAATATTCCACATCTGCCGCTCCCCACTTATCCACCAGGCTTGTTACCTTGCCAAAGAAAGCTATTAGGTTGGTTTCACACAATTTGTTCTTGACAAATCCATCTGACTGTTACCTATCACCTTATTATCTTCTAGGTGTTTACAAATTGATTGGTTAATTATTTTCTCCGTTATCTTTCTGGGTACTGAAGTTAAGATGGCTGGTCTGTAATTCACCGGGTTGTCTGTTATACAGATTGGCACTATATCTGCCCTTTTCCAGTCCTCTGGAAACTCTCCCGTCTCCCATGACTTTTTGAAGATAATCACTAATGGCTCAGATATCTCTTCAGTCAGTTCCTTGAGTATTCTAGGATGTATATCATCAGGCCCTGATGACTTGAGGACATCTAACTTCTCTAAATAATTTTAACTTGTTCTTTCCCTATTTTAGTCTCTCATCCTACCTCATTTTCCCTGGCATTCATTGTGTTAGATGTCTAATTGCTACTAACCTTTTTGGTGAAAACCAAAACAAAAAGGGCATTTAGCACTTCTACTGTTTCCACATTTTCTGTTATTGTTTTTTCCCCTCCTCATTGAGTAATGGGCCTACTCTGTCCTTGGTCTTCCTCTTGCTTCTATTGTATTTGTAGAAAGATTTCTAGTTACCTTTTATGTTTCTAGCTAGTTTAATCTTGTTTTGTGCCTTGGCTTTTCTAATTTTGTCCCTACATACTTCTATTATTTTTTTATATTCATCCTTTGTAATCTGACCCAGTTTCAACTTTTTATGGGACTCTCTTTTGAGTTTCAGATCGACGGTTTTCTGGTTAAGCCAGCGTGGTCTCTTGCCATACTTCCTATCTTTCCTACACAGTGGAATCATTTGTTCTTGTGCTCTCAGTAATGTCTCTTTGAAAAATTGCCAAGTCTCTTGAACTGTTTTTCCCTGTAGACCTCCTTCCCATGGGATCTTACATTAAGAACTCTGAGTTTGCTAAAGTCTGCGTTCTTGGAAGCCATTATCTTTATTGTGCTGTTTTCCCTCCTACCATTCCTTAGAATCACAAACACTACCATTTTAGGATCACTTTCACTTCAGCTGCCTTCCACTTTCAAATTCTGAACCAGTTCCTCCCTATTTGTCACAATCAAAATCTAGAACCTCCTCTCTCCTAGCAGCTTTCTCCACATTCGGAAATAAAAAGTTGTCTCCAATATATTCAAGAACTTGTTGGATAATCTGTGCCCCTCTGTGTTAATTTCTCTACAAATGTCTGAGTAGTTGAAGTCCCCCATCACCACCAAGTCATGTGTTTTAGATGATTTTGTTAGTTTAAAAATGTCTCATCCATCTCTTCTTCCTGGTTAGGTGGTCTCAAGTAGAGACTTTGTTGTTGTTTTTTTTACCCCTTTTGTCCTTACCAGAAACCTTCAGCATGTCTGTCTCCAATTTCCATCTCAACCTGGGTCCAAGTGTATACATTTTTAATATATATAAATATACATTTTAGCCTTCTCCCTTTTTTCCCTGCCTGTCCTTCCTGAGTAATATATATTGTATAAATACAATACTTGTGTATAAATATTCCAATCATGTGTATTATCCCACCAAGCCTCTGTGATGCCAATCATATAATAGTTGTATATATTAACTAGCATTTCTAGCTCTTCCAACTTATTTCCCGTACTTCTTGCATTAGTATGCGGACATCTGCGATACTGATTTGATTTTCCTCCATGTTCTCTCTTGTCTCTCCCTTATCCCTGCTATTACAGCCCATGCTCCCCCCAAATTCCAACTTTTCTCACAGGTCTCCATGTTTTTGAGTTACCCATTGGCTTTTGTCACCTGCCCCCTCAAACCTAATTTAAGCCCCTTCTCAGCCAGTCTGTATCCAAATATGCTCTTCTCCTTCCTCAGAAGGTGGACCCCATCTCTGCTTAGCAGTTCTTCTATGAACAGCATCCCATGGTCAAGCTGAAGCCCGCCTGGCTACACCATCCTCACAGCCAGGCATTCACCTCCAGGATGCATCTGTTTCTGCCTGGGCCCCTACATTTGATCGGAAGGATCAAAGAGAATACCAACTTCACCCTTAATCCCAGAGCCCTGTAGTCACTTCTGATCTGCTGAGGGTCATACCTCACAATATGATTAGTGCCCACATAGATGAGTAACATGGGAGAGTACTCAGAGGGCCGAATGATCCTTGACAATCCCTCCATAACGTTTTGGATTTGGACCCCTGGCAGGCAGCATACCTCCTGGGATGCCATGTCAGGCTAACAGGTGGCTGCCTCTGTCCCATTCAGAAGAGAGTCACCAACCACAATTATGCTAGGTTTCCTTCTGGGAATCATGGCTGCAGTTCTTCCAGCCTTGGGGATACATGGCTTCTCCTCTTCCACCTTTGGGGGTGATTCCTCATCGCTTGTTGCCAGGAAAGCATATCTGTTCTTCATCACAATGGTGGGTGGGTTGGGAGTAGGGGGTGGAGCACTGACTGCTGCCAGAAGTAACCAGCAGCCAGTGCCCTCCCTGTGACAGAGTCATATCCTCCTCCCCCGGTGGTGTGACATCAGTCCTCTGTAGCTGGATAGCTTCCTCAGCCCTGGACATCTCCATATGAATACTCCTGAGGAATTCCTCGTGGGCACGGATGATCCGCAGCCTAGCTACCTCTCCTGTAGCTCTCCCACCTGTTTCCTGACAGACTCCACCAGCAGACATCTTTCATAGTGGACGGTCTCCCCCAGTCTGGCTTTCTGAGAGTGGGGAAAGTAGACCACAGTCTCTGGAAGTCCATACCAGAATCTGGGTAGAGGCCATGATTAGGTTGTCTGGAGACAGAGGCAGTGTTGGCACTCATAATGCGGCCCTTCCTAAGCATTTTGATTATATTACGTCTCCCTCTTACAAACTCTTTCTCAACCTCCCCTGTTCGTGATCCCCTATTCGCTATCATTCTTGAAGTAATAATGGTCTTGCATTTCATTTCTGGTCTTCTACTCCATATTTTGTTGTATAATTGGACTTTATGAAATTTTTGAGTTATGCTAAGTTTGACCTGTATCTTGTACAGCTTTTGTTTCAAATCCAGCTGCGAGAAACTTTTTTTAAAGAATGATTTACACAAGATATAAAAAGTGTTACATTTGTATGTGAAAATTATACCACAATATTGTTCTCTCAGGAGTCATAAATAGATCAGAGTTCAGTTTTTGCTATGAAAATAGAAATGTGAACCTCACTGGGATATTTAATTACAATATAAGGTCTCTGAATTAAAAATCTATTTTGTATCAAGTCTCATCAGAGCAACGAAAATCTGCTTGTTTCTAAAAGTCAATTTAAAACTTTTAGCATAGAAACAAAAGAACACTGAAGCAGATGTTGCTCAGCTCTCAGTTAAGCACAATCATATTCCTGAGAGAAACAAATGAAGAGTATTACACTGTATATGCAAGTCCATTGCTTAAATCCATAATTACTAGTGAGCATTAAGACGTTTCCTGTATTCCAATACTAGCAAGGACCCTTAAAAAAAAACAGTCCTCGTTTTATAATTTTAGTCATATACAATGGATGGAAAATCTTTTATGGGCTTAGTTAGGTGCTTATAGTAACTCCAGGCTAAAATGCTTGAAGTGGTGGTAAAGCACAGCAATTTTGCCCCCCCCCCCACAAATTTGCATATTTTAAAATCCTTAAATTATTAATATTCCAATTTATAACCATACCCACTGTTGTAGCCCACTCATCACATCTTCCCCATGTTGCTGTGCCCCACCTCAAAACACATCCGCACATATACCTGCTGCCCCACGTGTACACTGAAGGCTGAATACAGTCCCCACACAACACTGTTGCACCAGTCCTCAAACGAACGCTGCTCCCCACAAAACATCTCATTCACATAAACTCTTGAATGCCCCCACCCACATCAGCTGCTGTACACCACAAAACTACTGCATTTCCACTCACCCACTGGCAGCTTGTCCCTCATCCACGCCCTAGTGATTTTACTCCTTTGGAACACAGCCTACCGAACCCACCTCACACCACTGATTTCTCGCCTTGAGTCCTATTTAAACATGCTGCAACTCTTGTTGGGAAAAATGGTGTTATGGAAAAATGGAAAAAAGCACTGTTATAGTCATCATTCAGTTTAACAAATTAACTGCTGAGTTTTTAACTGAGAAAAATAATTTTAGGTGATATGAGATCTACCAAACAACGGAGGTTACTGAACCTTTCTGTTAACCTTGGGAAGTTTCAGGTTAGGCCTGAGACCTGATACTAGACGATTTCCACCTGGTATGAAATTTTTGTTGACCCTGAACAACAGGAACATCTATGAGGCTGCTGCAGGATGGTCCCCCCACCCTATCTTGGTGGCGCAATGGTTGCAACGGACCTCGTGGCGCAATGGTAGTGCATCTGACTCCAGATCAGAAGGCTGCGTGTTCGAATCACGTCGGGGTCAAATGAGTGTTTAGGGGGAGGGATAGCTCAGTGGTTTGAGCATTGGCCTGCTAAACCCAGGGTTGTGAGTTCAATCCTTGAAGGGGCCATTTAGGGATCTGGGGCAAAAATTGGGGGGATTAGTCCTGCTTTGAGCAGGGGGTTGAACTAGATGACCTCCTGAGGTCCTTCCAACCCTGATATTCTATGATCTTGGCTATGATAGAGTAAAGTGCCTGTATAAAACCCTTCAATCTTTAATAGGATGCTACGGCAGGTGATGAGTCTGCCCCATGGTGGTTGCTGCTGGGATCCAATGTATTTTGAGTGGTAGCCCTAATGAGCTGCAGAAGGACAGGAAAGGGAAGGCAGATGAGTTGTCTCAACAGGTCTTATACTTCATCTTTCTAAATTACCACAACAGCAACAATGACACAGAAAACAATGGTTAAGGTTTTTTATCATGTTTACACTAACAAATGAAACAGGAATTTGGGTAATCACTCCACTTGAAAAGCTCACAGTCCATAAGCTGAGTTAAGACTGCATAAATTGAACTGGACTGTGAATGATAGCTCTTGTATGCTACACTCTTGCTCAATATCTTCCCTGAGGGTTCACTGCTCCATGAACTGGTGTGCAATATTTAAGAGCAGGCCAACGTATAGTTCTTCTAGGTACAGGTACAAACTCACATAAGCCACTTCCCTCTGCAAAGAAGACCTCAAGGACATTGACATCACTGCAATTGTGTTGCTGGGGAATTTGAGACTGAAGCAACTGGCTGTGTGCATGCACTGTTTGCCTGTCCTAGTCTTTTTCTGTCTGCTGAAAATCATTGGCAAATGAAGGACTATCTTCTGATTTTTTCCTTTCTCAACTCGTCTTCTTTCCCATGTTCTTCCCTACAAATTATCTATGCCTCATCACCTGAAATAGTATCATAGCCCATCTCAAATCAGAGGACATAGCTCTTGTTTCAAGATAACAAGGGGGTTCAGAAAATCTAGATCTGGATAATGAAGGGCAACATTCTGGTAGCATAAAATCAAATACGAAACAAAGATTTGTTCCATCTCTGGTGACTATATAGAGAGAGAGACTCAGCAAGGCTCAGGAACTTGTAACAAATGGTAACTCCTAACATTAGTTAGAGAGAAACCTGTTCTCTGCAGTCTTTGCAGATGTGAAATGGCTAGTAAAATGTCTAACACATCTCTGTAAGCCACCCTAATGGATTTAAAAGAGTAAGATATATGAAGAAATCTTACACTGTATGTTATTCTGCCATGCTCTTTTTGATTTAGAAATAACAAAATACAAACAAATATGTTGCCGGAGCAGACAACAGGATTTGCAAATATTGTTACCTTACAACTGGTGTTTCGCTTTCTGTATCAGATATTACCGATGTGTAGGAGCACTTCAAAATACTATGCTGAATTTAACCAGGTCTAACAAAGTGTGTATTCTGAGCTATCCACAAACACATCTCATGTTATGTGCTGCAACATTTGCTGTTGTTTTAAAGAGGGAGATCCATTTCAGAAAAAGAGTATGAGAAATATGATGTAGTCTATTTATTATAGAGAGTTTCATATACGGTATATTGTTTCAAGTATAGGACCCAGTTCAACAATGCACTTGAGCATGTGCTTAATTGATAGAATGTGACTAATCTCACTCCTGTTCAACAAACAGCTTGACTCTAATGGGACCAGCATGTATTTATGCAGTTTGCTGAATAGGATAAGATTAGCCCTGTGCTTACAGTCAAGCACCTGCTTCAATGTTTTTCTGAATCTGGTCCTTCTGAATGACATTTGCATCATCTTCTAGGTGTTTTGGCTTTTTTTAATACGCTCAATCTGTATATAATAGCATCGAGTTTCTCCCCATTAGTTTAATAATGGAAGTTTTATAGTTTAGCCTCAGCACACATTCTGATGGCAACTTCACTAAGCTTCTCTTTTGTTTTTCTCTTGCTGTTATGTGCTCAATAAATCAATCCTAACTGCCAGGAAACAAATGACTTTTTCAAATACAGAGTCCTATATGAAAGTCAAGAAGCCTAGGAAGTGGTTAAAAAAATCCATACAAGTCAAAAACTAATGAAATCATTACATCTAATTAAAACTTCTCTTCTAGGTATTTTTGGTTATTTAAACATCTGGACTTTTTCCTCCAGCCTAAATCTTTAGCAGTTTGATTGCAAATTGTTAGACAATACGAGCATGACAAAACGTATTGCAAATAGAAACCTATTTTTTTCAGAATGTAAGATTTTGTTTTGTAACCAGTGGAAGGGTATGCTTTAACCACAGTTTTTTCCCCAAAGTTCTAAATGATTCAGCTGATACTTTCATTTATTTCCTTCCTCTTTGTCACTCTGTAGTTAACACCCTTGATATTTTTAGTTAAGTCAATAGTTCCATCTCTAACTGCTCTTACGTACATTCTCTGCAATTGCACAGTAGCAGTCTAAGAGCTCAGTTATGGTTGCTAAAAACTGGAAATGCATAGAGAATGAGGGAATGAGGCACACAGCCCCAACAGTGCTGCTTGAAGGCACAATGCCTTTAAAATGCATACAGCTTCTGAAGAGCAGAGGAAAACAAATGGATAGCAACAAATCTGGGAAAACTTCAGTGCTGTGTCCAGCTCAGCTCTTCTGCATCGTGCGATGGATAAGACCATGGTCCATGGCTCCTGTCAAAGAGGACTCATTTGGATCTGACTAGCGCTCTTGTCAGTGGTAGCTAAATCCCCTCCCTTGTGCTCCCAGACACACATAATGGAATTATAGCTACCCTGAACAGGCACATTTGTGGGGAGGGGAGAGAGTAAGGTGGGTTCCCTCCATTCTCATTCCACCATAGCACAACTGAACTGTGCAGCTATTATTTCACTTTAAATTTCTTTTCACTTTTAATATCCATTTTTCCTCTGCATAGTAAAGGAAAATATGGTTTTCTAAATTAGAATCCTCATGGGCTCTAGGCCCTTTGATTTGGGCATAATCTGTTATTTTGTTCATGCTTCTTGCCCTTCATTCATCTACAAACTCAAGCTCGGATTTATCCAACATCCTTTTCTCCGATTTTTTCTTTGCAATGCTTATCTTGACTGCCTAGGAACATCGCTGCTGATTTTCTCCCTTTCGTCCGCTGAGTTGTCTTCCTTGCTCACTCTCAATAAATTAAATGATGTGCTTCCATTGGGAAAAGGCAACTGATATCTCAAATTTTCACTGGTAAAATCAGGTACTTTCATCTCTAAGTTTTTCATGTGGTCTGACATCCTATAATTGGATAGTTTAGGAAAGTCAACAGTGTAAAATGTAACCCTCTATCATTTGATATTGTGTGCTCTGTACCAGTGTGCCTATATATTTAACTGCATACATGTTGCACTGTATTTATAGTGGTCTGTGTATTCATATGTCACAGACTTCTAGCTCCCTCTGTTCCACATCAGCTCCATCATCTAAGGTGGCACCAGGTCCAGGGGCCTCACCCTTCTACATAGGGGATAAGAGAAGCAGTACAGAGGATTTTATATGGGACAGAATTCGGAAAGCTTTAGACCCTTGAAGCTCTTTCCTCAACACAGCAAGTGCTAGCTACAGCCAAGGCTACATGGGGGTAAAAGTCAGAATCTGTTTATTCCCTGTGCCCATCAAGAGTAGTTGGATGGGAATGGCAGGGAGGGGTGGAGAAGGTACAAAGTCTTAGCTTCGCTTCACTCCACCCACTAAAAGAGACCAGCCATCACAGCTGGCATGGTTCAAATTGTCCAGCATCAAACAACTAGCAAAAGAAAAAAAGAGGGAAGGAATTATGCCTCATTGGGTTGTCTCTGAGGCACAATGTCCCCTGGAGTGGCTTCTAGGGCAATGAAATTTATGCAACACTCCTTGCTCAAGTCTATGCCTAGAGCCACATTGTAGACTTTGTGTTCAAAGTATCTGCCATATTTAATATTCTAATTGCAATTAGAAAGAACAATTATACTGTGAAAATGTATTACTCCACAGTGTGCCTGAACACCATGATGGAATTACATTGCTGCACATTTATTTTAACAACATTATGAAATTTTCCATTCTTAATGCTTTCAGTTTACGTGCTATATTCCCCAAAAGTCATAGTGATAAGGAAAAACCACAGACTATATAAGATCATAACTACAGTACAAATTACATTTATGTCGGTTGATGGTTAATGGACTTCAGTAATTCTCATAGAGCTGAGAGGAACCCTGATATCTTCAGGGCGTTTATGAACTGCTTGGAAACCTGCTAGTGATTTTGTTTATTATACTTTTTACAGTGAAAAACAAACAAGGGCAAATCATCCCTCGAGGATACTATAATGGAGAACGGATGGAGAGATCTAGCATATTACCATTTGTTTTTTTTTTCTACAAGCAATGAAAGTCAAATCTGAACATGTAGATTAATCCACTATCTGCTTTTGTGCACTCTGCCAGACTGAGTCAGTTTTCCAAAAAGTAGCTCCTGATATTTGTCATCACATAGATGAGTAGATCTACATGGAGACAGCAACATATTACGGATATGTTGGTAGTTAAGACTGTGTTCAGAATTGAATTTAAAGCAAGAAGAAACCCCTCAGTTCCATATTTCAATCAGGGCTCTGTGTGCTCCATGATTCTGTGTCTGCAGAATCTGCTGTGGAATGCGGTGCAAATTTCTGTGCTCTAGAACTTCAGTTATTTGTGGACTTTTGTTTGTTTTAAATTATATGTCTAACCCATAGAGTTACAAAGATAGCCTTGAAAACATGAACTAAAAATAACCAATGATGTGATATCTTCCTATGTTTGCATAGATCCTGAAACAATAACTCTAAAAAGATGTGACCAGCCCCATTCTTCACATAGACTTCAAGATTCCACAGCCAGGAAACTTAGTATTTTTCCAAGATGCTATGGAATTTAGCATTTCTGCCATAGAATTTTCTATTTTACTGCAGACAGATGCCTGACATTTAATTTTCTTTCTCCCTGCCCACCGGGACCTGGCTGCAGCTACCTCTTACTCTCCAGTTTCTTCACAAGGGGAAGTTAATTGGATTACTGTGCACATGCTCTACATTGAGTCAGACTGCAGGCAACTGCGGAGCCCAGCTTGGAGCCAGGGTGTGGAGGGAATAAGAGTAGACAGACTGACTTGGAGCTAGGGTGACCAGATGTACCAATTTTATAGGGACAATCCAGATTTGCGGGGGGGGGTTTCTTATATAGGCATCTATTACCCCCACCCCCGTCCCGATTTTTTACACTTGCTATCTGGTCACCCTACTTGGAGCCAGGGCTCCATTCCCTTTCTCTCCAAATTTTGAATTTTTTGGTTTATGTTCGAAATCAGAATAAAACCAAATTTAGAAATATCAAAATCCTCAGATAAATAGAATCATCTTTCTCGATCCAGCTATTATTCACACCCATCAAAGCACTCCCTTGTTTTTCACGGTTGTGCATATTAACAAATAATCCATACTCACCAGAGAAATTCTAATCTGCTTTTATTACAAAAATTTAAATCCCTATATTTTGTCCACAGAACTCAATAATTTTATTCAAACTAACATGGGGGTTGGGAAAATCAACATTATGAAAGTTACAGAATCAAACTGCCACACATTAAATGGATTAAAATGGCTGACTGGTCTCAAAAATGTAATCATGAGTGCATTTCTATGGGGTTCCTGTAGGGATCAATTCTTGGTCCTATGTTATTTACCACTTTTACCAATGACAAGGAAGAAAGCATATAATCTGTACTGACAAAGTTTGCAGATGACAAAATGATTGTAGGTGTGGTAAATAATGAAGGAGAGAGGTCACTGGTCTGATTGATCTGGAACACTTAGTAAGCTGGGCACAAGCAAATAATATATATTTCAACACTATATTTACAGGATGGGTACCTCTATCCTGGGAAGCAGTGAGTTGAAAAAGACTTGAGGGTCCTGGCGGACAATTACCAATGCAATTCTTGAATGTATAAATAGGGGAATATCAAATTGGAGTATCTGGCACTGGTGTGACTGCTACTAGAATACCATGTCCATTTATGGTGTCCACAATTGAAGAAGGATGTTTAAAACTGGGAAAGGATTCAGAGAAGAGCCAGGAAGATAATTAAAGTTTGGAAAACATGCCTTATATAGTGAAAGGAGATCAAACAATTTAGTTTATAAACGAGAAGGTTAAATGCTGATTTGACCACAGTCTATAAGTAGCCACCTGGCACAGATAATTGTGATAAAAGAGGACTCTTCAGTCTAATAGACAAATGCATAAGAATATCTAATGGCTGGAAGTGGAACCTATACAAATTCAGACTCAATATAATGTGCACATTTTTACATGTTCAAGTAAATAAAGAGACAGATACACCAAAAAGGGCAATAGAGACCAATAGGAAGAAAAAGAGAGATCACACAAGTCCATTCTAATACACCTCAGTCATTGTAGGCATTCAGTGCTCATTCCCTAGTGCAAAACACATTTGCTTATCAAGCTGTCACTATTAGCTTTCCTGGGAAAAGAGAAATATCATCTTCATTTCTTTCACAGTTTTGAAAAAAGTATGATAGTTCACAAATTTCAAGCACTATTTCAGAAGTTTATGGTAAGTATGTAGAATTTGTGTACAGAAATTATACATGTCAATCTAAAAAGTATTCAAGAAAAACATTTAAGTACCCATCTATGGTTTTCAGTGTATGGATAATAGAATGACAGAAGCCCTTGTCTAATCCAAACATATGCATCCAGAGATGGTAGGTAAGCCTCTAGTACAGTAATTACGAATGGATAGTATTCCCTCATCACAAGAAATATCTTTAGGTTTAATATATGTGGACACATATAACCTTTACTATTACCTTATGTTTGTCCTCTTTGTGTCATCTGTGGGGACTGAGCTCAGAACCTCTGGATATAAAAACATAAATCTCTACTCCAGGAGCTAAAAATTAACCAGCTATCTTAGCATGAAAGAAGTAGGAGAGTCATAAACCTCTCTCTGTGGTCTAGCTGCTAAAAGGGCAAGGGCAAGTCTACACTTAAAAAGCTACAGTGACACTGATGCAGCTCTCCTGTGGGCTTAGTTAACCCACCTCCCCAAGAGGCTCTCCCGCCGACATAGCTCTGTCTACACGTCATTAGGTCGATATAACTCTTTCAACTCAGTGGGTTGGATTTTTTCACACCCCGACTGACACAGTTATACTAACAAAGGGCTGTAGTGCAGACCAGACCTAAACCACACTATGTTATTGTGGAATATAGAAGACTGTAGTAAATGGAAGTGGTGTGTTAGATTAGGGTTCTATCCCCTAATGGTGTGTTAGATTAGGGTGTTAGATTGGGTTCTATCCCCAACTCTATCTGAAGTGACCCTCTGCAAATTAATTTATGTGAAATGAATGAAGGATAGTTTTCTCCTCTCCCTAGGAAAGATTGGTGTTGGGGTTAGGCTGCTATTTCTTTTCTTGGATATTTTAAAAGGAATCCATTGACTAATAACCAGGTTCTCTTAGCTTCCCAGATAGTCGAACCTCAATATCAGGAACTTGCCCAATTCCAAGATATCTTCTCAGTTTGTATCTCTCACTCTACATTTTTTTTTTCCTGAGTGGCAGACTCCCCGACATGTTAACATCTTAATTGTATTCTTGAGCTTCATCCGGTTTGAACATTCCTAATTCTGTCATTTTAAAGTGATCAGACTTGGAGTACAACAGTCTGTCTTTCCTATGTTGTTCCATTTGCTGTATAAACTGGAACTTCTCTCACTCTATGAGAATTTATACTTTGGTAGACTGTTCAATAACAAAGCTGCTAAACAGTCACAAACACAAGAAGCAAACAATCAATAATGTATTTATGTTTACCTTTTCAAACAGAAGCAACGGACAATTAAGTTTGGAGATAGGATAGAAGAATAGTTCTTGGGAAAGTTAAAATGCTTAGACCTATTAAAATCACATAACTCTTTCTATATCAGGTTTCATTGTTAATGTGATGAGTCAAAAAGGATAATATGACAAGTTGCATAATTATTACATATCTGACTATTCTTGTCAACGTGAGCTCATCAGAAGCTGTCTGAGTAGAAAAAGTGTACTCTTGTGCATTCACTTTTCACAAGATGAACTAGTTGCCACTGAGAGAGATAAGGTGGGTAAAATAATAGCTTTTTCATCAATAGAAGTTGGTCCAATAAGAGATCCACAGAGCTCTTCTTCTGTTCTGGGCTGGGCCTGACCTGACCGAGAGCTCTGTGGAACTTAAAAGCTTGTCTCTTTCATTGATAGAAGTTGGCCCAATATAAGATATCACCTCATCTACCTTGCTTCTCTCAGATCCTGGGACCAACACAGCTACACCACCACTACTTGACATAGAATGCTGGTTGCATAAGAAATGAAGTGGAGTGTAACATGGAAAAAAAGACTTAGCATAGCTACATATTAAGATCAAACACAATCTGACTGTAAATATATAATGTTTGCTTTAAAATGTTACCAAAAGATTTATTAAAATAATATGTCATTTTAGTTTGGAAAGATAATTAAAAATTACTGTATGCCTCCAATTGCATGCCATTACAAAGTCAATATGCTTTATTTTCTGAAAAAGAAAATTACTCAGGGAAGCTCAAAAAAAGGACATAGAAGGAAGTAGAGTCTCCTTGAAAGTCTCAGAGGGAACTATTGGAAATAAATTTTATGAATCTTATTACAGATAGTTTATCTCAAAAATAGGTCTGTAATAATTACTTTTTAAAAAGGCCTATAACATGCTCTTGTTCTATATAAAAGCAAAATTTTATCTCTAAAGATACCAACAACTAGCAAAGTTATGAAACAAACAATTTTTTCTATCACTCAGAAGTATTGTAAGCTTTGAAAAATATAATCAAGGCCTCACTCCTTTAAACATGCATATGCTTAACCTGAGATTTTCAAATATATTCAGTAATTGAATTTTTGCATTTATCTTAGCGAGGTTTTGTTGCTTTTATAAACTTTTTGGATTGATTATGAATAGCTCTCTATGTTTATTAAATATTCAAGTTATGTTGATTATGTTGTCAACTGCCACTGTAACTAAAATAATAGAGGAGGGCATTAATAAGTTACTGGGGCTTTCAGTCTTTCAGAGCGAGGGAATGTTTTATAGAAAGCTAACTAATGCCTTTAAGAAAATGTTTCTTAAATGTTTCTCCTTTCTGGACACATGAGCTTTATACAAGGTCTTCCCAGGGGGAAAAAAAACGGTGAACAGATTTGTTGGCTGGCTGCACAGTTTAGCTTTAGTTGGGTATTGTCATATTCCCACAAAGTAACTGTGCATGCATATACAGCCCTGATTGCAAAGAGTGCAGTCATATTTTTGGCTTGTTCGCTTACGGAACTCTGTGCCATGTCTCTATCAAGCTGTTTGGACAACCTTGTCCTCATGTTGTGTCAAGAAATGTCCCATCCCATATGAAAATATACCGCCTTCTACTGTGAATACATCAGCTTGGAATGTACTTTAGACAAACACTTATGTGAGCAAACCTGAGCACTGACCTGTCTATAGAAAATGAACATAAGTGAGCATGAACACAGCTGCAGTAAATTCATTCATAAATTTCTGGGAATGTTCTCAGGTTTTAATTTTGCAGTATTTACCTATCTCTTCTAAAAAAAAAACAAACATTTAAAAAACTTGGGGTTTCACTTTTGCTAGAAGAGTTACATTAAATTTGCAATGCACCACAAGTCTTTACAAAATTCACAGGTTGAATCGGAGTGATATGTGATGCAGGTTTATTTGAAGGGGGAAAGTACACATTTTACTTGTTTTTGCAGCTCAGGTATGTACCACAGTATTTATTTTAAGAAATAATTACAAAGAGGGGAAAACAGATTTTCACCAGTCACATCCTCACCCATATTCCTTCACCATACATAGTACTGTACCTCATGTAAATGAAATTATCTAAATAAATCAGTCTGTCGTGACTGAGATGTAGACATGATATGACTACTAAAATAGTTCAATTAGAAGATAACTTTCACCCACTGGTTTCCAAACTCTCATACCAGCTCAATATTAATAAAAAACTTAAAATCTTAATATGACTTACAGATACTTCTATCATGCATTTTCAATGAAAACCTAATTCAGTAGTCTGTATAACTGTGGTGATAAAAATCATCTCTTGCATGAGCTAGAACATTAAACTTATAGTAGCCTGATAGAAATGGAGACGAGCAAGAGAAGGCAACTAGAGTTTTCAAATAAACCGAGTTTGCTGTGGGTAGGTCTTTTGGATGAATCTTTAAAATAAACAAAATCTGGATGTACTCTGCTTGGACAATATAGATCCTATAACACTCTTCTTAAAGTATAGTTCTACCCTGCTGCCCTTAGCCAAATGTACCTTCCTTTCTCTGGTTTCAGAGTAACAGCCGTGTTAGTCTGTATTCGCAAAAAGAAAAGGAGTACTTGTGGCACAGTCTCTAAGGTGCCACAAGTACTCTTTTTCTTCTTCCTTTCTCTGTTATACTACACATTTTACACTGCACGTATGCACGGCTGCTGGCCAAGAGGTGACAGTACTTCAGAAATATTATATGTACTGGATGTAGATGTGAAATGTGTTAGGATCCTCTGGGAAAGGCTCTCTCTCTCTCTATATATATATATATAAATATAAATAAAGATATTATTAAATGAAAAATATAATGACCAGTGAAATGGAGCATAAAAAAGCCCATTTATGTGAACCTTGGTTATCAGAAACTTTGTTGTCCAAGGAAATAATATTTTCTGGTGGTTTCCAATAATTGAGTTATTAATGGATGCCTGACCATCCACTTCAGAGGATTCAGCAGGATTTCAGTGCTGAGCCTACACGAATGTGCTTTAATTAAGTTCTCAAAACCTTGCAGTACAGGTGTCGACTTTAGACCCAACACGTATGCCTATGGACGATATTAACAGTAATCAACCCCATATGACTTTCATGACAAATTAAAAGAAATAGATGTAGCTAGAAGCAAATCAGATGAATGTTTTCTTTATCAGAGGAACCAACCATCCAACTCTCAAGTAGTCACTCAAGGATCTCAATTTTATCCATATTGACAATAGTCAGTATGTAAATCAATTTGCCCAGGCTGAAGACAATTGTGTACATCCAGAAGTGCATTGCCGACATACGTTACAGGCTGTGACCATTTAAGACCAAGCCTAAAAGAGGGCTAAATTCAGTGCTAAGGGGTCAGATTCTCCAGTCCGTTGCATCTTGTGCCTGTATGCAAAATGGGTGTAAAGTGGATGTCTAGAACACTACCATTCCGATTTGGTAGCAATAGGTAACGACTTTGCACAGGTAGGAATTGGAACACTTTTCACAGTGTGTAATTTGTACTAGGGTGTGCCAGGGCTAAGCCCTGGCACCTCTAGGCTTCACTGTTCATAGCCCTGGCACCTCTGGGCTTGCCGACACCTCTTTCATTACGATGTAAGCAATAACTTATCTGCTTTGAGAAAAGGTGTAAGGCTGTGGAGAATCAAGTCCCTGGTGTTCAGACTGCTCAATTTCAAGGCTTTTCTTTTCTCAAAGGAGAGAACTACAGGGAAATATGTTTAATCATTCACATCCTGTATAATGTTCTTACAAAAATTATAACAATTTGGAGAGTTCAAACTGCACATCTATGTCTGCAAATAGTCATTTGAAAAAAGTTTAATAATGAAATGTTTGAAAAATGCATCATTTTAAATTACTATGAAGATAGAAATTGTTTCTCAGAATAAACAATGCCAAGATTTACAGTACAATCTAAGTACAAGCTATCAATTGTGATCTACTGGTGGCAAGGCTTGGCAGAACTATACTAGCAACATTAAATTTATTATTTTTCATAGCCTCAAGGCATTTTAATGTCTTACTAGCAGTAACAACAAATGACCTAAAAAAACTTTTAATAGAATACAGTAAATTAGGAATGACGAGTAATGCAGAACCGGGTGTAATGGAGCAGAATTAAACAACTCATATAATAATGAAATAACACTTTTGGCCTGACGTGTCATGAAAATGGCTTTTTACTATAAATTCAGGTTAAGAACTATTTTGATATTTCACCACTGCCATTAGCAGCAGCCCTATTATCTCCACGCTATTCAAGAATATTTTGCTATTCTATAGTAAAAGATAGACATTCGTAATTTTTTACTCCAAATTATATTACTCTTAGAAATTTATAAATTATAATGTAAAATATGATTCTAGGAATCTAACTATTGCTTCTTATAATAAAAATAAATCAATAACTATTTAAGTGTGAATCGTGACTACCTTTTCTTCTCAGTCAAGGGGAAGTTCCTGCCTTTACTAATATTGAGCCAAGTTCAAGGCATTGGTCCTTATCTTCAGGGTGCTCAATAGCCCAGACCTAGCATAAGTACAAGATCACCTAAAGGTCCGAGATTAAGACCTCACTTAACAACTCTGCTCCTAAAGCAAAATAAAACACTCTATCCACAAAGGTAAAGTTCATCTGTGCAGGTGACTGAGCTTTCCTGGGGGCTGGTCAGAAACTGTGGAATGGCCTCCCATAGGAACTACGGTATATCACAAACCTTAACACCTTCCATTCCGGGTTCAAGGCACATTCTTCCACCTTCTTTTTTCCTCAGAAACACACAGTAGCATGTACATTTAAGAAAGAAACCCACAACCCTATCAAAACAGAAGGTTACACTGAACACCATTCTCACTGTGTGCCTGCACGTGTACACATACACAGAGCTGTTCCCAGGTATCCAACATAGAATATGTACTCAGTCTTTGACCACTTCTTCCCATAACTTACATCATAGTAAAGTATTACACAGATATACAACACTTCATGTTTATGGTATATATAGCACCTAGTAGAGCATTCATTTTCAACTCTGCCGTTTGGTAATGGGTAATAAAATTCTTTCCTGCCTAGTCTATTAACATATTCTTAAGTAACACCACTTTTCCCTCTGACATTTTAAGAACTGTTTTGTTGTATATTATAATAGGGAAGGATGTTTATACTTCCCTTTCCTTTCAGGAGAGAGCACAATCCTTATTTTTTGTACTGAAAATATTGCCTAATGCACAGCTAACCTTCACTGTCTATCAATCTAGAATTTCAAACATTGCAAGTAAAAAGTCATTTATTTAACAAAAATATTGAGGAACGAAGCAGTCAATTTTCAGTAAGGAGCCTGTGGAGTTTAGTGGTGAACTCCCATTATTAATAACATAAGCCATGTACTTAAGTTCTTTTATAAAACACTAGATATTTAGCAATTATTATAGTAAGCCCTATGATCATTCTAAGTATGCATCTCCGGATAAATGTGCTAAATTGGGTTTTCACTGGAGTCTGTTCTACATCTTTTCATTTCAGTTACAGCATTATATTGCTTCTTTGTTTCTTCAAGTTTCCAGTGACCCTTCCCCTCCCCTTCTACCTGGTCTTAAATGAGATTCCATCAAATTTATTCTGTGTCAGTATAAACTTCTTAAAATATTATCCATCAGCCACGGCTCAATCTCATGTGGCTCAGGCTGTGGGGCTATAAAATTTCTGTGTAGACATTCAGGCTTGGGCTGGAGCCCAAGCCCTAAAATCCCACAAGGAGGAGGATCCCAGAGGTTGAGCTCCAGCCTGAGCATCTGCACTGCAAATGTATAGCCCCAAAGTCCAAGCCCTGCGAGATTGAGCCAGCTGACACAGGCCAGCTATGGATGTTTTGTTGCAGAGTAGACATACCCTTAGAATTAAGTTTGAAAGTATTAAAAGGGTATTTTTTTGTTCCATAAATAGATTTCTTCTGAAGGGCGAGGTTATTCTTGTGCAAGTACAATGAGGGGCAGTAAGAATGGGAGGCAGAATGCAAAGAGCCTCCCACTCACCCACACACAGATACACACACTTTCCTTTCTCACAGCCTATGCAAGGGCTGGGGCAAAAACAATCCCCATGCTCAAGAAAGCTCAGAAACTGCTGCCCCCAAGCCCAAGTGAGAGAGCTAACTGCCCCCCAGGGGACAGGGACACAGAGTGACCGAGAGAGCTGATCTGGTGCACTACGTCAGTGGTCAGCACCATTCTAATGTATGATCCAATTTAATCCCTTTACCCACTCTGAAAAATGGGTGCACTCCCTGAATTCCCCCTATGGTCAAAACAGCTCCATACCACCCCCTATTCAGAGCTGCACCTATTAAGTATAATCTAGACCAGAGTTGGGTAAACTACGGCCTGCGGGCCACATCCAGCCTGCCAGAAAATCCTGCCCAGCCCCTGAGCTCCCAGCCGGGACGGCTAGCCCCCGGCCTCTCCCCTGCTGTTCCTCCTCCCCTGCAGCCGCACAGGCAGCGCGGCTTGCACCCGCCCACCTCCTTTCCAAAAAGCCTATCCTGCCGCTCTGAGCGGCATGGTAAGGGGGTGGGGGTTGGATAAGGGGCAGGAGGTCCCCAAGGGTAGTCAGGAGACAATTGGATGGGTCAAAGGTTCGGGCAGGGGGAGGCGGTCAGGAGACAGGGAGCAGGGGGGGTTGGATAGCGAGTGGGGTCCCAGGGGGGTGGTTAGGAGTGGGGGGTACCCGGGGGGGTGTTCAGGGGACAAGGAGCAGGGGAGGGTTGGATGGGTCGGGGGTTCTGAGGGGGGCAGTCAGCAGGCGGGGGCCAGTCTGTTTGCGGAGGCACAGCCTTCCCTACCTGGCCCTCCATACCATTTCGCAACCCCGAAGTGGCCCTCAGGCCAAAAAGTTTGCCCACCCCTGATCTAGACCATACTATGGCAACTATATAATTGATCTAAAGTTATAGCAGACAATATAATCACATTTTCCTTTAACTAACAGCTTTGCATAAGGCACTCTCCCTAGGTCAGTAGCTGCTGATTTGTATGTTTCACTGTTTCCACTGTGGGTATTGTTTTTACATTGTGGTCTAAATAAATGGTTCAGCTGTTTTTCACATGGGCCACATGGCTGTCCAGGAGGAAGAATTAGTCACATCCAGATTTCTCTTGCACTATGAGAGATGCATGTTCTTGAAATGAAGCAAATGTTAGGAACTTAGTGAAGGATATTGTTTAGTGGAATGATTTCTGTAATCAGCTTTGTGATCCTTGGGTGCCTTTTCCTTTAGGTGCAACTTTATCAAGTACAGTTATTATGGCATTATGTTCCACTACTGTGATGTAGCATTAGATTTTTTTCCCTCCTGCTAGACACCGAAAAGTTGACAAAAAACAGTTCTGTGAGGATTTCATGATCTGAATGAAGTTTCCCAATTACCGTAATATGTGCAGTTACATACATGTAAATTGTAATAATGTGCCTTATTTACTTTTAGGGTTTTTCTTCTCCTCTCCCCCCCCCCCTTTATTTCTGGATGTATAACTAAAACACATATAATGCAAACATTTACCACAAACATAAACTATAGAGAAGAAAAAATGTAACTAAAATTAACTAATATGTCACCTCTCTATTCAGTTGGAGGTTTGGGGGGCAGACCTCAACACTGATATAAAAATGACATTAATACAATTATTATAACTTAGAAGACAATTTGTTACAAACATGTTTGTACTTCTAATGAATATTAAGATATAGCTACAAGAGTGTGATAGCCAGGATATTTGGAAATATAACAATGCATATATTTAGCTATTTATGTTACAAAACATTAAAGCTAATCAAAGAAATTCCAGAAGGTTTCTGCTTCTATCTCCCAAGGAGAAGGAAACATCAAGCAGACAAACTATGTAAGCATTATTTTTTTTTTAAGAAGAAACCGGTTTGTGAACAGAATATAGGGTGAGTTATCAGGGCAACAAATCTGGTTAAAGTGGGTTCTACCAATCCCCCCCCCACACCTTTGGCAAGAAAACCTGCTTGTGCTCTTAAAACCTCTAGAGAAAAATATTCGTAATTGGAGAAGTTTAAACTTTTGTTTATTTCTTAAATGTTGTAGTGGCAAACACTTTTGTGAAATGCATGTTTGCAAATATGTTAGCTAAATGCAAAGCTCCTGATATAACTCCTAAGGAAATTGCTATGAAAGTGGTAAAATACTTTATGTACCATTATGGACTCTAATCATCTTGTTAAAATAGGGTAAGAAGCCATTTAAATATAGACTATTTATATTAGTGGAGAATTTATTACTGGCAACGTACAAGCAAATCCTTACTCATCTCAGGACGATAAGAGAGTCATTGTTCCAAAAATTGTCATGTAGAATTGATTTAAGATGAAGACTTTCTAAAAGTTATTTAATTTTAAAAGACTATTTTGAGAACTAGAAATTCATGTTTGGATTTTTTTGAAAACAGAATTTCATTGCCTGTCAAAATAAATTGAAAGACTATCTCAAAGAAAGGACTGAATAAAAAGAAGTAAAACTAGCTTTGAAAGTTATCTGATGCTTTCCTCACACAAGAAGAACAAAGGCAATTAAAGAAATTTGCATTTTCTTTAAACAGACAGCATATTCAGGAGTGGAAAGTGTCAACTTTGCCAAGGCATTAAGCCAATGAAAGGGTCACAGTAAGTAACCTGAAGCTAAGCAAGCACTAAGAGCAACGTTTTCTTATAATTTCATGAAAATAGGATGGAGAAGCGTATAAAAACTCTGAATTCAGAACCCTCACATGCACCTTCTGCTATCCTATTCAAACACAGCCCTCCAGAAACAAGCTGCTACAGACTGATAAGAAAGAACAAAAAAAACCAAGAAGAAACCAACCCAAGGAAAACCTCCCCAATACTTCAACATGAATTGGTGTGAGGAAGTTAACTAAGACACTGCCAAGTGATTGGGTTTAAAACTCTTGTAATGATTTTATTGGACTATTGAAATGCTGTTGTAACTTAAATTATATTATATATTCCTGGAGAAGAAACAGGGGCTAAACATTGGTAAACAGAGAAATAGTGTGATTCAACTGGATTTAGAATTCTTAATATTTGTAATTGGCCTGTCTTAAGACAGCTCCTTAAATGGCTTTTTCTAAGTAATTTAACTAACTTCTTTGATTTCACAGGAGTTAGTTAAGATGGTTTACTTTGCCCAACTATAAACCATTTAGCTCTTTATGAATAATTAGACAGGCTTCACTTGCCCTTAAACCAAACATTTTGCTATATATAAACAATTTTAAGTAACTAATGAGACACTAACAATGAAAAAAATAGGTTAGTCTTAACTTACCAAGAGAAAATTAGCACATCAAAGTCTGGTGTACTCTCAAGTGTACAATATCTGTTAAAAGTGCTCCATAAAAAGGCACATAAAGGAGATTGTAATAGAAGTAACCAGTTTATAACTGTACTCTATCATATGCATTTTTTGTTTATTTTTTCTTTTTTTCCCCCTTTCTTTAATAAGCAGATAGCCATGGTTAATAATTATGATTATTTTGCTTGGTCTTGGTCACGGTGTCCCCTAAGATATGTTGAAGAACCCTCCTCATTAAATAGTGGGAGACACACCACTGAGTTGGCAGTAAGAGAAACAACTAGTAAGAGCTACCATTTCTTGTTTCTCTAAACTAAATGTTGTTAGTAAATTTTAAAATAAAATTATCTGGCTTCCAATGATTTAAAACTATCCCCCGTTTCAATCCGACAGAGGTATCCATTATTAACCAATCAGAACTAATGCACATCAAGTACACAAAAAGTTTGGTTTCAAACTTCAGTCTCAAAATAAAAAAATAAAACATTATAACAACTAAATCCAGAAAAGTATGAACACAAAAATGAAAGGCTAAATTTTCAAAACTAGGAGTTTAAAGTTAGGCTCTTAAATCTACATTTGGGCACCTTGATAAGTGGCCAGATTTTCAGAAGTGTGGAATGCTCCACAGCTCCAATCTGAAGTCAGTAGCAGCTTTTGGATGCTCAACACTTACGAAAAAGGAATAATCACTTATTTAGCTGCCCAAACATGGATTTAAGAACCTAATTTTAGACTCTAGTTTTGGAAATCTTGGCACTTTTTTCCCCTGTAAATGTCAGCTAAGCCTTTTTCTATGACTGTATACATACATGATTTAAATACACAAAAATTGATGCATTATGACTTCAAATTCTTTCCCTCACCATATATTCATCTGCTGTCTGATTTTCCCTCTCTTCAAATGTAATTTGTAGATTTATTCTCCTCTATATGACTAGCACATAGCTTTTGTTCCCCCAGCCTGCCTCAAAGTCCTTGTCAAATTTTAGACAGAGTGTACAAATGATCTTTCAGAACTCCTAGTTCTGTAATTAACTGAAAAGATAAAATCATGCTCAGATTTAGAAGTCAATCAACAGAAGTTAAATTTGACATCCGAGTTCTCAAGCAGTCCTTTAACATTGGATAGACTAAGACTATTTCATGACATAAAATAATCATATTAAAAGGTTTTACATAACTAGTGTCATATCTTCTGCACATAATTGCTGTATAACGCTACACTACATTCGCAAAAAGAAAAGGAGGACTTGTGGCACCTTAGAGACTAACCAATTTATTAGAGCATAAGCTTTCGTGAGCTACAGCTCACTTCCTCAGATGCATATCGTGGAAACTGCAGCAGGCTTTATATATACACAGAGAATATATTCATATTCTCTGTGTGTATATATAAAGCCTGCTGCAGTTTCCACGATATGCATCTGAGGAAGTGAGCTGTAGCTCACGAAAGCTTATGCTCTAATAAATTGGTTAGTCTCTAAGGTGCCACAAGTCCTCCTTTTCTTTTTGCGAATACAGACTAACACGGCTGCTACTCTGAAACCTGTCGCTACACTACATTATGTAGCAAAATCAACACAGACAACAGTAAATTCACCAGAAATAATGCAATTATCTACTGACTCATGTCAACACTACTGCATCACCTCCCATAATTGTGCAGTTGACTTATATTATTGTATATTAACATTTGACTCATTGTATTTATTAATATATTAAATACAGACATTTTAAAAAGTTCAATTTTTAGTAGCACACTTCTTCACATTTTATACAGCTTGCGTTGAAGACAATATCTTGCTCTGAACACCAGGTCATATATCTGCTCATGAAAGCCTTTTCAAGAAAATACTGTTAATTTTGAATATGCCTCACTAAGCAATGTCTCATAAAGAATGACAACAACAAAAACACCAAGATGCTAATCTAGTAAGAGTCAGAATGTTCAGATCTTTTAACTTCTTAACCTAATGGAGATGATCATCTCTTCTGTCAGCTTTACGAGTGCCAGCTAATACCTTCCAAACAACAGTCTTATAAAAATAGTATTTCCCCTTGTCTTGCACCATCCACATATGCTGTTGGTGAAGCATCGGCACATGGCCAACAAAGTGACAAAGAACCAACTAATTAAATGAGAGAGCTATTTCTTCAGACTAATTTTTCTTCCGCCAGATTGCCTTTTCTCACTCAAACTAACATTTTAAATAATGGTTTTAAGGCCCTCAAAAGGCTCTAGCTCTATCTTCTTCTCAGCACAACTTAGTGTTGAATGACAGTAGCTTTAAAAACCATAGGGCAGACAGAAATGCATAGGTTCTGGATGTTCAAGAACAAAAATGGATGACAGTTAGATGTGAAGGAGGTTAGACTTAAGTCAGTCATAAACACAGGAGTATTACTTGCAGAGAGGAGCTGTATGAGCAGATTTTTATATCTGTTGGAAGGCCCATTTGACAAGTATGTACTTGTTTATATGTGGAGCACATGGTGGCTGTGCAGGTCATCTCAAACTCATGCTCCTAAACCCTTTACATCACTCCTCCCCAACATGTGTTTTGTATATAAAACAGATATGTTAAAGAAACTATTTTAAAGAATGTTTTGGAGAGTTTAAAAAAAAAAGAGAGAGATTATTTCTTATACCACTACCTTTAAATCCAGGTGATTTTGCTACTACTAAGGGCCAGATACTAAGCAAACAAATATGGAGTCCAGAGGAATTGTATGTATGTGTACCAGACAAGGATCTGGGCCTTAGAGTCCAAATGTGCAAGGCTCAGAAGGAGAGAAATACTGAAGTGAATAAATATAAAACACTTATGAAAAATTACCAAAAATAACTTTTGTAGGCGTCAAAATGTCATGACTTTAATGGCAATTATCTCAGGCCCTTTCATGACTAGGGAAGGTGTTGTTTGTCACACTGGTAATCTCCCCTCCTCAATGGAGTAAAGCTTATGTTTCTAGCCTTGCAGGAATAAGAAGTGCCCAAACTTAATGCCATAAGATTTTTATGTCATTAGATCAGAAATGTATCTTGTCTGTCTTGGGAGTGGCAGGAGGGAAGAAAGAAGAGGAAGAACCATTTCTTCCACAGATTGATTTTACTTTAAATTACCGTCTTTGATGCTTTTTAAGGGGTTGGAATATGTCCTGGGAGAATTAGCGGCCAGCGAGTAGGCAAGGCAGGCAAAAGGACCCAAACAAATAAATGTATGATATAGTTCTGCTCTTTTCTATACGGATACGTCCTCTACATATGTGGTACATACCCAAACAACTAAAATATGTTTACGATCACAAAGGGGGAGCACTGAACCATCTGGAAGTACCAACTGCCTACATAGCCTAAAGTCTGCTCCCTTTTGGCTATACATTATGATGCATCTTTGATTACATAATCATAAACTACATTTTCTGCAGGACCTCTGCTTCATTCAGTGTGCAAGTTGTATGGTGCACAATGAAGGGGACATATTTACTGACTGATACAAAGGTCTTTGTGGGTTCCCCTCCAATTTATCTTCTTAACATTGCCTCATTCATTATACACAATCTTTTTTTCTATTTACTCATTTGCTACATAACCTTGTGTGACATTACTGATTTGAATTGGGACTGTATAGAACATTGTTGCAACCAAGGTCCTGTAGTGGTACCAAATCTTGTATAAAGGAGGTCAAATAAGGTGTCTAAGACAAGGTTATGGTTTGCTGGTTATGATTATGCTATCTGTTTGCATGTATCATTTTTGTATTAAGTATTGGCTCTCTACTGTCTGTATTTCAAATTTATGCTATGCTTCTGGATGAGACCCCAGACAAGTTGGTGTCAGCTCTGCCTAGCCTGCTTGATGGCCCATTAAGGACCATCAGCTATACTACTGACCCATTGAGAGAAGGCAGACACGCCTTGTGACTCAGCAAGGTATGCAGGGACCTGCCTATGGACAGAACTCTAAGGTTTTTCCATGCCATCTGATAGACAGCTTGTCTTTGGAACAAAGAAAGAAAGACCACATGGCAAGAGAATACAAAAAGCTGCTGCAGATCCTCCATCTTGTCTTCAGTCCTGCTTCATACCTCCGGAGGAACTTTGCTACACTGAAGCTTTGAACCAAGGACTGAAAGACCCATCCCAGCTGTGGATGTACGCCAGAGACTTGATCTGAACCTGCAGTTTATTCTATCACTGCTGAAAGCCTGAACCAAGAACTTTGCCATTACTGTATGTAATTGATTCCATTTAATCAATTCTAGCTCTCATCTATATCTTTTTCCTTTTATGAATAAACCTTTAGATTTTGGATTCTAAAGGATTGGCAACAGTGTGATTTGTGGGTAAGATTTGATTTGTATATTGACCTGGGTCTGGGGCTTGGTCGTTTGGGATCAAGAGAACCTTTTTTCTTTTACTGGGGTATTGGTTTTCATAACCATTTGTCCCCATAACGAGTGGCACTGGTGGGGATACTGGGAAACTGGAGTGCCTAAGGGAATTGCTTGTGTGACTTGTGGTTAGCCAGTGGGGTGAGACCAAAGTCTTCTCTGTTTGGCTGATTTGTTTGCCTTAGAGGTGGAAAATCCCCAGGCTTGGGCTGTAACTGCCCTGCTTGAAGCAATTTGTTCTGAATTGGCACTCTCAGTTGGGTCCCACCAGAACCAGCATCGTTACACCTTGTTCTTGGTTTAATGTGAATTCTGGTTTGAGTCTGGTTACAGAGGAAGGCTGCTAAAAGAAAAGAGGAGGTAGTAGACAGATTTTTACTTATTAAAATAACTTTTTTAAAAAATGTGCTATATATCATGTCTTTTCATTTGAAAAATCTGAAGTGTTCATATTTTTTTAACAATACTGATTTTGTGCAATATTAATACATTGTGCTTATCTAATTATCTTTGTGAGCTTTTTTTATTTCCACTTGTATTTGGCACTACACAGCATTGTGGTGCTGGGAACTTGTCAATGATCACTCCTAAAAGATATCTGTAGTAATTAATTACAGACACTGAAATCTATTATGTGGCTCCTTCTCATTAGGAAAAGATAGATTACTAAATGGGAAAGCTATTTCTCTCTGATATATCTTGTAGGTGAATCCAATTCTTCAACCTAGAGATGACTTAATAAATCTTAAATAATTAACTCACTATTTTACATACTTAAAAGGAAATAATCAAATATGTTAAAACTGTAGATTAATGGAAACCCAAGTCTTGTAGTTCACAAGGACAACACCAGAGCATTTAGAGAATTTGAAGAAAAGAGTAAGATTTTCCATATGCATCATTGTTTTTGAGTGTCTCCTATAATGGGAATTTCATCCCTCATTCCTGGCTCATTTTAGATCAGTGCCTTCTTGAATTAAAACAAACCAAAACCAAAAAATAAAAATGCATGACATTAAACAACCTATACTTTCTCTAACTGACAGTTCTTATCTCCATTGCAGTGTAGATGCTCATTAATGTAACACTGAAAGCAAAAGATTTTTTCTTGTGCTTGGGAATTAATTTATTACATGTATCTAAAGTGTCATTGTTAGACAAACCATTTTATCCAAATGAACTAATCAACTTGAAAATCACTGGTATGGAATTAGTAGTACTAATCTACTATACTATCTACTATTAGTAGTACTATCGATCTATATACACATACACAACATATCATACTGAGCCATACAAAATGAGAATAAAGTCAGCTATCAATAAATTAAGAATTATTTTTTTGCTTATGAACCTAGGGCATGGATCAGCGTTCAGCGTCAGTACTGGACCTGGCCCAGGGAAGCTAATGATCCAACCAGCAGACCAAATTCAGTGATGAATCCTGGTCACGTGGCACAGGAGGCATATTATGCATATGCTAAGAAGACTAGAGGAGTGTACAAATTGGAACCTGGATATGAGAACTGAACGGCAATTCTGTCATGATGCAATTTACAAAAAAACACCTTGGATATTCTTTTGATTACAAAACGAAAGAGGATGGCACAGGCAGCACAGGTTAAGGACCCACACAAGGTTAATGGAACCTCTCTTTCATGGCTTGCTCATGAATCAAGTTTCTGCTACAAAGCATGGTAATAAAACATCCCCTACAAGCAAAGTTTATCTCCCAGAGCATTATTCTCTTCCTACGCTGAACATACAAACCGCATGGAAATGAATGGGCATTGTGTGCCTGAACTAAATAAAGACAGACCAAATCTTTAACTACAGAAGTGTTACCTGGTTGCACCTTATTCTAACGTTAATTTTATTTTTAAATTCATTTTCAGCTAATATCTCGGAAAAAAATATTTGTTAGAGAAAAAGGTTGAACAAGGAAACATTTGAAAATCATATAAAAATACCACTCAGCAATCAACACTATATACAATTGAACTATAAAGATATGGTACTGTATAGGAATGGGTCAGTTAAAACCTACCTTGAGATACTGCTTTATTTTGGCTTGATCCAGGTCCCTGGTACCTGTCTGTGCTCTAGCCAGATACTGTTCTGCATCAGTTAGCCAGAGATTAAAATTCTTCATGTCATGATGGAAACACTGCCACTTCTTCACAGCTCTGTCAAAGCGTCTACAGGTGGAAATGGAAACCAAGTGATGATATTTTAATATGTTATTTAACTAGAAAGAGAACAATCAAAAGTTTTTAATGTTTCTAGTGTCAAATGATACCACTTTGATGCCTTTATGTGCTTGAAACTTTTAATACTTACATGAAAAGAAAACATTAAAGAACTTCTAAGCAGTCACAAGATTATTGAGCATGTAAGCCACAGGGCAGTATCTTATCTATTTTTCGCTTCTTTTTCTTTTTTTCTTAAATGTTTTAAACAAATTTCATGCTTTGAAAGGTGCTCCACTGACAGCTTTGAAAACCTGAAGTCCTGTGCTAATCCACAGAATTGGTACAATACTTCCAGAAGTAGTGCAATCTGCCACGCTACTCTGCCAACATGCCTAGATACTGGCATGAAGAAAACACCATTAAGTATGAAAGGGTAGTTCAGTTCCCATGTCCTAGCAAACAGGAGTGGCTAACTGGGGAATTTTGCAAGGGAGTTTACAACAGGAGTGGGGGGAGGAGAGGCCTACATACACTTCGCATTCCTTAAACTTCTTTAAACTTAAGCCAAAAAACATCCCCTGATAAAAACAAAACAACAAGGGAACCAGCTGCAGGAGTAATAAGAATGCAGGCAGAAGTCCTGCAACAGAGTGGGGGCTACCCAGTTTATTGAACCCAATGCAGCATGTATGATTACCTGCCCTATGGGCAGGTGGTGTAGGTGTGCATTCGGTTCAAGGAGCTCCTGGCCCTCAGAGACCATGTACGGGCTTTGGAGACCAGGGTGGCTGAGCTGTCGGAGCTAAGGGAGACAGAGAGGTATATAGATGAGACTTTCTGGGACACAATAGAACGGTCCCACCGCCGGTCTGACAGCCTCTGTGCTGCTGAGGAGGATGAAAGCCTCAGGGAAGGAGAACATCCAACTGGAGCAGAGGGAAACAATCATATAATTACAGGTTTCAGAGTAACAGCCGTGTTAGTCTGTATTCGCAAAAAGAAAAGGGGTACTTGTGGCACCTTAGAGACTAACCAATTTATTTGAGCATAAGGTTTTCCTGGATTTGTGCTGGAAATGGCCCAACTTGATTATCATACACATTGTAAGGAGACTGATCACTTTACATAAGCTATTAGCAGCAGGAGAGTGGGGTGGGAGGAGGTATTTTTTCATGCTTTGTGTGTATATAAAAAGATCTTCTACATTTTCCACAGTATGCATCCGATGAAGTGAGCTGTAGCTCACGAAAGCTAATGCTCAATCATATAATTGGAACCCTCCTTCCAGATGATGATGTGGTATCCTCTCGCACTCAGGATACCTCTCCAGGAGAGGGAACTCCAGTTATTAGGAAGAGACAGGTATTAGTAATGGGCAACTAAATCATTAGAAACATAGATAGCTGGGTTTGTGATGACCAAGAGAACCACATGGTGACTTGCCTGCCTGGTGCGAAGGTTGAGAATCTCTCAAGACATCTAGACAGACTTATGTGTAGTGCTGGGGAGGAGCCGGTGGTCGTGGTACATGTAGGTACCAGTGACATTGGGGAGGATAGGAAAGAGGTCTTGGATGCAAACTTAGGCTGCTAGGTAAGAGATTGCAGTTCAGGGCCTCCATAGTAGCACTCTCTGAAATGCTTCCAGTTCCACGCACAGGACCAGTTAAACAGGCAGAACTGCACGGTCTCAATGTGTGGATGAGATGATATATAGGGAGGAGGGGGTTAGATTTATTAGGAACTGGGGACACTTTTAGGAAAGGGGGAGCCTATACAGGAAGGATTGGCTCCACCTAAACCAAAATGGAACCAGATTGCTAGCACTTAAAATTAAAAAGGTCAAAAAACAGTTTTTAAAAGGCATGGGGAAAACTGATAGGTGCGGAAGAGCACATGGTTCAGACAGAGACATCCCTTAGGGGAAGATCTACTAATGGAGATTCTCTATGTCCTAGTAAGGAGAAGAGTATGGAAGATGATAAAATACAGGTAGGATCTGATGAGAAACAGTCAAATGAAAAAAAAGTCTCATTCAATTACATCACGTAATGGGAGACAGCTAAAAAGTGACAAGTTTTTAAAGTGCTTATATACCAAGTGCTTATATACCAATGCTAGAAGTCTAAATAATAAGATAGGTGAACTAGCATGCCTCATATTAAATTAGGATATAATAGGCATCACAGAAACTTGGTGGAATGAGGATAATCAATGGGAAATAGTAATACCTTGGTACAACATATATCAGAAGGACAGAACAGGTTGTGCTGGTGGGGGAGTAGCACTATATGTGAAAGAAAGCGTAGAATCAAATGAAGTAAAAATCTTAACTGAACCAAACTGCACCATAGAGTCTCTATGGATACTAATTCCATGCTAGAATAATAAGAATATAGCAGTAACGCTATATCACCGACCACCTGACCAGGATGGTGATAGTGACTGTGAAATGCTCTAGGAGATTAGAGAGGCTATTAAAAAAAATACCCACAATAATAATGGGGGATTTCAAATATCCCCATATTGACTGGGTATATATCAGGACGTGATGCAGAGATAAAGCTGCTTGACCCCTTAAATGACTGCTTCTTGGAGCAGCTAGTTCTGGAACACACCAGAGGAGGGGCAATTCTTGATTTAGTCCTAAGTGGAGCACATGATCAGGTCCAAGAGGTGAATACAGCTGGACCGCTTGGTAATCATGACCATAATATAATTAAATTTAACATCCCTATTATGGGGAAAACACCACAGTGGCCCAACACTGTAGCATTTAATTTCAAAAAGGGGAACTACACAAAAATGAGGAGATTAGTTAAACAGAAATTAAAAGGTACAGCACCAAAAGTAAAATCCCTGCAAGCTTCATGGAAACTTTTTAAAGACACTATAATAGAGGCGCAACTTAAATGTGTACCCCAAATGAAAAAAACATAGAGAACCAAAAAAGAGCCACCGTGGCTAAACACCGCAGTAAAAGAAGCAATGACAGGCAAAAAGGCATCCTTTAAAAAGTGGAAGTTAAATCCTAATGAGGAAAATAGAAAAAAGAGCATAAGCTCTGGCAAATGAAGTGTAAAAATATAATTAGGAAGGTCAAAAAGAATTTGAAGAACACCTAGCCAAAGACTCAAAAAGTAATAGCCAAATTTTTTTTGAAGTACATCAGGAGCAGGAATCCTGCTAAACAACCAGTGGGGCCACTTGACTATTGAGATGCTAAAGGAGTACTCGAGAACAATAAGGCCATTGCAGAGAAACTAAATGAATTCTTTGTATCAGTCTTCATGGTTGAAGATGTGAGGGAGATTCCCAAACCTGATCCATTCTTTTTAGGGGACAAATCCAAGGACCTGTCCCAGATTGAAGCATCATTGGAGGAAGTTTTGAAACAAATTGATAAACTAAAACAGTAATAAGTCACCAGGACCAGATGGTATTCACCCAAGAGTTCTGAAGGAACTCAAATATGAAATTGGAGGACTACTAACTGTAATCTGTAACCTATCATTTAAATCAGCTTCTGTACCAAATGATTGGAGGACAGTTAATGTGACACCAATTTTTAAAAAGGGCTCCAAAGGTGACCCCGGCAATTACAGGCCTGTAAGCCTGACTTCAGTACAGAGCAAACTGGCTGAAATTATAGTAAATAACAAAATTTTCAGACACATAGATGAACATAATTTGTTGGGGGAAGAGTCAACATGGTTTTTGTAAAGGGAAATCATGCCTCACCAATCTACTAGAATTCTTTGAGGGGGTCAACAAAGATTGATTTTCTTAGATTTTCAGAAAGCCTTTGACAAGGTCCTTCACCAAAGGCTCTTAAGCAAAGTAAGCAGTCTTTTTCAAGCTGAGCAGTCCCCATCTTCCTAATCTCTCTTTATTTGGAAGCTGCTCGATGAAGGATTCATGCAGGGTTCATGCACTTGGCAACATTCAGGGCACACCCTGAGTGTTGTGTAGGAGCAGTGCACACACAGCTCCTCTCAAGGGCATGAACCTTGGAAACTCGCCCAGATGATATGAACTGTGGGAAGCCTCCCAGGACTGGGCTCAAGGCCCGAGAGCAAGGAATGCGGTAGATAGAAATTGGTAAATAAGAATATTAAACAAAGCCAGTGTATTCCTTTTATCTGTTGGAGTATGTAATGCGCAGGAGGAGCAGAGAATAAAAGAGAGGGTGGAAAGCTGACAAGGCAGACCAGCCTGATTGCTTGCTTAAAGCCTTGTTCTGTCTTGTATTTGGACCGCAACAGCTCCATATCCCTAATCATTTTTGTTGTCCTTCTCTTTATTTTTTCCAATTTAAATACATCTTTTCTGAGATGGGTGACCAGAACTGCATGCAATATTCAGGGTGTAGGAGTACCATGGATTTATATGCTGGCATTATGATATTTTCTGTCATCTTATCTATCCCTGTTCTTTTGATTTGTAACACTTATCTTTTTTGACTGCTGCTGCACATTGAGCCGATATTTTCAGTGAATGGTCCACAGTGACTTCAAGAGCTCTTTGTTGAGTGGCAACAGCTAATTTAGACCCCATCATTGTATGTATAGTTTGGATTGTGTTTTCCAATTTGCATTACTTTGCATTTGTCAACATTAAATTTCATCTGCCATTTTGTTGTTCAGTCATCCAGTTTTGTGTGATCCCTTTCTAACTCTTCACAGTCTGCTTTGGACTTGGCTATCTGGAGAAATTTTGTACCGTCTGCAAACTTTGCCACCTCATGTTTAACCCTTTTTCAGATCATTTATGAATATGTTGAACAGCACAGGTCTTGGTACAGTTCACTTGGAAAGTCCACTAGATAACCCTTGTCCACATGTTTGCTGAACCCTCAAAAACTGTAATAGACTGGGGAGGCATGATTTGCCTTTACGAAAGCTATGTTGACTCTTCTCCAACATATCATGTTCATCTACATGTTTGGTAATTTGGTTCTTTTCTATAGTTCCAACCAATTTGCCAGATAATGAGATTAAATTTACTGGTCTGTAATTGTCAAAATACTTCTGGAGCCTTCTTAAAAATCGGCATCACATTAATTAACCTCCTGTCATCTGGTGCAGAGGTTGATTAAAGTGATAGATTACAAACCAAATTTAGTAGTTTTACAATTTCAGATCTTAATTCCTTCAGAACTCTGGTGAATATCATCTGATGGCTGGTGAGTTATTACTGTTTAAATTTATCAATTTGTTCCAAAACCTCCTCTATTGAAACCTCAATTTGGGACAGTTCCTCAGATTTGTCACCTAAAAAGAATGCCTTGGGTGTGTGAATCTCACATGGTCTTCAGTGAAGACTGATACAAAGAATACATTTAGCATCTCCGCAACAGCCTGATCTTCCTTGAGTGCTCCTTTAGCACCTTGACTGGTCAGTGTCCCCACTGATTGTTTGTCAGACTTCTTGATTCTGATGTACTTAAAAAAATTGCAGTTAGCTTTCATGTCTCACACTATTTGCTCTTCAAATTCTTTTTTGGCCTACCTAATCATACTAACTAAATAGGCTAACTTTAAAAAATTAAGGAAATTAGTTAGTGAAGTGGATTGGACTGAAAAACTTGTGGATCTAAAGGTGGAGGAGGCCTGGAATTACTTCAAGTCAAAGTTGCAGAAACTATCAGAAGCCTGCATCCCAAGAAAGGGGAAAAAATTCAGAAAAGTTGTAGATCAAGATGGATGAGCAAGCATCTCAGAGAGGTGATAAAGAAAAAGCAGAAAGCCTACAAGGAGTGGAAGATGGGAGGGATACAGTGAGAACAGCCAAAAGCCATGTAGAGTTGGACCTTGCAAAGGGAATTAAAAGCAATAGTAAAAGGTTCTATAGCCATCTAAATAAGAAGAAAATAAAGAAAGAAGAAGTGGGACCGCTAAACACTGAGGATGGAGTGGAGGTCAAGGATAATCTAGGCATGGCCAAATATCTAAACAAATACCTTGCCTCAGTCTTTAATAAGGCTAAAGAGGATCTTAGGGATAATGGTAGCATGACAAATGGGAATGAGGATATGGAGGTAGATATTACCATATCTGAGGTAGAAGCGAAACTCAGACAGCTTAATGGGACTAAATTGGAGGGCCCAGACAATCTTCATCCAAGAATATTAAAGGAATTGGCACCCGAAATTGCAAGGCCATTAGCAAGAATTTTTAATGAATCTGTAAACTCAGGAGTTGTACCGTATGATTGGAGAATTGCTAACATAGTTCCTATTTTTAAGAAAGGGAAAAAAAGTGATCCGGGTATCTACAGGCCTGTTAGTTTGACATCTGTAGTATGCAAGGTCTTGGAAAAAATTTTGAAGGAGAAAGTAGTTAAGGACATTGAGGTCAATGGTAATTGGGACAAAATACAACATGGCTTTACAAAAGGTAGATCGTAACCAATCTGATCTCCTTCTCTGAGAAGGTAACAGATTTTTTAGACAAAGGGAATGTAGTGGATCTAATTTACTTCGATTTCAGTAAGGCATTTGATACGGTACCACATGGAGAATTAGCTAAATTGGAAAAGAAGGGGATCAATATGAAAACTGAAAGGTGGATAAGGAACTGGTTAAAGGGGAGACTACAGTGGGTCACACTGAAAGGTGAACTGTCAGGCTGAAAGGAGGTGACTAGTGGAGTTCCTCAAGGATCAGTTTTGGGACTAATCTTATTTCATCTTTTTATTATTGACCTTGACATAAAAAGCGGGAATGTGCTAATAACGTTTGCGGATGACACAAAGCTGCGAGGTATTGCCAATACAGAGAAGGACCGGGATATCATACAGGAAGATCTGGATGACCTTGTAAACTGGAGTAATAGGATGAAATTTAATAGTGAAAAGTGCAAGGTCATGCTTTTAGGGATTAATAACAAGAATTTCTGTTATAAACTGGGGACGCATCATTTGGAAGTAACAGAGGAGGAGAAGGACCTCGGAGTATTGGCTGATCACAGGATGACTATGAGCCGCCAATGTAATATGGCCGTGAAAATAGCTAATGCGGTCTTGGGATGCATCAGGTGAGGTATTTCCAGTAGCGATAAGAAGGTGTTAGTACCATTATACAAGGCACTGGTAAGACCTCATCTGGAATGTTGTGCACAGTTCTGGTCTCCCATGTTTGAGAAGGATGAATTCAAACTAGAACAGGTACAGAGAAGGTCTACTAGGATGATCCGAGGAATGGAAAACCTGTCTTATGAAAGGAGACTCAAAGAGCTTGGCTTGTTTAGTCTTACCAAAAGGCGGCTGAGAGGAGATATGATTGCTATCTATAAATATAGCAGAGGAATAAATACCATGGAAGGAAAAGAATTATTTAAGCTCAGTACCAATGTGGACACAAGAACAAATGGATATAAACTGGCCATCAGGAAGTTTAGACTTGAAATTAGACAAAGGTTTCTAACCATCAGAGAAGTGAAGTTCTGGAACAGCCTTCCAAGGGAAGCAGTGGGGGCAAAAGACATATCTGGCTTCAAGACTAAGCTTGTTAAGTTTATGGAGAAGATGATGTGATGGGACAGCCTAATTTTGGCAATTAATTGATCTTCGATTATTAGCGATAGATATGCCCAATGGCCTGTGATAGGATGTTAGATGGGGTGGGATCTGAGTTACTACAGAGAATTCTTTCCTAGGTGTCTGGCTGGTGAGTCTTGCCCACATGCTCAGGGTTTAGCTGATCGCCATATTTGGGGTTGGGAAGGCCATGGGGGTTTTCCGCCTTCCTCTGCAGCGTGGGCACGGGTCACTTGCTGGAGGATTCTCTGCATCTTGAAGTCTTCAAACCACAATTTGAGGACTTCAATAGCTCAGACATAAGTTAGGGGTTTGTTACAGGAGTTGGTGGGTGAGATTCTGTGGCCTGCGTTGTGCAGGAGGTCAGACTAGATTATCATAATGGTCGCTTCTGACCTTAAAAATCTATGATTCTATAATAGTTTTACACTTGACTTGCCAGAGTTTAAGCCCCTTTAGATTTTCCTCAGTGGTTTAAAGTTATAGAATTTCCCAAAGCAGAGTTATGGTACAGTGTTGGGAAACAACTTTGATTTGGACATTTGTGGAATTTCTCATTCAAGTAGTAAATTCATTTATCTTGTGTTTTGCTGCACTGTTGAGTGTGATAATTAATGAAAGATTTCTTGGGATGTTTTGTTAGATATGCCATTGTTAAATATGCAACTATTATTTTGTTTAATAATCCTCTTTTGTGGATTCTAATAGATTTTAGGGTATATTTAAAGGATAATTAAAAGTGTGTTCAATTATTTGAGAAGGAAATAGCCTGATTCCTGCATAGATAAACTATCAGCCTGAATGCCAAGTTGTGTCTCTAACCAAGTAAATCAGATTATTCCAAGGAAGATGGGGTACCCTCTTATCATTATGATCATTCTTTTTTTTGGAAGAAGAAAAAGGAATTTCCCCTCTATCCTTTTGGCATGATCCTCTTCAGGGAGTTTGGTGGTAGTTTGGCTCCATCTTGCCCACTGCATCTTTTCACTGCTCTTGACTGACCAGGGATGAAGTCCTGGCCCCATTCAAGGCAGAGGGAAAACTTCCAGTGACTTGAATGAGGCCAAGATTTCAGCCTGTAGTGGAGCCTTTCCAAGGCCTGTCAATTAAGAAAGAGGGTAAGATAGTCTTTGACTTTTGATTTCAACAAATTCCTAAACGTTATGACATAAGTCACCATGACAAAATCACTGCCCTTCTCATCAGTGGTAGGAATGATGAGAACAAACTTATTACAGTTTCTGGTTAATATATAAGATATCTCTAGCTGAATTTTGCTCAACTTATAAGTAATATGGGCTCTGCAAAAGATCTTGTCTCCTAGCAAGAACCTCAGCAGCACTCGATAACAGAATATTGCACAGTTAAAAATTTAAAATTGTATTTGCATGGCAAATTTACATTTTGTAAGATGATTGTGGTATTTTGAGTAATTATTAAAATATATTTACTAAGGATTAACAGCTCTATAATGGAAACATACAAAATGTTTTAATAATCCAGTACATATTTAGGTGCCTTAACCTAAAATAAATGGAAATCTTGATTCACACATAAAGAGTCACCTACAATATAAAGGTAAAAATACTTTTCTTCTGGTTCAACCAGTTAAATGAGCTTCATGTTTCTCACAAAATAAAGTTACTCTTCTCAGCTTGAGCAAGTTTATCAGCTACTTAAATGTGAAAAATTCAGTATGAGCTGATATAGGAGTTGCTGAATTTGCATTTCAGCACTTGCAAATTGAATCTCAAGTCAATTTCCATTCTCTTTCTCTATGCCTAATTGAAGTTTCAAGGGGGAGGAGAGAAGGAAGCAGCAGCAGGCAGATATGCAGTCAAAATACAATCTCTTAGCATTTAAGTTTTAGCACTCATTGCTCATGACTATTTGGGGGGGGGGGGAACTATTGTTTTCCCACTGTAATCAGAATAAAAGGTAAAGCTAAAACTGTGGTTAAGCAGCAATAAAGGTCAGTCAAAATTTATTGGTAACCAAAATGCACTTTTGTTAATTGTGTTGTTAGATATATTTAAATATCTATAACACCACCACCATGGAAGTAAAAAACAACAAACTGTTATTTCATTCATGTACCATAAATTTTATTTCTAATACATGATGCTGAACACCTTATAGGGCATTTAAAAAATATATCATGTCATACTTTTTTTTTTTTTTAAAAAAAAGACCTCCTTCCTTTACATTTTCATTTCGGTTACTACAATTTGAAAATTGCAACAATTAAACTAGATTTACATAAAAAAACAAATACATTTGATTGCATTTTCCTTTCTTGGAGTAATGCTAGAAATTTTAGATTTCCAAAAAACAGATAGCCCAGTGGTCAGAGCAGAGGATTGGCAGTCAGGACTCAAGTTTTAATACTGAGTTGGCCACCTGTCTTCCACATATCCTCGAATGCATCCGATGAAGTGAGCTGTAGCTCACGAAAGCTTATGCTCAAATAAATTGGTTAGTCTCTAAGGTGCCACTAGTACTCCTTTTCTTTTCACATATCCTTGTATCAAATCAATAAGCTTCATTGTGCCTCAGATTTCTCATCTACAAAATGAGTATAACAACATTTACCTACTTTTCAATTTTCCCAAGAGGCTTAATATTTGTAAAGGATTTTCAAGACTCAAATTGCTAAGTACTATTTTTTCTAGGAAGTTATTTTGAAATACTGACTACTTCATCTTATTCTCTGCTAGCCTCTCAAAATCTTCAAAGCAAAATTTGTTTTCCAATCCATTTGATCCCCTGGCCTTTGGTATACACTTGGTCAGGGGGCTGGGAGAAATTCCCTTTCCTATTTTTTGTCCTATCCTTCTCTTCCTGGCTCTTTCCAGCAGGAACATCAGTAAGGACTTAGGCAGTCACTTGGATGCCTGAAGAGGCAGTATCAAAGCGGCCCCCAAATGACAAAAGGAGCCACAGCATGAGAATCCTGGGGGACTGCAGGCAAGCATGGCAGATGTCTGCACACGTACCTCATCAGTAAGGCCTTCTGTTTTCAGTTTTTACTGATTTTTACGGAAAAAAATCCTGGATTTTGCAAAAGTTATTTGTTTTTATTACTGATCTTCACCCAGATATTGGACCACTCAAACACAGGAACATACTGATTATTTTAAGAAAATGCCATACATTACATTCGGTAGATGTGTTTGTGTTAATAATAAATTAGTCTACATGTAAATGCAAGGCTGTCTGTTAAAGTAAGACAATGTAGTGGAAGACACACATGCACGGGCGTGCGTGAGTACACATATTGGTAATGTACAGTTCATGAAATAAACCAGAGCATTAAACTGCTTTTACTTTCAATACTCTTACTTTTCTTTTTTTGTTGCTTTTTTTACTGTCTTCTTATCCCAATATTAAGCCCAATATTTACCCCCCAAAACTGCAAAGTTAATTTTTTGCACCAATTTTCACCAATTTGTTTAAAAAAACAAATGTAATAAGCACTGATAAATTCCTGGAAAATTTTAAACAAAATAATAACCAAAAATGAAAGGAGATTGTGACAGCTAGCATCCCTGTTCCCATCAGGCAAAAATGCATCAAGAATCTGCAAGCGTGAAACTAATGGGCATTCCTGACTAGTTTTTCCTACCACATGCACTGTCACACAGGCAGGTAGACTTCAAAAATATGCCAAAACTAAAGCCTGAATAAGCTGAACTCAGCCTGGGTCTTTGGTTTATTCTCTTGTTGATGCACTAGCATCGTTATTGCATCCATACAAAGGTAAAATGTCACTGAAAGAACTGCTGAGGGAACCTGCAATATAATTGGTGTTGAGGCACAAAAGGAAGGGGAGGCTTCTCTCTTCACAGATCACTGCAGTACTAAAATAAATATTTAGGCAAGTGGGGGAAAACACCCCTTCCGATGATGTTTAAGCAAATTTTGGAATTGCAATTCCTTGACAATGCCGTATGCTTTTCACTAGGAATAAAATCCTAACCTGTAATTCAAACATCCTTTCACATCAGGGCACTAACTGATGTGGTGTAAATTTGATGTCTCATTATTAAGGTTTCTTAACCTGCAAAGCGATACACAAACCTGGATTTCAATGGGGCTCCACATAGGAGTCAGAGTCTGTGCTTGCAGGCACCTGCTCTTAGACTGTGCTTTTCATAGCACGCCATGGCAGAAAATGCAGAAGCCAAAACTTTAATTTAAACAAAGAAAATGGCACAAATTTATAAAAAGAAGTGAAAACTCCTGTATTATTACTTTAACGAAAATATCCTCTATATTCCAGTTAAAACTGTTTTAAAACTATTCACTAATATTTAACTAATAGTTTAAAATCATGAAATCCCCATATTACCCCCATGCTCTGCTCTTCTCTACTGGATATATACAAAGGTTTATTTGCAAAAATTCTCAGAAGTCTTACTCAGTAGCACACTGGCCCACATGACAAAGTACATAACTAGTTATAAACCCCCCTAAAATTCATGATTAGTGTCATGGAAATTATGACTGTGAGAAAGATACAGATTTATTCATCGTATTGAAAAAATATTCAGCATACTTTATTTCTTTACTTCCTTTAAACAATGTGCTGTAGGATTATGCTAATATTAACCTAAAAATTATGCAATTTTGTCAGCTTGATTCAGCACAATTAGCACCTTGTAAGAAATATAAAAAACTTCAAAGTGGTATAAATAATTCTATATTAGCGTGCTATAGTGCTAGCTTTAATACTTAAGGCTATTCTGACAGATGATAAAATATGAAAACTTGTTTTCACTGAAAATCTTCTAAAATTAAAGCACTTCAATAAAAAAATAGATAACCCATTTTCAGAGGACTTGATGTTTTCATTTTTATTCTTCACAGAATTTACATCTTTTGAGTGTTTAATTCATACTTAATTTACATATTCTCTATGCATATGGACCAAATGGAGATGATTTAGTGTTAGATGACACAATGTCTAAATTCTGCAATATCCGCTCCCAAAAGTACCTCAAGGAGTTATTAGATGGGAAAAAAGTGTACTGTTTTCACAGGCTTAAAACACATATAATATGCAATCACTTGATATTTAGACAGGGCTGGCTCTTATAAAAGAGAATGTAGCCAATGTAGATTGTTTTACCTCCCATTCTCCACCAACCCAAGTCATCAAGCCTACTCCCTAGGAGTACTGCAGCCCCTTAAACTTAAGTCATGTTCTTTCCTATGCGGGGCTATTCTTTCCCAGATGTATATGCATTAATATTTTTGATTGTTACATATGTATATCAGAGGAGAGAACAGAATAATATTAGGGGTACACAGTAATGTAAGTATGTATCAGAATTACCTTCTTGCAGAAAACAATATCTAAGTATTTCTTATTTTTGGACAAATTAATATTCTGTTTGACATACAATTTATGGAAATATGCCGTACAATTTAATAAACATTTAAGTAAATTATTAATAAAATACCCATTGATCACTGTCATGGGGTCATCTTATGGTACCAGGGAAAACAGGGAAGTTCCAGCCCAGACTACTGCATTGCTACAGGGACTAAGACTGGAAATCCAAGAAAGGCTGATCGCTCAGATATTTCTGGCATCCCAATTTCACCCAGCAATGCTTTCAAAGGGTTTGTATAACCACTTTAAGAGGGACAGAAAAGCTCTCATAGTCCCTGGACTTTGTCCTTTGAATGGAGACTAAGGATTTGTCTACATGGGGAAATTTATTAGCATTTGGGACACAGACCAGGTAACAGCTCATGTCAAAGCATCACGGCTCACTGAATGCTTACAAATGCATAGCCAGGCCAATTAGCTTGTATATTAGTATAGAACAAAGTGATTGTTAAATGTATAAGAGTGCATTTGGTGTTTGCCTCCCCCACGGCAACTTGAAACCATTACTCCTTGTTCTGTCATCTGCTACCACTGAGAACAGTCTAGATCCATCCTCTTTGGAACCCCCTTTCAGGTAGTTGAAAGCAGCTATCAAATCCCCCCTCATTCTTCTCTTCTGCAGGCTAAACAATCCCAGCTCCCTCAGCCTCTCCTCATAAGTCATGTGTTCCAGTCCCCTAATCATTTTTGTTGCCCTCCGCTGGACTCTTTCCAATTTTTCCACATCCTTCTTGTAGTGTGGGGCCCAAAACTGGACACAGTACTCCAGATGAGGCCTCACCAATGTTGAATAGAGGGGAATGATCACATCCCTCGATCTGCTGGCAATGCCCCTACTTATACATCCCAAAATGCCATTGGCCTTCTTGGCAACAAAGGCACACTGTTGACTCATATCCAGCTTCTCGTCCACTGTAACCCCTAGGTCCTTTTCTGCAGAACTGCTGCCGAGCCATTCGGTCCCCAGTCTGTAGCGGTGCATGGGATTCTTCCGTCCTAAGTGCAGGACTCTGCGCTTGTCCTTATTGAACCTCATCAGATTTCTTTTGGCCCAATCCTCTAATTTGTCTAGGGCCCTCTGTATCCTATCCCTACCCTCCAGAGTATCTACCACTCCTCCCAGTTTAGTGTCATCTGCAAACTTGCTGAGGGTACAATCCACACCATCCTCCATCATTTATGAAGATACTGAACAAAACCAGCCCCAGGACCGACCCCTGGGGCACTCTACTTGATACCGGCTGCCAACTAGACATGGAGCCATTGATCACTACCCATTGAGCCCGACAATCTAGCCAGCTTTCTATCCACCTTATAGTCCATTCATCCAGCCCATACTTCTTTAACTTGCTGGCAAGAATACTATGGGAGACCGTGTCAAAGGCTTTGCTAAAGTCAAGGAACAACACGTCCACCGCTTTCCCCTCATCCACAGAGCCAGTTATCTCGTCATAGAAGGCAATTAGATTAGTCAGGCATGACTTGCCCTTGGTGAATGCATGCTGACTGTTCCTGATCACTTTCCTCTCCCCTAAGTGCTTCAGAATTGATTCCTTGAGGACCTGCTCCATGATTTTTCCAGGGACTGAGATGAGGCTGAGTGGCCTGTAGTTCCCAGGATCCTCCTCCTTCCCTTTTTTAAAGATGGGCACTACATTAGCCTTTTTCCAGTCATCTGAGACTTCCCCGGATCGCCATGAGTTTTCAAAGATAATGGCCAATGGCTCTGCAATCACATCCGCCAACTCCTTTAGCACTCTCGGATGCAACGCATCTGGCCCCATGGACTTATGCTCATCCAGCTTTTCTAAATAGTCCCGAACCACTTCTTTCTCCACAGAGGGCTGGTCACCTCCTCCCTATGCTGTGCTGCCCAGTGCAGTAGTCTGGGAAATGACCTTGTTCGTGAAGACAGATGCAAAAAAAATGCATTGAGTACATTAGCTTTTTCCACATCCTCTGTCACTAGGTTGCCTCCCTCATTCAGTAAGGGACCCACACTTTCCTTGACTTTCTTCTTGTTGCTAACATACCTGAAGAAACCCTTCTTGTTACTCTTAACATCTCTTACTAGCTGCAACTCCAGGTGTGATTTGGCCTTCCTGATTTCACTCCTGCAAGCCCGAGCAATATTTTTATACTCATCCCTGGTCATTTGTCCAATCTTCCACTTCTTGTAAGCTTCTTTTTTGTATTTAAGATCAGCAAGGATTTCACAGTTAAGCCAAGCTGGTTGCCTGCCATATTTACTATTCTTTCTACACATCGGGATGGTTTGTCCCTGTAACCTCAATAAGGATTCTTTAAAATACAGCCAGCTCTCCTGGACTCCTTTCCCCCTCATGTTATTCTCCCAGGAAATCCTGTCCATCAGTTCCCTGAGGTAGTCAAAGTCTGCTTTTCTGAAGTCCAGGGTCCATATTCTGCTGCTCTCCTTTCTTCCCTGTGTCAGGATCCTGAACTCGACCATTTCATGGTCACTGCCTCCCAGGTTCCCATCCCCTTTAGCTTCCCCTACTAAGTCTTCCCAGTTTGTGAGCAGCAGGTCAAGAAGAGCTCTGCCCCTAGTTGATTCCTCCAGCACTTGCACCAGGAAATTGTCCCCTACATTTTCTAAAAACTTCTTGGATTGTCTGTGCACCGCTGTATTGCTCTCCCAGCAGATATCAGGGTGATTGAAGTCTCCTATGAGAACCAGGGCCTGTGATCTAGTAACTTCTGTTAGTTGCCGGAAGAAAGCCACGTCCACCTCATCCCTCTGGTCCGGTGGTCTGTAGCAGACTTCCACCACGACAACAGACTAACTTCTGTTAGTTAGTAAGTAATCTAGCTAGAAATGTATTAGATTTCCTTTTGTTTAATGGCGGATAAAATAAGCTGTGCTGAATGGAATGTATATTCCTGTTTTTGTGTCTTTCTGTAACTTAAGGTTTTGCCTAGAGGGATTCTCTATGTTTTGAATCTTATTACCCTGTAAGGTATTTACCATCCTGATTTTAGAGAGGAGATTCTTTTACCTTTTCTTTAATTAAAATTATTCTTTGAAGAACCTGATTGCTTTTTCCTTGTTCTTATGATCCAAGGGTTTGGGTCTGTGTTCACCTGTACAAATTGGTGAGGATTTTTATCAAGCCTTCCCCAGGAAAGGGGGTGTAGGGTTTGGGGGGATATTTTGGGGGAAGACGTTTCCAAATGGGCTCTTTCCCTGTTCTTTGCTTAACACGCTTGGTGGTGGCAGCATAGGGTTCAAGGACAAGGCAAAGTTTGTACTTTGGGAAAGTTTTTCACCTAAGCTGGTCAGAATAAGCTTAGGGGGTCTTTCATTCAAGTCCCCAAATCTGTACCCTAGAGTTCAGAGTGGGGAAGGAACCTTGACAGTAGTAGCAAACATTTACATTGTATGTACTCCAGTAACTAAATAACTCAGCAAATGAGAAAGAAGCCTTGTGGAATATACATGTAGAACTTTAACAGAAAAGTGCTAATTTCAAAGCAAGTCACTGTGTGTGACAAATCAGAGGCCAAAGACTCTAAATGCATACCTCACTCTCCAGCATCACAGGAAGAGCCCACATGGGTAGTGACCCTGTCAGTGAGAAGAAGCTATGAGTATGGATTTAGAGAAAAATTCACCTTCTCTGTACTGTTTGGATTGAGTGGAATAACTGAACGAGAAGATGGAAATCCCCAGAATTATTCTGGATAGCCTGAGAGACTTTTGGGAAACTGGCAGATTACTACAATTCCGCTACCAGTTGGAATTATAGACTGTGACTCATCTGTATATATATTTAACCTGCTTTAGCCTTTCAGTAACTCTAATTTCCATTTCATAGCTAATAAAGCTTTAGTTAGTTTACTATAGACTTGGCTACCAGCATTGTTTTTGGTGTAGATCGAGAGTACCAACTGATCTGGGGTAAGTGACTGGTCTCTTGCACTGGAAGCAACCTAAATATGGTGTGACTTTTGGTGTAAGAGATCTTTTATCACAAAGTCCAGCTTGTCTGGGTTGCAAGATAGACTGGATAGTCGAAGGGAACTGCCTTTGACTTCATGGTAAGACTGGTATAGTGATCCAGGAGTTCACTTTTGTTACTGATTTGGTGAAATCTTATTATAGAACACACCACCAGTTTAGGGTGTCTGCCCTGAGGTATCAGGGTAGCAGCCGTGTTAGTCTGTATTCGCAAAGAGAAAAGGAGGACTTGTGGCACCTTAGAGACTTACACATTTATTTGAGCATAAGCTTTCGTGAGCTACAGCTCACTTAGTCATGAGCCAGAGAGCGTGACAGCATTATATCAACGTAACTCCCCATGTGGACACTTATTCGGAATTAACAGTGGCCTTTTTTCATTTTAGCTTATGTTGCTTTGGAATCAGTTTAAGTCACTTTATTCTGAATAGCAATGTCCACACTGGGAGTTATAACTGCAGCAGTATAATTATACCAGTATATTAACGCAAGTAAATGTCCCCTTGTTAACAAGCCCCAACTCTCCAAATTGGTGAGCACACAGGTACTTAACTTTGGATACATGAGCAGTCCCACTAACTTCAAAGTTAAACATGCAAAAGTGTTTGGAGGACCAAAGCCTAAGTGCCCACGGACTGAATGAAAATGTTATCAAGTCTTTTTAAATGCCTCTTCTCCAAAATGGAGGACCCCCCCCCCAGAAATCCTTAAATTCCTTCTTTTGCTAGGGTAGAACCAAAACACAGGGGCACATTCTGCAGTCTACTAAATGCATTTAATGTGGTGAAAGCAGAGCAAAGTGGCTGGCGCAGGAGAACACTCCTCCAACAGAAAATCAGCAGAGGCAGATCTATCACGTTCTGCACCCCAACTCTTGGAAAAGTGAAGAAAGCAACATGTCAGTCTGGGGCATTGGTGGACCAAAGAGGAGCAGAGCTGTGCTCAGTCCTCTACTCCCTTGTGCAGCCTTGCATGGAGGAGCTACAACCAGCTACCTGGAACTCTACTGCACTTGTATCAAGGACACAGACTTGAAGTGACTTCTTGTACCAAAAGGAAACAAAAATGCAGTCTTTACATTCCTTCTGGCTCCAAAGAAAAAACAAAACGAACAAAAATACTACTCTCAGGGTTAATTACACCTTTGAGCCCCCTACCCGCTCCAGTCCCTTGGTGTTCTTCGAGGGCACCCTCTTAAGGTTGCTGGCTCCCAACCATCACCTCTTTAGGGAGGAGGCCTCTATCTCTCCCCATTCAGACCAGGGATTACGTTTACGATCCTTGTGCACCTCACTGTGGTTTCCTCAGCAGGACTGATTGGGTATCCAGTACCTGTTGTTAACCTCTCACCAGTTACCAACCAGCCTTGACAAAGCAAACTGCATTTATTCTTACAGTAAAAAAAAATTACAGAGGAAACAATAAAACCAATAAAAGAATCTACACGTATGCTAATAGTTTATCAAAGATTACACCCAACTCCAAAGTAGGGCTCTCATAAATGTCAGTTTTGCAAAATGCACAACTGGGTTTGTGCCATTGGTTACAACAAGTTAATGTAAAGTTTTAGATGAGAAATCAAAATCCTGACTGGATAGTTTAGCTTTTTTTTTATTATTATTATTTTTTTAAATATACAGCTCAGGCCTTTGATCTACAGTGTCCAGAAACAGGTAATCGCCAGTCAATTGACCTATTCTCAGGACATAGCTTCAAAAGACTGGGTTTTTGCATAGCTGGAGCTATGGAATTTACATTAACTATTCCCAAAGGATTCCCTCACTTAACACTTATTGTCCTAAAATGTCATGGTTGTCTGGCACATTTGAATACAGATTTTTTTTTAAACTGTTTACACTTCCCAGGACTTACATTACTTTTGCATTGCCTGTAAAACCCAAAGCCAGTAGAAATTCTAGAGTAAGGGTTTTTTGGTGTTCTGTATTCCCATGTGCTCTGAGAAGGATATATCATGGGCAAAACCGAGTAGCCTCAGGCAGTACTTTTATCATATTGCCAATTATCAGCGTATTCCCCATGGCTCAGCATCCCAGGGGGCATCCACTCTCTGTAGCACAGCCTCTGATTCCAGATAAATGTTTCCAGGTGCCTGTGATGTTCCAGATCTTGAACCCAGGCCTGGGAATCCCAGACAGCTGCCACATCCTGGGCTCCACCCAATAGCTACTGACACCTGGTGGGCTGGAAAGCTACTAGGGCAATAGCCCTAGCCAAGGCACCACCCACACGAGCTCTGATTGGAGGATTTCTCAGCTCCACCAATTGGTCCTATTATGCTATTTAAGCCAGGAGGAGGAACAGGAAGTTTGTCTGAGCAATAGGGTAGCTTCCTGTTGTGGCTGCATTGGATCCTGCTCATGCCTACCTCCTGCACCCAACCTTGTTCCTGGTCTGCTTCTGGCTCCTGCCTTATTTCTGCCTTCATTCCCGTTCCTGCCATGCTCCTACTCCATGCTTGATCCTTGTCTTCCCTCCTGCCATTACACCTCCACTCCAATCCTCAGTCACCAGTCCTGGCTCCAACCTCAGCCTCTGATTTCAGACCTTGACTCTTTGGTATTTGGTATCTCACCCTCAGCTTTGATTCCTGGTTCTGACTCTGGCGTATCTCCTTGCTCTGGTAACTGGCAGTTGATTCTGATCCTGACCCTTGGCTTCATTCCCCAAACTGGATGCCTGCTCTGCCACTAGAACTGAATCCTGCTCTCACTACTAGGCCAGACCACCTACATCCCCGTCCATAACGGCACACACTCAAAATTTTACTCTGTAATTGTAATTCCTCCAAGTTTATTGCACACTTGGAGGAAATATTTTTTTTAAAATGTTTGAATACTCCTACTGAAATAATAATACTGAATAATACTCCATTTCATGGAAGCCAAGGGAAAAAAACGGAATTTCAGAACACTGCAGCTAATAATCTCTCAAAATGGACGAGCTAAGAAAGAGCATGGGTGGCCAAAACATTTAACCATATTCTGCTTCCTATCAAATTAAATCCATTAATATGCAAGTGCTTGAGAGCTGATAACTTTGCTTTGAAGTATTTGCTGGATTGATAAAGATTTTTCTATACATTTATTAAATGGACTGGTTCAATGGACATTGTTGTTAGCTTCTATTCACTATATATGGATATTACTTAATTGAAAGCATGTACATTACATTTTTCTATTAAGCTGACCATTAATACATGTATTGAAACTGCTGCTATGATAAAAGAAAAGGAGTACTTGTGGCACCTTAGAGATTAACCAATTTATTTGAGCATGAGCTTTCGTGAGCTACAGCTCACTTCATCGGATGCATACCATGGTATGCATTCCACAGTATGCATCCGATGAAGTGAGCTGTAGCTCACGAAAGCTCATGCTCAAATAAATTGGTTAATCTCTAAGGTGCCACAAGTACTCCTTTTCTTTTTGCGAAGACAGACTAACACGGCTGTTACTCTGAAACCTGCTGCTAGGATGTCAAACATAGTTTTGCTGGCACTTTGGGACTATATGCTCAGACTATAACTGTGAAGGAACAACTGTCATTATGGGTTTATGATGCAAAAATGTTGATTAACTGATGTCCAGCAGTGTACTGCAAATGACAGGACCTGGTTTAAAGACTTATGAAATTATTCAAACACATCATTAACAACAAGAAAGTGGTTCAATGACCTTGTTTCTCAATGTCCGCACCTCATATACAGAGCAGTCTAAACTAGGTAGCCCAAATAAGTAGCACTGCATCAGTAGTTATTCTGGCACAATTTTCAAGAGTTCATATTTTCTTTGTACACATTGCCAGGACTGTGATCATGCAAAATCAAATTCTCTCTCTCTACCAGAAAGAGAGGCACTGTATTCCCAAAATATAAATGAGTTAATTGCTCAGATAGGGATAAGAATGTCCATGCTGAGCACTAAGTCATACTTTAACTTGACACACTTAAGAGTAACACAGCATCTAGAGTGTCAATCAATCAGTGTTCCACAAGCAATGACAGAAATAAATATTTACATGTAAGAAAATAAGCATATGTCAGCTCTGGTTTTAGATAAGCGAATTCATCTGTAATCAAATGTCAGAGGACATTTAATTTATTTACAGCACATTGCCCTTTCAATTTTATTTCATTGAGATAAGGGATGGCATATCTGGGATGATCATCCCTACACCGCTAAACCATTTCCAAATTTGTAAATAGCTATTACTTTTATAGGGAGTGAGCTACATTTACAGTATATAAGGATTTAAACTTTCAAAAGTAAAATGTTCTTTCCCAAAAGATATTTCTCCCCTCTTGGGGTAGAGATGGGGAGATGCACCTTAGTGAATTTAACTTGGATACTAAAGTTTGGTCTGCACTACATTCTTATTTCAATATAACTACATCACTCAGCAGTGTGAAAAATCCACACCTCTAAGCAACGTACCCTGTAGCTATACCAATCTTAACCACTCATATAGACAGTGCTTCTCCCAGCAACATAGCTACCACCTCTCAAGGAGGTGGACTTATTAAAAGTGTTTTCACCAGACAGTGGTGCAGCTGCACTGACTTAAATTGGTAGAGTAGACCTGCCCTAAAGCAGTTGTCACCTTTTCCAGAGGGAAAATAAAGAGAACTTGGCTAATTGTATACCCTTTATGGAAGAGAGCAGCACAGCACAAACTTCCCAGCCCAAAAGCAGACTTGAACATCATTAGTAATAAACTTTCAGATTTTTCAGCCTGTGAAAGATTAATTACTACAATAGTGACAAACCCTAATCATACATTTTATGTACAAAGCACATAAGCTCAGTTTTATGGTAGCCTAAATTAATATTTCTATACATGTATAATGGACAAATATTAATCATGTTCTTATTCTAGGTCATGGTGCAAATTACAATAATATTTACAATACACCAACATGTGTATATATTTATCACATATGTTACATCCAGGTCATAAACTGCAGAGCTGTATGAAAACTGCATTATCAAATATCACCTTTGCACAAGTCTAAGTCCCCTGGGCTACTTATAAATTCTAAGTCCAAAACATACTTTTTGTTGTTTTAGCAACCTGCCAGATAAATATTTCCTCTTTTCCCAACAAAGATGGAATTCTGTTTTCTCTGCCCCCAAATCTATCTCCCATTGTTCCCAGCAGGACTGAGCATTTGTCTTTGCCTCCAGAGAACACTGGGAACTCTATCTTCCCTGGTTTCACTTTCATTGAGAGCAATGGGAGGTGGCAACAGTTTGGATAGCGGGCAATTCTTCACAGAAAATCATAAAGGAGAAAAATGTATGCACCAGCCTCTGCTGACAGATAAAGTAATGGCAAAAAACCCCAAAACATTTCTCCTAAATGTTTTCAAGAGTTACCTGTTGCACCTTATCTGCCCTGTAGAGACAGCATGGGTGAGAGGCAGGGAAAGGAGGGAAAAAGTCTCTGGATTAAGTTTAGAAGTGTGAGCAACAAGGGTGATGTCGTGGTCGGAGTCTACTATAGACCACCAGACCAGGGGGATGAGGTGGACGAGGCTTTCTTCCGGCAACTCGCAGAAGTTACTAGATCGCAGGCCCTGGTTCTCCTGGTAGACTTCAATCACCCTGATATCTGCTGGGAGAGCAATACAGCGGTGCACAGGCAATCCAGGAAGTTTTTAGAAAATGTAGGGGACAATTTCCTGGTGCAAGTGCTGGAGGAATCAACTAGGGGCAGAGCTCTTCTTGACCTGCTGCTCACAAACCGGGAAGAATTAGTAGGGGAAGCAAAAGTGGATGGGAACCTGGGAGGCAGTGACCATGAAATGGTCAAGTTCAGGATCCTAACACAAGGAAAAAAGGAGAGCAGCAGAATACAGACCCTGGACTTCAGAAAAGCAGACTTTGACTCCTTCAGCGAACTGATGGGCAGGATCCCCTGGGAGAATAACATGAGGGGGAAAGGAGCCCAGGAGAGCTGGCTGTATTTTAAAGAATCCTTATTGAGGTTACAGGGACAAACTATCCCGATGTGTAGAAAGAATAGTAAATATGGCAGGTGACCAGCTTGGCTTAACAGTGAAATCCTTCCTGTTCTTAAATACAAAAAAGAAGCTTACAAGAAGTGGAAGATTGGACAAATGACCAGGGATGAGTATAAAAATATTGCTCGGGCTTGCAGGAGTGAAATCAGGAAGGCCAAATCACACCTGGAGTTGCAGCTAGTAAGAGATGTTAAGAGTAACAAGAAGAGTTTCTTCAGGTATGTTAGCAACAAGAAGAAAGTCATGGAAAGTGTGGGTCCCTTACTGAATGAGGGAGGCAACCTAGTGACAGAGGATGTGGAAAAAGCTAATTTATTCAATGCTTTTTTTGCCTCTGTCTTCACGAACAAGGTCAGTTCCCAGACTACTGCACTGGGCAGCACAGCATGGGGAGGAGGTGACCAGCCCTCTGTGGAGAAAGAAGTGGTTCGGGACTATTTAGAAAAGCTGGATGAGGACAAGTCCATGGGGCCGGATGCGTTGCATCCGAGAGTGCTAAAGGAGTTGGCGGATGTGATTGCAGAGCCATTGGCCATTATCTTTGAAAACTCATGGCGATCCGGGGAAGTCCCAGATGACTGGAAAAAGGCTAATGCAGTGCCCATCTTTAAAAAAGGGAAGGAGGAGGATCCTGGGAACTACAGGCCACTCAGCCTCACCTCAGTCCCTGGAAAAATCATGGAGCAGGTCCTCAAGGAATCAATTCTGAAGCACTTAGGGGAGAGGAAAGTGATCAGGAACAGTCAGCATGGATCACCAAGGGCAAGTCATGCCTGACTAATCTAATTGCCTTCTTTGATGAGATAACTGGCTCTGTGGGTGAGGGGAAAGCAGTGGACGTGTTGTTCCTTGACTTTAGCAAAGCTTTTGACACGGTCTCCCACAGTATTCTTGCCAGCAAGTTAAAGAAGTATGGGCTGAATGGACTATAAGGTGGCTAGAAAACTGGCTAGATTGTCGGGCTCAACGGGTAGTGATCAATGGCTCCAGGTCTAGTTGGCAGCCGGTATCAAGTAGAGTGCCCCAGGGGTCGGTCCTTGGGCCGGTTTTGTTCAGTATCTTCATAAATGATTTGGAGGATGGTGTGGATTGTACCCTCAGCAAGTTTGCAGATGACACTAAACTGGGAGGAGTGGTAGATACACTGGAGGGTAGGGATAGGATACAGAGGGGCCTAGACAAATTGGAGGATTGGGCCGAAATAAATCTGATGAGGTTCAATAAGGACAAGCGCAGAGTCCTGCACTTAAGATGGAAGAATCCAATGCACCGCTACAGACTAGGGACCGAATGGCTCGGCAGGAGTTCTGCAGAAAAGGACCTAGGGGTTACAGTGGACAAGAAGCTGGATATGAGTCAACAGTGTGCCCTTGTTGCTAAGAAGGCCAATGGCATTTTGGGACGTATAAGTTGGGGCATTGCCAGCAGATCGAGGGACGTGATCATTCCCCTCTATTCAACATTGGTGAGGCCTCACCTGGAGTATTGTGTCCAGTTTTGGGCCCCACACTACAAGAAGGATGTGGAAAAATTGGAAAGAGTCCAGCAGAAGGCAACAAAAATGATCAGGGGACTGGAACACATGAGTTATGAGGAGAGGCTGAGGGAACTGGGGATGTTTAGTCTTCAGAAGAGAAGAATGAGGGGGGTTTGATAGCTTCTTTCAACTACCTGAAAGGGGGTTCCAAAGAGGATGGATCTAGACTGTTCTCAGTGGTAGCAGATGACAGAACAAGGAGTAATGGTCTCAAATTGCAGTGGGGGAGATTTAGGTTGGATATTAGGAAGAACTTTTTCACTAGGAGGGTGGTGAAACATTGGAATGCGTTACCTAGGGTGGTGGTGGAATCTCCTTCCCTAGAAGTTTTTAAGGTCAGGCTTGACAAAGCCCTGGCTGGGATGATTTAGTCGGGGATCAGTCCTGCTTTCAGCAGGGGGTTGGACTAGATGACCTCCTGAGGTCCCTTCCAACCCTGATATTCTATGATTCTATGATATGTTTAAAAATCAAATCTACTCTGTGACCACAGACACTCAAATGCCTTAATAACATGTTTATTGCATGGTATCACCGGAGGGCAGAGTTAAGGATATAGTAGTAGTAATACTAAATATTTACAGTATGGTAATGCTCAAAGGTCCCAACAGTAACTGGGTACCCATTGTGCTGGGTGCTATATGAACATAGAAAAGTCCCTGCCGAGAAGGGCCCCCAACTGTGCATTTCCATATTTTAAACAAAAATTTTCAAGTTTAACTTAAACTCTGAATTTCCTGGTCTTATAATGCTTGATTTGGGGATAATCACAACAGCCTTGTAATGTATTTCTTCCTACACTATTGATAAGTAATCTCAACCTTAACTCCCATATTTACATACTTTTTGTCTGTGAATATATATATATATATAGAGAGAGAGAGAGATTGAGAATACACACCTGTTGGGAATGCAAAATTGATTTAAATTGATTATAATGAAATAAACATTTCCACATTCCTAGCATTTATTTTGAGCATCTAACCTCTTGGTTCTGTACATTTGGTGGACCACAGTGACTATAACCCTCCTAAATCTGATCTTCCTGTCACACCTTAAGGTACCTACAAGTGAAATATGCCATGTCACCCACCTCTATTCTATAAATACCACTTATTTATTCATCATCCACTCTGCTACACCATCCATAATACATATTTTTACTGACAACTGTGCAGTGAAATGGAAGTCGGTAAGCTGCCTACTTGTTTTCGTTAACAATCCAGAGGGATTTTATGACATAACAGGAATTAAAAATATATATATATATATTCATTATTTTGTGATCTGCACCTTCATTCTATCTCATTCTCTCTTTTCCATGGTGTTAAAAAAAAAGACAGTTGCATATAGAACTGAAGCACAGGTTATCTAAAGCTTGTTTACAAAAAAATAACAACAAATGCAATCATGTGAATCATCCATTGTCACAAGTTTTTAAAGAACACAACTTGTATCTCTGAATCTACCTTGACTGCAATCATGTGTCTCTGAAGTACACCACGGGCCTGAAAATTATCAGTTACCATGACAATGGTTTAAGCATCAGTGCACAAAGAATGACCTATCATCAACAGATCACAAAAGGGAGAATTGTGATCTCTTTCAGATCAGGGTTTATCTAATTATAAGAAACATAAAACAGCAACCTGCAATTCTCCTGTATCACCTCAATGCTTTTTTAAAAAAAAAAAAAAACAAAACTGTCACAGTTGCCTCATAATGACACAATATATTACAAATTGTACCACCGAAGTCTAAACAGCTGTCATGTCTAAAGCCTGAGTACAAAAACAGCTACAGAGGTCCAGGATTTTAGGAGACCCACATACAGTATATTTAAAAGTCATCCTCAACAAGGGGATAAAAAGCATCCATGAATTTCCAAAGCTAGTCACATCCTTAAAACAGACTAATAAGCATTAATTTCAGTGCACATGCCTTTCAGGATGTTTACCCGAGTGACCATTTACCAGCTATGGAATGCTGGGGCACAGAGCAGTCCAGTCACATTCCCTGCCCCTAGTAATACACAAACTACTTTGAGGATTGCAAAAAGTGGAGAGGGGTGAAGTGCTGGCTACACCAGTTCTATGCTGGCTGTGGACTCCCCAACTCTTGAAAAATGTTAAGGCCATATATTACACAAAAATCTCTATTCCCTTTAGGGTATGACAGGACTGTTCAGCAATGCTAATAGTGGCATCAGAAAATTAGACTTGACAGTTGCTCTAGAAAATGATAGTCATGATACAGTATATAACTTACTGCCTACTAAAAACACTAGTAGATCTAGAGGTAAAATATATTCAGCACTAAGCTGTTCTGCTCAATAAAAACCTTCTTACAGCCCACCTGAAGGAAAGTGTATTATCCTGTAGGATTATGACAGACTTAATTAAAACACTTTTTAAAATCTATCATTTTAGGAAATTCATTTGAGATATAAAACTGAAGTTGGATTAATATCACTATACCCTACTCAGTCAGTGAGACACCATAAGTACGGCTCTACTATTCTGATCATAAAAAGCAGATGAAATTTCTAGAAATTGAAATGGGAAAAATTAAGAACGCTGTATCTTCTATAAGTAAGCATGCATTATTTGCTATATTCCCTCTCACCAGAAAATATAATTCTGAGGTTGGTAGAGACTTTGTATAAAACATTTGATTGTATCCTCTTAAACTTTTAGATGAAATAGCTGGTTCAACAATAATAGTATCTTTAGCACACTTGTGATACCGGTTATTAAAACAGAAAAAAGCCACAGCTGCAAAGCATGGTAAGCAATATAACATCAATAAGAATTTATACAGCAGTAACCCTGAACACTTACTATTTGCCTTATATTATTACTGAAATTATATAACCTCTGTATTTGCAATTGTCAAGTTATTTCTTATAGCAAATACAGGGAAATACTATTAATATTTCAGATAATGGGATAGCTTACTTTGTTTATCTTAGCATTGTTTTCAGGTCTATCAAAACATGGATACATTCTACTGTATAACCATTTAAACATAAAATGAGGTATTTGGGGGTGGGGGGGTGTAGACATTAGGACAAAGAATAGAGCAAATGTGTGAACTCTGAGATGAGTTCCTTTATAATATTGCAATTTTTTTGGAGTCCTCTCTTCCAAATCTGTAGGAGATTGATAATGGTATTTTATACTCTCTCTGAATTAATTGTGAACAACATTTTCATTCATCATTCAAATATTTTCCAAAATTTTAGATTTGTTGGGTATACCACGTGCTAATATTGAAGCCAGGCTGTACCGCATAACTTTTACAGCAAGTGAATGATATTTTGCACAGGGTGAGGATTTCAAATCTTGAAAGCATCAAGTTAACGTTGAGGAAGGTTGATAGAATTTCTAAGTCACCATGTAAGGTCCTTATTTCTAAACAAATTTCTGTGTTGGAGAGTCCAAATTACCAGGATTTTCTATCCATATTTAAATATTTAATGGACTATTTAAAAAAAATCCCAAAGTGCTCCAGTTAAGACCCCATCCATTCTTAATTATAGCTAGAAGTTCTTATTTCGTGAATAATAAAAGCCAATTTGGCTACATCATATAATTGTGTTATTGGTTATGCATAGCATTTGAAAAAGAGTACAGTTCCCAACCATGGTCATTATCTAAAATTGTTGCTTATGTTCTCAGTAATGTACAGTGCCGGTCAAAAAAACTGACTGCACTGCAACTGCATTGCTGACAGTGCTAAAACTGGAAATATAACTGCTTTTTCTCTTCAGGCAAAACAGTGCAATCTGAAGGGCTGAAATTCTGAGCAAAGTGATTATAAATGTTATAATGTGCCAAATACACGGTATCCCATTTTCTTTCAAGCTAATGTAATATTATTCTAATGCTCACAATATGACCTTACAGAATTCACTTCTACATCACTGGCCTTCAGACACATTTCTCCCTGATAATGTGACTTTCTGCTTATACAGTCTTTCCCAAAATTTAGATAAATGCAATTTCTGACTGAAAGAACTGTGCAATTCAAATCCACAAGGCAGTAACATATTTTCATTCTTTTAAAAATATCATCCCCTCCCACAGCTTCTCAAGTATACCGATTGTTGTTCTTGTTTTAATGAATAACGCATACAGGACATAACATGTATTGTAAATTATTGCTCTCCCTCTGATGTGCTATATAGAGGCAGTGGGTCCAATTCAGAGAGGAGTCTAAGTAAGTTTAAGCTGGTGTAACATCTTTTGGCCACATCCCTCTGTGTACCTTACACCAGCATAAACTCCCACAATACTGCCTAAAATTTACTTAAATTCATACCCACTTACCCAAGTATAACCCCATTCTCCACATTCACATCACCTTTGAATTTGTCCCAATGTTTCTAAATGTAAGGGAGTCTGAAAGATTCCAAGCTAGTGTAATTTACACCCTAAAGGGCCAGGAGAATAGCTAACAAGTAGTATAGGAATGTTTACGTTAAAATAAGCGTACCCTCTACTTTAACTTCTTCTAGCTTGTCTGAATGCAGGTTACACTACCATGGACTCCTTTAGACATTTGTGGGTAGGTGTGAGTAGCCTTAAGGGAGCCTGAGAGGAATTCCAACTTTCATCACCTTAATTTAGGACTTCTGCAATATCAGTATTGGGAACTCCAAGAACTCAACATTCATGAGTCAGCCACAATATCATGCTTTTGTGAATATATGGTTCTTTTTATTTCACTTTAGGCTTCTGAAACTTTGGGAGATGGTCTGGTCACATTTTCAAGGGTTTCTCTTCAATCACAAAGGCTTGGTTTTCACATTTAAAAAGAAAAACAACAACAACAACAAAAACAAAGCAAAATTCTTACCTTATCACATGCCTTCAGGCCCACTGCAAAGCAATGTATAGTCATGCTCATTAAGTGCATAATGCTGGGGGAGATCAACCGGGCAACCAACTTTATTAAATCAGAAATTGCCCCCACAAGCAGATAAGGACTACAGGTCTAAGACCTGACATGGGTGCACACAGACAGACCACAAAGGTGAGAGAGGTGAGGCTAAACCCATACCCCTAACAATGAGACATGAAGAGAATACAATCTAAACAGACAAGACAAGAAAGAGGTAGAAAGGGACACAGACGCACAAAGTGATTTGCCCAAAATCATACAGCAGGGTAATGGCAAATCCAAAAGCAGAACTTAGGTCACCTGACTCCCAGCACAATATCTTACCCACAAGACTACATAGGCTTTTATGGGGAGAGGATGTTCTTGACCCAGCCATAAGGAATACATAAAAATTAGTTCAAAAAGCAATTTTAGTTGTGCCTGTTTGTTTGAAGTCGCATAGCATACAACCTCTTAGTTTCAGACAGAAATAACTCTACTAAATGCAAAAGCAAAACTTTGTGACTGGTTTCAGTTTGAAAAAAAATTCCAGAAAAACTCCCAAGTTATACATGAAACCCTGTAACCCACTCAGATAAGAGAGAGGATGTTTTCTTGAAACTTTCCAAATTCACTCATTTGAAGACTCACCAGGTTAAGTTTTATGTGGTTTCTAGCTTTACAACAAGAGTTCACACAGTTCTATTAAAGGTCCCCTACCTAAAAATGTTTGTCACTGTTTGTACAATATAGAAGTTAAACAGAAATCTGGCACTTTGGGATCATGGCAATGAAGCTGCACATAATAAAAGTTGAAGAGCGCTTGCAGACAAGATATATTGATAATACAACTTACTTTTGGGGAAAAGAAACCAAAATATTAATAGGACTCTACTACTCTCTTGGTATACCAATAGGAACAAATGATCGAGGATTGTGGAACAGTTAGTCAAAATAAGGACAATTGTATATAGTATTGTATAGTTCATTTTAAAATTAACTTGTTCAGCTTTACAATAATTATGCTCACACTTTGATTTACCTTCCTCAAGAGAGCTGGATGTGTATTTGGTTTTATACACTGATATAATTTAAATGTTTTAATTAAACCTACAGTACAAATTATTTATTAGTTTACTGGTTCATTTAATTTTTGAACTGAGAAATTAGAAATTATTAATTAGGACACTAATGTAAAATGTAAATATACTTGATTTGCCTATTATTTTAAACACAATAACCTTTAAATTCTTAAACAACAGCATGTTATTAGGGTCCTACAGAATTGTGGCTAGATTCCAAACACAAGAAATTATGGAGAACAGTAAAAGATGAGGTTGCCAACACACTGATATTAATTTTCTGTTATTAAGTTTCCTAGTTGGAGATGTTTCTGCTTAATGGATAATTAATTGTTATTTGAATTGTCAGGTATATTAAAATAGAGGTGTGAAACTGCCAGGAGTCTGACAATGTTAGACTACCTGTTTGATAAAACAAGTTCTATCTATCTGTTTGTTCACAAAGTGAACAGGTATGTAATGCACTAAGCTGTATTTGTATTGTGTATTTCAGTAACCTACAAAGTTTCAACTCGGATGTGGTACTGCACAGAGATCCAACACAGACATGAGGGTTTACATATGTGGATTCCTTTGGATATCAAGGTTCTGAACATTTTATTAAAATGTATACACTGAGGCAACATCAATACACACAAAACACAGTAAGACTACTTACCAGGTGTTTGGTTTGGAGGAATGTGTATTCAGAATTGAGATAAACTGGGGCATCACCAACTCCCTACAGAAGCATATCAGGATTGTGCAGCACCAGCAGAAAGGGGAAAAGAACCACCAGTGCAGGGGGAGGGTTTATTCATTCTAATTTTATGCGGGGTTGCCAAACAGACAAATGTGGGACATTTAGTTGTATTGCAGGGGACTGGGGATGGCATATTTCCTATTTTGTGCTGGAATAAGCTAGAAGAGTATCCAATCCTTTTCTACAAAAAATTTGAACTTTATGGGACATGTAACATGGCCAAAATGTCTGTAAAACACAAGCCTCTTTCCCCCAAATTACAGTTATAATTCAACATGGGTGAAGGTATAAGCTGAATTATGAGAAGAGAAAATGGGAAGAAAGAGATCTGGGAAGCTACCAAACACACTAGAGTGTTTCCCAATTGTTTCTGATTTGTTTAATCATGTGTTCATTTTTTTTTGTATTTGTAGTCTAGTGTATTATTTTTACTTTTTATTATTTTCCTACTGAGGTAGTGAGAAGGATTTGGAAGTAATCCTTCCCCAAAAGCTTCTATTGTACACAGTTATTACTCAAGATGTGCCATCTGGTTCCCAGACATATTACCTCAGGCTGTGAGGATATGTATATGGTTTTTTTAAATCTGTAGCAGAAATCAGCTCAGCAGAGAGCATGCAAGCACGTGCATGTATGTGTGTGCATCCATCCATCTGTCTCTTTAGGGATAATAGAGATTCCTTTTTAATTCTAATAAATGTTCTTGTTCAGTATTAGAAGAAAGTGGCTCTTCCGTGAGTCTTTACAATTATCAATTTGCTATGATACAGCTCTACTTCGTGTCAAAAATTAGCTTCTCAGAGAAGTAACATGGATATAATACAACTAAATAAATCAGATGCCCAGATCAAAAAAACAAACACAAATATGGACATAACACTACTTTTCGCTTCCCAGATTACATGAAGCATAGGTGTACTGCTATACATTGAGCATACAGTCTTATTTAGTGCCCACCAGAAGTAGCACTGACAAAGATTTCTGCAGCAGCCTCTTGAGAAAAATTTCCCTTTGCTTACAGTGCTGAAATAAGGCTGAAAAGGCCCTTGTTTAGCAGCCAGGGAAGCCTGTCCATATTGCAAGGGAAGCTTGGGCAATTGGTTCTCCTGAGAAATATGTTTTTCATTTTCCTCGTGGTTATGAAGCACAATGCCACAGCTCCACAGACATACCAGTTACCTCAGCCTCTTCATAAACCCCTGCCACTTGCTGAGGTTCTACAGAACATTTTTCTATTTACTTAAATGCATTTCCTCTCCAAAACTGCCATCTGAAAAACCCACATGAACGACGAGGGAAACAGGCTAAGGGCTCAGTCTGGCGCTTTGCTGCATAGGAGTGTGAGCCCTCTGGCATGTTACAGCTCCCCCTCTGTGCTGATCACAGCGGACACTTAGAGCCCCCAATTACAGTTCCGCATCTCTTTAGCTCAAGCTATAGCAGCTCATGCTCTTAGCTTTTGAAGTCCCTTGTTCAAACTCAATGTGTCAGCCACATTTATGGCCACCACACAGAGCCTCTCTGATATCAATGGGAATCCGCTTGGCAAGAGCACTGCATTTGTGCACAGTAAACTGAAATATCATGAATCAAGACCCTAGTCTTGTGAGCACTTACATATGCACTTAACATTAAGCATGTGATCAGTCCCACTGCATTCAATGGGAATACTCTCATGTAAAATTAAGCATGTTTGTGTATAGTCAACTATGCCACGATTCTGAAAAGTGCTGCTAGACACACCAAGCAAACAAATAGAGAAAAATATTCCCCTCTCTTTAATCTCACCTATACTAATCTTACTTTAACAATAGGTCAAATGAACAAATTTGATTTTTAAGTTCATAGAGACATTTTATATTAAAAAAAGGAAGTATTTTTTAGCATTTGCATCAATTTAAAGGAATACACTGGAATCTAGGTTGCTAGATGCTAAACCAGAAAGAGAAGAAAAGATGCTGGCCAGCAAATACACTAAAAGGGGGCAAAAAAATCCTCTACTGTTTATGCCAACCAGGAGAAGGCTTATTAAGTACAAATGGCAGAAGAACAAAAAAGAGTCTCTCTTACTTTTGGACACTGTCTCAGAGGAAGAGGGTTGATATAGTAGCAAAGCTTACTTACCACTGCTTTCCCTTCCTTACATGACAAACTACTCATGGCTCCACACTTGGGGGTTGTATAATACTGCCAGAATCCCTTGATGGAATTATGTCCTTGTACTACATGGTTCTGTAACTAATTTATTCTACTTACTAAAAATAAATATTTAAGTAAACTACTGAAAAGATAGAAAATGCTGGAAACTAGCAGATATCTGTACATAATATTTACACTATTAAAAGGATGTTAAGATGACAGTTCCTATTATAATTAATATTTTTGAGTCTTAATAGTAACCTATTTGTATTTTGACAAGTCCAAGGTCTTTAACGTCTTTGACATAATTTTGTTAAATATTGAATATAAATATATAAAAATTTCCATATTTTAACTTTTTACATTGTTTAATTAGAAGTTTAACACAACAGCTGTTTCCATAGAATGCTTTGGCTAAAAATATATATAATGAAGGGTTTATTACAATTGTTCAGGCCCCTCATGGTAGATAAACAACCTGTCTGGATGTGATGATTCATCCACAGTATCAAACATATAGCCCTACTTATTAAAAATGAATACAAAGGTACTTCAGTGCTCCATTTACAATTCAGAATATAATTTTAAAACAAACGCTGAGTTGATAAAAATGTCTCTAAACTGAAGGATTATCGCATCATTATTTTCAAGTTTTCTGTATTTTTCTTATTAATCCCTTTTCTTTTCTCTCCGATACTGAATTTAGTGCTTGACACAGGAGCCTGAGTGAGAGAATGGAAACTCAAGCCCATAAAACAGATGCAGCACAAACTGTGGAGATGAAGGGTGGTCTTGGGGCTAAAGTACTCGAGTTGGAATTGGGAGATCAGGGCTCAGTTTTCAGCTCTTCACAGAATTCCTCTGTGCCTTGGATGCGTCCTTTAATCTCCTCAGGTGAAATCCATTCCACTCATATAAAACCTAAGTATTAAGGCTCTATGCAGATGGAGTGTAAATGTTGTACAGACCTCTGTAAAGTCCTCAGCAATTGCTATTCCAGCCAAAAAGGGTCATAGCACATTTGTGATAGTTGCACTGAGCACTGGGTGATTACATAATTGGGCAGCTTTACCATACCTATAACTATCATGTTGCAACCCTGTATCTGTGGAACTGGTTGCTACAGAACTAGATAGCCTGCTCTTGTCATCTGTCGCAGCCACTGCAAACTTCACGAAGACTGAGATATGATAGCAGGCAACCTTGTTCTCAAAGAAAGCTGCCTCCCCAAAAATGGAAGATGGATTGGGAGGAACCTGAAATCTGAAGAGGTAATAGGTAAGCCAGGGTAGAAGGCTGCCAGACCTTTCTCCCCAGAAGTCACCTAAAAGTCAGTGGGAATGAGAAGCCCAGGATATCCTGGAGGGAGAGGGTATCCTGTTGACAGACAGAAAAGCCCATTCCAGCACAGCTAGTTGATGCTTCTCTTGGCCCTGGGTTTCAGGAGCTTGGCACCAGTATAGGTGATAATTCTCACTGTCCTTCTCAAGCCCTGGGGAAAGTAGGAGATAGCTTTTTGGTGGGAAGGAAAAGGTAATTGCGGGAAGAGGCTGAGTGCCTATCTGGCTCTGGAACAAATGTAGCTCATTGGATGGGTCAGACAGGACAGAGGTAGAAATACTAAGCAGTGCTCCCAGTCTTCTATTGTCAGCACTGCCAACAGAAGCAGAAATGGTATCAGCAAATGATTATAATGATAGCACAAGTACTGACCAAAATATGAATAACTGATTATAGCTGATATTTATAATTTCTGGCAAATTACTTGCTTTTCTCATTCTTTACAGAGTTTGGGGTCAAGCCACAATATGGCAAAGCTGCCACTACTAGCCATTGTTATGCCTTTTCTGTGATTAACTAGAGAATTTTTGGTCTCGTGGGCTGTCAGCTTGGCACCTTTCACAAGCATTGAAACAAAATACTAAAAAAAGCAAACAACCTGCTGTCATTTAGTCTATCTGTTGAATAGCCCTGACTGCATGCCAGAAGGAGGTAAGGATTTGCCCAGGTGATCACCACAAAAGCACAGTCCCTTTATAAAAATAAGAGATTCGAAGCTGGTCTGTTTTGAGCAAACTAATTAGAGCTGTTTTGAAGCAACAATAAAGAGATCCAGAAAGGAAAGTGCTTTTAGACCCCTTTGGTCAAGAGTACATGGGGCAGCACTAGATATGCATTTTTGCCCAATGTAACAGGGTGTACATGAGGCAGCAGTAAAGAGACCAATGATGGGTACTTCATCTTTAGCTGTTCTGATTTTTCCAAGTTACCTCTTTTCATATTTTATGCGCATTAAAAACATTCAAGATTTCAAAAGGAGCTACAAAGTAAACCATCTGACAAACTGCAGAAACAACATATACCCCTCTCAAACCCCAGTGAAAACTTGGGAAAAGCATGCTTGGACAGTCCCCAGTTCTGGGTTCTGCCAGACAAAGGGCTTGAGGGAGTTCCAAAGTAAAGTATCCTTCACAAAAAAGTTTAGCCATCAGTCTTCTCCCATTTGAACTGGGTAAAGAGCAATAGGCTATTTGCTTAAGTGTCTCAAATTAACACAACTGCTGCAGTATCACTCAGGGGTATGGCTTACTGTACTTTAGGATTTAACATGTGATGCATGGTCATGGCTCATGCTCAAATAAATTGGTTAGTCTCTAAGGTGCCACAAGTACTCCTTTTCTTTTTGCGAATACAGACTAACACGGCTGTTACTCTGACACCTGAAGCAGGGTTACCCCATGTTTAGGGCTCTTCTCCTGCTCTCTGTCTGGTCTCATCTAATCTCCTCACAGTGTTGGGTCGCCCTCAAAGTTATATAAGTATGATAGAATTATAATTATGTAGTAGTAGAAATAAAGATAGACAAAAAAGAGTATATAGGTATTGTAAAAAGGTATGAACATCAGTTCCATGCTGTTGAATTTCACTCTGTAACAAATGCAAAGCCAAAGTGCTAATTATTTCAGGCCGGTACAAGACAAAGAGTCTGTGCTGGAAAGTGATAAGAACTTTGAGGAAACAATGCTCTTCTTTAAAACAACACCCTGATGCTCTTCCCCCATGGGGGCCCCTTGTCATGCCTATGTAAATCTTGGTATCCAAAGAGGGAAAAATAGATAGTGGGATAAAACTTGTTAAATGAATCAAGAGTCATAGATTGTGTTGTTAAGTAAAAGAATGAATGATGAGTGCATGGAATTGAGAGCCTGAAGCAGGGAAATAATTGGTTAGTAAATGGTGCCAGCCTAATCCTAAGAATTTCAACCTTGATATCGATGGGCGGAAGAATATGCAAAGTGGAGATAACCGGATGACCCCCGGAGGGCGAACCGGAATCCACCCAAAACACATCAAGGAAGAACAAGAAGATAACACCTAGCCATCATGGAGCCATCATGGATGTACCACCTGCTGATTGATGGTCATCTCAATTGTAAATTCAGTATGATGAAGCAACTTCCATAGACTTGTATTGAACCGGAGACCTATAAAAATTGCGTCCAGGGATTGTGTTCTTTGAGTCTGGTTCTACAACCACCCTCCAGGAGCATCGGATGTGCATCTGACAACAACTCGGCTCCACTCTCGTTTCCAGGCCACCTGGCCAGTGACTTGGCACGAGCAATATCTAGGCTGGTAACTATAACAACCTTTATGTAGAACCTGTGTGTGAATGTTTGTGTGTGTGAATGGATCTATATAGAAATTGCATATAGGAATATTTTGTTGTATTTACAATAAACGTGGCAATTTGCCTTGTCCCTCTTACAAGATCCTGTTGGTATCATTTTTATTAGTGCAACAACAGCTCCTTGAGACACCAACTATTTGCTCAGGCAGTTTTGTGCTGCTCTGCAAGTCTGTTCGTCTCCCTTTGGAAACAAATGACCAGAGTGCAGAGCTGAGTATAACCAGGGACTGCTCTTTTCTCTAGTACATGAGCTGATGAGGGAAAGATGTTGTGATATCTAACACAAGTAATCTAGAGGGTGATGGGTGTGCACCAAGCTAACTCTTAATGCTGAAAATCACAAATGTGACTTTCAGGGTTGTAGTCAATCCCTTGAATGTTGCAACTGACAGTTGGGAATCAAACTGTGCTCTCTCCATAGTATGTTCAATGCTTCAGGAAGTAATACCTCAAAGTATTTTTGTCAGAGTGACTGTAACTGGCCCTGCATTAGAGCAAGACACCATATCAATGTTAGAATTACATTTGAAGTCACTAGACACTGTGGCCCTGATTTCAGACACTAAGCACCTGCAACTTTTACTGATTTTGATGGAGTAGTGGGAGTTCAGCACATCTAAAACTCAGATGCAGTAAGAAGGATGAGTCCAGGTAGGAGCTGCCTGGGAATACAAGTTCATAGATTCCAAAGCCAGAAGCATCACTGTGATTATCTAGTCTGACTGCCTGTGTAACATAGGCCATAGAACTTCCCCAAAACAATTCCTGAAATGTGTCTTTTAGAAAAACGTCCAATCTTGACTATAAAATTGTCAGTGATGGAGAATCCACCACAATGCTTTTAAGTTATTCCAATGGTTAATTACTCTATTAAAAATTTATTCCTTATTTCCAGTCTGAATTTGTATACTTCAACTTTCAACCATTGTATTGTGTTATACTTTTCTCTGCCAGGCTGAAGAGCCCATTACTAAATATTTATTCCCCACGTAGGTACTTACAGATTATAATCAAGTCACCTCTTATTATCTCTGTAAAGCTAAATAGATTGAGCTCCTTGAGTCTAGCACTATAAGGCACGTTTTTTAGTCCTTTAAGCATTCTCCTGGATCTTCTCTGAATTCTCTCCAATTTATCAGCTTTCTTTTTGGATTGTGGACATTAGAACTGGACACAGTATTCCAGCAATGGTCGCACCAATGCCATATACAAAGGTAAAATAGCCTCTACTCCTATTTATGATTCCCCTCTTTATGTATCCAAAGACTGCATTAGCCCTTTTGGCCAAAGTATTGCACTGGGAGCTCTTTTCAGCTAATTGGCCACGCTGACCCCCAAATCTTTTTCAAAGTCAGTGCTTCCCAGGAAAGACACCTCCATCATGTGAGTTTGGTCTATATATTGTGCTTGTTGACTGGAAAGCCTACGTATACACAAATATTTTTGTGTGATGGTGAATGCTATGTATTAAGTCCTTCGTTATCTGCTGAATAAAAGTCTGCTGTAATTTGACTCTAATTTAATTATGTAGCATCTACCAAGAAACACTAGACCGAATTCTTCTCTCACTCATACAGGTTTTGCATTAGTGTGACTCCATTGATTTTAGTGGAGTTGCTTCTGGTTTACAATTGTGTAAGTGGAGGAGAAGCAGGCCTATTTATGATATTTGTATAGAAATGACTGCTGCCCAATTTGCCCATACACCTGTCAGAAAGCGCATGTACTAGTTCCTCCCCTTGTCTTCTCTCTCTCTCTTAAAAAAAAAGGGGGGGCATAAAGAGTAAATGTTATTCTTTTGTTGTTTTTGTAAGTTAGCTAATTTTAGAACAGGAAAGGAAAGTGGTTTCTCTATGTTGTTACATTGTAGCTATACTTCCCTTACCCCTAAAATTACACTTTTAGGCAGCTGGATTCTAATCTGGACAACGGGCATCTTGCTATTTAAAAAACAAACAAAACAACAAGCAAGTTACTCAACAGCCACAATACTTTATTTTTCAAACCTTAACTCCCCAAGATAATATATCAAAACAACGTCACAAAAATTTGAGTACAAGTCTACAGAGACTCCGTGCTGATGTCATTTTAGATTTTAGAATACGATATTACAATAGGGAGGTTGAGGCATTGACAGACATTTCATAAAACAGTTTTATGATGTCAAAGGTACATGTTTGAGAATAGCAAAGATTTTTTTTTTACATTTTCAGTGTCTTAATTATTTGAAGAGAAGAGAAAAGAAAGCAGGATATGCCCCCTATGCTACATTTGGCTTGGTGCCTAAATCATTCACCCATATTAGGCTTAAAAAGTACAGATTTTGTTTTTCTTTAATGTAAGACCAGTTTAAAAGCAAGAAGGGACTGAGTGTGATACCTTGTATCAACAGATATGAAGTGTGGGTTGTGGAAACAACTTCGCCAAGGTATGGATGATACTCAGATACAAGCATACTACTCTCCCAGTGATATTTATACTCCTAAACATAAATATCACTTGTTCAGAGTACCAGACAGTATTTTCCCTCCTTATCCCAAACTCAACCCTATCCCATCCTAGAAATTCTTCCTCCCATCCAGTTGTCCTTTCCCATAAGACGTCTTCTGCAGAGTAGGTGGGATAGCTAGTTTGCAACTAAACCTGGTGAGAAATTTTCTGACAGAAAATGATGATTCATCAAAATAAAAATCTTTTCAGAGGAATGTATCAATTTTGATGAATCTTTCAATGGAAATGAAGCAGGTGTCCAAAAGTAACCTGCCCAGTTTCCTGCCAGCATGCTATCTGTTCACCACCCCTCACTTCTTGGTCAGTCCTCTTGGCAAGAAGCTTGAGAGCCAGGACTTTCAGGCTCCCCAGCACTCTGTCACCTGTCATCAGCTCTGGGGGTTCCTGTCTCTCACTCCTCCCAGTATAAGGTCCAAGCATTTCTTTCCCCAACCCCCTCCCATCTTCTGTCACAGAAGGAAGGAGGAATGCCAGTGGATAGGAAAACAAGTGATAGCAGCATTGTTCCCAAATTGGAATGTTCCCTTTTACTGGAAATTCAGAGGTTTGATGGTTTGTTCTGATTTGTAATGAAACAAGAGTTCAAACACTTGGAATCTCCTGCAGATTGAAATTTTGTTTTCCATCCAGCTCTATTTGCAACTCTCTCTCTCAAGTATCTCTACCCTCAATATCAAATCCATGCCCATGGATCTAACTACTGGGCTACAGTGTAGTCTGGGGTGGATGCCTCTCAGTCTCTCTTGTTGAAGTTGTTCCCCTCTGTATAAAATACTTGAATAGTCTTTGGGCCAGACAGAGTGAGAATGACTATAAACCCTGGTGGTTAGGTCACCCACCTGGGAGGGGAAATAATAATGCTTATGACTTCTAATATTTTCACTTGGGAATCAGAGGGAACATAGGAAATTTATTCGAGGGAGGAATGAATATCTGCTGCCCTTAAGAAGGCCGGAAAGAGATGCTCCTGCAATTCCAAGTCCACCCCCCTGCTTCCAAAGACTATTTAATTAATTAAATCCAGTGGAACAGCTTCAAGAGAAGAGACAGGGACCCACTCTAGAATACTCTATAGCCCACAGCTTAGAGCATTTTCCTGCAATGTGAAAGACCAAAGTTCCAATTGTGGCTCCATATGAGGCAAAAGGGGGAAGTGAACTCAGGTCTGTGACAGTCCAGGTTAACTCCCTAAACTACAGGTTATAAGGGCAGCAGCAAGACCTTTGTTACCTCCTCTGGCTGTTTTATGAATGGTACCTAAATTCCCTGAATCCAGCCCCTAAACAAGTTTTTTTCCGCCATAAATAATCAGTGAATACATGTCAAATTCACAAACAATTTTGAATCAACTAAACTGCACTTTTTGAAAGTATATGACTTGTCTAAAGTTCACATTTGGTCACTAATGTGTTACATTCCTTGGAGTTATAAACTAATGTAGTGAAAAAGCATCTAGTAATCTGTAACATGGCGGAAAAAAAGAACAGGTTTAAAGAATATTAAACTTTGTTTGAGAGTTATATCAGAGCTTTTGGTTTTCTACCTTAGCTTTCTTACCTGAATGTGCTACGTAAGCATAATTGTTTATAACCGTAATATTTGTCATAATATGCCAGCCAGTCTTTAAGAATACTGAATAAAGCTGAAAGGTTATTGGCTCCTGTAACAAAAAAACCTAGATCTATAAATTTTTACTACTTCTAACATTTTCACTTGGGAATCAGAGGGAAGATAGAAACTCTAGTCAAGGGAGGAAGGAGGAATGTCTGTTTTTAAGTAGGTTTCAGAGTAGCAGCCATGTTAATCTGTATTCGCAAAAAGAAAAGAAGTACTTGTGGCACCTTAGAGACTAACCAATTTATTTGAGCATAAGCTTTCGTGAGCTACCGCTGACTTCATCGGATGCATGTAGGCAGGAAAGAGAGCTCTGCAACAGTGAGTGTGAATTTTTTCTTGTTGTTTATATAGGTGATTCAGCCCTGATACTCTGAAGATATAGGACAACTGTTGTCATAAATATAAAGGGAAGGGTAAACCCCTTTGAAATCCCTCCTGGCCAGGGGAAAGCTCCTCTCACCTGTAAAGGGTTAAGAAGCTAAAGGTAACCTCGCTGGCACCTGACCAAAATGACCAATGAGGAGACAAGATACTTTCAAAAGCTGGGAGGAGGGAGAGAAACAAAGGGTCTGTGTCTGTCTATATGCTGGTCTTTACCGGGGATAGACCAGGAATGGAGTCTTAGAACTTTTAGTAAGTAATCTAGCTAAGTATGTGTTAGATTATGATTTCTTTAAATGGCTGAGAAAAGAATTGTGCTGAATAGAATAACTATTTCTGTCTGTATATCTTTTTTGTAACTTAAGGTTTTGCCTAGAGGGGTTCTCTATGTTTTTGAATCTAATTACCCTGTAAGATATCTACCATCCTGATTTTACAGGGGGGATTTCTTTATTTCTATTTACTTCTATTTTTTATTAAAAGTCTTCTTGTAAAAAACTGAATGCTTTTTCATTGTTCTCAGATCCAAGGGTTTGGGTCTGTGGTCACCTATGCAAATTGGTGAGGCTTTTTATCCAACATTTCCCAGGAAAGGGGGGTGCAAGTGTTGGGAGGATTGTTCATTGTTCTTAAGATCCAAGGATCTGGGTCTGTAGTCACCTAGGCAAATTGGTGAGGCTTTTTACCAAACCTTGTCCAGGAAGTGGGGTGCAAGGTTTTGGGAAGTATTTTGGGGGGAAGGACGCATCCAAACAGCTCTTCCCCAGTAACCAGTATTAGTTTGGTGGTGGTAGCGGCCAGTCCAAGGACAACGGGTGGAATATTTTGTACCTTGGGGAAGTTTTGACCTAAGCTGGTAAAGATAAGCTTAGGAGGTTTTTCATGCAGGTCCCCACATCTGTACCCTAGAGTTCAGAGTGGGGGAGGAACCTTGACAACTGTTTTTCCCCATCTTTCCATACTCCCTCAGTTTCCAACTAGTTAGTGCATATTTTGCAGAAAGACATGAAGAGAAAATATTGCATTAGATAGGAAAACAAACAATTATTTTGTTTTGTTTTGTAAGCCTTAGAAAGCACTCTTACTGCAAAAGCTCCCCCTAGTGGGGTTTCTCTGAAGGTCCTTAAATCTTTCACATGAGGTCCAGGGAATAGTTTTACAGTTAGTGTGCTCTTTCACTGTGCCTGATTCTGCCCAGGAGAAGGCCAATTGTCTCATAGCATGCACAGTTATAAAAAAAGAAGAAGAAAAACCACTAACTTCTGCAGGCTTCTGTAATTGAATATGAACTGACTAAATGTTCCCTTTCTGTGCTTCTAATATAAAACAAAACAGTCGGTTTCCTCCTCCTCCAAACTCTATGGTCCTCTCATACCTAATCTCATCATACCTCAGAGCTCCCCAAGCTCCTTTGTGAGGTAGTTTTTGAGTCTGTCACTAGGAGGAAGAATGGTCTTTTGATTAAGGCACTTAAACCAGGACTCAAGAGATATGATTCTATTCTTGGCTCTCCTAGTCTTCCTAGGTGACCTTGAACAAGTATCTTAATCTCTCAATGCTTTTGTTCCCCATCCGTAAAATTAGGATAATATATCCCGTACCTCACAGGGGTGTTGTGAGGATACATTCATTAATATTTGTGAGTGCTCAAAATACTACAGTGACAAAGGCCATAGAATCAATCATCCCTGAATCCTTAGATATCATCATTAAAAAGCATTCTATCATCAAGTGTAAAGTTCTTCTACCTTACTAGTGGAATTAATTCCCACAAATAAAGCAGGTTTTTGAAAGTGTAACAATATCACCAGACACTAGAGGATTAAAAGATGGTTTTAGAGTGAGACCACGATAGTGAAAGCCAAAATCTACCTTTTGGCATGTGTGCTGCTCACACGGACATAAATATTCATGAACATATCAGAGGGGAGTTCGGCCTTCAGATTCCAAAATATGAGGCAATAGTTTTCAAAGATGCCATAATATTGTGATGACTTCTTAAAAAGTTACTTTGTGGAACTGGAAAATTGTTCTGCTTTTGATGATTTGTAAAGATTTACATCATGTAATTATAAAATGCAGTGGCTATAATTATAAATATTATATACATATTACTGTATAAGTACATTAACTGATGTTTCTGCTAAAAGGATTAGAAATGAAATAGTTACTGTTCATCTTTAAGACTCAGAGCTAACAATCTAATGAGATGAAGGGGGCAATCACACCTTTTAGAAATACAGTTTAAGATGTCACAATAGCAACTTTTTAAACCAGGGTCCTGTTTTCAGAGTTATCATCACAAACAAGAGGGCTCAGATTTTATTTGTATATTTTTAATGAAAGCCTAGATCCTGGGGTACAATTTTGTGTCAATGGGTGAAATATGTGGCAAATGCCATGGTTGATGAATCACGACATAAACTAATCTCGGCCTATATTCTGAGAGCAATAAAGTCTGTTGGCTGATCCAAGATTATTATAGAGAATCCTAAAATATGCCCTTCCTTTTTCTGAAAGCAGAAACATAAGCATTTTCTTCTACTTTGGGGAATATATATCATGGGTTGTTGACTTAATACCTGCTTGAAGAATATTAAGTATTTTCCTCAGATACATATTTCATTACATTTGGCCTTTCAGTAACTATGCTACCAGATAAAATATGCAGCTATTGATAGGCTGTTTTCTTCTACAGCAGAACTCCCTCATAGAAAATATGGTTTTATCTTATCAAATATATTCATAGCAGAAATTAAATGTCTTATCAATAGATAAAGGATTATCACTAGTCCTCTGCTGTCGGAATCACAGTACATGATTCTCCTCCAGTTAACATCCATGTAATCCAGAAGTAATTCTACTGAAGTACGTGGTACTGGAGGATATAGGCTAAAGTCCAGTCCAATGCCTGGTTCAAGTTACAGGGCTAAATGCTTGCAGAGGCTACTCCTTTATTAGGCAACAATGCAGCAGAACCCTTCAGCATATGCATCATTTCTAACCAGTGACACTAATTATTGTGTTTAAAAATAAAGCACCTATATTATGCTTTGCTGAATTGGCTTTGCTGGGATGGGTGATGGGATTGGATTGCTCGATGGTTGACTCTTCTGTTCATTCCCTCTGAAGAACCTTTGACCACTGTCAGAAGACAGGATACAGGGCTAGATGGACCATTGGTTTTACCCAGTATGGCTGTTTTATGTTCTTAATTGGCACCTAATTATTCTGAAGGCTCTCAAGTGACCCCAAAAAGATCTGTGTAGCAACAAATCCTCTACCTGTACTCAGGAGCTTCTTGTGCTAGAGATGTGATTTGTGGATGGTGGTGGAGTGTCCCCACATACACTCGGCTTCATGCCACACAAGTATTATGAAACATCCCCTTATGGAATGGAACCATTCTAGTTTCACTTCTGCAGAAGCAAGTGCTGTATCTGCCCCATAAAAATCCCCCCAAATATAGGCAATTTATTTATCATTTTAGTCATTTCAGTCTCAGAAAGACTGATAGTGACATGAGTACCTTTCATACTGAAATTATAAAATCTCTGAATTTTTATTCTTTTTAATTGAAAAGCAACATGAACAGAGTTAATAACCACTCTAACAACTGCAGAAGAAGAATAAAGGCTGAACCTGTTACAAATTTGGGTTTTTTAAGGGGTGAAGGCAGAATATATTTAGCAAGGCAAATGCATTGCTCAAAATAGCCAGATATGAAATCTTGGAATAGCAAAAAATAAAAATAGTAAAAATTGTTAACAAGGGGCCCTCCACAAAGTCTAAAATGACAGGAAATTGGCCACTGTTCCTTATTATGAAATAGTGTTAACCAAGATTGCTATACAAGAGATAGCATTTTTCAAATGCTGTACATATAACGAAGGTGCTTATTTATGTCCAACTATGTTCAAGTACAGAAAAGGAAGTTAGTTTTACTATACTGTTATGGAGAAAATTTTCCATTTATTTACTTTAAGCCATTTAAATTGATCTTGAAGAGATTGCTGTGGATGTCAGGGTGATGGGATCCTTGACTAGAGGAGAAAGGTCCTATAAAAATGTAATTAGGTTCCTCCCTAATGTCTTTGGAACTAAAAATACAAAGCGCCAACAACTTAAGAACAAAATGCAAGTGAACAAACTCCTTATGTATATTCCCCCTATGACCCTCTTGGTATGGAGGCCCTTCAGATTGCTAAGTAGACAAAAGTCTTGGTATAGGGGTAAAGATAGAAAAATGGAGACTGCATTATAATTTATGGTGAGCAACAGATACCCATCTCATGAAAGCTCTACCCCCACAGGAAAAGGATCTTTGTTGCTATTATTATTGATTGTGTATATTATCGCTACGCTGCTGTAGGAAATAAACATGGCCCTGAACAGGTGCTTACTGGAGAATAACTAGATGCTCTAATTGTCATTGTTGGAACTTACTTGTAGGTTTTCAGGAACCCCAGTTCAAAGAGAGACATCTCTGAAAGTCCATTTAGAATTCCTATACTGGCCCTTTTTTTAGTTTGCTTGGAGTGAGGTAGATGCTTTTGTTAAGCTCTTTTAGACTATATAGAGGTTCAAGACCCCAGGCTAGGGTGTTTATTTAACAGGAGGCAAAAGTGGTTCAGGCAACAAAAAAGTCATTATTCATTCTAGCCAACACCTAGCGAGTTATTTTATCCAGGGATGAGACTGGATGAAATCTTATTGCTGCATCAGAAGCATCTTTAGCCATCCTGAAGGAGATTTATTAGAAGAGGCACTCTTATGACAGAAGGCCTTGATCTCTTTACATAAAGCTCCACTGACAGTAAATTCCCTTATCTTGTCAAGTGAAGATTATATGTATTTCCATGAATTTGATAGTTGAAGATACAGATGGTTTGGTTATTTTAGGTCTGAGACTTGATAGTTGAACTAACCCTTTTCATATATATTTTTCTGGGTGGAGCAGCCAACAAAGTGAACAAATGCATTAGCTCTCCTACTTTTTAAATACACCAATATTATAAACACTAGAATATATAATTGGTATAGTAGCAACAGCATAACTGTTCCACAGTGAGGAGTTGGTTATGCAACATATTTGACCAGGAAGCATAAACCAGATGACCCTTCCAAAGCTGAAGTGATACATTCTCATAGTGTGCCATAGTCTTGTTGCAAGTAGTGGGAAACTAAATCAGGGGATCTTAATAAAGTTATTCCCAAGCCCAGCTCTCCTGTGTGATGATACATTGTGATAAAAGGAAAACAGCAAAATAAACATCTGCTCCATTTTAGTTATCTTAAACAGCACAGTGTTTAAAGACTGCATGCTGTGAATTAATCCCCGTTTTTATCAGAACAGCAACTGGATCCTCTAGATAATTATAAATTCTAAGAAATAGCTTATACTGTGAATCTAATCTAAAAGGAGACAAGGTATTCTAGAGAAGCATTACACTATTTCATATTACAAAATACTACTTTTAACTAATTAAATGCAAATGTACCCTCCCCAAAGAAGCAGCATGAAATATGCAGGGTTTTTTTGGTTTTTTAAACAGGAAATCCCATGAATCTCTTGAATTTTTCTACTCCAGCCCAATGAGAAGATAAATTTTAAATGAGTAATACTAATGGTCCCATGAGACAAAATATAAAGGGTTAAATTCACCCCAGTTTTATAGATGGTACGGTCTTTGGACAGTGATTGTCATTTACTGTAAATTTGTACAGCATCAAGCACAATGGGGCCCAATCTAGTCATAGGGTTTATGTGCTACCCAAATAAATGTTAAGGAAGAATTACTCCAGTTTCTGCTGGAATAAAGAGGGTTCAGGTCTCTTGATGGTGAAAAGTCTGCCAGGGATGCTGGGGCAGCTTCAATCACCTTTCAGCTTGGGGCCAGCAGGAGGCTAACATAGTGCAAAAGTTAGATGCACTAGTGAGGGGATAGCCAGAGCCACCAAGTCTTGTGCTAAATCAGTGGATCTCCTCATAATCCTCATCTGGCAGAGGCTTCCTGTCTTCTCCTAAAGGTGAATCCCCCTACGGTGCAGAAGGCCTTGCTGGCACAAGACAGTGCCAATTTGTGAACTAAGTCTGTTAAGTCCTCAATAGCAGGTTAAAAGAAGAACTATTTATCCACCTCCCCACATCTCTACCATCCCCAAAACAGACCTTTGTTAGGAAATAAATTGGGATCTAAAACTGCATAGCTACTAGTTTGTGTTGTACAAAACCACTCTCTATACTGGCTTCCCATAAAGCACCATGTCAAACTCAAGGTGCTCAATGGCGTGTGCCAAGGTCACCTAAATCTCCAGAATGAGATTGCCATCTGACAGCTCTGCTCCTCGGGCACAATCCAACACAAGGGTGAATTTCATCTGTGAAGGAGGCAGCTCTCGCAGAGGTCAGGCCAAGGCAGTGGAATGAACTTCTACTGAACCTAGGAACTAACACAAACCTCGCCATCAGCCACATTTCTTTGCACACTAATGTGAACATATAGCACAGTGTACATACAATATGTAAATAAAAATCTCACACTATTTTCCCTGGGAAGATGAAAGGGAAAGAAAGAATCATACATAGCAGATAATAGTCATATTGCTTTATAGTCCGATTGGAAGAATCTATGGTGATGAAGGCAGCATAACTATATCAAGATGGTTCAGTTGTGGGATAAAATCAGCTCATGATGAAGAACAGTTGGCCGGTGCTACATCTGAGCAAGACAGAGCTGATGGGCAGAGGAAAGTATTTAAAAGAGTGTGCAGCCACGTTGCAGTCTCCTTTGATTGAACACCCCCACCCCCCCCAACAACTGATCAATTTAGTCTGTAGCCTACGAGTTCTTTTGTATTCATCACTGACATTGAACCCTCACATAGCAGTATCCACGAGAAATGCTTTCTGCTATCTTCAGTTAGCTAGATGACTCCATGCTATTGTGGTGGACGAAGACCTGGCCTCAGTTATTTATGTCTTCGTCACCTCTTGGCTGGAATACAATAATACAATATACTGGACATGAAGCCTTAATCACTCAGGAAACTCCAACTAGTGTACAGTGCTGCAGTGCATCTCCTCAAAAACACAGGCTAGTGTGAGCACATCAAATCTGTTCTCTGCTCCCTACACTGGCTTCCCTTAGAATTTCAAGCCAAGTTCAAGATCTTTGTCCTTATCATCAAAAAGAAAAGGAGTACTTGTGGCACCTTAGAGACTAACCAATTTATTTGAGCATAAGCTTTGAGCATAAGCTTTCGTGAGCTACAGCTCACTTCATCCAATGAAGTGAGCTGTAGCTCATGAAAACTTATGCTCAAATAAATTGGTTAGTCTCTGAGGTGCCACAAGTACTCCTTTTCTTTTTGCGAATACAGACTAACACGGCTGTCACTCTGAAACTTATAATCAAAGTGGATCCAGGACATCTAAAAGACCATCTAAAGCTCTGTGACAGAGACTGGTCAACAATTGCACTCCCATGGCACCCTCTACATTAAGGCCAGGATTATACTTAAAATTTAGGTTCACCTAGATACATCACTTGGAGGTGTGAAAAATTCACATATCTGAGTGAAGCAATTCAGCTGACCTAAACACTGCTATATTGATGGAGAGGTGGATTAACTACAATGATGGAAAAATCCCTTTCACTGCTGTAGAAAGCGATACTGTAGCACCCGTAGCATAGGCATAGCCTAACAATAAATCTCATCTAGGGACAGTCCGAGAATGAGGAATGAAATCCCACAGGAAGTAAGGGCCATCAAAAACCTCATCACCTTCCGCTCCAAGTGCAAGACTCATTTCTTTGACCTTGCCTTCTCTAACATAATCACATAGCAACAGGTAAGTTTATATTTAAAAAAAAAATGAAACTCTACTGTACATACATCTCCCCCCAGGAAAAGGACAAGAGAACAAACAATGTGTGACAGCCGTGCAGTCACATCATCTAATGCACTACACTCTCAGATAGCTTGGTGATGGGCAATCTATAACAACTTATGTAGAAGGGAATGAGAACCAGAGCAAAACAGAATAGAAACCTGATTAGTGACAAAACCTGATTAATTTTTAGCTTACATTGTAAATGTTGGGAAGCAGGAAGAGAGAGACTTGTGCACCAGCAGCTCATTTTTTGCCAAATGCTGCAAGACGTTCAAATACTCCAGGCTACAGTACAAATTTAAAGTACAGGATTTAGCACAAAGAGTTGTGTTTTCTGATTAAAAGTTTATTTTCTTCTTTTTTTGTTTGTTTCCCCTCTAAAGAATTTAAGTAATTTTAATGTGAGGAAAAGGCCTTAGGATCCCATACCTCTGCCCTTTTCTGTTCATCTTAATCCCACGTTCCTCATTCGCCATCTCCTTCAATCCTCACCTTCAGAAATCAATCCACTGTAAGTGTCACAAACACATTTACAATTTAATTGCCTAATGTGGTAGCTTATTTTGTATGTTTGTTACCCTTTGTGTGAAATAGTTCAGCTCAAATTCCCCATTTATTCTTAGTTTCATTGTAATTAACTTTTTATTGAATTTTTCACAAAAATCAAAGCGCAATATACACTCAGTGTTGTCATGCAGCGTGCCAGATTGGGAACAGTTGGTAGATAAAGGATAGAGCGCGTCTCTCTAAAAGGTGTTCTATTAGCTTTATCAATGCCTTCCATAATACTTGAAAAATTCTCATCTCAGTAGCTATTCACTTTATCACTCAGTCCAAAATGAACTCCAATGGCTATAAGAAGGGGCAATACTGCAATAAAGAAGTCTATTAAGAAAAACACACAAACAAGACTGTCAAGAAGCTGTGACAGTCTAACATTGTAAAAACTGCTTTATATTTGGCTTTAAAAAGTGAGGTGAATGTACAAGCAATTTTCTTCTTTTGACAAATGCAAGTTTTCAATAGTTTTCCAAGTTTTGCAAAAATGTATGCACCATCTGAATTACATACTTGATTCATTAATGTTTTATGTTGTACAGGCCAAATTCAGCCTAAGTAAGTGGTTACACTTCCCAATGACTGCAATGGGAGCACACCAGTTCATACTTGGATGAATTTGTTCCTTTTTCCCTAATTGTCCTGAATGGAGAGCAAACCACAGGACACAGTAGGAGTGGCATGACACTGTCTCCTTTGTGAGCCTAATAGGATTAATAATTTTAAAATCATTCATCGTTGGTTCCCGTCATATCAAATTGCCACATTCCCTTATTCTGTGCTCACATTTATATATGAATTGACATTTTTTCTGACATTTCATTAAGTTGGATACATGTTACAGTATCAATAAGAAGTGCTCTTGGGAAAACAGAAATTTTACTACATTAGCAGTAGGATAGGTGTGCCAAAGTTATAGGGCTAGATGCACCTCTGTCCCCTCTTGTCTCTGAGTACATCTAGCCCAGGCATCAGGCCTCGTGTCTTTGCCCATCCTGGGGGTGTAAATATGAATGGTTTCTCTCTCTGGCTAGGACCCATCGTTTGGACACCTGTGGTCCTTTCCTTTGGGAATATGTAGTACACAGCAATCACACACTCTGCTTAAAACCAAATTATTGTTTATTTTAACAGAAGGACCCAGAGCACCGCAGAAAAATAGATTTTATAACAACCAACAGTGCACATGTATGTCTATCTTAACCTAAAGCCTCCCCATCCCCTAATAGTAACCTAGCAGGCCTAACTTTTCAGACGTCCTCCAGTCTGGTTTCCCTTAACAGCTACCCTGTTAGAAAGTGATCCTTTTTAAACCTCCCATAGTGCTTTTGACCTTCTGTGATCTCAGGCGTTTTCCTTCCTGACATTGTCTAACAGCTCTCAACTGTTTGCTGAAAAATGGCTTGTCTTGATCCATTCTTCCCTTTCTGCTGTTTTTCCTGCCCAAAAGCCCCCTATTAAACTTAACCAATAAATTCATACAGTAAGCTCTCCAATAAGTTATTACTGAATGGATCCAAATCCATCATGAGGCTATCTAAGGACTACAACTAAAAACTGCTTGGGGACAGAACACAAGAAAAATAAAGGAAAACTTGAAAAGATCTGACTTAGGACCCAAACATTTGGCAGACTGTTCAAGGCCTTTAACTCTTTGGAAATATGCCCATGCACTAGATCACAAACTACAGTTCTAACAAAACCCTACTTTATATCTGGGAAAAGAGAAAAGGATTAAAAAATAGGGGTAGTGATATCACGGTGTGTGTGTGTGGGGGGGCAGTGTCAACTATAGACCACCAAATCATGAAGAGGAGGTGGATGAGGCATTTCTCAAACAAATACCAGAAATATCCAAAGCACAGGACTTAGTAGTAATGGGAAACTTTAAATACCCAGACATCTGTTGCAAAAGTATGTCAAAACATAAAATCTACAATAAGTTCTTGGAATGTATCAGAGACAACTTTTTGTTTCAAAAAGTGGAGGAAGTAACCAGGGGAACAGACATTTTAGACTTGATTCTGACCAGTGGGGAGAAGTTGGTAGTGAATCTGACAATTAAAGGCAATTTGGGTGACAATGATCATGAAATGACATGTTTTATGAGTCTCGGGAAGGAAGGAGTGAGAGCACCAGAATAAGGATAATGGGCAACAAAAAAAGCAAACTTTAACAAACTCAGAGAACTGGTGGGTCCCATAGAAAGAAAATCTAAGGGATAAAGGAGTTCAAGAGAACTGGCAGATCCTCAAGGAAACAATATTAAAGGCACAAGTGCAAACTGTTCAAATGCAAAGGAAAGATAGGAAGAATTGTAAGAGGCCAATCATGGCTCCATCAGGAAAATCAAAAAGGAATCCTATAAAAAGTGAAAATATGGTCAAATTTATAAGGAGTACAAAAGAACAGCACAAATATGTAGAGACAAAATCAGAAAGGCTAAGGTACAAAATGAGTTACATCTGACAAGGAACATAAAAGGCAATAAGAAGAGGTCCTTTAAATATGCTAGAAGCAAGAGAAAGATGAAGGAAAGTATAGGTCCTGTACTTAGTGAGGAAAGAGGGCTAATAGATGATGACATCAGAAAGCTGAGGTGCTTAATGCCTATTTTGCTTCAGTCTTCACTACAAAGGTTAATGATAACCAGATACTCAACACAATTATATAGACAACATGGAGAAGGAATGCAAGCCAAAATAGGGAAAGAACAGGTTAAAGAATATTTAGATAAGTTAGCTGTATTCAAGTCAGCAGGATTTGGTGAAATTCATCCTAGGGTTCTTAAAGTACTTGCTGAAGCAATCTCGACGACATTAGGAATGATCTTTGAGAATGGGATCGGAGAGGTCCCATAAGACTGGAGAAGGGCATAGTACATATCTTTAACAAGGGGAACAAAGAGAACTGAGGGAATTATAGACCAATCACTCTAACTTCAATACCTGGAAAGATACTCGAGCAAATTATCAAACGATCAATTTTTAAACCCCGGAGGATAATACAGTTATAAGAAATAGTCAGCATGGATCTTTCAAGAACAAATCATGCCAAACTCACTTTATTTCCTCCTTTTGATAGGATATTTGACTTAGTGAATGGGGGGAAGCAGAAGACAGGATATCCTTTGATTGCACTGTGACTTTTGACACTGTTCCACATGACATTCTCATAAGCAAACTAGGGAAATGGGGTCTAGATTAATTTACTATAAGGTAGGTGCACAACTAGTTGACAGACCATACTCAAAGAGTAGCTCTCAATGGTTCACTGTCAATTTGGGAGGCCCTATCTACTGGAGTCCTACAGCGGTTCGTCCTGGGCCTGATACTAGTCAATATTTTCATTAATGACTTGTATAATGGAGTAGAGAGTACGCTTATAAAACTAGCAGATGACACCAACCCGTAAGGGGTTGCCAGTATTTTGGAGGAGAGTTTTAAAATTCAAAGTGACTTTAAATTGGAGAAATGGTCTGAATTCAACTAGATGAAATTCAATAAAGCCATGTGCAAAGTACTTTATTTAGGAAGGAAAAATCAAATCCACAACTACAAAATGGGGAATAACTGGCTAGTTGGTAGTACTGCCGGAAAGGATCTGGGGGTAATACTATACCACAAACTATAACGGTAGTTAAGCTTTGGAATAGGCTTTCAAGGAAGATTGTGTAATCCCCATCCTTGGAAGCTTTTAAAAGCAAGTTGGACAAACACCTGTCAGGAGTGGTCTAGGTTTAATTGATCCTGCCACACCACAGGGAGCTAGACTTGATTTCTCAAGTTGCCCTCCAGCTCTACATTTCTATGGTTCCATATCACTGATTCAGATACGTATTTGAAATCTTTTCTGTCTCTTTCAATAAAGACCTATCTTCCACAAAGACATAGGCTACCAGTTAGACTAATGATCATCTATTTTATCTGAAATCTAACAAAAAAGGGATCCATGAGAGAGAGAGGGAGAGAGAGAGAGAGAGAGTTGATGACAGTTACTTGTATGAATCTTATTTCTAATGATTCTGGGGAATGAAAAGGGGGGAAGGAGAAAGGTAATTCAAAGTTAAGTCAGAGGAGTATGCTCCCACCTAGTCTGGGGCTGTATCCAGTGGCACTGAAATATTGTGAAAACCACTAACAATCTATTTTCCTTTTCTTTGCCACCTTCTTTATTAAAATAAACTGATATAAAAACTAAAAACTTCTGTAGAGACAAAGCAAAATCACAAAGGACCAAAGTGTATTACATATGAAGGCCCTAAATCTCCTTTTAATTCCAGCCAACAACAAATCTCCTAGCTGGTAATGAGCAGTGTGAAATTAGCTTCCAGAACATATCACTCCTGGTCCTGAATAATGCAAAACCTGCATCATAACTATGTTGTTATTATGGACACACATCAGAAACTACATTGTGACATTTACTGGTCTCCATTGCAGTTGTATCAAATAGAGCTGAGAAATCTGAATTTTTTCTGGAGGTGTGAAAACAAAGTTAGAAAAAAAACACACACCCAACATTTGTTTTCAAATGTGAGACTACCCATAAATATACGCAGGAATATTATTTATAGTCAAAAACTTAATTTTGTGGGTACACTTCCCAGTCACATTTAGGGACAGGTTACCTTATGCCTCTAAGACCAATCCCTATTGCAATAAGAGTACATAGGGGCACCACTCCAGTGGGTGCTTCTGGAGGAATTGTGATCTGAAGGAAGAGCCCATGTGACAACTTTTTTACAGTCTATGACTCCTGCCTCTCATTCACACCTCCCTGCAAGGATTGGGTTTGTGACTAGCCTCTCCACTGTGCTGCACGTGTTGTAGGGCACGAGTAAAAATAATCCCTTCGAGGGAAACACCAATTCAAACATCAATGTCCCAATATAAAACAGGATAGATGATAGTCTTGTGCTTAAGGCATTGGACTGGGACTCAAGATATCTAGGTTCAAATACCGACTCTGCTAAGGATGTCTAAAGCGAATTTGGCAAGTCACTTAATTGCTGTTTGTTGGGACCAGAATGTGGAGCTAAGGCAAGAGAAGGGCTCCTGGATATGGCCAATGTGACAGGTTCTCAGCATCCGTTCCTTTACTGGCACCTGAGATCTAGGGTGACCAGATGTCCCAATTTTATAGGGACAGTCTAAATATTCAGCGCTTTGTCTTATATAGGCACCTACTACCCCACCCCCATCCCAATTTTTCACACTTGTTATCTGTTAACCCTACCTCTCTCAATAACAGCAGACACAGGCCCCAAACTTCAGCTCACAATGCTTAATGCAAAGTCAGTCATCAGTAAAACACAAACTGTTTATGATGTGGTTATGTGGTCTTGTAATCCAGGAAGGAATCCAGATATGCACATTGATACTACTAGCTCTAATAACAAAGTTCAACATCATGATCAGAAGCTACTGCTGGCTTGTTTGCAGGACTTGGCTATGGGCAGGATGGAATCATTTAAAAGTGGCTCCCCTCATTCCTTCCTGAGAGATCCAAAAGGGTTGTTTAAGCCATTTGCTTTTTTCCTCCTCCGGAAGCTCTCAGCTGTGAAATCCCATGTATTTCAGCCCTGACCCAGGGTTATTCAGCATGTGTGAAGTCACTGGGTGATACTTTGTGGCTGCACTGTTTAATCTATATGCCAATATTCTGTTCCGTCATCAAACCCAGTCAGAACTATTTTCCTTTTCTTCTCCACTTTGCCAAGCACACAGACCAGGACGAAAGCCAGCTGGCTTAGGCTCAACGCAGTTAAGATAGACAGGATGCTTGTTGGCAGGAGTTAGCATTTGAGGAACTGGCAAAGGTTATGGCTGCTCCCTTGGGTAAGAGCATCTGCCTCGCTATTCTCCAAGTGGCTTGCAATCTCAGGGTGCAATCTCAAACGGCTGCTTCTTAATTTAAAGACAGCAGTAGCAGCCAGCCAAAGTCTATTTCATTTTCAGCTAGCCAAGAAACTGCATAATTTCCTTTGAGAGGCAGACCCCACCGTGGTTATCCATCCCTTTGTCACCTTGATGGCTATATGCTGTACCCTTCAAGGCCACTTAGAAGCTTCTGCTCACCTCTTCTGAAAAGGGTAGATTAGAGAGAGCATATTACATCAGTGCCCCAAATTCTGATTGGCTGTCAGTTCACTACATGTCCTTGTTACTACATATTAGATACAAAATATGTTAAAAGAAGATTATTAAAGTTGCAAAGTCAAGCACTCAAGAGTTAGGAAATGCAAGAATATGTCTGCCTATGTAATCATAATTTGATCCCCTTGTGTATGGATTTTGATACAGTCTTTAATTACACGGTCTCAAACTATTTTTTCCATAGGACCCTGCCTCAGTCAGTGTACATAAGGGACAGTGTTCACTTATTGAGCAGCTATTCAATATTTTGTTTTCTTCTCATTCCTTAATGTGTGGCCCCAGGCCTTATTTACCATAACTATTCAAATCCTGCTCTGAAGACAGAATTATTAACTTCCTCTTAGGCTTTTCTATGGTGCTTATCATTATAGAATTGTGAATGCCAAAACTATAACAGGGTTAAAAAGAGAATTAAATAAGTCCATGAAGGATAGGTCCTTTGATGGCCGATGGCCAAGGTGGTCAGAGATGCATGCCCATGCTCTGGATGTTCCTAAGCCTATAATTACCAGAAACTGGAAGGGGATAACAGGGGATGGATCACTCAATAGTTGCCCTGCTCTTTTCCTTCCCTCTGAAGCATCTGGCACTGGCCACTGTCGGAAGACAGGATACTGGGCTACATGGGTCATTGGGCTAACCCAGTATCGCTGTCCTTATGTTACTCCCCCAGCCCTCCCTTGCAATGCCACAAGCCCACCTCTTGTCCCCTCTTCATTTTGACTCAGATGGCTTCCTCCTGCATGCTGCCTGGGTGCAAGAAGGGGGTAACAGAAAGCACCTGAGAGACAGGCTCACTTCTCTCAGTTCCAGGACCTGACCCAGAGCATCCAGAAACAGGCTGTACAAGGAAAAGCTAGTTGTGGCCCTGGGCTGGAGAAAGCATGCTCTGGGGGAATGTTTATGTGCGGTGCTGTCACACATTGGAGCTGTAAAAGACTCGACCATCCTCCAGGAGGATGGAATCTTTGGAGATTTTTGTTAATTTTGAAGGTTTAAGCTATGGAACATGGGTAAACAGCCATTTTTTTCAAATGCTTATAACATCTAAATTTCGTCAGACTTATAAGCGGATGGCAAAAGGCACATACCATGATGCAAAGTCCAGTCTCTGCAAAATGTAAATTACTTCTCTGAAGCAAAGGGCACTATAGCATTTGAAAGAAAAGACCTCAAGAATTTTTTAAAGTGGACAAAAAAAAAAAAACATTTCCCCCAACCCTTGGTCTTTAAAATGGCTTCATTAATTTGCCTGAATTTTTCCAAAAACTGTCATCTTTAGGCTGACACCCAGCATAGAAAATTCCAGCCTGAACAGTTAAAATCTGGAAAAGTTTTAAGCAACTGAAAACAGGGTCTTGTAAAAGAAATGAGAATAATTGACCCTTCTGTTATTTTGGCAGGCTCTCTGTTTGGGAGAAGGCTTCTGCAGCACCTTTCTTCAGGAGCTCTCAGGGTAGGACTCTTTCCCGAACCTGTCAGACCACTTCTGATCTATCTGGCTCCCTTTTAAGTTCCACCTCCATCAGGAGCATGCTCCGCAGGTGTGGCTGGAGGGTCACCTGGGCCCAGAGTTGCTTCTTAAACCCTTCAATTCCAATGTGGGGTACATAAACCCCGTCACACTCCCTATGTAAGGTGCCTTGAGATTAAAATACAGTGTTTAACTGCCAAGAATTACTAGCTACATTTTTCTGATGTGGTAACTAAGAAACAGCGTTTCAGTAACTTAGCTACGAGGCATTTTGGGTTAGACGCTAGCTGTAGAACCAAGAAAACTACATTCTTCTCTTGGTCTGAGGCTTAACTTGGTTTTATCAGCACTGGAAGCGAACACAGGGCTGTGCTGAAGATGTATGCTTGACAAAATACAGATCTTCTCAGGTGTGCTTGGAATGACACAGGACTCAGTAGGTGCATTATTAGCCCCAACGCTACAAACAGATGTCCTAATATAGACTCCATCTATGCAGAGTTTCCTTGGGAGCCCTAGTCTTAGGCTAGGGCTACACTACAGAACTTACAGCAGCGCAGCTGCCCCAATGCAGCTGTGTCTCTGTAGCTCTGCTCGTGCAGATGGTCTAAGCTGATGGGAGAGAGCTCTCCCTTTGACTTCATTACTTCAGCCCCCACGTGCGGTGATAGCTATGTCAGCAAGAGAAGCTCTGCTGCTGTCTACACCAGCACTTAGGTCAGTGTAACTTGTCACGCAGGGGGTGTCTTATTCACAGCCCTGAGCGGCATAAGCTATCGCGTGTACATAGCCTGAGGCTACTGCAAGTTTCCCTTGGAGCATGAATGACCTTCAATTAGCACACCTATTTACAGGATGTGGGCCTTAGTTTGGCTAGTACTGCTCACACCTTTAATTTAAGGACCAGATTCACTGTCTATATCATAAAATTTTAAAAATAACTGCTTCTTCATTTGTCAGCACTCAATGGGATAAGAGAGAAGGAAAACAAGAAAAAGATGTACACATGCAAAAAACAAAAAAAAAAAACCTGTGAAATTTCAAACACCAACAATTTTGTTTCTGTCAAGGTTCCTCCCCCACTCTGAACTCTAGGGTACAGATGTGGGGACCTGCATGAAAAAACCTCCTAAGCTTATCTTTACCAGCTTAGGTCAAAACTTCCCCAAGGTACAAAATATTCCACCCGTTGTCCTTGGACTGGCCGCTACCACCACCAAACTAATACTGGTTACTGGGGAAGAGCTGTTTGGACGCGTCTTTCCCCCCAAAATACTTCCCCAAACCCTGCACCCCACTTCCTGGACAAGGTTTGGTAAAAAGCCTCACCAATTTGCCTAGGTGACTACAGACCCAGACCCTTGGATCTTAAGAACAATGAACAATCCTCCCAACACTTGCACCCCCCTTTCCTGGGAAATGTTGGATAAAAAGCCTCACCAATTTGCATAGGTGACCACAGACCCAAACCCTTGGATCTGAGAACAATGAAAAAGCATTCAGTTTTTTACAAGAAGACTTTTAATAAAAAATAGAAGTAAATAGAAATAAAGAAATCCCCCCTGTAAAATCAGGATGGTAGATATCTTACAGGGTAATTAGATTCAAAAACATAGAGAACCCCTCTAGGCAAAACCTTAAGTTACAAAAAAGATATACAGACAGAAATAGTTATTCTATTCAGCACAATTCTTTTCTCAGCCATTTAAAGAAATCATAATCTAACACATACCTAACTAGATTACTTACTAAAAGTTCTAAGACTCCATTCCTGGTCTATCCCCGGTAAAGACCAGCATATAGACAGACACAGACCCTTTGTTTCTCTCCCTCCTCCCAGCTTTTGAAAGTATCTTGTCTCCTCATTGGTCATTTTGGTCAGGTGCCAGCGAGGTTACCTTTAGCTTCTTAACCCTTTACAGGTGAGAGGAGCTTTCCCCTGGCCAGGAGGGATTTCAAAGGGGTTTACCCTTCCCTTTATATTTATGACAGTTTCAAAAACCAGTTATGGCTGCATAGTGACAACAGTGTTATTACCTATCTCATCAGTTACAGTAACATGAAAGCAAGTAAAGTAAATTAAGGACATAAACAATCTTACATTGTTCACTCAATTAGCAAACCTATTACTCTTATCCAAGTATAAAAAATGCATATATCATCACAGTCCCCCTAACTTGGTCTCCCACAATAAATACATACACACAAATTTTACCAAAAATAAATAATATTTTCCTATTAATCTACCTACAAAGCATTATTGTCAAGAAATAATTATAAGTGCTTTACTAAAATATTCTATCACATGGTAATTATATTATGTATATATATTTAGACTTTGAAATCTACAAAATCCTCCAACACATTAAAAATAAAAAATAATAAAAATAATCCATGGGTCAGTGTTAAGGTAACTGTACTAGGATGAATGTCCTCAGTATGCAGCTTGCGGGAAATAAGTGCAGGATGTTTTTAGTGGCCTGCCACCAGTGTTTATTGCTGGAAGCTTCTGAATACAGCCACTTTCCCTTTTCAGCCTGTTTAAATGCTGTAGAATTCTAAAACTTGCTTTTGATAGTCTGTTGGCAGGTACTGTATGTCCCATCTTTGATTCTCCCAGAAGATTCAATACAGCTGCTAAGATGTGAGGTAGTGGTGGAAGTTGTGGTGTAAATTTTTTCTATTTTGGGGAAAATTTGGGAGCAAACTGATCTAAAATATAAAATGTGTGCCCAGATACTCAATTATGGGTGGCTTGGAAAAGTCTGCAATGCAACTACTATACTGAGGTGAAGAAAGCTGATTTGTGGGCCAATAGTAAGTAAAATGATTAACTATCTAACACACCACACTGGGCAATTTTCCAGTTTGTCAGACCTCCCCAGCAGAACCTGTGAAGCAAGGAGTTTTGGGTAGCATGAACATGTTAGTTTAATATGGTGTGTTGGGGTTCCTCCCCACCACGCAACAAAAAAAAAAAAAACCTCTCTGATGTCAGCCGACTATAAGAGTTGAAACAAGAGCTTAGTAGCTGGTGTGACCCCCACAACAGTAGTGTTAAGCTAGTATGTCCAATAAAAGGTAGACTGCTTAAAGCAGCTTCCTTCATTATAAAGAGGATACTGAAAATATACTGAGTGGCATTTGGTGACAGGGGTGCTGGAATAATTTTTACAGTGGGGGTGCTGAGAGCCATTGAACCAAACTGCAAACCCTAATGGAAACCACTTCAAGCCATCATGTGCCAGCAATGCCCCTCTGCCATGTATATTGGTCAAACTGGACAGTCTCTACGTAAAAGAATAAATGGACACAAATCAGATGTCAAGAATTATAACATTCATAAATCAGTTGGAGAACACTTCAATCTCTCTGGTCACTCGATCTCTGACCTAAAAGTCGCAATATTACAACAAAAAGACTTCAAAAACAGACTCCAAGGAGAAACTGCTGAATTGGAATTAATTTGCAAACTGGATACAATTAACTCAGGCTTGAATAGAGACTGGGAGTGGATGAGTCATTACACAAAGTAAAACTATTTCCCCATGTTTATTCCCTTCCTCCCCTCCCCCCCCCCCCCCCCGCCATTCCTCAGACATTCTTGTCAACTGCTGGAAATGGTCCACCTTGATTATCACTACAAAAGGTTTTCTTCCCCCCCACCTCCCCGCTCTCCTGCTGGTAATAGCTCATCTTAAGTGATCACTCTCCTTACAGCGTGTATAACACCCATTTTTTCATGTTCTGTGTGTATATAAATCTCCTCACTGTATTTTCCACTGAATGCATCCGATGAAGTGAACTGTAGCTCACGAAAGCTTATGCTCAAATAAATTGGTTAGTCTCTAAGGTGCCACAAGTCCTCCTTTTCTTTTTTTAAAAAACTGTGCAATTCCAGAAAGCAGTTGAATGGATCATAGGTTATAATCATAGTCAATCATACCAAAATAGGACAGAATTAAGTAAACTGCAGTTGGAAAATAATAATAAATAATCATACTTTGCCCTTCATCTGATGATCGCAAAATACTTTACAAATAATATATATATATATATATCCTGTGGCAAATTGCTGGCACAATTATGATGGGTCCTGCGCTTCCTCTTCCTGGGGGGGGGGTTCAGGGTGCAGTTTTCTGCCCCTGAACTAGGGTATCTACTGTCCCACTAGTAACCGAAAGAAGAGTAGTGGAGAGGGAGGGACCCTGGCCCGCCCTCTACTCCAGGTCCCAGCCCAGGGGCCCTAGGGATAGTGGCAAACCACTTGAACTAGTTCTTCCTTCCCCTGGGCTACTTCCCTCTCCTGCTTTTCAGTTTGGGAGCTTCCTGCCCTCTCTCTCTGCACAAGCTGGGTGTCTCTTTACCTAGGGTCTTGCTCTTCTAGCCAGCCATGGCACTTCTCCAAACTCTCCTCTACTTCAACTCCTGCACTCTGCTCCAACTCCTTTCCCTGGCTGATTGAAGCAGGGGGTTTTTAATCAGGTGACTGGCTTCAGGTGCTCTAATTGGCTTCAGGTGCTTTTAATTAATCTATAGAAATCCTTCTTCCTTCTCCTCATCCTGGTACTTACATCTCTCTCCTATATCACTCTCCTGCTGCCTTCTGGCCATGCTGTATCACAAACCTCAAAACAACTGCCCGTGGAGCTGAATACTATTATAGTAGATCTTACATATGGGTAAATTGAAGCATAGAGGAAATGATGGCAGTGCTAGGAATAAAATATTGGAGGAGTTAACTTCCAGTCTGCAGCTTTCACCTTTAGACTCTATTCCCTCACTCTGGAACAGTGCAAGGATATTTATAAGGGCTCATGCAGAGCAGTGCAAGAATATTTATACAGGCAGAGGCAGATTACGGTTTTGTGGGGCCCTGGGCCAGGACAAATGGGGGCCCCCTCCACCCTTTCTGCCTGCAGTCCCCCCCAACCTGCCCATGCTCCTCCCAGGGAGCAGGGTCAGGGTTTGGGGGCTTTCCCAACTTCTCCCTACTGGTGCTCCTGCCGGGGAGAAGGGTCAGGGTACAGGAACATCCTAAACCCAGTCCCCGGCAGGAGCGCTGAAAGGGCTGGCGGAGTGTAGCAACCCCATACGCCCTGACCCCATTCTCCAACAGGAGCACCGGGTGGGCTGGCAGAGCAGATTGGGGCATGGAGGCATCCATTTTTCCAGGGGCCCCCAATTAGCCAGGGGCACAAGCCACATTGGCCCAGTGGCTAATCCACCACTGTATATGAGGTGGGGAGGGACTCTCAAAAAGGTACTGAACATTCATTTTACTAGTGTGGAATATAAGAATTTGGCTGAAGCTGAGCTTTGAAAAAACAGTGTTACTCTCTACCTGAGCTGCTTTTATCATCCAGTCTGCACTTATACCTCATCTTCACTGCTGCAAATGGCATTGTGACAAACAAAAGAATCCTAGTTAGTGCAGCCAGTGCTGAGTTATCTTATTTTAAAAAACAACAACAACAAGCCCCAAACATACACCCTGGAAATCTTCCCAGATTATACATCTGTCTCTCTAATTTACACTTTAGAGGATGAAACCAAACAGCAATGGCATTAGAAGGATTAGTGAATTATTCTTTCCACTAACTCTCCCTGATTTTCCTCCTTGGCTTATCCTCCAAAACAAAGCATAAATCAAAACAAAAGTTCGTTACTGGATGGCTATCTAGATGTACACTGCTACACAATCTGCATTATGCCTGTCACCATCAATTCATTTTTAATAAACATCATATTCCAGTTAGTTTACTTAGGTTTGGCTGGTAGGATAAACTAAAGAGTTGGTCCACAGTACAGTAAAGCATTTTTTCCCCTTCTCACTGCTACCATGGGTTCACCCCCTTAACCCATTTATATGATACCAATGGTTCTGAATTATAAATGAGATTTTTAGTACATTCATTCTCCTTCTGCCCCCAGTAAGTGTTTTGGGAACACTTTCTGTACTTCTTCAGACACTATACTATGCTGATGACTACCTGACAGGACACTGTATCAGCACATTTAAAAATGAAATTAGGAGGAAAATGACATTACAGCAAACGTCAAACTCCTTGTTCTGGGGTAGATGGGAACAGTTGCGGTAATTTATCAAGAAGAATTTCTAGGACTAAGACTACACAGTATTTTGACAGTATTATCTCGCTATAAATCCAAGACATAAGGTCCAATCCTGAAAACACTCATATGAATACTTCCAATGGCATCACTCACACATGTAAGGATTTTCAAAGCTAGAATCGTAGTCTCCAAATTAGAGTCTCAAAAGAATCACCATGTACTATTCTGTAGTAACGCAGTAAAAGTTTTGAACGCTGAAGCTACAAGCTTTTAATTAAGGAAAACTTAATTGCTAGTTTTAAAGTACACCTGCTACTCAAGTACTTGATATATCCCAAGTGGCAGAGGCATTTGTGCATAGTTTGGTACATCTCCAATGACATCTGGTATCTCATCCAATGGTACATTTTAAGAAAGACTTAGAGGAACCTCGACATTTTAGTAAAGGATGCCAAAAGCTTTAAATATAGATTTGTATATGGGGCATAAAATGAATTACTGGATTGCTAGACATATGTTATATTATATATACTAGCACAAACAAGACTTTAATTAGTAAGGCAGGTTTGGCTACTTACCCCATCATACCTGATTTCCATTCCAACGCACATTCCAAACAAAATAAAAATATATGTACTAAAGAAATAAATAGATCTCATGATTGATCACCACTGTATTATTGCTCGACTACCTTTTCCAATACCTTTGTTTATCACCCTCCCTTGCTGTCTAATATCTAATATTCAGTGGGTGCATTTAAAAAAGATTATTCTCAGCGTAGCGTTATTATCAATTCCAGACACATTCCTTGGACTTCAAGTGGGAATAATCCTGGAACCTGAAACATCTCTAAAACTGGAATGGATTTTTTCAAAACTATACCCCACCATAGGGTCAGATCCTGAAATCATTAGGGTTTTCATTGAGCACAAGGGGTTTTCTTGCATGGAAAAGTTGTTGTATCAGTGCCTTAAGACTATAAAATCTTCAGGGGAGAGGTATATGATTTTTAGTTGTCTGCAAATGGCCATGCACACACATAGCATTATATAAAGTGCAACACAAGTGGCAACTGGGCAAAATATTTTTAGATTTTACAAAATTGCTTCGAATTTAAATTTAAAAATTATATCTATGTTCCTGTGCTTAGATACCAGAAGCTGAAGCAATCACACCAGTAAGTCAAACGTTAATGAGCTTCATCATAAATAACAATATAAAGAAGTTACTTACGCCTGTCGGTCCCTGTACATCTTGTTAACTTTTTCCCACTGGAAATTAAGCCGAGTCAGCTTTTCCTGTATCTTTGCAGCTTCCCCGGGTGTGGCACTTTGCAAAGCTGATGTCTTCTTGCTGCGAATAACCTCAATCTGACCTGAGAATCTCCCCAGGCTATCTTTAACTTTCTGCAACATCAAATTTTTAGAAAAAGAAAATGAAACATCAGCTGTTGTTAAAAAGCAAACAAACAAAACAAAAACACCGTAATAACCTGGACAATGATAACAGTCCTACAATACTTAAGCAATAATGATTGAGACACAAGTCATTTCCTGGGGAATTAATAACTTGCAGAGAGAACTGATGGCTTGAGGTGAAGCAGAGGGCCATTAACCACAGCTAGTCATTAATTCCACAGGAAATAATGTGTTAAGGTTACTACTACTTTAACCCAGTTTATTCATAAGGAAATAGAACAAAACCCTCTTTTAACTTACATTGCACATCCTTTCCAAAACACCACCTGGTTAATCAAGTTTGCTTAGAAATGATCCAGCAAGCTAGCCAGGCTCATTCATTTTCTGGAGGGACCTTTAACTGTTTAACTACTGCTGTACATCTCTGATATGTGAGATCTTGTGTTCAGTACACATGCCACAGATATGAATGGAACAGCCTGAAATAATTAATACATTGAGTACCACTGACACTAAATTTTGCTGAATGTGCCATCTATGTTCACAAGACAGAGTTGGCCATTCTAGATCAGAACTTTAAGTCTAACTCTCTATCCACAGAAGTGGTTAGTTCTTGATGTTTCAGAAGAAGGTGAAATCCTCCAAATTGCACCAAGCTATGGAATGGTGTGCACTGGGGGACTGAAAGAGAAGAGGACAGAATTGTTTCCTGACCCTTAAAGCATATTTAAAATTGTTTTATAATCTTAAACTTTCAAAACTCCAGATGTTGTGAGTGGTCCTGAAATTATCCATCCAGTCACTCCATTAAATCCCGTGACAGAGAATTATGTGGATTGACTGTACACTGTGTAAAGTAATATATACATAATATTTTTATTTCTATTCTGCCTTCCATCCAAGAATTCCAAAGCACATTACAAGTGTCAGTGAATGTAGCTTCACAACCTTGAACCTCTCTTCCTCTCTGTGGTCCGTTTCCTTCCTTTCCCCTCTTTGAAGTCCTCCTCGGTGCTGCTTCTCATATCAAAAAGGTTTCCCGTTCCTCTCTTTCTGCCCTTCCACCAGTTGTTTCACATCTGCTTTGGATGGGTGCTACCCCTAGTGAGGGTGAATGTAAGTCCCCCTACTTCTGCCCCCCACCGTGCCGGCTGCCTGCAGGTGAAACAGTCTATTGTGGTACCCTTCTGGTGGCCTGTGGCCGGACGAAACTCGTGGTAGTGGGAGTATTGTCAATTGCAGCCCAAGCAGCCTACTCACAGGCATAAAATAAATACATAAAAATAAAATAAGAGGCTCTAGCAGACCCAGGCTTTGAGGGTTCCTGGGTGTTTGTGATTAGTACCACGAATAACTTATACCCACTGTATCACCTTGACTCAACATTTGTCTACTGATCGTGAACGAGTATCTACAGAATACTACTGAAAAGCAAATAGTTCTGCTCCATTGTCAGTTCAGTGTAAATTCTGGGATGCCTGGGAATGACCCTTTCAGTTTCCCTACTTAGATCTTTGACTATTCATACACTGACAGTCATACTTCCTCAGTCTGTCCAAAGTCTCAGTAGGGAAGCTGAAGGGGGCACAGGACATAACTATAGGATAAACCCAAAGAGAGTGCAGGAAGTAAAAATTAAACCTCCACATCTCAATTCTTAAAAACCTAATAATGTCCAAGGATAAGCTTCTACAACCCAAATCAGGATCTGTAACGACAGAGGTGAGATGGAGGGGATATAGGTGAGATGTCTCCCCAAATATCCTTAATTAGATACGGGTTCTTCCTTGCAAGGCCCCTTCCAAATGCTCATTTGGGAAAACCATATCACTAAGTCAGGAACTTGTTTCGATTCTGGGGAGTATCAAATATCTGTCTCCTCTTGACAGGTAACTGGGAAGGACATAATTAATACTTAGGAAAAAGAAATGGGCTGATGTTTTCAACAGCTGCCTCCTCCTGTCCTGTTCCTGAAAAGGCATAAAACACTTATGAAGACATTAAACCATACCATGGATGGGGTCCGGTCTACCACATTTTCCCCCCTTTCAGCTCTACCAATTTTTTTTTTTTAAAACATGAATTTGTTGGGAAAATCCAATGCAAAGTAGAAGGTGCACTAGTAACTCCAGCATAAAACTTCCTTTAAAAAAAATTTTAAAAATGAAAATTTCACTTTGTGGATTAATATGAAATGAATCTGAGTACCAGAGAAAACTATTTCTTCAAGCAGCTGACCTCCTCTGGCACATTGGTCAATCTACTAAACAGCCATAATTTACAACTTTCCTTCTGTTCCTTTGTCTTTACAGCACGTGGAAGGCTGCAAATATTGGTTTTCTACTGAATAACCCAAATATATAAAAAAACTTCAGCATAACATTATACATATTAGAGACTTACAAACAATTCACAAGACAAGCATGTGCACTATACGTATTTAACTTGAACAACTCTTCGTTCCTCACAAACACCTCAGTACTGTATGGCACACCATCCTCAGCACTATTCCAGGGGGGTAATATGGATGAACTCAACCTTTTCTTACATATGTTTTAGCCACAAATTCTGTAGGCTGCTCACAAGCAGGTCATACATTCCTATATCTTGTCGAGGGCATTTCAGAGATTCCAGTGCCACAAAAACACATATGTTGCTTGGTGAGTTGTTTTTCATTTGTATCTCTGTAGTAGTTCTGTTTGGAAGGGTCTCGCTGAATTAGATCAGTCTCTCTTTTGAAGCTTGCCAAGACTCTTGCTTGACAGAGTCCACATTTGGTACTTCCTTCCTGCAACCTGTCCAACTCATCTTTTCTCCTGCCAGTATTCCCTAGCCACCCACTATCTGCCCAGACTCTGCCCACATTGCTCCGCATCTCTGTTTCTCTCCCTCACTTTTTTCTGAAGTATATGGCCTCAGCCCTGATCTAAACTAGGACTTTAGGTCAAATTTAGCAGCGTTAAATCGATGTAAACCTGCACCTGTCCACACAATCAAACCCTTTATTTCGACTTAAAGGGCTCTTAAAATCCATTTCCTTACTCCACCCCTGACAAGTGGATTAGCGCTTAAATCGGCCTTGCCGGGTCGAATTTGGGGTACTGTGGACACAATTCGATGGTATTGGCCTCCGGGAGCTATCCCAGAGTGCTCCATTGTGACTGCTCTGGACAGCACTCTCAACTCAGATGCACGATTGTTTGCCCTTGCTCTGATGCAGGGAGGGGCGACTGATGACACGGCTTACAGGGTTGGCTTACAGGGAGCTAGAATCAACAAAGAGGGTGGCTTTACATCAAGGAGTATTTCAGGCAGGACTTCACGGAGGGTTCCAATAAGAAATGGTGCACCTAAGTTATTGTTCTTATTGGAACAAGGAGGTTAGTCTGGCCTCTGATTGATACATGGCTAGATTTACCTCGCTGCACCTTCTCTGTGAGTGACTGCAGTGTGACCTAGAGGAATGAGTCCCCTAGATGGGGGGCGGGGAGGAGGGGTTTGCAAATGAGTACAAAACAAATCTGGTCCATTTCTTGTTTTGATACACTCCATCTATCTTTTACATCTTTGGCTGGCAGCAGACGGTGCAGAAGGATTGCATGCCATCCACATCACATGGCTGCTCGGCAGAAGATGGTACAATAGGACTGCTAGCCATCCTCATCTCTTGCCTGCCCGGCAGAAGATGATGCAATAGGACTGCTAGCAATCCATATCACCTGCCTGCTCACCATAAGATGGTTCAATAGGACTGACTGCAGGACTAAAGAGAATGACTTGATCAAGTCACTCCAAATTTAGTCCCTGCGCCCATGTCTGCCCAGGCGCTCCTGATCGACCTCACACAGGTGACCAGGAGCACCTCGGACATGATGGTGACGGCTACCAGTCATAGAATCATAGAATATCAGGGTTGGAAGGGACCCCAGAAAGTCATCTAGTCCAACCCCCTGCTCGAAGCAGGACCAATTCCCAGTTAAATCATCCCAGCCAGGGCTTTGTCAAGCCTGACCTTAAAAACCTCTAAGGAAGGAGATTCTACCACCTCCCTAGGTAACGCATTCCAGTGTTTCACCACCCTCTTAGTGAAAAAGTTTTTCCTAATATCCAATCTAAACCTCCCCCACTGCAACTTGAGACCATTACTCCTTGTTCTGTCATCTGCTACCATTGAGAACAGTCTAGAGCCATCCTCTTTGGAACCCCCTTTCAGGTACTTGAAAGCAGCTATCAAATCCCCCCTCATTCTTCTCTTCTGCAGGCTAAACAATCCCAGCTCCCTCAGCCTCTCCTCATAAGTCATGTGTTCTAGACCCCTAATCATTTTTGTTGCCCTTCGCTGGGCTCTCTCCAATTTATCCACATCCTTCTTGTAGTGTGGGGCCCAAAACTGGACACAGTACTCCAGATGAGGCCTCACCAATGTCGAATAGAGGGGAACGATCACATCCCTCGATCTGCTCGCTATGCCCCTACTTATACATCCCAAAATGCCATTGGCCTTCTTGGCAACAAGGGCACACTGCTGACTCATATCCAGCTTCTCATCCACTGTCACCCCTAGGTCCTTTTCCGCAGAACTGCTGCCAAGCCATTTGGTCCCTAGTCTGTAGCGGTGCATTGGATTCTTCCATCCTAAGTGCAGGACCCTGCACTTATCCTTATTGAACCTCATCAGATTTCTTTTGGCCCAATCCTCCAATTTGTCTAGGTCCTTCTGTATCCTATCCCTCCCCTCCAGCGTATCTACCACTCCTCCCAGTTTAGTATCATCCGCAAATTTGCTGAGAGTGCAATCCACACCATCCTCCAGATCATTTATGAAGATATTGAACAAAACCGGCCCCAGGACCGACCCTTGGGGCACTCCACTTGATACTGGCTGCCAACTAGACATGGAGCCATTGATCACTACCCGTTGAGCCCGACAATCTAGCCAGCTTTCTACCCACCTTATAGTGCATTCATCCAGCCCATACTTCCTTAACTTGCTGACAAGAATACTGTGGGAGACCGTGTCAAAAGCTTTGCTAAAGTCAAGAAACAATACATCCACTGCTTTCCCTTCATCCACAGAACCAGTAATCTCATCATAAAAGGCGATTAGATTAGTCAGGCATGACCTTCCCTTGGTGAATCCATGCTGGCTGTTCCTGAACACTTTCCTCTCATGCAAGTGCTTCAGGATTGATTCTTTGAGGACCTGCTCCATGATTTTTCCAGGGACTGAGGTGAGGCTGACTGGCCTGTAGTTCCCAGGATCCTCCTTCTTCTCTTTTTTAAAGATTGGCACTACATTAGCCTTTTTCCAGTCATCTGGGACTTCCCCGGTTCGCCACGAGTTTTCAAAGATAATGGCCAATGGCTCTGCAATCACAGCCGCCAATTCCTTCAGCACTCTCGGATGCAACTCGTCCGGCCCGATGGACTTGTGCACGTCCAGCTTTTCTAAATAGTCCCTAACCACCTCTATCTCCACAGAGGGCTGGCCATCTATTCCCCATTTTGTGATTGTCCTATTGTCCTATTGCACTGTCTGCTGCCACAAGGCAATGGGTTGCTGCTGCTGTGTAGCAATGCAGTACCGCATCTGCCAGCACCCAGGAGACTTAAGGTGACAGTGAGCTGAGCGGGCTCCATGCTTGCCGTGGTATGGCGTCTGCACCGGTAACTCAGGAAAAAAGCCACGAAATGATTGTCTGCCCTTGCTTTCACGGAGGGAGGGAGGGAACGGTGGCCTGATGATATGTACCCAGAACCACCCGCAACAATGTTTTAGCCCCCTCAGGCATTGGGATCTCAACCCAGAATTCCAATGGGCAGTGGAGACTGCAGGAACTGTGGGATGGCTACCCACAGTGCAACACTCCGGAAGTCGACGCTAGCCTCAGTACTGTGGAAGCACTCCGCCGAGTTAATGCACTTAATGCACTTAGAGCATTTTCTGTGGGGACACACACACTCCAATATATAAAACCGATTTCTAAAAAATCAACTTCTATAAATTTGACCTAATTTCGTAGTGTAGACATACCCTCAGACTGAGCGCAGAGCTGAGAGCTGATAAGGGCAATGGGGTGATGTTTCTTAATTCTGCTTAATGAGAGAGTGCTTCTGTCAAGGTTCCTTCCCCACTCTGAACTCTAGGGTACAGATGTGGGGACCTCCATGAAAGATTCCCTAAGCTTATTCTTACCAGCTTAGGTTAAACATCTCCACCACCAAAGTGTTACACAAAGAACAGGGGAAGTGCCCACTTGGAAACGTCTCCCCCACAAAATATCCCCCCAAGCACTACACCCCCTTTCCTGGGGAAGGCTTGATAAAAATCCTCATCAATTTGCATAGGTGAGCACAGATCCAAACCCTTGGATCTTAAGAACAATGAAAAGCAATCAGGTTCTTCAAAGAATTTTAACCCATTAAGAATTAAAGAAAAAGTAAAAGAATCACCTCTGTAAAATCAGAGTGGTAAATACCTTACAGGGTAATCAGATTCAAAACATAAAGAATCCCTCTAGGCAAAACCTTATGTTACAAAAAGATACAAAAACAGGAATATACATTCCATTCAGCACAACTTATTTTATCAGCCATTTAAACAAAACAGAATCTAACGCATATATAACTAGATTGTTTACTGACTTTTTACAGGAGTTCTGACCTGCATTCCCACTCTGGTCCCGGCAAAAGCATCACACAGACAGAGAGAACCCCCCTCCAGCTTTGAAAGTATCTTGTCTCCTCATTGGTCATTTTGGTCAGGTGCCAGTGAGGTTATCTTAGCTTCTTAACCCTTTACAGGTGAAAGGGTTTTTCCTCTGGCCAGGAGGGATTTAAAGGTGTTTACCCTTCCCTTTATATTTATGACAGCTTCTCTGGTTGGTGGTTGGCTCCCTGCTCCAAAGTGGTATTTCATGCATAGTGGGGATTACTGCTAATTGGACTGACTGTAAGAGAGGAGCCAGCTGGCAGCTTGTGGGTGACAGCACTCTTACACCACCAGCAGGATTGGAGCAGAGAGGGTTGAGCAGTTTTGGAGGATGTAGAAAGAAACTTAAAATTTCCCACTAGCACTATATGAACCCCCTCAGCCCTCTGACTAGACCTTAGTAGCTCTGTTTCACCACGTGAAAAAAATGCAGACCCCACCTTCCTCTCAGTCCCAAAAAGCATGCATTGGCACTACCAGCAGAGGATTTGGAGGTCTCTGTTTCAAGTAGAAGAAAAGGGACAATTAACATGAATGGACTGTTCTGTAGTGGTTCTGTCAGTGTCTTCCTATGAATCCATATTCCATCCGACTTGAAGACTACTTTGTTGTTACAGAATCCTGGGAAAACTGCACACTGAGCATTAAGACATACTTTTTATTTCATGTGGGCATAAGATATATGCATGTACTAATTATTTAGGTACAACATTGTGCAATCAATGTATACACCATGCCATAAGGAGGTATAATAAACAAGTTGCCCAAGTAAGGGTCTGATCCTGCAAACCCTTGCTCATGTGAATACTTCCTATATAGTCAATAGAATATACTTATGTTAAGGGTTTAAGGCATTTAACATTTCTATTGTCCTTCTCTGAACCTTTTATATTTCTTCTATATCTGAATAAAATTACAGTATCCAAGTAAGGATGTACCATTGATTTAGATACTCGTGTTACAAAATTTTCAATATTATTCTCTAACTCTACCATAATACAGAATAACATTATTGATGATTTGAACTACACCTTCACCTGGAAAAAGGTGTTTTGTTGAACTGCCCATAACAATGACAGGAACTCATGAATATTATGTGTAATTTAAGATATTCCTTCTGATGTGTGTATCACAGAATGCCTCCTTGTGGCCTGGGATGGCCCCACAGACACCCCACCTCAGTTTCCCTCTGAGTCTGAGAATCCACTTACAGCCAACAAAAGAAAAAATATTTAAAATGCTTTTGAAACAAAATTCCCCCTCTCTTGGATTATAATTTATTCAACATAGTTCATCGTCCCAAAGTGAGTCCCTTTTCACCTATACCTAGCTTCAGGGTTTCCACGACCCTGCTTTTGGACTGTGTGGTTCAAGTCCTAACCTCCCCATCGCACAAACTCTCCTTTTACTTCAGGGTTTCACGGCCCTCTTTCTGGGGGCAGTATGCTGGCTGAGTCCTTCTTTTTCCTGGACTCTGAGCCTCCTTTTGAGATTCACCCATCCAGTCATTCGACTACTCCCTTAATCCTTCCCAAGCACTTATCTGGACCCGTGAGGACAGAGGGAAGCCTTGCTTCACCCACTAATACAAGGTTCCTGGTCCTTGGCCCATAAAGGAAAAATAGGCTGTTTTCTTCCCATACTTTCACCCTCCCAGACACAAACTATTCCTCAGGACCATCTGTTTCTTACCAATATCTGTTTTGGTTTTCTGGGCACTTGGAATGAGCTAACTAACCTGTCACACTTCCTTTTTCTGGTCTGAAAGGGCCATTACCCAATTACATTGCATAACCTTGCACTTGTCTACAGTTATTTTCTCCTACTATCACATTGCCCAGTTGCCTAGCTTTGACAGGTGCTTCTGAAGTTGCTCAATGTTTTTCCTGGTCTTCACCAGAATAATTGTCATCTTCAAATTTTGTCATCTCACTGCTCACCCTCTTTTCCAGCTATTTAACACATTAAACAACATTTGTCTTTGTACAGGTATTTGACTTAACCTACTATTAATCTTATTCCATATAGAAAACTGATCGATATGTATATAGATATGTATATATATCTATATATTCCTAGAGTGAGCACCTCACCTGACATACAGGGACCAGGTTAAAGAGCTGGAGTTGCATATAAGGGCAGTAAAAGCCCTGTCTCCATTCAGGGGAGAATCCTCCAACACATGCATTGCAAAAGACTAAAACTGACCTGCAAGAATCCCCATGGCAGCCATGGCTTACAGGACATACCAGGGACAGGTGGAGCATGTTGGTGGTGCGATTGAAGTAGGCAGTTGTGTGGAGATTCCAGGCAGCACTGTGGGTAGTCCTGGTAAGGCTGTCATAACTGAGACATGTCCCCAGGACTGTTTAATTTATGCTAGAGGCCTTACAGGTCTTACAGCCATCTTATTCTCCACCTCTCCTCCTGCGCTGTGCTTCTTGGAAATGTAGCACAGAATCTCACCAGTTTCAGAGTAGCAGCTGTGTTAGTCTGTATCCGCAAAAAGAAAAGGAGTACTTGTGGCACCTTAGAGACTAACAAATGTATTTGAACATAAGGTTTCACTGAATGCATCCGATGAAGTGAGCTGTAGCTCACGAAAGCTTATGCTCAAATACATTTGTTAGTCTCTAAAGTGCCACAAGTCCTCCTTTTCTTTTTGAGAGTCTCACCTGTAACTCTTCATTTTCGCTTTCAGTTTTTAATATATGACAGTTTTACCTCGATTTTGTGAGGATTTATTTTTCATCATAAACACTACTAAGGCCTTTAAAAATACAAATACATTATATTAATTGGTTCTTCTTTAGTCAATATTATATGACTCATTCAAAGAGCATTAATAGGCTTCCTTTATATAATCCATATTGCTTTCTCTCTGCCACACATGTCTAGCTTTACTAGTCTATCTGAATGAACTTGTTCAGCTAATTTAAGATACTATGTGTCACTTTTGGAATAACATCCAGCAACTTTTCTAAAAACAGGTAAAACATTGGAGACAACTTATAGCTGGAATTAGGATAATAATAATAATAATAATTATAATGATTATTTTGATATCACAGCCACTTCATTCTCTAAATCACTTCAGAAAGAGAATAAGTCTAATTTAAAAGTCAAAATAAAATCAATGTCTTTTAGGTGAAAAAGGAACAAATCAGCAAGAATTATTAGTCAATTTTATATTATCTCATTTATTATTTTTTTAATTAAAAGCAGGCTCTGATTGCAATGAGAAAAAATGTTTGCTTTCCAATTGTGAGCCCTGCAAGGTCATCTAGGGAACTGAAAGTTAACATGGATATTTAACTTGTCACACATCACCACCACCAAAAGGCAAATTCTGCCCTCAGTGACACCTGCGCAATACCATAACCTTCACGGGAGCTGCACAGGTGTAAATGAGGGGAATTTAGGGTACATCTACAGTTAAAATGCTACAGTGGCCCAGTTGCACCACTGTAGCTCTTCAGTGTAGACACTCCCTATGCAGACAGGAGGGTTTTCCCTTCTTAGTTCAGGAATCTCACAGCCCTCCTTCTAGGATCTGTGCTGATAATTAATATGCAGCCCACACTTGGCTTCTTTGAGCATCCCCTTTCCCCCCTGGACTTGGAGAGGTGAGCAGGCAGGCCTTCACTTTTCTGCTTTGCCTCTCTGGAGGCTTCTCTTTTATAGCCAGGCCTGGACTGATTTAAGCACATGACTTACCTGTCATGTGGCTACACTACATTTGCCCACCTAGGGAGAAGTCTTGAATGAGTCACAAATGAGGCTAAACCTGTTATTCCTCAGAAGGCCAGTCACTCTGTGACAGTGCCATTTTTACACGGCATTAGTACAGTTGCTTAGTACACTAACATATACAACCTTGTTTATGGCTTGTAGCAAACGATCTGTATCAGAGGTGGCTACTTATGGAGCAAGAATCTCTACGTTCCCCAGAGTACAAGGATGCTGCAGCAAGCCATTAGGATAATGGAGATGTATCCCTTTTTTGCACCCAATGATGACTCTATCTTCTCTGCTTTTTGGGGGAAGAGGGGTTGCTTATGCCCCCAAGAGAACCAGCAGGGAATAGTGCCTATGGTCAAGGAAAGGGAGGGACTGTATTGGGAGAATAACAGTGAGGAGAAGACTACTTAAAGCCTCCACCATGAATGGTGGTTTGACTTCTCTGATCCCGAAGACAATGACTTATATTTAACAGAGATGGGAAGCAGAAGTCACAGTAGATCTGTTCTATGGTGATTTAAAGGATGAAGAATATCTTCTTCCTTACAGATAGTGCAGCAACTCTGTCTGAACACCACATAGAACATAGGGATTTCACTCTGCAACATCTTGGGTGGAACTCCATTCTGGATTAGGAAGGTCTTTATAAATCCAGGACTTGTCTGTTTAAGCTTTGGAAAATTAGTAATTAAGTGTTATGAATACTGAAGTTGGGAGACATCAATGAGGTACAAAGGTGGCCATCATCTCCAGCACCTCCAAATGTTACCAAGACCACATATCTTGAATATTAAAGTAACAGCATCCTGAATTTAACTCCTCTATTACTAAGAGTATTATATTTAATATATATTATAAATAATAGGGGGTGACTGAAATATTAATGAAGATAAGACCCTTCAGTCCATGAAGGAACACCTCAATAAGTGGCTTGATTTTCTCAGTTGCTGGGCACCGACAGCTCTTATGGACCCTAAAGTGAGTTTTACACTCTCAGTGCTGCTGAAAAATTAGACAATTTATTTCAGCATCTAAATAATAACTTGTGTGTCTAATCTCAGGCTCCCAAGTCTGAGAATTTTGATCTGTATCATTTAGAACAAGTTTCCAAAACTTTAAAAATGAAAACAAAGAAATGAATATGCTCTTCGCTTGCTAAAAGATTCAAGCCAAAATGTTCAGACTTGGAAGCCTGAGGCTTAGGCCAGAAGACAGGAAGAAATATGTCCTGGCTCACATGGAAAGCGGACACTACTTCGGGAAGAAAAGCCTGGTGGGGCCAGAGATGGACCTTATCCTTATAAATGACCATGTATGGTGGTTCTGAGGTCTGGACTCTCAGCTCAGAGAGTTGCCTCGTCAATGTCACTGCCTCCAGGAAAGCCACCTTCCATGACAGGTGAGATAGGGAGCATGAGGCCAAAGGCTCAAAGGGCAGACCTGTGAGCCTGGACAGAACCAAGTTGAGATCCCACTGAGAGACTGGGGACCGGACTTGAGGGAAAAGCCTCTCAAGACCTCTAAGGAACCTGACCGTCATGTCATGGAAGAACACAGTCTGCCCCTGGATTGGTGGATGAAAGGCCGAAATGGCCGCCAGATGCACCCTGATAGAGGAGTGCACCAGGCCCTGGTTCGTTAAGCCCAAGATCAACTGCACCGAAGAATGCAAAGAGGAGATGCCCCATTCAGCTACCCAGGGGGAGAACCTCATCCACTTTGCCAGGTAGGCCTGCCTAGTCAAGGGCTTTCTACTCTCGAGGAGGACCTGCTGGACTCCGTTCATACAGGTTCAGCCACGCAACATCCACGCCGTGAGGTATAGGGATGCGAGGTTGGGGTGTGAGAGTCAGCCATGATCCTGTGACAGCAGGTCCAGCCAGTTTGGCAGGGGCCAGGGAGGGATTGCGTCCCTAACCAGTGCTAGCAAGCACCGGGGCAATCACGATAACCAGCGCCTTGTTCCTCTTGATTTTCACGAGGACCTTGCTGATGAGCAGAATTGGAGGGAACGCATACATCAGGCTTCGTGCCCACGGCACGAGTAAGGCATTGGAGAGGGAGCACTTGCCCAAACCCTATCTGAAGCAAAACCTGCTGCACTTCCTGTTCTGCCTGGCGGCTAAAAAAATCTACTTGGGAGTTCCACACCTCTGGGTGAAGCACCCACTCGTGGTGAGAGGAGAAGTCCCTGCTTAGGTGATATGATAGCGTGTTTCTGGCACCCAAAAGGTGACATGCTTCTAGATGGATTCAGTGATCAATGCAGAAGTCCCAGAGATGGACTGTCTCTTGGCAGAGGGCTGAGGATTCGCTCCGCCTTGCCTGTTGGTATAGAACATTGAGGCAGTGTTGTCCGTGAGGACTCTGACCACTCTGCCCGACAGATGAGGCAGAAGACTGCTCTGCACAGCACCCTGAGCTCTTTGGCATTTATGTGTAGTGTCGACTCCTCTGGGGACCATATACCTTGGGTCTGGAGGGTGCCCAGGTCTGCCCCCCAGCCAAGGTCTGAGGCATCCAAAACAAAGTTGACTGAGGAGTGCTGACGAAGGGAACTCCTTCCGGGACTTGCCCAGGGTTGGTCCACATTTACAGTAAGGTAAGAACTGTCATGGGGGTGATAACTACCTTCTCCGGGTAGTCCCTCAACTGGGAGTAGACCATCACCAGCCATTGCTGCAGGGGTCCCATCCGGAGCCTGGCATGGCACAGCACATATGTATACACTGCCATGTGACCTAGTATGCATAGGCAAACTTGGCCGTGGTCGGGGAAAGGTGCTGACTGCTGCGATGAGGTCCGTCAGTGCCCTGAATCTCTCCAGTGGTAGGAACGCCCTGGCACAGACCAAGTTGAGCAGTGCTCCAATGAACTCTATCCTCTGTACTGGAACTAACGTTGTTGATTTTTTGTCATTGGATTGTCATTCACCAACAGACCGAGGTGACGGCATGTGGCTAGCAGCACCGTGACATCCCCTATGACCTTAGTCCTGTAGTTGCTCTTCATGAGCCAGTCGTCGAGGTACAGGTAGATCTGGATACCCCAATGTCTGAGGTAAGCCACCACCACTGACATGCACTTGGTAAATACCCATGGTGCTGTCGCAAGGCCAAACGGGAGGACCTTGAACTGATAGTGGTTGGGACCAACCGTGAACCGGAGGAAGTGTCTGTGTCCCTTAAAGATGGCAATGTGGAAGTATGCATCTTTCAGACCGAGGGCGGCATACTAGTTTTCCAGATCCAGGGAGGGGATGATGGAAGCCAGGGAGACACAGGCAGAACTTCAGTTTCACTAAGTAGCAGCTCAAGTCCCGCAAGTCTAGTATGGGCCGCAGACTGCTCTTGGCTTTGGGGATTAAAAAGTATCGGGACTAGAACCCCTTGTTCCTGTACTCCACAGGAACTACGTCCACCACACCCAGCTGTAGAAGACCCTCTACCTCCTGTATGAGAAGATTCTCATGAGAGGGATCTCTGAAGAGGGACAAGGAGTGGGTAGAAAGGGGGGGTAGAAAGTAACTGAAGGGGGTAGCCCTGCCCCACCTTATTGAAGACCTATCAGTCTGATGTTACAGATGCCCATGCAGGGAGGAAGGAAGAAAGGCAATTGGCAAACAGAGGGAAGGAAGGATCTAGTATGTCAACCTCAGGCATACCCACAAAACAGTCGCTTGCCGGTCTGCTTACTGCAGGTCAAGCCTGCCTGGGATATACACAAAGGTTTGTGGCCAGGGTGTTTCTTGTAGCCCCTAGATGTTTTGTGGGGAGGCTCCTGACGAGGGTGGCTCCCTTGGCTCTGAGGCTCCTGTGACTTAAACCACTTGCGGGCAGGGCCGCAGACATTCAGGCCCAGTGTTTTTAGGGTTGTACAGAAATCTTTCAGGCCATGGAGTTTAACATCCGTCTGTTCTGCGAACAGGGGGTGCCCATCGAAAGGGAGGTCTTGCATTGACTGCTGAGCCTCAGAGGAAAGACCAGAGAGGAGCAGCCATGAAGGCCTGCACAATGAGATGGCTGATGCCATGGTTCAGGTGGTGGTGTCCACCGCGTCCGATGCCACCCAGAAAGATGCTCTGGCAGCAGTCAAGCCCTCATCCAGGATCGCCCGGAACTCCTTCCTAGAAGCCTCAGGAAGGGTGCTCTCGAACTTGGTCATGGCCTGCCACATATTAAAATCATAGCAGCCTAGTAAGGCCTGATGGTTGTCCACCCTTAACTGTAGACTGGAGAATGAATAAACTTGACACCCAAACAAGTCTAGTCTCCTTGAGTCTTTATTCTTAGGGGTAGCCCCAGGCTGACCTCGTCTCTCCCTGTGGTTGATGCCTCTACCACTAGGCAATTGGGAGCAAGGTGGGTATAAAGATATTCATGGCCTTCAAATGGCACAAAATTCTTGTGCTCCACCCTCTTGGAGATCGGAGTCAAGAAGGAAGGCGTTTGCCAGAGGGCACTTGTAATTTTAGCGACCTCCTCATGTAGGGGCAAAGCTACCCTGGCTGGGGCCACAGGGCATAGGAAGAGAACATTAAAGAGGAAGTATGCAGTTTCCTCTAACTCCTCCACCTGGAGGCCCAGATTGGCAGCAACCCTTTTTAACAGCTCCTGATGCGCTTTAGCATCATTCTGGGGCATCAGTGGAGGGGGCCCCACTATGGCCACATCTGGTGACGAGGAGGAGGAAGCCGGTACCAAGGGGTCCTCTGCACCCATAGGTGGTTGGGCGGCTTGCTTGTCCACTTCCTTTGAGCCTGCGGGGTGCCTGCAGCCAAGGCCTCTTGGGCTGGAGTAGGGGTGGGACAGGGTGGTACCCAGTCTCTCCGAAACTTTGAATACCGAGCGGGTGGCCTGATAGGGCTGAGTGAACCTCCATGGGTATCGCTGTGTCGATGACGGAGTCTGAGGCCACGAGCCCGGCTGTGTTACTGCCTATGTAGTCTGCACTGTAGGTGCTGGAGTCTGTCCCGCCATTAGGGAATGTTGCTCCGAACCTGGCCAGAGCCTGAGCAGTCACTCCCCTATGACCAGGACAGGGCTGATTGATTGGTGGCTCTGTCCTGATTGGTACCAGTCGCCCCCCGGCCCTGCCCAGAGTTGGATTTGGCTGACATTGACGAGCATCTGGATCAGGGCCTCAGTGACCAGGGGGCACTCGGCGGATCTGCAACAGCTGGCGATCTATGCCTCACGCTTAATGTGAAGCGAGATGGGGAACTAAAGTGGGCTTGGCATCGTGAAGATGTAGCCGCACATGGTGATGCCACCCTGGGCAATCCGGGAAATGGTACTGTCAGTCCCTTGACCTGTCCCTGGAGCAGGACCGGTGCCACGGAGATTCCAGGCGCCGACTCTGAAACTCCTGCCGGGGCAGGGGAGCGTGCCTCCAGAGGTCTGCGCCCAGTTACCAGCGAGCCACACCTCAAGCCTCTCTGCCCTTGTCCAAGGTCAGGAGACTAGATGGGGCTATGAAGCATCTGCCTATCATGGTCAGAAGCATGTTGGCTGCAAGAGGGTGACTGTTGGCGGGACATCCCCTGTGACAGGGAGTGCTGACGGAAAGGTGGAGACTGTGGTGGTCCCAATATGGGTTTACCCCGGGACCCCGCAGGGGCCAGAGTGGGCGGCACTGGGAGGGATATAATGTCTTGAGCTGCTTGGAGGGCCTCCAGTAAGGACGGCACTCAGAACTGACAAGGACCTCCACCGCTATCTGGGGTAGCCGATGGGGAGTGGGCTGGGTTACACCGCTTGACCTGAGTTGGGGCCCGGGATTCCCAAGGGGGTGAAGAAGCACCCGAGATAGGGGCTTGGTCCACCCCAGAATTGTCTTTTCCCTCACAGGAAGCTGGAGACCTTCCTCACCCCATCTTTCTAGACTTTTGGTCTGGAGTCATGGAAAGAGATTGGTGCCAGCTCATAGATGGTACCAGTGTGGTGCTGCGTACTGAGGTCATGATGCTCGGCGCCGAATCGGAGTGTTGCTCTGGCATCGGGGTAAGGACAGACTCCATCAGGAGTGTCTTCAAATTAATTTCACACTCCTTCTTCATCCTGGGCTTGAAGGACTTGCAGATTTTGCACTTACTACTAATGTGACCTTTGCCCAAGCACCCTAAACAACTATTCTGTGGATGGCTAATGGGCATGGGCCTTTTACAGTGATCGCAGGGTTTAAAGCCTGGGGACAGGGGCGTGCACCATCCTGAGGCAAAGTCCCTTTAGAGACCTACTAAGTCTCAAACTTAACAAATATGTTGAACTAAACTAGAGGGAAACTATATACAGTAATATTTGCAAGAGGTAAATGAATTTGAACAAACGAAAAGCAACAACTCTAGCTGAAGCAGGACCAGTTCCATGCACCATCACTGGTGGCAAGAAGGAACTGAGGGAGCCAGTGTTACCCTATGTGCTACAGCATAAGCACGCCACTCCAGGGGGTGCCAGAGCAGGTCTCCTACAATACTACTGAGGGAAAAACTTCTGGCACTGGTGCATGTAGCAAGCACACACACGTAAGTTGAATGGACATGAACAATCACTTGAAGAAGAATCATAGCTCAGGGGCAAAGGTTGTTGCATATTCCTCTCCACATTGGGGGGAGGGGGGTAAATTTTATGAGTTTATGCTGTACAGTTCCCTGTGCAGCAAAAGACAGTATAATTTTGGGATTATACTTCAGAGGGGGTGCGTACCTGAGGAGCTGGGAGTTGCCTTAGCTCTGTACCCTTCCTGTGTAAGGGCTGGTCAAAGAGCCTGCATGTAAATGCAGCTGGGTGTGTCTCTACCTGTATGTATGAGGATGAAAGTGCAGGCTGGAGGGCTTTGCAGCTTGTCACAGCAGTACAGTGTGAGAGGGAGCCCAGGCTCATGGGTCAGGGGGCTCAGTGATACCCCAATTCCAGGTGGCACCCTGGGGGAACCCATCACAGTCACCCTGCTCCTCTCAGATGGGATTTGTCCTTAATTCTGCCCCCAGATGGCCCTAATCTTAATCTGGGCCAGGGCCAACCTGCAGGTGCAACCAGGTGCACTAATTGCTCTCCTGATTCTTTTTCTACCAGTGTGGGGTATACAACCCATAGCAATACACCAGATTTTCTCTCCTGTTATTTAGAACATAGATGTATATATATATATACACACACACACATTAAATTTGCTTTTTTGTTCATTAAATTCACAATTGGATCCCATCCAATGATCCAAGAAAGAGAGAGAAAGTGAGTGTATAAACACACATATACCCCTTCCATTTTTCAAGATGAAAAAATCGCTTCAAGTTGTTTTAGATATCAAGAGGGCCTTGGGAGATTTTGTAACCTTGTTAACAAAAGTGCACACAACTTTCATTTCTAAGAATAAAGGATTAGAGAAACCCATTAGCAGCTGAAGTGACAGCAGCCTTTGGGGAGTGGATCCATCTCATTGCCCTTGAAAAAGAGAAATCGGAACACTAGAGACTCATACTCCAGTTCATTTTCACTATCTTGAATTTGTCTTTATCTGGCAGCTGAGGACAACACACAGGACAAATCCAATTCTTTGGCCATTCGTGCACCAAACATCACATTACTGATAGATCAAGCTGGGAAGTGTACTCAATCAGTCTGACTTCCAAGTTGTAGTTAATTAGGTTTTGCTGAACTACAGCAGAAAACCATTTTAAACTTCATGTTCAGTGTTTCTTCATTAAGTTGTATTTCCTGATTCCTGTATTTGTTGCCTGGGATCACTTGATATGATCCAGATGTGAATTTCATTTACAAAATGCAAATAATTTTTTGGCAACCAAAATATATGTAGGATGATGCACTGTCCTTACATGAATACTAATCTGAAATTATATCTCACAGTTTTTATACTGACATCAAAATTGGCAACAGTACAGGTTGTAGCACTCATGAATGGCAGGGAAAAAATCCACAACTTAATGACAGTTTTAAAATTTGTACTGGAACTGAAATATAATATTTAATATGGATATTTTTTTAATAAAGGAGATTTAGAGAGGATTACGAAAAGTAGTCTGGCTGTGAGAATGGTAGGTGCAGAGTAATTATAGTGCATTTGGTGTAGACTGAAATGACTTACTGTAGAAGGATGACATAAAGAAAGCTGTTGGATGTATGTATAAAATGGGGATATATGAAGGGACAAGAATTATCATGCATAAAATGGAGAAGAGAAGGGAGATTATACATAAAGTAGAGCAGAAAAGAGTCCTGGATTTAAAAAAGGGTGAAATAAATTTACAAGGCTGACGGGAAATATTATATTAGGTAAGGATATTTTAAGATATTAGGGACCCAATTCTGCAAATACTGATGCATGTGAGCTATTTTTCTCATGGTAATAATCATTGATTTCAGTGATAACAGTTACTGAAAAAATGTATCCATAAATGTTTGCAGACTCAAGTCTTAATATAAAATATGTTCCTACTAAATGCAAGACAGTGAAAGAAACAAAGAAATTGTATACAATTTAACTGTACATGCTGAGTAGCCTTAAAACACGAACATTTTGATTTCAAAGTTGAAATATGATCGAGTACTGAAGTGGCATACTATGAAAGGAATTCAGCTTAAATGATACACTTTTATAGACATGGATATAAAACACAGAATAGACATACCATTTAATGTTGTACATTACAAAAAGGGATCATTCATTTCTGTTACTGGGAAAATGTTAATTCACATTTGCTAAAGATTAGTTTTCATTCACAGTGCTATCAAGTACTTTTTATAAAAAAAAACAAAACTTTTCCATTAACCAATATATTTCTATTTCTAAATCAGAGGTTCCCCAACTTTTTTTTGCTCCACAACCCTTCTTCATGGGAGTCACATAACAGCCCCCAATGCTCTCCCCCTCCCACTGCAAAAAAACCTCCTGCACATCCAGGACACAAAGTGAATCACCAAAAGGAGTGGGTGATTCATACCAGGGGCGTTGGCAAGACCCAGCTAGCTCCATCCCCAGAGGAGCCCATGGCATCACAGTGCAGATCAGAGCAATCAGGGTTCCTCTTCCTACTTCCTCCCAACCCAGAGTCTCTTGGTCTCCCAGGTTGTGGAAAATTTAAAATATGCAGGGTTGCCAACAGTTGGGTGTCTGGGCCAGGGCAGGGCAGCAGAGGGGAGAGGGTACAGGGAGCTCCCAGTGGTGAGGGAGGAGAGGACTGCACTCCCATCCCCCAAACCACAACCACCGGGGACTCCCTAAGCCTTCTCCCCCTTCTTCTGGCCTTCTCCCCACCAAACATCCAGCTGGCTGCAGCCCCATACCCCACCACACTCCTCCAATAACCTCATCCCATGCCCCTCGAAGGGCATCCCCCACAGTTTGAAAATCAATGGTCTAAATGAAACAGAAATCCACCCACATCTTAGGCCATAGTCTCCTATTATATCCTAGGCACCCTAATCACAATGAATGGACTTGCATGAAATGTAAGACAGATGTTTATTTAGACTTTTATACACCAGATTTTTTAAATCCCTCTTTTTTACAATTCAGGCAGACTTCCATAGTGATGAAAGTGTTAGTATAGTATAAAAAATCGTAAACTCATTTAACCTTTCAGGCAGTGTTTAGGGTTTCCATTGCCACTGTTAGTAATTAGCTGAGATTTTTTTGTGCTTTCTCCCTCACACAGCCCACTTTCTCTCCCTATCTGATCCTGCAGTGAAATTATAACGGTGAATTTATGGCATCACAATTAGTTCCATATGGGAAGAATAAGAGATCATAAACACAGGATTAGAATTAAACTGCAGGAAGCTGTCTTATGACGGAGAAAGCCTGTAATCAAATATAACTATGACCATTCATTAGAATTAGCAGCAAGAGAAACCAAATTTTTTTGTAATTCTCTTTTATTTGTCCTATTATGAAAGTCTCTTACTAACCTAATCCTTCAGTGTATGAAATGTGCCCACTCTATTCAATGGGAGTTCTTTTGAAAGAACTGTCATGTTTTAATTTGTTAAAACAATAACAGTGGGTTTGATGGAGTACAAAACACAGAAGACATAGGTTCACATGCCTGAAAGTGTGAGTAATCCACTTGAGGTTATGCAAATTTTGTGACTATTTCCTTCATGAGATTTAATTTAAGTGCCCTGACCATCAGATCCTTCCATTTAGTAAACCTGGGAATGAAGAAAACATTCCTGCAAGTCAGTATCCGAAAAACTACCAAATAAATGCATACAGTCCTTATAAATTTAAGATAGGTTAAACATTAGCACAATACTTGTATTGCAATTACAGAAACATTTTCACATTTTCCATTTTCCATTCACTCTCTGTTATAAATAGCCAATGTGAGAATTATCAGCCAAGTCAATGATTAAAACAACTTTTTTGCCATGGTTCTTGATGTTTCCAATGTATTAGTAGTTTGGATTGTCCATAACAGCTAAAGAAATCCCACATTTAGATGTTCCCATACATAATGATTCTTGTGAAAATTATTCAAAGCAGTTATCATTGCAAGGTTCTTGTGCACAAGTTTTTTTCTTTTGAAGTTTTAATTAAAATAGCAAATAATTATTTGACTTAAGAAGAAAATCACAAAATTAGTTTTAAAAACACAGAGATTTCCACTACTATCCTGGAATTTGCTTCATGCAAATCTGTCAGGGATAAAAAATCAACCACAATTTAATTTCAAACCTTCCCCAACCAGCAGCTGTACAATTTATGCACTACTTTTCTATTTTTACTGAGGGGTAATGACAATGATGAATGCTTTTACTAGGAAATAAATATTCATTAAAGAGACTCAGAGGAAAAAAAATACACCCAACCCTATACCCCTTCCAAAAGCCCATGAATGTGCAAGATCCATCTGACTGTTGTAAGAGATTTATTTGTGAGAAAGATGGAACTGTGCCCACAACTGCATCTCTTGACAATTTAATAGCTCAGTTAAATTAAACCTCTGGCAATACTTACTTGTAACCACTGCAATCATATCATTAAAGTTGGTGTCAGCTATAATAATATCAAATATGTGTGGATGAACAAGTGATTAGTGATGGATGTAAATCAGACCAAGACAGCACAAGTGTAAGGCATTAAGGAGCACTAATAGGGAGCTACTCAACTGCCAATAAGCTTCTTGCTGGGTCACTGCTCCTCCAACCAAGCTAGTCATTAACACAGAAACTGTATAAACAAGGACCAAGTGGTAGCTCATTAGCACTAATTTACATGTTTTATGACATTTTTGCATATATACAAACCATTCTAACAAGGGCAATTGCTTAAAATAAAGAATGACAATAACTTTGGCATGTTGTCTGCTTCAGAAATTGATTAGGGAAAGTCAGTATACAGTACCTAGAAGCACTTGAATCTGTTGAAACTCAACTACAAGTGGGTTAAGAAATATCCTACTGCTTTTTCAAGACTATTGAAATGTAGATCTGCTGAACAAGAAATAATCCTGTCTCTCTCTTTCACCACTACTTTATTCATGTGTTATCATATAGGTATAATATAATTGCTAATAGGCTGAGAACATCCCAATTTCCTAGGGCTAACAAATTTTCTATTTATCTACCTGTGGAAGGAGCATGTAAGTAACCATTTATGGGCTAAAGGAATTATTCAGAAAATGCTAAATGCAAAGATAAAAATATGGTCTTTTGTTCATTCTCTTTTACAACTTGAAAGTGCTACCATCATATATAGCACTTATTTTTAGTGATAAAAAAGCTCCTTCTGACACAAGTATTATTACATAAAAACTGACAAACCATTCATCTAGTTCAGTTTATGATACTGATCTGACTCTCTTCTTACACCAATTACCTTGGAGTAACTCCACCAAATTCAAGGGAACTACACATGATTTACATTAGTGTAAGTGATGGAAAATCAGGCCCAGTGACTTTCCAGGTTTCATAATTTCTCCTGCAAAGTATTTTTTTTCTTGCCTAGAATTTAGTATTTGATTGACAATATTTTCTACCCAATGAATCTAATTACACAACTGACATAGCCCTCTAATATAATAAGCCTCTGAGATCTGCCATGAAATATAATGTAAAAAACCCACCCACATTCTATTAGGCTTTTAGTTTTAGTTGTTTCATGTGTGTATATAATCTATCACACACACACACACACAGGTAGCCTATACCTCAATCTCCCTACCTCTCTCTTCAAAGGCCAGATAAAACAAGTGACTTTGCAGTGTCCCCATATTTTATAAATTAAGATGTGTATATTCCTATTAGGAGACTTGCATCTTACCGTCAGACACTCTTCTTGTTTGAAGAGATCCTCACAGTCCCTGCCCTGCAGATCAGGAGAGTTAAGGAGGTCTTCCACTTCAGACAATGCTTGCAGGAGTCGAAGGATCTCTGCCAGGTATGCAGAAGGCACATATGTGGTTTCCACAGTCATACCTTCAGTCACCACATCTGTTGTTTCTTCATAAACAGTTTGCTGGTATAGATATACAACAGAATGCTTCCTTTAGTTTCTTAACATTTAAACAAAGTTATAATTTAATGCAATTTCCAGTTCACAACCCAGAGGCAATTAAAAATAAATTCCACCTGTACAACATCTAAAGGAGATGGGATTAAACAGAAAGAGATGTGAAACATATTAGTATTATTAAAATAGCATAATTCTATAAAGTGTAGGCTGTCCAATCATCAGGATAAAAATTATTTGAGTTTATGTACAATGCCTCCTCACTTGTCTGTTTGAATCAGCAATTCCTAACGTTTCCCCATAGTTTCCTGCAGAAACATCTCCTCTCCTTTATCTAGTAAATGTGGACTGGTAATTAAACACTATACAATGATTCTAATACTATTCTGATTCTAGTACTACAGCTTGCATTTTCATTTATCTGAACTACTAAAGTGTATGTCTTTCATATACCCGTTATGTGCATGCATAGGCAAAAATTAAATCACTTCAAGCTTTCTATTAAACTCAGATGTGTAACATTATCTTTTACAAATTAAAGAAAAAAAAGGCCCATTTCCTGACAATGTGTAGATGCAAAGCTAGTTCAGCTCTGTTCATAAAATACTATAATAAAAATCTCTTTCTTTAAAACTAGGAACAACTAGATACTTGAAATGTCTTGATCAAAACTTCCATTAACCCTTTCACATGCCTAAAGAAATCCCAGCAATACTCTCCTTAAGGCCACACAGGTGTTCTTCTCATCTGAATGGATATTATCTAAAAACCTGCTAATGCAATACATGCCCATTCCAACTGTAGTGAAAGGGGTGAGGGGACAAGTATTTTATTGCTAGGAGGAAAAAAAGATTGGTTTATACCATACGGAGCCAAACTGACATCCAGTGATGGGTTCGAGCGATGACAGATTTAGATTCTTTAGAACATCCTAACTAAAGTAATCAGATGTTTGCAGTGAACATGAAATCAGACAAGAAGTGAGGTGAGACGGGCTGAGGGTTTAAGGCAGAGGGAAATGTGCCTACCAAGGCTTATTTATTTATTAATTCTGATTTCATTGGTCACCTTTCTGGAAAGTTTCACGATAAAAGGCATTCATGATTTTTGTGACTTGATGGTCATAGGCGTCAGAATTTCTTCTCAAAATATAAATCCTACAGAAATCCATCTGTGTTCTCAAGAGAAATGCAGCAACATCATACTTTTGTTACAGTCTTTCCAAAGAGTTTTTCCAAATAGCTGTTGGAGACTGTTGCATCAAAACCAAGTTGTTTAAATGTCCTGGTCTTTCCATTGACTTAAGTCGGTTTTAGAGCAGGTGCTCAGTATTTATGGAAAACACTGGTTTAACAGTCTTGGAGAGACTAAAATATTTATTTAACCACAGGATGGCAAATATAAGTACAAGCCTTTCCAAGGTGTATCATCCTTTAATTGTGAGGACCATGTATAGGGATGAGTCAGGTCTGAGTCTACATGCCTCCACTAAGCATATGTACCAGGATGGCAGCTGTAGTGGTGGGTTTTTGAGACGCCCACAGCTGTTCATTATGAACTTGGGAGTGAGACCACACAATCATGTCACACATTAAATGGTAACTACCTTCCATCATTGCTTGAACTGGTGTTGAAAGTTTCATACTTCATCCTGTCCCACAATTATCCTCTTAAATGCACAGATACAAACATACATGGAAATAATATTCATGAGATAATTTGTAGAGTCATAAGATAATTTGAATTTATCATGCACATTTGACAGGTTCACTTGCACTCTGCTCACTAACCCAGCTTCTAAGGACTTATTCTAACATTTAAAACCACTGTGCAGCTTCAAACAGTTGTGTCATCACTAATGTTGTCAGTAATTTAAATCAAACTTCCACAAAAGTGTTTCCTTCTTTCCTCCTAAATATTGAATTCTCCCATAACCTCCCACCCCCAAAAAACTTACTTTGCGCTGAGGTGTGTAAAAGACTATTATGGCCTATAGCAGGGACAGGTAACCCTGCAGAGCTAGAAATGGGACATTTTTAATGTACAACTAGAAATGAGTTTCCAGGTTCTGCTGCGAGACACTGTGCTTGCTTCCCGTCCTTTAAGGTCCTGAGACATTAAGACAGTGACATTTTCATGTATAGCAAAACTTTTTGGTCTGTGATTGTATAGCACTCAGTACAATTGACTCCTGACCATAACTATGCTAGAGTAAAACAAATATTATTATTTTAGATTAACTTTTGAGATATTTTAAATGCAAGAGTTATATTTTTCTCCTTTGACTCATAAGATAGTCCATGTGTACTCCTGGTTATTAAGAATCTGATCTTACAACGTGTCAAGGACTCTCAACACACAATGAATTGCTCAGTATAATATAAGATTGGGCTTTAAGGGCACATGGATTTATAGGCTCATAGATAAAAAAAAATATTGCCAATTTTATTTTAAACAATCAGATTATGCAGCATTACAGGGGCCCAAAAACTTTGGTATAATACGGCAGTATAAAAACTAAGGAGATGGGTAGAATAAAAAGAAACTAGATAGACTATATAATGGTGTGGCATAGCATAAAGTTTTGGTTGGCACTTCTTCGTGATAACCTGCAGAACCCCTGGTAGTTTTGCCACCCAAGAGTGGCCAATAACCACATTTTGTGAGTGGATATTAAAACAATCCCTCAGTTCTCCTGAACTCCTGAAATAAAAAATTATGCTGAACTCTGATGCATGATCATCTCACAGATACCTTGTATTTACAGAACTAGCCAAAATGTTTAAAAAAAATGCCAAAACACTACTGCTATAAACAGTAAAGCCTCTTAGTCAGACTGTGCCCAAGTGAAATTAAGCAGTATCTGAAGTCAGTGACAAAACTTCTGTTGATCTCAGCAGGAAGCGGTCTCAACAACTATCCTAAATCACTGAATGGTCTATGTAGTTTATTCTTCTCTCAAAGTGCATATAACATATAGCATCTATCAATGTTAGTGAAAAGTATGCACCCACTCATTCAGGATCTTGTGTACACTGAGCTTAAAGTTTCTCATTGCTGGATAACCATGGTGCAGCTTCACAGGTGGTAGCAATCAGGGGAGCTTTACTGTAAACAAGGAACTTGTGTCTGCCAGTGTTAATATCATTGTTCTGTATGAGCAGGGCTAAATAATAAGACAGTTAAAAAATAAACCTTTAAGCAGAGGTCTGTTAAATCTCTTCCCTCAAGTTTGACTATATTTTTTAAATATTGTTTTAAAGAAGTGTAACTACCTTCTTTCATCTGCTTTTGGAGACCTTTTAAAGAAAAAAGATGGGGAAATCTATTATCTTTGGATAAAACACTGAAGAGATTCTGGGTTGAATTTTGCTTCCGAATTTGTGAGTTTGCCAGAGGTGATAGAAGCCACAAGGAGTCTTTTTTACCTCCAGCACTATAATGCGGATCCAGACAGAATTTGGCTGCTAGCTTTGAGGCGTGTGGGGAAGGAATGGTCAAGAGGCATTTTAAACCAGGAAAGGACGGAGTAGACATTCCATTCCCTTTTGCATGTTGGGGTAGCTCTACTGGGGAGAGTGCTGTGTGTGCTGCCATATTTTTCTGGTCAGAGTTACACAGCTAGATCACATAAATTATTAGGGAAAGATGCAAGAAGAAGCGATTGAAAGAATAATACAGCAGCCTCAATGGTTTGAATGGCAGAGAGATAAATTGACCAGCAGATTAAGTAACAACAAGGCACCAAAACTACACATCCATTTAAAAGAAGAATAAAGGCAGCAATAATATTTATGTAATTGGTTAATGCCAAAGTATTTCATTAGCAACAAGAAAATCAATAAGGATACAAAATTTACAAGAAACTGAAGATAAAGGCTTTACTAAACTTGTAGGGAAGTTTCTAAATAAATATAACCCCCCTTTGCAACCAGACAAGCTGACAAAATATCGTAAACAATTAATTTTAAAATGCTCAAACTAAAACATGCAAAAGCTTTTCAACTATTTATAAAAGATGCTGGGAAACCAGTAGCACAGATGCTTCATTTCCCCTTCTCTATGTAAAACATATGCATTCTTATTGAAATTACAATAAATCTTTCCCTTTGTATTTAATTTACTCTGGCTTCAATTATTACATCCCTCTTTACGTTGATATGTACAAATCCTTTCTAATCTTTTGATAATCAACTTGCTTTTGTTAATGATTAACATTGCACTCATTCCTTCTCACCTTATATTATCATTGCATCAGTTATACTGATTTCCCCAAATAAGTAAAGGTATCTTTCCATAGACATGTTTTCTGCATTACCTAATGAATATTGTGTCTGGTGTTTTGAAAATTTATTCCTTCCCCCTTCAATGCCAAGGGGACAGAAAACATCCATAGAAATACCTCTTAGTAAGCACAGCAGACATAAATGAATCAATAAAATAAAAAATAAAATCTGGAATAATACTGGTTTTGGCTTAAAAAGTCAACATTTTCTAATAGTTACCAAACAGTAATATCTCAAATTATTTCCTATTTATTTAGAATAGGGGGAAGCATCTCAACTACCACTATTTGTTCATGTTGACCTTTAAATGGAGATCATTGTAAATTGTCCTATATTGTGTCAGCACAGTGAAGCCACAAAAAGCAGAAGGCATAAATCTGACTGTTGGATGAGCTGATTCGTTAAAAAGCTTTACTAATACTAATTCATATTTATTTTTTTTTCAAGCTTCCTAAAAAAAGTCAATCTACGATGATATTCCATCCACCTCACCCCACCAGTCTTCTTCCCTGTTCTTGAAATGACAGGAAGAGACTCAAAATCATTGCTATTGCAGTCATTCACTACCCACCAGTCTCCACTCTCTTGTCAAACCACAACACACTTCTTACTTTTGGTTGATCTACAGTGGAGGGCCTGGCATTAGTAGAATCCTCACTGCTGTGCTCTGAAAATTTTTAATTAATACTTCTGGAAGACACAATGCACTGTGGGGACTAAAGCACCAGAATACAAAGCAGGGAAGCTTTTGGCAATGCTGGGTTCTGAAACAGCTCATGGTAGAATTCCAATGAATAGAGGGGAAAGGAGTTGGGAGGAGAGTCCTAACTTCCTCCAGAAAATGATCTGATGAATGGACAAAGCAATGGGGAAAAACCCTTTAACTGCAGCTGAAGGCAGAGCTGGGGGGCGGGAGGGAGGGAAGGATAATCTCACATGGATAGTTTGGGTTTATGCTGGTGGTCAGTAAAGAGAGCCAGGAACTTCCAGACAGTCACAAGACATCGGCCTCAAAGCTTCAGATAAGGTTAGATAAATAAGTGTCTGAACATTTGGATGCTCATCTGAAACAAACCTCCGAAAAATGTGAGATTCACTAACCAGTGCCTACCAAGAAGATATCATGAGACACACAAAAAAAAGAAAATAAAAAAGGAGGTAAAGAGAATGCATTATTGCCATTAACATCAGAGACACCTAGACTTAAGGATGTACAGAATTTGTTTACACTCAACAGAGGTTCTCTTAACTGCTTGCTATGCCAACTATGAGCGGTGAGGTCAGTGCACTTTCAGGCAGACAATTTCCACATCTTCAGCATGGTCATTATGTACTCTCTGTAAATGTATATATATTTCATGTAAATATTTACAAAAACACATCAAAATCATACTGCGGATATGGAATTTGTCACCATGAGATTGAATGACCTCGGTCAATCATGAGTAGGCTATCAGTGCATAAAAAGGCACCATAAAAAGGTGTAGATAGATTTCAAATCCCCACACTGCAGGATTAGAAATTTAGAAAATGTCTTTAATCTTTAACACAATTTCTAAATTCACTTTGCTTTCAGATTTTAGCACTTGAATCTCATTACACTTAAACTAGTGTAAATCTGGAATAACTCCAATGAAATAAGAAAAGGAGTACTTGTGGCACCTTAGAGACTCACCAATTTATCTGAGCATAAGCTTTCGTGAGCTACAGCTCACTTCATCGGATGCATACTGTGGAAACTGCAGAAGACATTATATACACAGAGACCATGAAACAATACCTCCTCCCACCCCACTCTCCTGCTGGTAATAGCTTATCTAAAGTGATCACTCTCCTTACAATGCATATGATAATCAAGTTGGGCCATTTCCAGCACAAATCCAGGTCTTCTCACCCCCCCCCCCTTTTCCAAAAACCACACACACAAACTCACTCTCCTGCTGGTAATAGCTTATCCAAAGTGACCACTCTCCTTACAATGTGCATGAAAATCAAGTTGGGCCATTTCCAGCACAAATCCATGTTTTCTCAACCCACGCCCCCCCCCCCCCCCCCACACACACACAAACTCACTCTCCTGCTGGTAATAGCTCATCCAAACTGACCACTCTCCTTACAATGTGTATGATAATCAAGGTGGGCCATTTCCAGCATAAATCCAAGTTTAACCAGAACGTCTGGGGGTGTGGTGAGGGGTAGGAAAAAACAAGGAGAAATAGGCTACCTTGCATAATGACTTAGCCACTCCCAGTCTCTATTTAAGCCTAAATGAATAGTATCCAATTTGCAAATGAATTCCAATTCAGCAGTTTCTCACTGGAGTCTGGATTTGAAGTTTTTTTGTTTTAAGATAGCGACCTTCATGTCTGTAATTGCGTGACCAGAGAGATTGAAGTGTTCTCCGCCTGGTTTATGAATGTTATAATTCTTGACATCTGATTTGTGTCCATTTATTCTTTTACGTAGAGACTGTCCAGTTTGACCAATGTACATGGCAGAGGGGCATTGCTGGCACATGATGGCATATATCACATTGGTGGATGTGCAGGTGAACGAGCCTCTGATAGTGTGGCTGATGTTCTTAGGCCCTGTGATGGTGTCCCCTGAACAGATATGTGGGCACAGTTGGCAACGGGCTTTGTTGCAAGGATAGGTTCCTGGGTTAGTGGTTCTGTTGTGTGGTATGTGGTTGTTGGTGAGTATTTGCTTCAGGTTGGGGGGCTGTCTGTAGGCAAGGACTGGCCTGTCTCCCAAGATTTGTGAGAGTATTGGGTCATCTTTCAGGATAGGTTGTAGATCCTTAATAATGCGTTGGAGGGGTTTTAGTTGGGGGCTGAAGGTGACGGCTAGTGGCGTTCTGTTATTTTCTTTGTTAGGCCTGTCCTGTAGTAGGTGACTTCTGGGAACTCTTCTGGCTCTATCAATCTGTTTCTTCACTTCTGCAGGTGGGTATTGTAGTTGTATGAATGCTTGATAGAGATCTTGTAGGTGTTTGTCTTTGTCTGAGGGGTTGGAGCAAATGCGGTTGTATCGCAGAGCTTGGCTGTAGACGATGGATCGTGTGGTGTGGTCAGGGTGAAAGCTGGAGGCATGTAGGTAGGAATAGCGGTAAGTAGGTTTCCGGTATAGGGTGGTGTTTATGTCACCATTGTTTATTAGCACTGTAGTGTCCAGAAAGTGGATCTCTTGTGTGGACTGGACCAGGCTGAGGTTGATGGTGGGATGGAAATTGTTGAAATCATGGTGGAATTCCTCAAGGGCTTCTTTTCCATGGGTCCAGATGATGAAGATGTCATCAATATAGCGCAAGTAGAGTAGGGGCGTTAGGGGACGAGAGCTGAGGAAGCGTTGTTCTAAATCAGCCATAAAAATGTTGGCATACTGTGGGACCATGCGGGTACCCATAGCAGTGCCGCTGATCTGAAGGTATACATTGTCCCCAAATGTAAAATAGTTATGGGTAAGGACAAAGTCACAAAGTTCAGCCACCAGGTTAGCCGTGACATTATCGGGGATAGTGTTCTTGACGGCTTGTAGTCCATCTTTGTGTGGAATGTTGGTGTAGAGGGCTTCTACGTCCATAGTGGCCAGGATGGTGTTATCAGGAAGATCACCGATGGATTGTAGTTTCCTCAGGAAGTCAGTGGTGCCTCAAAGGTAGCTGGGAGTGCTGGTAGCATAGGGCCTGAGGAGGGAGTCTACATAGCCAGACAATCCTGCTGTCAGGGTGCCAATGCCTGAGATGATGGGGCGCCCAGGATTTCCAGGTTTATGGATCTTAGGTAGTAGATAAAATATCCCAGGTCGGAGTTCTAGGGGTGTGTCTGTGTGGATTTGATCTTGTGCTTTTTCAGGAAGTTTCTTGCGCAAATGCTGTAGTTGCTTTTGGTAACTCTCAGTGGGATCATAGGGTAATGGCTTGTAGAAAGTGGTGTGGGGAGAGCTGCCGAGCAGCCTCTTGTTCATATTCTGACCTATTCATGATGACAACAGCACCTCCTTTGTCAGCTAGACTAACACGGCTGTTACTCTGAATCCAATGAAATAGCTACGCTGATGTAATATCCTGAGAAAGGAATCAGGGCCTTCTTTAAGATGTGGTGTTCCTCTTAGACAGCATTAAAATACCACCCTAAGCTTACACAATAAATAAAATGCAATTAACATCTTGAAAATGTAGTGTAGCTGTTTTATTTTCATTCATTATGCACAGCTACGACACTTGTGAAGAACTCCATCACATAAAAACAGTATATGCCCTGAAAGAAAGATGCATACTTTATACAAATTACACCAATATTTTATGTAAGAAGTGAGGCTTTTTCAAAGTTGGATCTAATTCTTTTCATCACATAACCACTTAAGATTAAATTCACCCCATGTACAGAGAGGCAACATAATGTCAATGCACCACCTAAAACCCACTCCAGCCCTGAAAAATGGGAATGAATTTCGTCTCGAGAAAACAAATGTCCTATCAGTAAGCACTGATATTACTTCTATTTCTTCATTAATTTTACTTTTTTATCTGATGCTACAAGCTCACTAATGATTTTCATTATAATTATCTGTATAGATTAGATGAATTATGCTAGTCACAGTAAAACTATACGTTTAAATGTGTATCCTTTTAAAGAAATATTCGGGGTATTATTAACAGTAAAGAGAATTATTAAAAATGCAGAATTTGATTTATTAACTGTTCAACAGCCTCCACCCAAGCAATATACTAGTAGGCACAGAAGGTGTGAGCTTCCTCCTGGTGACTTGTCTGTGACTTTCACACCCTGATTGAAATGTAGAGTTTCTCTCCACATATGTGGGTATGTGCCATATCCATTCAGGTTCAAGTTCTGTGCCACCTATCAGCAGATTCTGATGGTCATGTTATATTCTATTAGCACTCTGTGTGGATTTGAAAGGTACCTGTGTCAGCTGCTTTCCACGAAGCAATGAATTAGGATGAACACATTTATTCCACTCAAAAAAAATCAAATCATATTTTTCTTCCCTGTAATTGCATCAATTTTTTGTTCATCATTGTCCAAAAGAGAAGGATGCAGACAAAAGTTATGATGATTCATTTTCAACATTGAACCGGATGATGAGTTATTCTATGCTGTGGGTTTTATAGTTACTAAGGACCAACAGGATAAATATAGGTTAGATTAATCTTTTCCTTTAAGAAAAAAATAGTGTCTATACAGGTAACAGTCCAACAAAGCCAGCTAGAGTCAGAAATAGGGCAAAAAGATGCTGAATCTTAATCCTGACTTTCAACATTCCCGCTATTCCACTTATTATCATCTCTGGATAGCCAATCATGCCCAATTGTGTGTTGGGCTTGGAAGGCACACAAATGAGACTATCAAAATTTATTAATGCCTTTGACATAAACCAAGTCTTCAGAAGTAAAAAGAAAATGCACTTATCTACTGAATGACCTAGCCCCCAACATTAATGTTACATTACACTGCACCAGATCAACGTCCAATTGTGCATTAAGTGCCTTAATGATGAAATTCAACCTGTTCAAAGGAGGAAAACATGTGCCTTGTTTCAAAAAATAATGCAAATATACTAACTTCATCTGTGAAAGCTGAGATATGTTAGTCCAGTAGTTATCAGGGAAAAAGAAGAGCGCAGTATAGCGAAAACAAGGGTAGATAAAATCATCTCAATTTGGCCACAATATTTAATGTTCAGTGTCTTGCTCTGAAAGAACCACTGCCTCATTCTAGCAATTTTAAAAAAATGTTACCAAATTCCTTTTTACTCTCTTGCATTTTCTTCCCATTGTTACTCCTTCAAGTAATCCTTTCATTCATTGCTGTGCTGGATTTACAGAGTCCATCATACAGAACTATGTCAGGGTTTGGCTTCCATCCATCTCTCATTCACTGTTGGAATTATGCCAAAGCTGACTCTAGTACTTCAAGAAACGAGTCCAGACACTCTCAGGATGTGAAATTGTTCTCCCTCTACTAGTTCAGGTAACTAAACCATCTTCATCTCTGAAAGCACCTTCCTCTTCTTGCTTCATTTCACAATCCACTGTCTGGAACATTACAAACCCTTATCACAGAAATCATTAGGATGCCACATTATGACATAGTAAATTAGGGGAAAGAAGACTAATTAGGAGGAAAAAAAATCTATTCACATACAAATATATTGGTAATGAATTAGTGAGAAAGGAAAATACAGAAAACGTATATTCTCAGACTTTGCAAAGGACCCAAGGAGTGGCAGGAGAGGGAAGAGGCATCGGTTTTTGTTCCCTTGACCTAAGGTTCCTGGGGTGGCTCTGTCTCTGGCGTAAATTGAATCAGTCCCTTACACTCTGGAAGAGGATGGCAGGAGAATCCTGAACTGAAGCAATAAGGCAGCAAATCTGAGCATCAAAATTTTCACTTGATACAATTGTGGAGTAGGTATTGAGTTTTAAAAGGTTGTTATTTATCTGGAGATGACATAATTGATTTGTCTCGAACGACCTTTTGCACTATAAAACAAAGGCTTTTGAGAATATACCACACCCACCTGCCTCAACAGGTGGGGAACTTGCTGGGGCAAATGGCCAAGGGGGACAGCCCCAGCAGTGATGGAGACACACACTTGCTGAGAAACAGAAGGTAGCTCCTCCCCTCACCTTGAGGTCTCTGAGCCCATTGGCCAATTGGTGGGGAGGGGGGGTGAGAGAAGAGTGGTGCATTCCTCAAATCTCGGGATTTAACAGGGACACAGGTAATGCAGTGCCTCTTTTGACTCCATTTCAGCACCCCCTACCCTATGAGGCCTACAAAGGTACCTCTGTTGTGAGCTCAGTTGTAAGAAGTGAGCGAAAGTTCATAAAATGTCGTGATAACCTATAACAATAAAATGTCAATGAGTAAAGGTATGAAAGGAGACAGAAAGACTGAATTAGTCCAAACAAAAAGGTCTATTAATATGATTCAAGGACGGTGTTAAGATCATTCCTGGTAAACAAAACAGTGTAAAACAAAAAATTAACAGACCAAAATATGTCCAATACTAAGCCTAAATAAAATAATAAAAGGATGGATTAGTCTACCCATTACTTCCTTTTGGAGTCCCTTTAATAAAAAACACAACTTCAGATGAAAAATACATTCACCATAAGGGCTGCAATCCCTACCATATTCTGGGACCCCACACCCTCCCCATTCTAATCCTGAGAGATGTTCTGACCAGACCAGGCCAAAAAGAAAGGTATCCAGATGGCATCATCACCTCCACCGACTAAAATGTGACTGCCACCTTGGATGTGAGACTTTGTCTCTCTTTCTTTGCTCTCTACGACCGCCATGTAATTTAATTTCCTACCATATTTCTTCTCTTCTCTTTCCTATCTTTTTCTTTTTTCGTTCTGTCTAGCAAGAGGCTGGCTTAGCTGACCAAAGCTGCATATTTTGCAACACTGCTGTAAGCCTGTGACCAGAGAGGCAACTAAAAACAATGCCCTAAAAACGAGCCCAATGTTGGTAGGAGTTTGCCAAGCCTCAGAGTAGCTACCAAGACATGTGCTGGACCTGTTTTTACAGTAGTAAGGTTGCAAGTAAACGTCAACCCCAAAGACAGAAGCTGCATTTTCTCTCTTTGCTTTCTTTTCTCTCCCCTTCTTTGTGTGTTCCTCTTGTTTTGTCTTTTATAAAACAAAATCAAACTTTTCGAGCAGCAAAACCAGCTCCAACCCATTTCAACTAACTTCTTTTCTCCCTACCTCAAAAAAAAATTACCATCTTTAATACCATCTAAAAACTGTGCAACAAAACTTACTTTCCTTCTAAAAACTCTCCAGCTTTAAAAAACTACACAAAATGTTATTGAAATAAAAGCCTTACTTGATATTTTAAATCTCAAAGATTTTAGTTTCAGAGTAGCAGCCGTGTTAGTCTGTATTAGCAAAAAGAAAAGGAGTACTTGTGGCACTTTAGAGACTAACAAATCTTTTGAGCATAAGCATCCGATGAAGTGAGCATTAGCTCACAAAAGCTTATGCTCAAATAAATTTGTTAGTCTCTAAGGTGCCACAAGTACTCCTTTTCTTTTTTTAAAGATTTTAGTTGTTTTTCTTTCTTTTCTATAGCTTTAATCAAAAGTTAAAAAAATAAGTGTTTTACTGTAAAACTAAAAAAGCTAAACTCTCAAAATAATAAACCCCAAATCTTGTATAACACCATTTAATGTGAAACAGTCACTAAAGTTATGTCTACATTGCAATTAAAAACCCATGGCTGGCAGACTTGGGCTTGTGGGGCTTGGACTAATGGACCAGAGCTCAAGACCGAAAGCCTACACTGCAATTAAACAGCCCCTTAGCCTAAGTCAGCTCACACAGACCAGTCATGGTTGTTTAATTGCAGTGTAGATATACTCTAAGTTGCGTTAGTAACTTTAACTTTTTATTATCTCTAAATTAATACGATGCTACCATCCTGAAATAAAAAATGGGATCTGGCTGGCAGATGCTATGGGTCCAGCTGGTCAGGAAGGAATGTTTTCTCCCATGGGGCCAATTAGCAAAGGAGTTTTTTCACCTTTGCATCATCTTTGAGCCACAGTGGGCTAAGTGGGAATGCACTTAGTATCTAACTGAGGAACTTGGTTGAGTTGGTAATTCGTAACAACCTGCAGCTGGTTTCCAGTGTGGTTAAAAGGATAAAATGAACAGTTCACAGAGATAATAGACATGGGAGTTTAGTGATGGGCCTAGGGCTTATGGCATAGGGTGAGACCTTGTGGCCTTCAATGGCTAAGGTCAGACCCCATGGCCCTTGTGGGCTCAAGTCCCCACCCTGCTGCACCTTCTGTCCCCCTAGTTTGAGGGGAGAGTGCTAGGACTCACAGGGAGCTGAGTTCTGACTATAGGCTGAGAGGAACCTACCCCAATTTACAGGTTTTATGGTAGGAGCTCTGTAACCCCCGCACTGGGACCATTTAAATGCTTGGTATAGGAAAGTAGGATTGATGGCAGGTAGTGCCCCTCCCGTGTATTTACATTTAATAAAAAGTTGCAGCCTGCCACTTAAAATTCATCCACGTGTCTGTACTAGATCAATAGCAAATGTGTTAAACATTTAGTGAGTCTTAGATTTTATGGAATAAAACCAAGAGACCTACCTCTGGAAAAGTTAGCAGAATTTCAGAACATTCTTTTACAGACTATATTTATGCCTTTTAGTGAAATTTTGTGTGTGATCTTGATCACCTAATGTGAGCACTTCCCCTAATCTACACTCTGAGGTTGATCACACTTCCTCTCACAGAACATTCTCTTTTCTTTTGGAGTAAAGAATAATATTAGGCATTTATACAGTGATTTACAGAACCTAAGGCAGAGTCATGTCTCACTTGGAAAATTAACTCATTTGTCCCAATGTATTTATATTTTTTTCTACCGATTTCAGATAAATCTTGGCACTGATTCTATTGTACTAAAATATGCATCAGACCCATTTTGGCCTGGATAAATGGATGGTGCACTGAGTTGCTCAATCCTGAGTAAGGTTGATCTAAAGCAGTCTTGACAGGTTGAGAGTATTGGCATTGATTGTAATGTTGCAGATAATACCCATAAATGATCAGCATATAATTGATTTTGGCAAGATCAAAATGTTTATTTTGCACACTTACCTTAAGCAGACCCAATATTGTTTTTGATGTTAGTTCTCTCACTCTTCCTTGTTTATACCATGTAAGTGTAATAGTTTGAAAATAAAAAGGCTGGCTCTTGCAATTTGGTCTTTTATCATTAGATGAAAATTGATTTTTCTCCTGTATAGGTGAAATCCTGACCTCTTTGAAGGCAATGGTAAAACTTCTATGTGACTTCAACAGGGCCAGGATTCCACCTTTTATTACTAATGAAACCGCTATGATTTAACTTTGCTTATTTTCTTGTTTGTGTAACAACATTATAGAGTATGTCAGTCATGCATATGCACAGTTCTGAGAGCGGTTAGATGGTTAAGAAGCTGAAGAGTACCTCAAATATTGCTTGTACCCCACGAAAGTAAGTTGGTTATTTTAATTTTTCTTGGTGACAATAGAATATCCCCCTCAAAACAAAATTGAATATTGCATAGTAGGGAACAGACCTGACTATGAAGTGGGTACACAAACTAACCTGCAATAACAGGCCATTTCTATTTCTTATTCTGTAAAAAAATAAGGTAATGCATATTAACAGCCTTAACTATTTGACAACATCTATCCGACTTCTGCTGACCATTGATATATAATATAATACCCTGAAACTAAGTGAGTGAAATACAACAAAGCACATAACTCTAATGATGATATGTATCATCTTTCAAGAGATGGAAAATCAGGTTATCAGTTTATTCTCCCCCTCTTCACCCCCAATTTTTGACTGAACCCATACCCATCAGTTTAAGTGCAAACACACAGATTATTCTCTCCTCAGTACTAACAAAACAAAACATGGAAGATTGTACATTTAAGGGTTTAAGCTCAGGAGAATCCATTATTTGTATTCTAGTTTCAAATCAAGGCATTTCTTTCTGGAAACAGTTGTATTCAATGTTCATTACACAAGGCACATGTGTGTTCTTTCAAAACAATGAAGATTGAAATCCAGTAATAAGAATTTCATAAAGTATTGAAGAAGATATAAGATGCTTCAGTATAATACAGCATTCCAATATAACAAAATATTGCAAAGTTACCTTTAGACTTGTAATTAACTATATGATTTCAAAAGAGACTAAGCAAGTCTCAATTTTTTTAATATTGATAGGGAAAAAAGTTATTTATGTAATGCAAAGATAGCACTGCCCAATACAACTCATCAGTGATAGAGGTGTTTAGTCCATACTTTGGGACTTTTTAATAAATTCAGTGCATTACAGGATCAATAAACCTTGGAGATACCAATTTAAAACTATCCAGTAATTTCTTTCCCATTCATAAATAGCCTTTCCCTCTTGATGGAATTGTGAAACTCTCACTTTTGCTAATCAAAATTAGGCATGTCACCTCTGGTTATAAAAAATAAAAAAGTCTTTCTCAAATGACCTCAATCATGACTGAAAATTTACTATCAAGACTGGATTTAGGGGACACAAGCTGTTAAAGGGGAAGATTGAGTTGCCTCTTCCTTCTCTGGTGTGGTTGGATAGAGAATTCCAGTCACCATATCAGTTCTGTTTTGGACAACTATGTGTACATAGCAATAAACTCAGACTTAGTCATATTAGTTAAAATGACACCAAATACACAACATAATAATGAAAGTAAATAGTCCCAAATGATGTAAAGAGACAAAATTTAAAAAAAATCATATAGAAGTATAAAATTTTCATGAATTGTGCAAGAAAGTATTTTAAGAGTAAAAATCTACAGATTTGTAAAGACATAGTCAACCGCTATTATCTAACAAAGAACAAGAAAAAGTATTCAACAGCAGAAAGCATATTGGAGGACGTGAAAAAACATGGTAATTCAATGTATTAAATAAAAATGCAACTGTCACTTCTAGTTAGTGTTTTTAAGGCTCATTCAATTAGAAGAAAATTATTGTTTTGCAACTTTAGGACAAACTGTTGTATGCAAAACTAACTAGAAACTTTACTTTTGGACTATACTGAATGTGATTGTTACCTTTTGTAAAAAGGAATTAATGTGTATTTCATAAACACAGTGCAATTTATTTTGCTATTTCTAGTTTTGTGTATGTGATTCATGTATATATAATAAAGAGAACTCTCACATTCCCACATAAATCTGAAGATTTACAGACATCCATTTTTTAGGCTTAGTTAATAACATACTGCTAATATTCAGATGAGAAGATGTCAAGTGTAGCTGTCAAAACGTTTTAAAATAATTTTAATAAACTCTAACAAAATTACTTCAGAATTACTGTTCTGTGGGAGAAATTTTCTAGAAGAGCAAGTAAAACACAAATAGCAAGCGATATGAATTGTTGAATATATATTAGGGCTAAATTCTGCCAAAAAATAACTTGCATGGGAAATTTTTGCAAGTACCTCAGAGAGTAGAATTTGGACTTTAGAAGCTGCATTAAGAATCTTGCTTTTGTTGGCACACAAGAATAATTAAGCAAAGAAATATGACAACTAGTGCATATCTGCTAGTTTTAGCATGAATCCAAAGGCTGAGTGACTTTAGACACTTAAGTGTAATAGTAACCTAGAAATATACTCCCTAGGTTTAAATTATTATCATCATGTAGTAGTATTTATGGGGGTAAAAAAAGGAATATAAGAATACCACTTCTTTTGATGAGTATTATTTACATTGATATAATATCATTAATATCAAATTATATACAGAGAGCCTGATTTTCAAAGGTCTTAAAGCATCTGCAGCTCCCGTTGACTTCATTGGAATTTGTGGATACTCGACATAAAATCTCCATTTTCAGTTATTCAGTAAATCACTTGCACTTCATGTGCTGCACTGGCTACCAATTGATTTCCAAGTGATTTTTTTTTTAGCAAGATGATAATGAATGTTGAACACAGAAATAAGGGGCTAAATTTTGTCCTGAGACATGTTTTCTTATGTGGGGTTTGCCTAGAAACATCCAAGCATAAAATTTAGCCTACTGTGTTTATTTCATTACATATGTGCCACCACTGGGGTGGGAGGAAAAGAGGACACATCTTTTTACTATTCTGTTATCTCCCACTCAAGGTGGTTTCAAGTCCTGTGCAATTTTATTCCTGATGTGCCTGTTTCATCATCTTTAATATGCATTTTCAACATATCCAAGTTACCATCCTCTCCCAAGATGAGCTTTCCATAGTTGCCATTTGCTCTCAGACATGATTCTGCTTAATGTACTGGACATGTATTTCTATGTAAATTGTCAAAATGGGAGTAAAGAAAATACTCAATGGATTTATTTGAAACTCTTTTTTGTTAACGAGAGGGGATACTGTTGTATTCCTTTTTCCCCTTACTTTCTACCTTATAGCTACATTTAGGCTTGGCAGAATTCAATTTTTTTTATGTATTTTCAACAAATAATATCAATATTCATCTTAAAGCATTTTTAGTTTTTTATATATTTACATTTTCACAGTTGCACAAAATTATGGGTTTTAAGCATTGTCACTGAGATATAAAATGCTTTATGACTGTTCAAACACTAGTGTCAACATCACATGTCAAAATGTACAAAGTAAACATCCTTAAATTAATCTCTTATAAATTCTCAAAAGCAGCATTTTTCTCACTTTGCCTATCTGCACATTTTGATATTCAATAGAAAATTTTCATTGGTTTGTGTGTGTTTGGTAAAATCAACATTTACTGACAAAATCTAATCCTTCCAGACCTAACCACACTACATATTGCTGTCCAAAATAGTGAGAGAACTCTCAGAGATATAGAACATTGGTGGCTTCATACTGGATAATAATTCAGCAGTAACATCTCTGATAAATAATCACATCTCTACTACCTGTGCTAAAGAGAATCAACCCTTAAATAATGACGCTTGTATTCTTTTGGCTGCACAAAAAACTGGGGTCAAGTGAAATCTGGGGAGCAAAATTATTCTGACTTGATACTAATATATCCTAATTCTGTGCAGCACACTGACAAAAAAAAGTCTGAAGTTTCTTGTTATCGTTACTTTGAATTAATGAAGTTCCAGCAATCTCAATCACGATGTTAGCTGTTTATGCAGAATTTTACCAGCCTATCATACTACATATATTCACTGTGATCACACTGAAGTTCAAAGACTGTCTTTGAAGCCAGAGATGGATTACAGTTTTGTAGGGCTCTGAGCCAGGACAAGTGGGAGCCCCTCCCAACCCCTTCAATCTGCAGTCCCTGCCAGGGAGTGGGGTCAGGGCGTGGGGGCTTGCCCCACTCTGCCAGCCCGCCGCTCCTACCAGGGACCTGGGGGCTTGCCCCACTCCCCCTGCCCGGTGCTCCTGGTGAGGGCCAGGGTTGGGAGTTTGCCCCACTCCCCCTGCTCAGTGCTCCTGCCAGGGACTTGGGTTGCGTGTGGGGGCGCCCATTTTTCCAGAGCCCCCCAATTGGTCTGGGCCCCGTTGAGCCTGTGGCTAATCCACTACTGTCTGAAGAACTTACACAACTCAGTGATTTATCATAGATCACTTTCAATTAGTAGGCTCTTTATGGCACAGACCTAATGTCATTGGGATCTCAATAAGGAAAGGAGGATCTCCTAACTGGCTTACATTTTCTTTTTTAATACTTTCCCTTTATTTATGTGTGTTTCACTGTTGGCTTTATTTGGTGATTTGCTTTTGGAGGTAATATGGAAAGTCTCTGAGGAATTACTTTTTAGTTGAAGTCAGCTTGCATTTTAATGAAGAGCTTGAGTGCACCACTTATATGATTAGCTTTGCATTTTTGAAGTGTTTCACAAACACTAATTAATCCTCACAACACCCCTGTGAGGTAGGTGAATATTATCCTTATTTTTTTAAAAAAAATTGCACAATGTAAACCTCTCATCAACTCAACTGTTAAGTGAGTTGCCAAAGGTCACACAATGAGTCAGAGTTAAAGCCAGAGCTGTGAGCAGTAAACAAGGACTTCCATTTCGCCTAGTCCCATATTTAAACCATTAAAACATGTTGCCTCTCATAAATTTCAGTACCTACTGTAAAAATCTAGTCATATTTTACATGGGTGCTGTCATTGCCATTCTAAACACAGCAAGTTATGATTCATCATTATGAAGAGAAGAAAGCTTAAGAAAAGTTACATTATGCACATGAAATTCCATTGAATAACTGCAGAAATCATTTCATATACAGATATTAGTGGATGGATTCTTGTGTACAATAAGAAGCATTTTTAAATCTAACCTTATTTAAAAATATTTAACTATCTTAAAATTATGTTATAGTGATTGGTGGGTTTAAAAAGACTAAAGAAGTCAATACAAATAAATTTTATTGACTAGTTTAAATAATTATACCTTATTTCCTTATTTAACTTCTTCTCCATATTTTGTCACAGAAAATATAACTTTTATTGTTTTCTTAATACAGTTTTAAGAGTGTATACAATTCCTGTGTTAACGTGCATGGCAGATTACACAAACTGCACAATGTAAACAGAATATGCATATATAGATAACATGTATGCCCTTACAATTCATTTCCTTATTAAAGGTACACATTCATTAGAAAAAAAAAGACCAGTTTATAAGATACAGTGTCTCTTGCACCAGCTTATTGTCAAGTTTTAATTATATTTGATTGATCACAATCATTAAGTTTAATATTAAACGTAATAAGCTTACCAGAGTAATCAGCTGGAACAAGAGTTACTGTGTAAACAAATTTTAATATTTCTTTCATTATTTCTGTCAATTGCCCATATATCCCCAGTGCTATTCTTTACACAGAATTTTAATCAAAAAGATAAGCATATGCTTTGAGAAACTTAGTGCACGGAAGAAAGGACTTTTTGGAACAAAAAATTGTGCATCATCACTTATTTGTTGGACAAAGATTTTTATTGATCTTGCCCAACATTTGTAAAATAAAGCATATTTAATCATATATGCATCTTTCCGTTATCCTATGGATATGACCCATCTGTAATCAAGATGCAGTAACACAAAATTTCAAAGTAAGTATTTTTGTGGAAATGCCTGTTTGCCGCTATAAATTCTGTAACAGCACGTCATGTGAACAACTTCTTTGGTATCAATGATTATTTTCATGAGTAAAATTCCCCATATTAATATAAAATCAAAGCCCAGAAAGAAGCGAGCACAGAAGTAAAGATCAGATGACAAATACTGACAACCATAAGGAAATTTTTTGCATATTGTACAAGTTGAACTTTGAGATGAAATGAATATGTTGCATGGTGTCTGTTTGTATTAGGTACCTAAAACAGTGACAACTTTAACCTCTCCACCCCTTTATTATCCAGGTCTTGAAGTAACCATTATACCTTACATATGATTAAATTGTTCATAACCATTACGAAGAAAAAAGATATTTTATAAACGGATGGTTTCACCCTCTGAATTAACAAAATACAATTTCTGAGTAAAAATTCCTCTGATATTTGAAGTGTTTGAAGAAAGGCCACACACAAGTAGTATAAGAAGAAATTCTGCAATCTCTTCCTAAGTGGGTATATTATACACTATGAATAAATAAAAATCAGAATTAAAGTTTGCATGGGATGGTAGCTTGAAAGTAATGCATTTTGTTTCTGAAGTACATGTTTACTGAATAAAATAAATGCATGGCAATCTGACAGGTTTAAACTGGTAATGTTATGTAAAAACAATGAAGCAACCAAATCAACATGATTTTTTCATTGCTAAGTTTTCTGTCTTTGGTCAATTTTAAGGGTATTTTTAGAACAAAAGGAAACACAAGCTCTTTCATATTGGAATATAAAATTTCTCCCACTTGCTGACAACAGATTTTTTTTATTAGAAGAGTTGACATTGCACCTAGAACTCTCATTGTTAGTAGGATTCTATTAGCAATTGCAAACATATAGGTTTGCCAGTAACAACTCACAATTTGTGCATAGTTGAGTCTTCGAAACTGAGCAAATTTGCTCTCAATATCTCGCCAGCGCTTGCTGAGCTGTATCAGGGTTGGCTCCACTGCTTTTGCAGCCCCATTCTTAGACAAGCGATCAGCTTGCCTGTGCACCGCATTCAGATCTTCTTTCTTCTTCTCCAATTCTCCATCAATTTCCTAGTGAGCAAAACCAATACATGGCCCAGAGCAATTAGCTAACTAGATTAATCAATTTCGAATTAGCAAAATACGTCTGTCAGAACTTCCATTTCAAAGATTTTCCACTTTATTGTTACAAACAAAAATGTACAGTCAAGTCTTATTTTACATGTAGACAAAACAAACAAAACTAAGATTCAAGAATCTTCCTGCTGGCTGGCTTTTGAGATACTACTAGTTAGTGTACACTGAAATCTATTAACATAGGCCAACAATCTATTTTTTCTACTTCTCCCTAGCACTGTGATGGGCAATTGGAGAGAATATTCTTACCTATTAGGGTTAACATATTAAGTACATACAGCTGTTTAGAGGGTGTGTAAATAGATTAGTTTAATTCTTTTTAACTTTGTGGGAAACTCAGAGAATGAAGCAAAGGAAGATGATGCAAAATAAACCAGAAAAATCTTTTGATATGTGAATAAATCTATTGAATTTTGACAGTGACATATGAATGTTTTGATGAAAATGAATGTGCTAATATGAGAAAGAGGTCATCCATATACCGATAAGTCATTTGTTCATCTGGAACAAAGATACATAAAGTCAATTACAATTTTTACTAGAAAACACTTGATATTTCTTAATACAGTGCACACTGTCTGTTATTGATAGAAGATTTTATTTAGTGTGTTTTATACCACTTGCATGCCATTCAGTATAACATTTACAAGAATACAAGAAACAATATCTACAACAAAAGAAATATGTCAGTTTACTCAGACTGTCAATATGTATGCTATAAAACAAGAAAATAAAGTACTGCTGTATTTGTGTGTGTGTATATATGTAATATAGAGATTTGTTGTATTTGCTGTCTTTTAAATGAATAAAACAGTGTGCCAAAAAATCTACCATCATCATCCCAAAACAACATTACCTTTAGCTTCTGTTCATCTTTGGGGTCTGGTAGACTGGCTAACTTTTTCTCAATGTCATCCAACCATTTCAATAGGTCATCAGCCTGCCTCTTGTACTGATACCACTGATGAGAAATCTCTAAAGCCTTTTTTCTTCTTTGAGACCTCAAATCCTGTTCACAGTGCAGACATTATTAGAATATCAATAAAAGATTTACAATATACATGTTGGCATGTGTGTATACTGTAGGAAATAAATGAAAAATACCTAAGGACATTAGCTCAGTTTTTAAATTAAATTCTGATAAGATTAACTGAACACAGTAGTGTATTTTCCTGAATCTATCATAGGAAACTTTTACTATTGAGGGAGGCTTTATAAGTCAGTCATGTTTACATGCTGAATGATTTGTTGAGGAAATTCACCAATATTCAGAGAAGTTATGACTGAAGTACTCACTAGAGAGCTGAAGATTTAACCCAATTTAAATCTAGTCATAGGTGAGCTTCCCACTTTGTGACATCTTACCAAACTCAAGTCTGTGAAATACGGAAGGCTACTCAAAAGAAAACCATCTCAGTGCAGAGATTTATTTTATAGAACTAGGCTTTTTTATAAGTAAAGAACAATTTACACATGAAAATTCTGTCTCATGTTTATGACTTTGATGGGTCTAACAGTCTATTCTCACACAAGAATACACTAAGTTTAAGGTATTGCCTAATTCTAACTTGTGCATACAATATTGCAAAGGATATTTCATGATGCAATATTCAGATTTTTGTTTTACTTTTATGTTACAAAAGGACAGAATGTGGAGTTCAGTGAACACTACCTGTACTATTATTGCTACTTTGTAAATGGTTTACTTACCATTAACAAAAATGTTACTTTATTTCCTATACGTTTTATATGAAATAATACTCTGCTTGAATTTGCTTAAACTGTTCGATATTCCGTTGAGTTTTATCTGTCAAGGCTGAACGCCTTTATTGAGTCCCCAAAAAGAAAATCAATCACACCAGTCCTTGTAAACACAGCCCGTAATGATCTGGTCAATAGCATAGATCTGAATGTTGCTTTATCATAATTAAAGGCAATACATTACAGTTCTGCAAACGGTTCTCTTAGTTCATCTCAGTATAAATTATGAATTACATGCACGTGGTTTGGTTTCCTCAAAGGAAAACCTTCAAGTTTTCACTAAAATATATAGAACACCATAAGGTCTTCAGGCATCCTTTTAGTGACCTCATAAAAAGCTGTGAAAAATTGCGAAAAATCCACCTGGAAAGCAAAGATGCTATTTTGTTAATAAATAATAATCAAGTGTAAGCATGTCAAACCCCCAAAGCCAAAGAGAGCTTAGTGACGACTACTGAGAGCGGTGGGGAGGGTGAAACCATAATGGTTTTGATAATTTGGATTCAAATACTCTCTCAGTATAAGAACTTAGGAAATGACAAACTGGATCCATCCAGTGGTGCATTGTGTCCAGTAACCTGTCTCCTATATTGACTAGGAGATGCTTCAGAGGAAGGCTCAAGAAGCCTACAGCAGGCAGCGAATGGATGATCTGCACCTGGGGAAAGTTTCTAACTTCTAACCCCCACTTAAGTAACAGTTGTCTTAGATCCTGAAACGTGAGGGCTTACATGATTATATATCATTTAAGAATTAATATTCAAACAACAATTTTTTCTTCAATCCCTGGCTGACCCCTGATAAAACCTTAAGTAAATAAATAGCTCTTGGGAAGAATCTACACATGTTTTTTTGTGGGACCTGGTCCTTTCTTCTACGAGTCAGCATGATTCAATAACTTAGTTCCCAAAGTTACCTTGTTCTTCCATGGCATCTCAGTGGAACACAGCTTTGATTTTAAATTACTATAGGTAACGAAACAATCTTGATGCACAATATGGCATAGTGATTTGCCAACTCAAGCGATAGCAATGAAGAAAAGGAACCTCCATTGATGGGTTTTAAGTTAGGCAGTAGAAGGTGGTGTGGTTAATCATGAATGCCTTTCCAATGCAAAACAACTCTCCCTACAGCCCAAAAGTGGGTGGCTTTCATGCTATATGGTTCCTTGAATGCATTGCCAGTCTTTTTAATTTCTTCTCCAGGGACCCAGGTGCTTACTGCCTATTAAGCTTGTCATCTTGAGCAATTAGGCTTTGCTACTAGATTGTTTACAGGCACAGTTACCGGATGGATGCATCCCCAGCGCTGACCAAAAGAGCATTTGGCTGAGCTGTGGTGCTCTGGAATTCAGCCCCTTGGTTGCCAGATTCAGTGAGGCCTGTGACCCTATTAGCACCTCAATGCCAGATAGCAAGGCACAGTCTGGTGTGTAACAGTAAATCTCAGCTGACCTGACCAGCTAAATAAAACTCACACACTGTTGTCACAATATTCATTTAAAATGTGTCTTGTAAAATATCAGGCAAAAACTACCATCACACTGGTCATTAATATCATTGTGAAATTTATGTAACAACACTGTATGTGAAATTATGGATACTTTCTGATATTATGTTTCCAAGACTGTAATCAGGCCAAGAAGGTAAAACTGTTTTTCTCCCCCCAAAAAGGAGAAAGGCAAACACCACTTTAGCTCAATTGCAAATCGAGCCAGGTGTGAACGAGACAAGGACAATAAGCTATTTATTCACATCAGAGATTGCAGGAAGATCATTCTTACTGTAAAACACAGGAGACTGCAAAACAAATGTAAGGGGACTGTCCCCTTTCTAAAAGTCAGTGGGGGTGTTTTGGTTGGTTAGCTCCCAGTACCAAAAGAAAGGGGAAGGGTCAATGGGAAATCAGAACCCTGAGACAGACAGTCTCCAGGAACAATGGGGAGAGGCCAATGCTCCAGGTCAACCTGATTGACAGGGCGGGCAGGCTAATGAGGGAGTCAGGAGGCCGGGGGGTCCCGTCCTCTGGAATTGCCTGGATCAGATAGAATGGGGCCGAGTTAAGGAGAAAGCAGAAGCGTGAGCTGAGCTGGGGAGCCGGGCCGTGCCAGCCAGAAGGGACAGAAAAGCAGCCCAGGAAGCAGGTCAGTGCTGGGAGCAGAGTCACAGAAGCAGCCCACAGAGCAGACCTGTGCGGGGGTGGGGGAAGAGCCAGAGGGGCCAGGGAAGCAGCCCAGGGAGCTGGAGGCAAAGTATCAGCAGTGCTGAGGCAAAGTAGGGCTGGAGCTGGAGCAATCCGGAGCTGGGTGCAGTGAGCAGCAGGAGAGAGTGAGAGAGACCCTGGGCTGCGGGCCCAGTGCAGGGAGACGCCCCCACCCAAGAGGCCTTGTAGGCCAGATTTGGAGGGGGATCGTAACCCCAATGTCGTGGAGGCGACACTGGAAAGAAGGGTCCTGCCACCTAAAGCCTGAGGGCGTGGCCACCACTAGAGCAAGGATCCCTGCAGCACAGCCAGAGTCTAAGAAGGAGGCCTGGGACTTGTGAGGAACAGACTGAACTTTCCTTACATTGCAGAGACCCTGGTTGTGATCTCCCCATGCCACAGAGCAGGGTTCTGTGTTTTCCTTTAACCTTTCTCATGTTTTCCTTCTTTTTTTTTTTTTAACTGATTGATGTTTAATAAATTGTATTTGCTTTGAACTGTATGTAATGATCAGTGGGTCAGGGAAGTGTCCAGAGCAGAGAGAGCACTCTGGAGTGGAGATACCCTAGCCCCTGCCCTAAGTGACCACAACAAGGTTGGGGGTCGAGCCCCTCCCCAGGAATCCTGGGCCCAGCCTTGTTGGGGTTACAAGGACTCTTCCACACAGGAGAGTGGAAGGGGAGCCCTTGAGGTCAGGCAGGCCTCTGGGTAAAGGAAGTGGGAGCGAGGACTCAGATCCTTTCGCTAACCTGTTTCACCAGGGTAGTGTATAAGCCAGGAAAGTTCCCCACAATAGCAGGACCATTCCCCCACTTACACAAAAATGGCGTCAGCTCCCTAGTGGACTGGACACAGAAAGCTGAGTCCTCAGAGAGCTTCCTGGCTTTGAAGACAAAGATAAACTTGGGGGCCATAAGAACCTGTTGAAAGACTTTGGGGTATCAATCACCTGAAAGAACAAAGCAGCCAGCGCTTTGTATCTGTGAAAGATGGGACCGGCTAAAACAGGCTGGTGAATGCTGATAGCTTGGTGTGAGTAAGAAAACTCCCACAGGCAAAGCTAGTTCTTGTTGGAATTAAAAGTTTTAGACATTAGAAAGTGTGTTACTTTTGTTTTGTTTTTTGTTTTTTGCAATTCTGCAATGTCTCTTTCACTCTTGCTCAAAATCACTTAAATCTCTGTTCTTTGTTAATTAAGTTATTGTTAGTTTTACTAATGCTGTGTGTTAAGGTGCCGTGTATAACAGCAGAGGTAACAAGCTGTTCTATGTAGTGGATCTTTTGAGGCAGTGAACTTGCTGTTATCTCTGAGTGTCCACTAAGAGGGACTAGCCACCGCAGGGTAGATAGTTTGGGGAAACTAAGGTCCGGAAGGGCTGTTGGGGTCACCTTGCAGGAAGTAACTGGGTTGATGGAAGCCAGGGTGAGACCATCGTGCTGGAAGCAGGCTGCTGACATCAGGGCTCTGAGCCAAAGCTGCACAGCACAGAGGCAGCCAAGATTACATGGCAGGCAGTGAGAGAATCTCTTACTGGTCTGGGTGAACTCCTACAGCGTAACAAGGGTCCAACTATCTTAGCATAGTTATGCAAAATACAATGTTCTAGTATTGCCACTAAAATCATACAGTGACTGTAACTGTCAGATAGTTAAGGCATACAGTGCTAGCAAGATTTACTGGTTTTGTTCAGTACAAAAGTTAAACTGAATGAGTGAAAAATCCCTCAAAATTAACGTTATTTATGACAAATGATTCTAACTAAGGTCAGGGGACTAAAGGGCAGTAGGTGAAATATTTACAATGTATGCTGAGTTATAAAAATATAGTTAGGCAACTGAATCCTTCTAGTCTAATTGTCAACAATCACCTGAGTGTAAAGTTACAGTGTTCTAGGGACAAAACATTACTTTTTAACTGAGATGTTTAAAATAACCTTTTTTGTTACCCATCAAGATATTGAAAACATTTGACCAGAAATGTGGAAGCAAATATGTACATATAGAAGAACTATTTAAAATTATTAGGCAGCAAAAGAATAATTGTTTCATTTATCCAAGGAAAATACTGCCCTGCAACAAAAAATAATACGTTATTTTAGGAAACGGGTTCACAAATTTAACTCCTATACCTTGAGAGCATTATGTTTAGTCTGCAACAGCTGTTGCTTTATCTTTATTTCCTCTCGTTTTCTCTCATCTGTGATGCTTTTCTGTAGAGTGTCTCCCCTTTGCAGTAATTCTTTTAGAGTACCCTCATTGTCTTCACTCTGATTAAAAAAAATAACAGGTATAACGTGTATTTTAATCTAATTAGTAACTAAACACACCCTAGGAGACACACATACATAAAAATCCTACACAGTCACAAGGGAAATACTCACCTTGTGTGTGTGTGTAACCCACACACCTTCTGGGTGTGGCGGTATGTCCCATCTAATGGCACTGAGACCACTGAGAGAGAGTTAAATGAGTCTGCTCTACAGCCTTAGCTAACAGGCAGTTGGCTTTTAGCTCAGGCTGTAGAGGCTCATGCACTAAGCTCCAGAGGTTCAATCCCACTGACTGATGAGCAGGGTCTGTCAGTGCTACATGTGCTTATAGTTTTATACAAGAGATGAAATGGTTTTATTAACTACAGTACCAAAAATGTGTAAAACTCCTGAAAGGTGTAATTAAAGCAGGACTTGAAAACCTGCAGATGTCTGAGATTAGATTTCATGCAATGTCCAGAAGCTATGACTAGTTCAAAAAGTTTTAAAAAACATTTCTCTCCCCACATAAAAAATATCCCTTCTTTATTAAACAATAAACAAAAGTACATTTCTAAACCATGGCTTATACCAATTGATGTGTTTTAACAATCCTTTGTTGAAATTCTGACTTTAAAAAAAAAGTGCACAGCACCACAAAAGAAGAACACAAGAACCCCAAGCAGTAGTTCTTTGTTAAATCTTCAGTAGGATGAAGTTGATTCAAGGGTGAATGTTTCTAGAATTGAATAATCGCTATTCATGGTAAATACACCAACACTGAAAAATGAAAACAGACCTTTATGGAAGCAATCTTTGAAAATACCTCTTAGATTTTCTATGGAAAAGGTAAAGTCAATCTGATGCCACTAAACTTGGGGATTTTATCATTGGAAATCTACTTTACCTATGTACTAAACTAAATTCTTTAAAAAAGACTTTGGGGGACAATAGGCCTTTGACAATTTATGCCAGCTGAATATCTGCCCCGGCAGTAAGCTTGATGCATTCCAAACAGATGACTCTAATGAACACTGTTGTAAAATGTTAGTATTGTTGTCTGTAAAAAAATAAACAGCTGTGTTAACACTGATTTCAGAATTAACATCAAATGACTGGCTTGAAACATCTGTTTAAAAATATATAATGCTCTACACTTCCTCGTAAGTGACAGGCATTTGATTTTGCTGAACAGACTGCTCAATCCATGGAGAGAGGGTCAGACATATACAGAAAGACCGTTATTACTGGCCACCCACAGAGTGGCATTGCCTGAAAAGTAGGGTTGCCAACCCTCCCGGATTGGTTGGGAGTCTCCTGGAATCTGCCTTGATCTGCTGGTGGCTACTGAAACCAATCTGGAAGATTTTAGGCCCCTAAAAGTCAGGTCAGTGGCGCAGCAGGGCTAAGGCAGACTCCCTACCTGCCCTGGCTCCATGCGGTTCCCAGAAGCAGCCGGTTCCTAGGTGCAGGGGTTGCCAGGGTGTCTCTGCGTGCTGCTTCCCCCACCCCTGAGCTCTGACTCCGCAGCTCCCATTGGCTGGGAACCATGACCAACGGGAGCTGCATGGGTCATGCCTGCAGGCAGGGGCAGCACACAGAACTGCCTGGCCACCTCTGAGCCCAGGAGTCAAACAGGCCGGTTGCTTCTGGGAGCTGCCTGAGGTAAGCTCTGCCCAGCCGGAGCCCACACCACCTCCTGCCCCAGCCCCGAGCCCCCTCGCACCCAAATTCCCTCTCAGAGTCCACACCATGCACACCCTTCTGCACCCCCTAGCCCAGGCTCAGCTTGGAGTCCCCGCCCACACTCTGAGCCCCTCGGCCCCAGCCCTCACCTCCTCCCACACCCCAACCCCCTGCCTCAACCTAGAGAAAGTGAATGAGAGCAGGGGAGGTGGCAACAGAAGGAGCGGGGATGGAGGAAGTGGGGGACGGGGCCTCGGTGAAGGGGTAGGGCAGAGCAAGGGTGTTTGGGTTTGTGCAATTAGACAGCTGGCAATCCTACTGACAAGAGCCTGAAAGTGGGTCCCAGTCTGGTATTCCTCAGGATAGTACTAGTGGCAGTGCACCACATTGTTTTAAACCCTTTTAATGTTGAAGCTCCTTCATCTACTGTCCTAATGGTATCCATTGCATAAAAATAGCAAATCCATTTTTAGAAAATGGTATTGGTGAATCATTTGTGAATGGAAAAAAGGGCTAAATGCACTTCAAATGTTATTTTCAATAAATAATATGACCAGATGTATGTAGAATTCGTTGGTGCACATCAAAATCATATATTGTTTCTTCATTAAATGTTTGAACCTTAAACTTTGAATTTGTCTACACTGAATTTCTTCTTTCATTGCATTGTCCAATTGACTAGCTTTTCTACATCAAACTGATAATACGCACACTTTTCTACTTCAGAAAATTAAATGTTTTCTGGAAATTGTGCCACTTCACTTTTCACTCCCTTTTTCATCTCATTGATAATTATATTAAATATCACTGGTATTAGTACAAAATCTGTAGCCTGCATTGCAGGTTTGCTCTACAGTATTGATAAATACACAAGTTAATACAAATTGTTTCTTTGTGCAATACCTAACCATAAACAAATGTCGCTAAAACTAAAGTATTACTCAGAACAATAAATGCTAAACTGGGCCCACTGAGTTCATAATAAATCAGTATAATTAGAATTTGTTTAAGTCCAGTGTAAAGATCCAAATGCAAAGGTTTCTAATTTGTGCCCCAGCTTTTTTATTCATTTCCAGTTCTAGTTCATTCATACTTCCATCACAACCAATTTACCATATCTTTATTGAAGTCTTCCTCTTTAAGATTCACCCCTTGCTGAATTTCAGCCTCCAGTGGTTCAAGCAATTTTTGTATATCAAAGTTAAACTGCTCCAATTCCTTCAGAGGAATGAAAGGCTAAAGAGAGAGAGAGAGATTGGCAATTTAAATCACAAACTTAATATTTTTATTAGAAACATAAACCAAAAGGAGACATCTGCTCTACCCCCTATTGCTAAACTAATAGCACACATTATGTTTCCAGCTATGTTATAAAATATGTTCAACATAACTAGTCAAAGTATCTAAAGATGCCAATAAATATAAACATTTAACAATATTGGAGTAAATGAATATTAAAAGAATGTAAATAATTGTATGGTGAGTGAGGACAAAGACAAAATAAGTCCTGATCTTCCCTCATTCATATTTTCAAAAAATGTTCTGGTAAATGATATTATACAAACACTTTTCTAAAAAATTAAATGTTAATGCTGTTTGACCAAGTCCAGTCTATCAGAAAATACTCACACAGTAGCAAGCAAAACATTCACATTCAGGTGGCTAACCACATACAATTACCTTAAATTGAGAATAATTATATGGTATTTGTTTACTACTCTTAAATAATTTCTCTGTCACAAAGCAGGGCCAAAGGATCATATGATTGTTATACAGTGCCTAACTTATCTAACACACAACTGATATGCCTACAGAGATATTTCTGTAATGATATTTTTTTAAAAACCTCATAAATAAGGCTTGCATTTCAAAAAAGTCACTGAGAAATTTATCAAACACAGGAAAAAACTTGGTTACTGTCTTATATAAATCATCATATTTAATCTTATTACCACAGTCTTTAATTTTGAATATAAAAATGAATAATGGCTACTTATGAACCACAATAAACAAACTTTGCTTTTGTTTTCTTTTATGCAGCTTTTGGGAAAAATTGATGTATGAGTGCATATTTACAATTTAATATAAATTCATGAGAGTATTCCAAAAGTTTATTATGAGATAAAAATATCAAACGATTAACAGACTAAGCTTTCTATGTTTAACTCTATAAACACTTGATACTTTCTTGATGATTCTTGCATAAAAATTTGACTTTAAAGTAGCTTTTTAAATGATTGATACTTTCAGATGCCAGATGCAAAGTTACCCACTTGTTATAGTCAGAGTATTATGTACGAGTCAAACCTTCCCTTATGCCCTCCAAGAAGAGGTACATTCAATTGGTATTATCTATACCACAATAGCAATATGTTGCGAGATCACCACAATCAAAATAAATTCAGTAAGACACATTATTAGGGATAGGTGCTGGATTAAGAAAAACAATAGATTTGGAGTCTATTACTGGCTCTGCCATTTAACTGCTGTATGACCTGGGGCAAAATTCACTTCATCTAACAGTGTCTCTGTTTCCCCTGACACACTTTGCCTTTCTTCTCTATTCAGCTTGTAAGTTCTTTGAGCTCTCAGTATGTGTTTGTATAATGACTAGCACAACAGGACTCTAATCTTGGCTTTGGTGTCTAGGTAATACAACACCACAAATAATAATAATTATATTTTCATTGATCATGATACAGTTGCACTGTGGCAATTGGGCTCCATCCTGCAAACTTGTTTTTACATAAGATCTCTAACACCACAACTGAAGTATTCATGTGAGTGTTTGTAGAGTCAGGTCCGTTGATTTTCTTACTACTTTCTGCTTTTGTATTTTGTTCAGCATTAGTTCCAACATTTAGTCCAACATGTTCCTGGTGACCATGGTAACCCCAAAAGCCAATTAATGCTTTCAAAACTGTTAGTTTAAAAAAAAAAAAAAAAGGTAAAGCACTACTGACTGGAGATAACAAATATCTTTTAATTTCATTTCTTATTTAGAGGGTTGATGGAATTCTCACTCACACACTTGTCCTGGAGGTATAACAAGTTTGATTTCAGCTGGGGCTTTGTTAGCATAACCGTGAATAGAATCATTACTTGTCATGATTTGGGAAATTCAACCACTATTGTATGCTTTTTTTCCAGGAGTTGCAACAGAAATATACCATTTTTTGCAAAAGGATTGTATATTGATTTAATAAAACATAAATCCATTATTAAATATTGTTGACATTAACAGTTACAAGAGTCATATCTTTAGTTATTATATTTTGAGTGTGGTATAAGATATACTTTTACCACCATTATTTTAACAACATGCAATGTTTCAATGATTCTAAAAATCTTACTTTACTAAATAGATATAGGGGAGACCAAAAATAAGCAGAAAGATGCCATTAGCAATTTTAGCACTGAAGGTTTCTTGGGCTCAAAAATGTTAAAGAACTGTAGAATGATTGACTTCAGGCATTATGTTTCTAACACATTGGGCTCACAAGGATTTTACCACGAAATACAGAATTATGCTCAAACCACTCAACAATTGAAGTGGAAGAATTGTTAAACAAATCAATAGTTTCCCCTCAAATGCTTTGAAGATTGCTTTAAAACTATTTAAATTTCATCAAAAGAAAGACCAATAAAGAAAACAAGAACAGGGAAATACAGAAACATGATTAAATTGTGCAAAAGCTGACAAGGAAAAACTGAAAGAGGCAAGTAGAAGGAAGTGAATGAAAGGAAAAGGCAGAACCTTTTCTGAAATGCATAAATATATATATATATATATATATATATATATACACATATTTTTTAGTAGATCCTGACATAATATATTTAAGATGTATGTTTAAAAATATGCAATTATTGTCATATCTTGGTGAGTTTATAACAAATAAAATCACACGTGATTCCTCACCTTCTACTGACACAACTCATCAATTTCTACTTGACTTGCTCTTGAAAAAATTTCAACATCCTCAATTTATACTGAGTAAATATTCAGTATACTATTACTTAGGACATATAGTTTTTCAGTCCATGAATCTCAAAAAACTTCTTAAAGGAAAGTATCATTATCTCCATTTCACAAATGGGGAAACTGAGGGGTAAGGTCATATGTCATAGTTCACAGAGCAGGTCAGTGGCAGACCCAGGAGTAGAACACCAGAGTTTTGACTCCGAGCTCTGTGCACTATCTAGTGGATTATGCTGCTTTACTAATTTCAGTTGGAGTTGTGGGTGTCTAGCCCCCACTAAAGTCAGTTCCTTTAATCAAGGACAGTGAACTATATAATAAGATAATTACTTTAAAGTCATTTACTCAATCTGTAGAAATGTTCTGTGCAATTGTCACAGCATTAAGACATCTCACGTGATAGAACAATAATGCAATGAACTATTTTTTTAATGTTATGCCCCTATTTAGCAACATCATACTATGCCCCATTCAGCAATGTTCTCAGATCTTTTTTTTCTATCTGTTGCAATGAGATCCCTGCAGTGCAACTTTTGGGGGTGTGGATTACCTTTTGGGCTTGTGGGTAAGAGAGATTCTTTGAGTGGAGTCCTTCTGGCCTTTCTGCATGACTCACACAATTTCACCTTGCATTTTAGATGATGTTCTAAGCTAGACCACCATGCTGAGAGGGAGGCTGAATTACCAGCATTTGGTGAGACCCTGGTATACACATGTATTCTTTTCAATGTGTCATCCTGGAAGGACTGTGAGATTGCAATATCATTCTCATAAATAATCAGAAATAATTATTCCTTCCTTAGCAAAGGTAAATAATGTATAAATATTTCTTGCTCTGTTTGCTACTGCATTGGTTGATGAGATGACCTGTAGTTTGCCACTCTCTGTGTTCAAGTGTGTGGGTTTTTTTCTGCTGTTTGGACTCAGGTTCAGTGTACCTTCTATTCAGAGCATTCACTGGGTCTATCAAATGGAAAGTCTTGTAGTAATTTGAACTTTAGCATTTGATTTTCCTTCCATTTAGGCTGCTTTAAAGTGAGTCATCTTCTGAAACCATGTCATGTAACAATGGTAAAGAATCACAGAAAGAGTCAATTTCATGTAGGACTGAACACAGAGCTTTATTAAATATGGGGAGAGGGGGATTACTCAGTGTCAAATACCCTGAAAAGCTTCTCCATGGGAGGGGCTTGAGGACTAATCTATCTGGCTTCCAACAACAACTTTACACACAAACAAAAACCCACTGTGACAAAGTTCCTCCTCTGCCCTGGTAGGTCCTACGCTTATTGGCGGATTTTCTCACCTCAGAGGTTCACGGCAGTTTTCAGTTTAGCAACTTTCGTGGCTCAAATCTGCCGTTCACTCACTTAGCCTCATCACTGGTCAGCATGGGGAAAGGAAGAAAAACAATCCCCGCAGTCTCTGCTGATCCACCTAGTGGATCAGGGAACAGGCCAGAGACCTTCCCCTCTGGTGGAACCCACAGTCCAGGTCAACTCCTCCGGGATCAAGTAGGGAGTTGGGGGGATGAGGGGAACCCGGGCCCGCCCTCTACTCCGAGTTCCAGCCCAGGGCCCTGTGGATTGTAGCTGTCTACAGTGGCTCTTGTAACAGCTGCATGACAGCTACAACTCCCTGGGCTACTTCCCCATGGCCTCCTCCCAACACCTTCTTTATTCTCACCACAGGACCTTCCTCCTAATGTCTGATAATGCTTGTATTTCTCAGTCTTCTAGTAGTACGCCTTCTCACTCTCAGCTTCTTGCGCCTCTTGCACGCACCACAAACTGAGGTGAATTCCTTTTTTTAAACCCAGGTGCCCTGATTAGCCTGCCTTAATTGATTCTAGCAGCTTTTTGATTGGCTGCAGGTGTTCTAATCAGCCTGTCTGCTTTAATTGTTTCCAGAAAGTTCCTGAGTGTTCTGGAATCTTCCCTGTTACCTTACCCAGGGAAAAGGGACCTACTTAACCTGGGGCTAATATATCTGCCTTCTGTCACTTTCTTGTAGCCATCTGGCCTGACCCTGTCACACCATCAAAAAAATAAACAGCTCTCTGAATTTAGGATTTGGTTACTTAGCATATGACTCTGTGAGAAACTCATGTGAGTATTCTGTCATAGGATATAAAAAGTCAATTTTGTTTTCTACTGCACAAACAGAAATGTCTTGTCATGGATTAGCCAAGTTAGAGAGGCATCATGGTCCAGTGGATAGGGCACTAGACTGAGGCCCAAGACAACTGAGCTCTAAATCCTAACTCTGCCACTGACCTGCTGTGGGACCATAGGCAAGACATATCACCCACCTGTGCCTCTGTTACCTTCACACTTTTTGTCTGTTCTTATTTTCTTATGTCTTTGTCTATTTACATTGTAAGCTTTTCATGGCAGGGTCTGTCTCTGTGAGACTGTATGGCACCTAGCACAATGGGTACCTGATCTTCTTTGGGGCCTCTAAAATCTACTCTAGTATAAATAATAAGATGACAGTTCCCTTCTAGAACAGTAGTGAGACTGCATGCAGGCATGGGGATCTCACTATGAGAAAGATGTTGACTAACTGGAGGTAACTCAGAGAAAAATTACAGAAATAACTGATGTATTACATTGACTTATAAGGCAAGATTACACAAAATAAATATGTCTAGGTTTATGTGACTACTTATGTGACACAAGTATGTGAATGGTACAAACATCAAGGCTGAAGAGGAATGGTTTTGTTTGTAAGCAGGAGTAATTGGATAAAAATGAGCACAGGAAAATGCAGGTTAACAGGAAACAGTGAGGTCAAGTTGATTGTAAAATAGCTTTCCAAACAAAGTGGGGAATCCCCATTACTTCAGAAATTAAGTGCTCAGCCAGAAAAAAGCACTTGATCCCATACTGAAGAGAACAAGTCTACATTTGGAGGAAGATGAACACATTTTTTATAATTGGTCCTTTAGTATTTCAATAAAGATGTAAATATTTCCTATCAGCCCAATAACACTTGTACCATAATGACCAAAATGAAAAAAAAGTGATTAGAAGTTGGACCTACTTTTTACTAGGCCATTTAGAGTCTCCTCTTAAGCTCAGGATGATGTTGACCAGTATAGTAGGGATAGGAAAAAATACTGATTATACCAGCATTCTGAAAGCAGTTATAAACTTTAGCATTGCTTATTAGTATGTTCCAACATTTTCTTTATGTATTCAACATGCACCTTATGGTACAGCTGTGCAGTATGTATCAACAGAACTTTTTTTGACTCAGTGGCATAACCTTATGTTGAACTTATTTTGCTATATATCCACACACAGCAGTTATCATTCATTTCCTTTAAATTCATAATGTTCACAATTACTGATGGGAAAGTAAATGTATTTTTGAAAAAGTACACACATTTGCTGTTGTGTAGTACAGCAAAGGAAAGATGTAGTTAGGTCAAACAAGCTAACATACTGACAACAATTGTGTTCTTGGTCAGGGAAGACTATGAAATAACTTTTACACATCTTTGAAGAGTGACATAATTGGAAATCACTCAGATAAAAATGTATGATTGACTACAGAAATAATAAAACCAGGAAATTATTAGCACTTGTTGAAATGAGGTATGCTTTGATTTCCACCCTCCCCCCCAGCCTACAATAGAGTATCATGTTCAAATAGCTTTGGGGTCTAGTCTCCTATTGATCTGTGAGGAAGCCATGAACTCAACTCTCATGAATTCTGAACAAATCTCTGCCTCCTAATATCAAAGGGAGACTTCATTATTAATTCCTAAAACAGGAAGCTATAAAACAAACTACAGCAATTTTGAGAAGCCCAGAAACATTTTTCCATAGATTTTATATTTAAGATGTTTTGTGAGCTAACACTGTCATAAAAGTCCTGAATTGCAAGATGCAAACTGAAAGTTACTGTTAATTGCTTGATTCTTCAATATGTGACTCAATAACTTCTTATGAAAGACAAAACAGAATAGTAAAGAGCACACTTTAATATGCCATAATTACTACATTTAAAGTTCTCAAGGAATCAAACACCAAGGGAAACCAACTCTGCATTATTTCATATTTTTTTTCATGGTAATGCATCTTTTCTTATGACCAGTGACTTCCATTTTCAACAGCAAACTATAATAAACCTCGGTATGGCACAATGAATATGTTGGTTACATTTGTCATTGGTCTCCCACTAGGATGGATGAAGAAGAAATGCCCCTGCTGATTCTGTTAGATTTCTTAGCTGCCTTTGATATCATCAGGTGCTGTTGACATGGATGCAGTCCCTGGTAAATACAGGTGCTGTCAATTAATTTCCTCCATTTTGTGTTTATAAGAGAACTCAGAGGGTACTGCTGATCCATTGCCTCAAGAGATCTCTCTAGTGTGGCACTGTGAGGTTCTATTCTGTCACCATATGCAGACCCAAATACTTCGCAACAGCTAAGGCTATGTTGACCCATAAGTTCTATACTTCAGCAATTGCTTTCCAAAGAGGTATGCACTGTACTTAATATTCAAGAAAAAGTCACAAAAATCTATTATATTACAAAATGAAAACCTCTATATTTTATTACCAGGAAGACTCAATGAAAAACAAAGCATCCTTTAATTCACAGTCAATTATTCTATGGTATAAAGATGAAGACAAAATGTGGAAGAGAGATATAGCAATGTAGACTTTTGTATAAAGCAGGGGATAGATCATTCCACAAAATCTCATGTTAACATACCTTGGGTAGACACAGTATATCCTATCTCAATACAGAATTATTTTTGAATGCAAGGGCATTCTCCTTCTCTTATATTTCTGACACTCATTCAAGATATAAGGCTAAATTCAGATCTGGGATACAGGGTTAGGGGTCCAGTGATGTCAGGGGGGGGGTCACTGATGAGAACTTAAAACAGAATTTGTCCCAGATCATCTCCCTTTCACTTGAACATGGAGGGGCCAATCTTGCCTGGATCTCTCCCCTTCCATGTGGAAATGACCCTGGGTCCTCCTCTGTGCAATTGTTTCTCCTCCCTTGGATATCACAAAAGCCTCCCTGTGGTGTTTGGAGGTCCATGATAACATGACAGCAATAAAGTCTGGTTTCCAGGAAGCCACTGGTACTGGACCAGTGCAGAGGCACCAGACCTTGGTAACAATAAGCCCTACCCTACAGCAGATCTTTGTGGATTCCCAGGAATCTCTCATGTTTGGCAGCAAGCCCCACAGTCCTTTCAGCCAGGGGAAAATTCCATGCTCCCAGTGGGGCTTTTGAGATGAGAGTAAAACTATGAATGATAAACTCCTATGTCTTGATTGTTATTTTATATTAATTTTTCACTAGAGCGTGGACTTTAACTTTCTTTAATTGTTTTATGCTTTATTTTTTCCCCAGATAAAAAAACAGTTTAGCCCATTGGTAATATAATAGTACTGTATTTATATAGTGTCCTAACCACCATCAGATTTTTAAAATCTCTCTCCCTTTCCTAAGCCCCATTACTTAAAATGCCTGCAGGCCTTAATGACTTTAAATCCACTTTAAATCATCCAAAAAGCAAACATGATTATAAACTAAAGAGGTAAAAATCCTATAGCATAATAGTTTTAATCAAAGATGAATTTAAACAACTCTATACCAAGCAGCTCTGTGGTACTGAACTATGATGATATATTAACAATTAAAATTAATCCTCTGCCTTAATGCAGGTACATATTTAAAACAGTCTTACAAAAAACTCACATGTATATAGCTTATTGTTATAACTGCAAGTTTTTGTTTTGCTTTTTTTGTTTAATACCAAAGGAATAGATAATGTTTATCCAATTTGCCTGGAGCAAGGGGCAGCAGATCATTGCAGCGTGGGAGGAAGATTGTGACTCAGAATTACAAACTCCCTCTTGGTTCTTCCACATGGGAGGAATAAACTGTAGCAAGTCTAAGCTCAGCCAGAACATGTTTCCTGACACAGTGGAGCAGCTACAACAAATTGTTCATTCGGGTTTCGGGGAGGAGAGAAGGTTCTATCTATTCCTTGCCCTTGCATTTCCACCTGCCCTGAGTTGGAGATGTACTCTGCTTCCTCTTCCATGCTGCTACCAAGGATGCATGATGGTCTAATGTGGATTAGTTTCAGAGTAGCAGCCGTGTTAGTCTGTATTCGCAAAAAGAAAAGGAGTACTTGTGGCACCTTAGAGACTAACCAATTTATTTGAGCATGAGCTTTCGTGAGCTACAGCTCACTTCATCGGATGCATACTGTGGAAAGTGCAGAAGATCTTATTATATGCACACAAAGCATGAAAAAATACCTCCTCCCACCCCACTCTCCTGCTGGCAATAGCTTATCTAAAGTGATCACTTTCCTTACAGTGTGTATGATAATCAAGTTGGGCCATTTCCAGCACAAATCCAGGTTTTCTCAAACCCCCCCCCCCCACACACACACACAAACTCACTCTCCTGCTGGTAATGGCCCCACAGTATGGCAACATTTTTATGGCTGATTTAGAACAACGCTTCCTCAGCTCTCGTCCCCTAATGCCCCTACTCTACTTGCGCTATATTGATGACATCTTCATCATCTGGAGCCATGGCAAAGAAGCCCTTGAGGAATTCCACCATGATTTCAACAATTTCCATCCCACCATCAACCTCAGCCTGGTCCAGTCCACACAAGAGATCCACTTCCTGGACACTACAGTGCTAATAAACAATGGTGACATAAACACCACCCTATACCGGAAACCTACTGACCGCTATGCCTACCTATATGCCTCCAGCTTTCACCCTGACCACACCACACGATCCATCATCTACAGCCAAGCTCTGCGATACAACCGCATTTGCTCCAACCCCTCAGACAGAGACAGACACCTTCAAGATCTCTATCAAGCATTCTTACAATACCCACCTGCAGAAGTGAAGAAACAGATTGATAGAGCCAGAAGAGTTCCCAGAAGTCACCTACTACAGGACAGGCCTAACAAAGAAAATAACAGAATGCCACTAGCCGTCACCTTCAGCCCCCAACTAAAACCTCTCCAACACATTATTAAGGATCTACAACCTATCCTGAAGGATGACCCAACACTCTCACAAATCTTGGGAGACAGGCCAGTCCTTGCCTACAGACAGCCCCCCAACCTGAAGCAAATACTCACCAGCAACCACATACCACACAACAGAACCACTAACCCAGGAACCTATCCTTGCAACAAAGCCGGTTGCCAACTCTGCCCACATATCTATTCAGGGGACACCATCACAGGGCCTAAGAACATCAGCCACACTATCAGAGGCTCATTCACCTGCACATCCACCAATGTGATATATGCCATCATGTGCCAGCAATGCCCCTCTGCCATGTACATTGGTCAAACTGGACAGTCTCTACGTAAAAGAATAAATGGACACAAATCAGATGTCAAGAATTATAACATTCATAAACCAGGCGGAGAACACTTCAATCTCTCTGGTCACGCGATTACAGACATGAAAGTCGCTATTTTACAACAAAAAAACTTCAAATCCAGACTCCAGTGAGAAACTGCTGAATTGGAATTCATTTGCAAATTGGATACAATCAACTTAGGCTTGAATAGAGACTGGGAGTGGCTTAGTCATTATTCAAGGTAGCCTATTTCTCCTTGTTTTTTCCTACCCCCCCCCCAGACATTCTTGTTAAACCCTGGATTTGTGCTGGAAATGGCCCACCTTGATTATCATACACAATGTAAGGAGAGTGGTCACTTTGGATGGGCTATTATCAGCAGGAGAGTGAGTTTGTGTGTGGGGGGGGGAGGGGGGGAGAAAACCTGGATTTGTGCTGGAAATGGCCCAACTTGATTATCATACACATTGTAAGGAGAATGATCACTTTAGATAAGCTATTACCAGGGTGGGATGGGAGGAGGTATTTTTTCATGCTTTGTGTGTATATAATAAGATCTTCTGCACTTTCCACAGTATGCATCCGATGAAGTGAGCTGTAGCTCACGAAAGCTTATGCTCAAATAAATTGGTTAGTCTCTAAGGTGCCACAAGTCCTCCTTTTCTTAATGTAGATTAGGTAATTTTTGAGCCATGTTCCACACAGGGACGGCTCTACCAATTTTGCCACCCGAGCAGTCACCGCTGAATTGCCGCCGCCGCAAGAGCGGCGGAGCTGCCGCCCAAAAGCCACCGCTGCAGGAAGAGCAGCAGAGCTGCCACCGAATTGCCACCACGGGACACGGACTGCTGCCCCATTCTGAATGCCGCCCCAAGTACCTCCTTGGAAACCTAGTGCCTGGAGTCGGCCCTGTTTCCACACCACACATACCCGGCCAAAATGTGACTAAAAATTACTTCTTCCACATTAAGCCCACATTCAGCAAAGTACTTAAACCAGCACCTAACTTTAAGCAGATGAGTAGTCCAAGTGAAGTTGCTGAAAATATAAATAACTTTTTTGAGTCAGAGTTTAAAAGAAAAAGACTGGATAAATGTAATTGAAAAAATCACACGAAGAGAAAGGTCATTTTAAGTTGTGGGAAGACCAAAAGTCGTAGGAGTTCCAATGGTGATCTATATGCTTAAGAAATAATTATTCCACTGCTATAGTCTATAACTACTAATTTGCACTCCAGGGTGAAATTCTAGCCCCACTGAAGTGAGGCCAAGTTTTCACTCCTTATAATTTAAAAAGGCAGAAGATGTCTCTCTGTGTTTAATAAACTTTGTTCCTCAGTAGATACCTTGTATGCTTTGTTTAATTCTTTAATACATTTTAAAATATGAGTTACAAGCTCATGAAAATACTTATCCATGAAATGGTAACAGAATAAACATGAGAAACTCCTCCTCCACCCCCATCCCCACACCAAACAAACACACACCCCAACTCACTTTTCCTTCCCACATTCTTAATATTTACATTTTAATTATGTATCTTTTTATTGTTCCTTTGAAAAATGTGTTTGGGGGGGGAATGTGGTTCCCCCTATGTAGGACCATGCACCTTTCGTAAAGCACCACTTAGCATGCGTCTCCACATGGGAGCAGTTCCTCCTACCTTTCCACTCTTAATTCTTTGTGATATGGCTGAAAATCGCTGGTTGAGCTCTGACACTTTAGGCTCTATTACTTTCCTGCAGTGATCTCCACGGTTTGTCATCAAGTCTACTGCCTGGTCACGCACAGAGTCCACCTTTGGATGCATATCATTCAGCTCAGCCTTTAAGCGCTACAGTCCATGAGCAAGAGACAGGGCTTGAAGTTAGTAATAAATGCAAAGATAGAGTGAGAGAGACAGTGTGCAAATAATAGGAAGCAAAACCAAAAAGCAAATTTAGATAACTGTGTGAGCATTCATATATAATTGGGGAGCTCCGGATAGCTAATCTATCCTGATAGTGTAGCCCTCAGGTTTAGAGAGGATGTATGTATCCACTTTATTAATGAGCTACAGTAGCACTTATTGGAAGATGATGGAGAACATATTTCCAGCTTTTCTCTAGACAGGCTGTTAGTTTTGGTAAACTCCGATTTATGATTTTGAACCATGGGTACATAGATTAATTATTTTTGACCATATATGTTCTTGACTACAGGGAGGTATTCAATAACAACGGGGCAGTCTACACCACCATGTAGCATTGCTAATTCTCATGCTGTAAAATAGTTCTATTCATGCTGTAGTGCTCCAGCACTATTGCTCATGATGAGAAAAATGCTATGTTAAATGCCCAGAAAGGAGAAGATGAGCAAAATCACCTGCTTCTGCTATTGGAATCTTGAAGGTATTGCCCAAAACAGGCAAAAGTATGTAAGTGTAGGCTAAAACACTGGCGATTTGAAACATAATTGGGCTTTAGGATTTGCATTGCATTGTCTATAAGAAATGACTTTGTGTAATAGGAGGTTATGCCTCTATTGATGGAAAGGATAATTGTACTTTATACCTTACATTGGCAAAATTGCTCATCCTATTAAAAAGACTGCCCTGCTAAGATCAATGTTATGAGGCATTGATTTATTCTCTGAATAAATGTTGGTTTGAAAATTACGGCTGCCTTGAAATTTGTGAAGTTTCCCTTTAGCAAATTGTAGCATGCTAGTGTCAGCAAGACAGTCCATTTAGATTTTGCAAACTGTTCCTCAATTAGCATGTACTGACTATGTTGTCAAAGCACGGTCAAGTCCAGGTGACTAAATGTCACACAAATTCATTCAGGGGACAACAATCAATACAGAGCATAACTCAAGGCAGAATACAGCCTCAAGTATGAAAAAAAAAGTCTTAGACTGGATGAAAACTCTGAGCCTCATATGCTTTACAGTGCATGTCAATTTTTAATAAATTGGATCTGATGATATCATAGTGCTAAATCCTGCCCTGGATCTGAGGGCAGATTTGTTGTTTGCAATGGGGACCTGTACATGCATTGTATCTGCTACAAAATATCCCTTCTATAAATAAGCCACTTCAGCTAGGATTCTTCTCAGTTGTATGTTCCAGTGCAATCAGTGTTTGGTAAGCTAAAATATTAATATGATATGAATAGCAAGCACACAATGATTCACAAAAGAAGGAACAGAGAGGAAAAGAAGCACAGAGATAACAAATTTTCTTTTTTAAACAGATGCATTTGAGGTAATAGTTTTCAGCAGAGATAGGCTTAAGACTAAGTGTTCTGCTCACTATGAAGTTCCCAAGCCTTAAAATAACATATTTCATTTTTTCAACTGCAGGGCTTACTTTTGCTATTCATTATGATATTATTAAGCAATTTATAAGCTGTTGGAGGATAGTTTTGTCAAGAGAAAAATAATGTTTCAACTATCTTTCATGTTGCGCTGTAAAACCTCTAGGGTAAAAAGCTCAATGTATGTAGTTTTTTTAGAATAATATAATAAATACTTTCCAGAAAACTGCATGTGTTACCTTAAGAACTTCCTCTTTTTGCGGAGATTTTTGTTTTTCAGATTCATCCAATAATATTTCAGCACGATACATCCAGGTTGTGATGTTAGCTACATTCTGATCAAACATCTCCATTTGCTTTTGATATTCCTGTGTGTGGAAAACAGTAAGTAGCATATATTAAAAAAAAATCAGACCTGAAATTAAAGAAAGCCATGATTATGCAAACTGTGGCAAACATTACATACATTATAAAGCTGAAATTAATTACTTTTTTCCAGTAGCTCTCTCTCTCTCAAATATATGTATGTGTGTTTATATCTATTGGCAGTATTTAAATATTTCTATGTATCACAGTAGCACACTAGTGACATATTTAGGGTAAAAGTGGGTTTTTCAATTTGACTTGGACTAAAATCTCTGGTTATTGCACCTACATGAGTGAATTTAGTCCCCAGCCTCTTCGAAAGCAAACTGAATGGCTATTTAAAATTCCTCATTTTGACTAAGGAAGAATTTTAAAATGCTTTCTTTTGGAAAATTTGGATCATTGTCTCATTTTTTTATCAATCCCTAAAGTCATACAAATACAGCTTCTAAAACCCGGCATCTCTCTCTCTCACACACACCCATCCCTATTATCTGTGTGAGCAAATGACATTTCCCAGCTGAATTTAAGATTTTTAACCTACTCCCGAATCTGGCATAGTGCAGAGAGCTACAACAAGAGTTGACCAGTTCCCTAAGATACTTCCTCTTCCCAATACTGCCTGTTTGCCTCGCTGACTCAACAGCAGGGCACAGCCCAGACCCTTGGTGAGGCAGAAAAGAAGAGATGCCAGCAGTGGGTGTCTATATATTTGTTACTCTGCACACATACAACCATCAAAAGTCTTTGTTTACAACCCACAAACACCACTGAGTTCAGTGGACATATCGACAGAGAATCTGGAGACAATGCACACATCTATACATGTCTTCTAACGGGACCTAAAAGTGCAATGTAATGGGGTTGAGCCCATAAGATTGGCATCCACAACTATCATATACTTAGGTTTAGTATGGTTTGGTGAACTAGAAGCACAAATACTTCTTTTCTTACCAATAATAGGTTGAACCACTCCTCAGCTCGTGAAGTTACTGCTATCCAGTTACTTTTCAGGAGGCTGAGCTTATCATCCACTAGACCTTCTTTTTCCTTAAGCACCGTCCTCAAACCCTCTCCTAGATCACTGATGCTCTTTAGATGGAGCTGGCGTTTTTCAATCTCCTTCTGTGTTGCCTGTGGAAAGTGTACCCAGGATGATTACTTAGTAAATATGAGCAGCCGCCTGGAAATAGAACACCTCAAGAAATCAAAAATTATATTTGTCTCCACATTATGATCTTACAACGCAAAATGTTAAAACAGGATACTAATAGGGAAAAAAACCCAACAACTTCACAGTTTCGCTATTATGCTATTACTCTGCAGAATAGTCGAAAATTAAATACTCTTCCAGCTCTAAAGACATTTTAAGAAGTCTCATATCCTCAGAGTAGCTTTTGACCAATACCTTAATTTCAAAGAGTGTGTATTACTTGCCATTACAGTACATAGTTCTAATGTATCATGGAAGATGTTCAACTTTTATGATGTTCAGAAGTTTTATTATTTAAGACAAAAGCCTAAAAGCTATTTTTTAAATAAGAAAACATTATCTATTAAAACACCATGCAAATCAACATTATAGGATAACTAAACTGAAAATTTCAGTATTTTGTCATGACAGTATCACAACCCTAAAGGAATAGCAATATTATTAGTTTTAAATACTGTGGGAACCTTCCCACCCCCAGCATCCAATGCAGTCTTTTTCAGCTGTAACCCTGGCCTCTTAGTCCTATCTGCAGACTAAAATTCCCCAAATGGCCCATTTTTCACAGTAAGAATGAAGATCAAACCTGGGATGTCCTAAATATGCACATAGGGGTACAGCCCAGCCTCCCAACAGGTCATTGGCCCTCTCATTCCTGTTATGTGCTTAGATTTAAAATGACATGCAAGATTTCCCAATCTTTTATTCTGACTAAAATTTGCAATAAAGATGCAAGAAGGTCAGCAAGGGAAAACCCCCAAATATAAGCCCTATGTAAACTAGTATGAAGTGACAAACAGAAATACAGCACTAACAGTAGCCACACCTAGGATTTGCTGAATTCTCAGGAGATGGCTCAATTTACTGTCCCAGCTAACCAGTTATTAGGGCAAATTCCTTTCTGACCCAAAGCTGGTTGCTGCTGCTCAAACAATGCAGGCCTGCACCTTTTATTTGTTTAGGGAACAAAGACCTAACTCAAAATGGCAAAACTCCAAATGGTGAGATGGTTAAAAAATGCTCGGAATGACATACAAAATAAAGGGAGTGGAGGAGACAGCAGCAATAATGAGCAGTCAACAATAAGAGAGCAGGAACTGGGGAATTTTCATGAATACCTAAATACACAAAGGAGCAGAGCCTCAGGCCATCAAGAGAGGGAGAGGCACAAACCTGTCAACCAAAACTGCCTGCATCCAAAAGGCCAGTCAATGTCCTTATTGACATAGAACCAAATTTACAGCCAATCTGCACCACATTATTAAGCTCATATTAATGTGTTTTCAGTAAAAGCAAAGCTTGGCAAATATAGAAAGTAAGGAGAAAAATTACTCCCATTGGTACAACAGCATCCCCAAGTGCATTAAGCAGATGGTTTTAACTTACTGCATAGCAGCTATTTGATGCATACATTGCATTGAGTTAATAATCTGATACCATTTTTTCCCTCAAAAATAAGTTTTTACAATTACATTTCAGATAAGGATAAGCAGTTTTAAATGTTCTACCAAATTATGTAAGCATTGAGGAAGAAAGTTATGTGACAGAATTTAAAGACTATTAAGGGAATATGAACAATCTTTTCTAAATTTCAGTTCTATCGGACTTGAAACAGAGGTTTGAGATTTTGCCAGCTTCCAGTTAGTCTGGAAGAAATGCAAAGACAATCTTTTCCAGCACTATTTGATCTCTTCTGCCTTTTGGAGGTGGGGGGGGGGGAGGCACATACACAACTTATTTTAAACAAAGAATACTCCTTGACTTCAGCTTTGTGTGAAGGCTCAGGTCAGTTTCTTTTTTGTCTGAATGGTTCAGCCAATCCAGAGTTTGAACACGTTTTGAATGAAACTTTTGAGACATGTTCATTATTACTTATGACTGTAATTTTCTATATATATGAAAAACTCAGGGCAATCTTGATGGCCATCACCTCCATAATATATAAACATCAATCCCAGCTGGAACTAGAAGCTTTGTCTAATCACAATTTAACTTTTAAGCAGGCAGATAATCTTTACACTATAAAGTCAAATCTCCACTAATTAAAACTTCTGTTCAAAGTCAGATATGCCCTTCAAGTTGTGACTCAAACTCTAGTCTGTTGAGCTTCTAAGCTGAGCAGAGCTGGAGTCATCTCTCTTTCTCTCTCTCTCTCAAATACTGAGATCTCGACCAATTTTTCCCCTTCAAATATAAAAAGCTGCTGTTCCAGTTACCAAGTGTTCATCCTGTGCTCTGGGAACTCAGACAATAACAAAAAGTACCAATCTCATATGTTAACCACTGTAAGAAATAACAGACTGCTCATTCCACCAAAGGTAATTAAGCAACACCTGCTCCCAAATGCTGACCCTGAGTAAGATAAGACAGCTTGCACAACTGTACTGAAATCAACAGCAAAACTCCCATTGATTTCAGTGGGGCCAAAATTCCATCCTATACATTTCATTAGAAATTCTGGACAGGCCAGGACCCTCAGTATGTTTATATACTTGGCTTTCACTGAAAATTTACTTCCTTCAGTTACTACATAATTTTATTTATCTAGTCATTTTTTAAAATATGAAATTCAGAATTCCCCCCATCTCCATGCACTGTTACTCTGTGTATATTTTTCCACAGTAATAAATCAGACAACTTTAGCATTTTTTTACATTAGCGCAAAAAAATTGATGTACTTTTAACAGATTTTATATATATAGTGAGATTGAGATACACGTGTAATGACCCCTTTGCAACATTTGGTATATTTATATTACTTAAAACTCAGCAAGCGTCTTTCAAAATCTGCTAATTTTGGCCACTGACTACTGTCAGTCAACAAATTGACACTCATTTATTACATTCTCTGAACATTTAGTAGTGAATGGAAGAATATATTTCAAAATGTGGGACAAATTCTGAGTGGATTTACATCCCTCTGTGCAATTTGGCTATGGATGCTTAAACACAAAATTAATTTAGACATATAGAAAAAAAGTGGTTGAATCCATGACTGGTGGTGCCATAATTTAAGTACATACCAATTGTTCAGGCAGATAAAGACAGCCTGGCCATGTGGGGCTTCCTCCCAACCACTCCCTAGACCCCGCATCTCAGCCCAGCATCTGCAATAACAATCTTCTCCTACTGCCAGCTAATGTGCTTAGTCCTGTAGCTTAAGTAATATCATTCAGTGCTGTGGTGATGAAGGCTCATGGTTCAAACTCTGTTGATGATTCATAAGAATGGGTTCACACTGTCACATGAGTATTTGTTAGTCTTTTTCTTAAAGAAACACCATGACAATTACACACAAAACTATGTTAAAAGAATGCATTTTTAGATTGCAGAGTCAAGCACTCAAAGTTAGGAAATAACAAGTTATAGTTGCTCAGATAACATTAATTCAGTTACCTTGTGTATTATGATAAAGACATTATGTACATAATCATATACATTTTTTTCAACAGGATGTTATGTTGGATCATATTAAAGAAGTTCTGTATTAAAATCACAAATGAGTTTGATTCTCCATAGTTTAAATTCCAGGGTATTACTAATTAAGAGGTCTCTTGGTTTTTGGTCTCTTGTTTTTACTGTTTCTCTTCTGCTCCGTGTGAAACTTGCAAGCTGCTAATTGTGTTAGTACATCCTAAAACAGAGTCTGTTCTCAAAGCAATACTTTGTAACAACAACTACTCACACAGAGAGAGACTCAAAGCAATACTTTGTAACAACAGAAACAGCACACAGAATACACCCTTTTGTTGTATTTATCTTGCTTTGTTAACAATTGTGATTAAAATAGAGATAGAGGATGTATCTGGATGGATGCTTGCTGTAGATAATACATGAATGATCAGGGAGGTGCCAGCCTAGGAGTTCAGTATGATCGGCCGAAGAATGCGCAGAGTGGAGACAACCAGATGACCCCGGAGGGCAGACTGGAATCCACCCAACAGCCTCAAGGATGGGAAAACGGAAGAACAACATGGAGCCGTCAGGAATGCGCCATCTGCTGACTGATTCAGCAACAGCATGATGAAGCAACTCCCATAGACTGGCATAGGAATAAATTCCTATAAATATGGAATCTAGAAATTGAGAACTTTGGGGTCTGATTCTGCAAACCAACTTCCAGGAGCATCAGATGTGTATCTGACAAGACCCTGCTCTCTCCTCATGTCTAGGCCACCTGGCCAGTGGCTTGGCACAAGCAACTCTAAGGCTGGCAACTATGATAACAACCTTGCAGAACCTGTGTGTGTGTGTGTGTATGAACGAATGTGTGAATAAATATGAAATTGAATGGAATGTTATAGCTATAACTAACTGCTTACTATGATTCTTTCTGTATTCACCATAAATGTGGCATTTTGCCTTTTCCCCTTTAATAAGATCCTGCTGGATTTTATTTTATTGGTATAACAAGGACCTCTGCTACATTAAGTCCACATGTTGGATGCACAATAGTGCAGAATTAAGCTTTTGCAGACAATCGTAAGTCTGGCATTTTCTAACTTTTGAGGGTTTAACTTTACAACATAAATAACATTCCATTAACATAGTCTGTGAGTGTAAGTGTATGTGCAGATATATAGTGTCAGGTCTTCAGCAAACGTCATTCTGATCCTTTTGTATGTTCTCTAACATTTTCTTTAAAAAGCAATTTTGTGGACATTCTTATAAATAAATAAATAAAGGCTAAGTAGGAGCAAGGAAAGCTTGAACACGAAACCGTATGGTGAGGGCTTCCTTTGAAAATGTGGTGTTTAGGCTTCTTCAATTATATTTTATAATGATGAAGTAGTACTAGTATACATCAAATTAAGCTGTGTTTGTTCATTTTGCAAGAGCACTAAGACCGTGACTAAAATAGTATTGAGGATAATATTTTAATTGCATCAGTCATTATTATATTTGCTTTAAAAGTTTCACAAGCAAGACATGATGGATGAAAGATTCTGTATGATTTCACGCTGGATAAATAAATCCCCAAGGTGATCTTAATAACTCACAGAAACCCTATAAAAGAAGGAAGTTAGGTTGCTTAATTTTCGCAAGTGGGAACACTGTATGACTCAGACGTTGACACGATATCCTTCTTACTATAACAGTCCAGGAAATTAATTTATTTATTTAGAGCACATCTATTATTTTGACTGTGTTCTGGCCCTTGGCTATGAATCATTTGGCACAAATTTTTTTAGCACATTTTATTTTGTTAGTCTCACTGACAGAAAATATATTACAAGCTACATTAGCCACTGTGATTCAGTGTTTTTCTATTTAATTTATACTCACTACTATACTCTAAGCTAAAATATTATATTAATGCCCTAGCAGTTGGATCTGGTATGGAAGTTTTCTTGCTAATGCCATCTGGCATTTCCATTCTGAAAACACAATACCACAGCAATCAAATCTTTTATCAGACAAATCTGTCTTTAAAAGCTAGGTAAGTCCCAGAGACTTCAGTGTCTTCCATGATAGCAATTCCACAATCTCTCGTTACAACTTTTTTTTTTAACTGTTTAATCCTTTTAGTTACAAAATTATTTCTAACAAAAAATCTTTCTTTTTCCTGTTGTAAGTTATACTTGTTACTTTTTATAATAGAATTGTACAAAATAGAAGAGATCTAGCTTGTCCCTTCCCTGGAAGAGGGCAAGACTGTTGTGTACAGAATATTGTGTCTAGTTTTATGTGACTTAAGCAGGTTTTCACTATTTCCTAAGGAGACTCTTTTACAGTCAAATATCAGTTTTAGGATTTTTTTTCTTAAATTTCAGATTAAATTTGTCTTTACTTAATTTCATATCCTACTTCTGGTTGGGCAATCCCTCTGCTTTATAACCTCTGGTACTGAAACTGAATGGACTGCAATAGAGAAGAATAGTGCTGAATAGTGCAGGAGTAAATCAATCTTGCTCCAAAGGTTCAATTCTTAATTATAAAATCCCAGTGCCATCATTACTGGACTGCCAGTGCATTAATTAGAATGCATAATAGTAATGAGTATAAATTAGAAATAATCACAGTGCCTTACACACCTTGGCAAATATTTTCTGTCTTTGAGATCAATAAAATAAGTTTAAAGACTTAATTCTGTGTTGTTGTTTTGTTTACAGGATAGGCCATAGGGCTGACCTCGGAGGTTTCTTTAAATACATACACACAAATAAAAATGTATTTCCTAATTCCCACTGGAGGAGTGCCACTTCTTATGCTGGCTACCAATCGCTGGTCACCCTTTCCAACTTATTCTGGGCTCAGCTATGCTGGGAACCAAGGCCCCGTTCCCCAAACACAAATAAACACCAGGTTTCCCTTACAGAGGGAAACAGCTCTTTACCTAGGAGATGTCTTTTCCTTTTGCTGCACACAAACCTTCTCCAGCTTGTTTCTCACCTTTTCTCTCTCCTCTCTCCCATTTGGAAGAGGTTTTTAAAGGTTATACGCTGCCCTTAATTGGACTCAGGTGTCTATAATTAACCTAAGGTAATCTCTTTTCAGTTCATAGGAAAAAAGGCTTTAACATTCTATGACTGATTTATCTGTCTTCAGTCACCTTTTCAGAACTGACTGGTCTGATTTTGTCACAATAGATACACATGTATTAAAGCAAAACATTAATTTCCAGGCTTCCCAAAGATTAGAAGTTGCTTATATGTTTTAAATCTTTTTTCAACCTTCTTTTAAAGCAGATTTGAAACAGTCATTGGTTTTGTCTACACAGATTCAACTCCAGTTCAACCAAGTATTGCCTGAGAATTTCCCTACATCTTTAAAAATAATTTAAAAATGCTTAATTACAGCAGTCCTTGCAGGATTTATAATCTCTTCACAGCGTTATGAAACAGTAATAATCCTTTATTGGAAACTATGTCTTTGAAGAATTAACACTTATTACATCATAAAATTACTGCTTATTGAAGCATACATTCAATGAACCAGATTCTCCTCTCTATAGCACCTTTGCAGAGATGTGACTTCACTGAAATCAAAGGAGTTGATAAAAGTATAAAAATGGTGTATGGGATGGAGAATATGTCCCTATATTTATGTAAATATTGCTTCATACATGCTAAAAATTCTCCAACCAGAACATTCCTGATAATGGGATTATAAACCCAGCCTGGTTTGTATATATACACTTCAGTAAAGGCCTGCTGTTTTCACCCAATGTTTTTTAGCTGAGCTGATTGAAGCAAAAAAAGGTGAAGTGACTTGCCGAAGGTCACACAATAAGTGATCAGTTCAGGCTGGATTTGAACCGAAGATTTTCTAGATACCAGCTTTTTACTGTAACCACTAAAGCATCACTTCCTCATGAGAATATGCAGTACTATATAATATTTCTGCAGATTAGCAGAAACAGTAACACGGGCTTGGTTCAGCTTTAATTACAGTTCAAGTTGGTTCAACCATTCAGCACATTTCTCTTATATGAAATTTTAATGAACTTTTCTTTCCTTTCTTGATTGTCTTCGGGAGAAAAAAATTTAATGGTCTACCTGTTTGTAGCAACAGTAAGACATAACAAGAACTTCCTACTGTGTAACTGCACTAATCAGCAGACCTCAAACCCTAATTATGCAAGTTTTAGAGCATTAAGGTTCATATCCAATAGTTAAATTAAAATGAATTAAGGACAAACCTTTCCATTTAACATGCTTCAAGGGTGTATGCATCAGAATTATTTGGTAAAATAAAAATAAACTAGCTTCCCTGATCACGCAGCGAAATATGCAGATGGTAATGCAGCTACATCTCCATTTCAGCAGAAAGGTACTGTGTAGTTCAGCATTAGCAAACAGTGTTTTTGTTTTCTTCACTGGAAAATGCACCTGGTGATTGGCAGGCTAGTTCTGCATGAATACATACTTCTTCCCTTGAAAATCTGACATTTGTCCTTTGCTATGGAGGATAAGATGATAGGATTAACCAAAACTTCATGCAGTCTGATGTAATATGTAGACTTCACCACAGGAAAAAGAAGCAGGTGAACATGAAAAATACTGAGCAGCAATGGGGGTTTCACAAACCAGGGTAAACTTCCAAAGTAAAATAAACAAATAAATAATATTATTAATAATTAGAATCACATTCTCAAATGTCTCTTGCTGTGATTCTAGACGATAAATTTAAAAATTATATTATTCTACGATGATGACAAGAAAAACGTATGAACCTTTAAAAGCATTTACAAATAGAGGCAAATCCTTTTCCTATTAACTTGATTAATGCGGCAGCAACGTGTATGTCACTAGAAGATTAATGTTTCAAACTAAGGAAAAAGGCTTAGGTCACATCATAGGGTTAAGTAGGGTTTAAAAAAAAAAAGTCAACCAAAACCAAATCTTGCTCCAAACCCCGTATCCACTGCATTCTTCTCAAGGAGTATATACAATGGTGTTCATATATATCTACATTACAAGGTGAAGTTCAGTAAGATCTTTCACTTTTTTTTTAGGCACAGGTCTACTGAACAAAACTAATCCGGGGAAAAAAAATAGAAAAATGTTGGCCTGTAAGCATCTGCAATTTATATATAACAATATAGTTTCAGAGTTCTCCTTCTTTCTTGCATGTTGTTGAATAACTAGCTTAAGATTTGGATATGGGCATAATCAGAAGATATGTATAGTTTGAGTATACTGATCACTGAGTTTCACATGATTAAAATTCAGTTATTTTGTATGACTTGCACAAAAAAATAAGCAGCTTTGCAGCTTTGATTTGCATTTTATGTTTTGGGTAGTATCCAAACCTGAAAATGTAAAGCTAGACTCAAGGGGTGAGATACCTGCATGAAGTGAAAGTTACAGAAAAGGGGAAGCTAAATGGAGTTTTGCAGTTTCTTTGTCAAAATTTTGAATGTATATTTAAACCAAACCCTTAAAAGATTCCTTTTATGTCAGATTTTATATGCATGCTTGTAATGATGATGAGTGTGCATGTTCTTATTTGCTTTTGTGCATGTTCTTATTTAGATATAGTGACAGTAATTAAATGATAGGAACATCATGGTTATACTTTTTGATACATCTGATTGCCAAATATACATATAACCAGAAGTTTAACTATATGATGGAATTAATTCTTTGATTAGTAAAGTGGCTATTAAAGAGCTAATTGAGTGACTCAGAATATTATGGGCTGGATACCTGTTTCACTCTTTTTACTTCCTGTTTGTGGGTAGGGGTTTTATCACCATTTTTGAGTATGTTGTTCCAACAATAAAGCAACATTTTCTTAAGCTAACAGCAGCTATAAGTGGATGGTGTTATTTTACCATGTGTGGGTCCCTGTACAAAATCTAGTTTCATATTCAATACATTTCACTGTAATTACACAAAATTTTTCTGACGTGTACCTAGTACAATATCCTAGAACCAGTAGGTTAATAATATGGATTATTACTCTCAAATTACATTTTAACTGTAGTGTGACTAAAATGTATTTATAGTTATTGTATAAAAGTAAACAAGCAAACAGTGTAAAGTACACATAGGTTGGTTGGTTGTGCATACAGGTATTTTATTGCAATTTTGCCAAAAGAGTTGTGTGTATTTTATACCACCCCCCACTTCAATGTTTTCTTGTTTTTGAGCATGCTTTTTAGTGTCCTTTGTAGTGTAGATCCATTTATTTTATTTGTTTATTTTATTTCATGGATAGCCCTAGAGCCAGGGATAAAATTACTTTAAGAGGAAAAGGCTTGAGAGTCACAAGTAAGCAGGGGAAACTAGAACATCCACAGCAAAAAAACAAAACGTTGTTGTGATGTGGGATGGATGAACATATATAAAACCATATTTATTCTGCTGATATTTTATCAGTCCTGTTATCAGCAAAAAAATGGAAAGACTGCATTAGAAATTCAAGTAATTCAGTTTGGCCTTGATCAGTAAGATTGGGGAGCTATTTTCAAACTAGATTTATCTTAGAAAGGCTTTGCTATTTTAGGTTATTTATTTCACCCTCAGATACATTTTAGCAGGCACATATGATGCGTGATTTTTTATGTGTCTGCTGGCCTAGTGAAAACGCAGTCTGCAATTTCTTTGACCATATCAAATTATAGTGAGCAATGTTGTATTAACTGAGTGTGCAGCTTAAAAGCTTTGAGAGCTTAACTTTAAAAATAATGGAATTGTCTCATGTCAGGAGACTGAAACTAAAAAATAGTGACTCAAACACATAGATACTTCCAATGAGTTTCACAGTTAATGGAATGTCAATGGGACTCTATGCACGAGAAACTATACATATATGCTATATATGTTTCTAGTAGTATTGGGCTTTGAAATAGGTGTGGATTTCAAAACTCATTAATGATGGTAAATAGCTTCCCTCACCCTCCCCAAGCTTTTAACTGGAAATTTAAGATTAAATAATGTATGCCAAATAATAGCATTATCTACATGTATAGATTGATTTTAATCACCCTGAACTCAAATTCTTTTCTGTGAGAGTAACATACCTCACTAAAGTATGATTGCTATTCGACAGGTCTAACCTATTTACTAAATTGACTACATTGAAGGGGAAAGGAGTCCAGGAGAGCTGGCTGTATATCAAGGAATCCCTGTTGAGGTTACAGGGACAAACCATCCCGATGAGTCGAAAGAATAGTAAATATGGCAGGCGACCAGCTTGGCTTAATGGTGAAATCCTAGCGGATCTTAAACATAAAAAAGAAGCTTACAAGAAGTGGAAGGTTGGACATATGACCAGGCAAGAGTATAAAAATATTTCTCGGGAATGTAGGAATGATATCAGGAGGGCCAAATTGCACCTGGAGCTGCAGCTAGCAAGAGATGTCAAGAGTAACAAGAAGGGTTTCTTCAGGTACGTTGGCAACAAGAAGAAAGCCAAGGAAAGTGTGGGCCCCTTACTGAATGAGGGAGGCAACCTAGTGACAGAGGATGTGGAAAAAGCTAATGTACTCAATGCTTTTTTTGCCTCTGTTTTCACTAACAAGGTCAGCTCCCAGACTGCTGCGCTGGGCATCACAAAATGGGGAAGAGATGGCCAGCCCTCAGTGGAGATAGAGGTGGTTAGGGACTATTTAGAAAAGCTGGACGTGCACAAGTCCATGGGGCCGGACGAGTTGCATCCGAGAGTGCTGAAGGAATTGGCAGCTGTGATTGCAGAGCCATTGGCCATTATCTTTGAAAACTCGTGGTGAACCGGGGAAGTCCCGGATGACTGAAAAAAGGCTAATGTAGTGCCAATCTTTAAAAAAGGGAAGAAGGAGGATCCTGGGAACTGCAGGCCAGTCAGCCTCACCTCAGTCCCTGGAAAAATCATGGAGCAGGTCCTCAAAGAATCAATCCTGAAGCACTTACATGAGAGGAAAGTGATCAGGAACAGCCAGCATGGATTCACCAAGGGAAGGTCATGCCTGACTAATCTAATCGCCTTTTATGATGAGATTACTGGTTCTGTGGATGAAGGGAAAGCAGTGGATGTATTGTTTCTTGACTTTAGCAAAGCTTTTGACACGGTCTCCCACAGTATTCTTGTCAGCAAGTTAAGGAAGTATGGGCTGGATGAATGCACTATAAGGTGGGTAGAAAGCTGGCTAGATTGTCGGGCTCAACGGGTAGTGATCAATGGCTCCATGTCTAGTTGGCAGCCGGTATCAAGTGGAGTGCCCCAAGGGTCGGTCCTGGGGCCGGTTTTGTTCAATATCTTCATAAATGATCTGGAGGATGGTGTGGATTGCACTCTCAGCAAATTTGCGGATGATACTAAACTGGGAGGAGTGGTAGATACGCTGGAGGGGAGGGATAGGATACAGAAGGACCGAGACAAATTGGAGGATTGGGCCAAAAGAAATCTGATGAGGTTCAATAAGGATAAGTGCAGGGTCCTGCACTTAGGACGGAAGAATCCAATGCACCGCTACAGACTAGGGACCGAATGGCTAGGCAGCAGTTCTGCGAAAAAGGACCTAGGGGTTACAGTGGACGAGAAGCTGGATATGAGTCAGCAGTGTGCCCTTGTTGCCAAGAAGGCCAATGGCATTTTGGGATGTATAAGTAGGGGCATAGCGAGCAGATCGAGGGACGTGATCGTTCCCCTCTATTCGACATTGGTGAGGCCTCATCTGGAGTACTGTGTCCAGTTTTGGGCCCCACACTACAAGAAGGATGTGGATAAATTGGAGAGAGTCCAGCGAAGGGCAACAAAAATGATTAGGGGTCTAGAACACATGAGTTATGAGGAGAGGCTGAGGGAGCTGGGATTGTTTAGCCTGCAGAAGAGAAGAATGAGGGGGGATTTGATAGCTGCTTTCAACTACCTGAAAGGGAGTTCCAAAGAGGATGGCTCTAGACTGTTCTCAATGGTAGCAGATGACAGAACGAGGAGTAATGGTCTCAAGATGCAGTGGGGGAGGTTTAGATTGGATATTAGGAAAAACTTTTTCACTAAGAGGGTGGTGAAACACTGGAATGCGTTACCTAGGGAGGTGGTAGAATCTCCTTCCTTAGAGGTTTTTAAGGTCAGGCTTGACAAAGCCCTGGCTGGGATGATTTAACTGGGAATTGGTCCTGCTTCGAGCAAGGGGTTGGACTAAATGACCTTCTGGGGTCCCTTCCAACCCTGATATTCTATGATTCTATGATTCTATTACTGATATGTGCAATAATATGATGCTTAAAACCTTTTAAAGTCACAATGTTATCATAATTATGTAACAATGTTTTTTCACAATTTTCAACTCATCAAGTTTCCAGATTTCTGTCACTCTTTCTTGCATATTAAAGAAAGCTAAATGGTAAGTGAAGCATATGTAAATGTACAGTACTCTATATTATTACCTTGCCCCAGGCAACTTCAGCATCCAAATTAGTAGGTATTCCCTCCACCGCCGATCTCTTTGTAAATTCTGCATCTGTCACTGCCAGCCACTCTGTCAGAGCATTCATTTCCTTTCGTAGCTTCCGGGACAATTTCAAACATTTCTCTAACTCTTGTTTTTTTTCTGTCACCTGCAGAAGAAAAAATATGTGGATTTTAACTGTTTAGTCAAACTAGTTTGTACTTTCCTGCTGGCTTGTATTTTTGTATGCACGTCTGCCTTGTACTTTGTATGTTTACAATATATGATATATCTTTCTTATTCCTCTCAATATTTGTAGTTACGGTTAATGTACTGCTTATCATATCAATTTGTCTAAGATTTTTCTATACTGATAAAATCACATAATTTAATTTTGAAATTTTATACAAATTAAGTTTGAACTAGCTCACCTCCAGAATGGGGAATAACTAAAAGCTATTCCCCTCCCATTTGAAGACATATGTGTCATGTTAAATCATAGAATCATAGAATATCAGGGTTGGAAGGGACCCCAGGAGGTCATCTAGTCCAACCCCCTGCTCAAAGCAGGACCAATCCCCAATAAAAACACCCCAGCCAGAGCTTTGTCAAGCCTGACCTTAAAAACCTCTAAGGATGGAGATTCCACCACCTCCCTCGGTAACGCATTCCAGTGCTTCACCACCCTCCTAGTGAAAAAGTTTTTCCTAATATCCAACCTAAATGGCAACAGCTGAGTTAGAAGTCTTTCCTTATGACTCAGAAGTGGAGCCAAAACCCCTTTTCGGAAACTATGATTAATTTTCCCATGGATAGTTAAGCACACTAATGCTGAGCCCAACAACATTCTTTGTGCAGCAACATTGCATCTGAGGGAATTAGTATTGTACTCTAATCACTCTGTGAGGTGTGTATAGTAAATAAGATATGCGACCACACATTGAAGAAGGAAGATAAAACAAAACATTGAAAAGCTGCTCACTGAGCACCATCCATTCTATATACTAACAGAGGCAGAGGTCTTACATAAAAGCACTATATGATAATGTAATTAAAAGTTGTATCTTAATGCTTAATGCCTCACCTCCACCTCAGCTGGCTTCCTTCCACTTCCATCCGTACTACAAAGAAACCCATCAATTCCTTTCCACTACTCCAAGGTGTGGAGGCCTGCCATCTTCTGTACCCTTCTACTAGCCCATCTGCATGCCTATATAAAGAATCCCTTTCCTCTCCTTCACCTAGTGCCCCTTTACACTAGCCTGACCTGATCTCACCCACTTAAGGATTCATTCTGGGACAAAGCTGGCTACTGAAAATAAATACTGAATGACAGGATTAATAACATCCCTAAATATGAACAACCTCATCAATGGAGAAAACAGTTTGAAAAATAAAGAGGTAATTTAATTTATGCTCCTTACACATACTTAAATTAGTTTGTCATGCTTTTTCTATCACCATTAATTTTAAGAACAATCTTGAACTCTCATGAAGTCAAAAATTGAGAATTAAAAGAGTCTGTTTTCCCCAAGTTGAAAGAGAAGTGATCAAAGAAGGATATCTTAGAACTCAGTTGTAGGTCACTAATGTTTAATGAAAATAAGTGATCTCTCTGCCAACCAGTCACTATTTAAATGAAACTGTATCCCCCTGAGTTTTATTTTTAATTGTTTTTAAATTGCACAGCCTTTTTATTGATGATCCATTAGCAAAACAAAACAGCATTATACATATTATAGGTGGAGCCTGTTAGCAACACCTTTCATTAACATTGCTTAACACTTTCCATTCTAATACCCTGTTTTCAGTTCTTTATAATTTTGCCCAATTTTACATGTTCTGGCTGAAATTTTTCATGCTTGTTCTCTGCTTCGTGCTGATTATGAGTGTATACATTTCAGAAAAATGTTCATTCCAGTTCCAAGAATGAAGTTTGGGGATAATAGGTAATTTTTTTCACCCATTTATTTGAAAATATTTAGTGTATGTACCTAGAGTTTGAAGCTGAAACTTGACATTTAGGAAGGGGTCACCCTGGGGTCAGAAATGTGACTTTTGATGTCCCCATGAAAATTCACCCAGATATGGCCAAGTTATAAACTTGTGAAAATGGCCATTTGCACATGCTAGCTAGAGCTTTTTAAAAGCTTAATACTAAAATCTCAGAACATTCCATCTCCACTAAGCTCCAGATACCACATACATTAAGTATGCTCTCAGCTCCAATAAAACTTCCCGCATAGCAGGCCTAGAATTAAAGCCCTGGACAAGGGAGATGCTGCAGAGATGGAGCAACCCTCTGGGGCTATGGGAAGGTGTATGCACCCACAGCCAGGAGGAGACCATGAATTCTACTCTCACCTCTTCCACTGACTGCTGTGAATAATTTTGTGCACTTCACAATCCTTAATATTGAACATGCTCCTACCTTAGGAGGTAGGCAAGTGCAGTAGCATGTCCTTCCCTGGAACTGAGAGATTGCAACCTTAATTCAGCCCCTTTGTGTGTATACATTATGATATAGTCTTTAATTGCATGATCACATATTGCCTGTTCTAAAGACACCTGCCTCATTCAGTGTATGGGATGCACAGAGAATGAGGTGGAGAATTGTAAGCAGCAAAAGGAAATTCTCTTGCATTTAAGGCACTGAACTGAGGTCCAGAAAAGGTGGGTTCTATTTCAGACTCTGCCACAGACTTCCCATATGAAGATGGGCTCAGACCTAGAGGGCTGCAATGTTGCAGGGGGGATCTTAATTGTGGTATATCCTAACTACTCAGTGCTTGACTTTGCAACCACAACATTCTTTTAATGATGTTTTTTGTAATTATTCACACATAAGAATATGTTGGCACTTTCCCCCTTAGCCAGTTGTCCAATATAGACCAAATGTGCTTACTTTTAGGGAACACTGTAAAAAAACCAACCATCTAACTTTCAGGCTTTTCATGCATGTAGTACTTAAGAAGTTGTTTATTTATGTAAATTAATTTTTTAAATATTGTAGAGAACTTACAGAACCATGAATATATGCTGTATTTATTTTTGAATAAATTAAAGATACACATCTATAAACACAACCTTTGCTTTTGTATGTTCTTTATATAATAGAAATAAAATTCCATGATTCAGAGATCTACTGTATATGCCCAGAAGCTAATGTTATAGTGATTTTCCCCTGCTTTGTTAAAAGCAATTTTAAAATCTGTATTTAAAAGAAAAAATGGGAAACACTGCCATCTTAAGGCCTTTTGTTTTATACAATAACCCCAAATAGAATGTGTGCCATTTATACTAAAAACTGCTAATTAGCATCGTTTCTGAGATATTATTTTCTTTTTACTGAAGTGATCATTGTTACTTTTTCTGTTACTGATATTCTCTGTTACAAAACTGTACTTTTAGAGAAACTGCAATGATTTGGTAAAAAAACAAAAACAAAAACAACTCTTCATAAGATGGAAAATATTTTGACATAAAACACAAAGGAACTCACTTAAGGACTCTCTTGTGGCTTTAAGCCACATTTCTGGATCGTGGTAGATTGCTGAGGAAGGACTGTACACCTGCTGTAGGTCTTGCCTGAGAGTGTGCAGTGGTTCAGGGAGGACAGGAGAACACACTCAATGGACTGCCCCTCCCAGTCCCTTTGACATGGTCCAGCCCTCTTTTACACTGACACAGTACAGAGGCAGGGCCATAACTCCACTCCTCCTTGACTGCCAAGTGGTTTCTAGCCTTGCACAGCCATTCAGAAGTAAGGTAACCATCCCAAAGCATTATAAGTGTGTGAGACAGATATGTTTTGTGTAAACATGTGTGCATACACACACACACACACACACCCCACATGTGATGGTGATACACAAGTGACACATTTAACCTTCTGCACTCTCCTCACTAACCTGTCTCTATGAGGGCCATTTCTAAATTTTAAAACCATTGAGGGGTTTAAAACAGATGCCATTTAAAAAAGAAGTGTGCTAGGAAATTATCTCCTCCCTCCCCCGCATTTGCATGGAATTCTCATACCAAGCCCAAACTATACTGGCCTTAGACTCTAGACAGACAATATTCAGTCCTGAACCAGTGGTAGGTTTGAGGTCTGATATCACAAGACCCATCAGGACTAGAAATAGGAGTTTTCTTCCATTACAAGATAGTTTCCTAGCTTTCAGCTGGGACACAGGCACTTCTTTCTAGCTCCCAAAGGTCACAAGTTATTGGACCTTAACATGATATTGCTGTGCATATTTTTAAAAAGCTATATTTGGTAATAGATAGAAGTTTCTAAAATTTTGTTAATTATATTAGTTCTGACCATCTGAGACCTATACAATATATGGCCCCAATTCTGAAAAGCACTTGCGCACGTATTTAAGTCCATCTCTATTTAAGATAGTACTTAAGCATACACTTAACTTTAAGAATGTGCTTAAGTAATGTCTTGTAAAGGGAATCTTCCCTGAATCAGGGCATATATAAGTATACATATAAACATAAGCATGAGACAATACATTTGGGTCCAACTCACAACGTCCACGTTTAGGCAAAATTCTCAGTTGGAGTTTGTCCAAGTAAAGATGGTACACTGGACCCAAATATTTCAATCCTGATTTTTATTTTACATGAACTACTTTTCTCTTCAAAACAAAATATTTGGCAAAATATTTAGCTTTCATTAGAATATGCAGTTGGGGGAACTGAAAAGTTGAAATGCATATGAAAATACTGTATGTCATAGCCTTGGTCACTTTGTTTCACTAAAATTGTTAACGGTCCTTCCAGGTAAAAATAAACGCGAACTATTTTGTCTATTTTAACAAAAATAAACAAAGCACTTTAGGCCACTAATTGTTCTCTAACTAAACATTTCATCCTTTACCCAGTGCAAAGATACAGGTGCAGTCATTTCATGCAATCTTTTTTTTTTTTTTTTTAATGCTAAATGTAGTCTTGTAATAAATGGCATGGAACTATTTAATTTAAAGAAGTTATGAGAGATAAACCCAGTGTGCATGTATTACAAAGCACATTTTAACCCCCAATCCACACTTTTTAAAATTGATCAAACATGCCTTATTGTATTAAATGTGCTGAGTAAAATATTTAATCTCAAATGACAATGTCATCCAATCTTTCTGAAGAAGGCTTTTAGCTGTCCCAGCACTCAGAAGATTGATATTTGTTAATATCTTTGTTTATTTTACCTTTCTAGCAATTTCCAAACTAAATATAGATAATTGCCTTGATACAGGTTCCCCCAATGAATTCATTCCCGAAATGAATATTAGTTCTTCCAAAAATAATATAATTCTTAAAGGTTATTGTGTGGAGGACTGTGGGGTTTGATCACCACCATGTGCTTAAAACATAGGCTGACTCTTGTAGCTAATAGGGACTCTCTTTATTAGCTATTAACTAGCTGTTAATTTAACTTAATAAATTTTAATCTGACAAAAATTATGCATTTTCTGCTACTCTGTTTATTAAAATTATATTTATGTCTGCAATAAGCAAACATTTAAATCACAACCTTCGTCCTACAGGGTGCATTCAGCCACTTAATGCACCAAATTTACTCCAGTGCTATGGTTTTAATTAAGTCCTGTGAGCTGTGTGCTCCCAGTAGGGGCAGGAAGAGGAAGAGAATAGATTCATCATGTGTTGCTGTTAAGTGCAACATTTGCATGAACTCTCTTCTGGAGAGAAATACTGCATCTCCTCCATGGAGCCTCTGGATGGGGTTGTGCTTCAACAGCAGTATAGGTGGAGTTGGGGGAGGGGGCAAAGGAGGGTGTTGCCCCCCAAGCTACAAGCCTCAGGCAGGCAGCAGAGGAGATAGGAGACATGCTGCTCCCAGTTTGTGCCTCTGAGGCAAGGAGTCATAATGTTGTTTATAAACAGAGTGATTAACAGATAATTAAGATAACAAAGGGCTGGTCCCATGTTTTCCTAAAGTTAAATGATCTTTGCCAAGCTTGGTGAACTGCAAAAAGTAAGTATCCCAAATGATAGAAAGTAATTGTAGATTTTTCAACAATTGTTTCAATTGTTGTATTCAAGAGGTAGTAACAAAATTACTAATATGTTTCTTCGAGAAGATAACTGATTTTTTTAGACAAAGGAAATGCAGTAGATCTAATCTTCCTGGATGTCAGTAAGGCATTTGATACAGTTCCACATGAGAAATTATTAGTTAAACTGGAGAAGATAGGGATTAATATGAGAATTGAAAGGTGGATAAGGAACTGGTTAAAGGGAAGACTACAACAGGTCATACTGAGACGTGAACTCTCAGGCTAGAGTGAGGTTACTAGTGGAGTTCCTCAGGGATCGGTCTTGGGACCAATCTTATTTAACATTTTTATTACTGACCTTGGCACAGAAAGTGGGAGTGTGCTAATATAATTTGCGGATGACACAAAGTTGGGAGGTATTACCAATACCGAGGAGGACCGGAATGCCATACAAGAAGATCTGGATGACCTTGTAAACTGGAGTAATAGAAATAGGATGAAATTTAATAGTGCAAAGTACAAGGTCACATACTTAGTGACGAACAAGAATTTTTGCTATAAGTTGGGGACTTATCAGTTGGAAGTGACAGTGGAGGAGAAAGAACTGGGGGTATTGGTTGATCACAGGATGACTATGAGCTGTCAGTGTGATTGATCTGTGCATGGGCAACTCGTGGGAGGGACAGAAAGGGGGGCACCAGCAAAAAGGGGGGGGCACATGACCTCCTCACTTGACTCCTCCCCACACCACTTCCAGTCTAGGGCCCCTGCTGGAGTGGGGAGAGGCTAACTGGTTACTTGGGAAGGGAAGGGCTCTGTCCTCCCACTGCCCTGGCTCTCCATGGCATGTTCAGCTGCTCTTCCTGGCAGCCAGGCCCTAGGGTCACTCTCGGATGTTGCCTGGTGCAGCACAGCAGCTGCCTGGAAGAGTGCCAGGCTACCCCCCACCCAGCCTCAGCCTCAGCCTCTGGGGACAGAAGCTGACTCTGAGCATGCTAGAAGGGCTGGGGGGCTCTGGCTCGCTCGACCACTGTCCCCAGAAGCTGAGCCTGGGTGGGGCTGGAGGGGCAGTCTGTTGGTACCGCAGCCAGGCACTCTCCCAGTCAGCTGCTGCGCTGCACCGGGCAGAGTGCACCCCAGACAGTATGGCTGGAAGAGGAGAGAGTGACACTGTGCAGCATGCATCCCAAGCAGTGTGGCCAGAAGAGGAGAGGCTCTGGCCCCGGCCCTTCCCTCCTGGCTCTGGCCCCGCCCCTTCCACTCCCTAGGTGCTTGGGGCACCGGCCCTGCCCCCCACCAGGCATCTGGGGAGGGGCATCTGACCCTTCCTGACCGTCATAGGCATCGCTTCTGCAGCTGTGAAAAAAGCTAATGGAGCCCTAGGATGTATCAGGCGAGTTATTTCCAGCAGAGACAGAGAAGTGTTAGTACCATTATACAATCACTGGTGAGACCGCATCTAGAGTATTGTGTGCAAATCTGGTCTCCCATGTTTAAGACAGATGAATTCAACTGGAACAGGTGCAGAGAAAGGGTGACTAGGATGATCTGAGGAATGGAAAACCTACCTTACGAGAAGAGACTCAGAGCTTGGATTCAGAGTAACAGCCGTGTTAGTCTGTATTCGCAAAAAGAAAAGGAGTACTTGTGGCACCTTAGAGACTAACCAATTTATTAGAGCATAAGCTTTCGTGAGCTACAGCTCTTGGATTGTTTAGTCTAACCAATACAAGGCTGAGGGGAGATAGGATTACTCTGTATAAATATACCTGAGGGATAAATACCAAGGAGGGAGAGGAGTTATTTAAGTTAGGGATCAGTGGACCCCAGAACAAAGGGATATAAACTGGTCTTCAACAAGTTTAGGCTTGAAATTAGGCAAAGGTTTATAACTGTTAGAAGAGTGAAGTTCTGGAGCAGCCTCCCAAGGGGAGCAGTGGGGGCAAAAAACCCTAAGTGGCTTGAAGCCTGAGCTTGATAAGTTTATGGAGGGGATGGTATGACAGGACTGCCTACAATGGCATGTGGCCCATCAGCGACTGCCTGTAGCAAAAATCCCCAACAGCTGGGGACAGGACACTACCGGGGGAGGGCTCTTACTACAGAGAATTCTTTCCCAGTTATCGGCCTGGTGGGTCTTGCCCACATGTTCAGGATCTAACTGATCATCATATGTGGGGTCAGGAAGGAATTTTTCCACAGGTAAGATTGGCAGAGATCCTGGGAATTTTTCACCTTCTTCTGCATCATGAGGCATGGGTCACTTGCAGGTTTAAACTAGAGGAAGTCTTTAAAGCATTATTTGAGGCCTTTAGTAACTCAGTCAGAGGTTAGGGGTCTATATTACAGGAGTGGGTGGGTGAGGTTCTGTGGCCTGCCATGTGCAGAAGGTCAGAGTAGATGATCAGGATGGTCCCTTCTGACTTTAGTAAGAGTATCCGAGAAAGAATATACATTACAATTTTAAACCTAACCAGTGTCCCATAAGCGACTTGCCGCAAGATGTCAGAACATGTTTGTATTACAGCTGAGGTGGGCTGATATTTACTTAATTTTCTTTCTTGATATAGGAGATACCATGCTCCTGTCAGATAATTTCTAAGTTATTATCTGCAAAATCACTAAAGTTTTCAGTTGCCTAAGTAGCCCCTGGAATCCTAGTTAAAGTTGTGCCCTCCCCTCCCTGCCCCAATCTGAAATGGCACCCCTGTGGGCAAGCACGGAATTTGTATCTCCCCCACATGAGCAACCCCGTTGGCCTGATTGGAGCTGCCCCCCAAATACAGAAGTCAAACTACGCCTATGAACAACGGATGACATTTTCTATGGATAGGACAGCATATTGTTAAGTCATAATCAACAGCCTTTTGGACAGGGCAGAACCCAATCAGTATTTTCTGCTCGATTAGAACCTTCTAGAAATGAATGGATGTTTAGCTGTCAGCAGTTTTCAGTGAGTTTCAGTGTGCTTAACTATTGTTGTACATGTGCTCTGTGAACTGGTACACTGATTGAAAGTTAACAGGTTACAAAAATTTGATTCAACAAAGGCAAAGTCTATGGAGATGGAAAAGTTTGCCTTATTAACGGTACTTGCATTTAAAAAAACTATCATCAAAATTTTCAGATAAAAATAGACTGGGAAATTTCTGATAACCAAGTTTTCTTTAGCAGACCATGCAAAACTGAGAGAAGAGGAATAGATATAGTGAACATAAGAACGTCCATACTGGATCAAACCAAAGGTCCATCCAGCCCAGTATCCTTTCTACTGACAGTGGCCAATGCCAGGTGCCCCAGAGAGGGTGAACCTAACAGGTAATGATCAAGTGATCTCTCTCCTGCTATCCATCTCCACCCTCTGACAAACAGAGGCTAGGGACACCATTCCTTACCCATCCTGGCTAATAGCTATTAATGGACTTAACCTCCATGAATTTATCCAGTTCTCTTTTAAACCCTGTTATAGTTCTAGCCTTTACAACCAGGTAAGGGGTTCCACAGGTTGACTATGCGCTGAGTGAAGAAGAACTTCCTTTTATTTGTTTCAAACCTGCTACCCATTTGGTGCCCCCTAGTTCTTATATTATGGGAACAAGTAAATATCTTTTCTTTATTCACTTTCTCCACGCCATTTATGATTTTATATCTATCATATCCCGCCTTAGTCTCCTCTTTTCCAAGCTGAAAAGTCCTAGCCTCTTTAATCTCTCCTCAGATGGGACCCCTTCCAAACCCCTAATCATTTTAGTTGCCCTTCTCTGAACCTTTTCTAATGCCAGTATATCTTTTTTTGAGATGAGGGGACCACATCTGTACATAGTATTCAGGATGTGGGCGTACCATGGATTTATATAAGGGCAATAAGATATTTTCCGTCTTATACTCTCTCCCTTTTTTAATGATTCCTAACATCACGTTTGCTTTTTTGACTGCCGCTGCACACCGCATGGACGTATTCAGAGAACTATCCATGATGACTCCAAGATCTTTCTCCTGATTAGTTGTAGCTAAATTAGCCCCCCATCATATTGTATGTATAGTTGGGGTGATTTTTTCCAATGGGCATTACTTTACATTTATCCACTTTAAATTTCATTTGCCATTTTGTTGCCCAATCACGTAGTTTTGTGAGATCTTTTTGAAGTTCTTCACAGTCTGCTTTGGTCTTAACTATCTTGAGCAGTTTAGTATCATCTACAAACTTTGCCACTGCACTGTTTACCCCTTTCTCCAGATCATTTATGAATAAGTTGAATAGGATTGGTCCTAGGACTGACCCTGAGGACCAGCACTAGTTACCCCTCTCCATTCTGAAAATTTACCATTTATTCCTACCCTTTGTTCCCTGTCTTTTAACCAGTTCTCAATCCATGAAAAGATCTTCCCTCTAATCCCATGACAACTTAATTTACAAAAGAGCCTTTGGTGAGGGCTTGTCAAAGGCTTTCAGGAAATCTAAGTACACTATGTCCACTGGATCCCCCTTGTCCACATGTTTGTTGACCCCTTCAAAGAACTCTAATAGATTAGTAAGACATGATCTCCCTTTACAGAAACCATGTTGACTTTTGCACAACAATTTATGCTCTTTTATGTGTCTGACAATTTTATTCATTACTATTGTTTCAACTAATTTGCCCGGTACTGACATTAGACTTACCGGTCTGTAATTGCCAGGATCACCTCTAGAGCCCTTCTTAAATATTGGCATTACTTTAGCTATCTTCCAGTCACTGGGTACAGTAGCTGATTTAAAGGACAGGTTACAAACCATAGTTAATAGTCCCACAATTTCACATTTGAGTTCTTTCAGAACTCTTGGGTGAATGCCATCTGGTCCCGGTGACTTGTTACTGTTAAGTTTCTCAATTAATTCCAAAACCTCCTCTAGTGACACTTCAATCTGTGACAATTCCTCAGATTTGTCACCTACAAAAGACAGCTCAGGTTTGGGAATCTCCCTAACATCCTCAGCCATGAAGAGTGAAGCAAAAAATTCATTTAGTTTCTCTGCGATGACTTTATCGTCTTTAAGTGCTTCTTAGTGGGAGAATATTAATTAAGTCCTCATCATCATGTTGATATGAATCAAATGATCAAACTAAATACAACAACAGTGCCAGCTATTCTACAGTACCACAGCTTCCCAAAGGGCTAGTTTTCAAGGCATTGTATTTTCAACCCTAGCCTACCAATACTGTTGATTTATTCTTGCCCAACACTACGGAAATTTGGAAGCAGCTTCTGCAAGGAGAGAGGATCTAAGTATGAAATCCTAAATAGGTCTATGAAGGTGTATGAGGAGCAAAATAGGTATAAATTATTCCATATGCTCATGAATACAACATTCTGTGTGGTTTGCATATACAAAAATCAGTACCTATCACAGTGAAAGTAAGAATGTAAACAGGCATGCAAGGGTTCTAACTGGAGACAGTGCACAGCCACATGAGGCATGTACAGGGGAAGAGTTACCACACAAAACCCATTAATGTGTGTATAGTCACATGCAAGAAGCCAGCTGCAGTGGTATTAAAATTTCCCCATAGGGATGCTGCAACAGCAACAAGCATCTTGGTCAACTGACCTTTTCATGGTGGCCTGCAGAATGAGGCATTCTGAGATCTATGCAAATAAGAACTGGGAGATCTCTCTTTCTTATAATGTAATGCACAGAATGAAAGAACTGAAAAACCCATGATCTCATCTATAGATGTAGCCCTACCTAGAGTGCTTTTAAATTGGTGACTGGTAAATAGCCCATCGATCTAAAAAAGTCTTTGGAAGGCAAAAAGTAAATTCAATTTTAGGAAAGAATAACCTTAAAACCTGATAAAGAAATCAATATTACATGTCTCTGAGTTTCGCATATTTTCTTGGACCTAACTGAATATTTATCTAATTGATTGTTTTTGGCTTCCTAACAAGGATTACACTTTTATAAACAGAGGTAGGATTGATTTCAGAGACTTAAAAGGAATAAACAAACAATACATGTTACCACACAGTACAAAGAATGTACTTAGCTTGAAAAGCCAGAAACAGAGCCTGGTTTTGCATTGTATATCAGAGTACATACCAGAGCACCCAATTCATTATACTGCAGCTTCAAAGCTGTAAGTCTTTCATCCAGTTCTTTGGGCTTCTCTGTCTGTTGTTTCTGAACAATCTGACGTCCAGTTTTTATCACTGTTTCCACTTCAGACTTCACCTCACTCAAGCTTTTATACAATTTCTAATCAAATCAACACAGAAGAGAGAAACACCAAAATTAATAAAATAAATGAATAAAAGCAATGCAATCTTGGGACTGAAGTGATTATGCAGAACTACTACCAATCTTGGCATTGTTTGGTGCATAAGAGCGTCACCTGTGAGACTGTGAGGACCCTCAACTCCTATGGAAACTAAAGGAACTTGAGATGCCAGCTTCTAGTTATGCATAAATCACATACAGATAATGCAAAAGCATTTACAAGACTGTTAGAGCTTTATTTATTAATCAGAATTCAAAATTATATGTCCATGTCTACATTTGACTTATTCATCTAGAATGTTCTGCTATTGTTGGTTTTAACGTCCCACCGGTGGCAGCCATGGTGGAAGTGCTGAGTCAAGAAGCCAGTGGCCACCAGAATTTGTAACATCATAAGACAAAGGTCTGCTCTCAGCTGGTTTAGACAATACAGCACTTAATAGCAGCTGCCCTACTCACGTCCTCAACCACCCACAATCTAAAAGCCTAATTTGAGCAGAAATCTGACAGTTCCCCATACACTAAATCCTTCGACTGATACAGCACAGATTTCCCCTTCCATTTAATTATGTTTAATATTGCTTTTAATGGTCTAAAAAGCAAAGAGATTTACTGCCTTTTAAAGAAAAAATATATTATATACCTCCATCTATCTTTTCTAATTGTTTCAAATGACTAAGCAGCAAGTGTGGACAAAACAAACATTTATTTAAGTAATGACATGCAATCAGTGTGCATAGACCATGCTTTCCCCTTACCTTTTAAAAGAATGAGGATTAAAAAAGGGATAGCTCTACCTGTCTGCCCAAACCCTGATTCCCTGGATACAACAACAACATCTATATACATATAACAGGGTTGCCAAATAACCTGGTATCCAAAATAACTGATCTAATATTTGGCACCCACAGAAATTATTTTGGATAAACCTTATCCAAACAAACATCCTTAACTTTTTTCTGTTTAAATATGTAATTTAACTTTGTTTCCTTCATTGCATTTAAAATTGAATTCTGTTATGGCACTAGAAATTTATTACACTGAACTGGGAAAGAGACACTCCTCTGAACTATAGAATATCAATAAACATAAAAAAGTGAAGAATTTAAATGGCAAGGTTCTTGAAGTTTATTGTTGCGGTTCTTTTAGCTTCATTATATGCTCTCACAATTTGTTGTGATGTGCTGAAATAACTTATTTCATATACCTTGACAGAGCTTTTAAAAAAGAATCTAGACTGTATTTCTTTTCTTGATGATTGAGCTTGTGTTAAGTATTTTTGTGGGGTTTTTTTATTATTACCAGTGCCTCTTGTGATATTATAGTGAAACAAATTCCATTAAGTGTAGTCCAATAAGTCCAATAAGTGTAGACAGTTCAGGTAAAGATATGATGCTTTTTCTATTGCAGACCTGATAAGAGAAACTCAGCACATCTTCTCTATAGTTTAATCTGAAGTTCATTAACAACTTGATTCTCAAAAACATATTAATATAATTTTACATATATATAAAATGGGGATATATGTCTATATCCCCATTCTTTCCCAAGGATCCTCATGTGACTTGCAAGATAAACACATACTTCATCACTGAAATGCAGCCAACTTTGTATACAGGGCACAGCAAGGAAGATAGCTGTTGTGCAGCTCATGCTGATCCACCAGCAGAGGTAAAAATTATAAGCAAGGACATTAGGACAAAACAATATGAGGTTTTCTAGTGTATCGCAACTGTAAGTACTCTTCTGCTAAAAAGTTAGTTGCTGAATCGAGGCATTGTAAACCCAGAATTTATAACTTCCATTTCATTCTTATGATAGTGTGCCTACCTGAGCTGCTGTGGTGTCTCATAAGCATTTTAGTTTAGATGCCTTATGGGACTAAATTTCCCATGATGCACCGTGGCCCTCCCCTTTGTTAAACCATCATGGTTCATCAACAGAATCCCATGACTGTAGTGCATCACAGGAGATGTAGCATGGCCAGAGAGGCCACCCTATAAATTTCCCACAGAATGGAAAGTTTGATTTTCAACCAGCTCCAGTAGCCAGTTTCAACATTTCAACCATATAATCAGTTTCCCTTGATTGTTTGTAGAGTTTGAAACACATTTAAAAGTATAGGGAAAATGTCATTTTAAAACTGCAAAAAGTGGCAGAGTGACTCAGGCACATGTGTAGCATCTAAGACAACTTAAAATTGATGAGTCCTTGATTTGCAAGAAAGAGAGAAGTAGGAAATAAACATATGGGGTGGGATTTTCAAACATTCTTAAAATACATAAGATCACAAATTTCCCTAAATTTCAATGGGATCAATGCTCCTAAATCTCTTAGGCATTTTTGAAAATCTCACCTATATATATATATATATATATAAATCCCAACGAGAAATACTTGACATGTGAAAAGACAGGAAATTATTTGAAAAAAAAAAATCACTGGACTGGACATACATACCATGCAATGATCCAACTGTGACTGCACTACCTCCTGCTCTACACTCTTCATCTCCAACTTGGGCACCTGCAATTTTACTTCATCTAAAATTCTTTTACATTCCTGTAGACGCTGCTCAAAATTGGCTGGCTTCTGGAACAAGCGGAACTTCATGGAGACGTCTTGAATTTTTTTCTGAAAAGTCAATATGGGTCAGTGGTAAAAATAGGAGGAAAAAATGGAGTCATTCTCAGAATGGGTTACCTATCAGTATGTTTTCTCATGATTTCTTGCACCTCAAAACATTTGATTCTTTAACTAGACCTCTGCTGACACCAGTCTTGGTTTTTATACACGGAAGAAAATCCTTCCCTTCTCACTTGCACCTGCAAAGGGCAACTAGATGCAACAGAACTGGCGATATTCTGTTGCATGGGAAAGAAGGGAATGGGTAGAAGGTGTCTGTGTAAGGATCTATACTATCAGTGCAGAGCTGATGGTGAAAGCTCAATGTTTACTAGCATGCAGGGGGATTGGGATTGGTTCCAGTATCCATTTTCCCTGCAAAGGGAGATCACACTATACATAAGACACCAGAAATGCAGCTCACTTCCATGATATATTTTTATAGGGATTGGGAGATTATCCTTCCTCTACTCACTGTAAAGAAGCCCTGCATGAAGCTTGTGCACTGTTCATAGGCTTGGCACAGGCTCTGGGATTTGATTCTCATATAATCAGAGATTTTAAAGGTAGAAGGGACCATTGTGATCATCCAGCTTGACGACCTGAATCTACCAGTTAACTGCACTAATGGTAATCATTAGTGACCTCGGCTTTCTTAGAATCAGTGACCAAGAGGTCATCTGCACCAATATATTTTCCACAGTATGCATCCAATGAAGTGAGCTGTAGCTCACGAAAGCTTAAGTTCAAATAAATTGGTTCATCTCTAAGGTGCCACAAGTCCTCCTTTTCTTTTTGCGGATACAGACTAAAACGGCTGCTACTCTGAAACCAATATATATGAATTGCATAAAAGCTAGTAAAGTCTCCATTGTACCAATTTACATTTCCTCTTTATTGTTGTTCTCACCCAACGAAGTACTCATGTACTCCATCACATTTTGCCCTTTTGGGAAGGGAGGGAGGGGAAGATGGGTTATTAAGCCATGTATTACGCTGATTTTTGTCTAAGAGGGTCTAACACTTGGGTACCCTAAAATGTAACTGGCTGTCACTTACATATAAGTAACCTTGACAGTAAAGTGTTTTATACAGACTGCAACTGTGGAGTTTCAGGCAAGGAAAGGACACAATCCTTTTGGTCAATAATTCAGTGTAATGTTTATACTTTTAGATTCTCTGGTTATTATATTTTAATAATTCTGAAGTATTATTAATAATTTGTATTCTTCATTCACCTGCAAGGAAAGGGAGTCAACTGAGCATTTTCCTTCTTCTAGAGCAAGATGTGTTAAGTAACAAAAGATCATAAGGTTATTATAAGGAGGAGGGAGAAAAATTGTTCTCCTTAATCTCTGAGGATAAAACAAGAAGCAATGGGCTAAAATTGCAGCAGGGACAGTTTAGATTGGACATTAGGAAAAACTTCTTGTCAGGATCGTTAACCACTGGAATAAATTGCCTAGGAAGGTTGTAGAATCTCCATCATTGGAGATTTTAAAAGAGCAGGTTCGACAAACACCTATCAGGGATGATCTAGATAATACTTAGTTGTGCCATGAGTGCAGGGGACTGGACCAGATGATCTCTCAAGGTCCCTCCCAGTCCTATGATTCTACAATAAGCAAAATAACCCTCCTCCTCCCCCGCAAATAGAAATGTTTCCTTTTGTCCACTGTATGACTGCTTTGAGCAAATCATCTACTTCTGAATTCCCAACAATATCACTTTATGATAAAGGACATGGGACTGGTTTTCAATTCCTCAAAATATTTCTAACCTACTAGGAGTAAATGGTTCATTAGTTACCATGACAAAATAAGAATATTGTTTTAGCTAAACCTGCTTTCCCCCCTCCTTCTCTCAGGCTCAGAACATCGCTCCCAAGATATGTTAATACAAAAAAAGAGATAAGTTTGGCAAAGGAGTAGCAGTTCCATCACTTTAAGCACAATTATATCTTTTTTACAGCTACTTTCTGCCTAGATATTTCAGTGAATATCATCACCATATTGAGTAGGTAATGCATATAAGGAATTTTTCTTAGAGCAAAAAATAAATGTGTACAGTATTTATCTATAAATGTCTCTGCTCTTGCACTGTCTTAAAACTGGAGTAGCAAAGTGAAAAATCAGGCAACTTTTTAGTTTAAGTATAATGTGTTTAGTTTTCAGTAAAACTGTGATAGTGATTAATTTTATGTACACACAAAAAAACCTTTAAAATTTGTAAATTAACCAATTTTGGTTCAGATCTAAGTAACTGCATGTTATCTAAATGAGTCAATTCAGATTGACAAAACTCATAGTAATGTGCATGATCATTTAGAGGCCTTTTGAGGAACTCTCTCAGGACAAAAGGGTGTTAAGGAATCAACTCTATCACACGTAGGAAAAGAAATTAATGGCATATGTATCAAACAACTCCAAAAACATTAAGGCCTAAAAATCTCAGTAACCGGATCATCTCTCCATCTGTTCATCTCCTCCTGTGAATAAGACCTGTTTTAGGGAGGATATTCTTCTCCCAATACACACACATCTCCATAAAGGTTAGCGTTTCCCTAACTTGCCCAGTATGCCCAGAAGTGTTCACCAGTTGTGTTGCTGAATGTACAAGGATCTATGTACGGATCCTTTTGAACCCAGCATTTAATTGATGGAATGCTGGCAGTATCAGAGTTGCCATGGAGACCAGCAGGGAGAGAGTTAACAGGAGATATGTATGTAGGTACATATATTCATCAAGGAATGAATAGATCCCATAAGGAAGAGGAGATATTAAATAGCATAAAATGTGTTTTTCAAAATAAATAACTATTAACATTTTATTACTTGGCTTTTCTATGTCCCTCAGCACCAAACATTACACACAAGCATTAATCAATTCATCCTCTCAGCAAGTCTGTGAGCTAAGGAAGTATTATCATTCCCATTTTAGAGACTGGGAAATTGAGGCATGCATATTAAAGACGACTTTGGAAGAGCTGGGGAAAAAACAGATAACCTTGCTCATTGTCTTGTGCCTTAACCACAAGATGAAACTCTTGCTCTCTGCTGTTAAATCATGGTGTTTTGCTTACCGTACCATGAAAGATGAGATGATCAGTGATGTATTTTAACATGAGTATCAATGTATTTATTTCACAGCACCATGGAAGTTTAGTATTCATGCCAAAAGTTGAATAGACTGAAGAGGATTATTGGGCCAGGAATGTTTCAAAGACCATTTGGGAGGGCACAAAACAGAAAATGGAATTTTCTTGCTCCTAAATGTAATTAAGCCAGCCCTCATATCAGACGTGTCTCCCTTTGTTTATTAAGTGAGTTGGAATAACATGTTAGTTATCACTTTTAATCAGCAATCAATTGCTCAGGCTGGACTTTAGTACTCCACTTACATCTGGCAAGTGCTTAAAATACGGGAACTGTAAATGAGGGTACATATCCTGCAAATAGTTCTCCAAAAATATTCACAGTACACAGAAGACTTATTAAAATCATACTTTTGTCCCTAAAATGGAGTCCCATAGACTTGCCAACTGGTCTATTTTTAATACAAATATCTTAATATATCTCAAATGATGATATACCCAACAGATCTTGCATGGTGTTACTTTTTATGCTATTATTACACTCAAAAGATCTACTCCACAATAGGTCTACTGATTTGATTAAAAATTTGATATGTGCAGCATTAGATATGTGATAATTTTTGACCATTTTGGCCATACATTGTGGAAGGCAGGAATAAAAAAAAATAAAATATAGCGGGAGATTTGTCATCAAATTCTGTGATTTGTTAAGCAGACTACTGCTACATAGTAGCTCAAAGTTTCAAGGAACAACTGAACCACCACATATACATAAATATAAATCATCAAGAATATTTCAACATAGAAACACAGTGTTGTGTATAGGAAGGATCAGAGGAAATGGAGGTTACATACCTGTGCAACATCAATTTGGGAGAAAACTCTTTTGGCAGCATCCTTACCCTGGCTTTGTTTTTTCATTTCTTCCAAACTAATCTCATGGCTTGTCAAATCGGATTGTATTTTCTGTTGGAAAACAAATTTAGTAATCAGATGTGTTTGAAACAGAACTGTATCCTGCTAGAATCAGAGTATCTAATTCCTGGCATATATTAAAGAGACATTAAGCGATAATAAAACTCTGGAAGAAATAATTTAAAGGAGAATTATTTGTATACTGCCTTATAATTCATTTTATTTTACTTTTCTTGTGTGCAAACTCAATAATACCTTCTCCTTCTGCTTAAATGTAAAACCAAATTCTCAGTTTGTGACAATGATGACAATCCGTTGCTAAGGACATTACAATTACATTGCAGATGCTGAATATAGATTTCCTTCTCAAGAGAAACAGATGGATTACAATTGTTTGCCTTTGGAAAAAAATCTAAAGTAATTATGGAAAAGAAATATACATAAACAGGTAAAGGAGTTTACTTGGATACTTTTATTTCTTGTTTGACCTGTTGTGTTAATAGCTTTTTAGGAGATTTCTGATATGAAATATAAATGTCTTGATCAAAGTATCTGATATTTACAGTAAATGACATCATCTTACACTGGTATGTTTTCCCGATATCTATAAATGTTATTTAACTTGTGGTTTAGGACTCACTGACCAAAACTTGTATTCACTGTCCGCTAGCAAGGGGAAAATGTACAACAGGAGGCTGATGACAAAAGACATTCATGCATTCATCTCAGCTATTTTTTAGTGAATATTTGTATCTGTCATTTTCAGCAAGAACCAGCAGGTGATCAAATTACTACAATGCAAATTTCAGCCCTTGTCATCTCATCATAAATCAGTCTGATAAAAAGACACCAATTGATTTAAGCAATGCTGACCAATGCTGTAACATGCAAAACAATTCATATAATGCATATTGATATAACCCAATTTAGACCATTTCAAAACAAATTATATGGAAATTGTTAGAAAATTAATATCTGCTAGTAGCAGATACTTAACAATTACCGCTGAGAATAGGAACTCCGAAATAACTATTAGCTTTTTTCTCATCAAGAAGACTATTTGAAACCTTTATTGCTAAATGGAAAAAAAAATTACTGTAACTTTCATCTATGCCCTGTATTAGTTACACAAAAATCTCACAAAACCACTACAGCCTACCTATATGTAGATGCATTTCTAAAGTACAACTATCTCTTAATACAAAAAAACTGTATTTCAAGAAAATAAATAAGAACCTCAACTTTATATTGCCAAACAAATTAGGACCAAGCTTTTTCATTTAGTTCAAATGTGAACAAATTTTACAACTGCAAAATAATTTTTTTTTAAAATCACATCTTCATTTGTATGTTGCTTACAAAGCTATATATACTATATGCTGCATGTGTGTGTGATCAACATGGGCATAAAGACTTTTTTATAACCGTGTGTAGCGTATAATAAAACAATAAGAGCTAAGAATCTTGGAGTAGTTGGGCACCCTCATGTCCTGCTGTACCATACATACACTAGAATACATTTTTAAAGAAACAGGTGTACAGAAATTTGTAAAACCCCATTAGCAATGTTAACCCCTTTATGTTTCTGAGGTTTTATTTATATATTTTTTTATTTATAGAGCTAGTCAGTATTATTTATAGAGCTCATCAGAAATTTTCCGATGGAAAATTCGGTCAGGAAATAATGGTTTCTTTAAAGTGAAATGTTTAGCCGAAACAAGTTGACTTAGAAAAAAATTACTTTAGAAAAAAAATCAGAATAGAGAGTCAAATATTCCATTTTGAACCTTTTCAGAATGGAACGTTTGATTTGCCATTTCAAAATGATTTTTTGTTTCAATATTTAAATATTTGACATTATATAATAAAATTTTAAAATGTCAAAATCAGAACAAAACTTTTCCATTTTATAAAATACTTTGATCAATTCCCCCCTTCTCACCCCCAAATTTCATTTCACGGGAGATTTCCTATTAAGGAACAGAAAAAAATTCAAAATCACATAGTTTCCAAGGAAACGGAAAATCCAGTTTCTATCAGTTCCAATTACTTAATTCTGAGCTCAAGTATATTAATGCATAAAAATTGACATGCAAAAAATTACAAAGGACTGTGACTCTGTGCTTTGTTCTGATATAGCACAGGGAGGCAAAGGAGAGGGACAAGGACCAAGAACTACATGAGGCCTTTCCATGAGGCCTTAGCACCCTCTGCCACTTATAGGGCAGGTATGGATGTTGGATCATATTAAAGAAGTTCTGTATTAAAATCACAAATGAGTTTGATTCCCCAGAGTTTAAATTCCAGGGTATTACTAATTAAGAGGTCTCTCGGTTTTTGGTACTGTTTCTCTCCCTCTATGTGTGAAACTTGCAAGCTGCTAATTGCGTTAGTACATTCTAAGACAGAGTCTGTTCTCAAAGTAATTCACACAGAGAGAGAGTCAAAGCAATACTCTGTAACAACAGAAACAGCACCAGAGTCTCCCCGCCCTTTTGTTGTATTAACAATTGTGATTAAAATAGAGATAGAGGATGTATGTGGATGGATGCTTGGTGTGAATAATAACTGAATGATCAGGGAGGTGCCAGCCTAAGAATGCAGTGTCCATCAGCTGAAGAAGGCATCAAGTGGAAATAACCAGAGGACCCCCAGAGGGCAGACTGGAATCCACCCAACAGCCTCAAGAATGGGAGAACCAAAGAACATGATAACATCTGGCAGCACGGAGTCGTCAGGAATGTGATATCTGCTGATTGATTCAGCAACAGCATGATGAAGCAATTCACATAGACTAGCAAAGGAAGAAACTCCTATAAAAATGGACTCTAGAAAGTGAGAACTTTGGAGTCTGATTCTGCAAACCAACTTCCAGAAACATCAGATGAGCATCTGACAAGGCCCTGCTCCCTCCTCATGTCCAGGCCACCTGGCCAGTGGCTTGGCATGAGCAACTCTAAGGCTGGTAACTCTTGATAACAACCTTGCAGAACCTGTGTGTGTGTGCGTGTGCATGGATGAATGTGTGAATAAATATGAGATTGAATGGAATGTTATAGCTATAACTAACTGCTTACTATGATTCTTTCTGTAGTCACAATAAATGTGGTATTTTGCCTTTTTTTCCCTTTAATAAGATCCTGCTAGTTTTTATTTTATTGGTATAACATGGAGAGAGGCAGTGCTGGCCGAGACAGATACGGGAGAGGTCATTCAATCAGAACCCCTGTTCTTGTAATGTATTGGAGACCATTTTTTTATTTCAGAAAGGAGAGAAAGCTACAAGGGGAGAGGCTGTTCTAGATTTGATTTTGAGAAATAGGGAGGAACTATTTGAGAATATGAAAGTGGAAGGCAACTTGGGTGAAAGTGATCATGAAATGATAGAGTTCAAGATTCTAAGGAATAGTAGGAGGGAAAGCAGCACAATAAAGATGATGACTTTCAAGAAGGCAGACTTTAGCAAACTCAGGGAATTGGTAGGTAAGATCCCATGGGAAGCAAATCTACAAGGAAAAACAGTTCAAGAGTGCTGGCTATTTTTCAAGAAAACATTATTAGGGGAACAAGAATAAACTATTGGGTAGGAAAGAAAGGAAGTATGGCAAGAAAACCCCCATTCTTAACCAGGAGATCTTCAGTGATCTGAAACTCAAAAGAGTCCTACAAAAAGTGGAAACTAGGTCAAATGACAAAGGATGAATATAAACAAACAACAAAAGCATGTAGGGATAAAATTAGAAAGGCCAATGTACAAAATGAGATCAAACTAGCGAGAGACATAAAGAGTAACAAGAAAACATTCTACAAATACATTAGAAACAAGAGGAAGACCAAGGACATGGTTGGTCATTACTCCATGAGGTGGGGAAAATAGTAGCGGAAAATGTTTAAATGGAAATGGCAGTTTTCACCAAAAAGATTAGTAGTGTTTGGACATCTAACATAGTGAACGCCAGTGGAAATGAGACAGGATCTGAGACTAAAATAGGGAAAGAACAAGTTAAAAATTACTTAGACAAGTAAGATGCCTTTAAGTTGCCAGGGTGAGAAGCAATACATCATAGAATACTCAAGGAGTTGACTTAGGCAATATCTGAGCCATTTCCGATTATCTTTGAAAAGTCATGGAAGACAGGAGAGATTCCAGAGGCCTGGAAAAGGGCAAATATAGCACCAATCTATAAAGTGAATAAGGACAACCTGGGGAATTAGAGACCAGTCAGCTTAATTTCAGTACCTGGAAAGATAATGGAGCAAATAATTAAGCAATCAATTTGCAAACACTTAGAAGATAATAAGGGGATAAATAAAATTCATCATGGATTTTTCAAGAACATATAGTGTGAAACTAACTTAATAGCTTTCTTTGACAAGGTAACAAGCCTTGTGGATGGTGCGGGGGGAGTGGTAGATGTGGTATATCTTGACTTTAGTAAGGCTTTTGATATTGTCTCACCTGACCTTCTCATAAACAAACTAGGGAAATAAAACCTAGATGGAACTACTATAAGGTAGTGCCTAACTGGTTGGAAAACCATTCCCAGAGAGTATTATCAGTGGTTCATAATCAAGCTGGAAGGGCATATCGAATGGGGTCCCTCAGGGATTAGTTCTGGGTCCTGTTCTGTTCAATATCTTCATCAATGATTTAGATAATGGCAGAGAGAGTACACTTACAAAGTTCATGTACAGTACCAAGCTGGGACGAGTTGCAAGTGCTTTGGAGGATAGGATGATATTTCAAAATGATCTGGGCGAACTGGAGAAATGGTCTGAAGTAAATAGGATGAAATTCAATAAGGACAAATGCAAAGTATTTCACTTAGGAAGGAACAATCAGTTGCACACACAAAAAATGGGAAATGACTGTCTAAGATAGAGTACTGCAGAAAGGGATCTGGGGATCATAGCAGATCACAAGCTAAATATGAGTCAACAGTGTAACCAGGGCTGTCCCTAGCTATTTTGGTGCCCTATGCAACTCCTCCACTCCAAGATGTTGACCTTGATATATCTGGAGCAATGGAACAACTGGACAAAGCAAAGTCATACCTACAGTCTTACCAGTCAGATGAGGGATTTCAAAACATTCTGAAGAGTGCACAGAGTTGGCAGAGGAACTTCACACTGAACCTATTTTCCCACCCATTCAAGAATAGAAGAGTCACCAAAGAAGAAAACATTTTGATTACGAGGCATGGGATAATCCCATAAGAGACCCCACACAACAATTCAAAGTTGAATTCTTTAACCAGGTGCTAGATTGTTCAATACGATCAGTTGAAGAACATTTCATGCAGCTCAAGGAACACAGCAGTATATTTGGGATATTGTATGATATTCCAAAACTCCTCACTATTCCTGAAGATGACCTACACCAGCAATGCAGGGCACTAGAGACAGTGTTGACACATGATGATATGCATGATATTGATGCGAGTGATTTAGGTGATGAACTGAAAGCCCTTTCAAGATACATTTCAGCAGGATCAACTCCAAAGGCTGTTTTGGAATATATGTGCGCAAATAAGATGACCACCCTCTTTCCAAATGCTTTTGTTGTGCATACTTCTAACACTTCCTGTAACAGTTGCCAGTGGAGAACGCAGCTTCTCCAAGCTGAAGTTAATAAAAACACACCTATGCTCCACAATGAGACAGGAGAGGCTGATCGGCCTTGCAACCATCTCAATAGAGCATAAGCTGGCCGAGACTGTGGACCTTCAGGAGGAAGCAGTTCAAATCTGTGCAACCAAGAAGGCACAGAAAGCATCACTTCGATTATTCAAACAGATAAAAATGCCAGTGATTACTATGCAGACAAGAAAACTTTCAAACGCCTGAACAGCAAAAATAATTTAAGTGTTACTTAAAATTTTTGAACAAGGCGTTTTAAGTTGTTAGTCTCCTTTACTGGGGTAGGTAGCAGAGCAGTATCATGAGAGGAGTAAAACAGGAAGAAGGCAGAATTGAGACCTTTCAAAGTTTTGGCCCAAGTGAGGAGGTATGGGGGTGTTATCTGAGCTCCCCGTCTCAGGTGCCAAAATGTTGCATTTAAAAATTAGAAGCCTGATTCTGAAAATCTATTATCATAAAAAAGAAAGGAATTATCATGCTAGAATTTAAGGCTATTTAAAAAAAATGAACAGGTACCAGGAATAAATTGCTATGCAGGAGAACAAACTATAAAACCCAGTAGTTGCCAATAACTGAAAACTAGGCAACCAGCCACAGACTTCTCCAGCAGACGCAGTGGTGGTTTTGAGAAGGAGAGGCCAATTTGGCTTTCTTTCAACCACTCTTCTCCATTAGCAGTTCCAACAGAGAGTCCAATTGTGGGCTGCTGTATAACCATGCAATTTTCTGAACAGATTCAATCAGGACATGCCAGAGAAAAGAGACTATACAACTCTATGGGCTCTGACACTGATGTTAGACTAATATGGTAAGATATTAATGAGACATGATGTAGGAGTAATCATGCACTTTTGTTATACCTTGGTTTTGTATGCAGTAATTGAATATAAATGCTAATGTATTAGATTAATTGCAAACGTAGTGAGCCTTTTGCATAATTTGAGCTCTCTTACCAAAATTACCAATGAGAATACAGAGTTGTAGATTTAACTGTGACTATTATTATTTTTAAGAGCCTGGTGTACTCCACAAATAAACAATACATGCACAAGTGCACAGGTGGCAGAAGAAGGTGTTTCTGCATGCTAGTGTAATATTTACTTTTTTATATAATTATGTGCATCTTCTTGAATTGCAGCACGTAGTGTGCCAAAATTTCCTGGTGTTTGGGGTTTTCTGATGTTAAAGGCTTGTAATTACCACTCATTATGCATAAGTCATTAGGCTTTCAAGGATGGTGCTCGCTTTATCTTCCAGTTTACTTATTTCAAAGTAACAGTTTAGATTTAAATATTTAGCCATTCAATATAATAGTACTGATCATGTGTACTGATCAGTTGCTACTTATCTAGATGCCCTATGTAGACATGTGCTACTTAATAATAGAGCACTGTAAGTACTTAGGGTACTTCTCAAATGTAATATCCATGAAATTCCCTTTTTAAATTGAATGGAAGGCAGGAAGGGAACCAGAAAGAGAGAGAAAGACAGAGAGACATAAAAGGAGAGCCTCTCAGAGAGTGTGACTGGTAGCAAAACAATACTCTTTACTGTGACACCCACGAAGGAACACGCTAATCATGACACCTATTTATTATTCTGCGATGGTATATATCACTATGGTAGAGCTGGAGATAATTTTATTTGAAAAATGTAGTAATTACCGAACAGAATAGCTAACAATGTCTGTTCTCTACAGCAGAATGCAAATTAATTTGTAATTATTGTTGGACCTACTATAAGGTTATCTTCAGGAACATATTCAATAAACCCAATATAATTAAACCCAAACACATATTCTTATATGGATGCATAAAGTTAGGGGCTTAGAACTGCATGTAAGTGCTTAAATAACCATTGTAGGTACCCAAGTGCTTATTAGCTGACTAAAGACACATCAAGACTCTTAATTTTAAGAGCCCATTGTTTAAAATGTGGATCATGGAATTCAGAATCACAAAACTAATTGGTTAACATCTGGATCTCATCTGAAAGGGAATGTCATTTGTTTTCCTAGTCCTTGAAGTTTTACAAGAATTACATCTACAACATACGTATATGTTAATTTCAAATTTGACCAACTGTGGAAATGCTCCTTCCTCTCTTCCCACACAATCTAAATCTCCTCTAAAGAGGTGAGTTGTGGGGTTCCTAGGATCACGATAAACAGGAGAGCTCATTCAATTCTCAGGACCATCCTTTCCTTCATCTGGGTATGCCCATCAGATCAGTGGCGGATTAATGATTTTGCCGTCCCTAGGCCCAGAAATAATTGCTGCCCCCCTCCCCCCGCAGCTCACTTCCGCTCTGACTCCACCTCCTCCCCTGAGTGCGCCGCTGGGTCCTGCTTCTCCCCGCTCCCTGCCAGTGCTTGTGCATGAAACAGCTTCGTGAAGGAGGAGGAAAGGGGGACACGGCTTGCTCAGAAGAGGAGGCGGAGCTAGGACGGGGATTTGGGGAAGGGGACAAATAGGGGCAGGGAGGGGGCGGGGAAGGGGTGGAGTTGGGGCAGGGCCGGGGGAAGAGGGCATGAACCGACACCGGGGGAAGCTGTCTCTGGCTGCTATTATAAATTTGCCGCCCCTGCAAATTTGTCAGCCTAGGGGCTAATACGCCGCTGCATCAGAGAATGGAGAAAATCTGGTACAAGTCATTATACTATTGCAGAGTCTTAGGGACACTTTCTAGTCCCCCCGCACTGCAAAAGATGGGGTTGGAAATTTTTAGACTACATTGCCATTTGCTTTTTTCCACTTTCAGGTCTTTGCTCTATTAGCCAGGGAAAAACCAATAACTTGAGACTAAGTTCCCTGTAAAAATTCTTCTGTAGACAACTGACAGCAAACAGCTTGGGAATAACTTCCTTTGTTAGGACAACATGTTCAGCAAGTCCTCTATTATTGCTCCCAAGGATGTGATTGCCATATATGGTAATGGGGCTGGGCAGAGTCTCAGATTCAATCTGCTCCTGGGAAAAGAACATTTACTGAACACCTAATTTAGTATTTCTAAACCACTAGGCACAGAGGTATTTATTAGTAGAAGGAAATAATAATTTTTGTGGGTCCAGAATAGAGGAAACATTTCTGAGCCAATGTGAGTTTGGCAGGCAACAGCTAACATCTTTACAAATTACTTTGCTTTACAACTTGAAAAAAAACTCCATTGGTGCATGAAGTGTATATGTAAACAGGTTTTTTAAAAAAACAGTGATTTAAATAGATCTTGAACGGTTGTACCTTTAGTTAACAGATGATAGTTCAATGTATAACCACTAGACCACAACACTGCAGCTTTGAGTCAACGGGAACATTCCACACTACTACTTTATTTGCAAACATCCTATACGCTAGGTGTAAACTATAAAACCAGGATCAAAAATATAATTACGAAGAGTATGAAAATAGTTTCGATACAATATTTCATTCATCATAGGTGCACTTGTGCATTTGCTGTATGTGAAAGATATGACAATTTCTGCAATATTCTTAAAAAATCTCATTGGAAAGTTCATGTATTATTGTGGGACGGGACTGTATGTAATCTCTCTAAGAGGGAGATGTAATATGAGCCCTGGATTTTCAAAGGACTATACTGAGATTGTGCCAGACGAGAATGGACTGTTTGTGACAAGAAGTGTGAAGAAGATGCTTTGGGGAATAGCTACGGAGAGGTTAATGCAAATGCCTGACCTCCGTTTAACCTATGTTAAACCCAACCTTTTGAAGCTATACACTGAAGAGAAGGTGATTATGTGCAGATTATCTGTTCTCAGAGGTTGGAGATCAAAGACCTAACCTATATAAAGGAACAGGCTGATCTGTTCAGTCATGATTCTGGTTCTGAATCTGAGACAGTTATGAACTTGTAACCACTGGGAAAAACAGTTGTGGGTTTTGGAGGACTGACAACTATCAGAGCCAGGGCTGGATTTGGGGTTACCTCTGGTAAGCTTTTTAGCATATGTGTAGATTCTTTTATTATTTTGAACAGTTTTGGGGTTTTTTTTGTAATGCCTTAATTTTAAGAATAAACATGTTTGCTTAGAAAGGGCTGTGTGGTAACACCTAAATACAGACAATTGCATTATTCATAGCCTCTGGAGAGAAAGCAAATTGCAGAAGTTGACCTTTTAGACAGTCTGGCTTGCTGGGAATATCACAGTGTAAATCAGGGAGCTGTGCAGCCTTAGCATGCAGTCAGGAGGAAAATAGCCACAGGTCTCTGTCCAAGAGAAGTGATGACTTGAGGAGCTGGGAGTCGAGAGTGAGTGCCCTTGGTTGAAAAAAGGAGGAAATACAGGTGCAGTTACCCTGAAAGGTGGTAACTCTAAATTTAGATTTAAAAAAAAATCCTCATGGTTTAAGATCTATTAAAGCATGTGGAAAAGTTATTTATTTTTAACCAGACCCCAGAATTCCCATTCTGCAGGACAAGCTGAATTTTTTATTTTTTTCCCTGTTCCAAATCAGAAAATATCAAAATTTTGATATTTCTTGTGAAACTAAATTTCAAAATTATATGTTAGAAAAACGGACAAGACCCTTCCTTTTGGCTTTATCTAAAGTTTTCATTTCAAATGTATTGACTAGACACAGGTTATAGTGCATTCCATAATAATTTATAATAGAATATAAAAGTCTAAACATTTTGACCATTAAATTATAACATGACATAATATAACAGTCAAAATGTTTTGACTATATTATTTTAAAATGAGCATTTAATAATTATTTTGAATATGTATTATAAAATGAAAAAAATAATTGTGATTGGTATTCTAATTTGTTATTAGTTATTTGTATTCTAACTGGTAGTTGGTAATTAATATTTATATGGGTAATAGGTTTGGTAACTAGAACTTTGTTTGCTCACTGGTAATTGATATGCCAACTGGTTATTTGTAATTGGTATCCTAATTGGCAACTCGGTTGGTAATTTCCCACTCTAATTCGTATAATGAAAATAATATAAATTAAAGTAAAATAAAAATATAAAATAAATATAATACAAAGCAATATAAAATAAAATAATATAAATGAAAAAAATGACACCTCATGTCATAATGTAATGTTGGGGAACTGGACAGTGGCAAGCTGGCCAGGTAGCCAGTCAGTGACAGGGGCAGCAGAGAAGCTAGCCTGCTTGGTTTCTGTTTAAAGTTTTGACAGAATTGACACCCCCCCTCACCCCCCCCTTATGTTTTGATTCTGTCAAATCAACATTTTTGATGAAAAACTGTTCCATCACAGCTCTAATAAAAACAGATAGCAAGTAAGAAAGGCTAGCAGGCATCTTTCACAGTTTAAATGGATTCCTCCTTCCCAAACAGCAATATATGATGGGATTGATTGAAGTTACTTACACCTTTTCATAGTAGCTGGCGTGTTAAGTATTTTAGTTCTGAGCCCTGTTTAATCATACTCTCTATACTTTCTAGTGTCTTTTCACTGGACTTCAGCATTAGTCAGTAGACAACATAGCTAATTTCAAACTTGCAGTCACATCTATAAATCCAAGTGAGAGTGAGATTCAGGAAAAGGTACTCCTCAAGGACTACTCAAACATGAATGAATCAAGGCAGGTTGTGCCTGCCTTGGCTTGACAGCTTCTATACTAAACCCTAAGCTAAACATTTTCCTCCACAGATTGATCTAACAGCAGATTATACTCTATGCTTATAATTTATATAGAAGTGGAAATTTATGTAAATTACAAATAAAAAATGGAAATGCAACATAGCGCATTTTCTACCCTTCTGCTTTTTGGGGGGGCCAGTCCGACGATGACACAAACTCCCACAGGAACTAAGGACCACCACTAATTCACTGTCTTTCACTTCAAGTGCAAGGTGCACGGCTTCCACTGTGCTTTCTCTAACACAAACACATAGCAACATGTGTTTTAAAAAAAAAAACCCAAATAAAACCGTATCAAAACAAAACACTACCTGCACACAGACCTATTCCTCTGTGAAGCTGACAGAAAGAACAAACCACACATGACTGATGTCAGTCACATCGCTTAATACACTACTGTAAGGCATACAGATACTATGGTGTGTGACGGGGCAAGGCTATAGTAAAGTAGTGAGGAACAGGTATGTTAGCCCCAGGATAAACAAATCCCTGGTACCATAGTAACCAAATGGCAGTTGCTCCAGGTTAATCAAGATGCCTGGGGCCAATTAAGATCCTTCTGGAAAGCAGTGGAGATAGCTAGGTTAATTGGGACACCTGAAGCCAATCAAGGGCTGGCTGGAACGAGTTAAAAGCTTCCCAGTAGGTTGTGTGTGTCAGGAGCTGTAGGAGGAGCTAAGCTGTACAAATCCATATCAGGTGCAAGGAAGGAGGCCTTGAGGTAACAGTGAAGGAAATATTGAGTGAGGGCTGCTGTGGGGAAGTGGCCCAGGGAATTGTATATGTCCTATTTCCAAAAAGTCAGCTACCATAGCTGCTACTATTAGGGTCCCTGGGCTGGAGCCCAGAGTAGAGGGCGGGCCTAGGCTCTTCTCCCAGTCTCAGTGATTAATTGGAGGGGGAAGGGGGAGAGAGGAGGGGAGACAACAGACACTGTGTGAGGGAGGGTTGCTTCTCTTCATCCCCCTTGCTGGCTTATAATGAAAATGGCTCAGTAAGCTGTGACCCTTGCCTCTAGAGAGAGAAGGGCTATGTGGAGGGTCACAGTGAGCCTCTGAGGCTAGCGAAATCCGCCAGGAAATGCAGGACACATGGAGACAAGGGCAGAGCTTTGTCACAGGTGATAAGGACAATATAAGAATCTATATAGAACAACAGAATTCTGAGCAGAAATTCAAATTACTCAGATAAAGTCTGAGTTTGGATTTCAGAATGATGTTTAGATCAGCTGCTCCCTTTTGAGTACTAATGTTCCATAGAGAACTCAATAAAATAAGTCTCCATGTTTTGAACATGAAAAAAGTATTAATGTCTTTAACATTATCAGCTGCATACACCATTGTGAATTCTTTATCCTAAGTCACTGACTCTGTAGTCAACGATGTGTAGCATGTTGTGTTCCTCATTAAGTGAGATGTCATATAACTCAACAACTTTGGCTATTAAGGCATCACATTAGCATTGCTCCAGTACAAGGCACAAGGGTATTTTAACAACATATGAATAACCACTCTCACTTAAGATGTAATCAGAAGTTTAATGCATACCAACATACAAGTATGATTACTTAAATATTACTCTTTCAGAATGTGAAGGGGCAATAGTAGAAAAGCAATATATGATATTTATTGCCTCTCTTTCATTTACTAAGTAATTTTATGTAGATCATTTGTCCTTAGCACTGCATTTTAGACAAGTGCACAGCAGAAAAAACAGACAAAAGCCTATTCTAAGATATTTGCAATGTTTAGCTGAGCCCAGGAAGATGCTTCTTTCACACACCATAAAAAGCCATGCTGCTTCTTGAACTAAACAGAATGTGTACTATGAAAAAAGCTAAGCATTTATACAATGCCATATCTTTAATTATCTGGAAAATTCTTTTAAAATTCTTTTAAACCAAACCTAAACTTTTAGCATTAAAAAACATGCAACCAGTTAGTTAAAACACACAGACTTCAGTGGAACTATGAGCACAAACTTATGCAATAATGTAAGTCTTTGGAGGACTGGGGCCTACACTAGGAGGACTGGAGCCTACACTAATAATTGGACTTTAACAAGAAAAGTTCAAAGTAACATCATAAACTGAGGAATAAAAAAAAATGCTATAAGTGTTATGGAACTGGTTTATATAATAAAAAAATGCCAACTGGAAAAAAACCTAGAAATTAGTTTGCAGCACATAACTATTTTTTTTAAATTTCTTTCACAGTAAGTAGACTGTTTATTACAGAATGAGTAATTTAAGTAGCACACAAATTTTATATTTGCAATAGATTTTTTTTTCTTTTTGTAATAGCACAACTTTAAAAACTCCATGTACTTCAAATAAAAAATATAATGAAAGAGTGTTTGTAAAAATAAAGGGTGAGAAAATTTCCATAGTAATGATTTTAATAATTGCACAACATTTGTATATTCATGTAGATTAAAAAGAGGTCATTGTGGAATAGTGAGGTCAAGCATACACAGATATGACTTCTCCTTTATGAATATATTTTTTTAAGATTTGTCTTATTTTATTCTCTTTCAACACATGGTTTTATCACTTTGCTTTACAGGCATCTGAACCCATTAATTTCTTTGAATGGCAGTGGTTAGGCTACTGTGTTTGAATACATTATCTTCAGTGGCAGGTGGAGAGAGACAGGCAGCAAGTAGTCTGTTACCCGGCAATAGTTCTGTAGCATTAAATTCTCAGTGCCACATGGTGGAGTCAGAAGCACATGGAATATGTATTCAAAAGGTGATCCAAAGCAGGGCTAAAATAGCGCATATTTAACACTGAAAACTCCCCTTTTCTTTTGCCATCTCTCTACATGTATCAAAGTAATCACTTTAGTTTAACAAGAGAAGCTGCATTTCACTTCATTTCCTCTCAATTTCAGCCCTGGATTTGACATCTTTCTGATTAAAATTCCTTCTATTCTTCTAGGAGTGCAACATACTTTACTGAAGAATTTATTTTATAGTCTCTGGGTTTGATTAACCATCACAAATGAATTATCCCCTTCCCTGGAAAAAGAATGGCATTCACTCTAAAGGTGAGGTCTCATAGAATCATAGAATATCAGGGTTGGAAGGGACCTCAGGAGGTCATCTAGTCCAACCCCCTGCTCAAAGCAGGATCAATCCCCAATTAAATCATCCCAGCCAGGGCTTTGTCAAGCCTGACCTTAAAAACTTCTAAGGAAGGAGATTCTACCACCTCCCTAGGTAATGCATTCCAGTGTTTCACCACCCTCCTAGTGAAAAAGTTTTTCCTAATATCCAACCTACACCTCCCCCACTGCAACTTGAGACCATTACTCCTTGTCCTGTCCTCTTCTACCACTGAGAATAGTCTAGAACCATCCTCTCTGGAACCACCTCTCAGGTAGTTGAAAGCAGCTATCAAATCCCTCCTCATTCTTCTCTTCTGCAGGCTAAACAATCCCAGCTCCCTCAGCCTCTCCTCATAACTCATGTGTTCCAGTCCCCTAATCATTTTTGTTGCCCTTCGCTGGACTCTCTCCAATTTATCCACATCCTTCTTGTAGTGTGGGGCCCAAAACTGGACACAGTACTCCAGATGAGGCCTCACCAATGTCGAATAGAGGGGGACGATCACGTCCCTCGGTCTGCTCGCTATGCCCCTACTTATACATCCCAAAATGCCATTGGCCTTCTTGGCAACAAGAGCACACTGCTGACTCATATCCAGCTTCTCGTCCACTGTCACCCCTAGGTCCTTTTCCGCAGAACTGCTGCCTAGCCATTCAGTCCCTAGTCTGTAGCTGTGCATTGGGTTCTTCCGTCCTAAGTGCAGGACCCTGCACTTATCCTTATTGAACCTCATCAGATTTCTTTTGGCCCAATCCTCCAATTTGTCTAGGTCCCATCATCTGGAGTACTGTGTCCTGTTTTGAGCCCCACACTACAAGAAGGATATGGAAAAATTGGAAAGAGTCCAGCGGAGGGCAACAAAAATGATTAGGGGACTGGAAGACATGACTTATGAGGAGAGGCTGAGGGAGCTGGGATTGTTTAGCCTGCAGAAGAGAAGAACGAGGAGGGATTTGATAGCTGCTTTCAACTACCTGAAAGGGGGTTCCAAAGAGGATGGATCTAGACTGTTCTCAGTGGTAGCAGATGACAGAATGAGAAGTAATGGTCTCAAGTTGCAGTGGGGGAGGTTTAGGTTGGATATTAGGAAAAACTTTTTCACTAGTAGGGTGGTGAAACACTGGAATGCGTTACCTAGGGAGGTCGTGGAATCTCCTTCCTTAGAAGTTTTTAAGGTCAGGCTTGAAAAAGCCCTGGCTGGGATGATTTAGTTGGGGATTGATCCTGCTTTGAGCAGGGGGTTGGACTAGATGACCTCCTGAGATCCCTTCCAACCCTGATATTCTATGATTCTATGAAAGGCAGGTAGCAGGACAGCCACTACTTTGACATGGGAGTTCTATCATGAAGAAAAAGCTCTGATCTCTTTGTGGGAGGTGTGCCAGCAGATACTCCTCAGTAGATGAGCCAGTATCTTAGCCCTGCCACTGGTGGAATGAATCAGGATAATTTACCCATTTAAAATGCATTGTACATTTTCAGGAACTTCAGACTGAGCTTCAGAGAACAGTAATATTTGAGCTTAATCTGTTCTGATGAGAACTTGGTTTCCACAAAAGACTTTACCTGAATCTTAAAATAAAATTGTGAAGGGAAAAGATTCAACAAATTCTGTGTTGTTTGATTTCACACCTATTACAATTAGGTGAATTCAACATCAGACAAGAGGCAATAAATCCATGTGCAACACAATTTTTTTGGAGAAAGAGAAATGAGTTTGCCCATGTATCCAAAAATATTCCAGCTTAAATTTTGGTTGGTTGAGTGTTACCCTGATTCAATGGTTAAAGTACTGAAATATTGCTTCTTATATAAAACCTGAATCACCATCAATACTACATCTGTGGATGTATCTGTGCCAGTTTGTAAAGGATGTATAAATCACAATTTATTTTGATCAGAGCATATTTTTGAAAAGGTCCATAAGCAGCAATATCAAGCGGACTGTACTGAATGTTTCCTAAACTGCTAATCTTTAGAGAGATAAATTTAGAAGATGAAAATCATACCAATGCTACCTTGACGGAGGCCGGTTTAAGCCCTGAGTTACCAAATAATACTCTCTGTTGATCAAAGTTTGAGGAGGAAGAACAAAAAAATTAAAGGGACAATGGGTAAATAGTTTAGGACTGAAATTTGATACATGAGGAGTAAATCATCTAAGCTGGACTCCACTCTTACACTGGTGTAAGATGGGAACAACTCAACTAGAGTCAGTAACTATAACAGTGTAAAATTAGGCTGAGGGCAGAATAAGGCCTGGTATGGTCTAAATATTTGTTTTTTGCTTTAAATTATAAATAATTTTTGATGGAATTTTTAACTTTTGAAATTATTTTTAATATAAAAGACACAGGACCGGATTTCCAGAGTTGTGGCGGAACTGCAAACTCCCTTTGACTTCAGTGGGAGCTCCGTACTTCTGAAATCAGGCCCACAATGTCTTTGGACCATTTTTGTCTATATCTGAGACCAACTCTTCAAGCTTCTACCTGCCAGACATCTGTATTTAGGAATCACTATTTCCAAAAGCAAATGCAGTTGGCAGTAGCCTTACAAATCCCTACAATCCATAGATACTTTTCCATATTATTTTCTCCTGATATTGTCTATACTTTTTATTTAATATCTAATTACCTGAAAAGCTATTGGATTTCCTATAGTACAACTTGAATACTTTGGTATTAGAAATAGCAAGCTTTATTTCAGCTTAATGTTTTTGTTTTGTTTTTAAACAAGGCCATGGATAGATGTGACAGTGAAAATAGGTAAAAAGTACAAACTGGTGTCACATATGGTAAACGTGCTCTAGATTCAAAGCCTGAACAAATAAGTTGTAGGAGGGAAAGGAAAGGATGATTTTCTTTTAAACTTGCCTAAATTGAAGAACAAAAATGTAAGGATATTTATGTAAATCAAAGTAACAATTAACCACAGTACCTGTGATTAGATAATTCAATAGCAATCCATATGCCATCTAATTGGCTTTACAAATAAACCAACTAAAAGTAGGAAGAAGCAGATGAGTAAACTCTGGCATAAGAAAGTTTGGATTTTAAAGAGCCACATTTTGTTTTTCATTGCCATTTTAATGTTACTGTATAATCTTCCATGGCATTTAAGGTCCTTTAAATCATCTGGAGAGGCACAGGTAAAAAAGTTGAAAGTAAGATTTTATTGGTACATAAACAACCCCTTTAAGTAATACTTCTATCTAAAATTTACTTGTCCTTTCAAATGTAGTGTGTTATAAAAACCCGTTGCAAGTCCGTCTTTTTAATTTAGAGCATTGCAAAAATTCTAAACCTCTTATTTTAAAAAAAGAGAGACAGAAAGCCCATCACTCTTCAGTGATTCAGAAATCCATTGTGATCAACAAATCAGTTCAAGACTATTAACCCACATGTAACTTACTTGTGCTTCCTGAGGGACTTGTGCAGCATCAACTCTCTCTGCAATGTAGGTTGTTAATTGTCTGTCAATGAAGGCAAGAGACTCTTGGATCAAGCGAAGGGTTTTGTCAATTTCCTGGGCAGACTGGATACTCTGTTCAAGAACCTTTTGTCTTCTCACAGCCTAAAGACAACAGCAAATAAACAAACACATACATAATTCATTGAAAATTAGTCGCAATATTTTCTTCTCATAAACATAGGCTGCAGCATAAATTAGTACTCCTGACTTTTTCACAACCACCTTTTTGTAAGATAAATTTCGCCTCTTTTTGCCACCCATTCAGAAAAACTCTAAGGTTTGAAGGATCCCTAAAAGCCAAAGCTATAGTGAGGAGGAGACAGCAAAACTGTAAAATAAAACCATCCTCCCTGATGCAGTGTTCCACACTGGAGCCTGATGGGCCTCCTGATCTCATTATATAGTTCAAGAGATTTTGTTTACTCAGAATGGGGTTACTGTCATCACAATCCAAGATAATCCATTCCAGCAAGTGAGAGGAATAAAAGATCTCTGGAGAAGGAACTCTCACATCTGAAATATAAAGTTTCGTGGAGTAGGGACTGAATGCTAACTCTGAAAGAAGGATTGTATCCTTGTCTTCATTTTTAATGCCCTTCATGGTCTATCCTCATCCTATATAATCTCTTCTACTTGTAGAAATGTGGACCCCAGCTGGTTAATCATTCTCAAGTGTTTTGTAAGCATCAAGCCAAAACTGCATTTTAAGGAAATATTAAAGGGCAGTAAATGGCCCAGGGGAACTCCTTCCATGCATAAGAGGTAGCATGGGAGAAAGTACAATGGTGCTTGTCAAATTTTGAGAAAAGCACTCCTTCAAATCTTCCCCAACAACCCATTTATGCCATTATGCATTCAAAACACTTGATAAATCAGCTGGTAAGCTGTGACTGGTGCTTATTATACTGTTTGTAATTATCTCCCCATTACCTTGTGCTTCCCACTATCTGTTTGTTATATCCACTTGTAGTCTCCCATCTTGAATTTAGATTAAAAAAAAGGAGGACTTGTGGCACCTTAGAGACTAACAAATTTATTTGAGCATAAGCTCACAATAGCTTATGCTCAAATAAATTTGTTAGTCTCTAAGGTGCCACAAGTCCTCCTTTTCTTTTTGCGGATACAGACTAACACGGCTGCTAATCTGAAACCTGAATTTAGATTGTAAACTCTTGAAGGCAAGGACCCCATCCCTTTGCTTTATATTTCTTCAGTGCCTAGTACAATGGGGCCTAATCTTTTCCATACCATGCTACAAAAAGAGACAAACAATGATACCAGTCTTTGTTTGGGATCATTAGCTTTTTTGTGTAGAAGTCCAGCCACATTGCTACCCATAATATAATAGTGACTAACTTTCCTTGTAAATTATGAATTAAAGGAGAAGTAAGACGGCGCTGGGGGTGGACTATCATGTTGTCTGGTCATGGGATGTGGGTATTCACACCAAATACAGATTTGTTTGCTGAGCAAGGGATAGTTGCATTTTATTCTGACTTCATAGCTACCTTCAGTTTTTAGGACCCAATGTCTTTTGTCAAAAAGGTTTGAAATATCTATCAGAGAATCAGCTAGTGTTTTGTGTGTCTGTGGTAATAATATATTCTAAGTGGAATGCTGGTCTTTTCAGGTCCTTACTTTCAGTCAGTCAGAGAGTTATTATTCTGAACACTCTCATTGGCTGATGTTAATAGTGAAAGGATAGAGTACCCTATCAGTATTTACTATTTTGGGTGTTTGTAAGATGCTTTGTACTATTTCTAAACAGCTTATTAGATAACAGCCCTGTGGTTGCCAGTTTTAGGAATTTTCTGTGGAACAGAAAAGCTTTGCAGGTTGGATCCATGCTGTCAATGTTAATGGAAGCACCTGAGGTACTAAAGTAAGAGCAGATTACATTTTTTTATTAAAGCTAATGTTAAAAAATTACAGTAGGCAGCTTAAGAAAAGTATGTCTGTACATCTGGGTATAGTGCTTAGATAATCCACTTTACATCAGAAAATGAATTACTGAAGCAATGTTACTTCATAATGTACCACTAGACTTTGCTACTTTCATGACTTTTACTTTCATCTGCTTTGAGGTTTTAACTTTCTCTTATAGTCAATGTGAATATGGACATTTTCTGGAAAGAGACATCAAATTCTTAGAACCCTAATCTGTCTTTTATTAAAAAGGGTAAGTTCAGTTTTGAAAACTGTCAACATCTATCATTTATAAAAACAGTGACTGAAAATGAGGACCATAAAGTAATAGCTAGAAAAGCCAGCTGGCAGTGGTGTTCCCCCCGACATTGTGTGCTCACGTGTGCATAAGATTTCACTTCAGGTTTCAGATGCTAAAATAATAGCCATCATCCAAATTTGTTATGTACTGTACTTAGATTATAAACATAGGGGGACAGAGGTGCTATACTGGATTGTATACAATGGGGTCCTGGGCCATGACTGAGGCTCCTTGGCACTATATTAGTATTATTACTGGGAGTAAATAAACTGCAGTGAAATTTATTAACTATAACAACTAGGACAATCTAAAAACATGATCTAGATTTTTCAAGGTGTGTGCATCAGTGAAAAATAAAACACTCAAAAACACTACTTTAAAAGGACACTCTCCAGGCTGGCAGTCCTAAAATAAAACCTGCATTACCATTCCCACACACTACTTCATCTCTCTAAATACCTTAAGAAGTTCCACCTTTCCTGAACTCAAATTCTACAGAATAACCAACCACTCCACATAAGATGAAAACAAAGTAAGCTGGTAAAGAAAGAGATTTCTATTTTAAAGTTAAAGTGGGAACAAGTTATATTAAAATATGCAAATGTCTCCTTTTAACAAATTATAGCAATATGTATTAGAATACAATAACTTAATTTAATAAATAATAGAACTACTTAGTTTATCCCCCAGCATAGAAGCTACGTTTCAGGACCAGGATGACAGATGTATTATACATGAAACGTTATTTATATGTTCCTTAAACCAAACTGCAGAAATAACATTGTGCAATATTTTCTAATTTTTTTTAATACTACATTGTTTCACCTCTGTCGGGACAGAAATGAGGTTGTGGTTCTTAAGGTATGTAAATGGGGGGCTGAGCTCTTCTGAAAATCCATCCTAACTGTAGGTGCTGGGCACTTAAATCTGCCCCTAGGCTCTTTTGAAAATCTAGCTCACAGTGGCTACCATTTGAGAGCACCACGTACTTTGCTATACAGTAGGATTTCACACAATCTGTGTGCTCTCTAATGCTGGGAAACTTGTTGCTAGGTTGGGCTGTAACCTTTTGCTTAGGAACAGTGGCCTAGGAACAGCCAGCATACATACAGGGAAGTGTATTGCCAAGCTATGAACTTGAGATCAACAGTGGCCACAAGTGCAAGAAAATTAGCTAACATTTGAAAAATGTCTTTTACATATAGCAAGATAGTGAAGAAATTAAATATGTTCATTGCGTGTGTTAGTTTTTTAAGCTGAACTACACTTTCCTTTAGGTGGAAGAACATCCAGCACAAATGAATGGTTCAGCACCACAGTATATAAATAGGTTTGAGAGCAAAACAAGAGGCTCTAGCCCTACTATCAGATCAGACAATAAAGCTGAGGGCTCCAATATGTAAAGCAACATCTCCAACAGTTTATTGGTAAATGGGAAGTTTCAGGGCAAGCACCAACTGCTTAGATATTTGTGACCTAGAGAAATTTTGACAACTGTCAAGAAAAATAAAAGCAAAAAATTATGCTTTTAGGAAACTGCAGAATGAAAACAGAAACATGTTAATTACTGAATTTTTCTGACAGTCTCAATGGCCATTTTCTAGATTTTTAAAATGCTTTAGCATAAAATTGTTACTTTGTAGTACAGAAATAACTGAGATCAATGTAAAAAGAAAAGGAGGACTTGTGGCACCTTAGAGACTAACCAATTTATTAGAGCATAAGCTTTCGTGAGCTACAGCTCACTTCCTCAGATGCATATCGTGGAAACTGCAGCAGGCTTTATATATACACAGAGAATATGAAACAATACCTATTCCCACCCCACTGTCCTGCTGGTAATAGCTTATCTAAAGTGATTTCCAGCACAAATCCAGGTTTTCTCACCCTCCACCCCCCCACACAAATTCACTCTCCTGCTGGTGATAGCCCATCCAAAGTGACAACTCTTTACACAATGTGCATGACAATCAAGCTGGGCTATTTCCTGCATAAATCCAGGTTCTCACATCCCCCCCACCCCCATACACACACAAACTCACTCTCCTGCTGGTAATAGCTCATCCAAACTGACCACTCTTCAAGTTAAAATCCAAGTTAAACCAGAACATCTGGGGGGGGGGGGGTAGGAAAAAACAAGAGGAAACAGGCTACCTTGCATAATGACTTAGCCACTCCAAGTCTCTATTTAAGCCTAAATTAATAGTATCCAATTTGCAAATGAATTCCAATTCAGCAGTTTCTCGCTGGAGTCTGGATTTGAAGTTTTTTTGTTTTAAGATAGCGACCTTCATGTCTGTGATCGCGTGACCAGAGAGATTGAAGTGTTCTCCGACTGGTTTATGAATGTTATAATTCTTGACATCTGATTTGTGTCCATTTATTCTTTTACGTAGAGACTGTCCAGTTTGACCAATGCTCAAATAAATTGGTTAGTCTCTAAGGTGCCACAAGTACTCCTTTTCTTTTTTCTGAACCTTAACTAAATTTTAACTTAGTTTTTGTCTGGGAATAGATAAGGTTATTTTGGGACTTTCATTATAAACACAATTTTCACATGCTTTCAACATTTTGAAAGTCAACTTTGGGCTGATATTTTCCATGCCCTCATGCCAGAAGTAATTCTATTAGAAACTTTAGCAATATTTCTTACACTATTTTTGAGCTAAGGGGCTACAAAATACAATTGTCTGGAATTAAAAAAAAAAATACCCCTGACCTCTTGGTTCCATGGTGATAGACATGTTTATTCATTCTGTGTTCCAAAACTGACAGATATTGCAAGAAGGGCAAACTGCTGTCCTGGGGATTATTACTGCACAGAATGAGGCTGATATTGCCAGTTCTCCAAAAGTCAGAAGAGGAGCCAAGTTAGCAGTCCGTGAAGAGATAATGAGAGGGTGGGCGGCAGGAAGGATATCCCCACTCACCACAAGAGAAGAACAAAAGATTGATTGAATGAATGAATGGAATGAATAAATATAGCACAGAGTTTGGAAAAATGGGTGGCAGGGAGGGAGATTGGGGAGTGTTAAAAAAGGGAATCTTGATGGGGAAAAGGGGTTGGCCCTCAAGAATAAACTTCCATTCAACACAGCGCAAATCTAAATTCAAACATCTTTTCCCAGCTTTATGGAAGTTTTTCCTCACTTTCTAACAAATGTGTTGGGTGGGCTACAAGACACTTTCAAAGTTACAGGAATGTCATGACAGCTGCTTGCAGCACTTCAAGTTCTCTGGGCACCAGTATTACACATGATACACGTCTTCCTCTGATAACTACAGAAGAGAAGGAATACAAAGATAACAACAGTATCCGCCTCTGAAGAGAAATCTCTCCCACTCAGTAGCAGCACAGTTTCTTCTCACGAACCAGTCATATTGCAATAGGTTGGTTTGTTTGCTCAATTAACAGAGTAAATATTTCACTGATAAGTTTTTGCTCACAATGAGATTATTGTACATTACCTGCACAATTATTCAAATAAAGTAAATAGCGAGACCTGGTTTAGATAGCCAGTTCAAAATACAGTAACCTTGAATAGATTTGTTACTTTGTGCCTGGAATGCATTATTCTGCAAGGACATTGCATGATCCTGGAAGCACAATTTGAGGGTACAGAGAGGAGTGAAAATTCAATTTCCAGGAATCTTCATAGCAAGGAATGCAAAACTGGTTTCTCTAGTCAAACATTTCAAAAAGTGAATTTTGTTCTGGGAGAAAAGGTAAGATAACTATTAGGACAAGTAAACAGTATGACTGAGTAACTTGAGAAAAGTGTTGTTGTAGTCTTGTAGGTCCCAGTATATTGGGGGACGAGGTTGGTGAATGGACACTTAGATTAGCATAAGTAGCTGATAGTCTATCTGTTCAATCTTGTATGTAGCTGTGACGCTCTGAATACCTTTCCCAGATCTGAAGAAGAGCTTTGTGTAGCTTGAAAACTTGTCTCTCTCACCAACAGAAGTTGGTCAAAATAAAGACATTAACTTCACCCACCTTGTCTCTCTAATTTGAGTAAAGTAACTTTTCTATTGGATTACTATGATTTTTTTTTAATCTTCAGATACAGTTTTCACAGTTGATAGTTTGTTAAATGTGAGACCCTCCAGTTTTAATCAGGAAGAGGAAGCTTGATAGATAAATACAAGAAGACTAAAAGTTGACTGCAACTGTAACACTTTTGAAACAATTTTTCCTCTTCACTTAAAATGAAAGTATTAGTATGACAGTCTCTTTTTTTTCATATCTTTTATCTACAGATTGGTCAAGACCCTCTCTGGAAGTCTGGCATTGCACACTACCTCTTCATAAGTAAATCTCCAAAGCCCTACAATTGGCATGAGAAATTGATTTATTATTCATGGTTTAAGTATCATGAAGACAGAATAGTGTCCCATCCCCTCCAACCGTAAGACAACCTGAAGACACTACTCCCTATATTGATAGAACTTGGAGCAGTCCCACTTTTGTTCTTTCAGTGGTGATACAGCAGCTGGAGAATATATAGCTAGATCCCTAAGGAATAGGCTTGAATTCATACAGAAGTTAAGTAACTCAGAGACAAAAATAAAAAGGGCAGACAGATAGCTGTTCCCATTACGGAACACATATATAAACAGACTGCAAGTCACAAAATATGTTCTTTATTAAAATAAATGGAAAAGAAAACTTCACTATCAAAGAAATGCCTCCTTGGTCTGAACATGTGGGGGAAGGTGGAAAGCTTTGATGGACCAGCAGGGATCCTTGTACAGGTGGGGATGGTGCTATCTCTATGTTCTCTTCTCCTTGGTCCCTCATGATGGGAGAGAACTTTTCTCCCCGGCAACAGAAATTGGTAGAACAGAACTGGCTGCTTGGAAAGGAGCAGAAGGGGCCTAATTAGCTTCCTGGAATAAATAGCCACACCCAGACCAAGCAACCAGAGGTGGTAAAGGGCAGCCATTTGCCTTTTGTGAGGCAGGCGAGGAATTTTTCCTTCACTGCCAAATTGGCCCAGTTAGTGTGGGGTTTTTTTGCTGGAAAGTGGCTTGGTAAGGGATAGTGATCTGATTAGGTGTCTCTCTACATTTGTCGTAACTTTTACTGGGTCCAGTGCAGGGTTTTTGGATGAAAGGTGGGCACATCCTTGATAAACCAGTAGGAGGGGTAGTGTAAGATCAGCAGGAGGAGTTTTACACTATTTGTAGAAGGGGTGGGCTGCAAAGTCTGGTGAAGAAAGGGGGACTGTATCCTAAACCCTCATAGGAGTTAGGGGGGTCTGGGATTTTAGTAATGGTGCTGATTACATTAGGCTAAGGTTGGTCTTCCCCTATGGTTATGCCCAGGGCAGGTCCAGCCTCTTCCTGGGGGAGGGGGTTAATGTGGGCTAGACAGAAAATTGGAGGGGTAGCGCTATACATCTGGTGGGCACACATACTTATTTATTTTTTTAACAATACACACTTAAACATGTGTTTATCTAGGTTATCCTTAAAAGGAGAACAAAATATATACAAACAAAAGCGCAGGACACTGTATGTGAGAGAAAGAGTGAGTGTATGTGTTGGGGGGTGGAGGGCTCTGTGAGAGTGTGTGTGGTTGTGTGTGTGTAGGAGGGAATGTGTGAGGGAGAGAGAGAGAGTGTGTGAGTGTTTTGGGGAGTAAGTGGGGGAGTGTGTGTGCGTGCTGGGGGTGTATGTGGGATGGAGGACAGACAGAGAGAAAGGGTTGGTGGCAGTGTTGAAGGAGACCGTGTGTGCCTGAGTGAGAGTGTCAGCACACTGTCTCTTTAAGCCCGAGCACTCAGGAGTCTGAACGCTTGTTCAGTACAGCGGCCGTCACAGCTCCCAATCCGGGTCCAAAGACACCAGCACAGGCAGGCTCCTTGCCCCCGCTCAGCAGAGTCCCACTCGGGCACATCCATGTCTAGCATCCGGTGAGCTCCCCCAGAGCTATGCCAGTCATGGATCAACTTCCCAAAGAAGGGGAGACTGCCACAGCACCAGGAGCTGGGCAGCTGGAGAGCAGCAGCTGTTCGCCAGATGCCCAGCTCTGGAAGAGGTGGCCACAGGGGTTAAGGCAAATTTGGGGGTGGCTATAGCCCCCCAAGCCTCCCCCAGGGTAACCCTGTTATGCCTACCCATATTGTCGGTGCCAGTTAGCCACTGAGGGGAGTTAAACCCCTAAGGATTAAGTTCAATATAGTTGAGGCCTCTGCCTGAACCTTAGTTTACTGCATAGTCTCTTTATTCCTGCTGTGCTTGAGTATGAATGAATTTCTAAGCATCGGGGGGAGGGGGGGACATAATGAAAATGTATCACTGTTATAACTCATATACAGTTGCCTTCAAGAATTCTTTTCCAATGTATTTTCTTGTGCCATCAGGAAATATGGAACAAGTTGCTGCCTTTTGAGCAGAGAACACAAACATGATCAGGGAAGCCAAGTGCCATGTATCTTATATGATATCCATGCATTTGGCAGCCCTCTAATTCATTCTAACATTTCAGCTGGATTCTTGTCCATCTGCCTTAGCTGAAGGAAGATGACAGATGCAGGCAGTTCCCCTTTTTGGCCAATATAGGCCACAGTTGCACTTTATGAGCAGGCAGACAGGGGTCTCATCTCTCTGTTCCCTCTGCTGGATCCGAGCCCAACATCAGACCCAGCTCACTCACTCTCTCCCTACCCATCCTCCTTGCAGCCAGTTGCACACCAACACACATTCCCCAGTCCCAGCCTTTGCAGCCCAGGAAGTCAAACACCTTCTACCACCCAGCTGCCTTCTGCCCCGGGCAGTCCCAGCACCCATCTATTACCCAGAAGCCTCCTGCCCCAACGTCCACCATCTACTTGCCACCCCAAAATGTCCAAGCTCCACAGCACCTTCTATTCCCCACCTTCCCTCACAGTAAGCCCTTTTCTCTCTCTAGCACCATCTACCCACTAGAAGTTCTCTGCTACGAGGAAACCCCAGCAACCACTCATCTCCCAGTAGCTCCGGCACCACCAATCCCCATTCACCTATTTCCTCAGCAACTCCAAGCAGAGACCTAGGCAGCTACCTTCCAGTTTCTTATTCAGACTCCTCTACTCATCTCCCCCTTGATAAGTTTGGTGAAGATCTATTAACTAGAAATGGCCACTGCTCAGAGCAGATTATTCTGACCACACACATACATCTACTGTTATATACACTCACTATTTTCAAGTATGAACATTTGAAAAAAAAAAAGTACAATAGCTGGAGCAGAACAAAACTTGGCAACTACGCATGATACCTTATTTAATTTTTTTCACACCCAGGGCTTCATTTTCCACTCTTTCAAGTTTTATAGTCAATTCAACCTATACGATATGAATGCAAATATTTAGGGTAAGTGCAATATAACATCTGCAGCTGGCCCCTATCAACTGACTCAAACTCACAGGGCTCAGGCTATGGAGCTGTAAAATTGCAGTGTACATATTCGGGCTGGAGCCCAGACTCCAGACCCAAACGTCTACACTGCAATTTTATAGCCCACAGACCAAGCCCCATATCAGCTGACAGAGGCCAGCTGTGGGTGTTTTATTGCACTGTAGACATATCCTTAAAGTACTTTAATTATACATGTTACAATGTGCTCCAGCTATAATGAAATAAGAACCAACCATTGTTATGGTTATATGCATAAGGGACCTGAGCGAAGTTGGAGAGTTTAACCTTTATGTTTAGAATTCCCCAAATTCTGATTGCTCAGTTTATGAACCATAAAGTTGTATTAACCGTAAGTATCAGCATACAAACAGTATCAAATTCCAATGCCGATTGGAAACTAAAAGAAACACAAATCTAGACCAAACTATATTAGAAAAAACTGCTTCATATCAGTGCTAATATCAATGGATTTAAACAAAATGAAAAGTCTGAGAAAGGAAATGATTACCCATCCTCTACTGATCAGTTATGACAGAGGTCAGAAAACCCTCAAGGAGCAATATTTCCAAAGTTCAGCATAACAGCTTGATTTGAGACTTGAAAGGTGGATTCTGTAGCTCAGCAAATAGGTTTGTTTGGCTGTCCATGATACAATCAGAGCGGATACAGTAGAAGACAAAAATTAGAGAATATATTTATTTATTAGTGAAGAGGTTTTCTCCTGTTTTCTTGTTTGCAAAATAACTTAGTCTATTTCAGATCATTCCATTAAAAACTAGGTGGAGTAAATGAAGTTTCCCTTACTCTCCCACACTTTTATAGCAATGGAGCAAATGCATTACAAATCAGAATTCAAGCTCTCACTTGGAAGTGAGAAAGAATCTAATAAGATATTCGGGGTTCATTCCCCATCCTGCTAAATACTCCTGCATAATCCCAATTAATATCAACAGCGATGGCATGGGGTGTATGTACCTCAGGCTGGCCGGGCAGCCAAGGGATTAATGCAGGAACTTTCAGCCAAGGCTTATTGGCAGCCTTACAGCAGCTGGGAGAATAAAACATCTGAGAAGCATAGGGGCGGGGCCGCTGCCAGAGGAGCAAGCAGACTGGAAATGGAAACATGGGCCAGCAACCAGAGAAGGCATGACCAGATCTAAAGGCTAGAGAAGCCAACAGAAACCAAGGTAGGTAGGAAGGAGCTCAGGGTACACCAGGAGGAGTTGTTGAGGACAGATTCCCCCTGTCTGGTTTAAGGGCCCTGATCTGTAACCAAAAGGAGTGGGGAGCCTGGGTTCCCCTACCAATCCCTCAGGCTTAAAAACTAAAGGGTTTTCCAAATCCTGACAGTACCAAATCCCACAGGAATAAGGGGAAGAGCCCACACACCTCAGCAAGACTAACCCACTTCATAGCCCAGAATTGGACTACCATGCAGACTCAGGCAAAAGGAGCTGACGGACCATCCTGCCAGATCAAGTAAACTCTGTGCAATGCTCTGTCTGACCAAAGGGGGTGCTGTTGCATCAGCACACTGGCTCACAAGTGGTTACATGTGCAAAACCCTCATGTTACAAGTTTCTTGAAGTCATTTGACATGACCTCCCAAATTACTATCAGTCAAGTCTCCTTAGAGTTCAGCTCCCAAATAAAACACAGATGCACACTGTAGACTGGCAAGTTAAAATTAATTTTCCTTTCATGGCAAAGGCAGTTTCCCATGTTTTTCTTTTACTGTCTCTCACACTTAGTACAACACATTCAACTTCTTTTCATTGATTCCCCCCCTCGACACCAACAAAGTTTTGCATTTACTTTAAAGTAAGGTTGATCCACTCAATAAAGAACAATTAAAGATATGTTTTTATAATCCCATGATTTTACCTTCGCAGAGCACCAAAGTAACCAGTGCAATCTAGTCCCCATTATAATAGCCACAGTCCAATTGGATAATAAAGTCAGGCCACCACTTCTATTCCGGAAATATTTCTAGTCTTCATTTACACAACTCTGGTATTTTTCAAAATGAGAATGATAAATAAGCACTCTGGGATGGCATTGGAAAGTGACACAGAGCTGTGACTACCTGTAATTTTTTTTTTTACTAGCTATCCTACATTTCTACTCATGTCAGACAGTGAAAAGAAACCACAGTAGCAGGTGTCACAAGATTTTCACCTTACTTCTTGATTTCAAAAAACCTCTCTCAACCACTTGCTTATTTCACTGCTACCATTACAAACATACCCCACACTTTCATAAATACATTTTCCTTCAAACTAAACTACATGTTCCATGTAGACCTTAGTTCAAAAAATGAAACTTATTTTGTCAATGGAAATAATATTTAAACTATTTCCTGCCAACACCAGAGCAAGATTTTTATTTTATTTTTTCTACCAACAGGATTTTAAAACATACTCTCTCTCTCTCACTCTATAGTTTTGAACAGATTTCTCAGTAAAAAGCATAAAGAATTTAGTAGGTTTTGTAAAAGAATTAGTAATAATTATTCAGTCTCAGTCAAAGTAGATTGAACAACTTCCACATCAAAAAGAATCATTATGAACTGTGTCAGATGCCCAAATTTCACACTGCTCACGTTAAACATATTTGCTTTATTGACGTTTTCCTACAAAGCTATTTATGGACATGAGTTCTCATTTTATGACATGCTCGGCAGAAAATATACTTGTGAAAGAATATTACACTTGACATTTAATTTTGAAACAACAGTTGGCTTCCCAGTGGGAGTTTTGCCTGAGTAAGAAGTGCTGAATAGGGCTCTTGAATATTAAATTCACCACAGATATTTTTCAAGGGAGGACACGAATTTTGAAGTGTAAAGGCTACCCAAGCAATTCCCTTGTTTCTAAGGTAAAGTGCTGCTTGGTAACAATACAAGGAAGCATAGTAATGATATATCTTATTGTTTTCAAATATCCTATGCAATTAGGAAGCTAATTTTATTTTTAGGAAATTAGGTCAACTGCTAGAGTGCCAGTTGTTTAAGGTAAAAGAATGAAATAGTGGGATGATTTATTATACATACCTCCTGTTGCAGCTCTTCCCATTGAGTATTGAATTTCTCCAGTTTCTCAGTGATCAATTCATCCAAGACTCCACCATCAGTTAAAGTCTGTGCCAGCTCCCGAATCTGATTGCGGTTATCTTCTGGATGTCGCATTAAGCTTTCCAAAGACTAAAAAAAAAAAAAAAAAAAAGATCATGATTTGTTCTCCTTTTTCTCAGACCAGCTGAAAAAGTCTGAAGAGCACTCATCTCTCATTCACGTGTAAGAGAGAAACCCTCCATCGTAGACACCATTGAAGCGCAGACATCAGATCAAAGTATCAAACAATTTCATATTTATGCCACAAAGTACTCTTCACTATGCATTACTTAAATCATGCTTTTGCAACTAATGCCTCAAGTCTAGCAAAGTACTTAACCTTAAAGTTGCTTAAATTTAAACATGAATAATGCCGACTTATTCTCTGCATCCAAGTAGGACAATAGCTCATGCCAACATGCCCATACCTCTTGGTGAAAAAATGTCTATTGAAATAGAAAATCAAAATTATATAAATAAAATCATAGCATCCTCCCTGCAGCTGGCCGGATCAGCTGACCCGAGGTTGTGGAGCTTGGCTCCAGGCTGAAAGATTGCTGTGTAGATCCCGTGAGGGTGGAGGGTCCTAAAGCTAGGGCTCCAGCCTGAGCCCATATGATTACACAGCACTTTTTAGCCCCACTGCCCAAACCACGTGAGCTCAAGTTAACTGACCTGGACCAGCCATGGCTATGCGGCAGGGCTTTTATCCTCATGTAGACAAACCAAAACATAATTCATAGCTAGCCCATTGCCTTCATACATAATGAATAAAGACTGAAAGGACCAGACCCTATGGATAAAATACAGACCCCACTAAAATCATTGATGGTTTTGCCATTGACTTCAGTGGGGCCAGGATTTCTAAGAGTTTATGTTCTATCCTCAACAACATACTGAGAAATCAGTATTTTCACATGGGATTACTCTATTCCATTTACATGGTAGTTATCAGCATAAAACATGCACACATATTAAAATCAAATTATGATTTGTTGAATCAAGTAGCACCCTGTGATTTTCAAATAGTCTGTATCTTCCCAAATAGTTATGCAGATTTATGGTTTCTTTCATATGTAATGGAAGGTTTTTCAAAACGTTGTTGGTATAATGCATTATGTGCCTTGATATTTTATATCAGTTAAGCCAGCACTTACATCTAATGCCTCTGAGATCTCTTCTGCACCTCCTTGGATATTTTCAGTTGCCCTGAGTTTCAGCTCCATCTCATTCAACCATTTCTCTTCTGCATCCAAGTAGGACAATAGCTCACGCCAACATGACCATACCTCCTGGTGAAAAAAATGTACATTTAGATAGAAAATCAAAATTATAAAAAAATCGTAGCTGCTTCTTCCTGGCATTAATCCCACCACATAAGGTCTGCCCTCTGAGTCGTCTCCCTCCGAAGTTCTCTGTTGAATCCTATACCCTCTATAATACCACATGCTACATTCTTTCTCCAACCTGAACGAGCAGATCTCAAAATTATTTTTGCACATTTACAGAACCACATTGATATCAATGGGCTCATCACAAGTTTTCCATTTTGTACCTAAATAGTTTCACGCTTCTTTAAAAAACAAACTGATCACGTCATTGTAGATAAAAGCAAAGTCAATCAGACATTTTTCAATCAATACATTCAAAGCACAGTTTGTCCAGAGTTTACTGGCATCTATGAGAGTTTCATGCATGTCTGGAGTGCTTTCAAGTGCCTAGTGCCTTCAACAGAAGGCCAACACAGTAGCAGGTAAGGAGAGTCTAGTGAAAAAAAAGTTGATTTTCATAGAATCCTCACAGTTACTCTGATTTTGAAAATGTCTATATTTTATTTAATCAATATATATTTGTTTCCAATTTTCTTCTAAGCCTTTAAGATGTAAATTTTATTTAAAGATTTATTCTAGAAAAAGTTATATGGGTTAGCAATTTTCTTAAATACCTTACTGAAAACAAATAATAATAATAATAATATGATGTTTCAGAGAAACAACACTTTCATCAGTTTCAACTGAACTATATTTTAGACACAACTTGATTCTAAGCCACATTGAATGCAATTGTTGAGGATTGCCTAGATGCTAGAATTTAAAACGGACTGCTAAAACATAAAATCCCATCTTAATTATGTTATTCTCAGATAAATTTAAAAATCTGCTATTTTAATATCATCTTCAGCTATCTACCTAAACAAAGGCACTGTAAGTAAAACATTCCGAAACTCCATAAACCTGACTATCCTTTCCAAGTTTAAAATCTCTGTGGTAGGTTACTCTCCACTGTGTTTAGCCAGACATTGCCGAATATATAACTGTGCTCCATCAGGATAATTACTGTGATTCTGTGGTTAACGATGTTTACATCAACTTAATACGAGCACAGTTTATTTAGCATGACAGTAGCAATGGGGACAAAGATAAGAGTTTATCATCTGCTAATCCATCTGAGTAGTTATAATATTAAAGACCAACAAAACAGCTGACCTCCAGAGTTTTGCACTTTCCATTTAGCCTGCTGCAGAGCCGCTGGTAGTTTGTAATTAATATGTCAAGTTCCTTTTCTAAGGCCTCATGAGCTGCAGGTGGAGCTCTTGCTATAAAATTATTCACAGAGTCTGTGAGTAGCTTCACCTTCACCTCTTTCTGTGTGGCCTCCTCTTTTGCTCTCTGCAAAACAGAAGTAAATGATGGTCATGACTTTGGTCATGAGTTGTGGAGAAGAAAGCAGAGTTCAAATAACTGCATCAAGATTCTCCATAGGTTGAAAGAAAGAAGAATCAAGGATGTAATTCCCAACCATCCTGATATCATCTTTGATAGTGCAATGAAAATGGATTCATCTTGTTTTCATTTTAGAGGCAACATACAAGTTTATCATGAACAACAAATAAATGTGTTACACAATATAGAACTACTGAATCTTTTGGAGCAGTGAGAAAACAAAATTTCAATAATATACTTGCTGAGAAAATGCTTCAGGCATCAATGCCGCAATACTTCGAATTACAGATTGAAACATATTTTGTGTTACTTCCAAATAAATTCAATTAACCATCTTTAACAGAGCACAGTCAGCTGGGGAGATTTAAAAAAAAAATCAATTTTCTGTCTAGGACTCCAGTGATGTCACAGCTGATTTTCAAATTTAAGCTTCAGCGTGAGCATTCTTTGGATTGTCCCATCCATCCCCAGAATCAGCTGAGGAGGTAGGGAGAGAATCCCTCACGCAATAGCACTGCCTGGAGTAACAGCGAAGCATGGAAGGCTTGAGGTGTGAACATGGCTTGGTTTAGGAGGAAGATGCAGTAAGAAGTGAGCAGCAATCCCAGTGAGAAAGGTCAAAGAAAAGTAAATGTTAGGCAATCACAGAGGACCACAGTTTAATAGGAAATTTTAAAAATAATTAAACCACATTTAACCACCAGGCTGCTCTCATTGTTAGCCTACATAATCACAACAACTAATTACTTTTACCCTCACCTGTGCTCTCTTTCTCTCCTACTGCTTGTTACGCTCATTAGTTATGAGTTGACTTTCATTAGATTGAAGCTCCTTAGTGCAGGTAAGGTCTCTCCTTAGGGGCTTATAAAACACCCAGCAGAACGGGGTCCTGATTGTGACTGGTACTTTTAGACATTACTGTGCCATTGCTAAAAATACTAAGGTAATGTTTATTTACATTGTACCATTAGTGTGCTGGATCCTTTACAGATATGTAAGACAACAGTTCCCTGCCCCAAAATGTCTCCTGATTGAGGTACTGATCCTGCAAAGACTTAAGCATGTGCTTAACAGTAAGCGTGTGATAAGTCTCAGTGGAGTCTTGAAACTACTCACATGTTCAAAGCTAAACACCCGCATAATTCTTTTCAGGACTGGGACCTATGGGCTCAGTTGTACCCTATTGGAGTAGTATAGATCTGCACCACCTCAGTGGGAGGTTCAAGAGGAACTCCTCCTGGAGCGTCTCAGCACAAAAGGAGGAACGTATCTCCTACAACATCCTTTCAGGAGGTTTTGGATGCTTCCCCCAATGCTCTGGGCCCCCTCCATGTGCCAATGGATAGGTCAGGTGGGAGTATACCTTTCCTTCCTACCTGCCTCTCCTTTGAGCCATGTTAGGCTGGGGAATATCTTTTTGCCCAGTAATGTGGAAGTACTGTCAGGGTAAGTACAAGTCTTGTTCGTTAGAATTTGTATTCACGATATGATCAAAGTCAGGGAGGGAATGGCAATTATTCAAGTCTGTTTATATCTAGTCAAAAATTGCATGTTTTGTGTGCGCAGACTTCAGTAATGGTATTTTATTCTCTTATAATTGTATGAAGTATTATGCTAGGCCAAAAACTGTGTCTTCATTTCACTGGGAAACTGACCCATTAGGAAATTTTACATAATTTTTCTTACCACACCTGTTTCAATGGATAGTATATCGTTAAAGTGCCATGGACTATTGTAATATAGATATTTCCACACATTAATTATGACCCAATAGGATATGCTGACTTTTAATATTGGGTTACATTTCATTCACGGCAAACCACTGTTGTCCCATTTTGATTTCTTTAGGAATTTACATGGTTTCTTTTCGATCAGCTGGTAAAGAAAAACTCTTCTGCTACAGGGGTACATGCTTCGAAACTTCCATAAAACCCTCTGCATAACAAAGAGATTTTTTTTAAGGCCAGAGAGACCATTATGATTATCTCTTGCATAACCCACACCATAAATTTCTGCATCAAGCCCATGTCTTGCAGTTGATCTAGAGTATACACTAATAAATCATAAATGCACAACACCTGCATTCAATTCCTAATTGATAGTCTCTCTCTATTTAATGTAATAGTTAAACAATCAAACCAATTTCACCTTGATTTATCAAGTAATTATCTAGTGGTTAACTACTGCTAACAACTGATTCTTCAGAAATTATTGCTTAATTAAATTAATGCTCAGACTGCAAAGAATCTGAAATCCAATAAAGCAATGGGAAAAAAACAAACATACCCAAACCCTGTAGCAACAGAGTACTGTGAAGATTTAAATATCTTTCAACAGACTCTAAATTGAAACAAATTACTTTAAGCCACCTATCACTTCAAATTTCAGATTTTCAAACTAGATATAAAAAGCAACTCTTTTAAATGAGCAAACAGATTGTGTGCAGCGATGGCTTCAAAAAAGAGCTTCAGACATAAATTAAACAATTCAGTCTGCCTTTTACCTTCAGTTCCTCAACCGCTTTCTGTAATTCATCTGGTGTTTTATACTCAAAATCCCTCTCCAGGTATTCTTCTTCAGCTTGTGTTATCCATTCATGCATCTCTGACAAATCCTTTCGAAGACTAACAGTCTTATCCAAACCACCTTTTAGTGCTGCCTTCTTAGCATAGGCCTTTAAGAAAGAAGCATGAAATGGTATTTGATATAAGAGTCTACTGCACAAAAATAAAGGTCATCATCATTGTAAAAAGTAAAAACTACAGATGCTAACACTGAATCAAATAAATATTGATTTTTTTAAAAAAAGTTGAAGCCTAGCAAGTATCTATTTTGAGTCACAAGGCACACAAAGTTGCATCTCGTTTAGCAGCAGCCCCATAACAGATAACACACAAAGTTGCATCTTGTTTAGCAGCAGCCCCAGAACAGATAACATTTCAAGTGGCCACATAAGATTTATAAAAGAGTACATGATTGCCCTCTGGCAATTCTCCCTTATCTACAAAGGTGTAGGTCACACTGCATGCATATGTGGTAATCTTAGCTGATTTTCCTCACATTTTTTTAAAAAAATGCCTGCAGTTTGAAATGCTTTTTATACGCACTTCTTGTATGTATTTAATAGCTATCATTGAAGTTACTATGTTAAGAATGCCCATTGGCAATGTATACTTTGATCATCATCAGCATAGTTGATAGAATAGCATGCAAGCCATAAAAAATAAAATAAAAAACCCCAATCATCCACAAGTTTTATCATCAAGAATTTAGAGGCTTTTTCCCCCTGCAGAATTTTAACTGGAATTTCTGTAAGCAAGCAGTACATGAGATATTAAAGAAAGCAGATCTTTAAAACAAGTTCTACATGCATCAATATTGCACAATAAAAACAAACAACTAAAAGCTCCAAGGCAGGTTAGTGAAAGGGACCTCTTTGAGAAAGGACTGTGGAACTGGGCCAAGTAAGTGCTTTCCAAACTTCAAAGAAGCATACTAATACAGCAGTAACTTGTTAACCCAACAGATATAATTAAACTATTCTGCAACAGCAAAGCCACTTACAAAATCCATGCCTCAATTTCTCCCTCTATAAAATGGGGATAAACATACATTTCTGCTTTTGTAAAGATTTTCTGCTGAAAAATCTCTAAACAGAGAGGGCAAAGTATTATTTTGTTAATCTGTCTCAGATATTTATCCATGCAATGGAAAGCTTTAAACTGTTCACTTTAAATAGCTCTTTCTCTAAACCTCTGAATGGAGTTATATTTTGCAAGGGTAAGCACTGAGTTCTTTGAACTGGACTCCTTCTGTAGAGCATGGTGGTAGTACAGTTTGTCAACAGAATGTTTAGTGAAATATACCTCAAGTTTAAATCTGTTGCGTAACATACCTTACTTTCTTGGTTAAATATGGCTAAGAGTAAGTAGAACATGGACATTCAGTTCATCAAGTTGAAGGTTTATTTTTTATGGCAGAGACATCAAATTCACCAGACAATTTTTTTTGTTTCATTCTCAGCATAAAAGGCAAGAAGTGCCCAGTGACAGAGGTGATGGAAAGGCATTGCATGGTTCACTCTCAGCAGCATGGGTAAGTGAAGTATGACAAGTGGTAATACTTGGCCAGAATCTAATTTTAAAACCTAAGGTATTTTGGTTTGTGTTAATTTAAACTACAGTTAAAAGTGTATGTATGGAAATCTGTAGAGTTTTCAGTCCCCATTCAGAATGCATAACACTGAAAAACAATCTTGGGCTGGTTACTAACCATAGTCACATTATTTTTCAAATTCTTTTTTTTTTTAATATATATAAAAGCAATTTGAGAGAGAGAGAGAGATCCATGGACAAGCTTTTGCGTTTCTTGGAGGATCAAAAATATCTCAGGGTGGTGCTCAGGGCACGTTACCAGAGCGTGCGCTCTGTAAAGCTGAACAGTTCTGCCATTAGAAAAGGAGTACTTGTGGCACCTTAGAGACTAACAAATTTATTCGAGCATAAGCTTTCGTGAGCTACAGCTCACTTCATCAGATGCATTCAGTGGAAAACACAGTGGGGAGATTTATATACACAGAGAATATGAAACAATGGATGTTACCATGTATGGTAATCACTGTAACCAGAGTTTCAGAGTAACAGCCGTGTTAGTCTGTATTCGCAAAAAGAAAAGGAGTACTTGTGGCACCTTAGAGACTAACCAATTTATTTGAGCATGAGCTTTCGTGAGTGATCACTTAAGGTGAGCTATTACCAGCAGGAGAGCAGGGAGGAAAAAAACCTTTTGTAGTGATAATCAAGGTGGGCCTTTTCCAGCAGTTGACAAGAACGTCTGAGGAACAGTGGGGGGGGGGGGGGGAGAGATAAACATGGGGAAATAGTTTTACTTTGTGTAATGACCCATCCACTCCCAGTCTGTATTCAAGCCTAAGTTAATTGTATCCAGTTTGCAAATGAATTCCAATTCAGCAGTCTCTTGTTGGAGTCTGTTTTTGAAGTTTTTTTGTTGAAGTATTACCACTTTTAGGTCTGTAATCGAGTGACCAGAGAGATTGAAGTGTTCTCTGACTGGTTTTTGATTGTTATAAATCTTGACGTCTGATTTGTGTCCATTTATTCTTTTATGTAGAGGCTGTTCAGTTTGACCAATGTACATGGCAGAGGGGCATTGCTGACACATATCACATTGGTAGATGTGCAGGTGAACGAGCCTCTGATAGTGTGGCTGATGTTATTAGGCCCTGTGATGGTGTCCCCTGAATAGATATGTGGACACAGTTGGCAACGGGCTTTGTTGCAAGGATAGGTTCCTGGGTTAGTGGTTCTGTTGTGTGGTTGCTGGTGAGTATTTGCTTCAGGTTGGGGGGCTGTCTGTAAGCAAGGACTGGCCTGTCTTCCAAGATCTGTGAGAGTGATGGGTCGTCCTTCAGGATAGGTTGTAGATCTTTGATGATGCGTTGGAGAGGTATTAGTTGAGGGCTGAAGGTGATGGCTAGTGGTGTTCTGTTATTTTCTTTGTTGGGCCTGTCCTGTAGCAGGTGACTTCTGGGTACTCTTCTGGCTCTGTCAATCTGTTTCTTCACTTCAGCAGCAGGTGGGTATTGTAGTTGTAAGAATGCTTGATAGAGATCTTGTAGGTGTTTGTTTCTGTCTGAGGGGTTGGAGCAAATGCAGTTGTATCGTAGAGCTTGGCTGTAGACAATGGATCGTGTGGTGTGGTCTGGGTGAAAGCTGGAGGCATGTAGGTAGGAATAGCAGTCAGTAGGTTTCTGGTATAGGGTGGTGTTTATGTGACCATCACTTATTAGCACCGTAATGTCCAGGAAGTGGACCTCTTGTGTGGATTGGTCCAGGCTGAGATTGATGGTGGGATGGAAATTGTTGAAATCATGGTGGAATTCCTCAAGGGCTTCTTTTCCATGGATCCAGATGATGAAGATGTCAACAATGTAGCACAAGTAGAGTAGGGGCATTAGGGGACGAGAGCTGAGGAAGCATTGTTCTAAGTCAGCCATAAAAATGTTGGCATACTGTGGGGCCATGCGGGTACCCATAGCAGTGCCGCTGATTTGAAGGTATACATTGTCCCCAAATGTGAAATAGTTATGGGTGAGGACAAAGTCACAAAGTTCAGCCACCAGGTTTGCCGTGACATTATTGGGGATACTTTTCCTGACGGCTTGTAGTCCATCTTTGTGTGGAATGTTGGTGTAGAGGGCTTCTACATCCATAGTGACCAGGATGGTGTTTTCAGGAAGATCACTGATGGATTGTAGTTTCCTCAGGAAGTCAGTGGTGTCCCAAAGATAGCTGGGAGTGCTGGTAGCGTAGGACCTGAAGAGGGAATCTACATCGCCAGACAATCCTGCTGTCAGGGTGCCAATACCTCTATGTATATAAATCTCCCCACTGAATTTTCCACTGAATGCATCCAATGAAGTGAGCTATAGCTCACGAAAGCTTATGCTCAAATAAATTTGTTAGTCTCTAAGGTGCCACAAGTACCCCTTTTCTTTTTGCGAATACAGTCTAACACGGCTGCTACTCTGAAACCAGTTCTGCCACTGTAAGTAAGAAGAAAGCAATGCTCTTGATCTGTCAAGAGATGCTAAAGTGGATTCATTAAATTTCTGTAAGGAAGAATGGATCATCTTTAATATTTTTCTTTAGTTTTCTTTATATAAGACATTCCAAAGTAAAGAAAGCGTGCTTTTTTCAGTTTGCGGGAATGGATCCGGATTGGTCAATCCAAATAGAATGATTTATAATGAACTAAATATAGAGATCCCTTTTTAAAAATTGCCAATGTTAAGATAAACAAAAAAGTACAAAACAATCATTGTATTTCTGTGTTTTAAGAAAGTTTTAGAAAACTTCAAACCCTCTTGAGGTCAACAGTTTTAATATGTAAACATGGGGACTTGTTTGATAGAGCACACAAACAAAAAAAGCTTAAAATAACCCAGATTTAACAGGACTAAAGATAAAACAAGTGAAACATTAGAAGAATACCTATTATACAATACTAAACACTGTAAAGGATTATCTCTACTATGTAATGCCATTAGCAGTCATATTATACAAAGTGGTAACTTTACACTGACCACTGCTAGCTGTTTAATGTGTTTTCTTTATGGGTAAATATCACTGGTTCACCATCAACACTGTAAAAATAAAACACTTATCCTTTCAGGTCAATACTGCATACCACCTGTCCTTTACATTTGTGGGCACTTGTGACACTAATTTAAATGGATGGGTAGTTATAATTCTAAGTTACTGAACTCTGAATACTAGAAGGACTTGATCTTGAGAATTACTAGTCAGTATAATAAAATATCAGAAGAAAAAAAAGAAAGTTTTTAATAAAAACTACCCAGTGCAGAAGTTTAGATGTTGGCAGATGGAAATCTTTTTTTCAAAATAAGTGTATATCATAAAGAGCTAATTTTACATCAGCAATAAGATGTACAGCTAGACTAAATTGCATAGTTTAAGATATTTGCTTTGCACATATTTCTACATGCTAGATAAACTTTGTATAATGGAAGGTTAATGAGCAAAAATGTCTAGATTCTCTCTCACATTGACTGGCTATGCATAGAGGGGGAGGAATTATGTCAATGAGAAATCTGAAAGTTAATTAAAAGAGAACCAGTCACAGCAAGAGAGTCAGTACCTGTTGGCAAATGTGTTCCCACTGAGCATTGAGTTCTTTTAGTTCTGTCTGTATTCTGGAAGCAAATTTGGGCTCTGCCTCATTCTTCATTTTCTTCCCAACCTCATTAATACTGTTCAAACTGGGCTGGATTGTCTGGATATCATTTACTAAGGCCTAAAGGAATAGTAAAAGGTTTATGAAAACAACACATGCAGATACTGTTACAGATATGCCATTTCTATAAAACTGTCCAATAAAGTAAGTGCATAAAATATTCTGCTACTATGTGTGTGTTTGGTCCAGATCCCTGTTGAAATGACCACAATTAATAGAGAATATTATGCAAAATACAGAGTAGAGGGAAGAACAGTCTTAAAATGAGTTTATAGGATTAGCTTTTCTATGCAAGATAAAAAAGAATTAATAACATTTATACAGAATTATAATATGGCATAATGTTTAAGAGGCATGGGGCTCAATTCTTCAGTATTATTCGGTGTTTTTGCATCATTCTGGTGCTATAAATGGTTTGTAAAGCCATCTTCCTTGACTATCACAGGAATTATCCCTCTGTGGGTGGCTGTATGCTACCCATCTTACATCCTCCTGGGGAGGCTTGAGTGATACTCTGGCAATTCCCAGCTGCTGGATCTGCCCATGGGGGTATAGTCATTTGGATGCAAATTAGATCAGCCCTAGGCTGTTGTAATTTGCACAAGAGACCAGCTCAGCCTCTAACCAGCTCTAATTCAGATTTCACTGAAATCAATGGAAGTTTTATATTATCACTTGATAGGATTTGTAGTGGCATACCATAAAATGGCATAAAGTTACTTTTTCCATCCCTATCTGTTTCTTCATGAAGCAGAGCCGAGTCTCAATAGAGAAGTGGGACTAAGGTTTCTTCTCCCAAAACTGTACAAACTAAATTGAACAAAGCATAAAGTACAACAAAAGTAAAGTGCTTTATGTTTAAAGCAAATAAAAACGGAGTCATGTAGAGGAATCAAATCATACTGATTATTTTCAATCATGGGATCTGGTAGGATAAGTGAGGAATAGACTGCATAGGAAAGAAAGTCAATAGTGACAATAAGGCAAAGGAAATAGGTTTTGAGGGGACCTTTGAAGAAAGAAAACAAGGATGTTTTGTCTTTTTAAGAAGGGCAGTGAGCCAAGTGAAGGGAGCAGTATGAAAACAGGCATGAAGGCAACAGTAGAAAGAAAGAAAGAAAGAAAGAAAGAAAGAAAGAAAGAAAGAAAGAAAGAAAGAAAGAAAGAAAGAAAGAAAGAAAGAAAGAAAGAAAGAAAGAAAGAAAGAAGGTTAGAATAGCAAAGGTAGTGAGTTGAGCATGACAGGAGACTCAGAAGAAACTTAAATGCCAGAATGAGCAGACTGAACTTTATGCAGAAAGAGACAAAAAGCCAGAAAAGAGACTCGTGGGGGAGGGGGAGGACGACACACAGTCATAACGGAAGAAGAAAAAGGTAATTTCAGCTGCTAAATATTGGATAGCTTAAAGAAGGGAGACTTGAGAAGGGATCATTATATGAATGAAGGCTTTTGAAGTGGGAGTGAAGAACAGAAATAGAAGAGGAAGGAACAGATTGCAGAAATGTTATAAAGTGAGAAGTGACAAGATTTGGTCTGAGTCTGAATATTTAATCGAAGATCAGTAAGAATGCCATGAAGGACAGCAAAGCTTCTCACATGATGGATATGAAGTGTTTGACTTCCGAAGGAGTTATTTTTATACACTTGCTACAAATTTAGGCCCCTAGACTCCAGTGGAATTACACTGAATTTACAGCAGTCTAAGAGATACAAATCTGGCTCTCAACTTTGTGTCTCCTGCTTCCATGAAATGAGAAACTACCACAAAATGGCAACAAGAAAAAAAAGTAAATGATATCTTGGGGGCAACGTATGCTCTCACTGTATTATGATTATTATTTATTTTATTTATAGTAGCACTCATTCAAGTGCCAGGTACTTTTTCAAATACTTAAGAAGGGAGCTCCAAGGCGCTCACAATGTTTCAAACTTTCTGGTTTTGTCCAGCCTGGACATACCACAAGGATACAGTATTACAGCATCCATGTTACTCCCTTTGTACATTCAACTTCCTCTTTTTTTTCAGTATTTCCTTCAAAGCCAGGACATTCAGTTTCATATACATTGCATAAACAAAATCAATAGCGATTCAGTTTTAAATGTATTTCTAGGTAGGCAAAGTTTGGGTTGATTCTTCTTCTAAACACTCACCCAGCCACCTACACACAAAAAATCCAGTACACAAGGACTACTTACTGTACACTGTTCAAGCTGTTTTTCCAGCGCTTCTGAGTCACCGAGGGCAGGCCACTCTTCCTTCAGAAAAGCATCCACTTCAGCCATCCATTTCTTCAGGGTTTTAGTGTCATTCTGTTAGTTAAAAACAACAATCTATGGTATGCTACAAGCACTGACTGATGATAATAGAATTCGTCATGACACTATCACTAAACTTCAGCACAAAATAATTCTAAAATTAGGAAGAGGTCACAGCACTATGAACAATGCAAACAAGCAAATACATTGGGGGCGGGGGTTGCCTTTCACCATTTGGCCTGCATTTTGATCATTTTAGTCTTAGCATTTTTTGTTTTCAGGAATAAACAGGTTGGATTTTGTTTCTCTTATTTGTTAATGGTAAGAATACAGAAACCCTTTCCCTCATCCTCTTTTGGAAACAGCAATAAGAAGAATGAGAATACCACCTTCCACTTATATATCACCACTTCTAAAGGTCTCCAACTATTTAAAATTGTCCTTTAATTGCGGTTCACCATCACTTTAAGTTTTCTTAAACACAATAATTGAAAAAAAAGACCATCTTATTTCACTAACTGAGAGGCCACAATGTAGAAAAACTGTCCTTTGAAAAATACAGATGGAGTACTATGTTTACTCCAAGGTTAACTGCAGCGGAGATCGATACAGAGCAGATCTCCACTGCATCTGGAAGCATGCTTCCCAGAATGAGTAGACAGACATGCACTAGCTCTGCTCAAGCTAGGTCACTAAAAAAAGTAGTGTAGCCGGAGTAGTATGGGTGGCAGTTTGGGCAACCCACCTGAGTACAAACTGGCCCAGATCCCCTGGGTAAATACTTAGGCAGCTTTTCCAACCCACCATCTATGCTACCCCGGTAACATTACTATTTTTAGCATGCTAGTTCAAGCAGAGTTAGCATGTGTCTGACTACTTGCAAAGGGAGGCACACTCCTAGCTTCTGTGTAGACACACTCTAAGTGGGTTTCTGAATGTCACACAATGAATCAGTTCCAGAGCTAGGAATAGAGTCTAGGAATCCTGATTCCCAATCCCCTGATCCAACCACTAGGCCATATTTGAACCCTAATTCTAAGACCACATCCTTTAATCAACACTAGCAACTGGGAAAACAGCTGAATATAAAATTCTATCAAAAAACCCCACAAGGGGGCTGGCCTAGCAACCCTATGGCAGCATCACACGGAGAATTCAAGTCCAGCTCTGAGCTCTCAGAATGCAATTATTTTTTTGACTCTCTTCAACAAATACTTGAATCAGTGCTGATGAGCTCTGAAGAGAGCCACATCCAGCCTTCTTTAACCATGGAGAGGTTAAAGTGCTGCAATGCTTAGCCTTTGGGGGTCAGGAAGAAGCTTATGTTATCCCTTTATTAAAGGCTAATGTGTCAGTTAAGGAGGAGCATCATCAAGTTATACAAATGATGAGCTGCTGAATTAACACTCAAATAGTATCACTTTTTTCTTCATAGTATTGCTTTATCAACATCTGTAAAATACACATTCAGCATTATACACAATAATTAATTATTATATTTTTAAGCAGACAGTTCTCATTTAAATAATATTGTGCCCCAAATTTGTTCAAATCACACTCAAATATACATATCGGATAACCCATGAAGAAAATGCTCCAGCTCATTTTTATAGCACCAGGCTACTTTGCAAAATCAATTGAATCAATAAAAATGAATGATATAAAAGCAATGAATACCAAAATTACCAAAAGAGCGAATAAAGTGATTTCTTCTGGACTTTTGTTGTCAGGGAGTAAAAGTAATCCAGAATCATATTTTATTATGAGATTTCAGTATTTTAACATGCATGTATAAACATTTTTCACTAAAGAGAAAAATACCAATTTGAAGATTTCCTTTTGTTAACCAAGGATACAGATATTACTCTTCAAAAACTGTGAAGATCAAATAAATGGATCACATTCTGAAATGAATATGTATTTTATCTGCTATCAGCAGTGATTTGAACATATACCTCTACGATACACTCCATTAGGAAGCAATAGTCAAGAAGCCACCTAAACTAACTAAACACTCAAAGTATACTAGAGGGATATACAAGCAATCAGTTTTATATGAATCATACACTTGTTGCGCAGTGATCCTAGTAATACGGTGAAGGCTAACATAGCAGTAGCCATTATGCGCTCAGAAATAGTGCACATTATATTGTCAAAACTAAGTGTTTTACTGAGAGATGTAATGCTATTTAAGACACCGAGGTCTGTCTTTTTGAAAAAGGCAATGGTATCTTCCTAAACTTCTACACGGAAAGCCAGCGGTTATGAATAAAAAGCCAACTTAAATTTCTTAAGGAAAGGATAGTACCTTAAACTGCGTACTTCCCAATATTTCATTATATTAGCAATGAACACAAACCCAAGTCTTGCTATGACAGCCAACTTTATTATTTTCAGACTCAAAGTGCTTCCAATTAAACCAAATTTAGGATTGTTGGGGTCTTCTGGAGAAGATTAGTTCTTAAATTGCTATGTTGTTGATTATCTATTTATGATGATATTTTTTTTATGGTCAACTCTCCCCTATGGTCAAACAGAATCAGATGAATGAATGCTTTGTTATTTTGCTACTGGGTTTTTCTTTGCAGAAACAGGGATACAAGACCAACCATGACCCTGCTAACAGAACATTTATTCCTGACCAGATGTCTGTACTGGATTAAATAGGAAACAGTGGTCTGAACTCACTCAAAAAAATCCTATTTTGCTATATTCCATAACATAAATGCAACAATCAAATTCTACTTGAAACAAACCAAGGACAGGGACTGAAATATTCATACATTGTAAATGGAGCACTGTATGTAACAACTCACATTGTGCTGGTCAGCCTTGAAAAAGGCTTCAGGGTTACTTTAATTCCCTTGTCTTTTATAAGTATGCAAGTGATCGTTTACATGGAAGGAGGGTAGAATAAAATGTAAAGATACTTCCTGCAGAATATTTTCGGAATTTTGGTGCCTGATTAATCAGAATCAGTTTGAAAATTGTGCTTTAGGATTATATACAAACGGAACAGAAATATATTCAAAATTGAGACATGAATGACATATTATAATATTTGTAGGTCCAGGTTTCCCCTGGTCTTGTTGTTCATTTGGTGAGCACCAACAGTGCATCAGATGACTTGCCAACGAATGTCTACATAAAATCTCTGCCATGAGGAAAACAGTCTAGGGCTCTACTCCTGCAAATTTGTATATAAATAGTTTTACCTATGTGCCTAGTACACTGGGGTCCTGATCCTTGATTAGTGACCTGTAGTAGTTGTTACCACAATAGAAGTAACAGTGATAACAATGACGATGAAAGTAATCCATTGAAATCAAGAAGGTTAGAGTTGCATGGAAAAGTGTTTGAAGGATTACAGCGTTGGGGCGCTGACTTTATTCTCGCTGAAATCAATAGGAGTTTTGTCATTGGTTTTGACACAAGCAAAAACTGGCAAAAGGTAAGAATTCTGGGTGAAATTCTGGACTCATTGAAGTCAATACCAAAGCTTCCATTGATTTCAGTGGGGTGAGGATTTCACTCTTACAATAATCTATCAAATGGATCATCATTGCGTCAGTCAATCAACACCTTAGTACCTGCCAAAGGTTTAGAAGTTTTAAATTTCCTTTATTCTGATTCAAATATCCAGTGCAATACAAGAATCTCACACATGGATTGACCTGAGACTCCTCCCTTCTATCTTGTTTTATTTCAAGAATTAACTTTTACAGAAATATATAAAAATGCATGCATATATAAACATTTAATGTCACAGGACACCAGAAGATGGGTGTGTGTGTGTGAGAGAGAGAGAGAGAACCCCTACTAACCTGAAACTGCTGGAGCTTAGTCATCAGTTCCTCAAGTTTTTGGCAACAGTCTACCAGCTGAGCTGATAACTTCTTCCAGCAACTAACGATCCCCTCAATTTCAGATCGATATTTCTGGCTGACCTCTGCAGGGGCTTTCCTGGACATCTCTTCCACAGTTGTGCTGAGATAGTTTAGACCATTTTGTTGCTCCTGTAGAGAGCTTTGCAAAGCCTGTGATATGAAAAATTAACATTATATTCATTCACTTGGAACATACTGAGCTATTTTGAACACTTTTCCCCCCAGAAGTAGTCAAATATTATTGAGCAAATGACTGAAATTATTAGAAGAATTGTTCAAAGAAAAGAATTAGACACTTTACCATGACCTAAGTAAAATTTTAATCTTATTCAGAAAACAGCTGATTAGAAATACATTCAATTCCTAATTTTAACGGTATAAATACTTGCATAATTTAATTCATTGAGACATTGTATACTCCATTAAATAACGTATTATGTCCCCAATGATTACTATACACTTATCTTCAGAATCAAGGATTGATCAGTACATTGATCAATATATTGATCAGCATGGAGAACAGATATTTTCTGCTTTACATTTCTATATTTTCACTGCCAGTTGCATCCAGTAAAATGCTCTTTAGCCATCGGATAATAAAATAATACTAAAAGTCCACATGCAGAGAAGCTTTATGCCCACTGGCAAAGCTCATCCCACATCTGTCTCTGCTTGGAAATTTAACAGGAGTTGCAGATTGGGATGGAGAGAAGTAAATGTTCTGTATTTTTCATAATACTAGTTTCTAATGCATACATGAAAACATTCATTACAATGAGCTGAATGCCTGCTTAAGTGCTGTAAATATCTCTGAGAACATTTTGTTTCTATGGGAAAATGCAAAAGCTATTCCCCTAAGGTGTTCAGTACCTTAAGTATTTGTTTCAACTGGCAAATACCAACCGTGGTGCTTTTTCAATAACATTCAGAATCCTTTTTGAGATCAGTAAGTAGCCCCTCCCCCCAACCATAGCTGTTGGGCTAAATCCTCAGCTGCTGTAAACACTCATACCTCCATTGGCTTCAATGGAGTTATGATGGTTTAAGCCAGCAGAAGTTCCTTCCTCTTGTGTTTTTCAATCAGAAGACTTTTCCACAGTCCATACACTTACCTTTAGCTCCCTGAGTCTCTGCTCCATGATCTCATATTCAGTGACAATAACCTGAGATATGGAGAGTTTGTTTTCTGACTGCTGGATCCACAAAAGGATAGTGTTCATTGTCTCCTTATAGTGTGCAGGAGGCAAACTGTCAAAATCTAAACCAAATGCAGAGAGAAAAAGGAGAAGAAATTTAAAATGTTTCATTCTCTCTTAACTGAACTGTATGTGATTGTCAGGATATTGAGAAGTCCTAGGTAAAATCTTGACCCTCTTGAAGTTGCAGTTTTGCAACTGACTTCAATGGGCCCAGAATTTCACCACTAGATCTTTTCAAAAATGTACCCAAAGAAGTACAGGAGGACAAAATGCTTTGAATAATTTACGCATTCATCCTTACATTTATTATTTACTGCTGGGTTTTGTTGTTGTTTTTTTACTTAATGTGTTTTGGCTCTTTAGTTTCAGAGTGGGATGATACTGGTAGTTACAGCACAATATATCTAAACACTGCTATTTTTGATACCAGACAGACCGACCACTGTATCTTCTCTTGTTTGGACCTCAGTTCTGCTTTTAGAACTGCTGTAGGAAGTGGCATCACCGTTTTATGGCTCATGTTAGTGTGTCTAGCATATCTGTTAAGGTAAAATGTTCTACTTAGGACAGCTGTTAAAAACTTATAACATTAGCATAAAAGAGAAATTCAAGCTGAATTTTATTGGACTGTGCCCATTAAACTGACATTACAGAGGTCTTAAATAGACAACATCTGGCATAGACACGAGCATCTCATAAGTAGAGTTGCTCCCTTCTGCCTCCACCATAGCTTGCACTGCAGTCACTGAAAAACCACACACAGATTTAATGGCCACTTGAAAATAAAATATTTTTCAATTTCTGCCACACCATATTAAACTAAAAATGCCACAAAACTATTGTACCTCTATTATATCTACAGTGTGCATGTCTTCTAAAAGATATTGTAGAAAGAAAGAATGTTTCATAGTCACAAAATGCAGAACTGATAAAGTTTGTACTTACATAAGGTTTTCAATGCCATCTTGATTACATTCTAATAAAACAGTGAATGCAATTTGACCAAGATTTTGAGACATAATCAGTGATTCTGAGTGCCTCAACTTTGCAGTGTTTGGCTTGTGATTGCTTAAAGGTACTTAATTTTCAGAAAGTGCTGAGCACTCACCCTCTGAAAATTGTATGCCTCTAAGCTCTCTCTAGTTGGGCACCCACAAATTGATGCACCTAAAATCACCTTTTGCTTTTAAAAAACTGGGCCATCATGACCGGTGACAATGGATTTGTAAGAAAAAGTGTTTGCTGTTGTGAGGGGTTTAAGATAGCCCTGGGAGAGGGCTGGAGCAGGGGAAGAGCTGGGCTGATTGGCAGAGCAGCTGCAGCTGGGGGCCATGCCCCAAACAGACCCAGCAGGCCTTATATAAGCTAGGAGCAGAAGAGTACTCTTTCTCTCACTTTTGAGAGGGAGGGACCTGGCTGCAGGGACCTAAGCAGAGTACCTAGATTGGAACTGGGCTGGGGAAGGGCCTGTGGAGCTGGGGTGCTCCAGCCAGGAAAGCCCCAGGCTGCAGCCTAGCATTAGGCTCAACAGGTACTGAGGTTGCAGGGGACAGCCCAAGATTAGACAGAGGCACCAGGTCGAAACCCAAGCTTGCCTGTGATGAATGGCTCATACTGCAGTCTGCCCAGGGTGTGGGGGCTAGCTGGTGACTGGCAGGAGCTTACGAGTGAGGTGAGGTAGGGATAGTGGGTGGAGGGTTCCCCTAAAAGGGGGAGACCCAGAATTGTGGGGTATTGCCAGGGGGCAGCCCCCAGTGAAAGGGGCACTGGGGTCCTGGGAGGGGTATGGGAGCCAGCAGTAAGGTGAGACACCGTCCTGAAGAGGGCACTCCAGAGGCTGGTGAGCTAATTCCCTGAGATAACCAGCAGGAGGCACCGCCGGTGAGTCTGCATCCAGTTACAGAGGGACAAGTGTTGCTTTCTTGTAGTGTACTTTCTCCATCCAAAATTCCAGTCTCCCCTAACATCTGATCTGGAAAACACTGGAAAGGGAATTCTTCCTGCTTTTCTCCAGTCAGAACAGAGTGTTCATTAAATTAGTCTTTTCAAATTGCATTTCCTTCATTACATTTATATTATCTCTGACTCGTCATATACCAACAATTCTGTGAGGACAGAACATTTAAACATACTGCTCCAAAAGTAAAGGGCACACTTACATTATATACTGCTCACATGAGGAAAGGAAATATAAAATTCTCAAGTCTTAGTTTTATTAGAAAAGTGAAACATAGTTCAGTATCTCAGCCTAAAGTCATCTTTGACTCTTGTAAATAATGACTTTCTTAGAGGCTCCACATCTTGTAAGTGGAAACAACAAGCTTTAGGCTATGTCCACTTTACACACCACTGGTGACGGCATGTAGGGTATGCCGCAGTGAAAAGCAGGCTGCATCCATACTGCTGTATGTAGCTACACCCGTCAGTAAAAGACTCCAGCTGTGAGGCAGCACCGGGGAAAGGCTTCAGCAGTCCCCACTTCCAGAGTCTTTCATTGTGCGGAGGAAAGGGTCTAGAAGGAGGGAAGGAGCTTGAAAACTCCCCTGATGGGCCCATCCCCTCTCCTGGAGTCTTTCCCCACAGAAGCGGCAGGGCTCCAGTAATGGGACACTATATAGTGCTAAAAACAGCAGTGTAAATGGGGAGGCAGGGCTTGGACGAGTATGACCCTAATATCATCCCGAAGCCAGCTGGCACACTGTTGTCATGTTACATGCCACCTTTTGGGTATATAATACATCACTGGAAAACTAATTACTCACTGATCATTAATATTCTTGCTGCTGTATGTATGTTAAACCCATAAAGGACTTCATAGATAGGTGCTGGAAATGTGTTCTGAAAATGCATTTGGCAAGCAATGCCAAAGCCATGCCTGTTTCAGACAAAGGAATGCAATTCCATTTGCTTGAATGTGTCTCTGATGTAAGTTTGGCAAGGTGAGACCAAAGACAAAGAAAAGCACATTTATATGCAAGGTCAACAAAGTCATCAGGAAGGCAAGTGGGGAAAGATGACCACCTAATCTTGATGGGGGATAGAGACTTCACCCACAGGAAACCTTCCTGCCTCTTGAAGCAGAGTCAATGAATTTTCAGAAGATCTAAACAGAGAGTAAAAGCCATTTTGGCATCCTTCATTGAGGCGACAAAGGAACCAAATACCTTGAGCACTGTGAAGGGTCCTGGCCAGAAAGTCTGGTTAACGATGTTGGAAAATAAACTTGGTGAGAAACGCTTCTTTGCACAAGGGTACTGTTAGTGCAATGTGTACAGTTTGTTGCAGGTATATATAGGAATACTGCTGGAACAGATCCCAGAACTGGATGCAAACATATTAGCATTGTTGTTAGAACAGGCTCTACAAAAGCTTTTATTTTGAAAACGCTGCCAGAAATAATTTAAAAGTCATACAAACATAGCTAGCAGTTTTCTGCATTTTAAATTAATTATGATTCCTACTATTCAAAGAGCTAAATAAAAATTCATGCAGGATCAAAAAGATACCAATTTGAACTAGCCAGTGGCAGACTGATTTAAATATGAAATATTGCTTTTAAAAAGCCACTTGTCATTTCACTGGAACAACGTAAATTCTGTTTCACTTTTTCCACACAACTCTCAGCTACACCATATATTTTTGCAATAGTTTCCACTGTTAGTCAGAATAAATATTTTTTTTCAGTACTACATTATATCTCAGGAATAATTTTCCTTTTATAAACGTTCTTGTTTTTCACATGTGACCCCTACTGTTAGACATTTTTTTTATTTCTGCCTAGAAGGAATAACAACCACTATTATTATTTGGTACAGTTATCAAAGGTGACTGACCATTTTGAGGCTCTCTGCAAGGGTACTACTGCAGAGAATTATTTGGAGGAGCCATCTAAGGGAAGGGATCAGAAGGAGACCTCATCGACCAGAAGGCATAAGATGCATTGTCGTAGGGATGGGGGTTCCACGACCACCACTCCCAAGAGGAGGAGACAGGTGGTGGTGATCGGGGACTTCCTCCTAAGAGGGGCAGAGTCATCCATCTGCCGACCAGACCGAGAGACTTGAGAAGTATGCTGCTTGCCTGGAGCTAGAATTCAGGATGTGACTGAGTGTTTGCTATGACTGATCAAGCCCTCAGACCGCTACCCCTTCCTACTTCTCCATGTGGACATCAATGATTCTGCCAAGAATGACCTTGAGTGGGTCACTGCAGATTATGTGGCTCTGGGAAGAAGGATAAAGGAGTTTGAGGTGCAAGTCATGTTTTCATCTATCCTCCCTGTTGAAGGAAAAGGCCCAGGTATGGACCGTCAAATTGTGGAGGTGAATGTGTGGTTATGCAGGTGGTGTCAGAGAGAGGGCTTTGGATTCCTCAACCATGGGATGTTGTTCCAGGAAGAAGGATTGCTAGGAAGAGATGAGATCCACCTAACAAAGAGAGGGAAGAGTACCTTCACAGGTAGCAAAAAGAAAAGGAGTACTTGTGGCACCTTAGAGACTAACCAATGGATTAGAGCATAAGCTTTCGTGAGCTACAGCTCACTTCATCGGATGCATACTGTGGCTCACAAAAGCTTATACTCTAACCAATGTATTTGAGCATAAGCTTTCGTGAGCCACAGTATGCATCCGATGAAGTGAGCTGTAGCTCACGAAAGCTTATGCTCTAATACATTGGTTAGTCGCTAAGGTGCCACAAATACTCCTTTTCTTTTTGCGAATGCAGACTAACATGGCTGTTACTCTGAAACCTTCACAGGTAGGTTTGCTAATCTAGTGAGGAGATTAAACTAGGTTTGCCGGAGTATGGTGACCTAAGTCCTGAGGTAAGTGGGATACTGGGAGGAAACACAAGGAGGAGGGTGCAACAGTGGGGGCCTCTGAGAAAGCAGGGCAATCGGCTAGTTATCTTAGGTGCATGTACATGAATGCAAGAAGCCTGGGAAACAAGCAGGAAGAATTGAAAGTCCTGGCACAGTCAAAGAACTATGACTGGATTGGAATAACAGAGACTTGGTGGGGTAGCTCACATGAATGGAGCACTGTTATGGATGGGTATAAACTGTTCAGAAAGGACAGGCAGGGGAGGAGTTGCACTATATATAAGAGCGGTATGATTGCTCAGAGCTCCAGTCTGAAACTGGAGAAAAGTCTGTTGAGAGTCTTTGGGTTAAGTTTAGAAGTGAGAGCAACAAGGGTGATGTTGTGGTGGGAATGTGCTATGGACCACAGGACTAGGAGGATGAGGTAGACGAGGCTTTCTTCGGACAATTAACTGAAGTTTCCAGAACAAAGGCCCTGGGATCTAATGGGGGACTTCAATCACCCTGACATCTGCTGGGAGAGCAATAAAGCAGTACACAGTCAATCCAGGAAGTTTTTGGAGAGTGTTGGGGACAACTTCCTGGTGCAGCTACTGGAGGAATCAACCAGAGGCCGTTCTCTTCTTGACCTGCTGCTTACAAACAGGGAAGAATTAGCAGGGGAAGTAGAAGTGGGTGGCAACCTGGGCAGCAGTGACCATGACATGGTTGAGTTCAGGATCCTCAGGAGAAAAGGAAGAAAAAGTAGCAAAATATGGACCCTGGAATTCAGAAAAGCAGACTTTGACTCTCTTAGGGAACTGATGGGCAGGATCCCCTGGGAGGCTAATATGATGGGGAAAGGAGTCCAGGAAAGCTGGCTGTATTTTAAAGAAGCCTTATTGAGGGCACAGGAACAAACCATCCCAATGTGCAGAAAGAATAGCAAATATGGCAGGCGACCAGCTTGGCTTAACAGTGAAATGTTCAGTGAGCTTAAACACAAAAAGAAAGCTTACAAGAAGTGGAAACTTGGTCAGATGACTAGGGAGGAGTATAAAAATATTGCTCGAGCATGCAGGGAAGTAATCAGGAAAGCCAAAACACAACTGAAGTTGCAGCTAACAAGGGATGTGAAGGGTAACAAGAAAGGTTTCTACAGGAATATTAGCAAGAAGAAAAAGGTTAGGGGAAGCGGGACTCTTAATGAATGGGAGAGGCAACCTAGGGACAGATGTGGAAAAAGCTGAAGTACTCTATGCTTTTTTTGCCTTGATCTTCACAGACAAGGTCAGCTCCCACACTACTGTCCTGGGCAACACAGTATGGGGAGGAGGTGAGCAGTCCTCAGTGGTGAAAGAACAGGTTAAGGATTATTTATAAAAGCTGGACGTGCCCAAGTCCATGGATCCAGATCATGCATCCAAGGGTGCTGAGGGAGTTGGTTGACGTGATTGCAGATCCATTGGCCATTATCTTTGAAAACTCGGGGCGATCCAGGGAGGTCCCGGACGATTGGAAAAAGGCAAATATAATACCCATCTTTAAAAAAGGGAAGAAGGAGAATCCGGGGAACTCCAGACCAATCAGCCTCACCTCAGTCCCAGGAAAAATCATGGAGCAGGTCCTGAAGGAAACCCTGATCACCTTCCTCTCCTCTAAGTGCTTCAAAATGAACAGTCAGCATGGATGCACCAAGGGCAAGACATGCCTGACCAATCTGATCACCTTCTATGATGAAATAACTGGCTCAGTGGATATGGGGAAAGCAGCAGATGTGATATATCTTGACTTTAGCAAAGCTTTTGATACGGTCTTCCACAGCATTCTTGACAGCAAGTTAAAGTATGGATTGGATGGACTACAAGGTGGATAGAAAGCTGGCTAGATCATCAGGCTCAACTGGTAGTGAACAATGGCTCGATGTCTAGTTGGCAGTCGATATCAAATGGAGTACCCCAGGGGTCGGTCCTGGGGCCGGTTTTGATCAACATCTTTATTAATGATCTAGATGATAGGATAGATTGCACCCTCAGCAAGTTTCCAGATGACACTAAGCTGTGGGGAGAAGTAGATACACTGGAGGGTAGGGATAGGATACAGAGTGACCTAGACAAATTGGAGGATTGGGCCAAAAGAAATCTGAGGTTCAACAAGTGCAGCGTCCTGAACTTAGGATGGAAGTATCCCATGCACCGCTACAGGCTGGGAACCGACATTTTTCCTGTTGGATCAAATTGGCAGGGATTCACAGGTTTTTTCCACCTTTTCTTGCAGCCTGGAGGAAGCAAAGTTTAAGTTAAAAGAATGAAGAGTAGGAATTCTAATGCTAGGAGGATTCTAGGAAGATTAGTCCATTGTAACTTGCAGCTGGAGGCCCAGGCAGATAACGGCTACAGAACCAGATTCCTGAGGCGAATGAGAGCTGGGACATGGCTGGAGGACCTTTTGCCTGTAAGGAGAAGAGCAGACCTGAAGACTTCACAGACTGAGGTCCCTCTGAGTACCCTCTAACCCTTCTCACAAATGACAGGGTATGAGGATTCAGAAGTGAGCTGAGTCCTAGGGGTTCAGCCAGGTGCAGGGCAAACTTTTTGGCCTGAGGGCCACATCGGGGTTCTGAAACTGTATGGAGGGCCAGATAGGGAAGACTGTGCCTCCCCACCCCAATCTGTCCCCTCCCACTTTCCATCCCCTGACTGCCCCCCTCAGAACTCCCAATCCATCCAACCCCCACCCCCAACCACCCCTAACCATCCCCCCCGGGATCCCATCCCCTATGCAACCCCCCCCCCCGCTCCCTATCCCCTGACCCTATCCACACCCCCACCCCCTGACAGGCCTCCTGGGACTCCCACTCCTATCCAACTGCCCACTGTCCCCTGACTGCCCGCCCCAGGACCCACTGCTCATTATCTAACCCCGCTCCCCACCCTCTTACCATGTCGCTCAGAGAACCAGGACTGGCAGCCATGCCACCCAGCTGGAGCCAGCCATGCCACTGCTTTGCCCAGCAAGAGCTCACATACCCATCACCCAGAGGGCTTGCGGCACAGTGAGCTGAGGCTGCGGGGGAGGGGCCAGGGGCTAGACTCCCCAGCTGGGAGCTCAAGGGCCGGGCAGGACAGTCCCATGGGCCAGATGTGGCCTGTGGGCCATAGTTTGCCCACCTCTGGGTTAGGCAAGCCTCCACCCAAAGTTATTATATACTATGAATGCTGTAATGTCAAACTGGACTCAATTAAATGCCAGGTTTCTCAAAGAGGGGGTGCAGATAGTGCCCCTCCCCATTGTTAAGATAATAAAGTTCTGGCTTGATTAACTCCATCACTGTGCCTGTTTTTCATTCACCTATGTGTCCTGAGCAGATTACCCTTAATTTTAATAGGAAATTTGGTTTATTTGAAGGCAATGACTGAATATAACCTCTAGACATACAAATGTTCACAAAATTTCCCTTTGAGAAATACCTAAAACCTTTTGTTAAGTTGAAGAAAAGCTTTATCCCTTTCTAAAGAAAGGGAACAATCTCTGGAAACCCAGATTTTGGGCCTGAAGTTTTAAAAATAGTAACACCTCTTTTATACAAAGCCTTATCACATGCCACCTACAGCAGACTTGATCTAGGACTTTATATTGACCAAAAATGTATACAGTGATATTTTACTGTGATTTCTTAAATTCCTGAGAAATATTATATCTACATCTTTACTTTGTGGCAAAGCAAGGAGAGATGGTCCTTTTGGTAAAGATATGGGACAAGGATTTGGGTAATCAATTCCAAGTTTTGCCACAGATTTCCTGTGTGAGCATGGGGAAAATCAGTTGAGGTCCCAATTCATCAAAGCAGTCAGTGGCAATGAAGGTTGTGAAAATACCAAGAGAGAGGACAAGAGTGAGCTTAGGCTAAGAAATTCATTAAGACAAATATCAATCTATTTATTTTTAGCATGTAGAAAAATACTGCAACATTTGAAAACAGCTCTTCTCCCTCTCCTCCTTCCCCCAGATAATTATTGAACAGATTTCTTTTCCACCACCTGAAATTAAGTAGGAGAGATTTTATTCCAGTCTCAGACAGGCCAGCGTACATTCTCCATACACACACCCTATCTACACTTTCCCCCTATAATCAAGGTAAATTCACTATTCATCAGCTCATTGTTACAGTAGAAGACAGGCAGCAAATTTGAATCAATGGAATCATTTCAACTGATACAACTGATTCCTGCAATGAATGAACTAGCTTGAATCTCAGAAATCTGAACTAAAAGAAGGCATAAAATAGCAACCATGACTGATCACCTAATTTTTTTTAAATCATACAAACTACCATACTTTTCTCAACTCCTTTCCTAGGAACATACTTTCTTCCTTTCACTTATTCTGTGGTACTTGTCCTTGAAGTTGATCATCAAAGTCCAACTTTTTAGAAGCTTTTCTGCTTTTCTTCTTCTCCTGATAAGAGCTGTGGGTTTCCCCGTTTTTTCCTCCATGTCATCAGAAACCATCAAAGTGCAACCTTTTAGAATCTTCCATCATATTGTCAGGGAACAGTCAATGCTCTGAAAGTGCTTTAACAATTCCTTTTCTCTGATTTATCTCCATGTTAAAAGAAATGGTACAGACAGGGTTTTACCAGCCTTACAAGAACTATAACGAACCAATATAATAAAACAAAATTCAATTGTTTTATTAGATGATATCACATGCATTTCCCCCCCCCCATTTTAATTTATCATTGAGGGAAGGGGAAGGGAGGAGGGGAAGATAAACTGGACATACAGGAAAGGACAATATGTAATAAAGATTAATTCCTTAGATAACTTGTTTCTTTTTTGAAGGGGAAATACTAATATGAGAAAGTATATAGCCTAACAAAAATGAAATTATATCTGTGCTGTTCATTAAAACTCTGTTCAATTACTGATGACATCTTGGGAAGCAGAATTTAAAAAATAAAATATAGAACTAGCCAAAAAAACCCTCCAAAAGCCAATTCAAAGGAATATTTTATATTAATTGAAGAAAAAGAAGTGTTTTCAAAAATAATGCATAGCCTAGATCTGCTTGGGGACTCAAATATAATTTGCATGTGTATGATTCATAAGACAGCACTTTATTTTTAAATACACAATGTTCATTCTGAAAAAACCCTATATTTATCATAGGATTCTGTGTCATTTTGTGCACATTTAATCTCTAAATTACAGACTCTTATGCAAGACTATGTGAAATGCTCAAGGTTTAAAAAGTTCTTTAACTAAAGAAAAACATGAAAGAAGGAAAACCAAAATGTTGATCTTATTGTGGTGACTGTGTTTTGCATAGTCTTGGGGAGCTATCCTGAGATTGCCAGTGGCATGAACTCTTGGATACAGCAGTTGTTGAAGTTACTGGGTTCACACTGGCTACCAGGGAAAATGGTGGAATATCCTGAAAAAGGATATGATGGGAGGCGGGGGTTGGGAGAAAAAAAGCAAATCAGCTCAAAATGATTAAGTGAAAACATTCAAAAAATTTCTTTTGGGAAGGATAGAAAGAAGAAAGGGTAACATGCCAGCTGCTAAAATTAACTATATAACCCTTCATTTGCAGTTTATCTACCAAAAGTACCATCTCATGGTATGAATGAGCCACTTGCTTATGGGGGGAAAAAACAGATTTGAGACTCGCTTTCAGGTTTTCATTTTATCCTTTTTTGGGGGGCGGGGGGTACATTGCCAAAGCAACCATCACATGTGTGTGAGGAGGAGTGTATTTTTTTTTCCGTGCAGTTCTACTTTGAAAATATATCAATGTAGAGCTGATCTATGGCTGAAAAGAGCTATTTTCTGATCTAATCTGAGTATCATTAGTACTCAATAATTCTGTACCCTGAGTACAGACTTATCTGTTCAAACAAGCATTCTTACTGCTATTAGCATTGTGGATACAATGCAGCTATGGAGGAATCAACTAGATTCTGTTCTATCCCATGCATCAGCAACAGAATTTTATATAAACTCTGGTTACAAGAATCTCAGTTGCTACTTGGTGCATCTCACCAGATTTTTTCCTAGGCTCTTTTGTTTGGTATGGATTCGTTGAAGATACTATGGAATTTAGCTGGGTCCTTGAGTTTACAGGTACAGGTCATGTTCTTCCCACTTGGATGACTACATTTTAATTCTAGTTTGGTGGAGACAGTGGTATGTGCAGGGTAAGGATTTTTTTCTTAACATTTCCCTGGTTAACAAGGGTAAGTAATCCGGAAAGAAACTAGTTTAACTTTCAAATTTCAGGCTGGGTTTGCAGGGTGGGCACTTTTCTGAGCCACAAATCGCTTTGTCAGTGCAGATCACCTTCTGCTATGCCACCCCAGAGAGCAGCTCCCCTCAATATGAGGAACAACTGACACATTTCTCACTGAAGACCATCTGTAGCTATGATGCCCTGTTTAGACAACAATATACTGAGACCAGGTTGGAAAAAACATCTTGCCCCATCAAAGAATTCAGCAGTCACAGAGCAAGACATTCAGGAAGCACTGGAAAGAATCACTTAGGTGATTCAGATCTATGACAATCATGGCTGATGAAGGATATGAGGGAGTACTTTAGCTCTCCTGTAGACAGAATTGGTCAACCAACTTAGATTAAGGGAACCTGTCAACCATCCTAAAAGCATTAAATAGTTGGACTATTCCCAAGACACCTCCTCTCTTGACTAAACAGATCTTGTACATCTCAAGATAAGCAGATCTCACTGTCCAACCTCTCATTCTTGAGCAAGATAGTAATGAAACTAGCTACGAATTACCCTCCACATAAACCAGTGTCCTGGCCAAATATCCAACGGGTAATTACGTTACACATATCCAAACGCTCCCTGCAATGTCAGGTGGATATGATATTCTTCTCAACTCTTGGGTCTAAATCTTTGTATACGGTGGCGCTTTACTTTTTCTAAATACCAGTGCTCTAAGATGACACATTTAATTGTAAAGAATAATTAACAAAAACCTACAAAGTTTGAACATTTTAGAAATCCACTTAAATCTTTCCAGACAGTCTCATGAAAAAAAAAACATAGAAGGTTACACTTCTTTCCTACACGAACAACAGAACAGATTTTGAAGAAATTATAGGTAGGGGAAAGCTAATCTAAAGAGGAATTCAGTTGTTTGAACATGAAATAAATATTGCTTTACATAGCTTACTGATAACAAATTCACTGAACCCAATACATAGGGAGTAAATTGCTCATAGTGCTTTAAAAAAGCAACAGAACATGGGGAAGAATATCTCCTAAAATGAGACACCCCCCCCCACAAAAAAACAAAAAAAACAAAACAAAACCCCACCTGGAAAATAAAGATTTTTGCTTCCTTCAAAACAAACTCAGCCACCAAAAGACAAAGGAATTTAACAAAACCTAATGTTGAATCACACAATGCCTTGTTTATCACATTTGGGATACTAATCAAATAAAGTGAAGACACAAGCGCTGCTGCTGCTAGGACTACCAAAAGCTATTCACAACTCAGAAAATTTAATCTACAAAAGAAATTTAACCAGAAAGAACTTATACAAACAAGAGGTGTAAATATCCAATCTTCCAATGAAAGGCAGGCATTTTCTGTCATACAGAATAAAGAAAGTGCATGAACTCTCTCTCTCTCTCTCTCTGTGTGCGCACACACATTACTGGTTATTACTGGAATACTTGGTATCTTTAATCAGGAGTAAAGTCAATTTCTAATAGTGGCATAATATTTTCCTACTTTTGAAAAAAGATTTAATTCAAAAGTGGTAAATGTTAAAAAAAAAAAGTCATACATGTGTAGGATTATATAAATTAGGGTTCATGATTACCTAGGTTCTCTTCCCAGTTCTGCCTCTGTTTGTCCTTGGGTAAGTCATTTGTGAACAAATCCATCATTGTGTTTATTATACACTTCTTTTCAAATTTAAATGGTATAAAGCTTCCTTGCACAGATTTTTTTTTGAAATGGGGTGTCTGCGGTGTAAACCTTTCTGGTTTTTGAAAAGTTGATGCATCTGAGCATGTGATGAATAATAGTACTTGGCATATATAGCACTTAGCAGCTGTAGCTTTACACTTTACGTACATTAGCTAATTATTTTCCACAATATCGCATTGTGGTTGGTAAATAAGTACTTTAATCCCCATTTTAGAGACAGTGAAAATGAAGCCTGGAGAATTTAGGTGACTTGCTCAAGGCCACACAGCAAGTCAATGACAGAATTGAGACCAGAGCAATCTGCTAGCTGCCTACCTAATTTACTACAGCATGCTACCACAGAGTCTCATCTTGAATCTAATCTAATTAATAAAGTAGTGTCTAATGAAGCATCACTGCAGAATCACTATGCTGTTTCAGCTAATCATTTAAGAAAATACAGGAAAATGCACATACATATGGACATCAAATGATCAATATAGAATGAGCTGGATCAAATGGATTTTTATAGCAGAGCAGGGTATAAAAACCCATTCCCCTCTCCTCCAAAAGTCAGGAGAGATTTGCTTGAGCTGTGAAGTTTGGAACAAGATCTGAATTCTTCCAAAGTGTACAATGGGGTAGGTTAGGATAAAGGGGTTTAGTTTGGGATATGTAATTCAGATTTTGCTTGCACTGGAAAAGCATCAAATACTAATTTTCTTCTTTCACTGTGAACAAGGAAACTTACAGAAATAGAAGTAAGTATATTTTTTCTTAAAGATGTTGCATGTTTTTGATAGCCACTATCTTATCAAGAGTTCATGTGGAAAGAAAATTTGAAACCTAAGCACAAACCCAGCTCTTACAATTCTGCTATTCAGTGTTTTAGCTCAACAGTGGCAGGCCAATTTAATAAAATGAAAGAATGTCTCAGTGTTGAGACTTAGGCTCATTTTGTATTTTCTTTTCTCTCCTTGTTGTCAATGGACTTAACATATTTTCTAATGTATTATTATATCTCAGAGTATCAATGCATCATCTTCATACAGGAGTAAAAGGGTGTTGCCAATCTAAAAAGATGTTTTGGATACAAATATATATTTTTGTTCATTCTCTGTATGGCGTTCTGTTTTTCATTACCAAAGTATTATCAGGGTTGATTTATCAATTGAGCAATATTTATGCTGACGTACTTCTCTACTGTCTCTAGTTTTTCACTCTCCCAGCACTGAAGCCTCCTATCCCGCCTGAAGCCTCACTAAGCCCTCCAAGCAACTGCGTGTTTGCTTCCTTATGTGCCTTGCCTTTCAAGAAAACAGATTTCTATAAGGCACCCATTAAAATATGAAGAAAAGGAAAATAAGCCAGGTTTTCAAGTAGTATCTGAATATTAAAAAAAACAACACCAAAACTTGGGACAGTAAATGTAAGGCTTAGATTATGCAAACGTTGCATACACTTATACACACTAGTAGTCTTATTAACATCACTGGGACTACTTGCTTGAGTAAGTGATTTCCAACATGAGTAAAAAAGTTGCACAACCAAGCGCTTAATGAATGGGTGGTTCTCCAAATTTTGGCTTAAATATTTTTTCTGTGCTGTTTGGTAGTTATACTACTGACCTAGCTCCACAATACCCAAGATTAATTTCAAAATCTTTCTTTTCAATTCACATAAAAATATCTCAGTGACTCTCCGTATACAGGTAAATGATGGATCCTAATATAGCAGTGAAGCCACTACTATTGTTTTGTCTCTCCCAGGGTTAGCCACCTGCGCTACACAACTCCGCAGGCTATATTCACTGGTACAATTTATCTGCTTTGCATTTCTTCAGTGGTGCCAAGTAGAAGTAAACCTGGCTTAACTGGACAGTTATATCAAGGCTGTCTGGTGTTGCTGGGAAGTATTGGTGAATCTGGCCATACGTGTGCTATCCTGGGAATGCTGTGTGAGAGAACAATCCTGAGTGTGAGCTGTGATTGCAAGTAAACCTTTAATTTCTCAAGTGTTCATATTATTAAACAAGCAGTTAACTGATTAATAGATATTTCTAAAACAGTTACAGAAAATAGACCACCACAACTCACTTCCCTTTTGTAGAGCAACACTGGGTAGAAAGAAGCAAATTAAAATAAACTCTGTTGCAAAAAATTTTCTTGGGTACAGTAATTTCTAGCCATGAACAACACTTACTGGTCTGTAGCTCTCTCTCTCTGGCCTGTACATCAGCAAAAACTTGTTTGAAGTGGTTAGTAAAAGCTACAAGGTCTGCATCCAGAAACATTGGCCCTTGCTCTTTTTCTTTCAGTGCTTTACTTTGAACCTTTAGCTGCACAATTTTAGGCTGAAGGGCTGACAACCGGGAGACTTCTTCCTGTATAGGGAAGACAAAGATTCCTGAATAAAATCATCCTATAAGCGATTCTTCATCAGATCATCACTGTTCTTATAGAATAAAAGAGGGAAAGAGAACATCAGATATTCCTAATTCCTGGAATAGAAAATGGTGATGGAGAAGAACTAGAGTACTAGTTTACTTAGTTCACCTTACTGCCAGATTAGGATTGTTCTCTACTGTGTAAATCGCCAGTGTTTTGTCCAGTCAAATTTTAATACGCTCAGTGAAGTCCCTCAATCTTCACTGTAGAGTGGTCACCATAAAAAGTCAAATGTAACAGTTGCTCATTTGTGGTATCGGATATGAAAACTACTTTCTTATACTGAGAATAAGAAATAACTGTGCAATTTGACATGTTATGAAATGGTAACTGTTGACCATTATCCACTTTTTAAAAGGTGACTATGCTGGTGTCCGTGTAAGAGGAGAGAAAATATCTTGGTATTGGCTGAGCTTCCCTAGAAAGTGGAGAGAGACTCAAGTTGGAAATTTCAGGTCTGCATCCAGATTTTGAACATCTCATAATTTAAGAGAGATCAGACATGAGATTTTGGACTGGTGTTTTAAAGATTAAAAAAAAATCATTCACAAAAAAACATATCTGCTCTGGGCTTGGTTTTCAAACAATGCCTACAGTTTAGGAGAGTTGTGGTTCAACTTACCTTCTATGATAAATTCTTCATTAATGTGGAGATTTATAATTACCAAAAACACTTTAGGTTATTGAAATGAGCATTAGTCTAGAGTGAGTCAGAGTCATAAATAAATCTATACATAAATAGGGCCTAATTCGCCACTGCACTGATTTCAATAAAGTGACACCAAACTAAATCTGGTCTAACAAAGTGCAGAAGCAGGAACATAGTACATGAATTAAAAAAAAAAATGTACGTACAGGATGTGTAGGGAGCTCTCCACACTTGTGCCTATGCACAAGGGCTGTCCAGAATCCTAAATCAGCATATCCTTTATGCTCCCCTCTATGGCCCCTATTGGTGCCAGTTGCCAGAAAGAGGTCAGCAGGGCAAGGCTAATGATCATGACATGATTCTATTATCCCCACCTACAGAGCTGTCCAGGACCATAAAAAGGGGCAGGCTTCACTGTGATACACTACACACACTGGAAATACTGCTTGGGAACTCTTCTTGAGTCAGGCTCCATTACTCTTGGGAACTCTAGGATGGCCCAATGGCACGCAGGGCATAAGCTAGCCATATGTTAGCAAAACTGAAATCCTGCTAGATATAGCAGGAATAGAAGGCAGCTCTATGAAATTCCTTGTATCAATAAAAAAATGTTGCTTTAAAATTATGTCATGAACTCATCTGTGAAAATACAACCTTCAGATTGCTTCCATAAGTATGTATAATGTTCTACAATAAGGCCCTTATTCAGCAAAACACTTAAACGCATGTATAAGTGCTCTGCTGTTTCGGGACCTAATTAAGGTGTGCTAAACTTGTATCAAAAGTCCAAATGCCGGAAGCGTTGCAATCAGAGGACAAACTAGCAAAGTATAACAAACCATTAAATTACCCAAGGAAATCAGTCACTTCAAGGAGCTGACTTTTCAAGCCTTAACAGGCACTTCTTTTTGTCGACCAAACATTAATGAATAAATTAAGTTCCTCCTTACAATGGTCTTAAGATATTGCATAACGTTCTGGTCATATGGCTATAACCATCCAACATCTAATATCAATTAAAAGTACAGTAGAACAAGCATTAGTTATTTGCTGAAAAGAACTAAGTGTTTAATTTTAACCTCCATACACTGTGTCCTCCTGTCCTTTTACACTCATCATTGCTAACTTTCATAGACTGGGTATTGACAATACCTAGTTTTGAAAGATATAAAGACTGTTTTCCACTCTCATAATGAAAAACTAGCAACCATCATCTGACAAAATGTAGAAATACATATCAAGCATAATAATGAAAGGGTTGGAAAAGAGCCTCTAACCTTGCACTTTTCTAACTGTATCTTTACTGTAGCAGGATCTGCTGCTGATGTAGGTTGTACTTTCAGCCAGTTTTCAGCAGTAATTGCTGTCCGCTCCAGTTGCTGCAGCTGGGAGTAGAAGGCAATGATGTTATTTTGGTACTCCAGCCACGCCAGTCTCTCACTCAGCAACTGACAGAACTCAGTCCAGCGACTGTTCAACTGCTCTGAGGCTTGTTTGATGTTGTCAGCATTAAGGCCCTCTAAAAAGAAAGGAAGAAAAAAAAGTTCAATACTTATGTATCTTTAAGTCACAAAAAAGAAGCAGGGAAAGAATTTAACAACTCAGTTTCTGTATATAAATGTATGACTGTCATATATTAGTGGAGAGAGCATTTAAAATCTATTGTAAATTGCTGGCAAGATATTGCTGTCACTATGAGAATGAATCAAAATAGATTATAGCTCCATAAAATAGGAATAAAGCAGAAAGAAGAGATACAGCACACGGAAATAATTAAAGCTACTATGAGAAATAATAAAATGCCTTAAACTTACATTTTGGAAAACTCTGTCTTGATTGAAATTACATTTTAATACTTAGGGATGGCTTTTCTAAGTGTCCAAATGGTTTAGGAGCAAAAATCTAATTTCAAGTTTATGGGATTTAGGCTCCTAAGTAACTTTGTGTATTTGAAAATTCTACGCTTAGCATCTATATTACATACTACACATAAATTCAGCATTCACCATTATTGAAACAAGGCATATTAAGCAAAAATACTTAGTTTAGCAATTGCAATAAAGTTACTTGGAGCAGCGATGAGGTAAAAGAGCTCAGCCCTGGGATTTCACACTGAACAAAATAGGAATCAAAAGTAAAACAAAGGGGTTTTCCCTAGCACAATTTATAATTATTCTGAAATTTGGCACTGTAGGCATCAATTCAAAACTAATCAGAGTAATATCATTAATTTGAGTAGCTCATATTTACTACAGATATCAGGAGGCTATGATATCAGATACTATACATATATCAGATGGAGAAAAGCTCTAATGTGAACAGTCATATGTACTTCTTGCTGGCATGATTTGGAATTATACACATAGCAATACTACAGATAATGAAGTCAGAGTTAATCAAATTGTAGTACCAATGAGCTTGAGAGCACATCTTTAATAACAAGCTCACCACTATCCCTACGGGCCAACTCTGCAGAAACAAGTCTTCAGCTCATCAAAATAATAAAATATCTTTTCCCCCCTCGATCTTTCCAAACACAAAGGCTATACATCAATAAGAATCATAGAATATCAGGGTTGGAAAGGACCACAGGAGATCATCTAGTCCAACCCCCTGCTCAAAGCAGGATCAATCCCCAATTTTTGCCCCAGAACCCTCAATGGCCCCCTCAAGGATTGAACTCACAACCCTAGATTTAGCAGGCTAATGCTCAAACCACTCAGCTATCCCTCCCCACATACAGAAGCCTCAAACCTAAACTTCAGCGTAACTATATCTCTCAAAGCCATAGCTTGTTTCTCCAGGCCTGTGTGGGCTTTGGTATATCTGGAGTATGTTAATCTTTTTATTTTGAAGAGAAATATAAGATATAATAATGTTGCATTCTGCCCCATCCTCCACCCAAAAATTCCCTCATTATGGTTACAAAATAATTAAGATATCAGAAGGCAAGTATGTAAACACATTCATAGAATTTTAAATTGTTGAGATACATTTGTACAGTGCCTAGAACAATGGGGTCCTGATCCATGGTTGAGGGCACCAGTCACTACTACAATGCAAATTAATACTTTACAGAGATCTTCTGTTCTAAAAAAGGTTTCTGTGTATTCTTAGGAATACACAAAAACACTTTACAAATCTTGTTAAAATTTCCTAGGACTTAAACTTTTCTACTCTACAATATTTTTGGCTGGATTCTCTGCCATGCTGCTCAGTGTCTGTGTGCAGCTCCCTGGTTCTCAGGCATGCTCTGTGCTGGAGCCAACTCTTGGTTGTTGTATTGAACTCCACTTGGAAAGTGGCTGTCCAACAATTGAAAGTAGCTGGAGTACAACAGTGCCACAGGCTATGCCTCTTTCTGCTCCTGGTATACTCCTTCCTCTCTTACCCCCCAAGCAAATGTTGCATGATTTTGAAAAACAAGCCAGGAGTTATAGGCGTAAGAAGCTGCTAAATAGCCCTACATTGCTTGGCCAACTCTCCAATTCAGAAGTTGTCACTGTGGTTAGATGTTCAGCGGTGTGTGTGTGTTCTCCTGTGTGCTATCCCAGCTCTGTGCAGATAACTGGCACAGCTCAAGCGAACTGCCCAATGACCACAAGCTCCGTTAAGGTACAAAGGCACCCAGCCAGGTTTATTGTCAAAGAAGCACAGTCCTAGCTCCCTGGATCAATGTCTACAGTTATACTAGCACAGGTATGCCCATGACAATGGATGCGGCTCAGTGAATGGTGGGAATTGCCCCCTCGGCTGGCCAAAGACACTCCCTCTGAGATACATCTTTATACACCAATACAAACAAGTTATGTATTTCCCCTGATCTATCAGGTTGCCACCCATTGCTTTGTACCTGTAGGTTCGATCAAAACATCTCTATCCCTCATGCTGTCATCCTGACCTTATCCTTAAGCTGAGTAAGCATGTTCCTGTTATCTTTGGGGAATGTGCTGGTATCAGGGTGTACCACCTTTCTGTTTGTGTGTATATTCTTGTGCCTGGCACTACTTAGGAAGGTGTTTCTGAAGTATCAACCCCGTTCTTGCCAGATTCTGTGAGCAGGGCCTGCCTCTTGCTCACAACTTAACTTGCCTACTTTAGCCCAGGCCTCTGATACAAGGGCTTATGTCTCAGGCTCTCGTCCTACTACAGTCACTGTTGTGGTACAGTCCACTCACAAACACATTACAAGAGAAAGGATGGTGTTTGGGAGAGGGAGCAGACAGGGTTTGGTGTTTGGGTCAGGGAGAGAAGAAGAGTTTGGGAGAGCATGAGGATGTCAAGCTGTACTTTGGGGTATGCCAAACAGTAAGTCTGAACATGTTTCCTGTGGCCACTTGAGGGAGAGAAGGCAGGAGACGTAAATCCATTTAGTACACTTCTGGAACCAAGTAACAAGATGCATCAGTGTTTTTTACCTGGCATTTTTGGCATTAGTGGGTTTGGGTATGCAACTTCATTTAGCATGTGTTCATGTTTAATTAGCATGTGACTAATGCTAATTAGGGGGTAGCATGATCCTGCACATGGAGTCTGAATGGATATTTTTATTAAATGATCAACATATGGACACAAACTCATCAGTAGCAGTAGCAAATGCACTAATAGTATAGTAGTAGGTACACGTTTTGCTATGCTAAACTAAACTAAATGGTTTGTTTCAGCAATTAGTTCTGTCCTGCCTGTAGGTTTGGACATAAATTCTGAGTAGCAATACATTCATAAAATGCCTGAGAACCGTAAAAGAAGGTACAAGGTCCCTGACTCTACATCCTTAACTACCCCTGGGTCCGGTGGACACTGCCTGTGATTTCATTTGGGATAAGTAAGAAGGTCATTGAAAAATACTTACTACTAGCTTTGTCTTCTAACTGCTATGAATTTGACACTGGAGCGGGCTTTCAGGCCAAAGTTATGATTGCATGGGGGCTGCAGCCTTGGACTATCTATGGTTCACTGACAGTTTTCTTTCCGGTCATATTTTCTTCTAGGATTGGAGAGTCGTATATTCCAGGCTAGGGTCTGATTGCAACAGATCCCTCCAGAGGGCTCCTTACACCTCTTATCCTCCCTTGAGTCCCCAATCCCTCTCAACTTGTTTAAATAAACTGAAAATTCCCAAGTTAGTAAAGTTCTATTAACTTATGTCCAAACATTGTGTCTCATGTACTCATGTTCCCAGACCAGTAAAGGGATCCTTTGGCTTCTCCTGTGACTGTAGGCAGAGGCGGATTAAGGTCTCGTGGGGTCCTGGGCCACAGAAGGTCCAGCCCCTGTTCCACCCCTTCCATCTGAAGCCCCAACCACGGCTCTACCATGTTCTGCTCCTTCTCCTGTGACCCCACCCCTGTTCCACCCAAGGTCTCCGTTTCACCCACATTCCTGCCCCATTCCCCCCCACACTGCAGCCCCTCGTGTGCTTTCTGCCCCCTCCCCCAACACCACCCTGGCCCCAAGACTGGAGAAGCTCTGTCCACTCGCCAGAGCCCTGGAGTCACAGCGGAGTGAGAGTTCCTCCAGCCCTGAGGCCATGGCAGGGAGTGAGAGCTCCTCCTGTTTCAGGGCTGCAGCTGGGATCCGGACACTGGGGCTCTGTCCTGCACCTGCCCTTCCCCCACCCGCTCAGTCCTTTTGCCAGGGACCAGGGTCAGGGCGCTGGAGCTTCCCCTGCCCACTCTGTGGCTTCTGACAGGTTTCCGGACTTCCGCTGCCCTGCAGCGGATTTCTGCTGGAGTGCCCATTTTTACAGGGCACCCTAATTGCCCAATATGGTTTAGGTTGGGCATTAGGAAAAACCTCCTGTCAGGGTGGTTAAAGCACTGGAATAAATTGCATAAGTAGATTGTTTAATCTCCATCACTGGAGATTTTTTAAGAGCAGGTTAGATAAATACCTGTCAGGGATGGTCTAGTTAATAGTTAGTCCTGCCATGACTGCAGGGGACTGGACTAGATGACCTCTTGAGGTCCCTTCCAGTCCTACGATTCTATGATTATATGAATGGTGTTTATTTTATTTCAGTCTAAAAATGTTTAAAACCTTTTCATCCATACTGTTAACATCAATTTCCCTGTTAGTTATTATTTTCTGGGAGTTATATATAAAAAAAAATTGATAATCATGTACAATGAGCAATACAAAACCCATTCAGTACTAATAGGCTAAAATTTCAGGGTTAATGAATCATAATCCTGTCACATTTCATATTCTAAAGAACCCCAATATACTCAGTGGATAAATATATTGTACCCAGAAGACATAGATCATTACCTGAAGTGCATCCATTAATTTTATTACCTTGTGTACCGTGCATAACAAATTGTATTAGAATATTTTTAATTATATAGCACCTTATATGCAACTACTTTGGGACTGTCATTTAACATGAAGTCTACCTTGTCAAGTTTATTTATCATTAGCCGTGGATCCAAGATAGAATAATGCAATATTACCTCTGTTTTTTTGTTTGTTTTTTCTAGAGCTCACAACTCATAAGGATATTTGGAATGGCAACTTCAATGAGACATACTAACAAACTTCCTCCTTATCACGGTAGCACTTTAAGTGTTGCTTCATTTCAAATTGATTTTGCAATCATTTTAACCCATCAGAAGTTCATTGAGTATTCATTTTGATACAGTAGGTGTTTTATCCTAAGTCACCATAACAATCAAGAGTCCACTCACAAATCCCCACACCCTGCTTCACTCTTTCAGTTTGCCAGCAGACTTTTAAAGTTGAGAACATTTTAAAAGAAGGGAATGCATGATCTTCTCTTTTTTGGGGGGTGAGGGAATAGCTCATCTTAAGTGATCACTCTCCTTACAGTGTGCATGATAAACACCCATTTTTTCATGTTCTGTGTGTTCATAAATCTCCTCACTGTATTTTCCACTGAATGCATCCGATGAAGTGAGCTGTAGCTCACAAAAGCTTATGCTCAAATAAATTGGTTAGTCTCTAAGGTGCCACAAGTACTCCTTTTCTTTTTGCGGATACAGACTAACATGGCTGCTACTCTGAAACCTGTCATTATGCAAGGCACTGCATTTAGCCGTATGGAGTGGAAATCTATCAACTTCATGAAAAAACTCGTACAGATACAGACAGACATCATCTTCCTTTCCAAATGCAAACAGATGGACATCGTACCAAAAGGACTGAAAGTAAAAAATCCATGACAATCTACATACCACACAGACTATGCTGACAGCTTGTGCCACACGCTCTCAAAGAAACAGCGGAACCACCTGATCAACATCCTCTACAGCAAACAAGGAAAGATTAAGAATTAGCTCTCAAAACTGGATACTCTCATAAAAAAACAACCTTCCACAAAAACTTCCTCGTGGCTGGACTTTACTAAAACTAGACAAGCCACACTTTGCTTCTTTACAAAAGAAAAAGGACACTAAACTATCTAAACTACTTCATGCCACAAGAGGCCACAGCAGTGGTTCCCTTGACCCACCCACCAATATTGTTAATCTATCCAACTATACTCTTAGCCCAGCAGAAGCATCTGTCCTATCTTGGGGCCTCTCCTTCTGCCCCTCCAGCCCCACGAACGTGATACAGTTCTGTGGTGACCTAGAATCCTATTTTCAACGTCTCTGACTCAAGGAATATTTCCAACACACCTCTGAACAACATACTAATCCACAGAGACTTTCCTACCAACACTACAAAAAGAAGGATTCTAGGTGGACTCCTCCTGAAGGTCGAAACAACAGACTGGACTTCTACATAGAATGCTTCCACCAACGTGCATGGGCTGAAATTGTGGAAAAGCAGCATCACTTGCCCCATAACCTCAGCAGTGCAGAACACAATGCAATCCACAGCCTCAGAAACAACTCTGACATCATAATCAAAAAGACTGACCAAAGAGATGCTGTTGTCATCATGAATAGGTCGGAATATGAACAAGAGGCTGCTCGGCAGCTCTCCAACACCACTTTTTACAAGCCATTACCCTCTGATCCCACTGAGGGTTACCAAAAGAAACTACACCATTTGCTCAAGAAACTCCCTGAAAAAGCACAAGAACAAATCTGCACAGACATGCCCCTGGAACCCCGACCTGGGCTATTCTATCTGCTACCCAAGATCCATAAACCTGGAAATCCTGGGCGCCCCATCATCTCAGGCAGTGGCACCCTGACAGCAGGATTGTCTGGCTATGTAGACTCCCTCCTCAGGCCCTACGCTACCAGCACTCCCAGCTACCTTCGAGACACCCCTGACTTCCTGAGGAAACTACAATCCGTCGGTGATCTTCCTGAAAACACCATCCTGGCCATTATGGATGTAGAAGCCCTCTACACCAACATTCCACACAAAGATGGACTACAAGCTGTCAGGAACACTATCCCCGATAATGTCACAGCAAACCTGGTGGCTGAACTTTGTGACTTTGTCCTCACCCATAACTATTTCACATTTGGGGACAATGTATACCTTCAAATCAGCGGTACTGCTATGGGTACCCGCATGGCCCCACAGTATGCCAAAATTTTTATGGCTGACTTAGAACAACACTTCCTCAGCTCTCGTCCCCTAATGCCCCTACTCTACTTGTGCTGCATTGATGACATCTTCATCATTTGGACCCATGGAAAAGAAGCCCTTGAGGAATTCCACGATGATTCCAACAATTTCCATCCCACCACCAACCTCAGCCTGGACCAGTCCACACAGGAGATCCACTTCCTGGACACTACAGTGGTAATAAGTGATGGTCACATAAACACCACCCTATACCGGAAACCTACTGACCACTATTCCTACCTACATGCCTCCAGCTTTCACCCAGACCACACCACACGATCCATTGTCTACAGCCAAGCTCTACGATACAACTGCATTTGCTCCAACCCCTCAGACAGAGACAGACACTTACAAGATCTCTATCAAGCATTCTTACCACTACAATACACACCTGCTGCTGAAGTGAAGAAATAGATTGACAGAGCCAGAAGAGTACCCAGAAGTCACCTGCTACAGGACAGGCCCAACAAAGAAAATAACAGAACGCCACTAGCCATCACCTTCAGCCCCCAACTAAAACCTCTCCAACTAAAACCTATCCTGAAGGACGACTCATCGCTCTCACAAATCTTGGGAGACAGGCCAGTCCTTGCCTACAGACAGCCCCCCAACCTGAAGCAAATACTCATCAGCAACCACACACCACACAACAGAACCACTAACCCAGGAACCCATCCTTGCAACAAAGCCCGTTGCCAACTGTGTCCACATATCTATTCAGGGGACACCATCATAGGGCCTAATCACATCATCCACACTATCAGAGGCTCGTTCACCTGCACATCTACCAATGTGATATATGCCATCATGTGCCAGCAATGCCCCTCTGCCATGTATATTGGTCAAACTGCACAGTCTCTACATAAAAGAATAAATGGACACAAATCAGATGTCAAGAATTAACACATTCATAAACCAGTCGGAGAACACTTCAATCTCTCTAGTCCCTCGATTTCTGACCTAAAAGTGGCTATTCTTCAACAAAAGACTTCAAAAACAGACTGCAAGAAAAGACTGCTGAATTGGAATTCATTTGCAAATTGGATACAATTAACTTAGGCTTGAATAGAGACTGGGAGTGGTTGAGTCATTACACAAAGTAAAACTATTTCCCCTTGTTTATTTCCCTCCCACCCCCCCGCACTGTTCCTTCTTGTTAACTGCTGGAAATGGCCCACCTTGATTATCACTACAAAAGGTTTTCTCCCCCGCCCCCGCCCCACTCTCCTGCTGGTAATAGCTCATCTTAAGTGATCACTCTCCTTACAGTGTGCATGATAAACACCCATTTTTTTCATGTTCTGTGTGTATATAAATCTCCTCACTGTATTTTCCACTGAATGCATCCGATGAAGTGAGCTGTAGCTCACGAAAGCTTATGCTCAAATAAATTGGTTAGTCTCTAAGGTGTCACAAGTACTCCTTTTCTTATTCCCATCACCGTCATAGGCATTTTCCTGCCTGAAGCGTCAGGTGGGAGTGAAGCACCTTGACGTCTGTAGACACTAGTGATGACAACAGAATGTTTTTTCTCTGAACATTATTCTCTATCTCCTGACTGGCTGTGTGCCACAACCTATTCCTATCCCTTTATTGCTATACTCAGACTGCCTATACTCCATCCTTCCCTCCAGTGTTCCTCTTCCCATTCCTTCCTTTCCACCACTCTTTTGTTCCTATTTCTCCACCTGACCTCTGTTCCATAATAACAAAGAAGTAAAGTAAAGAAAAACAAACTAAGACATGTATTCATTATTACCCTGATCATTTCTCTCTTATGATGTCTTCCACCCTTTGATTTTTGTCTGGTTTATGTTTTAAATTCTTCACCTTCCTATCTGCCCATGAATTTCACCAGTGGTCTAAATCTTAAATAAGTATAAATTAACTTGTTGGATGTCTAGTACATGATCTTATAAGAATAGAAGATAAATTGTTGTAATCACATCATACTACTGAACAATTTCTGCAAGGAACATATTGTGTATTGGGTACCATAATAATACTAGGTGTACCACAAATGAGTTGGAGCTTCCATCTTGTTAAGCTTCTAAAAGTTAAATAAATTAAGCATCTCTTCTTCCAAATCAACCACATATTTCTCCCTCCTTCCAGGCCCCAGTCTAACTGTCTCTGCCAAATCCAAAAAACATTCTCTAAACACAACTTCCTGCCACTGTGATGATATAGCTAATGGGAAAGGAGGAAGTATTTAATCATGGCACTCTGTCTACAGAGCTCTGGTCATTTGCTCTGTTGAAACCTTGGGCTCTCTGGAGCTTCACCAGAATCTCCTCCAGACTGCACTGTGCTAATAAACTTTGCAACTGACACAACGTTGGGAGGTATAGCCAATATGGAGGACGACTGGAATATCATACAAGAAGATGTGGATGACCTTGTAAACTGGAGTAATAGAAATGGGATGATATTTAATAGTGCAAAGTGCAACATCATGAATTTAGGGACTAACAACAACAATTTTTGCTGTAAGTGGGGATTTATCAGAGGAGCAGCAATACCTGGGTGTATTGGTTGATCACAGGATGACTATGAGCCATCAATGTGATTCAGCCATGAAAAAAGGCTAACATGGTCCTAGGACGCATCAGGCGATGTATTTCCAGTAGAGAAAGGGAAGTAGGAGTACCATGATGCAAGGCACTGGTGAGATCTCATCTGGAATAGTATGTGCAGTTCTGGTCTCCCATGTTTCAGAAAGATGAATTCAAACTGGAACAGGTGCAGAGAAGGGCTACTAGGATGATCCGAGGAATGGAAAACCTACCTTATGAGAGGAGACTGAAAGAGCATGGCTTGTTTAGCCTAACCAAAAGAAGGCTGAGGGGAGATATGATTGCTCTCTAGAAATACATCCAAGGGATAAACACCAGAGAGGAAGAGGAGTTATTTAAATTAAGCACCATTGTGGACACAAGAACAAATGGCTATAAACTAGCCATCAACAAGTTTAAGCTTGAAATTAGGCAAAGGTTTCTAACCATCAGAGGAGTGAAGTTCTGGAACAACCTTCCAAGGGAAGCAATGGGGAAAAAAAAAACTAACTGGCTTCAGGACTGAGCTTGAAAAGTTTATAGAGGGGATTGTATGATGGGACTGTGTACAGTGACATGTGGCCCATCAATGATTGCCATTTGCAAAAATCCCCAACTGCTGGAGATGGGACACTAGCTGGGCAGGGCTCTGAATTACTACAGAAAATTCTTTCCCAGGTTTCTGCCTGGCAGGTCTTATCCACATGCTCAGAGTCTAGATGATCACAATGGTTCCTTCTGACCTAAAAATCTATGAGTCCCACCTTTGATTCTGAATGAACTCCAGATTAACAAAATTTGAAGTAAACAATCTATAAGAAATTTTCAGATAGTTTAGGTGCTGGTCCCAAAATGGATTTCAACAACAGGCACAGAGAGAGAGGGGGAATTTATCTGAATTATTCTGAATCTTAAAAAGTTTACATGTTTAACACAATTTGAGATTTATGCTTAGAGTTGAGGTAAACTTCTGTTTTTTGTTCAATCCCAGTCTGGAGGTAATCCTATTTAATACCAAATGTATTAACTCATAATGAATTGGAAGATTTAGACAGATAGAAAATCCACAGTACTTACAATTCCAAAAGTTTGCATATGACAGTTAACTTTCCCCCTACTCAAGATATAATACTAAACACTTTGCCACATATTCCTGTTCACAGCAAGTGAAAAAGTTTAGTTAAAATAATCTGTCTAATTCTCCTCTGCTGAGAATACTTATCTCATTTTACACTTTAACCTTTTGGTAATTATTGCACTTCTTATTTACTCTGTACTCTACTCATTTTGGAATTGCCTTTGCAGCTGTAGTGTATGTGGAAGTTCCATAAATATCAGGCTGAACAGCTGTGAAGGCGGCTCCCTTTTCCAAAAGGGTACTTGCCCCTCTAAAATTGCCAGTAAGGGAAAGTTCCTTCTTACACAGACAACTAAGATGTTGTTCTAGCCAGGGTGGAGTCATGTACTCCTGGGAACAAGACTGTCATGATGCAAAGCATGAGGTCAGAAGAACTGAAAGGGCCACGCTCAGTTACACTGATCCACAGCTAGCATGCTCAGTGCCAAAGTCCTAGTGGGAAGACACGTTCCTTCCGATAGACTGATATTTGGGAAACCTCATCCTGTCTTTAAGGGGCCGCCTTTAACAATTATGCACAATCCTTGCTGCTACTTTAAGCAACAGTGGCAAGTGTCCTCCCTCCAAACAGCATATCATCATAAATAAATATTACTTATTAATGAAAGAACCAAGCCAGAAGTGAGTTTGGACCTCTTCCTCTCACTATGACCTCATAACCAGAGTTACTACATCATAATATCAGCCGCATGCATGCACCATTTTGGGAGGCAAGGGGGGAACAGAGAATCACAAGTTACAAGAGGGAATTTCAGATGGAAGTGATCGTCTGTTTGATACTAAGTGTAGTTGACACCTAGGCTTTGGAACAAAGAGGTGGTTGTGTCATAATACCAGTTCCTGGGGCTACTGGTTCTCCAACTGAAACCAAAAGTAGACAGCAAAAAAATGCAAATGGAATTGTCACCAGGGCAGTCAAGTGCAGTGCTGTTCCTCCCAGCCATGAGGCAAAGTAGAAGAAGGAGATTTTTTATATTTTCTTATCTGCACTACATGGACCTGACTCTTGACTCAATTGGCTCAATGTGCACATATCAAATAGTGCCTTACAAGGCTTGCACAATCCAGGGAAAGTATTCTTCCAGGCCAAATAGATTATTTTTAATACCAATTAAAAGAAAAATCTGCTATAGATATTTTGTACATGACCAACCATGGAAAAGGTCAGGATAAGGACTCTGTCCCAAGCAGGATGGAAGTTTCTTGAGATTCTGCCTCACAGACTTTCCTCTGCATTGCTCCTTGTGTTTAGGAATGAGACCATTAAAATCTGTCTATCCTTGAAATCTATGACAACTTGGCAGGCCAGGGCCATTGCTTGAGGTACTGTGCCTATACACTGATGCTGGGGTGACTCCACAACTACCTAGGCTCATTGACATTTGGTTAGCATGGCAATTTAGTATTTTATTCACTTGTGAAGTTAAGTTCTCTGCTGTTTATCATAACAATTAAAGAAAGCCTGCAACTTCAAATAGCAACCCATTCGATTTTACACTCCACTCTCTGGTAGTAGTTCCTTAGTAGTTAGTTCCTTAACTAATTTTGAACTTGTTGAAGGTCAGCTCTATTGCAACTGCACTGTGCAGGCCCAAAATTTTGGAAGAGCTATGGATCCACAAGATAGTGGCAGATGTGGATACTCAGCACTTCTAATGCTGCCAGTTTTGACTGTAAGCATTTGTCTAACAGCTTCCTCCACGATACTGCATCCTTGCTTGTACTGTTGAGAACCACAGTTAAGAAAGCCTGTTTATTGTCATTATTGTTTTCCAATATTTAATTTACCGTGTTCAACCACTACATAATAAAGTAACTAATGAACACTAAACTGAGATACTTAAGCAAACACTAAGTTGCAAGCTGTTTATATTTTGTTTGTATGAAAGTGGTAGTAAAGGAGGAACGTAACATTCAACCCACTTAGGTCCAGAGTCTGCCCTCCTTATTTTCATTACTATAATCATATTTGACAAATAATTCCATTTCATCAGTGGGACTATCCACAACTTAAGGTGGGTCAGCATAGCAGAATCTGCCCCTAGTTACTAGTAGAATTGTTTGTAGATTTTATTGTAGTGCTGGGAATTATTTGCTGTAACGAAGATGACAATTTCTGGTTCTAGTTTGTCAAGTTGCACTCAAAACACATACCACTGCAATTTTTCTTCAGTGTATATTTCTCCTGTTTTACAATAAAACCTTTTTCTTTTCCTAGCAAATAAAATCTAAAAGCTCACAACATATCAGTCAAGTCTGGAAATTAACAGGAAATTTGACAAATTCAATCATCAGTATGTGATGGGGCTTCTGCCCCACATGGGACTCTAAGGAGTTAATAGAGTCCTAAGGAGGCAGCCAATCAGAGAAGGGCTGAGGGGAGCAGCTAATCAGAGCCAAGGAGGCCCATATAAAAAGGAAATTGCAGAGGAGGATAGTTGTCTGCTGGAAGCCCAGGGAGGAAGGAGTGCGTCTCTGGAGAGCTGAGAGGGTGTTGGGAGCAGGAGAGAGAGAGGTCCTGGCTGGCTGCTGGGGTTTGCAGGCTGAGGCCCTGAGGCAAGGGCAAAGAGGATGCTGGGGCCATGAGGAAGTGGCCAGACAATTCGCTGCAATAGCCACTAAAGGAAGTGGTTGAACAGCAGACTTCAGGTCCTCTGGAAGTGGGAAGCACAGTGTGAGGCACGGCCGGAGGGCTGTGTCGCTGAAGAGGATGCTGCTGTCCTTGGAAAGACATGGGACCTAGAGCAGGAGTGATGGTGGTGTGGCACTACCCGAAGAGCTAATTCCCAAGACAACCAGCAGGAGGTGCCAGAATGGTGAGTGAAGCCCATTACAAAGTAAAATAAGATTTTTTTTTAATCTGAAATTTGGATAAACCATTACATTTGAATTTTTAAATAACAGAAATCTCTTCCAAAGTATAATTAGAATTCTCTGTACTCTGCTACGATATAAAATATTGCAAAAGCCATATAATCAGATATGATTAATTTTCAAAATGTCTAAGAATTGTGACTATATTCAAGGCTCGTGCTCCCTGAAATAATTTCAAATGAACTATGGTCTCTTCAAAAGTTTAATATAGTCAGAAAGTAAGATTTGAATCCTAGTTTCTGTGCAGAACTGACTAACAACACATAGTGCACTATTGTGAGCATTATAGTTTGCTACATTTCCTTTCATGGTGGTAAAGTTCTGTTTTTGTTTCCACCCCTTTCCAATGAATAGCTCTAACATTAAAAATAATAAGAAAATTGTGATTCTAACAGCTCAAGCTAGAGCAATAGGGCAGTTCACTTATGCTTGAATATCAAAGAAATGCTAAAAGGTCATAGCATGTTCAAGCCAATTCACTTGTTAAAAGAGATCAAAAGGAGATGTTGATTGTATTGTTTTCACCTATCTGTATTCTGTTGTCTTCTGTTACACTATGCATACCCTGTAATTAGATAATCCTAGATCAAAGGTGTATTTGCTTGATGTTTAAACTTCATGAAAACGAATGAAAGATTATTTGGATTCCTGTAACAAAATGCATTATATATGCATCTGTAATTGGCCTGCCCATCAAACAGAATTGAAGCTTTGGAACTGTAAATGAAGAAGCATACTAACTTCAAAGCATGGGTCATAGTGTTCAACAATGGGAAATCCACAGTCTGCATTTAGTCAACAGACAAAAAGGCCATGATGTGATGGAGATACTTGCCAGATTGCTTTCCAGGGCAAACTGCTATAAGAATGGATCCAGGGAGCGATGTTGTATCTCTGAACTGTTTTGGATTATAACAGGGTGGAATACTGAATAAATGGCCCAAGATCCCATCACTACATCTCTGCTATCACATTGGATTTACAAACTTTGACTCAACTGTTAATGTATTTTACCTGTTTTAACCTCTCAATAACAGATTTCTTTTTCTTAGCTAATAAACCTTTATTTAGTTTACTAGAGAAATTGGCTGTCAGTGTTGTCTTTGGTGTGAGATCCAGAGTATCCATTGACCTCGGGTGACTGAGCCTTTGAGGTTGGGAGTAACCTAATGTGAGGTGATTTTTTCTTTTAATAACCTTTCATCACAAAGTCCATCTTGTCTGGGTGGTAAAGAGGGGCGGGAGAGCCTAAGGGGACTGTCTGTGGCTCCATGGTAAGACTAATCCAGGAGTGCACATTTGTTACTGGCTTGGTGAAATCTAATTATAGAATATACAGTCAGTTTGGGGTTTCTGTACTGTTTTCTAACAAGGTGACCTGAAACTGGCTCTCTCAGTGGTGGGTCACTCCAGACAGAGTGACAAAAATATAAAGCAAAATTAACTTACCATTCCATTCAGAAAGTGCTTTGCTAACAGAATTCTTGTGTATTTATTCTATCCTTAAGATTATCATCTAATTCAACCCCCATATCATTACCATTCACCATCTGTTCCACCAAGGCCTCCGCTGATCTGCTGGTGTCTTGCAGTTTCCTGTACTTCTCAGACTTTTCTCGTTCGATGGCCTGTAGCATGACAGGAAAGGTAAGAATTTAGACAGAGATTTTGAAGACACCAAATAATTAATCTGTACATTTTCTACGGCCACAAAATCTTTTTACCCTGTAAAATCGCCCGGCTAACCTCCTGACTTGGCAACAGAACAAATCACACAAAGTTGGCTATGCTTCTGGCCACATAACTTTAGGAAAGCAAGGTTGAATACATAAATCTCTACGTGCAAGCATGACAAGATTATTTGATAAACAACACATGTAGGTACTTTATAGACAAACAACACACAAGTATTTATATATAGAATCCGAATTGTTCAAAACCCAGGATCAGAGAATGAAAAAAATGTCTGTTCAATAGGTTTCATATAGAGAAATATTAAACTTGATCCTTCACAGGGCTGTGTGACCTCAGTTCCCACAGATTTTGATGTGAGTGGAGGGTGCATAGCCCATCACAGGATTGCTCAGAGCACTGCAGAATTCATCCCATATGGCTTTGACTTATTTGCTTACTATGTATTAGCCAACCTTTTCAAACTTACATGGCTAAAGTTGGACATCCTAATCCGTATTTAGGTATATTTAAAGTATGACTTCACTGCTGAATTAACTAGAACTTCTATTAAAGTATTGTCCCTAGCCCCCCGCTCAGCCACACACAAAACCTTCTTACCCAAATTTAGTAGTGTTTCAATCTGGGCTAGTTGCAATAGCTGGGGTATGGTTTACAATCTGCTTGTATTTAGGCTAGTAACCTGCCCATGTTGCAGAAGGATGCAGGATAATCATTCAAGTGCTGATAGTTCTCCAATGCCTTCCAACAATTTCCCCATGTGCCCAGAAGGTCAGACAAGTTCTACCAAGATTCAGTGGGATATAATCAGAGAGGCTCATCTTACTGCATCACAAAAGATCCTTGAGATATACATCCAGAAGTCCTAATGCCTCACACAGGTGAGTGCAGCACCAGTGAGAACACAGTAACCCAAGCTGGACTTTGCAGTGTGGCTGGTCCCACCCAGGAGCTGATCACTCACGCTGAACGTGCAGTGAAGACATACTCTAAGGGGCCTGACTATAAAAAGCGTAGAGAGCCCTCACAACTTGCAATGAAGCCAAATAAATTAGGCCACTGCTTTTGATACCTAAGTATAGATTTAGATGACTAACATTACACTCCTTATTTACATAGTAAGTATATATAAACACACTTTTTAAAGTGATACTGGACTTGAAATCTCTTTTTAAATGCATTTATTTTAACAGAGATAATTAGTGCATTAAATAGTAATACCAATACTGTTTTGTTGAGAAAACACCTAATTTGTATATCACAACTACCAGTGGGTGAATTAACAACAGCAATGCTCAAAATGCCTCAAATTAATTCAAAATGGATTCTCACTTCAAAATCATCATGCTAACACAGAATCATACACAGTAAAAATGGACTTTGAGAAAAATTCTTTTCACTGTACCTGAAAATTTGGGGATTTTGCATATTTTTGTATCAAAATGAATGGCTTGGGGGAAAAAAAAAGGAAATTGGAAAGTAAAAATGTATATTTTAAAAATGAATTTAAGCCCTGATTCTACAATGGGATATACAAAGACAGAATCTGACCATGCAAAAATCCTCAGTGATGCTAATGTAGCAGATAGAGCCTAACTGTGAACATCTTATACCAGGCCTGGGGCTTCAGAGAGCCACCTTCCACAGCCTCACACAGTCCTATTCACACATACCCAAGGCCTACCACTATCTCATTCTATGTTTTATTGTGAATTATATATACACATAGTTGCTTCCTATTATAATAGGTATTTCATCATACATTTTAATAATTTTAAACATCCACTGTAACAATGTGCAAATTTTATAGAAAATACTTGTATCAATTTAATTTTGTGCAAATAATGTATCTTAAAAAATGAAGATGAGAATTGATATTTAGTGAGGAATTAAGTTTGGGAATACTTTGGTAAGCATATGTTTTATTATATATTTATTTGTACATTATACGCACAGAGAGAAGTTATGGACTGATGCATGATAGTGTGATGTGGTATCTAGGTTTTATCAGAATGAATTTAAGATGACTGCATTACTCACTCGTGGCTTGCATGAGTCATTCCTAACATGTACAAATAAAATCTTCATACCACACCGTCATGTGTTGCGTGCCACATAAATTACAGAAAAACTTTTGTAGAAATGCACTTTAGAGAGCTTTAAAAATGGACATGGGATTTTTTTTTTTTTTTTTTTTTGGTCTCACTCCGCCTGTAAAGCCAGGTGATGTAGTTACTATTGGTCTAACTGTAAAGAGCCCAGAAGGAACCATAAAAACTACTCTAATCTATATATAGATGATTTATATAGATTTTTATGTATTTATATATAGAATATTGATTTTTCTAAGCATAAAAATGACAAGGCATTTAAGTCTGTGATCCTGAACCTTCCAAGGCCAGACACAAATACTGTGAGTCCCAGTGGAAAGTTCAGAAACTCCCCTTCCATATGATAAAAAGTTCCTGTTTCCAGAAGATAACAGGCTTTTCACAGTTCTTACATTTTTACATCTATAGAAAACATGTCACTAGCCCAAGACAAATTTCACCTTTCGAGGTCCTGAATAGAGGTAGTATTTTGGGGGCAAAAGCAGCAAACATTTACTGCTGATTAGTATTGTCCCACTGTTACCTTGTGCTCCCCCCAGCTCCTTGCTATATCCACCAGTTGTCTATTTTATTCTGAGATTGTAAACTCCTAGGACTTTCTCTTCATTAGATATATGTACAGTACTTAGCACAATTGGGTGGGGGGATTCCTAAGTGACAACGCAATCCAAATAAATAATAATGATTGTCATCATCTTGGCAGGCTGATTGTTTTTTAAAGTGACTTTTTAAAAGCTGACGGGGGGGGGTGTGGGGGGGAGGATAAGTCGCATAAGTGATGGATTAAGGAGCAGAGGGTAGATGAAATAGTCAAAGTTGCATGATGAACTGAGGAACCACATGTATTAATTTCTCACATGGACAGAATTGCCACGTGAGTGGAGTGTGTGTCACCACCGCCCCCCCCCCCATGTGCATGTGTATCCATACAAAAAGCTGATAAATATAATGTTAAGGTTGCATTCAAAAGTCTGGAAATGCCAAAGTAAAGGTGGCCTACACAACATGAATTCTGCTCCCTTGTGTGTATGCATTTTGAGATACTTTGAGATTATTTTTAAATACATGATCACATTTTTCCACAGGTCCCATCATTATTAATTCTGCAGGCTCAACAGTACACAGTGACTGAAATAACTTTTAAATATTTATGATTAGCCTCATACTTTATTTCCCCATGCCTCATAAATGGTGCATCACCCATCCCTGCACTGAATAAGGCAGGGGGTCCTGTCAACACCCCTCTCATTTACCTCTCAACCCTCCTTCATTCATTATGCATTTCTCATCTTCTGTCATGATTGAGGTAGTACTCTTCTGGACCCAAGGCTTATTCACTACACAAGTGGTTTGAGGTTAAGGTTGTGCAGAAAACCTTAATTTTGGCATTTCCAAATCTTTGAGTGCTACACATCAGAACCTTAACAACTGCAGTAGTCAAACATTTTCTGAGGGAAAGTTTTTTCCATTGGAAAATAGGGCTTTATTTTTTAAATCAATCTATATTTTTCACACAAAAATATTGTCAATCAATTTTTCATCTTTCAATATTTTTCTGGAAAAATAAAACATTTTGGAAACAAAACATTTGTGGGAAAATATCCTTAAACATTTTTCTATTTTAAAATGAAAATTTTGCCTCACCTTCTGATTACTCTTCAATTAGAAAAAGCTGTGAAAAAAGTCAAAGTGTGGAAAACCCTACTTTCCCATGTATTATTATTGTTTTCCAACTTCTGCCAGTTGGCAATCAGTAACAAAATACTGAAAGTGTGACTGAGAGAAACAGTAACACTTGCACATTTAAGTAGTGTGTTAAAATTTAAATGTGAACATGTTACTTCTAAAAGTGAAATGTGTTTTTTTTTTTCCTTGCCTTCCCACTTTTCATTCCTGTTTACCAGCTGGTGCCACTGGAAAAAGTTGGGAAAGAGTAAGTATTGTAAAGTAAGCAAAAAACACAATTGTCCCACACTTCTGAAATTTCCTACAGGAAAAACTGGAGTTTCAAATGGAAAATTTGAAATGCAAGAAAAAATTTGATTTTTCCAGTCAACTTTACTTGACAGTCCTCTTTTTGTGTGGTTATTTTTGTAAGTACTTTATTGGCTTTTAAAAATATATGTGATAATAGCAAAAACCATGAGCATCTATTTTCTAGTCAGCAGTAGAACACTTCAGTCCTACACAACATGCTATACCCATACAGTGAGACAACGATTTATGCCGCTTCATGCTAATCTGATCAAAGTAGAATATCAGACTACAGTATCTTATCCATATATAATAGCTTCATCTGATCACAACCAACATTTAAAATCCTTTATTCTTAATTATACAGCGGTATGTCAGGCACTGTTCACAAAAACACTTTAAAAATCCTTGATTTGGTCAATAGCAATGTAGGGAGTCATTCTCCACTCTCCACCAGGCAGGCCCAATCCTGCAAAACTAGGAGGTTACTATTGAATCATATGATTTTATTTGGTAACCAATTATCCAAGATCATTACATGCAGCATTACCATGTCTACAATGGAAACGTTAAACAAATTTTAAATCGCTGCTGTCTGATTCCCAGTTTTGACACACCAGCAGCAAGCTGCACAATGAGAGTTTCTGTTCAAAATCCTAGGGCTTGTCTACAGTCAGTCAGTGCATGGCAAGCCAGGGTGTGCATGTACAGTGTTGCGTACAAAGCTGTGAGGACAAGTCCTAAGCTACAGAATTCAACTTCTTTAAAAAACGTTTTGATCCAAACACAGCATATCTGTAAAGTAGCTATAAAAGGCAGCTATAAAAGGAAAAAAGATAATTTAGGAGCTTGAGATTGAGAAGGAGCTAAATTTAAGTGGTTTGAGCATTGTACTTTGTGAACTCTCCCATACTTGCTAAAGTTTGGGTTTCTGGTAAGTTTAACTTTAAACTCTGAATTTTCAGGCTTCTAAATGTTATTTTCTTCACTAACTACATCATTGTAAAGATTTTTACTGTTAAATTATGGATATATATTCTCAGCCTTGGACTTCTTTTTTCCGGATGTTTTCCATCTCGTTAATTTTCACTATTTTCTTCACCTAAGCCCTATATATTCAGATTCACAGTAACAAAGGAACCTGTCATTATGGCTGAACAAGGAACACTTTAAAGCATTGCTAAAATTGTTTTCTGTAATGTAGACATCACGTACAGAATTCATGAAGGGGCGGAATGGAGTAAAAGATTTTATTGGCATCCATTTTAGATTGTGTACATTACTTATATGGTCATCCCATAATGAAACCTTCATACCACATAACCATGTATTCTTGATAAAGTGCCATATAGGGCCAAAATAAAAAGATACCCATTGACTTCAGTGGACTTTGGATCAAATCCATAATCTCTCTCTGTTCTGTGTGTGAACAAACCAAGTGTGTATGTACATATGCACATGTATACGCATACCTATATACAGTTACAGGTGTGTGTGTAACAGTATAATAAATATATACAGACAGCCTCATTGAATCATCATTTCTATAATGTTTGTCTTTTTTGTCTTAACATTTGTAATTAAATAGTCCTAGTCAATAGCTGACTTTTGACTCTGGAGATGCAGATTTCAGCAGGCAGCCCATACCCCATCATCTTATTTTTGCCTTGTTCTGACCCTTATTTCCACAGAAATAAAAGTGAGAACTGGCAGCCAGCAGCTGTGAAAGCTCTTGTTAATTTAAGGTGCTGGCTGCCACTTCCCACCTCTGCTTCCATTTCCAAGGAGAGAGATGTTGTGTCTGAAAAAAATCAAGTACAGGCAGGTTTTCAAATCTGTTTTTTTAAAAACTTGCCCTGACTTTACTTCTGCCAGCAGCTGAGCAGTGTCCAGTACAGATTTCAGCCGCTAGCTGTCACCAATTATCTTTAAAAGTTTCCCCTGTTGTCAAGGCTGAATCCCCACTCTGTCACTCTGAGTGCAGAAAGTGGGGGCCCACAAGGATTCTTAAATTAATACTTGCCACTCCAGGCTTGAATTAAACTCCCAAGGTTACAGTTTTTCTCTGACTTTGGCTTGGTAAATGCTGCCACCACCCAAATGCAAATCAAAAACAAAACAAAACAAAACCAACCCCTTGGACCCAGGAAGGAGCACTTGGGAATTCCTCCCTGTGGGGTATGCTCAAGCCCTTTTCACTTCCCCCTCCTCGCTTTGGGGAAGAGCTGAGAAAGAAAACAAAGGAAATTAGCTGTTACCCCCAGCTAATCAAACAGCATATGCACAAACCTCTTAGGACACCAAAAATCCAATCCTGGTTTTTTGTTTGTTTGTTTTTTTAAAGAAAAGTAAATTTTATAAAAAACAAAGAGAAAATACATTTGGAATTTAGGCTTTTGATAGATTTTAGAAGAGTAATTCCAAAAAATTAATCACCCAAAATAGCTTCTTGGGGCTTCAGCTTAAAGGTTACAAGCAAACAAAAGCATCTGGGGTTAGCACAGAGGAGATCCAAAAGCCAAAATAAAGAGAACCTGATAGCATCTAACTAAACATTCCCTATCCAAATTTTTCCTTCTAGGTATGGAAAATACTTTTTCATACCTGGTTCAAACCTTACACAGCATTTCTGCTTATAGCATTGCTGCTCCATGTTTCTGCAGCCCAGAGAACCACAGACAAAGGGAAAGTTTCTTTCCCCGTTTTAAAAAGTTCTAGCCTTCCCATTGGCTCTTTTGGTCAGGTGCCCACTTTTTCTTTTCTCTTTACCTGGGGGACTTCTTTACTTCCTTTACTTGTAAAGGGTTTAAAACAGCTACCAAGAGGGATTTTACAGCTAACTGGCTGGCTGGGAGTCCATTGAAGGGAGCTACCCTCCACTTTATTTATCTCACCTATATTGATACTGACTAAAGGAGGTCGAGCCTTTTTGACGCCTGCAACTTGTAGACCCTTAAATGTGCAGTTACTCATGGCAAAATGTAAACTTTTAAAAATAAAGATGTTCCTCCAACCCTAACTCAGCTGTGGTCTTTATAAAAAGATTTTCAGTGTTAACATGGGATAATAATGTTTGTTATTTCTCCCATTTCTTTTTAGAAGAGGAAGTCCTCCATTTTTTTTCTATCCTGCATCCCGATCTTTGATCTCAGAAAAAGATTTTTCTGCACTGTTTTCCAGCACAGGTAATTGGAAACAAGCTTCTCAATCATGCTACTACTCACTTTCTAAGGTCATCTATGGAAGATCTGAAAGATCCGGTTGTCTCCAATCCCTTGAACCCAACTTCCAATGTTACAATATCTGGGGGGACCAAAATGGAGGGGAGGACCATGCCTGAGTCCAATCCAGCACATTCCCATGTAATCATATACTTTTTTGGCAAAGATCTGAAAAGATGGCGCTGCTACTGGCCTCCCACCCCCAAACTCTGCCTCACCATCAACAAAAGAGGAGCAAGTATAGGAGCCCGACTAGAGTCTGGGGCAAGAGCTGCGGGGAACCCCAGTTGGGAGCAGAAGCAGGTCTGGGGTTCATCTACCTCCATCTCTCACTTGCAGGGACACAGATCACCGCCTCCTTAGGAGCACAGGAAGGAAAGGAGGAGGGAAGTGAACAAACCATGGCTGCTGAATCCCTTAAGGTTATTTTAAAGTATTATAAAACTGATATTAGGAAGGGGAACATCTTATTGGCTAAGGGTATCTGAGTGTGCAAGTGTTCAGAATAATTACAAAGGTCTGGGCAAGAGCTAATTTGCCAACTTTGAGGTGGTTATGCTCCTAAAAATGGAAACAAAAGGAACCTTCAATTATTTAAAAAACCCAATAGTATAATGTGTGAAGCACTCCAAAAGTGTCTATCTCTTTATGAATTAAATTGTCCCCATCACTCTAGTATCTGAATGCCTGCATCCATCATATCTTCTGCATGTATCATGCCAGTTTTGTTTTTAATACGTGCACATTTCATGGAGCAGATAGAAAATGGTCAGAGTAAAATCATTTACCAAATAATTATTAGTATTACTTCCAAGTACACAAAGATGAGCAGGTGGCATCAGAGAGCTGCACTCAGTATACCGCAAAGTACTCAGTGCTTTCTTCCAGTATTGCTATGGAGACTATTGATTAAACACAAACCACTGCAAGGTAAGTGAGATAACAAGAAACTTTTGAATATATACTTCTTAAGGGCTGAAATTCAATTTCCTTCATCTTATCAGAGCTGATTTAAGATGGAGACACAGACGGGAAGACAAACATATAGCAGAAATGATTTAGTGTTGGTAATTTTGTTCCATTTGCAGTACATGGAGGAAGAATTTATCTTTGTTAATTTTTAAACCAACACATTTGTAAAATATCATGGGCTTTGAGTGTAATAGCTAGCTAGACATGGATTTCTCCTTCTCATACTCAGAATAAAGCAGATAATTTTTGCAACTATTTTCAAAAATCAAATTATTTCCTAGTATTCAAATATTGTAGTGTTTAACAGACTAAATTCAGTGTGTGTGGAAAACACACACACAGTTATGCTTACACACTGCAAAATCATCACTGAGGCCGTAGGAGATTAAAGAATAATTTTTCAAGTGTTCCATGCTACCATGGCCAGACTTGTTTAAATTCAGCTGAGCAATATGATTTTTAATATTTGGGATCTTTACTAGAACACTATGACTAGAAAGAAATACTGGATCTTCCTTTACATACAGTATAATATGACTTTGCTTGTTAATATGTGATACTAACATAAAAATACTAGAATGAAAAGAGTAGCAGGATGGTTATATACATAAGGTAATGTATATAAAGCTTGATTCTGCTTTTATTTAGACTTGTACCAATCTGCAGTACAAGTTAAAAGTGTGTGGACTTGGATGTATGGGTCAACACCACCTCAGGCACAACATATATCAAGCTGCCAGCCAAAATCTGGGACACACAAAATTAATGAGCAATTCTGAAAATTTGGCTGTGTATGGTCAATCAGTGTTTGCCAAACTACAGTTCAACTTTTTTAGATTTGGACTTTGAAATTACTTTGAAAAATTAATACAAATTGACAAACAAATATGAGAGTATATTTTCCTACATTGACTCTTTCTCTGAGGTCTGACAGGTTGCCTTCTTTTCTATATATTGCAAACTCGGGACTCTGAAGTACAGCTTCTGAGCGGGTCATCCAACTGTGTAGTTCTGTTGTATCGACGTCAAACCTAAGATACAGAGAAATAAAAGAATTTTTTTCTTTAGATATAAAACCTTTAAAATTAACAACCACAACAAAGATGTTATACCAGGTGTTTCAACCAGAATTATGAATTAAATATGAAAAAAAAGTGGTGATTGCCGTCAGAAACAGAAGTTCTAGGTAGGCTGCATTCCAGAAGATACCACATAAAACTGTCAACTGTAAAACTTAGGAGCCCTTTTGTAAACCTACAAATGCTTCCTAGTTTTTTTACACTAATCTGTCTACTGAACAGACAAGTCCACTTTTGCATCCAGGATTCCAGATTTATGAGCTGACTTCTTTTGTAAAATATGCAAAGAATGACTTTCACAGCTAAGAAAAGCTTTGCAAAACCCCTACTGTCTCAATTAGGGAGGAGACAATTTATAGATGCACTTGTAGCATTCATACCACAAAGGTTTGATTCTACCCCCTACTGAGCTGATTTGAAGGATACAGTCTGAAGGAGGGAGGGAGTCTTTCCCCACTGATTTATGTTAGCTCTAGTTACCAGTCAGCTGACCTTTAAAAAAACAACATTGTGCAAAGTTGGGAAATTAAAAATTTAGTACCATGTGGAATTATTTTCCCTGTGTTCCCACCCCACAGACTTTTCAGTACTTTGTTTTATAGCTGTTTTTTTTTTTTAATGGATTTTATTTCTTCACTATTCCCTGCAACACTGATTCACCTTTTCTCATTCAGAAAGAGAGGAGTTCAAAATGAAGGTGCATTTAGGACCAGTTTTATTATGTGTAGGGACCTAATTTTCTGTGAAGCGTGGAGGAGTCATGGAGCTGCAAGCTGATTTAGTCGCTACACAATAGGTTAAAGATTTGATTCCCTCTCCAGTGCTGTTGCCAACACAGGTGGAGAGAGAATGCAAGGAGAGTCTATGTAGATTTAAAAGCCCTGGGACTGAAACAGCTGCTCTATAGAACCCAAAATCATATCACTTCAGACAATTTCTCTAAATAATTCTCTGGCTTTAAAATGGGCTTTTGCTTAGCATATATTTAAAAACTTGGTAATTTATTGTCTCTGAAATTCTTTCCCTTAAGTAGTGTGCATGCTTTGGTTTTCCAGCTGCAGAATGTGTGTCTGTCATCCTCCATGCCACCACCCTTAACCAAGGTGCTGTCTTTTACTCTACCTTCTCTCTGTAGCCTAACACAGCCTGGCTGTATTAAAATTTTGGGGATTCTTACTCCACAGTATGTCGAAGATCTGACCTTTACACTCTATCTATACCACTTGAAATCTCGTATCGGCTTTTACCATCCCTTATCTTCATTACTGCAACTCCTTTTTCTCAACCATCCTCACCTCTCTCCCTTTTACCTTACCGCTTATCAGCTCTGTTCAAAACTCTGCTGCTGAGGCCACGCTTCCGGCCTTCTGTTCTAACCGTGTCACCTGGTGTTAGTCCTTCCAGTGAATCAAATACAAACTTTACCTTTAAGGCAGTTCACAACTTAGTTCCTTTCTACTTACCTACTTCTGTATCTTATGACTCTCAGACACCAATTCAATTTCACGAACTCTGCCTTGATCCCATTTATCTACTCTCCCACAAGCATCTTCACACTTTCTTCTATGCTGTTTCTTATGCATAGCACACTTTTCTGAGCTAGTCAGTAAAATCTCTCCCCTTTCTCCCAGATCTTTCTTCAAGACCCACATCTACTGTGATGCCTACAGGAAACTGCCAATTGATGACGACTAGGTAGATGACCAGCAGCGACCTTCAATAGCTATCATTTGTTTACTGATATTTCAAAAGTCAAAAAAGTAATTGAATGACTCAAAACTACCTGTGCACATAAATACATGAATTATAGATTTTTTCATTTAGCCTCTCCTCCATGCCTATTCCTTTCAATTGTCTGTTACACCCACATGTGTCATGTCTTAATCTAGATTTTAACCTCTTCAGAAAAGAGACTGCCTTTACTGTGTACCTGTAAAGCACTGAACACAGAGGAGAGGAGCCCTGATCCCGATTTAGGTTCCTGGATGCTATCATAATAAAAATAACAAGTAATAACAATTAAGAAAATATGGTCCGACAGTTATCTATCCAGACATTTTGAATGCATCGTCACTGGAGTATCTGAGCCCATAAAGCAAAATTATCTAAATCACTTGACAGTCAAATTTGAATGCCTTATCTCCAACAAGGCAAGGCAATTTTTAGTCTAAACTGAGATTGCCATTGGTTTATTTAAAGGAATATTATGGTCTTGATTTTCAAAAACATTTTGTAGAAGTCAACCTTTTGTATTAAGCATTTATTTATTTATGTGCAGGAAATGAGGGCTATTTTGAAAGTTACACTGTATGTATAGGCACATTAAAATTGCAAGATCATTTGGGAATTTATGAGCATGAGCTATTCAAACTTCCACACATATAGGCTCATAACGTGAATGCCATGGAAGTGCATATGCAACCATTTTGAGCTGAGGCCCAGTGAAAATCTGTGGCTTGCAGCAGAGTAGTAGGTCCAAGTACATATGTAAATCAGCGGGTGTGACATTAATATAGCTTGCTAGCACTTCACTTTTGCTGTCAATGGCTGAAGATATAAAGCAGCATAATTTTAATCCGTGACGATGTCTGGCTAGTTGTCAGATTGAGATCTCCCTCATCCTAAAATGGGTAACCTCAAGCACCAGTGTAAGGGAACGAACAACGGGTATTTTTAGTATATGTGATAAATAGTGAGGGCAGAAAGGGCACTTCTATACAGCACCTCTGAATATTGTGTCTTGTTATCTCTTTGTCCCCCTTCCCACTTCTGCTTGAACCAAAGCCAATCAGAAGAAAGACTTACAAAAAGCAATGAAAAGGTAGTGGAAGACACACCTACACCCCTTCGGACAAGGGTAACAGGATTAAGGAAACTCCCCTAGCCTTATTTGCATCAAAGAAAGGACAGGAAGGCATCCCTATTAGCATACAGAATGGAGAACAGAAATTCCAAAGCAAGAACCACACAGAACTTTGGGACCAGGAAAGAACTGTATGATGGGGAATCTCTGCTCTAGATGTTAATGAACCCATGCCTGCACACACCCAGCTCAGTAGTTATCAGACCAATTCTAGCAATAAATTCTTTATTGGTATCCAAAATACTGAAGCTGCCTAATTGTATTGTGAGCTCCCTCAAAGGAACACTGCCCATAGCCAGGAATCATCAGTTCCTATTGTCTAGCCTGAACAAAATAACTTTGGTACACTCCCGAGAGCCATCAGTTTACCCACAAACAAATCTAGTTTTCTCCCTTGAACCACTATTCTCTCTCTATAAAACCCCCTACCCATGCGCAAGTAAGTGCTCTGATGCCTGGATCCAAAATCTGTATCAGTTCCATTGCAACTTCATCTTCTCCTGACTGATCGTGCTGGGGGCTCTGCCTGTCTCCAGCACTCTGGACCCACAGCTACCACCACCACCTGTGATCCCCCATCGATTCAAGCTTCACGGAGTGGTGAGAACCTAACACTCTCTCTCTCTCTCTTTTTAGGTACAGCCTTCTGACCCTGACTTGTGAGATCAGTTATAGTTTTCTAAACCTGAGTTTTGTAATCAAATTTAAATTAGATTTAATATTATAACTGTTTTGTTTGTTTGGCTCCCCTTGTGTGGTTATTACCTGACAATAAATAACTTTCATGGTTAAACTGGTTGCTTCTCTGTCTCTCTCTGCAGCAACGCTCCTCATACCTAAGCTAAAGATCCCTGCAGTGCCCAAAAATCCTGTGGTGTTTTCTAATCCAGTGGGTCACTACCAGAACAACTGTAATGTGAAAATGGGGATAGGGAAATGCTGAACTTGGGGCATGTGAGGGTGGCAGTTTGGAAGTGCTGCTCGACCCAGCCTGCTGAGTCCAGAGGCATGTGAGGGTCGGAGCTTGGAAGTGCTGCTCGACCCAGCCTGCTCAGGCGTATTCTCTTCCAGTGTGGGGCCCATAGCACGTGAGAGTAACAACTTGGAGGTGCTGTTCGACCCAGCCTGCTGAGTCCAGGGACATATAAGGGGTCATCTTGGGATTGGTGATTAACCCGCTCCTCTCAGATGCTCTCTGTTAATGTGTGTGTGTGTGTTCGTCTGATTCTGGGGCTGGAAGAACCCAGCCCTGGGGAACCTAGGTTCTGCAGGATAGCTCCATTGGGACGGAACTTGTAGAAGGGAGAAGTAGAGCTCCATATGAGAACACAAGTGACATAAGCAGTATATTGATAGAATTACAGAACCCCACCCCCACAAGAAGAGTAACCCTAATAAATGAAAAGGAGTACTTGTGGCACCTTAGAGACTAACCAATTTATTTGAACATAAGCTTTCGTGAGCTACAGCTCACTTCATTGGATGCATGTAGCTCACGAAAGCTTATGCTCAAATAAATTTGTTAGTCTCTAAGGTGCCACAAGTCCTCCTGTTCTTTTAGCGAATACAAACTAACACGGCTGCTACTCTGAAACCTAATAAATGAGTATACCCCAAAGTAACAGGCAAATCTGGTAACTGTCTGTGTAATCCAATGGCGAGTGAGTGCTACAGAACCCCTTCTGGGACACTCCATAAAGGGGATGAGTTTTTATAGTCCCCATCTAGGGAGCTTTGTCTCTTTAGTTTAAACTATATAAGCTCTTCCTTTAGCCCTGGAGGCCCTTGGTTGAATTCCCAATGTGTCAGCCAAGTCGCCATTTCTAATTTCCTGCTCCTCCACTACATTTGTATACTTTACCCTATTTATCAGAGACCTACTCACAATACTTCTCTCTGAATTGGCACATATATTGAGAGGGCCTGTTCGTCATTCCTTTCTACTGGTGCTTGAGGTCACGCATTTTAGGATGAGGGAGATATCAATCTGACAACCAGCCAGAAGTCATCATAGATTAAAGTTATGCTGCTTTATATCTTCAGCCATTGACAGCAAAAGTGAGGTGCTAGCAAGCTGTATTAATGTCACATCCATTGATTTACATATGTACTTGGACCTACTACTCTACAGCAAGCCACCTATCATAGCTTTGCACCTGGAAAATCTTCAGAAATCGCACCCTATGTTTACAACAAAATGTGATTTTGTTAAGTCACCTGCTCCTCTTAATTAACGTTGCCCACACAAACACTACATAACCAAGGAACACCAGCAAAATTTCAGACACCTGAATCCTCCCATTTTAGACTAGCTAAGTATGGTTATATAATAGAGAACAGCGAGCACTAAATCATACACAAGTGCACAAGGGTCAAACAATCTACAGAGCTGGAGATAAAGTGCTTGTCAACCTGTACACAGCTAGGGTTTACACAATTTGCAGCTCAGTGAAGGCCTATTTGAAACAACATATGTTAACGGAATTAATCTCTGAAAACAGTTATATCTAATTTCTAAAACACAAAATTTAATATTAGATACTGCTGAAAATACAAAGAGAATGAACTGAAAAGCAAAGTCTGGCATAACCCCTTTTAATATATCATGAAAACATTTATTTAAAATAAAAGCCTAGTTTATATGAAGAATAAATGTATATGATTTTGCTAACATTCCCTGAATATTAAACACTAGATGGAGCAACTATGCTTTTTTATCAGGCCTTTCCTTTCCTCAAAGTACAGACTGTCTGCTTCATATTCATAGTTTGTCATTATATCCATAATAACACTGTGACAAATAGACTTTGCATGGGCATATTACATAGAATGTACAAAGTAATTTACCAAGTGGCACAAGAAAGGCTTTTTTACACAATATTCAGGGACATTAATAATACAAATACATATAAATGAAAGGTTTAGCAGCTAAAACTGGTTTGCCTTTTAAAAGCCTTAAGGGAATAAAATATTGTTTACAGTTTACGTTCTTTTTGGATCATGCACCTGACCTGCACACTCCAGAATATGTCAATGACACCCCTCCCGCCAAAATGCTGCAATGCATTGTTCTATTTACTTTGGTTTTGTCTGACAATAGTCAATTATTTCTATTAACTGTTTTTAATGTATGTTTTTGACCCCAGTCTGTCTGTTTTGTTTTCATAAGGACAGGTCATTTCTTTTTAAAGAAAGAATCTCCCTGTCAACCACAACAGAACATTTCACATCCTTGGATCTAAACCAAATCATTCTTGGGTTATAAATTAGTCAGTTAAAGGACACCCACACCTCTCTCCAAATGTGTCCTAGCAGCAGGTTTTTGGGGATAAAGGGGAGACACCACAGCCTATTAACCAGAACACATTTTATAGCATAATGGATAGAGCACTGGACTGGGATTCAGGAGACCTGGATTCAATTCCCAACTTTGACAGAGTGGCAGCAGGACACTGGCACTTTCCGTGTGCCTCAGTTGCCCCATATGGAGATAATGATACTGACCTCCTTTGTAAAGTGCTTTCAGAACAGTGCATATAAAAGCTAGATATTATTATCACTACCACCAGCAGTATCTTCTATCAAAGGAACAGATGGGCAGCCAACTCCACCACAATTCACAAATGCAGCATTCATGGAGCAGCCAAGCTTCCCATTCTTCCTCCTTGAAACTGAGACACTCAACTCATCTGCAAGGAGACCCTGAGCTGCAGCTTCATGATTTTATTTTTTAAAAAGAAACCTTCTACTCTTTTAAAAATAATATAAATTTAAAAATTAAAAAAAAAAAATTGAAAGGAACTCTAGAGCACAATCATCTCTAATCTCCACTCTTTCACCAGTGCAGGTTGATTCTTCATTTTAAATATACTTTTTTATTTTTTTGAAACCAACAATATTTTATAAAGCTTTAGAAGAGCAGAAGAGAGGCTGAGTCAGTTGGGAAGTACTATTCCCAAGAACACGCCACCCAAGGAAACGGGACACATTTGTATGGCAAATGGAGGAAAGTAACACAATATGGTTATGCACCTTCAGAAATTTCAGATAAGCACTCAATGTCTGGCTGCTTTTTTCAGCCCAACACAAACCTCTAACTCTTGAAGACTCTTTTCTAGCTCTTTCTTTTAATAAATGACCCCCTGTGAAAACTTGGTGAACATATATAGAATAATACATGGTATAAAGGAGAGAGCTAGGGGAACAGACAGATGTTCTTGATCTCATGGCAAAAGAACAAGGGGACAGTCAATGAAATGAAAAGGTGACAAATTCTAGATTGCAGAATTCATTGCCAGTGGAAGTCAAAGATGACAAGAATTTAGCAATAAGGGACTGGACATTTTAGCAAGATTAAATTTGAGATTGAACATTTATATGGATAAAGAATATCCAGTCATCATCCACTTGATTTTTTTGAAAAAAAGATTAAACTTAATGCTTCAGGGTTTAAGCCAGTCTAACTATTAGAGACCAGGATAAGACCAAATAGGGAAGGGGGAGGGGCAGAATAGCCCACACCTGCCTACTATAGGGCTCTTATAACTTCTTCTGAAGCATCTGGTATTGACCATAGGTGGCCCTGGGAACTGAAAAATGTCTGAGGCACCTAAGATACCCCACCCTGTACTGCTGCTCAGGGGAGGGCCAAACTAAGGTGCCAAGATGTCAGAATCTGTAACTGGGGACACAGATGAGACTTATTTCTCCCTGCTGCAGTGTGTGTGTGTGTGTGTGTGTGAGAGAGAGAGAGAGAGAGAGAGATGGCTACTCCTAAGAAAAATATACTCAAAGAAATGAGATGCGTTTCCTGAGGTCACTGATCATCCTCTATCCTAAAGGTGAATCCAAGAGAATAGCTGATCGACCAAAGATACCAGGGAGTATGGAAACAGGTAGCAGGCCACCAGTCCTTCCTCACCAGAAGACAATACAAGGTAGGTTTGGATGGAAATGGGGCCTGGTCCTCAACTGGTTCAGATATTTTGGATAAGTGTCCAGACTTTTGAGACTTCTCTTCCCCATTATTAGATGTATATGGAGTTTCAGTTCAGTAGGTTGAAGCCATATAACATCACACTTTCCCATTTACTATAGCTGGTCTGTGTAACAGTGTACAGTGTGCTTTTACGCTCTATTAGCAATTAAGTTTGCATGCTTTTTATTTTATTCCCTATAGAGGCACAGGTTAGACTTCACTGCAACCAGGAATTCAACAGCAAAAATCCTACTGACTTCAGTGGGCCCAGGATTTAACCAAACAATCAGTAATGCTGATCAGGAGACACTGGGGGATTTTGGTGGGAAACAATCTTGCTTATCTTCTGAAACAACAAAGCAGTAACCATTATTCTTTCTGTCTGAAGCTCATTTCCCTGTCTTCTCAACTTTTTTCCAAAGCTGCTTCCTGACTGGTTCTCCTCCTCTGGCACACTCTTGTGGAATATAAAGGAAGGAAAGAAGGGAAGGGGGTTTGTTAGTGGCAGTGCGAGTAGAAATGCCAGAGGACAACCTCTACCCACATGGTAACCCAATCACAGGCCATCAACCTCTAGCTGTACATCAGTGGGCAAGTTCTAGGTCTCCTACTCATCAACCAGAGGTCCGTGTCATACAGGTAGTCCACTAAAAGGCCACTAGTGCACAGTTATGCTGAATGAGAGCCCACATAATATTTGTCCAGGGACTATGTAGTAATAACTACCATTCATAAAAATATACCTAGAAACCAATGTAGAAAAAAAGTTTGAAAGCAATGTAGATCATGTTAAAGATATTAAAATAATGAATACTAGATTTTCTGTTTTCTCTCCTCCATATCTCAATTATATTTCTACCATTAATTATCAAGAGAGACAATACCAATGCATGGTTAATAAACATGGACTCTGTCTCAGCAGGAGCAAAGTACTTAAGTTTGTGTCAACTCAAAACTAATCGGATCACAATTAAAAAATCATCTGTTTACTAATGGAAAAGACATTGGCCCCAGGTATGTATGAGAAACCACAGTACATTTATTCTGAAATGCACTCTCTCTATCTTATCTAAAATTATGCTAGGGCATGATTTGAGATGAGAGCTACAGAATATCTCCAGGACTATATATTAGACTCTGATATATTCCTTTTTAAAAAACAAAAGATAAAACATACAGAACAGAATTTCTCAAATTTGTTTTTCAAAGGTTAAACTGTAGTGATATAGCTGAGAGGGCAACATACAGATAACTCCCCTCCTGCTCTCAACGAACAAAAAACAAAACAAAAAAAATCTAGTTTATTACTGTCAAAATACATCAATAAACTACACTGTTTATTGTAGAACTGGCACCATGCCTGCAAGTTATCATAGTTTGTCAATTCATAATTCGATAACATTTCCTGTTTTCTTTATAAATATTAATCATTTTAATATGTATCCCTGTCAGCTTCAATACTTTAGCTAGTTTAAGAGGCCATAGTTGACAAGCAGTACTCCCCTTTATAATTTTCAGTTAGTGTAATACTAGATGCTTCCACACATAAACAGTTGTTATAATCCAGCTAACATTTAAATTCCTGCTCTGGGATAATTTCCCTAAACACTGACTTCAGCTACATAGTCTGCATGTCCTAATCAATTCAACGCTCGCTATTAGAGATCAAGAGAATGCTAATAGGAAAGAAAAATATGGACCAATACTGTGTATGTAATGGCTTGCAACCTTGGTTCATAGCTATAAATTAGTAAAGAGGCCCATTTAATCTTGGAGATCTACAGTATTTATGATGGGAAAGTGTCCCTTGGTTACTGGTGCTCTGTTTAGCCCAAATGATGGTCTCTGTAGGAACAGAAGTCTTCTTACTTCATATTGAGATTGAGAACTCCTTAACCATTCAGTTTGGGAAAAAAACAGGCAGACAGACAGAAAGTGAAAGGTACAAGAATTTTTTTTTCCAGAAATAAAGGAATTTTTAATTAATTTCTTTGTTTTCTCAATTTCAGAATTAAATAATTCCAGTATTTCCTGTAATTCTCATATGTTCATACAGTATCCAACACAATGGGGCCTCTGTGCTGATTAAAATGTTTGGTCACTACTAAATTATTAATAGTAATGAGCACATGAAAATAAAGTCTTCAAACGGTTCAGAGAGCAGATGCAAGAGCTTTGTGATTCAGAAAAGAATGCCCTTTTCAGCACCGCTCGTTTGACTTTAACAAGTTAGGATCCATTATTAAAATAAACCAGTGGTTCTCAAACTGTGGGTCGCAACCAGTGGTGAGCTGGAGCCAGTTCACACCAGTTCATGTGAACCGGTTGTTAAATTTTGAAGCCGGTTTGGAACCAGTTGTTAAAGGGGCGGCCGTCCCGCCTGAGCTCCCGTCCTGTATGTCCTGCATGAGCTCGCAGCTGGGGAGGCTCCCATGAAGAATTTTTACTCACCCGGCAGCACGGTGGGCCTTCGGCAGCACTTCGGTAGCGGGTCCTTCAGTGCCGCCGAAGACCCGGAACGAGTGAAGGACCCAAAGCCGAATTGCTGCCGAAGGCACGGAGCAACTAAAGGAACCAGTTCTTCAGCTTCTGGCAGCTCATCACTGGTCGCAACTCCATTCTGATGGGGTCGCCAGGGCTGGCTTAGACTTGCTGGGGCCCGGTGCCAAAGTCAAACTCAAGCTCAAGGGCTTCAGCCCTGGGTGGCAGGGCTCAGGTTGCAGGCCCCCTGCTTGGGGCTGAAGCCCTTGGGCTTCAGCTTTGGCCCCCTGGCCCGAGGAGGTGGGGCTTTGGCTCTCCCGCCGCTCCCCAGATGGAGGGACTTGGATGAGCTCAGGTTTCGGTCCCCACTCCTGGGGCCCTGTAGTATTTTTTGTTGTCACAGAAGAGGGTCACAGTGCAATGAAGTTTGAGAACCCCTGACCTAAACTAATTTATCTCATTTATCATCATTCCATTGTCATTTCATGGATATCTGGGACCCATGAAAAGAACAATTTTCAAATATCTTCAGAAGATACTAGACGTCAAAGTACAGGAAAGTTTTTCTCTAATTAACCTTGCTTTTGCACATATGTCTTAGGACACAATGGTTTCAATCTAACAAGACAGATCACAAATATTGGGTATATTTTATCTTCATAAAAATGTATTTTAGTATTTCAGTGAAGGAATCTAATAGTACCGAAAAACATTTTGCAAAAGAAGGAACAGCATAAACATTCTCTTCAAGAACGAACACAATGTGACTGCAACAACGGTACCTTTTTATTCAATAGATAAATCTATCTTGAAGTTTTCTATATCTGAGCACCTTTAGACAGGCTTGCAACCTAGTGGACTTTGAGTTTCTGGACCGTCTCTGAATTTCCTGCAGGATTCAGAATCATACTGCTTATCTTTGTGACAAAAATAAGTTTTAGGTTTGCAATGCACACACAGTATGAGAGTATTAAGTCTATTCCTTCACTTTCTTCATCTACACAATTGTTAACACAAAGCCTGATCCAATGCCTACTGAAGTAACTGGGAACCTTTCCACTGATTTCAATGAGTGTTGGATAAGACCCTTAGTTCCAACTGAAGTGCCCAAACCTGCCCTCAGTTACACCTGGGATACATAGGCAAACCCTAAAGACAATGAGATTGCACAGGTGCGACTGAGGGCAACATTTTGCCTTGTAGACCTATATTACTACAATGATGCAGAAAGAATAAAAGAATAAAACCTGATTTTTCAGATTCCAGCCTGAGTTTGCAGGACTATAACATGGAATTTTTTTTTTTTTTTAAACTAAAGGGTTTTTTTCCTCAAAGTTTTGAGCCACAATTGATGTGGAATGCCACAATGCCATTTCTAAGGACTCTTTTCAGAACAGAACCACACTAAGTATAGAAAATGTCATGCTTGTACTACAAATTATCATCTGTGGTGGTTCTTTGACTTAACAAAATAATATTACTTTAATATTAGCATAATACCTATTAAATATTCAGTACAATATCATAGTAATTTGTTGGAACTACTTGTACAAACTACTTCATAATCAGCCTGATAAAAACAACGGTACTAATTAATTACAATACTACAGGCATATTGAATGTTTTTTCCACAGAAACCCCCTTCCCCAAATTATGCAAACATTCAAATGACAGTAGTTAATCTTTGCAGTCTTATCCAAACTTTATCACTGATCTTTCCCAACCCTTTAGTACTTCTCACCTCTTCCTAATTTCTGAATCCACTAGGATCTGCCTCTTCTTCTGTGGTGGAGGTGGTGGGAGTTCTTCTTTAGCATGCTTAACCAGGATTTGTTCTCTGGTGGTCACCATAGTTACAGTTTCCATTACAGTTGTCTGTGTTAGTGATGTCTGAGTGGCAGTGACAGCCTGTGAAATCTGTGAGACGTATTGAAACAGAGGTCACACAATGCTTGAAAGACTTCAAAAAAGACTGGAGTGCCAACAGGAAATAATGAGAAACTGCTCCTGTCTGATCCTGGGTTGACCTTCAGAACAAAACAACACTGTATTGAACTCAAACCAAATTGTTTTATCTGACTCATGCTATGCGAATAAGACATCTAGGAAAGTCAATATCAAAATCAGAAGGAATCCTAAGTAGAATGTATTTATTGGTGCTTTATAAATCATGTCAAATGAACAAAGGAGAAAAAGCTAAAGCCTGTTTCATGAGAAAAACTACAGAAATATTATATAATTGTTTTTATATATATATATAGTTTTTCTCATGAAACAGTAACATTTTATAATAAGCTAAAAAAGTTGGTTCCTTCATTTTAAATATTTATTTCTTGAGAACTGACCAGGAGTATATTTATTTGACTTTGATAAGATTTACTGCCTATTATTCTTTTTTTTTTTTACTGCTTATTATCGTTTTCAAATTGATATTTAATTCATGACAATTAAAACATATTTGTGGCAAAGAGCCATTAACTAATTTACAAGAAATCTTAGCTTGGAAAATATTTACTGTGATGCGAGTAAATGTATGACTGACTATGTTTCCATAATTAGAATCTAAGATTAATGGGATCATAAGTCCCACTAATGTTTACAAATATAAAACTGGAGATTAGTTTATTGAATACGGTTGAATACAGGTACTGCACAGGTCTGAAATACAGCTACATGCAAACAGGTGAGTTTAGAAAATACATGCTGCCCACTTCAGCTGGAGAGGGAATACAGAGATACTTAAGGTCACGGATAGGTCTTCCTATCAGTGATTTCAACAGGAGTTTTGTGTGCTTATGCAGCTTTTGGAATGATTAAGCTCTTGATATTTGGACCCATTGTTGTAATAATTGGGTTTACAAATTTACCCTAAGTATAAGCTCAACTGTGAAAAATAAGTGTAAATTCTAAAATGCCACAGTAACATATAATAACAAAAGTTGATGGGAAAAGGGACACACACACACAAGAGAAAGAGAAGAGACTGAATTACTCCCAACAAAATAGACCTATTGCTATAATTCAAGGACTGTGTTAAGATTATGCCTGGTAAGAACAGTGAGAGACCGGAAATCAATGACCCAGAATTGGTGGGTCAGAAATTAGGCCTAAGTGGGTGATAAAATGAGGGGATCCTTAAAATAAGAGACTTTGGAGAGAAAAACTGGTGACTAGAGCAAGCTTCATCACTATGGTTGCCTCTCTCACTGTTTCCTGTGACCCCTCACCTTCTTCACCCATTCACCTAAGAATGTCCTGACTAGACCAGACCTGATGACATCACCCTCTCCCCACTGGCTGCAGCTGAATTCCACCATCACCAGGGAAGTCAGACTTTTACCCTGCCCCACTCATGAGTCCTTTTCCTTCCCCACTTTATTTCTTTTCTCTCCCTCTCCTTTTGCCTTCTGTCTAACCATTGTCTGTCTTAGATGGCCAGAAGGATATATTTTGCGACACTGCTGTAAGTCTGTGACCAGAAAAGTAGCTAAAAGTGCTGTCCTAAACAACCCGATGCTGGTACAAGTTTGCCAGGTCTCAGGCTGGCTGATAAGACCGTGCTGGGCCTGTATTTCTCTAGCAGTGACTTTGCAAATGAAAGTCAATGCCAGAAACAGAAGCTGCATTTTCTACTTTTGCTGTTCTTGTCTCTCCCCTGGTGTGCGCATTTGCCCTAGGCGAGGTCTACAATACAGATTTATATCGGTATGACTATGTTGCTCAAGGGAGTGAAAAATCCAACCCCTTGGTGGTGTAGTTACACCGACCTAACCCCCCACTGCCTACCCCATGTAGACAGTGCTATGACGACAGGAGAGCTTGTCCTGCTTGCACAGTTACTACCTCTTGGGGAGGTGGAGTAACTATGCCGGCAGGAAAAGCTCTCCTCTCACCTTAGCCGCATCTTCACTAAAGCGCTATGACAATGCGACAGCTCTGGTACAGCCATGCCGATGTAGTGTTGTACATGAAGACATGCCCTTCTATCGTGTTCTAGAAAATGGGATCAGACTAACAGCAGCCACAGCTGCTCCACTCCATCTCAACTAACAACTTCTCCTTTTCCCAAAAGGGTAGTTATTCCCCACCTAAGAGACCGTCAGACAGGCTTTTTTCCCTCTCTCTTTCTTCCTAAAGACTCTCTCCAGCTAAAAGGAAAGGGAACAGCAAGGGATGCTGTTAAAATGAAAGACCCTTAATACTTCACAGTTCCAATGATGTAGCTGTTTTCTATATCTTTAATAAAAGGTGAAAAGAAAATTAAATGCTGTGATTGCCATGGTACTAAGCAGGCTGAGCTCTCTGTATACCAAACCCCAAGTACTGTTTCATATTGGACAGTTTGGGGGTCACGTTAACACCACTGACTCTGTGGGCCCCTATATTCCATCTAAATTAATATCACTTCATGCCATTACACAGGTTCTCATTGAAGCAGGGAAGTGTCCTGCCCAGTCCGTCAATCAAGCAGAGAAGGCACATTTCTTCCTTGTTCCTGCTAGCTGATGTGTAAGGGAGTTGGATGTCTCCTAGACCAGCTGATGGTTCATGGAGCTGTAGCAGAATATAAAGATAAGGTCTGGCAAGGTAGCCAAAGTAGCACTGCTGCATGAAGATCTAGGGTTTTTAAGCCATGTTCATCCCCTTGTTATCGGTGTTCTCCTATTCCCAGGGGCAGGGATCTGTGTCTCAATCTCCAAAAAGTTATGATGCTATATAAATGTATAGCAATTTGTCATACATTGCACAAAGCTCCCTGAAGATCCCAATTAAAGAAGAGTATGTTCCTGTCAAGGTTCCTCCCCCACTCTGAACTCTAGGGTACAGATGTGGGGACCTGCATGAAAAACCTCCTAAGCTTATCTTTACCAGCTTAGGTCAAAACTTCCCCAAGGTACAAAATATTACCCCCGTTATCCTTGGAATGGCCGCTACCACCACCAAACTAATACTGGTTACTGGGGAAGAGCTGTTTGGACGCGTCCTTCCCCCCAAAATACTTCCCAAAACCTTGCACCCCACTTCCTGGACAAGGTTTGGTAAAAAGCCTCACCAATTTGCCTAGGTGACTACAGACCCAGACCCTTGGATCTTAAGAACAATGAACAATCCTCCCAACACTTGCACCCCCCCTTTCCTGGGAAATGTTGGATAAAAAGCCTCACCAATTTGCATAGGTGACCACAAACCCAAACCCTTGGATCTGAGAACAATGAAAAAGCATTCAGTGTTTTACAAAGACTTTTAATAAAAAATAGAAGTAAATAGAAATAAAGAAATCCCCCCTGTAAAATCAAGATGGTATATATCTTACAGGGTAATTAGATTCAAAAACATAGAGAACCCCTCTAGGCAAAACCTTAAGTTACAAAAAAGATACACAGACAGAAATAGTTATTCTATTCAGCACAATTCTTTTCTCAGCCATTTAAAAAAATCATAATCTAACACATACCTAGCTAGATTACTTACTAAAAGTTCTAAGACTCAATTCCTGTTCTGTCCCCGGCCAAGACGACTACAGACAGACACACAAACCCTTTGTTTCTCTCCCTCCTCCCAGCTTTTGAAAGTATCTTGTCTCCTCATTGGTCATTTTGGTCAGGTGCCAGCGAGGTTACCTTTAGCTTCTTAACCCTTTACAGGTGAGAGGAGCTTTCCCCTGGCCAGGAGGGATTTCAAAGGGGTTTACCCTTCCCTTTATATTTATGACACGCCCCCCAAATCTCAGCTAGGGTGAAACACTGGCTGGGATTTCTTCCTGGAGCTCTAGGAAAACAGAGTTAATAAGACACATGCATCTCTAAATATACTACCAAGTACATAAAGACTAACAATATTTTCCATATCTCAAGGACGATTTTAACCAGTTGATTCTGGGAAACTTTCACGGGAGAGTGCATCAGCCACTTTGTTAGAAGCTCCTGAGATGTGTTGGATGTCGAAATCAAAATCTTGGAGAGCTAAACTCCACCGAAGAAGTTTTCTGTTAGTTTCTTTGACGGTGTGAAGCCACTTTAGTGCAGCATGGTCGGTTTGCAGGTGGAAACGCCGTCCCCAAACATATGGGCGTAGCTTTTCCAGAGCGTAGACAATGGCATAACATTCTTTTTCAGTGACTGACCAGTTGCTTTCCCTCTCAGACAGTTTTTTGCTGAGAAACACTACAGGGTGGAATTCTTGATCAGGTCCTTTCTGCATTAAAACTGCTCCCACACCACGCTCGGATGCATCTGTGGTTACTAGGAACGGTTTGTCAAAGTCTGGGGCCCTTAGTACAGGGTCAGACATGAGTGTCGCTTTAAGCTTGTTAAAGGCCTTCTGACACTTTCCGGTCCACTGAACAGCATTTGGCTGTTTCTTTTTGGTTAGGTCTGTCAGTGGGGCAGCGATTTGGCTGTAGTGCGGTACAAATCGTCTGTAATAACCGGCCAAGCCTAAGAAGGATTGAACCTGTTTCTTTGACTTTGGGACAGGCCACTTTTGGATAGCATCCACTTTGGCCTGTAGGGGGCTGATAGTTCCTTGACCCACCTGGTGTCCAAGGTAAGTCACTCTGTTTAGGCCTATTTGACACTTCTTAGCCTTAACAGTTAGTCCTGCCTTCCTTATGCGCTCAAGGACTTTTTGTAGATGTTCCAGGTGGTCTGCCCAGGAATCCGAAAATATGGCCACATCGTCAAGGTAGGCGACTGCATATTCTCCTAATCCCGCTAGGAGACCATCTACAAGTCTTTGGAAAGTGGCGGGTGCATTTCGCAGCCCGAAAGGGAGTACATTAAATTCATACAGCCCGAGATGTGTGATGAAGGCTGACCTTTCCTTGGCAGATTCATCTAGCGGTACCTGCCAGTACCCCTTGGTTAAGTCCAAGGTAGAGATGAACTGGGCCCTTCCCAGTTTCTCTAATAGTTCATCTGTGCGTGGCATGGGATAGTTGTCTGGGCGAGTTACAGCATTTAGCTTACGGTAGTCCACGCAAAAACGTATTTCCCCATCTGGTTTGGGAACTAGAACCACTGGAGATGCCCATGCACTTTCAGAGGGGCGGATTACACCCATCTGTAACATATCCTGGATCTCCCGTTCTATAGCAGTTTTAGCTTGAGGAGACACCCGGTAAGGTTGGACCCTAATTGGGTGAGCATTACCTGTGTCAATGGAGTGGTATGCCCGTTCAGTCAGTCCTGGGGTGGCTGAGAACGTTGGCGCGTAGCTAGTGCACAGCTCCTGGATCTGCTGTCGCTGCATACGCCCAAGGGTCATGGAGAGGTTCACCTCTTCCACACCACCAGCACATTTCCCTTCATAGTAGACACCTTCAGGCCACTCAGCGTCGTCTCCTCCCTGGGCTGTAAACTGACAAACCTTTAATTCTCTGGAATAAAAGGGCTTTAGAGAATTAATATGATACACCTTAGGCTTTCGGTTGGAGGTGGGGAATGCTATGAGATAATTAACAGCTCCCAGGCGCTCCTGGACCACGAATGGCCCTTCCCACGATGCTTCCATTTTATGGGCCTGGAGCGCCTTTAAGACCATGACCTGGTCTCCTACTTTGAAGGAACGCTCTCTGGCATGTTTATCATACCAGGCTTTTTGCTCTTTTTGAGCATCCTGTAAGTTTTCTCTAGCAAGGGCTAAAGAGGTTCGGAGGGTGGTTTGTAGGTTGGTTACAAAGTCCAGAATGTTAGTTCCTGGAGAAGGTGTAAATCCCTCCCATTGCTGCTTCACCAACTGCAATGGCCCCTTAACCTCACGGCCATATACAAGTTCAAATGGGGAAAACCCTAAACTGGGATGTGGTACAGCTCTGTAGGCAAAGAGCAACTGCTGCAATACTAGGTCCCAATCATTGGAGTGCTCATTTACGAATTTACGTATCATGGCCCCCAAAGTTCCATTAAACTTCTCCACCATGCCATTTGTTTGATGATGGTAAGGAGTGGCAACCAAGTGATTTACCCCATGAGCTTCCCAAAGGTTTTCCATAGTTCCTGCCAGGAAATTAGTCCCTGCATCTGTGAGGATGTCGGAGGGCCAACCTACCCTGGCAAAAATGTCTGCTAGTGCCTGGCACACACTTTTAGCCCTGGTGTTGCTTAGAGCTACTGCTTCCGGCCATCGGGTGGCAAAATCCATGAAAGTCAGTATGTACTGCTTTCCTCTGGGTGTCTTTTTCGGAAAAGGACCCAGAATATCCACAGCTACTCGCTGAAATGGAACTTCAATGATGGGGAGTGGCTGGAGAGGAGCTTTGACCTGGTCTTGGGGTTTTCCCACTCTTTGGCACACCTCACAAGACTGGACATAGGTAGAAACATCCTTGCCCATTCCCTCCCAGTGGAATGACCCCCCCAAACGGTCTTTGGTCCTGTTCACCCCAGCATGGCCACTAGGGTGATCATGGGCTAAGCTCAAGAGCTTGGCCCGGTATTTAGTTGGAACTACCAACTGTCTCTGAGGATGCCAGTCTTCCTGGTGTCCCCCAGAAAGAGTTTCCTTGTATAAAAGTCCTCTTTCTACAACAAACCTGGATCGATTAGAAGAGCTGAGAGGCGGTGGGTTGCTCCGTGCCGCCGTCCAAGCTCTCTGGAGGCTTTCATCTGCTTCCTGTTTGGTCTGGAACTGTTCCCTTGATGCTGGAGACATCAGTTCCTCATGGGATTGTGGACCTAGGCTTGGTCCCTCTGGAAGCGATATAGGGGATGGAGCTGTTTCTGTTGACTGTGAACCGCTCTCCGCTGGTGCACTATGTTGGGATTCAGGCTCCGGCTGAGCCTCTTGGGTCGGGTTATCGGCTGCTGCCAGTTCAGGTTCGGTGGGGCCCTCTGGTGTTGAGGTTGCAAGTACTGGATTCAGTGCTGACACGGGGTCTGGTGTTGGTTGTTCGGCTGGTTCCGGTTCTGGGACTGGTTCCGTCTGGGTCTCTGGGACTGGATCCACTACTGCTGTTGCAGACATTGGCCTGGGGTCCAGGTCCATCACCTCTGACTGGGTCCTGATAGAAGTTTCCGGAACAGAGCTAGGCCTCACGGCTTGTTTAGCCTGGCTGCGGGTGACCATTCCCACCCTCTTGGCCTGCTTCACATGATTGGCCAAGTCTTCCCCCAACAGCATGGGGATGGGATAATCATCATAGACTGCAAAAGTCCACATTCCTGACCAGCCCTTGTACTGGACAGGCAACTTGGCTGTAGGCAAATTGAAAGAGTTGGACTTGAAGGGTTGAATCGTCACTTGGATCTCTGGGTTGATTAAATTGGGGTCCACTAAGGAAGCATGGATAGCTGACACTTGTGCTCCGGTGTCCCTCCACGCGGTGACCTTCTTCCCACCCACACTCACAGTTTCCCTCCGCTCCAAGGGTATCTGGGAGGTATCTGGGCCTGTGGACCTCTGGTGTGATTCCGGTGCAATGAACTGTAATCTGTTGGGGTTCTTGGGGCAGTTGGCCTTTACATGCCCCAGCTCGTTACACTTAAAACATCGTCCAGCTGACGGGTCACTGGGGCGAGGAGGGTTGCTGGAGAACGGGGTGGTGGGACGATAAGGGGTCTGGAGGGTTCTTTGGGAGGTAGGTGGGGCTTTGGGCGGCCCCCGGTAATAGGGTGTGGTCTGGGGTGGTCCCTTCTGGTCTCCGCTCCAACTGCGACCAGTTTTCTTCTTCTCTGCCACCTCCACCCATCTGGCTCCAATCTCTCCTGCCTCAATTACAGTTTTGGGTTTCCCATCTAGGATGTATCTTTCTATTTCCTCAGGAACACCCTCTAAGAATTGTTCCATTTGCATTAGGAAGGGCAAATTTACTGGAGATTCAACACTTGCTCCTGATATCCAGGCATCCCAATGTTTTACAATGTGGTAGGCATGTCGGGTAAATGACATGTCTGGTTTCCACCTTAGGGCTCTGAACCTCCGACGAGACTGCTCGGGTGTTATCCCCATTCTGACTCTCGCCTTGGATTTAAACAGTTCATACTTGTTCATGTGTTCTTTAGGCATTTCAGCTGCCACCTCAGCTAAGGGTCCACTGAGCTGCGGCCTCAGCTCTACCATGTATTGGTCAGTAGAGATGTTGTACCCAAGGCAGGCCCTTTCGAAGTTTTCTAAGAAGGCCTCAGTATCATCACCTGCCTTGTAGGTGGGGAACTTTCTGGGATGGGAAGTGGTACCTGGAGAAGGATTGCTAGGGTTTGTTGGTATATTCTGCTGGGTCTTTATCCTCTCCATCTCCTCCACATGCTTCCTCTCTTTTTCCCTCTCCTCCTCCACATGCTTCCTTGCCTCCATTTCCCTCTTGTGGGCAGCCTCTTGGTGTTGTTCTGCCTCCCTTTCTTGTTCCTTCTTCAGCTGCATGAGTTCTATCTGTCTTTCATGTTCCCTTTGTTTTTCCTCAGCCTGAAATTTGGCTAATTCCAGCTGTAGTCGAGCTGAGGATTTGGCCATTCTAACCTCTCTGTTTTTAACTAACTTTACACCCGAGGTTTAGAAATAAACAAACAAAACTTGGCTGTAAAATTTTGCTGTGCTGGAATAGAATACCTATTCTCTGATAGTGATTGTCAGCCTACAGAAAAAGACAATTCCCTTGTCTCTGCTCTGGGCCCAAATTAAAGCAAAAAACCTCCAACTACTTGGAAAACTGCTTACCCAGCCCAAAGAAAAAAAATTTCTTTTCAAACCTGTGCTCCTTGTAAAACAAAAAAAAATCAAAATCCTAAAAAAAACCCTGCCACTTTTGTCTCCAGGCAAATGGGTAGAGCACACACCCCCTATTTACTTTTAGGAAGAAAAGAAAAAAAAAAACCTCTGGGTTGGAAGACTGTGAATTTCCCTGCAGGAGTTAAGTACCCTGCCTCCAGGCAAAGAAAACCTGCAATTCACAAGATAATCCCCTTTTGTCTCTGCTTGGCCACAAAGCAGAGAGAAACCAAGCTGCTTTCAGTTTCAAAGCTGCCTTCTGGACTTCCTAAAAATTCCTTTTTAAAATCTGTATTTCTAGTTCAAAAAATCTCAACTGGATCTCTAAATGATTTCAGGTTAATCCCACCACTGTGCCACCATGTCAAGGTTCCTCCCCCACTCTGAACTCTAGGGTACAGATGTGGGGACCTGCATGAAAAACCTCCTAAGCTTATCTTTACCAGCTTAGGTCAAAACTTCCCCAAGGTACAAAATATTACCCCCGTTATCCTTGGAATGGCCGCTACCACCACCAAACTAATACTGGTTACTGGGGAAGAGCTGTTTGGACGCGTCCTTCCCCCCAAAATACTTCCCAAAACCTTGCACCCCACTTCCTGGACAAGGTTTGGTAAAAAGCCTCACCAATTTGCCTAGGTGACTACAGACCCAGACCCTTGGATCTTAAGAACAATGAACAATCCTCCCAACACTTGCACCCCCCCCTTTCCTGGGAAATGTTGGATAAAAAGCCTCACCAATTTGCATAGGTGACCACAAACCCAAACCCTTGGATCTGAGAACAATGAAAAAGCATTCAGTGTTTTACAAAGACTTTTAATAAAAAATAGAAGTAAATAGAAATAAAGAAATCCCCCCTGTAAAATCAAGATGGTATATATCTTACAGGGTAATTAGATTCAAAAACATAGAGAACCCCTCTAGGCAAAACCTTAAGTTACAAAAAAGATACACAGACAGAAATAGTTATTCTATTCAGCACAATTCTTTTCTCAGCCATTTAAAAAAATCATAATCTAACACATACCTAGCTAGATTACTTACTAAAAGTTCTAAGACTCCATTCCTGTTCTGTCCCCGGCCAAGACGACTACAGACAGACACACAAACCCTTTGTTTCTCTCCCTCCTCCCAGCTTTTGAAAGTATCTTGTCTCCTCATTGGTCATTTTGGTCAGGTGCCAGCGAGGTTACCTTTAGCTTCTTAACCCTTTACAGGTGAGAGGAGCTTTCCCCTGGCCAGGAGGGATTTCAAAGGGGTTTACCCTTCCCTTTATATTTATGACAGTTCCTATCCCAATTATTGGGATATTGGTGTTCCCATCAGTTATAAAGATACGGCATATCAGACGCTCTTTTTCTTTCCTTAGCTCCACCCCACTGTCTTTCCCCATGGAGGGAACAGAGTAATAAGGAAGAGGCCATACACTTGTTACCAGTCATTCTCTTTTTATAAAATACTATTAGTAAAACCAAACAGTATTCCTCCCAAAACTGCCTAATCTCCCACCTCCATTGAGGAAGTGGGAAAATTCAACTGTTATTTGTCCAATCTATGTCGGAGCGGGGAGAGAAAGGGAAATTCCATTCTATTTATGAAACTGGTAATCTGTTTTACTTATTGTACATAATTTAGCACAGGTAGGACAACTGCAAGGGGGCTACATGCCTTTAACCTCTAGCAACCCCAAGCTAAATGTATTTTTTTTCTCTTAACTAACAAACAGTTAACATATTTTTACATAAGAACATAAAGATGGCCATATTGAATCAGACCAATGGTCCATCTAACCTAGTATCTTTGGTTCCAACAGTGGCCAATGCCAGGTGTTTCAAACAGAATGAACAGAACAGGGCAATCATCCAGTAATCCATCTACTCTTGTCCAGTCCCAGCATCTGGCAATCAGAGGCTTTTAGTTACAAGGGGAAAAATTCTGTGGTCTTTACTCAAGCGAGTGCCAACAATTTGGCACAGATTGCAGCAGAGACCTTTTTAGCTGTATTTGAGTGTGGTGTATTTATTGGAATTGGTGGTATATTGGCACTATCACCTGGCAAATATCTGTGCTGAACAACTGCTATAAAGGACTTGTTTAAGACAAGCCTTTTATTTTACTTCTTAAATTGCTTTCAAAGTATATATTTTTAAATTGCTTCTCTCTTGGGCTCCTAGGTTACATGCCATGGCTTTAGTGTGCTCAGATATGACACAGTAGATCACAGCAATGATAAAGCAGCAAGTTAAAATGAAATACTACTTTATAAAAACTAACACTTTTTTTAAAATGAACTTGCACAGCTCTGAAATAAATAAATTCAGATCAAACCTCTGCTATCTCAGGTTTTATAAAGTTTGCAGATGAAAAGATGAGGGGATCACATGTTATTTTAAAGCTGTCATTTAAAAGCACCCAAAATCATTGTTTCGTCCTCATGTTCATTTGGGACCATACCCTGCCATCACTCTACACGCAACGCACTTACTAAACTCGGTGAAAGTTTTACCCCAAAATCAATATCAGGATGTTTCTGACAACTTAAGGCCATATCCTGTCATTGTTCCATGCGTAGATCAATTGCAGCTTACAGGGAATAAAATGCAAGACAAAGAAGAAAGCATAACTGTATTCTACTAAATATTTCCCCAGCCTGTAACCAATTGTAGAGTAGTAACAGCTTCAGCTGCTGGTTGGAAACTGCTTTAAACAAAGCACGCCATGTAATTACCATATGTTCACAAATGTCAGATCACAATGCATAAAATGCTGTGGGGTCTGATGATTTACATCTTCAAACCGTGAAAAATATTTATATGCTTAATCAACAAAAACAGAGGTGAAACATGTGCTTTGAAAGAAAACTGAACTATTAATTTGGAGCTCATAATTGTCTAATTACCGACATGGTGTGGGGGTCGGAGTTAAGGAAAGCTGGGACTTGTATCTAGGGCCATTTTAATGTCATGTTGAAGTTCAGAAAGATTAGTTAGATACATTTTTATATTACTACTCTCAATCAGATAAGAACTTTCAGAAACTCTACTTACATACCAACAAATGACTCTTATATTCTTCCCCAGAGGAATAACTTATCTCATCACTAAAGTGGTTTGCTCCATGACTAATTCAAGGGTGTCCCAACCAAATGCAGAACAGCTTCGTCGTCTTTCTAAACCCCTGAAGTACAGATGTCAAACTGAGAAGAGAAACTATGGCTTGGACTTTTAACCCATTGTTACAGAGTCAGAGCTGTGTGGAAGAGTCAGATGACGCATTACAGAAAGAAGCGTTCAACCTACTCTATCAGAATAATATCTGTGGGCCTATCTTAAAAATGTATGCAAAGTAAAGGTGCACCTGCTTTTTGAGTAGGAAAACATCAAATCCCCACTTCATTGTTATGGAAGCATATACTGTGTGTGCGCACATGCGTGTACACGTGTAATATTTTGGGAGTTTAGTACCATGTTTGTTTTTGTATTGTAGAACAACTTTAATGCTACTATTTATTAGTGTAGGCATCTGGCAATGCACTCAGCTGTGGTATACTTGTAACCTCCCTTCACTGTTGGAACTGTAATTTGGTCTTTAATCAAAAGCATGAATATGTTTAAGGAATGGTTGGGAGGACACAGTTGGGTTCCCCTCCACAATTAAAAAAAAAATGGCTGAGGAGATGTTGCTTAAGTAGCATCACTAATTTAGGCAGAGTTACAGCAAAAATAGCTGAAGTTTGAAACTTGGCATGATTATAGCCCTCAGCGAAGACTATTGTCCTTGATCAGTTTGAAAAACTGTTCTGAAAAAGTTATAAACATTTGAAAATAGCTACTGAGCAAGTACAGTATATTTCTCATGAAGGCCCCAATCCTGTAGGCTAATCCATGGGGCAAGACCAATTGGAGTTAATAGGACTCTGTGCAGGTGCAAGGGTCTGTCCATATGAATACCTTGCTTTATCACAGCCTATAACTATAAAAGCATTTTAAAAGAAATACAGTGCACTTGCATGTATAATCTAGTTAAATACTCATTTTTCAGAGCTGCTTTATTGACTTTATAACTTCTGAGCCAATCATCTTCAAATAAGACTTGTTTTGTAGCTCTCACTGAGACTCAAAAAAATCAAGCAATGTCAAGACAACAGATCTGAAACTTTAAAATCAGCAAAATTGAGTTCGTCTTAAAGCTAAGTGGAAGAACCTGAATATTTAGAATGACAGCAGGCTTTAAGGTCTGAGTCTATCTAAAAGTGAAATTTGTCCCATGACTTGCTGATTTTAAATGCGCCAAACTTTGAAACACACAAACTGATTTTCTTCAAACGTGACTTCACGTTTAACTACATTGTTATCTATCATGTGGTATCTATAAGTGACACTTACATTGAAGATAATTAGTCACATTTATCCTGAATTGGGAAGATCTTCATCAAAATCTGATCCCCATCACTCCTTGTGTAACTTTCAGATCTTTACAGGCAGCCTTCCTGCTCTATTCCAGCTTCCCTATTGTTCCTACAAATGTGTTTGCTTGTTGTTGTTGTTTTTCTTTTGGGGGGAAGGAAGGGGCAGGACTTTTTATTTATTTATTTAGGTTGAAATTTAAATTGCTCCAAGGCCTTCAGTTAGGGTAGAAGAGAAAATGATGCTGAGGCTACTTTGTGCAAACACAGCCTCTACCCTTGAACCCTCACCACGAACAAAATCCCCACAGCTGAAGTTATCCTGGCATCATAAGCCTGAGTTTACTCTAGCTCACAGACTTTAAGGGAGCACAAGATGTCTTAGATCCACACATGAAGAGAAAACAATGCATTGCATTGTACTGTGTTCTCTTGTGAAACATTATGTGACCTTGTAATTAGACTGCATTAGCGTGCATACAGTGAAGATTGAAGACGTTTGTAAGTAAGGTTGTGCACTCGAACTTTCACTTCATCTGACTTTTGGGTGTCTTACTGTGCATCATTGACTTTAAACTAACTGTTTTTTCCTCAATTAATTTATTATTCTGTTAATATGTTAATTTTTATTGAGCACATCTCACACTGTGGCAAGTAGCTAATATAAAAAAAAAATCATCATTCATCCACTAGAAGCATAAGGTTTGGGTTTTTTTTTTCCCCAAAGAAATAAAGTTCCATTGTAGTCAATATTGAAGTAATTGCATAAAGCTTCAGTTAACAACAGGATATACTTTCTTATTAACTTGCAACATGGAGAAGACTATAGTGAGCTGCCTAATGCCCATCTTGTGATTAAACAGATTACAAACTCCCAGCTAATTGTCTAATTTTCTTTTAAGAACATAAACTTTCACCAGTAGTTTTCTTGTTGGCTAACCAGGGAAATGAATTTTACTAAGACACACTACTTGAATTCTTCACACCCAGCACTAGATTTTTGTGCAGTGCAATGAGTGTGAACACACGATAATTATACCGTGGGTAAAAGTTACAGAAGTATTTAAGTGACTCAGCAGTCCAAGTTCCATTTGAAAAAAGTGATTTAGGCATGTAGGTACTTTTGAAAATTTTATCCTGGGTGCCTTCTTTTAAGAACAATCAACAGCTACCAGTTGCAACTGTGGTAGTTGCTGAATGAAGATGACACAAAAATCAAGCATCTTTTGTTAATATTTACTTCTTATTGCTTCTGATCCTGCATGCCCTCAGCTCGCAGAAATTCCACTGAAGTAAACTCGACTTCTGCATGTTGCAGGCTTGCAAGATCAGGCCCAATGTTGGGGTGGGGAGGGGGCAGGAGTATTATCCATTCATGATCTTACAGAATAGATGACTAAATTAAGTCCATCATGTTTTTTATTCCTGTAAACATGAAAGTATCAATGTCTATAGGGGAGACAGGAGGGGTGGGGGGAATTGGAGTGTTAAGAGATGAGGAGACAACCGCCACCTTTTAAACTAAGAATGAAGAACCAAAATTTCAAAATGATCACAGCACACCTTAAAGCCAGGGGGAATTTGGCTGGCTGGACAAATGAAGGGAACAGTTCTTTATGGCTGCGGGAAGGAGGGGAGAGAGGTCAAACTGCTGCAAAAGGGGAGAAAGGGCCAGCATGGCGACACTAACTCATTCCTGGGAACCGGAGGGGTAGAAGGGTTTAAAAGGGCAGTTCAGTGTGGTGAAGCCCCCTTTTACATGGAGCAGGCTGAGGCAGCCCCCACCCTCCCTCCCCTTTAGGTAGTGAAATACCAGCTTTAGTTAAGACCTGCTGTGGGCATTGCTCTAGCTCCTTTTTAGGGGGGGCTGGGAAGGAATTTTTCCAGCAACAGCAGATTGGCCTAGGTCACCTTCCCCACAGCAGATCCAGGGAGGGCTTTGTTGACATGTGGCATGAAGGGAGTTAGGCTGTATGTTGCAACTGATTATGTAAGTGTGGGGTAGATGTCTAGTGCAGGTACTCGGTAGGGAAGGGACACAGTGACCAGATAAATGACCTGGTAAAGGACTTTAAAAGGAGGTGTTGGTTAAAGGAGCAGAACAGGAGTTGGGGGGTTGAATGGTATGGCATTATAGCCCACCTTAACCCTCCTACAAGGGTAGATGGCAAGATCCCAGACATGGGTTGGCTGGGGGACCTGGATGGAAAAAAAAAGGGGAGGGGGACTGGCAGAAACCCCCCAGGTAGTTACTGAACGATCACGGATTTACCCGCACTGTACACTTTTATCTGCTGGGTAGTCCCAGACATCTAATAATAAAGCTGTGGCCTGATTAAAACCATATCAAATGTTTCCTGTCCTTCTTTTGGTATAGCCTGACAATGACCTCCAAATTATGCCTACAAAAACGGTGTGCCCAGCACTTGGTTGTATAAATATTGAGGATGAGGTTTTGACAGTTTGGACGATGTGTCTTCAATGCATGTGTAAAGTAACAAATATTTTAGGGTTGTTTCAGTACTCATGTTTTGGGAGAAAAAAAAACAATTTATGAAAAATGTATCATTTATTTATTGTAGTTTACCACTGCAGTTTTCAGTGGAGCAACTAGGATGCTGATTTTCATTTTAGTTTACAGGACTTATAGTTTGTGATTACTGAATGGTCATTCTAAGGATCTATTACTCTCTAGAAGTATGGAGCACAGCACATGTAATTTTGATCAGTTTAATGCCTAGTTCCTCATATTTTAATAGGAATTGTATTTATCTAAACTAGATTTATAGTTCAGCACTCATTAACTATGATACATAAGGGGTATTATGAAAGGTAAAAGAGCTGAGGAAAGTCATAACTGTGTGGATATGTTGTAAGATCTCAGAGATCAGGATATCAATTATTACTGAAATTTAACAACCGTTATTTGTGGAGGTAGAATGATTTTCAGAAGTTTGAGTATAGTTACATATTTTGCTAGTGGATGGAGGCAGTGCACTTATGCATTTCTCTAGTGCATTGAGGGATCCCATTCAGGGCCACACACAACTGTGGCCTTGAGATCCCCTGAGCATAAAGGCTACTCAGATCCTGGCTAGCACAACTAGCAGCCCTAGTCACCCATTAAAGAGACAAGACCAGGCCCTCATGTCCACTCGTCATGTACTGACCAGCAAAGCAGCCCAGGCTGAAGGGAAATGCTTGTTACACCTTAGAGGATGTGTTCCCTGGTAGCTTCAGGAAGCCTTGAGCCTGCGACTCACTACCTCCTGCAATTCCTTATTGAGGCCATGTACCCCAACACAGCTCCAAACTCTGGGCTGTCACTTTAATGCTAAACTGCCACAGGATTTTTGTCTGGATAAAGACTATAGGTTGGAGCCCAGTGTAAATACACAAGTAGCAAATCCAATCCTCAGCTTCTATAATTACATACTCTGTGGAGCACAAATGATTATTTTAACTCAAGTTGCCAAGCTGAGGACTAGCAATTGCATGGGATTGTAACTTCCACCCCCCACCTTGCTCTTCTCTTTACTCCTCCCCCAAATGAATTTTGTCTACTTCAGCTAATTTAGTAGGAACACAAGAGCTGGGCAAAATAAATGACTCAGGGATTTTAGATTAGAGGAAGGATGCTGTTGATCACAGGTGTTCCAGATCATTGCAGGAAGTTTAACCAATCTGATTTTATTATTATGCTCTTTTTAACCATTAGGAGGCAGAGAATTTCCCTCTGTAAACTATACCCACTGCAATCCTGGAAGGAACAAATTGCAGTAGCTAACATTAGCTTTCTTCTTCCATAAATGTCAGTATTACTTTTTTATTTCCTTTATTGTCTTAATTGTCTCAACTTTCAGATATCTACATGACCTCCCTACCTGCCTTTTTAATCCCTTTTATTATGTAACCTACTTGTGTTTTACTGTCCCTAGAGGTCCAAACTAGGCCTATTTTTGGAAAAGCTTCTCATCACTGCTAATCTAAATTCTGTTTAGATTAACAATGTTAATGTTAACAAATTTGGGACCACTCGTGTACCTGGCCCATCTGTTTCTCATTGCATTTGCAGCATAGAGTCATTTAGACCTGCTCAAAGAATGTTTACTGACAGTACTGAAAATGGCGTGAGAAACCAATTGGTCATCTACAGTGCAGTGATACCAATATTAGCAACATTGGTGGAACAGAAATGGTGCTAGGAACCATTGTGCAGGTTGAAGGGTACACAGGCTGGGCAAGCCTAGATTACTGGGTTGGAAAAACTCCAGCAGCAGGTCTGCACTCCCATGGCTGTTAGTGGAGCTGCACACAATGGGAGATTTTCATAAAAGTTAATTGCAGACAGAGCCTCTACGGCTGAGTTTCTCCACCTGCAAAACAGGGAAAAATAATATTCCCATCTACCTGGGGAAGCTTAATTCACTAATGTTTGTAAAGGCCTTTGAGAATTTCAGATGTAAGATGTTACAGAGGTGGAAAATGTTAAAACTAGAGCTAAGTGATTAAAAAAATTAATCATGATTAATCGCGTTGTTAAACAATAATAAAAACACATTTATTTAAATATTTTGGGATGTTTTTCTACATTTTCAAATATTTTGATTTAAATTACAACACAGAATACAAAGTGTACAATGCTCTCTTTATATTTATTTTTATTACAAATATTTGGATTGTAAAAAACAAATAAATAGTATTTTTCAATTCACCTAATGCAAGTACTGTAGTGCAATCTCTTTATCATGAAACTTGAACTTACAAATGTAGAATTACATAAAATAAAACGGCATTCAAAAACAAAAAAATATAAATTTTAGAGCCTAGAAAGTCCACTCAATCCTATTTCTTGTATAGCCAATTGCTCAGACAAACAAGTTTGTTTACATTTTCAAGAGATAATGCTGCCCACTTCTTGTTTACACTTGTGACATTGTAAATAAGAAACGGGCAGCATTATCTCCCATAAATATAAACAACCTGGCTTGTCTGAGCAATTGGCTATACAAGAAGTAGGACTGAGTGGCCTTGTAGGATCTAAAGTTTTACATTATTTTGTTTTTAATGAAATTATGTAACAAAAAATCTGCATTTGTAAATTGCACTTTCACGATTAACAGATTGCACTACAGTACTTCAGTGAGGTGATTTAAAAGAATACTATTTCTTTTATTTATCATTTTTACAGTGCAAATATTTAGAATCAAAATAATAATATAAAGTAAGCACTGTCCACTTCGTATTCTGTGTTGTAATATAAATCAATATGTTTGAAAATGTAGAAAAACATCCAAAAATATTTAATACATTTTGATTGGTATTCTGTTGTTTAACAGTGTGATTAAAACTGAGATTAATCACCATTTATTTTTTTAATCATGATTACTTTTTTTGAGTTAATCACATGATTTAACTTCAATTAATCAACAACCCTAGTTAAAATAGTTATATCCTCCACTGAACTGAACTGAACTACAGTGGAGTCCTGGTTCTAGGTAATCAAAGAGCTGTATTTATTTTTATTAGTATTTCTAAATATATGCTAGTTCTATGCATTTATGGGTAAAATATGGTAATTTCAGTAAATGTAAGTTATATAGCTGGTCAAAACAGTTTTGACAAAACAGTTTTCCATTGGGAAACAATTTCATCAAAATATTTTGTGGTAACATATCCATTTTTGATGACATTTTCAATGGGAAAAAAGTCTAAATGAATCATTGAAACATTTTCTTTTGATAAGGAAAAATGTTTCTTTTGACTGTATGATTTTGATTCACTTTGTTTCAATGTTTATATTATATTAAAACTTTTATTATTATTCTAAATTTGAGAGAGAAAGAGAGAGAGAGAGAGAGTATTTAATGCAATGTAAAATCAAAAATCAAAACAAAATAATTCTATTGTTCCAAATCAATTTTGGGGGAATTTTTGTTGCACAGGAAATTTTAAATTTCAACTCCCCTTCTCAATTGGAACAAAATAAAATTGTAATTTTGGACTTTCCCACAGAACAGAAATTCCAATTTCCACCTAGCTCTAGTGAATAGTAGTATTCATGTTAATTATTAAGTGGCTCTATGGATTGAATTAATTAGTTATGATATTTATTAAGGGCAACACCAGAAATGGGTGCATTGGTGGTAAGCAGCAGTATTATACAGCTATCATGAGAGGGCATGTGGCAAAGGGAAGCTAGTCAGATGAAGTTAATACTGAGGATGCAGCAGAAAAGTGGCCACACAAGTATAGAAACAAGAGGAAATTAATATATGTATTTGGGTCATGGAATATTATTTGAAGGAGTCTGACTCCCAGTTCTAGATCTCCTTCCTGCCATCCTAGCTGCTGGTATAAAGCATCTTGCTCAATGCTGGTATAAGACAAAGAGATGGATCAGAGGAAATTAGCTGAGGCTCAGTCCAGTCAAGACTGAGATGATGGTAGGTCAAAGAAAACAACTGAAAACTTGTGCAAAATTATGTCATCCCTGTCAATCGAAGGTGTTTGTCTGCCACTTGCCATTTGAGTTCACAATTTTGAAGTATTAAATCCACACTTGCTTTTCAATGATCACAGAGGAGAAGGGAATAATGTGGCTTTTTTTTTTTACATTTGTACTTGGACAAGAGGTTGCAGTTTCTCTGTCTGATATGGACCTTGCTACTGTGATTCATGGCATTGCTGATTTTCACAATGTGTTCTACATAGGGCTACCTTAAATCTGTTCATAAATCATGGTGTGGAATGCACAGTGATGTATCAAGATTCTATGAGCATATGATACTAGTTTGCCATGATCTACATTGACCTTTTGGTTTCCAGGTCGATTTCCAGGTGTTGGCTTTATTTTATAGAGCTCTATGTGGCTTGAAATCTGCCTACATTAGGAAGCATATTTGTCTTGTGTGCTGCTGCCACAGATTGAAATCAGTGGGGCACCTGACTTGAGCCTTCTTAGATTAATAGAGAGAGGACTGTTGCTGGCAGGGTATTCTCTGTGAGGACCTCTCAAAATTGGAATATTCTCCTCCTCCCTCCCCCTTGGTCTGAAATCATTTACATGTTCTGACCTTCAGGAAATACTGTAAATTATGGGGATATAACTTTGGCCTAAAAAATAAAACCTGACTAAGAAGCCGGGTAGTGAAAAGATTTTCAAGAGTCTGACAAATAGCAGCAAATCTACTTCAGGCATTTGACTGACAAAGCATTTAACTATCATCAGCTGATAGAATGATGGTTATGACAAACCTGCTTAGAATTGCTCTCCAGCTTCTGCACAAGATTATCCCAACGCTGGGCAAAGTTTTCCAGCCGACCTTCCAGCTTTTGAGCCACTGCTTTATTCTTTACTGCTGACAGGAAGTCCTGCATAAGTGAGCTCAGCTTACCCATTGTTTGTCTTTTCATTTCTAGATCTCCTTTTAGGATCTGTTAAAAAACAGAAACCATTCAGACGACATGCTGGTAATTCAGGAGAGATCTCTATGGAATTGAATATGGATAAGAATCGTTCATATAAATTCCTATTTTCAAGATTCTTGTTATAAGAAAAGTTCCTGGTAAGATTGACAAAGTGGAATGGACATGTTATAGTTTACAAGGCAATAAAACATGACAGATGGTGCAGGTCCAGACATCATAGCATGTCTCAGGTGATAAGTCACAAAACCAAAGGCTGTGTGACTTTAACTACCCTAAAAGTACATCAGTGTTAACAAATATAAAAATTAGAAAATAGTATTTTTCAAGTTTTGCTATACTTTTTGTCATATTGGTTATTTGAGCTGGCCAGGAAATAATTTCATTTCGGGGGGGGGGGGGGGGGGCGGGGGAGGAAATGAGGTTTTGGAAAACATTTCATACTGACCCAGGACTAAAAGCCAAAACCTTAACATTTTTCATGGAAGTGAAGTACTGCTGTATTTTGTTTCAGACACTCTGAAATGTTCCCTTCTGCAGAAACGTGTAAACAATGTATACTCCTACTGGACTCTCAGGCTCCCATGGAAACTTACCTGAGCTCCATTAGAAATTTCAACAAAATGTGCCACGTTCCCATGGAATCTTTCCATTTCTATGAACTGACATATTCCAATGGAAAAATGTTCAACTGGAAAATTAATTTCCAGTCATCTATACTAGTTATATTTCTACTAAACTTTACCCCTAACAGAGTTACTGCCCACAGACTGTACTCACCAGCACCAAATTCTGAAATACTTACTCAGTTACATAGTACCCTATTCCAGGAGTGTTCATACTGAGTTCAAAGGGACTAATCCTAGTGTAAGGTACTATTCAGCACAAGTAGGAATTTCACAATCTGGCTTCACATAGTTTCTTGAAACATATTAGCACTCACTGACATAAGGCACAATATATAAACACACAGTGGAAAGGAATACTTACTAACTTTTATAAAAAGCATCCAATCTGTTATGCCATTCAGAACTCCACACATACTTATGTTAGACTCCGGTATTTACCATGTCTGTCTTAACAAGCTTTCTCATAAAATCATGAGAGTAGGCGACATCGAACCAGGTCTGAAACAAAGCATAGCCTACACAGACAGCGACATACTGCCTTGAATTGTCTGGGAGGCTTTGCCTGACTCTACCCTACTGGCGCACATGAGTAGCAGAAGCTGGACTGTGAGCCACCAAAAAAACATGGTTCCTGATCATTGCCATTGAAAGGAGAACCAGCACTCACATGTGATAACTGGGGCTAGGAAGCACCATGTTAATGTGGCTATACCTGTGCAAAGGGAGTAAAAAATGCTATCACCAATAAAAGCGAGGGGGAAAAGAGTTTTACATCCACTTCACATAGGTGTAAATGTCTACATAGGGTGCAAGTCAGTGAAGAATCAGGACCCAGGTCTCTATTGGGCACCATCACAGAAGGAGATACTGGCAAGTAAAGGAAGCCCCACACACCTAAAATTACTCAACGTATGGCTCAGTGTGACTCAGCATTGTTTTGCAATATCCATGCATCGCTAAGGATTATTTACCACCTGGCCTGTAACCGAACCTAATGAGGAATTTTTTGTTTTCACTCCTGCTTATCTAAAAAAAAAAAAATCAATGCATTACAATAATGGAGGGCAACTTCAAAGGATGAGTTTTGATTTTATCAAGATTTGACCTAAAACACTAACAAACTCGTAGAGAATGCAATTGAGTACTTTGCAAGACAGTCAAGCTCTCGAAGATTAATGTTTCTGTAAAGTTACATTTTATGTAATTCCATTAGACACACAAGGCGGGTGAGGTAATATCTTTTATTGGACCAACTTCCGTTGGTGAAAAAGACAAGTTTTCGAGCTCTTCTTCAGTTCAATGGCTTTCATCAAAAGTGCCTGTAAAATTGCATAACACTTGTTTGCACAATAGTTTCCCCTAACTATCCAGCCATTTCAAAAATCTAGAAGCTGTCAGAATGTGTTTGACCACCTCTTTAGGTGGAGTTCACAAGGCAGGAAATATTCCTGTCAACACAAATGCTGTATAGTTCCCTACCTCACACTCTGAGATAGAGAAAACTGCAATATAAAAAGATGCACAGTTTGTTCTAGGGTAAATATTTTATGGCTAGAGATGGTGTCACTACATGCCCTCAGCCTCATTTTTTCAGTAGCTTCTTTGGAATACACCCTGTGTTTTGTTAAAAATTGAGATACAGCATAAAGCACCTATATTCAAATCTACCCTTTGTAAAATGGTTTCCTCACCCCCATTATTAATATACTTCCTCCAGCTAGTTATTTGATTTAGATGTTTTTCTTTTTTAAAATCCAACTGCAACCCCCCCCCTTTTTTTTTTGTTCAGATAAGCAGTGGCTGCTGTAAAACATATTTGTCATTACTTACCTATTGAAAGGATGACTCAGGCAAGAAATCCAGGACTTTGAGATGACTGAGTGTATATGTATGTCTGATTATATAGTTGTCACTGCTTATTAGGCTGAACCCATTTTTAGGGTTTCAAAGATATTTTTAAGGAATACTTATTTTAAGGACAAATTACCCATTAGTATTAATCATAATACAATCTTCTTATATAGCACTGCAGTGAGACGATGTGGTCCTGCGCCACCCTGGAGAGGCATGAGCCCTTCTGGACACCAAAGTGGGCGGAGTCAGAGAATCCTGCACCCTCCCCCCAGAGGTCAAGGGGCAGAACAGGAATTATAAAAGCCCAACCTCAGAGCTCACTGGAGGAGCAGACACCAGAGAGGCCAGACGCCTGCGGGCTAGCTCCCTGTTGGGAGACCCCGGCAACCGGCAGCAAACCCCAAGACTGGCCCGCCTGATCAACACCTGACACTGACCAGAGCTCGGAGGAGCTGCCAAGCCTGCCCCTCGCCAGTTACCCTGAGAAGCCCATGGTACCTGACCCCCGGAGGACACGGTCCGGACCCAGGTACCTCTAGAGGGGGAGGTAGGAAGTAGCCCGGGGGCAGCCGACCCTAGTCTGGCTGTAGCACTGCCAGGCCCCTTGTTAGCGTGTTGCAGCCACGATCCCTACTGCCACAGCAGCGGGTCTTCTGCCGCTGCTAGGGCCCCGGGCTGGGATGGAGTGGAGTGGGAGGACCTGCGTCCCCCCTGCAACCCAACTAGTGGGTGTCAGCCTTCCCCTCACCCAGGCTCCTCTGAGCTGAGGACCTGGGCTTGCTGTTTACCTGCCTTTGCTCAGCCCCTGCCTCAGGGCCTGGGCCATTGACTCTCTGCTGTCCTGCCCTGACCCAGGGCCTGGGCCTGCTAATTATAACTGTTTGCTCAGCCCCTGCCTGAGGGCCTGAGCCCTGGACTCGCTATTGCCCACTGAGCATAGGCCAGGTGTGAATAACTGTCTCTGTTTGCCTCTACTGCTGCTAATTCCCAGGGCTATTTCCCCGTCAACAACTGGAAGAAAGTACCGAGGCGGTGTGGTCTCCTGCCGCCCTGGAGAGAGGTGAGCCCTGGCCAAACCCCTCTACAAGCACTTTTCATGAGTAGATCTCAAAGCACTTCACAAAAGAGGTCAGTGTAATTATCCACATTTTACAGATGGCAAAACTGAGGCACGGGGAGGTGAGGTGACCCAGCAGGCCATGCTCAGAGCTGAGACTAGAACTTTTACATGGCTTCGCAAGTCACCGGCCTGTGCTCTATCTATTAAGCCACCATGTATGCAACACAGCACACATCCAGCGTGGGCTCATGTGCCTTCTACATCACCTGCTAGCATGTTAAGGAATGTGAAGCAACTATGCCATTGCACTGGTGTGGCAGTGATGGTCAGGAAGCAGTAGGGAAAACAACTGAAATAGAAAGAAGTCTGAGTTCTGAGCGTAGAGAATAAGACAGCTATTTTAAAGATTTTAGTGTAAAAAGAAATGCTTTAGAGATGGGACAAATACCCAGCTGTATTAGAAATTGTCTTAGGGAACACAAGCTCATTGGTAATCTATGTGCAAAGTGACAATATCTAAGCAGCTTTTCTTACATGACCTTTAAATTAATTGAGTCCCAAAAGAGATTTAATACTAAATGAAGCAAACTTGTATATGTTAATACAGAATGAACTATGTGAAACACACAATTTGCAGGTACTAAAAAAAGGCTGCTACTTGCTATGATGGGTTTTATTTGAACAGGAATTCTACAATATATTGCATGTATAAATTATATGAAAACAGAAACAACTTAGCTGAATTGGTATAATTCTCAAATATAAAAGATTGCTTTGCTTGCCCACCTGGTACAGACAGAGGGGAGTCTGATAGAATCCCATCCCAGAACACATGTGCAAAAGAAAGATTACCTGCAGCTAACCGTAGTTCTTTGGGTAGAGTGTGAGAACAGATCCAATTCTTGGGATATACATATACCCTTGAGTCAGAACGCTTTAGAAAAATAGGGCTGCACATACACCCTCATATGGAATGCAAAGTTAGGACTTGTATATAGAAACACTACATATAATAATCCCTTAATTCCTTTTATTTACTCAGAATCTTTATTTAAGTCTCTGAACATATGGGGACAGGGAATTTTAGATCCACACTGATGATCATGGTTGACTGGGCAACAAATTGGCAGATGAAATTCAATGTTGATAAATACAAAGTAATGCACATTGGAAAATATAATCCCAACTGTGCATATAAAATGATGGGGTCTAAATTAGTTGTTACCACTCAAGAAAGAGATCTTGGAGTCATTGTGGATAGTTGTCTGAAAACATCCACTCAATGTGCAGTGGCAGTCAAAAAAGCGAACAGAATGTTGGGAATCATTAAGAAAGTGATAGGACAGAAAATATCATAATGCCACCATTTAAATCTATGATATGCCCGCATTTTGAATACTATATGCAGATCTGGTCACCCCACCTCAAAAATATATATTGAAATAGGAAACGGTACAGAAAAGGGCAACAAAAATGATTAGGAGTATGGAACAGCTTCCATATAAGGAAAGCTTAATAAGACTGGGACTTTTCAGCTTAGAAAGGAAAAGACTAAGGTGGAATATGATTGAGGTCTATAAAACCATAACTGATGCGGAGAAAGTAAATAAGAAAGTGTTAGCAAGTTGAGATGAACCCTTGGATTCTTCCTCCCACCCACGCCAATGTTTACCTCAATCTTCTTAATGTGCAAAAACTACAAATGGTCTGGTCTTCATCAGGATTTTACCTTGTGTTAGCTAACACGTAAGGATAACCCCTCCCCCCAGCGTGGACTGCACCCCAAGAGACTCACAAAGGAAAACCTCTTCGATTTAAGTCAGAGCTTTTTCTTACTGAAGGCTTAAGACTCTTCAGGAGAGTTCTTGGAATTTCTCTTAACTGTCAGAATCCAAATGAATTAACAAGAACTCTAAGCATCTCTAAGATGCTGGCAGGCTTAAGGATCTGGCTAGAGAAAATGACCCTGACCTTTCAAAAGGAGATAAAGAAGGTTTAGCAGTTAGACTGCAGGTTCTGATGCCAGACCTGGAAATCTGGGAGACAAAACTGAAGTGCCCAAGTAGGAACTACTAATGTAATATGTGGTTGGTCCTGTTTGGAATTCCCAATAACCCCTGGAAACCAGGAGGAAGGGAGATAGCAATTTTCTATTGAAAGAGGACTAAGGAGCAAGACCTTCACATTGGTAATAAAGTCAATTTTCCCTCCTTTAATACAAGTTTGTTTGCGACAGGGAAGCCTGGCTGTTTAAAAATAGCCAGAGCTTCGCGAACCAGCTGAGCGGCGGAGAACCAGCTGAGCAGCGGGGACAGCAGAGCAGCACACAGCAGGAGTTTGCCTGGGACTGGTAAGTATCGGAGTCTGTGTTTGTTTGCTTGCTGAGGAAGTATCCGAGCGTGTGTTTGCTGGGGGGGCAGTGTGAGAGCCTGAGTGAGTGTCTGATTGGCTGCTAGCCTGCAGGGGGCGGGCAGTAGGGTGTCTGTTTGTTTGCGACAGGGAAGCCTGGCTGTTTAAAAATAGCCAGAGCTTCGCGAACCAGCTGAGCGGCGGAGAACCAGCTGAGCAGTGGGGACAGCAGAGCAGCACACAGCAGGAGTTTGCCTGGGAGTTCGCCTGGAGGGAGCCCAGTGAGGCTTACGTCTTGCAAACTGCTCTGAGGAAGCTCATAGTAGGAAGGTGATATGGAAGGGGGGGGGGGGTCAGCTGTTGTGACCTGCACTGGATGTGCCATGTTTGTCTTTCTTCCACAGGACAGAAGCGACTTTGTCTGTACAAAGTGCAAGCTGGTCTCCATATTGGAAGAGAAGATTGAAGGTCTGGAGCAACAGATAACAACCCTGCGTTGCATACGGGAAACTGAGGATTTCCTGGACGAAACTCAGGATAGGCTTCTAGGGGCACAAAGCTCTACAGATATAGAGCAGGTTGCACAGAGGAGCCAAGAGGCCAGTGAAGAAGCTTGGCAACATGTGACCTCCAGAAGAGGTAAGCGGAATGTCCGGGTTCCAGTAACACAGACACAGGTAACTAACCGCTTTCATGTTCTCTCCACAGGTATCGTTGCGGAGAGTGGACCAGATGATATGTCTGGGGCGAGAAAGCAGAAGGAGACTCCGCTGGTTGGAAGGCATGAGATGCGCTGTCTTGAGGTTGGGGGTTCCACGACCACCACCCCCAAGAGGAGAAGGCGGGTGGTGGTGGTCGGGGACTCTCTCCTCCGGGGGACTGAGTCATCTATCTGCCGCCCTGACCGGGAAAACCGAGAAGTCTGCTGCTTGCCAGGGGCTAAGATTCGTGATGTGACGGAGAGACTGCCGAGACTCATCAAGCCCTCGGATCGCTACCCCTTCCTGCTTCTCCACGTGGGCACCAATGATACTGCCAAGAATGACCTTGAGCGGATCACTGCGGACTATGTGGCTCGAGGAAGAAGAATAAAGGAGTTGGAGGCGCAAGTGGTGTTCTCGTCCATCCTCCCCGTGGAAGGAAAAGGCCTAGGTAGGGAGCGTCGAATCGTGGAAGTCAACGAATGGCTACGCAGATGGTGTCGGAGAGAAGGCTTTGGTTTCTTTGACCATGGGATGGTGTTCCATGAAGGAGGAGTGCTGGGTAGAGACGGGCTCCATCTTACGAAGAGAGGGAAGAGCATCTTTGCCAGCAGGCTGGCTAACCTAGTGAGGAGGGCTTTAAACTAGGTTCACCGGGGGAAGGAGACCAAAGCCCTGAGGTAAGTGGGAAAGCGGGATACCGGGAGGAAGCACAGGCAGGAATGTCTGTGAGGGGAGGGCTCCTGCCTCATACTGGCAATGAGGGGCGATCAACAGGTTATCTCAAGTGCTTATATACAAATGCACAAAGCCTTGGAAACAAGCAGGGAGAACTGGAGGTCCTGGTGATGTCAAGGAACTATGACGTGTTCGGAATAACAGAGACTTGGTGGGATAACTCATATGACTGGAGTACTGTCATGGATGGTTATAAACTGTTCAGGAAGGACAGGCAGGGCAGAAAAGGTGGGGGAGTAGCACTGTATGTAAGGGAGCAGTATGACTGCTCAGAGCTCCGGTACGAAACTGCAGAAAAACCTGAGTGTCTCTGGATTAAGTTTAGAAGTGTGAGCAACAAGAGTGATGTAGTGGTGGGAGTCTGCTATAGACCACCGGACCAGGGGGATGAGGTGGATGAGGCTTTCTTCCGGCAGCTCACGGAAGCTACTAGATCGCATGCCCTGATTCTCATGGGTGACTTTAATTTTCCTGATATCTGCTGGGGGAGCAATACAGCGGTGCATAGACAATCCAGGAAGTTTTTGGAAAGCGTAGGGGACAATTTCCTGGCGCAAGTGCTAGAGGAGCCAACTAGGGGGGGTGCTTTTCTTGACCTGCTGCTCACAAACCGGGTAGAATTAGTGGGGGAAGCAAAAGTGGATGGGAATCTGGGAGGCAGTGACCATGAGTTGGTTGAGTTCAGGATCCTGACGCAGGGAACAAAGGTAAGCAGCAGGATACGGACCCTGGACTTCAGGAAAGCAGACTTCGACTCCCTCAGGGAACGGATGGCCAGGATCCCCTGGGGGACTAACTTGAAGGGGAAAGGAGTCCAGGAGAGCTGGCTGTATTTCAAGGAATCCCTGTTGAGGTTACAGGGACAAACCATCCCGATGAGTCGAAAGAATAGTAAATATGGCAGGCGACCAACTTGGCTTAATGGTGAAATTCTTGCGGATCTTAAACATAAAAAAGAAGCTTACAAGAAGTGGAAGGTTGGACATATGACCAGGGAAGAGTATAAAAATATTGCTCGGGCATGTAGGAATGTTATCAGGAGGGCCAAATCGCACCTGGAGCTGCAGCTAGCCAGAGATGTCAAGAGTAACAAGAAGGGTTTCTTCAGATATGTTGGCAACAAGAAGAAAGCCAAGGAATGTGTGGGCCCCTTACTGAATGAGGGAGGCAACCTAGTGACAGAGGATGTGGAAAAAGCTAATGTACTCAATGCTTTTTTTGCCTCTGTTTTCACTAACAAGGTCAGCTCCCAGACTGCTGCGCTGGGCATCACAAAATGCGGAAGAGATGGCCAGCCCTCTGTGGAGATAGAGGCGGTTAGGGACTATTTAGAAAAGCTGGACGTGCACAAGTCCATGGGGCCGGACGAGTTGCATCCGAGAGTGCTGAAGGAATTGGCGGCTGTGATTGCAGAGCCACTGGCCATTATCTTTGAAAACTCGTGGCGAACCGGGGAAGTCCCGGATGACTGGAAAAAGGCTAATGTAGTGCCAATCTTTAAAAAAGGGAAGAAGGAAGATCCTGGGAACTACAGGCCAGTCAGCCTCACCTCAGTCCCTGGAAAAATGATGGAGCAGGTCCTCAAAGAATCAATCCTGAAGCACTTGCATGAGAGGAAAGTGATCAGGAACAGCCAGCATGGATTCACCAAGGGAAGGTCATGCCTGACTAATCTAATCGCCTTTTATGATGAGATTACTGGTTCTGTGGATGAAGGGAAAGCAGTGGATGTATTGTTTCTTGACTTTAGCAAAGCTTTTGACACGGTCTCCCATAGTATTCTTGTCAGCAAGTTAAGGAAGTATGGGCTGGATGAATGCACTATAAGGTGGGTAGAAAGCTGGCTAAATTGTCGGGCTCAACGGGTAGTGATCAATGGCTCCATGTCTAGTTGGCAGCCGGTATCAAGTGGAGTGCCCCAAGGGTCGGTCCTGGGGCCGGTTTTATTCAATATCTTCATAAATGATCTGGAGGATGGTGTGGATTGCACTCTCAGCAAATTTGCGGATGATACTAAACTGGGAGGAGTGGTAGATACGCTGGAGGGGAGGGATAGGATACAGAAGGACCTAGACAAATTGGAAGATTGGGCCAAAAGGAATCTGATGAGGTTCAATAAGGATAAGTGCAGGGTCCTGCACTTAGGACGGAAGAACCCAATGCACAGCTACAGACTAGGGACCGAATGGCTAGGCAGCAGTTCTGCAGAAAAGGACCTAGGGGTGACAGTGGACGAGAAGCTGGATATGAGCCAGCAGTGTGCCCTTGTTGCCAAGAAGGCCAATGGCATTTTGGGATGTATAAGTAGGGGCATAGCGAGCAGATCGAGGGACGTGATCGTTCCCCTCTATTCGACATTGGTGAGGCCTCATCTGGAGTACTGTGTCCAGTTTTGGGCCCCACACTTCAAGAAGGATGTGGATAAATTGGAGAGAGTCCAGCGAAGGGCAACAAAAATGATTAGGGGACTGGAACACATGACTTATGAGGAGAGGCTGAGGGAGCTGGGATTGTTTAGCCTGCAGAAGAGAAGAATGAGGGGGGATTTGATAGCTGCTTTCAACTACCTGAAAGGGGGTTCCAAAGAGGATGGCTCTAGACTGTTCTCAATGGTAGCAGATGACAGAACGAGGAGTAATGGTCTCAAGTTGCAGTGGGGGAGGTTTAGATTGGACATTAGGAAAAACTTTTTCACTAAGAGGGTGGTGAAACACTGGAATGCGTTACCTAGGGAGGTGGTAGAATCTCCTTCCTTAGAGGTTTTTAAGGTCAGGCTTGACAAAGCCCTGGCTGGGATGATTTAACTGGGAATTGGTCCTGCTTTGAGCAGGGGGTTGGACTAGATGACCTTCTGGGGTCCCTTCCAACCCTGATATTCTATGATTCTATGATTCTATAAGTCTGAGGAATGCAGTGTAAATCTGAGTTGAGTGTCCTGCTCCACAGAGTAATTTGTCCTCTCCCTGAATAAACTGGCTTCCTCAGAAGTGGAGAGCCTTCACATCCATTTGTACTCCTCAGCCATGCTATCCTGCAAAGTGAGGCCACTGAACAAGTGGTTGAATCTAACGGTACTTTTACATAGCCAGTGGCAGTCTACAGTAGTGAATTTCCAAGCTCAGGTCAACAGATCTGGGCTCGTGCTACCTGCCTCCATCGGCTTCAGAGCCCAAGCTGCAACGTACACACAGCTATTTGTAGTTTGGTAGCTCAAGCCCAAGTCTGTCAGCCCAGCTCCCTGCCCTCGGCTGTGTAGATGTACCCTAAAATGTCATATGTCAAAGGGCACACTTCGCATCTCAATGACAGAATATGACAATCACTTCTTCACTTTCTCCAGAAGGTAGTCCAACAATATGAGAAGTATACTCCAAGACAAGCAGTCAACTATGGTCAACATTACCAAACAGTTTGCAATCCTCATCTAATGGGTAATGGAGAAATTCAGTTTAATCTTCATGACATTTGTTAAACTGGGAGAAAGAGAAGGATGATCAACTATTCCTTAGGTTGTTGCAACAGCAGCAGCAATGTGAGAACCTGGTGCAGGATGAGTGAATAAAAATATTTATATACCTAAGACAACCTACCTGTCCACTTGGATTTCTGCTGAGACAGGGACAGGTGCTAATTCTAAAAGACTATTGTCATTCAGTGGAATGTATACTCTGCCTGTCTGCTACCGTAGTTCAAAGATATTAAAAAGGGAATGTTACTTCCAATGTACAATTGATAATTCAATACTGAAAGCCTCATCCATCTTATGAAAACTGGAAATTACCACGTGACTTTAGAAAAAATGTCAGTACAGTCTCATCTAATAAAGATGCAACTGATTCTGATGCAACTGAATCAGCAACTGACTCTGGCTAACCAGCCAATAGTTTCAAAAACAGGAATAGGAGTAAGGCTGGTGGTGGGGCCCTTTATCTACTAATGGGTCCCAAAATTCATCTCCATGAGGGCAGGTGGGGGTCAATGGACACTGCTTTCAAGAGGACACGTACTGAATAACAAGGGGGGGAGGGATAGCTCAGTGGTTTGAGCATTGGCCTGTTAAACCCAGGGCTGTGAGTTCAACCCTTGAGGGGGGCATTTAGGGATCTGGGGCAAAAATTGGGGATTGGTCCTGCTTTGAGCAGGGGGTTGGGCTAGATGACCTCCTGAGGTCCCTTCCAACCCTGATATTCTATGATTCTAAGTATGCATGTATATTCCATTAATTGGAGTTTATATAAAATTACTCAAAGGAAAATGTCCCCTTCTTGACATGACATCTTTTATCAACCAGGAAAGAACAACTTGGAGGCCCGACCCCAAACCTGCAGGAATCAATTATGACATGTATACTTTTAATCACTCCTGGAAACTAGTGATATCGTTCCTTCTCAGAACCTGTGACAAACCATTCTATTCTCTGGCCGCTTGCCAAACCTCAAAAATGTGCTACATTGTTGAACAAAGCTGGACTTTGTCTTCACAATTTTCTCCTCACACAGGGACTCCAGAACACCTCAGGCTGGTCCTGGTTACATGAAAGCCCTTTACTCAACTCTCTGACAAGTCAATCACAGCTCACTTACTGGTTACAGGACTAGAATTCAGAGTAAATGAATGAAAATGTAAATGAATTTAAGTGGAATCCTTTTGTGATAAAGTAAAAGCATGGGCATAATCCTAAAATAAGCTTTAGTCAAAGTAAAAGCTCAATTCCAACAAATACCTTCTAGATTCTATTCTGTCATTCACTTTAACACTATTGACTAAAAGTGTATATTTCAGACCATGGACAATTATTTTTGGCAGAAAGAAAACAAAGGGTTAGCACAATATACCCACAGCTATGCATGCTTAAGGTTATGATAACAGATGGTCAGAGTTTTGGATCTCAAATTGTGGCATATTTTAAGGAGCATATTTTTAGTCACTGCCTAAATCAGCAGGGATATTTACCATCAATTCTGGACCAGCTGCTAGATATCTGCTAATTAGTTTAAACAATCAAACAGTAAGATTTTTTTTAAAATTTATTTTAAAAATACCTTTAATTTGTTCACAGTGAGGCCAACCTATTTTGAATTCTAAGCACCTCAGAGAATTATTGAAACAGCTTACAGTAATAATACCAGAAAACTTTAATATAACAAAGGCCACAAAGATTTTTGTACATAGTACAAGACAACAAAATATAGTCAATATTATTTCATAGAACTGAAATTGATTTAATTATTTTAACTGCATAGGTAGTTATAACCCAGCAGTAACACATTGCCTGAAAAATTTCACAGTTTGTAAACTGTTAAAATTCCACTTTACATGGATGTGATGTTATCCATGAACCAGTGTCCTTCTACATATCTAAATAAATAGTAGGTGAACAAGAACAGATTACTTGCACAATTCCTTTTAACAATGACAGTTTTTCACCTTCGCTGCCATAAACATTGAGGTGAAAATGTACCCCTCCATCTTATTGTAGGCAGAGTCATGTTAATTTGTGAAATTATTTCACACTGAGAACCATAGAGTTTAATGCCAGAAGGTACCACTAGATCATCTAGTCTGACTTCCTGTATATCACAGGCCAACAACAACGCATCTGCACACTAAACCCAAAATTAGAGCAATCTTCACGCTTCCTAGTGTTTACCCCACTAAGGTATTTGTAGAGAAATCATATACCTTTCTCAGCCTTCTTTTCGCTAGACTAAACAAGCCAACCTCTTCCAATCTCCTCGCATAAGATAGGCCTTCCATTCCCCTGATCATCCTAGTTGCTCTTCTCTGCCCCTGCCCAGTCTGAACTGTTTTTAAAGTACAATGAATTGTCACTCTATTGTCTCATTTTTTTCTTTTTAGAAAGTACCACCAAAGTCAAAACATATCAAGATCCAGATGCAGCAAGCATCTCAATTAGAGTTGCCATGCATCCAGTTTTTGAGTGGAATGCCCGGCCAAAAAGGGATCCTAGCAACTCTGGTCAACACTGCTGACTGGGCTGTTAAAAGTCCAGCCAGCAGTGCAGAGGGGCTAAGGGAGGCTCCCTGCCTGCCCTGGCTCTGTACAGCTTCTGGAAGCGGCCAGCATGTATCTGTAGCCCCTAGGAGCAGGGGCAGCCAGGGAGGCTCCGCACACTGCCCCCGCCACGAACACCAGCTCCGCAGCTCCCATTGGCCGGGAACCACAGCCAATGGAAGCGGCAGGGGTGGCGCCTGCGGGTGAGGGCAGCGCGCAGAGCTTCCATGGCTGCCCCTGCACCTAGGGGCCACAGGGACATACTGGCCACTTCTGGGAGCCACCTGAGGTAAGTGCTGCCCAGAGCCCACACCCTGACCCCTCCTTGCACACCTTCAGCTGGAGCCCACATCCCCCACACCCCAGCCCCATACTCCAGCCCTGAGCCCCCTCCCAAACTCCCTCTCAGAGCCCATACCTGCTCCCGCACTCTGAACCCCTTGGCCCCAGCCTGCCCCTTATCCCTGGTCCCACCCCAGAGCCCACATCCTCTCCTGCACTCTGAATCTCTTGGCCCCAGCCTGGAGCCCCCTCGTACACCCCAAACCCCATTCCCTCCCACACTCCAACCTCCTGCCCCAGCCCGCTGAAAATGAATGAGTGAGCAAGTGTGGGGGAGTGAGTGACAGAGGGAGTGGGGATGGAGTGAGTGAGGGGTGAGGCCTCGGAGAAAGGTCAGGGCAAGGGAGTTTGGTTTTCTGCAATCAGAAAGTTAGCAACCCTAGTCTCAAACCTGGCCAGGATTGCAAGACTCTCACTTACAAAGTAATAGAATGCAAAGCAGTATGTTTCACTTAATAAAGACTATGAACTGCATGTTTTTAATTTCCAGGAAAGAGCACTGAGCTGGTAGAAGGACAGGAGGGTTGTGAAGAGAAATTGACTGATGTTTGAGAAGCACTCAGATATCGCGAGAGAACCATAAAAATGCTCAGGAGTAAATTAATAATGTTGTAGTCTTTGCTGGGTTTAGATGGTGTTCAATAAATATGATCATGGCCCATCCACTGAATGAGTAGGATACAAAGAAATATTAAATAACTAACTACACATTCACTAAATATGGCAAGAGTCCTCTGGGGAAAAATAGTATGTGATCATATAATATATACTCACAAGAGGGCTGAATTATGGTGTACAGGCACCCTTAAATCTGCCGTTTCCTAACTTTTGAGCTTTTGACTTTGTGGCCTTAATAGTATTTTTAACATATTTTTGTGTCTAATTTTATGTATATAAAATAAACTGTGCACATACAACATTGTGAACTGAAGCTTTGTATTTATTTTATGTATATGAATTAGATATTAATGTTGTAAATGTATACATAATAGACAAAAATATGTTCAGAGAATACTATTAAGGTTGCAAAGTCAAGTGGCACAGATGAAGCTCTTTCATAAGCAAAATCAGGCAACAGTTGAGGATTCCATGCTCCCCAGGTACCAGTGATCCCAAGAAACAAGGAAGCTGTTCAATTGGATGAACCCAGATGTGCAGTCAGACTCGTGAATGAGGAAAGCAAAACAAAAAACTGAACAATGGAAAATACATACAGCCAACTTTCGCAGACTGGCACGCATTTCATTCTGATCTTTAAAGCCAGTTGTATGAATCCTGCTCACTGCATCCTCTTTCTCTGTAAGCCATGAATCAAAAAGGCACTGAAAGAAATTCAGATAAGGGAAAAGCCTTCGGTAAGACCATTCAGAGTGCAATTTTTTGAACAATGTTCTGGTTTATAACTGATAACGCTATTCACCTGCTCCTCAGCGAATTGCTGCCACTTCCGAAGAATATCCTGCAGAAGGACCCAGCGATCCTCTGTCCACCTACAAATGGCTGCCCACCGCTCTCCCAGATCCTAAAAAGAAAGCAGCACACACAACACTTCGTAAATATTTAGTATTATTGAGGCTCATAATATTTCCCCATGGCACTGAAAATTTTGATGAAAATACTTTGATAACCCCCCATTTTAAATCTCATTCTTAAAATAATAAAACATTGTGTGTCATCCTGAAGTGGATATCGTCATTGTTTGAAAAAGAAGTACAATGTAAAGAATTTATGAAGCCATAAAGCCAAGAAAAGGGAAGCAATTTAAATACCAAGATATGGATAGTATATCTCCATTCAGTCTGATACTACTATGGTTTCTAAACTTGATGGTGCCAAAAACACAACAATTTGAAATGTAATTAGGGTTTTCCAGAGTCTTGATTATAATGGTGAAGTCCCAGATGCACTCAGATTATTCCTATCTGCTATAGGATAGTACTGTCAGCATAGAACATCAAAGTCCTTTATTTTTCTACAATGTTCCAGCGAGAATTATTGAAGTAAAAATTCTACAAAGCACTAATTAATCCATTTTCTGTTGCCTAATAGATATCTGTATACATGCACACTATTACCATTTGAGATTCTTGCATGATTCATGTTGTTTGAAAAAGCTCTCATTCTCTCTCAATTTTAAGCAAAAATTCAGCTCTCTCTCTTACTTGCTCACTTTAGAGACAAATGCCTAAAATAGGAAGTGAGGGGTAATATAGCTGTGATTGTGCAAGGTACCGTAAAGTTCTTTTTTTGCCACAAGTGAGTTATTCAGGTCTTCCCAAACAAATAGCAGCAAAAATGTTATTGCAGCCCATGCCATCATATGCGTCCTCGCTGTTGATCTCACGCACACATTTTGTGGCAAGGGGTCTCTTCAAATTTTCCCCATTTATTAGTATATTAGTAATAAAAGAAAGAATTGTGTCCATGGTAAGGATTGTGGTTTATGATAACTGTCATGGAGTCCCCGGGCGATGCTCTGGAACTGCTCCCTACGAAGCCAGTCAGGACTCTGCGAGAGCCTCTTCTCTGTGAGCAGAATGTCTTCAGGGCAAAAAGCTCACACAGCTTCCACCTTCCTGGGTCTGACCTCGGAGCATTGAGCATCCTCTGCCCCTCCGTGCACTTCCCACAGCGAGTCCATCTAGGTGGGGTCCTGGGGAAGCCAGAGGGTCCTGCACCCCAACTCTGCAGTAAGATGTGCCTCTTAGCCCTCCAGTAAAACAGAGGTTTATTAGATGACAGGAACACGGTCTAAAACAGAGCTTGTAGGTACAGAGAACAGGACCCCTCAGTGGGGTCCATTTTGGGGGGCAGTGAGCCAGACAACCACGTCTGCACTTCACTCCACGTCCCCAGCCAGCCCCAACTAACACCCTCCAGCCCCTCTTCCTCTGGGCTTTGTCCCTTTCCTGGGCCAGGAGGTCATCTGATTCCTTTGTTCTCCAACCCCTTTAGCTATCACCTTGCCTTAGACCATCAGTTGCCAGGAGACAGAGTGTCAGCCATTTATGTACGCTGGTCCTTTGCTCTGCAACAATTACACCCCTTTATCCCACCACCTAGAGACTTAAGAAATGCATAGGGGAAACTGAGGCACCCCTAAGGTATTCAGAGGAAACATTAAGAACAGTCCCACTTTGTCACAATAACAAAAGTGCAGCATCTAAACAGTTGACTTTTAAAACAAAAACAAAAATTCCTAATCCCCCGCACACACAACCAAACCTCTCATACAGTGCCATACCATGCAATACCATGGATCTGCAGTATGAGTACAGGATCCAGCAACATTGCATAGTAGGAATTGCAAGAATGTTATGTCACGCTCCTCAGTAAAGTAAAAGGCACATTGCAGATGTCATCTGACTGTGTGGCCAGGCATGACACTGACTGCATGCCACAGCTGAAAAGCTTGTGACATGCTTTCCACTTCATTAAGTAGCAAACCAGAACTGCTCTCATAGATTAAATGAACAATTTCCAATATGAAGAGCTGTCTCAGATCTTATACTGACATATATTAGAAACATGAAAAATATAATTGATCTACCTTCAGAGAGAGGATGGTAGATTTAAAACAGTGCCATTTTTTCAAGCAGCACATATACTTGATACCATAAGACTGAGGAATACCCCCTTTCCTAACATCTGGATGCACAGGTACAAACTATGCTTCTAGATTTTTTTGAGTTCAGATTAAAGTTCATGCTCTCGGTATTTTATTAAAGAATGTCCTAGTGGGTATTTGCTTTAGTTTCAATATTATATCTGGACAAATAATGCATAAAGAAAGCTTTCCACAAATATCCATTTGATTTTTTTCATTAAATTGCAAAAAACCCAAAACTCAAATAAGTTTGAAAGATGAATTCAAGAAATTCTGAATTCAAGAAAGTCTGTGGATATTCTATAAGCAGGTAAATACAGCATAAATTCAATTAATAAATAAGTAATCTTTAATTATTCACTCAACTCTGTTCTTTGTACCTATAAGCCCTAATAGGTTATGGATGGGCCATGACATGGATAGGTTTTGTAAAAGTGTGATCCTAAAGAAAAGATTAGTTGTTTCTCAGCTTCCTTTTGTGGCCCAACCTGCTTCCAAACTCAGGACTGACCTCAACTCATCTAGCCACCTCTTTCCCCAAGCCCAATATATTCCCAACCATTTCTGCACACTGACTGTTTATAAATCCCGTCCCCATGGCCACTCCAGATACCACAAGTTCTCTCCTGGTTGCTTTGCTTGATTGCTGTAATGTAGATCATCTATTCTTTCTGATTGCTTGATTGACTCCTTACTATAATCCAGTCTCTGGCTCCCGAGGCTACATTCCTCCCGCAAACCTGGTTGTGGTGTCCACCAACCAGTTCCGACAGGGACTACTATCATTATTCACTAGATGCTAACACAGCAAGCAGGATTTAACACATCCAAAATAGGTGGTCTAATTATCTCCTCTAATGAATGTTATGTTGAAGTACTAACCTTGGAGTAACACTCAGTGTTCTGTATTGGTATTTATGGAAAATCTGACAACCATGTTTAATCAACATTCTGTTTATTTACAGATAAGTATGAACACTTCTTTTGCTTGTTTTTGGAATATAATGGCCAGATTTTCACTGAAGTTAATGGGTGATGAGTATGTTCAACATTTTTGAAAAATCAAGCCACAAAAGTTTAACAGAAGAATTCAGAAATCAACATGATGACACCTAGTGTAAGATTTTACTTCTCTGATTCAGTGTGTAAAAAATCTTCTGTGGCTAGTCTGCTCCCATTGGCTAGACATATGTAACTCAATAACAAATTAATCCTTGCAAACTCTCTTAATAATTTACACTTATTAAACTGGCTCATGTTCTTTTTTCGAATTGCAATGCAATATAAGCCTAACAAATTCTTTGTTAAGAAAAACATCCATTTTTGATCAAACAAGGCTCTGTGGAAATCTGCCATAATAAAGGAAGAAGATTCAGATTCTCCAGAAAGCTACATTTTCCTGAAGATAACTAACAACTTACTGTTTGACCTGAACTACTATAAAGAGTACTAGAGTTGCAATTCCTCAAAACTCACCGTACATGGTAGAGAGGTATGTGTTATGTATGTAGGGGCAGGATTTGAGCTTGGAATACACATACATTTACCCCAATAATCTTTTAATGGGGTGAAATCCTAACCTTACTGAAATCAATGGCAAAACTCTCTGACAACTGCACCCCATATTCATCATAGTGGTATGATTATGATAGGATTATGATGCATTCTGTACAAGATGTGTCATGTAAGGTATTATTAGAAAATCCTGAATATGATTATCCTATTTGTGAACGTGTATCATTTTTGTATCAGAAGTTATGCATATTGACTATGTATCTGTATTCCAAATGGGCTTACTCTGGGTAACACCCACAACTAACCATTCAGGTACAACTGTTAAGCTAGACAGTGCTAATGGCTCATCAACAAAGACAATGGATCATGGAAGAGCTTAGCCTTCCTGGGAACGTTTCAGCCAGCCTATGAATAATGGCTGCTATGACTTGGCAAGGCATACAAGGGCATGTGACCAGACCATATGACACTGAACTCCATTTTGGTACCTGTATTTTTCCACAAACTGGGCTGGGAATTTAGCTTGAAACAAAGTTTTAATGGAAAAACTATATAAGGCAGGGAGTGACAGCATCTCAGGGACTCACTCCCCACACAAGAGAACTCCTGGAAACACCTGAGAAACAAAGACTGAACTGGGGTAAGTGCTGGACCCAGATTAAAGAGATTTCTAACCTCTGTAAGGAAATTTGGTCAATTGCTTGTATCATTAGTCAGGGTGAGAAATTTCTAATTCAAATCCTATCTATCTAGTATATTAGTCTTAGTTTGCATTTTTATTTATTTGCTAGATCGTCTGCTTTTGATCTGTTTGCTATTACTTAAAACCTATCTTTCTGTAGTTAACAAAGTTGTTTTCTGTTTTATGTTAACCAGTGTGTTTTGAGTGAAGTGTCTGGAAAAATCTCAGGTCTGTAAACAAAGGCTGTTGCATGTGAGGGGGAAGCAAATTAATGAGCTTGCATTGTACAGTTCCCTGTACAGCGTAAGATGGTATAACTCTGGGTTTATACTCCAGCAGGGCTGCACGGCTGGGGAGCAGGGAAATTGGCTGTTGTCTCCTGTTTGTCCTTGAGTGGCTTAGGTAAAGCATTCAGGTAGCTCAGTAGGGTGTGTGGCACCACCTACTGTCATGTTGGGTGATATCAGGGCCTGGAGAGGCTGGCTGTGTGTCCCCCGCAGAGCAGTGTGAGAGAGGCCAGCCCAGATGAATGGTTATGAGGCCTGCTCCCAGACTGCACTCCAGGGGTGACAATCTTTCACACTCGTATTTTACCAATATTATTTTTTTTAACGACTTCCACAAGTAGTGCCTCTGATGTGCAACTTATTGAGGAACTATGTCAACATACTATGTAAAACTCCCCCCCCCCCCCCCGAAAGGATTGTAGTATGTACTTTGTGGGGCATTTTTTTCATTGCAATTTAGGGGAGATCACAGTGAAAGTACAGACACAGAAACAGAAAAACACACCACCAAGGTCACAACCACTGTTTTGAACATACCCAGAATTACAGCTGGTCAGAAATTCTCTGATGGAAGACTCTTCTTCCACCACAGAATGCTGATTTGTCTAACTAAAAACGTTTGGTGAGGACAGACTGATTTAGACAGAGTTGTAATTGGACACAAGCAACTTCAGAAAACTGACTAATTTCTTGACAGCTCACCTGGTGAGCTACTGGGAAGCTTGAGCTTCCAGGCTCCCAGGTACCCTTCAGCCTGGTAGGCAGACTGCCTCAGAGCCAGGACTTCATTTCCCTTTCATGGAGAACTTTGAAATTTTTGCTTTTCCTTACAGTTAAAAAGAAATTGAAGTTTGAAATATCAAAATCCTTTACAAAACAAAATTATCTTTCTCCACACAGTTGTACTCAAAATAATGCTTTAATGTTCCATTTGAATTTTCATTCCTTCACCTTCACTTGTGCAGATATATATTTTTCTGCCTGCCAGCAAACACTTGTGTATGCTCTTTATGTAGTCTAATTTGCAAGCATTATTATTTATTTACACTAGCAGAACCCAATGGTTACAAATACTAATGCCTGGCACATTTGTGTTTCTATGTTTCTGCAAAGTGAAAGCACAAGTATGTGTATGCATATTGCATATGCACAACTGACAAGTTCTCTCTTCAATCAGCAAGCTTGAACGTCATCTATTTTTTCAGATCAATCGCAAGTTAATTTAGTTTAGAATGTTGTTGCTATCTCCATCCCTACTTGTAAGAGACTACAAATATATATCTATTGTGAAGGACATAGGGCCTATCTATAATTATTTATGAATACTGGAGATGACCTGGTTATTTGGGATAGTTGCTGTATGCATATATTGGATCATTGGAATGCTAACTGTGTGCATATGTTGAATTAGTTTAATAGCAGAGTTATTAGGAAATTAGTAGAAAGGCAGCAAATAACTCCAGATAATCAACCTCCCAGTAAACACAGCAGGTGTCATTAAGAGAGAGCCTGAGTTAACAGCTGGGAAGATGCTACTTCCAGGCTCCAGCCAAAAGTTACAAGACTTTCTCTGCCAAGACTTGGACTCAGAAAGACACTGAACAGTTAAACAGTCACTCTCTAGGTGGGGAGGCAGGGAGGCAATTGTCAGGAATCTGTCTGCAGTGAACAAACAGATTCCACTGGCGAATCTGAAGAAGCAAGCCCTGCATGGCCCACTCTGACAGGGTTGATGGTAAGGAGGATTGATGGTAAGACAGACGTGTGTATGGACCTTTTTGTTGTGTTAAAATCCCTTTACTCTTATGTTGTTTTTTTTTCTTCCTCTGTGTTTTAGATTAAACAATACTTTGGTTTGAAAAAGGTGTCTTGTCACTGGTATTAACCACCGATCATAAGCTTCCAAAGGGAATACTTGCAAATGCTGAACTCAATCAGGCCTGCTGGGTAAGTATGGTTAGACCTCAAGGTGCTGTAGCCTGGAACCTGGTTTAAGAGTGGCAGAAGCACATGATTTCACCCTGAGATAGGTGACGGCCCGGGGCCTAAAAACTGAGGTACGCACTCAAAGAGACCAGAGTGGAGCCAGAAGTGCAGCTAGCTTTCTAACTGTGCCATCTACACCACCCACATGCACAACCTAGTGTCATTATAAAATCTGTGCAACACATCCAATTTGTATATTCTTGGTGCTTTAAGAAACCCAATTTCACAGAGCTGAAAACAATTATAAGCCAAATCATCTGGGAGGAAGAATTTAATCAGAAAAACATGCATGTTAATTGGGAATCATTTAAGAACACCTTACTAGATGCCCCAAAAGCTGCAATCCCACAATTGAGAAAGAAGCCAGTGCTGGTTAAAAAATTGAACTGGTTTACAGTGGCAGTGAAGAAAGCTGTATTAAGAAAGAGAAAGAAAGGAAGAAAGAGAAAAGTTGACAGTAATGAACATAAATTACAGGCTAGGAATTGTGGAAAATGATAAGAGAAGCAAAGGGACACAAGAGAAATTGATGGCCAGCAGAGTTAAGGCCAATAAGTTAAGAACAATAAGGATTTTTTTTTTGTAAAAAAACAAATCAAACAACTATATTAAACTTGCATCCAACAGTTTTAATATTCCAGCAAGCAGCTCAGCCAGCTCTATTAATGTTGATTTTCAATAAGCCGTGGAATTTGGGGGAAGTTCCAGAAGGCTAGAAGAAAACTAATTTTGTGCCATTTTTTAAAACAGGTAAGTGGGATGACATGGGTAAGTAAAGGCCTGTGAGCCTGACCTCCCTCCTGGGCAAGATAATGGAGTGGCTGATACAGGACTTGATTAATCAAGAATTAAAAGAAGGTAATGTAATTAACGCAAATCAACATGAGTTTATGGAAAATAGATACTGTCAAACTAACTTAAAAAAAAAACAGAGAGGGTAATTAACCACTGGAACAATTTACATTTTCATGATGGATTCTCCATCCTGACCATTTTTAAATTAAGTGTTGATGTTTTTTTCAAGAAGATCTGCTCTAGGAATTATTTTGGGAAAGTTCTATGTCCTATGCTATACAGGAGGTCGGACTAGATGATCATAGTGGTCCCTTCTGGCCTAAAATCTTGGAATCTATCAGGAGTACATAACTCTCCTTTCAACACACCTCCTCAGAGAAAGTATACAAACTGAGAAGATGGGAGGGGAGAAAGGAAAAACGACATGGGATATTCTAGTTAAGGAAGAACTCAAAGGAAAGGAAAGGAGAAATTATTCTACACAATTCTTAAACTACCAATATCTTCTCTAGCAATAGACCTAGAAAAGGCCACTCAGGCAGCAAGGCTTGTTGTAGCTAAAGTACCTACTTCTGGCTCTAATGTGCTTATGACTTTATTGGAGTGTTTGCAGAAAGAGGACAATGCCCCAATATTAAATTGCACTGTCTTAAAAACAGAGATGGAGGAAGCGGTTACTTCTTAACCTGAAATTATTGCTACGGATATAGCACCAGTCACAGCAGATTTAGCAGCTGCATTAGTTGCATCCCAGCAATATGGTCTGTAACCAAGATGAGAAAACAATGGCTCCTAGAAATAGGTAGACATGTTCACATGCAAAGCAAAATCAGGAAACATTGTTTTTAAATGTGAATTTTGGCATTCCTCAATTTTTTTTTAACCTTATGCCACAGAATTATCACTATTTGTCATTGAGCGACATTCACGTAGGGGGAACAATTGAGCTATGGTGAGGGTGGGCTTTGTAGGCCATGTTTCATTGTCTGTCATATAGATACCTTATTCCTTATGGGCTAATAATTTCAAGTTAATGTATTACTAGTGGTAGTCAGGATGGAGTTGTGTGTTACAATGCACTGCAGTTTCCAACGTACAACACAATACATTAAAACGGATAGCGAAAGTGGATTCAAAAGGCATGGAACTTGTATTAGATGCACAAACATGCACAAGTGCCTATCATTTAACACAACAGATGAGTACATTGTTCAGGTGACCAATCTACAACCCTTTGTAACTGTCACATTATAAACACTTCATAATAAAGGTAAGATGGAAATATTCTCAATAGCTGTGCTGTCAAGTACTTTTCCAATTCCTTGAGTCATAAGAACTGTCATTATCTTTCTTGCTTATATTTTAACTACATGTAAATTTCCTACCGCCGCTTAAGCAAACCCCCAGCCCTTTGAAACTACTACATGAGGAGTTGGTCTTTGTGTGCAGATTACCTGTTACCAGAGATTGGATTTCAAAGGCCCAAACTGTATAAAGAAATGTTTGAACTGCCTAGCAGTGGTTCTGAATCTGAGACAGTTACAAACTTGTAACCAGAGGGAAGATCCAGTTGTGGGTTTTGAAGGATTGACACCTACCAGACCCAGAGGTTGGAGTTGGGGGTGACCTCTGGAAAGCTTTAGAGCATTCCAGGTTCTTTTATTGTTTTTGATGTTTTCTTTGTAATGATTTTACCTGAATAATATATGTGCTTGCTTAGAAAGAGCTGTGTGCTAACTTATAACTGCAGACAATTACACTGTTTATGACCTCAGGAGAGAAAGCAAACACATACCTTTTAGGCAGTCTGGCTTGCTGGGAATATCACAGTATAGACAGGGCACTATGGAACCTTAAAGAGCCCCCAGTCAGGAGGCAGTGTTCTTTGCCCCTGAGGGGTGATAACTGAGGAGCTGCGAGCCTAAAGTGGGTACCCTATGTAGACCATGGAGGGGAAATACTGGTGCAGTTACCATGAAGCTGCGATACTTACCTTTTACTTTACAGATTTGTTTTATAAATAAAGCAACTTATCTTATACTTGAGCAGCTTTGTTTATACCTCCGCAGTTTAAAAAAAACCAAAAAAGTCTTCGCTCTCAGCATCTACAGTAACAATTCTACACATGGCTGCATCCCAGTGATCTATATTTAGAAACATTCTTCCCTAATCTAGTGGCCTGCACCAGCTCAATGATGCAAGGTCACTCCAAATGCTTGATTTGCACACTTGAGAAGAGATGATGTTCCAAGAAAACTAAAAAGACAACAAACTACAACCCTCAGCCCCTGAAAAGCTGTACAATTCCAAAACAGCGTAAGAATTACACTTCTTTCTTTTATTGTCTCTATAGTTAGGCCATGCAAAGTATTTAAACAAAATGATAGGTAGCTGTATTGATATATGGTTTAAACTGTGACCCATACTTAACCAATCACTTCTAGTGACAGATCACAGCAAACATAAAACGGAGGTTTTTGAGGTAAACCTATTTAAGAAACAAATTTGTAACAAATTTACATGCAAAAATATCGTGTAAGAAGTCTTCACTTCTAGGATAAGCATTGATTATTTAATCATATGGTGCTCAGTTCTGCCACCTTTACCCATGCTGAATAGGATCTTACTCTGCTGGTAGCCCCACTGAAATAAATGACTGAAACTTCAGCTGAGGAATAGCTGTGAGGCACTTCTTGGGGCTACCAATTCAATCCAAAGCATAAACCATGGCAGCATACCTTCTTTCTCCCCTAAAATTCCACCCCCTCTACTCCTAGAAAAGGAAGTTTCACAGATCCCTACCCCAAAATGAAAACTGTTTCATTCTTTTTAAAAATAAGTCCTTTGAGGAAAAGCTTTATTTATGGATATGAAAAGGTAAAATAGGAGAATAATAATAGCTTGTTAAAGATTGAATGAAGCTAACATAGGAATCAGAAAAACAAACAAAATAACTGGCAGGAGCACTGAGAGTAAACATACAATAAATTATAATAAGCAGCCTTGAGTCTGCAACTAATGGAACAATTTTGGTAAAAGATGCTTCTCTAATGAAGTCAGGCTAACTACTGCTAGACTGGATGGACCAGTGGTCTGTAGAAATGTTGTTTGCATCTACATGTTTAACAACACACAAAAACAAGAGAGAAATTCAGTACATTGAAAATGTATATGTTCGGCAATAATAATTATGGTGTTACCCCTGATTTACCTTTTCTCAATCTATTCCGATATAAGAACTTTTTACATAAACTACAACAATGGATCATAGATCAAAAGATTATTTGTACTAATGTTCATAAAGTTCATAATAAGCTACGTAAATAAAACTACCTTTACCATCAGGGCCTGTGTCTCAGCTTCCCTCAGCTAAGCAAACTGGAAGGACCATCAGGAAGCACATTAAAACTCCATGATTCTCTAGATATAGCATTGGGCAGAGGGGGCTATTCTAACTTGGGCTAGCTGGTGACAGTCCCTAAGGGTCCTTTTGGCTACTGAGTACAGTTGGAGCAAAGTAGGCGCCAGACAGAACTCCTTTTTGCCTCCTGTGCCAGGACTACTGGATAGGTGAAGTCCCTCTGGTCTAGTGGTATCAAGGTTCACATAACAGAGTAAAGATGTTGGTAAATATAAATGCAATATAAATAGTAGGTTGAGTAGAAGGGATCATGACTTTTCATGTCCAGGTGGTGACCCCCTATAGACTGTTTAAGTCTTTGTGGTGAACAAAAGGAGGTTGATTGTGACTCAGAGATGTGGGGGTTTGGTGACTCAAAGAACAGAAATCTTGTCATTTCCTTGTGGTATGGAAGGGGGCTGAAGGCGGTTAATCTGATTTCTCACTTCCAAAGGATGTTAGGGGAGGAATTCTTAACTCCCAGTCCAGGTAACAAGCTTGTTTGATTCTCTAGTACCACTATACTCTAGTACTCATTGTCTCTAATACAGGCAGTACTAGAGAATCAAACAAGCTTGTTACCAGTCCATCAGCAGTCCATGGAGAACTGGCTGTGCACATGGTACTAACTCTCCTTGTTTTTATTGTTATGTCACATTAAAAGAAAGATTTAAATACTTTCTTAATATTCATTTTCCATTTAAACATATGCTGTAGTTCTTGAAACGGAAGGGAAGGGGGATGCTCATAATTTCTCTATAAAAATGTGGGCCAGGATATGACAAAGTTTTAGAATACCTGCTCTAGTAGCTTTACCTCAAGTTTACCTAAGAGTGACTCACTCTGTCAGGCAGTATTCAAGCCTCTCTGGTGACATCATAAAAGATGTTGGGAAAAGATTGCCTGGCTGGTTAGATATTGGATCAGAAGGCAATTTAGGATCTGCTTTGGTTGAAGGTTAATAAGATGCTGCTGTAGTCTAATTTCTTTCTTTTCTATCCTCTTCTGATATAATGGACTAGGTATCCAAAACAGTTTAAGAGCCCCCACTGGGAAGCCAGATAATGAAATGCAAATAGAAGAAGACGGATTATTTCATTTTGACAGAGATTGTCACAGACAAATATTGACCCCAAAAGAACACTGGTACCTTGTATTTAAAAACAGAAGGGACAAGAAATGCAAGACAAGGTCTATCATACATGGATAGTTGAAGTAACTCTGAAATGGTATTTAATGAGGGACAGTTACCTGTCTGCTCTCTAAATTTCAGGAAAAGAGTAAGCTGTACTAGACATCCTGTTCAGATAAGTTTAAGAGCATATTTTCAAGCAGTATGTTCAGGCATATAGATTTGTGTGTGTGCCAAGAGAAGTATAAGTTGATTGTAAAAAGCTATCCCTGCAATCTTATAAAAGACAGAGTTGTGACCCGTTGATAAGGATAAAAATTGCCACTCTTAGGTAATAAAGTGAATACTATGTTGTGAAAGGTGCTGGGATTGATTTAGCGGTGCATATGGTGCATTCTGGATTTCCAGGGGAGGAGTTGATGTCAGTACCTTCTTAGAAGCATTAGTTAGACAAGTCAAAGAGGTTTTATAGGGTTTTTTGCAGGGTTGTAGGTAAGGCCAAATTTGAATGGGTAGCTGCAAACAGCATGTACTGTGGCTGTTACACTCCACACATATATACATTACAAAGTGGGATTCACTGGATACTGGATGGCAAAAGTAGATTTTTAATTTATGAACTGTTAATTTCATCATAAAAATAGTGAATCCACATTTTCCCCAGCACAGAGTGTACTCAATTTTGCTGACGCTAGTGGCTTTAGTTAATAATTTTCGTTTAACAAGAGATTTGTCTTCCAGTGAGATACTAGAAAAATTCAAGGGTCCTGTGGAAAAAAGCTACACAGACAACCTTAATTCTGGTATTTCCTATCTTTAGTGTTTGACTTTGCTACATTAATGTTTTTTAATGTAGTTTTTTGTATGCAATATTATTTGTGTGTCTTTACAACACATTTGTATATAAGCATTTGATAACATTATCGTGTCTTTTACAAAACCAAGTTTGAGAGAGATGATAGCAGGTAAACTTTGATAGGAGCTATGTGAAACTGAGGGGAGGAAGTCATGAAATTCCCCCAAAATCTTATTTCACCATTTTCTCACCTCTGAAAATTCACAAAAGCAGTAATTCAGCTGTGGAAACATGAACACGCAAGACGTTTACCCTTTATTCCCCAAACAGCAGTTGTTGTAAAATGGTTCCATTTTTCATTAGAAATGGCCTCAGTAACATATGAGAACTTCACAGAGCATGGGTCATATTTTGAAGGTGTAAGACATGCCAAAACACTTACGCTCCTAGAAATCTGAATTTTAACGAGAGTATTTTGAATATGGTGTTTGTATGTAGACTACCTTTATGTCTCGCTTTGCTATTGGAGCTACAAGTGAAGCACCCATATGAACCATATATAAATAAAAAGTGCACTAGTATTTCTCAGGAGAAACCGAATGATTTGTTCCTAAGTACAGCTGCACTGTACACAGTACTGCTAGTTCGTCAGTCTCCGCAGTACACCATGCCACTAACACCCGAGAACAAGGAATCTCTTTCAGCTTGGAGATTTCAATGCATATTTTGCAAGCTGGAGCTATACCATCCAGAAAGCTTCAGAGTGCCAATAAACACAACTGCTGTTGCCACCACTAGCACAACAAGGAGGGGGAGAGCTGATTACTTGGCCTTGGTTCTGAAGATGGGCGAGGACAGAAGTGTTGACGGTGTGGGGTGGACCCACAGAGAGAGAAGAAGTGGACTTCAAAAACATTTCAAAGACTGCATTAAGTTTGGGTGCTTATTTGTTTTCAGCCACACCTCTGAATTTTTTGCGGTATGCATATCACTATTTTGTATCCTAAAAATAGCATAGGTTGCATATTCCCTATAAGGACTAAATTAACTCTAAATTATTGCCTATGGATTGCACTATTATCTTTTTTCAACTCTCCACCCACATGCTCTCTGAACAGCAAAACAGCAGCAGCAGAAGAAAGTCTTTAATGGGGCAGGGGAAGTTTAAATTGTGCTGTGGACTTTCCCTAAGGGATCCTTTTCATGGCACAGCCTAAGTAAAAAGTCTCTTGTTCAGGGAACAGTAATGTAACTAATTAAATTTAGTACATTTTTTTTAACCTAAACCCACATTTCATTTCCATGAAATGAAAGGAGGAATTACCCTCCAGATGATTCACAGAAAAAGCAGTCTACCCAATACTAATTTCATTTCAGAGGATGATGGGAACCAAAAAGACATGTGAGAAAAGAAGACTAAATCTCAGCTAAAGTGACAGATGACACTGAGGAAGATTTTCAGATTTATCTTTCAAATGTAAGGCATTACAAACTTGGTTGCAATAATCAGCGTCCTTATGTCTGTGAAAATCTGGCAGTGAAGTGGCACTGAAGATGCTGCAAATAATTCAGGGCTAAAATGGCCACATTAGAGCTTTTAATTCCCAATGATGAAATTATATCTCCTCCATACTTTAGCATGGAACTTATATTCCACCAATAGATGGGCAATTCAGTATGCCTCCAAAAGTCTAATTCTTTTCCATAACAAGGGGGGAGGTGGGGAACATAAGTTACCCTGTTTTACACCCAAAGATTTCATAAACATACCTATATTTTTTTCATGCTATTGTATCAGTGTGGCTGTTAATAGTTTTCCCCTTCCCCTCACATTAGTTTCTTCTGCACTTTTGAATCTCCTAGAGAACACAATCAGCTTGGAAGTTGTACATCATATTCACAAGAGGACTAAACAACAGAAGACAATGAAAACACTGACTTCCCCCAATCTGATCCTTGAGACCTAAGGATCACAGTGTGACTGGTCCTACCCAGATGTGCAAGACCCTTGTAACTAGAGCTGTTTGAGGTTTTCTCAACAATGTTTTTTTTTTTTTCCCCATTGAAAAATTTCTATGCCAACACACAGTTTATGGGAAAAAATAATTTTCATTGAAAATTTTTGTTTTTCCAACAAAACTTGGAAATGAATTTTCTTGTAATTTTTGCTGAGTCAGCTGTTCTTCTGGGGACTTCTGGTACTGTGCAGTCCCTTCACATACATTCCAATGAGGGTTACAGTTTAAAAGACACATTTATAGTGCTAAAAGGCAATATATCTGTGCATATGTAATTAAGAACAATATCTGCTTTTCTGACTTTGTGCTTGCCTATTTAAGAATTCCAGTAATAACAATGGGCACATTTTTTAAACCCGAGTGCCTAAAGGTATGCTCCTAAATGTAGAAAATACCACGCTGGATCAGAGAAGACTAATTGTGTATTGTGTGAAAAAACATTTTCTTTTATCAGTTTTGAATTTGCCACTTTTCCATTTCATTGACTGCCCACTGATTATTATTATTATTTGCATTGCAGTAGCACCTAGTGTCCCCAGTCAGAGCACCACTGTGCTAGGCACTGTGCAAGCATAAAAGATTGTAATCTCTTTTAGACTGTCTAAAATAGATGAGTGGCAACTGATAAAAGTGAACGAGGGATGGGGGGAAACAAACTAGTCGTGAAACATCTATTTGGTATAATAAGCAGTGGTCATACTTTCTTCCAGTAGACTAGATGACATAACATTTATTCTGACTTTCCCTACCATCCCCCAGCCCTCCTTTTTTTACACTATGAGTGGGACATTATTTCAGTGGAAAAGGTATAATTTATCACTTATTGTTCCTGTATACAGCATGGAAAATTTAGAAAAGATCTCTAGTTCTTGGACTTTCCCTTTAAAAAAAAAAAAAGATGTTAAGTATGAAGGGGAAGTAAGATTATCTGCTGTGGTATGTTGTTCCATGTTATGACAATTTTCCTCAGTTTATCAGCCACAACAGATACTGCATTTCTTTAGGAATTGCTCTTCTTGTAATTTCAGTACCCCAGTGACACAGGACAATGCAGCATCAGGAACAGAGATGATTGCAAACAACTCAGTTTTGTTGTTGAACCAGATGAACATGAAATGCCTGTTTATGTCTGAGCCCAGAGCAGTTGCAGCCAACTTGTTTACCTCTTCCTCCCTTATTTGGAGATTGAGCATGAGACTAAATTGTGTCACAGATAAGTAGCCTGAAGCAGCTGGCTGGAGAGATGACATTTCACCAGGATACAAAACAAATGCACACAGGAAAAAGTGAGAAAATAAGATAAGGTGGTTGAGATTGCACGCTGGACAGGCATGCTTGTACAACTGTGTCTGGAAACTGCTGAATTGGAATTAATTTGCAAACTGGATACAATTAATTTAGGCTTGAATAAAGACTGGGAGTGGATGGGTCATTACACAAAGTAAAACTATTTCCCCATGTTTATTCCCCACCCCCCACTGTTCCTCAGACATTCTTGTCAACTGCTGGAAATGGCCCACCTTGATTATCACTACAAAAGGTCCCCCTCCCCGCTGGTAATAGCTCACCTTAAGTGATCACTCTCCTTACAGTGTATATAACAACACCCATTGTTTCATGTTCTCTATGTATATAAATCTCCCCACTGTATTTTCCACTGAATGCATCCAATGAAGTGAGCTGTAGATCACAAAAGCTTATGCTCAAATAAATTGGTTAGTCTCTAAGGTGCCACAAGTACTCCTTTTCTTTTTGTGTCTGGAGTAACTCAGAGCTTACCAAATCATTTAAAGCTCATTTTGATAAAATACTTCAGACATATTGTCAGAGTGAATGTTGTACCAGAAAACCTAAAAGAAGGGTTTTGTATACAAAGGGTTTTGTGCAGGGACGCTGGACAATTGTTTTTTATCCTTAGTTTACAGATGGCATGTAATCCCTTTTTCTGATTTCATACAAAAAACCTTCACATTTTTAAATATTTAAGGCACTTTTCCCCCAAATATTTACATTTAGCCATGCACATAAAAACAGGACTGACAATTTTTTTTTTAAAACAATCACAAATATTTCTTGAGGGATGCTGAAGATGAATGCCTTTTTTTTTTAAATATACAGAGTAATTCAACATTTACCTGAAGCTGTTCTTCTAGTGCAGCAGTAGCTTTATCTCCACCACTTTCATCCACCACAACTACCATATGAGTAAGGGAATTCACCCTGACTTGTTCCTGTTCCAAGTCTTCTTGAAGCGCCTAAAAAGAAAAGGGGGAAAAAAATCTATCATCACTCTTTAGACAGGAAGATTCCAGTCCTCAAACAGAGTGCAGTGTCAGAGTAGAACCTCATGGACTAAAAAATGGGAATACATGAGCAGTAAGGTGCTACAATATGCAAGGATAGTTGTCCCTTTCTTGAAAACTATCTAGTACAATCTGCCTTTCCTCTCTAAGCGTTTAGTCCTCTCATCAACATTCAGAATGAAACTTTGGATTGAAAAAAAATTGTTGAGCTTGTATAGTTGACATTTTATAAATATCAATATCTTGCTCATTTGAAATGGGTATTAGATTACTTTATTAAACAGTGTTTGCATATGTTATAGTATTACACACAAAAAATATGTGAAAGAACATTATTAAAGTTGCAATGTAAAATACCCCAAACTTAGGAAATACTAGTATTAAGGTTGCCTGTGCAACCTTAACTTTGCCCCCTTCTGTGTGGGTGCATTATGATGCAGTCTTTAATTAGATGATCACATACTATTTTTGCCACAGGACCCTGCTTCAATCAGTACACAGGATGATTGGTGCCTACTTGTGGTTTGAGCATTGGCCTGCTAAACTCAGGGTTGTGAGTTCAATCCTTGAGGGGTCCATTTAGGGAACTGGGGCAAAAATTGGGGATTGGTCCTGCTTTGAGCAGGGGGTTGGACTAGATGACCTCCTGAGGTCCCTTCCAACCCTGATATTCTATGATCTATTCAATACGTTTTCTCTCCTCATTGTTCAATGTGTAGCTCCTGCTTTATTTACTGTACACTATTCAAACTTTGCTCTGAAGATAGTTTACATTTTACCTTAATGGATTTTTTGTTTTTTTTCTTTTATTTACTCAGTATTAACTGCCTCATGGCCTTTTCTTTGGCACTCAACATTGTAGTCTAAATGCATTACAAACATTAATGAATTTATTTTCAAATGAGTGGTAGCAACCCCATTTTACATTCATAGAGAGATTAAGGCCAAAATAAACTCTTAATTTTAGTTGCCCAGTCTCAGACTCCAAGGACCATAGTACTTAACATTGCATAACACTTTTATATGTTGCAAGTATTGTTCCTACTGACTTCAGTTGTAACTGCGAATTCTTAGCACTTCTGGAAACCAGACCCTAGGGTCTCAAGTCAGGAACTCAGAAATGAGCAAACAAATGGAAATCACCTGTAAAGAGTTTGGTTTCAGTGACTTGCCCAGTATCACAAAGGAATTCTGTAGAATTGAATTCAACAGGGCAGCATAAAACTGCCTTAGACATGAGACTATCCTTTCTCTTCCTGTAACTCCCTGCCTCATTCATTACACTCCTTCCAACTTCTGCAACAAATGAAACACAGGTCCTACAGACAACAATATCCTTTACTACACAACCTTGTTTCATCCCCAGAGCAGCTCTGTCCTGTGCACTGCACAAAGCAAGGGTCCAGTGGAAAAAGCCAGTATGTGATAATGTAATTAAAGACTATGTAAAAAAATAAATGGACACAAATCAGATGTCAAGAACTATAAAATTCATGAACCAGTCAGAGAACACTTCAATCTCCCTGGTCACTCGATTACAGACCTAAAAGTCACAATATTACAACAAAAAACCTTCAAAAACAGACTCCAACGAAAAACTGCTAAATTGGAATTAATTTGCAAACTGGACACCATTAAATTAGGCTTGAATAAAGACTGGGAGTGGATGGTCATTACACAAAGTAAAACTATTTCCCCTTGCTTATTTCTGACCCTACTGTTACTCTCACCTTCTTGTCAACTGATGGAAATGGGCCATCCTGATTATCACTACAAAAGTTATTTTTCTCCTGCTGATAATAGCCCACCTTAATTGATAACTCTCATTATAGTGTGTATGGCAACACCTCTTTTTTCATGTTCTCTCTGTGTGTAATATATATATTTATATGTTCCTACTGTATTTTCCACTGCATGCATCCAATGAAGTGAGCTGTAGCTCACGAAAGCTTATGCTCAAATAAATTTGTTAGTCTCTAAGGTGCTACAAATACTCCTTTTCTTTTTGCGGATACAGACTAACACGGCTGCTACTCTGAAACCTCTCAGAGTGAAGGCTCCCTGTTATCAGTTCTGATGCCCAGACCCAGATCCAGTACAATTAACACCAGCTCAGAGGTACAAATTGCAAAGAAAATCCTGCTCAGCTCCAGGCTGGAGCATGATCGGTGAAGACAGGACCTTTGGGGATTTATGCTGCTAAAAATCTAACAAATCGCTACTGAACTTAAGCAAACTACAATATTTCAAATTTTTATAACTTAGTTAAATTTAGGCACTTTTTTATGGAGATGGTAACAGCACATCCCTGTCACAAAGATGACCCACCCATCAAAAGTTAAGTCCCTGCTCTAAAGCATGGGGACACTAGAGCATCTAAAACACAAGTTAACAGATTATATTTAACATGGCGGGGGGGGGGGACACACATTTTCCCCTACCCTCATTCTCAAGAATGACTGAACTGTTATGGTTGAAATTTTCAAAGAAAAAAAAATCAGCGGGAAACGGATCTAGCATGGAAACCTTCAGCCCAAATGGTTAAAGTTTGGCAAAGTTATAAGCAACTGAAAATGGTTTTGTATTGGGAAAAGTCAGGAAACCTTAATATTCAGAAGCCACCAGCCATGTGAATGTTTCATATAACACATTTCATAGTCTACATCTGTTTTCTCTCGGTAGTTATACTTACAAAGTAACACCCATGTACTGTCATTTAACATTTTGATAATGGAGAGACTCATATAAATGCAGTGCAGGAAGCCATCTCCAAGCAGCATCTAGTCCAGCCCCTTGCGCAGAGGCAGGACCAAATCCCTGAAACGCATTTGACCACTCTGTTCTTAAAATCATCTAATGATGGGGATTCCACAACCTCCCTTGGAAGCCTATTCCAGAGCTTAACCACACTTATAATTAGTAATTTTTTTTCTAATATGTAACCTAAATCTCCCTGGCTGCATATTAAGCCCATAATATCTTGCCCTACATGCAGTGGACAGGGAGAACAATTGATCACTGTCTTCTTTATAACAGACCTTAACATATTGCAAGATTTATCAGGTCCCCTCTTCCCGGTCACCTTTTTCTCAAGACTAAACATGCCCAGTTTTGTTTTTTGATTTGTTTTTTAACCTCACCTCATAGGTCAGGTTTTCTAAACCTTTTATCATTATTATTTTTGTTATTTTCCTAAGAACTCTCTCCAATTTGTCCACATCTTCCTTAAAGCGTGACACCCAGACCTGGACACAGTTACCTCCTGTGTCTTACATATGACACTCCTATTAATGCACCCCAGAATGAAATTAGCCTTTTTTTTTGCAACTGTATTGCATTGTTGACTCATATTCAGTTTATGATCTTCTATAACTCCAGATCCTTTTCAGCAGTTCTACAGCCTTTCTAGTTATTCTCCATTTTGTAGTTGTGCTTTGATTTTTCCTCTCAGTGTAGTACTTTGCACTTGAATTAAATCTGGTTGATTTCAGCACAATTTCCTATTTGTCAAGGTCATTTTGAATTCTAATGCTGTCCTCCAAAGTACTTCCAACCTCTTCCAGCTTGGTGTCATCCACAGATAGTATAAGCACACACTCCACTTCATTATCTGAGTCATTAAGGAAAATATTGAATAATACCAGACCCAGGACAGACCCCCACAGAATACCAATTAGACGAGCACTCGCAGTTTGACAGCGATCCATTGATAAGCACATTTTGAGTATGGTCTTCCAATCATGTATGCAACTACCTTATAGTAATTTCATCTAAATCTCATTTCCTATTTATTTTGAATGGCCACAATCAATATATTGGGGCAGATTTTTGGTTTTGTTCCATTCCCTTTGCAAATTCTTTGCAAGAGGCAAAGTACTCTGCTTGGGATTCCCCGGTAGAGGGGAGCCTCAGAAGGCGTGGAGAAGGCATAAGCAAACCCCTTTCCCTCTTTCTTCACAAACTGCAAGGAACGGCAGTAGTATGTGTGAATTTCACTAGCTAGCCGCAGACTAGAAGTTACAAGAGAGGAATGTTGTTCAATAATAAGAGCTTTGAATGGCACAAAATTATTAACATCAGTCACTGGAATTGTTGAGACCAGAACTCATGGTCTCTTCCTGTTTCAGAGTAACCGCCATGTTAGTCTGTATTCACAAAAAGAAAAGGAGTACTTGTGGCACCTTAGAGACTAACCAATTTATTTGAGCATAAGCTTTCGTGAGCTACAGCTCACTTCATCGGATGCATCGGTCTCTTCCTGATACACCTCACCCTAGGCCAAAATAGTAGTAGTTGTAGTCTCCTTTTCCTTGTCCTCCAGATCTAGAGCTCTAGTTCCTTTCTGCTTACCATGAGGCTCACTGGAGCTAGCAGTGTGTATTAAGGAACTCCCTGCAACTGAAACACACTCAGTGCAATCAGTAGGCAGTGATTTCTGTGATGCATTCTCAGTGCAGATTGGATGTTCAGAGATTTTAGAATCAAGCTCTTCTGAGCATGTAAAAATAGCAATTTTCAGAGACTTATAACTTGGATAAATGTTGGTGTATTTTCATGGGGACAGCATAAAACACCTCTTTGATCCCAGGGCTATCCCACTGCCATGTTTGAAACAGCATAGTTGCCAGAGCTTTTCAGTGAAATTATTGGGTGGAATTAACACTGGCAAAACTACCAATTTTTCCCCTAAGGAAAGGTTAAATATTAAAAAGCAACCACCACCAAAACAACCTGGGAAAGAGCAAGCTTGGAAAATTTCATTTGGAATAGGTAAAGTCTAGAAGAGGTTTAAGCAACTGAAAACAGGTCACATAATGCGAAGTGTTAGGGAACCTTTACTATATAAATGTCATTACCTGTAGCAGCTCTGCATATCATATGTACTATATTATTACTCATTCTGGCCTGTGCACTGGGTGAAACCACATAATCACTATGTTCTCGAATGAACACACGCTGAAAAATTATAGAAGACAAAAACACCACATCACCAAAGGGTGGACACTTTTGACTCCATACCCCTTCTGCATAACAATCTAATCTTTATTACCTACTCCATCTCAAGTATCAGGGGGTAGCCGTGTTAGTCTGGATCTGTAAAAGCGGCAAAGAGTCCTGTGGCACCTTATAGACTAACAGACGTATTGGAGCATAAGCTTTCGTGGGTGAATACCCACTTCGTCAGATGCAAGACCAACAGACATACTGGAGCATAAGCTTTCGTGGGTGAATACCCACTTCGTCAGATGCATGATGCATCTGACGAAGTGGGTATTCACCCACGAAAGCTTGTGCTTCAATATGTCTGTTAGTCTATAAGGTGCCACAGGCCTCTCCATCTCAAGTGACATCTGTTACTCCCTATGCTTAACTATCAATCCCAATTTGTATTTAGCTCAGTACTGATTTCTTTCCCCAGACCTGAAGAACTGTTTGGTTAAAAAATGTGAACCTTCCACCAACAGAAGTTGGTCCAATAAAAGATGTTACCTTACCTACCTTGTCTCTCTCACTCTCATGGCAATTCAGAGGAACAAACTATAATGCAAGAACAAAAATAGGAGTCCCTCCCATTCTTAACAATAACTGCATTTTATAAAATCACTGGTGAAATAGAACTGGACACCACTCACAGACAGTGACAAGAGCACAAATGAACAAATGATGGGATAACAAAAATAATAATCTAGTAGCACCAAAAGCAGATTTAGACAGATCTCCTGTCCTGCTTCACAAACTACCTCCCCACTCTTGTCACTAGACATGTACTTAGCTGACTGATTCTCTGGCAATTAAGTCAAGGAATAACAGGATAAAATAATAATAAATCAATATAGTCTTAAATAATAAACTCTGCCTGCAGTGGACAAACTGCCCTTTTCCACAGCAGCATACAACAGACGTTTCAGAGAATACAGTGGTTTTCTCTGACAGATGATATATATAATTGTGCCATGTATCAAAGTAATGGGAATCAAAAAAGAAAAATGGAGCTATTCATACCCACCCACTCAAACATGATTTTTGTGGAAGCAGCGTGAGCATCTGTGTACAATTTCAGTTCAATGACATGAAAACCAGAGAAGGGCTCAGGTCTGAAAATTAGACCCAGATCCTTCAGTCAGTGGGTGTTTGGGTTAAAATGGTTTAATTATAACTTCAGAAGGTTAAAAATCCAGTCAGCTCCCTGACTACATCATTAAGAGAGATTTGACAGGAGAGTACCCCAATTTTTGCAGTGTAAGCCTCAGACATACAGAATGAAATCCAATATGCTAGTTTCCTATGCCTAGAGGCAAGGTGGATTAAACAAGGCAACAGCTCAAATTTATATTAGACTTATTTAAGAATGAGGCAGGTGTCAGTCATGTAACAAAGACAAAAGATCATCAGAGGATAGTCATCTTTCAACATGACAGAATACAGCAAATGTTATAAAGAGAAAAATATAACCAGCATCTAAGATACATAGCTCAGGGGGACACTGTAAGCAAGGGAAATAGCCTTAAAGAATATAAGACTCTGCTCTCTCACTGTGTGTTGCCTGTATTTTCCCCTCCCTCCCTTATTAAACTAAATAAATCAAAATCAGTGGTAGGCTTACAGATTCTCAAAAAAAAAAACAAAAAAAAAAACAAAAACCAAACCACCACCGTGAAGGCCATTAATGACAGATCTGTTCCCAAGTCTATTATCATAACTACTTCTAAAAAAATTGATTCCCAAAATATACAGTTATCAATTTGATCAAAAGAGGCACAGGCAGAGTGTTGTACTCGCTTACAGAGATCTACGTAATTGCAGCGTCTTCCTTAGTAAAAAAAGTCAAAATGTCTCCTGCTAACACTTTTCCAATCAGGGGTGAAAACCTGGCTCTACTGAAATCAATGGATTGGTTTTTAAAGGCCAGAACTGCACACAAAATAATCAGAACCACTACAATGTGTCAAATTCTGTGACCATTTCTAAATAACCTAGGTCAACATCACAAAACATGCACTGGGATACTGATGAAGGTATCCAGATAAGGGGAAAAATTCCAAGGTCAACCTTGATTAAAATCCAACTGCAGAGAAAGTTTCCCACATACCTTTTCATTTTTAGGGACATACTGCAAACTCAAAAAGGAACAACTTTCCAAAGTTTTATTTTTATAATGAAAATTTTGCACAATTCTCCAGTAAAACTCTAAACTTCTGAACATTTTAGCCAGTTTAACTGTACAAAGTGAAATCTATACATAAATTTTAAAAGTGCATTTTTGTTTAATCACAAAATTTTAAATATGTAGCCTTTCTAGGCAAATTAACAATCTTCAGTTTCCTCTCAGGTACGCAGATTTCTTTCAGTTTTAAAAATGCATAGCCTAGACTACTTGCAGCAGTAGACAAAATACCTAAAATACAGGTCAAATGACAAATAGCGTTTTTTGCTGTTTCTTGGACAATTACGTTAAAGTAGTTTGGCAAACCTAATGTGAGATCTGTAAACATGTTCCTTTCTGTGGCCCTAAAACCCCCTAGAATTTGTCTTTGGCACAGTGCAGATAGAAACTGTCCTTTCTGCACTGTTCAGGTGAAAGTCTCAAACAACACTAAGTTAAGAACGGGAGCTTGCTGGTAAGAATTCCTCGGTCTTTTCCTGACAGCAAATAACAATCAATCCTAGATCTGTTTTATTGAATGGTTTATCTTCTCAGGATTGGAGTTCACTCACTCAACCTGGGCCCACAAAGAGGAATTGGCATATCTGTCTCAAAAACTTGAGCAGTATTTGACACAACATACAGAAAAGGCAGATTAAAAGGAACTAAAGATACAGAGTTTGAGTCAAGAGGCAGAAAATAAAATGAACAAAATAGATATTCTAGGTGTGGAAGGAAACAAGGGGCCAGGAGCTAATCAAAGGGAGATGAGGAGAAAGAATAAATATGACAGAAACACAAGAGAAAGAGAGAGGTTGCTGCATTCCAGCCAACAAACCAACCCATCATTCTGGCTGCAACTACCCAATTAATCTGAGGCCATCTTCTCATTTCTGTCTTCCGAAATCTCCAGTTCCTCCCAGCAAATGCCACAATACTAATATTATGCAGCAATTGGGAACGTATACATCCATGCTAAGGACATGAAACTTTCAAAACCAGAGATTACTTATACCTTATCCTGAAATGAAGTACCAGCTGTGCTGTTTGTGTTCATATCTAGTGCAATAAAACTTGGTTTCAACTGTTTTCCCCACACATTATATACAGCCATGATTTTTTATCTTTGCTGTAGTATGCAGCTTTGTTATACTGCAGGAATCAGGAGGCACTGGTGCAGAATATAATACCAAATAAATTCTATGTGAATGTTGCAGATAGCTTTGAAACGTCTGCAAACATCTTGTCCTCCAGTTACTACCTACCGGGAAGTTCTGCCTGAGAAGAATTTTAATCCATGCCCAATGAGGAAGGGGAAAAAACCTCTTTTTTATCATTTTACTGTCTGAATGATCCCTTGGTAGAGAAGATAGAGTTGAAACCTTATTTTTTAAGTATATATCCACAGTGTTAACTGACTCATAACATTCAGAACTGTGGAATCAGTATATGGGAGAGGGAAATTTCTGAATGCCTTGGAGACCCAGGGTGGAAGTCCTGGCCCCACTGAAGTCAGTGATGGAACACTCCCTTGACGTCACTGTGGCCAGAATTGTACTCTCCAAACAAAGGAATGCACCCATTATATTCATTAAGATCAAAGTTCTTAAAGGGAATGTAGCGTTTCACTGGCACAAGAAATTATTAGCTTGAATGCCATTAGCATATATATCAAAAGAAAAACAAGAACCCAGTTACCAATTTCTAAGTGAATTTGTAATATATATTTTCAGTCACAAATTATGTTTCCACCTTTACTTGCCATTTTTAAAAAACAGTTTCATTTTGTGCTCAGAAAACGGGCTGGACTGGAAAGCTTGGAAACTGAATTCTTCTATTTACCCACAGACCAGTTACAGCATAGGCAGCAGCAGCACCACTAGCTTTTCCAGACTTCCTCACTAGAATGAGAGCTCTTCTGTGTCATGGCCAAGTGAAGAGTTCAGTCTCCATGCTGTTCTTGGCCTCCGCTGCTGCCTCAGGGCCGTATATTGGTTTAATTTCTGATGGTAGGTTTTGGGATGCAATGACCTGCCCTTTACAAATTGGACTAAAACCATGAACTCATTCCAGATAAGCCACCAAGATGATAAAAGGGATCGGAGGGTAAAAACTTGTGGGAACTATAACTGAAATGGATTTGAACCACTAACGTACAGTTGAAGGACACCTTAATCTCTCCACACTTTCTGGAATCACATCTCCCAGGCCTTACGATTTTCTGATATTTAGCTTCCTATCTTTTATCATGATGCATACATATTTCTGCATACACACACACACAGATATATACACCAATACACAGAAAGAATTACTGAACTTAGCACAATTTTAAAAGTCTGCTTTATGTAACTATTTTTTTAACTCTGTTTATTTTATCCTTTTAAAAGTGATAATCACAGCCTTACCAGAATTCTATCTTATTTGCCATATTGAATTTATTTGCCTATGTTCGTATTACTTTAGTTTAATCTATGCATTTTTAACTCAATCATTCCAATTTAAGAAACACTTTTCTACATCACAGTACAAACAAGCTTGGTCAAATATCTTTCTTTCCCCAACTGCTGGCTTGTTATTTTTAATAATTAAATGCATTTTTCAAAAAAACCTCTTCCATTACAAAGCTAGAGACTACACTTGGGCTACTTTACAATGCTCAGGGGCGACATACTCAGAGTGCCAGGACTGCTAATGAGCTTTGGAATCCCAATTATTACAAGTAATAGCGTGTCATTGCTACTAGAGCACACAAGGAAGAAAGCACAAGATGACAAGAGGAAAAAAACATGGGAGTAATAACATTTCAGATTTTATGCTTTGTAATAAAAAGGATATTACAATTGCCTATTTTCTTGATATCCAACCAGATTTTCTAGTCTAGTAAATTATGAATATAAGAAAGAATAAAGAAAATCCCAGTCTTATTAAAAAATTCTGAATTGCAATGCAGTCTCTATACAAAGACTTGGTTATTCTGAAAAGCTTAAACTTCAGTCAATGAAATATTCTGCACTACTCTTCGCTAATACTAGTTTTAGATCATTGATATATGTTCCTTCTTTAAACAATATTTTGACTCCAACAGTAACGTGCTTATGTAAAATAGCTTACCTTGTGTTCCTCTACTTGATGTTTTAAGTCTTCTAGATCAGGGCCCAGGGGTTCCGACTCAATTTTCTTTGTCCTCTCTTCTGTTTTTGCTAGCCAGTCAGATAACTGTGTTAGTTGCTGATTCTGAAGGTCCATGAGAATTTTATGTAAGCTAGAAACAAGGAAAATCATCACTTACATTTGTACATGTAAGAAACTAGTAAGCAGAAATGTTTGCTTACACTTAAACTAACTTTAAAAAAAAAGGAATGTAACACTTGTATCAGAAGATGCTCAGAAACCAAATCTGGTACAGCACTGCAGGTTTACCCACCTTGTCCTACTAATGGGTTTAAACCACTACGTAGAAAGGGAATATATTCATCTGAGATGGTAGTTTGGTTTCCAAGCCCATTCCATTTGCTGAGACTGCCAACAAAGGTGCCATTTTCTGTTTTCAAATGGATGGAAACAGAGACCACAACTCATTTCCGTAGCAATGTACTAATAGACATCCGGTAGTTCTGAAATTGGCCCATCCTGATCAGCCTGATTTGAACCAGTCAATGTGAAACATCTCATTTTACTAGCTGGGCACTGTCTATTTATTGCTGGCACTTCAACTCAGTACATCTTACTATTAAGAGCTGGTCAAAAACTGGAAATTTTCACCCTTTGGGAAATGTTAATATTTTGATTTGGGGGCGGGGGAGGGGGGAATCCTCATCTGGAACAAACTCAAAACACACACACACCCTTTTGTTTTGTTTTAAGACCATAAATGTATAGAAAATTTCTATGCAAAAAATGTTGAAATATTTTGTTTCAGTTTGGCTTAACATCCAGCTACGTCTACATAAACTGCCGACTCCATGGGTACTCCGGGGCTCAGCACCCACGGAAAAAAAAAATTGGGGGTGCTCAGCATCCACCAGCCACAGCTATTCGGTAGCAGTGGGGTCTCAGGGAAGGGGGTGGGAAGAGGCGGAGCGAGGGCGGGGCCTCAGGGGAGGCACAGGGTTGGAGTACCCACAGGGAAAAATAAAAGTCAGTGCCTGTGGGAGCTGTAGTTTTGTTGCCTCATGCCCCTATTCTACTCTATTGGCCATAATGAACAGGGACGGCCCAGGTGGGTGCAGCTCAGGGTTAAATGAAACAATGTTTCATTTAGACAACTTGGCAGGTTTCAATTCAGGTCTACCTGACCCCAAATATTTCATTTCGTTTTATGTGGAAAATTTTGATTTTACTGAAACTGCATTTTCATTCCAAAAACATTTTGATGGAAAAGTCCTGTAAGCTCTACTTACTAACCCCCACAATGTAATAGCTGTTAAATTTGATGGGGGAGATGATTAAGACTAGATTGACTCATTGGAGAATGTTCCACAGGTGGGACAGTTGCTCATAATGTAAGCTATATTTTCAGAATTTCAAATCATATAAAAGTAAGTTTTAATTGCTAAGATGGTTAAAAAAGTTGAAAATGGTTCCATTTTCTATCTATAGTTCTGTCTAAATTGAAAACAAATCAGAAAAATCACTTTTATTTTACTGAAATTTAATTTGGGAGGAAAGCCAGGAAAAAATGTTCCTCCAACATTAACATTATGATTCCTCCTGATTAACATTTTTGGAATTAAACGTTTCAATTTTTAAAAAAATGTAGTATTATATTATGCAGTATAATATATAGCTTAAAATATCAATTCAAAGCAAAACAAAATGTTTCAAGCAATCAGACTGTGATATAATGCCCCATATTCTTCATAGTAATACTATGGTGACGATTATGGCATAACTATGATGTATTTTATGAAAGATAGGTTTTGTAAGATATCACTGAAAAGCTTATGACTCACAGAATATGATTATCCTATTTGTATGCACGTATCATTTTGGTATTTGAAGTTAGGAAAATTTTCTATGCTTCTATTTCAAATGTGTTTACACCTGGGGAACACCTAGTAGTTAGAATGCGATCAATCTAGATGGCTGGCTGGACAGGGCTATTAGGGAGAACAACAGGTCTTAGAAGATGCTAATCTTCCACTGGGGGGCCTTCCTGAGTGGTCTACAAACAGCCTCCAAGTCATAGCTGCTCTGTCCCTACAGAGAGACATGTGACCAAGTCACCTGGTACTGGACTCCATCTTGGAATACCAGTGTTTTTCCACTGACTGGGTATGGGAGACAAAGGGTTCCCATCATATGCAAAAGCTATTTGAGGCAGGGGAGTGAGATCATTGTGTTTTTTCACTGACTCTCCACTGGAAACACCTGAGGAACTGGACTAGGGGAGGAGGGTTGAACCCAGGCTAGACGGATTTCTAGCTTGTGAAAGGACTACCTGGGGTTTTAAGCTGGAGGGTAGAGATAAGGTCCAGAGTGACCTAGACCAATTGGAGGATTGGGCCAAAAGAAATCTCATGAGGTTCAATAAGAACAAGGGCAGAGCCCTGCACTTAGGAAGGAAGAATCCCATGCACTGGTAAAGGCTGGGGACCGACTGGCTAAGCAGCAGTTCTGCAGAAAAGGACCTGGGGATTACAGGGAATGAGAAGCTGGATATGAGTCAGCAGTGTGCCCTTGTTGACAAGAAGGCCAACAGCACACTGAGCTGTATTAGTAGGAAGTGACTATTCCCCTCTATTTGGCACTGGTGAAGCCACACCTGGAGTAGTGTGTCCAGTTTTGGTCCCCCCACTACAGAAGGGATATGTACAAATTGGAGAGAGTCCAGAGGAGGGCCATGAAAATGATTAGGGGGCTAGGGCACATGACTTATGAGGAGAGGCTGAGGGAACTAGGGTTATTTAGTCTACAGAAGAGAAGGGTGAGGGGGATTTAATAGCAGCCTTCAACTACCTGAAGGGGGGTTCCAAATCTAGGCTGTTATCGGTGGTGGCTGATGTTAGAACAAGAAGCAATGGTCTCAAGTTGCAGTTGGGGTGGGGGGGTTCTGGTCCCTAGGTTAGATATTAGGAAACACTATTTCACCGGGAGGGTGGTGAAGCACTGGAATGGGTTACCAAGGGAGATGGCGAAATCTCCATCCTTAGAGGTTTTTAGGGCCTGGCTTGACAAAGCCCTAGCTAGGATGATTTAGTTGGGGTTGGTCCTGCTTTGAGCAGGGGATTGGACTAGATGACCTCCTGAGGTCTCTTCCAACCCTAATATTCTATGATTAAGCTGCAAGCAAGTGCAGAGATTCTTGAGGGGAAGCTGCAAAATATGTAAAACAAGAGTTAGGGTGAGAATTTGCTACTCGTATCCAATCTCTTGAGTATATTAAGCTTAGATTGCAGTTTTATTTATTTGCTAGGTAATCTGCTTTGATCTGTTTGCTATCCCTTATCATCACTTAAAATCTATATTTTATAGGTAATACGCTTGATTTTGTTTGGTCTAGTGTGTGGAAACTATAACTGGAGGCAGAAAGCTGTTACAGATCTTCCCCCACATTGATGGAGGGGATGAATTTCATGAGCTTAAGCTGTACAGTTCCCTGTACAGCACAAGATGGTATAATTTTGGGTTTACACTCCAAAGTTGGGGGGTGTCTTAGGAACGGGGCAGTGCGTTAGGTAAGCCTTCCCATGCACAGCTGATCTCAGCATCTGTGTGTAGCTGCAGCTGGGTGTGTCCCTACCTGTATGTGTGCTGGAGGGGGCTTGTTGAAGCAGTACAGTGTTAAGGGAGCCCAGGCTGGTGGGTCAGGGGGACTAAGTGATACCCCAGTTACAGGTGTCACCCCAGGTGAAACCCATCACACAGACATTTATTTGAATTTTTCTTTGTAGAGAATTTCAAATTTTTAAATTTTGTTCTGATTTAGATGAAGACAAATTTTGAAATTCGTGATGAAAATGTCCATCCTCCGCACAGCTCTAGTTACTCGTTTGGGTATTAGAATCATAATTTGTTCCAAAATAATCAAGCACATATTTTATCTAATTTTGGTAGACTGGATATAGCTTCTGAATTTCACAATAAGCTTAATTTTCTCATTGCTTGAACCTTTTTAAAAATAGTCTTTGTGAAATATTTATAGAAGAAGTTATAAGCTTCTTAACATTTACCGAACATTACTATGCACAAATTCTATTTTAAATGTAAGGAATAATCAAAGATTCCACTGTACATGGTGAAAAATGTATATATATATTTAATATAAATACCCAGTATGTAGTTAAACAGATGACATGGCAAGTCTCAAAAGCCAGAAGATTGTTTAAATATGGGCTGAGTACAACTGGTGTTGAATATGTCAAGCAGAAACTGATACTGGACTGATCTTCTGGATCTGTTCATGCATATAGCCTAGAATATTTGAAATCAAGTGCTATGGAACTTCAATGGTAGGAACAACTATTCAACCTGATACATCAGGGGTGGCCAACCTGTGGCTCCGGAGCCCTTAAGAAGTTACTATGCGGCTCCTTGTCTAGGCACCGACTCCGGGGCTGGAGCTACAGGCGCCAACTTTCCAATGTGCCGGAGGTGCTCACTGCTCAACGCTCAACCCCTGGCTCTGCCACAGGCCCTGCCCCCACTCCACCCCTTCCCGCACCCTCCCCTGAGCCCGCAGTGCCCTCGCTTCTTTTCCCCCACAGCCACAGAGCATCCTGCACACCACAAAACAGTGGATCGGGAGGTGCGGGGAGGGAGAGGGAGGTGCTGATCCGCAGGGCTGCTGGTGGGTGGGAGGTGCTGGGAGCGGGGGCAGGGTGAGGAACTGATGTGGGGCTGCTGACGTATTACTGTGGCTCTTTGGCAATGTACATTGATAAATTCTGGCTCCTTCTCAGGCTCAGGTTGGCCACCCCTGTGGTGCATGATATCGATGAAGTGAACCTTTCATAGTTCAAGCAATTAATTGAATTTGCAGAAATGTGTGTAAAAATGTTACTACTGTGTAGGTAGAAGATTCAAGATCACCCATGTTAAAAGATTGCTTTCTGTGCACAGGAGAAACAGGTTCTTATGCAGAGTTAATACCCCACTTAAATTGATGTCTGGCAAAATTTCAGGTGAATGTATTTTTGGAAATTTAAAATATGTACATAAATATATAAATATAAATGTAAATCAATGCACAAAATTGTATTAGAATGTTTTAGATTTTAGATAGCTAGTTCTTTTGTTTTTACTTTATTTTTCTTTTCTTCATTTTTTCAAGTAATCATTCCCTTTTTAACAATTTGACTTGGATGGGTATTTCCTCCTCTCCTCCCCACCATGTTTTGCCGGTTTATTATCCTTTTACACACACACCTTGGAGAAACAGGAGGGTCAGCAGCAAAAATCTCATCATTTTTGACCAGCTATTTTTAACAAAGCCATAGATAGGTAAGTTCTTCTGTAGTAGTCAATTTTTGTCTTAAAAAGTTTCTCAGCTCATCACTTAATCCTATACTTTGTGTATTGATTCTAGGTGCTGTAAATGAAAGAACCTTTCTGAAAGGATAACCACTAAAGCAGGTAAGTGTACAATAAACAGACCTTTTTCTGTAATTGCTTAATTTTAAACAGATAGTACTTCTCTAGAGCTGAAAGGGACAGAACAAAAGCCCATGGAAAAAACTCCCATTGAATTCAATGGGCATTATCTCTACCTCTCTACTCCAAACTTGTGTCCTCCTGTCAAACTAAAATCCTAACTTGTCTCTCTGACATCATCTTGTGGATAGGTTGTTGTCAGCTCAAGCTCAGCATAGCTAAATGAGAGCTCTGAATCTAACTCTCCCGGCTACCTCTTTTATTGATCCCTGTGGACACCACCACCATTGCTCAGGCCCATAACGTGGGTATCATCTTTGATGTAGCCTGGATGTGAAGACCTAGAGAAAGGTCTGAGTCAAGGTATTGCAGATTATCGCTGAACAGTGTCACTAAGATTCAGCCTACCCATCCACACAGCTAATCATCTCATCCAGGCTCTACGATTGCTATACAAAGTGAATACTGTATATATTAAAATGTAAGTTGTACTCTACAAAGTAGGAGTGCAGCCACAGTGGCATGTGTTTTATAAAATGTGTTACAAAAAGAAAAATTATGTTATTAAGATTAGCAGTAGAGAGAAAATTTTTAAAAAGTTCATCTTGCAAGTAAAAATACATGTAACCGTGATGATATTTTCCTTGCAAAACAAGATGATCAGATGTGTTTTATAAGGTGACACACAACGGAGTTAAATTCTTCATTAAGGGCTCAATCTAGCACCCACTGAAGTCAATGGAAAACTCCACTGACTTCACTGATGGAAAAAAGTACATTTTGACACTGTACTGCTGATGAAAAATGATGTAATAAACTCAAATCAAATTAAGAGTTAAATGGTGGATATAAACTACTTAGGAAATAATGCAAATTTGTCAGATAACATGACATTTATATAGATGATTTACAAAGACAATCTTTTAAATTATCCTGTTGAACACCAAGCCTAGCTGAAACATGTCCACACTACACTATAGTATGTTACTTACACTAACGCTGGATATAGAGATCCTAGTACAAAGGCAAGTTTTGATCAAGTACGTATGTTCTACTTTTAGAACTCAGCCCTCAACTAGGAATTTTGAGAACTTAAAGTAAAACTTTCATAGTGGATGAAACTCTCATTTGTATGACATTTTAATCCACATTTTTACTATAAATTCCACTTGTATTTCATATATTTTCTTCTCATATTTAATAGTTTTTGAAGAATCTGTACCCATACAAAGAGACTATTCCTTCTCAATGTATCTTCTCATCCTACTTGATACCGCACTGAGGTGGTAATGCCAATTTTATGAAATCACAGTTGTTTCCATGGCAGTAACTTGTGATGTTAAAAACATGCAATAATGATTTCATGACTGTATCACACAGGAAAAGATGTTAGGCTTACAAATTCTTATCGAAGCACAAATATCAAACAATAGGAGAGAAAATAACTGAAGAAGCATGCTGCTTTTTGTATTAATGTTCCCTTTCATCAAGTATATGCCAGTTTTAAAGTCCCTTAATCTAGAATAAGAGGAAAGAAGTCATTTTAAAAACCTGACAGTGGAGTCTGCATGCATTAAAATCTCATTTTACCTACCATTTATCCATGTTAACCCCATTATTAAAACACCAAAATCAGATTTCTAATCTTTTTTATTGAGATTCAAAATTGAATGCAAGAGCCTATTCTAAAACCATGGTTAATAAAAGAGTAATTAAAGCTTTAGTCACGCTTATCAGAGAGGAGAAGGGAGATATCTGACTATCCCGAGCTTAAGAGATGCTATTATGAAGAAAAGAGAGAGATTTAATACAATACTAACCAAAGTGAATAATGTATATATTAAAACGTAAGTTGTACAATATTTCATAGAATCATAGAATATCAGGGTTGGAAGGGACCTCAGGAGATCATCTAGTCCAACCCCCTGCTCAAAGCAGGATCAATCCCCAATTTTTGCCCCAGATCCCTAAATGGCCCCCTCAAGGATACACTGTATTCAGTATTTCAGTTTAATTTTGATTCCAAAACATTTGATATTGCTCTAGCTACACTATTTTAATAGAATAAACTATTTAAATTGAAATGCATTTTTCCTTGATAACTGTAATGGAAATGCTGTGTTAATTAAAATATTTACTGGGTAAAGAAGGAATTATGCTCTCTTGGGACCGCATTGCAGAATTAGGTACTTTTTTGAGACATTTTTCTGCAGAGCCCCAGGATTTGGCCACTGTCACTGCAAGATACTGGACTTAATCGACAAAGAGTCTGTTTTAGCATAGCAAATCCAATATTCTTACATAAAGTACTCTTAATTTAAGCCACTGAAATTATACTGGTAAAAATATTCAGCTTTTTCATTTTTAACTATTTGTTCATTTTCCCTCCCTATATTCCAATTTTAATTCTTCACAAAGCATACCAAACCATGCGGTACCTGGTAAATTATTATTTATTCCTAATTTCATTTAAAGGAAAATAGCTATAGTACATATAGCTCTTTATATTATAAATTAAGATTTTATCTGGCTCTTAATATAAATTTGTCACTAAGTGCCTGACAAAGAATACTGAACAAAAGAATGGCACCGATTCTCAAACAGGCACCCAAAAAGCACCATTCCAGATCCCCAAAGTCATGGCCATATTAAGCAGGTTCATGAATGCATCCGATGAAGTGAGCTGTAGCTCATGAAAGCTTATGCTCAAATAAATTTTTTAGTCTCTAAGGTGCCACAAGTCCTCCTTTTCTTTTTGCGTATACAGACTAACATGGCTTGTCAAGGTTCCTTCCCCACTCTGAACTCTAGGGTACAGATGTGGGGACCTGCATGAAAAAACCCCTAAGCTTATTTTTACCAGCTTAGGTTAAAACTTCCCCAAGGTACAAACTATTTTGCCTTTTGTCCCTGGACTTTATTGCTGCCACCACCAAGCGTCTAACAAATATATAACAGGGAAAGAGCCCGCTTGGAAATGTCTTTCCCCACAAAATTCTCCCAAACCCTACACCCCCTTTCCTGGGGAAAGCTTGAAAAAAATCCTCAACAATTTCCATAGGTGAACACAGGCCCAAACCCTTGGATCTTAAGAACAATGAAAAAGCAATTAGGTTCTTTAAAGAAGAATTTTAATTAAAGAAAATGTAAAAGAATCACGTCTGTAAAATCAGGATGGTAAATACCTTACAGGGTAATCAGATTCAAAACATAGAGAATCCCTCTAGCCAAACCTTAAGTTACAAAAAGACAAAAAACAGGTATATACATTCCATTCAGCACAGCTTATTTTATCAGCAATTTGAACAAAACAAAACGCATATCTAACTAGATTGCTTATTAACTCTTTACAGGAGTTCTGACGTGCATTCCTGCTCTGGCTCCGGCAAAGGCCACAGAGAAGGAGAGAACCCTTTGTTCCCCCCCAGCTTTGAAAGCATCTAGTCTCCTCATTGGTCATTTTGGTCAGGTGCCAGCGAGATTATCTTTAGCTTCTTAACTCTTTACAGGTGAAAGGGTTTTTCCTCTGGCCAGGAGGGATTTAAAGGTGGTTAACCTTCCCTTTATATTTATGACACGGCTGCTACTCTGAAACAATGTATTAAGAGTGATTTCTCTTTTAGTGCCACCACTTACCCCCCACCCCCACCCCCAGCAACAAGAAGCCAAGCTCAAAGAACCTAGTGTCAGTGACTGGGACATGGGATGTCATGCACAGTGGTTAAAGCAGGAGTCAAGAGGCCAGAACCATGGGTCAGAGCCAAAGACAGAAATTGGAAAAAGAGGATCACAAGTGAGTTACCTGGAATGAGGCAAAGCAGGAGCAGGGCTAGGTGTATGGCTGGGAATAAGCATGCACAAACACTATCACTGCTATGGATGAATGCTTTGAGCAGCTGCTGAACTGCTTCTGGGATTAAGAGTCAGTCTGCTGACTCTTCCGACCCATCAGCACACTAGCTGCACTCATTAGGTTGCCTGAAGACTGTCTCTGCTGCAGGCACTGCTTCCTCACAGCTAGAGAAGCCCAGGGGCATATTAGAGTCCTGCCAAGGGAAAGCCAAAATCAAGGAACCCAGTGGAGCCTTATATTTTGAATATTTGCACAATATTGTGAGCAGTGTCATTTTTGCAACTCACTTGTGGATGGAACTTGGAAAAATGCCACCAATCTTCCCTCCCCCGAAAATTTGACCACTGAATAAAAAGAGGGTCAGGACCAACGAGTTAAGAATGCTGGGGGTAAGCAACATTTTTAGGACCTGTGGAGAAACCTGGAAGTGAAGCCGAGGGAATATCAAGCCATCACTAGAAGTGGCTGCGACTTGAAGCACGAGCATGTCTACCCATCTAGTACTGGTGTGGGTCCCCAATGCAGTAGAATGAGTGCCAGTCAGCAATTCTGTTCAAGGGTGGCCCCAATGTCCCACTAAAGGTTTAATGAATCAATCCTCACATCTCCTCTTTGAGGTAAGTGAAGGAGATACAGGGATCACTTCGGCAACTCTTCAAATGCAGCAGCTGTTAAAAAATACACAGTAATACCACACAATTGTCTAAAACAATTTTACTGTCCTAAAATTATATTATTTAGTTAGGCATTGACACCACATTCATCATAATAGTACCTGTGAAACTACCAAAGAAATTTTACTGAGGAAAAATTCAGTTCAAATTTGGCCAAGTCTCCAGCAATAATATCTCTTTACTAAACGAGCCTTGAGAGCTTTTAGCCACACAAGAGGCCATGAACTTGGTTTTACCTATTTGACGTAAAACTGTACTTTCCAACACTCAGTCGAAACGTTCATTTTATATACCTCTCATGGTCTTGATCAAAACTTGAGCTGTCCAAATAATGAATTTTTCAGTTCACTGGATGTTTAAAAACAAAAGTAATTTGAGATCAAAATGAATATGCTTTTTGATTTTTTTGGCAAATGAAATAGTTATAAAAATAATTTCAGGTTGTACACTGTTTCATTTATACAATCTAAATGTTTCAGTTTGATATTTACCATTTTTCAAATTGTTGATTTTTTTAAATAGAAATTCAAGAATTTTTTTAACAAATGTTTTGAACGGAAAACATTGCTTTTTTTTCCATTTTGAAAAATGTTGAAAACATTTGTTTTTCTTCTTTAAGTCCAAAGCAATTTGGCAAATCCAACAAGATTTGTGAAACGTCTATGTTGCCAAATCTGCATTTTTCACAAACAATCCACCAAACAAACAAAAAACAAACCAACCCCTCCACTCCTGCCCCCAGAGTTTTGGCCAAAAATTGTCAGCCAGCATTACTGAATCACAACCGTGTCTCTTTATAATGTGGAATGACCAGAAGAAGCATAAAGTGACAGATCCATAAACCCCTCCACACCTTGAGACTGTTCCCCCTGCCAGAGCACCCAGTGCACTGTGGGGCATGGATTTCTTGTCAAAACCCCCATCAGTACCCGGTCCAGCCCAGGAATGCTAATGATCCAACCAGCAGACCAAATTCAGTAATGAATGCTGGTCACGTGTCATCTGAGGCACATTGCGCATATGCTAAGACGACCAGAGTACAGGGAGCCCCTTGAAAATTCTACTGTACGATGTGCAGGGGAGTAATTACCTTCAGTCTAACTAAACTCCTCTGCAGTGTCAGGTGTGCATTATGTTCTCTTTCACTTTGTTTTATACTCTTTTGTGCAGCGTTGCTATGCACTGTTAGTTAGTTGTGACGTTTCATCCTACAGGTGAAGTAATTCCCACATATTATACAGAAAACTTGCACATGATAAAAATTAAGAACATTGATATTATTATACAGAATATCAATATCATTCTATGACAAGGAACATTAAGTCTGACAATGAAATCATCCCTGAAAATAATTTTATCATTTCTTTTTCGTAGCGTTTTTCCTCTTTCCCCTTGTATTTTCCAAACATCACCTTACTTGCTCTAAGCATACGTAGTGGTTTTAATACTCATGTATCTCTCTTCAGAGAGATGATTGTAACCTTCGTTTATGGTTTGGCTCTCGTGAGTTTCCACTACAAAATACTTTTCCATTGACTGAATGCTTTTTAATAGTTGTGAAATCCTCCATAAAGTAAACCTGATTACATTAGGTTTTCCTCTCCAGTAGTACATTTATCACATTGAGATGCTTCACTGTAGAGAATCCTATTTTAAAAAGCCTGCTGTTTTACTTCGGGTCATTAATGCAATTCTACAAGAGCCAAACATTTTCAATACATATGGTGAACATATACCAGATTTCCTTTGGCCTCCTTTTACCGTAGGATAGCAATAACAGCATTGCACTGCTCCAGAAAACTCTGATGCTCTGACCCGCTAACCCTCTTTTTGAACTACTGGGTCACTTCTACTGTTATATCGCATCAGAAAATCTCTCCTCTTCACTGACTGCTTGCTTTTGTTTCCCCCATATTGAAGAATGTGCAGTTTTTCCTTACGTTTTCTATGGCCGCTTTCCTAGAACATTGGCAGCCTCATCGAGCTCATCTTTAAGTAATATTTTTCTTCCCTGGAGGATGTATTTGTCAACCAAATTAATTATAATTTATTCAGGGAGAATAAAATCATATGTTGCTACAACACCAGGTTGTCATCTCTCATTCTTCCATTGCTTTTAATTCTTTCAAGGACAACCCTAATAATGAAGAAGTCATATTTTGATGATTTATCTTTTAAGTTATAACATATGCACATATAAAAATGACATATTTAGACCTATTTTTCAGAAATCTCTCTTTTCCAGCAGCGGCTCCCATCTCCTAATTTTATGGATGGAAATCTAAGTGTGGCTCTCATAATTGTCCATGGATCCATGGAATAAGTGGCAGGATAAAATCAGTCAGTCTGGCACTGGTACATTCCAAACCAATGTAAGGAAAATTCTTTTTCCACCTCCCCACCCCGCAAAATGAAAATAAATTTCTCATTGCAACATAATGTCACCAACACCAAAAACTTAGCAATGTTCAAAAAGTGATTGGACATCTATATGGAGGACAACAATATCTAAAGTTGTAATAGACACTGCTAACAAATTTTGGAAGAGATATTAAATTTCATGCTCAAGCCAATCTCCAGCTATGAGGAATTATTGTTTCCTATGTGCTATGGTAATACAAATAACAGTTCTGCTCTTGGATCAGGAACCCATTGCACTGTGGGCTGTACTGAAAGTGAAATGGTCCCTGCCCACAAAAGCTTACAATCCAAGTATAAAACGAGATAACAGAGAGAGGAGAACCAGAAAACAATGAGAAAATTGGTTAGCAGGATAGGCAGTGGGTCTCGGCACAAGAGCAGCCTACTCACGGCTGGGCTGCATGTAGGCACCATAGCAAAAGTGTGTCATATAGAGAGATTTTAATTATATAATGAAGCAGTTTTGTAGATGTTTATAGGGAGCTTTTCCCAAGCATGAGTGCAGCATGGGAGAAAGTATGAATGTGCTTGTTTAAAAATTTAACAAGTGAGCAGTGGAGGCTGGCAACATGGGCTGATCAGAGTTGGGAGTCAATGTCCCCCTTCTCCCCCCTTTTAGTTTCCCCACAGAACCCAGATTCAGACATGGGAAGAATAAACCTTGTCGGCCTGGTTGGAGCCAGACGGGGGCATTTCTTAATAGTTCCCCCCCTCACCGCACTGTTCCCTAAAGGACCCTTGGGGTATTCTCTGAATTTTACCTTATTTTTGCTATTGTTTCATTTCCTGTTTGTCTGTCCCATCCCTCCCACCCTCCCCCCACCAATGGCCTGCCTCCAAGAGCCTCCTCTGATTTAACTCCTTGCTGTCAGGTTGGATAATATCAAAATTCTCCATGTATGGCCAAAGCAACGAGCTATGATGATGTTTTTTGCAGTAGCATTCTGAATGGATAAGAGCAGGACAAGATTACATTTGTTTATGTGAAAGAAAAGGATATTGAAGTAATCGAGATAGGATATGAAGAGGACTAGACCAGAGTTTGAACTGTGTGGATGGATAGGAAAGACTATATCAGAGATGTTATACAGAATCTTCCAGAAGTAGATGTAAGTCTAGATGTGAGGACCTAGAGAGGTCTGAGTCAGTTTACAAGTGACAGGCAGGAGGGTCTTGAAATCTTATCCTTCCTCTTGGCTTCTGTTACTCTGTCCTCTCCTGGTCCTCCTCCTACCTCTATAATTTCTCCTTCAAGCATGTTCTTTGGAGAATCATCCTCCTCCAACTTTCTATGGGGGTGTGTGTACTGGGCTCTGTCCTAGGTCCCCTTCTCTTCTCCTTCTACACCTTATCCACAGGCACTGACTTTTGCTTTTGTCAGTGGGTGCTCCTCTTCACTCCCTCTCCTCCCCATGCAAGCGTAATCTCACCCTCAAACACAAAAATTCAACTACCATCTCCATGCTGGAGTAGAGAGGTACTACCAGAGGTACTCTACTCCAGATCTGTCTTCTCCTGTTCGAACTAAAATCTCATCTCTTCCCTCTGACATCTTCTTGTGGATGGCCACACTCAGAGACATGATGTACTGAACTAGATGAACCATGGGTCTGATCCATTATGGCAATTCCTACATTCCTGGGTTCCAAATTCTGTCCGACCGTGGAGGAAACTCGTATCTAAATCCAAACTTGGTAGCTCAGATGTGACAGTGATGGGCATTGCATAAAAACCTAAATAAAACACAGCTGAATAGTCTGTGCCTGTCTCTAGTTGGAAAATATAATCATTTTAGGACACAATGCAATTGTAAACTTTGGTTCTATTTGATTTGGTGTTATCACATATTTTATTGTATAAAATGTATGGTATTCCGGGTCACGGTGGAAATCATACCATTTTTGACTAGCTCCCCTAAGGCAGGTTAGCTGGATTTATTCCCCAAATAAGAAGTTTCTTATAGCAGCATGACAAAATGCTGCTCCACCACTGAAGAAACTCATCTCTTTAAAAACCTATTTCATGAAAAAAATGACAGGAAATAGCCTTCTTAGTGTGCAAAAGGAAGAGAAAACCTCAGTACCTGAAGGTTCCTTAAGCAATGTTGTCCCCCAGGGTATTCGGATTTGTAATGTTTATTTTTTCCTAAAACATGGCTTTATTAATTTAAACATGGCTTTATTAATTTAATAAATAGCAAAATCTACATTCTAGTTAATTCTGGAAGATACAGTGAATGACCATATTGGCATCAGTGTACTGTAATGAAAGAAACATCATTCCTAACGATTTCTACAGTTAACATGAATGCAGTGCAGCAGCCTGTCATAGAACAAAGATCAACCTTCATCTCTCACCCTCCAGAATAGAGACTCTCTTATCACAAGTCCATAACATTACAGAACATTGCCTCTTACTGTTCATATTTAAATCCAGAAACAATCATCCCTTCTGATATGGACAGGAATATCCAATATACTTGCTATTTTCACCTCCCCAGTGTAAATCAAAGATACAGATAGCATATTCACCCTTTAATGAAACTGCTTTACGCATGTATGTCACACACCTCAGATTAATCCACTCCGCAAAACAGTCTAGGATTATCACTTAAGCACGAACAACATGGGGAAATTAAGACCACACACACACACACATGTTGGGAACACTGGGGCATGGCCACTAGGTAACTCAAGGGAATAAAAAACCACGAGTGTCAATGAAGCCCCCTCGCACTAGGCCCCGGTGTCCTTGCCCCCCCCCCCCTCCTGCCTGGAGGCACTCGCAGCAGCTCTGCGTGCTAGGCCCAAGTGTCCTTGCCCCCCCCCCCCCAAAGGCACACACAGCAGTTATGCTAAAAATCTGCAACAGTATGTTGCAGAGTCAGACTGCCTAAAACTAAGCAAAGCCAAACAAAAAAAAATAAAAAAACAATGCTAAATAAAGCAGCTTTATATATAGTTTAACAAATAATACAAAAAATCAAAAAACTAGCTAAAAACTAAATTGGCTGGCTATATAAATACTTAAAGCAGCTTGCTATTAAATAAATATGCTAAAAAATATATATATATAAAAGCCTATGTAACTTCCTGCTCTGTTATACAGAATTTAAAATTCAAATCTCCCTGTACCTTTTTGAAGCTTCAAATAAACTTTTCTGCTTCTCCACCCCGTTGTAATTATTGGGTGTAGTACACCGGGTAACAAACCAACTCAAGCTGTTGTTCAGCCTCTCGGCACTGGGTGCCGGCAACACACACATACCTAAAAAAAAAAATAAAGTGTATATCTCCATTTCATCCATGGTGTTTTTTATTTCAACTACAATTTCAGAAATTTTGAAATCATTGACAAATTAATCCCGATACATTATATATAGAATATAGAGTATTAATTTGCTGTCAATTTGCCAATTTCAAAATTTCTGAAATTATAGTTCATATAAAAACACCACACTTGAATGGCTGGCATGGAGATATACATTTTATTTTTTAAGTTAGCACTGTGTTGAGAGGTACTGGTCATTGGATGGATCACAAACCTCATTGAGATCGGTGGGTATGAATATATCCTTAAATTAACAGAACAGTAAGGATAAATTAACCACAAGCCCACACCTAAGACGAAAGTGGTATGTGACCCTACCCAGGAGTTTGGACTTAAGGGGCGCTGAGTATTGTTTGGCTAAGGTGGGTGTGTGCATGTGCGTGCATGCGTGTGTGGACAAGAAAAACACACAGAATCAGAAAGTAATACAGAGCAACTGAAAGCACAGCGTATGACCCTGGAAGAAGTCTAGGGAAAGGTGTTTTGGGATCAGGGGTGCAGGGTGAATAATCTGTTTCCTGGTATTTGAGATCTTCTGTGTTCAGAGGCAGAGGATGTTTGTACATTCTTCATAAACAAACAACTACACCAAATAAATATCTGACCACCAACAATTTCTCTTTCTAACTGGAACAAACTACTAGATCCCAGATTTTTACTTAGCCATTTAGGTCAAAAGAGAGAGAACATTATAATGCGATATTTAATTTTAGTATATTTGTGTAAGTTGTGTGGACAGTAAGTATATTATTTATACATATTTGTTTCAGTGAGTGGGTATTTTAAATGAAAGATAATTCCCACCCCACCCTCCCCCCAGTGCTTCACATTACCGTGGCATTTTGGGCAAGACAAGTGTAGGACATCGAATTCAGAAAGGACCTCTTGGGTCACTGAGTGCAGTACTTCTTCGTGTGGGATGTCTTTCTTTGGCTGTTGCTAAAGAAATACAAAGTACAGTAATAGTACTCTATATTTGCACCCTATTTTAAGTGTGTAAAAGCCTTTCTATTTTGAAGTTACAAGAGAAATGAAAAACATGAAATAATTTGTGAAATGGGCAAAGTGGCTAGTTTTTACCTTGTAACTTGAAATAAATATCATGAAATGACCTCAACCTGAGGAAAAATTCAATTCCATTCTAACCGTAATTACACAAACAAAAAACAAAAAAACTAAAACCCCACCACAACACGGATGAAAAGCTCTATATGAACTTCAGCTTATAGAACAGCATCAAAAAAGGGCTTTTAATGGAAGTGTGTTTACAATTCTCTCTCAGTAATATAGTAATCTTATCAGACTTAATTTCCATTTATTGAAAATGGAAGCCAAGGAAAAGTTTAAATACTTCTTGTCAATAGCAAGTCAAAATCATGTGGCAATTTTCTATTACAATTACATGTTTTTTTTTTAATTGTTAAACATTTCTTAACTATTGGCAAATTCCCTGAAAACCACACTTTTATTAGGTCTGAAATAATGCTCTGTTTACATGTGACAACTTCTCAGTGTCATCATGGGAGCTGAATTCACAACAGCAGAGACTTGTCCAATAGTGTAGGTCTGAGAGGATAATTTTGTCATACATGTGTTCAGGGCCTGTAAAGTAGTGTGACAGTTGTTCACTCTAGATCAGTTGCTTATAACATATTGTGATGAGGTAGACAAACCTCACACAAGACCAGGGGAGGAAAGCAAAAACAATTTTCCCTGGAGACAGGGGCTGAAGCCAGCCCTCTTTACTGCCTAGCTAGCGGTATCAAAACGGGAGGAAGTGCCTTCTGGCTGGAGGGGGCGGAAATGAAGGATAGTGCTTCTAAGCTGGGCTAAAGTGATGCTTTTTGGCCTGAAGCAAAGCAAATCTGAGGGCTCAGCTGAGTATCCAAACTTTGGTAGATGGCTTAGACCAAACTTTTTGTTATCTTCTTGTTCCTTTTAAAAGAAAGGCAAGCTCCAGGAAGGGGCTTTATTGTGATCCATGCTCATACAGAGAACGTGGATTAAAAGCCACATTTAATTCAAACACTTAGGGTTTCCTAATACATCTTTAGTAAAATCAAGAACATTTGTCAGGTGTTTTAGTATAAGATGTTAACTTTTGGGTATTTTCTTCTTGTTATTTAGTAAAGAAAAGCGAAACAGTCAAGTTATATATGCAGGAATATCTACCCTAAACATTAACCTACTCACTCTTGTCTTCACCATAACATTCTGCCGTTTGCTGCTCCTGCAATTAGCAGAACTGGGCCTAAGCGAGTCCTAGACAAAAAAAAATCTGAAGATGTGTAGCCACTGCTCCACTTGTTCAAAGTGCTGAGTGACTGAATTCTGGGAAACTCTGTATGCTGCAGTATAACATATACATTTTAAACAATAATTTGTACATAAACGCAATATTTGAAAATTAACATGACAATCTGGACAAGACAGAGGGGGTGATGATTGTGGGAAGCAACCAGATTATTCATCTGCGATTTGTCCATCTTTGTAATGTTTGCAGCTTGAGGGTTTTGTTAGCCTCTGAGTAAGAAAGTACCTGTGTCCACACCCTGCACACTATTGTAATAATCTTTGTACAAAGTATGGCTTTTGAAGTATCATTTGAAAACCTCATAATTCGTTGGTCAATATTGTCCTGATAAAATGTACGTGGCAACATTGCATTTGAAGTTATAAGATATCACTGCATGGTCTTCTTAACACATGTTCTAAACTCAGGTTGGCGAATAGGTCTGTCTCAAACAAAGGAATGTGTGTTCTGTTTAATTTGCATTTAAGCACTAAACAGAATCATCAAGCAGAAAGGGAAACAAAAGAAGCTCCAATTTGTGAGGAAAAAGCAGCAGGGAACATCCTTTCCTATAGACATTCTGACTCCTGAATCTCAGCAGGGAATGTTTCTCAAGTGGCCAACTGACAGTATCAAAAGGAGGGATAAAAACCCCAATGCACCTCTCCCTCTTTCTATTGCTATCCTTCAATTCATGCACCAGAAGGGACAAATGAAGCAGCCACTGAACTGGAGAAGGGATTCTGACCTAACAAGTTTGATCAGTAACAGATTGCTGAAAGCATGTGGTGAGAAAAACTTTGATTTGAATTTAACATAGATTGTTAAATTAGGCACCAGATCGGTTTTATCATTATTTTTCCTATAATCATTTCTGACTTAAAAGTACTCACTTAAAATCTTGCTCTTTGTGGTTAATAAACTTCTTTTATTAAAAAAGATTTTTTTTTATCTAATCCAGCGTTTAAACTGAAGTGTCTGTGAAACTCCATTTAGGGTAACAAGGTGTGTGCATATTATTTCCATGAAAGAAATATGGACTTAATATGAATTTATATTGTCCAGGAGAGGGCTGGGCAACACAAGACATACTTTTCTGGGGGGACTAGCAGTATGTTGGGGTCACCTGAAGTATAACCTTGGCTTAAGAGCCAAGGTGTGGCTGGTTGGCTGCAGCACACACGCACACACACACACACAAACACAGCTGGGAGTGACTTGCACAGCAACTTGAAGCAGTTTGTGAGCAGTCTAGGCTGGAGGCTACAGAAGCGAAGCATTGTAACTCGAACCCCAGGTTAGACAGCTGGGGCGACACAGCTACTCACGAGTCTGGATTGTACCCTGGGTATGTCAGTTAGATATGCTGATCAAATAGAAACAACTATTTGTCCTGGAATTTGAATGTCTCTTTGTTACCTCCAAATTGGATTACAGCAACTGCAGCGGCCTATACTTGAAAACAGAGGTGGTGCCGAATACAACTACGAAGATTTTTTAAGTGCAGTATCGTAGCATAAACACATAGCACCAGTGCACGCTGGCTGCAAACAGCCTTCCAGATGGAGCTTAAACTATCCGTTTTGACTTATAACGTTTTGAATGTCCTTAGTGCCCATCTATATCGAGGGCTTGCCTCCCCTCTCTGAGTTGGTATTAGCAGAAACACTAAAGTTGGGTTTCAGAGTAGCAGCCGTGTTAGTCTGTATTAGCAAAAAGAACAGGAGGACTTGTGGCACCTTAGAGACTAACCCGTTTATTTGAGCATGAGCTTTCGTGAGCTACAGCGGGACTCGTTGGTGAAGGAGCTGGTGGCAGAGCATTCTCTCCAAAGGCCCCTTGACTTTGCAAGTCACTGTGCTGAAATAAACGAAATGTATCGTCCCTTCAGGACATGCCGCTACATCCAACCTTTTGATCAGGCAACTGCAGATATGGCTGTGAGCTGGATCGCTTTTGGAAATTTGATTTGATTAACAACATTTTTGTTGCCTAGTAGTTGTATGTATTGCTGTGGGATTTTATTTTAATTTATTTTTAATTTTTGCAGCTTGCCTGTAAATCATTGCAATGCCACACAGTGGCCTCATCTTGTATCTCTCTACGAAGAAGTGCAGTGGCATAAGGACATGGACTAGAGAAACATGAAGACCATACAAAGTTTACAGATTCTCTGAGTAAGATACAGAATGGGGTCCCATCTGTTATGTTGTTGCAACAGTTAAATAAAAGTATTTCACTGAAATCTATGACTTCCAGCTGCAGTACTAGTAGCAGAAAACAAAAGTTCTTCATTTTAGCATTAAATCCCTGCTACAGTAAAAGACCTGAGTAAATTGATACATTTTGCACTTCATTTCAAATGTCACAAAAGCCAGGCTTTGGCAGATTGCGGTGAGTCAAGGAGAACAGGACCATGAGCCAATAACACTGTGTCCCCATAACTGGAGTTTAACTTTTGGATAGAAGCTGGTTTCAGTTTTTTGTCAAAATTTCACTTGGACCAACATTTTCCAGCTAGCTCCACTCTTAGTATAGACAGAAGCAGCTTGCCACTTAAAGCACAACTGCTGTGACTGTCTCAGAGACATCTGGATACCAATGTAGGGTCCTTCTACTTCATATCTAATCACCAACACCTTGGAGCAATCAATAAGCAAAAATAGACCTCCAATCCCAGGTCTTATGTACTTACATCCAGTTGATTTTACTGATGAGAGCAGCTATAGTCTACAGTAATTAATGTTGTATTTCTATAAACACACTGGTAATGGTTAGTTGATTTTTTTTTAAATTCTCCCCTTGATTAATTTTTGGTAGAATAATAAATAAATTAAAACAGTAAAATATCTTACACTTCAGTTCCCTTAATTTTGTATAGAATCAATAGGAAAACGGATAAGTTAAGTAAACAGAGCTCCATAAGACACAATATGACAAAAGTAAACTGTTCTGAAGTTGAGTTATTTTATGGAGAAGAGATTTAAGAGAGTCTCAGGAAATCAAAAGATAGGAAAAAATGTTGAAAACCTGGACAATACCCAATCCCGCTGAACAATCTGAAAGGCAACTAGATTCCTTTGTAAAGGTTGAGGGAAGGAAACTTGAAGGGATATTTCCTGCTCCCATTTTTGCAATCATATTTCTGCTCCAATCCCCTCTACATCCACATCATCAGCCTTCTCCACTGTACCATGCCTGGCCTATAGAAAATTTTCTTCTACTGGATTGTATATGGAAATCGAAATACAGAAAGTCAGAGTCCTGCAGCTAACCTGTAACTCATTTTTCTGCTTTTAATCCATTCTTCCTTTTTAAAGGGTTCAATTCCCTGTCCTCTCACTCCAGGGGTGAAAGTAACTTAAAGGAAATACCGGTATGCTGGAGTCCTCAGAAGGGGGCGTGACCTCAACCGGAAGAGGCGGGGCCTTTAATACCCAGGCTGAGAGCCCCGGGTTCTATAAATCACCCCTGGGCCCTAGACATCGCCAACTGAGTCCCAGGGGCTCCCGGCTGCCGCCGCTACCCCAGGGCTCAGGCAGAGATTTAAAAGGCCTAGGGCTCCGCTACACTAGCAGCAGCTGGGAGCCCCTGATCCTTTAAATCACCCCCGGAGCCCTGCCGCTGTGACCCCAAGGCTCCGGCAGCCGGGCTTGGGAGGCAATTTAAAGGGCCCAGGGCTCCGGCCGCTGCAGGGAGCCCCAGACCCTTTAAATCGCCAGCCTGGGAAACTGGTCCGGTCCGGCATGCCGCACCGGCTCTTGCCGGTATGCCGGACCAGACCGGACCAGCTTACTTTCAACCTCAAACCCTTCATCTTCTTCCTTCTTCTCCCACTTAATATCTACTGATCACCTTACTTTTCCAACCTTTCAATTTCCTTGTGAATGAAATGGTCCGTAGCTTTTCTGCTCTTAAGAAAATTATCATGATCTTCATCTTTTTGATTTCGAGGTTTACATCCTGGCTGCATATTGTGCAAAGGTGTACATTTCTGCCAAGCTAGCAAGTCTGGTAGTTAATTTAACTGCAGCGTAAAAGCATTGTGTATGTTATCTTTTCTTTAATATGAATATGAATTAAGTTACCAATATCATATCAGAACATTCGCTGTTTACTTTGCCCGTATGTGTGTTAATAGATAGAAGAATAAAGTATCCCATTTTTTAAATAACATATCCATTCTTATATTAAGTATTACATGTGAACAAATAATAGTTATTCTATTATTTTATTATTGGGCACTTCACCTCTCATTTTAACTTAACCCCCATCTATGCAACTTCCATTTTCAAATCAACGTGAAAGTTTAGAGTCTGATGCACTCGAAATTGCAGATAAACTAAAATCTAGGATCAAGCATACATTTGCAATGAAGTATCACCCTCCCACCCCCGTATTATTGCAACCTAAAAATTTAAACATTGTGTGTGTGAGTGGGGAGGGGTGGGGAACACGCATATTACTTACTTGCTTTGTTTTTCCATGCTGGCTACCCTGAGACTTTCCCAACGAGAATTAAGCAGATTCATTTGTTCTTGGATTTCATTTTCTTCATCATCTGAAAGCTTACCAACTGTTATAAGTTGACTTCCCACTTGCAAAACATTACCAACACGTCCCTGGTGAGCTGTTAATTCCATCATAAAGCCCTGAAAAAGAAAAGAAAAGTAAATCTTAACTAAGATTACAAGGAGGAGCGATACTTTGTAGAAATATCTTCAATTCCACATATTTTTTTTTAAAAAGTATTAAGTTGGTTTAAACATTTATTTTAACTTTGGGACCCAATGTAAAAATAAATATATTCATCTTCTGTGTAAGAAGCAAAGTCTCCAGTGCTAAATTTAAAGCCTCTAAAACCAAATGGAAAAGGAAAGAACAGGGACTGGCAATAGCACCAGTGAAAATTGTATGATTCTTATGATTCTTAATGTACCATTCAAATAGATGAACAATAATTAATAGATGAAGTGTTTGCACTGGTTTCTCAGTCTCTGTGGTTCACATATACCTCGTGGGTGTGAAACTGCTCTTTGACTTCTTCTACATCACTGGATATATCTCCTTGTGCTTGTAATGCATCTTCAGTAGAGAGAAGCCATGTGAGTACTTCTTCTAAAGCAGTTTGGTAGCTGTCCAGGTCCACTTCTACCTCCATCAGTGAGCTGCCAAATGACCTGTCTTCAGGAGCGTCCAAATACTGATCAAAAATAAAAAATAAGAATTTTGGCATTGAGCAGATGCTAATTGCACAAACAGCTACATTAAATGAATAATAGAATGCCAACCTCTTAATTTCATAGAGCAATCCTCTATTTTACAGAAGAATTTTGATAAATGGAGGATCTGGGCCAATGTAAAGGCAACTATTTGAATTCAGTAAAGTAATGACTATGAAAAAAATAGGATAAATTCAGAAACAAAGAAAATGAATATTTTGTCCTAGAGCTCATGTTTTTCTACATTTAGAATAGTTATTACGCATGATATCAAAAGTTAAAGGTACACAAATGGTGTATTCTTCGGTAAGTATATTAAATAATTTTCTTCATTTCTACTTCCTACCACCTGTCATTCAAGCACTTTTCTCTTTAGAATGACAGAAATATATTTAATTTCTAAAGCATCTTGCATAACTACACCATCCTAAATGCTTTACATAGCAGTGAACTACATGTTGGTACCGTATCACCAGCATGCAGACAAACTGAGGCAAATGCAATATTAAACACTTTAAAATATTTTTTAAATATATGCAATGGTGGATTAGACTAATCTGCAGAGTATCATTTATCAAAGATCACATTATAAAGTTCACACAAGGTTGCAAGTCACCAGAAAAAAAAAATCCAGGAAAAAGTATCCACAATTATTATTATCCACTCCTCCCCCCGAGGGCCACCCACACATCTGCTTGCAGTCAAGTGCCATTTACAAGCAAATACTTCATGCCACCATGCTGCAGGTTAGAGAGAGAGTGAACAGTAACAAGCAACATTAAGTAGCCATTGTCCTTTCACCCACTCCATCGGAGAAACTGTTATAAGACCGAGGTAAGAAATAAGGGGCTTCTGAAGATGGTTTCACCCTGCTAATTAGTGAACAAGTTGTAAAGAAGGAAAAAAGTAAATCTGATTGCAAGTTAGGAGAATAATGATTTGTTTTCATCTTGCTTTTATCATGAAGGATCCCAAGGGTGTTTTAAAAACGGATGGAGTACTATATAGTAATCACTTCGACTGACATGCAGACAGCTACGGCAGCAATAAGAGACAGGAACTGCTTAAACTGTGCACAGTGGTTTAGGATTGAAAGTGAAGGCTTTCTTATCCAATTGAAATTAAAGGGGGAATTTAAAGTAGGCAGAATGTAATTATTCAGATTGAAATTTGGCAGCTCCACCCTCATAAATAGTGCCAAAGGATCTTCACACAAACATTTTCCTCATTAATGTGTGAAAACCCTATGTCTCAGAGGCATGTGCACAGCAAGAAAGCAGAGGCAAACAACTGATTTATGAGACAGTATTTTGTTGAAGCTGGGAAAGAAACTAAAGAGGAAAGAGGTAACAAGTAAGTATCCAAACAATTTCAGCTACCAACTAGCCCTGATAGTGCTTAGCTTATACATATCAAGATATCACATCCCAAGCTGAAATGATGCAGAAAGGTAAGAATATTAATCTTTGTTTGCAGTAATAAGTTATCTCTTTTCATAGAGATTCACCATCATCATTATATCAGCAGTTACTCTCCTCCTCTTTCTGTGAAACTGTGGTATATTCCCATCTCACCTGTGAAGCATTAGAGAAATATATCAAATTCTAGCAAAATGGAGGCGAGAAACTAAGGTTATCATATTTGCAGCACCAGAGATCTGTGGTCAAAGGGTTAGTTACAACATACTGGACAAGTTTCCTATCTGACAACTCTTCCCTCCGTAGATCCAAAATGAATTATTTTCTGATCTGTGTTAAAAGGGCAGAATTTAAAAACACTTTGTCAACTCCTACTCCACTGAAAGGATATTTTTGAAAGCAAAGTGCTCCTAGTCATTTTGATCAAACTTCCTCATTCTCTCAGTTTCTCATGAAACAGTAAATATTGACTTTGATTTCAGAGTCAATAGGTGATCTGCATATAGTACAGTCAAAGCAAAATGACTCCAAAAAAAAAGCTCCACCCACACATGCAACCCAAAAGATAACTGGCCACACTTGAACCACATTCAGAACTCAACATAAAGAGGAGGAAGACGATGAGCAGGTAATTGGCATGTGGGGGACCACAACAGTCACCCTGACCCCAGGGAGCTGAAAAGTGTGGCGTAGGGCAGACTGTATTGGAATTGTGAGCTATCACTGTAAGAACTGAGGCAGGCGGGAAGAGGAAAGCAGTTCTGGTCCTTCTTGCAGGCTAGGAGAAGCTTTGCAGAGAACTGTGCAAGCATCAGTCATTTAACACAGAAATGGCCTACAGTAAGGTAAGACAAAGTATGCCTCTTTTAGGGAGTAGCCTGCTTTGTGTCTCTGTTTTTGGGTTCTTGCACACGATCATTCTGAATTCTTAGAAACAAAGTAGTGTTACATTGGAAACTTCCAACAAGAACATTCAATATTTTTATCTAACTTCTGTGTGTAACATAACACAAACCAGCTAGTCGTTCAATCAGGGCCACAGAGGGGACAAGACAGTCTCACTTCCTGCACTGGCTGACCATGAAAGGAGGAAGATTTCTCATGCACAGTGGAAAGAACCTAGATGTCTTCTTCCCTGCTGGCCCAAGCAGATGTCCCACCCTAGCAAGTAAGGTGGACATGTGTGATTTTTGTGCACATAATTTTCCTTCAGAATTTAGCCAGAAACAGATTAGGAAGGGCTGAAATGCTGCATATATGTCTATTTGTCCCCTGACTAGGTGGCCCCAAAAGTATCAGGAAGTTCTAAAGATCTCATAGAAAAGTCTGCTTTCATGAGACTTCCAACTCATTTTTTCCAGACTCAGGAAGAGTTTTTTAACATTTTGGAAAGCATCCCAATTTTTCAGTTGTTCTCCAAAGGGAACCCAGATTATAAACCCTTTGAGTTTCACTCATCCCAACTAGATACGTTTAAAAAAAAATCCCCAAAAGTAATGCTGTAAAAAGGACTCACATTTAAGGACTTGGAATATGAAGAGAGGAAAGGAAAAAAAAAAAGAAGGCCTTTACATTCTGTCAAGATTAGAAGACCCTCAATGACTATGAACGTTTAAATTAAAGTTTTAGGAGAAAGAATGCAAGACCTGTGACCTTCAGACACTTAGAAAATCAGGCAGGCTTGGTAGCGGTTTCAATTGATTCACAGAGCTTAAAGATGGAAAGGATAGTCGCACCTGCTTTGATTTTCTGCTTAAAATATTTTGCACTTCTCCCCAACTATTGTAGGATACATGATCCCAAAGTAAAAAAATAAAGAACAGACTCATGTCAGTAAGCACTGCACAGTATTTTACAGAGTTCATAAGCAGAATTTCTGACTTTCAAAAATAATTTTATCCCTAAACACTGAGGGCCCAATTCCACCCCCCTCACTCACATTGCATCGGTTCTTCCTCTCTACAAGCAGTCTCTTTGGGAAGACTGTGCTACTCATCATAAGGGTGGCAGAACTGAACTCCGCTTAAATTCAGAGAAATCTACTTGTAGTGAACTTATCTTTATAATGAAATAAAATAGAAGTCTCCTTATTTTTGCCCCAATACATTTCAATGAAAAATTGCAATTCCATCCAATAAAGTTAGATGTAGAACAAAAAAAGAAAATGGACTTCACTATATAAAAGTCCTACTCTACAATGGCAGAATTAAATATTTTAATGCATTTTAATGCATGGGCCCAAATCCCAGAAAGGAATCTATATGTTGGAAGGACTCCCATCGAAACCAGTGAGAGACTGAAATCATAAGGGTCAGCTTGTTCATATCCCTTTGCAGGATTAAATATGAACATACACTTTATACAAACACACACACATACACACCTACGCTCAAACTAGGTTGTAGCATCGCATATTATTCAAGTTGCCTTACTCTTTCCAGTATAAAACCCTATTTTCCATGGCTTATAACTTTGCCCAGCTTTAACTGGGTTGAAATATTTCATGCCTGATGTCTGCCTCAAGCTCAGTGTTTCTGAAAAGTTTCAGCCACAGTGTTTTGCAGTTTCCAAGAACGAGGCTAGTGAAAAGCAGGTTGTTTTGCCTGAGTTAAAATTTTTTGTCAGCCTTTTCTTTGAAAAGCCCTAGTACCCTCACGCTATGTAGCAAGGACTTTAAATATGGCAGGAGGTGCCTTTGGTTGCTCTGTGAAAACATAACCAAATCTGGCCAAGTTATAAATCTTGGGCGGGGGGAGGGGAGGCTCACAGTTCACATATGTTGAGCAGAGATTTTTATGTAATTAATTTATTTATATTTTAGCATCTTAAATCCCCAGAATATTCCATCCACATTGAAAATGCTCCAGCCCGGGGCTAAGCAGGACTTTCCCTGCCATTGTAGCCTTTGGGCTCCTTCAGACTATGCCAGGTCATAGCACCTGCCTGGAGAGCAAGGAGCCTGCATGAATGGAGAGGGGAAAGATCTGTACCTATGAAGAAGAAGATTGCAACAAGGAGCCTGGGCAGAAGAGACTGGGCCTCGAAGCTCACAGTAGGAGAGGGAAATTGGGATTGGAAGTGTAGTAGACTCAAACAGGCTGGAAAAGGACATTGGGATTGGGGGCAAAAGAGGGAAATTAAAAGGTTGGTGATTTTGAGTGCTGGACTTTGCAACCTGAATAACGTTCTTTGATGTAGTGTGTGCGCGGTTTTATATATTCCACACACACAAATATTTTATATAGAAATAGTCTCAGCATTGAGGTTTGGTTTTATAAGAAATAGTTGTCTGACCTTCTGTTTATCATCAAGTCTACCCAACCATGAATTTCTTTAGTTAGGTACTGGTTTTATTCACTCTCTAGAAATATTGTTTCGCTTATATTTGTGTATCAGTGTTGACATTTTTAGTCCACTAAATCCTTTATGCTGAATGTAAAACCATTGATATTCAAAATATTCCTGAAGACAGCAATATTTATATTTTCTTCTGTAAATGAAGTAATTTTCCACTCAGTAATTTAAAGCCAGGGCTTCAAAAGGTAATCACTAACATGACCTTGAGCATACAAGAATTAAACCAGCTTTTCTGATTGAACAGAATTATTTTCATCATAAAACCACTGCAAATTTATGATTTTGGTATCGTTAAAAATGTCTCATCTAACCAATGTTATATGTAGTGTTGTTCTAGACATGTCAGTCCCAGGATATTAGAGACACAAGATGAGTAAGGTAATATGTTTTTTTCTGCATCGACTTCTGATGGTGAAAGCGACAAGCTTTCCAACTACACAGAGCTATTCTTCAGGTCTGGGAAAGGTACTCAGAGTGTGACACCTGAGTACAAGATGGAACAGATAGTTTAGCATAAGCAGTTTGCACATATTCTAAGGTTTCAGAGTAATAGCTGTGTTAAGTCTGTAACCGCAAAAAGAACAGGAGTACTTGTGGCACCTTAGCAACTAACAAATTTATTTGAGCATAAGATTTCATGGACTATATTCCATCCTATGCATCCAAAGAAGTGGGCAGTAGCCCACAAAAGCTTAAGCTCAAATAAATTTGTTAGTCTCTAAGACCTGGTCTACACTAGGAGCTTATGTCAAATTTAGCAGCAAATCGAATTAACCCTACATCCGTCCACACAACAAAGCCATTTTTGTCGACATAAAGGGCTCTTAAAATCGATTTCTGTACTCCTCCCCGATGAAGGGACTAGCGCTGAAATCGACATCTCCTTTTCGAATTAGGGTTAGTGTGGACACAATTAGACAGTATTGGCATCTGAGAGCTATCCCACATTGCACCATTGTGACTGCTCTGGACAGCACTCTGAACTCGGATGCACTGGCCACGTGTACAGGAAAAGCCCTGGGAACTTTTGAATCTCGTTTCCTGTTTGAGCAGGCGAGCTCATCAGCACTGATGACCATGCAGAGCTCATCAGCACAGGTAACCATGCAGTCCCAGAATCGAAAAAAAGCTCCAGCATGGACCAAACAGGAGGTACTGGATCCGATTGCTGTATGGGGAGACGAATCCATGCTATCAGAACTACGTTCCGAAAGATGAAATGCCAAAACATTTCAAAAAATCTCCGAGTCCATGATGGACAGAGGCTACAGCAGGGAGGCAACACATTGCCGTGTGAAACTTAAGGAGCTCAGACAAGCGTACCAGAAAACCAAAGAATCAAACGGATGCTCTGGGACAGAGCCCCAGACATGCCACTTCTACACTGAATTCCGTGCAATTCTAGGGGGGGCCCGCCACCACTACCCCACCCCTGTCCGTGGACTCCGACGATGGGGTACTCTCCGCCATGCCTGAGGATTTTGCAGATAGGGAAGATGAGGAGGACGACGATGAGCTTGAGGAGAGCACACAGCACACTGTTCTCCCCGACAGCCAGGATCTTTTTATCACCGTGACTGAAATACCCTCTCAACCCAACTAAGCTGGAGAAGGGACCTCTGGTGAGTGTACCTTTTAAAATATAATCCATGTTTTAAAAGCAAGCGTTTTTTAATGATTAATTTGTCTTGAGGACTTGGGATGCATTTGTGGCCAGTACAGCTATTGGAAAATTCTGTTAACGTGTCTGGGGATGGAGCGGAAATCCTCCAGGGACATCTCCATGAAGCACTACTGGAGGTACTCTAAAAGCCTTTGCAGAAGGTTTCTGGGGAGAGCAGCCTTACTCCGTCCTCCATGGTAGGACACTTTACCACGCCATGCTAGTAGCAAGTAATCTGGTATCATTGCATGACAAAGCCTGGCAGCGTATGGTCCCGGTGCTTGCTGGCGTTAAAGCAACATTGGTTCATCTCTCTGTGTTATCCTCAGGAGAGTGATATTGATAACCTGGTTGAAATAGGGGAATTTAATTAAGGGGACATTCAGTGGTGCCCATTCCTACAGGGCTGTTTGCCTGTGACTGAAAAGAAATCCTCCCTGTAGTTAGCCAAGTGGTGGAGGCAGGGAGCATTGGCACTGAGCTGTTCGCGTTTGGCTAGCAGGGCTCTTCCCTGATACCAGCCGGTGCGGGGAGGGGTAAAGCGATCATCCCAGAGAATTGGATGGGGGGAAGGGGTTAGTTTGGTTTCTCCTGCTGAACGCTAACAGGAAAACCGCAGCACTAAATGGCCAACTCAACGGGCTTTGCTTGGTATGGGAAAGGAGGGTGCTGCTGTTATGAAGGTTGCAGAAGCCGAAAGACTATGGCTTACCATGACCACCTGCAAGCCGAATTCTGTTGCCCGGCACTGCGTGTGTGATCTCTAACACCAAAGCCGCAGGCACTAAATATAAGATGCAAAATGCAACCTTGTACCGAAATCACATGTGCTATGTAACGTGAATAGTGTTGTGAAAGAGTATAGCCATTGTTCTGTAAAATGTATTTTTTTAAATACTTCACTCCCTTTTATTCCTCCTGCAGCTGCAAATGTTTCAAGCCTCCCTCCTCCATCCCAAAGGCTATCTCAGATAAGGCGGCGAAAAAAAGTACATGTGATGAAATGTTCTCTGAGCTCATGCAGTCGTCTGGCACAGACAGAGCTCAGCAGAATGTGTGGAGGGACACATTAGCACAGTACAGGAAAGCGGCCAATAAATGTGAGAACAGAAGGGAGGATCTAGATGAGAGGTGGCGGCAGGAAGATCAGAGGAGGCAAGATGCAACTCTGGGGCTCCTGCAGGATCAAAGGGACATGCTCCGGTGTCTGGTGGAGGTTCAGGAACGACAGCAGGATCACAGACTGCCGCTGCAGCCCCTGCTTAACCTCCCTCCCTTCTCCCCAAGTTTCATAGCCTCCTCAGCCAGACGCCCAAGAACATGGGGGGAGGTGGGCTCCCGGCACCCAACCACTCCACCCCTGTGGACAGCCCAAGCAACAAAAGGCTGTCATTCAACAAGTTTTGAAGTGGCCTTTTCCTTCCCTCCTACCCTCCTCCCACACCCCACCCGGGCTACCTTGTGAGTTATCTCCCTATTTTTATAATAAATTAATGAAAAATACATGGTTTTTAAATGATAATGACTTTATTTTCTTTGCTAGCAAGCTGTGATCGAAGCAGGTAGGGCGGGTGGCTTACAGGGAATTAGAGTCAACCAAGGGGGTGGGTTTTCATCAAGGAGAAACAAACGGAAGTGTCACACAGTACCCTGGCCAGTCATGAAACTGGTTTTCAAAGCTTCTCTGATGCGCAGCACTTCCTGATGTGCTCTTCTAACTGCCTTGGTGTCTGGCTGTGTGTATTCAGCAGCCAGGTGATTTGCCTCAACTGCCAACCCTGCCATAAGCGTCTCCCCCTTAGTCTCACAGAGATTGTGGAGTACACAGCAAGCAGCAATAACAATGGGAATACTGATTTTGCTGAGGTCTGAGCGAGTCAGTAAACTGCGCCAGTGACCCTTTAAACATCTAAATGCACACTACCACCATTCTGCACTTGCTCAGCCTACAGTTGAACAGCTCCTGACTACTGTCCAGGGTGCCTGTGTACGGCTTCAAGAGCCAGGGCATTAAGGGGTAGGCTGGGTCCCCAAGGATAACTATAGGCATTTCAACATCCCCAACAGTTATTTTCTGGTCTGGGAAGTAAATCCCTTCCTGCAGCCATTTAAACAGACCAGAGGTCCTGAAGACACGAGCATTGTGAACCTTTCCCAGCCATCCCATGCTGATGTTGGTGAAACGTCCCTTGTGATCCACCAGAGCTTGCAGCATCACTGAAAAGTACCCCTTGCAGTTTATGTACTGGCTGCCCTGGTGGTCCAGTCCCAAGATAGGGATGTGCGTTCCATCTATAGCCCCACCGCAGTTAGGGAATCCCATTGCAGCAAAGCCGTCTAGTATGACCTGCACATTTTCCAGAGTCACTACCTTTGATAGCAGCAGCTCAATGACTCGGTTGGCTACCTGCATCACAGCAACCCCCACAGTAGATTTGCCCACTCCAAATTGATTCCCGACTGACCGGTAGCTGTCTGGCATTGCAAGCTTCCACAGGGCTATTGCCACTCGCTTGTGAACTGTGAGGGCTGCTCTCATCTTGGTATTCTTGTGCTTCAGGGCAGGGGAAAGCAAGTCACAAAGTTCCATGAAAGTGCCCTTACGCAAGGGAAAGTTTCAGAGCCAGTGGGAATCATCCCAGACCTGCAACATTATGCGGTCCCACCAGTCTGTGCTTGTTTCCCAGGCCCAGAATCGGCGTTCCACAGCATGAGCCTGCCCCATTAACACCATAATCTCCAAATTGCCGGGAACGGCGGTTTTAAAGAAATCTGTGTCCATGTCATCACTCTTGTCACCATGCTGCCGTCGCCTCCTAGCCTGGTTTTTCAGGTTCTGGTTCTGCATAAACTGCACGATAATGTGCAAGGTGTTTACAATGGTCATAACGCTGCGGTGAGCTGAACGGGCTCCATCCTTGCCATGCTATGCTGTCTGCTCGGGCAATCCAGGGAAAAGGGTGCAAAATGATTGTGCGCCATTGCTTTCATGGAGGGAGGGTTGACTGACAACATTTACCCATAACCACCCGTAACAAATTTTTGGTCCCATCAGGCACTGGGAGCTCAGCCCAGAATTCCAATGAGCAGCGGGGACTGAGAGATAGCTACCCACAGTGCACCACTCGGAATGTCAATGCATGCCACGGTACTGTGGACGCACACCGCCGAATTAATGTGCTTAGTATGGATGCATGCACTTGACTTTATACAATCTGTTCCCAAAAATCGACTTCTGTAAAATCAGAGTAATTTCGTACTGTATCATAGAATCATAGAATATCAGGGTTGGAAGGGACCTCAGGAGGTCATTTAGTCCAACCCCTTGCTCAAAGCAGGGCCAATCCCAACTAAATCATCCCAGCCAGGGCTTTGTCAAGCCTGACCTTAAAAATACCTAAGGAAGGAGATTCCACCATCTCCCTAGGTAACGCATTCCAGTGTTTCACCACCCTCTTAGTGAAAAAGTTTTTCCTAATATCCAACCCAAACCTCCCCCACTGCAACGTGAGACAATTACTCCTTGTTCTGTCATCAGCTACCACTGAGAACAGTCTAGATACATCCTCTTTGGAACCCCCTTTCTGGTAGTTGAAAGGAGCTATCAAATCCCCCCTTGTTCTTCTCTTCCGCAGACTAAACAATCCCAGTTCCCTCAGCCTCTCCTCATAACTCATGTGTTCCAGTCCCCTAATCATTTTTGTTGCCCTCCGCTGGACTCTTTGTAGGTATCTCTGTATCTCTTTGTATCTCTGTATGTAAGGGAGCAGTATGACTGCTCAGAGCTCCGGTATGAAACTGCAGAAAAACCTGAGTGTCTCTGGATTAAGTTTAGAAGTGTGAGCAACAAGAGTGATGTAGTGGTGGGAGTCTGCTATAGACCACCGGACCGAGGGATGAGGTGGATGAGGCTTTCTACCGGCAACTCGCAGAAGCTACTAGATCACACGCCCTGGTTCTCATGGGCGACCTTAATCTTCCTGATATCTGCTGGGAGAGCATTACAGTGGTGCATAGACAATTCAGGAAGTTTTTGGATAATGTAGGGGACAATTTCCTGGTGCAAGTGCTAGAGGAACCAACTAGGGGAGGGAGCTTTTCTTGACCTGCTGCTCACAAACCGGAAAGAATTAGTGGGGGAAGCAAAAGTGGATGGGAATCTGGGAGGCAGTGACCATGAGTTGGTTGAGTTCAGGATCCTGACACAGGGAAGAAAGGTAAGCAGCAGAATATGGACCCTAGACTTCAGAAAAGCAGACTTCGACTCCCTCAGGGAACTGATGGATAGGATCCCCCGGGGGACTAACATGAAGGGGAAAGGAGTCCAGGAGAGCTGGCTGTATTTCAAGGAATCCCTATTGAGGTTACAGGGACGAACCATCCCGATGTGTAGAAAGAATAGTAAATATGGCAGGCGACCAGCTTGGCTTAACGGTGAAATTCTTGCGGATCTTAAACATAAAAAAGAAGCTTACAAGAAGTGGAAGATAGGACAACTGACCAGGGAAGAGTATAATATTATTGCTTGGGCATGTAGGAATGAAATCAGGAAGGCCAAATCACACCTGGAGTTGCAGCTAGCAAGAGATATTAAGAGTAACAAGAAGGGTTTCTTCAGGTATGCTGGCAACAAGAAGAAAGTCACGGAAAGTGTGGGCCCCTTACTGAATGAGGGAGGCAACCTAGTGACAGAGAATGTGGAAAAAGCTAATGTACTCAATGCTTTTTTTGCCTCTGTCTTCACGAACAAGGTCAGCTCCCAGACTGCTGCGCTGGGCATCACAGCATGGGGAGTAGGTGGCCAGCCCTCTGTGGAGGAAAGAGGTGGTTAGGGACTATTTAGGAAAGCTGGATGTGCACAAGTCTATGGGGCTGGACACGTTGCATCCGAGAGTGCTAAAGGAATTGGCGGCTGTGATTGCAGAGCCATTGGCCATTATCTTTGAAAACTCGTGGCGAACAGGGGAAGTCCCGGATGACTGGAAAAAGGTAATGTAGTGCCAATCTTTAAAAAAGGGAAGAAGGAGGATCCTGGGAACTACAGGCCAGTCAGCCTCACCTCAGTCCCTGGAAAAATCATGGAGCAGGTCCTCAAGGAATCAATCCTGAAGCACTTACACGAGAGGAAAGTGATCAGGAATAGTCAGCATGTATTCACCAAGGGCAAGTCATGCCTGACTAATCTAATCGCCGTCTATGATGAGATTACTGGTTCTGTGGATGAAGGGAAAGCAGTGGTTGTATTGTTTCTTGACTTTAGCAAAGCTTTTGACACGGTCTCCCACAGTATTCTTGTCAGCAAGTTAAAGAAGTATGGGCTGGATGAATGCACTATAAGGTGGGTTGAAAGTTGGCTAGATTGTCGGGCTCAACGGGTAGTGATCAATGGCTCCATGTCTAGTTGGCAGCCGGTATCAAGTGGAGTGCCCCAAGGGTCGGTCCTGGGGCCGGTTTTGTTCAATATCTTCATAAATGATCTGGAAGATGGTGTGGATTGCACCCTTGGCAAGTTTGCAGATGACACTAAACTGGGAGGAATGGTAGATACGCTGGAGGGTAGGGATAGGATACAGAGGGCCCTAGACAAATTAGAGGATTGGGCCAAAAGAAATCTGATGAGGTTCAACAAGGACAAGTGCAGAGTCCAGCACTTAGGACGGAAGAATTCCATTCATGGCTACAGACTAGGGACCGAATGGCTCGGCAGCAGTTCTGCAGAAAAGGACCTAGGGGTTACAGTGGACGAGAAGCTGGATATGAGTCAACAGTGTGCCCTTGTTGCCAAGAAGTGGCCCATTAGCACCCTCAGAGATTTCCACAACAACAACTTTAGCCACCACCACCTGTCTATTCAATTCTCTCTGCAACACTCCTACAATAGCATAAACTTCCTGGACACCAGGATCAGCTTCAACAATGGAATCCTACAGACAACTATATACAAAAAAACAATGCATCACCACACCTACTTTCATAAATCCAGTAACCTTCCCAAACATACCAAGAAATTTGCTATCTATAGCCAGGCAATCATACCACAGAATAGGCTCCGAAGAGAAAGTCCAGAATATACACCTTAACACACTAAAAACTGCCTTCATCAAACAAGGACACTCCACCAGAGAAGTAGCTTACTGCAAGGAACAAGTCACTCAAATACCCTGAGAGAACCTGCTCAAACAAAAAGAAAACCCCCTCCCCTACCACATACCCCTCATTGTCAGCTACCACCCCACACTGGAACTCATATGGGGTATCAAACAACTAAACCCCATACTCAATGGGGACCTCAACCTGAAAAATCTTTCCTGAACCCCTACTTCTGGCTTTCAACAAACCCCAACCTCATCATCAGAAGCAAGCTCCTCACAGACCAGGACATGCAAACTCAAAGGAGCACCAGACCAACAGATGAACAGATGCAAAACCTGCAGATATATCGCCACTGCTATGATGATCAGTAACCCCCACAACATATCTTTCTAGATCCATGGGTCCTACACACACGTATCACAACATATGGTGTACCTCATTCAGTGCACTAAATGCCCCAACAACTATGCAAGTGAAATCAATCACCATGCTCACATAGGAAAATGTTAAAAGACAAACATAACCTGTCGCCTGTGGGTGAACACTTTTCACAAAGCGATCACTCTATATCTGACTTATCAGTCCTTATCCTCAAAGGAAACCTGCACAACACTTTCAAAAGATGAGTTTGGGAGCTTAAAGTCACAATTTTGCTAGACACGAAAAACATGGTCTTAATAAACACACTGGATTTTTGGCTTATTAGGACAATCTGTTACCAACTAATTCTCTCCCCCTGCACTCTCCCCCCCCCCCGCTTATAACTACAGGGGTGTTAATGGCCCACTTTGCCTTGAATGGTCTTTTAGAATATGTCAGGTTTCAGAGTAACAGCCGTGTTAGTCTGTATTCGCAAAAAGAAAAGGAGTACTTGTGGCACCTTAGAGACTAACCAATTTATTTGAGCATGAGCTTTCGTGAGCTACAGCTCACTTCATCGGATGCATACCGTGGAAACTGCAGCAGACTTTATATACACACAGAGATCATAAAACAATACCTCCTCCCACCCCACTGTCCTGCTGGTAATAGCTTATCTAAAGTGATCATCAAGTTGGGCCATTTCCAGCAAATCCACAAATCCAGGTTTTCTCACCCTCCACCCCCCCACACACAAACTCACTCTCCTGCTGGTAATAGCCCATCCAAAGTGACAACTCTCTACACAATGTGCATGATAATCAAGGTGGGCCATTTCCTGCACAAATCCAGGTTCTCTCACCCCCTCACCCCCCTCCAAAAAAACACACACACAGCAGGATAGTGTTGATGATCACTTTAGATAAGCTATTACCAGCAGGACAGTGGGGTGGGAGGAGGTATTGTTTCATGATCTCTGTGTGTATATAAAGTCTGCTGCAGTTTCCACGGTATGCATCCGATGAAGTGAGCTGTAGCTCACGAAAGCTCATGCTCAAATAAATTGGTTAGTCTCTAAGGTGCCACAAGTACTCCTTTTCTTTTAGGATATGTGTTAACAACTTATGCTAAAGTCTCTATTTAACCTTCTATTTAGCTGAGACACTAAGAACCTTTCCCAGACCTGAATTTAAATTTATAAAGATCTCTGTGTGGTCAAAAGCTTGTATCTCTCACCAACAGAAGTAGGCAGAATAAAATATATTACCTCACCCATCTTGTCTCTCTAATTACCTAACAATTGTCATTCATTTTCCCAGTGTACTAGAGCTAACAATCAGAGTCATTCTAATGGTTAGCTTTCATATAGTACACTGCATGCAGTGTACTATATGATCAGTTGGCCTCTAAAAAATAAATAAATAAAATTCTGTTAACTTAAAGGGAATTGCACTTTTCATCTTAAAAATACTCCACCAATAACTAACTAATCCTCACAGAAGACATTGTAAAATTGACATCATCATCACATATTTAATTGAGAGGCAACATGGTCCCATAGGTAGAGCACAAGCCTGGGATTCAGGAGACCTTGATTCTGTTCCTAGTTTGACACTAATCAGCTGTGTGATCTTGGGCAAGTCACTTCACCTGTCTGTGTTTCTCATTCATTTATCTATTGTGTTAATTTAGACTGTAAGCTTTTTGCAACATGGACTGACTCTTGCTGTGCACTTGTACAGTCTGTACAAGAGGTCATGATCTTGGTTTAGTCATGTAGTTACTACCATAATAAGACAAATAAATGTGATGGGAATAAATAAAGGAGATGGAACTTGAAACGTAATACTAACACATTACACCTTAAAATGTTAATAATAGTCAGGGCCAGGAAGGTGGGCAACTGTGAAAGAACAAGCCCTTCTTTTAATGTTTTTCTTTTGGAATCCTATTTAAATAGAAAGCTTGTGTCCAAATCCACCACACTATCATTTCTATTTTGTTAGAAAAAATAGCTGAAGTTAATAAGCAAGCTTTTCTTTACAGAACAGGACATGCCCTTGCCATTTCAACTGACTGATTCTGTTTTTGGATGCACACCCTTTATAGAGCTGTCACACGGTAAGCACAAAATACAGTCCAATGAAATCTTTGCTAAATGGAAGAGAAATGTTGTACGGATTAGAGTCTAACATTTGCAATTCATCAGGACTCAGACCCACCACAAGCGATTCAAACTCACATAAAGACTCTTCGGTGAATCCAAACTTACTGGGGGCCTATTTCTAAATACTTAATTTTGAACAGTCTCCTCAGATTAAAAGGATCTTAATTTACATAGTATGCCAGTGTACTATCCCTGCTCTCGCCTTTTTTGTGTTTAAGAAGGAGGGAAAAAACAATATTACTTGCCAGTTTCATTCTATGCTCAATGGGAAAGAAAAGGGTAACAATGTTGGTAATAGGAATGGAGAGGTGTTACAAAACTCTGATTTCTATGGCTACCCACAGCTGACAGATCTAGTATGGAAATGGTTAAATCCTAAAAAAATGCTTTATGTTTAGTGACTGAATTTCTTCTCTGAGAGCAGTTTCTATACTTCATCTGTGCATCTTTAAGCTCTCCCCAATGTGACCGCAAGAGTCTCTGAATGTACCAGTTAAGTTTTTATGAGGACTGAATAACACATCAATCTGAATTTGAAAACTGACCCTGGAACACGTTAATTTTTATTTCAAACAAACACAGCTTTCCTAGCACAATCAAAAGTTATGAATTATAATGAAATGTTATCAATCCTCACTGCGTAAAATTATTTTTCCACACTTTTATAGAAGCATAAAAAAGTCAAAGATAGGAAATTATACAGCTGATTACTTATATTTAATTGAACAGTACCATGCCCCAAGGTCAACTTTCATATACATTACAAGTATTTACTTTTATGCCTTTGTGAATATATTATAGCAACTCTAAAACACTTTGCAAGATATATTATATTTCATCTTTTGTCACTTGTACAAAAATGAAAAACATTTATTTTTACCCATTGATCCCCATTCTTCTTCACTCATCAAAATCTAACTCTATGATCAGTATCTCTCATATCTCATACTGGAGGAAGCGCGAGATGGTGGGAGGTGATATAAGAATGTCACAAAGAGTTTACAAATATTGACTGTAGTAAATTTGAACTCCTCCAACATGATTCATTTAAAAAACAACAGTTTGGGTTGATCCCAAGTTACTGGAAGACTAACCAGCCAAACATCCATAGTTGGGCTTCCTCAGACAAAGTAGAGCAACCATCTCTTTTCTAGAACTGGTCAGAAAGACCTCAAAAGAACCATTTTCCATTAGAAAACACCGTTCTAATGAAATCAAAATGGCTTGATGAAGTTGTGTTGTTTGGCTATACCGAAAGGAGGACAGGAGAGATTTGACATAGGGTTAATCAGGCTGCAGCTTTATTATTAGATGTCTGGGACTACCCGGCAGATAAGCCCGCTCTATGTAAAAGGGGGCTTCAGGAACAGGGCTGTCCCTTTTAAAACGTCCATTCCCAGGGGATCAGTCAGAAATCACACTGAGCCCTCCTTCATTTTTGCAGCAGTTTTCCTCTCCCCTCCTCCCTGCCCAGCCATAAAGCACTGTTCTCTTCATTTGGCCAGCCAGACAAATCCTCGCCTGCTTAAAGATGTGCTGCGGTCATTAGGAGAAAAAGAGAGGGGAGGGTCCCAACAATGTCAAAATGTCAAAGCATTTTGGAACAAAGCATTTCTTTAAAATGTTTATATTACATAAAATATTTTAAAAATAAAGAAAAAAATTGTTGATGGATCCTGATTTTTGGGGGAGGAGGAGGGGTCACAGGGGATGGGAGGTAGATTTTCTTTCAGGGAGAATTTTGAAGTTATGGGGTTTCATTTGTTAGTAAAAATAAAACCAAATGTCAAGATCTCAATCTTTTGCACAAAGGATTTTCCCATCTCTCCTCAGCTCTATTCCTCTGCGCAGAAAGCCCTGTAGTATCCTCCCAAACTGACTGGTGGATACATGATACAGTGGAATGAAATCTGATATCTTTAGAGGTTGATCCTGTCTCTGTTGCAGGAAATTAACTTCAGTGGGTCTCTGCAGAGGCAAAGGGGTACACCCACCTGGAGTTCCTTGCAGGAAATGGGTTTATAAGCATGTTGAGAGTTCATCTGTTTCAGCATTATCTGTGCAGGTTTCCTGTCTGTTTCAGGGGAACTTAAGTTATGGAACAGAACAAAAGGGCAAGAAAACCAAATAAAATAAGTAAGACCAGATAATGTTTATGGGAATGTGTGAAAGGGACATTTATCTCAACAGTTTTCCCTAGTTTAGGAATTTATTGAAACCAGGTATTATTTTTTATTACATTATATTATATCCTCACATATTCCACTCCTCCCTTCCCTTGAATGCGCCAGCTGCTGCTGCTTCTTTCCTGTAATTCCTTCGGACACATTCCATTGTGATACCTGACAGGCAAGAGGGTTTCCAAAGCTTGGGCTACAGCCCGAGCCCTTAAGTTTACATTGCAATTAGACAGCCCCACTGCCCGAGCACTGAGAGCCAAAGTCAGCTGGCACAGGCCAGCCTCAAGTTTTTAATTACAAGATAGACATCCCTTTGAGGTTTCATTCACCAAAGTGACACCCACACATCATACTAAGTAGGGAACAGAGTCTAGTCAAGCACCACCAGTACTCTCACTAGGTATAGCAGGGACTGGGAGTGGACTGCAAGGTGGTTATAAAAATAATTGTTTGAAAAGCACAAGAGCAAGAGGGAGGGATAAAGGGAGTGAGGAAGTTCAAGATGGAAAAAAAAAGGTAAAATAAACTAAAAAAACCAGAACAAGAAATTAAGAAGCCCAAAGATACTTGACAATCAAAAGTAACAAAAAACAAACAAACAAACAAAAACATTACAAAAAATTAAACAGGGTTAAAAAACACAATAAAAGGAAACAAAGTTATTGAATCTGATGATATGGGACAGATGAACCAGAATTTATGGCCCACAGCTCTATACACAAGGGAATATTTAAAAAAGCGTGAAAGATTATTTCTCTAGTTTCATTTTTTTAAAAATCATCTTTAATTAACTCATCCCAGAGGAACCAAGACTTTCATTGTCAAAAGAAGCTACCATTTTTGGTTCTCTCTGAAGTAGGCATTACTGGAGCTGAAGTTGCTGTCAGAAAATGCATCTGATGAAGTGGGTTTTAGCCCACGAAAGCTTATGCCTAAATAAATTTGTTCATCTCTAAGGTGCCACAAGGACTCCTCGTTGTTTTTGCTGATACAGACTAACGCAGCTACCATTCTGAAACCTGTCAGAGAATTGTTTGATTAATTTTAAGCAAACCTGGAAAGAACAGCTTCAACCCAGCTGTGAGTATTTCAAAAGGTAGAGAAACAGGGTCTGGGACTGAGTCAGGAATCAAAAATACTGGTTTCAGCTGACAGTGGAGGCTTTTTGTTCTTTATTCATTTAAATAAACTAAATTCTAAAATACATAAATAGCTTTAAGAAATTGATATTTTAGAACTGATTCTCCAAATAGCTCTGAAACATAACCAGGTTATTAATTGTAAACAAAATTAAAATATGTAAGTAGAATATCTATTAAAAGTAATAAATAGGCTAATGCACAATCAGCTCTATAGGCAGGTTATATGCCTACCACCAGAGAACTCATGCAGTTACCTCGGTAAACACTGCATTATTACTGAGAGAAATGTCAAATGAGGGATAGCAGACTCAAAGATCATATTCATTCCTCTTTCTCTACAGACACACAGACAAAACAGGGACACTTCCACTGAAATTGTAGGTATTTTTGCCAAACAAGCCCTACAGGATTCAGGATCAAATCCACAGAAGGAAAGATAGAACAGTAAAAGAGGAGAAAAGCTACACAGTAAGCCAGAGTTTTATTTTATAGGGAGGTTAGTGCTCCTGTTTATGTGATAAGGATGCAATGTGTTATGAATTCCATCAATACCATTATAAAATACATATCTCATCTTGATTTCTCCATCTCTCCCAGTCACCCAGGGCAGCAACTCTGATGTCATAATAAAGACTATTCTCTCTTTTCTACCACAAATTGTATCTGGTCCTTTCTTTATACTACCTTCCTTCCCATCTCTACCACCAAATTCCTGATGCTTGCTCACAGCATCTCTTGCCTTTAGCTACAGCAACCATCTTGCTGACTCTAGCATTGTGTGCGTCCCTTACGTCTCTTCGCCAATAAACTGCTGTTGCCTATCAATCCCCCCCACCACCCCCCAAACACACACTCGAGTCCTTCCAACAGCTTCTCAGTTTCAGCAGGAAGACATTCAAGCATGTTATTCAACTTTAAGGATTGTCATAGCTCTATTCCTGCCTATGTATAACTTCTTTTCTTACCACCGCCTTTCTAGAGGCTATGTGCTGCAAAGTAGAAGGTTTTGTTTCCTTCTGCAAGCAGCTCTGTGCCTGGAAATTTTTTCTTGAATCTGCTGCCCAGCTACCTCAATCTCCTGCTCAAAATTCCTTCTTAAGATTTAATTTCAGTCCACCTTTCACTGATGACCCCTTAACCTAGTCTTCATGCTGCATACTACCCACTTATCCTGATAGAGGGAAGAAAAATGCTGGCAACCATATAGTTCGCTATAGTGCTCATCATTCCTGTATCTAAATTTGGTCTGGAAGTCCATAATGGATTAGAGGGACTTTCCAGTCTCTCTCCCTTTCTTGAATGTTCTGCCTGGTGTAGTGTGTGAATATTATTTATCATTCTGGTGACAGTGGAAACATTTATCAAAGAGAAAGACCTTGCAGAATGTCCTAAAGATCATCAGACTTCAAATTAATCTAATCTCCTCTGGAAGTTTAACAATGAAGTCTCGTCACTCAAGAATGCCAGTGGAGCCCAGATTTGTTACCCTCCAGGACAAAGCTGTGTCTTCTTTTTCCTGAGAGACTGGTGTGGATGATGCGTTCTGTAGCACATAGGGATGGGCTGTTTAGATATGGAGATATAATATTTTATGATGGTGGGTAAATATAAATGTCAGAGTTGGGAGACAAATGTATTTAATTTACAGTGTTTATGGTTTGTTTTAAATTTGATAAATGTATGCAAACATTATACTAAACACATCTTATTGTAACATTCATCCTCACATTATTTGTCATACTCAGTGGTGTCAAGGACCTGATCCTGAAGGCTGTCTCCACAAAACTCCAATGGATGGGAATGGCTGTTCTGTATTGAGAGACACTGTAACATTGTAAGACGCTTCCATCAGGGACATGGCACTTGACAGACAAGTCTGTAAGCAGCAACTACATGTACAAAAATGTTCGCCGGCAGAATAGATTTTACTAGTGACACATTCAGCATATAAAAAGAACCATACGACAGCTAACAATAGGCATTTCTACGAGATCTAGTTCCTATAACTTCTGATAAACAGAACTAGCAAAATTATCTTCTATAGTTCCATCTGTTGACTCCTATTAACATGACATGAACTATTAAAAAAAAAAATCTTAAAAAGCTTAGATCTAAGAACTTGATTCACCCTCTAAGCATGCAAACAAGGCACTCAAACCTCTTAAAATTTGCCTTTTATATTAATCAAGGAAAAACAGATAAATAAAATAGAATACAATGAAAAAACTAAATTATGATTTTTCAAACAGGGGAGGATAGAACAAACTTTTAAAGAAATAAATATTTTTGCTGTTTTTCCCTGAAGGGCTGGTATTGCTTTCCATTACTGCCTCACTAAAGCCCAGCTATCACAATATATTTACAAAAAAAACAGGAGGACTTGTGGCACCTTAGAGACTAACAAATTTATTTGAGCATAAGTTTTCGTGGGCTACAGCTCACTTCATCAGATGCATGCAGTGGAAAATACAGTAGGACGATTTTATATACACAGAACACATGAAACAATGGGTGTTACCATACACACTGTAACAAGAGTGATCAGTTAATGTGAGCTATTACCAGTAGGAGAAAAAAAAATAACCTTTTGTAGTGATAATCAAGGTGGGCCATTTCCAGCAGTTGACAAGAACATGGGAGGAAAAATAAACATGGGGAAATAGTTTTACTTTATGTAATGACACATCCACTCCCAGTCTTTATTCAAGCCTAATTTAACAGTGTCCAGTTTGCAAATTAATTCCAATTCAGCAGTCTCTCATTGTGTCCTCTGTTTCCAGATCCAATTTAAGCTTTCAGTTTTAATCTTTTGCGCCCTAAATGATTTGAAGTTGGGATATGTCTCTTCTTGGGAGATTAGATGAAAATCAAAGTCAGCAAATGTGTCCAAGATAACAGGGCAGAGCAGGAGAAAAGACCCCTCACTGAAAATGCCCTAACTTTTAAATTTTCTTCCCTTGTTGGATCACCAGAGATTTAATTTATTGACCACTCTATAGAGCTTATCTGTTTACCAGGCTTTTTCTGGGAGAGAAGACTGAATGGATGGGCAGGAATGGTAGGGAGGGTTTTTTGGGTTTTTTTGCGCTAGCAATTGAATAATATATTCACATACACATTTTAAAGTACATGAATTTATTAATAATTTTGTAGATGTTTCTAAAGCCATGGATAGGCACATTTAAAATAAGAATTTAAAATTCTCTCTCAGGCCCATATATCCTTCATGCAGGATATTATTATTATTTTGACAGAAGGGAGGGGGGAGGTTTAAGGGCTTTAGCTCCATGCTCCAGCAGGTGCCACCTAGTAGGGCAGGTTGTACGTGTCTTGTGGCTCTAGAACTCCTGAAGACTATTCTATGTGGCTTGGAGGGTCAATAAGTTGGCCACTCTTAGCATAGTGTTCAAGACAAATAACCTACGGAAAATACTGAAAGGTCTCCGGTTTACCCACATAGAGGCTTTATATCCCCTAATATGGCTCCTGCAGAAGCTGTGCTTTCAAAGGCTACATCTCAACTTCCCTTACCTATCACATTACTGAAGGGGAATTCCAAATAAACTCAGTTTGACAGGGCCAACATAAATGTACTGAGGAATTTACCTGAAGGCTTGTGAAATGACAGTGCTGAAAACAGCAACCATCTCCAATCCCATACACCAAGCCTGAACCCTGCAGAATTAATTTAGAAGAGCTGGGGAAAAAGAGAATGCTACCATCCTTCTAGACCCATGTGATTTCATCCCCAGCTGCAGAACCAAATGATTACAGGAGTGACAGTTCAGTGGTTAATGTGCTAGCCCTGGTTATGGATTCAATTCCCTGCTGCATCATCAACTTCTTGAGGGACCCTGGGCAATTAATCTCTCTGTGCTTCAGTTCCTAGTCTTACAGATGGGAATAATGTTTTCATATCTCTCAGAGCTGTTGCAAGGATAAATGCATGAAAGATTGTAAGGTATTGAGATACTACAGTATGAGAGGCCATACATCTAAGCTGGATCTGTTCTCTATTGACTACATCTCTGCATGGCACACAAAAATGATGTTAAAAGGATACCATTAATGGTTGCAAAGTGCAGCTAGGAAATGCCAGAATTAAACTTGCGTGTGGAAACTATTTGATTCCCATGTGCGTCATGATACAGTCTTCAATGACATGATCACACTTTTTCCACAGGATCCCTGCCATATTCAGCATACAAAGTGTTCAATTAATGTGCACACTTAATGAGCAACTATTCAGCATTTTGTTTTCTGTTCATTGTTCAATATGTGGCCCTAAACTTTATTTACTGTTCACTATTTAGACACTGCTCAAGGACAGAATTATTCATTACTTTTTGGCCTTTTCTATGATACTCAGCATTATTGTATCTGAGTACTTCACATTAATGAATTTTTACAACACCTCTGTGAGAGGAGTGAGTATTATCATCTTCATTATACAGATAAGGAAATAAGGCACAGAGAGATTAAGGTCAAAACTATCCATTAATTTTGTGTGCCCAGTTTGAGACTCCTAAAACTTGATTTTTTGGAGTGCTTAGATAGAATTATATAGCACTTCATATGTTCAAAGCACAGCTCACACCGATTTCAATTCCAGCTGAGACTTCTCAGTGCTTCTGAGAATCAGACCTAGTGTCTCAGGTCAGGCACCCTGAAAAGCTTGGCTTAAGTGATTTGCCCAGCATCACACAGAAACTCTGTTGTACAGAAAAAGAGAGAGAATCCAGTTCTCCAGGGCTGCATTCAGCTGCACTGGAAATCATTCCCCCCCTCCCCACCTCTTCTTGCAATCCCTTGCTTCATTCACAAAACACTTTCTAGCTTCTACAACAAATGAGATGGGGGTCCTAGAGATAACACCTTCCTTTCATTATATAACCCTTATTCATCCTCAGAGTAGGTTCATCCTGCTCATTGAATAAGGCAAGGATCCTGGGGAAAATATAGTATGCAATTAGCTACTATATCATAATCCACGTGCAGAAGATGCCCAAATTAAGGTTGCACTTTCTTCTCCAGACTGTGTTGACCCAGCAAGGGGATTACACAGAATATAGAAGACAAATTCTTTTGGCTCTCAGTTCAGGTGCCCAGATCCGAACCTGGCATAGCTGCAGCAGCCCAGAGCTGCAAATGCAGGAAAAGTCCTGCTTATTGCTGAATGAAACATACCCAGTGTGGACAGAATCTTTGGGGAATTTAGCTGCTAAAAACTAATCAGTCTCTACTGAGCATGTAGAAACTCATCCCCCACAGCTTATAAATTGGCCAAATTTGCAGAGACTTGTACAAGGATTTGAAGACATCGCACATTCCTGACAGAAATGGCTTCCTGCCCCTTGCCAAATATCAAATCCTTGTTCCAAAGCATGGAGGTACTGGAAAAAAAAGGTCACCAGATTTTTTTAATTTGTGCAAAAAAACAAAACAAACAAAAAACAAACAGGCAAACACCAGGCATGGAAAATTTTAGCCCAAACAGGTAAAGTTTGGCAAAGTTAAAAACACCTGAAAATATGGTCGTATAATGGAAAGTATTGAACATCCTTAACAATAGGCAATGAGACCAAGCCCAGCTATAATAATGGATTTTTTTCCCCCAAGGACATCTACAGAATAGGGGGCTTTTCACATTGGCAGAATTTCTTCCATTATCTCTGAAGAGTTGATACATCCCACAACACCTTATCAAATATAGCTATCAATTTTCTTAATAATCGTTCATTGGCCACTGCCAAAGGCTGGGTGCAGTACCTACCTTAATGAACTAATGACCCTATTTGCTAAGGCAAACTGTATGTTCCAGTGTACAATAAAGCAGACATGAGGATGAAAAGGCAGGATGCTAAGGTGGAATGACTACTTAACTGAAATTGCATTGGAGGAAAAAAAACAAAGAGAAATCATAATGGCCTGAGCAAAGAAAAGATATAAATTTCAGTGTAAAGGAATATTTGTAGGATGAGTCAATGAGTAACCAAGTATTAAAAGGTTATATAAAATCCCCAATGCCGAAAAGGGTACATATGTATATTTTGATAGTTGGTTAAGATTTTATTTTTGTCTTGCGATATGGTTGAGATAAGGGATGACTGACTCGAGAGAAAGAGTACGAGTGGGAGAGATGCATATATAGAGCTTCATTTTTTATTTAGATTCACCACAGTGTACTCTGGAGGATTTTCTGCTTCAAAGGAATTGATTTGAAGATGAAAGGACCAACATTCTAGCTTCTTCTGTTGCTGCTGCAGCAGTGAGCACTGTATTAATTTGAACTGAATCTGTCAAGGACAGAGGAATTTGTAATGCATGTTAGATAAATGTATTCTTCTCATATTATAAATATTCTGGGTCTACGCTTTAAGCATCTTTCTTTACTTCATAAATAAAGAGCCACTAAATGAGGACTGGTGGGGGGTGGAAATCCAATGAAGCCACCTAAGCTGAAAACCATAAGTGCAAAGTGAGCTGAAATGTGAAAGGTAAGAAGATTAAAAACTCTATTAAATTTTCAAAGTCAAAGATTTTTTCAATGTTTTACTCATATGTTTTTGAATCAAAGATGGACTTTAAAACAGATTACAGAATCATTATTTTCTCATGCTTAATTGAATTTGTAAAGTATTAGAAACAAAAGATTTTGCCAAAGGGTAAGGATGCAAATTTTAAACATAGCAGTTAAATTTAGATACTTACATGGAACAATCCAGTTAATTTCCTTCAAAATAATCACTGTTGGTTTATTTTTGTAAGTTGCTGAGCATTTGCAGATCACATGGACTTCCACGGGATTTGTAGGTGCTCACCAGGTTTGAAAATCAGCCCAGTAGGTCTTAAATAAGTTAGGATAGTTTGAATAAGCATAATTAAGAAACCTGATCAATCAGGTTGCTATCACTAAGCTTCCCTTATTAATTTATATTTGATGTTTATACACTATATGATCTACAGTAACAGAGTGTCTTGGTGAAGGAGATTTGCTGATGGAGGAAGGAAATATCAATGTTAAATATTTAGCAAAAATATCCAGGAGTCAAATGTCATTAGTTATTTAGTTACTGACTATGCATCATGCTCCTCATTTATGGTAGTAAGTCCCTATTAAAGCCCAATGATACACTTTACTCCCCCCTTGAATATCAAGGAGATTATTTCGGCCTTTTCACAAAGGTTGATAGGAATATAGGCCAAAAACAATTGCAGAATGTTAATACAGCAATAAGTCAGAGAAGAAATGGAAAAGACCTGTCTATAGTGGGGCTATTCCTCCATGATGATCACAACCTTCAAAACTATGTGTAGATTTTCATGTTAATGCATCACTGAGCACCAACAATAAAAACTGCTCCCACAGGTCAGGATCCAAAACAGGATTCAAAACAGCTTAAGGGGCTACAAGTGCCATAGAACAAGAGGCACACAATACTAACCTGGCCCCAAAGATTGTAGCGTCCAGTCTTGTAGCGTACATTTTTGCCAATGAGAGACTCCATTCATGAATTAATAATTCAGTCAAACTGCAAGCCCGAAGTCTTGACTAAATTGTCTGGTGTATTCAGTGCTGCTTTTAATTGTGGATTTGTTTTTCATGAGCAAGACATACTAATTAAGAACCATGATTTATAAAATAATTTCAAATTCATGAACTCTAGTAGTATTTATTTTCTGGAGAATGGGAGTGGGTTGAACTCCCATAGGACAAAATATCAACCTACAACTTATTATTGTGATACCTATTTCAAACAAAACATATCAATCTTATTATCATATTGAACTACAAAAACAGGATGGTTCTGTTAAGCATCTTCAACTTTTAAATACATATCATGGTAGGAGCCACTTTTAGGATAACCCCTCTGTAGGCTAAATCCAAGATTTGACAGTCATATAAACCAATTTAGATACTGAGTCTAAAATGCAGAAGTGGTTTTAAGGTGTGATGTAAAGAGATACAAAGGCACAGCCTACATTAATTTATATATTTTTTCTCAAAAAAAAGAAAAGGAGTACTTGTGGCACCTTAGAGACTAAATAAATTGGTTAGTCTCTAAGGTGCCACAAGTCCTCCTTTTCTTTTTGCGAATACAGACTAACACGGCTGTTACTCTGAAACCTATATTTTTTGTTTATTCATTTTTGAAACCATTTTAATGTGAACATCTAGAGAATCAAAATGCAATACAAGAACAAGCATGTACATTGCTAATTATAGTTTTGGGGGTAGTAGTTTAGGCTGCTCAAATAGCTTCAGTTAAATAAACTTCATCTTACCTAAGGGTTTTATACTACTGCTCATGACCATAGTATCCAGGTAAAATTGCGTAGAACAGATTTGAGGGGGGCATGTTTTTGTTTTGGGATTGACTGAGGTGTTAGTTTCTCGGTTTTCATGGGGAGAAAGTTGGAGACTTCTTGTGGGTAAGAGGGTTGGATGTCAACACTGTGAGAGTCTCTCTCCTGTTATGCTCAAAATGCTTTGTCAAAGAGGAAAGTTTTTCATTGTTTCCTAAAGACGACCAGACTCCAAATTCACTTAAGCTCTTGTGGAATTTGTGCCATAGCCAAATCCCCTCAAAGAAGAATATTTTGTCCTTAGTTTTCACACGTCATCCTGGGCTTTATAAAGCCATCCCTGAAACTGAACTGAAGCGAAAATATATATAGGAAAGTTTTCCATTGCTCCAAAACTATAAATTCACAGCCAAAAACCAAAGCAGCTAGTTTTTTTGGTTATATACACATGTGCAATATAGTGTAAAGTAACAGATAAGTCAAATACTCTTCTTACTTGTCTCAACATGTGGCAGAAAATGGCAAATTAAAAACAACAAAACTTCAATTTAGGGAACTTTCCCCCCCTTTCTTCTTAATTTATGGACTGGGATTTATAAATCCAGATAGTGCCATATGGTGCCATTTAGTCTACTTATATATTTAAATATATAAGCCTGGGGAAGATATTAACAAAGATACTCTGTCAATACAGCCCTGAAAGTCATGTTTAGAAACTATGCAGGCTTCCTGAAGCGGCTCTTTGAATCTTCTATACCCACAAACTAACTGGGGGAATGAAAGCGTCAGAGCATAGATAAGGGTTTTTTTTTGTGCTCCGACATTGTGTCTTAAAACTTTAAGTATCCCTTTAATGCTACTGCCATCATGTTTGTCCCATTGAAAACTGCTTAAAAAAATAAAAACTGGAAAAAAACTACTTTCCTTTCCATTGTGATACAAACTGATGGCATCTGGATTATGTAGAGGCGCCTAATTAAAGTAACTACTGGTACCAAAAGCCAGTGCTTTCTGCATCCTCAAAGAAGAAATGAGCATAGATGCCAAGTTAGTTATGTGCACTGCAGCTGTATCTTAGTAGATACAGGCCCCCACGTCCCACAAATACTCTGAAATCTGTCCCTCCCTTTCATTTCAGTATACATTGAAATTTAAAACTATAAAAGGGAAAGTGGTTTTGCTTACATACATATGCAAATAAAAATTTACCATCAACAAGAAGAGGAGGAGATTTTTTTAATGGGGGGAAACTATTGCATGAGTGCACATGCCACTTGACCTAGTTACTGTGATATACACTGCACAGTGATTTTGCATGTAGAAAATGAAATATTTATTAGAATGATTAAAGCACTTTGGTCATTTTCAAACAACTTTATATTGTAGGAACGAACTTTACTGTAGTCAGTTATCGCCCCTCCCCCCAACATATTTGGTTGTGTACCATGAAGTTCACATAGTACAGCACGTACTATTTGTTTAGCCATTTGTAGCACAAGGAAGACTTCCACAAAACGATGTTCACACTACAGGTGAATATGCTAAACCCACGTATTTAGGAGCCATGTTTATACTCTTTCTGAGGCAGTCTAAAACTTCCATGTTATCTGGTGATGGTAAAAAAGAAAAGGCAGTGTAAAACAGCACATGCAATTACCCTCAACACCACGCTTACCACTGTTCTGTCACACAAATTACCTTTGTAGTGCATGCTAAATTATTTCTCAAATACAACAGTTAATATATATCTATAGCATACTAGCTAAGCACAAAACATTTTATAGTAAGGTGAGTTCTGTTGCTAAAAGGAAATTCACTTAACCTAATACTCACTGCTCATAGATAATACGTAACCAAAGGGTAGGAAGTGGATACATAAAAAGAATAAGTATAAATACTTAGATAATAACAGTGAATTAAATTAATGGGTTTTGCTGACACAAACTACAGGAAGGAAGTTTGCTTGTGTAATTACCAGAACCCTTCAACAGGTTTATATGCCAAAAATTCAAAGTTTGCTTGTTTTAAGAATATACTATATATTATAAGGTGGATTGTCTTTCAGAAACATTTCCTTCCTCTTCCCCCTTTCTGACAATCCCTCTTTTAAATATTTCACTTCCTCCTTTCTCATCTACTGCTGGAGTCTACAGCATTTCCATACTGAGATCTGCCAAGAAGCCCTGTCTGGATTACTGCTGGATTTTTCTTTTAAGATTTGTGTTTTCCCCCGCATAAATAACTGTTTTAATTCTTCCATAAGTAACAGTGTGTTTAATATAGCAATCCACAGAATATTTCATAATGCTTTTTGTGTGGCACCCTTTGTGCAAAAGTAAAAAATTCCGTAAGGATTCACATTGATTACAGCCTATGATTAAGAGTAATACATATTTTGTCCTTACTGTATAAAGCACTTTACTTCTTTAAAATACCATACCAGCATTAAGGATTGCACCAACACAGATGAATCTAAATCACAGTATCACTTACAGGTGCCATAGCATCTCTACATGTGGTAGGAATGAAGACAGATACAAAACCAAATAAAAGGGAGAAGGAGTGAGGTTAGGAAAATTAGAAGGCTGAGGACATAAGATCTGATTGATAAAGTCCATGCTCAAGATCACAGACAAGGCCAAGGGATTTGTCTTGGGATTGGCTTTAAAGAGATTCATGGAGTCAACATAGAGAGGGAAAAAGGGAAGATGTGGTGGGACATCATAGGGAAAACATTTACTGCAACAGTGCAGAGAGAAAGGGAAATGACACATGGAAATGTTTAAGGAGGGAATGAGCTAACAAGTAGGAATAGATGAGATCAGAAACGTGGGATGGGGGGAAATTTCATGAAGAATCTCGACCACTAGGAGAGAGAGAGAGTTTGGAATGGATTCTGAAATGGAATGGAAGACAGGTAAATCGGGCTTACTGCAAAGAGGTAGTGCTGCTGAACATTGAACAATGTTGGAGTGAAAATATCAATAATTTAAGTAATTTTTTCCCCGTGAGTAGGGATTTTTAATGAGAGAGAGAAAAAAGGTTGGCTTATAGAAGGAGACTATTTTGGCCTATCCTCCCAGTATTTGCACTAGTGTTTAAGGGAAAAATTCCAGAATACCCCTCCCTTATACAAACTTACAACCATTTTTGGGGGGTTCTCTTTCGGTTCAACATCTCCGAAAATAAACATAGCACTCCAGAATCTCTCTTCCTCAGTTCCATTGGTAAGTTTGGAAATATCTCAGCAATGGAACTCCAGGGGTGTATCCTGAGTATCAGAAGCACTACCTTTGTACTCATGCTTTCCTACAAACATTTATTGCAATTAATTATGTTCTACAGGGCTCATATTTTTCTAAGCATATGATAAAACGTGTTATTTTCTGATGAGAAGGTTGTAGCACAAATACACTGAACAATCAGGAATACATTTTCTGTAACTGCTCTATCAAAATGGAATATAGACATCATTTCATATAAGCTAGGTGTTCGTGTTCAAACTAATTCTATTCCATCGCCCATCAATCAGCTGAAAGTATTCAAGTAAGATATAAGAGGAACTACAAATCATTGGTTATGTGCACTTGGCATTTTCAGGGTCATACACATAGTTTAATAGCTTTTTCTGAATTTGACTAAGATACTGCTTTGTTATCCATGAAAAGTAACATTCCATTTTGGGTCCACTTTGTTACAAAATAAAATGAGAAACACATATTATCACCTCAATTTTAACTAAGTGAAAAAACAACAACATATGCTTCCTTTCCTTCAGTTTTTGAAAAACTTCTGCAAGTATTTACCTAAAATTCTTGATTTGACACAACTGCTTTTCACTTCATACATTTTAACTTGAACTTCCACATGCTCCCAGTTCGAAAACAACAACATAATCTAAATATTCATGGTTTCTCAAAATCAGTGAAGAGGATTACCTTTTTGGCTTCATATTACATCCGTACAACATTCCTAGATGATCTTAACATGTGGCCATTTAAACTTTAGGCATCACAAATATTAGGAAATTTTATCTCAGTAGCAAAACTATGTACACTGTTTACAGAGTTTGGACAAAAGTATAAATTTAATGTAATGCTTTCTATACTCATTAATCTTGATCCTTCAAGCTGATCTGTGCAGATGGACTCTTATGAGCACCCTCAACCCTAATGAAGCAAATGGGCTCTGACTTCATGGATCAGCTTGCATGATCAGAGCCTAACTATTTCACTTAACTCCTAAAGACTTATTCTCACGAAGTTAGCAACCCTATACCAGATGATGTATTAAATATGACAAACATGAAAAACTAACAAAAACACTTATGTAGTAGTGTAGTGCTTATGTACAAGTACTGTATAGTAATTATAACTCAGTAGTTCCATTGAACTCAATTGTACTTCCATGCAGAAATCATAACAAGTAATTAAATGTGTTGCAAGCACAATCAGACCAAAAATTATGAATTCTTTATCCTTGGAATATCATGGTTCCACAGGTGTTATGAGAAGTGCAGGACAGGAAGCCTTGTAAGCTTAAGTCCTTATTTATCCACAGAATAGGTCCACCAAAACATGCCTCTTTTGGGTGAGAAGATAGATCATGTATCAAATGGACATGGAAACTGAGACAGACAAAAAGCATTTTATGTATGTGTAATGTACACACAAGCTCTCTGAGGAATGGACTTAGACCACCAACTAATTTAATAAAGGCCACAAAACAACCACCAGATGACAACTTCCTATACCTACTGACCCAGCAGTAAAAGGTTCCATTTCACAACCCCAGGCCCCTGAGCCATTCAATAAATCAGTTTAAATTCTCTTCCTGAGACACTGTTAGGTGTTATAAATCTATTTTATTTTCCCTGAAAGACACTCTGAACTAGCTGAATGTGAAGGGCTTTAGAATTTGACCTATCCCAGAGAAAATTCCTAATTATTTTTTTTATAACGCTAATATTTCAGCATAAACCTTTCTTGGGTCATGTTATAATGAAGGTAAAGTATAATTGCATTTTAAATTAGCCACAGCTCTTAAACAAACAAAGCAAATATTCACTTGCAAGTTCTCTGTATGGAAATTCCATTGTGTGAAAATGTCACTGTTCACTCTTTGGGCATCATTAGAAATCCTAACTGACTGGACCAATAAACATTAATATTGAAAATGTTCATCTCCCCCAACCTTTGGATGTATAAACCCAATGCTAGAATTATTCAATAATGCAATTAAATGCATATAACTTTATGGATATGAAAAATTTCATCACTACAGGCAGTACTGAATGGGATGATATGCAAGCAGAAACTCTACATACAAAGATAATGTTTACACAAGAAGTACACCAACCGTAGTTCTACAACTGAAGACCATTTCTGCTGATAATCACAAAAGAAGTCAGTTTCTTGTTCCATGTTAGAGAAACTTACATTCCCCCTCTACTCAACTCTCTAAAGGACCCGAAACAAAAATTTTGATAAATGCATACTCTAATTCTATACAGTAGCATTTTCAAATCTCAACAGCTTTAACATCCAAAATCGTTATACAAACTTTAAAAAAAAAAGTGAATAGTGTCTCAGACTCTAGATCAAACCCTATGAAGACAGAAAATTGAACTACTGAAAAGAGCAGTTCCAAAACTATGAAAAAACCTAGTTTGCTAACATCCTTTTACTTCTGCAGATGGACTACACTGACAGATTACCTCACTACAGTCAAACGGGCTGAAGACAGAAAGACACTCACTATGCACAGCATTAGTGATTTATAACAGTAACGTGCTGGAGGGGACACTTGGCAGCTTGAGAGAACCACTTCTTAAAATTCTGCACCAAAGTGAATGGAGCATCAGGGTGATTGTACTGGATTTAGTTCACTCACTCTCTGGATACTACTAAATCATCCCTGCCATTAGAGACTTATCCCTGGGATAATAAAATACATTTCTGAGAGGAGATTTTTTTTTAAAACTTTTTGGAACAGAGAGCCAGAGTGCACCAAGTGTCAGGTGTTAAACATTGCTGGGAAAGGATTAGCCCAGAGCCACATATAAGTCATCTCAATCCCCTCCAACCTGTTCCTTCTCCCCCAACACACACACACACTTCAAATGTGTGTCAACGTGTGTCAAATGACACAACCTGTCCATCGTGTTATATCACTGTAGCTCTGTATATTTCCTATAAGTACAAACATTCTCAGCATATATAATTCCATTTGACCAGTAGTGCTGCCTCCTTCCTTAGATTTATATTTTGTTTTAAATCGGGAGAACAAATTAATAGCTTCCCCAGTACCTCACCCCTGCTGTCTGCAAACATCCCCCTATTCCACTTCTATTGTACATATGGTTTATGACAGACAAGGGAATATTTTTGTGGGATCCCCTCATCAAAGTATTGGCAGCGTATCAACAGAATACTAAACTGGAAACACAAAACATACTGGAAACCAAAGGTAGACTGGATTTCTGAGAATTGTCACAGAATAAAGATAATGATGAAGTAGAATATGAGAGATGTTTTCTACTTCACTGAACAAAATACATAGTACAAAAACAATACTTGGTATCAGACATAGCAATAGACTTTCCATTAAAAAAATGAAGAAAACTCTCTAAAATTTAGGATGAACAACGTGAGACACAGAGACTACAGAAATAACAGCACAATATGTAGATAGCTGTCATTGAATCAGAGATGAACACCAATACAAAATGGATTAACAGTATAAAAGTATATTACTACAGTGTAAACTGTCCTAGACATAGATCATGTATCAACTTCTGCAAAACTTGCATACCTTGCCACGTCAACTAAGTTATGAAACAGAGAAAGGGAGAAAACAAGTCCGAGACCTAGATAGGAAACTAAAGACTAAAATGAAACACCAAGATTCCCACTATAAAAATATTAACTAAACAAGAAATTCACACAGCAAGTACTTAGCTGTTTTCAGTTTTTTGTTCTAATAATATGCCTAGACTCCCCTCTGTCTACATATGTAAATTCCATTTATATTCATGCAAGATCTGCATATCACCCCTAAGTTAAGAAATTCATTTAATTCTTTTGGAAAGTGAGAACTGAACAAATGTGGAAGATTTTCATTTGTGCATGGGAAGCAATAGAAGCTTATTATGGTAATTTTTGCAAGTGATTTGCAAAACATCACATTCTAGAAGCTAGTTTATAAGAAAGTTTTACAGTCTTTTGTCCCTGTTCATCTAATGCTGCTAAAAGTGTTAAAAATGTAAGTGTACAAACAGTTAAAACTAAACTATGAAGTAATATTCACCATTTAAAATAATTTCTGATTAGAGATACATTCATCAGCTTAGTTGGAACTGGATGCCTCATCACACCACCCAAAGTTCATTTAATTTGCTATAAAACAAGCTGAGGCAACACAAATCAAAGTGCTAAGCACCCATCCTCTAAAAAATCAGGCCACTTAGCAGTGTCTCAAGTCGAGCACCAAAAAGAGAAAGCATCCGAAATTTCAAGTCACTTAATACAGTGGCCACAATGTCTATTGATATTCTAAAATACTCTATCAAAACATACATGTAAGAATATGTAATAAGGCCATCACAGTGTCACAATGTTCTGTAGAATTATTTTTTCCTGTGTTCTATAAGATCCTCATTTCCTAAAGAGGAATATAATGGGTATATTCTGTATTTTTTGGGGTAATTTCCCAATTTTCATTGCACTTGCGTTATTTTTCAGGTATAATTTCAGGAAAATCTCGCTTGATCCTTCTGATTGCCTCACTTAGCCACTCCCTACATTCCATACATTTTAATGGCCCTCTTTTGAAGCAAGTCATGGTTGCCCAAACTTTGGAGTGGAGAGGAGTCACTTGCGCATGACACAAAGTATTTCCCTCCATACTGCTGGCCTGAAAATGTGAGACCCAGACTCTGATCTCCCACATGGCAGCATGTGCATCCTTCTGCTTGACCATCAGGCAAATCCATTTCATTTTACATTTTAAGAAATTATTTTATGAAGAAAATAAATTTTATAGATTTTCCTGAGACATTTAGGCTGATTCCTAGCAAACAAGCACTTACTATACTAACAATGTGATCATTACCAAACACCACAGAGTTTTGTAAATTTTATTATATTATCCTTTGTACAAAAGTGTACACGTATACATACTTTCACAAACTTACCTGAAGTTCTTGATTAGGGATCATGTAATAAGGCGCTGCCTTAGCTACCTGGTGTGCCATGTTGCCTGGCCCATTTGGATGGTCTCTTACTCACAATATACACACAGGCCATTTCTTTTCTGAATGTGGATTTTTAATCTTTAGATTCCCAGCACCACAGAACATAGTGCAGGCATGTGTCAGGAGGAGCTTTTCACCCAACTTTCTCTATAACATCCACCTCTTTCTCTACAACATCCAGCTCAGTCTCTGAGCTATCCCCTCACTTCCTATTCCTGCCAATTACATATTTTCCCTTATTAAGTCAATTATCTCATAGCCTAGTCAACACTCTCACCTTAACAGGTTAATTGTCTCCAATAAAGCCTGTAATCTTCTCTGCTATGCAATTAGCCAAGTGACTGGCACTCTGTCACAGATGGTCAAACTGGTTGGAAAAAAGAGCCATCCAGAGGCTTTACACATAATTCAAACTCAACCCAAATCTTGTTTTAGCTTCAAATAAGTCTGATTAACTTTCTTCCCACTCACACCGACATACTTTTACAGCCCTGGGTATTTCCAGAACAAGAAGAGAAAACAATGTTCTCATGGTCTTTCCAGCATAGCTGAAAACCTGAACTACTTCATATCTCACCTGCTTTTGTGACATTTCAAGCCAAGAGGTTCAGATGGGTTTTTGATATGTCCATTTTGATATATGATATTGCATCAGTGCATCTAACTCAGATAAGATCTTAACATGATTGAGAGTAAAGTATAATTTCTCAATACAGTTACACCCACACACATAATTCCATACCTCAGATTCAAATGCCTCCAAAGTTTGGATTGAGGGAGTATTCGATATTCACCACCAGATGTGAATTTTGCATCTCAGATTCATCTCTAGTCAAGATGTATTCACTGATAACAAGGATACCGTGAAAAAATATCCCAAAACGTCTGCTGAACGAGAGATAGTACAGTATATGGTCTGCATTTTATCAAATCCACTGACAAAACCCTGGCACTTTGACAATCAGTACAGTTAAGCAGTCTGACCTTTCAAAGGTCAGTACTGTCAGTAAATATCCAGAGCTGACTGACTGTCACAAACCCTAATTACTTACTGAGTGAGCAGATACCCCAGGACTCTCACACGTTTCTTACAAACCACAGTCAGATATAACTCAGTGGACTCTGATTCAGCTGTTTTACAAGTTTAAACAGAGAAGAAAACTTGGTAGCTTCCTTTCACACTATGATTTACGCTGAGATTTTCAAAGCGGCCCATTATAGTTCGGCACCCAACACTTACTGACATTCAATGAAAGTTCAGCACCTAACTTTATGAGCCTCATTTGAACATCCCAGCATTACAACCCAACTTCAGATGCATTTGCATTGCACTTACAAGTAATTTTAAAATAGTTTAGATTTACTTATAAAGAGTGATGGAGGAGTTGTACAGCTGCTGGTGTGAAAGGCATAGCATGGCATTCTCACAATTCTCACTAGTTCAGAACAAAAAGGTGAAATAGAGGTGTTCCTCTCAATTATGGCTATCCCTGTGGTGCGGGTGATTGAAATGCTGCACAGTATGCACCAATTTTTCAGAGCCAACAACTAATAAAAAACCCAAACTACTTAAATTTTATGTAATTATAACACAATTGTATCTTCTTAACTCTATCAGAGTCAGATATAAGGGCACAACATACACATGTTTGAAAAGTGAGAGAGGCATGTGACAGATATTGCAAGCACATGCAGTATCTTTGGGGACCTGTGACAAAACCATTGGTGCTAACTGGCAAAAAGTTCTGCATTCTTTACAAGCAACTCCTGTCTCAGACCTGCCATACTCACTGCACCTAGCACGCCACTTTTATGGTATTTATGTATGAAGGCTAGCAAGTTATTGGTCCTTGTGAGATGTGTATATGGGTAATATTTAAGGAATAATGTAACTATGATGAAATGTATGCCCCTGCAGTGAAAGTGAGTCACCAGGGAATAACATATCTCAGTGATGGCCCATTCAAATGGGAAGGAATTATCCTAGTTATGTAATGTTTTGCAGCACTGTCCCCCATTTGCACCAACCTGGGAAAGTCAATGGAAAACCAAAGACAATCTATACACACCATAAACAGCTGGAAGTGAAAAGTGAATGATAGGACAGCAAGGGGATCGCCTGGCTGCGAATAAAGACAAAAGACTGATTCGGTATATTACAGGTTGGAGATCCATTTACTGAGGAGGTACCTTAATGAAAGTGGGTGCTTCATGAACACAGAATCTGGGACTTCAGTAGGTATCCATTGATCAGGGGCTGGACACCACAGCGGGGGCACATTGAAGAGACTGGGGGTGAGTGCCTCTATTGTCAACCTACAGGGCAAAGGCGGGGCTGGTATAGCCCAGACGGGTGCTTGAGTGGCTGAAAGGCTGGTGGTGGTGTTAGGGAGCTAACCCCCAGCTGGCACAGGCAAGACTCCCTAGAGCTGCAGGCAGGTGGCAACAAGGTGGCAACTCAGCCCTGGGTTTCCGAAGAAGCATCACAGGACCATGTTCTATTAAGTTTGTGTGGGGCTGTGGGACAGAAATTGTATGCAGCTTCAGGGGAGAGCATTATCATAGCTCCCCCAGGAATCAAGAAGAGTGGGTGGTGATAAAGGTCAATCACTTAGGTTGTAAACAGACTCCAGAGAAATACCACTCCCTAGGGTGGTTTGCATGTATTGGTTCCATCTGGGTTTTCCAGAGACCAATAGACAAAAAAAAAAAAAAAGGAGGGGGGCAGGGGGATCTAGCAAATGGACAGGGCCTCAACCTTGCAGAAGGTTTGCAAAGACTTTGGCCTACCAGGGCCCCATAAGGCTAATGGCGACCTCTGGTAAGCTTTTAGCATGTGCATGGGAATGTTTATTATTTTAACAGGTTTTTGCTATAACACTTATAAGAATAAATGTTCTTGCTTAGATGGAGCTGTGTGGTATCTTGTTACTGCTGGCACTACACTGTTCATAGCCCTGGGAGAGAAAGCAAAGCGCAGGTGCTGGCCTTTAGGCAGACAGCCTGCTGGGAATATCACTGAGTAAGGCAGGGGGCTGTGTAACCTTAAAACTGCCCACTCTGAAATGAATGTGATGACTGGAGACCAAAGATGTTACTGGACACTCCTGGAGTGACTGCAAGAGGGTGGGGGAGAAGAGATACAGACGCAGTTACCCCGAAACTGTGACAAGGAGTAGAACCCAGGTCTCCTGACTCCCAATCCAGTACTCTATCCACCAGGCTGCCCCACATAGGATGCTTTCTCCCTAGGATACAGAGATTTAAATTATGACAAGGAACAGAGAGGTAGACTTATGAACAACAGCAAATGACTGCTCTCTTTACTGTATCCAACTCACAAACTGAAGATATGTAACATTGGTATTGCTCCCAGCATTCCATTTGCTTACACCTCATCTAAGTGAAAAGTGCAATTAATTCACTCAGCTACAAGTTGGCACTATACAGAATATAGTGCCAAGTTAAATTTACTTCACTGATCAAGATAATGCAATATAAAATCTTACAGCAAGTAATGTGTCCAATAAGCCAAATTCTTGTGTGTTTAGCAGCCAAATGGACCTTCTCAGCATTACTGTTTTTTGTTTTGTTTTTGTAGCTAAAGTCTGGATAAATTAATTGATAACAATGCAGATAAGGAAACTGCTTTTTCATCCTGCATTTGGGAATGAATAAATGAAATAAATAAATAAAGAGGGCAGACAAGCGTTGAGGAAATTCGACATTTACTTCTACTAGCTCAGATAAATGTCCAGAGATGAGCCTAGTGTGCAAGAAATATTCAACTTTTAATAAAGATCTTTTCCCCCAAAAATCATGAAACAAAATGAGCACAAATCTACCATCATACAGTAAAATAGTTATGGAAGATATGAAGAACCCACATGACACACAGTGCGATTTCAAATTCTGTAATATTTAAATCACAGAAACCACTCAGACTAATTCATTAGTTCAACATGCCTCTTAGATGAAACCATTTGGGAAAATTTGAATGGTTTAATCTGTGGAAACATACGGGGAGAAAGTAGACAAGAATATTATGTTACAAGCACCTTATAAGTGAAAAAATTCTGCTTTATTGTTAGTTTGTCTATTGGGGTAGGGGAGTCAACTGAAAACAACAGAAAAAAAATCGGGTGTTAGAAGTAGCTGAAAAGTTTACCACAAAGGGCTATGAGACAAAATAAATGATAGCGACTATGCACAGGGTATTATCATCTGCAGATAACACGAAGGTGAGAGTGGCTGTAATCACTTTGGAGGACAGGATTAGAATTCAAGATGACCCTGACAAATTGAAATCAACAAGATGATATTCAATAAAGAGGAGGGTAAAGTACTATACTTACGCAGGAAAAAAATCAAATGCACAGCTACAAAATGGGGAATAATGGGTAAATGGTAGTACTGCTAAAAGGATCTAGGGATGATAGTGAACCACAAACTGAATGAGAGTCAACCATGTGATGTGCTTGCAAAAAAAGCTAATATTCTAGGGTGTATTAACAGGAGTGTCTTATGTAAGATGGGAGGTAATTGTCCTTCACTACTCAGCACTGGTGAGGCCTTAGCTGGACTAAGGTGTCCAGTTTCAGGTATCATACTTTAAGAAAGATATGGAAAAAATTGGAGAGAGTCCCAAAGATAGCAACAAAACTGATAAAATGTTTAGAAAACCTGATCTATGAGGAAAAATTAAGAAAAGGTTAAAATAACTGCGTGTGTTTAGTCTTGAGAAGGGACAACTGAGTGGGTACCTAATAACAGCCTTTAAAAATGTTAAGGGCCATTATAAAGAGGACAGTGAAATTGTTCTTCATGTCTACTGTAGGTAGGACAAGAACTAATGTGCTTAAATATGCAGCAAGGGAGATTTAGATTAGGTATTAGGAAAACATTTTCTAACCCGAAGGTAGTTAAACTCTGGAATAGGCTTCCAAGGGAGGTTATGGAATCCCCATCCATTGGAGGTTTTCAAGGACAGGTTAGGCAAATACCTGTCATGGATGGTCTAGGTTTACTTGGTTCTGTCTCTGTTCAAGGGTCTGAACTAGATGACCTCTTGTGGTCCCTTGCAACCCTACATTTCTATGATTCTATCAATGCAGAAAGTCTAGATTTAGGTACTGTTTTGGGTCTCCTAGTTTATAAGGGATGGAGAAAAGTATAAGATCTACTGCCCAAGTTGGGTTGAACATGAAATATCATGGCTGTTGGACCACTCTTGCATGTGAATCGCTTGCTTAAGTCCCGTTTTTGTTTTTACAGTTGCATAAAAGTGAAAAGGAGGGATACTTGATGGTAATGGATTCAAGCTAATCTTTAAGTCCCTTATGACATGTTCAGTGAAGGCAGATGTAGCAAAGGAGCACCCATCTTCATGTCAGGGAACATCATCATAAGGAAGAATAAAAGGCTCGACTCACTAGTATATTTTTGAATGAGCATTCTGTCGAGTAAAATTAATGCAACTCCCCCGCCCAACCCACATACTGCCATAAGCAATTTCTCTTTATAGTTTCAATTCTGAAGGTCTAAAAAAGGGGTCAAGTTCTTAATTTGATTTATTTGACTGGACATTTTGAATACAGGAATAATCAAGTAATTCTGCTATTGTTGTTAGTCCGTAACTTGTACAACAAAATAAAGTGTGTATCTTCCTCATTTGTCAGCTTCTGGCATACCACACCCATTTACAATAGGTCATCAAGCTTACCTTTGGGAGAGACATCTGTACATAAGTAGCTTTAATAGTGTATTTTATTTATTTATTTTTACTCTTATATGCATTTTTTTGCTGTTAATTTACATCTGGAATCTATTAGTATTTCAAATCCATGAACAGTGAGATATAGGCGTGCAATTCCTACTGTCAGTATAACACGGGAGAGAGAAAACAAAACAGAAGCAAGAAATGTTTGAGGTATCAAAATTTTCTTTCTCCCTGGAACCTCTCTCATGTTTAGTGTTGAATATGTTTGCTCACACTCACCAGGGCTACATTTAAAATGGGCCATTTTTACTCTCAGCAAAGGAAGAACTTGTGGCTCACCAATTACAGAATGTATTTTATTCATTTTTATTATTGTTTAACTTTTAAATTATAGTTAATTTTGTTTATTTATTCTAAAATATATTTTAGAAGACTAAACTTAAAATCATCATATATGCATACACTTCTCATGTTAATTAACTCTATGATAAATCAAAGACAAAAATTGACTACTGATAGCATGTATGGGAAAAATATTTCATTGGTAGCAGGGGAAATGAACTACTCATTTTTCCATCTTCAAGGTTCAAATAGATAAATGTTAAGACATCAATCAATATCAAGTTAAGAAAGTACAAATCATTTTATGATACAGCCAACCATCTATTAGTATAATACTACGATAATTTCCTAATTAGATTATGGGTTGATGTATGATAGAAGAAAACAGAATATTTGATCCAGAGCTTTTCTACAATTTATGAATGATACGTATTATTCTCATTATGAACCAGTATAATAATTTGGTATGATCCTTGACAAGAGCCATACCATGTTCCTCTTTCCAGCATCGTTTTTAACTAAGTCACTTGAAAATCTTCAGCTATATTTTAAATAATAAATTATATGCAGACAACTCTAATATGATGCACCAGAGTACACTATAGCACTTTACCAGAATCTCAAGAAAAAACGTCAAAAATATTGCCAAAGACGTATAAGAAAGTTGAACAATGTCAGCAGGAATTTGATCCTCAGAACAGAACATCCAGAACCATGCCTCTATTTTAAAGCTTTGCATTGCAACAGTGTTTGATAATTGCCTACAATTTGGCAAAACAAATCTAACAAAAAATAAATAGTATCTAGTTTCTTTCACACAAAAAATCATAGAAGCAGAACAAGGGGAAAATATGAACAGCACTGTGACGAGGTCTGACTTTTATAATTTTTTTTTAAAATAATTGTATTTCTTATGGGAATGGACATTTCATTTGACACTAGGAGTAATACTGTCAAGCTTTAAATATCCCAGAGAACAACAAGAGGAGTCAAATTAGTCTCTAAGATCCCACAAGGACCCCTCATTGTTTTTGCTGATGCAGACTAACCCAGCTACCACTCTGAAACCTGTCTCAAAGAAGAACAGTTCAGCATGTGGGCCATTTGCACTCAAGTGGGGTGTTTAAACATCACTTAGTCTCATCTGATTTATTTGATCCCTTGTTCTATGCAAAGTTGTTGTAGCCATGCAGGTCCCAAGATATTAGAAAGACAAGGTGGGGGAGGTCACATCTTTCACTGGACCAGTAAAAGATATTACCTCACCCACCTTGTCTCTCTTATTTGATCCCTGGCAGTTAGGCTTTATGCCTTATCTTGACAGTTGCGGATTTCCTCCTGGTGATGGGCAAAGAGAGGTTGTCCATTATCATTCATTTAGAATGGTCAAGCAGACATTTAGAGGGTTTGTTGATCCCATTGTGGATCCGACAGAGTGGTTGAGTTAATGCTGAGTGACCGTATTTGAGTTTGGTGAATAATGGATTTTTTAGTTTGCTGGCAATTCTATACAAAAACTTAGAGGAGATAAAGAGGAAGGAGGCAGTAAGGAACCCTGAGAGAGAGAAATTAGAGGAGAAATTGAGGAGTGCAATGTGAAGGGTTGCAAGGGGACAAGGGAGGGGAAGCCTTTGAAATGACACAAAGCTTTACAGATTTAGGCCCCGGTCCCAGAAAGGAAACCTCATTGATGTTAAATGCCCATCCATGAAGATCCATTTGTAAGATCAAGACCTTTACTGTGTATTTCTTGGCTGTATTTCATTTCTATATTTTTACATACTGGATGTTCTGGAAGTCTGGATATGATTAAATTGAAAAAAGCCACAACTGTATCTCAGAATTCAGTAAGGTCAAGTGCAAAGCTGTATGAGGTTAGTGTATGGAATTGAACTCCTGCATCCAGGAATGGTACTAAAGTTCATTGGAAATGCCTTAGTCACTAAAACACACTTGCACACCTGAAGAGAAAGCTAAACTACATTGTTTTGTTTTATCCAATTTCTTGTAAAATCCCAAAGATTCTGGACCATTACAGCTTGTTTTAAGGAATCTCTCTACTTTTTCCTGCATAGCTAAGCTTTTGGCTATCAATAACTAAACACTCTAGTTAGCTTTTTGCTATGCAGTTTTCCATATAAGTCACTTTTATTTCATGGTTCATCTATTGTATGCTTGGCCTTGGAAATATTATAAAAAAAATAATGTTATAATTCTAGTTCTGCTTGCCTTACTGTAATTTAAGAGGGCATCTCTGAGGGATACATTGCCACGGAATAAACAGAAGGGTATTTGGATCACAGCCTCCAAGCAAGGAGAACTCTTTTTTAAATTCACTGAAAAGCCAGTGAGTTTGCACTACTGCTCGGTACCCTGGTGTCTCTTGTGCATGTGACTGCTAAAAGGGCATGGAGTGGAGGTCTGTGAGAAGCAATCTCTGGCAAGTAAGATCAAATAAATTTGGTGGCAGAGGGTAAAGTACTGTGGAAATTCCTGTTACGACAAGATTCCAAAACACTAGAGGTCTTCTAGCCATCATTCTCTTAATAATAATGTGTCTTAGCTAAGTACATTCAATTTAAGTATTATAAATCTTGAATAACACTCAAAATGAAGTTTTGCTTTCTGAGCTAGTTATTGTACTTACTACCTGCTAGGAAAAGTCCAATACTGTATACAAGAAAATTCACATCAGTGGGAGCACAAAGAACTTGAGAAGAAATATTTTATCTCATTTGTAAAATAGCACTAATGACCTGAAGGTCAGAAATTTCCTGACAGTTAATGAATGGTGAGGTTGAAGGCCTGATGTAAAGCTACAGTTCTCAATTCCCCTTGCAAGTCATCAAATACCAGGAAATGCCCTTCTCATTGGCTATTATTGTTTAATTATACAGCTCCAATTATTTTAATTCAAACCTACTGGAAATATTTTGTTTCAGAAAGACCAAGCATCAATGTTTCCCCGACACAAAAGTGTTTACAGAGTTTCTGGTTCATAGAAAATTTTAAAATTTCCTATGAACCAGAAATTCAAAAATTTTGGCAAATCTATTTTCAAATAAGACTGCCAAAGGCATATTTATATATACAAATAGTAATCTAAAAACAAAATGTAGATGTTGGATATCCTATTTAAAGTTATGTTTGAAAATTTTTCTCCCACATCATCTTTTAATAAATACAAAGCCACGTTTTTTTTTCCTAAATGAAGCTTTTCCAAATAAAAATGATTGCCCCTCATGAAGGATCTTCTGAGTTTTAAAAATTGAAATCTCTCTACAGTGCAGTCCTGTAAAGACAATATCTTTAGGCCCTACAGGTTTACATAGGATGTTTTTGGCAAAATTAAGCCAGTATTATTCTGAATCAGGTGGAAATTAGAGTTATGCTGGTGTACAAAATTAGAACTGGTCTGAGAACAAGTATTCTTGGAAAAAATGAAGGGGAAGTTATATGATGGAAAATGCTCCTTGTTCAGATATTCAAGGAGCTAAAGTGATTCAACAAGAAGGCAGACTTTGACAGAGATTAAACAAAGAAACTTGAGAGGGAATCAAAAAGTATCTTTGACAAAGCTCTGAGAACTAGGTTGAAGGTCCCTTTTTTCTAAGGGAAACCACATAGACAGGTTCACTAATGAGACTGCCTTCGGGGAATAGAAAATGTGCAACTGCAGAGCCAGGCAGGTGAGTAGTCTGTACTGTCTGAGAGGTAACGGAGATGTAAAATTTGCACATATAAATAATTTGCACGTAGTCCTTTCTTAATCCTGCTATAAGGAATTCAACGATAAAGGATTTGGAAGCGGATAGTGAGTTTATACCCTGAGATTTGCAGCAGTTTATAAAAGCTTTCTATATTCATTGGTAGGTAAGGAAGAGAGACTTTTTTCCCCCTAGGTTTCAACAGAACGTCCACCATTTATGTGAGTAACATCATTTTAAGAGGCCTGAATTTTCTAACAGGATGCAGTTCAGCCCAGACTAAAGAATAGATGTAAAAGAGGGTTCTGCTTAAATAGGGTGAGGAAAATTATGATTCTGTGTGTGTGTGTGTCTGACAGATGCATTATAATCAGGGCAATTAGGACTGACTGGCCAAGCCATTGTGCATCTTCTTGACATCTCAAGCAAGAAGTCAGAAAGGAATGAAGACATTAAAGAGGATGGGGTGGGGCTAACAGGGGAAGTACTGTGGAGGATAAATGGTCAGAGGACCAAGCCAGTTGGGTGGAAAGGACTGGTAAAAGTGAACAGAGGTTGGAAAGTGCCAAAAGGGAAGACACAAAGAGAAGAGTTGTGATAGATGATGGGAGGGGAAGTAAGGTATCTAGGTATCTGCCATAGTGACAGAAGTGGGCACGACTCCAAAAAGCAGGAAGTCCAGTATTGCTGTCTGTGGCCAATATGAGAAGGCTGGTTGCTGCTGTGGTGGGGGCCACTCAAGTCTAGGGGCTTCCAAAGACCAATGGTCACAGAAACTTCTTGGCTATTCCTGGAACACATGGCTGGAGGAGAGGAAGGTGGGAAAACCACTGAGGCTGGGTGCCATAGAATGACTGTTGTCCAGTCTGTTGGGGCTGAAGGGAAAGACAGATAGACTCTGCACTCACCAGTGTTTGTTGCCAGTGATTGACTTCTGTGATGGTAGCTTGTGGAGTGGAGGGGCTTCTGAGGAAGGTAATTGATAATGGGAATGGGGTGCACGTCTTGCATAGTCTGCTCATGAAGCAGGAGAGTGACATTCCATATTGTGAGATAAAGTGCTTTGGGTGCAAACGTTCTTCTTACTGTCCAATAGAGGAGTTTATTATTTCTGATTATATTTTTCCCCCCTTTGACAGCTGACATAAGCAACAGTCATCCTGTAGCGGCTTTACAACAGAATTAGAGAAAGATGTTTCAAAATATTTGGGGAAAAAAGTCTTCTTATTGCATTTGCAGCTGTTTTGAGTTCCAAGTAGTTCACATTCATACTGAGACTAGATATCTTACTGGACCGTTTCCCTTAAATGAGAACTCCACCAAACACCACAAATGAAGACACTAGCACCTGAGGTAATTTAGATCACATGCAGTTTCAGCAGAGTGCTGTGGAAGATTCTTCTTGCATAGTCATTATCTTAATGAAAGATATTTCTTCTTTGAGTCTCTTAGTGAAAAACAGACCCAAGAGCTTGTAATTTTGTTCTACAAAGATGAAAGACTGCAGAAGTCTGAGAGGAATGATTGCCTACGTATCTGCACAGAAAACCATCATCTCTAGGAGATGAAGACCTTGTCAGCCAGTCACCTGGGAAGGTCTTTGAAATTGGTAGATCAAGCAAAAGAGACTCTGGAGTTTTCCTTGGGGTAAACTACAAAGTGAGAGATCTTATTCTGAAGTTAACCAGATGGGAATTTAAGAAAGTAGTATGGAAAAAGAGAAGTTGGATTAGCATTGATGTGTCTACCACAGACTTTTCAAGCTTTGATCAGAAGCTCATCATGGAAGCAATAAATCTAGAGACTTTATCTTCTTCATTCTGAAAATCATGATCATGGAAAAGACTTGGAGAGCCAGTGAGAGTCCCAGAAGTAACCTTTATTGCTTACAAGAAAGAAAAAAATTGAACTGGCTTAGATAGGTGGGATTATGAAAGTATCTCACCGTTATACATATATAGCATCAATTATCACTGTGGGCTGTTTCCTGAATTAGGAAAGTAAAGTTCTCCATCTTAAAACTTGACATGTTGATTCAAAAGTTAACAGCTAACTGCAAACTTGGTTGTTTTCTTTATCACTGCCAAAGGACTGTTTGTACTCTAATAATAAACAGATGGCAAGTTGTAATCATTACTACTGACTGGCTAAGAATTGTACCGATCAGCCTGGTGGGTGCATCTTGTTTGTCTCCTCCGTCTGTTATGTCTTAACTATTAGACTGTAAGCTCTTTGGTAGAGGGACAATCAATTAGAAATGTCTGTACAGTCACTATTACAAAAGGATCGAAATAAAGTAATTATCATCATGCTCAACACACAGAAGATATAAATCCCAGATTTACATATTTTGATCTTTTCTGAGCACTGGAACATAGGAACAAGGATTGAATGATGCAAAATAGGTTCTTCTGTTACTCTGTGAGATATCTTTTTTGAATTACTTTGTGTACATTAGACTTCCATTGTATTGTTCTAAAAGTTAACAAATATCTCATGGTGGCTATCATTATGAAAAGTCAAGCTAAATCATCAGTTTCTATCCTGCTATAGTATTAGTTTAATATTGCAGTAGAAGAAATTAACTGTGCCAATATTAAACACTAACTGTTGCACTAATCATTACAGTAGCATGATTGATGTTACGTCTTCAGCAACGGTGTGTGGAAATTTGTAAAGGATTTTCTTCATGGGCTCCATAAATGACTTCATAGTTCAGCAAATTATCTGACACCATAACAGAAGACTCAAATGGAGTTGAATAAAAAAAATGTTATTTTCAAATATATTTTTACAATATAGACAGAAGAAATGGCTCCCCGACTACAGAACTCAAATTACTATGCTGGGCCAAATAGATGCAATTTTCTTTTCCAAAAGAAATTAAAGGCAATCATACCACTTTACACAATTTATTACAACCTACATGACACTACAGTTCTTATACTTTTTGAACTATGTAATAATGAGAATTCTGAAAATACCTAGTAAGAGGATCCCTAACCTCTTTTTCTCACTGCACTGAGTTGCACTGAATGCATCCGATGAGGTGCATAGACTCTGATCTTGAGTTTGGAGGGAATCTGTTTGTGGGATATTTAAGACTATGGTATATCTATAGTATTTTATTATCAAAGTTAAATTAGGTCATATAAAGAACATTCACAGTGAATATTTTCCCTGCCCTCTCCCCGCAACTACCTGAGCTCATTGAAAATCATTATGCAACATTTTCTTTAATGAACACAGAAAAAAAATTGGTAATATCTGCTTTTCTATAAACAAACCACTTAAAAAACGTTGACTGTCAAGTGCGGCTATTACCTCTTACATTTAAATTGGAGTTGGATTTTTAAATCAATTCTTTTTAACATTTCTAAAACCAAGTACAACAGAAAAAAAGAAGACAATTTCTAACAGCATGTCAGTATTTGAATGTTGCTTAACATTTAAAAAATAGCATGCCACATTTTTGCCAGTCAGCTTGAAGCGTTCAGCAAAAAGGCACCACTTGACAAACCCTACCAAAATTGAAAAAGATTGATCACTGAGATAGGAAAAAGCAAAGTACACACACAATTTCACAGCAAGCACAGGCATATTAGAATAATTTCAGAACAAACAGTAATGTTGACAGACCTGTGGAGGGAACTGCCTCCCTTTTTGGTCAGGGGACAGGACATAAGCAGCTTGTGTGTACGCATAGCTTTTGAAGCGAGGTTTAGGTGGTGAAGGGGTGTGCACGTGACCCTGTGCTACACTGACTGTGATCTAAGAAGAAGAAATTAAGGGGAAAAAAGCAGACATGCATTGATAAACATGTAGAGTACAGAAGTAAAGTATTGTTTTCAAGAACAAAAGAAGGGAAACAAGAGAGAGGGCACCAGCAATTGAATTTAATCTTAGAGATAGCGCTAGCATGCAGCAGTCAAAATTAGGCAGAAAGTAGGGAGGTGTTTTCATTTAGTCTGACATCCCATCACGAAAGGCAGAAAGACTTGTGCTTGAGCTGCCAGACATAATGCCAGTACTAAGTGAAAGATAATCCAGCTAAAACTGAAAACAAGTAACCTGCTAGTAAGTCTTGAATAAATGAAGCCAGCATCCATCAGGTCAACTACCATGAACGGGACTGAGTCTCCCATAAGCAAGACACAGAATTAACTCAATAGAGTGAGTAAATTAGGTCTAAGATTCTCCAACCACTTCAGCAGACATTGGCTGAAGGCAGACTCAGAAGCATAACTGAGGTAGCAAGCACAAGAGAAAGTGCCTGTGTGACTTTTGTGATCTAAAATGGCAAACTGTAGATAAGCACAGATGAGCTCAAATACTAGCGAGTTTAAATTAAACATCAACCAATAAAAACACATTTAATAAACAGAATAGACAACAGTTATTCCATGTCTTATGTCTATGTTATTTCATATAAACAGCATTTTTATTTCAACGGATCATTGTCTAGATTATTGATGTGTTAGAATGGCACAGCACTTTTTTTTAAAAAAGAGAAGCAACCATACTCGTTATTTAATAACATTTGCAACACCCTTACCTTTTATTCTGTTCCTTCTCAAAAACCAAAATATTTATGGAAGGGCTAGGCAACCTTTGGCAAGCGGCCCGTCAGGGAAAGCCACTGGCAGGCCAGGATGGTTTGTTTACCTGCAGCATCCGCAGATTCGGCTGATCGCAGCTCCCACTGGCTGCAGTTCACCGTTCTAGGCCAATGGGGGCTGCGGGAAGTGGCAGCCAGCACATGCCTCAGCCCACGCTGCTTCCCGCAGCCCCCATTGGCCTGGAATGGTGAACCGCAGCCAGTGGGAGCTGCAATTGGCTGAACCCACGGACGCTGCAGTAAACAAACCGTCCCGGCCCACCAGCAGATTTCCCTAACAGGCTGCGTGCCAAACGTTGCCAATCCCCGATTAATGACATGCTTTTGAAGAGAATATATCTGATGTTATAAAGTAGAAATACAAAGCAAAAATCCACTGAATTTTTACTTTAAAACAGCCCAATAAACTGCATGCAAAGCAATACAAAATAAAGTCTATGCAGACATTTATATTTGATAAATTTGTTCACTCTAGTTACAGATATGCCTGCAGACTTTTTTCCTTTCTCTCTTTGGCCCTCTTGAAAGTGTCATGTTTCTTAAAACTGTCATGTTGTGAGCAGAAATGTGAAAGAACTCACTGTGACAGACAATATCCTGTAAGATCCTGGACAAAACTTACTGAATTAAGGGTAGCATTTTTGCAGTTCTGGTATTACAAACTGAAATGTGTGTGCATTATCGTGAGATTGTATGGAACTTCTTTAGCAGGAAGACAAGATAAATGCAATCTCTGGAAGATACAAGGAAATACAAAGGCCTTTTTGGAACAATGTGAGTCAAATGTATTTCCTCAGGAAATACTTGGAGGTGAAGGGAATTCGAATTCAAATTCTTCCCCTCCAAACTCAGCCTTTTGAAAATACACCCTGGAGAGAGAGACTGTTTGGACATTAACAAATTGCTTCTGGAATCTCCAGATGAAAGGGTAGACTAAACTTGTCATGGGGGTGCTTGTTCTGAGCTAAAGCTGTGATGAACTTCTAAGTTCACAAGAACTCTCCTGTGGTGAGGAGTTGAAGGACTTATACTGCCAGATCCCATGTTAGAGTTGGGGTGATCTCTGGTAAGCTTTATTAGCACGTATATAGGTTCTTTTATTGTTTTTAATATAATTTTCTCTGTAATGCTTTTTACCTTAAAAATAGAAAACTTAGAAAACTGTGTAGTAACTTATATGTGTAGCAATCATGCTGTTATCAGTCTCTGAATAGAAAGCAAGCAGGTGTGTTTAGTCAGACTGTCTTTGCTGGGAAACATACAGTGAAGGCACAAACAGTACAACCTGGTAATACTGTGGTCAGAAGGGAGAGAAATGCAGTTCTTCACCTAAGAGAAGCAACAGCTGGGTGCCTGAGCGTGGGTGTCTTGGTGGACCACTAACTGGAAAAACAAGTGCAGTTGCCCTGAAGTGTGACACTCACCTGTTCAGAGAAGCGTTGTTGATGACGTAATTGTAGGTGTTCTTCTCTAGTGACTTTTGATTGCCGTGGCAATGTTTCCACTTCCTGGATGGCTTCAATGGTGACTTGCTGGGGTAGAACTTGGAAAAGTGATGTCACATACATTAAGATTGACTTCTTATCTGGATAGGCAGTTGCAATATCTGGAAAATATATTAACATAGATAATTTCTGTTTCCATACCAGTTAGTTTGCAATTAAAAAAAACAATCAATTTCAAAGGAAGTTGACAGACTAATGAGCAGTCGATTGTTCATGTGAGTCCTCTAGAGACTAATTAGAGCATTATATTCAGCTCCAAACTTTTCTATCAAACTTGCATACCAATGAGAAAGAGACAAGGTTTCAAATGGTAATTGTTTTTTCATTCACACAAATTTCTCTTCGGTAATTCTTCTTCAGTGTAACTGCAAGCACTGTACAGTCTAACTGAGTGACCTTCATTAAGTAGGACAAGGAACAGAAAATCAAGTAAGCTACATTTTCTTTTGGAACATGTTAATGTTGCAGTGAACATGGACAATCTTAGTAGTTTAATAGTTATAAAACATACAACATTTTAATCCTCTTTAGTTCTGTGGAAAAAATCACAGGTTTTTCTGCTGATTAGGTAAATGCAAAAGGTGAATGCACAATGTCTGAATTCCCTGACTCCTCAGAAATACTGTTCTAGATAGCCCAAGCTTTTTGAGGTCCAAGAAAGATATTTCATGAAAACAAAGTTTATGGATGTTAGATGTGATAGAATCATAGAATATCGGGGTTGGAAGGGACCTCAGGAGGTCATCTACTCCAACCCCCTGCTCAAAGCAGGACTGATCCCCAATTAAATCATCCCAGCCTTTGTCAAGCCTGACCTTAAAAAGTCTAAAGAAGGAGATTCCACCACCTCCCTAGGTAACGCATTCCAGTGTTTCACCACCCTCCCTAGTGAAAATTTTTTTCCTAATATCCAACCTAAACCTCCCGCACTGCAACTTGAGACCATTACTCCTTGTCCTGTCCTCTTCTACCACTGAGAATAGTCTAGAACCATCCTCTGTGGAACCACCTCTCAGGTAGTTGAAAGCAGCTATCAAATCCCCCCTCATTCTTCTCTTCCGTAGACTAAACATCCCCAGTTCCCTCAGCCTCTCCTCATAACTCATGCGTTCCAGTCCCCTAATCATTTTTGTTGCCCTCCGCTGGGCTCCATCCAATTTCTTCACATCCTTCTTGTAGTGTGGGGCCCAAAACTGGACACAGTACTCCAGATGAGGCCTCACCAGTGTCGAATATAGGGGAACGATCACGTCCCTCGATCTGCTGGCAATGCCCCTACTTATACATCCCAAAATGCCGTTGGCCTTCTTGGCAACAAGGGCACACTGTTGACTCATATCCAGCTTCTCATCCACTGTAACCCCTAGGTCCTTTTCTGCAGAACTGCTGCCGAGCCATTCGGTCCCTAGTCTGTAGCGGTGCATTGGATTCTTCCGTCCTAAGTGCAGGACTCTGAACTTGTCCTTATTGAACCTCATCAGATTTCTTTTGGCCCAATCCTCCAATATGTCTAGGTCCCTCTGTATCCTATCCCTGCCCTCCAGCGTATCTACCACTCCTCCCAGTTTAGTATCATCCGCGAATTTGCTGAGAGTGCAATCCACACCATCCTCCAGATCATTTATGAAGATATTGAACAAAACCGGCCCCAGGACTGACCCTTGGAGCACTCCACTTGATACCGGCTGCCAACTAGACATAGAGCCATTGATCACTACCCGTTGAGCCCGACAATCTAGCCAGCTTTCTACCCACCTTATAGTGCATTCATCCAGCCCATACTTCTTTAACTTGCTGGCAAGAATACTGTGGGAGACCGTGTCAAAAGCTTTGCTAAAGTCAAGGAACAACACATCCACGGCTTTCCCCTCATCCACAGAGCCAGTTATCTCGTCATAGAAGGCAATTAGATTAGTCAGGCATGACTTGCCCTTGGTGAATACATGCTGACTGTTCCTGATCACTTTCTTCTCCTCTAAGTGCTTCAGAATTGATTCCTTGAGGACCTGCTCCATGATTTTTCCAGGGACTGAAGTGAGGCTGACTGGCCTGTAGTTCCCAGGATCCTCCTTCTTACCTTTTTTAAAGATGGGCACTACATTAGCCTTTTTCCAGTCGTCTGGTACTTCCCCCGATCGCCATGAGTTTTCAAAGATAATGGCCAATGGCTCTGCAATCACATCCGCCAACTCCTTTAGCACTCTCAGATGCAACGCATCCGGCCCCATGGACTTGTGAACGTGCAGCTTTTCTAAATAGTCCCGAACCACTTCTTTCTCCACAGAGGCCTGGTCACCTCCTCCCCATGCTGTGCTGCCCAGTGCAGCAGTCCGGGAGCTGACCTTGTTCGTGAAGACAGAGGCAAAAAAAGCATTGAGTACATTAGCTTTTTCCACATCCTCTGTCACTAGGTTGCCTCCCTCATTCAGTAAGGGGCCCACACTTTCTTCTTGTTTCTAACATACCTGAAGAAACCCTTCTTGTTACTCTTAACATCTCTTGCTAGCTGCAACTCCAGGTGTGATTTGGCCTTCCTGATTTCACTCCTGCAAGCCCGAGCAATATTTTTATACTCATCCCTGGTCATTTGTCCAATCTTCCACTTCTTGTAAGCTTATTTTTTGTATTTAAGATCAGCAAGGATTTCACTGTTAAGCCAAGCTGTTTGCCTGCCATAATTACTATTCTTTCTACACATCAGGATGGTTTGTCCCTGTAACCTTAATAAGGATTCTTTAAAATACAGCCAGCTCTCCTGGACTCCTTTCCCCCTCATGTTATTCTCCCAAGGAATCTTTCCCATCAGTTCCCTGAGGGCGTCAAAGTCTGCTTTTCTGAAGTCCAGGGTCTGTATTCTGCTGCTTTTCTTTCTTCCTTGTGTCAGGATCCTGAACTCAACCATCTCGTGGTCACTACCTCCCAGGTTCTCATCCACTTTTGCTTCCCCTACTAATTCTTCCCGGTTTGTGAGCAGCAGGTCAAGAAGAGCTCTGCCCCTAGTTGGTTCCTCCAGCACTTGCACCAGGAAATTGTCCCCTACATTTTCCAAAAGCTTCCTGGATTGTCTGTGCACCTCTGTATTGCTCTCCCAGCAGATATCAGGGTGATTGAAGTCTCCCATGAGAACCTGGGTGTGCGATCTAGTAACTTCTGCGAGTTGCCGGAAGAAAGCCTTGTCCACCTCATCACCCTGGTCCGGTGATCTATAGTAGACTCCCCCCACGACATCACCCTTGTTGCTCACACTTCTAAACTTAATCCAGAGAGTCTCAGGTTTTTCTGCAGTTTCATACTTGAGCTCTGAGCAGTCATAGAATAGGATAAGTCTAGTTATCACATTCCATCTCTTTACTTGGACACTACCAGCAAGCATAGATGCTTTTGCAGGAAGACAAAGCGGATCTGATTTTCTGTGCATCGCTGTGATACACCAGCAGGAAAAAAAAAGGTTGATCTAACCCAACATTCAAGTCAATAACAATCTGTAAAAATGTAAGTAATGTGGTAGCTTTTTCAAGTAGTTCCTTTGTTATTTGGCATTAAAATTTACCTCCTGCACTCAGTTAAGTAAATCAAGATGTAAAAAGACTGTTGTATAAGAAATTTATCATTAATCAAAAAAATACTTAAACATAAGCTTTGGCAGAAGGCCAAGAGATATCCAGAGCAATGAGGTTTTACTGTCAAATCTCACCTAGCTTAGCTAAGAGCTCTAAGGTGCAGAAAAAGTTCAGTTCACATATTCATTTATTCATATCACGGGTGCAATAGCACTACCAGGTGGTATCTGATTCTCCTCCTTGGAATTTGAAAAGCACGAGAGCAGACATTATACATTAATTCTCCATACATTTTTGATGAGAAGGCAAAGGGCATCTGGCCCAACATGGCCAACTTTACCTTTGGTTTATCTTGATTCCACCTTTCTGATTTTTCTCCACCCTTCAATCACTTGTTTCCCCAAGACTTAAGCATTTGAACTAATTTGTTGTATACTTTTTCTTTTAATTAGCATTGCCCACTATATTATTCCATTGACTCATTACCATTTGTTTTACATTGTCCAATTTCTCTGACAAACTCATATTTGACAAAATATTATGTAGAATCTATTTTTATTGTTTGATTATACTGGAGCTTTGAAGTTCAGTTATATTCTTAGAAAGTGACTGCAAAAAATGGCATTTGAGTTCCTTGTTTACAGTATCAGTGATTGAAAGATCAAATATACTTGTTTTAAAATATAAATGATTTTTTTCTCCAAGTCACAGCTGGTTGAATTCTATAAGACAAACAAAAAACCCCACCAAACCAATCTTTGTGAATATTTTTGAGTTCTGAACAGCATTTTGGTTTCATCTTGTTCATATCTTTTTATTCACTATTTGCAAATATTTAAACAGAAATTTGTTTGCCCCAATGTCTGGCAAAAAAGAAATATAAGTACATGAGGAAGATGTGTTATTCTCCATTTGCTATTCGTGATGTTCCTGTTTAAAAACTTTTGTCACCTAATCAGAATGGCAGATACAATACCACATGACTAAACACACATCACAAGCAACAAATGGTCAAAATGAAGAGTTTGCAAATACCCCGTTGTAAGGGGCCAGGGCGTACACAGTCTGGCCTAACAGTCACAGCTGAGCTGAAGTCCAAATGTCAGGGATGGTAGTGGTGAGCAGATTCAGAGGAATCACCAGAGCTGAGATCAATATGCAAGAATCGGGGTCAAAGACTGGAGATCAGAGGTAGTATCAGGATGGATGGCCTCTGCCTTCTGGGAGGTCCATCTTGATGCCCTCAGGGGAAAGGATGTAACCCAAGAATTCTGTGGAGAACTGGTCATTTTTCCAATGTTTGCTTCAGCAATCCTTCAAGGATGGAATGAATGTAGTAACAATGCAGCTTAGGATTGTCTGAAAACACAAGTATGTCATTGAGATAATTGACTACATACTGGTCGCAGATGTTTCTAAATACGTCGTTCACAAACCACCGAAAGGTCGTGGGAGCACTGGTCAACCTGAATGACATTACTAAATATTCAAATTGCCCAGAGTGGGTTTGAAAGTAAGTCTTCCATTTGTCTCCAACCTGGAGGACCACTAGGTTGTAAGCATGCTGGAGGTCCAGTTTGGTGAAAATTCTGGCAGATCACACATGATCTAATAACTCCAAGATTAAGGACAGGGGATACCGGTTTCGGACCATCACCTGGTTTAAGGCCCGCTAGTCTACACAAAGGCATAGCATTCCATCCTTTTTCATAACAAAAAGGACCAGAGCCTAGGAAGGTGGAGCACCAGATAAAGCCCATGGCCAGGTTGCCCTGGATGTATGCATGAAGGTTGTTGACCATGCATAAATCCCTCCACATGGGACCTTTTCCCCGGATTGCAGGTCTACGTGCCAGTCATAATCCCAGTGCAGAGGTAGCATAGCTGCATTTTTCTTTTAAAAAACATCTGCATAATCCCAATATTTTTCAGAGAGATGGGGACTCAGGGTTGGGCGTGACGCCTTCTGGCTAGCTGCCACAATCTAGATTTCCCGCACAGGTGCTTTCAGTTCTGACTGGCTGCAGGAGTCCGGGACCAGAGGGTTGGCTGCATGCTGGCAGACCCTGAGGTAGTATTCAGAGGGAAAGTTGATTCTCTTCTCTCACCAGGAGATGCAAGGGACATGCTGCTTCAAACAGGCAATGCCAAGAAGGAGAGGGAAGTGTGGAGAATGGATCACGTTGAACTGTAGCACTTCCCAAGTGCTGGATTACAGAATCTGGGGTTACTGTTTCCTGTGTTACTGACCACAATGACAGAAGGGAACCATCTATCACAGGGGTCGGCAACCTTTTCGAAGTGGTGTGCCGAGTCTTCATTTATTCACTTTAATTGAAGGTTTCGCATGCCAGTAATACATTTTAACGTTTTCTAGAAAGTCTCTCTCTATAACTAAACTATTGTCATATGTAAACAAGGTTTTCAAAATGTTTAAGAAGCTTCATTTAAAATTAAATTTAAATGCTTATCTTACGCCGTCAGCCCCCTCAGCCCGCTGCCGGCCCAGAGTTCTTTTCACGTAGACAATCCTGAGCAGCATTGTTACTACAGTCATTCCATCCTTGAAAGATTGCTGAAGCAAACATTGGAAAAATGACCAGTTCTCCACAGAACTCTTGGGTTACATCCTTTCCCCTGAGGGCTTCAAGATGGACCTCCCAGAAGGCAGAGGCCATCCATCCTGATACTACCTCTGATCTCCAGTCTTTGACCCCGATTCTTGCATATTGATCTCAGCTCTGGTGATTCCTCTGAATCCTGCTCACTGACTACCATCCCTGACATTTGGACTTCAGCTCAGCTGTGACTGTTAGGCCAGACTGTGTACCCCGGCTGGCAGGGGGCCAGCAGGCACAACCCCAGACTGGCAGTGGGCTGAGCAGGGCCGGCGGCCTGAACCCCAGACCGGCAGTGGGCTGAGCAGCTCAGCCCACTGCCGCTCAGGCTGCTGCCGGTCTGGGGTTCCGTCTGCCGGCTCCTGCCAGCCAGGGTCCCAGCTGCCAGCCAGGGTCCCAGCTGCCAGCCCTGCTCATCCCGCTGCCGGTCTGGGGTCCCAGCCCTATCCACATTCATTAGGTACCTACCTTCTCCCTAGTCCTAGCCATTCTCTTCCTCTCTCTGCACTGAGATGAGGGTGGGAGTGTGCTGAGAACAGGGCTGGGGTGAAGGAGAAGGCTGGGGGTTGGGGTGCAGGGTCTGGCCAGGAGCTGGAATGAGGGAGGGGGCTCAGGGTTGGGGCAGGAGATTTGGGTGTGGAGCACTTACCTGGGCAGCTCCCATTTGGTGTGAGGGGTGCAGGTGGGAATGTGTGTGAGGGTGTGTGTGCAGGAGCTCCCGTTTGGTACTCAGGGTAGGGGTGGGGATGTGGGGGGGTGCAAGAGTCAGGGCATGGGGTGTGTGTGGGGGGGGGGCTGGGGATGTGTGAGGAGGGTGCAGGAGTCAGGGCGGGGGGCTGGTTATGCGTGGGAGGTGCCGGAGTCAGGGCTGGGGTTGTCGGGGGTTGCAGGGGTGAGGGCAGAGGGCTGGGGGTGTGGGCTGGGATCGTGGAGGTGCTCCCAGTCCCCTGCCCTGAGCAGCTCACGGCAGGGGCCTGGAGGGGATATGCCGATTCCACCCCCTTCGCCAAGGTCCTGGGAGCAGAGAGCACGCTGCGGCTCCGCTTTTCCCTCTCCCCCTCCATAGCAAGGGCTGTCAGCTGATCAGCAGCAGGGAGGGAGAGAAGGAGGGGCAGGAACCCAGCATGCTGGGGGAAGAGGCATGGGGAGGAAGAAGCTTGCCTGCCCTACAAGGAGAGAGCGGTGGGCGGTGAGTGGGGGTGGAGAGGAGCAGGCCAGAACGGGCAGGATTTTTAATGGAACGCTGCTGTCTGCTGGGGTCAGCAGTGTGCCATTAAAAATTGGCTTACATGCCGTCTTTGGCACATGTGCCATAGGTTGCTGACCCCTTATCTATCATCTTTACAAGGACTGATGTAAGCTTTAAATTGAGTGGGAATTGTAGCACTCAAGCAGCTTTACCATCTATGAAGTTACTGGTAGACCTGGAATTAATCAGGGCCCACTGAGGGAGAAATCCATTTGGCTCCATCTGTGGTATGTAACTGTATTTGTACTCGTAAGTGTGGGGAGGACCCAGGTATCCTGGATCAGGTTTCTCTTGAGGGCTAGGGATAGTGTCAGAATGTAGTGCCTTGGTGGTGCCCAGGCTGGCCCCATATGGCCTGGGCTCACTCGTTTCCCAATTCCTTTTGGGTCAACATCCAAAATGGGCAAGAGGCAATGGCATGTGTTGGTGCTTCACAATAAAAGCATATGTTGTTATGCCATCACCATTCCTTTTCTTCCAGGGTCAACCATCAGTGGCCCAGATCAACCTGCACCAGTGTGTAGTTGGAACCTGGGGGTTTTGGCATGGATAAAGTGGTGGTGGGGTGCCCCTCCTTTTCTTCTTTCACTCATGAAGCCAGTTGTCGATGCAAAGAGATTGATCAATGAAAGCATCCAAGAAGGTCAGAGTCTCAACATGGGTTGGTTCATTTTTTACTTCCTCAATAAGTCTACACCGAAAGTGATTCAGTTGGGCTGTCTCAATTCCACTCTATGTTAGCTGCAAATCGATAGAACTGGACATGAGGCACCTGGTTCCCCTTGCTGAAGCCTTCATAGTGTGGCTTCCGCTGAGCGACCACAATGAGGATTGTAGAAAATTGCAGGAAATGCTTGCAGGAAGGCATTCTAGTCCACTGTCCTGCTCCAGCAGGCAGAGGCCCAATCCAGCGCTTCTCCAGCTAGCCAATTCATCACTAAGTCCCACCTTCGCCTGGTACATTCAAGGGCAGAGCAGGAAAATGCAACAGCTCTGACTCAGGAACCCCCTGAACTTCTGATGGTTTCCAAAACCTTTGGGTAATGGGACAGCCCAAGCACAGAATTCTCTTCCTGGTACCATTGCAAGCTGCTCACGGAGTGATTTTCCTCTAGGAGCTGCGCCACTTAGGACCATAGTAGATGATTCTCAGTTTGGAGTTACATGACCCACTCCTGCAGATCTGGTTCCCTGTGGAGTCCTGTGGGTAATGGCAGACTCCACCCATTCCATATCCCTGTTAAGGGCTTCTATAGAGGGGTTGGAAGTGGATCTGGGCAAACTGTAATGTACCGGGACATAAGTGCTCTGGCCTAGCTGTCACAGCCGGGCTTGAGTCCATATGTCAGGGATAGTAGTCAGTGAGCCGGGATCAGAAGAATTACCAGAGCCAGGTTGAATGAACAAGAGTTGGGGTCAAAGTCAGGCTGGGGTTGGAAATTGGAGAGGAGAGGAATTACCAGGCTAGAGTCTGAAAACAAGCGTCATGGTCAGTCAGGCTATGATTGGAAGCCAGAGGTCAGTAGTTGCAGGAGGGCTGAAGTCTAAATTGTTGTCCAGACATCTTCCAGGGGAACCCTCTGGGGTTAAATAGGGCAGTTGGACAACTAGTGGGCCAAAGTTCCTGTCACTCTAGCTCCCTTGGGTGGTACTTCTCGTGGCACCTATTATCCACAGTACTTCCTGGATGTGGGTCTGCATGGTACTATGAGAATGTCAGTGGTCCCAGGCTCTGCAATCCTAGGTCCTAGTCCCCGCATCCTTATACCCATATGCTGAAAATGGTTTGTCCATTCTATTAGGCAAATACTCAAATAATTACAATATGCAGATATCAAGACAGACTGGCAATCAGGGGGAAGAGCCTACATTCTTTGGATTATTTAGTCACAAGAAATAGTTGATCATCTATTGCCAGACATGAAAAATCAACTTGGGATCTGAAAGGCAATCTGGCTGTGTTTTTTCTTTTCTTTCTTCTAAACTCTAAGTCCAACTCTTGAATCATCACAGCAATAGTGTTTTCTGTAGGAAAACACTCTCTTCTGTTAACCTGTGCTACCCTATTACATTCAGATTTTGCCCTGACACATGAGTAAAACTATTCTCTTAATCAGCTATTTGCCTGGAGGAGCTGAAAAGTACTACCAGATATGTAGACAATTTTAAGATCCTTAAGCTGTCCAAGATAAGGAAAACAAAAACAAAAAATTTACCAACTCAAGAGAAACATGACACCTCTCAGAATTACCCATATACCCTTTAAAATTATTCCTAAAAACTAGAATATTTAAGAAAGTTTCTCAGAGTTTCTAGGCCAACCCACTTTTGAGATAATGTTTTAGATAAAAAGTATTGGAAAGCTCTCCAAAAAATTTAAAACACCTTTATTTAAGTCTTATGTTCAGAAATGGCCCTTTCTGAATAGCCTCAAACTTTCCCAAAAATTTTCAGGCTAGAGACAAAAAGACTAAAAAGAATGTATTGAAAAAGTTAGACTAGCAGTCAAAACAGAATTTAAAATGGAAACAGTTACAACCTTAAATAACACAAACCAAATACTATGGCTCAAGAAGACTTCACCCAGTTTTCAAAACCTGTTCTCAAACTCTGGGAAGTTCACCCGTTATAATTTCAATGTACCTTTTCAAGTCACGGCTGAAAAGCTACTACTGCTGGAGACATATAAATTTTCAAAAGCGACTAGTGATTTTGGGAGGGCAACTTGAAATGTTTTACATAGTGTGACGGGGCCAGATGGCTATAGTAAAGTAGTGGGAGACAGATATATTAGCCCCAGGTTAAACAAATCCCTGTTACCAGGATAAGCAAATGGCAGCTGCTCCAGGTCAATTAAGATCTTTCCAGAAGGCAGGGAGAATGCTAGGTTGATTGGGACACCTGAAGCCAATCAGGGGCTGGCTGAAACTAGTTAAAAGCCTCCCAGTTAGTCAGGTGGGTGTTCATGTCAGGAGCTGTAGGAGGAAGACATGCTGTTGGAGAAACTGAGCAGTACAAACCATATCAGGCACAAGGAAGGAGGCCCTAAGGTAAGGGTGAAATAGATATTGAGGAAGTGGCCCAGGGAATTGTACACGTCCTGTTTCCAAAAAGTCAGCTACCATAGCTGCTATGATTAGGGTCCCTGGGCTGGAGCCTGGAGTAGAGGGCAGGCCTGGGTTCTCCCTCCCCTCCCCGATTAATCACTGAGACTGAGAGACAACAGAGACTGTGCGAGGGAAGGTAGCTTCCCCACACCTCCCTTCTGGCTTATGATGAAAATGGCTCAGTAGGCTGTGACCCTTGCCTCTAGAGAGAGAAGGGCTACGTGGAGGGTCACAGCGAGCCTCTGAGGCTAGCGAAATCCACCAGGAAGTGTGGGACCCATTGAGACAAGGTCAGAACTTTGTCATAACTGGTGTTAGGGGTGGGATCATCATTCACAGCGTGGCGGAAGAAAGAGGTTAAAAGAAAAAAAAAGTGCACTGGGTTTTGGGTTTTTGTTTGTTTCTTTGTTTTGTACCACAATGGAGGAGGTGGTAAGAGCTCTGTTACAAGCCCCCAACAGCCCAGCAGGAGGCCATCTGGGTTCAGGCAATGGTGCAACAGGAGTCTATGTGGCTACAGGAGGAAACCAATCAGTTATTAACGGGCCAGGCAACACAAGATCGTGCCCTCTTGCGAGAGGTAGTGGACCAGCTGAGGATCCTCACCACCTAGGCCCGGGGCGTAAGGGGACGTGAACCCTGAGGGCCACTGGTTGTCTGACAAAGACTATGTTGGAAGATGACGTAGAGGTATATCTCCTCTCATTTGAAAGGACTGCTTAGCATTAGGCGTGGCCCCAGGAGCAGTGGGCCACCATTTTCACCCCTTTTTTGTGCAGAGAGGCCCAGAAGGCCTAACTTTGATTGCCTGCCATGGATGCCATTGACTATACCCAGCTGAAGGCAGAGATCCTAGCACGATCAAGGGTGACAGCAGCGGTAAGGGCCCAGAAGTTCCATGAGTGGAAATACCAAGAGAACAAGCCCCCGAGGTCCCAGCTATTTCACCTCATACACCTCGTGCAGAAGTAGTAACAGCCCGGAGGAGATTTTGGAGACCCTGGTCATGGACCATTACATGCGGGGACTGCCACCAGAACTCCGCAAATGGGTAGGCCAGAACGATCCACCCACCTACGATGAGATGATCACGCTGACAGAAAGACGCATGACAGCCAGGGAACTGACCTGACTATGCAAGGAAGGCCCCTTTCGAAGCAAGCACCCGACCCCAACCCTGGAAGGTTGGGCAGCCAAACCCCCCCGGGTAGTTCTAGGTGGAAGAAGGGGGGCAGGCAGAAAAGCAGCGGGGACCCCAAAAGGAAGGGATTGGCCTGAGTGCGGTGAACACTGGGACTAAACCCCCCATCCCCTGTGATAGGGGAGTGATTAGAAGCAATTATAGATGTTATGCATGTGGGGAGTGGGGACACACAGCAGCACAGTGTCCCAGCACTGAGGACCTATGCAAGGTAACTTGGGGGAATGGGAGATCCCTTATCCCACCTTGCAGGGGTCGCATTAGCCCCACATAACTACATCAGGCCGATGAGGATAAACTGAGGATAAAGAGAGACTATAACGCTTGTGGACTCAGCAAGTGCTATCACCCTCATATCGGGTAAGCTGGTAAAAAGTAGCCAGCTGCTAGAAGCCAAACGCACAGCAGTGATGCGCATGCATGGGGCCATGAGCCATTACCCCACCATCCTGGTGGAGATAGAGATTCAGGGGAACCCCATTAAGGTGATAGTGAGCGTAGTTCCTAAACTCCCATATCCTGTAGTCATTGGGAGGGACTTTCCAGGGTTTAATAATTTACTCCCCACAGAGAGGCTGGAGGGAGGTGGGGACCCTGAGGACAGCGACTCATTGCTGGGGGAATGTCAACCCCCGCTGTTCACTGAGATTTCTCAGGATCTGTTCTCAGCTCCCCAAAAGACCCAGAAGACAAAAAAAGAGAGGAAGGCCACAAAGGCCTTGGGAACCTGGATCCTGACCCAGGGCCAGAAAGCTGCCTAGCAGGCAGATGGACACAAGCAGCCATCAGAGAAACTACCACCATGGAAAGTGAGCAGTAGGCTGGCCCCAGCCTTGACAGAAGCGAGCTGTTGGAAGGAGCAGAAGCCGACCCCTGGGAGCTGGGGCAGGTTAGTCCCGGGAGAGAGACTTTTGGGCGGGACCAGGCTGAGGATCCCAGATATGATAATGCCAGGAAAGAAGTGGCTGAGATAGATGGAATACCCATGGATGGGAAGGTCTGGGGTACAGGACCTTACTTTATAGTGAAGAAAGATCTCCTGTACCGTGTGTTGCAAATGCAGGAGCAAGAGAAACAACATCTGATGCCACAAAAACAACAAAAAAAGCTATATTGAGGAAAGGTCTTAAAGCATCTCTGGACTTCACTGTTATTGAGAACCAGTTAATCTTCTCTAAAGTCTTACAAGTTAAATTACCCACAGTCACCGTTTTGGAGGACACCTTGGGGTAGAGAAAACCCAGGCACAAATCCTATGGTGGTTCTTCTGGCCAAGAGTACATGAAGATGTCCGGCGACAGTGCACCTCTTGTCTGGAGTGACAGCTACATAGCCCTCGCCTACACTTGCGGGCCCCTTTGATACCTTTTCAAATAATAGAGGTACCATTTGAATGCATAGCCATGGATCTGGTAGGGCCCCTAGAGAAGACAGCTCAAGGCAACCAACATGTGCTTGTTGTACTGGACTGTGCAACCCAGTACCTGGAAGCCATCCTCCTGCGCAACATGGCTTCCAAGACAATAGCTAAGGAGCTAGTACAGATCTTTGCCCAGGTTGGGCTACCCAAGGAGATATTGATTGATCAAGGGACAACTTTCATGTCCAAGTTGATGAAAGATCTCTATTCGTTGTTCCACATACAAGCCCTATGGACCTCTGTATACCACCTGAAAACAGATGGCCTTGTGCAAAGGTTCAATTGGACCCTCAAGGCCATGATCAGGAAAGTGGTGAGCCAGGATGGGAAATATTGGGATACCCTATTGCCTTACCTCACGTTCGCCATCCGTGAGGTTCTGCAAGCCTACGTAGAGGGCGACAGTGAGCCTCTGAGGTTAGCAAAATCCATCAGGAAGCATGGGACCCACTGAAACAAGGTCACAGCTTTGTCACAGTAGGAAATAATCTTCGGAGAGCTGCATTCTATATACCAGAGCCTTTTAAGGTAAAAAGTTGAACACTCAAATTGTGGCATACAAACATCATGAGTGGCTTTTGGAAACATAGCCTGCAAAACAGATTTGTGCTAGGTCTAGAACCTTGATCTGCCATTGAGATGTACTAGTAAGTGGAAACTCACAATGCTAATTTCATCACTCATTTTAATATACTATGTAATCTTGTGCCTCTTGAACATTCAGCTATTTGGTTAACATGGTTCATCAGGTGCAGAAATAATCTGGGATTCAGCTACAGAACTAAAAAAAAGAACAGACGAAAACCCTAAATAATAAATGATCCCCTCCTTCTGCCTTCCCAGCTGATCTTTGTAATTTATGTGAGATTTATTAAGAAAATAATTAGCACTGCTAAGATTTTAGAGGGATCTCAGAGTTTTGATTTTCTGTAGCAAGCCACTTTAAGTTAACTCATGTATTTGTTCTTATTGAGGACTATTGAATGTAACAAAACTGGGAGCTTCTAAGCCAGTCTATTTTGGTGATATCCAATGTCAAAAAGAAGTCAGGCTTTTCATAAAGTGATATACCAGCCAATTTTATAAGCCTCATATTTCATAAGTGGCTTGTCATAGGCAGTTCATATTTTGTCAACAAGCTATCCTCTGTCAACAGACAACACATTTCCGGTTGAAAGGAACGTTTTGTAGAAATCAGTGAAGGTGGGAGGAGAGTGCTTAAAAGCTAAATAACCTTTGGGTTAGAAAATGGTATACAATCCTACTCAAACGCTATCCAGAATTTTATAAGATTAGAGTTCTATAGAAGTGTGTATAAATTACAAATATTTATAGAAATGATTAACGTTTCCAATTCTTAAAATGAGCTTTGGCTATAGTGAATCATAGGCTTTCCAAGGCATGGCATCTCAAATGGAAGAATTTTTTAGTTCAGTGATTCTCAAACTTTTGCATTGGTAACCCCTTTCACACAGCAAACCTCTGAGTGTGAACCCCTTATAAATTAAAAACTTTTTTATATTTAACACTATTATAACTGCTGGAGGTGAAGCATGGCTTGGGGGTGGAGGCTGACAGCTCACGATCCCTCATATAATAACCTAGCAACCCCCTGAAGGGTCATAACCCCCAGTTTGAGAAACCCTGTTTTAATTATATCTGTCCCTGTCTTCGCACATCCTCCTTTCTCAAAATTAAGATTTTCCTCTCCATCCCCTGAACAAATATATGTCTAGATTCATTTGGGGGTTGATTCTATTCACTTTTGGTATCAACCTGCTGGCAGAGTAGTTTTCAAGAAGTAGAAAGATTTGATACATTACAGGTAACTCTTTGCTATTGTATGTTAACTATTAAAGCATGTTCTGTACTTTTTAATGACATTTTGAGAACCTCATTTTGAAACATTTTGCATTATATAGGTGGCAGAAGCAAAACTGAATTCCGAGTTCTGTAAATGTGAAAATCCCTCTCATGTCCAACTACAGAAGTCAGATAGTCACTAAGAAGGAAATAAAGAAAACTAAAACTGAAAAATTCCTACACAATACATAAAACTCTGGGTTACTATAGCTGCTTTAACACACAATTGTTCAAAGTAGCGTTCCATGAATTCTACCTCTCATGTAATTCTTTAGGGCCTATTATACCATACGAATAGATTGCTCCCACTTAAAAATATTAATACATACATAGCACTGAAGTGGAGTAAATTAATAGCTCTGATGATAATTACCAAATGTTTATGACTTCCAGTGAATAACAATGGGACTTAAAGAAAAGGAGTACTTGTGGCACCTTAGAGACGAACAAATTTACTTGAGCATGAGCTTTCATGAGCTACAGCTCACTTCATCGGATGACTGCTCAAATAAATTGATTAGTCTCTAAGGTGTCACAAGTACTCCTTTCTTTTTGTGGATACAGACTAACACGGCTGCTGCTCTGAAACCAGTCAATGGTACTGAGGCCTCAAAGTGCATAAGTCATGTTTGAAAATGGGATTAAGGCACTTTTGAAAACAATACAGCTGTTTAGAAGGAACTTTCAAAATATGCAAAAATTAAATCAATTTACATTACATTGGAGATAAGGTCAATCTTATTTAAGTATGAGAAACATTAACTTCTATAATGTAAACTCTTCCTTGCAGGCACTATGTCTTCATATATGTTTGTTCAGGGCTGAACACATTGGGTCACCTGTCCTGACTGGAGAGCCTTAGGTGCTATTATAGTACAAATATTTAAAATGATGATAATGCAAAGCAGGACACAATGACATTAGTTGTCATAAGCAATTTTTAATTAATAATCTCTAAAGAAATCTTTGGAGTCATCTCTCAATGTGAAGGCTGAGGACAAATAAGCAGGTGCTGTGTTCCATTATGGAGGAAGTTATTTGATTTGGAAAGGTCTTTCTGAGACAGACAGCACAGCAACTTTTATATTATATATATATATTATATATATATATATATATATACACACACATACATACATACACACACACATTAAGTTATATAGATGAATTTCTGAGAGTTTTCCATTTATTATAAATGGTGCAACAGCATTTACACATCCTTATCCTTGAATAGCACAGTGAAGATTGCTTTCAAGACTCCCCAAATTGTTAATAATTTCAGAAAAACATTCGTGTTTCAGGAAAAAAAAAACAGATTGATTTCCCTATCTGTGAAAAATTGGAGTTCATATTTCCTCCTCAAAAAACCCCCCAGAACTTTACTAACAATTGTAGAATATTCTTTGTTTTCACAGAATTTCATTTTCAGGCTTCTTGTCAATGAAGGCAGAGTATAAAAAAATCCTTTTTAAAAAATATAGACAAAAATAATGGCATTTACAGGAAGTTTTTTTTCCAATATGCCTTAATCTTGAGATGGAGGAGATGAGTACAGTTTTATTATGAAACTATTTCTTTTAAAAAAAAATACTCTTATCTTGGTTAATCAGGCTGAGCAAAGTCTGATTAGCCAGCTGCCTGGGCAACCTTGAAACACCTCTGAGAAAGGTAAGCATAAAAATTCATTACCTAAACCCCAGGACACTGTTTTCAAGTTTACTGCCAATCACAGGAGAGTAACATGAATTGCTGGACAGGATTAAAATATAAATGACTTATACCAGGCAAGGTGTATGAATTCAAGGATAATGGAGATTGGTAAGGCTGTCCTGAAGCTCAAGTGGTACTTCACCCTCACCCAAAAATATCATCTCTTCAGAAACAGATCAAGATTCATTTACAGATCTTCCAATGAATTTCAGTTATTGGGGCAAGAGACTCCTGCCCCTGGGAACAATGAATTTAGACTGGGATTTTCTAAAGATACACCAAATGCCTCACACCCAGGGCAGATCTGCCTGATGATTTATGTGATTACCCATTTAGGAGACTCTGAGACCACCAACTGATTTCAGATATGCTACCAAAACCCATTTGGTGGTAACAGTTTTGCTCACTACTAAATTGGACCAGATATGACCCAGAATCCGCAAATAAAGTAATCCCCAAATGAAGTAAATAGTCATGCGGCAACAGAAGGTCAAAGTTAGCAAAAATCCTTACTCCAGTATATCAACATGGATTGTAAACCAACCAGAATGACAAGTAAGAATTCATTCCTGTGTGTGTATGTAAGAGATGGGTTGAAATCAAAACACCATATCCAATACCTCAAATCTGTGAAAATTTAGATCCAAGCTTTGTAGCTCATACCCACCCCTTGTGTATACTTATGATTCTCTCTTTAGTAGATCCCTCTGCATTCAATATAGTTGTGCCTGTATGACACAAACATGATTCAGCCTAGAATTCCGACCATAACTCTGAACTCTTCAGTCACAGATTTAATAGGAGCTGAATTGATTAATGCAATTTTTTGTCATTTAATTGTTTGAGTAGCAGTGTACAAGTAACAGCAGCAGACAGGAAGCTGGTGTTTTGTTTAATACTAGTACTAGTCCAGTTAGTAATGAGTTCTGACACTATATTGTTCTGTTTTGATGGATAGTGGATTAGAAATGCTAGACACAGGAACAGCAGCAGCTACAGCAAAGGTGGCTGTGGTGGGTTGGTCTATTGACATTTGGTTGGTGAACTGTAAGAATCTATAAAGCCTTTGGGAGAAAGGTTCACAAGTGCAATTCTAACCTATCCTTTAGTAATAACCTTTTAAAATGTATGTTTGGATTTTTTTCCTCTTTATTCTGAATTCATAGAAGACCAGGGCAGATTATTTTTCTTTTCTAGATTTTGTCCAATATGTAGCCTGTATAGTTAGCATTTATCTGCTTTTGAATTTTAAATAAAACTTCTAATAATAGTGTCAGATGGTTAATATCTATTGGTAAGTGATATTTAAAAAAACAGTATTTAGGAAATACTGGTTTTCTAAACAAACATTGGACATAACTTCAATAATTTCTCATTACTAAAATTCAAGGGTGTTCTGAAAATATTATATTATATATATTCAGAACACAATTTGATCTAATCCCCTTCCCTTCCCTGCATATTAATTGCCCTTTTTAAAAAAAATTGTTCTTAAGCATGGTTAGGAGATGACAGTGGTAGCAGATGACAGAACAAGGAGTAATGTCTCAAGTTGCAATAGGGGAGGTTTAGGTTGGATATTAGGAAAAACTTTTTCACTAGGAGGGTGGTGAAGCACTGGAATGCGTTACCTAGGGAGGTGGTGGAATCTCCTTTCTTTGAGGTTTTTAAGGTCCAGCTTGACAAAGCCCTGGCTGGGATGATTTAGTTGGGGATTGGTCCTGCTTTGAGCAGGGGGTTAGACTCTATGACCTCCTAAGGTCCCTTCCAGCCCTGATATTCTGTGATTCTTTGGTTACAGACTATGGAAGTGGACTGAGGAGAGGAGAAACCTCCTTCCTTCTGTGTTCAAAGATGAAGAGTGGGGCAGGGTGGCTCCAGGGCATTGGCAGAGGAGACAGAGACGCTGCCAGTTAAAATCAAGTCCAGAACAGGAATGATCATGGTAATCTAAGAGTTGCTCAGTAACATGTATGAATGAACACACTGATTACAGTCCAGTACCCAATGCACAGTTTTCTGCATAATATCCATTACTGCAGCTGAAACCCTTAACACCAAGTACAAGCAAGCAAGTTAAAGAATGAGAGAGCATGGACCAAAGTACAGTATACTCTAATTTCTGGAGAGTGGTCAGGCAGGGCAGTGAGCCTTGCAGCGACTCTTCAGGCTACGCCTTTTTGCAGGGTCTGGATAATCCATTCCCCCCAAGATAAGTAGGGAGGTGTCTGAGGAGAGTGCCACCACCCTCTGCAGAATCAAAGTTTTCTTTAAACAAACAAACAAAAAGGTTCTAGCTTTTATGGTTTCAAATATCCCCTTCCACCTGACAGGAGGGCAAACAGAATCAGTATTGTCTCCCTACATCCTCAGAGAGTAAGTTCCAGTGCCTCTGTTCCTGTTCAGAGCTTTCTACCTGTTGCACAATTGACACTGACAAAAATCAGCAAAACTCTCTCCCCCGAAGCAGCCAAAAAAATGGAGAGAGGAGCAATAGAACAAGACTACCCTCAACCTCTCATAGCAACCAGGAAAGTGGGCTAGGCAAAGGTTTGAAGGAGGACAACTGCAGAACAGGAGAGAATATGGAAGTCACAAAGGACTCAGGAAGTGCGTACCAGTTTTATTTTAATCATGTAAACTCAATGTGCAGTGGAGTCGAGGCAGAAGTACCAAGAGGGATGTTAGAAGCACTGATAGCCAAGAGTTTCAGAACAGATTGCCTGAAGTTAGGCTTAAATTGATGGTTAGGCAGCAATATAAGTAATTAGGAGCCTAAATATAGGCAGCCATTGTTAAAATCCTGGCCAAAGTAAGCAGAAGTTGTGGAAGCTCAGTTCCACTGAAAACTGGGACACTTATTTAGGTACCCAGTTATGGACTTAGGGAAAAGATTTTTCTAAGGCACAAATGTTCGGCACACATCTCCCATTGACTTACAGTGAAAGGTAGGCACCTGACGCCCTTGGATGCCTTTGAAAATCCCAGGCCTCAGTACCTAGCTTTAGGCACCAAGTTTGAAAATATTGGCATAAGCAATGCTTTGTAATCACTGCTTTGCTGTAGGAGCTACGCTATTACTTTATACTCCCCTACGGATGCCCACAAATGCCAGAATTAAATATTTTTTATATTCTTCTCTTCCCTCCTTCACAGCTCTTCACACCTTCCAGACTGAAAATATTTTACAGAATTTCTTCGGACTCAACCATCAATTCAGCACATACATTCACAATAATTAAAACTCTTGGTGTTGGTAAGAAAAGCATGTTTTTAACTTTTTATCATTTGGGGATTTAGATTAAATCATTATTTTCCTATCTGATGCCAAAACCAGAACACTGTGTCTGTCAGTCACAAAATGAAGTTGTTCTCTGCAATGTCATAACTTTAAAAGGAGCTGATAACTATCTTCAGAGACAATAGGAACTCTTTAAAAAATCCTTTGTTTTATTTGTATATTCATTTTAATTCAACTGATCAGGGAACTGTATAATGGTGTGCTGGTAAAATATTCATCCTAACTGGGCATTAGTCGGTTAGTCCTGCGTCAGGTGACACCTGAGGTCTGAATCACTTCAGCAAAAGTAGAGACGACAAGAGAAGAATTGCCATCTTTAACTTTGAATTGTAGGTCATTAATTGTTTTTCTATTCTAAGTGTATCTAATGAAAGATATGAGGAAGATTCTTGGGACTGCCTATTTGGGGCCACAGTTTGGGGAGCAGGTGGTGAGAACAGGAAGCAGAAGTGCTATAAATGCTGCACATAGCACAAGCATGTTTACAGCAGTCAGGGTTCACTAGAGCACAAGTAAGTTCCAGCCTTTCCCAGCCATGCACCCCTTACACCTGGACTATCTCGAGCTCTATGCCACCTGGGGATTCAGAGCAGCACAATGTAGCCTTAGTGAGGCCAGGATCTGGACTGAAGTCTTTTCAAACTTGTAAATGTAAAAGCAAGAGACCAATTAGAAAAATTAAGAAAGTTGCCTGAAACAACTCAAAAAACATTAAAGTGGAAATATTCAGCTTAGTTATCCGCCCCTTCCCACCCCCTGTTGCTGCTGCCATGAAGCCACAAGCCTGAAAAGTCTCGCAGCCCAACTTCTAACAAGGACTTGGCTCCTCGATCTGCAGCTGGGAGCGTGGAAGTCCTGAGAACTCCTGTTGGAGTCAGGGATCTCAGTGCTTCCAAGCTCCCTGCCATGAAGCCAGGAGTTTGGAAAACCTGGGAGCTCTTAGGGCTTGCAAACTCTGACATAAAGCTGGGAGCCTGGAAATCCAGGGCCAACTGCTGCAGGGCAGCACTTCCAAACAAACTGCATTGAGCTGGAGACCCTGTGCTTCCAGACTCCCAGGCCATCTGGCTTTCTATGCTGCCCTGGGAACCAGCCGACCTGGGAGTCTTGAAGCCTTGGAGTCCTCAGTCCCAGTGCATTCTACATAGAGGAACTGCCCCAGAACCAGGGAGCTCCAGCAGCTACTGACTGAACTTGACAGTCTTCGAGGTTTCATTGCTGCTTTTGAAGACCAGCAGTGAAAATGACAAGAATGTGAATTTCAGTCAGTAGCTGCTAGGGTCTCAGGAACTGTAGTTCATTTCAGAAACACCATGTAGCACTGTTTTAGAAAATTACTGCTTTTCTGATTTTTAGTTCATGAGAAATTTTGAAAAATCTGTTATCGTTCTGAATCAGAACTAAGAAAATTGCGATATTTAGAAATTTGGTTATGAGGTGGACATCTCGAGTTCCTGCTAGCTCTTATCGCTGGGTGAGTACCCATTTTGAGTTTAGGGTCTGCCAAATCAGAGCAGTGACTTCTGCTCAGGCTGAGCAGCTACAGCTACCCTTTGCTGAAAAGATTAAATTCATTTCCCTCCATTTGTTTATAATAGTGTACGTTAGTTCTGTAAATTGTAGGCTTTATGCTGTAAACGATACCCAGATTGTGAAATGTTTGTGGACAAAAGAATGGACGACCATTAAAATGAAAAGAAAGCAAAATGGGCAGTGCAAAGAAATGTCAGGTGTTGAAAAGCAAGCCAACAAACCACATCAGAAACAAGACTGGAGAAATGCATGTAAATATGTAACAACTGTAATATAATATGAATGGCATAACTGACACTTTGGCATTTGTATTTCCTAGAGAGCTTCCCGATTTGTCAGTCTAAAGAAAGGTAAGTCTTAACAGGGCAGGAAAGGAGTGGAAAATGGACTAGGGAGCACAATATTGACGGAGATAAGAAATGTCATATGCAGCACAGCACGACAACACAGACATTTTTCATGTAGTTTAAAAAAAAAAAGAGGGAGAAAGTGATCACAGGAAATAATCACAGATCTGCAGAACTTTATAAAGATGCATATCTGGAAATATTTTATGCAGATAAGCAAAGTGTGTACAATGAAGGGCAAAACATACATCACAGATTTCAATTACAGAGATAATGAGTGAATGACCCATTAGAATGACTAAATAAAAGTTGAATCTCTCTCATAGCATACTTCAAACAGCCATAAAAATAAGGTAATTTATTTTATCAATGATCGAGATAAGATTTAAAATTAAATAGACGTCATACTCACTTTATGGCACTAAACATAATAAAATCAGTGAAATTAACATTTAAAGTTCCTTGCAGTTTTAGAAATATAACTGGTTTGAGTGCTATTCCTCATGTTATGTATAGCAGATATGTTTGCAACCAGCAATACCTCTAAAACTGCCAGGAACTTTTAACTGAGCCCGCTGTACCTTCATTTTCATGATCTCAGTATTGCAATGCTGGAAGACGTTACCTTCTACCACCAAGGGTGTCTTTTATCTATAGATCAATCACAGTCCTGATTAAAGTTAATGGATGTAGTATTAATTCAGGCTAAACGGAAGGAGCAACTAAATTCCCTTTTGTTTAGGGATAGCTGAAGTAACAGAAGCATGGGAGAGCATAGCAAGGCCTGAGAAGCTGCTAAACCATATGGGCTGAAGGGCTTCCCTAGAGACTAATTGCAAATGCAGGGTTGTGAGGGAGTGACTGGTTGGAGCTGTGTGTGTGAGCAACAGAAAGGAACCATAATGCCAGCACACAGGACAGTTATACAGCCGACGCACTTTAATGTGGCTGTTTAGTCGCGGCTCCAGCACTGGGAGAGAGCTCGTCCAGCGCTGTAATAAAACCACTTCTGGGAGGGGAATAGCTCCCAGTGCTGTAGCACTATCTACACTGCCACTTTACAGTGCCGAAACTTGCATCGCTCGGGGGGGGGGGAGGGGGAGAGTGGTTCACACCCCTGAGCGAAGAACTTTTCGGTGCTGTAAATGGCAGTGTAGACAAGGCCAGTAGGCAGTGGTGAGCTGGGCCCTAACAAGGAGCAGAGACAGGGCTCCTTAGGGCATAGGACTCACAGGAAAGGCAGGCTTGGAAATTGTGGGCAAGAAAACTGCTTCCCATTTGTTCTTACTGTGTTCATGAACCAGGACTGTGTGTACCTTCTTTGTTAAATAGGATTGCACTAAAGAAATACCTGATTCAGATAATTAGTTTCTTCTCCAAATGGAAACAACCTAGCAAGGTCCCAAATATTGGGCTAATTGCTCGGGCCAGAAATGGGCTACCATATCAAAAGGATAAAAGGTACTGAAGTGGGGTAAAACCAAACTGTTTAAAATTCAGAATTTTGTCATTGATTTTAAAAGGAAAAAGAATAGGTTCCTAAAGGCACATCACATTATTTATTTTGAATATGTAGCAACTATCTGCAATTCCAGGGATGAAATCCTGTCCCTGTTGATGTCAATGACAAAACTCCTATTGACTAAAATGTGGTCACGATTTCACTCCAGGTATTTTACAAAATTAAAACAATTTTCATAGTAACATTTAGTTATTTACTTACAAAGCTGCCGATACATCTCTGAAACAAGCCAAAGGAAATAATAATCCTAAGGGTAATTGCTACATATCAAACATGTTGTTTTCCTATCCATCAATTCCAAAAGCTTTGAGAAAAAAGGTGGGCTCTGGAACATGCCCAAGCATGACAAATACAGGGTCTGCAAAGTATAGATTATATAGACAAATTATGTCAAATCCCCACTCCGGAGGCAGTGAGGCATTCGAACAATGAGAGGCTGCAAAGAACCTCATGTGCCAGGTCACCAAAAGGAAATCGGACAACTCTCTCAGTTTTTACTTATAATTTCAGAACACTGACGAGGGCGGAATCAATAATCATCTAATAGAGGAAAAAAGGCAAAAACAGCCTGTGATGTGCTGGGCGTTTGCGAAACATGACAAAAGGATGAGATGCAGGTCAGCTGGAGGGATGGAGTGTCATTCTAGGAAAAGGAGAAGGCACGAGGACAGTTGAAGGAGTTGGATTCATCATAAACAAGGAATGGTCTTCAAAAATTGTCTCAGGCCATTTGAAGTCATCATGTATCAGGGTGCTTTACCTCCGACTGAACTGAAATAGTACCCTCAAAATCATCCAGATCTATGCTCCCACAAGTGGATGCGAAGATGATGATGTAGAAGGATTCTATCAGGAACTGAGGAAACACTCACTCAGAGTTCCACATATACGATTGTGATGGGAGATTTTAAAGCCAAGACTGGAAGATGGAGAGAGGGCGAAAAGTTCATAGGAAGGTACGGTACCAGAGAACAACTAGCTATATTGGCAGAAATGAGGAGAATGTTCATTGGGAACACCTGGTTCCGAAAGAAGGTCAACAGAAGATGGACCTGGATCACACCAAATGTGAAGACAAAAAATGAAATTGATTACTTTCTGATCGATAGACAATGCATCATGCAGGATATTTCAGTAGTGCCATCATTCAATATTGGTAGCGACCATCGCCTACTGAGAGCCAGACTCACGTTCACTGTGAAGGTGGAGAAAAAGGCGCTGTGTATGGCGAACAGAAGGCACCAACTGGCAGCTTTCGATGAGGCAATCCAGAAGGAAAGTATTTCTAGAGAAGCTTGGAGCCTCCTGAATGACTGCGACAATGTTTATGAGAACTTTAATAAGAGACTGAAATGGTGTGTGAAATCAGCTAAGCGTGAAAGACCAAGAAAGGCTAACGGAAGAATCTCAGAGAATACAAAGACTTTATTGGAGAAGAGGAGGAAAACGAAAAGAAATGGCAGCAACAGGCTTGAGTACTCCCTTCTTTGCAAGCTCATACAAATGAAGTTGAAGGAAGACTGAGAAATTTAGAACTGAAAAGCTCCTAAAGGCTGCTGAAGATCGTAAAAGTCTCAAAAAATGCAAACGGGAACTGGCGTTGTACAGGTCATCATTATCGGCTTTGAAGAACAGGGATGGAGAATCAGTAACCGATCAAACAGAGATGGAAACAATCTGCAGGGATTTCTATACCCAGCTGTTTGCATCCCGTATAGATGTCCCAATGCCATCACTTCAACAAATCGATGATCACATACTCCCAGTTCTCATCAGCAAAGTCCGTCACACAATCCATCAAATGAAAGAGGGGAAGGCTCCAGGCAAGGATGGTCTGACAGCAGAAGTGCTTAAGGCAGGAGGTCAGGAACTTTGGAAAGCTCTTGCCCAAAGGTTCAGCCACTACCTGGAAATCCAGAAGATACCGTTCAGTTGGAAAGAGTCCAATACCATTTTGCTGCATAACAAAGGCGATCAAGAAAATCTAAAGAACTATTGCTCAATTTTCCTGCTTTCACATATCTATAAGTTGTTCACTAAAATAATAACAAATCGACTGTCATGAAACCTGGATGAACAGCAACCTAGAGAGCAGGCCAGCTTTCGAAGGAATTACAGCATGATAGACCACATCTTCACTCTTAAACCAACTACCAGAGCGTTCAAGAGAATACAAGTTTCCTTTGTGCATTGCCTCCGTGGACTACGAGAAGGGGTTCGACAGCGTAGAGACTAATGCCATTCTTGAAGCTCTTTCAGAACAGGGCATCAGGGCAAAAATATATCACATTACTAAAGGAAGCGAACTCTGGCTGCAGCACGAACATATTGTTGTTCAATACTCCCCTGTGAATCCCCATCGAACCAGGTGTGAAACAAGGAGATAGTTTCACCAAAATTATTCACAGCCTGTCTTGAATTGGTTTTTCAAAGAGCAGACTTGAAAGGCGGGATTAATATCAACGGCAAGCGGCTAAACCATCTCAGGTTCGCAGATGATATATGCTGATAGCCAAAAATACAGCCCAGCTTGAGAGAATGCTAAAAGAACTGAATGCAAAAAGTAGTCAAGTCGGATGAAAAATGAACCAGTCAAAAACAAAATGCATGAGATCAGATGTTCTGCCAAGAACCCAAATAACTCTTGGAGGAGAGCAGATCCAAGAGGTTGATAAATACGTTTATTTGGGCCAGGAAGTTAACATGCACCATGATCAGAAAGGCGAACTGTTGCGCAGAAAAAAAGCTGGATGGTGCGCATTCAATGACAGCTTCCAAGGAAAGATCAGCAAAACAACTCATGCAAATCTTTTTAACTTGACTGTGCAACCAGCAATGTTATATAGCAGCGAAACACGATCGCTGACAAAGATTGAAGAACATCAACTGTCTGTCACACAGAAGGTGATGGAACGAACATTTTTGGGCATTTCACTCCACAATCACATCCCCGACGAAATAATTAGGCAGCAGTTGGAGTGCGAGACATTGTTATTGAAAGCAGGCTCAGTAAAATGCAGTGAGCAGGACATGTGGCCCAACTCAGTGACAACAGATGGACCACAGCTATATCCAAGTGCTATCCACAAGAACAAAAACCACCACACAGTCGGCCTCCAAAGAGGTGGGATGATTTCCTAACAAGGAGATATGGACAAGCCTTGTGAAGGATGGCCAGAACGAGAGAAGATTGGAAGATGTGTCGTGATCGACTCAGTCTCAACTGATGAAGGACCAACAGTCTACTAAAAACCTGATCTAAATACATAAAAAATGTATGTGGAAGAGTGAAGCACTAGGAAAATGCAAAGAGAAGTCAATCTATTCTGTTTACTAAAGCTGCAAACAACATTCCATCTGCATTCACACTGAAGCGAACAAGCCCCTCAAACCTTATTGTTATGTGCCTGGTTGATATACTTGTCATAGTAGAACATGAAGGTTCATTAGGCTCATCATTTTGAGTTAAATAATAACTGGGCACTTCTGTAGTGTTTTCAGTCTGAAGACCACAAAGTACTTTATAGATGAGGGCTGGTCAAAACTTTTCTAGTGGAAGAGTTTTCTGTAGGAAAATGCTGATTCTACAGAATCAAAACCCTTTGCAGGAATTTATTGATTCCGTCAAAAATGTTTGACGGAAATCAGGCAGACAATCAGGCAGGCTGGTTTCCCACCAGCTAGATTGGTTGGACTGCCTGGCTCCCCAGATGTCAGAGAAGGGCATTGCAAGGATTCACAGGGTGCCTGGTCATCAGACTATATTTCCCACAAGTGAAATCTGTGACAAAGTTCATACAAATTGCCAGAATTTACAGAGTGATCTATAAAGAATTTCTTTAGAAACCCCACAACATTTTACAAAAGATCCTGCAGGTTTTCTCCACAAACTAGACTGCAGGAATTCCAAGTGACATCTATGTTTAACACTCAATATAATATCAGAAAGTTAATTTTACCTATTGCTTTGGCCCTGCAGAACACATGATAACAATATTCATTGTTGACCTGAGAAGTTTACTTTTACTATGAAACATCACTACCAAACATTCATGTTGATAGGATTGCTTGCTCAACTTATACACCTGCTTAAATGCTTTGCTGAATCGGCTTGAAAGAATTGTGACATACTAGTAGAGAACTTGTATTGATAACCTAGGCAGCTATCTCTAAAATAAAGCATTATCAATTAGCTAAAACATGAAAACTCCATTTCAATTCCAATTGCTTAAAGTGGTTAATCAAGTGGACAACACAAATTTTTAAAAAAATGCATTAAGTGCGGTTAATTACATCTACTAGAGTCAGTGGGGTAGTGGGGTGGATAATAACCAATTAGATCAGAAAGCCATTATGCTAAGTGACTGTTGTATAAAATGTTTCACAGATAATTCTGGAAGGTAACAGCGATAAAAAATACAAGAGTATCTGTTGTGAGGGAAAGAACTGCGGCAATTCTAAAGGACTGAGCAGTTTTTGTGGAAAAACTTGTGACATTATGTTCAGTGTGAAATCTGTCATGAAGAACAGGATAAAAGTTGGAGAAATATACAAGTCTAAAAATCTTTAAAGCACGTTGGATGGACTTCACTTAAGAGCATTATGCACAACATTAGATAATGGATATTCCACTTTATAAAATATAATGATTCTTTAAAAGTGCAGTCCAAAGCAACTAAAATATATAAAAGTTTCAAAGGCATAAGTTCTATGAAAAAATAGGGAAGTTAGAAACGGTCAGTTTTTCGTTTAGAAGACAGTTTTCCCAAAATGAAACAGTGTACCAGAGTTGCACTCAATCAGCAAATTTCTGGTCCAGGTTCAGATTCTGGAGGAGGATTTTAAAATACAGACACACATACACACACTTGCGTAGATATAAATGAAACAGGACAATAACAAATTCTGTTGTATTTGTGAAACAGGGGAACCTACAACTAAGAATCTGCGCTCGGGGCTGAAGAAGTTGAAGAATTCTACCTCTGACATGCACCTCTCTTTCACTAGATCCCACCACTCTATGGAATTTTGCCTTCACAGACTAGGATGGTGGGGTAGATTACAAGCCACATGATGGCAGACTGTCCACCAAAACTCATGGAGAAAAGTGGCACTTGTTACTACAGACAGATTACCCAATAATTTGTGCAACTTCTCTATAGAACCGCCCAACTAGGATTCATGGCCAACTGGATGCTTTCAGTGGGGGAGGGAGAGAAGATGACAAAGGGAAGGAAAAGAGAGAGAAAGGGAAAGACTCTGATTCCATTAGGTCTAAATGTAAACTAACTGTTTTATGTATTGTTTGCTGATGCAAATAAGAAGAAAATTGCAGGGAAAGACTTCTCAATTTTTGACCAGCTCGAGGCATGATACTATTTCTAGCAGCTTCTGAAAGTTGTCTTTCTAAATGAACATTTTCATTGGTTTCACACACTACTATTTCAAAGATTTCTTCTGTGTTTTCATTAGTTTGCAACCTTGTGTGATTCACAAATCATAACACTCCTTCCTCCTTTGCATGTTCAGAACAGTATGTTCATTATCCAACTTTCATGGAGCAAATACATTTGGTTAATTACAGTTTCACATAACCCAGGGAATTTTTCAATGTAATTAATAGTGATTGAGGATCATGATTCTGTTTTCTGTAACAAGGAATTCTGAATTATTGAGGTTTTATTGTGTATCATAGTTCTGACTGATACAAAACATTCACTGAGAGTATCAATCTATCCAGACCAGACCAAGTGGCAAATTAGGGTCAGCATAAATGTGAGCTATGGAGAATGTCATAAATATAAAGGGAAGGGTAAACCCCTTTGAAATCCCTCCTGGCCAGGGGAAAGCTCCTCTCACCTGTAAAGGGTTAAGAAGCTAAAGGTAACCTCGCTGGCACCTGACCAAAATGACCAATGAGGAGACAAGATACTTTCAAAAGCTGGGAGGAGAGAGAAAAACAAAGGGTCTGTCTGTCTGTAGTCGTCTTGGCCGGGGACAGAACAGGAATGGAGTCTTAGAACTTTTAGTAAGTAATCTAGCTAGGTATGTGTTAGATTATGATTTCTTTAAATGGCTGAGAAAAGAATTGTGCTGAATAGAATAACTATTTCTGACTGTGTATCTTTTTTGTAACTTAAGGTTTTGCCTAGAGGGGTTCTCTATGTTTTTGAATCTAATTACCCTGTAAGATATATACCATCCTGATTTTACAGGGGGAATTTCTTTATTTCTATTTACTTCTATTTTTTATTAAAAGTCTTCTTGTAAAACACTGAATGCTTTTTCATTGTTCTCAGATCCAAGGGTTTGGGTTTGTGGTCACCTATGCAAATTGGTGAGGCTTTTTATCCAACATTTCCCAGGAAAGGGGGGGTGCAAGTGTTGGGAGGATTGTTCATTGTTCTTAAGATCCAAGGGTCTGGGTCTGTAGTCACCTAGACAAATTGGTGAGGCTTTTTACCAAACCTTGTCCAGGAAGTGGGGTGCAAGGTTTTGGGAAGTATTTTGGGGGGAAGGACGCGTCCAAACAGCTCTTCCCCAGTAACCAGTATTAGTTTGGTGGTGGTAGCGGCCATTCCAAGGATAACGGGGGTAATATTTTGTACCTTGGGGAAGTTTTGACCTAAGCTGGTAAAGATAAGCTTAGGAGGTTTTTCATGCAGGTCCCCACATCTGTACCCTAGAGTTCAGAGTGGGGGAGGAACCTTGACAGAGAAGTACATGAAAAGTTATTTCTTTTAAAAAAATGTATTTTTATGAACATGAATACATTTTACTTTTGAAAATAGAATTTAAGTTAAAATAATTACAGTCATATACAACAGTCATAGGTTTGTATTTAAAATGCCTAAAGGTTAAAATTATGTTTGAATACTAAACATGCAAAATAATCCTCTCCAGTGCTGAAGGAGGAGACACAATATTTAAGAGATCAATATTGGTGGAATGTAGCAAATGAATTAATATGCTTATCTCCTTTCTATTAGAGTGAATCATGAAGAAATGTGCAGATCTAAAATATTTCATGGAGATAATTTCTCAACATGCTTTTCTAAACAAATCATTATCGACCATGTGCATTTTGTATATGCACCTTTCCCCCCCCCCAAAAGAGCTGTTTAAACATTAAATAAAATTATCCTGTAAAATAATAAATCAAACTGCCCCCCAAAATATATATTGTAGCTTATAAAATAAACAACTCATCAATATCTACAGTCAAATCCCTTAGGTATGTATTCCAGAACATTTAACTCATTTTCAGCAGGAATCCTCCATTTATATATGCATTTCTGGGGTACTAACATTTGGGCACACAGGAAACACCTTTTGGACCTGAAATTCTATCACCCGCATGGCCCCTATAAGAAACCCCAAGATAGATTCTCTTTTCCCTAACCCCTCTATACTTGTCTATCTCTTCTTAGATGTGATCTCTTTGGAGCGAGTAGCAGATAGTGGTAGATACCGTAAATAAATACATTTAAAATAATTACAGATACTTGATTTCAATAGGAGTTGAGAATGCCTGACACCTTTGAAAAACCAAGCCACTTATATAGGTAATTCACTATGTATTTAGCTAGCTAACTTCATGAATAAATATTTGAATTTTTTTAGTCAAAATGACTTCCCAAGGTCACAGTGAGTCAGATGCTGAGCTGGAGTGAGGATTTAGGAGTTCTTGGCTCCAGTTACCAAGCTTCAAACACTGGACCACGGCACTGGTTCTATATTCTGCACAAACAGAGAATAGTCTTTTCTATTACTTTCTCTTCATCAAATTGTTAAGTATATTTAAGGAGGATACTAGAGAACTGAACTCCTAACTGTGTACTGTGGATGAAGACTTGTTAGCCCTTTTACTCTCTGTTACACAGACACAAGCACCTCTCTCTCTCTCTCTCACTCACACCTTCCAGTTCCTGTGTTCTTTTTTCCATTCCCATTTTACTATCCACTTTTAATTCTCTTGATGAGAGACACCATTCTTATATTTGTCTTCGGTTCTTAATGATATATATTGTACTCTCTGATCACATGTTGTTTCTGCCTTTTAATTGTGTCTGAATTGCATGTGTCTGTTATGTTAAATCCTAAACAAGTTTGCAGAGTCATAAAGTTACTGGTAAACCGGTGACTATATGCAACAGCTGTCATCTTCAGCCATGACAGAAGGTTAATTCCCTCATCCTACCTTGCTAAGGTTCAGAATGGAGCACTCTCTTTGTCCCTCTACCCATGTACCATATGTGAACTGTCAAGAGAAGTTCAGGATCTGAATGAGCACTGGATGGATGATATGAATAAAAATGGCAATGTTTTTGAAGAATGGCCAGTTAAATCCCAACTCTCACTTATAGTTGTCATTGCAGAAATCCTAAAGTTGTCCGGGGAAAACAAAATCGTACAGTGACCAGTCAAGAGCCTGAGTCAGAAAACACATGTTTGTATCCTCTATTTAACCAGAGAGCAGCAAGGAGCCTGAAGGATTTATAGGATACTGCCAAGTTGAAATCTAGCCAATCGCACACAATGAAAGCAGTTTCAGATATTAAATCTTCCCCGGAACCCCCTGCACGTTTTTGGTTATACAAATCACATGCTGCCATTTTAAAAGCAGTGTCATCTCCCCTGTTGCTGGATGAAAGGCCTCACACAAACTGCGTAAAATGATTCAACCATAAAAGAAACTGTGAAATTGACTGTACAGAAAGGCAATGAACAATCGTAGGTGTTACTTATAACAGTAGATTAAAAAGTAATGAGAGAAGTGAGACATTTTCGGGGACAATTCCTTTAAATATTTAAGCAGCAGCAAGGGAGACCAAGTGAAAGCACCTGTCCTTCTACCCTCAGTCAGCCTGGAGCAGAGAGTTTCCGTCCTCATGCTGGAGTGACATGAACCAAGAGAAAGCCACAAGTCTGTTATTAAAACAAACATTAAAAAAAACCAAATGTCACAATTTCAGTAAAGAATAGGGTCAGACGAGTGGGTAGGGAGAACTGCCTATGAATGAACTAGGGAGCAGGACACAGAGGGGCGGGGGCTGTGGACAGGCATCCAGAAGTACCAGGAAGTCACAGTGGAAAGCCTATAGTCCAGCTCAGCTCAGACTGTATCTCCCGATCGACTGCCCACACAGGGTTCACAGTCAATTTTGTTCAGCATACGGACAAAAGCTCAGTATAGATTTTATTTTATTCTATTTTGATTTAGTTCACATATTTCAGTTTCTGATATAGCTATGCAGAATAGCCAGAACAACATCCAACCACAGTGCTGTATTAATTTCCAATGTTTCCTCAACCTCCATTTCACCCTGTGAAACATTTCCTTGGGAATCTAAAACCTGTTCTCCCTACCCGGCTCCTGTCTTTGCCTTCCTAAAATGGTTTTTATTTCCAGGTAATACCTTGCCCATGCCCTCTTCCACCGTCTCCCTTTGCTAACTTTTATATCTCCTCTTTTACAATGCCTTCTGTAGTCAACACTAGCTACATTTCAGTTATACATTTTAATACACATTAATCCTCCAGAGTACCTTCTTGTCCCTGTATAATTTACCCAACCTTAATGTAAGGGTTTTTAATTATTCAATTACCATCATATCCATGTTTCAGGGTAGCAGCCATGTTAGTCTGATTCGCAAAAAGAAAAGGAGTACTTGTGGCACCTTAGAGACTAACCAATTTATTTGAGCATAAGCTTTCGTGAGCTACAGCTCACTTCATAGGATGCATTCAGTGGAAAATACAGTGGGGAGATTTATATACACAGAGAACATGAAACAATGGGTGTTACCATACACACTGTAACCAGAGTGATCAGGTAAGGTGAGCTATTACCAGCAGGAGAGCGGGGGGGGAACCTTTTGTAGTGATAATCAAGGTGGGCCATTTCCAGCAGTTGACAAGAACATCTGAGGAACAGTGGGGGGTGGGGAGGAGATGGGGGAGTAAACATGGGGAAATAATTTTACTTTGTGTAATGACCCATCCACTCCTAGTCTTTATTCAAGCCTAAGTTAACTGTATCCAGTTTGCAAATTAATTCCAATTCAGCAGTCTCTCGTTGGAGTTGTTTTTGAAGTTTTTTTTGTTGAAGAATTGCAACTTTTAGGTCTGTACTCGAGTGACCAGAGAGATTGAAGTGTTCTCCAACTGGTTTTTGAATGTTATAATTCTTGACGTCTGATTTGTGTCCATTTATTCTTTTACGTAGAGACTGTCCAGTTTGACCAACGTACATGGCAGAGGGGCATTGCTGGCACATGATGGCATATATCACATTGGTAGATGTGCAGGTGAACGAGCCTCTGATAGTGTGGCTGATGTGATGAGGCCCTATGATGGTGTCCCCTGAATAGATATGTGGACACAGTTGGCAACGGGCTTTGTTGCAAGGGTAGGTTCCTGGGTTAGTGATTTTGTTGTGTGATGTGTGGTTGCTGGTGAGTATTTGCTTCAGGTTGAGGGGCTGTCTGTAAGCAAGGACTGGCCTGTCTCCCAAGTTCTGTGAGAGTGATGGGTCGTCCTTCAGGATAGGTTGTAGATGCGTTGGAGAGGTTTTAGTTGGGGGCTGAAGGTGATGGCTAGTGGCGTTCTGTTATTTTCTTTGTTGGGCCTGTCCTGTAGTAGGTGACTTCTGGGTACTCTTCTGGCTCTGTCAATCTGTTTCTTCACTTCAGCAGGTGGGTATTGTAGTTGTAAGAATGCTTGATAGAGCTCTTGTAGGCGTTTGTCTCTGTCTGAAGGGTTGGAGCAAATGCGGTTGTATCTTAGAGCTTGGCTGTAGACAATGGATCGTGTGGCGTGGTCTGGATGAAAGCTGGAGGCATGTAGGTAGGAATAGCGATCAGCAGGTTTCCAGTATAGGGTGGTGATTATGTGATCATCGCTTTTTAGCACCGTAGTGTCCAGGAAGTGGATCTCTTGTGTGGACTGGTCCAGGCTGAGGTTGATGGTGGGATGGAAATTGTTGAAATCATCGTGGAATTCCTCAAGGGCTTCTTTTCCATGGGTCCAGATGATGAAGATGTCATCAATGTAGCACAAGTAGAGTAATCATACCCATGTTTTCTAATCTAGCTAAAGTACAGAATATTTTTTTCAGGAACCAGTGTCCTTAGGAATTTCACTAGGGATAGAACAGGACCATTGCATATATTCCAAGCATATTCTTTTGCTAACTAGTAGGCAAAGATAAAAACAAAATACATGAAAAATGTCTGGGGGGAAAAAGATGATCTTAACCAACATACCGTAATCTAAACAGAATTTAGGAATTGATTAAAAACAACTGATATTTTTATTACACCTTGAAAAATGGAGTATATTTATTCATAAATAATACACAAGTGATCCATATAACGGGATTAAGGTAGGTCTATCAGACAACAGAATACAACAACAATCAAACTATCGTAATTGAATATAGGTCTGAACATTACAAGACATTTACATCTATTTAGAGGGCAGTAGAGTGTGTTGTTAATGAACAAATGCTTAAAAAACAGTAAAAATATATTGGGTGCACAATTGTTTCTCCTGTACATTTGAGGAGAGATAATTATCTCTTATTTCGACGAGCAGCCAGTGAGAAACCTGATAAAAACACCAGTTTCTTACTTGGCATATTATCCTTTGCTCTTCACCTTCCAAATGTTTATTACAATTTCTTGAAGAGTATTCTTGATTACTATGAGTGAAATTGCAACTGCTGAGATTCAGATAATCAGGAAATGTTTGCTTAAGTTGAAAGTGTCCTGAATCACTAAATTCTAGAGGTGAATGTTTCCAAAGTTTTGGAGTGGGAGTTTGGGCCATTAGTGAAAGAATCCTATTGTAAAATACAGATCTGGATGCAGATCTGTTTTTATTTTGTCCATCCCTAAACTTGTGTTCTTTAAAACTTTAATCTCATAATTTTCTATTACCTATTACAAAAACAAAACAAAGACAAAGACAAACTACCCTAAGGGCTTATTGTTCTTTTCCCTTGCTTGAAGTGACCTCTTCATAATCCCTGCATGTCCCTTCATTATTGCTAGTGGTCATCTATTTCATTTTCAGTCTAATTTTATTTATTTTTTTTAAAAAAATCTTATGCCCAGAATTTGATAAACATTTCAAAATAAAGTTGTTTTTTTTTACCACGTCCTCCAAACTACCTTCTGCATTTTAGGTTTTATAATCGATCTCTCCTAGGCTGAATAATTAAACAAACAAAGGCTGCTCTTGGTATAAGTCTCAAACAAACTGTGCATGAGCACCATAGTGATCAAAGTGCCATTGGGCACAGCCTGCGTTTGTGTATTAGGCCTACAATGAAGAGCAGTGAGGGTTGTTTTTTGTTCACGTTAATTACTCAGCACTGGAAAGATCGATCTCAAATCCAAACACATAGAGGAGATTCAAAGGTCATTCTCCAACAAAAGAATTCAACTTTCTAAAAGTTAAGTAAACTGAAAAGCTTTTGAACACTACTAAGACCTGAGATAGGAGCTTGATTCTGTCCCAACAGCTGATGCCATTGCTATTACCAAAAGCACCTAACAGATGCATTTTCAATCCTGCTGATGGATATCTAGAACTGTGAAATAATTGATGTTATAGTTAGCTGGTAATTCTGAAAATTTGAAAAATGGCATTTCAGGCCATCCCCAAAATAATTTTTGGTGAAAGTAATAAATAAAATAATTTTTGCATCCGATGGAAAGTTTAGTTTGCTCCAAAACAAAAAAGCATCGTTTCAATGTTGAGGGTTTTAGGCTTTTTAAGTTTAAAAAAAATGAAGTCATTTTGAATCAAACATTTAAAACATTATTTTTAAAATGTCAAAACAATATGTTTCAACCTATTTACATTTTTGTTTTCAATCCAAAAATATTCAGTGAAATGGACACAAATTGAGAAAGTGTTTCAGTGTCATCAAATTTGCATCTTTCACTGAAAAAGAGTCTTGGCTGAAAATAATTTCACCGAAATCAAAGCAAAGAACCACAAATTTATATCTTACCAAATAAATAATGGATGTACTGATTTTCTATTAATTTAAGTTCTACATTAACTAGAGATCAAGAAAGTCAAGTCCGCCTTGTTAGACACTCTACATATACATCACTTGCATAAGTTAAATTACAGACTATTCACAAATTAAGACTTATGTCTTCAACCACTGATTTCTATCAAAGCACTTATTAAAAAACAGTTCACCTTTAAATTGACAAGATACAATACTTCTTTCTTTTAAAAGACATGGTTGCAGTTTTAGGGTAACTGTCCCTTTGACCCCCTTCAATGGTCTGCTGTAAGACTGTCCTCTTTAGCAGTCGCCTCTTTATGTGCCAGGACCCACATCCCTTCTCTCTCCAGACTGGGGGTGTAGGCTGCTGTTCCCTTAGGTTCACGGTGATATCCCAGGGACAGCTCACTAAAGCTTAGCACCTGTGTTTTGTTTCCTCTCCAAGGGCTATGAACAATGTCAGAATGGTCCTAGTTTTGCATAGGTGATGTTTGTTTTTGTGCCCACTGTCGTAGTTCAATTTCTAAACAATCTATGTCGCAATTCTGAAGACACTAGCAAACCTCTGCACCTACACACAGACGCCCACTGAAGTCAATGTGTCTCTATGTGGGCGTAGGGTTCTCCTCAAGAATGAGCTTGCAGGATTGGGGTAGCACAAGTTGATATAGAAGTCAAGAGTGCCTAAGAATGATGGGGAATTGCATATTTTGCAACTTCAGTACCATCTGCATTACACATTCTGTGCCCTTTCTGCTGAAATACCTTAAACTACTCTTGTGAATTTTGAGTGCCTGCCGAAGTCTGAAATCCAAGAGCGACAGCCCTTGAGACTCAAGTTGTCTTGTTATCCAGAGAACAAGTACAGCACTGATAGTTGCACAGCAGTTTTATCCATCCACTCATTTGTTTCTTACTTGGCCTGAAGAGATCAGCCTTAGGGTTGAGGGACAGACTAATATGTCTGAAAAATGGATCTCAGCCTATAAAATCTTAAGCAAGTGAATAACTTTACTCTCTCCAGCAGTCCCATTGATTTCAATGGGACGATCCAGGTAAGTAAAATTTCTCACGTGTTTAAATCTTTATAGGTCTGGGCTCTACAACTTTAACAGTATGGCGACATTGTTACTACACAAATGGAAGTTGTAGTGAAACTGGCATTATCCTGGACCCTGCAATCCTGAAGCAGCCAAGATTTTACCCTGTTATTAAGAACAGTTTTTGGTGCCATCTACACTATAACTTCCAATTACTTTGTGTCTGGAACAGCAGGAATCAATTACAATTGTAATGTAGACAAGTCCTTGTGGTCCAGCTATACAGGAAGGATAGGAGACACAGGAGATGGTTTAATTGGGCCACAACTTTATTATTTGATGTCTGGGACTATCCAGCAGATGAAAGTGTACAGTACAGGGAGCTCCATGATCATTTGAATATTTACCTGGGGATTTCTGTCAACACCACCCTTTCCATCCTGGTCCCCAGCCAACCTGCTGCTGGGACCTTACCATTTTCCCCCATCCTCAAATGAGAGTTAAGGTGCACTATAAAGGAGGGGAGGGGTTGGCTCTCTGCCGTGCCAGTCACAGGTGCCCGAAACCATCCCTTCCACTTCTTTAAGAAACACTTCCTTTAAATCCTTTACCAACCCATTTATCTGATCGCTCTATCCCCTCCCTCTGGTGCACCTGCACAGGACATCTGCCCCACACTTACATAATGACATGCAACAACGTAGCCTAACTCCTGTTCTCTATTCCACCCTAACAAAGCCCCTCCCTGAACCCACTGTGGGAAAGAGGAATCCCCCCTCCCCCCGTGTTGGCCAATTTGGTGGTGAGGGAACAATTCTTTTCCACCCCTGTGAGAAAGGAGTGGCTAGTGCAATAGCCAGTGTAGGTCTTGACAAAACTTTGTAATTTGCCAATTCGTAGGATGGGAGGGTGGTTGCTTCTCTGCGTGGTCTGGGGAAAAGAGGGCTTCTCCTGCCAAGCTTACCCTTTATCAACTCCCTGCCCTTCTGGTCCCTGGGGGTGACTCAGCATCGCCATGCTGACCCACTCTGCTTCTGCAGAAGCTTCCATACCTCTCGATCCTCCCTCCTTAATGAAGCCGGACAACACCTCCCCCACGCTCCCGCTTAAGGTACAGTGTGGCCAATCTCCATGCCCTTTCAGTCTTTTCTATTTTTGCTGAAATTACGAACAAGGGTACCAGTTAGGTTGGTGATTTGTAAGACGAAAGCATACATGTACTAATATGAATTTAAAATATAGAAACAGAACATACTTGGATAAGCAAAAGAACCTAAAGCAAGCTGAATTAAAGAGAAATTCCTGTGAATCTGTGTTTTATTGGGATTATATGTAAACCAAAAAAAAAGAAAAGAAAAGAAAAAGAAATAGTGACTTAAGTGTGGGTCATCACTACAGTGTGTTTAGCAGATCTTAAAATCTAGCCTCCTTTCACATATATTGGTTGTGCATTCATCTCTAAGAATCTCCATCCAACTCTTTCAGCCTTGTGAAAATACTGCTAGAGAAAATATGGAAGAGGCAGACCCACATCCTTAGCTAATTCTGTGATGCAGATTTGTAATGTAGTCTTTGTTTATAGAATATTAATATGCCATAGTCAGTTATATTTCTAATAAAAAATAAAAGCAATAGACCCAATATTGGCAGGTTTACCAACAGTGTATTATTGACCTGAAAGAGAGCAGTTGTTTCTTCTGAGCTAATAACTGGATCTATTACACAGTACCATATAGTGTATCACATTGCACCATATTGAAGACTAATGCTACATTCACAATTTTGTAAAGAAATTAATTTACCAAGAACATTTTAAATGTACCAGAGACTAGCAAATTTCCTATTTCTCTCTCAACTGGAGAGAAGCCAAATTATTAGGCAGTTGTATCAGTAATCTTTCAGGAAAGATTGAATAACTCATAGACTTGCAATAAGTACAACATCTTTCATCTCTAGATCATCGCTTTAAATAAAACCCGAGTTGTTAATGACAAAGTCACTACCATCTGAATATCTGGTGACTATTTGGTGACCTATGTGTAATGACTCAAAAGTGTCGGTTTAGATCTGAGCAGATAAGTAGCTAGGTTAATTTTCTTTTCTAAATGTACTTGTCCATCACTCTTGCTAGAAGTCTCAGAAGAGAGGCACAGGACTGAATGTGCTTAGAGATGCATCCCCTGCTTGCTTTAATATATATCAACATGTGATGGAAGTTCCTGAGATGAGGTTTACACCCTTCACATCTTGATAGACATATGATGCCTGCCTTCCAACCTATCCCTCAAAAAAATAGTAACTGTCGACTGCTCTGTGTGTGTGTGTGTGTGTGCGCGCCTTTACAAAAATCTCTCATCTCCTACTTCTGTTGCACTTCTCTAAATGCCATCCAATTTGCCAGTGTATTATTTACAACGTACTGCCTACAACTCAGTACAATATTCCAGAACTATTATCTTGTTGTTTTATGATGCAATACCTTTGCATATGTCGTGTACTGGCCATTTTTACTGCCCTAACACCTTGCATATTCCCCTCTAATTGTTATCTGATATCTCTCCTAGATCTTTTAACATTATGGTCTTTATTAAATCCAGATATATTCTCAGAAAAGAGGACAATCTTATTAGGTCTTAATGTACTTTGCATGAAGTCCATTTCAGCACAATTAGTACTGTATCTATTTATCATCATTAGTAGTAGTATCATATTAATACTGTATCTATTCATTAATGTTGTTCAGTGAGTATATGTTCTCATATTTTTATCTCATTAAATATTAAAATAATCATATTTTGTTTCATTTGATTTTGTTATTTATTTTGAATATACTAAATTATAATACTTATCTGTGGTTTAGATTTTATACATGTACATAGAGTTATGCTGCAGAAGACAATTTGTATTACAGTTTTGAGCAATGCTGAAGATGGAAACTCCATTTCAGAAAGTTTGAGATTTTGACATTTTTTTTTTGTTCCAATTTGGAACAGTCCTGAAAATCTCAAAAGTATCGGCAAAAGAGAATGCAAAAACATTGCTTTTTAGGTTAATCAAAACATTGTTTCTCCAATATTGAAATGCTTTCTTTTGATTTTATAATGTATAATTCATAGCATACTATAAAACACAAAACAAACAGAATTTTGAAATGAAAGGTTGTTTAAAAATCAAAGAACAAAATATTTCATTTTGAAAGTGTTAAAACAGGATGTTTCAATCTTGTTGGAACTCCCCCAATCCCATTTTTTCTCTTAAATGGAGTTTCACCAAAATCAACATGATTTTGTGAAGTGTTCTGAGGAACAGCATTTTCCAACAGAAAACGGTTCCATCCAAGTTTTTGTGATCAAGTATCAATAAGGTTTTAGCACACAAAATATTGTAACCAAGTCTGAATATTTCTGTATCAGACCCCCTCTGACAGCAAAATATGAACGGATCATTGAAGTGAATATTGATGGTTGCCTAGGTACAATTGATCACAACAAATTTTCATTCATTCTGTGCAAAGAGAATCTAGTCCTGATCAATAATATGTACACTTGATACTTTAAAATGGCCAGTTTCCAAAAGCTGAAAAGAATCATGAGGAAAAACTAAGTGAAAAGAAATATTTAGATATAACATGTGAATGACAATTGGGATTTGTGTAAGAATGTTTTAGATGGCCAAGAAAACTACAATTCCACAATGAAAATGAAGGCTCCTTTGGTTAAAAAAAGCCTGTTTAAAAAAATATAACAAATGGAAAAATGTGGAAAGCTGATAGGAAAGATACAAATCAGCAGTGAGGAATTACAGACAACAATAAGAGGAGTTAAGGGTTAGGGCTGAGGACAATGAAAAGAAAGTTTTTAAAATATCTCAAGAACAAATTAAATCCTAGCAGTGGTAAAGGTCTGATAGTAGATAAGGATGGTAATGATTGGCTGGGATGACTTAGTTGGGGATTGGCCCTGCTTCGAGCAGGGGATTGGACTAGATGACCTCCTGAGGTCCCTTCCAACCCTGATATCCAGTGATTCAATGATAAAATTGTCAATCATGATACATGAAAGACAAAAATAATCAATATTTTTGTTCTTTATTGGGAAGGAAGCAGGACAAGGTATACATATCTTAGTGACAATGAAATATTTTCTATTCCATCAGTAGCAGAGAGAGGATGTTAATGCAACTATGAAACATTTTAAAATCTGCCTGACTGGATAATTTGCACCCAAGAATTTTAAAGGCTGTGCCGCTGGAGGTTTCTGAACTGTTAGTGTTGATTTTTAACAAATCTTGGAGCACTGTTGACATAATATACTGAGACTTCTGTAAGACTTAGCTCTGCATGACATTCTGATACAAGAGTTAGCATTACATAAAAATCAGTATAACCAATATGAAATGGATTAATGGCTGGTTATTTGAAAAATGACTAAAGGTAACTGTAATGCAGCCAAATAAAAGGTCATATGTCTAAGTACAAAGAATGTTGTTCACACTTAAATGGTGGGGAACAGTATCCTGGAGTGCACTAATATGGATAAGAACTTAAGAGCATCGTAGAAAACCAACACGAGTGTCCAGTTCCCTGTTGTAGCTAAAAGGGTGAATACGATCCTTGGATGTGTGAGCAGGGGAATATCAATTAAGAACAGGAAAGTTATATTCCCTCTGTATGTAGCATTAGTTAGATCATTCCTGGAACGCTGTGTTCGGTTCTGGTGTCCACACTTCAAAATGGATATTAAAAGTTGGAATGGGTTCAGGAAAGAGCTATAAGATGATTAGTGGTCTGGAAAATATGCCTTATGGTGGGAGACTTAAGAAGCTTAATCTGTTTATCTAAGAAACGGTTAAGGTACCTATATAGAAAAGAGATTTGATAGAAGATGGCTCTTCAGAAGAAAAAGAGCCAGCAGTGGAAAGCTGAAGCTCAACAAACAGACTAGAAATCAGATGCAAAATTTGAAAAGCGAGGTTAATTAACTATTGGAACAATTTACCTAATAATGTGATGGTTTCACCTGAAGTCTTTAAAGCAAGACTGGATGTCTTTCTAAATTATATGCTGTAGTTCAAACAGAAGCAATGAGCTTGTTAAGAAATTACTGAGAAGATCCTATGTCTTGTGTTACGCAGGAAGACAGATTATATCCTAATGGTCCCTTGGATCTTAAAATCTGTTACTCTATAAATCATTTTATTAATGATAACAAATGACCAATTCAGTATTTTGCAAATGTAAGGGGACTGTTGGCCCCTTACTAAACCCACTGGGTTTTTTTGGGGTTGGCTAGCTCCCAGTACCAAAAGGAAGGGGAAGCATCAATGGGAAATCAGGATCCTGAAACGGACAGCCCCCAGGAAAAATAGGGAGAGGCCAATGCTCTAGGTCAACCTGATTGATGGGGCAGGCATTCTAATGAGGGAGTCAGGAGGCTGGGGGAGGGTCTTGTTCTCCACGTGAGCCAGAATTACATGGAACAGAGTGGGGCTGAACCAAGGAGATAGCAGGAGCCCGAGCTAAGCGGGAGAGCAGAGCTGTGCCAGCCAAAGAGAACCAGAGAAGTAGCCCAGGAAGCAGGTCAGTGTTGGGAGCAGAGCCAGAGAAGCAGCCCAGAGAGCAGATCTGCGCTGAGAGGAGAGCCACAGCAACCAGAGCCACATGGGCCAGAAAAACAGCCCAGGGAGCTGGAGGCAGAGCAGCAGCAGTGCTGTGGCTGGAGTTGGGATTGGAGCTGGAGCAGTCAGGAGTGGTGAGCATCTGGAGAGAGCGAGGGGGGATCCTGGGCAAAGGGCCCAGCGCAGGAAGACACCCCCAGCCAAGAGGCCTTGCAGGCCAGACTTGGAGGGAGAATGTAACTCCGACTGGGGGAAGCTGACACTGGGAAGAAGGGTCCTGCCACCTAGAACTTGAAGGCGCGTGGCCACTACCAGAGCAAGTGTCCGACCTGCAGCATCCCTACAACCAGGGCTGCCCCTACGGGGCTGTGGGGCCCGGGACATAGGAGCCGAGTTTCTAATCTGCTGGGGGGTGCTCCCCCTGGCTCCACCCAGGCCCCACCCCACCCCTTTCCCCCCATGGCTCCACCCAGGCCCCACCCCACCCCTTTCCCCCCAAGACCCCACCCCTGCCTCTTCCCCACCCAGTTCCGCCATCTCCCCCAAGTGCACTGTGACCTTGCTCCTCTCCCCTCTGCCCCAGCACCTCCTGACACCATGAAACATCTGATCCATGGCAGACGGTAGGTGCTGAGAGGGAGGGGGGAGATTCTGGTAGGGAGGATCCTTCTCGCCCCTTCCCCCAGGCCCACCTGCCGCTCGCCTCCCTGTTCGCCTCCTCACCCCCCTCGCCCACCTGTCTCCCACCTCACCTCCCCACCTGCCTCCTCACAATTTTATGGAACTTCGGGGACCCCCAAAGCCTGAGGCCCAAGCTGGTTGCCCTGATTCACAGTACCCAAGGGACGGTTCTGCCTGCAGCACAGCCAGGGCCAGGGCAGGAGGCCTGGGACATGAGAGGAACAGACTATGAACTGCCCTTGCATTCCAGAGTCACTGGTTGTGATGTCCCCGTGCCACAGAGTGGGGTTATAAGTTTTCCTTTAACCTTTCCCATTTTTTCCTTCTTTTTTTTAAAATTGATTGCTATTTAATAAATTGTATTTGCTTTGAACTGTATATAATGATCAGTGCATCAGGGAAGCATCCAGTGCAGAGAGAGCACCCCAGAGTGGGGACACCTTAGCCCCTGCCCTAGAGTGGCCATGACAAGGTTGCAGGTCGAGCCCCTCCCAGGAATCCTGGGCCCAGCCTCGTTGGGGTTACAAGGACTTTGCCACACAGAGTGGAAGGGGAGTCCTTGAGGTCAGGCAGGCCTCTGGGTAAAGGAAGTGGAGCAAGGACTCAGATCCTCCATAGCCTGTTTCACTGGGCTAATTTATAAGCCAGCAAAGTTCCCCACAATAGCAGGACCATTATCCTTCTTACACCAAGACAAAATTTAAAAGCCAATACGAGCGCCTGCTCGTATTAAAACAAAAAAATTAAGCACAAGGTAAGATACATTAAATCTCAAGAGGAAAAATAAATGGTGATCTAGACACCTCAGTGCCAGGATTCAGAGTCCTGTCCTTTTCTTTGCCAAAGAAGGAATTAGTAGCAACTTAGGCTCATGCAGTGGCTCCAAGGATGGTCCATAAAAATATAGCTGCTCTAAAAGAGAGAGTGCCAGCCTGAGAGAAGTCTGTTCTATTCATGGCTGAGGGTCTGCATAAAAATCCCTAAACAGCAGTGTCATTTTCTTCACCTTTGTGTTTTGTCAATTGTTTCTCTGCAATCAAAACATAAAAATTTCTCCCTAAGAAAAGCTATCTGGTTAGCGGATTAGTTTTATGTTTAGTTGCTTAACCAGCTTACACTTATTGCTGAAATAACCTTAATGTTAATTGTAAGTGTGAGATCTTCACATTCATGACCCTTCACTCACAGTATCCTGTGTATACAGTAGTTTGAGTTACAGTAAATCATAATTGCAATGGTTGAAAACAGGTTCCATCTACTAAGTGAAAAAGTTAAGTGGGCTATATAGATAAAAATGGATTTGTGTGTTAAATTCTAAGCACAAAAATCCACCTCATCATAAATTATATCAATCGGAAATTGTAAAATTTAACTGAGTGAGAAATTTAAAACACACCTACAAATACAGATGTACAATGAACTGCCAACTGAATGACTGCAGCTACATGGTACCAGTACAATGCCACTGTTTTAGTCTTCAGGTGTTCAACTGTTCCCCATTTCTTCTCACATCTCAACGCTATCTGCCTTGTCCATTTTATTTTTTAGTACCTCTGTTAACAATTGTTTTAAGTATGGGAAGAGGTTACAGTCAGACAAAAAGTTGTGGTGGATTTTTTTTCTAATATTCATAGTGAGCAATTGTGTGTGAGGATTTGTGGGAAGGGACTTTCACACTTTTTTTTTTCCTTCTAGCTGAGAAGCGGCATTATTCCATAAACCACATGACTGGTCACTCCTAGTGCTATTTTTTTTTCTCTTCTCTAGCTCTTAACAGATGTAAATACCCCACTGAGATTTGTGAGCAAACATTTAAGGTATTGAATTAAACAACCCATGAAAATAATTACAGTTGTGAGTTTAACATACTTCAGACCTTACAACATTGTATAAAATACTACCATTTATTTAATTAACTTTAGAAAACAATCGAATCAAAAATGTGTCTGAAAGGAGGAGAATAAATAAGCCTTCTACAGAGGGAGAAGAGGATACCATTTCACTCTGTAGTACATTAACTGCTCCACTGGAGCAAACTAATTAATTTTTTTATTGCACTATAATCAGAAAGTCTAATCTTAAAAAAAATTGCAAATGATACTCCAAAGCCTTAAAGCGCTTATTAACTGTCCTTTAGGTATGGTATCTAAAAAATAAAAAAGACCAATACCTTATTAATATTCTGTAATTGCTAGCTTTGTTTTGGATTGCCCCCCCATGATACATTCCATTTAGTCACTGCTAACTATGTCAATTAAACCTTGGAAAAACGTTTATACACACCCATTTAACAACCACTATTAAAATCAATTTATTCAGCAACAGAAAGGAGCAAATACCAAAGTGTATTGCCACCTTAACACAATTCATTTTAGTCTAAGAAAAAAACATTGTCATTCATTAATGCACTTGCCAGTATTTACAGGTGGCTTAAAAGAAATGGGGCTTGACCAACAATAGGTGAGGGATGATGGGTCTCAAACCCAGGTGCATGGTCCAAAGCTGTGTCCAGACTGTGACCACCACCCAACAGATCTCCAGAACCAGCAGGGGAGAAGGCTAGCAGAATCCATAAACTCGGAGTTTGCACCCTTGGACTAGAGAATTGCTAATATAGTACATATTTTTAAGAAAGGGAAAAAGTGATCCAGGAAATTATGTCTGTTAATTTGACCTCGATTGTATGCAAGGCCTTAAAGTCTATGAATCTAACTCTGGCCCATCGGAGGCTCTAACCACGAAGCTCCTTGAATGGAGCTTACATCTATCCGGGCCAATTAGTAGAGATGCACTACTTAAATTCCAGGAGGTGGCATAGGAAGTTGTCCGAGCAACTGAGTGAACCCTGACCTGACCTGCACCTATATTGGACCCTTACTCCAGGTTGACCCTGCCATTGTTCCTTGACTCCAATCTGACCTTTGACATGGCTCTCTGATTCCAGCCTTGAGCCTTGGTGTGTCTCCCGACATTGATCCCGGCCCAACCTTAGGTGTGACTCCCAGCCCCAACCCTTGGTGTGTTCCTGACTTCGGCTCTGGTTCCTGGCTTCTGACTTAGCTCTCACTAGTAGTCCTTACCACCCACACACCCGTCCCTTTCCTATGTACCAGACACACCTTAGATATTTTATTTTTAATGGTCGACCACAGTACATACCTGCTAGTGCACGAGATAGGAAAATGTAAAAAAAAATTTCAGAAGTAATGCCAGAAAGAAAAATATATATATGTAGGACATGATTTAGTGTGAAATCCTGGCCCCATTGAAGTCAATGGGAGTTCTGACATTGACTTAACTGGGCCAGATCTTTGCCCTTGATTTTTATATTTGCTTACCTTCACGTGGTAGTTTTCTTGACCTAAATGTTACATTTTCCCCATGTATTCGAGACAGTTTAAAATTTTAGAGAAAGATGCAAGTGTTGCAGAAAGCTTTCATGTTAAATAAATTAAAAAAAAAAACCTGGCTAATTTGTGAAATCATTCATCCCCAAAAGTCTTTATCAGCAAGGTCTTCACTCCTCCATTCCGCAGCAAGACAATGGATGACAGGATGCCGTGGTATAAGCACTCTTTTTTCATTATGGAGTTCATTAAGAAAGAAATTAAAGCTCGAGACCCTACAAGTAACCTAAGGGGGTGAATCATAGCATCTTATTGTGTAATATACAAACTGACCACATATAAACTTAGTTTTTTCTCTTCATTTGCTTTTAGGGAAAGGGATAATCAACTTGTAAGTAATACCATGTACATAAATGGACCTAAGTATACACAGCTACGTAAAATGTCAGATTGTCAACTGTTGTTGCAGTGTTGCTGGAGCTGTGATGTTCCCAGAATATTAGGAAGACAAGGTGGGTGAGGTAATGTATTTTATTGGACCAAGCTGGTCCAATAGATGTTATTACTTCACCCACGTTGTCTCAGGTATTCAACTGTGAGTTTTTAAATACACAATTTAAAGAAGAGCACTTGCTGTACATCCTCAGATTCTTTCGACAGTTAAAATGAACATGCAGGGTTTAAATTCATGATTAAGTGGCTTGCTCTTCAATCTTTTGAACAAATACTATAACAACCTAACAATTTTTCAGTCTTTTTTTTTTTTTTGGCTGCTCCAGAAGAGACCCACACAAAATAAGAGAAAAAACTTCTACAGCCTTGTCAAATTCCACATGAATACCTGCTTCAGGAGTACAGCATCTTCCCCTACAACTGTCAGTGGATTTCAACACATATAAGGGATGAGCACAATTGGAGAAGTCTGTTCTCTTATTGAGAGGCACAAGGAACTCTCATTAGCACTACCGGGATCAAAAGCCCTGATTAGCATGAATCTTAGCACTCTCTATAATTTTGAGATGAAACAAACCAAAAGCATTTCCTGTCTTAAAAATAAAGCAGTCTTGTTGTTATGCCATCACATTTTGTTACCCTTTCATCAATTAATTTTTCAATCAGCACAATCCTTAACAAGCTGATGACAGCCTGTCTAGACAACTGGCAAAGACTAAGTTTGTATTGCCAGTTTAGAGACCTTCACGCGTAGGGGAAAAAGTAATGATTTGCAGAGATGTTCCATTGCATATGCAATGGAAAACAAGTTATTGTGCAAAATACAAGCTTTTGTTTGTAAGTGAAAGAGGACTTGGACTGGCGCATTGCTGCTACTGCAGTTCAATAGGTAAAAAAAGCTTATTTGTATTCAGTAAACTGGAGACTCTGGCTTAAGACCCAGCAGCAATTTTTCCCTTTATTAGACTGTGCTCAATAGCCCATTATAGAGGTGTGTGTAATGGCCCTCCAGGCACAGAGTGCTGCATGATCTTAAAAAATTATATGTATTTCTCGTATGGTGTTATTTTCTAATTTTAGTCCAAGAGTCAGATCACAGAATTCCTTACAATTCTAAGAGAAATACTACAACTCAAGGCCTCTTGCCATATTACAAATGTATACTTGAAGATATTTCTTTTAGCTACCTTCACTGCCAACACAAATAAACATATTGTGAAGCACTAAAAAGGAGTGTTTATTACAACGTTGAATATAAAGCAACATCATCCCACACGTGCACTATGACATCACTTCAGATATCTGTACTGCAGTAGAATGTTTCCTTTTTCATAACGGACAGTGACACAGGGATAAAAAAATAAGATGCATTAAATATTAGCAATTGAGCTCTGCTGCAGTCCTGTAAATCCTCGGATCTGAACAAATCCCAGCAGAAAGTTATAATTCATTTTCACTTCTACCACAATCTTGTTATAACTGCAACAGAATCATTTAAAAAAAATCTTTAGCTATAAAATGGAACATTTGACAATTCAGCAGTCTGAAGAAAGAAAAGAAATGGCTCTCTCATTTTGAACAAAAGTAGGCACTATCACTTTTTAAATTTAACATTTCAATTCTCTCTTTTTACTAGGATAAGATGTTGGCTCTTAGGAAATACAAATTAATACAAGAGAGAGTTCAGAAGTCACAATTTAAGCACAAGGTGGAAGAAAAATGAAGACAGCAATGCAAAAATGAGGAAGAATAGGATGACAAGAAAGGAGAAATCCTGCCTGTCCTGGTTCAGGGGCAGTTTAGCCATGTGGCCAATAATTGCCTTTCACGTGCCTCTTCACAGACAGAGATGACTCTACTGAACCTGACTCCCTAATCTGTCTTTTCAGGGCACTTTAAGAACTCAGAGTTCACCAAATAATTCAACACAATCTCCAGAAGGAACCACATGCATTAAAACTCAGGTGCATACTGACCCGCCAGGCCCTAACTCTGGGTCAATGTGTCTCTCCCAGTTGTCCAAACAAAGTCTTTCAAAACAAAACTCATGAAGTCTTCACCCAGTTTCATTTGGGCACAGCCCTCTCCTCTCTGAGGGGCTGTCAGTCTCTCCCCTGCTTATTGGGTGGGGTCTCTTTAAGGCCAGAAAGTTTTCTCCCGCTCCTTGAATATTTTTCCTGATAACTCAGGACCCCTGCAGGAGCCTTCTTGGTCCCTGAAGTGCATCTGCATATCTAGCTGGGCTTCCCCAGCTTCTAGCTTTTTTTAATCTTTTATCTGGGATCATCTTATTTCACCCAGGTATGGCTAGTCCTAATCAGGGCTAGCTTAGTCCCCTGCACTCCAGCCTATGAGGCAAACCATCCTGTTACAAGGAGAAAAGCAGAAAAAATAGTTTTCTGCTTAAATCATTCACAGACTATTTACATCTTGTGCAGCGTTCAGATACTGTGGTGATGCAGTAGGATACAAGAACCCAGAAAGAACAGATAAAAGGCAAGATGGAATGCAGTGCTGGTTCTAGCCCATTGGGTCCCTCCAACACTAATAATTAATAGGGGACCCCTTCAGCTGCTGGGGGCCCTAAGCAATTGCTTAGTCTGCTAATGCCTACAGCCAGCTCTGGGGGAATGGTAGCTGCAGCAGCCAGTAGAGGAAATAAATGAATAAATGAATAAATAAACAAAACTCAATAGATGATTGTGCCAACATCTGTAGGCTTCACCACCACCAGAGTAGAAAAGGATAATATACAGCTTAGTACAGAATGTCCTTGGAAGGGAGTAAGTCAAGTGCTATTGGTCACTCTGGTGCAAATTGCTTGGTGTAAGAAGTTACAATATGACTGGGATTAATTCCTGGTTTCGTGGAGGGAAGGTTCTTGGAAGAATTCCATCCAATACACAAAATATTGACCTGCGCAATAATGAGATCAAGACATGCCACACGAAGAATTACAGCTGCAGATAAGATATGCTAGTTTTAGGACAAATGGCAATACAGGTTGACTTGCCTGGAATGTAACAATGGCACACTCAAATATGAAAGGACATGAGTAGTAAATATGGCTAAATGAGGCAGAGTGATCACATTAGTGCAGCTGGCAGCTCTGAAATTCATCTAGGTACATTTCATTTCTTTTAGTTGGCTTCTGTTCCTAGTGACTGCACTTCTAAGTCATGTAAGGATACATTAAAAATGCTTTAAATGATAGATAATAAAGTTGGAAACATAAGGTATATGTTTTCCTGTAACGTGCCTTTGACTGCTATTAGCAAATATCTCCAATGACTGGAGATGGGACACTGGAATGGGAGGGCTCTGAGTTAATACAGAGAATTCTTTACCTGGTGTCTGGCCCACATGCTCAGCGTCTAAATGATCACTATATTTGGGGTCAGAAAGGAATTTTCTCCCAGGTCAGATTGGCAGTGAGCCTGGGGTTTTCACTTTCCATGGCAGGATGGGTCACTTACTGGTTTGAACTGCAGTTAATGGTGGTGTCTAACTTAAAGTCTTTAAATCAAGATTTAAAGACTTCAGTAACTCTGTCAGAGGTTAGGTGTCTATTACAGGAGTGTATGGCTCAGGTTCTGTGGATTGCAATGTGCAGGTGGTTAGACTAGATTATCATGATGGTTCCTTCTGGCACTAAAGTCTGAGAGCATTTTGGTGGAGAACAGATAAGAGCAGGCTAGCAGTATAAACCTACCGGTATTTCATCTTTTAGGCAGAATGAACAGAGTATGTAAAAATGTATATAATTAATGTTTCCTGTGCAAATCATTAATGTGCAAATTGTACTGTCTGAGTTTGCAGCATGTTTATATCAGGCACACTAAAAGCTCTTTTCTGAGGAACCGAAACACTGGCTTAAAATTCATCTATCAGTCTTTGTGTTCATTTTATCCTGAAACTATGAGAAGTGGTTTCCTTAATACCAAGAATATGAGTTGCACAGAATCAGATTATTGTCAAAGAAAACACACACATGTGCGCGCGCACACACACACACACCAACAAAAAACTCAAGAAAAACATTTTGACTTGAGTCTTAATGATTAAAAACAATTTTCATGTCAACTTGTGGGTCAGAATAATATATCACATTGCATTTTAGTCTCTGAAGCCAACTATTTGTCTGCTTCAGTGATACAAATGTGAGGATGAATTCTGGCACTTGTCAGCCTATGATAAATTACTAGCAGACTAATACTTGTCAGTACAGTGATAACTGATTACACTGTAAAACCGCACTGAAGACGAAAGGTGATGAACACTTTACAAAGCAAAGGTTTAAAAACCACACCAGTCACTACAGTTCATGGCACAATAATTCTGCACTTCCTTTTTTTAATTTATCAAAGCAACCAACCCAATACCCATTTTAACAGACATTTCCCAATACCACAAACACAACTAAAACAAATGTGTAAACACAGATATCTAGTAGTAAACAAAGTACAGTCATCCTGATTCTACCATCAATCTGTATTTAATGGGCCATATGATATTCTGTGCTAAGTTTCTGCTCTGCACAAAGTGAGGCCTGGGGTCTTTTAGAGAGCAGGTTACACTCACTGATTCTCTTCTTGACCGAAGCGCAGATTAGAGCAGCCTGGGGGCTCCTTTAACAAGTACCAGCTGGCAATTGTGCCAAAGAGAAACATCTGCCAGTTGAGGACAACACACTTTGGCCATACCGTCAACATATCCCATGCTCTGAAGCAGAAAGGGAAATGTGGCATAGAAGATAACACTAATTTTAAACTTTAAACTGATAGAGTCAAGGAGAGGAAGAAGGACCAAATTGCATGCCCTGGGTGCTGCCAGGGTGGTGGAACAGGGCCAGAGCAAGGTAGAGAATGTAGCCCTACAAGTAGCGAACTGGAATCCAATATTCACACTGTACACCACCTGAGTAGTGCAAAGGGAGTAGAGAAGGGACAGAGAACTTCAAAAAAGGGACTTAATTTTCAAAGGTGCTGAGCACCCACATACATTATTTCACAATGCTTCACATAGATCAATGAAGGCTTAATACCAAAGGCTAATACCAGGAGGTGCCAGGCATCCTCAACTAACTTCAACCCGAGTGCAGTCAGGACTGGGTCCCCAAAATAATTAGCGTGATTTAAATAGTTCCTTGAGTAGAGGTTCTCAAATTGGTATGTGGAGATTTGGCTGATCAGATGGTGCAGGCTGCATCTCCTAATGTCTAACTTTTAAATAACATTAGAATTCAGAATAAAAATATGTAAGTACTTCCCTAATATTGTTTTCCTTATAAATAATTGCACAGGGTTTGTGTGATTGAAAAGGGAGGTAGCTCACAAGGCAATCCCTGGATTAAAACCCAGTCCACACTTTGAAATAGTTTGAAGACACTTTTGTAAAGCAATCTCATGACAAAGAATTTGCCTAAAAAAAAAAAAACAGTTGATAACTTTGAAAATGGTATGTCACGGAAGTCGGCTTTGGAAAAGTTTAAATTGGCCACTTTGTAATTTCTATAACTAGAACAAAGATAGATATTGATACATCTCATCCATCTCCCTCTGGATTTGTTTTTCTTTTTTAAAATGTATATAAATTCCCAAAGCTCTGATTCGTCATTATTTGCAACTGAGGCTAGGAATGGAAAAAAAAAACTTTTAATTCTCATACACATGGAGGACTTACCAACTACTATTCTACTGATCTCTTCAAATTATCAAAGGCAGCTTTAGTCAATATAGTTAAGCAAAATATTGCTAAATAGTCGCAAAAGAATTGCAACCATCTGGTCCAGGACTAAGACAAATACTTCCAAAATTAAAAGGAAATATATTTATCATGAATTTGTAACCAACGTTAACCATGTTGGAAGCAAAGAGAGGTTTGGAGTGCTCACTCGAATGTTACAATTTAGAATGTTTTCCCAGTTCACAGCTTTCTCAACAATGCTGGGTCTGAGCTGGTAAGAACACACACAAAGACATGGATGGGCGTCTGGGCACAGATTTCTTTTCTGCAATGTCACTGTATGGTAACTAATTTTACCATCTGTTTAATGGTGATAATGCTGTCATACCCTCCTCACAGGGGTTTTAGGGAGGATTAATTAATGTTTGTAAAGTGCTTTGAAGATTAAATACACTCAAGTCCTATTATTAATTCTAATTTTGGAAAACTTCTATTTAATACCAACATATCACTTTGACTACAATATCTTAACACGTTAGTAGCACTGCTAAAGATTAGTCTTCTTGACATCTGTCTCATTTAAAAATCAACTGCAGCCTTTCATTAAATGTCCATTATTCCCATTGCACTGACTGTCTTAGAACCACTTTTCATCAGTTTCTCTTCTTTTCTGTTTCCTATACAAGTTTGAAGGTCTTTCCTAAAGTTTTCATGCATGGCTTGGATTTTGTATTGCAGGCAGTGATCCCATGGAGGTCCTCTTGGTTTTCTTCTTGACAGAGACCAGCTCACTTATCCCAGTTGATGGGGTGTGTTTGTGTGTGTAAAAAGAATCATCTTGCGCCTCTCACTTCTGAGTTCAAAGCAATATGCCCCCTTCAGCTCTATCATCATTCATTTTAGAATTAATAATCGGATTACAGACTCTAGTGCAGAACTGATTCAGGTTAAACCTGACTGAACCGAGTTGAAGTGCTTATTCCCTATAGTCAAGTTGGTGTGGTCAGAGCTTTTGCCCCAGGCAGTTTGAAGGGAACATAGACCAATGGCAGATGGGGTCAGGAAAAACACTGCTCGTCAGCTGAGGAATTTTGTATACTCTGTTGAGGGTGAGGCACTTAGGCACAAGGACACCAAATACAAATGGTCCACTCTGTTTCCTCCCAAGGGCACCTCCTGGCCTTGCCTCGCCTCGGATATTTTGAGCCTTGGGATAACAAATATGGATTGAATCTTGGCTCAGGTAAGCAACAGGCTAGCTGCATAAGTAGTGTTGTGTCTTGGCAACAGGAATAACATTAGCCTCCTGATTACAGTGAAAGATCAATAGAGGAATGGCATCTGATCTGCCAATATTGTGAGGATTGGCATCAGAAGGTTTTCCCTTTCTGTCAGATTAGGCATCAGGCTGCAATCCTGAACAAATGGAGATTGAGTCCATGGGATTGTCTTAATTCTCAGCACAAAAATGGAGATTTTCTGACATGCTAACAGTATTACAAGCTTTTTCCTGACACTGGGCTTTGATTCTGGTACGGTTTATAAGAGTTATCTTATTAAGTTGAATTCAGTAAAACTTCTATTATTTGGGATATTTTCCATACACTTTTGCATCTAACCTCATTGGATCCTGCCACTAGAAGTCCTATTATAACTCTCTGGAATCAAACCTATTTTAAGTACCTAGCTTGGAACATGGATTCTAGTTGCATGACAACTGACTGATGAAGTGAGCTGTAGCTCACGAAAGGTTATGCTCAAATAAATTGGTTAGTCTCTAAGGTGCTGCAAGTACTCCTTTTCTTTTTGAGAATACAGACTAACAGGGCTGTTACTCTAAAACAGACTTCCTGTCACCCTTAAAGCTGCCTCAAAGAAAGGACTTGTCTCTTTTGGCCAAAGCAAATAAATTCTAGCCATTACAAACATACAGAAAAAACTACAAGGGGTAACAGATTCAGAAATAGATTTCTTCTGCCAATTTTAAGGATAAACTCTGGTAAAAAAACACTAAATTCATGGGCAGGAGGATTATATAAACTCCACCAGTTTAAACTCCTCATAGAATGTGTGAATCATTCCTTTCCATTACTAGCAATGAGCTGGTACCTTCGAGAATCTGAATTATTTTCAAATCTCATTCATGTAATGATTAAGACTAAAATGAATTCCAATAGCTAGTTAGACCATATTTATACAACTTTTTCTTTGACAATGCTATATAAATTCTACTTATGGCCCATGCTAAATAAATAATTATATAGTCTCTTTCTACACAGAGACTTGTCTCTTTCCACTGGAAGTGATGCTATGCTGATGAGAAAAGGTATTGATAATACCTATTTTGGTAACATTGTAGTAGTGTACCATAGATGGGTTCTGAGAAATAGAATATCAAGTTGCTGGGATTTGTTTTAGGAAGACAGGAAGCTTTGTACAAATTACAGTGATGGTTAGGAAACATAAAGAGAAAAGAAATATTAAGATTAAAAAGGTGAATCCTTGCACAAATCTTTAGAGATTAAGATGTAGTGGGGCGAGTACCTCATCAAATAAACTGAAATGTAAATCACAAATTGCAGTAGTAAATTAGTTTTAGTCTCACTGGTTCATGAGCAAGGGGCAAGATCATAACTCATGATCAGAGAGGTCAACTGAAATGAAGCAGCCAAAGAGAAAGGCAGAAGCAGAGGGAGTATAATGAAAAGTATTTTTTTTTCCGTGTTGGAATTCACTAGGTGACTATTAGTAAGAATTTCTGCTTGAATATTGTTTAAAGAATAGTCTCTTCAGAATAAAAACTGAGAATAAGCAAATTGCAACTGTTTCCAAGTATTATACATAAATAGTCACTTAAAGCTAAATGAGTTTTAAGGAGAGGTGAAGTGAAATGATTGTGTTGACTGGCAAAACTAGATGTGGGAGACAAGCAAAGAGACAGATGAGGCATAAGGGAATGCAAAATAGTATGAGGCCACCGTTCACTCTTCAAGGCTATCTGAAATTAGACAGCAACAGGCTAAGGAAGAACAAACGAATTCTAATAAAAATAAGAGCTTGATATGAGTGGGAGATAGGCAGGATGGAATGTAGTAACTATCCAGAGATGAAAGTTAAAACAAAAAACAATAAATCAGAAGTTAGCAGACAAGAATGCAGCTGTCAACTAAACGTACACGTCTGTTCCTGTGCGATTTATTCCTGAAGGTTTTAAAGATTCTCTGTGTTAAGTGGCTGGAAACAAAGGGCTAATATGATCTGATGAGTGCAACTGAGCTTCTTAAAAATCTATGATTTGAGAGGACTCAGAGAGGCCTACTAGAGCAACACTAGAGAGAAATATAACCATCGGGCTTAGCAAACTAGCAAACAGGCAAGAAACAGAAAAACAAAATAGTTATAGACTAATTCCATCAAGACAGGAAAGAATCACTAAAAGCAGGAGCCAGCCAGTTAGAGCATAAGTACAGCCCCTAGAGAGAGGAGGGAAATTCAATACTTGTTTTAAGACCAGGAAACTGACATGCAGAAAGTACAACGTCCATACCTCTGGAAGAAGATTAGATTCAAAGGGGAGACTCAAAACAGATATTGTGAAAAACCAGTAAAGCCTAATCACAAAGGGAGAGAACTGGCAGGTTAAAACTATGGACAGGATAGATGGGATTGGGGAGTAGTAAGAGTAGACAGATGAATGTGGCAACAAGACTGACCAGATGGAGGCTATTCAACCCACACAACAGACAGATTTCCCAGATCATGACTGAGGAAGCAATCAATCAACTACAGTTCAAGAGCAAGATTTTCATTAGTGATTCCATTAAGAGACCTGGTTGATCTGGGAACCAAATAAAACTAGGGGATGGTATGTGGCCTCCAAAACTATAAGGCAAAATGTGACAAGAACAGCAAAGGTTATCAAAAGAATACTGGAAAAATTCCTCCTTACACCAGTGCATCTGGGAATCCATGAAACAAATGAGGGCAGAGTAACAGAATCAAGTAGTATACTAACACTAGAGGGAGAGACCAAACAAAGATGTCAAAAGTGATCTTTTCAATCCTTCCATGGGAAAATTTGACTAAAAAAACCCCAAAAACAAAACAAAAAAAACCCCCACAACCTATCCTCAAGCAATATTATGAGGGGAGAGCAGGCTATGTTGATGCTCTCTGAAAAGTCACAAATGGAATAGGGCCAGCTGGACAACCTTTGCAGATGGAGGCAAGAAAAGAATTTACAAGATCACTCAAAAATTAGCATAAGGTAAGGAAGGAAGCCTTAGCCTGTTGGGGAGCAGTGGGAGGTGTATGTGGGGTGAAGTGATTCTGGCCAAAACAATAATCACCTATGTAAAACTCACATGGAATTTGGGTCCATTCCAAAATATACCTGAATCTCTTTGGTTCATTGAAACAGAGCAAGTTTCTTATTTACAAGAAAATCTAAAACCAACTGGCTAACCTATTCCTACTACTTCATACTGTATTTTATGAAACTTTAACAACTCCAGCACCAACCTTCTGGATTCAAACTCACAAGAGTTTAGGAAGAACAGTTTTCATCTTAATTAAGGAAATTCTGACAAGCCTTCTTAATTAAGCAGGGGGGAAATGCTATGAAACATGAAGAATAAGAAATAAGAACTTAAAATTTCTATAGAGAAATGTAAGGAATATGAGAAATAAGCAAGATGAGCTAGAAATAGCATGTAGTGATTCAAACATGACTTAGCGGGCGTAGCTGAAGCCTTGCGAGTAAAACATTAACATTGATGATGGCGTCACAGGTTGTTACATATATTTTTTTGCATATATATTTATTTTTTCTTATGTGACCAAAAATCCTAGTTGACATTGGAAGCTAAAGCATAATTTGCTATCTGACTAAATATATAGTTTCACAAGATAAGTCACAAAAGGAATGGGGGGGTCTAATTAGTAGAGAGCCTAAATCTATTATGGCACAGAAATGAAAACAAATGTATCTCCTATATCAGCAACAAAAGCAAAGCTGTCTTTTAATGTAACTAAGTTACAGATAAAAGAGTAGGAACCTATTATGGTAATATATGTAAACTGATTTTAAATCAACCAATCAGGAGCTCAGAAGAACCACTCATAAGAAAAGTCAAGAGGAAGTGATGGAATATAGTGAAACATAAGATAACAAGTTTTCCCCTCACCACCTTAAGATAATAAGAGGTCCAATTATCCTCCTCAAAGTAGAATGGGCATGAACAATTTATCTTTCTCCCAGCATTAGTAAAACACTTTTGCTAGTTTTCAGCCATGTGTTTTCTGTGTAAACTATTATGCACACATATTGCCTTAAATCTGTGGCCTTGTAACTAGTGTGAATAAATGCTGATCCCTGAACTGCATCAGATTTTGAGGCAGTCAGGTTTTGTTACTGTATTGTGCTCCACTAAAGGCCTATCTGCTTAGTTATCACTAATCAGAACAAAAGGATGAATTTTAAAATCACAAGCAGGTGCTATTGGTGTGAACATATGTTGGAAATGGCCCACCTTGATTATCATACACATTGTAAGGAGAGTGGTCACTTTAGATAAGCTATTACCAGCAGGAGAGTGGGTTTGTGTGTGTGTTGGGGGGGGGGGGGTTGAGAAAACCTGGATTTGTGCTGGAAATGGCCCAACTTGATTATCATACATATTGTAAGGAGAGTGATCACTTTAGATAAGCTATTACCAGCAGGAGAGTGGGGTAGGAGGAGGTATTTTTTCATGCTTTGTGTGTATATAATAAGATCTTCTACACTTTCCACAGTATGCATCCGATGAAGTGAGCTGTAGCTCACGAAAGCTTATGCTCAAATAAATTGGTTAGTCTCTAAGGTGCCACAAGTCCTCCTTTTCTTTTTGCGAATACAGACTAACACGGCTGTTACTCTGAAACCTGTCATTATGCAAGGTACTGCATTTAGCCATATGGAGTGGAAATCTATCAACTGCATGAAAAAACTTGTACAGATACAGACAGACATCATCTTCCTTTCCAGATGCAAACAGATGGACATCGTACCAAAAGGACTGAAGGTAAAAAATCCATTACAATCTACATACCACACAGACTATGCTGACAGGTTGTGCCACACGCTCTCACAGAAATTGCGGAATCACCTGATCAACATCCTCTACAGCAAACAGGGAAAGATTAAAAATGAGCTCTCAAAAATGGATACTCTCATAAAAAAACCAACCTTCCACACAAACTTCCTCGTGGCTGGACTTTACTAAAACTAGACAAGCCATTTACAACACACACTTTGCTTCTCTACAAAAGAAAAAGGACACTAAACTTTCTAAACTACTACATGCCACAAGGGGCTACAGCAATGGTTCCCTCAACCCACCTAGCAATATTGTTAACCTATCCAACTATACTCTCAGCCCAGCAGAAGCAGCTGTCCTATCTCGGGGCCTCTTCTTCTGCCCCTCCACCCCCACGAACATGATACAGTTCTGTGGTGACCTAGAATCCTATTTTCGACGTCTCTGACTCAAGGAATATTTCCAACATACCTCTGAACAACATACTAATCTACAGAGACCTCCCTACCAACACTACAAAAAGAAGGATTCTAGGTGGACTCCTCCTGAAGGTCAAAACAGCAGACTGGACTTCTACATAGAGTGCTTCCACCGACGTGCATGGGCTGAAATTGTGGAAAAGCAGCATCACTTGCCCCATAACCTCAGCCGTGCGGAACACAATGTCATCCACAGCCTCAGAAACAACTCCGACATCATAATCAAAAAGGCTGACAAAGGAGGTGCTGTTGTCATCATGAATAGGTCGGAATATGAACAAGAGGCTGCTCGGCAGCTCTCCAACACCACTTTCTACAAGCCATTACCCTCTAATCCCACTGAGAGTTACCAAAAGCAACTACAGCATTTGCTCAAGGAACTCCCTGAAAAAGCACAAGATCAAATCCGCACAGACACACCCCTGGAACCCCGATCTGGGATATTCTATCTACTACCCAAGATCCATAAACCTGGAAATCCTGGGCGCCCCATCATCTCAGGCAGTGGCACCCTGACAGCAGGATTGTCTGGCTATGTAGACTCCCTCCTCAGGCCCTACGCTACCAGCACTCCCAGTTACCTTCGAGACACCACTGAGGAAACTACAATCCATCGGTGATCTTCCTGATAACACCATCCTGGCCACTATGGATGTAGAAGCCCTCTACACCAACATTCCACACAAAGATGGACTACAAGCCGTCAAGAACACTATCCCCAAAAATGTCACGGCTAACCTGGTGGCTGAACTTTGTGACTTTGTCCTTACCCATAACTATTTTACATTTGGGGACAATGTATACCTTCAAATCAGTGGCACTGCTATGGGTACACACATGGCCCCACAGTATGCAAACATTTTTATGGCTGATTTAGAACAACGCTTCCTCAGCTCTCGTTCCCCTAACGCCCCTACTCTACTTGCGCTATATTGATGACATCTTCATCATCTGGACCCATGGAAAAGAAGCCCTTGAGGAATTCCATCATGATTTCAACAATTTCCATCCCATCATCAACCTCAGCCTGGTCCAGTCCACACAAGAGATCCACTTCCTGGACACTACAGTGCTAATAAACGATGGTCACATAAACACCACCCTATACCGGAAACCTACTGACCGTTATTCCTACCTATATGCCTCCAGCTTTCACCCTGACCACACCACACGATCCATCATCTACAGCCAAGCTCTGCGATACAACCGCATTTGCTCCAACCCCTCAGACAGAGACAGACACCTACAAGATCTCTATCAAGCATTCTTAGAATACCCACCTGCAGAAGTGAAGAAACAGATTGATAGAGCCAGAAGAGTTCCCAGAAGTCACCTACTACAGGACAGGCCTAACAAAGAAAATAACAGAACGCCACTAGCCGTCACCTTCAGCCCCCAACTAAAACCCCTCCAATGCATTATTAAGGATCTACAACCTATCCTGAAGGATGACCCAACACTCTCACAAATCTTGGGAGAGAGGCCAGTCCTTGCCTACAGACAGCCCCCCAACCTGAAGCAAATACTCACCAGCAACCACATACCACACAACAGAACCACTAACCCAGGAACCTATCCTTGCAACAAAGCCCATTGCCAACTGTGCCCACATATCTATTCAGGGGACACCCTGAATCACAGGGCCTAATAACATCAGCCACACTATCAGAGGCTTGTTCACCTGCACATCCACCAATGTGATATATGCCATCATGTGCCAGCAATGCCCCTCTGCCATGTACATTGGTCAAACTGGACAGTCTCTTCGTAAAAGAATAAATGGACACAAATCAGATGTCAAGAATTATAACATTCATAAACCAGTCGGAGAACACTTCAATCTCTCTGGTCACGCGATTACAGACATGAAAGTCGCTATTTTACAACAAAAAAACTTCAAATCCAGACTCCAGCGAGAAACTGCTGAATTGGAATTCATTTGCAAATTGGATACAATTAACTTAGGCTTGAATAGAGACTGGGAGTGGCTTAGTCATTATGCAAGGTAGCCTATTTCCCCTTGTTTTTTCCTACCCCCCCCCCCCGACGTTCTTGTTAAACACTGGATTTGTGCTGGAAATAGCCCACCTTGATTACCATACACATTATAAGGAGAGTGGTCACTTTAGATAAGCTATTACCAGCAGGAGAGTGGGGTGGGAGGAGGTATTTTTTTCATGCTTTGTCTGTATATAATAAGATCTTCTACACTTTCCACAGTATGCATCCGATGAAGTGAGCTGTAGCTCATGAAAGCTTATGCTCAAATAAATTGGTTAGTCTCTAAGGTGCCACAAGTACTCCTTTTCTTTTTGCAAATACAGACTAACACGGCTGTTACTCTGAAACATGTCTACACTATTTCCTAGCAGCTGTAGCAGAAACCAGACAGAAGTGGCTGGGCAATTTTCTAGACATGCTACAGTGAAACAGAGAATGCAACAAAATAGGTGCCTTTAAAATAAAATATTTTATTTATTCTCACTAAATTCCTTGTTCAGTATTAGAATAAAATGACTTTCTATGATTCTTTACCATTGTCATATGAAATGTGAATACTTGTTTTAATTTCAAGACAAGCCAAAGAGACTGCAGCTCTCTTATGGAACCTTGAAGAATAAAAGAGGGGCATGTTCTGAATAGAGCTTTGTGAATTTGTCTGTGACATGCACAATCTACTTGGATTTTTTTTTTAAAAGGGGAAGATGGTGGAGAGGTGACTGTCAAAAGAATTTACAAAGGTAATTACGTAAAATTTGAGTTTGAATAAGGTTATCATTAAATACTTTTGATGTAAGAAATTAAGAACTGAAGAGAAAATATACACTTGTATATTTGCTTTGGGGGCCCCAAGATTGGGTTAAGAGTGAACTATCTTCTTCCTTGTGTTTATCTCATCAGGTGGAATCCATACTGTGAGTCCTCTCCTTCCAAAATTCTCTATTCAATGCCATTTCCCCATCACACCACATGATTACATGTGGTGGGATGTCATAAAGGAAGACTACTTCTTGGGAGGGCCTCTACCTTTCTTGTCATAAAGGAAGACTACTTCTTGGGTTGGGCTCTCTTATCCATATAGCTGTCAGGACTGTGCTTTACATGACCAAATCACCTGAGCCCTGCACTCCTCATTTTTTCATGTATGAATTTTACTTTAAGTATGTCTCTAACACACACATTCCTCACATGGTTTTTCTTGCTTACACCACTCACCTATCTCAGCATTCACATTTCTGTGGAATAGATCATTTCCTCGTGTTTTTCTTTTCTTGTCCAACACCCAGCGCCATACATTAAACCCGAACAGACCATGGTTTTATTGGCTTTCCTTTTAAATCTTACTGGTGTCTTCCTGTCACAAACTACCTCACTAATCTCTCTGCTTGAGACAGGCATTTATTATCCTAGCTCCAATTTTGATCTCCATTTCCCTGGATTCTGGAACCCAGATACTTGAAACTTTGTGGTTTTGGTATTGTCTGCACACCTAGTTTCAAGGACAATGCTTAAGTGTTTACACTTAAGTGTTTGCAAACTACATATTCTGCTTTTCCTCTGCTTCCTTTGAGCCCATGTCCCCGCAAAACATCTCTCAGACTAGGATAGGATCTTGACAAATGATCGTCTCTCCTTTGCATAGAATATCATCTGCAAACAGCTCACTCTTTCTTTATGTTTCTTGTGAGGATATCCAGGATGAGGATAAACAAGAAAAAGTTGAATGCTGAGCCCTGATGCACGTCCACCTCTACTGAAAGTTCATTTGTTTCATCACTATAAGTTTGACTATTGAAATTGCCCCTACATATATAGCTTGACCAAGATACACAAAGTTCTGGTACCATTTTCTCCTTCATACATCACCAGATGACTTCCCTTGGAATTCCATCCATTTTTTTTTCCAGATCAACAATCACTTTGGTAATGGTATTCCTTTTCTCTCTAAAATTCTCTACTAATTGCCTCGGTGCAAAAACAGTATCTATGTCAATCTTCCTGGCATGAAGCCATATCTATTTATGCTAATATTTATTTCACACTTTAGTTTCTTATACAGTAAAATTATGGAAGAGGGTCATTGATGACTCATCAGCTTTATACCTCTATTGTTTGTACAGTTGCCAGCAACACCTAACATATATGTAGGGAGATACTTTTCTTCAACATGTTTGGTATTCTTTCCCATCTAAGGATTGACTTAAACAGGGATGTCAGCAGATGGATGCCTTCTAGTCCTATCTTTTTCCATGCTTCAGTAAGGATTCTATCTTGGTCTATGGCCTTTAACACAGCATTTGCCACTTCATCTGGTGAGATAGGCTTTAGTATACCAAACTTCATCTTTTAAAGTCACATAGCTCTCTTGTTTCAGAGTAGCAGCCGTGTTAGTCTGTATTCGCAAAAAGAAAAGGAGGACTTGTGGCACCTTAGAGACTAACCAATTTATTAGAGCATAAGCTTTCGTGAGCTACAGCTCACTTCTTCATTTGAAAGCTGTTCAAAATACCATTTACATCTATCCTTTATTGACTGTAAATCAAACACTCCACCAGTTTCATCTTTGATGAACCTCACTTCTTTTATATCTTTGGTATTTCTGTCCCATGCTTTTGCCAGTCTATACATTTTCCCCCCTTCCTTTGTTCCAAGTCTTGCATTAAGTTTCTTGAAGACTTTTTCCTTTCGCTTTTGCAACTGCATGCCTTGCCACTTTCTTCACATCCTTGTATTCCTCCAGATATGACTTGCTCCTACTCCTTTGCCAGAGTTTCAACTTTTTTCTCATATCTTTTATCGCTTATACTTCTTCACACCCAACCAAGTTTCTTTTTGAATAAAGGGTTTCCCTTTTGATTCACCCACAACTTGTTTACCACATTGTTTACCAATCCATATATCTGTTGGCATAAAAGCCCCAAATGTATCTACTCTTTCCATGTCTGGTGCTGACATCTTCTCTAGAACCAACTCCCCAAAGTCCTTTTCAGGCTTCCCTGTAGATTTGACACCTCATCTTTGGTATTAACCTCTTAGATATGTTTCTTAGAGAAAATCAAAGAGGTGAAGTCCATGTTGACTAGAAAGATTGTTTCCCAGCAGAACATAAAAGACATAAAAGGTTATTGTGGGAGAGAAAGAAGTTGTCAATCTGGCTTTTAGTCCTTCCACTCTTGTAAGCGTAAATATGTCCATCTATTCTCCTAAAGACTGTGTAGGATACCACCAGCTCAAGAGCTTGTGCCAGCTGTGATATTCGTTCTCCATCATTTAAAGTTGCATAGCACTGGCCACCATGTATGCCACTATATCCATGCCTGTTTCTTCCAATATATCCACTTAACTCAGCACTGATAACTACTTCCTTATTTCCTGGAATTTGCTGAAGAGCAGTGTCTAACATTTCACTAAAATTTGTATCCTCATGGTCACAGTAACCAGACAGGGGTGCATATACACTGACTATGTTTAGCAAGCCACATTCAAAAGGCAACTTGATCATCATTAAGCTGTCACTGATTCTATTTATTATCTCCACACTTCCTTTATTTTACTATCAAGAGCTGTGCCGACTGCATTTCTTGAGTTGGAAGCCCCACAGGATTTTTTTTTCTACCCTTCCCCAATCTCTTTGGCCCTCTCCCCTTTCCATTTTGTTTCCAGGACTCAAGCTACCTGTACTTTCCTCGTCTTTAGTGTCTCTGCCAGCCCTATGCTATGTGCCAATGATCCAACTTGCCAGTGAACAATGCTTAGACCAATTAAAGGTTTCAGCACTACAGAATATCATACTTATTAAAGACTTCACCTACACATCTGTTGAGTAAAGCAGGATGCTTTTAAGGTTAAAGACACCAGGCCAGTAATTCAGGCAGTCAGGATTAAGTTTCTGACTCTATTGCAGACTTCCTTTAAGACTTTTGGAAAGCCATTTAATTCTTTGAACTTCAATTTCCCATATGTAAAACTGTGATAAGCATACTTCCCTATCTCAGAGACACCACTTATGTCAACGTATCTGATACCACGTGATAAGACCCATACAAAAGTCTATAAATAAAATACAGATACAATAATCAGATATTCCTAAGATGCACAGATGACAATTTGATGATCTGGAGAAGGTTAAATCCATGCAGAAAACCATTCTTTGTAGATCTCATTCTTACAATAAAGGAAAAACAGGAGTAAAGAGCAGAATTCAGCAGATAATAACCAATACCTTTTGTGTGTGTATGAGTGCAGGAGGGGAAGTGAAAGAGGTGGCTGTCCAGGTTACGCACATCCCATGACTCCCAGACATGGAGATATGCAAAGGTTTTGAGGTCCTACAGAGCACTGGCAGTTGAATCAGTAAGTTGCTGCGGATACTCTGTTCTTAGAAAGGAGGAGGAGAATGGAGTGGTTCCTTCTGATCTTCTGAATTGGGCAAGGAAGGGAGGTTTATGCCTGGTAGTTTTTCAAAGGTCCAGGAAGGGAAGTGGCTGCTGAGTGTCCACCTGAAGAGTCTCAGGAGAAAGAGGACGTATAGAAGCTGCAAGGGTTTATAAATAACAAACAACACTATGCAACCAATTACTTTTGATGAGCTGCAAAACTAGTGAAAGAAGAAAACGCAGAAGATGTACAACAATATCTTGTCTATACAGTCTAGTAAGGCATCAGACAGTGCTTCACATAATCTTACTTGAAAAATAATTCTAATTGACTTGGATCTGAGTAGTGTTGCAGGAAATGAAAACTGGCTCAAGGATCATAAAGAGTAAAGATAAACAGCCGTGTATGGAGTGGCAGATAAGTATCCTTTGGGAAGTAGCATGATATGCTTTAAGTCTGGGTTTATTTAATTTCATTATTAACCTGGAAGAAGTGGCAAACAACAGTTTACTTATACTTAGAGCTATTATATTGAGAGGTATTACAAAAAATGAGGCCCACAAAGGAACTAAGAGATTTTAGAAATGTGGCTAGAAAATAAACGTAAAACCTAGAAATAATGCAAGTTAGTACACATGGGAAGACAAATAATCCAACATACAAGTGTGGAATAGAATTGAAATAAAATTAAACTTGTGCAAAAGAACCATAATAAACACACAAATCTGGTTACTGAATGGAAGGGATCTTGTCAACTGCACTCATCACATTTGGGGATTCTTTAGGCAGGATATTGCTTAATAAGGTCTCAAACTTTTTCACTGTCCTTTGAAAGCAATAATGCTATAGGGGATTTCAAGGTGACAGCAGGATTGCAAGTTAGATATAATTTGCAGTGCCTAAAGGTGAAAATTGAGAGACAAGGAACAGCGCAAACTGAGAGGAACAACTGTGAAACCAATATGACAGAAGAGAATGAAAGAGGGAGACATTTTATATTTCAACATCCAAGGGTGCATGAGAGATTTCTTCTAAAAATCAGAAAGATAGAGCAGAGTCCATCACATTGTACAGGAACCTACAACCAAGTCAGGAGTTGATAATAATGAAAAATGGACACGGGATTAAACTCTAGATATACACTGAAACTCCACACTGAGCAAATTGCAACTACTTATAATTGATATCCGACAGTCTCCTCCTTCTCACCTGCATCTGAGGAATCTCTTTTCCTTTTAAGTTGCAAAGGACTCCTAGCTTCAGTTATATGTTCTCCTCTCTTTTATGTCTGAGGAAATAGTATAGCCTCACAGTATGCATACCAAGGAAGGAGAGAAAAGCTTTAGTGCACTCTGAGGGAGTATAACTGGGAATAATAAGGATAAGGAATATTTAGGTTGAATTTAAGAAGCATCTCTTAAAAGTAAGAGCTGTTATACTGTGAAATAGTCTCCCTGGGGAAGTGGTGGAAGCTTGTATTTATATAAATATTGTAAACATCATTTGAGTTTTAAAACTAAAGTAGAGAAAAACGTCTCAAACTGTAGTAGTGTGCTGATCAGTGTAGCAAATAGGCATATCAGTAAGAAATATTGTCAGTCATATGATCTCTTCCTCTGTCTTCCTGGTCTTCATTGGGCACGTTATACTATACCATTTCTAAAACGTTTAGTGTCCTGTCTTGTTTACATGAATATAACCTATATATATGCGCAACTATTCTTTTGTTACAGAGTAGTGAAGGCATAGAACTTCATAAAAAGTGATGTTATAGATAGTTCAGCACAGGCATTTGAAAACACTTTCATAAACATCAAAACAGTAGAGGATAAGAACATAAGAATGGCTGTACTGGGTCAGACCAAAGGTCCATCCAGCCCAGTATCCTGTCTACCGACAGTGGCCAATGTCAGGTGCCCCAGAGGGAGTGAACCTAACAGGTAACGATCAAGTGACCTCTCTCCTGCCATCCATCTCCACCCTCTGACAGACAGACGCCTACCCTGGCTAATAACCATTAATGGACTTAACCTCCATGAATTTATTCCAGTTCTCTTTTAAACCCTGCTATCGTCCTAGCCTTCACAACCAGGCAAGGGGTTCCACAGGTTGACTATGCGCTGAGTGAAGAAGAACTTCTTTTATTTGTTTCAAACCTGCTACCCATTAATTTCATTTGGTGGCCCCTAGTTCTTATATTATGGGAACAAGTAAATATCTTTTCCTTATTCACTTTCTCCACACCACTCATGATTTTATATACCTCCATCATATCCCCCCTTAGTCTCCTCTTTTCCAAGCTGAAAAGTCCTAGCCTCTTTAATCTTTCCTCATATGGGACCCCTTCCAAACCCCTAATCATTTTAGTTGCCCTTCTCTAAACCTTTTCTAATGCCAGTATATCTTCTTTGAGATGAGGGGACCACATCTGTATGCAGTTTTCAAGATGAGGATGTACCATGCATTTACATAAGGGCAATAAGATATTCTCCATCTTACACTCTATCCCTTTTTTAATGATTCCTAACATCCCGTTTGCTTTTTTGACTGACGCTGCACACTGCGTGGACATCTTCAGAGAACTATCCACGATGACTCCAAGATCTTTCTCCTGATTAGTTGTAGCTAAATTAGCCCCCATTATATTGTATGTATAGTTGGGGTGATTTTTTCCAATGTGCATTACTTTACATTTATCCACATTAAATTTCATTTGCCATTTTGTTGCCCAATCATTTCGTTTTGTGAGATCTTTTTGAAGTTCTTCACAGTCTGCTTTGGTCTTAACTATCTTGAGCAGTTTAGTATCATCTGCAAACTTTGCCACCTCACTGTTTACCCCTCTCTCCAGATCATTTATCAATAAGTTGAATAGGATTGGTCCTAGGACTGACCCTTGGGGAACACCACTAGTTACCCCTCTCCATTCTGAAAATTGACTATTTATTCCCACCCTTTGTTCCCTGTCTTTTAACCAGTTTTCAATCCATGAAAGGATCTTCCCTCTTATCCCATGACAACATAATTTACATAAGAGCCTTTGGTGAAGGACCTTGTCAAAGGCTTTCTGGAAATCTAAGTACACTATGTCCACGAGATCCCCCTTGTCCACATGTTTGTTGACCCCCTCGAAGAACTCTAATAGATTAGTAAGACATGATCTCCCTTTACAGAAACCATGTTGACTTTTGCTCAACAATTTATGTTCTTCTATGTGCCTGACAATTTTATTCTTTATTATTGTTTCAACTAATTTGCCCAGTACTGATGTTAGACTTAGCGGTCTGTAGTTGCCAGGATCACTGCCGGAGTCCTTCTTAAATATTGGCGTTAAAATAGCTATCTTCCAGTCATTGGCTACAGTAGCTGATTTAAAGGACAGGTTACGAACCATAGTTCCGTAATTTCACATTTGAGTCCTTTCAGAACTCTTGGGTGAATGCCATCTGGTCCCGGTGACTTGTTACTGTTAAGTTTCTCAATTAATTCCAAAACCTCCTCTAGTAACACTTCAATCTGTGACAATCCTCAGATTTGTCACCTACAAAAGACGGCTCAGGTTTGGGAACCTCCGTAACATTCTCAGCTGTGAAGACAGAAGCAAAGAATTCATTTAGTTTCTCTGCAATGACTTTATAGTCTTTAAGTGCTCCTTTTGTATCTCGATCGTTCAGGGGCCCCACTGGCTGTTTAGCAGGCTTCCTACTTCTGATGTACTTAAAGAAACATTACCACCTTTTGAGTTTTTGGCTAGCAGTTCTTCACACTCCTTTTTGGTTTTTCTTATTACATTTTTACATTTAATTTGGCAGGTGTTTATGCTCCTTTCTATTTACCTCACTAGGATTTGACTTCCACTTTTTAAAAGATTCCTTTTTAATCTCTCACTGCTTCTTTTACAAAATAGGATACAAAATAGGATAAAGGAATTAAAATATTTTCCCCATTTATTGTGGTATAAATATACCAGTGAAACAGACTCCCAAATATCTGAGTCCTGAATGTTACTTTTTCCTACCAATTTATCATTTTCATGACACCACAATTTAGGATATGCACACACCCACACACACACCCCGTGGTGTCATAAATAAAAGTCACATAGGTATATATAAAAACTGTACCTCAAGTTGTGCCCTTGTACGGGGTAAGTCCCTGAATAGAACCTACAGGCAATGTACAGATAATCCACAACATGAAAGCGCATGCACAGCTGCCTCAAATGCTGGTTTGCTTTTGTCTGTCAACTTGGAAACAACAGATCACCAGAACTTAAACTATCAATGGCTTACTGAGGAGACTAGCATTTCCACAAGAACTTACAAAAAATAGAAACTCATAGCACTCATTTCTTTTTCCTGGGCATTAGAATTTAGCCCTTTTCTTTCTATTATTCAGTTCCAACACCATGGAATGCCTGCAATAAACTGGCTTTTGTGAACCACCTGTGTAAACTCTCTCGTTATAAATTCAAAAATAACCTATGGAAATTCAATTCCATAGATTCCAAAGGTACCTGCAATACAGGAGGAACATTCTTAGGGAAATTGAAATCAACTTCCTACTGACTGAAGAGGTGCAGCATCATTCCCTTATTCTCCAGGGAGAAATAATGCCAACCTAATATCTAGTCAGTCTTGCCAACAAATTCATGGAACACAATTGCAGACAGTGTGAGAGAATGCTAACATGTAACTCTGCTAGAGAGAGAAGCCATTAAAGGAAGTCACCTGACTGAAGTGTTTGTGGAAATGATGTCCTGAAGGAAAAATAATGGCAGAGAGAGTCTGTCTATAGTCAGTGGTGCAAGTATGGTGGTACAGTATGGTACACCGTACCGTTAAGATATTTATAGCTAGAACAGCATACTGGAAAAACATAGAAGGAGCCCGCCCCCAGCCCTTTCATGCAGCTGCATCTCATGATTCCTCAGGGCTCTCCCGGGAACCACAGTGGATAAGGGAGCAGAATATGGGGCCACTGGGCGGCCCCATGCCGGCAGCTCCTCTGGCATGGTTGTACTACCCTTCCACGCAGCTGGAGGAGGACAGCGCACTCCTCCCCAGGTAATGTGGGATTGATGTGGATCATGGGGAGGGGATGGGGAGAGCACGGGGGCCCTGGGCTGGGGACGGGAGTCACATGCCTTCCCTTTGCGTCTCTCCCATGAGTGCAGCGTGCCAGCAAGAAATGATTTCTACTTGCACCACTGTCTATAGTCTTAAAATTCCCTAGTGTAGAAAGATATGACTGACAACATTTTTAAGGAGGATGAGGGTGGGGAACAAGAGCCAGTCAAGTAGTAATCTTTATTATACTTCATAAGGCAGAAGCTAGTCTTTATTATACTTTGTCTTCAGAAAGGTGCATTGGAACTGTCTTTCTCCTTGCATATGAGGAAATTTTAGGCTGGCAATGGAGATCAAGCTTAAGAGTTGAACATGAGAATAAGCTTACAAAAGTTTAAAAAGACAAGTCTGTCAGTTTCAAATTATCCATAATAGATTGGTACAATGCAATAGTTAACAACCGGTATCACCACAATTGTTCTAAAATCCACCTTGTTGGAAGAAAATAAAAGCCTATGGGATTCCACAAATGAAGGTTTTATAGCTCTTTCCATCTGTGCCATCCCTACAGATTTTGAATTATGAGAAGGGTGAGATAAAACCACTACATTTATTTCAAAGTTGATGACACATCAAGTCTGTACAACTTCAGTTAGAGAGGTGTGTGATGCTGATAGTATAACAAAACTTGGCAATTTACAAGGATAAGGAATTTGCTACTATGTGCTTTCATAAGGTGAAGGCCTATTTCTAATACAAGAAAAATCAAAATATTTCAGAACCAATAGGAAAGCAAAGTGCCTATTTAATAATTTAATATAACAGAAATCTGCTTTTGGTATTAACGATTAAACATTTTCTGATGTAGAGGTGATTACTGACAGGCTATTGTCATAAATTAGAAAAAAGCAAACAACTGAAAACAAAAGACAGACAACAGTTTACAACTACAGAAAGAGACTTCATGGCAATAGGATGTAAAAAAAAATTATCTGAGGGAGTTTTGAATAGCCCGGTTGCTATTTGCAAAAAAAGCCACGGGTAAGTTGTGAGGCCTAAGTACCAACCAAATATTTGAACCACTCCATCACATATTCTTGCATATATACATTTTATCACTGAGAGAAATAACTGAAGACATTAACAGTACCAGACATATCAACAAATTACTCTTACTGTTGTCAGGATTCAGTGTATTGAACATTTCTTATGTGGTTCGCTAAAAGATTAGTTCCCAAAATTCTGCTTCTCTCACTCCTTTTTGCTGTGTTTACATGCTGAACGTAGATGCAAAATAATAACAGGGACATAGACAATTTTTGCTTTACATAATTTATGTTATCAGATTTTTCCTGGTAAATGGATGTTAATCTTGCTGAGGGTGATCAGATAGCAAGTGTGAAAAATTGGGACAGGGGGTTGGTGGTAATAGGTTCCTATATAAGAAAAAGCCCTGAATATCGGGACTGTCCCTACACAATTGGGACATCTGGTAATTTCTACTTCACTAAAACAGTATTATATTCTCTGTGTACCTACCTTGCAGAATCTTTTGCCCAATGCAGAGAAAATTAAAGAGAATATACTTATGGGGGCTATTTCTTGACTGAATATTACAACTTATATTGCTAATTGGCTTACCCTTTCACTATTTGCTGAAAATACTGTATATTGTCTTGGAAAAGTAATGAGTGCCTAAGCTACTTTGCAGTTTAAAGCTTTTAGAAACATTTTAAAAGGGAAAATGTAATCCCTTCCTTGAAGATGATGGTTCATAATATTTTAAAACTTTCCTTTCATGTGTATGCATATAGTTCTCTATATATTTTGGAAGAGATCAGTGATTGTATGCTTTACTCAAATTATTAAATTGCTTAGATTTTTAAAGCCACTATTCATTATTCTTTGCTATTAAATATTGTTCATATGATTCCACACACTGCTATAATGATATAATTGGCCTGAGTAAAGAGTTTGCTTTATTTATAAAAAATACAAAAAAATTAAAACCTTCACGAGAATCCATTTTTCTTCCTCAGCTTATTAAATAGAATTGAAATAATTCAAATGCAAGAGCAAAGGTATGTGAAATTCATTATGACGAAAAGGTTTCACAGCCCCGTCCTCCTTCCCATCTCATTCTTAAGTGACAAAGAAAAAGCTGTGCCATACATTTGAATACTATAGTAAACTAAGTCCTTTAAAGGGATTATCAAATCCTACGTCAATGCCTGACACACATATAAAGTCAGAATCTCAGACAAAGGAATAAGATGACATCTGATAAGAGAGAATTTCCAGCCTTCTTCATTTTTGGTGTTCAAGAACACTAATGATGAAATATGTAATTCCTGCACATCAACTTTTTTGATAAATAATTGTTTCTGAAATTGGTCTTCCTTCCCAATGATTTGGCAAGAAATTGCCATGGCAAGTGAAGTATTAATACCACCAACCAAAAGTTTACTTTTTTTTTTTTAAAGTACAGTTTTCCTCTTCACACTAATGTCAAACATGAATGATTTTTCCATCTCCCTGTATTACCTCTCCCTGACATTCCTGCCTCATGACATCTTAGGAATAGCCTTAAACAATACATGTAGAGCAAAATGCAGAGTTTTAGCTATGGTTAAAGACACACTCAATTCTATTTTTCATTATTCATTGTCTGTATGAAGTGAGCTTTGGGGGGGGACGGGGAGGACAACTACTTTCTGAAATGATATGATGGCTTCTGTTATAATTGCCCCATGCTTCACAGCTATGATTTCTGTACATCATTAGTCAGCTTTAACCCATTATGTTCAGGTATGGACAAATGCTCTAAACCAGTGGTTTTCAAGCTTTATTTCTGGTGACCCAGTTGAAGAAAATTGTTGATGCCTGCAACCCAATGGAGCTGGGGATGAGGAGTTTGGGGTGTGGGAGGGGCTTGGGCTGGGGCAGAGGCTTGGTGTGCAGGGGTGAGGGCTGCAGGATGGGGCTGGGAATTAGTGGTTCAGGGTGTGGGAGGGGGCTCAGGGCTGGGGCAGGGGAGTGGAGTGCAGGGGGTGAGGGTTCTGGGATGGGGTGCAGGAGGGGGCTCTGGGTTTGTGAGGTGCTCAGGACTGGGCAGGGGGTTGGGGCACGGGGTTACCTCAAGCAGCTTCCGGTCAGCGGCACAGCGGGGGTGCTAAGGCAAGCTTCCTGCCTGTCCTGTCACTGTGGACTGCGCTGTGCCCTGGAAGTGGCCAGCAGCAGGTCTGGCTCCTAGACGGAACCACACAAGCATCTCCGCGTGGCTCTCGCCTGCGGGCACCACCACCCCCAGCTCTCATTGCCTGGGAACCAGCCAAAGGGAGTGCAGAGCCGGTGCTTGGGGTGGGGGCAGTGCACAGAGCCCTGTGGCTCCCCCACCTAGGAGCTAGACCTGCTTCTGGCCGCTTGCGGGGCACAGCGCGGTGTCAGAACAGGTGGGGACTTGCCTGCCTTAGCCGGGCAGCACCGCCAATGGGACTTTTAATGGCCTGGTTAGTGGTGCTGACCAGAGCCACTGCGAGCCAGTGCCTTCCATTCTGCAGCCCAGTACTGGGTCGCAACCCACAGTTTGAAAGCCACTGCTCTAAACTGAGTGTGCTCATCAATCACATACATTTCTGCCAAACCAATCTCTATTTTACTTAAATCTCAAGTTGATATTTTTGGATACCTTACTTGTGAGAAAGCAAGAACTCTAGGACATTTTCTAAAAAGACTCAAATTTATATTTTATGAAAAGCATACATTACAGAAGCGTAGAATGAAAAAGGTCGTCAACAAGTCATATAGCCCAGCTCCTGCAGCGAGGCAGGACAACTATATCTAGATCATCCCTGTCAGGTGTTCATCTAACCTGTTCTTAAAAACATCCAATGAAAAATTCTACAATCTCTCTTGGAAGCCTATTTCAGTACTTAACTATCCTTATAGTTAGAAAGATTTTTCCTAATACCTAACCTAAATCCCCTTTGACTCCATTTAAGCCCACTACTTCTTATCCTACCTTGTGTGTTCATGGAGAACCAGTGTTTACAACCCTCTTTATAACAGCCCTTAATATATCTGAAGACTTATCAGGTCCTCCCTCAGACTTCTTCTTTTCTCAAGCAGCAGCAACTTTAAAAAAAAAAACATTTTCATTCTCATAGGTCAAATGTTCTATACTTTTTATCATTTTTGTTGATGTCCAGTTTGTCCATCTTTCTTAAAATGTGGCACCCAAAACTGGACACAATACTCCAGATGTAGCTTCACCAGTCCCTCATCTGACATATGACACTCCTGTTAATATTCCTTAGAATGATATTAGTCTTCTTCAAAATTGTTGACTCATATTTAATTTGTGATACACTATAACTCCCAGATCCTTTTCAGCAGTACTACAACCCTTTTTTGTGTAGTTGTGCATTAGATTTTTTCCTTCCAAACTGTAGTATTTTGCACTTGACTTAGTTGAGTTTCATCTTCAGACAAATTGCCCAATTTCACAAGATCATTTTGAATTCTAAACCTATCCTCCAAAGTGCTTCCAATCCCTCCCTGCATGGTGTCAGCTATAAATTTTATAAACAGTCTCTACTCCATTTTCCAAGTCATTAATGAAAATATTGAATAGTATAGGGCCCAGAAAGTCCCCTGTGCAACCCCACTAGATACAGCCTCTCAACAGCAAACCATTGTGTACACGGAGCACAGATTTTCAACCAGTGGGGTATCCACCTTATAGTAATTTCATCTAGACCATATACCTCTAATTTGCTCATGAGAATGCCATGTGGGATTATGTCAAAAGCTTTACTAAAAACCAAGATACATCACATCTATTGCTTCCCCCCTGGCCCCCTTCGAATAGGCCAATAAACCTTTTCAAGAAGGAAATTAGATTGGTTTGGAACAACCTGTTCTTGACAAATCCATGCTGACTCCTCCTCATAATTCTAATTTATAAGCTCTAGGTGCTTATAAATTGATTGCTGAATAATTTGTTCCAATATCTTTCCAGGTATCGTACCTAAGCTGACTGGTCTGTAATTTTCCAGGTCATCTCTGTTCTTTTTAAGTTACTATGCTTGCCCTTCTCCAGTCTTCTGGCATCTCTCCTAACCTCTACGAGTTCTCTTAGATAATCACTAATGGTTTTTAGGTTGCTTAAGTACCCTTGGGTGAATTTCGTCAGGTCCTGCCAACTTGAATACATTTAACTTATTAAAAATATTTTTAACCTGTTTGTGAAGGTAAATGCACACAACAGTGCTGCCTAACGGTCAGGTGAAGGTATGGCAGGTAGTCTTCCTCCTAGGCCTACCTCCTTCTTACTACTGCTCCGTCCTGCTACCATTTGCCCTTTCAGTGACTCAGCTCCCTAGCCAGCTTAATTTTCAGGGTATTTAAAAAGAGTCCAATAATAGGGAAATCTTTAGGATGAGGGATTCAGGGCTTCCCGCTTGGGTTGGGGGTTTTCATGATCCAGACCCTTATAACTTTGTGGTCTTCCCACATCTATGTTCCCCACTGTGGGACAGACTTATGTAGTTGTCCCTTTTTAGGGACTGGTAGAGGAGCCTGGGCCCACCCCCTCCCTGGGCTTTGATGCAGGGTCTCAATGACAGTTAGCTAAGTCCTGCACCCTGGGGTGCTATGTGTCTGCCTCCCCAGATCACTTCCTAGTTCCTACCCATCCCCTCTCTTCCCACAGGGTAAAGTGAAGAATTAAACCCAAAGATAAAGTCTCTAACCTTCACAGAGTCACCCCCCTTCTTTGTAGGCTTGGTCAGTTCATTATAACCAGTCCTAAGGCAGCAAGAGCTCTTGTGGTGGTCCCTCCCAAGAGCTCAGAGAGTAGGTCAGCTCAGTTTCACTGTCACCCACTAAGTTTCCAGCCACCCACTAAGATACTCTGCTTTCTTTTTTATCCTCCTTCTCCTCCATGCTGTGCTGGCTATGCAGGTTTGGTGGGAGGTGGGTTCACTGGGGCCCACAGCAACTCCCTAACCCCTTTGTTTCCAGTGAGGGGTTTGTACACCCATCACTGGCTTGTGTTCTTTCCCCTTGTTGTTAATATTAGTTGTGTTAGTCACAATTAACCTTTAAAAACAAAACATAAACAGAAGACAAGCGAAATTACCATTAAAACACTTTAGCCTTTTGTATGTGTCTATTGCTAGCTCTTCTTCCCCACTAAGCAGTGGGCCTACACTTCCCTTTGTCTTTCTCTTGCTCTGAACAGATTTATAAAACCTCTTCATATTGTCCTCTATAGGTGAAACTCATTTTGTGGCTTAGCCTTTCTGATTTTGCCCCTATGTACTTGTGTTATTCTTTCTCCTTAATTTGTCTACGTTTCCACTTTTTGTTGGATTCTTTTTTGATTTTCAGGTCACTAAAGAGCTATTGATGGAGCCACATTGGCCTCTTACTATTCTTCCTATCTTTTCTTCACATAAGGATAGTTTGCAGTTATGCCTTTAATACTGTCTCCTTGAAAAATTGCCAGCTCTCCTTAACTCCTGTTTTCTTCTTATGGGACCTTAGTTCCCAGAGTGTTTTTTTTTAAAACAAAGATTTTAAGTGCCTTTATTCTGCTGCTCTCACTGCTTTCTTTCCTTAGAAATCATGAAAGCTATCATTTCATGATTACTTTCACCCAAGTTGTCTTCCAGCTTCAGATTTACAACCAATTCCTCCCTATTGGTCAGGATCAAGTTTAAAATGGCAACTGCTGGTTAATTCTCCACCATCTGAAACAAGAAGTTGTCCCCAACACAACCCAAGAGTTTACTGGACATTTTGTGGTTTCCAGAATACTTTTGTAATATATATCTGAGTAGCTGATCCCCACCCCCAATTAATACCAGGTCTTCTGTTCAGATATTTCTGTTATTTGCCTTATCAACCTCCTCTTCCTCCTGTTTTGGTGGTCTATAGTAGAACCCTAGCATGACACATCACCTATTATTTCCCCCTTTTAATCTTTTGGCTGGACTGCCTCTCACCTCTTTCTGGATTTCAGAAGAAGGTGTATATATTCTTGATGTACAGTGAAAAACTTGATGAAAAACTTCCTCCATTTTTCTAGCCAAGTTTCTTTGCTGAACAAGCTATATCCCTCTCATCAATATTTCAGTCATGAGATTTATCCACTAAGTCGCAGTGAAGCCAATTAAATCATAATTTTGCTTGTGAACTAAGACTTCCAGTTCTTCCCGTTTATTCCCCATACTCCTTGCATTTGTGCACAGAGATCTAAGATTTTGAGCAGATTGTCTCAGTGTTTTCCTTCTTGTTGCTCCTATGACCCTATTGTAATTTCCATTCCTCTACCATCACACTGCCAGCCCTCTGTCAGATCACTTTTTGTATACTGGTGGGCTTTTTGTCACGTGCCTGCTCTGAGCCTAGATTGGTGCCCTTCTCATTAGGATAGTGAGTCGGTGTCCCAGCACCGTATTGGGTAATGAAAACAAACCTAAAGAAGAATTTTGGGGGATTGTTTTTACTTCAACATAGACAAAATTAATCTAACTTGAGTGACATTTACACGTCAAGCGTAGGGTAAAATCCAGTGCCATTTAAGGGGAGATATTTTTTCTCCAAAAGTGTTCCTGTTTTATGAACCAAAGAATAATGCTGCTATGAACACAAGCAAGGAAGCAAACAGAGAATGCTGAACTTGTTAAGGCATTGGACTAGGTTTCTGGTGACCTGGTTCAATTCCTGGCTTTAACACATGCTTACTGTATGACCTTGAGAATCCACTTAATTTTTCTTCATCTTAATTTCGTGCCTGTAAAATGAGGAAAGTAATACTTCCATACCTCCATAAAATTAATAAATTGTTTGGATACAATGATGATGTTTGACTAGGATTAGATCACGACATAGAAACAAAGTTCTGCTAGCTAAGTTTCACTGACAATATTTCAGATACTGCACCATGAAGCATCCAGCTTCATGACTCTGACAACTCACTGTATAAGTAGTACTAGGATGAACGTACTGGTATTTTTTCCCTTTGCTGACCATAGGCAGATTCTTCCACCTTTATTCACATTGATTAGTACCTTACTCCATGAGTAGCCCCACTTCAATTGGACTCTATGGCCTCTACAAGGTGCAGCAGAGAATTTGCAGCTCATGGAGAGAAGGGGCTAAGGTGACTTTATGCCACAGTTGTGCACTCCCAATCATAGGCTGCTTTGCAGTCACTGGCACAATTTACACAGCACTAAGGCCTGATTAAGTTATAGTAGCCTATCACCATCCACCTATGGGCCAAAGAGACTCCCTAAAATTTTCTGTATTTTCTGTAAGCACTTTATGCTGCAGCCCCACTCCTGACATGTCCCTCCTGCCCCCAGACGAACCCTTTCCATGCCACCTAACATCAAGGCTTGAAATGGGATCCCTGAAAGTCAACTTTAAGGTTGTCTCCCACTGTACCTTTGCAGGGGAAATTCTCCTCCAGCCGGATCTGGAGATCTTATGCTGCTTCAGCCATTTTACCTGGTATAAATGGGCCAGAAAGGGGTGACACTCTCACCCTAATATTTTTGATTCTTTATATTCTGTATATTAAATATCACTATTCCTCTGTTTCAGTGAAAAAGATAAGATACATTTACAGCTACACTCTGACATAAGGACAGTCAAATATTTTAAACCTTGTCTCTTTTTCAGTGTCCTGTTCTTGTGCAAGTACTAAAATCTTTATAGCTTCAGTGTGTTCTATGGTCACATCAGGCTAAAATAATTGGCAGCTTTCTATTTATAAAGGTACAATGTTCTACTCATCACCTGTTGTCAGAACTGGATAGGGTTTTTAAGATGTTATTTTTTCATTTACCCTTTATTCTACATTTCTCACCATCACAAGATTTGAGAGACAAGGTGGGTGAGGTAATATCTTTTATTAGACCAGCTTCTATTGGTGAGAGACACAAGCTTTTGACCTTACATAGAGCTCTTGGGGCTCAAAAGCCTCTCTCTCTCTCTCTCTCCAAGAGCAGTTGGTCCAATAAAAGGTATTACCTCACCCACCTTGTGTTTCTAATATCCTGGGACCGATGCGGCTACAACTACACTGGATACACGTCACAACATTAAGCAGTAAAGTGGGCTCTGTTTCCAATAATGGTGCTGGTGTTTGTTGCTCATTACCCAACAAGACATTACTTTTGACATTTGTTAAAGACAAATATAAACTACAAAATAGGGGGGAAACACTGAAAGCTCAAAAGATCAAGATAAGTCTTCATTTTAACAAGCTTCATTATTCCCCTTCTCTCTGAACTGTGAAGACTGTTGGAGGAAAAAACCCTGCTTCCTTGTAAGTCTCTTCAGTGGTATCAAAGTTATTTGCTGGAAAATAGAATCAGTCAGTTTAGGTGATAGCTCTCAGTTGGCATTGTTAAAATCTGATCCTGTCTCTTCTTAGGACAAAATAGGACAGATGTACAAAGAGAGAAAGTGGACTAGCAAATGATAAGAAACTTTAGCATCTGTCTCCGAATTGTGCTATAGTTGCTAGAAGGCCACAAGCACAGCACACAATCCAATTATCCACTCCTGGAACCTTATTTACTCCCCTGGCTCTGGAAAATATTTGGCTAGGCTGTTCTTATTTTCTTCTCTCCATTTGTGCTTGGACAAAAATGTGATACAAAGTATTTTACAAAGATCTGGCTACTCAAAAATTATTTCAGCTTATCTAACTGATAAGAGCAAACAGATGCAAGAGTAGGTTTGTTCTTGTAGATTGCTTTGATCTGCAAAGAATCTGAGTTAAAGAAAGAGAAAGAAAACTGGTAAAAGGATCAATATGGAGGTAGAAATTGACACAGTTGGGGGTAGGGGAGGGGGAAGAAGAGATAACAAGAAACTTAATTTCACAGATTTCAAAAGTTGCTCAGGTAATAGCTACGGAGAAGTGATACCTTATGGTCCATTTTCCTCACCTGGTCTTTTCAGGACCTCCTTTGGGATCAGAAAAAAATGCAATAGTGTGGTAGTAAACCCCTAGATATCAGCACATAATGGTGGTATTAATAAAGGTAGATGAGAAATTATCCTAAATTCCCTGCCAAATTGAGTAAGTTTCATGCATGAGTAAGTTTCTCAAAAATGAAGCATCCAAAAGGGGTCATAAACAATCCTGTCCTACCAATAGTGACAAATAAAAACAAATTTCCAACATTGCATATTGGAGCACTTCCTCTCAACTGAAACTAGTGCTGATATACTGTTTTAGCAAGTTTGTAATCTTGAAAAATCTTTATCAACAATTCCTTTAGTCTAAATACATGAGAAACAACGTGAAGTATCGAGAAACAATGTGAAGCCTGCACTTCAAAAATGTCGTCAGCAGTGGGAGACCCCATTAAGAATGTCATTTGCAAAGCAAATGTCTTGATAAGCAGAGGCAAAGCAGAGGATATAAAATATGTTGGAGGTCAGTATTTTGACATATGGGACAGAAAAATGGCTCCTCACTGTCAAGACTGAAAAGAAATTGGACAGCATTCATAATAAGCATCTCCAAACATTTGAAAACATCCACTGATACAAATTCAAGTCAAAGGAGCAGATTTGTTTTCTAACAAACAGGTCCCACACACTCAAACAGTTGCACAATGCTCTCTAAGGTGCTATAATCATTCACACTGAATGCCTAACAACTTCCCATGAGAATCATCTTTGACTTTGACACAACAAAAACAGGATGGAAAAGACCTCCCAGAAGAACTAAACACAAATAGCTGGATGGCATCAATAGACACCTGTCCCTCACAGGCCTCCTACCCTGTAACGTGCCAGCTTTGGCTCTGGACAGAACATCTGGGAGGTCCATTATGTATTCCGTAGCCTTTATCCTGTCCAACAGACAGCATGAGAACTAACTTGAAGCACTCTAACTTACTCGATTCCATTCTACAGTTTCTGTCTTTCAAACAGTTTCACAAAACATCTTCACGGGCTAAAAAGACCTTTCCTATCTCCTTTTATTCACTTTGGATTATTTATGATTTCAACAAAAGCAAAAGGTTCAGTACAGCTCATCACAAAATATATTTGGAATAATCAGTTATTTCTTTATTGAATTAAACCGTCGTAAAAATGCATCTCTGACACACAGATAGCCATTGATACTTCACATCTAGTACTATATTCTGTAATTATACAATTACCATGTGGACATGACATAGCTCCCCCCCACCCCAAGCAATTTTAGGAAGTAATATTGATATAAAAAACCAGTACACCTTCTGCTACTCCCTAAGGTTCCATGATTGTAAAAAATTGTAGGATACAATTGGTTAAGTTATATTCTATTTGTTCTCTTCCTTAAAATAATATGTTCAGGTTTCCTCCCCCTCTCCCCCACCTAAATTTCTTTGACTTGCAAGGTATTCTGTCCAGAGGATACCAAGAATTTCAAGAGTATGCTGCCACCTACTTCCTTCTGGGTAGATTAGGCCTACAAAGTATTTAATATGGTGTTTTTTGTTTTGGCAGAAAACCCATCAGAATCTATAACCTAATTGCAAATGCATACTACTTTGCCAGAGTTTTCCGCCTCTTCCAGAGAATCCTATATATAAGAAGTACTTAAATTCCTTGGAAGTCTTAGTAAAATTTCTCTGTCTAACACTGCCAATTCTGATGGCTGATAAAGCTGCTCTCTCAACCTCCTCTGCTGTTAATGCTGATGCATCCTTTTGGGAGACAGGGAAAGGACACCCTCTGGATCATCTCATGCGAAAATGAAGCTAATTAATATCCTCAAAATAGAACTGTTGCTGGAAAAAATAATGAACAGCAATTAGCAGTACTATGGCAGAAGTATCCTTATGGAGTTACTCTTAAAAAAAAAAAAACACAAGAGCAAACACCACCACCCTGTACTTCATTATTGCCTGAGGATACGGTGTATAAAACACAGATGCATCAGGGAATGCAGTGTGATGACAAATTTTCCTGTATTGCTTACAAGACCCACATTTGCTAAACAAAATACAAGTAAAAATAGACAAACAGCATTAGGAATACACGAAGAAATGCTTGTTTCACCCCAATGTATTGACAATTCTTCAGGAAGCATTTTACCTATATAACTCCTATGATACTGTGAGGGTCATCTGAGAGTGTGATCTAAATTTTAAGAAGGCCAGTCATGCAGGTTTAAAATAGCAGGGTTTTTTTAAGCACTTTGGTACCTAATTTCTACCCTCCCCCCCCATACATACAGTTGATTTAAAAAGACATGCAAGTTCCACATTTGGGGCAGCTTCTTTCCTTTCTTCTCCTCCTTGCCTCCAACACCGAATTCCTTGAAAGATTCCAGAGACAAATAAAGTACTAAATTCTAGGTCAAAGAACATCAACATATTTATTTTAAACAAGAGTTCTATGTAACATGCACTTTTATTCAAATTATGAACAATCTGGAAATATTCAAAACATAAGCCAGAGCAGAACAAGATGCTTGGATACAGAGAATACAACCTAGAAAAGGCTCAAAGGGCATGCTTTAAATCCTGCCATGCCCCCGTAAATATTTCCTTTTCTGCCATGGTACAGTACAGGACTTGTTTACGTAACACATCTGCTACTGCATAACAAACCATCACATATTAACATTTCTTGACTATATATTTGTTCCATACCCAATTTAACACTAGACTGGAAAAGCTTTCTAACCCTTATTGCGGTCTTCTGCCTCTTGCACTTACAGCCTGTCCTCATCCCAGTCCCACAACCCCCCGTCCCAGTTCTCTCCATGACCCCTCACTTCAGCTCTTTTCCCAGCGTCCCTCCCATTGACTTCCCCCGTCCCTCATCCCAGTATCCCCAATCCTTTTTGGCTCCACCTCCCAGTCTCCCCCAACCTACTTGTCCCAGTCTCCTCCATCACCAGTCTCCCAGGCCTGCTCCTCATCCCTCTTCTGCATGACAGTCGCACTGCTTCCTCCTCCTCTTCACTTCCTTGGTGTCAGCAGGGAAACCTGAGACCACAAGGCTTTCCCTGATCTCAGTTTCTGTGTTCAATACCACAGCAGCCCGACAAACAGGAAGAACACTTTGAAGGAATGTCCTGCTCAGCCCCAGCAATCTTGGGCTGGAGCATGCCAAGTGCAGATGTAACGCCGACAGACCCCCACTCATCAGTGAGCGGAATCAAAGCAGGGACTTCTGAAGCTTAGTGTATGAGCCTCTAATGCATGAGCTAAAAGCGACATGGCTCTTAGCCAAAGCTGTAGCAGACTCATCAATCTCTAGACAAGCAGAGCAGGTCCCTCTCTGAAACATTTAAATATGTTCCTAATGGTGGCTTGTCTTCAAAGCATTCCAATTTTACCATCCTCAGACAATTCTTATATACACATATTACACACACACACACACACACACACACACGTCACTCTCCAGAATTATGGTAACAATAATATTGGTTTAGGGAAGAAAAATATTCATTTCATCTGTTCATGGACAATTTTTCTGTTCAAGGTTCTTTACAAAGAGAAAGCTGAAGCAAACACACAGTGCAATCTCGTTCCTGGAGTATCTTGGATTCAGGAGATATCTTGGATTCAGGAGATATCTTGGATTCAGGAGATTCAGGCCTAGGCTGAGGATGAATACTATCTCGGTCTTCTCTCAGAAGAACAACAACAAGAGATGCAGATTGCTGAGATAGAAAGCAAAGTGGTGTCCCAGAAACAGAAATTTAATTCTTATTGGAGTTTTTTTGAACAGTCTGATCTCATACACAGAGATGCTTCAGCGATACATAGAGTGAGATGCAGACTTCATATGATCTATCTGGTCCACTGGCAGAAACCTAGCTCTAATTGTATATTCTCTGCTCCCGCAACTGGTGTGTGCAGTTTGTTTTTGTTTTTTTTTGGGGGGGGGCAGGGGAGGGAAAGAGGAGGGAAGAAGATTGTGGGACGACCTTCCTGATTTAGTTTAGGGGATGGTTACTAAAAAGAGTAAGCAAAGCATTAACCTGCTGGGACACAGCAATTCCCTGAAGTCTCAGAGCACTGTTCCTTCCATGGATAACAGACCTGTTCTGGGTGCAACAGTCAATGTGTCTGTGATAAATGAAGAGGAGAGGGGGGAAAAGATAGCTCCCTTTTATGGCCACCCAGCCAGCCAGCCACTATAAAATCCCTCTTAGTAGCCGTTCTCTAACTGATCTACCCGTAAAGGGTTAAAAAGTCTCACTGCTATGCATAGGTAAAAGGAGCGAGTTGACACCTGGCTAGAAATTTTTAAAATTGAAACAAGACTCCCCTTTTGTCTGTCTGTCGTGGCTCTCCCAGGGAGAGGTGAAGAGGACAACAGTTATGCTGTAAGAGCTTGGGCCAGGTATAAAAAAAAAAATCAAATCAGTATCATACCTAGAAACTACTCATTTAAAACCCCAGATATGTAAGCAGATTAGAAAATGTCTAGGAAGACGCAATTAGGTTTATTCCTTTTATTTTGTTATGTCTTGTGGATTCCCCTGTGCCAAGCCCAAGTGCTTTTCTTTTGCTTGTAACCTTTAAGCTGGATCTCAAGAAAGCTATTTTTGGTGCTTAATCATAGTAGTTGCTCTTTTAAAAACTAGCAGTAGCCTGAGTTCCCAAATGTATTTTCTTTCTTTTTTATTTATTAATAAAATTTACCTTTTTTTAAGAACAGAATTGGATATTTGTATCTTAAGAGGTTTGTGCCTATGTTGTTTAATTAGCTGGTGTCAACAGCTGATTTCCATCCCTTTCCCCTCCCCGCCTTCTCAACTTTTCCCCAGAGGGTGGTGAAAGGGCTTGAGGGTACCCCACAGGAAGAAATTCCCAAGTGCGCCTTCCTGGGCTCTCAAAGGGGTTCTGCACTTGGGTGGTGTCAGCATCTCCCAATCCAAGGTCAGAGAAAAGCTGTAGCCTTGGGAGTTTAATAGAAGCCTGGAGTGGCCAGTATTAATTTTTAGAATTCTTGCGGGCCCCCACCTTCTGCACGCAAAGTGCCAGAGTGGGGAATTAACCCTGACAGTGTCGGATGTGGTTTTCATAATAAATAGGAAGAACACAATCAGTCTTATCCCAGAAAGAAATTCTCCATGGAGAGCCATGTTTCTATGTGCACTGCCCATCAGTGGGAGATCAACACAAGAACTTACAGGTTTCAGAGTAACAGCCGTGTTAGTCTGTATTCGCAAAAAGAAAAGGAGGACTTGTGGCACCTTAGAGACTAACCAATTTATTTGAGCATGAGCTTTCGTGAGTGACAGCTCACTTCATCGGATGCATACTGTGGAAACTGCAGAAGACATTATATATACACAGAGACCATGAAACAATGCCTCCTCCCACCCCACTCTCCTGCTGGTAATAGCTTATCTAAAGTGATCATCAAGTTGGGCCATTTCCAGCACAAATCCAGGTTTTCTCACCCCCCACCCCCCTCCAAAAACCACACATTAATATTACCAGCAGGAGAGTGAGTTTGTGTGTGTGGTTTTTGGAGGGGGGTGGGGGGTGAGAAAACCTGGATTTGTGCTGGAAATGGCCCACCTTGATTATCATACACCTTTTAAAGAGAGTGGTCACTTTGGATGGGCTATTACCAGCAGGAGAGTGAGTTTGTGTGTGGGGGGGTGGAGGGGTGAGAAAACCTGGATTTGTGCTGGAAATGGCCCAACTTGATGATCACTTTAGATAAGCTATTACCAGCAGGAGAGTGGGGTGGGAGGAGGTATTGTTTCATGGTCTCTGTGTATATATAATGTCTTCTGCAGTTTCCACAGTATGCATCCGATGAAGTGAGCTGTCGCTCACGAAAGCTCATGCTCAAATAAATTGGTTAGTCTCTAAGGTACCACAAGTACTCCTTTTCTTTCTACAAGAACTTACGTAGCAGAATTCATTTTCACAGAGTGGCTACTGCACCTGGAAATCTCTCACACATTGTTATTCAATTTGGTGGGCTGGTGATTGACCTCTCTTATGTGGAAAGAGTAAATAAAACATGTTCTGTAGCCTCAGGACCCAGAATGTGAGGTGGTGAATTCTCTCTTGCAAAGCTGGGCAAGGTCCCTGCTGTAGGTCTTCCCACTATTCTGCAGGACAATACAAAAGATAGGAACAAGAATGACACGTGGAGGATAGGTCAATGGCTATTAGCCAAAATGGTCAGGGATGTAATCCCTTGCTCTGGATATCCCTAGCCTCTGATGGCCAGAAGCTGGGAACGGATCACTCTTTATTCACTCTGAAGCACCTGGCATTCACCAGTCAGAAGGCAGGATACTGGACTAGATGAACCATTGGACTGACTCAGTGTGGCCATTCTTATATTCTTAAGGATTACTGTTCATGCCTTTCTGGCTGAAGAGGCTTTGGCTCTGAGGTTTGAGTAACCAAAAATTGAATCTTCCATTGTCTCTTCCCTCACAGAGGAGGTCTACAATTGCAAGCTCAATCTTCCATCCAAGACAAAGACAGGTTTAAAATGAATACTTTGATGAAGTGATCATAGCTTTCACGGACCCCAAAAGAGAAGCCAACAGATATGACTTACTCTACAGGCTGGTGCCAAATCTACACCAAATCATGTTAAAAAAAGTGGGGGGAGTTCATATGCAGCAGCACTGATGCAGATTTTGTTGTACAACAAAATAAAGGACTCAGGCAGTCAGCACAGAGGTGGTTGATCTCCTGCCTGCTGAAGACCAGAGCTCCTTAGAGCTGCATAGGGGCTCCACTTAGGAAAGGAGTAGATCTGGTAGATTCCCATTATATACAATCACCAATCATTTTTCCTCATGAGATGATAGCATAGTATCTGCAGGAGTTACTTAAGCTCCAATAACAGCTTCAGAACTCCTATAGTGTGAGGCAACACAGGCAAAGGGGGGAAAAATTACTCTCCCCAGTGGATCTCCTCAGTGTACAATCAGTTCACATGCACAGTGCATTGACAACAGGATTTAATTCAACTCAGAATTGTTATGGAAGTAACAAAGACAACAAACAGTGACCGTCTAATGCTATCTCTAAATAATCTTTTTTTCAGGGCATAACCATACTTAAAGCAAAGTCAATGGTTTATTTCAGGGATGAGATTCAGCACACAGGCTGACCTAAATTCTGACATATTAAGTTTAAATAAATGTTTAGTCAAGCATTTATCTTTCCTTGTGTCTCTGATCCTAGCTAAATACCAGCCATCTTTTGGTGCATAGAATCTCTTCCTCCTATTCCATTTGAAATCCAGACTTCATTCTCCAAGCAATGATTCTAGCTGATTGATTACCTGTCTGATTAAAAATAAAGTCCAATACCACCATATTTCAGCCAAAATGAAATGCAGCAGTCTGACGTTACCTCCATGAAATAAAAATAGCCCAACTAATAATAATATTTTAGCAGATTTTCTTTTAAAAAAAGCTCTATTAACCCCAGAGTAATGACCATACTTAGCACAAGGATACATTTAACCCAACAGATCAAGTTATCTATGGATTTAATAATAAAATTAAATTAACCTTTAACTATTTCTGAAACTGTCTCAGTTATTAAAGATAAAAGGAGCCGATAGACTCTGCTGAATTTTTATAGGCAGATATCCTCCATTTTAGAATTTTAATTAGCAATAAATATTACATTTATAAAAGGTTATCTTCCATACTCCTGTGTTGCCCGTAAATTATAAATTTACTCCTAACATTCTCCAAAAAAATGTATAGTCCAGTTTTATTGATAAATGTTGTCAAGTTTAAAGGGTTCTTTGATTAATCTAATTAACTTTAATTAAAAAAGCACTACACATTAATACATATATTATGAAATTATTGTGAAACATCCGCACCCCCAATTTTGTGGAAAATGGGATCCACACCCAATTCTGAACATTATAGCATGGCTGGGTTATTTTTTTTTGGTATTTAGTGTCCAAGAACTGTAGACAATATTAGGCATCTTCATTAATTATCTGGAAGAGGTAAAGACCATGACTATTATAACTAGCACTCTTAATTTTGTCTGGCATACTAAATTAGGAGGTCTAATAAATTCCAGTGAGGAGAGAGAATACACAGATGATTAAAGAGGTTCGAGATATGGGTAGGAAATAACAGGATTCAACCTGGATAAATGTTTTGAAACATTCATGGGAGGGATTTCTTTGGGAAACATTAGTGCTAGAACACACAGTCATTAACAACGGACAGAAAAGTATACATGAGCTTGCGTTGTGATACGATTTATTCTGGCATGCTTGTACAGTGATATGTCACAGAACAGAATGATGATACCTAGCAAATAGCATACTGAGTCAATCCAACAGGAGAAAAAATATTTACAATACAAAAACATTTAGTGAATTCAGAAAAGAGCAATAAAGCAAGATGGAGAATTTTGATAAGTCTACAAGTATTTGAAAGGAGTAAGCAGCAAGGGAGCAAGTCTGATTGTTTAAGGTGGACCAAGAGATTATCTCTAGGCGTAACGTGATGAAATTAAGCAAGGGAAAATTTAGAATGAATATGAGGTGGAATTTTCCGATGTTGAGCTAAATAGCCCTCTTTTGTACAAGTCCCCATTGGAGAAGGTCAGGAAGGAAGAAAAGCCCAGTGTTCTCATTGCAGCAGTTCTCCCACATATTTCCATTTGAAAGGGAGAGAGAGTTCTCACACCTTTCAAAGTAGAGGTTCAGGCCGCCGAATGTACAAATCTCAGGAGGTTCCCTGGAGGAAAGGGCCATGTGTTCAGGGGTCCTGTACCTCAGCATCTACCCAAAAACTACCCGCTCCACTATGTTTCCAGAGTAGGCATGCTACCACCAACTCTCCCAGCCTGGCTCCAGTGTAAAAATGCTACCCTTGCTGAACCCCCATCTCCATCAATTAAGAGGATTGCTACATTCTAGAGTAGCATTTAACAGTTAATGCAGCCTGAGGCATAGAGGAGTATTCTCCAATTCTGATCCCTAAGTCATCACAACGAAGCTTCTATGTTCAAATTTCCTATTCTCTTCATCCCTCATATTCTTAACCTGGGATCAGTTATATGATGGATAGCACATTTAGACCTGCGCCGTGGGGTGGAAATAATATTAACACTATTCACAATTGTCTTAGGTTAGATTTTATAACTAGAATACAACACAACTCAAATTTCATAGGCTGCATGTTTAAGTCTGGCAGTCAAAACAGAAAAGAAGTCAAAAGTTTAAAATATGCACATGTGCACATAAATGTCCCCAGTGCCCATTATTAGTTCTATCATGCAAATGCCTGAAAATAGAACTAAAAAATGACAGTTAACTGTACATAATGAAATACACTAAAGGTATTATCCTAATCATTTCCCAACTTCTATTCTTACAGTACGAGATATTTTATGGATGCTCTCATCATTATGGTCCTTATATATTTTGTTTTAATTCATTTCTTGTTTCACTAGTTTTATGCATTTGGTCATATTGAATCATCTGCAGAGATACACACTTTAGTTAGATTGTTTATTATTTGTGCTACTGTATTAACGCTAAGAATTGTTTAATCATTACTAAAAAGAACACAAGTTCATGATATGAATATATTATATATGCTTCCTTTTCTTATGCACTTTTTACCTGTATCTACTCTTGAAGAATTGTGTATTTATTACTATAATAAATATAAATTGAAAACTGAACAGCATACTAGGATATATATAGCAGGAAACAATCATGCACTTGCAGGAGAGGAGGTTATATAATGTGATCAAAGACGACATTTTCCATCTCTCATTTTTGTAATTATCTCACAAAGGGTCTCTAATGACTTTTCTGATTCAACCTCATGGACTCTTCCATTCTCCTTGACCGTTTTAACTTTCAATATCACTGATCACTTCCCTTCTCATGGATAACCAGGCACTGCCCCTCTATATACTGTGTCTGCAAACTGAATGATCTTCCAGTCCCAAAATGACAGACCTCCACCCTCTTCTCCTACATGAGCCACTTCATCCATGCCTAAAAGCTCTCATTGCCCAGTGGCCTCTTGACCTCCATTTCACAGAGGACAGGAGAATTAGTCCAGGACAAGTATAAATAAAAATCCCTCTGAAGGCCTCAATCATGCAACTCTTTCCATATAGCCACACTGCTGTTCCTGCCTGGAGACCAACTGACTGCAGTGGAGCTGCACACAGGTGCAATGATGCACCAGTATGCAAAGATCCCAATCCAGGAAATCATTGAAGCACATGCTTAACTTTAAAGATGAAATGAGTATATTGAATTCAGTTCACAGCTTCATACATTTTAAGGCCGGAAGGGACTATTGTGACCTTCGCCAAAATGTTTCCGAGAGCATATCCTTTAGAAAAACACCCTGTCTTGGCATAAAATTGCCAGTGATAAAAGATCCACCACAACCTTTGGTAAATTGTTCCACCATTATAAATATTACACTTTATTTGCAGTCTGAGTTTCTCTAGTTTCAAATTTCAGCCATCAGATCACGTTAGACTGAAGAGCCTGGTGTTAAATAGGACTGTTCATGTGCTAAGCATGTCCCTGGATCATGGCTTAATGCAGGATCATGGTGGAAAGAGGGTGAAAATTTACATCTCCCAGTGCTTCTTACCTCATTTGTATCAATTTCATGGGGCGAAATTCATCCTTGTGCAGACACTCAACACATAGCTTATATTTAAGTCACATTTAAGCCGCTTTAGTAGGGCATAGGCCTTGTGGACTCAGTTAAATTTCACCCTTAGAAGATCATCAGGGCATGGAACACTCTTTATATTTGTGTGCATGTCATGGAGCCCGTAGTCCTTCAAGGAGAATATTGCTGAACTTGTAAACTACACCTGGTAGAAGATGCATTAACCAATTAAGGATAGAGCAGCTGAATTCTATAAGAAAACTGCCTGAACAGGATAAGTAGGAATCTACTCAGATAGAAAAGGAGATCCCAGGTGAGAGAAAGTAAGAGAATTCTCTCCCAGCAGGAGGCCTGGACCACAGGAAGAAGTGTAGACTTCTGTAGGGAAGGAGCCCTGAGTTAAGGCTTGGAGATAACTGTGGGAGTCCAAAGAAAGACTGTCAAAACCCTGGAGAAAGAGACAGTAGGGGACCTCTACTTATTAGCTTGGGAAAAAGACCTTGTGAGTGCCTTTGAAGAGGTTCCACAGTATGGGGTTGGCTGTGGCTGGAGACTTGAACCACAGGAGTAGAGCTAACTGTTGTGGTGGGCCCATGGAACAAGGGGATCATGCATCCAGGGAAGCAGTCCTGGGATTGGTGTTCCAGAAGTGAAACAATGAACAGAAAAGATTCATAGGGAGTGGGGTAGGCTGCTGTGGGGGACCTGTGAGTTACAAGAAACAAATACATAAAAGTAAATAAAAGAGTCCAGCAGGCAAAAGTCTGTAGAGTCAGCACTCTGATAAAAATGAGAAAACTGAGTTGAGACCAGGAGGGATGAAGGACCTTTTGTTTATGCCAACTGGGACACTGGAGTACCCTGGAAAGGGTTTGACCTTCATGTGACTTAGCTGGAATGCTGAGCCACAGATGACATAGTGAGAGGCAGATAGCCTGTAGGAGGCACTGGAGCAGAAGATACTGCCAGCATTATGTATTGATGAAAGGGGGTACTCTAAGGGTATGCACACCCGACAACAGCACAATACCACTGAGCACACCGAATACATACATTAATATTTCTAATGGTAATTCAGAATATTTTTATATTCTTGCACCAGTAAGTGGTCGTTCATTTTTGATCTATAATACAGTAATTCCTTTGTTACTCCGACATACGGATATAATATACAGTAACTTTTGTTTCTAGGAACTCAGTGAATGCAGTGAGAAAGACAACACAGTCCACTTCTTTTGACCTTTCGGATTTCATGTCTTTTCAGATCTTTGCTCTTGGAATTTCTTTAATATATTTTCATTGGACCAAAGTATTTTCTCTGTATATTTTGAGACCAGCTACTCCACATACACTTTATTAAACTGGAAACGATTTAACAGGCAACATGTGAAATCAAGTATATAAAGTTCAAAAAGGGGACCCAATTTGTGGGAGGTCAGGTCTTCAATACAGAGCTATGTGTATCACTTAGTAGAGTGCACACAGGCAAACACTGTGTGTTTTAATACAGCTAAATGTAAATGTATACATCTAGGAACAAAGAACGTGGACCCTACTTACATGACGGGGGACTCTCTATCCTGGGAAGCAGAGACTAAGATTTGAGGGTGATGATGGATAATCAGCAAAACATGAACTCCCAGTGCAACACACTGGCCAAAAGACCTAATGTGATCCTCAGATGCATGAACAGAATCTCAAGAAGGAGTTGAGAGGCTATTTTATCTTTGTATTTGGCACTGGTATGACTGCTCCTGGCTTACTGTGTCTAGTTCTGATGCCCACAATTCAAGAAGAATGTTGATAACTTGGAGAAGATTCAGAGAAGAGCCACAAGAATGATTAAAAGGATTAGAAAATATTCTTTACAGTGCTAGACTCAAAGAGCCCAGTTTAGTTAGCTTAACAAAGAGAAGACAAAGGGATGACTTGATTACAGTGTATAAGTACCTTCATGGGGAAGAAATATTTAACAATAGGCTCTTAAATCTAGCAGAGAAAGGCATAACATGACACATGGCTGGAAACTGAAGCTAGACAAATTCAGACTGGAAATAAGCCATGCATTTTAAACAGTGAGAGAAATTAACCATTGGAACAATTTATCAAGGGTCGGGATGGAGTCGTCATCACTGACAATTTTTAAATCAATGGTCTTAAGTTTTTTCTAAAATACAGGTTATAGGAATAATTTTTGGAATGTTCTGTGTCCTCTGCTATATAGGAGGTGAGCATAGATGATCACAGTGGTCTCTCCTGGACTTGAAATCTATAAATATATATGTAAACATATTATTTGTTTTAGGACTATAGAACAGTTCAATCTATTCATTTGACAGGTATGTGTTTTATGGACGTTTCCCTTTCAGTTCACATAATTTTTTTTAAAGTGCCTGATCCTGTGACTGTTCCCTATGCATACCTATTACATTCAGTGGGAGATTAATTGTGCTGTATGATGACAGGAACAAATATAAATAGTTACTTATTAATGTGAGCTCCAGTGTGCTACTCAAACAATTTACAAAAGGGTTTTCTGCCCCACACATATTACTGCTTAATTTTTTTTTAAGTGACATTTTCTATTCCATTCCTAGTCGATACATTGGGTATGACAACTACTTCTTAGTGACAGGAAAGTGCTAGAGAAAGTCAAGAAGAGAAGACGTGCTATGCCTTAGTCGTAACCCATTCTCATCCACAGAGGATGTCTGAAAACTATCACAACAAAGCATATTAATATATTTAAAGACCCACACTTACTATATGTGAGAATGGGTGAGAATATTCCCCCATCTTCAATATCCCATTTTGCTAAAACAGATCATAAGCTTCAATAAGGTCCCATTTACCTTGTATTCTGTTCACTTTTTAACTTTTCATTGGCTGGAGCAAACATCAGTGAAACAGGCAGCAGAGTCTTGCAGGAAAACTTAAAGGTGAGGATATAAAACATTCAGGGAAGCTCAAACTGAAACAATATGTAATTTCATGGGGCACTTCCTTATAGCCATCATTCTTGTTACCAATACATTGCCTATTGACTCCTTTACCAACAATTTGGTGTCTTCTAAAACAATTTGCATGCATCTTTGTTCATATCATAACAATGAAGTCATATTTTCAATTCCAAATCTCTATTTCTATAGCTAAATGACATTATGATTGAAATACAACACTGCACTTGGGGAAACATCACCACAGTTTCAATATTTTCAGATATCTCCACATGCTTTGTAAGGACCTTAAACATTTCAATACTCAGGGATATTAGTTAACTATATTAATTGATGATTCTTCTTTGTGGCATATTCACACAAAATAGGTCATTAAGTCATAGTTTATTCAAATGCTTTCCTGCTACTCAGAAGCAATCATAAAAACTAACATGAAAGCGTCCTTAAAAGTAATCAAAAGCAAAAGTGGATGGTAAACTTTACTGAGAAATACAATGATCAGCCTGACAAAATTAAGCAGCCGCATGGTGAAGTTATCACAAATTCTTTTTCTTTACAAGTTAAGCAAATACAAGAAAAGCAGGGAAAAATAGAGCATCCGTTACAGCCTGAAGTTTCATTTAAAAACACTTCCTTTTCCACATAGTATGAGTAGATTTATCATCACCTCTTTGACCTGTGAGCTATTTAATTATGTATAAACTACTTCACAGTCAATAATTTACAGGTTTTAATAGAAATATTAAGTGACTTGAAGGGTATTGCATTAGTAAGAAGCTGTCAAAAACAGGACCTTCATCTTATCAGTAGGATCTTTTAAAACGAAAAGTGTGTTTTAATTTTCTAGAAAAGCAATTATGAAAGAAGTTTTAACATATATCACAATGGAGTTACAGATTAAACACATACAAATTCAGCATTCCAAGTGGGTATTACAAACCCACCCATATTAGATAAAATGGCTATCACTGTAGTTATAGCTTGCCCTCAAAAATAATGGTAAAATACAGGTATATGGCTATGCACATTCAATACCACCTAGTCTCATTTTCAAAATTGTGTTAGGTACTGAAGACAGATTGCTATTCCATTTCCTTCACTCAGACTGCAATATGTAGCAGCATAAAGAAAAAGAGCAATTAGAATTGTGCTTATAAGTGAAGTATGGCTTTTGTAATGTTATACCACTTCCACTGGTTGTCATGTTTCCACAGCAATGAATGCTTATAGATTAGTAAAATCAATGTGTTAGGACATGAAACAGTGTTGTGGGGAATAATTCAAACCCTGCTCTTGTATATATTTTAAAGGGCGTATTTAGGTATATCCACTTAAACATTTTCATTAGGAGTTGTTAAAAAGCCTTTTCTATTCAAGACAGTTCCCTCTAGATTAATATTTTGTCTCTGGTTGCTGTGACATGGCCATTTTGGAAATTGTGTTAGAGTGACCCACAATATGCAGAAACCATCAATTCTAATAGAAACAGCAATCACCTAGGAGACCATTCAAGTTGGCCAAATGCAGAATATCCTGATAACCTTGATGATAAATGTCAATATTCCATGCAATCTTCATCCATTTGGTAGGCAGTGCTGAGGTAGCCTCAAAACAACTGAAATGTGGGTTCACTATAGATGCGCATATGAAATGCCTAGATCTTTTGAGTCTAGCAACATTACACTGTACTTCTTGCTGGGATGGAAATACCAAGAAAACAGTGTGGCCAGAACCCAAATACGCAAAATACAAAAAAATAATTGTGTGGGAACTTTTTGAGTCTCAGAAAAGGAGTGACTTTGCTTCACTTCATACTTTGCATGAAGGCTGAAGGTAGGTTTTTTGTTTTTTTAAATTACCTAGACTTAAGAATGGTAAGAATCCATGAATTAGCATATGCATGTTTACTGTACTTATTGCATTAAATTTGAAAAAAAATTAAAAAGTTCAGCGGTATCTCAAAATTACCTTGAAAACCAGTCCCATCACTCTCCTTTTCCCTTACCAAAGATATCCCTAAAAAACACGACTTGAAAACCATGGTACATTCTTTTGGACATGCCATTGGTCATCTTATAAATCTATTTTTAAATATTAATAGTGAAAAATCTAATTAACCTGGCAACTGGATGACTCAGAGCTTTGACAACAGGAATGGAGGCTCCTCCAGATCTACTTTTATTGCCCGCTTGCGTGTCAGACTTCAGAAACCATTCTAATTTCCCAACAACTGATAGTGACCTACCAACAGCGGAAAAGCCAGTCAGACTCTGATGAGCTTAAAACCAAGAGATACTAAAAGTATATGGTTGAACAGACAGAGCCCAATAATAATGTTCTACAACCAGTAACTTTATTGCTGTGAATTCTACAACTTTTACTTTTATAGACACTTTATCTAGATCTATTTTGAAATTTGGAACCACAAAGGGGAATGAAGGGAAAACCCATTTCCTTCCTTAAAATATATATAATAAAATAATAATAATAATAATATAATCACAAAGATACACATTTTTCTTGTGCTGATGTAGCAGAAATTCCCAGGTTCTACCAAGCAGCCTTCCTGAATGCTATCAGTAGTACAAACTGCAACCGCTGTCTGATATCTCATCTGAAAAATATCAACAATGTCCTCTGAACACATTTCCATGCCTTATAGTATTCAAGGAGACAACTGTCTTTCCACAGTATATTCCCTTGATGGGTATCCTGTATGGGATTGAGCTCTAGAAGATAAGTGAGAAAACTACCTATATCAGTACTGGGTACATATAGTACAGGAAGAGCGGGCTGATTTACTTATGAAATATTGGGTAGAGATTTTTTTTCCTCCCTTCATTGAGCTATAGATAGAAATTTTATGTGATAAATGCATATAAAGCAATTCGTTTGTGTAGAATCTAGTACTGTGATATAGCAGCACACAGAATCAAGATCAAACAGAAAAAGCTATCAAAGGAAAAACTCATTGTGTCTCATTATCACCTAATAAAGGTTCAAAGAACTCATAACACCACTGCAAACTAGGGAGAAAACCACTGAAGACATGAACAGATTAAATGATAGGTTTCAGAGTAACAGCCGTGTTAGTCTGTATTCGCAAAAAGAAAAGGAGTACTTGTGGCACCTTAGAGACTAACCAATTTATTTGAGCATGAGCTTTCGTGAGCTACAGCTCACTTCATCGGATGAAGTTGTATGAGACTACATAGTAAACCATTAGGGAAGTGAACAGTTATTTAGTCCAAAGACAACTGCACAGATATTGTTGTAGGACTAATACAAGTAGGCTCAATCCCAGCAGGCACAAGTTCATTAAAGAAAAGAACCATATTTGTTTATTGCTAGAGGGGAGCACACAAACAGCAACACAAGCATCAGGAGGTGAAATGCCACATTCACTCAGAATCAGTTCCTGAACCAGGAGGAGTCAAACTTTTATGGGAAGAGCTGCATCCTCTGAAGATGACAACCTACATGGATTTTTTTTTCATTTTTCTACTAAATCCTTGGTGACAAGAACTCATCTAAAATCAACACACTATACAGAAAGGGTATTTCCCCTGTCCTACTTAATGCTATGTCTAAAGGCAAGATATGATGTTCCGAGTCAACAAGTCATTGTTTAAACATTTTTAGCACCATATTAAACTGAATAGTAAAACACAAGTTAAAGTAAGCAAGATCAATAGAACCATAGGGGCATTTTGGTAAAATACTGAAAAGTTTATCATCCTCCCCCCATCCAAAACTGCAAAAGAAATAATATGAAAACCACTGTACTTCAGAGGACACCCATTTTATTTATTGGGTTAGCCTGACTACTTATGATGAGTATGTATGAAGCAGCAAGTGAAATATCTGAGTCCAGAAATATTATGCAAGTAGTACCAATTAAATATCAAATTCTGTTAAGTATTAACATATTTGCTGTATATTTATGGTATACTGTATTTGGGTGCTTGTTCATAAAAAAAACAACAAAAAAAACCAATTTGGTTAAAAGTAGTAAAACTATTAATAATTACAGCTATTGAGAAATCATAGGTAAAATAATCCTTTTGCAGTTACACCACTATTTAAATTAGTTAAGGAATGCCAGAATCCCTCAGTTATCAGCAAAAAAGTATGAAAAACAGAAGCTTTGTGTGCATCTCAGCCATCTCCAATTACCGTGTTCTGTAGTAATATTTTTATGTAAATATAATTTCTATATGCTGTACCTATTTAAGTTTTAAAATGAATTGCTGAATTTAAATGACAAGATAGTCATAATCTGTATTTCCATCATATTTCAGGTAAAAATTATCATCATCAGATATTCACAAAATCTGAATGGTGAGGAGTAGGTGCCAGGAAAAAAAAATCAATATATTTTTCACTGATGGAATCTCAAAGGATAGTATGAAGTCTTTAAATATCTTAGCCTCATAATCATAAATCTCTTGCAATAGAAGGTCACTGTGAATCAAACAGTCGCACTTAATCAAGTAGCAAAACCCAAAAGGTGTGTTTGATAAAGTGATTTTGTTCACAAAAGAAATACTTAAAAAGGCAGAAGATGCACAGAAAGAGACCTTAATAGTAGATGCATAATCTTGTGCACTATATTCTATGATGCATAAATTACCAATACAATTAACTGTTGGTAATGCATGTTTTATTGCAGAAATTTAACAAACCAACTTATAGAATTGCCTGCTTTAAAACACACTTCTACTATAACAAATTATTTATTACTTAAAGCAACCCCATCACACTAATCACCAATAAAATGGAAAAGTATGTATGACAACCACCTGTATACATGGGAACTAAAAATATTGAGAGTATAATTTCTGTGTAACCAGATTGTAAAATCCAGCCTGACGAATACAAATGCACTTCTGTGTTTTTAGAATAGGCTTTGGCAGGCCCTGCTTAGCTCAACTATTGCTTGAATTTTACATCACCCCACAACAGGTATTTGATTTTTTTTTTTTTAAAAAAAGAAGCTGTTTAATAGCAACCCATGGGCACATTATACAACGGCACAATCCAAAAAATGTCTGCCCCATGAAGATACTCAAACATACATACTCCTCCTACTGTTTCAAGCCAGTCACCATTAGCATCAAAATACTGTAGAAACATAGGCCAATACTTTAAAAGGTGGGTGGGTCTAAAGTCTGAATCCGTATTTAGGCCAGATTTTCAAAGGTGCTGAACACCTGCAGCTCCTCCTATGGACAATAAGAGCTGTAGGTTCTCAGAACCTTGGGCCGGGGGTGGGAGGAGAGAAATCAGCCCACTTATTTAGGTAGCTAACTTCAAGTGCACACATTTGAAAATTCTGGCCAATCTGAATGTTTTGACCTAAATCCTTTAGTTCTGGGGAGTTTATATTATACTATTTTAATTGAGAGAGAACTTAATCTTGAATTTATGCTACTTCTGAAAACATTAACTCCTGGTACAAAGAGGTCAAATTCATTTTCAATCACATACACAAAGAGTTGATGTTTAGCTACAAACTAGTGCATGATTGCCACTAACCTTCAGGATCAAGGAGTTTCTCAATACCCAAGTGCCGTTTGGCAGTGTTGAAGGCATGGTCTAGCCGTTTTACAGCTGACTGTTGGCAAGCCACACTGTTCCAATCAAACAGATCTGGCCTAAGGGGGTGGGGGGGAGGGGAGGAGAAGGAGAAAAAAAGAAAAGCACAATTATCACTCAATTTTTATTTCCCTGTGACATTTAATTTAATTCTAGATTTTGATGGTTTCCGACAACAAATTTTATATAAAAATACATAAATCTCAGCAGAATACAATGATGTAAATTCAACCAAACAAGTCAGCTGATCAGTGAAGCAGTAGAGCACAATTTAAGTGTTTCATAAACAGAGGCAGAACCACTAAGATTGAATTACAGTTTAGATATACAATCTACGGCCTTGTATGATCACTTGTAGCATTTACAATATAAATATTTTTAATACTTTGCTAGCCTTGATACTTCAAGTAAGAGGTATCCATGGAAATCTGAATTTCTTATCAGGCAAATAGAAAAGAAAGTTTAACCTGGTATACTGAAGTTTAATCACTGTGCATATAATATGGAGAAACACAACACAATTACATTATTCATGACCTGTATATATACACAATGTTCTAAAATCAAAGATTTAAATACAGAATTTTACTTTGGAATAAATCAGAAAGGCTATCTGCTAAAGTTAAAAGCCTGTGAGTGGGGTTGGCATACGTAATTGTGTTATTTAATAAATAAAGGGAAATTTCAATTTTAAAAAGTCTCTCCAGTTAGAATCCTCTGAAGGCAAAGCAGTAGGCTATGTTTTAGTGAAACAAAAATCTATATCCTACTGAAATGGCCTCAGCTAAGCAGAGGCAACGGATACTATTTATTTACTAACAGTTTTACCAATTATTCAGTTACCTATACTCTGATGTTTTTCTGGGTAGGAAAAGGGTGATTTTCATGGTCGCTCAAAAGCGGCACTATAAATTGATAAAACTACTGAACTGTGTGTGTGAGTGAGTGTGTGTATTTAATGTGCCTGTCACTGTATATAATTGACCTGACAATTATACAAATATCAGTAAACAGAAGTCAAATGAGCTCCTAATGAGATTTCACCTTGCATACAGTACTGGTTGCTTATCCTTATAAGTTTAAGGATAAGCCTTATGAATTTGCATGATGGCAACAGTAAATTTGGGTGAAACTTGGATGATGGCATCAATGTGGTTACTGTATCAATATACTGACATGGAATTTTTTCATATGTCCACATTTGTAGTCTGAACACTTTAGATCTCTCTACTGTTGTTTTGTACAGGCTTTAATGTTAAAAGTCAATCACATTTACCCAATGCTTTCAGGATCAGGCTCTAAGTACAAAAAAAAGTGTGGAGGCTGAGATCACTACAGTGGCATACACTGAAGGCTGAGGGTTTTGTTGCATGGAGAGAAATTTGCAGCCTACATGCATGTGGTAATCAGTGGTACATATGGGTCAGAATTCTATACTTCACCTTACTTGATGCTTTCTGTGTGTTTCAAAGTTTTCACCACATGAGCAACTGTATGTGTCATTTGGAGCACATTTTAACTGTTACCTAATAAAGTTTGCTTGGGTTAATTAAAAACTAAGTTTATAGGACACTGAATACAGCACTTAAACATGCACTTCCCTAATCAGGTTTCAGAGGGGTAGCTGTGATAATCTGCATCAGCAAAAACAAAAGCTTATGCCCAAATAAATTTATGAGTCTCTAAGGTGCCACAAGGACTCCTCGTTGTTCTTCCCGAATCAGTTGAAGAAGAGGGATCATTCTTGAATACATACATATTTTTAGGCTAATATAGTATTGTCCCACTTTTAGCTGGGAATCATCTTGAATTCAGAATGATACCCTGGATCTTCAGTTTCATCCATCTTCTGAATGATGGGTGTCCGGAGATTTTGAATATGACGGACCCATGTAAACCAAGAGACACTGGCATTCTGTCTTCTGTCAGGGAGAACTGTCATAAGACACCAGGAGGATAAGAAGGCCATTGATTTTTGAATGTTTCAGAAAGACTTGTAGCACAAAATCAATCCGTTTGAACTCAAGGGTTGCAGAAAGGAGCATGTACTGGAGAATGACAGTATAGGACTCAGGCTCATCTTCTAAACTAACTGTATAGTTGGCATGTATCTACAGCTACTCTTTTTTTCTAAGGTATTGCATACCTATCAAGTAAAAGAGTACCTCTGAGTACCAAAGGGTTGGAACAAGAACTTAAAATAGGTCACTGACTGGATGATGAATCTTCACTCTCACAGTAGAACATAATGATGTAGAGAGAGAGGATCACCTTATTCTAATGTAAGGGGACCTTACAAAGAACCATCAGCTTTACACTGCAAAATGAAAATCTCATTCACAAACACGAAGTTTAAAAACAAAAATTGAAAGGTTAACCTTCAAAAGAGTTCCTCCTACTTCAACAAATATCTCAACTTTCAGCTTTTTTTCCTTTGTCAAAACAGAGTGGCCCCAGCAGCAGAATATGAATGTCAATTTCAAATGTCATCTTTTCAGTATGATGTCTTTTTTAAGACCGCTCATGGTCTATATTCAATGGCTGATGCTGCCAAACACAATCCCACAAGATTGAGGTTAAATAAAAGGGTTTAAAAAGTCTGTTATAACTTATTAAAGTCACAAAAATAAAAAACAAATAGTGGTGCCACTAACAACTATTAACTTAAGCTTAAAATACTTAGTTAAATGGAGAAGAGTTCTTACTCTCAGGAGGAGACTGGTAGATTATTTCTTCATGCTTTTTTTTTAAATAATTAAAAATTCTCAACTTTGATCCACTCCCTATGTGCTGTTCAGCTGTTACCTCCTCATAAGAGCCCTTCTCGGATTATCTCAGACATGGAGGAAGTACCAGCAGCCAAGAAGCTGTCAGAGCTCACGAGCACCTCCCTCTCCACAGACTCCAGAGCAGAGACACATTGGGGGTATCAGAAGTGGTTGAATTGTGATGAGCTCCAACTATCCCCAAGCTGTGGTTTGATTCCTATGGGACCAAATGCGGGTGAGAAAATTTAGAGCAGACCCCATGCTACCCTAATTTGCTCCAGGGCTCAAGTAGTGCACAGTAACAGGGAGCCATAATTGACTGCCTGATAGACCCATATTTGGGCATGGGAGTGTATCTGACCCAAAGGATCCAACCTGATCCAAAGTGCTGCAGCAAATAAACACTGCTCAGTCACAGTAATGATGTCTTAGGGTTAATCAAGAGCCAAAGCAGATAAAAGGACCAGAGAAATTTCAAATAGTAGAAGCCAAAAACAATTACATTAAACTATGAAGATTTTTCAGTGGTAACATCTGTAGCTTCTCATGCAATAACACAAACAAGTTCTGCAAAATATTACATATACAAGGGAATCAGCTGTTAAACCACGGAATGACAATTTGTTTAGATGTTGTTCAATTACATTAGCTATGGCAGGAAGCAGAAGGTATCAAAGACGGTACAGTATTATTCACTGAAAGTGTGACAAGGTTAAGAAAACCCAGCCATTACATTAAGAGGGAAATCAAAGCCAGGGATAAGGCCAACTGCAAAAATACCCAAAGCAGCAAGGTATGAGAGGAGTAAACAAAGAAGAGATGTTCACTTCCCAGTAACTATCATTATTTTTCCCTAATGTAACTTTTTCCCAAGTCACAGTCAAACATCTCACACAAATCACTATAAATAGACATTTTCAAGATAAATGCAGAAGCTGAATGTATCTTGGACATCCAGATTTTTCTCTCTCACAGAGTATCACCCCTATTCCAGGTTTGTCAAGGAGGGCTTAAAAATTAATTCCAAATAACGAACAAATAGGAGTAAACATCACTGATGGAAACAGGGACTAAAAGAAAAAAAACAAGCAATAAGGGAGAGGGAACAGATATGGCTCTTCCACATTTGGCCTTTTTTCTTTATGCACTGGAGACATGCTCAGGCAAATCAATAAGGTTCTTCCATACGGGCACAGATTAAAATAAAATGTTCACCAGTCAGGGCTGGCTCTAGGCACCAGCAAAACAAGCAGGTGCTTGAGGCAGCACATTTCTAGGGGCGGCATCCCGGTGCCGGCCATGCCGCCCCTAGAAATGGGCCCCCGCCGCCCCAGCTCTGCCTCCGCCTGCTCCCCTGAGTGAGCCGCCGCCACTCCACTTCTCCCCCCTCCCTCCCAGGCTTGCCGCACCAAACAAGTGTTTGGCATGCGGCAAGCCTGGGAGGGAGGGAGGAGCCGAGCAGCGGCCCACTTGGGCGAGCTGGGGTGGGGAGCGGTTCCTCTACCCCCCCCAACCCTCACTCCCCTCCGCTCCACCTGTTCCCCTGAACGCGCTGCTTCTCCCTTGCCTGACAGCAGCAGTGGGGGAACCGCAGGAAGCAATAGCGGGGGGGGGGGAATGCCACACACCTGGGGGAGGAGCTGGGGCTGGGGATTTGGGGTGGAGCAAAAAGCGGCGGCGGCAAAAATTTTTTTTGCTTGGGCCGGCAAAAATCCTAGAGCCGGCCCTGTCACCAGTACAAACCGAGTCTTCCTGTTGGGTGGGCAGAAGCTACTATACACACAAGACAGTAGAACCTCAGTTATAATCTACCACACCCCTCACCTGGAACCAGGAATATACAGTCAGTTGGCAGCAGAGATCCTCCCTTCCTCCCCCCCACACAAAAAATCTGTGTTATACATAACTACTAAAATAATATAGGGAAGTTCAAAAAAAAATTGACAAGGTAAGGAAACCGTTTCTGTGCTTCCGCACATTAAACTTTCAAAGCTGTATTAAGCCAATGTTCAGCCGTAAGCTTTTAAAAAGAAAAAACATAACATTTTTCTCAGAGTTACAAACATTTCACAGTTATGAACAACCTCCATTCCTGAGGTGTTCATAACACTGAGGTTCTACTGTGTACGTTTTTGATCTCTTATCTGAACAGCCAGGTTTTCATTGGCATTCTGACCCTGTCTGCAGCAGGAAATCTATTGCTGGCTAACTGTTTAGGCTCTTCAGGCACACTGATGCCAGGTCTTTAAGTATGGTATCATTTGGTGAGGGGAAAAATAATAGGATATCTTCAGTTCCATAGCAGTTCAAACAAATTAGGAAGTAGCAACTTAAGAAATTTGTGGGTTGCCAAAGGGACTTGTGAGAATAAAAACATGTTCACACTACTACAGTTTTTCTGTTGGCTTTACTTCAGCTTTCTGTTTAGTTTCCTGAAAGCAAACCTCTCTCTCCCCAGTTCATTTCTAGTCTGCACTGTACAGTTTTTTTTAATATGTAGTACTCCTCTTCCCCTCTCTGTCCCCAAGAAGCAGAGGCAGCTGCAGTGAACTGCTTCTTTCTAAGGCACTTGCCTGGCCTGAGTTCAGGCATTTTAAGGAAGCAGATGTGCAGGAAGCTAATGAATGCCACTTGTTTTCACCGAACTTCCTGATTAAAAATAGTCCCAGGGCCAGGGTAAGTTTGGTACTAGGGATATAATATAAAAGGCAGATATTCCTTTAAAGCCATTCGGGGAAACCTGGCTGAAGGGATTTAAAAAAGAAACAAAACAAAACTCAGCTCTCCTGGAGTCTCACTGTGGAAGTGAGAGAAGATGAATTAGTAAGAGCTGAACACGAGCTCCCAATGTGATGCTGTGGCAAAGAAAAACAAATGCCATCCTGGGATGCATAAACAGGGAAATCTCAAGTAGGAGGAGAGACAGTTATTTTACCTCTGCATTTGGTGACTGCTTCTGCAGTAATGAGTCCAGTTCCAGTGCTCACAATTCAAGAAGGATGTTGATAAACTGGAGAGAGTTCAGAGAAGAGCCAGGAGAGTGATTAAAGGATTAGCAAGACAGGGTGGGTGAGGAAATACCTTTAATGGTATCAACTTTTGTTGATGAAAGAGACCAAGCTTGTGCAAACAAGAAAGGATTAGAAAACATGACTTATAGTGATAAATTCAAAGAGCTCCATCTAGTTATTTTAAAAAGAAGGTTAAAGGGTGACTTGATTACAGACTGTAAATATCGACAAGGGAAATAAATTTTTAACTTTGGGCTCTTCAATCTAGCAGCAAAAGATATAACATGATCCAATGGCTGGAAGATGAAGCTAGACAAATTCACTTTGGAAATAAGCATTAAAATTTATGCATGAGAGTAAACAAACATTGGAACATGTTATCAAGGTTTGTGGTGGATTCTCTACCTCTGAGAAATTTTTAAACCAAGATTGGATTATATTTTTTTCTCTAAAACATATGTTCTATGAATTTCTATGGCCTGTGTTACACAGGAAGTTAGAGCAGATGATCAGAATGGTCCCTCCTGGCCTTGGAATCTATGAAAGAGGAACACATTACTGAGCAACCAGACTAGTCTGTAGCCTTGAACCTTAAGGGTTGAGGAAAGGGATCCTAGGACAATGACAACCATCAAAACCCTTATATTTACTGTTAACTTGTATGTCGAAGCAGATTGTGCCTCTTCAGCATGGTTGACTCCTGCTGTGTTTGATATCAACAAACCATTTTGTTCAGAGAATATCATTTTGATTTTAGCTTTCTATGCAGGAAACCTACGCTTTAGGATAACATACATGCCAATGCTACACAAGGATATGTACCCTGAAAATAAACTACCAGCATATCTCTCTGTCTCTCAGGAGTCAAAGAAGAGCAACTGTGCAATAGTCTGTTAAGTGCAGACAAAGTGTCAGTAGAGAGAAGGAGATTATACACCTCGGGACCTCTACTCCAAAAAGCCTCTTTAAAATAACCAGAAAATAGGGTATGAGAAATATCTGCTGAGCACAAAGCAGGGTAACAATGCAATTTAAAAAAAAAAAAAAGGAGGAGGAAAGGAAGAAATCATATGAGGGACTGGAGAGTTGGTCAGGAATGAGCACAGTAGCCTCTGGATGTACTATATGTGTGCATTCAGCTGCTCATAGAGGTGTCTCACTTCTTCCAACTCCAGCAAGAGGGAGTCAATATTCCTACCCACCAATCTCATTCGGTTACGTACCACACGGCTCTCTGAATCTTTTCAAAGTTCTAATTGGCAGGGAAAACATTAGATAAGCTGCATAACATGGCTGTCAGATAAGGGATAGCTTCACCAAATTCTCAAAGAGCACTAAATTTTTTAAATTATTAAGAAATGTAGTTATTTTATAATCAAGCATAGCAGAAGGTGGACAAGTAGAATTTGTGCCAGGGCTGATATATTTTCATGACAATTTTGCAAGGGTACTTTAACTCCTTACTTTTTCACCTTTCCTGTTGTTGCTTCAGATACTGGGGGCAGAAGTGGTTGGTGGGTCTATGAAAGAATAAAATGTGGAAGGTCCCTAAGATATCAGACTTTTATAAACAGAATAGAGATAAGGGTATAAAAGACATTACAGAAGGATCTGTGCTAGGACTCAGAACACTGAGGAATGGATAACTATCCAGCCACTAAAATAAACCCCTAAACCTCTCATGCAAGGATCTCAATGGAGTTTTACAAATAATATTGCTAGGCTAAATTATCTGTTTGAGATAAGTATTTACACATTCAACAGGTAAGTGAAATGAGGCACAGAGAAAGGCATCAAATGCTGGGGTAATGGGTGAAGCATAAGGCCTCAAAAGGCATGACTAGCTTGAAATGATATGGCACGTTAGTGGCACTGCAGAAGCAAGAATAGAACTCAGGAGTCCTCCCAATCTTCTGCTGTAACCAGTGAAGCACATTTCCACTTCCTTTGTATTTAGAGAAATAAACTAACGAAGTATATGGACACAACTGTTGCCCAATGATCATGTAACAGAAAGTGGGGCTCAGCCTGAAACATGCTGAAAGTATAAATCAATAATGCACTCATTATTACACAGTAAGTGTATACTGTGTAATGTATACTTATGTATATTTTAAAAGTTATGTCTAATCATTTCAAACTGATTTGCCAGATCTACTGGGAGTCACCAAAAATAACTTTTCAAAAAATATTATAATTGAAATCACAGTAAAATGGTATTTCTAAAACCTTTCTGCATACTGTATGTGATGTTTTCTGATGTGTAGAATGCTAAATCTATTTGTTGAATTACAATTTAAAAATATGAAAACTCAGCTGAACATCTCCGCTCTGGTGGAATACAAAACAAGATCCTGTAGTATGTTTTAGAAAATATTTCTTCGGAACAAGAAAAAAAGGATGATGCTTTTAAAGGGAAAAAATATTGGTAGAAATAGAATAGGCTGCTTTGCATGTGCTATAGAACTAAGCAGACAGTAAAATGTTCTTAATGGATTACTATTGTATTCAGAAAACCATTCTTAATACTGTTCCATAAAAATAATATTATGAGGTGCAAGTGAAAGAAGATGGAGTTTTAAAATGTGGCACTTCAGAAACAATATTTATGCCTAATTCCCATTAATGTCAATGGGAATTTATATGAAAGTTTGTAGTAAAAATTCCAAAGGTTAAAGTTTCTGAACTATGTTGGGTATTACGGGATGTCTTCTTTTTCTTTGCTTGTTGTTTCTCCACTTTTGTGCAAAGGATAGGATTGGAGCAGTACAAGTGGTTTGCCAAAAAAAAAAAAAAAAAAACTAGACCCACATTGGTCACTCTGTTTAAGTTAATCACCAAGCTATGTTTCCATCATTCACTCAGCCTCTCTCCTTATCACCTCTAATTCATGTCCAAGGAACAGGCATCAAAGGGCATTTTTACATGATGATTGTTCATTCACATTAATATAAGGAAAATCACAGCAGGTTCATGGTTTGCTGAATGGTTAGTACTTGATTTTCAGCAAAGTGGAGTACTCAAAATTCCAGTCAATGGGAGCTGTGGGTACTCAGCAGTTTTCAGGCAGGAAAAGCTTGTGCGCATATGTATGCACAGGGCCCTACCAAATTCGTGGCCATGAAAAACATGTCACACACTGTGAAAACTGGTCTTCGGTGTACTCTTACCCTATACTATACAGACTTCACAGGGGAGACCCGCATTTCTCAAAGGGGGGTCCCGACCCAAAAGGGGGTTGCAGCAGCATTGCAAGGTTATTTTGGAGCATTGTGATATTGCCACCCTTACTTCTGCACTGCCTTCAGAGCTGGGTGTCGGGACAGTGGTGGCTGCTGGCCAAGGGCTCCGCTCTGAAGGCAACAGCACAGAAGTAAGGGTAGCAATACTATACCAGGCCATCCTTACTTCTGCGCCATTTCTGCTGGCAGCGGCGCTGCCTTCCGAGCTGGGCTCCTGGCCAGCAGCTGTTGCTCTCTGGCCGCCTAGCTCTGAAGGCAGCGCCACCACCAGCAGCACACAGAAGTAAGGGTGGCAAAACCACAACTGCCCTAATATAACCTTGTGACACCCCCCACACACACACACTGTCCCCTCGTGTGTCAGGATCCCTACAAGTACAAGACTGAAGCTTCAGATTTAAATATCTGAATTAATGAAATTTAGGATTTTAAAAATCCTATGACCGTGAAATTGACCAAAATGCACCATGAATTTGGTGGGGCCTTATGCATGTGTAAAGAATCCATGCCTGAATATGCAATCAGTCAGTACAGTCAATGGTGCAGCTTGAACCAAAGACAACCTTCTACCGGAAAAAGCAGGAGCCCCTATCACTTGAAGTGAAAAATGGCATGTTTAACTGCCAGATTGCAGCAGACTGCATAATCTCTGGAATCAGGCACTATGAAGATATGATTGCATGCTTACACACTAGGTAATTTTCCACATGAATGGATTCAGCATATGCAGTATGTGCTTCCACTGAACATTATTCCCTATACAGAAGAGAACATTCACTTTTTTGAACGTCTGGGCCACAGATGCTTGTTTACTAATGGGCTCTGAAAGTGAAACAGAGAAGGGGATAGGTCCAGTGGAGAAGTAGGGAGAGAAAGGGAAAGGAAAAGCCAGGAGAGAGGGGATGGGAAAAGAGAGGGGTGGCAGAAAGCACGATAGGGAGAGAAAGAATGGGATAAACCAGTGGTGGAGAAGAAAAAAAAAAACCCAGGATGGGCCTGATGGGGTGAGAGAGAGACAGAGAAATGGAATAAGGCATTAGGGAGAAAGACAATGGGATGGGGAATATTGAATAAGATGCAGGGATGGGAGAAGGTGAATGAGACAAATGAAGGGTCAAATAGGAATGGAGAGTGAATGACAATAGCTAGACCGAATTTCAGGGAAGAGATCAGAAATGGAAGAGAATGGACACAAGTCCATGTGTATGGGGAGAATGAAGAGGCTGCACTCACAAGTGTTATACTCTGTAAACCTGTTATTCCACACACAGAATGTACAAAAATAATAGAGGGAACAATGGTTGAGATCCAACATCCCTCTGACAGCTCATCTGCACCTAGAGCAAACTGCAGTGCTGATAGACCACCCTAAGAATGTTTTTCTTTTGACAGTTGCTAGATTGGTCCTTCAGAATATTGAATGAGGGTGGTTGTGAGTGTGTCAGGGGATTGACTGTGTGCTCTGTATCAGCAGTATCGCCCAATGGAGATGCTCCAAGTCCAGGGCATAACACCAAGGGTCAGTTATGGTTTGGGGTAGCATCACTCACTCCAGGAGTCTAAAGGCCACTTTGCCTAGCAGGAATTGCCCCAGGTTGTGTTGATCACTGGTTTTGGGGTAAGGGGGAGGAATCCCAGGTTCCAACCCAGGGCTCTTTGAAGCAGTGGACCTTTTACAGGGCCAGGGGCATGATACCCCTAAACACACTCCCTGGGTCACTTCCTACCCTTGTTCCAGTGCCTTTGGCACCATCTTGGGCTGGAATTGTGATCCTGCCTCTGTTTCCTGCTGATCTGTCCCTAAAGTCTCCTCCTCTGGCAATGGCAAGTAAGTCATCATGCGGTCGACAGGCTTCCAGTTGTTTGGCTATAAGGCTGCTGGTGGTTTCTCGGTGGAAGGCTGCTGCACCTGACTGCTCTCTTCTGTGCTCAGCTCAGACTAAGCTGAGTCACTCCCTTTTAAATGCTCCCTCCACTGGGAGCATGCCCAGCAGAGGCAATAGTCAAAATCTAATGGCCCTGTATTGTTTGTCCTGTGCCAGCATCTCTCTGGAATTCTAGTTCAAGATAGAGGATAGAGATCAGCCTTCCAATTAAAATGAAGTTTGCAGTCTGATACAGACACACATGGAATTCATAATCTCACACGGAATGCATACATTGTGCAGATTTCCAAAATCATTCCATAAGGAAGTAAAGGTGTCCGCAGTGGGGATGATGGTGATGCGTCATCTATCCTTAGAAAGTATCAGATGGCAAAGATGATTGCAGCCTAGGGCCTCTTAGATCCAGAGCAGCTCTTTAACTCTTGCCTCACCAATGCGGGGTTGGTACACCGCATCAGAGAGAGAAAAAATGAACTATTTTAGCTGCCCCTTGAATACTTGGCGAGCGTCAATGCTACCCAATTACTAAAGAAGAATTGACTGGTATAGGGGGACTCTTCACGCAGGGATCTTGCCTTTCCTATTAGTCTGCCCCACCTTCTAGCATCTGAACTGGAATCTCTCATTTCTTAAATAGCCTTTAGCTAATCCTACAGATATTGATCAATCACATACATTTGCGTTCTAAGGATAGATGACGCATCACCATCAGCCCCACCACGGACACCTTTATTTCCTTATGGAATGATTTTGGAAATCTGCACAATGTATGAATTGTGTGTGAGATTATGAATTCCATGTGTGTCTGTATCAGACTGCAAACTTCATTTTAATTGGAAGGCTGGTCTCTATCCTCTATCTTGAACTACAATTTCAGAGAGACCCTGGCACAGGACAAACAATACAGGGCCATTAGATTCTGACTATTGCCCATCCAGATGGCAAAGATGATTGCAGCCTAAGGCAACCAGTTTTTCAAGTCTCAACTCGGGAGCCGGGGTGGGGTGGGGTGGGGGGGCGACACGGCAGCCTGGAGGGGAAGGAAGTCACTTTGGCAACAAAGTCATCTGGTAGGGGTCTCATCACATATTGGGGCTGATAGGGGAGTCACCTGAAGGTTTTAAAAAAGGTTTTGCGGCCTTTGTTCTCCAGCTCAAGAGGAGGGAGAACACAGCACCTACAAGCCAGTGAGACAAGGGATGCCACCTACCTTCCTAAACAAAGATGAACTCCAAACAGAAGGGTGAGCTAGTGAGGGGCATTGCCTTTAGGATATTTGTTGTTGTCAAGGTTCCTCCCCCACTCTGAACTCTAGGGTACAGATGTGGGGACCCGCCTGAAAAACCTCCTAAGCTTATCTTTACCAGCTTAGGTCAAAACTTCCCCAAGGTACAAAATATTCCACCCTTTGTCCTTGGATTGGCCGCTATCACCAAACTAATACTGGTTACTGGGGAAGAGCTGTTTGGACGTGTCTTTCCCCCCAAAATACTTCCCAAAACCTTGCACCCCACTTCCTGGACAAGGTTTGGTAAAAAGCCTCACTGATTTGTCTAGGTGACTACAGACCCTTGGATCTGAGAACAATGAAAAAGCATTCAGTTTTCTTACAAGAAGACTTTTAATAAAAATAGAAGTAAATAGAAATAAAGAAATCCCCCCTGTAAAATCAGGATGGTAGATACCTTACAGGGTAATTAGATTCAAAAACAGAGAACCCCTCTAGGCAAAACCTTAAGTTACAAAAGAGATACACAGACAGAAATAGTTATTCTATTCAGCACAATTCTTTTCTCAGCCATTTAAAGAAATCATAATCTAACACATACCTAGCTAGATTACTTACTAAAAGTTCTAAGACTCCATTCTTGGTCTATCCCCGGCAGAAACCAGCATATAGACAGACACACAGACCCTTTGTTTCTCTCCCTCCTCCCAGCTTTTGAAAGTATCTTGTCTCCTCATTGGTCATTTTGGTCAGGTGCCAGCGAGGTTACCTTTAGCTTCTTAACCCTTTACAGGTGAGAGGAGCTTTCCCCTGGCCAGGAGGGATTTCAAAGGGGTTTACCCTTCCCTTTATATTTATGACAGTTGTGTTCTAAATTACCTGTATTCTCTACTGGTTTAATGTGATTGAATCAAAGAGCAATAGTGATAAAATATGTGCAAATCATCAGTCTGTTCTTTGCTTTACAACTACTAGATGACTCATTGAAGTGATAAACCATACCTTTCAATGGGAGTCTGGAAGCTTGTATTCTAAAACTATATGTGGGTCTGAAGAGTCAGCACTGAGCATAGGCAGCAGAACAGTAGGTTTCAGCTCTCAGGATGGGGTGGTAGACAGAGGATCTGGACCCTGAAATGTGCTTAAGACTCCAAAGACAGGGGCAATGGCTGGACTCCATTCAGGTTCCGGAGGCTAAACCACCTGAGAACCCAGCAGATGGTTGCCCCCACAGTAGTCTAGTGTGAGGCCAAGAGATAGTGTTTGAACCTGTGATATCTCAGTTCCCTCCTTGCTGGGCAGGACAGCAGTATCAATTACAAGCAGGTGTATGTTCAAATTTGATGTGGGGCAAATGCTGAATTTGATCTTTGGATAATTGACAGGTCTTTCCATTTAATTAGTGTATTTTTAAAGGGTTGTAAAGGGCTAGGTGTTCTTATTGTACAGTAGTAAAATCAACAAATAAATATGACTGGTACAGTCACTTTCTTCATTTGATACTATTGCCATATTATTTTATGGCAACTAGAGCTGTTGTACTCTGGTATTCAACTTCCAGAACACCCTTGCCACCTCCACGGTTTCCATACAATAAAACCATCAAAACCATGCTCACGGGTACTTGCATTAATAGCAGCACCTGTTTCTTTCCCAGAATAAAAAGGATTTGAAGAGTGAATAAAAAGTTGGAAAAGAAAAAATTACATAAAAATACTGATCCTGCAAAGACTTATACATGTGCTTAACTTTACACACTAAGTACTATTCCTGAACTTCAGTAGAGCTATTCACAGTGCATACAATTTAAAAAGCACATAAGTCCTTGCATGAACAACTTTGTACATTACGTTATGCCTATACATCCTGCAAGTTTACATTTGTTATTTCCTGACTTTTGAATATCTAATAGGACCTTCATGTTCTCCTAATGCAGTGGAACGGATTCATCTTTGTGTTATCCCTGTTTTATGCCAGTGTGACTCTACTAAAATTAAAGTAAACAGTTTTACATCACTGTAAAACTCAAGAAATGCAGTGGAGGATCAGGACCAGTATTTCTGTAATATCCATTTTTTCCTTGAAGAAAAAAGAAATTCCATAACATGGAATTATTTGTCTCCATAATGTGAAGATTGTGGTGCTGCTCTCTCACTCACACAACTAGTTGTATTTACTGGACACTAGTTACCTTCTGCAGACCTTAGTTGTGATGCTTTAACCCAGTGTGAGGGTCTAATCCTGTGTCAGTGAAATCAATGGGAGTCAATCAATCTGATGCCCCAGACTTCCCGTGTGATGTGTATCTAACAACTTCATCTCACTCTGCCTGAGTCCCTGATCTGTAAAATAGGAATAATGGAATTTCCCTACACCACATGGGTGTTTTGGACATGAATACATTAAAAAGATCGGGAGGTGCTCAGATACTTATATGGCCCAAATTACCTTGGTATCTGAGACAGTTTTGCGGGTGTCTTCAGTGGGACTAAAAAAATCAGACCCTCAATAAGGTGTGGGTTTTGATGTCTATCAAGCAGTTTCATTCCTATATTTGAGCCAGTAAGATTGCTCTGTTGCTTTCATTTCATATTTGATTTCAAAGGAACGGGTAAGAGCGACTGTAAGCGATAACCAGAAAGACAACATTTAGAGATAAAATGGCTAGAAAGAATAGTAGTTGTTATTGGCTAAGGCGGTGAATAGTACAGTTTGTCCAAAGCCAGTGTCAAAGGCAGGTATAGATGACGAGCCTGATGTTGGTGCACTTCCCCCTAGAAAGAAATTAGTAGCCACACTCTTCAGTTTTATAATAGAAATAGGAAGAAAATCTTCTAAAACAAGTTATTGGAATATCTCCCACCATCCTTTCCTCTCACTGCCAGACTTCCAGATTTTCCTCTGGTGCTTCTCTGCCTTTTTCCCACATTTGCCTGTTTAAAGATTTGTAGTTTTATTTCAAAACAAAGGAACACACATCAGGTCTGCAGACTTATGGCAGTGATGACTGTGCCTACACTTCTGCTGCAGTTCAGTCAGATTAATGCTGGATTGTGTTGGTTGCTAGAGAGGGTGCTAACTTCTCATAGACAAGGCCTAAGGTTCACTGCCCTCTCCTTATTGCCTGCCTCAAGTGCCTAAACAAGTTAAGTCATACTGTGCTGATGCTGCTAGGTGTATAATTAAAAACCCTATCTGTCTAACAAAGCTCTCAGCTAACGCCTGCTGTTATTATGCAAGAGCACAGAGTTGGCTATTAATGGGTGACATGACAACTCACCCGTCCTGTCCCGATAGCGGGCAGAGCACCATTTCAACATTAAAATTTCTTCCAGCCCTTACCACTTTTAAAGCAACCTACAATTTAGCTTTAAAATAAAATGATCACACCAAGAATTTATTACAGAAGCAGCACAGTCTAGGGGCCAAAGAACTCCATCCTGAGTTCTAGACCCTGGCTCCTCTCCAAATATAATTGGGGCAACTTAGTGTGTGTCTCATTTCCCCCCATCCCCCCTAGTGTTCAAGAGCAGGTGAGAGATCTAGTCCTCTAAAAAGCTTTTTTTAATTAAGTCGGGGGGGGGGAGGGGGAGAAATAGTTAACTGTCTTGCTGATAATGTCTTTTGTTTGTGCTAGTTCCAGATGTGGCTGGGCTTTATGAAGATAGGTAGAGTGAATTTTGGGGTGAAATAAACTCTATATAGAGCCCAACCACTTCATCATGCTCTTTCAGCACAGAGCTCCCCACACAACTAGGGCCAGAGTGCTGTATGACCACACAGCCTTTCTGCCCACTCACTCCAGCTGCTCCTCCAGCCCATAGACTGGAACAAAAGTCCATTCTCTTCTGCAGTGGGCATGTGGACCACTGGATGCGCATAATCATTTGCAGTTCAGTAAAGTTGAAATTCACGGGATAGGAAAATGTCACAATTATATTGCAAACTACAACATGTCAATGTAAAAAAAAAATAGAACTGTAACTTCCTAAAAGTTTCATTACAAACTTGTTAATATCACTTTAATTTATAACTTCTTAGAGTCTAATTATAGGGAGTAAACATGGTGTGGTGGGAGGCTAGAGAAGCAAGTCCTTCTTCCAAAACTTCGTGTTTAATATTGGGTAAGCATTTATCTTGGTATACTCGTTTCCCTTTCACAATACAGGGGAGCTGCGAAACTTAAGTAAGCCTTCAATATAAGTTTCTTGGAGATCCTCAGATAGCTAGTGTTTTAGAAATAAAAAAAACATTATTTCCCCTCACTCAAATAATCATGTAGCCTTCTTATAGTAACTTCCACTGAAAAGTATCCCGATACTGTACAAAAGCTAACCAATGATTTTAAGATACAATAATATGTCCATGTGAGAGAGAGCGTGTGCACAGAATACCCAGGGGGGCCAGTGTAAAGATTTTTTTGGTATGAATCTGTGCTGGCCACATTTATGGATGGCAAAGGCACAAATGAGTTCTAAAGATGATATCAAGAAAATAGCCAAACAATCTTTATATTACACTCTATCATGTCTATAAAATGTGCATGACAGAATGTACTATATGGAGCAGTGTAAAGGTTTCATTGCCTTAAGTACATTTTTTAAATGGCTCTATTTAGATTTTGAAGTTCATACTTCACTTTGATAAATGGAATGTTAGAAGGATGAGCCCCAAGTTTGCGACTGTTTTTGCTTGTCTGGAGGAAGCTGTTAAGTTAACTGAGTAGCAGATGATTAATTTACACTGCAGTGGCTGTCTGTCACCACTGAAAGTTCAACTTTTCCCAAAATTTACCAAGCATAGTGACTGCAGTATAGGGGGAAGAGCATGCAGGGAAAATGGGTAGGGAAGGGAGGGGAAAAACACTATGAAGAATGTGGGGGACTGCCTGTAATAAATATTTCATAGCTGTTTTATATTGTGTTTGCCTGACTGTTGTGTGCAATAGGATTACAAGGGGTTGATTCCGGCAGAGTTGACAGTACACATGTAGGCAAGCAGACAGTAGCTTCTGATAGCCCCATTTCCCAATAGGTAAAGCATCATTCATTTTGCAGGAGTACTTGTGGCACCTTAGACTAACCAATTTATTTGAGCATAAGCTTTCATGAGCTACAGCTCACTTCATCGGATGCATTCAGTGGAAAATACAGTGGGGAGATTTATATACATAGAGAACATGAAACAATGGGTGTTATCATACACACTGTAAGTAGAGTGATCAGGTAAGGTGAGCTATTACCAGCAGGAGAGCTGTGGGGGGAGGAAACCTTTTGTAGTGATAATCAAGGTGGGCCATTTCCAGCAGCTGACAAGAACATCTGAGGAACAGTGGGGGGTTGAGGGTGGGGGGAAAATAGTTTTACTTTGTGTAATGACCCATCCACCCCCAGTCTCTATCCAGTTTGCAAATTAATTCCAATCAGCAGTCTCTCGTTGGAGTTGTTTTTGAAGTTTTTTTGTTGAAGTATTGCCACTTTTAGGTCTGTAATCGAGTGACCAGAGAGATTGAAGTGTTCTCCAACTGGTTTTTGAATGTTATAATTCTTGACGTTTGATTTGTGTCCATTTATTCTTTTACGTAGAGACTGTGCAGTTTGACCAACGTACATGGCAGAGGTGCATTGCTGGCACATGATGGCATACATCACATTGGTAGATGTGCAGGTGAACGAGCCTCTGATGGTGTGGCTGATGTGATTAGCCCCTGTGATGGTGTCTCCTGAATAGATATGTGGACACAGTTGGCAATGGGCTTTGTTGCAAGGATAGGTTCCTGGGTTAGTGGTTCTGTTGTGTGGTATGTGGTTGCTGGTGAGTATTTGCTTCAGATTGGGGGGGCTGTCTGTAAGCAAGGACTGGCCTGTCTCCCAAGATCTGAGAGAGTGATGGGTCGTCCTTCAGGATAGGTTGTAAATCCTTGATGATGCGTTGGAGAGGTTTTAGTTGGGGGCTGAAGGTGATGGCTAGTGGCGTTCTGTTATTTTCTTTGTTGGGCCTGTCCTGTAGTAGGTGACTTCTGGGTACTCTTCTGGCTCTGTCAATTTGTTTCTTCACTTCAGCAGGTGGGTATTGTAGCTGTAAGAATGCTTGATCGAGATCTTGTAGGCGTTTGTCTGCGGGGTTGGAGCAAATGCAATTGTATTGTAGCGCTTGGCTGTAGACAATGGATCGTGTGGTGTGGTCTGGATGAAAGCTGGAGGCATGTAGGTAGGCATAGCGGTCAGTAGGTTTCCGGTATAGGGTGGTGTTTATGTGACCATAGCTTATTAGCACCCCAGTGTCCAGGAAGTGGATCTCTTGTGTGGACTGGTCCAGGCTGAGGTTGATGGTGGGATGGATATTGTTGAAATCATGGTGGAATTCCTCAAGGGCTTCTTATTCATGGGTCCAGATGATGAAGATGTCATCAATATAGCACGAGTAGGGGCATTAGGGGATGAGAGCTGAGGAAGCATTGTTCTAAGCCAGCCATAAAAATGTTGGTACCCATGGCAGTGCCACTGATTTGAAGGTATACATTGTCCCCAAATGTGAAATAGTTATGGGTGAGGACAAAGTCAAAGTTCAGCCACCAGGTTTGCCATGACATTATCGAGGATACTGTTCCTGACGGCTTGTAGTCCATCTTTGTGTGGAATGTTAGTGTAGAGGGCTTCTACATCCATAGTGGCCAGGATGGTATTTTCAGGAAGATCACCAATGGATTGTAGTTTCCTCAGGAAGTCAGTGGTATCTCGAAGATAGCTGGGAGTGCTGGTAGCGTAAAGCCTGTTCTCTGTGTATATAAATCTCCCCACTGTATTTTCCACTGAATGCATCTGATGAAGTGAACTGTAGCTCACGAAAGCTTATGCTCAAATAAATCGGTTAGTCTCTAAGTTGCCACAAGTACTCCTTTTCTTTTTGTGAATACAGACTAACATGGCTGCTACTCTGAGACCGGTCGTTCATTTTGAAGGTGAACCTCTGACGCAGCAACAATTTAATTCTACACAAAATAAGCCATTATTTTAAAACCAATGTTTTGCAATCAACTTTAATCTATTTGCTAAAATGATACACACTGGTTTTCCTACCTGTGACTGTGGATGAGTGCGTTGAAAGCCAATCCATCAGACCAGCTACTGGTGAAATTGGTAACATTGACCTGTGGGTAATTGCGAGTTGACTGGCGGACCCAGCTCAATAAGATCTTTTCACTATTTGTCTGTTGCAACCCAGCCATGATGTTTTTCATTACATCTTTGACCTGTATTAGGAGACAGAATTTCATCAATGGCTGAATTTATTCAAAGCAAATGCTTTTCCTGACCCAAATAAGCACCAATTCTCTTATCCTTTACCTTGAAGTGATAACGAATGGGGTCTCATAAATAAATGAGATATAATTGACACCATTGTATAAAAGGAGCAGGGAAGTCTGACTTTGCTAAAGGGACCAGTTTTGACCTGTCTTCTTTGCTTGTGTATTGAATATATTCACTGCTACAAACAACTACAAGTCCAGTTACCTGATATAAAAGGTACATTTTGGAAGTATGTTTTGCCTGGGATCATCCGGGGAGAGAGTTTATTTGACATGAGTTTTTTTTTTCCCTTCAACGTTTTCTTTCTTGATAGGATAAGTACAAAGGTAGGTAAGTCAATGAGGTTCATAAATGAGAGCTAAGTGTGTCCACTAGGTACAGAACAGTACCTTCTACTAGAATATAAAAGGTTATATATATATACACACTCACACATACATACATATACACACACACACACAGGAGAGACGGAACACATCCATTTAAGCAGTTTTGTACAGGTTTTGTTTTCATGAGTGAGTGAGTTTAAGTACATTAATTATGAATTGCTAACCATGTTCCACTCTGATCAGAGGGACAGATATCCAGGCCTTCCACTGTAATGAAAATTTTGAGAGCTTCCCAAAAGGACAACACTCAGTCTGATACTTTTTCAAGCTGAGAACACTTATGCATTTCCTACCCACATTCATTACTAGTTACCTTAACAGTAAGTTCTATTAAGCAGAGCCCAACTTTGGGTTATGTGGTCTTTTAGAGGAGGTTTTTGTTTTTAAATCAATGTAGCCTCTATTCTACTATGTTTCCAACCAGTATTAAGTATCTACTAGGATAAAGGACTAAATATCCAAATTGGATATTTATAACTTGTCCAATTATCCACATATTGTTTCATTCTGTACTCTTCATCAAGAAATAGCCACTGAAGAGTAATTTTTAGATTTGAAGCATTTAGCATGCATTGTCACCTCCAACATGAATCTGCCTCAATTTCGGGGAGTGTAAAAAAAAAAAAAAGAGACATCCAATAGTTAGCATTTCATAAACATGCTAAATAACTAAAGACACAAAAGTTCTACAGTAATTCTGTATAAACACATCAGGTGCTATTTTATTATTCTTCCCCTGACATACTTCAGTCTGGATTCAATCTATCTGCAAGATATCACATTTCCCTTAAACTTAATATTTCTTTTCCAAGTTAATCATCAGTTAGTCGAAATTTTTGAAAATATTTTAAAAAACAGAAAATTCTTTGTGCTACATCTCTGTAAAATGACTTGTACAACTGATATTATATATTGTTTATGGGAGTTTATGCCGATGCATGTGAACTTAGAAAAGATGCATTAGAGGAAAAAAGTGCAAACACTATTTAGTGATCGGAAACTTTTGTGATAAGGTTCTGATATTTTTTTTCCACCTGGAGAAAGGAGCCAGTGAATGTGAGGGACAGCAGGGACAAAAGGGTAACAGATAAGATAACCAAACATATCCAGATTTGTTACTCAAACAGGGAGGATTTGTTCTTACATGTTTTATGCAATGGGAATAGACAGAGCTTAGAGAAAAACATGAATTTCTGAGTGAAGCTACTCATTTTTCCATGCCTCTGGGATACATACTGCCCGAGGGGTGCACATCACATGTGATGAGGATTTTTCCCCCTAATCAGACAGTTTACAGAAAAATGTAACTGGTTGAGTTAAACCAGTGAAAACTCATGACAACATCAATTTAAAACATCTTTTACTGCTTAGCTTGTCCTGTAATTTTATAGTAATAAACTAGACAAATATAAGCCAAGTTTAAAGTGATTTAAGAGTGTCCATACACAAAGTTGCACCAGTTTAACTAAATACATTTAAACATCACACCTTTAGTTAACTAAGTGCAATTTTGTATTGACAACAAAGAGAACATCAGATTCACCCTGCCATAAAAGATGAAATGTTGCAAAAGCAGCCACATGCAAAAGGGTAGATTGGCTATTACTTAACGTTCAGTCTAACTGCTGCTGAATAAAACAAGATTAACTCTGTAATAGGGACAAATGTGAGTTTAAGTTGTAACTTTGAAATTCTTCTTGTTACTTGACAAGATGCTGACATGTATTTCAAGGTGTCCTTATACTGAGAACCGATTCACGATGAACATTGTGTTGTAGGATGTTGGTTTGGGCACCAAGGGGAGATGTGAACTTCGGTATCAGCGTACGTACACACCAAAAGCAAAATATCAGGCTCTCTTGCAGACTGTGACAAAACTCCCAGTGACTTCTATCTGATCAAGATTTTACACATGGAATCATTTTAACCCACCACATGTGGCAGCGTTCTTTTTGCTGATTAACATTACTTTGCCAGCGATTAAAAGGTACCACTTACGTTAACTTTATTTTAGAATAATCAAAGGTAATGGAATTAAGTATAGCTCATATGTATATAACAATCTTGAGAGGTCCATTTAAACTAATCTCTAAAATCCTTGGGCCAGATTCTCTGTGGCCTTGCAGCTTAGATAGTTGGTTATACTAGTAGATCAAATGAGAATGGCAACATTTTACACTCACGCACTCTGCACTGCTGTAAATGGTTACACAAGGTGCATGGAAACAAACAAAAAAAAATCAGCCTTGTGCAGTTTAATCTGATTTATACCTGTACCAGGATCTTGTGAGCTTTTAGCACATCGCTGTGACAGTCTACACCATTATGTTCACCACTTTTAAAAGACTGATAAATATTGTACAAAGTATGCCCTGTGAAGTATCATTTGAAAACTCATGATCTGCTGAACATTATTGCTCTGGTAAAATCAGTGTGGCAACATATGTAAAGATTCTACCGTATAACACTGCTGTAACATGTTCAAAAGTTAGAATGGCAGGCCCAAACCTGTTTTTCAGATACAAAGACAGATCAAAGTCAAGTGGGCTATCACTTAGTTAAGTGGCCATTCTCTGGCAGATGGGAGGTATGATGATGAAATGTAATTTGTTTTATGACATCCACAAGAGACAGTTTTTTCACCATGACTAAGCAATGATGTTTCTAGCACAAGAAACTGAATTATAAAGAGAGGAGAAAAACACTTGACTGCCTTCATCTCACTCATGAGATCATCAACTCTTAAAGAACTGAACTGGGGCAGGGGATGAGTCCTGGCTGGGAGGCTTTTCAGTCAGTACAGACTGCTGTAAGCTTATGATGAGAAAAATCTTTTGCTTTTAAAGTCACTTAAATGCTTGTTAAGCATTTATCTTTTTGTTACTTTTATAACCAATCCTGACTTTTATGCCTTGTTACTTTTAGTCACTTGAAATCTTTCCTTTTTCTTTCTGTAGTTAATAAACTTAAGTATTGTTTTATCTTAAAAAGTGTGTTTGGACTGAAGTGTGTGGTAAACTCCATTTGGTATAACATGGCTGGGGCATTTCATTTTCCTTTGAAGAAATGGACTTCCCACAAGCTTGCATTGTCCAGTACAGTGCTGGGCAGTCCAAGATGCCCATTTTTCGGGGACAAGGCTGGGACAGATAATTTACTGGTGTTGCCCTGTATGTAGTTCATGAATGGCTGGCAGAGCATTCATGCAAAATCACTCCCAACTATTTTACAAGTCACAGGCAGTATCTGAACAGGCTAGGTCAGTGGTCCCCAACCTTTCTGAGGTAATAGCATATTCCTATTCCCAGAAGACTGTGGCGGATGCCAAACACCCCACCGCCAAAATGCCGCCAAGAAGCGGCAAAAAGCGTTGCCGCCAAAACGCCGCTGAGAAACGGCAACATTTCTCGGTGGCATTTCAGTGGCCTGTTCTCCGGCGGCTGCACTCGGCGGCGGCATTTCGGCAGCCGGGCGGGCACCGCATTGGGGACCCCTGGGCTAGGAGTTTACGTTCATACAGCAAAGCAGTGTAAAAGGTACCCCAGTTAGGAGAACTGAGGGGACACAGCTGTTCAACAGTCCAGACTGTACCCTGGGGAATGTCACATCCACAATGTGGGCAAGCACCACAACAGTGTGGATTTGTATATTTGAGAAATATTAGACAAGACATTGGTCTCCTTCAGGTCAGAAGATCTGCACCTCTATGAAAAGATTTGTGTTGTTTTACCCTTGAATCCACAAGCTAAAGAAACAGGAAAAAAATGCCCTTTCAACTGGGCACATGTGGATTCCAGCTTTAAAATGCATGTACAATACTATCCCTGGCAAAACGAGCAGGAGCTCTGAATTAATCCAGAAATATGGAAATTTAATATTTTTATTCACTAGTTTATATTAGCACATACATCTTGCATTTTATTTGATAATCATATTTTGTTTACATTCAGGATTCTACAATCCGATATCTTCCTTAGAATCACACCACCACTTACAGGGATTTTTCATCCCATTAACATATGGAGGATATATATACTCTATCTTCATTAGCCTAATGGAAAAGCGACCTGCATAATTTTTTAATATGTCACAGCAAGAGAAGATCTAGGTGGCCAAGAAAAGATGATAAAGTTTGTTTAAGCTATCCCAAAACAAAAATTAAGTCCTTGACATTTGAAATAACTCAGTCTTCAAATCATCCAATTCATTTGAAGCAAAGTGGTTAAGAGTCCCACCTCCCTGCCTCAATTGCTGTGATGAATCTTATATGACTAAATGCAAATATCAATATTATTTATATAGCACCATAGTTCTTCATGGCCATTTGTAGACATAAGGCTACAAGGAGGATTTTAAATTAGATGATTAACATAACGCAAAGGGACTACAAACCATGGAGAGAGGAAGTTGAGGGAAAACAGCAGAAAAGGGGAAATAAACCTGCTCTCAGAAAAGCATTATTTACAAGGATTCAGGAAAAGTATTTTGGTTCTATGTTATGCTATTTTGTGTGTGTTTGAATATAATCATAGATTATGGAGGACATCAGAGGTAAGAACAACAATAAAAACAAAATAAGAAGAAGTTTTTGGAAGGGATTTCATTTCCTGAGCAAGCTCAAAGGAAAGCTAGACAAAGGTCAACATAAAGCTCATGTAACAGAAGCGAATATACTAAATCTAATATAATGTGAATTTAGGGCTGCACATGTAACTAAAACCACGTTAGTGGCACTGATGAATCATCTCCCGCTGTCAGTAGCGGACCTCCATTCTCATCTTCCTAGATCTTTCTGTAGCATTTGACCCTGTCAGCCATAGGACACCTGAGAGAGGCAGCATGAATCAAGGGTAAGGCACTAAAATTGTTTAAATCCTTCTGGAAGCAGTGATGGGAAACTCCACCTGACATACTAGACCTCCCACTTGTGGAGTTCCAATAAGGATCAATTTTCTCTCCAGTCCTATTCAATATCTCAAAGCCGCTGAAGCTGGGCAAAGTTTTTCAGACAAACTAACCCCCCCACACACACATCCATCCACCACCAACTAAAAATGAAGATTTGGGCTACCAAACTGAAAAATTGGTTGGTTGGTTACACAACTGTACGGTTCACATAGTGGCTGTATTGTCAGACAACATGAGCTCAAGTTCCAGCAATATGCAAACACATGAATCTACCTGTCCTTCATTACATATACTCATACCACCACCAAGATGGCCCACAGTAATTAAGGGCCATCACAAATCTCACCACTTTTTGCTCTAAGTGCAAGGTGCATTTCTTTGATTTCCCTTCTCTAACAAAGATTTGGCAAATTATAGATGTATATCTCTTTCTCTCTCTAAATATATACAGCCCCCCAGCCTGAAGCAAATACTCTCCAGCAACCACACACCACCCCACACACACGCACACACAAACAAACCCAGGAACATATCCTTGTAACAAAGCCAGATGCCAACTCTGTCCACATATTTATTCAAGGGACACCATCATAGGACCTAATCACATTAGCCACACCATCAGGGGCTCGTTCACCTGCACATCTACCAATGTGATATATGCCATCATGTGCCAGCAATGCCCCTCTGCCATGTACATTGGCCAAACTGGACAGTCTCTAAGTAAAAGAATAAATGGACACAAATTGGACATCAGGAACCGTAACATTCAAGAACTGGTAGGAGAACACTTCAACCTCTCTGGCCACTCAGTAAAAGATTTAAGGGTGGCAATTTTTCAACAGGAAAGCTTCAGAAACAGACTCCAATGAGAAACTGCTGAGCTTGAATTAATATGCAAACTAGCTACCATTAACTTGGGTTTGAATAGAGACTGGGAGTGGCTGGGTCATTACACATATTGAATCTATTTTCCGAAGTTAAGTATCCTCACACCTTCTTGTCAGCTGTCTAAATGGGCCATCTTGATTTTCACTACAAAAGTTTTTTTCTCCTGCTGATAACAGCTCATCTTAACTAATTAGCCTCTTACAGTTTGTATGGCAACTTCCACTTTCTCTGTGTATATCTATCTTACTATATGTTCCATTCTATGCATCCGATGAAGTAGGCTGTAACTCACAAAAGCTTATGCTCTAATAAATTTGTTAGTCTGTATCTGCAAAAAGAAGAACAGGAGTACTTGTAGCACCTTAGAGATTAACACAGCTGCTACTCTGAAACCTCTAAATAATATTTTATATATATTTTACACATATACATACATACACACACACACTTCAAAACCAAATACTGCACATAATTCTCCCTCTGGGAAGAGGATGTGAGAATGAACACATGATAGAGGCAGTGGCTGTAGGGTAGCAGAGATGCAGTTAAACCCAGAACTGTGGTAATCATGATCCAGCAATGAGTTGCTTTTGTTCTTGCCTTTAAAAATGTGAGCAGCCCCAACAGACCTTCTCACATGTACCACAATTTGTAAGATCAGGGCCTATATTTGTAGGCTGAAGACCACCAAGCTAAGTAATTGCACATCAGAAGAATTTTTTTAAAACCTTTCATAAGTAATATTTTCATTTTTCCCTCAATCCAGTGCAGTCTGCCAACTACCTGGAACAGTGACTGTACTCTAATAATTTTCAAATGCTATCCTGAACATATTTCAGACTACAAGAAATATTTTTCTATAGCCATAATCTTCAATTTCTTGAAGAAACTCCTGGTGGCCTCAGGAGTAGGAGGACAGATGTCAGTTAAAAGAAAATACAAAATCCTTCAAAATAGGAGGCACTCTTTGCCCAGTAGTTCCTCGTGACTTAATTGAATAGTTAGGATTTCATATCAATTGTTGCAGTGCACATAACTCTGTACTGTTGCATACAGATCATTAATCCAATTGTTCAAGGAGATGCACACAGGCCCATGCCCAGTCCCAACAACTCTAAGAGACTTCGGGTTGCCTTCAGGAGTCTCTTTAAGAATCCTCTTTCTGAACACGATTTGTTTTCTCAGAAGAGTTATAATGATTTTTTGCTGTGGTTTAAGCTTTGTAAAGTAGGCTTGTTGGGGGTTTTGTTTTGTTTTTTTGCAGGGGCCAAGGGGGTCACTCTGAAACTGGAAGTTGGTTAAAGTTAGTTTAAAAAAAATGCACAGAGTTTATAATATGCAGTCTTTTTTTTTTGTTATTGACAGAGGCTTTCTCTACCAGAGAGAAATAGCTGAGACATTAAAAGGTGTTATTTTACTTTTTTTTTTTTTTTAAAATACTTAATGTGGGCCTGAGACTAGGAGTAGAGTTGTGACCACAATCACATGGAAAAGGGGGAAACCTGAGAAAGGACTGGAACTTCAAAGAAAGAGATACTGTAACAGATTCAGAACCACACACATTAAGAGCTTTAGTCAAAAGCAAACACTGCAGCAGTATAGTGTAAATGAGAGAAAATTCTAGTGAGACTCTGGAGAGTAGAATAAGACAAGAAAGGACAGAAATACTATGTACAATACTGAGGTACCTTTGAAAGTCTTTCTTCACTCTGGGCTGATTTACCTGGACTATGCTTTCACCTGAAGACTCTGACTAAGAACTTCCACAGCAGCCTACTCACACCCCGTGGTTCCAACTACCAGATTGATCTCTCTCAACTCTCCTCTAAGGTCCAGGTGTCTATTAAGCTATTTAATTGCCACCCACCCACTTAGATAATTAACTCAGGTGGATGTGGGTTGGTTCATTCTCCTCAGCAGAGCCTGCCACAACTAGGCTGGTCTCTACCTCCCCTAAAAGGCCAGCACCCATGATATACACATTTTTGTCAGTAGTTTACAGTACTTCAGCCAAGCATTTCACCTCTGAGGCTCTTTCCAGTTTCCACTCCCTAAATTGCAAATAAATTAAAAAGAAGTTATTGGGGAACACACCCACCATCCCAGTATAGACCGTTAGCAGACAATTTGGGGAATCCTAGCTCTCTATTGAGATTTTCTTCAATAGCAAACTGCCACATTTCCAGATATTTAGTTATAAGAATAATCTGCAAGGGACACAACTTTGCCACAAAACTAAGGCCTGTTTAGTTGTTTATAACTTGCATGTACCCCAGCCTGCTTTGCTTTCTTAAGTGACTGAAAATCCCCCTTTAGTCCTGATAAAAATGTAACACAATAGCCATCTAGTTATAAATATATTAAAATAAAGGACGAGGAACAAATTTCTCAGTCATATAGGTCACCCTGAGACCTGAAAAAAAGCCCAATAAAAACCAGAGTGTTTCTCCACAGAGTTCTTAATCATCTGCTTTTCCTGTGCCAGTCCTACAAAGGACACAGGTTGCCCTGACAGTGCCAGGCTCACAGCAACTTTATGCAGGTGTGTTTGTTTAAAGGGAGAACAGCCCAAATTAAAAGCTAGCTTTACTCAAGGTTTTCTTATCCATCAGCGCTCTGTTGTTGCACATTAATGCCTTCCTGCCAGTCCTTCTTTAAATTGTCATAACATCTGTCCTTCTGCCCTTTGATAAGAGAAAATAAATGAGAACTAAATTCTGGCCAGTTTAGAAGAGAAAGAAGAGAGAACGCGAAAGAGCCAAACCTATTTGCTGAGAGGAAGTTGTGAAAATGGGAACTCTTAGCTCAGATCCTACAAACACACACACATACTTAGTGTTACACAAGAGTAGTCCTATTGAATTCAGTGGCATTATCACATATGTAAAGTTAAGTGCATGCACAAGTGTTTGCAGGATTGGAGACTGCTAGTACCTTAAAGCCCCACCCCAATCATACTCTTTCATTTATCTCTCATGTTTCTGTGCATTTTAAAGAGCTACTTTCAAATGAAGCAGCATAACAATTGTTCAAACCATACATCATTGATGCAAGAAACCACAGCTTTTGCATAAGATTGGATAGCAATTTACAGATGCTAGTTCATCTTTAGTTCCTACCAGGAAACCAAAGCATAGACAATGAGTTTATCCTCACAATGAATGTATTCTATGACACTAGTGAAAGAGGATCCGATCCAGAGTGAAAAGGAAAATCAAACTAATCTTCTCAGAGTCAACAGAGAAAATGAAATAGCGGTTCCAAATCTGAGCAACTCACATATGCAACAACACATTAAGTATGTTATTGGACAAGTTTCCCCTGGTGTAACTCAACTGAAATCAATGGAATTGTACTAAGAATACATCTGAAACCTTTACATCAGTTTGCAAACTCCCTCTGATCTGAATAGTTCACATTATGTACGCTAAGAGAATCAGAGCAACATGGAGGGTACAGAGATTGTCTGCAGAGAAAGGAGAGTTATTGGTTGGAGAAACAAAGAAAATCCCAGGGACCCAGTTCTTCCTTGCAGAATATCCTGAGGGGAAAGAATGAGACTCCTGCAGAGCACAGCACAAAAACTGTGGACCAACAGCATACATCCTGAGTCCAGCTCCAGACATCCATTAACGCTGGTGGATATTGTTACTGTTTCTTATTTTATGATGGGGAGAGTATTTTATGATGGGCCCAGATGGGTAGCTACATTTGAATTTGCACTAACCAAGCAGTTACTGTAAGATCAGACATGTGGCTGAGTATCCATACATATTATGCCAGGCAATTAATACGTGTGTTTTCTGTACATACACACACACACCATGAGAGGAATGCTGGAAATGTGAGAGCCCAGGAAGAAAAAATAATAATAAATAACTAGCAGCAAAGACTTCCATAACTCAAAACAATCTGGAGGCAAAAGACAGTATATGAGTCTGCAAAAAAGCACACTCACATCTATCTGTAGTTTATATACATTAAAACATATATTGCTCAATTTTTTGCAAGAAGTTCTCACAGTTGCATATACTCCAGTGCTCACACTCCCATTTCGGATTCAGCACTTTACATCCTTCAAAGCAATGAGTAATCCCACCAGCTGAACTAAGTAAGAGAGTATGGAAGTGAAGGATAGGAGTGAATCAAAACAACACATTTTCAGGCCTCTCCTGCAAGAAACCACTGTCCCCTTTTCTGTGAATTTATGTGTCGGTGAGGATGGTAAATGATTGTCCTTTTTGAGTGTGTGTTTGAGTATTATTAGCATTGTTTTTCATGTTGCAATGGGCCAATCTTGCTTATCTTTTGGCAGAATGCTAAAATGCCCTGACTGGTTGTGTGTGTGTGTGTGTAAACGCCCCCCTGGCCGATACCCTGAGAGCGAAGGGCTACAAGGTGCAGATGGATGCCCGGATCGTCGAAGCCCTGGGCGCTTGGGACCCCTGCAACGAGCGTGTGCTGCGGACCTGTGGGATTGGTCGATGCTACGCATGGCTCATGCGGCGCCTCATGGTCTCGGACACCATCCGATGGTCCAGGGACATCTACATCAAACACATCACTGGCCACCAACAGTACCAGGAGGTGTCAGCCGGTACGACATCGTGCATCAACTATGGGAAAGGGACTGAGAGGCTTTTTCCATTGGACCATATGAACTGGAACCATAAACTCACTGAACATTAAATCCCACCAAATGAGGGTAAATCCATCCTCATCATCGTATCCACTCATTATACTCCACACCTGAACATAGCCATTATATGAACAACATACCCCCATATCTCAATGTCTGTACTTTGACCCATTAAACTTTTACCCCCAATCGGGGAGATTGCAGATTATGTATTCCTTACGCCACCCACTCATAAACCGAATTTCGCAACCCTTGATAATATGTACCTTATTCCCTGATAACCAGAAACTTCTATGCTTAAACTCTGTACCGTTTTCTTTTTACTTCAACATCACCTTAATACTTAGTAGGAATCCTTACCCCACTGTCAAAGGAGCACATACACCCTAAACTAGTGTCAAGCCCTTCCTGGAATATAGCTTTAATGGTATCTCAAAAATGGTTAACATCATCCTCAGCTTCCTAGCTAAGCATATTTGTCTCTGTGGTCTCCTTGCATGATCTGCTCCGTGCTCATTCCCTCTCTCTCTAGAGGGCAAGGCCTATTTCCCTTATGCCCCATGGGAGCAAATGGGTCACATATGCCTCAAGGAGTTATTAAAACTTCAGCAGCTTTTTGCAGGGTTCTAACAACATCTGTGACTGGGTGGGTCAATGGTATTAAAAAAACCCAGCAAATGTATGATGACTTTAGTATTTAACTGTAAAAGAAAAACAAAAAAGTCATTCTTCCTCAGTTATTAAAAAGGTGAACAACTCTTCCACATTAGTTTTGTCTACTGATTTTGCTTTGTAATAATTTTATTATGTATTCACTTCCAACAACTTACAGTAAAATTAGAAAAGCTGCTATTAATGCTCCATAACCTATTTTATAATCTGCTGATTCTTAATGTCCCAGATAATATGCAAACAAACTATCGTCAGTTTTGCTAATTTAAAAAAAATGAGAGCTTGGTAGATGTCCATATTTTGTTTGAAATGCCTATGTTGTTGTATAGGTTGTGGGTGGGTAACAATATGCAAGGATCTTGTAACAGACATTTCGGAGAGAACCTTCAACAGTATCCCTCACCTGCCAGTGGAGAATTATACTCCAGATCAATCCAAGGGTCAGTTTATGATTTCCATCCACTATGTCTGTGCTTCCAATATTCACCAAATCAACCTATTGGAGAAATGCAAAATAAGTACTGTATGAAAAAGTATTTGGATACTCATGCATTTTGTGAAAGAAACTATGACAAAAATGTAATTTATTTTGGATTTTGAGAAATATAGGCATTTGAAGTAGTTATCTGATTAATCTTGAACCAGTTTGTTTAAACCAAATTTTAAAATATTATAATAGGTTGGATCATTGTTTTGTTTTTCTGAGGGTGCATACATTTGCAAAAGTAAATATTCAACACTTATTTGATAAATGGAACAATTAAAGTGCTGGCAAAAAGCAAGTGGCAGAGTTAGCGATATGGAGATATAATTATCCAAGCTCTAAAGTTAAGTGAAAATATAAAGTTAAAATACAATAATTAAATACAAATCCACCCCTACATGTTAATGCAATATCAGGACTGCACAATTAAATATCACAAACAGACACTTCAAGGAAATACAAACAATAAGGTTCCCACAGCAACTTCAAAACTGTCAGTTTGCACATTTTGTTTGTTTTACAATTTACATTTGACCAAAAATAAAAACCCTCTAATAATATTACAATGTGTATTCGGCAAGAAAAAAAAAAAGGGAAAAAAAGAAAAGAACATATGTACAGCCCAGCCCCTTTAACAGTTCTGTAGGAGATCCTATTTTCTCATTTGCTGAATTTGTGATTGCAATGTAATGTTCCATTAACTGTTTTGAGATGTACGAGACACCCTTATTGAAGTCACTGAGAGTTTTCCCAGCAGAGGATGCATTTTAGAGGCCAGGGAGGAGGTCAGGGCTTGTGGCCTGGAGCACACCCTACTGCATTTCCCAAGTATGGCTCACTGAATTTGCCACTCCAGCACATTACTCTGGGGCAATAGCCTCCCGCTGGGGGCTTTGTCCTTCAAGATGTTGAGTACTCTTTGTGAAGTGTTGAGCATCTTCAACTCTCATTTCTTACAATGGGAGACCAGGGTGCTCAGAATATCAAAAGAGGCAACACCTTGTGAAATCATGTTCTGAGTTTGAAACACCTTTCTCAAGTATCCTATTTAACAAGTCCAACTTCTGCATGGCCAAAACTGTATCTATAGTGAGACTATAGGGTCAACATCATGATCTGCACTCAGCATGTGGACTCATGGAGCCCTGTACCACACAGCTAACTCCTGAAACTAGTAGAAATAATTTCTGCATGATTGCCAAAAGCAGCCACCACACTGGCACAGGCTGATTTTGAAGAGTTGCTACACACCAGTGTGTGGGTCATTTACACTAGCCTAATGCCCAAAGCCAGAATTTTTCCAAAAAATGTAACTTCTTTTTCTTAACTGAAAAAAACTGAGAACTCAGAACGACTCTTTTTTTTTAATTTGAGAATTATTAAACTGTTACAAATAGCGGTGTCTGAGTCATATCAGAATCAGATCAGCAGTCTCTCAGTACACTTTCCATGAGGAAGTTAGATGTCATTCTCTAGATGACAAATGGGCTCTGAAGTTTCACTTGCCTAGGAAGAAATTATTTAGGACATCCCCTTCACATTCTGTATCCCTTAAGGATCTGTGTAAACAGAATGCCAAATCCATACATATTTTGTCACAGTGCATTTGGCTGGCCATTGAGACTTGTTACACATAAGCCAGAATAACAGTACCTCAGAGTCCCAGAAGTCAGTCTACCAGGGCTAAAGTGGAATAAGTTGCCTGCCTTCAGAACATTTCCATTTTAAAAACCCGTAGGGCTCTTACCTGGAGATTTGTACATAATCTTACACAGCACTACTCTCTCAATTTAGCATCTAGATTCAAGGGTTGCCTTGAAAGGGCAGTCCTGCAATGCCTGTTTCATTACACCTTTTCAGTTCACTTACCGTACGGACTGATCATTAGATTCCCACCAGTGGGATTCTCAGTGCCCCAGCCAATACTGAGGGGGAGCTGTGGAGAAGGGCTGCTCCCCCAAACCAGAAAGAAGGAGCACGCTTCCCTGTTACTTCTCCCTTACTGTAATCCCTGGGACTATAGAGAAGCAATTTTAAGATATTCATCAGTAACTCTTTGAATATAGTCCCCTCTGCTTATTTATACTACCCATTCACCTTCTTCTCTCCTTTTAGAACTCTAAAGTTTAGCAGAAGTACTTGGAACAACATGCTCCTTTTAGAGTCTTGGCTCCAAATACTTGATGTTGTAATGGGGCACTCCTGGAGCCCAACAGATGCTGCTTTTCAGAGGTTTCTGAAACTTAGCAGGGTACACATCCTACATGTGTGACCATTCAGAGGCTACGGACTCAAAGAACTTCAGTTGCGGGAGTAGGTTTTTTAGAAAGGGCTTTTAGTTTTCTAATCTGACGCTGCATAATATACGTGGCATCTGATGAAGCTGTAACCTACTAAAAGGGTCAATTTTAATCCTGTCCTGAACAACCTTGACATACTCATAACATTATTTAAAAGATGCTTGCTTCTATATATTTAAGGGGCACAAAATGTGTCTACTTTGAACGTGCATGAGCTGTACTTCCTGTACACATTAGAAAGGCACTGTAGCTGTGTGCTGGAATTTGAATGAACAACCCACTAGCACATTTTCCTAATGCACCAGTAAACAGATGTTTTAAACAATTTTTAAAAGTAATATTATACTGTCTGCATGTAATGAAGACTTTTTAGCACATTGACAAATATTTGACCACTGAATTTTTTCAGAGTGATATACAGTTGTCTATTGTACACAGCATCCTTTCAGTGATGCAGAATTGGCAACTTTAAAAAATTTCATTAAAAATGTATGACCTCTCATAAAGATCCCTATTACCAATTTAACACTCCCGTTAAATCACTTTAACTTATGCACAAATGATCAGCTAAGTACACGTTACCTTAGAGTTAGAAAATCAATGTATCCATGTACCAGCTGAACTCAAGCACATTGAAAGACTTACTGTACCTATCAAGAAATCCAATATAACATGAGGCTCAGAATGCGTGATTACTATTCCATCACCGCTTACTGGGTTTTAAGTGAATGTTGTTATTTATTTGAATCTATTCTTGGTGGGGGAGGGGAGATGTGATATAATTAGGTGGCCACTAACCATGTCTGGTACAGTTATTGGTCAATTAGAATGTAGATACTAAGGGAATATTTACTCCAACATTATAAGAAGCATATTGGCCTGAAGAGTCAATCTTAACAGAACAGAGTGGAATGTGTGGTGTTGTTTTCTACCTGGCTCACATCTTTAATATTGTTATCCCATAAACACCTAAGGAAATATACTAGAAATTGTTTCTCCTAAGAAAAAACTCAAATTTTTAGACATAACTCCACCATATTTTGAAAGCAAATGTTTAATGAGTTGAAATTCTGACAGCTAGAATCAACTCCTAATTTACTAAGGAGGATTTACGGTAATGAACATTTTTAATATTTATTGTAACACCACATTAACAAAGAATTGCACTGGATCAGGCTTCAAATAGCATTTATTACAGATTTATTATTCAGCTACTTTAAAATCTGCTTCCAGAAAACATCTGAATTATATTTGGCACAAACAGACAGCCACGTTGCAGATCCCATAGATAATTCACATTAATACCATTGCTTTGATGTATAGTGGACTTTAGAAACTGTATCCTGTATCCAGGGGTTGAGCTATCACTTACAAAGCATTAAGCATGATGTCTAATGCGTGTTCTGACCTTGTCCAGATGATTACTTACATTATTTTTCTGCAAGACCTGCAGTGCTTTGTTGACATTGTTCAGAGCATGAACTCTTGTGGAGCCCTTTTCTTTTGCCTGTAAGCACATGCAAATAATAAAAAGCTGAATATAACAAGAACACTTCTTTAAGTCCATGGATTTGTATTTTACAAACATGACTATTTTGGAGACGATACTATAATTATGTCTATATATCTGCAAAGTAGAATTTAAACTACTAAAGAAAGACAATTGTGAAACAATCTTAATCTGACCGCTAACATGGTTACTGACATTTTTTCAGTGAACATATAATCAAAATGTATATAGGAATCAGATAAATTCAGGTTATTTTTATTATGATTAATCTCCCCTGCCAGAGAAAAATTTAGGAACACTACCATAACAACCAAACAGATAAGCATCAGCATGTATAATATTTGCAACTATCTCCTCTCTGGAATTTGACTCATGTTGTCAGCTTGTTTCCCTAAATTTATGAGAAAGTTTAAGAGAAAGCTCTCAAGCTCATGAAAAACAAAAAGAAAATGCAAGAGACAAGTATCCAACTATTGTGCTGTGTTATTTTAGCCTTTACATGTTAGTAAGGGCAGATTTTATTCCCTTTAATGTTAGTCAAGTTACTTCAAGACATATATTTTAAATGTCAACTCTGTGAAAAAAGTCTGTCTAACTACACAATTTATTATAAAACCAATTTCTGCATATAGGAGTTAAACAATTTAACTGAGAAAGCCTAGCTTCCCTTTAGCATACAAAGGGGTTGGCTGCTTTACATCCTTAGTGCGTGGCCATAATGTTACCATTTACTCATGCATATTATGAACCTGCTACTCCCAGACTCAGTTGTGCTCATCAGTCCAGGGTGAGCTCCAGGATTAATTTTGCTTTAGGAAGGCAGACTCCTTCTCAAATCCTGTCTACACTAGGAATATTTTTTTTAAAAAATATCCCATCTTTGCTAGCACTGATTCAGCTACACTAAGATTAGCAACCCAGAGTCCTCATGCAGATGGACTACTACCTTCTGCCATCACTGGTCAAATAGGAAGAGGATTTTTATTTTTTTTAAAAAAGAATTAAATTTAAAGAAAAACGCACCCTCAAACAAATACAAAATATAAGCAAAGATCTATGTTGGAGGGAGAGAAAGATATTCTGCTCAAATAAGGAAAAGAAGGGAAAAGCGATTCTGCATACAAGTTAGAAGAAATAACAAAAGTATGATTTACCAACGCTTTTGAGGTTTTCCCATAATTAGCTGCACATATGGCAGTCACTGATGACATATTTCATCATGTGTGGCTGATCAGATAGAAGATAGTATAAACTGTAAACATTAATGTTGTCATAAAATGTTTATAAAATAGGTCCACAAGGTTTTTAAGCAAACATCTCTAGCGAGGTACTAAACAAAAAAATATTAGAGAACAAGAGGTCAAAGATTAAATTCATTTTTGGAATACATACTTAACTGTGGCACCTGTTCAATTTAGCTCCCTATCCTCAGAGATGCTGAGAGCCTCCACTGGTGCTTAATTTGTGCCAGGGCTGATCCCCGGTACCTCTAGGCTTGGCAGTTCATAGCCCTGGCACCTTTAGGCTTGCTGCATCAGTTATGAAAGTAAAAAATTTGCTTGAGCCCCAGCACCTAATTGCTTGAGCCCCAGCACCTCTTTCATTACAAATTAAGCACTGGCCTCAACTCCTGCTGAAGTCAATAGCTGTTGATGGTGCTCAGCATGACTCAGGACTAGAGACTTGGTTCTAACAGGTGCAGAGTTCCCTCAACTCTCACTGAAGCCAGGATTAGTTGAGGATGCTCAGCACTTCACCAGAGTGTCAGCACTTTGCCAGATGTATCCATTGAGAAATACTAGTGTGATTTTAGCCAATTATCGATATCTTACAAGACTGTCAAGTGGAAAAGAACAGTAAGGTTTGTAATTACAAAAATGTATACATACAAGTTTTTGGCCTGTAAAACCTTCAAGGAGCTCCAGAAGTCTTCGTCCATCTCGAAAATCATGAAATAGGTCTTCAATATAGTGCCTCCCAAACTGAAATAAATATAACAATGACATGTTGTTAGCTAAAACAGCAACGGATAGAAATGGTTATATTTCACAATATCACTCTTATTAAAATGTGAGGTTAGAACCACAGAGTTGTGAGCACTTGTACATTTTAAAAATGCAGACTATGTCAAAACATTGCTCTACTAAATACAGCAGTTGTCCTATAAGACGAAACAGGAGAATAGCTTGCATACAAATTGATATAAATGAGACTCTTCTCACAAATTTCTGTGTTGAACAGGCACTGTCTAGTTGCTGAGACCCTAATTTCAAAGTAACTTAAAATGGTTTTCACTTGATGAGGAATGCACACCACACATTAATTCTCTAAATTATAAGATAGTCATTATCTGTGTGAAACTTATTAAAAGCCAAATATTTTTATGCTCCCACTATTAGCTTACACTGTTATACCAGAACTCTATACTTAGTTATTGACAACATCCATAAAGCTGGGAGACAAACTACGTTTGCTGATTAAGTTGCAGGGGGAAAAAGTTAATTAATATTTGCCAAATGAAAAAGGAGAAAAACATTAATTTTAAACTCCAAGGAGGATCTTTTACACAAAGATGAGAAACAAAACCCCAAAACTATCAGAAAACAGCTAAGTGTCACTTCCAAATCTTATGCTCGAACTGTAGATGAATTGAACACCCTCAGCTGTCATCTGAATCCATGTTAACTGAAACGTTCAGAACCTTACAGGATCAGGCACAATGGTTAACATTCGGACACACACTGAATCATACCATATACGGGGGTGTGGGGGGTGGGAGTGAGATTTCCTCCCTTGCTTTTCACTGTCTCAAGAGGGTGAAAAAAGGTGGTTTTTAATCTTTTCTAAAATCAAGTCAGGTTTTTAAGTTAATGCTTATGTCACTGACTAATGAATAAAGTAGAATGAAACAGCAAGATGATTTTTATAAAACTTAGTTGATGTGTGGTTTTACCTTCACATTTATTTGATAACTGACATTTTTGTGACTTTGTATTAGAGCTGGCTGAGAACCAGAACAAAAACTAATGACTGTATTGTGGATGTTAAGATTTTGGGTTGATTCATCTATCTCTGAGCACAATGTACTTACTTGCTTATTTGTGACACTTCAGGGATTGATTTGTCATGAAATATCTGTATTTTGATTCACTGGAGATTAAGCCACACCCTAGATATAACTGGGCCTTTTATCAAGAACAGTGTGGGAGTGAGAGGCAGTGAATCAGTCACTCAATAAGGAAGCTTAATGTTTTTTTTTTCTGTTCAGTTACTCACTCAATCACTCCAGTGCTCAGTGCTGCTCACTCTAACCAATTCTGAAGCTCCAACATAAGCCACTTAGCTAATAAGCCATACACTGCCATTTGATTGCTTGTGTCAGATGATACTGAATAGATTTGCATGATTCACAAAGACAACCCTTTGTAACCTTAGTTAAATTTTCTATTTAACAAATAATAGTCAATCTGCTCCATTTCCTACAATGTGTTTAGTATGATGGACAGCTTTGATAGAGTGTTTTACAGTGATAACACAGGTACATGATTTAGGACATTGGATAATCACCTGCAGAGGCCAATAAAAAGTTCTACAACCTTTACACCATGCTATATAAAACTGCACAAATTAGTAGGCGTATGTCTGTACCTTCAGCTGCACATACACTGATCTGTGAAAGCCACAATTGGTGTATTTATACCTGAAATGGAAATGAGTGTTCTTTCACCTTCATAAGTGCTGTTCCTTAATTTATTAAGCTTTATTAAGTTCTAAACATTTTTTTATTTGCTTGATTATTGTAACAGAATACAATTATTTTTTGGAACATAATTCATCTTTAATAGTTCACAACATATGCTGGCTGGTGATCAGCGGGTCTGACACCCACCAATTTCCTGTTATTTCATTTTGGCACAGAACCAGTAACATCATTCACAGAAAATATTAACATGTACATTGACAATTTTATCTTCCTAAACACAAAGCAGCACTCCCTTCAAGATTTATACCAGGCTGCAAAAGAGCAGGAGCAGATAGATCCCACCATATCAACACATACTACTATGGCTCACTATTAAAATGGTCTTTCAAAGACTCCTTGAGCCGTATAGCTCCATGTTGAGGTCTTCTTATAGTCCTTGTTTCTAGCTGTTCAAATTCAGCAAACAGCCACTCCACCTCTGCCCTCCACTGCAGCAGAAACCTTTCCCCCTTTGCTTCACATATATTATGTGGGACACAACAGGCAGCTATAACCATTGGGATACTTTTTTTCACTCTCATAAATACACAATGCCAGCAGCACTTTAAATGACCAAACCCACATTCAACTGTCATTCCGCACCTGCCGAGCTGGTAGTTGGTTCTGATGAGGTGATGGGTGTATGGCTTTATGAGCTCGAAGAGCAAGGTGTAGGCTGGGTCTCCCAGAATTATTATTGTCATTTCAACATTCCCAATAGTAATCTGCCAGTCAGGAAAGTCACTGCTTGCAGCTTTCTGAACAGTCCTGTGTTCTTAAACATGCACCTTCCCTGACCAGTCCCCGCAGATGTTGGTAAAGTGATCAGTGATGTACCAGTGGTTGCATTACCATAGAAAGGTACTCCTTTCTGTTGACGTACTCTGTGGCAAGGTGCTAAAATAAGGATATGTGTGCCATGTATTGCCGCCCGCAGCTTGGGAACCCCATTTCTGCAAACCAACCACTATGTCCTGCACATTTCCCAGAGTCACAGTCCTGCATAGCAGGTGGCAATTAATGGTCCTGTACACTTGCATCACAACTTTCCCTGCTGTGGATTTCCTGACTTCAAATTGATTCCCAGCTGACCATTAGCAATCTGACATTTCTGTAATAGAATCATCACTTGCTTCTCAACTGCCAGTGCAGCTCTCATTTTGGTGTCCCTGAACTGGACGGCTGGGGCGAGTTTGGCACACAGATCCAGGAATGTGGCTTTGCGCATCCAAACGTTCTGCAGCCGCTGCTCATCATCCCGAATGTGCAAAACAATGCAACCCCATCAGCCACTGCTTGTTTCTTAGGCCCAGAACCAGTGGTCCACCATCTGCAGCTACTCTGTGAATGCCAACAGCTTTGAATGTTTTTTTCCTATGTCCCACAGTAATGTAGTCTCCAAGGAAGTTTCCTGTGGGTCCTTTTGCGGCTCTGAAAAAACTGCAGGATCAAGCACCCTGTATTTGCAAGGCTCATGACAATAGTGCAGAGCTGTGCAGGCGCCATACTTCTGTCAGAGATGGTGGACAGCGAAGGGAGACACATGGGTTTGTGGGAATTTTGAAAAGAGGTGTGAGATATTATGGGATGTGGATTAAATTATGGGACTGAGAACACTGCATTATGGGAAGCTGAACCCATGCTCCCAGTCACCCCTGCATAACTTGTTTTGGCCTCAGGAGGCATTGGAAAAACTTCCCAAAACACCTTGCACTGGTGGGTGATGAGTTGCAGAGTGGGATGGCTATCCATTATACACTGCTCTCAGCATCGATACAAGTGCCCCAGTGAGGACGCACACCACTGACACAAGAAGTGTAGTGTGCACACGCACAAGAAATGTGTAACCCCTTCTGCCAGGTGAATCTGGCAGCAACCAAGTCTGAGTTCAATATCTAGGGGTTCCTTTCCAACAGTACAACACAGAACTGGCTAAAGCCCCCAACCAGTAATCTGGGAAAATTACACACCACCCCTGGACACCTCTGAGAGGCAATACTTTCCCACTCACAATCACAGAGTCTGAATGTAGAGAATAAAACTTTAATGAAAGGAGGGAAGTCACTCAACAGTAATTAGGGAAAATGCCTCAAGCGGGATTCATAATCATAAAATTGTGAGCAGGACACCCACCCCAGAGTGCATGGGGCAATGTCTTCTGCCTTATGTTCTTGAGTTCCACAACCAAAAGTTCCTTTTCTGTGCCCTGCTCTGCTCCCTCGCCATACCCCACTCACAGTGGTTGTCCTTGGTCAGTGAGGACCCAGGGTTCAGAGGAGTACCTGTGTGAGTTTACCTCCCACCCAAGAAAGAAGGCACCTTGCTTGCACTTGCTCTGGCTGGCCGCCCTGCCAGCCATATTTCCTTGCCACCTGGCCCTCCAGCCAACCACAGTTCCTCTCCACTGGCCGCCCTGCCAGCCTCTTGTTGCCTCGCCATCTGCTCATTCGCCGGCTGACTGTTAGTCACCTTCTGGTGCCACCTGGTTCTCTGCTGTGATCTCTGCACATTAGTAATTTTCAGCTTTTTGCAGGCTGGGGTAGAAACATTGCCCCATCTCAAGTGATTTCAGCTCTCATTTGAGCATGTTAACATAACAAAGAGGCTCCTAATGAAGCCTATTTAGCTCTTTCTTAGAATAGTGGGGAGGAACGGGTTAAACCACACTGGGGACCCTGAGGCTACGTCTACCCTATGCAGCTTTTAGTGACACAGATGTGCAGCCATAGCCATGCCAGTAAAAGGCACACAGTGTAGCCTGTTTGTCGGCAGGAGAGAGCTCTCATGCTGACAGAAAACTTCCACCTGCAACGAGCAGCATTAGTGTTGTCGGCAGGATAGCACTCATGCAGACAAAGCACTGTTCGCACCAGCACCTGTCGCTGACAACACTTTTGATTTTCGGTGTGTGTGTGTGTGTGTGTTTTAGCACCTCTGAATGACACAAATTTTGTTTTTCGCTAGCCAATGTAGACAAAGCCTGAGAGACAGTTCACACCTCCTGTCTGGGACATCTGTCCCACCCTTCTTACTTTCACAGGGCTCTGGCATTTGAGCCCCTGGCTTATTGAGGTCCTTTCAGCGGTGGGTGATCCCCTCATTTAGGAGGTTAAGCACACTTCTGCTTCCCTTTATTCATACAATAATGACAACAACATTGGTAACAGCATTTCACTACCCCTGCATTCAGTACTGAAGTGATTTGTAATCCAACACTAGCCAAAGTTGATTACTTTGAGCAACACCACTCTATCTGCTGGATATCTAAACAGAGAAGGTGTGTTCATGTAAATACAGGTTGCTCCTGAAGTCTCCCCCCCTCCCAGCTAGCTGTTAGGGGAGAATTCATTCAGACCCTGTTTAGAAATATAATAACTGTGATGGCCGTATGCCAACGTAACTTAGGTTGACATAATTTTGTAGTGCAGACAAGAATTTAGTGATCACATTAGCCTTTAAGTGATTTCCTGAATCAAGGCCAGTGTAACTAAAAATGTATGTAATCCTCATTTATGAAAAATTGATTTGATATTTAAAATGATGGCATAGATACAATGCTGAAATAGTGAAGTTACATTCTTTTTTTCCGCATGGCTTTATCTTGATTCCTTATCCTTAATCTAAGGATAAAAGTCAGCCTTGTGCAGGGGGGGCAGCACAAGACATAAGTATACCCCAAATCTCACTTAAACATCATTTTGGAGGGATTAAGTGATGCACAGATCTCATGCAAGCCCTCTACTTAGGCATGAATCTCATCCATAAATGCTTTAAATGCAGCATTCTGAGACAAAGAGCATGACAACATTTTGGTAACGGAATATAATGATTATTATAATCATATTGCTTTGTAACTAGAAAAGCAAAAGTTAAAGTAACAAATAAATGTCTCTACCTTTCCCTCCTTCTATTACACATTAATTTTAACCAAAACCTTCAGTGCAAGTTAATCTGAGACAGTCAACAAATTCTACTTGACAAAATAATGTGGGGGTTTTTGTAAAGCTTTCAGAAAGGAAATAAAAACACAGCATGGCAGCATCTCCAGCAGGACATTTTAATTACAAATGTGTTACAAATAAATCTTTTAAAAAATGCCATTGATTTTTAAAGGGCTTGGAAGGAATCCGTCTATTAATCAGCAACTGAGAATTACATAAGAATCCTGATGCTGCTGACACAGGACTCATCCCTAACCTGGACAAGTCTGCTTTCTCTCTGGCAGTAAGGGCAATTAAGTCTTCTTTCTCAAACAGATTGAGCATCTTCAGTGGATCGACATTGCAATAAGTCTTCAGAAACAAAGGATTTAGAGAGGTGGCAAAGAAATATGTAGTGTTTTCAAGGTCAGAAGAAAAGTGTACTTTAAAATGTATGAAGCTTTGGGAAGAATAAATAAAGCCACTACGCAGAATGGCAGGTACCTGAGTATCAATTCTTTTTTAAAAGAGCTCTGCCTAAAAGGGGTCTTGGATTATACAACTACCACCTTTAAATATGGGGAAAAGAAAAACATTCAGACTAATCTATTGTGATTTTTATTTGAATTTCGTTATGCCAGTGTTAGGTTACCTTACAAATTTATCATTAAGAAAAATAGCTATACCAACAATTCTATTACTGAACAAGCATGTAATATGGGCATAGGCACATGCTTTGTTTTTGTTTGTAAATAACCCAAGGAAGGGTAGGGAGAACACAAAGCTATCCACTTGGCAAAATTAAGTCTGTTCTCCTGCACTGTAGTACTTTCCCGAGCTGTGCCAGCAACTAACTAGAACTGCATGATCCTAGTTAGTGTATAAAAAGACCCTGCTATTGCTAGCTCCCCTAGGAAAGCAGGTTTGCAAATGGTCAGCAAAATAATCCTCTGTCTATTTCAAGAGTGCTTCAGGCAGTGAACACAGGGATATGGGGATTTGTGAGTGGTGAAGAAAAAAAAGAAACAGAGGAAGAGACAGACAGACAAGGGTAAAGGGGGCGGGGGGGAGAGGGGGAGAAAAGCTGAAATGAAGAAGGAAATGGAAACAGACCAATCTTTCAAGGGGGAAAAATATGAATGACAGCTTGAAATACAAACCTGGGAAATGAATGTCTTTCTCCATAATCTTGAGGGATCTCCCTGATTGGAAAGAGTATAGGGGCTATAAAATATACTGCACTGAGGTAAGTACTGTTCTGACGTGTTGAATAACGGTCAAACCACAGACACTTTTGTTGCTTTAGCTGACATGACTGTTGTCTGTGATTACTAATCTTTACATGACACAAAGAGAGCTGAAGAAAATCCAAAGGGATTTTTTTTAAAAAGCTGCCACAATGGTGTGACATACAAGGAGAGAGAAGATTTCTGTGTTGTTATGGATTAAATTAAACCTCCAGCTCTACTGAAAATTGTAGAAAATGTGAACTAAGTGGAGAACTCCCAAACACAGATTTTTTTGCATTTTACAGGAGAAGGTGCAGATGCCTTGCCTGAATATGAATTCATAAAGCTGTGATTTAGAATTGCAGGGTCATGTACAATTAATATTTACAGGAAGACATGGTCATTTGAGATGGGACAGCAGCTTCCCCCAAGTGTTTGACAGCACCAAAGCTTAGCTAGACCACTTAGTACATTACAGGGGGTTGGACTAGTTGACCGCCTCAGATCTCTTCCAACCCTAATCTTCTATGTTTCTATGATTCTGTGTTCACATACTCTGGAAAAATGGAAGAGAGACTATTATTTAGATTGCACAGATGTCCGAAATGTGGTAGGTACTTTTTGAATTCAGAGATAGATATAGTCCCGCCCTAAAGAACATACAATGTAAATAAATCCTAACTAAATTACATGTCTTCCACCATCATTCTCTAACCTTGAATTACAGCAACCCACAACTTCAATTCCAGTCTCTTTATGGCCCTCGCTTACCTACATGTAAAGTAGAAGGTAATATACTAATTATTTTTAATGAATAGATGATTTAATCAGTTTCTTGTAGGTGTCGTGGAAGAAGATGGTGTTTGGGGGAGATGTAAATGAGGAGAGCATATTGACGTTGGAAATTAGCTCAGGACATAGTGTGGTGCTATCGCCATGGATACCAAAATTGTGAAGGTGACATTGAAGAGAATAGAGACAGAACTGAAAAAAAAGTGTCTTGCCCAGTGAGGAGCAAATCAGACACTCCTTACTGTTGTACCTACTACTGCAATACTGCATATTCAAGTGTTCAGAGATGCGAGTTGGCTTAAGAATCATGAGATTAAATCATGAGATTGTTTTAAAAATCGGAGATTAAATAATAATAGGATTTATTTTAATTTACCTTCTGGGTTTTGAAACTTTACAGTGGACTTGGTCACTTTTTCAAGCCTTTCCCCACAATCATAAGGGCTAGAAGTTTACTTTTGCTTTTAAATACAAGCAGAAATTCTGATGCACCCCATAGAACTCCAGGAGCTGGTACTTTAATAAAAACCCCAGATGTTGTAAGACATACTAAAATATTAAGAGATAGCAACAATGCTATTCATCTGAATTCACTAACCATTGGACAACATATTATTTTTCCTGATTTATAAAAAAAATGCACTTTTGATTAAATTAGTTCCCCCATTTTCCTCCTCAAGAAATGACAGAGAAACTAGTTTTGAAGGGGCGGGGAGGAGGGGAAGGGATGAAACTTGTCTGAGGAGAAAATCTCGCTTTTCACTTGCTGTTGCAGGAAAGTATTCATTCATATTATATTCGCCATTCTGGAATGGATTAGACCAATAAAAGGATTATTACTATGAAACAGGATACAATTTTTAAAGCATTTTTCAATTTTTATGGCATATTATCCTATCTGCTCATCTGTGACATCTATGAACACAGAATTCAAAACAGATGGAGGGTAGAGGGCCTAAGAGAAAAACAAAAAAAGTAAAAGAGTAAAGACTAAGAAACAATGTAGGACACAGAGATCTCAGGGCAAGAGACAGGGCCCTTGGAAAAGAGTATTATATGGCCTAGAAATCTACAGGGAGAGACAGAACACTAATATCAAAAGAAAATAAAATAGAGAAGAGCATGGAAGCATGGACACAGTTTGGGGGGTGTAGCGGGGTGAGCACTTGGTCCAGCCCTGAAGGGGTTGGGAAAGCCCTGTAGAGGGCTGGGGCAGGGAGTAAAACCCTGGCTGATTGGGGGAAGTGGTGGCCATGCCCCAATCAGGGCCCAGGTGGCTCTATAAAGCCTTTGAGCCAGAAGGTCCTCTCTCTCTAGCTTGGGGGGAAGGGGACAGACCAGACCCGACCCCACCCGACCCGACCCCACCCGACCCTCTCCTCTCCTCTCCTCTCCTCTCCTCTCCTCTCCTCTCCTCTCCTCTGGCTGCAAGGGCTGAGAAAGTACCTAGATTGGGAGCAGGGCTGAGGAAGGCCAAGGGAGCCGGGGAACTCAGGAAGGGCCTATTAGGTATGAGGGTTGCAGGGGCAGCCACTGGTAGGCAGAGGCAGCAGGTCCAAACCCCCTCGCCTGGGATGAGTGGCTTATACTGCAGTCGCCCCAGGATGCGGGGGCTAGCTGGTGACTGGCAGGAGCCTATGACTGAGGCAAGGTAGGGATAGTGGGTGGGGGGTTCCCCTGGGAGGGGGAGACCCAGAACTGTGGGGTACTGCCAGGGGGCAGCTCCCAGTGAAAGGGGTACCAGGGTCCTGGGAGGGACATGGGAGCCAGCAGCAAGGCAAGACACCAGCCTGAAGGAGGAGCTCTGGAGGCTGGGTGCTAATTCCCTGAGATGACTAGCAGGAGGCGCTGTGATGGGGGGGGTTGCCCTCCCAAACTGCAAGCCTCTCGTAGGCATGGAATTTGCCCCACATGCACAGCCTTTGGCCTGACTGGAGCTGCCCCTAGGGATGCCATCCTGATGTGCAGAAAGAATAGCAAATATGGCAGGTGACCAGCTTGGCTTGACAAAGAAATCTTTGGTGAGCTGAAACACAAAAAGGAAGCTTACAAGAAGTGGAAACTTGTACAAATGACTTGGGAGGAGAATAAAAATATTGCTCGAGCATGGGCAGGGGTGTAATCAGGAAGGCCAAAGCACAACTGGAGTTGCAGCTAGCAAAGGATGTGAAGGGTAACAGGTATGTGAGCAACAAGAAGGTCAGGGAAAGTGTGGGACCCTTACTGAATGGGGGAGGCAACCTAGTGACAGATGATGTGCAAAAAGCTGAAGTACTCAATGCTTTTTTTGCCTCACTCTTCACAGACAAGGTCAGCTCCCAGACTGCTGCACTGGGCAGCACAATATGGGGAGGAGGTGAGCAACCCTCAGTGGTGAAAGAACAGGTTAAGGACTATTTAGAAAAAATAAACATGCACAAGTCCATGGGTCCAGATCTAATGCATCCGAGGGTACTGAGGGAGTTGGCTGATGTGATTGCAGAGCCATTGGCCATTATCTCTGAAAACTTCTGGCAATCGGGGGAGGTCCCGTATGATTGGGAAAAGGCAAATATAGTGCCCATCTTTAAAAAAGGGAAGAAGGAGATTCTGGGGAGCTCCAGACCGGTCAGCCTCACCTCAGTCCCAGGAAAAATCATGGAGCAGGTCCGTAAGGAATCCATTTTGAAGCACTTGGAGGACAGGAAGGTGATCAGGAACAGTTAACATGGATTAGAAAAGGGCAAGTCATGCCTGACCAACCTGATTGCCTTCTACGATGAGATAACTGGCTCTGTGGATATGGGGAAAGCAGTGGACGTGATATATCTTAACTATAGCAAAGTTTTTGAAACGGTTTCCCAGAGTATTCTTGCCAGCAAGTTAAAAAAGTATGGATTGGATGAATGGACTATAAGGTGGATAGAAAACTGGCTAGATCATCAGGCTCAACAGGTAGTGATCAATGGCTCGATGTCTAGTTGACCACCAGTATCAAGCAGAGTGCCCCAGGGGTCAGTTCTGGGGCCAGATTTGTTGACCATTTTCATTAATTATCTGGATTGTGTGATGGAGTATACCCTCAACAAGTTTGCAGATGACACTAAGCTGGGGGGAGAGAGGGTCCAGAGTGACCTAAAGAAAATCAGAGGATTGGGCCAAAGGAAATCTGATGGGGTTCAACAAGGACAAGTGCAGAGTCCTACACTTAGGACAGAAGAATCCCATGTACTGCTATAGGCTGGGGACCGACTGGCTAAGCAGCAGTGGGTTGGGTTACCTAGGAAGGTGGTGGAATCTCCATCCTTAGAGGTTTTTGAGGCCTGGCTTGACAAAGACCTGGCTGGGATGATTTAGTTGGGGTTGCTCCTGCTTTGACCAGGGGGTTGGATTAGATGATCTCCTGAGGTCTCTTCCAACCCTAATCTTCTATGATTTTATGCCAGATGCCCAGTTTTCAACCGGAACGCCCAACTGAAAAGGGACCCTCATGGCTGCAATCAGTACTGCTGACTGGGCCGTTAATAGTCCAGTTGGAGGCACAGCAGGGCAGGCAGGCTCCCTATCTGGCTTTGTGTGGCTCCCAGAAGCAGCAACATGTCCCTCCAGCTCTCCCCCTTCTGCACTCAAGCTCTCTCTCAGAGCCCGCACGCCCCCTCCTACCCCCTGCCCCAGCCCTGAGCCCCCTCCTGCACCAAAACCCCCTCCTACACCCCAACCCTTTGCCCCAACCCCCTCCCACACCCTGAACCCCTCATTTCTGTCCCCACCCCAGAACCTGCACCCCCTAGCTGGAGTCCTTACTCCCTCCTGCATCCCAACCCCCTATCCCATAGCACACTCCAAATCCCTTGGCCCCAGTCAGGAGTGCCCTCCTGCCCCCAAATCTCTCATCCCTGGCCCCACCCCAGAGCCCACACCCCCAGCTAGAGCCCTCACTTCCCCTGCAGCCCAACCCTCTGCCCCATCCTGGAGCCCCCTTCCACACCCTGAACCCCTTATTTCTTGCCTCATCCCGGAGCCTGCATTCCCACCCCAGAGCCAGTACCCCCTTCCACACCTCAATCCATGCTCAGCCTGGAGTCCCCTCCCACACTTTGTACCCCTTGGCCCCATCCCACCATCTGGAGCCCCCTCCTGTGCCTCAAACTCCTCATCCACAGCCCCACCACAGAGCCCGCACCCGCAACCAGAGCCCTTACAGCCTCCTCTATCCCTTCCCCAGCCCAGTGAAAATGAGGTAGTGAGCGAGGGTAGGGGAGAGTGAGGGAGGGATGGAGTAAGCCGGGGGAGGGGCCTTGGTGAATGGGCGGGATAGGGGCAGTGCCTTAGAGAAGGGGCAGGGCAAGGATGTTTGGTTTTCTGCTATTAGAAATTTGGCAACTCTAGCTGTCCCCCTCCCCCCCCCAATACATACATCAAACTATGCCTATGCCCAGAAGCTAGAGACTAAGGCCATGATTCCACAAAGCTCTTATGCATGTGCTTAACTTTAAGCACATGCGTAAGTCTCTGGTTAAGCATATGCTTAAGTGCTTTCCTGAATTGGGGTGAGAGAGAAACTTCTGGAAGAAAGATGAAAGCTACAGTATATTGGCAAAAGAATGCCAAGGGATATTACCTATATAACACTCAAAAGTTATCAGGCATTCCTTCCAGTCTATTCGATGCCTAATTTTATGAAACAATAAGGAGAAACAGTGATGCTGATCTCAACAGATCTTTCAAGCCAGTTTTAATAAAAGAGAGATTATTACTTGCTCTTGTTCCTTTAAATATATTAAAGTTTGTATTTCTTGTCTTGACATATTCATTTACAATTTGTTTAGTTTTACTGAGAAGTTCTGAAAAACTGACTGACATTTCTCCCCACTGCTGCTGGATTACTATTGCAGCAAAAGTTATTGTATTTCCCATTTTTAAATACTTGTAAGAAACTCAGATGCTCCTGTGATCGGGGTCAGGTATATAAGCAGAACAAACAGTCAGAGAGAGAGAAAATAATTAAGACCGTGTCCTGGATTCATATGAGGCCCAAGTTTACTGCAATTTGCAGCCATAAATTGACAGTCTATGGTAAATGAAGAGTGACGTTATTAACATTTCCAGGAGTTTTATTTGGTCAACTCTGATTTAAAAAAAATATAGATAGAAAAACTTAAAGTTGACATTAGGTAATAAAGCCTCCCCTTTTGCTATTTTTATTTTATCTTTTTAATGGTAGGTGCAGAGTTCGATCTTCCAGTAATTGCATCTGCAAATTTGAAACACTGTTTTTGTGGCTGTTTATTTGACATGCATTATAGGGTTTTATTTTTGTTTCTTACATAAGCTCTTCCCAACAAGGACAGTCTGCTCAGGATGGCTGAGAATTAGTCAGCCAAAGAAGGGATTTTAAAGAGACTGTCTGAGCCTTAAATGACATCTTTGTGGTAATCCTTGGGCCTCAATCCAGCGAAGCATTTAAGGATATGCGTAACTTTGTATTTTGTACAGTGCCTAGCACAATGGCTCTGATCTCAGTTGGGATCAAGGCACTGTAATACAAATAATAGTTAATTTAAGATTAGAACTCCATTTTTGGTGAATGTTGCTGTATTCTGTCCTGTTTAATTAATTATATGCCTAGTCAGCTATAAGTGCTGTATTTTTTCCTATTATGACATGCAAAGAGACTATTAGTTTTTGTTTGATTGCTTTTAAGCCATTTTCAAAGATCAGAAATGGACCACATTTCTGTAACTATTCCAGCTCAAATACAATGGGCCAATTTTTGCACATTGTTTATAGTCATTGTAACAAGATGGACTGGCCCTTTAAGGGCCAGAAGGCCTGGGGGTAGCCAGTTATACTCAGTCAGCTCACCTGTGCCATCATTAACTCTATTTTCACCAGAGGGGGCAAGACTAATTGGGATCAGGTGACAGCCTGAAACATCTTGGTCTCAGAAATAGCTAAGAAAAGTCAGTTTGCAAAAGGAACCAAAGGGAGCAAGTGGAGCTGTTGTGGAAGGCCCTGAAGGAGGCTCTGGAAGGACTCTAGAGAAATAACCTGGGAGTCAGTGCTCTATCCCAGAGCCAGAGAGACCTAAAAGGTAACCCAGAAGGAGCTGGGAACTGAACCTGGTGGGCAGGTTGAAGAGAAGCCCAAGAAGAGCGAAAGAACCTTGGTTTGGGTGAACTTTTGTTGAAAATTTTAGTTACACCAGAAGCAGGTTCAAACTAGACCTGACTTAGCCACAGGGTTAAGTCAAGGACAGAAACTGGCCATCAGAAGGCCAAAGAAGAGATCAGTAGGGGGTGCTATGGGCAAAGACCCTGGCAACATCATATCCTGATTCCAGAGGGGCACTGAGGCTGTGATGGGGGCATTTACATATACATACATAACCTTCTCTTTACATCTTCTTCTTCATAGATGGAGTACGATAGTCCACACCTGACTTCTGACTGTGTAGATTTTACATTGTCATGTAAGGTTCAGGAAATAAGTAATCTATGTGCCATTGGATAATGAACCTCAGAGCATTTATCCATTTCTAGTCTCATTTTTACCACTTCGATAGGTAGTTAGGACCAGACTGGCAGCTGGGTCTCTATCAGCCCCCATTATTGTAGCTGTAGATTCCAACCTCCAAACAAACAAGTAATTAGATGACTTACAAGTTATTAGATGACTGATGTAACTTTGCACCCATTAAATGAAGGACACTGTTAAAACTGTTGCCTATGTCATCGCCTAGAGCCATGCTGTGCCTACAGACCAGAAAGTAGGACACCAGCTCTTTTGCACAAGCCCTCCCCATAGTTTTATTTTCAAATTCCACTTGTTAAATAATCTGTACATACGGTTTAACTCAGATAACATCAGAATCCAACAATTTACTATTTGCTTCCTCATCTAGTTGGTAACTAACCACAGAATAATAATAAACATATTAGTTTTATAGCAATTTCATCTATATATTTCAAAGCACTTTACAATGGTGGACAAGTGCCCATATTTGCAAACTGAGGCACAAAGAGGTTAAGTGACTTGTTTAAGGTCAGACACAGCTAGTGGCATAGTTAGGAATAGAACCCATGTCATTTGACCACACTGCCATAAATTTGCTAGAGGTGGCTGCAATATGGTTGCACCTGCTACAAGAACTAAAATTTTGTATCCAAATAAGAGATCCCCTGAATCATCCAGTCCTTAATTACATATAACTGCTGTTTAATGGAAAATTTTGTATATTGCAGTGACAGGACCTGGCCAGTTATAAACCAGTGAGATGCTATAGCGGCCACACTTTTTATCCCTGAAAGTGTTAAAACATTTCTGATTGTTTAGTACCTTCCAAAGGAAAAAAAAACCAGTAATATGGTATACTGTGTCAACACAATATTGAAATAAAGGATAATTATGTTCTTTGCTAAGTAAATAGAACCATAATGTAATGTATCAGATGCTGGGTAAGTTAATTTGTGTATTTCTTTGTGTGTAATGTGTAGATCAACATATTTTATATCAGATAGTTGCTGCAGTATTCATTTGTGGTTTGATCATCTCAATACTTTTATTTTTCTGACTGATAGGAAGACTGAGAAAGAAGGGTTTTTAATGTACAGATCACTAAGATGTAGAGCACATCTGTTACTGAATCAGATTCCTGTTGAGCTTGGTAGCAAAACCTTAAGAGCTATTACAAAAGACACTAAGATCCTAAATAACAAAGGTAAGAATTAATCTGGGAGGTCAATGCATCTACATGGTTAAACTGAGGGGTGGACTAATGCTGGAATCTGTTCCTATCAGCTGCAAACCAGTTATTTCTTTTTGTCATGTTTTTACCTGATTTGTATCTCAGACGGGGCTGATCTCAAAGAGCTGTGCTCAGAGACCTTTCATAAAATCACTTTCCCATTTATCCTTCATTTGACAGAGGTAGTATCTTGACTTGTTCAAGCTTAAAAGGGCCATATCTGTACTTTCTTTAGCATGTGAAACAAAAATAAAACAACAATGGAGCTACTTCTATGTTAACAGATACCTAACAACTTTAATATACAGTTCTATATCTGAGTAAAATCAGTGTGTCTCTATTAACTTCAATTGGGCTATGCCCACATGCAGCAGCTGAGGACCTGGTCCTGCACCTTTTGTTAGAAATGCAAATCTTTACTTTCTAGGTCCATGAACTGCAAGTAATAAGTGAATTGAGTCACCAATACTACTAAATCATATTTCATATGAGAATAATTAACCTGCTGAAATAACTGATATTGAAATGACTGATGTTAGATATTCTGGTTGTAACAGCTGATGATATAGACCATATTACATTCCTTCATTAGGGGTCATGGATAGTATTAAATATTAAAGTATCATGTTTTGTATGTTCCATTCATTATTTTTTATACTGGTTTAATGGATAATGTGTTGTTGGGTTTCTGTTATTTTTGATGGTTCAAAACACGTGCAGTTTTTGCATGATATCATGCTATTATGAGTAATATCTGATCTTAATCTAATTTCATTATTATTAAAAATATAATGCACTGAATCTGGAAAAAATAATCTGGTTAATAATATGGTTCATTTCAAAATCTCATTTTACAATAGTACTAAAAGCTATGCTACTAAGAGAATCTCTAATTAAAAAGAAATGCAAGTTTTACTGAATATACTCATGATAAAAATCTCAAAGAAATTATACAAAAATAGAATAGATAATAACAATTGAGTTTTTAACCTTTAAACCTAATTAATAACAGATATTTATTAATCATAGAATCATAGAATATCAGGGACCTCAGGAGGTCATCTAGTCCAAACCCCTGCTCAAAGCAGGACCAATCACCAACTAAATCATCCCAGCCAGGGCTTTGTCAAGCCTGACCTTAAAAACGTCTAAGGAAGCAGATTCCACCACCTCCCTAGGTAACGCATTCCAGTGTTTCACCACCCTCCTAGTGAAAAAGTTTTTCCTAATATCCAACCTAAATCTCCCCCACTGCAACTTGAGACCATTACTCCTTGTCCTGTCATCCGCTACCACTGAGAATAGTCTAGATCCATCCTCTTTGGAGCCACCTTTCAGGTAGTTGAAAACAGTTATCAAATCTCCCCTCATTCTTCTCTTCTGTAGACTAAACAATCCCAGTTCCCTCAGCCTCTCCTCGTAAGTAATGTGTTCCAGTCCCTAATCAGTTTTGTTGCCCTCCGCTGGACTCTTTCCAATTTTTCCACATCCTTCTTGAAGTGTGGGGCCCAAAACTGGACACAGTACTCCAGGTGAGGCCTCACCAATGTCGAATAGAGGGGAACGATCACGTCCCTCGATCTGCTGGCAGTGCCTCTACTTATACATCCCAAAATGCCATTGGCCTTCTTGGCTACAAGGGCGCACTGTTGACTCATTTCCAGCTTCTCGTCCACTGTAACCCCTAGATCCTTGTCTGCAGAACTGCTGCCGAGCCATTCGGTCCCTAGTCTGTAGCAGTGCATTGGATTCTTCCATCCTAAGTGCAGGACTCTGCACTTGTCCTTGTTGAACCTCATCAGATTTCTTTTGGCCCAATCCTCCAATTTGTCTAGGTCCCTCTGTATCCTATCCCTACCCTCCAGCGTATCTACCACTCCTCCCAGTTTAGTGTCATCTGCAAACTTGCTGAGGGTGCAATCCACACCATCCTCCAGATCATTTATGAAGATATTGAACAAAACCGGCCCCTTGGGGCACTCCGTTTGATACTGGCTGCCAACTAGACATGGAGCCATTGATCACTACCCGTTGAGCCCGACAATCTAGCCAATTTTCTACCCACCTTATAGTGAATTCATCCAGCTCATACTTCCTTAACTTGCTGACAAGAATACTGTGGGATACAGTGTCAAAAGCTTTGCTAAGTCAAGGAACACCACGTCCACTGCTTTCCCTTCATCCACAGAACCAGTTATCTCATCATAAAAGGCAATTAGATTTGTCGAGCATGAGTTGCCCTTGGTGAATCCATTCTGACTGTTCCTGATCACTTTCCTCTCCTCTAAGTGCTTCAGAATTGATTCCTTGAGGACCTGCTCCATGATTTTTCTAATTAATAACAGATATTCATTTAATTTCGGGCCAGGAGAAATAATTCAAATACAGAACACTTCAGATATAAGGGAAAGGGGAAACTTCAGAAAGTTCTACTAGATTAAGATAAATCCTAAAATATGTTAATTTTTACAGTGTTAATGTCCAAGCAGAATCTCAGAAAGGCCTGAAATTTAGAGGGTTCTATCCAGGAAAAAATATCTGAAGCCTTCTGGGCCCCAGAAGGCTTGATTTATTGACTGCTAGGTTTATTATATTCAGAAGGCTATGGAGGGCCCATAAAATAAAAAGGAGCCCCCCACAACATAAACTAGTGGGGCTACTCTTTTAGGTGTTGGGATCAGATGTAAATAAGTGCCCTACCTCTCGCACAAAACAACTTCCAATGCCAGAATTGTTTCTTTCCCTCCTCCCAGTGCTAGAGCTGAAGAGTAACCTTTGTGTGAATGTCTCCAAAAAGAAGAGAGATGGCTGGCTGTCCAAAAGTTTTAAAAGTTGACTAACCCCCCTTCCCCACTTCTCTGCTTATTAATAATCCATCTGGCTAGTTTAATGCAGGGGAACCTCCTAATCATATGTGTTTGTGTTTAATCCCTTCCTCGATAGTTGGTTTGTTGGTTTGGAAATAAGGAAAAGGGGAAAAAAATTCTACATACTAGTCCCTTTCTGCAGAATGGAGCTTGGCCCTGATCCACAAAAACATTTAATTACGAGTAATCCTACTTAAATCAATTGAGGGATAGAAACAACTTAAATCAATTGAGGGATAGAAACAAAGTGATAGTGATTCACTTTAAGTTCACGGGAACTCAGTGGGACTCCTCATATACAGAGTGAACAATGGGTTGTTCTGCCAGTAGTGTGACCAGACAGCAAGTGTGAAAAATTGGGATGGGGGTGGAGGGTGAATGGCACCTATATAAGACAAACACCAAATATCGGGACTGATCCTATAAAATTGGCACATCTGGTCACCCTATCTGCAAATGTTAGGGTAGTTCCGCTTCAATATATAAGATCACCTATGCCACTTTATAAATAAAGCAGAACTAACCTAACATTTGCAGAACATCCTATTGTTCACTCTGCTTGTGTGTTATATGTCCCCCTATCCCCAGCACACTTAACCTGCTTTCTAAATAGCCAAGACTATTTGGGGTAGGGACTGTCTTTTTTCTGTTAATATACTGCTTAGCACAATGGGGCTCGGATCTCGGTTGGTGTCCCTAGGTGCTATTGTATTAAAAATAATAAATAGTAATAGGCAATTAAAAATAGATTTCCGTTTTTGTGAAGGTTGCTGTATTCTGTCCTGTTTAATTAATGATATGCCTAGTCAGCCATAAGTGCTGTATTTTTTCTATTATGACATGCAAAGAGACTATTAGTTTGTTTTTTTTTAAAAAAAAGGTACTCTTAAAGATCAGAAGTGGATCACACTTCTGCAACTATTCAACATACTGAGCCATTTTTTTGGCATTATTTTACAGTGATTATAACAGGGTAGCTCGCCTCTTTAAAGGCCAGAGGGCCTAGAGCTAGTCAGCCCTCTTCAATAAGCTCCTCTGTACCATAAATAAGTATTTTAGCCACTGGGGGCAGGACTAATTGGGATCAGGGGAGATTTAAGTATGACAATTGTTGATATTTGGAGTGGTTTATTTGGGAAGCATCCAGACATATATGCAAACACCTCCCTTTAAAGAAAGTCACTTTTAAAAAAATTACTATGTCAATCTTGATTGGAGATTGCATAAATATAAATCCTAATACAGCAGAGCTAAGAGTGTGATTTGGAACTTCAGCTCTTTCTTCTTGGTTAGAAATATGACACTCTTTCAGCCTCAATCTCAAGAATAAACATATCCTGGTAGATAAATCACAACCACCTGAGTCATGTGACTCCAGAACCCTAGTGCCCCTCTTGACCTAATATTGTTTTCAAGCATACCTGTTTTTACTGACAGAGCAGAATTTTCTGTAACCAACGTAGGACTCACAACTGAGTGATGCTGTCATAAATATAAAGGGAAGGCTAACCACCTTTAAATCCCTCCTGGCCAGAGGAAAAACCCTTTCACCTGTAAAGGGTTAAGAAGTTAAAGATAACCTCGCCGGCACCTGACCAAAATGACCAATGAGGGGACAAGATACTTTCAAAGCTGGAGGGAGGGTGGACACAAAGGGTTCTCTCGGTCTGTGTGTTGTTTTTGCCAGGACCAGAGCAGGAATGCAGGTCAGAACTCCTGTAAAGAGTTAATAAGCAATCTAGTTAGATATGCGTTAGATTCTGTTTTGTTTAAATGGCTGATAATATAAGTTGTGCTGAATGGAATGTATATTCCTGTTTTTGTGTCTTTTTGTAACTTAAGGTTTTGCCTAGAGGGATTCTCTGTGTTTTGAATTTGATTACCCTGTAAGGTATTTACCACCCTGATTTTACAGAGGTGATTCTTTTACTTTTTCTTCAATTAAAATTCTTCTTTTAAGAACCTGATTGCTTTTTCATTGTTCTTAATATCCAAGGGTTTGGGTCTGCGTTCACCTATGCAAATTGGTGAGGATTTTTATCAAGCCTTGCCCAGGAAAGGGGGCGTAGGGCTTGGGGGGATTTTGGGGGGGAAAGACGTTTCCAAGTGGGCTCTTTCACTGTTATATTTTGTTAGATGCTTGGTGGTAGCAGCAATAAAGTCCAGGGACAAAAGGTAAAATAGTTTGTACCTTGGGGAAGTTTTAACCTAAGCTGGTAAAAATAAGCTTAGGGGGTTTTTCATGCAGGTCCCCACATCTGTACCCTAGAGTTCAAAGTGGGGAAGGAACCTTGACAGATGCACTCTAATTTTTTTCAAAATGCAAAAGCATCTAGTTTACAGTGTTGTTGTAGCCGTGCTTGTCCCAGGATATTAGACAGACAAGGTGGGTGCGGTAATATCTTTTATTGGACCAACTTCTGTTAGTGAAAGAGACACGCTTTCAAGCTCTATTTAGAATTGGTCCAACAAAATATATTACCTCACCCATCTTGTCTCTCTGAAACATTTTAGTCACACTCATTGGATTTCCTGGCACATATTCATTGTACATTTCATTCCATGCAGCTGAAATATAGTTGGATCATATGTGGTTTATACATTAGCATTCCTGTTTGAAGCTGATGAGAGTTTATAACAGTGGCAAAACATGTGTGACTGTCTGCCAGTCTTGCGGCTGTCCCCTACTAAGTCAGCTACTTATTCACACCTACTGGAGTTACTCCTTTAACTCAAGTTGTAAGGGATTTGCTTGTCCTGAAGATCCAATTGAGGTTTACTACATACTTTCAAAGAATTATTCCACAATGTTTCTCCATTATCCACACTAGCCACTCCCAGTAAACTCTGTACAACGGGAATTGTCTAGCTTCAGTAGGAACAATTAAACCAGGAGGTGCCCCTGCTTTGCCAATCACCAGAAGCTGAGCTCTGGTAGGAAGCTAAAATCTGTAACTTTTCTGCTTTCACTTATGGAGAAGTCCTGTCAGATTTGAGAGACATTGATAACCTTCCAACAAAATTTTTAAACTAATATAAATAATTCTATAGAAAGGACACAATTCTCTATTAAATTCTGTAGTTTGCTTTAAAAATGCTATCCAAAGGATATAATTCACTATTAACATCTTTAAGATTTTTGAAGTAATTTCTATAGAACACCATTTAATATCTTTCAAACTCTATGCAGTTTGTCTCTATTAAACCCTGTAGGACTTTAACTTAAGGGATTTGTGGTGGCTTCTTTCTTGCCCCCATACTTAAAGAAAACTACTAGATGAAGAACAACATAAAAAGAAATGAGAGAGCCCAAGTACACACACCTGCCCCCAAAATATTTGACATGAAACATATCACAGTAGTAGTGAGGATTTTTCAATTCTGCCACTTAGTGAGTTTGTATCAAAATGAGTTCCACTTCATAAATACAGGGTATTTCAATATATTTTAAACAGAGTATAGATGTTCTCAACAAAAGTCCCACCACAAATCTGTGGCTTCACTAGCGGAAAAAGAAATATGTAATCCCAAAGAGCAACTAACCCCTGCACCAGGAAAGGCATTGGAGCAGCCGAACTACCATCTCTTAAATCCCAGGAAGCTACCACAAAGTGGCCTCAACAGAGTCTAACAGGCCCAGCAGGAAGCTAAGATATTCAAAGAAAAAATTCACTTTTGCTGACAAGTTCATAGTCAGGCACATGCTGGCCTTTTGACTTCTCAGCAGGCGGTTTCACAGATCACAGAGATTTCTCAGCAGCCTGTGAACATGTCACTGTCTTAAGAAACTCTACAGTATGTAATCTCTTATCTAGACTTCATTTCCCTCTCTGGCAGGACGACACAGGCTCTCAGGTGAGTAGCTTTTCCCTCTCTGAAGGCAACTGATTTTGTTTGTCTCACACGCAGCAAAAGTATTCTGTTAAACTGGAAAGTAAGTTATTGTCTTTGGGCATGTCTATACAGAGAGAGAGAGAGAGTGTGTGGCAAGCTGGGGTGTAAATCACCTCACACTAGCTTGCCATGCACTAAGTTGTAGTGTGGACCCTGATGCCGTACACTAAAAGTTCCATGTGTTTTGACCTTCTGCTCTGACAAGAGAGGTTATGACTAGAGATGGGTGAATAATTGGTTTTTTTATTTCACAAGCAGTTTTGAAAAACTGGAAAAATAATTTGTTTTGGGTTGAACTTGTTGGGGATACTGGGGCATGGCCACTAGGGAACTCGAGGGGATGGAAGACCACGAGTGTCGATGAAGCCCCCTCGCACTAGGCCCAAGTGTCCTTGCCCCCCTCCCCCCCCCCCCGCCTGGAGGCACTCGCAGCAGCTCTGCGTACTAGGCCCAAGTGTCCTTGGCCCCCCTGCCTGGAGGCACTCACAGCAGTTATGCTGAGGATCTGCAACAATATGTTGCAGAGTCAGACTGCCTGAAACTAAACAAGGCCAAAAAGGGCAGATATGGAAGAACAATGCTGAATAAAGCAGCTTTATGTATAGTTTAACAAATGATACAAAAAGAAGAGAACTAGCTGGTAACTGGATTGGCTGGCTGTATGGATACTTAGGGCAGCTTGCTATTGGATAAGTATGCTGAAGAAAGGATGTATAAAAGCCTGTATAACTTCCTGCTCTGTGTGCAGGATTTGAGATTCTATTCTCCCTGTACCTTTTTGAAGCTTCAAATAAACTTTTCTGTTTCTCCACCCCATTGTGATTATTGGGTGAAGCACACCAGGTAGCAAACCAACCCCTGCTGTTGTTTTGTCTCTTGGCACTGGGTGCCGGCAACAGCTTTTGGCGTCCCTGGGTGGGTGACGAGGCTGCTATTTAGCCTTGCCCGGACCCCTCCTGGAGGTCGAGGATTGTGGCGAGAACCGACGCCCAGCACGCACCGGTGAGTTCATCGGGGGCCTCGGAGGAGACGCAATTTGATCGACCCCGGAGGGCACAACGGTGCAACGCACTCATATAGTGGAGAAGCAGCTGTGGACGACGGTGAGGAACTGGTCCCTTGGATATAGGAGAGGAGCAGCTGCGGGCGACGGTGAGGAACCGGTCCCTTGGATAGGGTAGGAACCTTTTGAAATCCGGATTGTATGCTCTGTTGGAACCTGGGGATGCCCAGAGTTACCCTGTTGGTATGGGACAGGGACAGAGCTCGGGCGTTAGGGCACGGTGTATGCCCTTAGAATGCATTCTAGCAAACTGGAAGGTATTTGGTGTGGATCCGATGACTAAGAGCCAATTAAAACGATTCTATACAGTTGACTGGCCTCAATATCAAGTAGAGAACCAGGAGTGGTGGCCACCAGGAGGGTCTATTAATTACAACATGATCCTTCAGTTACTCCTGTCAGTCAGAGAACAAGGAAATGGAATGAACATACGTATGCGCATTTGTTTCTGACTTTATTGCTCTCGACCAGATATTTTACACCGCTGTAATCTGACTCCGAGTGGTTCGGTAGCAGCTAATGTTAGTCCCCAGACCCGCACCCCCACTGTAATGGTAGAGCCGGTGTCCCCTTCGGCCCCTACACCCACACCTTGTAAGTCCCCAATGGTTGGCCTATACCCCTTAATCACCGAAACTAAAGTCGCCCGGTCTGGATCGGACAGGTGTCCGGCCACGACTATGCAGGTTTATACTAATGTGCCCTTTAATCCTGTGCATTTGGCTGCTTTGGCTGCTCAAAGCACAGGCAGGAGAGTTTTCTACCAACCCAAGCAGGTTTATATCAGTCTTTGAGGGGTGCCTCAGTAGTCACAAGCCGGACTGGGATGATTGTAACGTCCTCCTGCGAACCCTATTGTCTGAGGTTGAAAGACAACAGGTTGTGTCCAAGGCAAGGGAGGAGGCGCAGAGACGGTACGACCGGGATCGTATTAATGTCCCTGACCTGGATGCACAAGTCCCCCGAGCAGACCCCAGGTGGGATCCAAATGATCATGGGGATATGACCTGCCTTACCTCCTATAAGGAGTTGCTTTTGCATGGACTCCATCACTCAGCTGTCCGACATAATAATTGGGCAAAGCCATATGAAGTAATGCAGGATTTAAAAGAAAGACCAGGGGCCTTTCTACAGTGTATTCGGGACACAATTCGACAGAACATAATGCAGATGCCGATGATCAGGCAACTGAGTCAATTATTAAGGGAATTTTTACGAGCAGAGCAGCCCCTGATATTAAGAGAAGTTACAAAAAAAAGGAGGATTTAATGGGCATGACCATGGCACAAATCTTAGAGACTGCAAACCGAGCTTATAGTCTGAGAGAGACAGAGAAGGAGAGAAAGCAAGTGAGACTGATGGTAACAGCGGTACAGACCAGCACTAAGGGAAGTGGCCGGGGAGGAAGGGGCCGTGGACGCGAACGACCGGGCTCGCAGGAGAGACGAGTGGGTTGCAACCAGTGTGCCTTGTGTTGACAAGAGGGACACTGGAAAAATGAGTGCCCAAAAAGGAAAGAAAAGGGGGGTGCCCCTATGATGGCGATGGCGGAGCAGGAATAGGGGTGTCAGGGGAGACGGACCACCCTACTCCCGGAACCCTGAGTAAAGATGCGGGTGGAAAGCTCAGAAATAGATTTTTTAGTGGACTCTGGAGCGGCACGAACTGCTGTAAATAGACCCCTTCAGTTGCCAGTAGCAGATTCCCTTACTGTGGTGGGAGCCACAGGCAGGGACACCAAGTGCCCAGTGTATGCCCCAGCGGAATGCGCTTTGGGAAACAGGACTATATCCCACAAGCTGGTATACCTCCCTGAGTGTTCAACACCTCTGCTGGGACGGGATCTGCTTTGTCGCCTTGGTGCCACCCTGCATTTTACTGAGGATGAAATAACCCTTACCTTACCCCCTGAGAATGCATGGATCATGACCCTTGCAGTTGAGCCCTCAGCCATGCAAGCCCCAGAATGGAGCCTGTGGGAAGACCAGGTGTACCCCCTCGTGTGGGCATCAGAAATTCCAGGAAAGGCCACCCACCAGACCCCCATTACTATTCAGCTCATACTAGGGAAAGGCCCAGTGCAAGTAAAACAGTATCCAATCAAGAGGGAAACCAGAGAAGGTTTACAGGAAACTACAGAATGATTCCTAATATATGGTATTCTCCGGGAATGTCAGTCAGCCTGGAACACTCCCATTCTACCCGTACAGAAGCCTGATGGCACGTATCGGCTGGTACAGGACCTAAGGGCAGTCAATGAATGGGTTAAGACTTTGCACCCTCTTGTCCCTAACCCGTATATCTTATTGGCTTCTATAGGGGGACAGTATACCCATTTTTCAGTCCTTGATCTGAAAGATGCTTTCTTTACCATCCCAGTTGCCACCCCGTCACAGGAGATCTTCTCCTTCAAGTGGGAGGACCTAAAAAGGGTTAAAAAGCAACTTTGCTGGACAGTGTTGGCCCAGGGATTTAAAAACTCCCCCACCCTCTTTGGCCAGGCTCTGGCCAGGGACCTAGAGGAGCGGGATAATGAGGAGGCCCTCCTTCTGCAGTATGTAGATGATTTGTTAATTGCCACTGTGGGCCAAACCCCCTGCCTTAAAGCCACCGTGAGCCTCCTGAATTTTATTGGACTCCGGGGACATCGGGTAGCACGGAGTAAGGCTCAAATCACTCTCCCAGAGGTATGGTACCTCGGGTTTCACATACGGAAAGGGGAGCGTCAGCTTTCAAGCGAAAGAAAGGAAGCTATCTGTCAAGTTCCTACCCCAAGTAATCATAAGCGGCTCAGGGCATTTCTGGGTATGGCAGGCTTTTGCAGGATACGGATCCCAGAGTTTGGACTGTGGGCTAAACCCCTGTACGACTGTGTAAAAGGAGCAGATCATGACCCCTTCTATTGGACCCCAGAGGCTGACAGGGCATTTAAAATCCTGAAAAGAAAATTAATGGAAGCCCCGGCACTGGACCTGCCGGATCTCTCTAAGCCGTTTCAGTTGTATGTACATGAATGAAAGGGGGTGGCCCTAGGAGTGCTCACACAGCTGTTAGGAGCATGGAGACGTCCCACGGCTTATTTTTCTAAGCAACTGGAACAGGTTGCAAAGGGTTGGCCAGCATGTTTACGGGTGGTCGCAGCTACTGCCCTAGTGCTTGAGGAAGCCGAGAAGCTAACATTGGGAGGGGTTATGCAAATCTATACTCCCCATATGGTCCGAGCCTTATTGGATGCAAAGGGAGGGCTTTGGCTCACCCAGGCTCGGATTGCTCGGTACCAGGCTAAGTTGTTAGAGAACTCTGAAGTCACCTTACAGCCTTGCCCCTCCCTTAACCCAGCCACCCTCTTGCCAGAAACAGAGGAACAAAAACATGACCGTTTAGAGATCATAGATGCCCAGTACTCCAGCCGTCCAGATTTAAAGGATGTACCCCTCCCAAATGCAGATTATGAGTGGTACATTGATGGTAGCAGTACTGTAATAGATGGGCAAAGGAGGGCGGGTTATGCTGTTGTGACCCTCCATGACACTGTGGAAGCTGAAGGTTTGCCTGCTGGGACCTCTGCCCAGCTTGCCAAACTAATAGTGCACCTGACCCGTGCACTTGAACTGACAAAAGGAAAGCGGGTCAACATTTTTACTGATTCAAAGTATGCTTTTGGTGTGCTGCATGCTTATGCTGGCCTCTGGAAGCAAAGGGGAATGCTGACAGCCCAAGGCTCCCCAATCAAGTACGGGCCCCAAATCCTCCGGCTCCGAGAAGTCGTACAACTTCCCTCGGAAGTGGCTGTGGTACACTGTAAAGCCCATCAAAGGGAAGATCAAGATGTGGCCAGAGGTAACGCCCGGGCAGATAGAGAGACTAAGCATGCTGCCACCCTGCCATCCCATCAGACTGAGAACACCCATATGCATGCCATCAGTAGGGGAGCTTCCAACCCCTCAGTACTCTGGGGAGGAGAGACAGCTAACTGACAAACTCGGTCTCCGGGAAAAAGAGGGATGGTTCCATTCCCCAGAAGGGAAGGTCCTCTTACCAAAGCGCCTGATCCGGCCAGTGCTGCAGAAACTACATCAAACCACTCATGCTGGCAGGGAAGCACTTATCCAGCTAATGGGAAAATACTTTATCACTTCCGGACTCCGACCCCTGGCTGCCCAGGTACAAGCGGACTGCTTAGTCTGCCAAAAGAATAACCCCCAACCGGGACATCCTGTGCCACCAGCTGCCCTAGAACCCACTCCGGGCCCCGGACAAGTGTGGCAAATAGACTTTACTGAGTTTTCCCGGACCCAAGGGTTCAAATATCTCCTTGTCATAGTGGATAGGTTCAGCGGATGGCCAGAAGCCTTCCCATGCCATAATTGCACTGCCAGAACAGTGGCCCTCAAGTTTGTTAAGGAGATCATTCCTCACTTTGGACTCCCCCTGTGGATGGAATCTGACAACGGGACACACTTCACGTCAAAAATCATTCAAAGCATCTCACATGCCTTACAGATCCCCTGGAAACTCCATACGCCCTGGAGACTGCAAGCCAGTGGTGTAGTGGAGCGTACCAATCAGACCCTTAAACGGCATCTCTCAAAAGTGTGCCAAGAAGCCTCAGTACGATGGCCGGATGCTTTGCCCCTCATCCTACTTCGTATCCGTGTTCTCCCTAAGGGTAGATTAGGGCTTAGTCCCTTTGAAATTATGTTTGGAAGGGCATGGCCTATGAATGGCACCCCAGTTCTGTCAGGGGAATGAGAGCTGGGTAATGGTTTTTTGTCACAGTATATGTGTTCCCTGTCTGCTGTTCTCTTGTCTCTTCACAGGTATACCAAGGATTCTCCAGCCCCTCTCCTTGGACTCTCCCGTCCACTCCTTACTGCCCGGTGACTCTGTGCTTGTTCGTATCTGGAAAGACAAGCCTCTCCAGGAAAAGTGGAAAGGACCCTATACCATCCTGCTGGTCTCCCATACAGCGGCAAAGATCAAGGGGACACAAGAACTGGATTCATCACTCTCGTCTGAAGGCAGTACCCGCCCCCTCGTCAGCAGAACAGTGGACCGTCCAACCTGCTGACTCCTCATCTAGTGACAATCTCGGGCTAAAGCTACTGTTTAAAAGACACAAACAATGGGCACCTTAATGCTAAAATGGGCCCACCCAGGTACTGGAGACCCTGGGTTGGGAAGACTCTGGTGATAATTAATTGGGTAACATTGTTATTCTCTGTATTGGTATTTCCAAACTGTGCATATCGGGAGCATAACTCCTTTGTTTTGCTTGCGCACCATGTTGCTACTTTAACAAACCAGACTGATTGCTGGGTATGTGCTCCAACTCCACTGTCCCCCAAAACGGGAATGCCCCTTGACATGCTGCCCCTGACCCTAGCAGAATTAGCCACCACCAAAGAGCAGGAAAGAATGGACTCGCCGTTCTGGAACAAGACCTCTTTACAGCAAGCTACTTATCAGGGCCAGGAGTATTCAGTTGTAGTACTCACTGAAGGAGTGTTATGTTTTACCCGAAACCAATCTGATTACTATGGGCGTCCTGTGGGAAAGAGCTCCTGTGTTATTACACAGTGGGCTGATGGGTATTGGATAAAGACCAAAAGGGGAGGACAGCAGTGTGGGTGTAATGGTTCCTCCCCTTTTAGGGAAACTCTTACAAATAATCTTACCACAAAAAAAGGGTTTGGAAATATAACTTGCCATCCAGTTAATATCTCCAATGTAGCAAGCCAATGGTGGGTTTGTAGTGGTCCCTATGGCGAGTGTAATTTGAACAGCACAATTAGAAACGCCCCCACTTGTACCCAATCAGGAGGATGGGATGCCCCTTAGGAGCATATGAACTGTTTGGTAAAACAGCCTTAAATATCCCAGGAATCCCCTTAAAAAACAGTCCTTACTGGGCCCTACAGGATCACTATTTTGTAAGTGGCCGAAAGGCTTACAAGGTGCTGCCAGCCAACTGGACAGGTAGCTGTTATATAGCTCATGGAGTTCCTCATCTGTCAATAACTGCCACACTGCCCAAAGGAAAGATTAGAAATGCCCGAGACACCTCTGTTGAGTCACGAGAAAAGACCCTGCGGCGACTGACTACGGCACTGGAGGGCAATATGAAGAATTCCCTCACAACCGAGAAGCTTGTAGGGTGCTCTGTACTGGGAATAGCGCCACTGTTTTCCGGGCCAGCCATGGCATGCATAGGCCGCTATACTGTAAGGCTGCAAATGGTACTTGAGAAAGTTGCCTTAGAGTTAGAGGACTTGGTTAGTGATTTAGGGTCAGCAGTAAAAACATTTAATAAAGAGGTACAGCAGCTCAGGACATTTTCCCTCCAAAACAGGCTGGCTTTGGACTATCTCTTGGCATCCCAAGGTGGGGTTTGTGCCCTCGTCGGGCCCCGATGGTGTGTATATGTAAATGATAGCAGTTATAAAATCTATGAAAAGGTGGTACAGGCTGAGGCCCATGCCCGAGCCGGAGCACAGGTTGCCTATACTGCCCCAGAGAGCGATTGGTTGCAAACCTTGTTTTCAGGCTGGGGTTTGTCGTCTTGGCTTGGTGGTTTATTTAGCCTGTTATTGAAATTTCTCTTTCCTGTATTGCTTGTATTAATGGTATTATGCTGTGCAGTATCATGTGTCAGGGCCCTTTTGCAAAAGTTAATAAGTCATTCTCTTCAGAGCTATCACAAAGTGCTTATGCAAAGTCCTACTGTAAAGAAATAAGTAGCCCAAGTGAGAAAACTCAGAGCCAAGGCTGTTGAGTGTTCTCAAAGGAGGGAGTTGTTGGGGACACTGGGGCGTGGCCACTAGGGAACTCGAGGGGATGGAAGACCACGAGTGTCGATGAAGCCCCCTCGCACTAGGCCCAAGTGTCCTTCTCCCTTCCCTCCTCCCCTCCCCACCTGGAGGCACTCGCAGCAGCTCTGCGTACTAGGCCCAAGTGTCCTTGGCCCCCCCCGCCTGGAGGCACTCACAGCAGTTATGCTGAGGATCTGCAACAATATGTTGCAGAGTCAGACTGCATGAAACTAAACAAGGCCAAACAGGGCAGATATGGAAGAACAATGCTGAATAAAGCAGCTTTATGTATAGTTTAACAAACGATACAAAAAGAAGGGAACTAGCTGGTAACTGGATTGGCTGGCTATATGGATACTTAGGGCAGCTTGCTTTTGGATAAGTATGCTGAAGAAAGGATGTATAAAAGCCTGTGTAACTTCCTGCTCTGTGTGCAGGATTTGAGATTCTATTCTCCCTTTACCTTTTTGAAGCTTCAAATAAACTTTTCTGCTTCTCCACCCTATTGTGATTATTGGGTGAAGCATACCGGGTAGTGAACCAACCCCTGCTGTTGTTTTGCCTCTCGGCACTAGGTGCCGGCAACAAACTGAATCCAAAAATTGCAAAAAGTGCTGGCAATTTTTTTTAAAAAAAAATCCGTTTTGCGTCATGAGAAACATGTTTCATTCAATCTGAAAATTCCTTTCAATTCTCTTTAAAGGACCACAGAGGTGGTGGTAACAGAAGCATCTACATTCTAGTTTGTAACCCAGTGGTTAGGGCACTCACTTGGGATGTGGCAATCCCTGTTCCAGTGACCTTTTTTTGTAATAAAGTGGAATAGCTTCAACAGGAGAGATAGAGATCTCCAACCCACAATATCCCATTGCACAGTGGCTTGGACACTCTCCTTAGTGAGGGGAGACCTGTGTTTAAATTCCTTCTCCACATCAGGTAGAGGGGGAGAACCGAACATGGGTCTTCCACATGCCAGGTAAGGGTCCTCATCACTCTGCTTAAGTTATAGAAAGCACGCTACTGCAACCACCTCCTTTTCTGGCCATTTTGTGAATGACGACTCAGTAAATGACATGTTCAGTAAATTCATGTCATATTTAAAAATAGTTTTAGATCACCAAAAATATATTTCTGGTGTTTTTTCTTATTCACCGTTCTTTTCAAGTAGTGAATAATTAAATACCATGTTCATAACCCATTGCAAGAGGCTATTTGAATTTGGGCATCACACTGATAAACAGTAACAGAGTAGTAAAAATACGTGCTGATATCCTTGTGTTAGGGGACTGTTGCCCCCTTACTAACATTCAGTGGGGGTGTTTCGGTTGCTAGCTCCCAGTTCTAAAAGGGAAAGGGTCTATGGAAAACCAGGACCCTGAGACTGACAGTCCCCAGGAACAATGGGGAGAGGCCAATGCTCCAGGTCAGCCTGAATGACAGGGCGGGCAGGCTAATCAGACAGTCAGGAGGCCAGGGAGGTCCCGTCCTCCGTGTGAGCTGGATTTGCCTGGGTCAGACAGAGTGGGGCCGAGCTAAGGAGAAAGCAGGGGCCCAAGCTAAGCTGGGGAGCAGAGCTGGGCCAGATCCAGAGGGACCAGAAAAGCAACCCAGAGAGAGGAGACCCTGTCCTGGGAGCAGAGCTGCAGCAACCAGAGCCAGAGGAGCCAGAAAAGCAGCCCACGAAGCAGGTCAGTGCTGGGAGCGGAGTCACAGAAGCAGCCCACAGAGCAGACCTGTCCTGGGAGCAGAGCTGCAGCAACCAGAGCCAGAGGGGCCAAAGAAGCAGCCCAGGGAGCTGGAGGCAGCAGCAGTGCAGAGACAGAGTGGTGCAGCTGAGGCTGGAGCAGTCCGGAGCTGGGTGCAGTGAGCAGCTGGGGAGAGCGAGGGGGACCCTGGGCAGCGGGCCCAGCACAGGGAGATGCCTCAGCCAAGAGGCTCTTCAGGCCAGGCTTGGATCGTACCCCCGACAGGGCGGGGGCGACACTGGGAAGAAGGGTCCTACCACTTAGAGCCTGAGAGCGTGTGGCCACCACCAGAGCAAGTGTCCAACCGGCAGCATTCCTGCAGCACAGCCTGGGCCTGAGAAGGCGGCCTGAGCTTACAAGGAACAGACTGTGAACTGCCCTGACATTGCAGAGACACTGTTTGTGATGTTCCCTGCCAGAGAGCGGGTTGATGTGTTTCCTTTAACCTTTCCCATGTTTCCTTATTCTTTTTAAAATTAATTGTTAATTAAATAACTTGCATTTGCTTTAACTTGTATGTAATGGTCAGTGGGTCAGAGAAGTGCCCAGTGCAGAGAGAGTACCCCGGAGTGGGGACACCCTAGCCCGTCCTAGGTGACCACAGCAGGGTTGGGGGGTCGAGCCCCCCAGGAATCCTGGACCCAGCCTTGTTGGGGTTACGAGGACTCTGCCAGACAGGAGAGTGGAAGGGGAGTCCTCAAGGGCAGGGAGGCCACTGGGTAAAGGAAGTGGGAGCGAGGACTCAGATCCTTTCGCTAGCCCACTTCACCGGGGTAGTGCAGAAGCCAGGAAAGTTCCCTACAATAGCGGGACTATTCCCCCACTTACACTTGCAAGAAAATTTCTCTGACATTTTCAATATGAGGAACTACAGTGGCAACCAACTGTAACCACAGAGCAGTGTCTCAGATTACCTATACATAGAATAACAGATAGCACTAATAACTGCCAGACCATGGTTAGCATATTCTGCCTTTTTATTGTCTCCTGCTGTATATGTACAACTGATGTTACTAATAATGTGATTTGAATCTTTCCATTCCTTTCTATGCATACAATGGAAATTCATCCTGTTATAGTGAGTGCACAACAGGCAGATGCTTTGATGTCATTTGTAGTTGTAATTTCTTGTCTGCTTGGTGGCAGTTTGTGAATGAGGGTTGGTTTTGTTTTTTTTTTTTTTTTTGCTTCAACATTTGGTTTGGTACATCTTTATTTACTGGACCGTGTTACCATTTGTTCTGTAAGCAATGTATTTAGTTATATTTTATTAATGTTTATAACTAAAAACGTAGGGACTGATTCTAATCACATTTGCACCAATTTTATACCACTGTAACTTTATTTAAATTATTGGGGTTATCCTGTCTTATAGCAGTGCAAGATCAGAATCAGTCCAATTATATCCTTAATGTCATGTAGCATTCTGCAGTACATTTCAAATAAACTCTGAACACAGAAATTGTAGAATGTGGGCTCTTCATCGCCAGGCATCAAAGAGAAAGTCTGATGTAGCTTGATTGATGACATTAGTCACAGGAAGAGACAGAGCTCACCAGATGGAATCCTGGGATTTGCAAAAATTGGCAAAAGAACTGAAATAGTCAGAATAACAGACAATGGCGGTGAGCAGAACTCTATTCTTGTATTACAGATTATCCCCACTCCTATGTTAACACAAATAAGCGAAACTGGGGACTGGGTATGCCCTTCAATCTTCTTATGTCTATATATTAAAGGAATCAAAGAACAAATAATAGGAGGTCCCACATATGATTTGAAGGGCCTGATCCAAAGGCCATTAAAGTCAATGGGGGTCTGTGCAAATTCTCAATTTTGACACATGTTATTGCAGGGAATAAAAATAACTATTACAGTTAATTATGGAGTCCTTATCTGGTCCATATTTGAGGAAAAACTTGTGACCTTACCTCAATCAAGGAGTACATAATCTGGCATTAGTTGAAGTAGAACAATAAGCAGTACACAGAAATTATGATGAACTGTGGATGCTGTTTTTTTCCCTTTTATTAAACAGCAGAGAATGTCATGGATGATTGCTAGATTCCTTTTCAAACTTAAGGAACGACTGAATAAATAAGGAAACAGATTGTTTTAGCAGCCATTTTTATAGGTCTGTAAACTACTTGAAGAAGAGGAAGCTGATGAGTGTTGTAAAAGAACATATGCTACAATGTGTGTTTATGACACCAGGAAAGCAAACATGAACATGATGGTTGCTGATTATACCTGTAGAAAACCAAAATCTAAACGTTGTATGGGTTTTTTTTTTGTTATGAAAGCACATATTTGTAAATAGTAGTCTTTCAAATTACTTTTATTATTATTAAAGGGCACAATAATACCATTTAATAATCCAGTTTACTGAGGGCAGTATATAAACATGTATGAAGCTTGCTAACAAGCATGCAGTCTCTTCCTTTATAAAACACTAGGTCAGTTATGGTTCTGAACATTCCGATCACAGCAGGGGTACCACTGTGTCAAACAGAGCATCAACAACACTGATGCTGTTACAACAATATTATATCAGATATGAAGACCTGAGGATGCACCTCCAGGTTCAGAACAAGAGGATAAACACTGGCACTCAGAAAATGCTGCTTTTCATCTCTACTCAAAGTGCGGTGAAGGTGCATTTAAAATAATTCAGTGTGTCATTGTGATTTCTTTCTATTTGTTCACTGTTAAATTAAGGTTAAATTACTGTCACTCTTTCACCTGCAAATATATGACAGATTCATTGCCATTTTTGGCGGAGATGCAAGTCCAAGGATAAAAATATTGTCTCTAAATTTCAGAAAATGGCACTTTCGCACAGGAATTGTACTCCCTTGGTTTTTTTTCCCCATACAGAGAAACAAAAAATGTGGTAAATTACTTGTTTAATTTCATACACAGGGCAACTGAAATAGCTTGACAAGCTTTCTAGAAATACAAAGAAATTTGGGCCATAGCCTCTGGTGCAGTGTCATCTTTTGCACTGCCTTGCCAGTGTAATTTGGCTGTGGAACCAGCATAACTGGCAATGAAAGAATTACCCAGTGGAAAGGGGAATATTTGGACCCTGTAGAGGCTTCTACACCTAACCTGCTGCTGGCATTAGAGTCACATCAGGACCTCCATATATGGCAGTGATCTCTAGTGTGGTTTTGGCCTGCTAGGGCTGCTAGCAGCCTGCAGGGGACTGGCCCTACAAAGTTTTGGTGCAAATGTGAAATGTATGCTGTTTCTGAACACATACCCTCCTTCAACACAGTGCAGGGAAAGAATTGCAGGACCTCATGATCCACCATATAATATGCTAATAAGTTTTCTGGAACACAGTGTACAATTTAAGATTAAGGGACAGCAATTTATACAACATATAGAATCTGAAGAATTAATGTCTGAACCTCAGCACTTTCCAATGCAGGTTAATCAAATATTTAGTTTCTGATCCACATCATCACTCATTAATAAAATCTATGTACTGTAGAGTATAGGTTTGATCAAGTAACCGTCTGCCATTCGCTATTCTTTGAATTCTGGAGTTTTAGCCCAGAACTGTCAAAAATGTAGGAATAATTAAATTGTTTGATGTTACATAATGTCAGATTGCTGAAGAAAATAATGAGCCTCTATTCAGAGATTTTTATAAGAGTGCAAAAGACTGTGGTTTTGTTCTGACTCATGAGATTGCTATTGCCTTCAAAGCTAGAAAGCTTTAAAAAAATTATGTACAGTTTAGCCATTTTGCACTTACTGGATACGGTTGTAAGCCCAAAAGAATTAGGGATGGTCAGAGTGATTTGGAAACATGTCCCTCCCGATATTTTGTCTGTTGCTAGAAGGGAACTAAATCTTCTTACAGATTCTGAAACATTTAATTTACTTTTTAATTTATTTTTTACTTTTTCAGTCTTCTGTGCTTCCAGGACACATCAAAATCAAATTTAGAATTACACCAGGGTATATTCTGGTAGGAAGATCTGCTACTTTTAAGGCCCCTTTTACACCACTGGAGTGTCATAAAGGGGACATAATGAAACATAATATTAATCCGTGAGTGAAATCTGCCCCCAGTGAAGTCAAATGGGAGTTTTGCCATTGACTTCACCAAACCCAAGATTTCACCTGTGACTTTGATATTGACTTGTTATATGGCCTTTGACAGGTAACATGACCTCTCTCAACTCCTGTTTCTTCATTTGTAAAATGGGACAAGGTGATTTACTTATGTGGTAAGGGTACCTTGAGGCATAAGTAAGCAATGTTTATATAATATTATAAAACTGAAAACTTATTAATTTGGCAAATGGCAAAAATAAGAATAAAACTCAGATGTTACTGTATCCCAAGCCTGTGCTCAACCCATTAAAACTGTGCCATAGAAAAATGATTTTTTTAAAAATGCTGTGCTTTTAAATACATTTTGTGAAATACAGAACAGACCATTTTTTTTAATTGAGACTTCAAAATCAATAATTTCTCAACTCTATAATCATCTTCCTTCTGGACGCTACTGCAAGAAACATACAATCTTATAACCATAATGAGAAAGAGTTCCTAGAATGCATAAAAAATGTAATGCACTCCAATACAAGAAGGAAAAGAGAAGGAATGTTTCAGCATAAAATTCCCTAACTTCAGACTTGAAAGTGGGCTGTTTGCCATCACATTTTAATTGTTTTGAATTAGTTAAAATGAATGCATAAAATGAAAATGAAATCAGTAGGTTTTATGCCATAGGCAACAATTGAATTTGAAACTTTCAGAAAAGGTTGGTTTTGTGTAATAGATTGCTATAAATTCAAACAGTTACTCTCTGCCCTGAGTTTGTTGGTTCACTGACATTTCAGAACAGCTGTCTCTCAAGAGAGCTCCAGTAAAAAATAATTGATTGCCTTTGAGTTGTTTTCAAACCCATTCAAAACATGTGAGTTTTAAATGCATGGAAAACAATCCTTTAAAATATTCTACATTGCATGAATGCAGAGTTTCTTAAAATGATTAAAATTGCCTGTAATATTTTTGAAAGAAGCTCACAGTTTTCAAGATGGCATGATTAACTGTGCTGGCTAAGCCAAAAATAATTATATGCTGTGCTTATACCTGGAAGATTTTGAGTATTTATAGAGCTACCAACTAAGTGCGCATAGCACTTAACTGTTTTACAGGCAGAAAAGATACAGCTCCTGTCCTAAAGATCTTGCTGTCTAGGGCCCCAATCTTGCAAAGAGGTCCACATAAACATACCCTTTGGTGCCAGTGGGACCCAAAAGATGTCACAGCCTGGCGTAGATAAACTGACATTGCACCGGGAGAAATGCACATTACGCTAGAGGGTAGGAACAGATTGTGAGGTTTCTTGTTATATATACACAACATGTTAGTTCTATATCTAAATAGTAATTGAGTTTTTCAGTTTTTTTAATGGGGATTTAGATACTTTTTCATTAATTTTAATGGAAGCTATGTCTGATTTCCCTAGATAGCTTTGGAAAGCTCAACTAACAAATTAAAAATGTGTATTTTACATAGACATGGAGAGGGGTCATTTCTGTACAAAGTGTCCGAAAAGTGGGTTTTGAGGAGGGATCTGAAATAGGAGAGTATGGTTGCATCGGTAACATTCCAGGCATAGGAGGCACCATGGGGAAAAAAAAACTTATGTGAGAAGGGTGAGGGAAGTGGAATTGGCAAAGCACAAGGTCCAAGCAGGAGACAAGGTTTAATATAAAAAGGACAGATCTCAGGTAAGATATGGAGAAATAATTACTGCAGAAGCAGATGTGAAGACTGTTGATACCTGAATTTTCCTTTACTTACTAGCATAAGGAACACAGAATGGCAAAGGAGGGCAGTAGGGTGACCAGACGTCCCGATAAAATCGGGACTGTCCCAAGTTTTAGTTCTTTGTCCCACGTCCCGACCGATGCACAGTCGGGATGCCATTTGTCCCGATATTGTGGCTTTGGCCGCTCCAGCGTTTTTTTGTGGGTTTTTTGCTTCAGCAATTCCGCTCCAGCCGCTTTTTTTTTTTTTGCTTCCCCCATGTGTCCAGATATTTTGTCGGTTTCATCTGGTCACCCTAGAGGGCAGCAAAGTTTGAAGGGATACACAAACCTAGAGAAAGGCAGCAGACAAAGACCTTAAAGGAGCTGCATCGAAAGCCCATTACCATAACTGGAAAGAATCCCAATACAGGCTGCTTATAAGAGTAAGGAGAGGCTAGAGACAACAAGAAAAATCTGAGAGAAATAACAACAAATCTTTAGGAGGGTTTCTGTTCTTAACAAACCCAAATGTAAGGCTCTTAACACTTTCAGTCATTTTTCTCAATTGGACTTATAACTTTTCTGTAAAGATGAACTTTGCCATAGCAAAGTAACTATTTGCTAGCAGAGCCTATAAAGGTCATGTTCAAGTGGAAGATATTGCCAAAGATGTATCCATACTTTATATTCTTTTAAAAATGAGGATAAAGCTAAGGAAAAATATTTATGTTTCCCTTTGTTTTTTCCCCTCTCTCTCAGGTCCCTATTCTACAGAACAGGTGTTCCAGTACAGACTCTTTCCAGTGCCTCTGCTGGGAAAATCAAGGCCTTTGTGTGGTGTGTTGATGATATGAGGGACAGTGATGTTATTATCATTACTCAGAAATGAGCAGTGGAGTTACACAGATTTATGCATATGGTGTGAAGCAATCGTCCTCTGGTCCGATAATCTTATTCACTTTTGAAGTGATTCTGTCAAGTGCTGAGTACCATCAACACCCTTCAGTGGGAGCTCAGCACTTGGTTCAATACCTTGTACAATCAAGCAACTTATAATTAAAACTTATGATAATGTTTTGAATTATCTAGGATACTGGCTATAAAGTCAGATCCTATTTACTTCAGTGGGAATACTTGCAAGAATAAGGATTATCAAAAGTTAGCAGGATCAGTCCCTTTCATAGAGCTAATTAGGCTATATCCCCCAATGGACACTCATTAGACTGCAGTGAGGGGATCCAAATGCTTAATTCCCATGTGTTTTAAACCTCCAGAGTTTCTACAGGCAGTGAGTCTGCAGGGCTGGCCTTACCATGAGGCGAACTGAGGCGGTCGCCTCAGGTGCCATACTAGTGGGGCGGGGGGGCGGTGCCACTAGGACCCAGAGTGTAGAAGATTGTGTCTGCTGCGGGTACATATGTATTCTCTCTGCTCTAGATGCACAGAGATGGTGGAGTGCTGTGCTGGAGGAAGGAGGGCACAAGAGACATAACAGGCAGGCAGGAGAAAAGGTGAGAGGGAATAACAGAAAGTAGCAGGAGCTGCAGGGAGAGAGGGGAGGAGGAGCCTCTTATGTACCTCTCTATCACTCCCAGGAGCCTGGACTGATTAACACCAGCTTCTCAGGGAGCTTCCTGTTTCCTGCTGCTTCCCTGAACCCACTTGAGGAGAACAGGCGGTCAACTGAAGTAGTAGGAGCCTATTAGGCCCTTAAGACGCTGGTATCTTCCCTCACTCAGGCCCTGCTACCAGCCTGCTTATTTGTCCCCTTCAATTCAGTGTTGAGAGCCACTATATGTGGCTCAGAACAGCAGTCATGAGTGAAAGAAGAAAACCCCCCTCTGGGTCAGCATTCAGAAAAAGAAAGCAAGCAAAGGAAGCTTTTCTATCTAAGCAGGAAGGAGCTCCCCTGAGATACATAGACACAAATGTTCACGGTGAGCCTTCCGGCCCCAGTGAGGATGTGAGCGGTGAGGAGATGCCTGATCTTCCAGTTAGTCAGAGTGCAGGTGACCTGGCAGCTACTGCAGCATCCATATCTCCATCTCAAATGGCTGTAACCATGCACATTCCTGAAGAAAAGTCTAGATCAGAGAAGAGTGTGGTGGAGGCACAAGAAACAGCTGCTGCTGAGTTTAGTTTCTTAAGTCTAGATGATCCAGGACTGTGGACCCACTTGAGCAGTAGCCTGAGGGGCTTCCTTGTACTGCATGGGCCACAGCAAGTGAAAAACTTCATGTTCCCCAAAGACAATGAAAATAGAAGTTTCCATCCAACATGTTACTGGCGTGAAATCCCCAATGGTGACAAAAAGTGGAGAGGCCATGGCTTATGGCTTATGTACTCAAAAACCCAGAATGCTGTAAACTGTTTTTATTGCAAACTCTTCCAGTCTAATGTTCCAGCCACATTGGGTTCTACAGGAACAAAGGACTGGAAAAATCTGGCTAGAAATCTGGCATGCCATGAGAAGGCAGCAGATCACCAGAGAGCATTCCATCGGTGGAAAGAGCTTGAGATGAGACTAAGGTTAAAGGCCACCATAGATGATCAGCATCAAGAGAAGATTGCACCAGAGTCTCTTTACTGGCAAAATGTTCTGAAAAGGCTCGTTGCCATTGTGAGAATGCTTGCTACCCAAAACCTAGCACTGCGTGGCACTTCAGATCAGCTGTATGTGCCAAACAATGGAAACTTCCTTAAAATTGTGAAGCTGATGGCTGAGTTTGATGCTGTACTCCAGGAGCATCTAAGAAGAGTCACCACCCAAGAAATGTACACACACCACTACCTTGGAAAAACATTCAAAATGAGATCATACAGTTACTGGCAACAAAAGTCAAACAGAAGATTGTGGCAGATCTGAAGGCAGCAACATATTACTCTGTTATTCTGGACTGCACACCTGACATCAGCTATACGGAACAAATGACTTTAATGGTGCATTTTGTAACAACAACAGAACCCAGTGAAAATGTCCCTGCAATGGTGACTGTCAGAGAGCATTTTCTAGAATTTATTGACATTGATGATACTACAGGAGCTGGTATGACAAATGTGCTTCTTAAAAAGCTGGAAAATACGGGAATTGCAATAGCTGACATGAGAGGTCAGGGCTATGATAATGGTGCCAACATGAGTGTAAAGAACACAGGAGTCCAGACACGGATCTGAGAGTTAAACGCCCAAACTTTTTTTGTCCCATGCAGTTCTCATTCATTGAACTTGGTGGTCAGTGATGCAGCATCAGCTTCTAGTGAGGCTGCTGAATTTTTTAATGTAATTCAAAGCATCTATGTATTTTTCTCTGCATCAACTCATCGATGGCAAATTTTGAAGCAACATCTGGGAACATCCTCTCTGACACTGAAACCACTGAGTGCCACATGATGGGAAAGTTGAGTGGAGGCAATAAAGCCTATCAAACACCAAACTGGGAAGATAGATGATGCCAAAGTTGCTATTATGGAGGATAATGCTATGGCAGGAACTGTTCGTGGGAGAACAGTGGCAGAGGGAAATGGAATCACCAGAAACATACATAACTTCAAATTTCTGTGTGGCTTAGTGTTGTGGCGTGACATACTGTTTGAAATAAATGTTGTAAGCAAGAGACTCCAAGGTGTTGACCTTGATAAATCTGGAGCAATGGAACAACTGGACAAAGCAAAGTCATACCTACAGTCTTACCGGTCAGATGAGGGATTCAAAATATTCTGAAGAGTGCACAGAAGTTGGCAGAGGAACTTCACACTGAAGCTATTTTCCCACCCATTCAAGAATACAAGAGTCACCGAAGAAGAAGACATTTTGATTACGAGGCACGGGATAATCCCATAAGAGACGCCAAACAACAATTCAAAGTTGAATTCTTTAACCAGGTGCTAGATTGTGCAATACAGTCAGCTGAAGAACATTTCATGCAGCTCAAGGAACAGAGCAGTATATTTGGGATGTTGTAGGATATTCCAAAACTCCTCACTATACCTGAAGAAGACTTACACCAGCAATGCAGGGCACTAGAGACAGTGTTGACACATGATGACATGGGCAATATTGATGCGAGTGATTTAGGTGATGAACTGAAAGCTCTTTCAAGATACATTTCAGCAGGATCAACTCCAAAGGCTGTTCTGGAATATATGTGCACAAATAAGATGACCACCCTCTTTCCAAATGCTTTTGTTGCTTGGCGTATACTTCTGACACTTCCTGTAACAGTTGCCAGTGGAGAACGCAGCTTCTCCAAGCTGAAGTTAATTAAAACACACCTACACTCCACAATGACACAGGAGAGGCTGGTCGGCCTTGCAACCATCTCAATAGAGCATGAGCTGGCCCAGACTTCAGGAAGCAGTTCAAATTTTTGCAACCAAGAAGGCATGGAAAGCACCCCTTTGATTATTCAAACAGATAAAAATGCCAGTGTTTACTATGCAGACAAGAAAAGTTACATTTGCTGTTCAGGCCTTTCAAAGTTAAGTGTTACTTAAAATTTTTGAACAAGGCATTTTAAGTTGTTAGTTAAGTTGTTACCTACCTTTACTGGGTAGGTAGCAAAGCAGTACCATGAGAGGAGTAGAAAAGGAAGAAGGCAGAATTGAGACCTTTCAAAGTTTTGGCCCAAGCGAGGGGGCATGGGGGCATCATTTGAGCTCCCTGCCTCAGGTGCCAAAATGTTATGGGCCGGCCCTGTGTCTCTGGCTTAGAATCTTTAGGCACATGCTTGGAGTGCAGATCTTCTGTCTAATACCCCTCCTGATAACTGAGATCTCATGGCCCAATTGTTTACCTCCAGGGACAAATGCTCACACCTCAGACTTCTCTGAAACTTAAACACATGCTCTCCCAGAACTCCAGCCATGTGCACACTCTGAGTCCACAGGTTAACTCTTCAAGGGCACGTGATCAGTATAGCACATTACACAGGATTCTGAAAATATTATTGCTCTTCACTTGCAAAATGAAGCACAAATACAGATCACAAGGAAAACAATAAACATCTTGAATGCAATGCCCCTTACCCTCACTCACCCTGCCTTTGCGAGTTATTGAGGGACTGCATAAGTTCAAGTCGGCAGTGTTCCCTCCTGCAGAAACTTTCCTTTGCCTGAGCTGGTGAAAATGTCTGAAGACCCCAAATAGATCAGCTCCTGCCCTTGGTAACTTTCCATTCCCTCCATCAGGAGACTCCACAATCAGCCTTCTCAGGTGATATCAGGCCCAACTACCTGGTTGTGTTGCCGGGCAACTTCTCCGACAAACCAATTCTCCTGGGTGCAAGATGACCTATTCTCTAGGACACTGTATTTAAATAGAGGACCATGCCAGTTTAACAAACCTCCATTGTCACCCATGTATGACTACTCCTTGGAATTTCAGCCCAACATGGAGGAAAAAGGACAACAACAACAAGACTGCAATGTCAAATGGAGTTTGTAGCTTGATGAAGCTACATAGTGATCATAGTCTCACACAGATTTCGTAAATTGAACAGACAGATTCCCCAAATCATAACAGTACCTACCATAGGAATTTTTAGGTGGCATAAATTAAATGTCAGGCTTTAAACAACCTTCATAATTTGCAATCACAAGCTATATTCTTGGACATTCCCAAGTTAGCCAGTAGAACAGAACAATTATTTGGGGGCTATTCTTAGTAGTTAACTAATATAAGTGGGGAAGGAAATTCTCACAACAATTCCAAAATTTTTAGAGTAGTCTACGAAGCAATTCATTTTCATAATCTAAATAATATCTCCTCTTGAGCTTTGCTACCTCAATATATAAAAACACTACTATAATATACAGTTAAAAAGAAAAAAAGTATTATTGTAATGATTTCACAAGAATCTTGAGAGTTTTTTCAAAAGTAGTTTTGAAACATTCTGAATAGTATATCACTTGTTTGTTAAGGATTAGCTGGTCTATAAGACAACATATTGCAGAATAAAATTCACAAACAAAATGGGTGGTGGGTATAAAAGGCCAGGGGAGGCTAAGCCTCTTCAAACCAGCGGCCTCCTGCCTCTGAATAATGCTGCCACCGAAAGGGTACTCAGACTGTTCCCCATCCACACTCCTCCCCGAGGCCCAGCCCCCTCTCCTCCTCTTCCCGTCCCCGCTCCACCCGCATGGGGGCCTCAGGAGAGGGGGCGAAGAGGTGCACATGAGTGGTGAGTGGCTGGCCAGCAGGTGTGTGGGCAAGGGGGGCCTCACAGGAGGGGGCAAAGAGGCACACACAAGTGGTAAGCATCCGGAAGGATGGGAAGGGCCTCGGCAGTGGGAGCTGAGCAGGTCTGCGGGTAAAATGTATGTGGGGCTTCAATGAGGAGGCTGAGAGGGGTCGGGGTTTCGGTCAGTGTTGGGGACACTGGGGCATGGCCACTAGGTAACTCGAGGGGATGGAAGATCACGAGTGTCGATGAAGCCCCCTCGCACTAGGCCCAAGTGTCCTTGCCCCCCACCCTCCCTCCTGCCTGGAGGCACTCGCAGCAGCTCTGCGTACTAGACCCAAGTGTCCTTGGCCCTCCCCCGCCTGAAGGCACTCACAGCAGTTATGCTGAGGATCTGCAACAATATGTTACAGAGTCAGACTGCATGAAACTAAACAAGGCCAAACAGGGCAGATATGGAAGAACAATGCTGAATAAAGCAGCTTTATGTATGATTTAACAGCTGGTACAGAGAACAAGGGAACTAGCTGGGAACTGGATTGGCTGGCTATATGGATACTTAGGGCAGCTTGCTATTGGATAAGTATGCTGAAGGAAGGATGTATAAAAGCCTGTGTAACTTCCTGCTCTGTGTACAGGATTTGTGATTCTAATCTCCTGGTACCTTCTTTGAAGCTTCAAATAAACTTTTCTGCTTCTCCACCCCGTTGTGATTATTGAGTGAAGCACACCGGGTAGCGAACACCCCGCCCCGCTGTTGCTCGCCTCTGGCACTGGGTGCTGGCAACAGCAGGAATGTGGCCCGGGCACACCCAACCTCCCCAAGTGGAGAAGTCATGCGCTGCCCATGATTTCCATTTTGCCACAAATTACAACACAATACCTTGGTGTGAGGCAGTGCATCTGTGCAAAAGCACCCCCTCTGGCCAAGTATCACACATACCCTGAACTCACATAGCCTAGCAGGGCTGTCAGCCTATTCCTGGTGCCCAAGAGTCTAAAAACGCTTTATTCACTTCCAAGTCTGTCAGGGAGGCTAGTAGAGAAACCCAGGCCTGCCCACTCCACTAGGTTCTAGCTCAGGGCCCTGAAGCTAGATAAGCAAGATCAGGGTTCTTCGATGCTGACAGTGCCCTGAGCATCTTCCTACCTTTCCCTGGATCTCCTCAGGCTCTTCAGCCTATCAGTCAGATCATCCCCTCCTGGGCTGTTGTCTCTGGGCGTCTCTTTAGTAGCTTGCTGGCAGTAGGGTTGCCAACTTTCTACTCACCCAAAACCAAAGAACCCTGCCCCACCCACTGCCCTGCCCCTCATCCGAGGCCCCACCCATGCCCCGCTCCTTCCCTGGGGCCCTGTCCCTGATCACTTGCTCTCCCGACCCTCACTCACCAGCTCCTTTTCAATGGAGGTGAGGCCTCTGGCTGGGGTGCGGGCTCCGGGGTAGGGCCAGAAATTAGGACTTCAGAGTACGGGAGGGGGCTCCAGGCTGAAGCACGGGGTTGGCATGTGAGAGGGGTGAGGGCTCTGAATGGGGGTGTGGGCTCTGATGTGGGGCTGGGGATGAAGGATTTGGGGTGCAGGAGGGTGCCCTGGGCTGGGGCGTGGAGCCGAGGGGTTTGGAGTATGGAGGGGGTTCCGGGCTGAGGCAGGGGGTTGGGGTGTGGGAGGGGGTATGGGTTCTGGGCTGGGGATGTGGGTTCCGGGGTGGGGCCAGAAATGAGGGGTTCAGGGTGCAGGAGGGGGATCTGGGCTGTGGCTGGAGTGCGGGGTGGGTGGCTCCAGCTGGGAGTGTGGGCTCTGATGTGGGGGTGGGGTGGAGGGATTTGGGGTGAAGGAGGGTGCTCTGGGCTGGGACTGAGGGGTTTGGAGTGCAGGAGGGGGCTCTGGGCTGGGGCAGGGACTGGTGTGCTGGAGGGGGGAGTGAGGGCTCCGGCTGGGGCTGCGGGCTCTGGGGTGGGGAATCTTTTTTTCTGTCACAGGCCATTGACCCACAGAAAAAAATCAATCGCGGACCACTCACTCTCCCGGGGGGTCACGGAGGCTCGGGACTCCCTGCTGCAGCAGGGCGAACTGGTGCTTGTGGCTCCTGGGGGTGTGGGGGAGGGGGGACTGAGGGGGAGGGATGGAGGCACAGGGCTTCCGCCTGCACCATGGGCCTGATAAAATTAACTATGGGCCAGATCCAGCCTGTGGCCTGTAGGTTCCCCACCCCGGCCCTAGGCGTGGGAGCAGGAGGTGGAACAAACATGCAGGCTGCTTCCCTGGAGCTTTTGATTCAATTAGTTATTCCAGTTGACTTATTCAAAGCGGTGCTGACCGGAGCCACCAGGATCCCTTTTCGACTGGATGTTCTGGTCAAAAAACGGACACCTGGTCACCCTAGTTGGCAGGAACTCCTTTCTCCAGCCTGCTCACTCCTCTGGTAGCTCCCTCCCTGCCCATCTGTGTCCCAACCCTTTTATCCTCCCACCTGCTGTGAGGCTTCCAGTCAGCAGTGGCTGGCAGTGCTTGTATTAACCCTTTGGTCACTGGGTCAGTGTGGGGTGCATACACTCCAGGACACTTGGTATATGCTTATAGAACAGACCATATTTTTCACTGAGTTACACTCCGTAGATTAGCACTAATTGCAACGCATACACACACACGCACACACACAGACACACAGAACAATGATTGACAGGTATAAACATACATATTTGGGTAACTCTCCATTATAGAAGCTGCTGTGAGCAAAATGCACTCAATAAGGGCTAGGATGAAGGAGATTCTAAAGGTTGCAAAGTTATTAATCAGACTTTCAAATTATAAGTAATAAAGGCTTTCCAGTCCTGACATAAAACTGTAAGTTCTCCTAGGGATATTGAAGGAGGAAAAACAATCAAAATAGTATTTAAGACACAGAGGTGAATTACCACATATCTGCCAACCTCTCTGTGGTACACAAAGTTAACCTCCAAAGTTAAAAGCTTCCTGAGTGAGAAAGATGGACCCTACCCATGAGAATGCAAAATACATGGAACGTGATCCAGATACTGTGATCGCTTCAGAGAGAAATTAGCCAGAAACTCCATCTGGTAGGAGCAGCTGCAGAATCAGCCAAAGCAGGAACCTTTGGACATTCAAAGTTTATACAGTTTTATACAGTTTATACACTTTTTCAGTTTTCACTGGACTTTCTTATCCTGTGCTAATTGGCTGTTTGCTCCAACCTGTCCCTCCCAGTTTCTCCACCTCAGATGCAATCCATATCTGTCTCTTACCTGCTGTCCTGTCTTCTTTGCTCACGTCCTTCAGTGCCTCCTTCCCTTCTCTTTCCATTTAACTGAGACCCTCCTAACTAAACCACCACCCCAAAAAATCATGGAACAAACATGACATTTGCTACTATCACATTATTCAGTCTGGTTATTTTATCCCTTCCTTCACCCTGTGTCTGTCTTGTTTATTTAGGCTATAACCTTTTGGGGTCAGACACTGTCTTTTACTCTGTTTGTACAGTGCCTAGCACAATGGGGCTCCACTCTTGGTTGATCCCTAAGCACTACTGTAATAAGCATGATCAATACAAGGAGTTCGAGGTTTCAGTAATAAAAAGGAACAGAGGAAGATGTAGTCTGACTATATAGACTGTGATACGGGATATGGGACCTAGCATTGACATAATGGGAAAGCCAACTATATTAAGTAGTGAAAATTCTTTTAAAGGATTAATTTTTGTTTGTTTGATTTACTCTATTACTTTTGCTGCTGCTCCAGGGCAATCAAAGGAGAACAGCACGTAGTAACTCACCTCTGTGTCCTAAAAAAATCCAAGGTAATTATAATTAGGCACCTTATGTGTTTTTCCAATATATAGAATTGTGAGTATGACGCTCCTATTGGCACTATACCCTCCTGCCAGAGCCATCAGAAGTTATCACAATCTCTCTATTTCTCTCCAGGCCCTCCAAATAAGAGAAGAAAAGCTTAGCAGAATTTGCTGAGATTGGACATTTAGTTAGCATGTGTAGTTTGACAACAGATCTGATTTTCCAAATAGATAATCTAATGAAAATAAGGAATTTTAGTTCAAAGGATATGCCATTGTCAACTTCCTGACGGCATATATTACTACCACTTTTTAAAATTCCACAGTTCTGCTCCTTACCACCACCAATTGAGATTCCTAAACACACTTGACCTAGGAACTTAGCCTTTCCTTTGAAATACAAATCGTAACCTTGGCTTATTGTATCTGAAACTACGTGACAAGCAAATATATGCCTTGGAAACAGAGTATTCACAAATCTTGAATGCAAAAAAAATTACAGAAATAAATATGGACATCATAAATTAGTTATAATGCTTGGATTTCCACATTACTTCCATCACCTTTAACTGCTTTAGCAACTGCAGTTCTTGAGGGCAAGAATTTAAGACCTGAAGTAATAAGAAACTGGAAATTGTACACAAACACAGGAGACATTACAAGGTCTCTTATGTTGGTAACAGTTTTCAATTTGCCTAAAGCAGTTAGTGTACCTGTATTTTCACTACTGAGAGACATAATCAAAGCTTCACTTACGGAAGGAAGAGCTAGACATCCTTAAACAAGAGATCCTCCCCAGCCTCCAGTAATTATCTCAGTGATGGAGCCTTCACCAGGGAGGAAGAAAGGGTGGGCCAGGGGATGGTCTGGGCCACATTATCTTTTCTATAGAAGCCACCCACCAACAGGCTTCGGAGACATGGCAGCTAAAGGGACAATTGTGAGAAAAGAGGGATATTGGGAACCCAGAGGCAGTACGAATCCTGCGGATCCATCAGATTTCAGGAAAGACCTGTGGTCTATCCCTGGGACCTGCCCTTATTAGAAAACAATCAACAAGGACCTCCAAGAAGGGATGCTTACAGAGCTCTCCTCTTCAACACCTGCATGTGGGTTCGTTACAAAAGGAGGTGACCTCGGCCTTTATATTATTGTTAATTATTTCTATTGAAGTAGCACATAGAGATGTCAATCAGACAGAAGGCCATCTTATGATAGGCACTGTGCAAACACACAAGAAATGAAGAGATTACAATTTAATTTAAAATAAGATATCAGAAGTGAGTGCAATAAATACTCCAGGGAAAGGGAGGATGTAGGTGTGATGCTGGCAGATTAGGTGCTAGCTCATGCTTGAGCCCCTGGTCAATTCACTTGTGCAGTAGTATACATTCAGGTTACTGTTAAATGTATAAGAAAGTATTTGGTGTTTAAACTTCATGAAAACTAATGTGATATCACATGCATTATATTTCCTTATCTGTATCCTGTTATAATGGAGTAGCAAACATTTATATTGTGCACATTCCTGTATCTAAATAACCCATCAAACGAGAAAGAAGCCTTGTGGAATGCAAATGAAGAATTTTAGCAGAAATGTGCTAATTCAAAGCAAGTGGTCATTGTGTGTGATGATCAGAGGTCAAATACTCTAAATGCATTCCTCACTCTGTGTTATCAAAGGAAAAGCCCATGTAGGTAATGATACCGTCAGCTTGGGGGTATTTTTTAGAAGAACTGTAAGTATGGATTCAAGGAAAGAGCCTTGATCTCTGGACTGTTTGGATTCTAACAGGACAGAATAACAGAACGAGAAGATGAAGATCTCCAGAGTTGTTCTGGTTAGCCTTGAGAGACTACTGGGAAACTAGCAGATTACTTCATCCCTGCTACCATTTGGAATTACAAACTGTGACTCACTTGTAAATATAATTTACCTGCTTTAACCTCTCAATAACTCTCATTTCCTTTTCTTAGCTAATAAACCTTTAGTTTATTATAGAATTGGCTACAGGTGTTGACTTTGGTGTAAGATATGGAGTCCAATTGATTTGGGGTAAGTGACTCATCTTTTGGGATGGGACCAACCTGATGCGGTGTGATTTTTGGTTTAAGTGTTCTTTTATCATAAAATCCAGTTTGTCTGGGTGATAAGATAGACTGAAGAGTCCAATGGAACTGTCTGTGACTCCATGGTAAGACCGTTATAATGATTCAGGTGTTCACATTTGGTACTGGCTTGGTGAAATCTAATTATAAAACTCACCACCATTTTGGGGTGTCTTCCCTGTTTTCTGACAGTCTGCCTTGAGGTAGGCACTCACAGTTCTGAGCCACAACTGACAGGTGACAGTAGGTAACAGAAATAAGATCACATATTTAAAGAGCTAGCACAACTTGATGACACTATTTGCAAAGCACTTATTGTATTTAAAATATATACAAACATATAAACAATTCCTCACTGATATAAGTGAATACTTTTGACACGAATCATAGAAATGTAGGGCTAGAAGAAAACTTCAGAAGTCATCTAGTCCAGTCCCCTGAGAGGTGTCACACTTGTCAAACTTTTTCTTAACATCGTCCAATGATGGGGATTCCAAATCCTCCCTGAAGCCTCTTCCAGAGCTTAACTACCCCTATAGTTAGAAAGGTTTTCCTAACATGCCTGACTAATCTAATTGCCTTCTATGATGAGATAACTGGTTCTGTGGATGAAGGGAAAGCAGTGGACGTGTTGTTCCTTGACTTTAGCAAAGCTTTTGACACGGTCTCCCACAGTATTCTTGCCAGCAAGTTAAAGAAGTATGGGCTGGATGAATGGACTATAAGGTGGATAGAAAGCTGGCTAGATTGTCGGGCTCAACGGGTAGTGATCAATGGTTCCATGTCTAGTTGGCAGCCGGTATCAAGGGGAGTGCCCCAAGGGTCGGTCCTCAGGCTGGTTTTGTTCAATATCTTCATAAATGATAGGGAGGATGGTGTGGATTGCACCCTCAGCAAGTTTGCAGATGACACTAAACTGGGAAAAAGAAAAGGAGTACTTGTGGCACCTTAGAGACTAACCAATTTATTTGAGCATAAGCTTTCGTGAGCTACAGCTCACTTCATCGGATGCATACTGTGGAAAGTGTAGAAGATCTTTTTATACACACAAAGCATGAAAAAATGGGTGTTTACCACTACAAAAGGTTTTCTCTCTCCCCACCCCACTCTCCTGCTGGTTATAGCTTATCTAAAGTGATCACTCTCCTTACAATGTGTATGATAATCAAGTTGGGCCATTTCCAGCACAAATCCAGGTTTTCTGGATACAGAGGGACCTAGACAAATTGGAGGATTGGGCCAAAAGAAATCTGATGAGGTTCAACAAGGACAAGTGCAGAGTCCTGCACTTAGGACAGAAGAATCCCATGCACCGCTACAGACTAGGAACCAAATGGCTCGGCAGCAGTTCTGCAGAAAAGGACCTAAGGGTTACAGTGGATGAGAAGCTGGATATGAGTCAACAGTGTGCCCTTGTTGCCAAGAAGGCCAATGGCATTTTGGGATGTATAAGTAGGGGCATTGCCAGCAGATCGAGGGACGTGATTGTTCCCCTCTATTCAACATTGGTGAGGCCTCATCTGGAGTACTGTGTCCAGTTTTGGGTCCCACACTACAAGAAGGATGTGGAAAAATTGGAGAGAGTCCAGCAGAGGGCAACAAAAATGATTAGGGGACTGGAGCACATGAGTTATGAGGAGAGGCTGAGGGAACTGGGGATGTTTAGTCTACGGAAGAGAAGCATGAGGGGGGATTTGATAGCTGCTTTCAACTACCTGAAAGGGGGTTCCAAAGAGGATGGCTCCAGACTGTTCTCAGTGGTAGCAGATGACAGAACAAGGAGTAATGGTCTCAAGTTGCAGTGGGGGAGGTTTAGGTTGGATATTAGGAAAAACTTTTTCACTAGGAGGGTGGTGAAACACTGGAATGCGTTACCTAGGGAGGTGGTGGAATCTCCTTCCTTAGAAGTTTTTAAGGTCAGGCTTGACAAAGCCCTGGCTGGGATGATTTAATTGGGGATTGGTCCTGCTTTGAGCAGGGGGTTGGACTAGATGACTTCCTGAGGTCCCTTCCAACCCTGATATTCTATGATTCTATGATATCTAACCTAAATCTTCCTTGTAAACAGTTGATCACCATCCTCTTTATTACAGTCCTTAACATATTTGAATACTTATCAGGTTCCCCCCACTCAGTCTTCTTTTTTCAAGACTAAATATTCCCAGCTTTTTAAATTGTTCCTCATACATCAGGTTTTCTAAACCTTTTATCATTTTTGTTGCTCTCCTGTGGATTTTCTCCAATTTATTCACATCTTTCTTAAAGTGTGACACCCAAAACTGGACACCATACTCCATCTGAGGTGTCACCAGTGCCAACTAGTATGGAACAATTACCTTCTGTATCCTATCTATGACACTCCTATTAATACACCTCAGAATTATAATATTCTTTTTCACACCCACATCACATTTTCTCTCATGTTCATTGTACGATCCATTATAACCCCTAGATGCTTTTTAGCAGCAACACTGCCAAGCTAGTTATTCCCCACTTTGTGCATTTGATTTCTTCTTCCTAAGTATTAGTATTTAGCACTGGTCTTTATTGAATTTCTTCTTCTTCATTTTAGACCATTTCTCCAATTTATCAAGGTCATTTTGAATTCTAATCCTGTCCTCCAAAGTGCTTGCAAACATTATCAGCATATTCCATTATGCAACTCATTAATGAAAATATTGAGTAATACGAGACCAGGACTGATCCCTGTCGAACTCCACTATAGATGTCCTCCCAATTTGACAGCAAACCATTGATAGCTACTTTTTGAGTGTAGTGTCAAAAGCCTTACTAAAATAAACATATAGCACATATATAGCTTCCCTCACACCAAATAGACCAGGAACCTTGTCAAAGAAGAAAATTAGGTTAGTTTGGCATAATTTGTTATTGACAACTCCATGCTGGCTACTTAAGGTGATGAGATAGCAAGTGTGAAGAATTGGGCCATTTTATTTTCCCCCCAGAAAATGTGTATGTTGGTTGTATATATAAGACAAATCCCCTAATATCAGGATGGTCCCAATAATATCAGGATGTCTGGTCAACCTATAGCCAATCCTTATAACCCTGTTATCCTTGATTGTTTAATAATTTGTGCCAGTATCTTTCAAGTATCACAGTTAGGCTAACTGGTCTATAATTCCTTGGGTCCTCTTTGTTTCTCTTTTTAAAGGCAGGTACTATATTTGTCATTTTCCAGTCCTCTGTGACCTCACCTGCCCTCCATGAGTCCTTGAGTAATTGCTTCAGCTAGTTCCTTAAGTACCTTAGGGTGAACTTCATGAGGCCCCGTCAACATGAATACACCTACATATTTTTAACCTGCTCTTTCCCTGTTTTAGCTTGTGTTCCTTTCCCCTTGTTAATATTAATCATGTTGTGTATCTGATCACCATTAACTGTTTTTAGTGAAGACAGAAGCAAAACACCTTTAAACACCTCAGTCTTCTTGAGGAATTCCTTCAGGGTCAGGTACAGTTTTTACATTTACGTCCTATGCAGTGATAAGAACATTGTGGTGATGAACATAATGATGGTGATACTGCCAGCTGGATGAATTAGAGACACCACCTCCTCAGCCCTAGGAAAACCGTATTCGTGATACTGGGTAGAGGCTCTCTCCTCCTTTATGTCCCTGCTTGTAGAAAGTATTCAGAAGTACTGATCCAGATTAATTTCAGAATATTTTATTATGATCAGAAGGGAACAGTAAAATCTCAGAGCTATTCTTCATATCCTATCCATGGAAACCCACATCACAGCTGTGATACAAAAGGTCTGATGCCATATCCCTATTTAAACCTATGACAATACTGTAAGCAACACCTACTGGCATCTTGACACAGAGCTATTAGTTCTCAGACTGACTAGAGCTATCTTACAATGGAGAACACAATGCTGAATAGGGAACCAGTGATCTGCCTCTCTGGTGCTTTGTCGTTACCTGATGCGGGTGATGTGCAATGCAACATCTCTCAATTTTGAAGAGTATTTTTAATAATCTGATATTAAAAAAATCGAGAAGACAACCACTGTTTCCACGCTTTAACAAAAGCATCCAAAACAATTTTTGCAAAAATTGAAAATGTAAATTGATCTTGTGCTAACAGTACACCTGCCAAGTTCCAGCCCAGAGCAATTTAAGTGTCTGGATTATTGGAGCTGCATGAAAACATTTGCCCAGAACACAATCTAGTAAACAATCTGTCATTATGCCAGTCAGATGAAAATGCTAAACTACTTGCAAACACCTTATGGACAAATCCTCCTTGGCCAGTACAGTGTGAGGGAAGCAGGACTCTGGCAGATATGTTCACTATTACATCAGTCTTCCTGGTAGATTTTAGGGGATGGGGCAGGGAGAATTTTCTATTTAAAAGAACAGCATGCACTCCTAATAGCTCATGTTGCTGATCACAATATATGTGCTACCCATCTTAGGGAACCAGTAGCCAAGCCCCAATTTAGCATGTTCTTGGGCAGAGGGGAAGGTTTACTTCCTTTACCCATTAGATCCCAGCAGAAGTAGACTTTAGAAATAGTTTATGTAGGACAAAAGCTGTGTGAGTGTGTGTTTGAGGGGAAATGCGTAACTCTCTTTGGAGTTTGCCAGGAGCAGTATCTATGGAGTCCTACCTTATGTACTACTGCAACACTGGCTCCAGAGACTCTGAACACAATTTCCCAGCCTGCTTAGAGTCCAGGGCCTGGCCAGAAAGGACTGGAAACTCTCACTGAGACAAATAGGGAGGTTTCTGATTGAGTGATATATACAGTTTGCTGGGCTGATGAAGAGCCAGGGCTGCTCAGCCCATCAGTGGGAGGGGACAGCCTGTCCCAAAGACAAAGGAACTAGTTTTAGGTTCAGTTTGGGAGCTTAAAGTTTTGAGTTTGTAGTTGAGAGAAGCAGAACAAACTAATGAGTCCCCACAAATTGAAACTTTGAACTGTTGTGGGATCTAATGCATGAATGGACAGTTCCAGGTAGGGTTGCCAACCCTCCAAGATTGTCCTGGAGTCTCCAGGAATTAAAGGTAAATCTTTAATTAACGATAATGTCATGTGATGAAATCTCCAGGAATTCATCCAGCCAAAGTTGGCAACCCTAGTTCCAGCCCTGCAGTGCCCAGTGTCCAGGGAGGCACAGAACCAAAACACTGCCAGCTACCTAAGCCAGCCAAGATCTGCAGAGCACTCCAGAAAAGGGAGCAAGAACTGGAAGCTGCCCCGCCCTATAGGAAGGCCCTTTTCATTTTCTTTAAGCCAGCCAATGTTTGGAGCACTGCAAACACTGGCCATCTCCAGACACATGCCAGGCATTCCATCTACTTGGGAAGGTGCCACAGAGGGAGTGAGGAGTTGTGGTACAGTTGTGAATGTTGGGAGATGAGGAATTTGTTGTATTATTACGGCATTAGTAATTATTAGTAAACCTTATCCTTTCCTTCTTTAAAGCCTCTGGTTCCTGTCCCCAGTAAAGTTCCCCATCATTATTTTGGGACATGGCATTTCAGGTATTGGGATTTGCACTAGTGTATTTTGTTTCTTGTGCACTGGGTCATACTCCTTGTTAAGATTAGTAGTATTATTCATTATCCCAAGGGACAGCACCCTTTGAGTTCCAGACCCTGTGAAGAGTGTCCACGAGTAGCAGCACCAGTCATCACAAAGAAGCCAGGACGCAGTTGTTACAAGGAGAATAAGAAGCCACTCCAATTAGCAAGCACCAAGATGGAGACTTGAGGCACATTTCAGGGGAGGGGTTATAATGTTTGAGTGTAGTGTTTCCAGGTGGGGGAAAAAAACAGTATTTTGATTAAAAACAATTTCCCCCTCCTTTATTTCACTAATTCTAAAATGAGTTATACCATAAAGGTTGATGAAAGCAAAAACAACATTGTGCTATTCCTTTAAGAATCTTGATTTTGAGGAGTTAATTATCTCAAGTAAACAACTACTTCTCTTAATGATAGCATCATAAAATGTAGGACTGTTGGAGAGGCCACACTCAGGTAACAGGCACATTAGAAATGCATTAGATAGACACAGAAAGAAATTAGCATTACTGATGCATTGTAAAGACATTAAATAGAACTTAAATAGTTCCAACAATAATGTATAAAGTACTTCGTAAAGGATGATATACTTACATAATCTGTTTCATTTAAAATCTGGACCAGAATAACAAGAAATCTCATTTTAAAAATAATCAAGGCTATTCATATTTTTATTTCAAACCAGAGGTCTGAAATGATGCAGAGGTAGTACCATATAACAGCAAGTACTGCTATTTAAATGTGCCAAATGAAAAAACTATTATCTTCTATTTTGGTCTTTTTGACTAGCCAATTAATTGCAATACTTAGAGAGAGCTGTGTTCTTCTGTCAAAGCCTAATGGGCAAAATATGGACAAGATATATTATTTGTGTATTATTCAATAACCAAGTGTTGAACCAGAGACTGAAGTCTTTTCTGAGGTGATACTGTCAAACTCTCTCATTTTCCTTTTCAGTGCAGCAAATACCATAACCCAGACACATTTCTCTACCCTCGATCTGTATGAAAGTAAAATGAACATGCCACTGTTTAATAATCTTTTCAGATGTTTCAGGGGCATCTCCAGATCCTACAGCTAATTATTTAAAACCTAAATATACTTCTCACTTATTTTGTATGAGTTTAAATTAGAAAAAAAGAAACCTATAAATAAAACATTGCCCAATGATAGGCTTAAACAATGATGAGAAATTGAGTACTACAGTTAGGGAAGTACTACAAAAAGTTCATTTTTATAGAGGAGTTATTAGCCTCCAGAAACAACTTGTTTATAGTGAAAATATGGGCAGACCTATAGCTACAGCACCACTACGAATGGGTATTCCAGGGATAATTTCTTCAGACTTAAAACTCATTTTCTTTTATGATATAGATTTAATGTATTTTCACTTGTATATCCAGTTTGAGCAGGATTACTCTCTCTCTCTGTATTAAATTGTTTGTTATAAAAACCTATTTCTCCAAAAATGCTTTCATATCAATACTGTTGCCTTGTTATCGGAGAGAGTTGCTTTTTAGTCTCAATATTATTTTGTCTTGACTAACAAATAATTCTGAGTCATGAAACTTTTTTTTCTCCTATGTAAGCAGGACCTTTTCTATAAACACAATCTACACACTATGTAAGATTCCAACTTCCTTCCTCAGATTTGCTTGTATTAATAAAGGAAACAATACGATAAAGTGCAGCTCAAACCTTCTCTCCAGGCTTGGCTGCTCCTAGGTTCCTATTTCAGGACTGCTCAGCCCACATCCTAGTTCCTCTGTCATCACGGAGCCACTCCCACATTCCTCATAGCGAGGTGGCATAATGACTCACCTGTCTCACTGAATTTGCAGAACCCACAAACCTTCCTCAGTACGATCAACAATTGATAAAACACTGCCAGTCTGTTCAACTCTTCCCTTCTTTGATTGCTTTTCTAATGTAGTTCAGAATGTCTACCCCACCTTCACATGCAGAAGGAAAAAATGCAACACTCATTCTGAGCTCAGTCTTGCTCTTAAATACACAGACACATACTGTGCAGCAATAGCTATCAAAGAGCAGGACATTTCCAGGGAATTAATGTCAGGGTGGGAGGATTTGATGGCCTGAGGCCCAGGAAATGTCCTGGCTGAGGTTGTTATTGCTATTGTAAACTGAAACCAAAAGAAAAACAAGTGTATGGATTTTTATAGGCAATTCAGTGTCAATTGTTACATACAGAGCCTTTCTAAAGAAAGAATATATTATACGGTGTATTGAAACATGAACCAATGAGACAGCTGGAATCATCTTTCAATGTTCTATTCAGCTTATAATAGCAAAAAACTGTATATCTGGTAAAGTCAGGTACTGTGCTTATAAATGGGGTTCTGCACCCATTCAAAGTCAAAATCAAAGCAATAGTTGTTTGAAAATCACAATTATGAATCACAGAGTTAAGGTTTGCCAGCAATAGCTCATGTCCTTGCAGACTTCTGAGTTCAGGAAAACTTCAAAAAAACAGGCAATACAGAGCTAAGTTAACACCCATGTGACCTTAACTCTGCCTTCTGAGTGATGCCCCCAAAACACCCCATACCACACATACTTTCTGTCTGCCTTTTCACTGTAAAGGAAAGAAGCTACCAGCTCTACCGTCAAACACTGAGCCCACTCTCCTGACAGAAGACCACATGTACGAAATTTAACAATTACTTCTCTCTCTCCTCCCCTCCCATCTCCATTTACGTCAGTGCGAGTGCTTGTTCCCATTCCTCCTCCCCAGTGCTGGAGAGTTAATGATAAGTGTCAAGCATGCCTGTTCTAAGTTCCTCACTCCAGTGTTAACAGGTATGTTCTTGCTGCACGCTCTGAGCATGCCTGTTCTAAGCTCCCCACCTAGCTCACGTGGGGGGACAGGGTTAGGGAGATGGGCTCATAACCCCCTTAGAGGGACAAGGCACCCCAAATCCCATCTCACATGAGTGTGGGCAAGGAAGGGGGGCTCAGCTCCTCAGTAAGGCAAGCCCCTTCCAGAACCTGGCTTATATGAAGGGAAAGTCAGCCCCCTCCACCCATGGGCAAGGACTCTCAGATCCTGGCACATGCACATGGGGGCAGGGCTCTGTCACTCCTGGGGGACAGTGAACCCAGATCATGAGAGGCAGGGAGAGGTATCCAGACCCCTCAGATCCTCGCACATATACAGAAATGGATAATGTGGGGCTGACAGGCATCCCCATCCTTATTCTTCATCAGTACAACTGCGATTACCCTCATGTCCCTTCCCAGTGTCCTTCCTGCTCTCCTGACCCCCAACCCACTCTCACATCCCCATAGTAGGGCCCTGTAGTACCTGCTGCTGAGTCAACATAGTGCTGCACATATGCCCTGCCTTAGTTTCCCTCCTCAGGAAGCCAGTAATTCCCTTTTAAATACTCTTGATTCAATAATACCCTCCTTAGGGCTTGTTCATTACAAAGCCTTCTATGAAAGGGGCCATAACAAGAAGTCCTAAACAAACAAGAGGGATCTGTGAAACCTGCCCTCTATGCTCTGTTCCCAGTCTCCTCAGGGATCTGTCTCTTTAAGTCTCTCCTCATGGTAGGAGCTCCAGCTCTCCTCTTAGAGCTGGGCAGTTCAAACTATAATTCTCCCTCTACTGACCAGGAGTCGCCAACTCTCCTCCTGCAGCTGGGTAGCAATTTATCCCCCTCAGTTAGCTCCACTTATTCCTTAGGGTCAGAAGGTTTGGCAGCCTTCTGCTGCTGGTTTCTACTTCCTGCTAACTCAGAGTCTTCTTACTCCTTTCAACATCTGCAAACATCTACACTGCTATGAAAAAGGCAGCAGGATTTATGCTGACCCCTTCTCCCAGCTCATTCCTTATTGGCTGGGTGAGAGGGGAACCCTGCCCTATCCTCTCTGCAAGACTCCAGGTCCCAGGCCCTTAAAGATCCAGTAACAAGATTCCTTCTAAATGCTACTTTTTTTCCACAGGACCCCTTTTCTCTGTCTCCCCACATGTTCTCAGACTTTGTATATGTCAACCCCCCAAAAAAACTCTAAAAGGGTGATGCCATGTGACCAGTAGGCAGTACTTCCCTTAAGGGGCAGGTGACTCCATCACACTCCCCTGCTACCCACGCACATTATCCCCCTCCTCATAATTCAGCCGCAGGCCCCTCTCTCACCCATTCCCCCAACTCCTCAACCTCCTAAAATGCCCCTCCCATGCCAGCAAACATTCATGTCTTATAAAAAGAAATTCCCCCCACAAAAAAAATAATTAAAAAACAAAACAAAACAAGAAACCCAGTGACAGAGAGAGGGATTTTAGCAATATGCCTTCTGACTTTTTCCTGTTCTGGGCCAAGGTGGGACTCAAAATGACACTGGCTAGGTCAGGTTCAAGGACTACTGCTATTCCCTTGAGCTATCCAGCTGCCTTAAAACTTTGAAGGCTAAAAAACTTACTAAATCCTTTGTCCGTACATGTTCAGTGTTATTCATTAGGCATGTGAGCTTTAGGTGCATGCCAAGTGGTTCTATCTCCAGAAGGAAACTCTTTCGTCCAAAGAATGTTTTGATTTAATTTTCCCAAAAGGGCTGCTGGGTGCCATGCACTCTGCTGGGGGGTAACCCTTGACCACAGGAGACCTGGATACAATGATCTGAGTCCTGCTTTAATCTCTACCTGTGCACACAAAAACAGTGTTAGGTATAAGTCAAATTTAATTTAAGAAAAACTGTTTCTTTTCGGGGGGGGGTGGGGGGAGGAGCTGTTGCTTGGAAACCTCTTGGTCACATGGCCCCAAGTTTAGATTACTGACCATACCCTAATCGCCACCCTCCCCCATAGCATACCAAATTTCAAGACAGTCCAAATAATCATATGGATTTCAGAGAAGTAAGAACAATCAAGCTTTACAGAAAAAGTGCTTCTTAACTTTAAATGTTTGCTCCGCTATAATCTTTAATGTGGCTTCTCTGCTTGAGGATGTACAGTGCTGCAAACTGTTAAAAATAAAGTGTCAAGTTTTTATGCTTAACATGTTTGGCTGTACTATTATAACAATTTTTTTGCCACCATAGTAGACATCTCCGCTGTTGCTCTGATGATGAATTTTCGGTGTACACAGTCTTTCTCTAATTTCCTTTTTCTTGTTTGTTTTATATTATAAACTCTGCTACAGCATGTCAAGGACTACATATAAATATCCTGAGTGATAGGAAGTGTGTGATGTAGCATCCCTACTGAAGCTGCTGATCTCTTATCTATAGCCTACTTGGACCTTTTGTAGTTACCTTCTTGCTACTGCTTCTGCCTGTCCTATGCTGTATTGCGTTACAGAGAAAAAAAAAACCCACTCTTCATTTTAAAAGTCTCTCTCTCTCTCTCTCTCTCTCTCACACACACACACACACAAACACACTGTGATGTTTTGGGAAGCAAAATAAGGATGCAAGCTTAGCTGGAACAACAGACCTACATCACTGTTTCCTAGTGAGAATATATAAGGAAAACATGAATGTCAATGAAACAAAAAAAGCTTGTCCTCCACAGCACACTTACAATGTAGAAGACAGATAACCCTTTGTAATGGGGTCTACAAACCCCATACTGAGCAGAGGTAGAAGTGGGAGGGGAGCTTCTCCTGCCTACAGGCAAACAGCTTGACTACAACTCCATGTAGCTGCCACAACTTCCCATCATGGAGGCAGCCACGCTCAGCTACAACAAATAGGGCAAACAAAGCCTGCTATAAAAGAAGACAGCTCAGAGAAGGAATGGGAGGCAGAAAGGTCATGGATGGTGACACCCCTGGACTGGACTACCTCCAGAAACACAGCCAAAGAGACAGAAACAAACCACTAGGCCTTATTAGAGGCCAGGGGCTAACCAAAGAAAGCCAGGCAGAGACAGTGGAGACCCCTCGAAAGACCACCTCAAGGACTGGTGATGACCCTCTATGACCACAAGCATAGGACAGGCACTAAGAGTAGCAAGCAGTAGGAAGATTAAAACTGGATAAATGTTGCTTGCAATGTTAACCAAAAGAAAATGTTAGAATTGCAAAAATATGTTAGATTATAATCATATTTATACTGGTCTCAGAGTTCTAGAGTGAATTTCCTGCAGGCTCTTATGGGGGAGGGAAGCAATTGGAGAGCAAACCCTCTCCTCTGATGGAATGATATTGTGTAAAATACCACCTGGGGAACCTATCAGAGTCTTTCTTCTCCTGGACCAGTGAGTGAATTATTTCTGTGGGGGTAGGGCAATCTGGTCTCTGAGAATTTTCTTTCAATGATAGCAAGATATGGTATAAAGGCCAGAAAAAGATCAAGAGTTGTGTTTCTCCAGTAAAGGACTATAAAACAATTTGGCAGGAAAATCTTGGCTTACACTGGCATGCTTCAACTTTTCTTCTTCCTACATGAACAGTTTCTGCCATGCAGGTTCTGTATAGTGTCTCCATGCTATAGAAAATTGAGTCTTCACAATGACCCATTTTACAACAAAGAATCTTTAACAGAGATGGGGCATGGAGCATTACATGGAGCTGTGATTCTCAAAGCCGGTCCGCCGCTTGTTCAGGGAAAGCTCCTGGCAGGCTGGGCCAGTTTGTTTACCTGCCGCGTCTGCAGGTTCGGCTGATCGCGGCTCCCACTGGCCACAGTTCACCGCTCCAGGACAATGGGGGCTGCGGGAAGCCGCGCAGGCCAAGGGATGTGCTGGCCGCCCTTCCCGCAGCCCCCACTGGCGTGGAGCGGCGAACCGCGGCCAGCGGGAGCTGCGATTGGCCATACCTATGGACGCAGCAGGTAAACAAACCAGCCCGGCCCACCAGGGGCTTCCCCTAAAGAAGCAGTGGACCGGCTTTGAGAACCACTGACATAGATCATATCATACACAATGATAGTGATTTTACCTTTAAGGAGATATCTCATAGACTTTAAAGTCAGAAGGGACCATCATGATCATTTAGTGTGACCATGTTGCAGGCCACAGAACCTCACGCACCCACTCCTGTAATAGACCCCTAACCTCTGGCTAAATTACTGAAGTCCTCAAACCATGGTTTAAATATGTCAAGTAACAGAGAATCAACCATTTACACTAGTTTAAACCTGCAAGTAAAAACCCCAAGGATCTCTGCCAATATGACCTGGGGGAAAAGTCGTTCCCAAACCCAAATAGTGTGATCTGTTTGACTCTGAGCATGTGGGCAAGACTCACTAGGCAGACACCTGGGGAAGAATTCTCTGTAGTAACTCAGAGCCCTCCCCATCTAATGTTCCATCTCCTGTAGCTGGGGATTTTTGCTACTGGCAGTTGCCAGTGGGCCACATGCCATCATATGCAGTCCCATCATACCATTCCCTCCATAAACTTTTCAAGCACACACTTGAAGCCAGTTATGCTTTTTTCCCCCACTGCTCTCCTTGGAAGGCTGTTCCAAAACTTCACTCCTCTGATGGTTAGAAACCTTCATCTAATTTCAAACCTAAACTTGCTGATTTCCAGTTTATAGCCATTTGTTCTTGTGTCCACATTGGAGCTTAACTTAAATAACTCCTCTCCCTTCCTGGTATTTATCCTGCTGATGCATTTATAGAAACCAATCATATCTCCCCTCAGCCTTCTTTTGGTTAGGCTAAATAAGACAAGCTCTTTGAGTCTCCTTTCATAAGACAGGTTTTCCATTCCTCGGATCATCCTAGTAGCCCTTCTCTGCACCTGTTCCAGTTTAAATTCATCCTTCTTAAACATGAGAGACCAGAGTTGCACACAGTATTCCAGATGAGGTCTCACCAGTGCCTTGTATAATGGTACTTAGATTTCCTTGAAAATACCTCACCTGATGCATCCTTTTTCATAGATGCATCACTTTAATAGCTCATAGTCATCCTGTGATCAACCAATACTCCGAGGTCTTTCTCGTCTTCTGTCACTTCCAACTGATAAATCCCCAGTTTATAGCAAAAATTCTTGTTGTTAGTCTCTAAGTGCCTGACATTGCACTTTGCACTATTACATTTCACCCCATTTCTATTACTTCAGTTTACAAGGTCATCCAGATCTTTTCATATGACAGTGCTGTCCTCGTCTGTATTGGCTGTATCTCTCAACTTTGTGTTATTGGCAAATTTTATTAGAATACTCTCACTTTTTTGCCAAGGTCAGTAATAAAAGTGTTAAATAAGATTGGTCCCAAGACTGATCCATGTGGAACTCCACTAGTAACCTCCCTCCAGCCTGACTGTTCACCTTTCAGTATGATTTGTTGTAGTCACCCCTTTAACCAATTCCTTATTCACCTTTCAATTCTCATATTAACCCCCATTTTCTCCAATTTAACTAATAATTTCCCATGAGGAACCGTATCAAATGTCTTACTGAAATCCAGGTAGATTAGATCTACTGCATTTTCTTTGTCTAGAAAATCAGTTATCTTCTCAATGAAGGAGATTGGGTTGGCCTGCTATGATCTACCTTTTATAAAACCATGTTGTATTTTATCCTAATTATCATTCATCACTATGTCCTTGACTACTTTCTCTTTCAAAATTTGTTCCAAGCCCTTGCATTCAACTGAGGTCAAACTAACAGGCCTGTAGTTTCCTGGATCACTTTTTTTTCCCCTTTCTTAAAAATAGGAACTATATTAGCAATTCTCCAGTCATAGGATATGACCCAAGTTTACAGATTCATTAAAAATCGTTGCTATTGCAATTTTATGTGCCAATTCCTTTTATATTCTAGGATAGATATTGTCTAGGCCCCTCGATTTAGCCCCATTAAGGTATTTGAATTTGACTTCTACCTTGGATGCAGTAATTTCTACCTCCATATCCTTGTTGCCATTAATATTTGTTTAGGTGTTGGGCCATGCCTAAATAATACTTATTCTCCACCCCATCCTCAGTGCTTAGCGGTCCTCCTTTTTCTTTCCTGGTCTTCTTCATTTTATATGGCTATATTATCTTTTCCTATTGGTTTTAATTCCCTTTAATTCCAACTCTGCTTGGCTTTTGGCAGTGTTCACTTTATCACTACACTTTCTGACCTCCAGGAGGTAGCTTTCCTTGCTGATCCCTCCCATCTTCCATTCCTTGTAGGGTTTCTGCTTTTTCATAATCACCTGTTTGAGATGCTTGCTTATCCAGCTTGGTCTGCAACCCTTCCCTACAAAGTTTTTCCTCTTATTTGATATGCAGGTTTCAGATAGCTTCTGCAACTTTGACTTAAAGTAAATCCAAGCCTCCTCCACATTCAGATTCGTGAACTCTTCCATCCTGTCCACTTCCCTAACTAATTCCCTTATTTTTTTAAAGTTAGCTCTTTTGAAATCAAAGACCCTTGTTGCAGATCTATTTTTGTTTATCCTTCCATTTAGTTTAAACTGAATTAACTCATGATGACTGAAACCAAGTTTGTCCTCTACAACCAGTTCTTTTATGAGGTCCTTACTACTCAATAGAAAATCTATAATGGCATCACCTCTTGTTGGTTTAGCAACTATTTGTTGAAGAAATCTGTCAGCTATCACATCCAGGAAAAGCTGGGCCCTACTATTATTAGTAGTGCTTGTTCTCCAGTCTATATCTGGGAAGTTAAAGTCTCCCATAATCACACAATTCTCAGTAGTATTTATTTAATTAAAAACATTAAAGAGGTCTCTATCCATATCCAAATTGGATCCTGCTGGTCTGTATCACACCTCAAGCACTATATCAAGGGAACCTCTAGTAGCTTTCTTCCCCAAAGTGATTTTGGCCCAAAATACTCTGTCTTATCCATTCCAACACTTATAATTTATTTACTGTCTATCTCATCATTAATATACAGTGCTACTCCACCAACTTTGCCTGTATTTCTGTCTTTCCCGAAGAGCACATACCCTTCAATACCTGTACTCCTGTCATCACAAGTATTCAACCCTGTTTCAGTTGTCCCTATAATATCTGGTTTCACTTCCTGCACTAGTTCCTCGATTTTGTTACCTGGGCTGCACTGGTGTACAAACATCTTAATTGTTGCTGCTTGGCTTTACCCACACTCCTCGTCCAGTTGGGTACAGTCATTCTACTGCTAGTATGGCCTATCTGACTGGTATCAGCACCATCCTTCCTCTTAATGTCCATTCTCCTACCTACTGCTAATCCTTTCTCCACGGCTGTATCCATTCTTCCTTGATTTTCCTCCCTTTCGATGTTAAAATCAAGCATGTAGATTACATGAGCATCTCCCAATGGTCTCCCCTGAGTTTGTAGTTTAAAGCTCTTTTCATGAAATGTGCCAATCTCCATCCCACAAGTCTATTTCTCTCCCTTCATAGGTGGAGTCCATCCCATGAGAACTGTCCTCTGTACATGAATGCCTCCCACTGGTCAAACATCCCAAAGCTTTCCTTATAGCACCACTGCCTGAGACATCTGTTGATCATAATCTCATCTTCCTTTTGTTCTCCTCTAGAGATAGACAGAATCCCACTGAAGGGCATCTGAGCCTCCATTTCCTTAAGTGTCTTCCCTAGCCTAGCATAGTCTCCCTTTATACATTCCAGCGAGAATCCAGCTATATCATTTGTTCCCACATGAAGGACAATCAGTGGATTTTTTCCTGCTCCCATTAGGGTTCTCTTAAGCCTGAGGTCCACATCCCATGCCTTAGCTCCTGGAAGACAGCATACCCTTCTGTTCTCTGAATCAGTTCTAGTAACAGGCCTATCTGTTCTTCTAAGTAGGGAGTCACCAATCACGTAGGGAGTTCCCAATCACTTTTCCTAGTGATGGTGTGATTCTCTGGCCTTCCTCTTGTTCTTTCTGGTTGTGAGTCCTCTTGTCTTTTATTCTCCCTTGCAATCTTCTGTGAGCCATCCTGTATCCTTCTGGGGCTCTGAACTCTGGGTACCTCCACTGGCTCTTCCCATCTTCTTACAGGACTCGCCACTCTTCTCTTCTTCCTTTCCCTCCCTCCTTCAGTTGCAGCCTGCTGTGCCACTTCTTCACTTTCCAACTTAACAAACCTGTTCATGAGCTTTATTTCTCCTTCACAAGCCGGTCTTTTCCTCTGCTTCTTGTAGTCACATGCTTCCACTGATCATTTTCCTCTCCCAGCAGTCTTCCCTCCCAATTCTTCAGTCCAGCTTGCATCTGCAAGTCTTGACTTTTCCCTTCAGCGTCGTCTTGCCTTTCTTCTATCATCAGCTCAAACCCCCTTCAAAACTCAACCACAGTGTCCACCTGCATCTCCAAGCCTGAGATCTTCTCTTCCAGCAACTCTATCAGGCAGCACTTCATACAAACAAAACTCTTTTCAGGTTCCTGCTCGAGGATCACGTACAACCACACCTTCCACATGTCGTCATCTTCATTGTCTCTTCCATGGCTTCGGTCACTACCACTGTTACCTCTGTACCTGCCTTCCTGCCTAAATTACTGACAATGGGGATGGAAACAAAATAACCAAACAAAGAAACCCCACCAAAGACCCAAACAAATCCCAAAACAAAACCAGAACACCACCCCCAAACTCCCCTGTTTACTGCTCTGTTTGCTGCATTTCTAACTGAATTTTCATATTCTTCCTCCTCTATTTTAATCTGATGAAAGCAATGTTGACCTTCTCTATTTTCAGTGGGACATAGTGTTCTATATAAGAACATATATCAAACGGGAATTCAAATTTCTTATTCCTATTTCTTTTTGAATTATACATTTATCATCTCAAAATATTATATTGATAATTTTTGAAAAGTGTTGATTTTTAATTTATCATTACAATTTAGCAGGCATACAGTCTCAAAAGTGAAGAAAAACTGAAAGGTCTCAGGACAAAACACCTTTTGGCATTTTTTTTAAAGCTACTGTATGCTAAAGTATTTAAAAGCTATTTGAACTTCCTTTTCCCCTCATGGGAGTATAGATCTAAGCAGTCAATCTTCAGGACTAAACTAGGATCACTTCACTGAGACACTGTTTTCATTAAGGACAACATTTGCTGTCAATCAACAAGATTATAATTACAAAATAATGAATGCCTTATGGACCCAGTCTAAAAATACTTTGACATCTAAATCACAGAAAGTAAGAGCTCAAACACTACAAAGAATCTTCCAGATTCATATGAATAAAGTTCCTGAGACAACTAAATGTTAAAAAACACCCTTGTTTCTTGTCAATCAGAAGGTGAATTTATCCGGTTAGAATGTATTTGCAAATCTAGAATGCATTCTATGTGATCTGACTACAAAGAATGTTGGCATTTACAACATTAGTGAAGTATTTTTTTTCATTTAAGAAGATTTTGTTATAATAATATACTAATTATATATGAAACCCTATTTTAATTATAATTTCAGCTAGAATCAGTGTGATATGATAATTTAGGGTCATCTTTAAAATCAACTTGTGTTTTGCTCTATTTTCTATTATAAGAGGTTTGTGCCTACCAACTGAAAACATACTTTTGCCCTAGATTAGATTTGCAGTCGATTAGAAGAAGACAATGAGTTTCTGAGGTCAAATACTTGCGATCTACCATGTTCAATACTGCACCATTTGTGGATGTATTGCTTTACTTTTCACACTACAGACAGTTAAACTGCACAAATCACTCTAGCCTCAATCATTCAAAAATTTACATTACTTAGTGCTTACTTTATGTACATGTAGTCCCACTGCACTCATGTAAAGTTACACATGTTTATGTGTGTTTGTGAGATCGAGGACATAGGCTGTACATCAATAGTATTCATCAGAAAAAGACAGGTTTCAGAGTAGCAGCCATGTTAGTCTGATTCGCAAACAGAAAAGGAGTACTTGTGGCACCTTAGAGACTAACCAATTTATTTGCGCATAAGCTTTCGTGAGCTACAGCTCACTTCATCGGATCCATTCAGTGGAAAATACAGTGGGGAGATTTATATACACAGAGAACATGAAACAATGGGTGTTACCATACACACTGTAAGGAGAGTGATCAGGTAAGGTGAGCTATTACCAGCAGGAGAGCAGGGGGGAAAAAACTTTTTGTAGTGATAATCAAGGTGGGCCATTTCCAGCAGTTGACCAGAACGTGTGAGGGACAGTGGGGGGGTGGGGGGAATAAACATGGGGAAATAGTTTTACTTTGTGTAATGACCCATCCACTCCCAGTCTCTATTCAAGCCTAATTTAATTGTATCCAGTTAATTGCAAATTAATTCCAATTCAGCAGTCTCTCATTGGAGTCTGTTTTTGAAGTTTTTTTGTTGAAGAATTGCCACTTTTAGATCTGTAAGCGAGTGACCAAAGAGATTGAATTCTTCTCCGACTGGTTTTTGAATGTTATAATTCTTGACGTCTGATTTGTGACCATTTATTCTTTTACGTAGAAACTGTCCAAACTCCAAAGACAGACTCCTGAATTGGAATTAATTTGCAAACTGGATACAATTAACTTAGGCTTGAATAAAGTCTGGGAGTGGATGGGTCATTACACAAAGTAAAACTATTTCCTCATGTTTATTCCCCCACCCCCCAACTGTTCCTCACATATTCTTATCAACTGCTGGAAATGGCCCACCTTGATTATCACTACAAAAGGTTTCCCCCACCCCTACCACCCGCTCTCCTGCTGGTAATAGCTACCTTACCTGATCACTCTCCTTACAGTGTGTATGGTAACACCCATTGTTTCATGTTCTCTGTATATATAAATCTTCCCACTGTATTTTCCACTGAATGCATCCGATGAAGTGAGCTGTAGCTCACGAAAGCTTATGCTCAAATAAATTTGTTAGTCTCTAAGTTGCCACAAATACTCCTTTTCTTCTATCAGAAAAAGAGTTTGTCTTGATGTATATCTGAGACCTGTTAAAAGGTTTCTACAACTCAGCACCTACAAGGTAGTAATAAGAAACCTGCAATCACGTGAATTTTCAGGTCACAGCATGTGATCCTCATGGACTCAGTGGGTCTAACTGGGGTGCCTCACCCTTTCCCTGACCTCAGACTAAAGCACCACTCACAAATGCACTCATTATTGTACGTGACATATTTGAGACAGTGGAAAATCTGCTGGGTATTTACATCAGAGCATTTGGGATCCTGCTCTGAGCCTCATAGCAGCCAAAAAGAGGAAGAAGAATGGGGGGAGCTATTGGGCCTGATTGTGATCTCACCACACTGTAAACCAGGACTTTAATGGAGTTATCCTAGTGTAAAACAAGCAAAAGTGAGCTCAGAATCAGGCCCACTAAGTAATACCCTGACTTTGTGTTGCAATATTTTCATGATGTTGTTGTATCACAACATTGTTTTAAGATGTCATGCTGTGCTTATTGCATGGCTTTCTGTTCATTTTGCGAAGTAGCTCTCTCGATCTTTGTTATTGAGCATCATTGTTATAGAGACTAATCTACTCCAGTTCTAACCTAATCTACTCAGTTATAGCAATGGAATTTGTTCTCTGAGGTTCTGCTTGCTTACGCATACTTCTGCATGGGCGTCAGTAGTCAAAGTACTGTATAGGCCATCCGTGAGAAAAGTATTTAATCTTTGTGCTCAGTTCAGCTAATTGACTGTAGCACTAATTATTAATTAACCACAGAGAATCCAAAGATAATGGTTTGTTGGGTCCACTAACTGTAATCAAATTTTCTGATTCGGGTGTAAAGGAAATCATTTGCCAAACTCAATCTTCAGCACTGAACAATTGGCTGACTCATTTTGGTTTTCTTTACCTCTATCTGAAACATCATTATTAATTAATATTGTAGTAGTGCCCAGATGCCCCAATCAGTACCAGGCCATATTGTTCTAAGCACTCTACAAACACTCATAAAGACATGCTTATTGCCCCAAAGAACTTAGGGTGGAATTCCAAGGGTACTTTGGTGCCTATCCCCTAGATGTAGGCACCTAAGTCTTGTTTTTAGGCAAATTGGCATTTCACAAAATTCTTCCTCAGCTGCAATCTTGTTCCATAGGTATCTAAATTCACTTGTGCCAAAGTTTTTGTAGTAAAAAAGTTCCCAAAGTGCCTATGGTTTTCCCTCTGAACATGTGCACTGCTGCCTCACTCTAGGCATCTGGATGCTTATCTCCCACCTAAGCCCCAGAGCAGGGAACTTAGTGCTCCTCCACCTAATTTGATGTGGGTTCTGATATGTTAGGCATACTCAGAGGCTGCCTAACTCCACACAAAAGAGCAGGAGGGAGGTATGAGCTTTTAGCCCAGTGGTTAAAGCACTCACCCAGGATGTGGGAGAACACCTTTTCAAGACCCCCACTGCCTGCAGCAAAAGGATTTGATCAGGGCTCTGCCACTTCTTAGGTGAGAGCTCTATCCACTAGGATATGGGATATTCTGATGTGGGGCTCCCCTCAAACTTTTCTATTGAAGTTTGTTCCACTTTAATTAAATAACAAAATAATTAAATATTAATTGGGCAGAGTGAGAATCACTTTATTCCCCAGAGGTTAAGGTACTCACTTGATAGAAGATCCCTGTTCAATTCTCTTTTCAGGCAGAGGCTTTTGAATTGGTGGCCTCCCACATCCTTAGTGTGTGCTCTAACTACTGGACTAAAGTTTACATGGTAAATTGTCCTCCTCCTCTCTCCCCCATCATGTACAGAGTTGAGGTAGGCAGCCTCTGAGCAGGCCTACCAGATAGGGCCCCATGTGCAAGTTAGGCAGAGAAGCACCTATCTTGTCTCAGATCATTACTTCTTAGTACAGATAGGTGTCTCCCTGCAGTGAAGACTTTTGGTACCTATCTCTGAGAGGGGTAGGGCTTAGCACACACTCTTCTCATCAGCATGTCCCATTAGCTAGCTGAAGTGGCTCCCTGCCTACCATGCTGGATTTGTGAAACATGTTCTAAGGCACCAGCTCTCCCCATTGTATAGGGAGCCTATGTGCCTAACTAAGGCTTTGTGGATTGCCGTGTTGATCCTCTGATTGTCTAGAAACTTAAGTTAGGCGCTGTAATTCTCAGTGTCACAACAGCTATACTTGTATATATATTTGTGAATATGGGCCTTGCAATCTTTGTTGACCATTAACAGAAGCAGTAGGGTAGACTAGATGGACCAATATTTCATACAAATGTGATGTTGTATGTTTTATGTGCTGCATTTAACAATGCACAAACTCTTAATTTTGTCATAATATAAAAGATGACATATTTGTTATTTACAAATGGATTATATCTACATGGAGGAGTTTAGATTGATTTAAAAACCTGTTTAGAAATTAAAGCCACAAATTGAAAGGATTAACTTTTGGTACTAGCAGGATTAGAAACATCATAAAAGGGACAAAAGAGAAGACAGCTGCTGAAAAAGCATTAATTCTCTCTCATTTGCTCAGTGTGTCAGAAAGGAAGATGACTTCAATGGTGTAGCTTTGCCAGATGGTTAGCATCACAATCAATTCCACATTCTCCTGTGTCCCTCACCCAAATCCTGCCAATATTTCCTCTTTGACATTCATCTTTTCTCCTCCTTTCCCACCTGGCTGGCAGCTGAAGCTAGACAAATTCAGACTGGAAATAAAGCACACATTTTTAATAGTAAGAGTAATTAACCATTTGCACAATTTATCGAGGATCATGGTGGATTCTCCATCCCTGGAAATTTTAAATCAAGATTAGCTATTCTTCCGAACGATCTGCTCTAGCAATTACTTTGGAGAAATTCTGAGGCCTGGATTTTACAGGAGGTCAGATTATATGTTGACAATGGTCCATGCTGACCTTGGAATCTATTAATCTACCACTAAAACCTGTGACCATGAATAGGTTTTCTCTCACTCTGGTTACTGAAGCCTTCTTCTCTTGGCTCTCTGTACTTTTTCTTATTATTTCTATTGTGATATCACTCAAAGTCTCCAGTGAGAATCAAGGCCCTCTTTGAATTAGGACTTGTAGAAATATAGGGAGACACAAACCCTGCCTTGAACAGCATATCATCTAAAGGGACAAAAGGATGGAGGAAAGTGATAGATGCAGTATACACGCAAAGTGATCGGCGTGATGGCAGGCAGACATCCTGTTAGTTTCAGGTCTTTTATCCCTTTAAACATATTTAGTTTTTATTATATGTATTAAGAGGGAAGGGTGGGATACATAACAGATAGCCATGGTACGGTTGGAGAGCTGAAGGGTTGCTGAGAGAGGAGGGGAGTGAGATGAAGGAGAACAACCAACCAGTGACAATATAGCAAATGAGAAAAACTAAAAACACCTCCTCCCCTCCACACCAGTCTATCCAGTATGATGTGGCAAAACCCATCTCTCTCTCCAACCATACTGTCTCAGCCATGCCATTCTCCCATTTTAGTATGCTTTCACTGGCTTCCCTGAGGATTCTGTGCTAAAATTAAGCTCCTGGTCCTCACTTTCAAGGCCTTACACAATTCAATTCCTGAGTATTCTAAAAGCTGATGACAGTATACTGTCCTTTCATACTACTGTACACCTACAATTGAAACTACTCATGCAAGAGGAAGGAAGTAATTTTAATTCCCTACATTGGTGACTGTGGCAACCCAACCAGATCTTCATTTCAGGCTGGTGGGCTAAGCAAACACATGGAGAGAACAGGGCAAAACATACAAAGCCTGATAATTGACAGGAAAAATTCCCCCCAAACTTGTAGTTCCCAGTGCATCTGCCTTGAGTGCCATTTTCCACCATTGTTATTAGCTTCTTCCCCATGCTACCACTGTTTCCCTTCCTGCACCTGAATACACACACATCCAACGACAGGGACAGAAATAATCGGGCAAAGGAAAATATAGAGGTTCCCTAGAGACAGATTCTGCACAAAGCAGTTCTGCCCAGCTCCTCCTACCTCACATTTGCTGAAAAGTCATGACTGCACACTTTAACAGGCATTTTAATATAGCTTACAGAAAATTCTCTCCTTTGCTTCCTTCCACTAGCAGTTTCCAGGGGAGGATTTGGCCCCTTGTTTCTTCTGCCTAGCCTCACTATCTGACTTGGACTTGCTTTGAAATACACAAGACCCCATCTGCTAGTATTCCCAGTCTATAAATATCATTCTCAATTGTATTGTTCTCCTCCTTAGTATTGATTAATATCCCTTCTCAGTTTTGCGTTAGCATTAATGAGCTTTATCACATTACCTCAGACTACTTTCTCTCCACATCATTTCTATATAAGTGAACCAGATTGTGCCATAAATATTTTATAAATGTGTACTAAATTAGTAAAACTCTTTAAATTAGCTTTCTGTCTATTTATATACTGTAGTGCTGCTGTGGGGGATACAACATTAAATGCTTTCTAATAAAGCACACAACAAGACATCAGGAAAATTAGAAGTGCACTTAAATAACCTTTGAAAATGTTGAGATTTGTTAGGGAAATAAATCAAGGTTTCAAGGTGTTAAAGTTCAGTCTTTGTTACTTCCAGAAAATGGAGCAATGCATCCTATGTCAAACTGAATATTAAATGCTAACACCATTCTTTAAAGGGAAAGCTGTTTATATCTATTGTTAATTGTACAGATATATTATACATAGGAATTTATTTTGGCATTCAAACTGTTGCTAAGTTGAAGGGAATAAATAGACGTTATTGATAAGTAGTGTAAGAAATGGAAACATTGCTGAGAAAAGATGAAAAAAATGAACTCATATCTTTATGCATCCAAATTTCTTCCCATGTTTTATCAAATTAGAAATTTGAGAGTTACCTCAGGTTGATGTATGAGGCAAATGTGAGATGTGCTGAGAAGAAACACATGAGAGATCACTTTCAAGATTTTTAACCATTTATGGTTAAACTCAATTTAATCCAATCTGAAATAATATCAGGGAGCTTGGCATGAATTTATCAGACTACCAACACAATTGTAAAATTTTGTTCTTTCTCTTCCCATCTGATCAAACTAGATAGTAACCAGATAGTATAGTCAGGCAGCATTAATTATCCATCAGCGCTGTGGAGGACCTTTTAAAATGTGTGGGACTGGGGATGAGGCAAATCCTGACCCTCCTCTCCCCCTCTCAGGTGCTCACCCCCCACCAACAGGCTGACTCCACTGGCCCATGAGCCCCTACACACTCCCCCCTCGAAATATGAGTGAGTGGCACTGCCAGGTGATTGGGGTTTCAGCACCACTCCATCTTGGCCTGGCGAAAAAGTAGTCAAGCCTTGGCTTTGGTGACTCCCCCCACCCCAGCTCCAAGACCTACACATCCTCCATATAGCAAGTAATACTTTATAATATTCAGTAGGTCTCATGTTTTGTTTCTTTCTTTGTAAAATCTATACTCAGGAATAAACTCTACCCCTGCCTCCACTCCCATAGCAGCAGAACTAGAGAAGGGAACTGTATTTCTGAGAGCTAAACTAGGTTCTTCGGGACTGTGCGGGGCATATGCTCTCTCTTCCGAGCATGAGGGCCTCCTGTGAGTAGCTGTCAAGGTTTGTGCAGTTCCATGTGTGATATTTTGGGCAAATTATTTCATAAGCTAAATAATTGGCATATAATCATAAATTTCACCTTAAAAATTGTGTGGGATTAATATTGGTGAACACAGGTACCATTCTGTTTGGCTACCCTAATGAATAAAGCCTTATGATTTTCTACAGGCCAGAAACAGGACAAGCTTCACAAAACACACACTCCTGCCAGCATGCCTCCCCCACTTTTGCAAGATTAGACAGCTTTTCTTAGGGGCAAAAGTGTAGTGACCAGCTCTGTTTAGATTGATGCTATAAGAGGACTAATTATATGTCACTTAGTTCCACGTAACAAATATAAGATACGTTGCTTGCTAAGTTTCAGAGTAGCAGCCGTGTTAGTCTGTATTGCTTGCTAAGAAATACTGTTGTAGTATGGACAGAAACATAATATTTGATATTTATATAAAATATATTTGCTCAATACTAGATAGCCCTGAATTAAACTATAGTTATTTTGATCTTCCTGATGGTGTGTAACAGGATCACAGATCAAAGAGTGGCATGGAGAACGAGAACAGGGACAGCTGATGAAGGAAATTTTTTTCAAATGTTACCATTGTTCTTAAATTGTGTTTAGTCTTTAATGCAGATTGAGTACTTTGAATCCCAAAAAAAGCTATGAGGACAACTGAGAGTCACATTCCCTTGGATGTTCTCTACTCTTAGCGGGAGTACCAGGGTATTTGTAAACAATAGTCCAAGTCCTTGTAGGCTCTACAATTACATGAATTATATATTCTGAGCGAAGGGTGAGGATGCATAATGGAAGTCAATGTCAAGGACCCTCAGTGTAAAGCCCAGCTACTGTATGAAAGAGGACTGCTGATAGAAGAACAAGCTATTAACATTTATTTAGTAAATTATAATAGTAAATTATTAATAAGTATACTGTGTTGAGTAGGTATACTTTGATTCTGAATGTTTAAAATGGGCAGTCTGAGATGTTTATGTATTGAAGAATGATCCACTCTGGAAAGAAATGGCAACTAAATGGACTTCCAAGTTATACAGTATTTTCAGTTGTTGTTTTTACCAACATAGCACAATACATTATCAAATAGTTCCCAGTGTCTAGTACACACAGTACAGATACATATATATATATATTTATTTACCTGCCATGTAATATAATCATAAAAGTCAGTGGAAATGAAAAGATGCACACTGAAATTCAGGTTGGAAAAATTATTTTTCCTATTAAAGAAATATTGGACCTGGTTAATCACTGTGTTATGCCAGTTTTATACTAATTTAAAGCATGTAAAGCTGGAGTAACAAAGAGATTAATCAGGCCAACCATTTTTGTTAACACAAGAATTTACTAATATGCTGCACACTGAATGATTTTTGTTACACTCGTATTAAAATTACTTGCCCCCCCATGAAAAAATGAACTCAGGTACTCTCTGCTTGTGACTTCAAAGTGAATGTTACACTGTCAGACACTTTTTTAATCCATAGAGATATAGTTTTCTATTGTAAGCCTCTATTCGAGTTAATACTTCTGCTCAATCTGAAAACATGCAGTCACACAAGATAATTTTCTTGTAAAATACTTTTTGACAGGGATGAGTTAACCAGCGTGACACACAGAAAGTGAGTAACGGAGTCGTAAGATTTCATCTGACAAAATAAATAAATAAAATTGTCCAATATGAAGTAATTGGTGCTACCACATGGTTTTCAATGCAAGATCAGGGGTTAAAAACAATACAGTTAAAAAAAAAAAAAAGTACTTGGGTTTTCAGTTGTTCAGAAACAGCACAATTATTCACCTTTATTTTACTTATAATATTTGTCTGTATTTTCCTAATTTGGCTTTTCACCAGCCAGTTACAGAACAGTCTTCTATAAATTAACTTACTTGGCCAAATCCTAATCTGATCATAGCACCACTTTACTTTTGCTAGGGCCTATATTCTGACTCTCAGACAAACAGGGTTGCACAACTCATTGTAAATTCCCTGAGGTCTAAATCCAGTGAATTTAATAGAACATCTCAGGCACTTAAATGTAAGGGTTTCTTAAGTGTTTTGTGGGAGCAATGGCTTAGTGTATGGTAACTCATCTATAAAATTAGTCGACAGTATGTGCCTGAAAGCAGTAGTATATCATCAAATGCACAATGTTTTTTTAAATACGTTTACCTCCTTTATATCATGCCGCTGAGTTCATTGGCACCAATAACTGTAATTCTTCTTTAGCTGTGGTCACCAAATGAACAAATGCTTTTAGCATCAGATTGTGCTTCCATAGTTTGATGGACAACTTGAAGATACATTTTACCATCTGTGGGCTACAGTACTTCTTTAATGTGAGTCTGAATGAAAGATATGCTCTAGTGATGGATTCCTTTTCAGTATCTGTAATGATTTCTCTCTCTCTTTTTTAATTAAATTACCATTGTAATACAATAATCATTTGCAGTGAGTAGCTTTCTGAGTTGAATTAACATTTAAAATGTGTCTGTTTTCACTCTGTAATGCCAGCATGTCTTTTTAGGAGTTATAAATTCAAGTTCTTTTTGAGGAGCATCACAGAGATGGACAAATGTGTAGAATGCATGCCAGTGCACTTTGTTTAACAATATATAATAGGTTTCTAATACAATACGTCTATTCTCCTTTAGTCAGCCAGTTTCTGTAGTTAACCATTTGGGGCCAGATTCTGCCATCATTAGCTTTTATTGAATATCACACTTTCCAGGAGTGGATAACACTGACAGCAATGGGACTCCCCATGAAGTAAGGAAGTAGTACTGAGCAGGGGTACGAGTGGCCCTTGATAATTAAATACTAGTATGGTTATATGTAAGAGCGAGTGCAAAAACTTAAAAGCCATAAATGTGTTCAATATCACTCTTTTCAGTGAGGTCTAGACTCAAGGATAATTAGAAGGAAAACAATGGATCCATGGCACAGTCTGTCCACCTGGGCTTATTTGAGTTCTGTGCCAGGAATCACACAACAGTGATAGAAACAAATGTGTTCTATTTAAAGAAACAATGCTTATTTCTCTTCTCCTTTCAATGGAAAGCAGTCATTTAACTTCCTCCAACATAAATTTTATATCTGGATAATTTCCTCAATTTTGTTACACTTTCAGTGAGCGAAATCCTCTTCATTCCCCTGTGGCTATCGAATATCTAAACACAGAAGAATTATCTCAGCTTCACTGTGTGGAGATGGAGGAGAGAGGCTATACAGACATAAAATTCAGGCAGTCTGAACACACTGTGCACCAGGGAGCAATCCTCTACAGGGCCCTAAAAACAGGATTTGGAGGCAGTTTGGGTGTGGGCCATACTGGGTCATCTAGCCCAGGTCCATCTAGCCCAGTATTCTGTCTTCCGACAGTGTCCAATGCCAGGTGCCCCAGAGGAATGAACAGAACGGGTAATCATCAAGTGGTCCATCCCCAGTTGCCCATTCCCAGCTTCAGGCAAACAGAGGCTAGGGACACCATCCCTGCCCATCCTGGCTAATAGCCACTGATAGACGTATCCTTCATAAACTTATCTTTTTTTAAAAAAAACATGTTATAGTCTTGGCCTTCACAACATCCTCTGGCAAGGAGTTCCACAGGTTGACCTGCATTGTGTGAAAAAATTCTTCCTTTTGTTTGTTTTAAACCTGCTGCCTATTAATTTGGTAATCCCTAGTTCATGTGTTATGAGAAGGAGTATATAACACTTCCTTATTTACTTTCTCCACAGTAGTAGTCATGATTTTATATACCTTTATCATATTCCCCCTTAGTTGTCTCTTTTCCAAGCTCAAAAGTCCCAGTCTTATCAATTTCACCTCATATGGAAGCTGTTCCATACCCCTAAATCATTTTTGTTGCCCTTTTCTGAACCTTTTCCAATTCCAATATAACTTTTTTGAGATGTGGCAACCACATCTGCCCACAGTATTCAAGATATGGGCGTATCATGGATTTACAGAGGAAATATGATATTTTCTGTCTTTCTTACTATCTATCCCTTTCTTAATGATTCCCAACATTCTGGTCACTTTTTTGACTGCTGCTGCACATTGATTGGATGTTTTCAGAGAACTATCCACAATGACTCCAAGATCTCTTTCTTGAGTGGTAACAGCTAATTTAGACCCTATCATTTTATATGTATAGCTGGGATTATGTTTTCCAATGTACATTACTTTGCATTTATCAACATTGAATTTCATCTGCCATTTTGTTGCCCAGTCACCCAGGGTAGCCAATGAGTTCATGATTTCGCAAATCCACGGTCTACCACAGCCCACCCCAAGAAGGCAGGCAATGGGAGAGGGAAAAGCTACACTGTATGGCCTGTAGAGGCATTGCTTGCCTCCCACCCTGAGGCTGGGGAGTTGAAAAAGTATTCTGTGCCCCACCTCATCCTAGACTTGATTGCTCTAACTGTGTGCCCTGATATGGGATTTGGCCTTATGATATTAAGTGGAAGTGTTGAGTGGGACTGAATGTATCATGATAAAAGGACATATTATTCAAGACCTATTTTTATTATTTTATTTTGGAATGATCTTGAACATTTTGAGCAGGAGATTCCAGAAAGACACTGATTTAGCAAAAAGTACACAGATGGGTTGGAAAATGACGGTTAGGTTGCCATAGATCTGGCAACTACCAGGTGTTCTGAAGCACAGCTACTATGTATCATTCACTTTATCATAAATTACAATACAAAGCTATTAAATGAAAAACCTTGAATATTCTTTTCTAAGATCACTGTACTTATATTTCTTTATACTTGGCTTGACACACATGTCAAGGTAATCAAATGCTGAGGCTAGTTGCTGGTGCAACTTCAGACTACATACAAACCTGGCCTATAATAAAAGGGAAGAATTAGTTGCGTAAAGGAACAGTGATGTAATGGTTCCTTTTGTGCTACAAAGGAGGAACTTGGGAGTACTGAAGTGAACAGAAAATGACTGATACAAGTAAAAACCAATACAAGGTGGAGAGTTAGCTGTGTGTTAGTTCTGGAAAAGAAAGCCTAAAGAAAGCAGTTCACCTGGTTAGATGGAAATATATTATTTTTTGTTGTCAATTGTGATATTATAGCAATTTAGGGAACAACTGAGAAAGAATGAGTAGGTAGAGTATTCAATCTCCATTCAGTTGGGAGAGACTTTTTGCAAACCATCATAAACTATTGTACAAAGCAGTCAGTCAAAACCATTGCTATTATATGCCTGGAGATTGTTGTCCACAAAGCATAACATTAATGAGTTCCTGACAGGCTAGTTTGAGCCACATTGTTAATGCCAAGATTCTCGTGACTGGACACAATTTGAACAATTGAGAATTGTGTTATAGTCTTAAGAAAGCATAAATTCCTGAACTTGTAATGGTCAATCACAGTGATAATATTTCTAGTCTTTTTTTCCAACATTTTCAAGTCAATATAAAATTTGGTTTATTTGAGCCAGGTCAAAGAAAATAAAAAAGTGTTGCTTGCTTCAGTAAAATGGTGTTTATCCTTAGAACCAAATCTTGGTCCAACAGAAGTTAATGGCTGTCATAAATATAAAGGGAAGGGTAAACCCCTTTAAAATCCCTCCTGGCCAGAGGAAAAATCCTCTCACCTGTAAAGGGTTAAGAAGCTAAAGGTAACCTCGCTGGCACCTGACCAAAATGACCAATGAGGAGACAAGATACTTTCAAAAGCTGGGAGGAGGGAGAAAAACAAAGGGTCTGTGAAGACTGGTGAATTTCCCTGCAGGAGGTTAACTACTCTGCCTGAGGTAGAGAAAACCTGTCTCTGCTCTGGCCCCAAAGCAAAGCAAAAAAGCTTTCAACTATTTTCAGTTGGAGACCTGCTTTCCAGCAGTCCAAAGAAAAAAAATTTCCTTTTCAAATCTGTGCTCCTTGTTCAAAAATAAAAATAAAAATCCTAAAAAACCCAAAAACTAACACTTTTGTCTTCAGGCAAATAGGTAGAAATCCCCTTTAGTTGCTCTTAGGTCTGTGACGACTTGTGAATTTCCCTATAGGAGGTTAACTACTCTGCCTTTAGGAAGAGAAACTGCAGCTCCCAAAGACAATTCCCTTTTGTCTCTGGATCTCCTTTCCAGCAGCCGCAAAGGAAAAAAAAATCCTTTTTAAAATCTGTGTTTCTGGTTCAAAAAATCTCAAATTGATCTCAAAATGATTTCAGGTTAATCCCACCACTCTGCCACCATGTCAAGGTTCCTTCCCCACTCTGAACTCTAGGGTACAGATGTGAGGACCTGCATGAAAACCTCCTAAGCTTAGGTTAAAACTTCCCCAAGGTACAAACTATTTTACCCTTGGACTTCCACTGCCACCACCAAACTTTATCTGGGTTCCTGAAAAAACGTAGTTTGGAAACGTCTTTCCCCCCCAAAATCCTCCCAACCCTTGCACCCCACTTCCTGGGGAAGGTTTGGTAAAAATCCTCACCAATTTGCATAGGTGACCACAGACCCAAACCCTTGGATCTTAGAACAATGAAAAAGCATTCAGTTTCCTTACAAGAAGACTTTTAATAGAAGTAAAAAAAGAATCACCTCTGTAAAATCAGGATGGTGAATACCTTACAGGGTAATTAGATTCAAAACATAGAGAATCCCTCTAGGCAAAACTTTAAGTTACAAAAAAGACACACAGACAGGAATATTCATTCTATTCAGCACAGCTATTTTCTCAGCCATTTAAAGAAATCATAATCTAACACATACCTAGCTAGATTACTTACTAAGTTCTAAGACTCCATTCCTGTTCTGTCCCCGGCAAAAGCATCAAACAGACAGACACAGACCCTTTGTTTTTCTCCCTCCTCCCAGCTTTTGAAAGTACCTTGTCTCCTCATTGGTCATTTTGGTCAGGTGCCAGCAAGGTTACCTTTAGCTTCTTAACCCTTTACAGGTGAGAGGATTTTTCCTCTGGCCAGGAGGGATTTTAAAGGGGTTTACCCTTCCCTTTATATTTATGACACGCCCCCCAAATCTCAGCTAGGGTGAAACGCTGGCTGGGATTTCTTCCTGGACCTCAAGGAAAAACAGAGTTAATAAGACACATGTATCTCTAAATATACTACCAAGTACATAAAGACTAACAATATTTTCCACATCTCAAGGACGATTTTAACCAGTTGATTCTGGGAAACTTTCATGGGAGAGTGCATCAGCCACTTTGTTAGAAGCTCCTGAGATGTGTTGGATGTCGAAATCAAAATCTTAGAGAGCTAAACTCCACCGAATAAGGTTTTTGTTATTTCCCTGGTGGTATTAAGCCACTGTAGCGAAGCATGGTCGGTTTGCAGGTGGAAACGCCATCCCCAAACATATGGGCGTACCTTTTCCAAAGCGTAGACAATGGTGTAACACTCTTTTTCACTGACTGACCAGTTGCTTTCCCTCTCAGACAGTTTTTTTGCTGAGATACACTACAGAATGGAATTCTTGATCTGGTTCTTTCTGCATTAAAACTGCTCCCACACCACGCTCGGACACATCTGTGGTTACTAGGAACGGTTTGTCAAAGTCTGGGGCCCTTAGTACAGGGTCAGACATGAGTGTCGCTTTAAGCTGGTTAAAGGCAAGTGGAGGAGTCTGTCTGTATAGAGATACTTGTGACGGGATATGCCAGGCCCTTTGCTGGAGGCCCTACAGTCCTACCACACCCTGCCTCAGGAAAAAGGAGCAGTGATGTGGGTCCTTCAGCGCTCAGGAGGCTCAGTTAAAAGGAGCTACAGGACCTGAGCAGGGCAGTTCCTGGTAGGGACCAGAGAAAAAGGAAGGTGCTCCTTGCTGGTGCTAAAGGGAAAACCAGAGGATGGGTTCTGGTGACATTGGCATTCTGTTTGGAAGAACTTCTGCCTTGAGGTAAGGTGAAGTGGAAAGGTCTACATGGGGAGTGGCCCAGGGAATGCATTAGCAACTATTAAAGGAAGCAGCATGTGGCTGCTATTTGTAGGGTGGGCCTGGGTCCCTCTGCCCCCACTGGCCACTGATAGAGTAGCCAAACTCTGAGAAGGGAACAAGTTTTGTTTAGAAGTCCAAGAAAGGGACTAGAATTTAAAGGGCTCAAGGACAAGGCTGAAGACCCCGGAGAAGCCAACCATTTGTTGGACTGTGTTACCCCAGAAAGTGTTCCTTCATGTGTTTAGACTATGTGTGGTTTAGATGGAGTGCTGAGCCACTGAAGGCCCACCTGATGAGGGCAACAGTTGACAGGGGACACTGTGAGCAGAGAAAAAGTGAGTGCAGGTTCGCATGCACCCGACAGGAGGCACTCACGAGAGTTGAGTGCGCACCATCACAGGGCCTAAATAAATATGCTGATAAAAGAATATAATTTGTGACCCAATTATCTCCCCTTCAGAAATTAAAAAAAGCAAATAACTCTTAACATTTTTGTTACCACTCATTTTTCTTACTTAGTATTGTTAAAGAGGACATTCACACTCAAGTGACTTTTAAAGAAGACAACTTTTTTCTATAAAGCTTTAGCAGTAAATTGTTTATCATAAATGTTCTCCATTCTCCTGGGTGTTAAGATGTTTGCTAATCTTTGTTCTCCAACATAACCAAATGTATCCTCCTCCGGTGAGATAATAGCTTGTGATATCATACTGAATTACTATGGAAATTGTTGTGATGCCATAAATTCAGTTTAATGATTTCATTGGAAAAGAAGTAATAGGCTGTGAGGTAAAAATGTTTGTCTAAAAATATGTTAATTTTGACTGCTAATAACAGTGAAAACTATGAAAGGCATGTGAGGCAGAATGGATTTAATTTTTTAGAACTCTGATATATTTAAATTCCTCCTCCCTTCCCCTCCCCCCGTTAAAGTCCTTCTTTGATGTTTTATCACAAACTAATATTCCTCTAGAATAACTAGAGTACACCCAGTCTATTAAGACCATACCTTAGGCCAATATAGCAGCAAGAAACTAGTTTCCTCTTAACATATGCTTTGTGGTTTAGATCAGACTCTACGAAACACATGTATACAACTATTGCAGTTTGGACTTTTAAAAGATTCAAAGCAAGTTCAGTGTTTACTGTAGTGGCAAAGGTAAATGTGATTAGACAAAATGCACTGCATTTACTCCCGCAGTTGCTATACAATTTTCCACTCATTCTTTTTTATTATATTCTAATTTAATAAAACTAGTAAAAGTGGCAAACAATAGGCAAGTAAAGGAGTAGGTAAGCAAACTCTAAGGCTAAGTTCCAACGCACAATGCAATGCTTAGTCTTCAGAAGGTTCTGCCTACTTCCCATGTCCAATATTAGAAGTTAGACAGTTCTTGTAGACAACAAATCATTATATTCATGTTTCCTATAACAGGGGGAAAAACTTTAAAATACAGAATTTTTTCTTTCATTGTGCGTCTCTGCAGCAGTATCCCAAAACAATACTTTTTTTTCCCCTCAAAAATAATGATAAACTGGAGGCTCTACTTAAACAGCAGTAACCTAATCAGACCCCACTGGTGCTAGAGCAACACAATATTTATATCTGAAAAGGGAACTCACTCTTACAATTTCATGAAAGCAAATCAGATAGTGGTACTAATGATGACACCTTGAATGAAAGAGAGAGTCAGTGTATCAAGTGAAAACAGGCTGCAACCTTATTCAATAAACAATTCAACAGTCTGCACAGCTAATCTACATTTACAGACGGTTCTTAAATCACTATTTTTTTATCTGCTCCCCAAAGACCTACTAACCTCCCTCTGGGTTACCACATGACTGACACAAATCAATATGCTCTATGGTGACCCATTCTTATGCAAATAAATTGGGTTGTAATGCTTCAGAAGCCCTAGCAGTATGTAATGATCAAATTTCCTCTGTACATATACCCTTTTCTATCTGTTTCCCAACCACTGCCTCGCTGTTGGAAGAAAAAAAATATTTGTTTTCAACTTCTTCCCCTATTTTTCATCAAACTTGCCATATTCTGGCACAATATTTTGACCCTGTCCTGTTTTTATATTTACAATATGTTAAATCTGCCTCATCCTAGCAACTGGTATGTTTTTTAATAAATGCAGAAATGCTGTTCAGTTTTGCCACAATCACCTGCTTTTTATATTTTCCATAAATACAGAACCTACACAAATTTCCCAAAGAAAATGACATATATATTCAAACATAAATCCAACACCTAACATCTCAACTCAGTGAAACAAGACCATGTAAGACTTTTCAATGTAAACAAGTTATATGGACTAGCAATGCTAGGGAATTGAATGTGGAGTTAAGGATCTAGAAACTTCATTATCCTTGATTGTCATTTATTTGTGGTACAACCTAAGACAAATCATTTTTACTACGTGCTAGTCCCAGTTTTGGCAGCTGAGGCGGAATGACACTCAATTTACTGGGCTATTAAGAGAATAAATTAATATATTTAAAGCACTAAAGTTAAGTACTATACTTAATATAAAGTTAAGTATAAAGTTAAGTACTATACTTACATTGCAGTTGTACTGTAATATTATATTTATATTACAGTTAGTTTAAAAAAAGATATTATACAATTCATAGAATTGCAGAATATTAGGGTTGGAAGAGACCTCAAGAGGTCATCTAGTCCAACCCCCTGCCCGTAGCAGGACCAACCCCAATTAAATCATCCCAGACAGGGCTTTGTCAAGCCAGACCTTAAAAACATCTAAGGATGGAGATTCCACCACTCCCTAGGTAACCCATTCTAGTGTTTCACCACCCTCCTAGTGAAATAATGTTTCCTAATGTTTATAATGTTTATATAATGTTAAATAATGTTTCCTCCCCCACGACAACTTGAGACCATTGCTTCTTGTTCTGTCATGTGCCACCACTGAGAACAGCCTAGCTCCATCCTCTTTGGAATCCCCCTTCAGTTAGCTGAAGGCTGCTATCAATTCCCCCCTCACTCTTCTCTTCTGCAGACTAAATAAACCCAGTTCCCTCAGCCTCTGCTCATAAATTATGTGCTCCAGCCCCTAATTATTTTTGTTGCCCGTCACTGGACTCTCTACAATTTATGCACATTTTTCTGTAGTGGGGGCCCCAAAACTGGACACAGTACTCCAGATGTGGCCTCACCAGTGCCAAATAGAGTGGAATAATCACTTCCCTCGATCTGCTGGCAATGCTCCTACTAATGCAGCCCAATACGCCATTAGCCTCCTTGGCAACAAAGGCACACTGCTGAATCACATCCAGCTTCTCGTCCACTGCAATCTCCAGGTTCTTTTCTGCAGAACTTCTGCTTAGCCAGTTGGTCTCCAGCCTGTAGCAGTGCCTGGGATTCTTCCGTCCTAAGTGCAGGGCTCTGCACTTGTCCTTGTTGAACCTCATCAGATTTCTTTTGGCCCAATCCTCCAATTTGTCTAGGTCACTCTGGACCCTATCTCTACCCTCCAGTGTATCTACCTCTCCCCACAGCTTAGTGTAATCCACAAATTTGCTGATGGTGTAATCCATCCCATCATCCAGATCATTAATGAAGATGCTCAACAAAAACAGCCCCAGGACCTGACCCTTGGGGCACTCCGCTTGATACCAGCTGCCAACTAGACATCGAGCCATTGATCACTACCCACTGACCCCAATGATCCAGCCAGCTTTCTATCCACCTTAGTCCATTTATCCAATCCATACCTCTTTAACTTGCTGGCAAGAATACTGTGGGAGACCGTATCATAAGCTTTGCTAAAGTCAAGGTATATCACATCCACTGCTTTCCCCATATCCACAGAGCCAGTTATTTCATGATAGAAGACAATCAGGTTGGTAAGACCTGATTTGCCCTTCATGAATCCATATTGACTGTTCCTGATCACCTTTCTCTCTTCCAAGTGCTTCAAAATTGTTTCTAGAATTATCTAGATTTACTCAGTCATTTAAACATTATTCCAGTTGTATCCTAGAGCACTGCCTACCCTGTATCTATATAACTGACCCTAAGAGAAAGTGGGTTATTGGATCTGTTTAGAGGCTTGTCCACAAACAGGTTTATTTTATTTAAAAACTTCTTTAGGTGATTTTGCCTGAAATATTTACTTCCTATTTTCTTGTCACCTAGCACAGTAAATTCTTATGTATCAAGATTTTACAAACTTTAAATATCTACTACTAACACAAGAGAGCATTTGTTGACTCATCACTGAGCCTGACAACTGGACAAACTACAAGATAGGGTTTGAGTTTTCCCAAAGATTGTGCTTCTGATATCTGAAATTTATGCTGTTCTGTCTTGTCTACATGTACACTCCTTTGCATTTGGACTACAGGTGTGTGAATAGCAGTGTGCACCAATTTGCTGTGCTGTAATTCCCAGTGATCACTGCAGGCATGAAATAAAGGGTTCCTAGTAACGTAGTCCTCTTCAGATAGGAATACATTAATGCAAACTAGGACCCGTTTAGTTCATGCCCACAGCATCCACGTGGGGAAGTTACAGTGCAGAACTTTGGTGTGCATGGCTATTTACACTCCCGTAGTTCAAACCGTGGGACAGTGTAGACATAACCTAAGTAAGTCACAAAACATCAATTAATTGTGTATGAGCACATAAAAAAACTTGCTTTTGATAATTACATTACAAAAATAACATGGGTTTTCCCATATGCAATTTGCATTTAAATAACAAATATGAATGTTATAAATCTTCCAACATATTTTTGCAGAAATCCCAATCAAGGTAAAGCATATTCTTCAATGACACTCTGTCTCACACATTAATCACTGGTTTTTTCTACAACAGTTTTTTTCCTCCAGAATCTGAACTTCCACACTAATTGCAATATAACAACTTTAGCCAACATACAAAGCACCAAATAATTTGAAACCCATTAAATGATTATATATAATGCATATTTATAAGTGCCATGTAGTATGATGCTGGGAGAAGAAAGACTAACCTGTTATGAGTCATGCCTGGTTGACACCATACACTCCTTGATCTCCAAAGGACTGGTTATTTAAGACAGATTGTTTTGTTTTGTTTTTTTAAATCATGGACAAAAGCTGATGCATTATATTTTTTTAAGTTATGGCTGATAGCAGATAGAGAGGAAGAAGCCCTGTTAGATCAATCAAGTGAAAGTATAAAGTACAGATCCTCAATAACTACGATAAATAACTTGAGATACTATCGTAAAGGGATAGCAGCACTTGACCTTAGTCTAAAGTTTGAGAAGCACTTTACTAGTGATGCAGTTTGCTCTGCAAGTGATTGCTTTTTTATTGTATATTGGGAATGCAATCTATTTGAGCTACAGTTCAATCCTTTGAAAACTAAACTAGTAAAGAAAGCAGTGCCTTGTTTGTTCAGTGAGATCCCTCACCACAAATATGTTATGCTGATGCTCTGATCTGCACTGCAGTGCCTGTTTGTGGGTTTGGGGCAGGGTTGGTCTGAAAAGGGGGCATTTATTGAAAATTTTTGACAAAAACTAAAACTATTTTTTTAAAAAAAGTTTTAATTCAAAGTATTCCATGGAAAATTTTGACTTTTCATCAAAAACCCCACACCCAAAAGCTTTCAGTTACAAATCAAAAGTTTTCATTTGGAAAATTAAAATTAATTATTTTGCCTTGGGTCATGTTGACACAAATAGAAATTATTCAGTACATCACAAACAATCAAAATGTTTCATTGCTAGGCAGTTTAACATTAAATTGTGTCTGCCAAAACTGCTGTGATGCCTAATGATCCATGCTCCCTCATGGGCTGGGCTATTTGCCAAGACTACATCCTACCATCATATGAATTACGTGGCTGTGGTGCATGATGGGAGATGTAGTCCAGATGGGGAGCTCAGTCATAGAGGAAAATGTGGGCATGAGGCAGGTGAGCTACAGTTCCCCTGAGGTGGTAGCTCAGGAGGATATGGTTGAATGTCATAGAATCACAGATAGAAATGTTGGCCTAGAAGGAACCTCAAGAGCTCATCTTGTCCATGTTCCCCTCCCTCCATCCAGAACCCCCCTCCTCAACACTGATGCAGGATTAACAAAGACAAAACAAAACATTAGGGATAGGAACGTCAGAATGTCTTGTTTTGACAGAAAATGTTGAAATGAATTGTTCTGACATTTCCCAATTAGAAGTTTCAGGTTTTGGCCAAAAACGGTCAGGTTTTAGATGTTTGGTTTTTTGATGAAAAGTAAAAATTATCTGCAGAAAGCAGATACTCACCATGACATATTTCATTGAGTCAAAAACAATTTTGACTGAATTTTTTTGACCAGACATAGATTCGGGAGAGGTTTAAGATGTTGGGTTTTGACCTACAAACTTTTGAATAACCTGAGATCATCTTGTCTTAGACTGTCTCTCTCCCCATGCCAGACTGTTGTACCTGAGATCAGCTGGAGCATCCCCAATATAAAAAAATATGGATCTATTAATGCCAGTGCACACTGGAATTGACCCTAGCTCCTGGTCCAAAACAGCCCATTTTCATTTAATTTTAGGTATGATGCAAAGCCTGTCTCTTTTACAGAGAGCATTGTTTGAGGTGTAGTGATTAAGGAGGGTGGGATATTTTTCTTCATTTCTCCTCTCCTGTAAGCTTTTCTAGTCACTTCCATAAAACACGGATGGCTTTATTAATATTTGACTGTATTTTTAAATAACTGCCAACGACACCTAATGATTAGGAAAGGTACCTTTTTGAGGATTTATTTTTAGAAATCCAAATATGAGAAACAGATAATAGTATATACATATACGCACAAAGATCCTTTCTGTTGGAGAATCTCAACAGCAAAGAATGTTAGCCTCTGTTATGTTTATTCATTTGTATCATCACATGAGGCTCTCCCCCACAAATCCTATTTTTATCAGACATGGCAATTTCACAATATATTTTACCTATTTTCTAGTTTATCCTTTTGCTTTAATATCCTTTTTTTATTTTGTCATACAGTCTATATATTCATATAACAAAAACAACAAAACCCAACCAAAAAACAAAACAACTAAGTATGAATTACAAAGGATGAAAATGTGAGTTTGTATATACGCATAATAACACTACAAGCATGTAGGGACAACATTAAAAAGTCCAAGACACAGATTAAACTATCTAGGGGCATAAAGAGTAACAAAAAAACATTTTACAGTTGCCTTTGAAGCAAGAGGAAGGCCAAGGACAGAGTAGGCCCATTACTCAATGAGTAGGGAAAGACAATAACAGAAAATCACAGCAATGGCTGAAGTGTTAAATGCCTTTTTTGTTTTTGTTTTCAGCAAAAAGTTGAGCAGCGATTGGACAACTAACATAGTAAACATCCATGTAAATGGGGTACAAACAAAATAAGAATTACTTAGACAAGTTAGATGTCTTCATATCGGCAGGAATACTTAGAATACTTAAGGAACTAGCTTAAGAGACCTCTGAGCCATTAACAATTATCTTGAGAATTCATGGAGGACAGGTGAGATCCCAAAGGACTGGGAAAGGGCAAACATAGTACCTATCTATTAAAAAGGGGAATAAGGACAACCCAAGGAATTATAGACGAATCACCTTAACTTCGATACCAGGAAAGATAATGGAGCAAACAATCAATTTGTAAGCACCTAGAAGATAATAAGGTAAGAAGTAACAGTCAATATGGATTTGTAAAGAACAAATCATGTCACACCAACCTAATATTTTTCTTTGACAGGGTAACAAGCCTTGTGAATGTTGCGGGGAGCAGTAGATGTGATATATCTCAACTTTAGTAAGGCTTTTGATGCTGTCTCACATGACCTTCTCAAAACAAAAGTAGGCAAATTTATAGCAAACCTGCTATAAGGTGGGAGCACAATGGCTTGGAAAACCTTACTAAGGGCTTGTCTACATTACCCGCTGGATTGACGGGCAGCGATCGATCCAGTTGGGGTCGATTTATTGCATCTAGTTTAGATGCGATAAATCAACCGCCGAGTGCTCTCCTGTTGACTCTGGTATGCCACCAGAGTGAGAGGCACAGGCGGAGTCAATGGGGGAGCATCAGCCATCGACTTACCACAGTGAAGACACAGCGGTAAGTAGATCTAAGTACGTCAACTTTGTGTATGTTATTCACATAGCTGAAGTTGCGTAACTTAGATCGATCCCCCCACCGCCTAGTGTAGATCAAGCCTCCGAGTAGCTATCTGTGGTTCACAGTCAAGCTGAAAGGACAGTCAAGGTGGAAGCTCTATCCTGGGTCTGGTTCTACTCAATATCTTCTTAAATGATCTGGATAATGGCACAAAGAGTACACTTATAAAGTTTTCAGATGATACCAAGATGGGAGAGGTTGGAAGTACTTTAGAGGATAGGATTAGGATTCAAAATTATCTTGACAAACTGGAGAAATGGTCTGAAATAAATAGGATGAAATTCAATAAGGACAAGTGTGAAGTACTACACTTTGGAAGGAATAATCAATTGTATAAATGCAAAATGGGAGATGACTGCCTAGGAAGGAATACTGCAGAAAAAGATCTGGGGTTCATAGTGGATCACAAAGTAAATGAGAGTCAACAATGTATTAATATTGCAAAAGGAGCCAACATCATTCCAGGATGTATTAGCAAGCATGTTGTAGGCAAAACATAAGGAGCAGTTCTTCCACTCTACTCCACATTGATTCAGCCTCAACTGAACTATTTTGTCTAGTTCTGCTCACCACAGTTTGGGAACTGTAGCTAATTAGTTCATTTTATCATCCATTTACAATTGTGCTCTGTGATGTTATTGTCAATTCATAAGCGAATTTCATACACAATCAATGTATGTTAAATAGATTTAAATTGTAGGATTATAGACATATAAGATTGACAAGTATTTAGGAGTGCTGTGTATGTATTAGGTATATAAGTAAAGCCTGGCTGAAATGTAAGGGATAGAAGCTGAGACCTGTTAGATTTTAGCTTAGCCATACTAGGCCATAGTCTTAAGAACACTTAACATGAGTGAGTGACCAAGGAATAACCCTTTGCCCATAAGGTCACAAAGTTGCTGCAAATATATGCCAATAGGTGATTGCAATAGACCATGAGGCACCTGATTGTAACATCTTTAAATGTTAGTCTTGACTGCAGGATACATGTTGTGCGTAAATGCTAATGACAATAAGAGGGACTGTGAACAACCTATGAAAAATGGGGAACCCCAATATTCATGAGTGTGGAAGTACAGATAAGGAAGTACACCTTCATTCATGTGGTCAGAATTACAATATAAAAGAGGGGTCTATGGTTGGATATAAAGTGGGAAGACCCAAGGAAAGACCCAGCAGGAACCATCCCTCTAGCAATAATCATCTATTGAGAGATCCATAGGACCCTAAAATATCTTTCAGGATATATTCGCTGTTCCTGGCCAATGGGAACTGCAGGAAGTGGCACGGGCCACAGGGATATTCTGGCTTCCGCTTCCCACAGCTCCCATTGGCCTGGAACTGTGAACCGCAGCCACTGGGAGCTGTGGGTGGCTGCACAAATGTAAACAAACTGTCTGGCAGCCCGCCAGCAGATTATCCTGATGGGCCGCAGGTTGTCCACCACTGGTCTAGATAATAGTCAGTCCTGCTTTAGTGCAGGGGACTGGACTAGATGACCCATCAAAATCCCTTCCAGTCATACATTTCAATGATCCTGTAATTTCTATGAAGCAAAACAGAATTAGCATGCAAGACAGACAGAACTATTTCCCATAATGTGCATTGCTGATTCTGCTAATTAGTTTTCTAGGTGGTTTACCACTATTACAAAACGGAACATTCTTCTTATTGATAGTAATGTTATGTAATTTCCTCCCAAATCAGAACAATGTTGATTTAAGCTGGATGTGTCAAATATTTACTTTTGCCATTTGTCACAGACATATTATATGTCAAAATATTTTTTCTGAGAATACATAAAAGCTTTTTTTGTTTTTTTTCATTTTAGGGGTCCCATTAAAGAGCACTATTATTTATTCAGTCAGCTAGCATCACTAATGTTGGTGAAGCATAAAACTTATATAAAAGGAATGATAGCTAATAATCTCTTTGGGGTAGCTAATGAACAAATCCTATAAAGTCTAGTTACATGAGTGATCCTATTGATTGCATGTGTAACAATTAAAGGTATAGGGCTCAGCCATGAGTTGGCTTATACATTTAATATACTAATTATACTAATCTAATCGCCTTCTATGATGAGATTACTGGTTCTGTGGATGAACGGAAAGCAGTGGATGTATTGTTTCTTGACTTTAGCAAAGCTTTTGACACGGTCTCCCACAGTATTCTTGTCAGCAAGTTAAAGAAGTATGGGCTGGATGAATGCACTATAAGGTGGGTAGAAAGTTGGCTAGATTGTCAGGCTCAACGGGTAGTGATCAATGGCTCCATGTCTAGTTGGCAGCCGGTGTCAAGTGGAGTGCCCCAGGGGTCGGTCCTGGGGCCGGTTTTGTTCAATATCTTCATAAATGATCTGGAGGATGGTGTGGATTGCACTCTCAGCAAATTTGCGGATGATACTAAACTGGGAGGAGTGGTAGATACGCTGGAGGGCAGGGATAGGATACAGAGGGACCTAGACAAATTGGAGGATTGGGCCAAAAGAAATCTGATGAGGTTCAATAAGGATAAGTGCAGGGTCCTGCACTTAGGACAGAAGAACCCAATGCACAGCTACAGACTAGGGACCGAATGGCTAGGCAGCAGTTCTGCGGAAAAGGACCTAGGGGTTACAGTGGACGAGAAGCTGGATATGAGTCAGCAGTGTGCCCTTGTTGCCAAGAAGGCCAATGGCATTTTGGGATGTATAAGTAGGGGCATAGCGAGCAGATTGAGGGACGTGATCGTCCCCCTCTATTCGACATTGGTGAGGCGTCATCTGGAGTACTGTGTCCAGTTTTGGGCCCCACACTACAAGAAGGATGTGGATAAATTGGAGAGAGTCCAGCAAAGGACAACAAAAATGATTAGGGGTCTGGAAAACATGACTTATGAGGAGAGGCTGAGGGAACTGGGATTGTTTAGTCTGCAGAAGAGAAGAATGAGGAGGGATTTGATAGCTGCTTTCAACTACCTGAGAGGTGATTCCAGAGAGGATGGTTCTAGACTATTCTCAGTGGTAGAAGAGGACAGGACAAGGAGTAATGGTCTCAAGTTGCAGTGGGGGAAGTTTAGGTTGGATATTAGGAAAAACTTTTTCACTAGGAGGGTGGTGAAACACTGGAATGCGTTACCTAGGGAGGTGGTAGACATCTCCTTCCTTAGAAGTTTTTTAGGTCAGGCTTGACAAAGCCCTGGCTGGGATGATTTAATTGGGGATTGGTCCTGCTTTGAGCAGGGGGTTGGACTAGATGACCTCCTGAGGTCCCTTCCAACCCTGATATTCTATGATTCTATGTCCTTAACATTAAGAATGAGAATTACCCTTGAATTCAAAGGGAATACACATGTACTTATGCATGTTTATTAGTCATGTTCTTAATTGCTTTGCTGAAATTAGGCTTTAATGTTAACACACTGAAGGAAGAAATGGGTTGGGGTTTTGTTTTTTTTTTTTAATTCTGTAACTCTGAATTTAGATCAAGTACAAGTAATACCAGTCATTTTTGGTGCCTTGGGTGTTTTGTGTGCATAATTTACAAAGTATAACCTGTTGTGGAAAGGACGTCTGTTTTGTAGAGCACTGAACACATCTTTTACATGAGAAGATTGTAAGAACCCAGAGGCTGTCAGTTACTTTGGCTGTAACAGAGCCATCCTTAGCTTTAGGTGATGTTAACTCATCTTTATTTTATCCATGACCTTTCTTGAGTGGTAACAACTAAGTTAGACTCCCTCATTTTGTATAGTAGGGATTATGTTTTCCAATGTGCATTGCTTTGCATTTATCAACATTGAATTTGAGCTTGTGAATTCCTTGATACAGAGTTTGCAATGTTGCTTAATTCAGAAGCAGATGAACTGATTTGACTGAAACTTTTTTTAAAAAGTGCACCTTTAGGCTAAGACCAAGCACAGAAAATCCAACCCATATAGGAATTTGTTGCTGAAAAGTTCTAAACCAGCTATTTGAAAAGAAAGGCTGGCATGGAAGTTGGAATTCTAACTTACTTAGAGTAGGGCTCTCTTATGCTAATCACTTGAATTAACTGACATTTTTATTCACAGCAAACTTCAAATCTTTATAAATTGATACACCATTACTAAACTTCATGATATGCAGTAGTCAACTCATCCTGTTTTTGTCAAAGTATGGGTTCCTATTCAAAACTTTATCATACTTTGTGTCTTCTTAAGGGCCATCTTCTATCGCAAGATTGTAATTTTATAATTTTAAACACCTTTTCACTGAAAATATGCTCCATGCTTTCCCAACACATTTCAACGAAAGTATTTGATCTAATAACAAACTTCCATTTCTCTTTTTCGTTTCAGTTCAAAATTTAATTTATTGTAAAAAGAAAATGAAATGAAAAATATCAGTATTAACTCCTTATTCTTTTTTCTCTCCCCAGGACGACTAGCAGAGGAAGAAAAATAGTGGCTATGGAGCAATGACATATGAGGGGAAGCTGAAAAAGCAATGTAGGGAGAGGTGGGAATAGGGAGTTCGAGTATGGAGGAAAAAGTGAAACGAGGGAGCCAGAGGCTTATAGAGCATGAAGAGTGGAAGAGAAGAGTCAGGGGACCGAACTGGTAAACTAGCACATACTGAGCAGCTGCAGCTCAGCCACGTATTTGTGGAGGGGTGCTACAGATGCACTAAGCAAGCATGCAAAGGGAAGAAACTGCACACTGCAAGCGGAGGCAAAAGGAACGAGAAGAGGAAGAAATGGGGGGAGGGTGATAATAAAGGACCAGCTCTTTGTGACCAAAAGGTTTTAGTGGTCTAAGACCACTGAAGCCACTATGCAGTCCTTAATGTGTGAAAAAAAATGGCATATCAAAAATAAGGAATTTAGGTTACCTCTAGGGTATTTCTGTCTCAGTGCCTGATCAGTCTTGCCTTGCTAAGACTAGTGCGGAATGGACACCCATGCAATAGGAGATGCATTGTGACCAATGGCTCATTTGACTCAGGTCACTGGACATAAGAATGCCATTACTGGGTCAGACCAATGGTCCATCTAACCCAGTATCCTGTCCTCTGACTGTGGCCAATGCCAGGCACTTCAGAGGGAATGAACAGAAAAGGGCAATCATCAAATGATCCACCTCCTGTTGTCTAGTCCCAGCATCTGGCAGTCAGAGACATAGGGACATCCAGAGCATGGGGTTGTATCCCTGACCATCTTGACTAATACCCATTGATGGACCTATCCTCCATGAATTTATCTAATTCTTTTTTGCACCGAGTTATACTTTTCGCCTTCACAAAATTCCCTGGCAATGAGTTCCACAGGTTGACTGTGTGTTGTGTGAAGAAATACTTCCTTTTGTTTGTTTTAAACCTGCTTCCTATTAATGTCTTTGGGTGACCTCTAATTCATGTGTTATCTGAAGGAGTAAATAACATTTCCTTTCCCCACACCAGTCATGATTTTATAGACCTCTATCGTATCCTGTTTTAGTAATCTCCTTTCCAAGATGAAAAATCCCAGTCTGTTTAATCTCTCCTTGTACAGAAGGTGATCCATAGCCTTAATCATTTCTATTGACATTCACTGTATCATTTCCATTTCAAATACATATTTTTTTTGAGATGGGGTGACCAGAACTGCAAGCAATATTCAAGGTGTGGACATGCAATGGATTTATATGGGGGCATTATAATATTTTCTGATTTATTATCTACCCCTTTCCTAATAGTTCCTACCATTCTGTTAGTTTTTCTTACTGCCCCTGTACACTGAGCAAATAGTTTCAGAGAATCATCCATGACCTTTCTTGAGTGGTAATAACTAAGTCAGACTCCCTCATTTTGTATAGTAGGGCTTATGTTTTCCAATGTGCATTGCTTTGCATTTATCAACATTGAATTTAATCTGCCATTTTGTTGCCCAGTCACCCAGTTTTGTGAGACCCCTTTGAATCATAGAATATGAAGAAGGGACCTCAGGAGGTCATCTAGTCTAATCCCCTGCTCAAAGCAGGACCAATCCCCAATTTTTGCTCCAGATCCCTAAATGGCCCCCTCAAGAATTGAACTCACAACCCTGCATTTAGTAGGCCAATGCTCAAACCACTGAGCTACCCCTCTCCCCTTTTGTAACTCTTTCAGTCTGTTTTGGACGTAGTCTACTTCTTGCTAAACAGGTGGATAGTTAAGTTTAATGCCATTAATTAATTAATTGCATTAGTTACAAATTGGCATGTTTTAGTAGTACACCAAATCCCTCTTCAGAAAAACTAAATGCAAGAATGCAGAAAAACCAAGTACAGTTGCAAGACAAGGTTCAGATCGAGGGTATCAAGTCAGGTTCCCTGCAAGTCATTGAATATGTGGTTAAAACAGCAGCTCCCATGTGTTTGTGGGATGGGGCCACCCGGCTTGGGCAGCCTCAATGCAGCCCTCGTTCCTGGGCCAGAGCATGTATTATGTTTTAAACTGATTACTATAAATAAAACATAGATTCTTTTTATATTTTCCAAAGCAATTTGCTCTCGTTGTGAACTTTTATGCCTAAATTCACACCAAAGCCATTTCTAAACACATGAAATTAGCAGCTTTACTGAAAATATGACAGCAAGCAAGATATGGTAATATAAAAATGGAATGGTTACCAACAACAAATCTAAATATTGTTGAGGTTGCCTTGCAATCAAGTTTTAAATACATCTACAAATATTTTCTTTCCTTCTCTCTCCAGTTTCCCAGCAGACATGATTTAGGACTTTCTTGGGGAACCTGAAGTCAATAGTATTTGTGGGCCAAAAATACAAAATATGGTTCTATTTTTACCTATACCTGGGCATATATCTGAATGAGATTTTTACTCCGCTAAATCCATTCAGCTTTGTTCCTTCTTTTAAATGGTGGTTTTGGAAATGAACCATTAGGAAACAAGCCAATGTATCCATATTCCTATTCAGCACATCTCTGTCTGTGTCTCATGGGGGTGCTGTGGAGATTACGCCATCCCCTAAAATGAATTACAGATCACAGTTGGGAAATATTCACAGGTGTCAGAGTAACAGCTGTGTTAGTCTGTATTCGCAAAAAGAAAAGGAGTATATTCACAAACATTCTTGAGACTTTTTTTTTTATTTTGGATGCAGGACATACCCGGGTGTTGTAACCTCCTTGGAATCATGCCCTCCTCATCCTTTCCAGCTCCCTATGCACATACCCTGGAGGTACCATCATTATTAGTACAATATTAAAAACCAGACAGTAGTAAGGGCTTAGACCTGAACTCTAGACCTGATCCAGCAAAGTATATAAGCTCATGCTTGACTTAGGTAGGATGTGTCACTGACTTTTTATGACTGTGCTGTGGTATTCAGTCAAAACTTTAATCTAAAAAAGAAATCATAAAAACTCAATGGGACATTGTACATACTTAAAATTAAGCATGTGCTTACTTTGCTGGATCAGGTCTAGAATGCTCAACATTTTGCAGAAATGAGCCTTTACAAATGTCCATATGGCTTCTTGTCAAATTATTTTAAATGTAATGGTGGCATACTGTACAACATTCAGGGTAGGGCTGTCAGTTGATTAAAAATTAATTATGATTAATCACACGATTAAAATTTAATCACGATTAATCGCGCTGTTAAACAACAATAGAATACCATTTATTTTAAATATTTTTGGATGTTTACTATATTTCAAATATGTTGATTTCAATTAGAATACATAATACAAAGTGTACAGTGCTCACTTTATATTTATTTTTGATTACAAACATTTTCACTGTAAAAAAACAAAAAAACGTATTTTTCAATTCACCTCATAAAAGTACTGCAATGCAATCTCTGTATCATGACAGTTGAACTTACAAATGTAGAATTATGTACAAAAAACCTGCATTCAAAAATAAAACAATGTAAAACTTTAGAACCTACAAGTCCACTCAGTCCTAATTCTTGGTCAGCCAATCACTCAGACAAACAAGGTTGGTTACAATTTGCAGGCGATAATGATACCTGCTTCTTGTTTACAATGTCACCTGAAAGTGAGAATAGGCATTTGCATGGCACTGTTGTAGCTGGCATTGCAAGATATTTATGTTCCAGATGTGCTAAAGATTCATATGTCCCTTCATGTTTCAACCAGCATTCCAAAGGACATGCATCCATGCTGATGGTGGGTTCTGCTTGATAACCATCCAAAACAGTACGCACTGAAGCATCTGAGTCAGTTACCACCAGCAGAAGGTTCATTTTCTTTTTTTTGGTGGTTTGGGTTCTGTAGTTTCCGCACTAGAGTGTTGCTCTTTTTAAAAGCATGCTCCACACCTTGTCTCTCTCAGATTTTGGAAGGCACTTCAGATTCTTAAACCTTGGGTCAAGTGCTGTAACTATTTTTAGAAATCTCCCATCGGTACCTTCTTTGCGTTTTGTCAAATCTGCTGTGAAGGTGTTCTTAAAACGAACATGTGCTGGGTCATCATCCGAGACTGCTATAACATGGAATAGATGCAGAATACAGGTAAAACAGAGTAGCAGACATACAATTCTCATCCAAAGGAGTACAGTCACAAATTTAATTGTGTGATATTTTTAACAAGCATTATCAGCATGGAAGCATGTCCTCTGGAATGGTGGCTGAAGCATGGAAGCACGTTTAGCATATCTCACCAATGCCAAATAAAGGGGAACGATCACATCCCTCAATCTGCTGGCAATGCCCCTACTTATACATCCCAAAATGCCATTAGCATTCTTGGCAACAAAGGCACACTGTTGACTCATATCCAGCTTCTCGTCCACTGTAACCTCTAGGTCGTTTTCTGAAGAACTGCTGCCTAGCCATTCAGTTCCTAGTCTGTAGCAGTGCATGGGATTCTTCCGTCCTAAGTGCAGGACTTAGCATTTGTCCTTGTTGAACCTCATCAGATTTCTTTTCGCCCAATCCTCTAATTTGTCTAGGGCCCTCTGTATCCTATCCCTACCCTCCAACATATTTACCACTCCTCCCAGTTTAGCGTCATCTGAAAACTTGCTGAGGGTGCAATCCACACCATCCTCCAGATCATTAATGAAGATATTGGACAAAACCGGCCCCAGGACTGACCCTTGGGGCACTCTGCTTGATACCAGCTGCCAACTAGACATGGAGCCATTGGTCACTACCCATTGAGCCCGACGATCTGGCCAGCTTTCAATCTACCTTATAGTCCATTCATCCAGCCTGTACTTCTTTAACTTGCTGGCAAGAATACTGTGGGAGACCGTATCAAAAGCTTTGCTAAAGTCAAGGAATAACATGTCCACTGCTTTCCCCTCATCCACAGAGCCAGTTATCTCATCATAGAAGGCAATTAGATTAGACAGGCATGACTTGCCCTTGGTGAATCCATGCTGACTGTTCCTGATCACATCCGTCTCCTCCAAGTGCTTCAGAATTGATTGCTTGAGGACCTACTCCACGATTTTTCCAGGGACTGAGGTGAGGCTGACTGGCCTGTAGTTCCCTGGATCCTCCTTCTTATATAGAATATACTATATTATGAGTTACATTGTACAGCACACAGAAAAGAGGCACACAAATCCACAGTTAAAACTTACCGGTTATGTGTGATTTCCTTTTGAGTTTAGCCAAAAAAGCAACCACTACAAAAAACCAAAAACTGCTCTGTACCAATTTCTCACTAGGAGAAATTCAAGAGGATTTAAAGATAAAAAACAAAGCGTGAAGCATTCAAATAATCCTGTGCTTAAAAATCCATCTTTATTATGAAGCATGTGAGACCAAGCTGAGATCTGAGAAAAACAGTTTTCTTGGACTCAGACTTCTCACAAAAAAAACTGTTTAATGACTACATGATTGTTCTGTTATGTTAGAATACTTCTTATTTTAGCAGGTTGGGTAACTATTAAGTAATTTAATCTAGTTATACGCTGGTGTCAGATTTTTTTTTTGTGGGGGACATTTTGCTCATATGCATAAGGGGCCTCTTTTCTGCCTATCAGCGTTTCCCCAATTCTGAGGCATACCTCCTTGGAGAGTTATGGGGGACTAGTTAATGGAAGTTGCGGGAGGATGGAGAGCCATCTCAACTGTTCTCCAAAGTTTCAGCTTTTAATTTAAAACATTAAGCCTTGGTCTACACTAGGAGTTGAGGTCGAATTTAGCAGCGTTAAATCGGTTTAACACTGCACCCGTCCACATGATGAAGCCCTTTTTTTCGACTTAAAGGGCTCTTAAAAACTATTTCCGTACTCCACTCCCGACAAGGGGATTAGTGCTGAAATCGGCCTTGCCGGGTCGAATTTGGGGTACTGTGGACGCAATTAGATGGTGTTGGCCTCTGGGAGCTATGCCAGAGTGGTCCATTGTGACCGCTCTGGATAGCACTCTCAACTCAGATGCACTGGCCAGGTAGACAGAAAAAGGCCCGCGAACTTTTGAATTTCAATTTCCTGTTTGGCCAGTATGGCAAGCTGCAGGTGAATGCAGAGCTCATCAGCAGAGGTGACCATGATGGAGTCCCAGAATCGCAAAAGAGCTGGGAGGTATGGGATCTGATCACTGTATGGGGAGAGGAATCTGTGCTATCAGAACTCCGTTCCAGTTTTCGAAAAGCCAAAACATTTGTCAAAATCTCCCAGGGCATGAAGGACAGAGGCCATAACAGGGACCCGAAGCAGTGCCTCGTGAAATTTAAGGAGCTGAGGCAAGCCTACCAGAAAACCAGAGAGGCAAACAGCTCCTCCGGGTCAGAGCCCCAAACATGCTACTTCTATGATGAGCTGCATGCCATTTTAGGGGATTCAGCCACCACTACCCGAGCCATGTTGTTTGACTCCTTCAATGGAGATGGAGGGAACACAGAAGCAGGTTTTGGGGACGAGGAAGATGATGATGATGAAGTTGTAGATTGCTCACAGCAAGCAAGCGGAGAAACCGGTTTTCCCAACAGCCAGGAACTGTTTCTCACCCTGGACCAGGAGCCAGTACCCCCCCAAGGCTGCCTCCCGGACCCGCCAGGCGGAGAAGGGACCTCTGGTGAGTGTACCTGTTAAAATACTATACATGGTTTAAAAGCAAGTATGTATGTTTAATGATTAATTTGCCCTGGCATTCACGGCTCTCCTGGATGTACTCCCAAAGCCTTTGCAATAGGTTTCTGGAGAGGGCAGCCTCATTCCGTCCACCATGGTAGGACACTTTACCACTCCAGGCCAGTAGCACGTACTCGGGAATCATTGTAGAACAAAGCACTGCAGTGTATGTTTGCTGGCGTTCAAACAACATCAGTTCTTTATCTCTCTGTGTTATCCTCAGGAGAGTGATGTCATTCATGGTCACCTGGTTGAAATAGGTGATTATCATGCACATTGTAAGGAGAGTGGTCACTTTAGATAAGCTATTACCGGCAGGAGAATGGGGTGGGGGGAGGTATTTTTTCATGCTTTGTGTGTATAAAAAGATCTTCTACACTTTCCACAGTATGCATCCGATGAAGTGAGCTATAGCTCACGACAGCTTATGCTCAAATAAATTGGTTAGTCTCTAAGGTGCCACAAGTACTCCTTTTCTTTTTGGTTGAAATAGGGTGCTTTTCTTAAGGAGACATTCAGAGGTGCCCGTTCCTGCTGGCTGTTTGCCTGTGGCTGAACAGAAATGTTCCCCGCTGTTAGCCATGGGGATGCGGGAGGGGCTAGCCACGTGGTGCGGGGAGGCAAAATGCGACCTTGGAATGAAAGCAGATGTGCTATGTATGTAATGTTAACTGCAAGGTTTACCGTGAAAGCGTGTACCCATTGTTCTGTAAAATGTGTCTTTTTAAATACCACTGTCCCTTTTTTTTTCTCCACCAGCTGCATGTGTTTCAAGGATCACAGGATCTTCTCCTTCCCAGAGGCTAGTGAAGATTAGAAGGCGAAAAAAATGCACTCACGATGAAATGTTCTCTGAGCTCATGCTGTCCTCCCACACTGACAAAGCACAGACGAATGCGTGGAGGCAGACAATGTCAGAGTGCAGGAAAGCACAATATGACCGGGAGGAGAGGTGGCAGGCTGAAGAAGAGAGGGCTGAAGCTAAAAGGTGGTGGCAGCGTGATGAGAGGAGGCAGGATTCAATGCTGAGGCTGCTGGAGAATCAAACTAATATGCTCCAGCATACGGTTGAGCTGCAGGAAAGGCAGCTGGAGCACAGACCACCACTACAGCCCCTGTGTAACCAACCACCCTCCTCCCCAAGTTCCAAAGCCTCCTCACCCAGACGCCCAAGAATGTGGTGTGGGGGCCTCTGACCACCCAGCCACTCCACCCCAGAGGATTGCCCAAGCAACAGAAGGCTGGCATTCAATAAGTTTTAAAGTTTTAAACTTTTAAAGTGCTGTGTGGCCTTGTCCTTCCCTCCTCCACCACCCCTCCCGGTGCTTCTCTCCTCCACCACCCCTCCTGGGCTACCTTGGTAGTCATCCCCCTCTTTGTGTGATGAATTAATAAAGAATGCATGAATGTGAAGCAACAATGACTTTATTGCCTCTGCAAGCGGTGATCGAAGGGAGGAGGGGAGGGTGGTTAGCTTACAGGGAAGCAAAGTGAACCGAGAGGTGGGGGGGTTCATCAAGGAGAAACAAACAGAACTTTCACACCGTAGCCTGGCCAGTCATGAAACTGGTTTTCAAAGCTTCTCTGATGTGCACCACGCCCTTCTGTGCTCTTCTAACCACCCTGGTGTCTGGCTGTGTGCAACCAGTGGCCAGGCGACTTGCCTCAACCTCCCACCCAGCCATAAACGTCTCCCCCTTACTCTGACAGATATTGTGGAGCACACAGCAAGCAGTAATAACAGTGAGAATATTGGTTTCGCTGAGATCTAACTGAGTCAGTAAACTGCGCCAGCGTGCTTTTAAACATCCAAATGCACATTCTACCACCATTCTGCACTTGCTCAGCCTGTAGTTGAACAGCTCCTGACTACTGTCCAGTCTGCCTTTGTATGGCTTCATGAGCCATGGCATTAAGGGGTAGGCTGGGTCCCCAAGGATAACTAAAGGCATTTCAACATCCCCAAGTTATTTTCTGGTCTGGGAATAAAGTCCCTTCCTGCAGCTTTTGAAACAGACCAGAGTTCCTGAAGATGCAAGCGTCATGTACCTCTCCCGGCCATCCCACTTGATGTTGGTGAAATGTCTCTTGTGATCCACCAGTGCTTGCAGCACTATTGAAAAGTACCCCTTGCGGTTTATGTACTCGCTGGCTTGGTGCTCCGGTGCCAAGATAGGGATATGGGTTCCGTCTATGGCCCCACCACAGTTAGGGAATCCCATTGCAGCAAAGCCATCCACTATGACCTGCACATTTCCCAGAGTCACTACCCTTGATATCAGCAGATCTTTGATTGCATTGGCTACTTGCATCACAGCAGCCCCCACAGTAGATTTGCCCACTGCAGATTGATTCCCGACTGACCAGTAGCTGTCTGGCATTGCAAGCTTCCACAGGGCTATCGCCACTCGCTTCTCAACTGTGAGGGATGCTCTCATCTTGGTATTCATGCACTTCAGGGCAGGGGAAAGCAAGTCACAAAGTTCCATGAAAGTGCCCTTACGCATGCGAAAGTTTTGCAGCCACTGGGAATCGTCCCAGACCTGCAACACTATGCAGTCCCACCAGTCTGTGCTTGTTTCCCGGGCCCAGAATTGGCATTCCACTGCATGAACCTGCCCCATTAGCACCATGATGCCCGCATTGCCAGGGCCTGTCCTTTTAGAGAAGTCTGTGTCCATGTCCTCATCACTCTCATCACCACGCTGACGTTGCCTACTCGCCCGGTTTCACTTTGCCAGGTTCTGGTGCTGCATATACTGCTGGATAATGTGTGTGGTGTTTAATGTGCTCCTAATTGCCAAAGTGATCTGAGCGGGCTCCATGCTTGCCATGGTATGGCGTCTGCACAGAAAAAAGGCGCAGAACGATTGTCTGCCGTTGCTCTGATGGAGGGAGGGGCGACTGATGACATGGCTTACGGGGTTGGTTTACAGGGAATTAAAATCAACGAAGGGGGTGGTTTTACATCAAGGATTGAACTCAAAACCCTGGGTTTAGCAGGCCAATGCTCAACCCACTAAGCTATCCCTCCCTCTGGTATTTCAGGCAGGACTGAATCTCCATTAAAGTTTTCAAGGTGCCCCTGACAGACCTCACCAAAATGATTGTCAGCCGTTGATTTCACGGAGGGAGGGAGGGGGGAGCAAATGAATACAAAACAAATCTGGTCTATTTCTTGTTTTGATCTACTCCATCTATCTTTTACACCTTTGGCTGGCAGCAGACGGTGCAATAGGACTGCAAGCCATCCACATCTCCTGGCTGCTCAGCAGAGGATGGTGCAATAGGACTGCCTGCAGGACTAAAGAGAATGACCTGGTCGAGCCACTCCTAATTTAGTCCCTGCACCCATGTCTGCCCAGGCGCTCCTGACCGACCATACTGAGGCGCCAGGAGCACCTCGGACATGATGAGGATGTTTTTCAGGCCTATTGCACCGTCTGCTGCCACAAGGCAATGGGTTGCTGCTGCTGTGTAGCAATGCAGTACCACGTCTGCCAGCACCCAGGAGACATACGGTGACAGTGAGCTGAGCGGGCTCCATGCTTGCCGTGGTATGGCGTCTGCACAGGTAACTCAGGAAAAAAGGCGTGAAACGATTGTCTGCTGTTGCTTTCACAGAGGGAGGGACGGAGGGAGGGCCTGACGACATGTACCCAGAACCACCTGCAACAATGTTTTTTGCCCCATCAGGCATTGGGATCTCAACCCAGAATTCCAATGGGCAGTGGAGACTGCGGGAACTGTGGGATAGCTACCCACAGTGCAACGCTCCGGAAGTTGACTCTAGCCTCGGTACTGTGGAAGCACTCTGCCGAGTTAATGCGCTTAATGCACTTAGAGCATTTTCTGTGGGGACACACACAATCGACTATATAAAAACAATTTCTAAAAAAAGACTTCTATAAATTCGACCTAATTTCGTAGTGTAGACATACCCTAAGTAAGTCTCTAGCTGTTGTTTGTAAAGAAAACCTTCAAACATGATCCAAGTATAACCAATGCAGAGACATCTATCAGAGTTTGTAGAGAGCCTGAAATATTGCTTGTCCCATGAACAGTTTGAAGGACTGCAGTTTTAATGTTTTTTGCTTGAAGCTGAGAACAGAGTTCTGATTTTACCTCATTTTGAAAGCTCACCTTTACTTATAAATTAATGATGCCTTAAAAACTTTTTAAAACTAACCTGACCTTCCTTCTGCTGGATTGTAATGTTATAACTATTCTGGCAAAGTTATGAATCTGTCTTTTTGTTCCATTGGTACTCAATTTAAAAACTTGATTTCAGATCAGAGTCTGGAAAAATATAAATATTTTATTTTATTGTTCACAAGTTGATATATTGTATTATTGAGTTATAAACAAAATTACAATTTATTCAAAGCCTTTTTCAATCTCAACTGATAAAAGCATGCATAATGTATCTGTATCTGCCAATGTTAATCCATGGGGTAGAATTTGTAAGTGTGATATACAGAAAGCAGCAGAAACAGCTCTGAATACTGTAAGTGATAGAAATTTTTACACACACACACACACACTGAGAACAATTCCATCCCAATTTTTGCCTACTTCGGCCCAAAGAAATTATGTGGGTGTAAGGTAGGGCACAATTTGGCCTACTAATTGAAAGTTTTACATATAAAACACTAAGCATGTCAGTAGTAAAGAACTTAAGGGACAAACTTTCAATGATTATCAATGTCATACCCATCATACATTTTAGTGGTATTAATTGATTTCCAAAGGTACCAGAGATAAAATCACACAAACTCTGAGAAAGATTCAAATACTTGTGGAGACTAGAGAGGACTGGAAACTTCACTTAATTGACAATAAAAGTAACAACAAAAAATAAAAGTTTTGTTTGTACCCAGAAATATAGGAAGGTTATGACAATATCAAGCTTGATCCTCTACATTAATTTTTCCCCAAGTAAACAGGTACAGCACCAGCTGGCTTTAGCCACTTCCTGTCAATATACTATTCAAATTGCCCTATCTGTCCTTTTATTAGTCTGTGTATTCAGAGACAGGCTCCCATTTTCATTCATATCAACACAACATTTTATTCTTTGTTGTCTCAGTTTCACTGATATTCTGGGTAACATATTAACACAATAAAAAGCATATCTGAAAAACTTTTCTAGGAGATGAGGTCCATTTCATCCTAGCTCTTTTGTTGGTATTCAGTGTATGTATTTTGTAGGGGGGAAAGGGGAAAAGGACCCTGTCCCCACCATCAAAACATGCCTATTTAATGCCACATAGAATTCCAGTCCTTGCATTCCAGGGAGTACAAGGACTGCTGTATACCTATTCTCCTGGGTATGCACAACATGACAAAAAAAAGGAACAAGAGTGGGGAGGAAGCTGGGCCCTGGTTCTCCTCACTCCCCACACATGCACAATAGCCTGCAGAGCAGTCTGGTGCAGCAATGGATGCATGGCCTCTCCTAGCTCCTGAGCAATTCAAAGCACTCTAGCATTGCTCCCTACAAGGTGACTATTCAAGCCTGAAATGATTACAGCATTTGTTTCCTTTGCAATGGCCCCATTTTTTTTTTTTGCTATTATAACTTAAGCAGCTACATCAAGGATCTAATGCATCAATACATATGAAAACAAAGAAAAGAAAACTGTACTGTCCTGGAAGTCTGATGTGAGAATCTTGTGTCATGCAGTATTCTGCCTCATATCATACTTAGGGCTTGACAGTGGTTTTAAGCCACTGCCTATTGTTGGAGCAGCGTTGCCAAGTTTCATGATTTTATCATGGGTCCCGCGATATTTGGTGTTTTTCTCAAACCCATAAATAGGTCATGGATGAAGAACGTCTGGTTGAAGCAGAAACTGAGCAAAGTGAAAGTTATGCAATTTACCGCCATGACAGTTGATGACATACCCACAAGTGGTCAGATTAGTCTGCAGGATAATACTTTTGAATAACACTTTCTACCATCTCTAGCTGGCTAGGAAACTCCATTCCAACCTGATGGACAACATCCTGGTCTCAGTTGTACATGTTTTTGTTATTTCCCAGATGGACTAAAGCAGGGGTTCTAAAACGTCATTGCACCACGATCCCCTTCTGACAACAAAAATTACTACACGACCCCAGGAGCAGGGACCAAAGCCTGAGCCTGGCCGAGCATCCCCTGCCTGGGAGGGTGGGGATGGCAAAGCCCAAGCCCCACCACCCTGGATGGAACCAAAGCCGTAACCCTCTGGTTTGGCTTTGGCCCCGAGCAGTAGGGCTTGGGCTTTGACCCTGAGCCCCAGCAAATCTAAGCGAGCCCTGGTGACCCCTTTAAAATGGGGTCACAACCCACTTTGGGGTCCCGACCTACAGTTTGAGAAATGCTGGACTATAGCATTACAATATATCAGGGCATAAAGTCATCAGCCATTTGGAAACTGCAACAAGTTCAGAATGTTGCAGTGTATTTGCTCATCAACATGGGCTACTGCAAGCACATCAGACCTGTTATTTACTCTCTACGCTGGCTTCCTATAGAATATAGAATCAAGTTCAAGGTCTTGATCCTTATCTTTAACGTGCTCAATGGCCAAGCCAAGGATATCAGAAATATCACTTAAACCTCTGAGAAGAGGACCATGTTCAACAACTCCACTCCTCAGGCACAATGCAACTTTCTATCCGAAGATGAAGCAAGAGACAGAGGTTTCCCAGGGCCTGGTGTGAGACTATAAAACAAACTCCAAAGGAACTAAAGAGAACCAAGAAAACCACCAACATCCATTCCAAGTGCAAGGCACACATCTTCAACCTTGCCTTCTCTAATATGTTGCTATATATTTGTTGATACTAAAAATAAAACCTACAAACACTAAATACTGCACTACACACACAATTTCTCTACTGCAGAAGAAGGGTAGAAACCCCGCCCCCCAAACCATATGTGACTGATACTAGTCATGTTGCTTACTGTACTCCTGAAAAGTGCTTTGATACTACAGAGATGAGGGCAGAATAAGAACGAATATAAAACAGGAGTCAGTAATTGAGGGAAATCTCGGCTCCCATTTCTGAAAAAAAAAGAAAGTTGCAAGGCCCCATATCTGCAGAAAAAAGTTCAAGGCTCAAAAAACCAGAAGACAAATAAAAAGAACCTCCACATTATTATTTTTGAAATCTCATGTTTTTTTATAGCCTGACTCGTGATTTCTTAATGCACGAGCTTGGCTATGTTGGTTTGGACCTTGGTGGTAAAGATGATAATTGAGGAGGTGTGCAAGGTCTGATACTAGAACCAGCTCCTAAAAGCAGGCAGACATGCAAAAAGTTTCTGGGAGCACAGAAATCTTAATGAATGATTTGGGAAGTGTGGTAAAAAAAGATGGGTCAAGTACATTGGGAGACATTCATTCAAAGCTCTAAAGGGAAGCAAAATAACATTAAAATGAAGATGAAACCTTACAGGACGTCAATATAGGGAATTTCGTTATGGGAGTGTCATGTTATCCATCTGCATGAATCTGTTCAGAATGAGTCACTGCAAATCAAACAACCCTACAGATATTAAAGTATTTTCTATTCTAACTCTGCCTTTCAGTGATATTTAATAGCTGCAATGTTGGGGTTTTTTTGTTTTTTTTTAATTAAGTTACAAACGGATGTTTGTCCAACTATATTTTCACCTGCTTCTAGGTAGCAAAGTCCAAAAATAAATTAGTCAAAGTGTTTCTAATAAACAAATTTTCTGAAAACGGCGAGCTACAGTTTAAGATTTTTAGTTTCCTTCTTAATTGTCTGCAAAATTAAATTGTCTGGACATTTTGGAGAAAAAACATGTTTCTCAATTCCATTTTTGAGTTGGTAATTGATCTTTATGCTTCAGCCCTAGGAATAAGAACTCATGGAAAATCTCCAGTGACTAGTGGTCCCCCACATCACCTCTGGATTGATATTTGCTTCACCTTTACTTACTAGACGGAATTTAATTATCTGGAAAATAGTCATTAGAAAAAAATGCCAAAGGCTTTCATAAACTATAAGCTAACCTAACCTAAACTAACCTAACCTCAACCAAAACAACAACGACAAAATGAAAATACCCATCCTCTTCCCCCCCCCCACATACATAATCATTCCTTTGCTTAAAAATATATATACACAAATAAAATCCCAGCTCTGAAAGTGGACAGTAAGAATTTCTAATGGCTGGAATGGATAGAAAGAATAGTTTTAGAACTGAATCTATTATTCCAAGATTTCAAAACATAATATAAACAGTTCATATTACTGGAAATAGCTACTACAAATAAGGAATGCAATGCATGTTTTGAATTTTGAAATCTCGAAATCCTTCACAGAGTGGAATTTTCATCCTCCACTCAGCTCTAATACTTACATTAAAAGACTCTGGAATCTTAACATTCAAGCACTCAACGGTTAGAAAATGCCAGAATTAATGCTGCTTGAAAATCTTAATTTTGCTTCTTTGGACATATGAATTTTGACACAATCTTACATTTTTCCATGGGAAACATACATCATTCAATCTACACAATAGATTGTATTCAGCGAATGAATCAGGATTGTGTAGTGAATGAGGCTGTTGTCTGTAGCACCCCTGCCCTCATGTATTGCAGAAGTTGGAAGATGTGTATTTACTATTACACTAACTCTGAGCTCCTCATTTTCTCAGTACCCAGCTTGAGAGACTTGGGACCAGCCTTTCAGAAGTAACCTTAAATCATTTCCTTTCCTTTGAGACCTTGACTTTGCAATCTTAATATTCTTTTAAAGAGGTGTTTTTTGTTTTATTTTGGTTTTTTTGTAATCTATACATACATCAATAAAAATACAACTACAGTAGAAAGACAAGACAAGTTTGAAGCGGGGATCAGAATACTAGATCAGATGAAAAAAGATGTGATAAAATGCAGTATGAGCTACTACTCCAATGCTAATACTTCAATAAGGTGTCATGACTGCAAGCTCAAACAAATCCAGTCATTCCACCTTCCCCTACCTCCAGGCCCCAAAGTTGCCAGCCACCAAGTAGGATGAAATTGTAAGAAATAACTCTCAGCATTGATCTAGATAGAGATCACAAATTATGCATATTTAGAAAGATCCATCTGATTAAAATATAAGCTTTTAGGCTTGGATGTATTTAGATTGACTATAATCTTATTATAGTTATAACTATAATTATAATTATTATAATATGTATTTAGATTGACTACAATATTATTACTACAAAATTGGAAAACCTTCTTGTAAACAAATGATATACAGTGTGAGTGAATTAGCAAATTTGGACAGAAGTAATCATGTTTCAGAGTGTATGAACTTTGTTTTTCTGTGTACAATATATGATTAACTGATTATCAAAAGACAGAGTAAGTGTATGGAATGTCTGTAGTTTTCTATATTTAATTACATGGATCTTAATCTTTTCCCCATCTTCTTTTTAGTCATGGTATGGGTGATTTGCAGAGATACCGTGCAAGCTCCTATTTGATATAATCTGGAGTATGTGTACTAAGCACCTCTAGAAATCAAATCCTATATCTTTGATGAGGGCACAGTGACAGCAACAAAATGAGGACTGACTTATGCATGGAATTAAGCAACAGCCACCACTTTCATTAAACTTTTAACACAAGGGAGGGGTTTTACCCACGCATCACTCATGATCGCCTATATCAGGCATTTAATTGGTTCCATTGTGGGGTTTACAAGGCTCCTTACCATATAACCCATAACATTGGGTAGGCTCTCAGCCTATTTCCAGGACTCAGCTAAGTCCTGGCACCCTCCTCCCTATAAGGGGCCATTTTCCAATGTGGTTAAGAGAATAAAATGAATGGCTCCCAGAGGTCAGAGACCTGGGATTCTGGTGTTGGGGTCTTGGGCTCATGATAGGGCAAAACCTTGCAGTTTTTGTGGGCTGAGATTCCCCCTTTGCTGTAGCCCTAAACCTTTTTGTACATTATTGTGAACTATTTGAACTGTAGTTTTCTTTGCTATACATGATGTGCAGAAATAAATAAATAGGAGAAACATGAAAGACAAAATGAGAAGAGAATGAACATCAATTAAGACTCTCTCCTTGATTAGAGAGAGTCTTAGAGACTTAGAGACTTGCTATCCTAGAATTTTAGATATATTCATTTCCTTCACTCAACAAATTTAAGTTGGTAGGGAGAGCAATATTTCCCCAAATTAACCTATTTAAGGCCAGTCAATTATGGAATAAACTTCCCATCAGGAAAGTTTCTTCCTAATGCCCATCAGAAAGAGCTTGACTCATGTTTGAAGCATGAGGCCTTATTTGCCTTTTAAACTTAGGGTGTTTTGTTTTTTCAATCCCTGTTATAGCAACAGAGAATATTCTCATAATCCATATACATGGCTTTGACAGGACTTTGCCTCTTACCCAGTGACTACTTAATTTCTTTAATAGACTCCTGTTAGAGACTTCATCAACACTTTATAAAAAGTCCAAATGAATGATATCTATCCATTGTCCTTTATCTGCTTTTAAACTTTATTGACTCTCAAGAATTGCAATAGATTGAAAGAAAATAGTGTCCATACAAATATGACATGCTGTTTTGTCACTATCTAATCAAATTCATATAAGTGTCGTATTAGAAGTTTACTATATCTTCAGGATTTGTTTCAGCCTATTTACTTGGTGCTGAAGTAAGGTTCACTAGTCTGTAATTCCCAATGTTCTTTATCAAAATAGGGACTACATTGCCTATCCCAGTACTCCAATGTAGTGGATTTTAGAAATAGATTACTTCTTTTTGTTCTTGTTACCTCTGCCACTTCATGCTTAAGTTCCTCAGAATTATTTGATGAATGCTGATTACTTGTTTCAAGGTCCTGGGCCTTGTTGTATTATTTTTTGTTTAAACATCTCCTCTTAACACCACTAACTCTAACAGTGCCTCATCCTTGTTGCTTATAAAAAGTAATTGTGGAAGGCATCTCCACAAAATTGTTGTGAAGGCTGATGCAAAGAAATAGTTTAGCCTGTTCTTTGATTGCTACCTGGTAGCCCAAACAACAAAGAGACACACTTGCAGGCTTCCTCCTACTGATATATTTAAATAACTTCTTGTTTGCTTTTTTTGTTATTCGCTCTACAAGTTTTCCCTTTCCTTCTTACATTTTTAACTTTCATATATTATGGTTCTCACTATCAGTTTAACATGGTCTGGATTCCTATACTTTAAAGGATACCATGTGTACAATTTATATACATTCGTGTACCTTGCCATTTAACTATAAATTTTGTTGCCTTTCCCTTTCAGATAAAGACGAAAAACAAAGGTCTCACAATTTTTAAAATATTTTTTCTGGGATTCAGCTGTAATCATTACATTACATCTGAAGTTATTCTTACTCTACCCCAAATCCTCAGTGTCCTTTCTTTCTCCTGTGTAAAAGATCTGTAAACGTTCAACACAGTTGGGCCTGCTACATCATCATTGCCTGCTCTGTTCTTTAAAACAAATAAAAAAAAATCCATTAACTTCCTTAGCAATTGCTCCATCTTTGGCTCTGTTCCATTTTCACATCATGCAACATTTAGTTAGTAAATAAATAAAATCAAGAGTCAGATTTGACAGGAGAGATGGCACTCACTTTGAACTACACTAACACCCAACTCAGACTGAATTTGCTTGGAAACACTAGCCTTCTGTAAACACCTAATGCATACTGGACATCCGCAAAATCTTACCATTGCTATTTCCTCCTAATAACATTACACTTTTCTTTACACAAAAGGATGGGGAAGAGCATGTTTACCTGCTGCAGCTACTGCTGTTGTGAGAGAGTCCTTATGTGGCTCTGCTTGTTGAGTACATGCCTTGTATGTGCATGGGGAAGAGAAAGGAGCTGCTGCCCCCTGTGGAAGAGTTGTATAATAATGTGGTTTATGGGCCTCAAACTTCTTAAAATTATGTGTCTTTTGTGTGTGTGTGCGTGTGTGTGTGCAATGTTATATAGTTCCTGCTTTCCAGCCTTGAGATGGTTACATTTCAGTGGTTGGTGAAGTGATTGCTCTATATACTGTACCATATAAAGTGCTGTGAGATTTATTCAGTATGAAAACTACTATATAAATATGTGTGTGTGGACGGGGGAAATTATGTGCTGAGACTCATACTAAATCAGCTTGTGAAACGGTTTTACCACCATCTCAGGAATCTTTTCCGGGTTGAATAAGCAAGACATGGTATCTAATTGTGATACTAAGTACAAGATTTTATCATGTTCTGGTTAGACAATTGTATTTCTTGGATTCAAGGATACCCCGCTTCTGCTCCTCAGGCATTTGCAACTTCTATGATACTCAAGTGAGAGCATGTTTACTGGGGTCATTATCTCTGAACACATTATTTCCATGCTGAGAGAATATTATCAGCATCAGGAATAGCAGTGGTTTGATTTTGAAAATTCCTTTCCTCACAAAGTGATGGCGGATTGTTCAAGTTTCACTTATAACATTTGGGGATAATTCATTCCTTAACTACATCCCTTATTTATGTAACTTGCTTCATTTGAAGATGATGTATTAATTAATTTGCCCTGGTATCCAAACACTTGTTTGCAGAGCACTGCTTTTTTTTATAACTTCTTTTATTTCTGAGATTTTTACAAATGATACATCAAAAACTTAATTTTAATCCACTTGAAAATTAAGTAGCTACTCAAATTTATTGAAACACAGATTTAGAGCTTCCCAACAATTTCAATCTACTACAACTAAGCCTTTTAAATTTAAACTTGCAATTTTAAGCAACGTAACATCCAGAAAAGCCAATATTTCAATGCTCATACTTGCACGCTATGTTTATTTCCTAATACTAAAGATTGACAAAATGAAATGTCTCTTGCTAAGACATGTCAAAGATCCACAGCTAATTTCGGCATTTTTTCTTTTTAAACCAATAAAGGCAAAATAAATGCTTAACTCTCTCAGAGTATATGGTCTTTGGGCACAACCCAAGTCAATGTGTTGTGTGCAGGGGAGTTCTATAGCTAGTCAAAGTTACAGTCCCAAATCCAGGCTGTGAGAGACAGCAGAGCTGCTCTACAGTTTCCACAGAGCTTCAGGATTACAGCAATCTCCCCAATGGTCATAAATCATGAATCCACCAGTAGTGTTAACTTGTACAATTTTACTCCAAGTGTAATGGGGTCTACAAACCCCATACTGATCTTAGACAGAGAGGGGAGGAGAAAACTCCCCCCCTCCCGTTTACAAAAAACAGTTTGGTTACATCTCTGTGCAGTTGCCAAAGCTGCTAATTATGGAAACAGGCACACACAGCTGCAACCATTAGGGCAGGGGTCGGCAACCTTTCCGAAGTGGTGTGAGGAGTCTTCATTTATTCACTCTAATTTAAGGTTTCGCGTGCCAGTAATGCATTTTAACATTTTTAGAAGGTCTCTCTAGAAGTCTATATTATGTAACTAAACTATTGTTGTATGTAAAGTTAACAAGGTTTTTAAATGGTTTAAGAAGCTTCATTTAAAATTAAATTAAAATGAAGATCTTGTCAGTTTAGTGAAGTGGTTCTTAACCTGGGGTGCACGCACCCCGTGGGGGTGCGGGATGCCCTTTCTGGGGGTGCGAGACATACGAGATTTTTTTAGAAGGTAAATCATCGAAAACACAAATTAAGCACAGGCACATAAGTACAACTACTTTGTTTCAACAGACCTGTGTATTTATTAACATTACACATTTTTTAACGATTACTGTAATATACAAACAAAGGTTTTAAGTTTTTAAGTTTTCAGGTTTTTAAGCTAATTGTAGTGTAATTTTTGATAAGGGGTGAGACAACATATTTTAAGAACTCCAGACTGTCAGCGGGCTGAGCGGGGCCAGAGGTGCAGTGTATTAAATTGCTCCCCATAGGAATGTGCTACTTACAGTGTACTACTTACCACTGCTAGTCCTGATGCTCTGAGCGGCGTGGTAAGGGGACGGGGAACAGGGGTGGTTGGATAGGTGTGGGAGTCCCGGGGGGCCTGTCAGGAGTTGGGGGTGTGGATAGGGGTCGGGGAGTCAGGATACAGGGAGCAGGGGGGCTTGGATGGGGGGGCAGATGTGGGGGTCCTGGAAGGGGACGATCAGGAGACAAGGAGCAGAGGGGGTTGGATGGGTGGAGGGGTCTGAGCTGGGCAGTCAGGAGGCAGGGTGTCCCTGGAGAGGGTGGTCGGGGGACAAGGAGTGGGGTGGGTGGAGGGGTTGGTGGGGTCAGGGATTATGAGGGGGGCAGTCAGGGGGCAGGAAGTGGGCCGGCTGTTTGGGGAGGCACAGCCTTCCCTACCCAGTCTAGTGTATTAAATTTCTCCCTGTAGCAATGTGTTACTTACAGTGTACTACTTACGACTGCCAGTCCTGGTGATCCACAAGTAGCACACTCCTACGGGGAGGAATTTAATACACTACAGCAGGAGACAGAACCCCAGGCCGGTGGCAGGCTGAGCGGCTCAGCCCGCCACCTGTCCGGGGTTCCATCAACTGGCTCCTGCCAGCTGGGGTCCCGGCTGCCGGCCCCGCTCAGCCCACAGCCGGACTGGGGTTCCCTTCACCCAGGTCAGCAGTGGGCTGAGCAGGAACCCTGGCAGGGGTGGCTGGGACCCCAGCTGGCAGCAGCATGCCAGTAAAAATTGGCACACGTGCCACAGGTTGCGAACCCCTGCAATAGGGGAAACAAGAGCTGCTATAAAGGGCAGACCACAGAGAAGGAAGCAGAGGCAGAAAGGCCTAGGATAACAGAGGGGAGATAGCTCTGTACCAGGCTGCTGCTAAGAAAGTAATCAAGAGACGGCAGCGGACTGCAAGCCCTAACTTTACAGGACTGATTTTTTTTTTAATGGAAATATTTATTCTTTTTTGAATCTCAGCTCATAGAGAACAACAACTGAATGAGAAATTAAAAAAAATATATGTTTTTGACCAGAACTGAATGTTTTCTGATTAAATTAGATAATACATTTCCTTAAACATTATATAAACACTTACAGTATCAGATGACTTATCCACTGAAAAAACATGCATTGTTAAGTAAAGACTAGTGCCATTTTTCTTACTTCTGTCACTTCCCCAACCTCCCCTAAAAAAATTGGTCAGACTCATTTAGTCATGTTTGTGGTGATGTCAGAAAGGTCTCATATCTTGGTGAACTCAGCAAACCTACAGGGCACTCAACCATGATTAAAGACAGGCAACGATGACATAAATATTGTAAAGGTCACAAAAGAGAAAGCAGAGTTGGCAAGCTGATAGTTATTTAATTAAAACCTTAATTCTAATTTTTTTCCAAAATAATATCCCTGAAAAGCATTGTTGGAGGAAACAGACTGTAGCAAAACACAAGATACTAAACATGATTAAATAATTAGCCTACACATTCCAATATAGACATTTCTCACATTTGTTGTGTTCTTACAAAATTAAAATCACTATTTAATAGGTACACCAAAAACTGACTGTTAGCTCAAATCAGTCTCCTAAAAATCTTATCTGGATGCTAAGGTAGGGGTTCCTCAAAATACCCATGACTAGACGACTAGATTTTTTTTTAATTGTTACATTTTAATCCACAAGTAATGTAGGATATTATTCAGGCAAGGCCTAATCCGGAGAACCGCAAAATGCCCTAAACGCTGTTGAATTTAAGAGGAGTTTTAGATGTTCAAGTCCCATTGATTAATATTATACACTCTCTCTCTCTAGAATAGCATTTCTTTTCTAAAAGGATAAGATGAATATTTTGAATTTCTTCATTTCCCACAGTGAATAGCTCTACATCCCACGGTGAATAGCTCTACAGCTCTACCAAAAGGTCTGAAATACATCCAAAACAGAGATGCTCAGCAAGCTGGAGCAAAAATGCCTCATTTGCCGACCTATTTCACTACATCACCCAGCAAAAATGTAGATTGGGAACTGGACACCGGGGGCGGGGGGAGGAATGTGAACTGATATTACAGGCAATTTTTCATTTTAACTATAGTTTGTGAGAGGGAGAGATAGGACTCCAACTACATTTTCAATATTAGCTATTATCATATTAATCACTTTTAGACACTGTTTGCATCACCCTTTTTATCAACTCTCCCAATATTTCTAAGAGAGTGGAGCTTATATAATTATGACAACAGACAAAAAATTCTCCCACTTCCTATGACTGTGATTTCAACAGTAGAGATTAAGGTCTGCTTCAGAAACAATCAAAATTGTCAATTTTCATACCCCAACATTTAATTGAAAGATGTGCACAATAATTAAAAGGGTAACTTCAGGGCAAACAATTCTAAACACCGGTGATAAGTATCTGAAGGAAGCTCAATTTTCTCTTCATGCATTGCCAGTTTCCACACAGTAATTACAGATAAAATTTCCTCATATTTTTCTCAGTCATTAAGGAACAATTTTCTTCAATACAAAATGTTTATTGAATTTTTTAAAAATGTTTTTGTCTTCAATCCCCCACCCTGCCAATATTCTACTTTGCTCATATATTAGCACTAGTGCACAAGTCACTGTATTTAATGCTTTGATATGATACAGCCCTTTCCAATCAAAGATGCCAAAGTGCTTTAGAAGCTTTCATGAATTATTCTAGCTACACAATGTCCCTTAAAGGATTTTTCCAAAGTGTTCAAATTCCATGGTACTGGGGAATATATAATTGCCTAGCTTGGTCATGCAGCAAGTCTGAAACCAGAGCTAGAAACAGCACCCATGAGAGAATGGATGATCTAGTGGTTAAGGTACTAGACAGACTTGGGAACCTAGGTTTGATTCCCAGCTCTACCAGACTTATTGTGTGATGTTGGGTAAGTACTTTAGGGGATGTCTACACTGTGATAAAAGACCAGTGACATGGCCAGGGCTGGCCTGGGTCAGCTGACTCAGGTTCATGGGTCTTGATCTGCTTTGCTATGAAATTGCAGTGTCGATGTTTGGGCTGGATCCCAGGCTCCAAGACCCCTCTTCGGGTCTGTCAGGGTTCCCTCCCCACTCTGAACTCTAGGGTACAAATGTGGGGACCTGCATGAAAGACCCCTTAAGCCTATTTCTACCAGCTTAGGTTAAAACTTTCCCAAGGCACAAATTCTTTGCCCTTGGATCGTACGCTGCCACCACCAAGTGATTTAACAAAGAATCAGGGAAAGGACCACTTGGAGTTCCTATTCCCCCAAAATATCCCCTTCCCCCCAAGCCCCTTCACTCCCTTTCCTGGGGAGGCTTGAGAATAATATCCTAACCAATTGGTTACAATGTGGTCACAGACCCAAACCCCTGGATCTTAGGACAATAGAGAAATCAGTCAGGTTTTAAAAGAAGAATTTATTTTAAAAAGAGGTAAAAATCACCTCTGTAAAATCAGGATGGAAAATAACTTTACAGGGTAACAAAAGATTCAAAAACACAGAGGATTTGCCTCTGGGCCAAACTTCAAAGTTACAAAAAGAAAACCAGGAATACACCTTCCTCTCAGCAGAGAAAATCACAAGCCAAAACAAAAATAAGCTAACGCATTCCCTTGCTAGTAATTATTGATTCTAATGGAGTTGCATTGCTTGCTTCCTTGATCTGTGTCCGGCAAGCACACACAACAGACAAACCAAAACCTCCCGCCCCATCCCCCACCCCATGACAGGGTCTTAGACCTTGGGCTCCAGTCCAAACAACGTCTACAGTGCAATTTTGTAACCTCACACCTAGAACCCTGTTGGCTTGAGTCTGATAACCCAGGCTCTAAGACTCAGTGCTGCGGGGATTTTTTAATCACAGCTTAGTCTCTCTGTGCCTTAGTTCCCCCATCAGTAAAATGGGGATAACAATACTTTCCTACAGCACATGGGCACTGTAAGGATAAGTACATTAAAAGTTTTCGAGGTGCTCAGACCTCAGACCCCAGGTTATTGGGGTCATAAAATCATATGAGGTGATTGGGGTCATATAGATCAACTGCCTGATCCAAACACCTCTGATGTTAATTATGGGCTAGATCATAATTTGAGAGTGTTTCCTGCTTGCAACTAGACTATGCCATTTTTACTCATATTGGATAGTACCTTACTTGATAAGTAATCCCATTAAAATCAATAGAACTGTCTGCATAGGTAGATACACCACATAAAGTTTGGCACCTTTGGGCCCTTAAAGACTAATTACCATATCCTGGGTTAAACATAATCTAAGGTCAAAGACTGATAAAGTTAACAAAATTAGGTTGTATTGAAATTTCTAAATATATTTGAACAATAAGTTAGTTAAATTATTTATTAATAATTTGTTTACTTCTTTATCTGGGTGGAATGATTATCAAATGTTAGGTAGAAAGTAATTCACAACAAATAATTTACTTGGAAAATTCAGGCTCTCTCTCGATGAGGAATGTTGCTGTACAAATTTAGGCATTCTTTAAAATAAATATGTTTTGCTGTATTTGATCATTAAGGCCCTAAACCTGAAACCAATTGTATGCACCCACACACAATCAATTGGAGGATCAGGGCCTAGGAGCCTGATTTGCCAAGCTGCTCAATGCAGACAGTCCCTGTCACAGAGTGCCACAATCTGCAATGCATCTCGAAGTGGAGAAGTTTTCAGCATCAGGGCTCAAATCTTTAATAGGAAATTGGAGAACTATCAGCATTTATTAATGTTCCTAGTTGGAAATAGCAAGAATACAGACTGTCAACATACATACTGATTTCTTTGAAGTTAATTATGGGCCTGATCAAAAGCCCACTGAAGTGCATGGGAGTTTTTCCATTAACTTCAATGAGCTGTGGATAAGGTCTTATGTAATTATTTCTCTCTGTGTATCGCTCTCTCTCTCTCTCTCTCATACACACACACACAAACACTCTTTCGCTCTCTCTCTCTCTCTCTCTCTCAAAAACTTTAACAAGGTTGCAGAGTCAAGCAATCAGATGTTAGGAAATGCCAGAATTTAGTTTTTCTGTGCCACCTTGATTCGTCCCCACATGTGTGTGCATTATGATGCAGTCTTCAATTACATAATCACATAATATTGTTTTTCACAGAACACTGCCTCTTTCACAGAACACTGAGCGTATGGTACTCACTTAATGAGCAGAAATTCAATAGTTTGTTTTATCCTCATTGTTAATTGTGTGGCCCTGGGCCTTATTTACAGCACACTAGTCAAACTCTGCTCTGAAGACAGAATTATCCATTTCCTCCTGGGCTTTTCTATGGCTCTCATCACTACAATACTAAGCCCTTCATTAACTAATTATCATTAATTTATTTGCACAACTTCCCTGGGAGAAGGATGGGTATTATCATCCCCATTTGACAAATAAGGAACTGAGGCACAGAAAAATTAAGGTAAAAAGTATCCACTAATTTTGCCTAATTTCAGACATGTAGGACTTGATTTCTTTTTTAGAGAACTTAACATTACATAGCAATTTATATATTCAGAGTACAGCTCCCATTGACTTCAGCGGGAGCTGTGAGTGCTCAGCACTTGTGCAAATCAGATCACAGGCATCCAGATCACAAGGCACCTCAACACAGGCACCCAGATAATAAGGACCACACAATAAGGGCCAGCGGGGGAAGGGGCAGTTTGCCCTGGTCCCCCTCATTTAAGAGTTTACAAACTGAGTTTTTATGATGACTGAAGGCAGCTGGGTTGAAGCTGAGTAGTGCTGCAACTCTGCATGCCAAGTTGCAACTCCTGGACTGCGAATCCAGACCCAGACCTGCAGGACAGGAGCTGTCAGTGCAGCATGAGCTCACCCTCTAACCTCTCCCCCCAGGCCTACCCTCAAGGTAATATTTTTGGAAGGGTGGCAGGGCTCAGTTTCAGATTTTGCCCCAGGCCTCAAAAAAATCCTCTGTGCAGCCCTGCACACAGTTAGTAACTACAGGTAAAAAGTCTGATTTAAGTGACTTGACCAGCATCACATAGGAACTCTGTGGCACAGGTAAGGATAGAATTCAATTCCCCAGGGCAGCATTCAACTGCCTTTACCATGACAACTTCCTTCCTGCTAGGTAACTTTCATTCTATCATATCCTAATTTGAGTGCTTGACTTTGCAACCTTAGTAATGTTCCTTTAACATAGAATTTTTGTGTGTAATTTCCTAGGTGTTTATAAAAGCAAACTGAAAAAACAGAAATTCCATGATGACACAGACCTCAGCCACTTGAGCTAACCGAGTATCTGACAGCAGTAGCAAGCTGTTGTTTTCTGTGTGGCACAGTGGAAGGGGGGGGGGGGGTTGGACATTTTGTCAGTGGGTTTCACAGATATTTGCCAGCAGAGGAATGGTGGGGCTCAGGAATCTTGGACTGCATTCCAGACTCTGGAGGGGAGTGTGTTCCCATTCTCCCCACCCCACAATGTGACCCTTTCTACCCTCCAACACATCCCTAATCTCTCCCCTCCAACCTGTTCCTCTCCTAGTCCTGTCTAGTACTCACCCTGGCTCCACATCAGGGCCCTTTTCACCTTGTATTTCCAGTCCTAGTCTTCACTCCTCAGGTTTCTCATCCCAGTTTCCTAGTCTCACTCCTCTGGAATCTCTGTCCCAGCATCTTCCCCATTGCCAGCCCCAGTTCCTTCCCTGCTCTAGATCCTCATCTGACTTCTCTTTCTCTCTCTCTCCGAACCCTGACCTGCAGTTGACAGCCCCTGCCCACATTTCCTATCCACACTGGCTCCCAGTCCCAGTCTCCCTCCCTAGTTCTTCCCCCAAACTCAGTGTCTCTCCTGCCTGCCCCCAAGAGGTCCTTGTCCTAGTCTCTTTACACCCATCTTGTCCTAGCTTTTCCCTTGCACCTCATCCCCTCATCAGATCGGTCTCTCTTTCCATTTAACCTCCTTCCCTCCCCCTCCATTCCTTTGCTTCTCATTCTCAGTCTTCTTGTCCCATAACTCCTCATCTGATCTCAATCTCACCACCACCACCAAATGGCTCACAGTTTACACATCCTCCATTTCCCTTGCTGGCTCATTCTCCTTGTCCAGCCAGCCAGTCTCACCATCCCTGGATCTTAATCCCAGCATCAGCCCCAGGTCCCAGTCCCATCCCCCAGCCCGTCCCAGGCTTCCTCCCAAACTCCCAGTTTCCCTTTTCCCCCGTGCCAACCCTCAGCTTCAGTCTCCCCATCCAGGCTCCTTGTTCCAAACTACTCCCCTTGCCCCGTATTAGGTAAAGCCACTTGTCCTCTCTACATTCAAATCAGGTAGCTTCCTTCTCCATGCTGGGAGGGCCCAGAAGAGGTCACTGCGAGTGCAGGTGAGAGAGGCTTCCTGCTCTCACTTCACTTCCCAGACCCAGACATAACATGTCCAACAGCAACAAAGAGCTGCAATTGCATGGAAAGTCCTATTCACCCCTGGTCTGGAGCATACCAAGTGCAGTGGGAATCTTCAAGAAATTTAGCAGCTACAATCTGTGAATTCTATACTAAGCATGTACAAAGTGTGATTTTTTCAAAGCCTTATAACTTATCCATATATGAGAGAATTTTCTTGGGGATGGCAAAAGGCTTGTCCCTGCCATTAAGGGCCAGCCCATGCCAAATTTCAGGGTCCTGCTCCAAAACATGGCTGTGCTAGAGAGTCTCAAAGAAAAAGTTACCAGAATTTAACATGGACCAAAAAAATCCCCAAACCCTAGCCTCATTCTCAAAAATGGCTGGACCATTTTTGTGAAATAAATAAATCATCAGCAGTCAGAGGCAGAGACTCCACATGGAAAATTATAGCCCAAACAGTTGAAGTTTCACAAAGTTATAAGCAACCAAAAACAGGGTGTTATATGGGAAGTGTCTAGCAATCATAACAACAGGCAGTGCTACCAGCCCTGACTATGATTATTTTGGTCCTTCAAAGGTTTTAAGGTCAGAAGAGATCATTACGTCCGCCCGGTCTGACCTCCTGCATAACATGGACTCAGAGAACCTCACTCAGTAATTTCTGTACCATGCCTGTAAATTCTGTTTGAGTTATATATCTTTTACAAAGACATTCAATCTTGATTTAAAAAGAGTTCTAATGATGGAGAGTACACCATGCCCTAGATAAGTTGTTGTAAGTGTTTACTCTTGAAATTTGTGCTTAAATTTTAGTCTGAATTTGTCACACCACAGCTTCCAGCTACAGTTTAATGTCAGTATCTGATACTTCACATTTGAACAAAGTTGGTTAGTTGTGAATGTCCACAATGAAACAATGCCATGTGTGCTGTTTTCTGACTTTATGAGAGAGTTTAATAAAACTGAAGTCAATGGGACTTATGCCATTGACTTTAAAAAGTTCTGAATTAGGCTCGGAATGAGATGTGTGTCTTGAAAAAGATTTCCAACCCTCTCGTTCAGATATCTTTCCTAGAAAATGTGGACTAGAAAATTCATTGATTAGGGTGAGGGAGAAAATCTCATAATGACACTATATATATCATAGGTATGCCCATGCCTTGATTACTGCATGCAGTTCTGGTCACTACATCTTAAAAATATTGGAAAAAGTGAAGGACAACAGAGAGAACCAACAAAAATGATTAGGATTATGGAACAGCATGAAAAGAGATTAAAAAGACTGAGATTGGTCACCTTAGGAAAGAGACGATTAAGGGAGACATGATAGAGGTCTATAAAATCATGAATGATGTGGAGAATGTAAATAGACAAGTGTTATTTCCCCCTTCACATAACACATGACCCAAGGGTTATCTAATGAAATTTGTATAGGCAGCAGTTTTAAAACACATTTCTTCACATGATGCACAGTGAAGCCTTAGAACTTTTTGCAAGGGGATGTTGTGAAGACCAAAAGTATAACTGGGTTCTAAAAGGAATTAGATAAGTTCATGGAGGATAGGTCCATCACTGGCTGTCATAAATATAAAGGGAAGGGTAACCACCTTTCTGTATACAGTGCTATAAAATCCCTCCTGACCAGAGGCAAAACCCTTTCACCTGTAAAGGGTTAAGAAGCTAAGGTAACCTAGCTGGCACCTGACCCAAAATGACCAATGAGAGGACAAGAGACTTTCAAATCTGGAGGGCATGGGGAACAAAGTGTCTGTCTGTGTGATGCTTTTGCCGGGAACAGATCAGGAATGCAGTCTCAGAAACTCTGTTAAGTTAGTAAGTAATCTAGCTAGAAATGTGTTCGATTTCCTTTTGTTTAATGGCTGGTAAAATAAGCTGTGCTGAATGGAATCTATATTCCTGCTTTTGTGTCTTTTTGTAACTTAAGGTTTTGCCTAGAGGGATTCTCTATGTTTTGAATCTGATGACCCTGTAAGGTATTTACCATCCTGATTTTACAGAGGTGATTCTTTTACCTTTTCTTTAATTAAAATTCTTCTTTTAAGAACCTGATTGATTTTTCATTGTTCTTAAGATCCAAGGGTTTGGGTCTGTGTTCACCTGTACAAATTGGTGAGGATTCTTATCAAGCTTTTCCCCAGGAAAGGGGGTGTAGGGCTTGGGGCGATATTTGGAGGGAAGACGTCTCCAAGTGGGCTTTTCCCCTGGTCTTTGTGTAAGACGCAGAATACGGTTCAAGGACAAGGCAAAGTTTGTACCTTGGGGAAGTTTTTAACCTAAGCTGGTAAGAATAAGCATAGGGGGTCTTTCATGCAGGTCCCCACATTTGTACCCTAGAGTTCAGAGTGGGGAAGGAACCTTGACAGGCTATTAGCCAAGAAGGTCAGGAATGCAACCTCATGTTCCAGGAGTCCGTAAACCTCCAACTGCCAGAAATTGGGACTGGATGATGGGATGGATCACTGGATGATGGCCCTGTTCTGTTCATTCCCTCTGAAGCATCTGGTACTGGCCACTGTTGGAAGATCATTGGTCTGGCCCAATGCAGCCTCTCTTATGTAAGGCTTTCGGAACTTCCTCTTGTTTTCCTACCTCTGATTTCTTGGAAGTCAATAGAAATGTTATCACTGACTAAAACTGGAGCAGAGTTAGGCCTGCCCTGCATGGTTTTGGAAATCTCAACCATAAAGTATAAAGGAACTGAATGCTACCTTAGTATTTCAGAGCCCAATGCTGCCTTCCGCCCCGGCCCCGCCCCTCTCCCCATTAGTCTGAAAATGGTCTGAATAAAGAGACTACACAATTGCCTCACAGTTTTTTATTGCTGATTGGTGGGGTTTTGATTTTTTGGAGAAAAGTGGATATAATTACCTCCTTCTCAGTCTGGGATAGAGTTATTTCAAAGGAATTCTGTTCTGAATATGGGTTGTAGCGACATCTGAGGACCTCTGTGAATCCGCTGTGGGAAGGCTCCGGGTCTGTGGATTTGTGGAGCAGTGGATGCCATAAAGAAAAGTACTGTGGAGCAGGTGGGAATGGAGTCCTTTGGAACAGCTTCTACATGGCTTATTCCTGTTGCACTGTGGAAATGTGACACTCCTCTGCATTTCAGGCCTCCTGTGTCCGTGGGGGAGATGAAGGCAGCATTTGGCATTCAGAAGGCAATACATTTATTTGCCAGTTGACAATATGGTCTGACAACTGGCCTCCATTCTGCTTTATGGAATACACTACTGTTAGTTATCTGTCCCTTGGGTCACCATAGGCCTGATCCAAAAAGCAATGAAGCAAATGGAAGCTTTGGAAAGGCTCTTGTGTCGCTGAAAACCTGGAAAGTTCCTATTTACGGAATTTGTCCCAGTGCTCCTGCCAGCTGTACAAATATAGCTGTTTTCTCCCAATTTTTTAAAACTCTTCAGTCTTTGGGCACATGAAGGACCTGTTAGTCAGCTGAGTCAGTAACATCAATACATGTCAGTTGGTATACACAAGCATCTCAGTGACCCCCCACTAATTAGACTTGTCATATGATGCCCTCTTGCCCTCCCCACCACACCTGCCAATGAGCTTCTACACCTTTGTGAATTAATTCCAACCCACCTGTGTGCACCCTTGCCTGAAATCTCAGCCAACCAATCCCTTGCACCACTTGCCCCTCCTTTACCTTCCACAATGCAATTGTCGTAGTTTTCACTTTGAAAGCTGGTTCTTTCCATTTGCTCCTGAACAGGGCTTTCAATACTATTCCTCATTGGGAAGAGTAGCAAGAGCTTGGTATGCTTCTGTGTTCCTGTATAAGGCTTAGTGACCACATATGGCCAAACATTTTTTTAAAACCACTTTTTTTTTGAGCAGTGAGTCTGTGGAGTTCATGAATCTTTGACCACAGTAAATAAAACCAATATTTCACAAAAATCCTACATATTCAGAAGAGATGAATTAATTTAGAACCCATGCAGGAGCTCCATCCCCTTCCTGTAACGTATGTAGAGTCATGTGGACCAATTAATATGTGAAAGTGGCAGGGTGCTGCTAGGGAAGCCTCAATCGGCTCCTGCCACTCCAGCCCCAATCAGGGGAAATGGATTGGGGCTGGGTAAGTAGCCTAGGTTTGCCTAATCACTGGCTGCACCTGCCAGCCTCATTAGGTAGGAGCTATAAGGCTGGGAGGAAGTGAGTGAAAGAGGGGACACACACACACACACACACAAAAAAAAAAAAAATTTAAGTTGGTTTCAATAGGTTTAGCGTCTGCTGATTTGAGTGAAACACATGATGTTAAACAGAACATGGAAGTTCAGGGAGTTTGGCAGCTGTAAGAACATGTAAAAATGCCAAAGGCAATTTTGATCTCTCGATATAACTATCAAAGTGAATTAAATGGCAGCACAGTCAAAACAATGTTCACAGGTTGTTAGAAAGGTCATATTTTGGCCAGCTGCTGCATGACTGGACCTAGCAGTCATGGGTGTTGTACCAACTGATTTTATTAGGTGGCAACAATTCACCACGTTTTCTGACTAAACTTTATATGTTCTGGGCAATGCTACAATCTGAGAGAGGCTAAGGAAGAGCGATCCAGATTTAGGCTGGATTTCTGGGCTTATTTTAAACACTGCACTCTCAATCCGGTTTGTATACAATGGTATCAAAACATCATGAGGTTGAAACCCAAAACAGAAGTGTTGATCTCATGAGATTTCTACTGTAATGTCACGGCCATCCCTCCCTCCCCTTTAAGTATGAGGCATCTGTCACCTACAATGAGACTGATTCAAAGCTAATAGCACTACAGAGAATCCATAAAATTATAAAGCCAAGAAGGTTAGAGCTACTTAGATTAGATTAAAATGTCAGTTTACCAGACTTTAAAGTTCATAATTTTAAACTTTAAACCACTCTTGTGTTTTAGATTTTTTGAAATTAACTAGAGTCTGAAGATCATGGCCCTGATTTTCCACTCCATTACACTGAAGTTACACCCATATAACTCTATTAAAGAGAATGTGTAATGGGATGGACTAGTCCCCAAGTGCACTGACCATTTTGTATGGAAGGCTGTAAAAAAAAACCAATTCGTATAATATTTTATATTGAATATATTATCAATATGTGTAGTGGAGCCACACAAAAGTCAATGTGTTAATTTTTTTATTATCCTTTGCTAATACAAAGGAAAGGAACAGATAGACAAGGAGTCTGCTGAGACTGAGACTGGAGATGGAGGAGAAAACTGTGACTTGGAGGGAGGTAGACTAGGCCTGTTTGGCCAAGAAGATTGGGACTGGGAGCCAGGAAGAGGGGAGACTGAGAGCCCAGAAGATTGAGACTGGGAAGGGGGTGGAGAGAGGCACCGAGATGAGCCAATGAGTTGGGGGAAAAGGGGACTGGGACTAGGAAATCAGTGGGAGGTAGGGGAGCAGGGGAAGAGACAAGCCCGATCTGACAAGAAGCTGGGGTGAAGGGAACTGGTTGTGGGACTGGCTGTGCAATGAAATATTTTGGGTATGCTTCATGGTACAGTCCAATTACATGATCACATGCTATTTTTTCCACAGGATTCCTACCCCATTCAGGGGACAGGGTGCACCAGCTGTGTAGCTCAGTCAGGGTTATGTAGTGAAGAAGACTGTCTGTGGGACCCCTGCATGCTATGTTGCAGAAGTTAGAAGGCATGTAGCAATTAAGCAAAGGACTGTAGGAAGAGAAAAGACAGTCTCATGGTGAATATAGTTTAATTTCTGACCTGGAGAATTAGATTCTATCCCCATCTCTGTCACAGGGTCCCTGTTTGATGCTCATCGAGTCACTTAAACCAAACATTTCACAGGTGGTCACTAATTGTGCGTTCCTCATTTTCTAGATGCCCAACTTGTGACTCTGAGGCCTGATTTGCATAAGCGCTGAGCACTCACAGCTGCAACTGAAGTCAATGGGAGCTCTGCTTTGAACATTTGAAGTGCTATATAATGCTAAATAGCCTGAAAAAAATCAGGTCCTAGGCATCTCACATTGGGCACCACAAATTAGTGGAAACTCTTGATCTTAATCTCTCTGTACTTCAGCTTTCCTTCTATAAAATGTGAATAATAAAATCCCCTCATCTCACAGGGGTGTTGTGAAAATAGTCATTAATGTTTTTGAAGAAGTCAGATACGGTAGTAATGAGAGAAACTTCCTAACTGTCAGGGTGGGTAAGCACTGGAATAAATTGCCTGGGGAGATTGTGTAATTTCCATTATCGGAGATTTTTAAGACCAAGTTAGACAAACACCTGTCAGGGTTGGTCTAGATAATACTTAGTTCTGCCATGAGTGCAGGGGACTGGACTAGATGACCTCTCGAGGTCCCTTCCAGTCCTATGAGTCTATGAATGCCATAGAAAGACCATCAGGAAATTAACAACTCTGTCTTCAGAGCAGGGTTTGAATAGTGTGCAGTAAATAAGGCCTAAGACCATACACTGAAAAATGAATATAAATAAAACATTGAGTAGCTGCTCATTAAGTGATCACTGTTCATTCTGTGCACTGAATGAGGCAGAGGTTCTGTGGAAAAATAATATGTGATCATGTATGTATAATATGTGACATTGGACTGTACCATAAAGCATACTCAAAATATCTCTTTGCGCAGCCAGTCCCATTTTTCCCCCTGCATCCCAGCTTCTTGTCAGATCAGGCTCTTATCTGAGAGAGACTGTATCATAATGGATATGCACCAGGGGCGGTATTCAGGTATTATAGGCAGCCTTAACTCTGGCATTTCTCAGTTTTTGAGTGCTTGACTTTGTGACCTTTATAATGCTTTTAACAGAGTTTTGTGTGTTTAATTTTTACACACACACACACACACACAGAGAAAATGAAACAAAAAACCCAGGAAATTTCTTTGACCAACTATACTATAAGCTGTGGATCCCATAGCAAATATGTTGAAAATGTTCTAAAGCATGAGAAACCTTTGTGAGTACTCTCATTTACATCAAAGCTAATGAAACAAATTACTCGCTTTATATCATGAGGATACTTAAATGTGTGTACATAAATTATACAGTATCGTTTTATTATATAAGTAGAGGACCATAAAGGCAAGAGGGACAGTGCAAAGATTCTTGCTATTCTTGATCTCTTGTGCTATGAACACTTAATCTGCTGTGATAAAGAGGAAGAGAATTTTTTACTACCACAATTGCTACTACTCTCTCTAGAAAGCTATAAACTGATTAAATTAAAAATGCTCAGGGACAAAGATGTCAGATTGTATAAAAAGATTTTTTAAAAAACAAAAGATTTGTTTTAGTATCTTACTTTTTCTAACACAATATCTTTTTAAAAAGCCCTTATCAACTGGGTATACCATTCTTTCTTATTGTGGAATTGCTGCTATAAATCTAGAGATATAAGATATTTTCCCCCCTTGGGACTCCCAGAATTAGTACATAGATACAAAGTGTTTCCATATAAATAGGTTAATCTTAGACCTTAATATGTTAGTGTTAATTAGCCGTATTTGTCACAATGGTAGTTTATATAACTTTAGAACTATTGTAACTTACTCCATTCTCCTGCCCTTAGGGTATGAGTCTAATTAAGTCCACTATTACTAATTATCTACTTTTTATCTAGTGTCCTAGATAGCACTAGAGCTGTAATACCTTTCTGCATAAAAGATGTGAAAAACAGGATTATTTCAATATAAAGCTGTTTTTTTAATTGTGTCTTACTCTGCAAATCTACATGTTTATTCACCTTGACCAGATTGTCACCTGGAGAAACAATCATATTTATTGAGTCACAGGGGCCTCTTCAAGTCAGTCTGTTTCAAACTGCTCATTCAATTATTTAAGGAGTTGCTCTTTAGCTTCTGTGGTGGGATATACAGCCTTTGCACCAGATGATCCAAATTCTTATAGTCCAAGGTATTTTTTTTCTTTGTCATTATAGAGTTTATCTATAATTTTATTCATTATATTCAGTTGTCTATGCTCATTATGGTCAGTTTTTGAAACTTGATTTTTTTCCCCTGCAATCTGATTGTTCCTGTTGGATTTTTTCAGTAGCACTTGCAAGGAAGACCAATGGAGACTTAAATACCTATTTATCTAAAGCTTATATATTCATGTTATTTCAGGGAGTCACTTTAGAACATTTTTTTTATTGTGCCCCTGATTTCATATCCAATTTCACTCTTCTTTAATGAATTCTTAAGAGTTTTTCTAGAGGAAATGCTTCAGGTGAAAATACTTCTGCCAAACAGAGTTTATTGGTCAGATCTCCGTCTGGTGTAAATGGATCTCTGACCTTTTACATGAAATGAGGGTCTTCTGCAGGGGATTTACAGTGTGTTGGTTCCTCACTGAGAGAGTAATTTGTAACACAGAGACCCAGAAAGGTGTCAAACACATGAGCTAAGCTACATAGAGTTAATTCTACTAGTTGGAACTCAGTCAGCACACTGCCTTTCAGTGAACCTTCTCTCTCTGTATTCTGCTTCCAGAATTATGGCTTTTAAACTCTGGCCTGTAAACCCACCAGTGCTAAGCCACAACTTCCTCATCTGCAAGGCTTTTTGTGTTCTCTTGTGGACTGTAGTCTGTCTTCCAGTGATTCTGAGTCTACAGTCACCCCTTTAATAGCCTAACTAACTAGCCAGGTATAATTTTCTCTCAGACTTTGTGACACTATTAGATGTAACCCTTTTACAGGGAATTTAGTAACAAATACTCATATCTCAACAGTTAACTAGTAAGCATGTCATTATCACCTTTGCCATATATAGCACATGTAACATTCATATTAGTTGGTTTTAGTACCCTGTTAACTTGGCCTTTTTCAAAAGAACCCAGAAGCGATTAGAACTTACAAAATGTCATTTTTTAAAAAATACTCAAATAAACATCTTATTCCAGTAACTTCATTTTTAATACATCTTAACAAAGATTCTGTGAGATACTGGCAAAATACTCTATTTTACCAAAGCTCCATCTAACAGTTATGTAGTTTTTCTACATTTCTTTTCCTGTCATTGCAGATTACAAAGATAGTTATGTCAATATATCTTCCATTTATGTTCAGCTTACTCCTCCTGTCTGATCCATTCACTGAAATTACAGCCAGTTGTTTATGACATTACCAGCTCTTCCTTGCTATTGAAATGCAATGACCCAAATGCTGGATTGTGAAAGGAACTGGACAGGAAGCAACCTCCAATAGTAGAGGTAAAAGCTTCTATTTACAAAGACATTATAGTCAGTAATGGCTGGAAAAAAACCTATAAAAAAGTGTACAAGACACCTTGCTGAGCTTTGATCAACACGAATTTATTTTATTTATTAGCATGTGCCCTGCTATAACTAACTATGCACTGATGCCTTAAAATAGCATAGCTGTTTATTTTAAGGTCTGAGTCTGCAATGATTTACACATGTGAATATACTTATACTCTTATGTATCCCCGTTGACTTCATTGTACATAATACTGACTTACATGAGAGTCTTTGTAGGATCTGGTCCTTAGGTTGCTTATGACTCAATTGTATATCTACTAATGGACACTCCTTAGACCAAGAACTGATAGACCAAGAAATTCTGACTCTTCAACTCTTCTTATTTTCAATAAGATGGTTTACTTATTTTGTCATAATTTCAAAATTCAAGGTTAAGTTTTAACAGTAAAGATCTGCTTTCATTCCAATAATTCTCCACCTCAGTAGTGCTGGAAGAGTAATTGATGTTTTGGTTCAGCCAGCATACCAAAAAAATCAGAAACAATATTTGGTTTGTTTCCAAAACTGTTTAGGATTAGTCAGCAAATTGAAAAGTCTGTTTCAAATCAACAAGCTTTAAGTCCCTTTATAATGATTAATCCAGTGCTTAGTGTGGGAGACCTGGGTTTGGATCAACATTCTGGGAAAGGGACTTGAACTCAGATTTCCTTGCCCCCCTCTCCCAGTTAAGCATCCTAACTACAAGATTATAGGCTGTACGGGTCGGGGTGTTACTTTCAAGTCTCCCTTCTTAAAAGATGTTCCATTTCATATAAGCACTTAAATATTCATCAGAGCAGGTACTTGGACTCAGGTCTCACACCTGCTAAGTGAGTTCCCAAAGTACCAGGCTTCAGGCTATTCTGAACTCAGTTTCTGCTGTTGAAGCTGTTCATCTTTGTATCAATATTTAAAAGTAATTGGGCCAACAACTCTGTAGCCTGGTGAATAAGGCACTCAGCTGGGAGCTAAGAAACATGGATTCAGATATTCTCTGTACCTGATTCAGAGGAGGAATAGGAATCCGGACAAGGGATTCAAACCTCTGTCTCCCACATCTCAGACAAGGGCCCTAACCACCACAGGGCTAAAGGTTGTAAAAAGACAGAAATGTGCAGTTTGCTGACCTGGAAAAAAAAATTCCCCAGCTGAAATTAATTGGGTCAAATTCAAGTTGATTGACGCTGCATTTTTCAGTGAAGAAACTATTCTACATATACATATGTAGTATCTTAGATTGGACTGACTATAGTCAAGTATCAAAAGCTATTTGGTGCAGATCACAGAAGTATTAGCAACCTGATTATTCTAAGTATTGGTGATATTAGTAATCTAAATAGCAGCAATGCTAGTGGATGTAATTAATAGTTTAAAAATACAAACATCTGAAAGTGAGACAACGTGTTGTTTTCAAAGGTGTGTTAAAGAAAAGCTTCTCTGGTATATCATCTTTGTATACCTGGGATGATGATGACCCAGACTTGCTCTGGCTGATTGCACAACAGCCAGCCACAAGTCTAATCATTACAAACGTAGGAGGGAATTTTCCAGAAGTTTATTCCTTCAAATTACTTTAAAATGCAGGCATTTGTATTAGTTCTTACCCTATTGAGTCCATTTCAGATTAAAAGCCTGCCCTTTCTCAAGTTTCATGAGATGACTGAAATTGCCTACATGAAGTCTGAAGAAATAAATAATAAGCCACAAGTCCACTCAAAAGAACAATATAGGATGTAGATTTCTTCCATTAAAAAAAATCTGAAGGTTATGCTTCACTCCCAGTGGAGGTTTTCATTGTAAGAGCCTATGATTAGTGAACACGCATTTCATAATAAATAAAAATGCCCATATAGACAGATTCAGTTGACGTGTCACTCCTCACCTGTCTCTTGACTGTTTTGATGAAACACACATGGATTTGTAGCAAAATAAAAAAGAAAGAGAAGCCTTGTGGCTTGTTCAACTATTGTTCTCCCAGGACGCTAGGTTTATACAAAGTTTTCTGAGCTACATCTACCCTGAAAGTACTTCAAATACAAACTCTGCCACTTCCCAACTTTATCTCAGTATCATAATTTCTTTATTCAGCCCACAGGCTCTAGAAAGAAGGAGGGATAGCTTTTTTTTTTCTTTCTTAACAATGAGGTTCAGACAGACAAATCCTGCTTTATTTTGTATTATTTCTTTTTCTGGAGTTTGCTTTCTTAATAACACTATCTCAATATTTTCTTCTTTCCAGCTTTAAGAACCATTTGCACATTGGATCAAAATAACTTTAATACGAAAGACTCAGCTTGCTAGCAAGCAAAGAGAAAACACCAGATTTGTTTTTGTTTTGTGCCTTAGCATCTCCGAAGCCAATCTGCCAAGTTCCATGGTTTTGCTATGTGACATTTTTTGTGCTGTACTGAATCTTTAGTCACATAGGGAAGCCATTATTTGTTACTGCTCCTCTGCATCCCTGTCCAAATGAGACAAATAACAGACGAAGGGGAGATAGAGCAGGTTTTCCAAACTGCCTTATCAACATGAGGCAACTCTGTGGGGCTTGATGCTAATTTAGTACTGAAAATCTATTATGAGAAATTTGTTCTAGGCAAATATGGAAAACCTTTTTTAGACTATTCCCTAGATGCACATTTTATGACAGCTCTTTACATACTTAGCATGTTCCTTTTTTAGACTTTTTAGATAACACTTTGGACAATATAAATCATCAGTTGGCTGCTGGGAATTTCAGGCAGCCTGAAATTAAAGTTTCAATTTATTGCAGTAACTTTAAAAGCCAGAGATCAGCAATCCACAAATAAGGTATCATGGTCTTGACTTTTATTTAGCCTTTGATTTAGCAAATCCGAAATTATTATTAACTTTCTTGGCCTGAAATTGAATTAGATTTAACTGCAGTACAATGCCTCTTTGACTCCTTATGTGCTCAATGCAAGTAGTTATATCTAATGGTGTTAAAGCTGAGATGAAAATGTTAAATGTAAGAGTCAATTGCAAGGTCATTACTCCCCCCCCACCCTCACCACTCCCAAGTAATGAAAACATAGTGCTCTATGCAATATATAATTACAGGCTAATGATATAGTCCCCTACCTAGTGGCTCTCAGACCTTGTTCAATTTAAAATTGCTTAAATCAGTATGTTTAAAGTATCATATAAAAGATTAAATGTTAACTAGAGTGTTAGAGTTTAAACATTATACCAACACTACCTGTATTTTAAAAGATGAAGTAGAAGCATAAAAGAAGCTTATATTAACCAAGTTGAATGAGGTAAATATTTGCTGAAACAGACATTATGGTTAATCTTTCTTCAGCATAATTTGGCTTGGAATTTCTGCAGTGGGGAAGGTGTGAAGTCATTCCCATGGGATATGGAGTGACAATGCACCCAATGTTGCATCTGAAGAAGTGGGTTTTTTACCCACGAATACTTATGCCCAAATAAATTTGTTAGTTTTTAAGGTGCCACTGGACTCCTCGTTGTTTTAATGGACCCTCCTTATCTTCATGTACCTTTTCCACAAAATGAAAGGACCAGAGGATGTGCAGGTGTGGTATGTCTTCTCGTGCCTCATTCTCTCTCCTATGCAGCTTCTTTATCTTCACCATGAGTAGTCCTGACCACCAAGTGCCTGATAGTGGTGGACTCTGCAGTGCTGAGTGAATTCAACCTCTGGACCTTTGTCAAGCCATATTTATCGCATACTGTCCCCTTCATGATCCCATTGTGCAGAATTTAACCAGTTTAGCACTGAAAGATCTTTCACACCTGCAGAAAAGGGAGCAGAATTTGCTCCATAGTGTTTTAGACTATGAGAAAAACATAAGTTCTTCCCCCTGCTCTCCCCACCAGCACTCCCACATCCTGAAGAAGAAAACAAAATGCCAGTTCAGGATAACAAAGGAAAGGGAAAGTGTACTGGGTACTAGCTTCCCAAAACAGAATGAGATATAGGTGATGAAGACACAGATCTGTGCACAGTCCTGTGGAAAACCTGATGTTCTGGGTTAGCCTCATTTTGCCAAACCCACACTATCAGATACAGCTTTTGCTGAAGTTCACACCCTCTGATATTTGTCTGGAGCTTTGAATTCACTTGAACACAAGGGGTGGCAGGACACTTAGAAACACTGAATAAAGAAGACAACTGAATTGTGTAGGGAAGGGGGAAAAGTGTGGGATTTTGGTCCCTTAAGGGCTTAAGGGAGATCTAAGGAATCACAAGTCTTCTTCCAGGTTCATATGCACATCAAAACTTGAGACAAGAAGATGATTGTCTGGCTTCAGGTTTTGATATGAAAGTTTAATAAAAACCTACTATCAACTTTAACGATGTCCCTAAAACATCTATGATACTATGCCAAGGATATACACTCTAACATTTTGTTTCTCTCATGTGTAGTTGAATATTTAAAAGATACACTCTCAGGTCAAGCTATACCCCAAAAATTCTGAAAATGAAGCCTGCACAAAACTTATATACACAGGCAAGCTTTTTCCATGTGCTCCTGGGCACACAGTTTCCCCAAATGGGGCAGGGGAAAAATGGATTCATGGCCCTGCCCCGCCACACCACAGTGATCAGTGTGGACCATCTGAGAGATTGTCAAAACAAGGAAAATTCTTAACTGTTTTCCATCTACTTACAATGGAGTAAGCCCAAATCTAGACCAAGAGGAGGTTTCTAACAACAGTCTCAAGGTCCCCATGGTAGGTGAGGTAGTTCCACATTCTCCCAGATGCAGAACTGTGGGCAATTGCTAAACCTTTGTCCATTTTGATGGCTTACATTCCATGGGGATGAAAACCTTTTAAACTGGAGAGATTAGAGAGTCAGACAGATGGCTGACCTGAAAGCAAAATGCCAGTCATTCTCATTGTGAACTATTGTGGAAGAGAAAAAATGGTTCCAAGATGTAATGTTACTATGTCTCCTTGTTCTCTCATGCTTCCTTCAGTCTCAGTTAAGGAGTTCTTTTTTATATTCAGTAATAAAGGAGCTTTATTCAGATTCACAAGTAAACCTTCAGATTTGAACAAAACTCTGTTTTTTATTGCCAGTAATGGCAATATTTCAGGAATTTCCTCATGACTACTCCCCTCCTCCACAAGCATAATTAAAAAACAAACTTACATCTCTGTACAAGCCAAATATGAGCTGCCCATCATCAGGGCTAGTTTAGAGTAATCTGACGGCAGAGGCACACTGTCACATGGAGCTCCCCATGGCTTGAACCCTGTGTTCCTGTGCCATGGCCCCACCATCCCTTGGAGTGACAGGGGTGATGGCAGCAGTGAGGGGGCTCTCCCCTACCCTCCCAGAGAGCACAGGAAATTCTCCTCCAGAAACAGCAGTAGCTGTGGTACCCTATTCCCTCAGGAGGGCAGAGTGGCTGCATGGCTGTCCATCCCTACCCCCATTTTTTCAGGCATTCTGAAAATTCAGATGTGTGCCACTATATCACCTACACTAAGTTCACCTTTTCGAAGTTTTCCATGCAACTGTGACCGCTAGGAATTTACATTCTCTCTAAACTTAAATTCAGGATTCTAGGGGCTGGGTCACTATGTTTTAACCTGGCCCTACCCATTGCTCAGAGATAAGAATCCATGAAATAGGAAATAGCCAAAATATTAGGTTGCTACTGATATCTTCTTCCCTTTGCTCCCTATTAAAATAATACTCAAGGAGTCTAAAGTAACCACCAAAGATACAGAGTGTTGTAAATTCTAGTATATTAGACCATTACTGAAGAATATTGTAGCACTTTAACATAAGAACGGCCATACTGGGTCAGACCAAAGGTCCATCAAGCCCAGTATCCTGTTCTCTGACAGTGGCCAATGGCAGATGCCCCAAAGGGAATGAACAGACAGGTTATCATCAAGTGATCCATGCCCTGTCACCCAATCCCAGCTTCTGGCAAACAGAGGCTAGGGACACCATTCCTGCCCATCCTGGCTAATAGCCATTGATGGACCTACCACCCTCTTAGTGAAAAAGGCTACCCAAGGCTAATGTAGTGCCAATCTTTAAAAAAGGGAAGAAGGAGGATCCTGGGAACTACAGGCCAGTCAGCCTCACTTCAGTCCCTGGAAAGGTCCTCAAAGAATCAATCCTGAAGCACTTGCATGAGAGGAAAGTGATCAGGAACAGCCAGCATGGATTCACCAAGGGAAGGTCATGCCTGACTAATCTAATTGCCTTTTATGATGAGATTACTGGTTCTGTGGATGAAGGGAAAGCAGTGGATGTATTGTTTCTTGACTTTAGCAAAGCTTTTGACACGGTCTCCCACAGTATTCTTGTCAGCAAGTTAAGGAAGTATGGGCTGGATGAATGCACTACAAGGTGGGTAGAAAGCTGGCTAGATTGTCGGGCTCAACGGGTAGTGATCAATGGCTCCATATCTAGTTGGCAGCCGGTATCAAGTGGAGTACCCCAAGGGTCGGTCCTGGGGCCGGTTTTGTTCAATATCTTCATAAATGATCTGGAGGATGGTGTGGATTGCACTCTCAGCAAATTTGCGGATGATACTAAACTGGGAGGAGTGGTAGATACGCTGGAGGGGAGGGATAGGATACAGAAAGACCTAGACAAATTGGAGGATTGGGCCAAAAGAAATCTGATGAGGTTCAATAAGGATAAGTGCAGGGTCCTGCACTTAGGACAGAAGAACCCAATGCACAGCTACAGACTAGGGACCGAATGGCTAGGCAGCAGTTCTGCGGAAAAGGACCTAGGGGTGACAGTGGACGAGACGCTGGATATGAGTCAGCAGTGTGCCCTTGTTGCCAAGAAGGCCAATGGCATTTTGGGATATATAAGTAGGGGCATAGCGAGCAGATCGAGGGACGTGATCGTTCCCCTCTATTCAACATTGGTGAGGCCTCATCTGGAGTACTGTGTCCAGTTTTGGGCCCCACACTTCAAGAAGGATGTGGATAAATTGGAGAGAGTCCAGCGAAGGGCAACAAAAATGATTAGGGGACTGGAACACATGACTTATGAGGAGAGGCTGAGGGAGCTGGGATTGTTTAGCCTGCAGAAGAGAAGAATGAGGGGGGATTTGATAGCTGCTTTCAACTACCTGAAAGGGGGTTCCAAAGAGGATGGCTCTAGACTGTTCTCAATGGTAGCCGATGACAGAACGAGGAGTAATGGTCTCAAGTTGCAGTGGGGAAGGTTTAGATTGGATATTAGGAAAAACTTTTTCACTAAGAGGGTGGTGAAACACTGGAATGTGTTACCTAGGGAGGTGGTAGAATCTCCTTCCTTAGAGGTTTTTAAGGTCAGGCTTGACAAAGCCCTGGCTGGGATGATTTAACTGGGAATTGGTCCTGCTTTGAGCAGGGGGTTGGACTAGATGACCCTCTGGGGTCCCTTCCAACCCTGATATTCTAAGATTCTATGATTCTAAACCATCCATGAATCTATCTAGCTCCCTTTTGAACCCCGTTATAGTATTGGCCTTCACAACACTCTCTGGAAAGGAGTTTCAGAAGTTGACAGTGCGTTGCGTGAAAAATACTTTCTTGTGTTTGTTTTAAACCTGCTACCTATTAATTTCATTTAGTGGCCCCTTGTTCTTGTATTATGAGAAGGAGTAAATAACACTTCCTTATTTACTTTCTCTATACCACTCATGATTTTATAGACCTGTATCATATCCCCTCTTAGTCGCCTCTTTTCCAAGCTGAAAAGTCCCAGTCTTATTAATCTCTCCTCATATGGAAACCGTTCTATACCCCTAATAATTTTTGTTGTCCTTTTCTGAACCTTTTCCAATTCCAATATATCTGTTTTGAGATGGGGCAACCACATCTGCACGCAGTATTCAAGATGTGGGTGTACCATGGGTTTATATAGAGACAATATCATATTTTCTGTCTTATTATCTATCCCTTTCTTGATGATTCCCAACATTCTATTCACTTTTTTGACTGCCGCTGCACATTGAGTGGATGATTTCAGAGAACTATCCACAATGATTCCAAGAACTCTTTCTTGAGTGGTAACAGCTAATTTGTTTATGTATAGTTAGGATTATGTTTTCCAATGTGCATTACTTTGCATTTATCAACATTAAATTTCATCTGCCATTTTGTTGCCCAGTCACCCAGTTTTGTGAGATCCTTTTGTAGCTCTTTGCAGTCCGCCTGGGACTTAACTATCTTGCATAGTTTTGTATCATCTGCAAATTTTGCCACCTCACTGTTTACCCATTTTTCCAGATCGTTTATGAATATGTTAAATAGGACTGGGCCCAGTACAGATCCCTGGGGGACACCACTATTTACCTCTCTCCATTCTGAAAACTGACCATTTATTCCTACCTTTTGTTTCCTATCTTTTAATCAGTTACTAGTCCATGAGAGAACCTCCCCTCTTACCCCATGACTGCTTATTTTGTTAAGAGCCTTTTGTGAGGGACCTTGTCAAAGGCTTTCTGAAAATCTAAATACACTATATCTACTGGATCTCCTTTGTCAGCATGCTTGTTGACCCCCTCAAAGAATTCTAGTAGATTGGCGAGGCATGATTTCCCTTTACAAAAACCATGTTGACTATTTCCCAACAAATTATGATCATCTATGTGTCTGACAATTTTGTTATTTACGATAGTTTCAACCAATTTACCCGGTACTGAAGTGAAGTGTACTGGTCTGTAGTTGCCAGGGTGACCTCTGGAGCCCTTTTTAAACATTAGCTATCCTCCAGTCATTTGGTACAGAAGCTGATTTAAATGATAGGTTACAGATGATAGTTAGTAGTTCTGCAATTTCACATTTGAGTTCTTTCAGAACTCTTGGGTGAATACTATCTGGTCCTGATGACTTACTACTGTTTAGTTTATCAATTTGTTCCAGTTTGTTTACTGGGGTACTTTTCATGCCATCCTTAACACAGGAGGAAAGACTGGTCTGGGTCTGCAGGGGAGATATGGCTTGCCAAGGCTATGGGAAGATCCAGCAAATCAAAACAATTGTGGATATCCAGTAAGTAAATAAGGGGAACAATATGCTAACTGCACATTTGTAGCATGCTATTTTCACTTGTAGGTTTTATAGGTTTCCTTACTCATTTTCTCCCAGAATTCAAAGAGCATGTATTCTTCACTGATTTATTACTGATTAATTGATTTATGTTTAAAGTTATCCCACTTCACAAACAAAGCATTTTTAAGACATATTAACCAGTGAAAAACATTTGTCTAAACTAGTCCATGGATTTTCAATCACTTTATAAATAAAAATAAAAAATCACTTCTGGACTTAAAGGGGGCAAAAAGGAAGAAGGGGCAATCTGGGGAAATTGTATAAGGCACTGAAACTAGTGGCTTAAAATGGAAGCACTTTTTGAATTGTGTATGGTTTGTATTAACACGAGCATATAATATTATGAACACCATCCATACTAAAACTGACTCCTGGGTATTCAACTAATTGCACATACTCTAAAAATAGTTGCTTTTCTTTTACTAACTGGAGGAGAGGGGAAGGAGGGGGGATTTAAAGGACAGTTCTGGATATCTCCCTCAGATGTTTAAACTGAGTTCTGGGGATTGCAATTTTGCTGTTTATGAAGTATGCCTTCCGAGACTCTTATTAAAACAATGGGTTCATATTATGGGAAAGATCAAATTTGTCCACTAATATCGATTATCATGCAGATTTTTTTCTCATACTCTCCCATGACACTGATTTGGGTATGGATTAATTTCTAACAGTGGAATTTACTGGGAGCAAAATTAGTAAAAATGAATTCTGTATTTTTTCACACTTTATTAAATCATGTTATCTGAAGTTCTGGGAGAAACTAAAATTATTTCAGGATCGTTGCCCAAGCAATTCCACTCAAGTCCCCTGCCTGGCAGCACCGTTCTGATTTACTGCTGTTTGTTTGTTATTTTTATAAGTCCAGATCCTGCAGTACACAGGTCATGGGAACCTATCATCTACAGTACATAATAATTTGGGAAAGCCAAAAATAGCAAATAGACTTTAGTTCACATAGTTTTCTCCTTCTCCCACATACACATACTCCCAAATAAATGCACTAACTCTCATAACTTCCAAATGAACTAATGTAAGGGCTTATCTAGATGGAGTGCTAGTGAATGGCAAGCTGGGATGTAAATCAACAGTGCTCTAGTGTACCATTCACAAACTGGCCACATGGACCCTGCTACTGCGCACTAAAAGTACCCGCTGTTCATGTAAAAGTATACTACGGTACTTTTTGTGTGCAGTAGCAGGGTCCATGTGACCAGTTTGTGTATGGCATGCTCGAGCACTGTCGATTTACATCCCAGCTTTCCATTCACTAACTTTCTGTATAGACATGCCCGAACCAACATTTTGGTAGTCAAACTCATACCTAGGGTGCTGATCAGGAGTCTCACCATAGAATTCATCAGTGCATTATTTCTCAATACTTGCAATTTGGAATGGCTGTGAACCAGATTCTGCCAGTGATGAGCATCCTCAACAAGACAAAGTGTAGGGATCCCATTCTCTTGCATCTTCATGTAGCACTAGGGCCAAAACTGGTGAAGGGGATAATTACCTTTTTAAACAAAAAAAATTACTGGATCTCAAATTGCTTCAAAAACTGTAACGGCCCAAGAATGTGATGTGCTAGGAATATTCAGCTCCCTCTTTGCTTCAAGGAAAATGGGAAGTCTCACATCTCACAGAAGCCACTTAGAATTGCACAATATTGGCTCCTCTGTTTTTTGCCAAAGTTACACAGTGAGTCACTGGCAGAGAAAGGAACAGACATCAAGTCTCCTAATTCCGATTCCCCTTCTCTAAACACTGTCTTCAGTAGATAGTGTGTGTGAAAAGTAAAAGCCTTTACTCAAGCAGCATGGCTTGATTGGATGAAAAGTTAAAGATGTTAAAATGTTCATACGTATTAGAACATGAAAATGGCTACACCAGGTCAAACCAACAGTCCATCTAGCCCAGTATCCTGTCTTCTGAGAGTGGCCAGTGCCAGATACTTCAGAAGAAATGAACAGAACAGGGCAATTTCTACTGACTATTCAATCTTACCCTTTGTTTCCTTTCTTTTAAACAGCTACTGAACCATTAGAGGACCCTCTTACCCCATTTTTCTTACAAGGTATTAGTTAGGGACCTTGTGAAAAGCTTTCTGAAAGTCTAAGTACACTATATCCACTAGATCACTCTTGTCCACATGTTTTTTTGACTCCCTCAAAGAATTCTAATAGATTGAGGAGGTGTGATTTCCCTTTAGAAAAGCCATGTTGACTCTTCCTCAACTTATTGTGTTCATATATGTGTCCGATAATTCTGTCTTTTACTATACTTTATTGTTCTTTTCAACCAATTTGCCAGGTACCAAAGTTAGGCTTACCAACCTGTAATTGCCAGGAACACCTCTGGAGTCTTTTTTAAAAAATTGGTATTACATTAGCTACTCTCCAGTCACTCGGTCCAGAGACTCATTCAAGTGATAGGTATCTACCCTTTGACTGAAAAATAGATTAAGCCATTTTCTATGATGCCTATAAACAACTATCCAACTATGTGTCCAGATGGGGTGGAAGTTGGGGATAGCTAATTAATTTTATAAAGGAAAAAAACAACACTTTCAAATAATTCAGAACTATCAAGCTATGCACAAAGCTAGCCTTTGCATCTGTATGATCTCATTACAGCTACACCCATTGTCCCTCCCCACTTCCATCCTTTTATTATAAGGATTGTTTTGTCTTGTTGTAATTTAGTTTCTAAACTCTTTAGGACAGAAATTGTGTCTACATATTTATTTGTATAGCACCTAGCACAATGGGGCTCCTATACTGTTTTGAACATAATTAGCAATAATCTCTCAAATAATTCTTTTTAAGCCTCTAATTAAATATGATGGGCCAGATTTTTCCCTGCAATAGACATCAAGGCAGCTGGCTATAGTCCCCAGTTCTCACTGTTGACCACACCTATGGTATGATTTACAGCTACTGCTGGAAAGGCCTAAATTGCACGATAGGTGTTAGCTCCTACAACAGGGGAGGAATGCTGTAGCACATGCCCCTCTTCTGTTCCTGACCTTCCACTATCCTGGCACGAGGGTCTGCAGGTGCAGGGTTCAATTAGGACAGATACACGGGCAGGGAGGTTCCAGGCAACAGCATATTCTCTGCTGGGCATTTACAGCTGGGTTGTGGTGCCTTTGTGTTAACCAAATAGTGCAAATGGGATGTAAAATAACTAGAGAACCTATCCTAAAAAATGTTAGGTCAATCAGCCCTTGTTAATAAAGCTAGATGGGAATAGAAAATAGATCTGATAATGAAGCTTGATTGTAGCACTAACAGTTATGTCACGCCATGGCTATGGCCCCATTATTTTGGAAGGGTGTTCAGTTATTCCCAAGAGATGCCTGAAATCCCATTTGCATTCATCTTTGGACATGTGTGGTATTGCCTATTTTCATACTGTCAAGCTCAAGCCATTCAGTGTCAGAGTGCTGACCATATACCACACTTGAATAACCTCAGACTGATTTTGCTGTTGGTTAAAGCTGACATTTTCAGCACAAGTTCAGTACATTCTTTTTTTTTTATCTCAGACCACCGTCTTGCAACTCACAAACTGCTGTTCATGTCATTAGTGTCAATAATGATACGGATGCCATATGCTGCATATCACCAAAATATATATATTTTAACTAAAATGCATTTATTTAATTAACATTTGGATTAATCTGTAGGTTAATTTGCAATTTGGGTTTAGTATCAATCTCTGGGTATAGAGAGTTTTATTTTCTGGGGCTTAACAACTTGAAGCATGCAAAGCTTCCAATTGGTTCAGTGATGGGTGCCAGTAGAAACTGACAAATGAAATAATTCAATAATAGAAATGTTATCCAAATATTTTCTTAAAATCTCTGATGACTCAATATTCAATGATTTATCTATGTCCCATGCAAATGTATGATTGCTTTATAAATATTGTATAGGAAAATACACTATATGCATAGGTGGGAAGATTCCAGTTTTACTAGAAAATTATTATTCTCTTGACTACTATTCAAAAGTGTACTCACATGTGATTGAAGGGACTTTTGTGGCATTGTTTATGTAGTACTCATGGTCATGATCTACTTTTTCCTATGCTCACTCTGTTGATTGACCTTGCATAAAAAGCAAGTTCTGAGCTAGCTAGAGTATCTTCTTGAGCTTGCATGACCGATATTGTGGAGAATGAGGGAATTACCTTTTGTTTGTTTTTATAAAAATCATATGCACTACAGTTTAGCCACGTGATATTACCTGTGTGCTTGTGTCATAAATATAAAGGGAAGGGTAAACCCCTTTGAAATCCCTCCTGGCCAGGGGAAAGCTCCTCTCACCTGTAAAGGGTTAAGAAGCTAAAGGTAACCTCGCTGGCACCTGACCAAAATGACCAATGAGGAGACAAGATACTTTCAAAAGCTGGGAGGAGGGAGAGAAACAAAGGGTCTGTGGGTCTGTCTATATTCTGTCTTTGCCGGGGATAGACCAGGAATGGAGTCTTAGAACTTTTAGTAAGTAATCTAGCTAGGTACGTGTTAGATTATGATTTCTTTAAATGGCTGAGAAAAGAACTGTGCTGAATAGAATAACTATTTCTGTCTGTGTATCTTTTTTGTAACTTAAGGTTTTGCCTAGAGGGGTTCTCTATGTTTTTGAATCTAATTACCCTGTAAGATATCTACCATCCTGATTTTACAGGGGGGATTTCTTTATTTCTATTTACTTCTATTTTTATTAAAAGTCTTCTTGTAAGAAAACTGAATGTTTTTCATTGTTCTCAGATCCAAGGGTTTGGGTCTGTGGTCACCTATGCAAATTGGTGAGGCTTTTTATCCAACATTTCCCAGGAAAGGGGGGGGTGCAAGTGTTGGGAGGATTGTTCATTGTTCTTAAGATCCAAGGGTCTGGGTCCGTAGTCACCTAGACAAATTTGGTGAGGCTTTTTACCAAACCTTGTCCAGGAAGTGGGGTGCAAGGTTTTGGGAAGTATTTTGGGGGGAAAGACGTGTCCAAACAGCTCTTCCCCAGTAACCAGTATTAGTTTGGTGGTGGTAGCGGCCAATCCAAGGACAAATGGTGGAATATTTTGTACCTTGGGGAAGTTTTGACCTAAGCTGGTAAAGATAAGCTTAGGAGGTTTTTCATGCAGGTCCCCACATCTGTACCCTCGAGTTCAGAGTGGGGGAGGAACCTTGACAGCTTGGCTCCACAGGCTTAAATCAAAGGAGACTGTAAGGGGAAAATGGGGGAAGCTATTAATCGTACAACAGCCCAAGCTTGGATCTGACTAGGTTGGCAAAGTTCACTCTTTCCAGGCTAAACCTAGACCAAAAGAGATACTGAAATCTTAATGATGCTTGCTTTGGGGAGACAGAAGATTGAGTGGGTTGTCAGCAGCTGCCAGGGGGAGACTCTGACAAAGACACACGTAGAGACACAGAAACTGCAGCAACAGGCTTTCTCTACCGATCCAGAGATGGAAGTACCTGGGTTAAGGGGATCTTTTGAAAGCTTGCAAGGAAAGATTATGGTGTGGGAAAGACCCATGAATATAGGCCTTTCTGTTTTATCCATTTGCTCTGCACCGTCAGGTGAATAAATACTCTTTTGTTTTAAAAAGGCTGTTCTTTCTGTCATATTAATCAGCCTCTGTCACAGACTCCTGGAGGAAGTTTACAATTGGTAAACATGGGACTGCAGCCCAGATATCCAGTCTAAGAGTGGTAGGACCATGTGAGCCCACCCAGAGAGGGGTGAATAAAGGAAAACATGTCCCCAAACGGGTGCACTCAAGAGGGCTAAAAGGGGTCTAAAGCACAGCTTTCCATATAATCCTGACAAATACATAGAATATTATGCTAGCAAAAATATCATATTTGCACAGTCTTATCTAAGCAAATGTCAAAGGCAACCTGAAGCTTTGCTATGCCTTTCTTTATTGTTCACATCTAATAAATACTTCAATAAAGTGCTGACTTTCTGTACTTCCATGATTAGATTCAATTTTTCACAAGTCAGTTTTGATGCCCAAATCTGTGACACAATAGTGTTCCTTCTTTGGCCTTTGCATTTAACATGTAAGTATCCAAGTGGTTTTATTTTGAAGCCAGATAAAAACATGATAAAACATGTTTATTTTTTTATCTATTCAGATAAAACAATGTTAATCTTCTGAAAGGAGTACTTATTTTTCTTTTGGTTAGAATTCTCTTCTATGCCCTTAAACCCAATTTATACATAATGGCTGTCCGTATCAGTGTCTGTATACATCCAGATGTGATCATTTATACATATTTCTAAAGACACCTGAAGTTTCATCTTATAGCCTAATGGAGAGAATACTAACGCTTCAGTAAAAGTTATTCCACAAAGAAATTCCAACATACCATGTCTGTCACTTCCATAATGAACTGCTGCTCTCAAAATATTAGTTCACAATATGTAAAAAAAATACAGGAGGAAAACTGCTTTCTTGCCAAAGAACCCAATGTGGTGTCTTGGTGAGAAACCGCCAGTAAAGAGTAATTCCACTAAATGAAAAACTGTCTGGTAAATGATGCACAATAAGACCCCAATCCTACTAACAAACACATACTGAATTTTACATACATAAATAGTCCTCCTAAGCATGTGTACGTTGGCAGCACTGGTACCTAAATCTGTAAATGAAGAGGGCTGTTTGGACTTGAGAAGATTCAGTCTAATTATTAAGAGTCTGGCAGGAACTGTAACATAAAGAATAATTAAGACAATGGAATAAAGAAAGGTTGGCTAAAAGAAGGCAGCCAATATTGTGGAGCAGGTATCAGACTGTAGGAGCTGTACTTAAAGGCTGTAAATGTTAAAAGAGAAAAAAACTGTTGAGGATGTGACTATGGGATACCTAGGGAACACGTAATAGGATGCTGTGGTACAAAAGTTTTATTACCATGAGTTTGTAGTGGCAGCATTACTCATGAGTGGAGCAGTCACAAGTGAGTTAGGAGTGAGCGGCATGGCCTATTACAAAGTTGGGAATGTTACCTTCCCAATCATTTCTAGCCCTAGAAGGTTGTGAGATATACATTAAGTCCATATCTGATATAGGACAGATTACTGCCCATCCAGTACCTGAAACCAAAATAATTCTGGGAAGCAATGTATCTAGCAGTTGGGGAATATAGGAAACATTTTTGCTGTAAATGTCTTAAGAAGCATTTTCCTACTTTACCTTTTAGATTCTAGCAGATATTAAAAGGGAAATAAAACTATTTTTAAAAGAATTCTTATAAGTTACTGTAGTATCTTATTCTGAAAGGTATATAGATCTACCAAGAATTTCAGTGATTTATGGAGTATCTTTGTTTTAACCCTCCACTTGACTGGAAAGAACTATTTTTCTCCAATGTATGTAGTATTGTTGTAGCCATCTTGGTCGCAGGATATTAGAGAGACAAGGTGGGGGAGATAATTTCTTTTTTGGACCAACTTCTGTTGGTGAGAGAGACAAGCTTTTGAGTCACACCGAGCTCTTCTTTAGATTGGTACAATGAAAGATATTATGCCACCCAACTTGTGTCTCTATTTTTCTCTTTGTTTATATAGTTGTGAAATAGATAAACCTCATACAAAGCAATATTATTATTATGAGATATATTTTCTAGTATGTGACTCAGCACTTTGCAAAGCATGTTTTTAATTATTTGTGTGAAAAGTATAATTTTAAATTATTTGTCAAAGCAAAAACAAACATCCCACATCCAATAATTTTCTAAGTTGTAAAGTGACCTGTCAAGTTGGAGTCTTGCTAAAAATGAAAATGACAATTACTCTTTGTGCTCAGTACCTGATTGCTTTAAATGATCAATAACTGCAGAGATTTTCAATGGATCTTTGATTGACAGAGGCAGAAGAGTACCCAGAAGTCACCTACTACAGGACAGGCCCAACAAAGAAAATAACAGAACGCCACTAGTCGTCGCCTTCAGCCCCCAACTACAACCTCTCCAACACATCATCAAGGATCGACAACCTATCCTGAAGGACGACCCATCACTCTCACAGATCTTGGGAGACAGGCCAGTCCCTGCTTACAGACAGCCCCCCAACCTGAAGCAAATACTCACCAGCAACCACACACCACACAACAGAACCACTAACCCAGGAACCTATCCTTGCAACAAAGCCCGTTGCCAACTGTGTCCACATATCTATTCAGGGGACACCATCATAGGGCCTAATCACATCAGCCACACTATCAGAGGCTCCTTCACCTGCACATCTACCAATGTGATATATGCCATCATGTGCAGGCAATGCCCCTCTGCCATACACATTGGTCAAACTGGACAGTCTCTACGTAAAAGAATAAATGGACACAAATCAGACGTCAAGAATTATAACATCCATAAACCAGTCGGAGAACACTTCAATCTCTCTGGTCATGCGATTACAGACCTAAAAGTGGCAATACTTCAACAAAAAAAGTTTAAAAACAGACTCTAACGAGAGACTGCTGAATTGGAATTAATTTGGAAACTGGATACAATTAACTGGGAATGGGTGTGTCATTACACAAAGTAAAACTATTTCCCCTTGTTTATTTCCCCTCTCCCACCCCCCGCACTGTTCCTCAGATGTTCTTGTCAACTGCTGGAAATGGTCCACCTTGATTATCACTACAAAAGGTTCTCCCCGCCTCCCCCCGCTCTCCTGCTGGTAATAGCTCACCTTAAGTGATCACTCTCCTTATAGTGTGTATGGTAACACCCATTGTTTCATGTTCTCTATGTATATAAATCTCCGCACTGTATTTTCCACTGAATGCATCCGATGAAGTGAGCTGTAGCTCACAAAAGCTTATGCTCAAATAAATTTGTTAGTCTCTAAGGTGTCACGAGTACTCCTTTTCTTTTTGCAATCATTCTTTAGTAATTCCTACACATACAAGTATCTTTAGCCATTAAAAATGAAAAAAAAAAAAGATTCCATTTTAAATACTAGGCCCTACTTATGGGTCTTTTATGAACTGATCTTCATATAAATTATGCAGGATTCATGCAATACTGTCCTGCTATATAAAGGAAATTCATATATATGTCATCAAGTGATTACAGAAAGAATAACATGTTTGGTACACACAATTTGGGATCACAAATTGAAAAGCTCACAAGGAATGAGTAAAGCACAGAGAGTACATTAACTTTACTAAAGTATGAAGCACAAGTTAAATAATGGGCCGTGTACAACACTGGTGTGTAAGTTTACCTCATCTGAAATCAATTCAGACAACTAGCTTACAATGGGTGGGAATTTGGGCCTAAGCCTTCAATAGGGTTAATTTCCATGATCAACAGTTATCTGGGCATTCACTTGGACATCAAATGTATGAGATTCTTGAAAAATTTATCCAGTGTTCTGAAAAATGTGAAACAGCAGCAAGTGGAGATTCTGTTTGCAGATGTGTTTACGTGGCTGGATATGGTAAGTATATACATATTATGGAATATGTATACAATCACACTCCTAACTTTATTAGAGATGCACTAGATAATTTATAATATCCAAGTATAATATGTTGCTACAGTGTGTAGAGAGAATTTAATTAAAATGTTTCTGAAGGACAAACTATAATGTCAAACGGTAATGTATCAAGTTGAGGGGAGATGTCCAAGAGGTTACTGAAGCTAATGGTGTAAGCCTCAGTCTTATTTTATTATTTATCATTTTTATCACTTACCTGCAAATCAGGCTTTGGAAATCCTGCTAAAGGGCAGATTGTAATTCATCCTCATATGGGTGCATAAGGAAGGCAGGAGATTCAAGAATCCTTATCTCCGTGCTGGAGTTAGCCATCATCAAAGTCTCTGCGTAAGCTACCCCAAAAGGAAGATGAATGAGGTATGGCCAACACTCCTCCATTATGGTCACGCATACTAAGGATGTAGTTGTGCATACATTCTAGCCCCTGGTATCAGGCACGTTTCTCCTGTGTAGCTAGGAGCTCTGGAAGACACTAGCTCATAACTTCATTAAATTTCCCTTCTCTCAGAGCCTCTTCCATTAGTTTTTTTTTTCTGGATGATGGGTATGACCCTCCCCTTAAATTGGGAGACATAATTGACAAAATTGAGGAATCTTTGTGGAAGTTCAAACTGAACAATGTAATCGGAAGGCATTTAATGTGTATCCTAATTTTTGTATGGACAATTCAAGTAGCTCACTTATTCATGTTTTAAAATTAGCTAGTTCGTATGCTCAATAATTGCTATTACACATTTTAAGCATTTTCAGGATGCTAGAAAGAATATACAAATGCAATACTTTCAGTGAGCTTCCAAGTATTGTCATTGAACTATTTTACCTTACTACAGCACAAGGATTACTTATTTCAGAGTTGTTCTAATGCACTGTGTAAAGATTCACGAAACCAAAGCTTCACAATTATACTTTGTAATTGTCTGAAGAAGCCATTTACTATACATCATGCAATTTGTGTCATCATTCTATTAGTTAATGGGAATGGCATGATGCAAGTACCTGAAGCAACAACTGTATACAGTGTCAAAGATCTGAGAGGAAATGTATGGGCACTTTCAGGTTTGCCAAGCCCCTGTGCAATTCGCTGCACTTCAAAGCACTGAGCTCCCTTGGCACAGAATGAAATACCACTGCCTGGAAGCAAAGCATAATAATGAAATGACCAGCCATGTCTCTTTTTCCTTTCAAGGACTTTGACTTTTTCTATAGCACTGTGATCATTTCAATTTTATTCTTTCTGTAGAGTATATGCAAAAAAAAATGATACAGTTCCAGTTTGAAAGAAGCTTGAAATCAGGAGTATTGTCCCCAGTTTTACTATTAGTTGGAATTGTCCACATATAACAAAGTGTCAGTAGCAGGATAGACCCAAAGAGCTCAAAAATATTGTCCTTCTTTCTCTTCTGACAGCCATGCACACGGATTATGGTATGAATTTATGAAATAGGCACTACTGTTTCTTAAATGCATATGCAATGTTTAAATTGCAGTTCATTCAAAGAACAACACAGTATAACTTAGGGGATAAGTGCAGAGTATGATTCAGATTGGGTGGATGATGTAATTATTTAAAATAGCTTGTTGCCAAATGAATTAAAATATTAACATGTATTTGATGTTTGTGAAGAGAAGGTAATCTAGTTTGAAATTATATATGTCTTCTGTCCTCAGTTAAGTGCAAAGATGACAAATTATTAGATTTTTGATCATCATCATGATTTAGATCATCATTGAAAAGCAGTGCTAGAGTCTGCCATCCTTATAATCAGTAGTGGCAGTGAAATCAATGACTACTCAACAAAGTAAAGTACTACTCAATGGCAGCAGTAAAGGTTGCAGATTCTGGTCTTCAGTGCCTATTGTTCTTACTGTTTGTATTCAAATAGTGCCTAGCAGTCACAACCAAGGGCAGGGCCCATTGTGCTAGGCACTGTGCAAACACAGCAAGAGACAGTCACCACCCAACTGAGTATACAATCTGAATAGACACAACAGGCATATGGTGGGAGGGGAACACAAAGGCTCAGATGACAGGCACTGACGCAGTGGCACAGATAGGGATAGAACCCTACTCTTCTGACTCCTGGTCCAGTGCTCTATGCACTTGGACATGCTGCTTACACTTCAACTAAAACTGAAGTCACGCAGGAAAGGATACATAATCAAATCCACCTTTAACTTGAGTCTAAATTTACCCCCAACACAAAGTATTTGCAACCTACTACCCTCTATCTGAAGTGGAATTACACACACATGCATGCACACACAGAACCTACCTTTTCCTCCCCATCTCCCACCTCTATACATTTACCCCACTAGGAAATGTCCTCTAGTATTCTCCTTCTGAAAAGGAGTAGTAAAAAGAATTAAGAAGATTATAAACATGGATCTACAGAATGATCCAAGAATCTTTGTCCTTGCATACTTAAAATATGTACAGCACATCAATACGACAAGAAAAAATTAATATGGAAGTTTAATTGCTAAAAGGCTAATTCTCCAGAAACAGAAGCCAAGCAGAGAGCTAAAAATAGCTAACTGATATATATGCTTAAGTGATCTATCTAATTTGAAGATAGGACATGTAAGTTAAATTAAAAGACAAAAAAAAAGCCATCATATGTGTTCTTGTACTTTAGAGATAAATGACTAACATATATGGAAAGAATTTTACTATTAAAAGTTTTGCTGATAATTTAATGGTTCAAGCAACATATGATTTTTTTCTCCTTATGTGTTAATCTGATTTCCTCAAGTCTCTTTTTGCCTGTCTAGACAGAGTATAAGTCCTCAAACCAACAGATGGAGACACAAATAAAGTAAAGCTCTTTTAATGTTATCTTCCTTTCCCCATCTTATCAAAAAGCCTAGCTGGTTAGTTATATTCATTTAAGACCCAATGCAGTGGGGATTTTGAGAATTCACGACTTCCACTGTCCTGTACACCATGTGGCATTAATCCAATAGAACAGGAGTTCTCAAACTGGGGTCTGGACCCCTCAGGGGATCATGATGTTATTACATGGGGGGTTGTGAGCTGTGAGCCTCCACCCCAAACCCTGCTTTGCATCCAACATGTATAATGGTGTTAAACATATTAAAAAGTATTTTTAATTTATAAGGGGGGTCGCACTCAGAGGCTTGCTATTTGAAAGGGGCCACCAGTACAAAAGTTTGAGAACCACTGCCTTAGAAACTTCCTGAAAAATAAATAAAAGGAAGTGTCCAATATATTTTAAAAAAATCAGATTCTGTCTTGGATATAAACAATAGAATTAGCTTTTAATTACATTTGACATTGAGATTTATCATTTGTATTGTGCAATACAACCAAGGAGGCTGCCATCTGCCTCCTGAACAGATTGCATTCAGTGTTGTTCTAGCTGTGTCAGTCCCATGATATTAGAGAGACAAGGTGGGAAAGGTAATATCTTTTACTGGACCAGCTCCTGTTGGTGAGAGAGACAAACTTTCAAGCCACACACAACTCTTCTTCAGGTCTCTATGGAGCTTGAAAGCTTGTCCCTCTGACCAACGGACATTGGTCCAACAAAATATATTACTTCATCCACCTTGTCTCAATGAACAGGTTCTCAGAGATGGGAAGAAACTCAGATTTCTAGGGAACGCTTTGAATTCTGGGTTTTATGTAGGATTGGGTTGTTTTTTTTTGTGAGGGGACAAGTTTCAACATGTATTTATAATATTCTTGTGTATACTTAATTAATTAAAACATTTGAACAGGAAGAAAACGTGCACTTCCAATACCCCTTAAGAAATAATATGAGTACTTAAGCAAGTTGGAGTTGGTTTGGATCATGCCCATAGCTTCCACAGCAATGTAGGAGTTTGAAAATGGGAAAGCAACTGCTTTAGAATTGGCAGCTTGGTGCTCTCAAGGAAGGGAGGCACTCTAGAAGTATCACCTTTCCTCCTCGGTCATAACTCTCTTCAACCATAACCTGCCTCTCTTGAATTTTTCCCCCTTTTTTCCCTCATTCAGATAACACCAATTAACATAATGGGTACAGAGATAGTGGGTGTGAGAGTATGTGTGTGCGCTTGCATGCCTGTGTTTCATCAGTAAGCTGTCAGCTGTGTACCGTTGTCACCATCTGTCTCCTTGAGATTGGTTTGCAGCAATATGCTTAGGGCTAAAACTTAAGAACACTGTAAGAGGGTAAGCCATGAGGGGTCATGCGGGTACCCATAGTAGTCCCGCTGACTTGAAGGTATATAAACACCATCCTGGCCACTATGGAGGTAGAAGCCCTCTACCCCAACATTCCACACAAAGATGAACTACAAGCCGTCAGGAGCAGTATCTCCGATAATGTCACGGCAAACCTGGCGGCTGAACTTTGTGACTTTGTCCTCACCCATAACTATTTCACATTTGGGACAATGTATACCTTCAGATCAGTGGCACTGCTATGGGTACCCGCATGGCCTTTTTTTATGGCTGACTTAGAACAATGCTTCCTCAGCTCTCGTTCCTTACACCCCTGTTCTTACTTGCGCTACATTGATGACATCTTCATTATCTGGACCCATGAGAAGGAGGCCCTTGCGGAATTCTACCAAGATTTCAACGATTTCCACCCTACCATCAACCTCAGCCTGGACCAGTCCACACAAGAGGTCCACTTCCTCGACACTTCCTCGACAGTGCTAATAAGCGATGGTCACATAAACACCACCCTATACTGGAAGCCTACTGACAACTATACTTACCTACTTGCCTCCAGCTTTCATTCAGACCACATCACACGATCCACTGCCTACAGTCAAGCTCTAAGATACAACCGCATTTGCTCCGATCCCTCAGACAGAGACAAACACCTACAGAATCTCTATCAAGCATTCTTAAAACTGCAGTACTCACCTGATGAAGTGAAGAAACAGATTGACAGAGCCAGAAGGGTACAGAGAAGTCACCTACTACAAGACAGGCCCAACAAAGAAAGTAACAGAACACCACTAGCCATCACCTACAGCCCCCAACTAAAACCTCTCCAGCGCATCATCAAAGATCTACAACCTATCCCAAAGGGCGATCCCTCACTCTCACAGACCTTGGGAGACAGGCCAGTCCCTGCTCACAGACATCCCCCCAACCTGAAGCAAATACTTACCAGCAACTACACACCACACAACAAAAACACCAACCCAGGACCAAACCCTGCTACAAAGCCCGTTGCCAACTCTGTCTACACATCTATTCAAGGGACACCATCATAGGACCTAACCACATCAGCTACACCATCAAGGGCTCATTCACCTGCACATCTACCAATGTGATATGTGCCAGCAATGCCCTTCTGCCATGTACATTGGCCAAACCAGACAGTCTCCATGCAAAAGAATAAATGGACACAATTCTGACATCAGGAATCATAACATTCACAAACGAGTAGGAGAACACTTCAATCTCTCTGGTCACTCAATAACAGACCTAAAAGTGGCAATTTTTCAACAAAAAAACTTCAAAAATAGACTCCAACGTGAAGCTGCTGAACTTAAATTAATTTGCAAACAGGATACCATAAGATTAGGCCTGAATAGAGACTGAGAGTGATTGGGTCATTACAAACCTAAACTTAATTTCCCTAATACTAATTTCTCCCTACTGTTACTCACACCTTCTTGTCAACTGTCTGTAATGGGCCACTCTCTTACCACTTCAAAAGTTATTTTTCCTCCTTTGGTATCCTGCTGTTAATTGATTTATCTCATTAGACTGACCTCACACTTGGTAAAGCAACCCCCATCCTTTCATATATTTATACCTGCTCCTGTATTTTCACTCCATGCATCTGATGAAGTGGTTTCTAATCCACGAAAGCTTATGCCCAAATAAATTTGTTAGTCTCTAAGGTGCCAGAAGGACTCCTCATTATTTTTGCTGTTACAGACTATCACTGCTACCACTCTGAAACCTATCACTATGTAAGAGGGTACACTCGCCACTAAGGGACCTTCTTGTGTCTGGGGCTGGGGATTAGCTCTTACTCATTCTGGTGACCCCTCCTGGAAATTGCTAACACTGTGGCCTCTCGCTCTGGGATTTAGGATGATCCCTCTTCGTGACTTAGTGCTCCAGCCACGTCTTCCCCTTCTGGGGTGTCAAAGTCCCACTGGACAAGTTGTCCATATGCCAGACCAGAACGTTGCCTGACACAAGCCCAGATCCAGTGCCACTTTCATAGGGGCTGGTAAGAGAACCCAGGCCCACCCATACTATGGGTTCTAGCCCAGGGACCCTATACCTAGCAACCATGGTCTACTCAGTCTGAGCCCCTGTTGCTATTTCCCTGGGCTCCTTCCTTAGGGCTGCCAGGTGTCTGGTTTTGACCTACACCTGCAGAAAAGGACCTAGGGGTTACAGTGGATGAGAAGCTGGATATGAGTCAACAGTGTGCCCTTGTTGCCAAGAAGACCAATGGCATTTTCGGCTGTATAAGTAGGGGCTTTGCCAGCAGATCGAGGGAGGTGATCGTTCCCCTCTATTCAACATTGGTGAGGCCTCATCTGGAGTACTGTGTCCAGTTTTGGGCCCCACACTACAAGAAGGATGTGGAAAAATTGGAAACCTTCCAGCGGAGGGCAACAAAAATGATTAGGGGTCTGGAACACCTGACTTATGAGGAGAGGCCGAGGGAACTGGGATTGTTTAGTCTGCAGAAGAGAAGAATGAGTGGGGATTTGATAGCTGCTTTCAACTACTTGAAAGGGGGTTCCAAAGAGGATGGATCTAGACTGTTCTCAGAGGTAGGAGATGACAGAACGAGGAGTAATGGTCTCAAGTTGCAGTGGGGGAGGATAAGGTTGGATATTAGGAAAAAACTTTTTTACTAGGAGGGTGGTGAAACACTGGAATGCGTTACCTAGGGAGGATGTGGAATCTCCTTCCTTAGAAGTTTTTAAGGTCAGGCTTGACAAAGCCCTGGCTGGGATGATTTAGTTGGGGATTGGTCTTGCTTTGAGCAGGGGGTTGGACTAGATGACCTCCTGAGGTCCCTTCCAACCCTGATATTCTATGATTCTATGAAAAGGGACCCTGGCAGCTCCAGTCAGCACTGCTGACCAGTCTGGTCAGCAGTGTTGTGGGTCTAAGGCAGGCTAGTTCCTACCTGTCCTGGCACTGTGCTGCACCCTGGAAGCGGTCAGCAGGTCTGGCTCCTAGGTGGGGGAGCCACGGGGCTCCATGCACCGCCCCCACCCCTAGCACCGGCTCCTCACTCCCATAGGCCGGGAATCACAGTCATTGGGAGCTGGGGGGGGGGGCGGGGCGGGCAGTGCATGTGGGTGAGAGCAGCACGCAGAGCCTCCTGCCCTGCCCCCACCAGCCTAGGAGCTGGACCTGCTGGCCACTTCCGGGATGCAGCACAGTGCTAGGACAAGCAGGGAGTCTGCCTTAGCGCCGCTGCACCACTGACCAGGAGTGCCTGTGGTAAGCTCGCACCCCAATCCTGAGCTCCTGAAACCCAGAGCCCCCTCCTGTACCCCAAACTTCTTATCCCTGGCCCCACCTCATTACCTGCACCCCCAGCTGGAGCCCTCACACCTCCACCTCAACCCCCTGTCCGATCCCAGAGCCTCTTCCCACATCCTGAACCCCTCATCCCCAGCCCCATGCCAGAGCCCACCCCCCTACTGCACCCCAACCCCTTGCCTCAATCTCCAGCCTCCTCCTGCACTCTGAATCCTTTGGCCCCACCCCAAAGACTGGAGCCCCTTCCTGCACCCCAAACCCTTCATCCCCAGCCACACCCCGGAGCCCGCACCCCCAGCCAGAGCCCTTACCCCCCCACACACCTCAGCCCACTGCCCCAGCCTGAAGCCCCCTCCCACAGACTGAATCCCTCATTTTTGGTCCCACTCCAGAGCCTGCACCCCAACACCCACTCCCAGCCCAGTGAATGTAAATGAGGGTGGGGGAGAGTGAGCCACCAAGGGGGGGGGTATAGTGAGTGGTGGGTGGGGCCTCTGAAGGGGTAGGACAAGGGGCATTGCCTTGGGGAAGGGCCAGGGCCAGGGCGTTTGGTTTTGTGCGATTAGAAAGCTGACAACCCTATCCTTCCAACATCACTTCTCTATCTTTTACCCCTCTTCTGGACTTACCAATCAAGCTTCCTCTGCTCCCAATGGCTAATTCACCCCTCTGGACTTCTCACCAGACTCTAGTCCAGGGCAGGATTCCAGGGCTTACTTTCCCCATAGAACTCCTCTTTGCCCCTTGCCAAATGTCCTTCTCTCTAGGGCAGTGGTGCCCAAAATTTTCCTGTCACCTACTCCTTACCAGTAATGGAATCTCTCCACAGTCCCCCAGCATCACAGCACAGTTGGATCAGCAGAGGAGCTTGGGCTGGTGGCAAAGCTGGGGTCAGAAGTGGGGATGGGGAAGGAGCTGGGCTGTGGGCAGAGCAGGGGGCAGAGAGGAGCTGTAGCTGGGGCTAGAGCAGGGCTGGGTGGCATTCCCTCCCTGCCCCCCATGGAGGCTGGCCCGGGTCCAAGCCACATGCCCCCCCAAACATTCCTCCACACACCCCTAGGTGGACATGCTCCACTGCCCTAGGGAGTAACTGAAGAGCTACTTCTGCTCTCAACTTCCTGGATTTATATAAGGAGAGCATGCTGTGCAGCATCTTCAGTCAGACTTTACCGATTCCTGGCCCTCCTCCAGGTGCAGCCTATAAGGTTAATTGGCCCATTTTAACCTGGTCAGGCCATGTGTGGGATGGACACTGCATCACAAACATTTATACTGCAGTTGGTGCGGAATGCAGCTGCTTACTTATTAAACAGCTTTTGTGGTGCACGACAAATTACCTCTGTGTTTTGCAATAGATTCACATTTGTTTATGGATACTATTTAATTGTTGGTTTTTATTTATAAAGACTGGTTAGCACAGAGCTGGTTTAAGCAAAGATTTAAAGATGTGGTGTAAATTGGAATAGGACAGTGAACAAATTCTAACATATTCCAAAACTCTAGTGCAGACATCAGTGATAAGCTGGTCAAGTTGAAACCCAGTGGGAGAGCACAGGCTTAGTACATGTTAATCTCTACACTGACTTGCCCACTCTACTGCTTTAGGACATTTTAGTCAACACATTATAACATACCTTTAAATCCTAGTCAAAGCAAGGCCTTAGATGCCCCCCTTCTCTCCTTGTGATACCTTGACAGTTGTGTTCAATTGGGGTTTTTCACCTGAAATCTCTTGGTGTAAATGCCAGCTCATTTTCAGTGGGGGTCAGCAATGGTGGAGCTTACTACCCACAAGTGGTCTGGCAGAACCTAGATTTGTTGACCTGTCGTGGCATAATGCAAGGCCTATTGGTTTCCCTGTCTTTTTCCCATCTGTGTTGTCAATGGAAGGAAACGTTTTTTGTTGGGTCAGGAGATTCTTTTGTACATATTGATCCATTCATAACTTTCTATTTTATGTGTAAAATATGTAATGCCTAAGAGTGTTGTCTCAATGTCTCCAGAAATTCTGCATGGAGATTAAAGGGAACTCATATTCCACTGTGTAGTACGCAGTCTAAATCACAATTTCTAGCCCCAATATGGGATTAGTAGTCGCGTATGTGCACAAATCTGAACTGCTTATGTCATATTTGAACGTCATCAGTATGTGGACTTTCGTGAGAATTTACTCATTTTCCAAGAGCCCAAACTCCTCCCTGTAAAATATTTGAGATTTTATATAATCATTTATTGATTTGTTTTTCATATATTAGGCCTTGAGCTTGCAGTGGGTTTCAAGAGTTCATGCTGTTTCAGCTGCGTTGAGTTCTACTAAAATTACCCAGACAGTGAATTACTCCCCAAATTCCATTGGGAGCAAAAAGATGTGGAAGAACTGCAACTAGGAAGTGTCTGAGAGTCACAATGCCTCCCAGAGTTATTGCTGAGGTGATTCAGTTCATACACTATCCCTTGAACAGGGCATCTGCCTAAATTTGGAATCTCTAGCATTCCACTTTTTAAAGTGACTTCCACACCTTTAAGGCATTAAGAAACATGAAAAAAGTGAGTTTACCACAATTTCTAACGGCTTATTCATGCCACGTAAATGCCATTCCAAGAACAATAATGTATTGTAGTTGCGTATATCCAAACATATCTTCCTTCTCCTCAGTATCCTATGACCAGGTAACTACATTCTAGAAAGAGTCAAAACAACAAGTTATGGATACTCATGTCTGTATAGAAGTCCTATAATTTTCTAGGTTCCAGTGATTACTACCCATTTTTACAGAATCTCTGAGACTTTAAGGGATTTTGTAGGTAATATTAAATTCCCCCCAAATTATTGTTTTTAAAATGCAAGCAAGCTTCACTACAATCAATGGAAACAAAATATTACCCAATTGGAACTATAACATACCCTATAAAAATAGTTTAATCGATTCTCATAAGCAGATTTTAATGGAAAGGTATTTGGTGTTTACTGACAATCTTAATCTCTATTAATCTAAAAATGAAAAAAAAAACATTGCATTGCAATCATAAAAAAAAGGGGATTTATTTTAAACTGTTAACTAGATCCCAAATGTCAACACAACCAAAGGGCATCCTATTTTTAAAACCACCAATACAGCCTGGAACATGTACATGGGTTAGAAAAAGTGATGGTTTTGTCTAGGAAAGTTAATCATGGTTACATCTAAGCATAATGTGAAAAGAAGACTTGGGGCAGGAGATTAATGACAGGCACTCAGATACAACAGAATATGATCTGAGGAGAAAGTTCTTAATGCACTCAAAACCGACTTCACCAAATAAAGACATCCTGCCAGAGAAGCATATTGTATCATGGAACAGGCCACCCAAATACCCTGAGAAAATTTGCTTCAATACACAAAGAAGAAAACCTTCTCCAACTGCACATCCCTAGTTGTCACCTGCCACCCCAACTGAACCCGTACAGGGTATTGTCAAACAGCTACAGCCCGTACTCAATGGGGACCCCATCCTGAAAGAAACCTTTCCTGAACCTCCACTTCTGGCCTTCAACCAAGCCCCCAACCTCTGCAAGCTCAACAAATGAAGCAAGCCCCACACAGACCATGACACCAACTCAAAGCAGCACCTGACCCTGTCAGAACAACCGGTGCAAAACCTGTAGACATATCTCCATTGTTACAATGATCAACACTGCCCACAGCACACTTTTAAGATTCATGGATACTACATATCATGGCGCCTGTCACAACATATCGTGTACCTCATTCAGTGCGCTAAATGTCCTGATAACTATGTGGGTGAAATCAGACAACCACTACACTCTCAAATGAACTCACCCAGGAAAATGATAAAAGACAAGAACACCCTATCACCTGTGGGTGAACACTTTTCAAAAAGCAATCACTGTACATCTGACCTATCAGTCCTCCTCTTCAAAGGAAACCTGCACAACACTTTCAAAAGATAAGCATGAGAGCTTAAATTCGTAACTCCCCTAGACACTAAAAATCATGGATTGAACAGATACATTGGATTTGTGGCTTATTACAACAATCTGAAACCCACCAACTCCTCTCTTCCTTTTTTATTCTATGACTCTAGAGTTGTTAATGGGCCATTCTATCTTGAAAGGTCCCCTTAGAATATGTGCTAACTGCTTATGCTGAAAGAACAGGAGAACTTGTGGCACCTCAGAGACTAACACATTTACTAGAGCATAAGCTTTCTTGGGCTACAGCCCACTTTATCAGACGCATAGAATGGAACATATAGTAAGAAGCTTAAGAAGATATATAGATATATATACACACACATACAGAGAAGGTGGAAGTTGCCATACAAACTGTAAGAGGCTAATTAACTAAACAATCTGTTCCATCTTGTATTTAGCTGTGATGCTCAGAATACCATTCTAAGACCTGAAGAAGAGCTCTGTGTGGGCTGAAAGCTTGTCTCTTTCATCCACAGGAATTGGTTCAATAAAAGATATTACCTCACCCACCTTATCTCTATTATATATACATAAACTCCTCCCACCAAACCATAGGCATGTGGTGTTTTACTCCAATATTATAAGATATGATACAGGTATTGTGGCTCAGCTGGTGCAACAGTGCAGTAGTGTGAAAGCATACAGCATTTCCCCTCCCACCAAATGTAATATAAATTGCTCATAGAGGCAAATATGGATGTAGTAGAGTTTTGCTTTTTTGGATATTTTGATGGTAATATCTAGTTACAATGAATTTGGATCACAAGGACAATGATGTAAAATTTCTATATGTTTACAAATTTGAAAGCTAGACATGTTCACCACTGAGACCATTATAGTAATGATATATTAGACTTCTTTTTTTTTCTCACAAGCTACTTATGTACCCTGTAATTAAGAAAAGGGCATGTATTCAGTTCTCTTTAGATGAATCTGCTGACTTAAAGTGAGAGCAGTGAAGATCTATGAGGCCTTGAATAAAAGAAGAACAAGTCCAGATTTGAGAGAAAAGAGGTGAAAGAGCTAAATCGATCTCCATTGATTTTCTTCAATCCCCCTGAAAGAGATTAGAACTGGCATGCCAGTGCCCACTATTACTAGTAGTAGTGTTTAACTTGCTTGGTATGTTTAATGCATCTAAATGGTACCCTTTGTTAACTGGTTATTCTGCAAAGGTTAGACTGAAGCAAATATGCCAGTGAATGACTCACATTAGACAAAACGTTTCAAGCAAACATCTTAACCTTACCAAGGGCTGGGTTTATTTATAACGAGAAGCCTATGTGTTTCTGACAATGAAGATGTACAATTGTTGGTTCACACAGAAACCTGTGCAATGATTTCCCTGAACACTTGTAGAAAAAGAGTAGCTTGCAGCAGAGAAGAAACAAAAAAATAGTAAGTCTTGCAATTAACCAAAATATCTGCCACAACACTACACAATTTATATCAATGCAAATAAAATGTACTAAAAGATACCAAGATTAATTTCAGACAATTCTGGGGGGCTGGATAGTGCCCGGCCCTTATGTCCAATGGGAGGGGAGAGAGAGTAAGGACTTCACCCCTTGTGTAGTATATGAAAGGACCAAAGAGAATTGCACTCTCATTGTTCTCTCGGGGGTCAATGGTGTCTCTATAGAGGTGAGGAGATGCAAAGGTAGGCAGAGCCATAGCTCCATTTCCTCCATGAGCCAGCCAGCAGGGATGACTGGATGGGGTGAGGGAGGAGGGTGCATCACCTCAAGAGAGTCTAATGGTGACAACCCTGTGAAGTGGAAGAAGGGGGCTATGAATAAAGTAATGTCACCGGTTTCTGTTATCACCTAGCGTTTGGGAGCTGGAGCCTGTCACGGCAGGAGAATTTTGACAGCTGCTGGGAAGAAGAGGGTTTATGGGAAAGCAGGGCTATAGAAGACAACTCCAAAGATTCAGATAAGCATCAGTTTTGGATAGCCATCCACATCTTGGTGCATATGTGAAATAACTCGAATGTTTGGAAGTTTGAATATCATTTTTTTAATTTAAAAAGTCCCCATTTTTTCCCCACTCAAAATGCTTCTGTTTGAATCTTTCAGTCACATCCAGAAATATTTGTGTCATTTCTATGTTTCCCAGTGAAAAAGAACAGGGCTCCTGTATGCAAAGATGTCTCTAACTTAGTGTGTTACATCAATGAGGTCATGTGCTGCATGCCCCTAATGTTAGCATGCTGTAAGTAGCAGTACCTGCTCAAACAATAATTTGTTTTTATCATATCTCACTGACTGAAGACTTCTCTGAATCCCTGATGTTTTCGGCTTTTGCAATGGAATTAAACCTGCATTTTAATCCATGGCAGCAGCCAAGCTTCACATCAAGGCAGGGTTAAGAATCAGGTCAATATTTCCCTTTTATCACAAGACTGTGCAGAATTTTATGCTTTTAAAATATGCAGAAAATAAACCTTCTTTCCTACATATCATTCTAAAATATAATAGAAAATGTCTTGATAACTGCTTTACTAATCTCATAGATCAGCATTTTCATATTTATGAAATTAATGAAATTAACTTTTATGTATTATATGAAAGCCACAGAGCAAAAAGGATTGGGGCTTTATTCACAAATGTGAGCCACTAACTACTAGTTGAGAGTACAGCAGGAAAAATGGTTCCTTTTGGCCAATATGCAAATCTGTACTTAATTCAAGTGGAATTAGGTGCTAATTGCATTGTGTACCATTTTTTGAGCAGAGTGCACTAATATGGTTTCATTTACTTAGCACCTTACCTTTCAAGTGCTCTGTGAAGATTAACAACAATTTTTAACATAAAGTAGAAATACTACATTTATGACATTTCTGTTTTACATTAAATTTTCATAAACTGTGTAATGTAACTGATTGCACTTGTTTTAATTCTATGCCAAAAGAGATGAAAAATTAATAGGACAAATTCACTGGTTTGTAAGAGTACATCTTACTGAATTTTACATAAGTATATAATTTATCAGAATAAAGAGATCCTTAAACGTTATCTAGTTTTAAGCCAAACCTATTTTTAAAGATCAGATTGTAAAGCTGAAGCACACCTATTATATAGCAACATTGTCTTTGCATATATTTATTCTAGAGCTGTTGATTAATCACAGTTAACTCATGTGATTAATTTTAAAAAAATCATGATTAATTGCAGTTTTCATTGCACTGTTAAACAATAGAATACCAATTGAAATTTATTAAATATTTTTGGATATTTTTCTACATTTTCAAATATATTGATTTCAATTACAACACAGAATACAGAATGTACACACTTCTATATTATTTATTATTACAAATATTTGCACTGTAAAATAATAAACAAAAGAAATAGTATTTTTAAATTTACATCATACAAGTACTTTACCTCAATCTTTTAATCATGAAAGTGCAATTTACAAATGTAGATTTTTTTGGTTACATAACTGCACGCCAGAACAAAACAACATAAAACATTAGAGCCTACACGTCCACTCAGTCCCACTTCTTGCTCGGCCAATCGCTAAGACAAACAAGTTTACGAGAGATAATGTTGCCCGCTTCTTATTTACAAAGTCACCTGAAAGTGAGAACAGGCACTCACATTGCACCATTGTAGCAGGCACTGCAAGGTATTTACATGCCAGATATGCTAAACATTTGTATGCCCCTGCATTCTTCGGCCACCATTCCAGAGGACCTGCTTCCATGCTGATGATGCTTGTTAAAAAAAGAATGTGTTAATTAAATTTGTGACTGAACTGCTTGGGGGAGAGTTTATGTCTCCTGCTCTGTTTTATATGCATTCTGCCATATATTTCATATTATTGCAGTCTCAGATGATGACCCAGCGCATGTTGTTCATTTTAAGAACACCTTCACTGCAGATTTGACAAAACGCAAAGAAGGTACCAATGTGAGATTTCTTAAGAGAGCTACAGCACTTGACCCAAGGTTTAAGAATCTGAAGTGCCTTCCAAAATCTGAGAGGGACAAGGTGTGGCACGTTCTTTTAGAAGTCTTAAAAGAGCAACGCTCCAGTGTGGAAACTACAGAACCTGAACCACCAAAAAAGAAAATCAACCTTCTGCTGGTAGCATCTGACTCGGATGATGAAAATGAATATGCGTCGGTCCGCACTGCTGTGGATTGTTATTGAGCAAAACCCATTATCAGCTTGGACGCATGTCCTCAGGAATGGTGGGTAAAGTATGAAGGGACATATGAATCTTTAGCACATCTGGCACATAAATATGTTGTGACACTGGTAAAACAGTCCCATGCGAAAGCCTATTCTCACTTTCAGGTGACATTGTAAACAAGAAGCGGGCAGCATTATCTCCTGCAAATGTAAACAAACTTGTTTGTCTGAGTGATTGGCTGAACAAGAAGTAGGACTGAGTGGATTTGTAGGGTCTAAAGTTTCCACTGTTTTATTTTTCAATGCAGTTATTTTTTGTACATAATTCTACCTTTGTAAGTTCGACTTTCATTATAAAGAGATTGCACTACAGTACTTGTATTAGGTGAATTGAAAAATACTATTTCTTTTGGTATTTACAGTGAAAATATTTGTAATAAAAATAAATATAAAGTAAGGACTACATACTTTGTATTCTGTGTTGTAATTGAAATCAATATACTTTAAAATGTAGAACACATCCAAAATATTTAAATAAATGGGATTCTATTATTGCTTAACAGTGCGATTAATCACGCGTTTAATCGTGATTAATTTTTTAATCGCTTTACAGCCCTAATGTATTCCTATTCTATTATACCTGGAGTTCTCCTCACTACTGTAATTATAATATCACTGAAGAGAAAATCCACAAGGTGACAATTCAAATAAATCCCATTCATGTCAGCAGTGACTAAAAGGTGATATGTCTACTCTGACTATCCTGCTGATTGTTTGATGGCCTTAATACCATGAAGTAAATTCCTAGGGGAGAACTGTCAAATCACCAAAATCACAACTGTAATTGGCACAATTATTACCTCATTTTTTTTTTATTTACTTATCGCTGTAGCTCCATTGCTGTGCATGGCACTTTACTGGTATAAGGTGACAAGGACCTCATTGTGAGATGATTGTAACATGACAGATAACAACATAGAATGACAACAGACTGTAGATAGTGAAATAGGACAATTGACAGCCTGAGAAGAAACTTCAATTCTGAACTGGAGGGTAAGAGGGTAATACAGTACAATAGAGGTGCAGCGTACAGGGTAAGCTGACATTTGCTTTGCTCATGCTGGACATGTTCCAGGGTCTAATTCAGCAAAATACTTAAGCACATGCCTAATTATAAGCACTGTGAAATACTACTCCACTGGGTCTACTTGCCTGCTTAAGGTTAGGCACAGAGTTAAATACTTTCTGAACTAGGAACACGGAAAGGACTGTAGGCTTTGATTCAGCTAAAGAACATGCTTAATTTTAAGCATGTTCTGAAGCCCATCTGTCATGGGATTCACTATTCACCACTGGGGCACCTCCTCAAGACTTATCTGAGGATTAACTCTCAACCAGACTGACAACCCCTCCTTTGGTTACTGGCTCCAGGGTATCTCTGTCTCTCTCTGCACTCATTTTCTCCTTCTTCATGACTCAGGATGCTCCCTATTCGTGGCTTGGCCCTCCAGCCAGGTCACTATAGTTTTCCTCTTCTAGGGTATCAAAGTAGCTATGAACAACTGTCTCAGACATTTTTCAACTCCACTGCCTTGACTGTGCTACTTCCCCAGTGGCTAGTATAAGAACTAGGGCCCACCCACTACTCCAGGTTCCAGTCCAGGGTCTCTGGGACTAGCACACACAGTCTACGCAATCCCGGACCCTGTTACTGTTTCCCTGGATTCTTTTCTATCTTCCCTCCCTATCTTCTGCCTCTTCCTCTGTCCCCTTTGTTTTCTAGACTAGAGCCCTTACACCAACTCAGCTTTGTCTGACGAGAGCTCTCCTCCAGGAGTATCCCCAAGGGGCTGTTTCCGCCTCTTTACACTGCTACAGTGGAGTAAACAAGTCTTTGTGTAGCTGAGACTGAAGACCTGTAAATCTAGAGCACAGCTGTTAAAAGAGAGAAATATTTAATGAAAGTTTAGTTTGGTTTTTTTAATCTAGATTTTGATGGAAAATTTAATCAAACTTTGAAAAACGTCACCAATTCTAGTCTTGAGAGGCCATAAATTGACGTCACTGCACACAGGAGAAGGGGTGTGTTATACCAGCTTAGACTCACCTGTGAATTTGGCCCCAAACATCAAAGACCTGTAGTACTAGTGCACCCTGCTGATTATCCATATTGTGCAAGAGATCCTGAGTCAGGGATAACTTTGAATCTAATATTGCAAACATATGCTGGATTAAGGTACTGTTTTCAGAACATGGAAAGAACCAACGGGTATCACTGGAATTTGAGGGCACATATCTGAACTTCTACATACATATGTGAAAGTTCTTCCAGATGTTCATTTACTATACTCAGCAGCTGTCTTCACTTGACTGGCATGTTCCTTGTTTTGATAGTAATTTTTATAACACTGGTTTCAGAGCAGCAGCCGTGTTAGTCTGTATCCGCAAAAAGAACAGGAGGACTTGTGGCACCTTAGAGACTAACAAATTTATTAGAGCATAAGCTTTCATGGGCTACAGCTCACTTCGCTGGATGCATAGAATGGAACATATAGTAAAAAGATACATATATACATACAGAGAAGGTGGAAGTTGCCATACAAACTGTATGAGGCTAATTAATTAAGATGAGCTATTATCAGCAGGAGAAAAAAAAACATTTGTAGTGATAATCAAGATGGCTCACCTTCTTGCCAACTGTCTAAATGGGCCATCTTGATTACCACTACAAAAGTTTTTTGCCACAAATACTCTGAAACCTTTTATAACACTGTTACTGAACTTTGTAGGCAGACTTTTTTTTTGGCGGGGGGTCTTCTCTGCCTGTTTTCTTCCTTCTTTATCTTTTAAAAAAGTCAAATATTTTATCCTTTCCTGCTTATTAATTCTAGTCCAGTGAGACTAAAGAAAATGGCACAGCTAATAAAATCATAAGTTCATTAGTCTCAGTGGCTGACACAATTTTATAAGAGCTAGCCCTTCAATAGATCTGTAAATCCATCCAGTAACATCTTCCCCTTTCAGTGTCCTAACTTCTTGTATTATAGTTTGCATTCATTGTGTCATCAGTGGTGGGTTTTTATTTAATTTACATGTCAAGAAGGTCACTAGATTGACAGCATGGGAAACTGAAGGCTTAGCCACAGAACAGATACATGAGAACCAGTAGTGCAGATTTCTCCACAATGGCCCATCTTATACTCAGCCCTCCTCCGGTGTAGTACAGTGTCCTTGACCTTTAAATCCTTGTTCTCCACTCTGCAGATTCCACTCATAGGTCTAACTGTAGCAGTGGTTTCCATGATATGGACTTTTGTGCACAAGGGGTCTAATTCAAAACCCCTAGGGGCACAGTGAAGTTCATGAAATTCTTGAATTACTTCAAAGGCTATTGAATCAGATCATAGGACCTTGACTGACACCATCAAACCATCTTGCATAAGCCACCAAATAGCCACCAATGGTAACTAGTTTTGATTATTATGCAACTGGAGTTCAAAATTATAAGTAACTTAAAAAATAAAAACTGCATAAATTGTTGTCCATTGTGTGAGCCATCCAGTGACCGTTCAAACCACCAACATCATTAGATCTTGTTCTCTAAAAATCGTGAGCACTATCCTACTTGTTTACATCTTGTCACCTGTTTGGTCTTGTCATTAAGCTAGATTGTAAACTCTTGAGGACAAGACTGTCTTTTTACTACATGTTTCAGAGGGGTAGCCGTGTTAGTCTGTATCAGCAAAAACAACGAGGAGTCCTTGTGGCACCTCAAAGACTAACAAATTGATTTGGGCATAAGCTTTCGTGGGCTATAACCCACTTCATCAGATGCCCACAAAAGCTTATGCCCAAATCAATTTGTTAGTCTCTAAGGGTATGTCTACACTATGAAATTAGATCGATCTTATAGAAGTCGATTTTTAGAAATCGATTTTATACATTTAATTGCGTATGTCCACACTAAGCGCATTAAGTCAGTGTGTTCACAGTACCGTGGCTAGCATCGACTTTTGGAGCGCTGCACTGTGGGTAGCTATCCCACATTTTCCACAGTCTCCGCTGCCCATTGGAATTCTGGGTTGAGCTCCCAGTGCCTGATGGGGCAAAAACATTGTCGCGAGTGGTTTTGGGTACATTTTGTCAGTCGCCCCTCCCACCGTGAAAGCAACAGCAGACAATCGTTTCACGACTTTTTTCCGTGCAGACGCCATACTGCTGTCAGCAGACGGTGCAGTAGGACTGCTAACCGTCATTGTCATCCACCGCTTCCTCTGCAACTCTGCTCTGCTGCTTGTCTCAATAGTGAATTTCTCTATGTTGTCTGTCATGTGCTCCCGGGTACATGTGTTCTTCCTCAGGAAATGTGTGCAGTGCTAACCGTCATCCTCCACTGCTTCTGCTGCAACTCTGCTCTCCTGCTCTCCTGGTGCCATGAATCCACCTCGCAGGTCCTCTCGTTGTTCTGTATAAATATCTATTCTTGTGGCATCCGTCGTCATCCACCGCTTCTGCTGCAACTCTGCTGTCCTGAAGAAGCCATACCATGGCAATCATGGAGCCCAGTCAGCTCACAGCTGCCATTGTGAGCATTGCAAACACCTCGCGCATTATCCTGCAGTATGTGAAGAACCTGCAAAAGCAGGGGAAGAGGCGACGACAGCGCAGTCATGATAGTGATGGGGACATGGACACAGATTTCTCTCAAAGCACGGGCCCTGGTGATTTGGACATCATGGTGGTAATGGGGCAGGTTCATGCCATGGAAAGCTGATTCTGGGCCGGGGAAACAAGCACAGACTGGTGGGACCACATAGTGTTGCAGGTCTGGGATGATGAAACTTTCGCATGCATAAGGGCACTTTCATGGAACTTTGTGACTTGCTTTCCCCTGCCCTGAAGCACAAGAATACCAAGATGAGAGCAGCCCTCACAGTTGAGAAGCGAGTGGTGATAGCCCTCTGCAAGCTTGCAATGCCAGACAGCTACCAGTCAGTCAGGAATCAATTTGGAGTGGGTAGATCTACTGTGGGGATTGCTGTGATCCAAGTAGCCAACACAATCACTGAGCTGCTGCTATCAAGGGTAGTGACTCTGGGAAATGTGCAGATCATAGTGGATGGCTTTGCTGCAATGGGGTTCCCTAACTGTGGTGGGGAGATAGACAGAATGCATATCCCTTTCTTGGGACCGGACCACCTTGGCAGCCAGTACGTAAACCACAAGGGGTACTTTTCAATGATGCTACAAGCACTGGTGGATCACAAGGGATGTTTCACTGACATCAATGTGGGATGGCCGGGAAAGGTGCATGATGCTCGCATCTTCAGGAATTCTGGTCTGTTTGAACAGCTGCTTACTTCCCAGACCAGAAAATAACCATTGGGGATGTTGAAATGCCTATAGTTATCCTTGGAGACCCAGCCTACCCCTTAATGCCATGGCTCATGAAGCCATACAGAGGCACCCTGGACGGTAGTAAGGAGCAGTTTAACTATAGGCTGAGCAAGTACAGAATGGTGGTAGAATGTGCCTTTGGATGTTTAAAAGTTCGCTGGCACAGTTTACTGACTAGGTTAGACCTCAGCAAAACCAATATTTCCATTGTTAGTACTGCTTGCTGTGTGCTCCACAATATCTGTGAGAGTAAGGGGGAGACGTTTATGGCGGGCTGGGAGGTTGAGCCAATTATGCACACCCAGACACCAGGGTGATTAGAAGAGCACAGCTGGGCGTCCTGCACATCAGAGGTGCTTTGAAAACCAGTTTCATGACTGGCCAGGCTATGGTATGACAGTTCTGCTCGTTCTGTTTGTTTCTCCTTGATGAAAACCGCCCCCTTGGTTGACTCTACTTCCCTGTAAGCCAGCTGACCTTCCTCCTTCAATCACCGTTTTCAGAGGCAATAAAGCACTGGGAGGGGTGGTGGATGAGGGGAGAAGGGAAGGACAAGGCCACACTACAGTTCAAAACTTATTGAATGCCAGCCTTCTGTTACTTGGGCAATCCTCTGGAGTGGAGTGGCTGCGTGCCCGAAACCTTCCTGAAGCTCCACCAGACGCCTGAGCAACTTAATTTTTTCTTTAATAGTAGTTTCAATTATTCTGTAAAATGGAAATTTAGTCTTTTTTTTTCTTTTGGTCTATCACTTTTCCTTGCCCTCATCTTTCTCACTTTTCAGTGACAAAAGAGAAGATACGTGCGTGGGGGAGGATACACGGCCAGGTGGGGGGTAAAGAAAAATTGAAATGCTTTTGAAACTTTAAATTCTTCTATTTTTAAATAAAAGTTTTAAACCAAAAATTGTTCCACAGGCTTTCAAAAAAAAACAAAAATTACTTCAATTTTTTTCAAATTATGGAAAATGTTTTTTGTGAATTTTTCAACCAGCTCTGATCATGACCCAATTGAAAGTGAACTGCTGTATTTGTGTGATAGTAAAAAGTACATTTAGGATATATAATAGGCTCCTCTGTAAATTTGTACCCTAAATATTTGTCCAGCCCTAGCGTGAATGCACCAATCAATTTAAACCCTGTGCACTCAAAAATGCCTATAAAAGAAAAGAAAATTCATCTTGCTAACATGCAATACTTGAAGTTTAAATGGTGAAAACTTATCCACAAATTAGTGTTCTTGAATGCAACCCACTTATAAGTCACAATGTTGAGCAACAATTCAGAATCTAAAATTAGTCATCAGAACATGACATACAATTAAAACTGACAAAACTCACATTACTTAGCTATTTGCTTTGCAGCGTTCATCTTTTTTCATCACTATCATTAGAATTGTATTTGTTTATTTTGAAATGCCCATTCCATCAGGAAAGAGTGAAATCAATTATTCTCAACACCTGGTGAATGTTTGTTGATTTCTTTTGCCCTCTGTGAGTGCACTGATTTCCTGACATTTTTTTGCCATGCTGGCAGTGTCTCGACAGGGTTGCGAAATTAGTTGCCATTTGTAAGCGCCTTATTTTTAATGTACTATTAGATAGCAATTAAGACATCAATAATGTTTTCTACTATGAAGTCTATTATGCAATTCATTAGTTAAAATATTTAAACACTGATACCACCCAAGCTCTTGGAAACTGTGCTATAGACATCATTAAGTTACTGTTACAGACTGTAGTTACATTTAAGCTATTTACTATAAAAGTCTATGTGATACCTATAAATAGGCTGTGTTAGAAAATAAAATTAATTGTCATTTACCATTTAGAAAATCTTCAGATCTCAAAAATAACCATCCTGCATAGGACCAACATACCTCCTGTAATGATTCTAATTACTTTATAGTGTGCACTATTAATAAAGAACTAGGCTACACCATGCACCTGTGCTGCACTTACGCACACAGAAAAGAACCTTATATATTACAAATTAACCTCTTTGGAGGATGTACACAGAGAAACTCTTTTCTATCATTTAAAATGAAACAATATTAAGAAAAAGAAATATGCTCCACATTTTTAAAGCTAGCATGACTCAAGTATCACATGTCAGTTACATGACAGTAACTGCTAGATCTACTATCTCATGACTCATCACAGAAAGGCAGGTTGTCTGGTGGTTAATGTTACGAGAGAACTGGACTTGACATAACAGCAGCCATTTTGTTTATTCAGCCACCATTATCAGAAAGTGAGAACACTATTTAGTCAGGAATGATTTGGTCTCTGACTAAGCAGACAAAACAGCTGCACAGCTGAAGTGTTGCTAATAAGGATAGATAAAGTGACACATTTATGAGAATGGGAGGGAGTGTGGATTGCTGATCTTGGATCTGGGTGTCTATGACTGCGAGTTTCTTGCTGCGAGTTGCTTTGCTGATAACTAAAATTATGAGTTATTTACTGATGCTAGGGAAATTGTTAACCCAGTAGGGGTTACAATGAGTAATGTGCTTTGTTTTGAAGAACCTATAAAGAGAGTAGTTAGAGTATGCAATTTGGAGAAGTTTGGAGAGAAAGAGATTTCAACGAGCTAGGAGACTGACATCCAACTCCCCTGTGGCTAGGAGGAAGGCTGTCCACCAGAAACCTGCTACTGATCACTTGACACCACCTCAGACTTTGGGTAACTATGTCTGGGTACTCTAGACTACCACAATTTTAGAAAAGTGCTTTACACTCAATAAAAACAAGGATTTTTGAGTGAAAGCATTCCTGTGTGTACCAATCATTTATCGGACAGAAGTGCTTATTTATGTCCTGAAACTTCCTGAAAAAACAGAGATTAGTTACCATAGTTTCAGGTTCAGAAAACCCCAGATAACATGGAACTGTGATTCAGGCCTCCTTAGTTCTAGTCTCATTTTCTGCTGTTACTTTCAATTGACATAGTCCCTTTTATCTTAGAGCTCTTTCCAAACATTAAGAGCCAAATTGTGGCCCCTCTCATCTGCACTGGAGAGGAGTTGCTCACCCAGGTATGCTCACTGAAATTAATGGTATTACTTATGTGAGTAATTGCTCACTAGTAAAAATAAGATTCCACACTCTAGCTCTGCATAATTAAGGATGGAATTTTCAGATGCATGTAAATGATTTAGGGCTTGTCTATATGGGGAAGTGAAGATGAATTAACTAAACATGTGAAGTTAAAGCACATAAATTATCCTTCAAGGAGGATTAAACTAAAGTAAACTCTGGCCAGTTTATACCTGAAGGAGAGCATCTACACAGGAGCTTAATGCACTTTACTTTTGCACACTAACTTCATAGCTTTAGTTGATTCCTGTTATCTTTCATGAATGTATGCATGTCCTCAGGAGCATTTGTTCCATTGCATTCCCACAGAGAACAGAAAGCGTGTTAGTTTTAGCTGCATGTGCAGGTAAAAATAATTGAGTTTCTCAATGAAAAATCCACATGACAAACATAGCAACCTCACACTGCAAAATCACCACTGTAATGTCCTAAATATATTCATGTCAATTCCATACCCCCTTCAAAACCAAACAATGTATAGGGTCATAAAACAAGCCTAGCACCCATCTGGTCATGGCTGTGCCAATCTCCATTTGTCACAGTTTGAAGAAGTAAGTATGGCTCCTTTGCCTCTAACAGAAAACAAGACAATGCTTCATTCCTACTCCCACCTCTCTTAATCTCAAAGGGTCAGTTTCCTTCCTCCCTTCCTTCCTTCCCAACTTAATAGGCTACCCAAATAATTCTAGTAACCTTAATGATAAAGGTTACTGGGTATAGGGCAAAAAATAAAGAGAAAATCACAAATGTACTAAACAGAATAGAAACCACTTTATAAAACTGATTCATCACTTTGAAAAGCATAGCTAACCACGCTGTATGGTTTGTTACAGAGTATAGTAGTTACAAAAGTGGTTTATTTATTGGAAAGATTCTGTCTTAGCCAGAAGCTGCTGGATTGTCTTTCTCTTGATGTCTGAGATAGGTGTGTTGCAAGCTATATGAAGCCTTGGTTATTTATATCATTACAGAGCCATGAGATATACAATCAGACCATCAGCTAGTGTAAATCAGCATAGTTCTGCCAACATCAATCGAGCTATGACACTTTACATACGCTAGGAATCTGGCCAATGGATCATTAAGGCTTGCTACTTCACTTTGGACAAAACCCTAATAGAAAATACCAGGTATTCACTTGGAATGCTGCATGCATAAATATTAATCAGATCTCTTTTGCCCCTTTAAAGTCTCAGATTTTCTGCACAGGCTACAGTTATGTGGGAAAAGCGGCAGAAGTCTGAGAATAACTTGCTCTTTGACGCTTGTATAACTCATAATAATGCCGTGTGGCTCTGTTCCCATCTAATGGTTAGTGAGTTTAAGAATTTATTACTGCCTCTGAGCTAAGGGACCTGGTACAATAACTAAGAGGTAATAATGATAATAATAAAATATTAACAACAACAATAATACCACCACCCAGCTCTTATGTAGTGCTTTTCATTATTAGATCTCAAAGTCCTTTCTAATGAAGGTTCAATCTCCACATATGATCTAACCCAGGGGTGTCATTACAAATGTGTCAAGAGACAGAGTTAATATTGACCAGAAAAGCATGATTTTTTCTTCCTAGTATGTGATCATAAAAAGGCACATATTGCCAAACCACAGACACATGCACTTTTAAACGCACATAAGTTAGGAGGAAGATTTTCAAAATTTTACCATTTATAATAAAATATTGCATATATTCAGATTATTATTGTATGTAGTAGGCGTGTGAGACTCAATATCCTTGAGTTTCAGTCCAGAACAGGGAATGGAGATTACTTGAATTTGACTGGTATTCTGGGTGTTCAAGAGATGTTCGGTGCACCTTGGACTTAAAAAAAAAAACATTTGCGGGAAAAGATCTGAACTCAGCAAGTTATCTTTGAGGACAAATGACTTTAGTCCTGTGGTGTCCCTAAGTTCTGAAGACATTTGAAATTAGCCTTTTAGTTAGGTCCATCTCTAGCTGTCTTTTGTTTTTTTGCCAACCGACACTCATCCCAGAATATTTTGTACTTGATTAATGAAATGGATTCCATTGCTCCTGAGTAAGAAAGAGAAGTAACATAACATATTTTACCATCTGTTTATAATTAATGCAAACCCTTAAGGCTAATCAGCTTAACAAGACACACTTTTGAAACTATACAGAAGCTATCTGAGCCAATTCTACAGTCAAGACTAGTCGTTTAAAAATTTCACATACTGTATGGTGCAACATAAAACTACAGTGATGACAAATTATTATAACCCTTCTGCCCATCAGAGTTGGCAGCAATAAGGGCCGGGTTCAGTATCTAGGGGTTCCATTTCAATAACATAATGCAAAACTGGCTCGAGCCCTCACCCAGTGACCTGGAACAATTACATACCACCCCCCTGGACGCCTCTAAGAGGCAATACTTCCCCTCTCACAAGCACAGAGTCTGGGTGTAGCAAAAACCTTTTAATAAAGGAGGGAAACAATGTGGCATTATCTTGGGGAAACACCACAAACAGGATTCATAACACCAACCATGATCAAAAGACTGACCCCCAAGTAAATTTGGCAGTATGCTTTTTCCCCTCCAGGGTCTTAAGTCCAGCAACCCAATAGTCAGCCCCCCATGCCCAGTTTCTGTCCTTGGTCAGTGCAGCCCCCCAGAGTTCAGAAGTTCATCTGCAGAGTTTACCTCCCAGCCTGGGTGGAAGCGGAGGGCGGTATGGGGGGCATTTTACATGCTCCACTACTCAGATCAACGACCAAGTGACAAGCCTCTCCATGGGGTTCTGCTACAGTCTTCACCACCAGCTGCACCTCTCCATCATCTGCCCTGCTATCCACTGCTGTCCGCTCCTCTCCACCAGCCTCTCAGCTATCCTCTCCGCTCTCCACTAGCTGTCCGCTCACCAACTTGTCTTCAGCCCCCCTCCCCCCCACTTAACACAGCTCTCAGCAACTTCAGCTCTTCAGTGATTTCAGCGCTTAGTGATTTTTAGCTGGTAGTAGGGGGAGCCTCAGTGCTGGTGCACCACTAGCCCAAAGTAGGCCTACTGCTTACACCGAGGTATCAGTGATTTCAGCTCTGCAGAATGTAACAAAACTCCTAATGGAGCCAAAATTAGCTCTGTTATTACACCATGGAGAGAGGAGGGACCAAAGCAGTGTTTAGGGCCCTCAGAATGGCCCCATACTGCCAGGTACGCATACCAAGCCTCTCTCAATTCACTGGGTTTTGGAACCCATGTCCCTTGTCTAGTGAGTGCTACTTAGTTGAGGGCGAGTCCCTCTGTCATAAAATGCCAAGTACAGTTCTACTGTCCTTGATTCACATAACCAGGATAACAACGCTTTATTACTCCTGCCCCCAAAACAGAGAGACTGGGGATCCCACAGCAGCCAAAGTGACCATTTGGGCAAGCAGTCCACCATGCTAGTCAGGGTGGGTGTGCCCATGCAAACGAGTGTGTCCATGCAAACGAGATCAGCCCCTGAAGTCCTTTTCCACAGCTCACCAATAGGTGTCAGGGTAGAGCTCATTCTGACTCTGCTTACATTATAAAGCATGTTATCACAACATACCACATTAGCATTACTGAATTAACATAATTTCCAACAGAGTAACCCCCACATTATGCAGATGAGTAGAGCTGGAAGTATAGATGGGGCTGAGACACAAAACGGAGATCCCAGATTTCTGACACTTTCTCAGGGTGATCTTTTAGTTTGCTCCGTGCTGGAGAGAGGGGGTAGCTATGACATTTATATGCAGATCTTTGTTCATATTATGAAGACTTTCTCTCGCAAAGTTCTAGAGCATTTGAATCACGTGGTTTGCTTCTAGCTCATCTATTGTTAGAACTATTACACTGTGTTTTGTAACTGATTATATCATTATATATTGGGCGGTTGGGTAAAACCTCACTAAAGCTAGTGGGTGTAACAGCTGCTCTTCATTCAAGGTAAACGTAAAATGCAAGTAAGCGCCTTTATGTACTAGATAGCTGAAACAATAGGAGTTACACCCCAAAACACAATCCACATGCAAGGCTGAAATAGGATTTCATCCATGTGATCTGAAAGGGGTCTGAATGAAAATGCTGGGGGGGGGGCTTGGTTATTGTTTGATGCAGCTGTGTGTGTGAGAAAGAAAAACGGAAACACAAAGAAGCACACAGAGAAGGCAGCAAGGAAGCCCCAGAGAAGCACTTTAAGTGAGACCCTGAGAAAAAACTAATATAGAAAGTGCTTTGGGCTAAGTGCTAGCTGGAAAGAGGCTTGGAATGGTAAACAAAGAAACTGTCTCTTATTGTTTGATTCCTACTTTGTTCAGGGAAATGGGACTTGGTGTACATTCTTTATAAACAAACTGGACTGCAATAAAGACATACCTGACTCATATTATCAATTTCTGCACCTAACAGAAACAACTGAAAAGATGCTGAATATTGGCTAATCAGTCAGGTCCAAGGAGGTAGCAGTATTGTGAAAGAAGCCTGCACTGAAATTTATTCAAACATACATAATAAACTTCAGGTCTTTAAGATTTGATTTGATTTTTCAGAAGGAGAGAATTGGAGGAATAGGGATAACTGTGTTCTTCCAACTTTCCCAAATCCTTTCAGTGATAAAACTGAAAAACCAAGAGGGATTGTAGAGCAAGGTTTCAATATTAAGAGCCATATTTTCAGAAGAACTCAGCTCCAATTTAGGCAATTAAATAAAAGAACTATCTTTTCAAAAGTGCTCAATCCCCAGCTGAACTCTCTTGCAAATTTGGTCCCAATTGTGGGAAGTAAGGTCTTTTGAAAATCTGACAGTATATGTACATAACAGGCTTTGATTTATAAAGGAAAACAGGAAATTCCCTTACCTTAGCAAACTGTGCATTTACCCATTTTGTGAATGTTTTCTTTTGAACATCTTCCCTTTCATCTGTAAACGAAACATAAAATAATGTATTAATATCAATATCATATACCTTTTGACCAGAGGAAAAAAGTCCCTAATATTACTATGAATGGCTGTTTCCAATTAAAAAATTGTATATAATATTTGATGTGTATTATTAAATAAAGGCCCTGTCTACACTGCGCTGCAGTGCAAACTAACATGAACTAGGCAACTTTTAGTTTTTGCTAGCAGTGTTCACAGGGGGCATCTAGAGTACAGCGCTTTGGTGCGCTCTGCAATTTAAACCTCGGTAGTCCACGCTGCGGCGCAGAGTCGATGAGTCCAAAGTGATCCCCACTAACCAATAATACTTTAGATAGCCAAATAGAGTGAAAGTTACATTAGAGAAAATAAATACAGCCCATCTAAGCAAGGGTTGAGATATTATTTCAGTACCTGAATTATAGGACAACAAATCTCTCTCTTTTAAAAACTATTAAATATGCCTACTCATACTCTGCCTGGTATTCTGGACCTTCATGATCCAGAAAATCATGGCTGTTTGACTGACTGCAAGAGGCACTTTCTAAACATACATAGCACATGCCACATCACTGAGAGCAAAGAAAAAACAAGGAAGGGATTTGCAATTGAAGAGCTGCCCCTACACGCCAGAGGAGGAAACATTTGTGCCTCTTGAACTTGCCTTCCGTCAAAGGTTTCCCACTTCTCCCAGTTACAGAAAAGTATTGGCTGGCACAGTGCATCCATAACTAGTATGTTTCCTCTCATTAGCACCGAATTAGGAGAGAACCTCTGCTCACATATCTGTATAGGGATCATCAGTGAGAGTCTGGGTTGTGTCCCTAGGAAGCACAGCATAGAATTTCTAGCCTGCAGGGCAGGGGGAGATCCTGGACTGCTCTGGAGGCTAGAGCTGTCTAAGTTATGGCAGCCTCCCTGGGCTGCCTGAATGGACTACAGTATTTCCTGCAAACCCTACAGCCCTTCTCCCAAGTATAACCTCTCCTAACCGTAACCCTTCCCCATCAGGCTACATACCTCAGGGCATGGGAGTTCATGGAAGGCAGCCTTCCAGCTGTGTTTACAGGGCTTGTGCCAGGGGAATCCTTCCCCAGCCAGAGCCAGGGCTTTTAAGGCCCCTGTAGACTACTCCAGCCTGTCACTCCAGCCCTTTTACGTTGCATAAAAGAGCTGGAGTGGGGGCTAGTATCTCAACCCTAGACTCCAACATAGTGTTCTGTCCACAAACTTGAGGTCTGTAATGATGATGACTGAAAATGGACAAACATCAGGAAAGCAGCATATAAGAGTAGCATTTTGCCCTAGGTTAGGTAGTCACATAAGAAACAAATTAGTGGCTTCAACTGAGTGTCTGATGAGTATTAGAGACAATTCTGTAAGCAATAACACACAGGGATCTCTTTCCTAGAATAGCAGGATTGTTTTAAATCAGAACTGAAGTGCAGAGGCAGGGGTTTTGTGGGGAGCATGGCATGGTGCCTGTATTAAATAAAGCTAGAGCCTGTGCCACCTCTCTCCCCTTCTTGTGAGCAGTCAAGTTCACCCCATTTTAAAAATAAAAAAAATAATATTAATTCTCATTTGAAATGCTCACAAATTAATGATTTTAATGGATTCAGTTGACTCTGAAAGGCAGTTACAGATGAACTACATGAGGAATTCATGGCATTAATAATGTATTTCAATTCTTTTTCCTTTCTCTGAGACAAGACAAGGCAACGCTTTATGATATAATTACATCTTTTGTTCTCAGAAACCTTGCTTGAATAACTACCACCAAATGTGTCTTTTCACAGGCATGTTTTTTACCTATAACAATAAAGTATACTGAGGAAATATGAATATGAAAGATAAAACTATTTTATTACAAAACCTGTCAGAAAGTAAAAAAATATGCTGCATGTAGACATTATGAGTAAAATGAGAGATTTAAAATAGATTGTGAAGACATTAGGAGTCATTTGACATTATCCATGAAGTTTTATGTATCTATTGAGTAAATAACACAATGGGAATTTATTTTAAGCAAGCAACTTCACTTCATATTTACCTTTTTATTATACTTTGTATGAGACTATTCTACAGAATAAATTATCATTATTTTTATGGCAGCATTTTCATCACAATGTATGGCTTATTATACCATATACAGTGCATTACAAATGTAGAATATCAATCTGTACTTCACTTCCAAAAATGTCAACTATTCATTAGCACAAAATCACACCATTTTAAGTTCCAGGATGACCTGCTTTCACTGAAGTAATGGCTGGAAGAATACTTTCTATTATTTTTAAGCATAAATAGTCCGACTTCAATTCCCAGTATCTTTTAAAAATTAAATATGTATTTTAGAATACAAAGTATAGAGCTTCCATAGAGAGAGTTATAGTCTACACAATTCCTGGATGTCAAGGTTTTGGGATATAATTCAATTTTTACAATAATTCCTTGTCTACTTTCTGCTTGCTATTCAAAAATATTATTGCTATAATAGAGGTGGTTACAAAACCACCAATTTTCCCTTTGAAGGTTTTCAGCTCGGAGAACTGATAGTTCACAAGTATTCATGAATTTAAAACAGGGTAACAGTTTACTATTTTGCCTGGAAAAAACAGCCCTTATGAGTTGTTGCTACTGGAAATTTGCCAAAGTCGCTTAAAAAAGGCCAAAACACAGACTATTTATTTGAGTATCTGGTAAAGTTGAGGTTTGGGGACAAGCTACTGTAATCAACACCATTTTTCAAGACCAAAAAAACCCCAGATTGCGTTCATCTCCTTTTGAAACACAATACACTGTACTTGGACCCATTTTATAAAAATTAAAGCTGGAGAACATATTACATCTATTCTCCTGCCAATGCAGGATTGTTCCCAAGAGTACATTTTCTAGAGTTTTGCCTTTTCTAGTATTAAATATCTCAAGCACTGGCACTTGCTTCTTTCCTAGTCAGCTGTTGGTTGAAAGTGACATTTTTAGCAACTTTAGCTATTTGTGCATCTGGCAGCAATGAAGGGTCCAGAGGACACACAGTCTGCAGACCACCTTGACTATTACAGGACATGGTAATAGGTAGTGGGTGATTGTGAGGTTGTTCATAATGCTTTCCTTTGCCCATCACCACTACCTCCCTTTTGCTGGGTTGAATGTTAGTCAGTGGCTTCCCATACAAGTGCTGCTCTCTCTCAGGCTCTTGGATATGTAGGAGATGTTGCTCTTTGCTGGAATACAAAGGAGGTGCAGAGATGGGTGTCTGGCATAGATTTGATTTGATGTTGTATCACAAACTCCCACAGCATCTTCACATACAACGTGAAAGTAAATTAACACTAAACACATAGTGGCTTATGTTTAAATGCCTCTTAATACCATCCCAATGTGCAGCTTTAAGCATGTTATTAAAACAGAGGATGATTTTGTATAGAGAGTATATGTGATTGTGTAGAGGGCAAGAAGGGAGGCACAGCTACGATATCTAATGCCCAAGCTTAATTTCTTTCCCACGCTGGGCGACTGTATAGCATATTCAGAAACTGTTACTTGTCCACACATTTACATGCAAGACATTGAACTGCTAATCACAGATTAATTAATGCCCACTGAGCTAGTAAAGATCAGGGTCTCCTGAGTAATATGGGAGTTAAATCCAACCATCTGAATTTGGCTCTTTCACAGTCCAAGTGATGCTATGCTTTGCACATTTCCGTACACAACTCTCTTCCACCGTTATCTTTATATAACGATAATTCAAGTATACTTTCTTTTCATTTCTATTATTTTCAGATGCTTGCTCTGACAAGTTTATACCACAACACTTTGTTTGTGGCAGCCTCCCTACAAAGAATCAATTTTGTGTTAATACATGGCACATTCAGTTTCCCTATAGAAAGTAGTGAAATACACATACACACACACTTTTTTTTTCTTACCTAGATTGTTGGACTGAATACCAGATATGGAAACTAAATGACATTTGTCTGGATATAGTAGAAATGTGCCAAAAACACCAACCTGCCACTTCTGAATTTCTATGTTTATAATAGATACTTTAGTGACAGCCAGATGAATGCGATTGCAGCTGTTTTTACTGTGAGGCAACAGAAATAATCAAGTGGTCAGGTATGTAATTTCTGCTGTCCCAGGGTAATATACTGTGTCTATTACACACTTCTCTTTAAAGCTGTCAATCAGAATTCCTGTGGATCTCAGTTTCACTATTTAGGTGAATCTAAAAATGAAACACTGGAAATGTACCAAATTTCTCAAAAAGAACAGGAGTACTTGTGGCACCTGAGAGACTAACAAATGTATTAGAGCATAAGCTTTTGCGGGCTATAGCCCACTTCATCAGATGTATAGAATGGAACATATAGTAAGAAGATATATAGATATATAGATATATACATACAAATAAGGTGGAAGTTGCCATACAAACTATAAGAGGCTAATTAATTAAGATGAGCTATTATCAGCAGGAGAAAAAAAACTTTAGTTGTGATAATCAAGATGGCCCATTTAGACAGTTGACAAGAAGATGTGAGGATACTTAACATCGGGAAATAGATTCATTATGTGTAATGACCCAGCCACTCCCAGTCTCTATTCAAACACAAGTTAATGGTATCTAGTTTGCATATTAATTCAAGCTCAGCAGTTTCTCGTTGGAGTCTGTTTTTGAAGCTTTTCTGTTGCAAAATTGTCACCCTTCAGTCTTTTACTGGGTGCCAGAGAGGTTGAAGTGTTCTCCTACTGGTTTTTGAATGTTATGATTCCTGATGTCAGATTTGTGTCCATTTATTCTTTTATGTAGAGACTGTCCGGTTTGGCCAATGTACATGGCAGAGGGGCATTGCTGGCACATGATGGCATATATCACATTAGTAGATGTGCAAGAGAACGAGCCCCTGATGGTGTAGCTAATGTGATTAGGTCCTATGATGGTGTCCCTTGAATAAATATGTGGACAGAGTTGGCATCGGGCTTTGTTGCAAGGATAGGTTCCTGGGTTAGTGTTTTTGTTGTGTGGTGTGTGGTTGCTGGAGAGTATTTGCTTCAGGCTGGGGGGTTGTCTGTAAGCGAGGACTGACATGTCTCCCAAGATCTGTGAGAGTGTGGGATCGTCCTTCAGGATAGGTTGCAAATCTTTGATGATGTGCTGGAGAGGTTTTAGCTGGGGGCTTAAGGTGACAGCTAGTGGCGTTCTGTTATTTTCTTTGTTGGGCCTGTCCTGTAGCCCTGTAGCAGGTGACGTCTCGGTACTCTTCTGGCTCTGTCAATCTGTTTTTTCACTTCAGCAGGGATACTGATCTTGCTTTTACTTTAATTTTTTTCTCCTTTTAGCCCTTCCACGCATAAGTTATTGTGTATAGGTTATGATTCAGATGATCAGCAAAATACAGACTGTGTCTCCAAACCTCTTGAGTTTGCTAAATTGAGCATTAGATTTGAAAGAAGTATTTTTCCAGGGCAGTGTTCATGTGAAATTGTGACTAGAAAAAAAACTGAAATACAGTACTAATAGAGCTAATCATATGGGAAAGGGACAGTTCTAAAAGTTAATCAGGTGACAATGCTAATAGAGGCACAAGTGGTACAACAAAGAATGCTTCGGATCATGCAATCAGCCCTCAATAGGACTGAGGATGCTACTACTAATGATGAGTTGTTAGCAGACAATTTTCATAGCTGCTTAATGGAATATTTCACATTTGCAAACTATTACCTCAATGAAAGTTCTTCATAGTTTCCTCAAGACTAGAAAACATTATATGATTATCCTTTAAATAAAACTGGATCTACCTTTATACTTTCAAAGCTGGAGTGGGGAAGAAACAAAGATTCTCTCTGTCTGTGTGTTTTTTTGCCAGGAACAGAAAAGGAATGGAGTCTTAGAACTTAGTAAGTAATCTAGCTGGATATGCGATAGATTCTGTTTTGTTTAAATGGCTGATAAAATAAGTTGTGCTGAATGGAATGTATATTCCTGTTTCTGTGTCTTTTTGTAACTTAAGGTTTTGCCTAGAGGGATTCTCTATGTTTTGAATCTGATTACCCTGTAAGGTTGTCAAGGTTCCTCCCCCACTCTGAACTCTAGGGTACAGATGTGGGGACCTGCATGAAAAACCTCCTAAGCTTATCTTTACCAGCTTAGGTCAAAACTTCCCCAAGGTACAAAATATTACCCCCGTTATCCTTGGAATGGCCGCTACCACCACCAAACTAATACTGGTTACTGGGGAAGAGCTGTTTGGACGCGTCCTTCCCCCCAAAATACTTCCCAAAACCTTGCACCCCACTTCCTGGACAAGGTTTGGTAAAAAGCCTCACCAATTTGTCTAGGTGACTACAGACCCAGACCCTTGGATCTTAAGAACAATGAACAATCCTCCCAACACTTGCACTCCCCCTTTCCTGGGAAATGTTGGATAAAAAGCCTCACCAATTTGCATAGGTGACCACAGACCCAAACCCTTGGATCTGAGAACAATGAAAAAGCATTCAGTGTTTTACAAGAAGACTTTTAATAAAAAATAGAAGTAAATAGAAATAAAGAAATCCCCCCTGTAAAATCAGGATGGTATATATCTTACAGGGTAATTAGATTCAAAAACATAGAGAACCCCTCTAGGCAAAACCTTAAGTTACAAAAAAGATACACAGACAGAAATAGTTATTCTATTCAGCACAATTCTTTTCTCAGCCATTTAAAGAAATCATAATCTAACACATACCTAGCTAGATTACTTACTAAAAGTTCTAAGACTCCATTCCTGTTCTGTCCCCGGCCAAGACGACTACAGACAGACACACAAACCCTTTGTTTCTCTCCCTCCTCCCAGCTTTTGAAAGTATCTTGTCTCCTCATTGGTCATTTTGGTCAGGTGCCAGCGAGGTTACCTTTAGCTTCTTAACCCTTTACAGGTGAGAGGAGCTTTCCCCTGGCCAGGAGGGATTTCAAAGGGGTTTACCCTTCCCTTTATATTTATGACACGCCCCCCAAATTTCAGCTAGGGTGAAACACTGGCTGGGATTTCTTCCTGGAGCTCTAGGAAAACAGAGTTAATAAGACACATGCATCTCTAAATATACTACCAAGTACATAAAGACTAACAATATTTTCCACATCTCAAGGACGATTTTAACCAGTTGATTCTGGGAAACTTTCACGGGAGAGTGCATCAGCCACTTTGTTAGAAGCTCCTGAGATGTGTTGGATGTCGAAATCAAAATCTTGGAGAGCTAAACTCCACCGAAGAAGTTTTCTGTTAGTTTCTTTGACGGTGTGAAGCCACTTTAGTGCAGCATGGTCGGTTTGCAGGTGGAAACGCCGTCCCCAAACATATGGGCGTAGCTTTTCCAGAGCGTAGACAATGGCATAACATTCTTTTTCAGTGACTGACCAGTTGCTTTCCCTCTCAGACAGTTTTTTGCTGAGAAACACTACAGGGTGGAATTCTTGATCAGGTCCTTTCTGCATTAAAACTGCTCCCACACCACGCTCGGATGCATCTGTGGTTACTAGGAACGGTTTGTCAAAGTCTGGGGCCCTTAGTACAGGGTCAGACATGAGTGTCGCTTTAAGCTTGTTAAAGGCCTTCTGACACTTTCCGGTCCACTGAACAGCATTTGGCTGTTTCTTTTTGGTTAGGTCTGTCAGTGGGGCAGCGATTTGGCTGTAGTGCGGTACAAATCGTCTGTAATAACCGGCCAAGCCTAAGAAGGATTGAACCTGTTTCTTTGACTTTGGGACAGGCCACTTTTGGATAGCATCCACTTTGGCCTGTAGGGGGCTGATAGTTCCTTGACCCACCTGGTGTCCAAGGTAAGTCACTCTGTTTAGGCCTATTTGACACTTCTTAGCCTTAACAGTTAGTCCTGCCTCCCTTATGCGCTCAAGGACTTTTTGTAGATGTTCCAGGTGGTCTGCCCAGGAATCCGAAAATATGGCCACATCGTCAAGGTAGGCGACTGCATATTCTCCTAATCCCGCTAGGAGACCATCTACAAGTCTTTGGAAAGTGGCGGGTGCATTTCGCAGCCCGAAAGGGAGTACATTAAATTCATACAGCCCGAGATGTGTGATGAAGGCTGACCTTTCCTTGGCAGATTCATCTAGCGGTACCTGCCAGTACCCCTTGGTTAAGTCCAAGGTAGAGATGAACTGGGCCCGTCCCAGTTTCTCTAATAGTTCATCAGTGCGTGGCATTGGATAGTTGTCTGGGCGAGTTACAGCATTTAGCTTACGGTAGTCCACGCAAAAACGTATTTCCCCATCTGGTTTGGGAACTAGAACCACTGGAGATGCCCATGCACTTTCAGAGGGGCGGATTACACCCATCTGTAACATATCCTGGATCTCCCGTTCTATAGCAGTTTTAGCTTGAGGAGACACCCGGTAAGGTTGGACCCTAATTGGGTGAGCATTACCTGTGTCAATGGAGTGGTATGCCCGTTCAGTCAGTCCTGGGGTGGCTGAGAACGTTGGCGCGTAGCTAGTGCACAGCTCCTGGATCTGCTGTCGCTGCATACGCCCAAGGGTCATGGAGAGGTTCACCTCTTCCACACCACCAGCACATTTCCCTTCGTAGTAAACACCTTCAGGCCACTCAGCGTCGTCTCCTCCCTGGGCTGTAAATTGACAAACCTTTAATTCTCTGGAATAAAAGGGCTTTAGAGAATTAATATGATACACCTTAGGCTTTCGGTTGGAGGTGGGGAATGCTATGAGATAATTAACAGCTCCCAGGCGCTCCTGGACCACGAATGGCCCTTCCCACGATGCTTCCATTTTATGGGCCTGGAGCGCCTTTAAGACCATGACCTGGTCTCCTACTTTGAAGGAACGCTCTCTGGCATGTTTATCATACCAGGCTTTTTGCTCTTTTTGAGCATCCTGTAAGTTTTCTCTAGCAAGGGCTAAAGAGGTTCGGAGGGTGTTTTGTAGGTTGGTTACAAAGTCCAGAATGTTAGTTCCTGGAGAAGGTGTAAATCCCTCCCATTGCTGCTTCACCAACTGCAATGGCCCCTTAACCTCACGGCCATATACAAGTTCAAATGGGGAAAACCCTAAACTGGGATGTGGTACAGCTCTGTAGGCAAAGAGCAACTGCTGCAATACTAGGTCCCAATCATTGGAGTGCTCATTTACGAATTTACGTATCATGGCCCCCAAAGTTCCATTAAACTTCTCCACCATGCCATTTGTTTGATGATGGTAAGGAGTGGCAACCAAGTGATTTACCCCATGAGCTTCCCAAAGGTTTTTCATAGTTCCTGCCAGGAAATTAGTCCCTGCATCTGTGAGGATGTCGGAGGGCCAACCTACCCTGGCAAAAATGTCTGCTAGTGCCTGGCACACACTTTTAGCCCTGGTGTTGCTTAGAGCTACTGCTTCCGGCCATCGGGTGGCAAAATCCATGAAAGTCAGTATGTACTGCTTTCCTCTGGGTGTCTTTTTCGGAAAAGGACCCAGAATATCCACAGCTACTCGCTGAAATGGAACTTCAATGATGGGGAGTGGCTGGAGAGGAGCTTTGACCTGGTCTTGGGGTTTTCCCACTCTTTGGCACACCTCACAAGACTGGACATAGGTAGAAACATCCTTGCCCATTCCCTCCCAGTGGAATGACCCCCCCAAACGGTCTTTGGTCCTGTTCACCCCAGCATGGCCACTAGGGTGATCATGGGCTAAGCTCAAGAGCTTGGCCCGGTATTTAGTTGGAACTACCAACTGTCTCTGAGGATGCCAGTCTTCCTGGTGTCCCCCAGAAAGAGTTTCCTTGTATAAAAGTCCTCTTTCTACAACAAACCTGGATCGATTAGAAGAGCTGAGAGGCGGTGGGTTGCTCCGTGCCGCCGTCCAAGCTCTCTGGAGGCTTTCATCTGCTTCCTGTTCGGTCTGGAACTGTTCCCTTGATGCTGGAGACATCAGTTCCTCATGGGATTGTGGACCTAGGCTTGGTCCCTCTGGAAGCGATATAGGGGATGGAGCTGTTTCTGTTGACTGTGAACCGCTCTCCGCTGGTGCACTATGTTGGGATTCAGGCTCCGGCTGAGCCTCTTGTGTAGGGTTATCGGCTGCTGCCAGTTCAGGTTCGGTGGGGCCCTCTGGTGTTGAGGTTGCAAGCACTGGATTCAGTGCTGACACGGGGTCTGGTGTTGGTTGTTCGGCTGGTTCCGGTTCTGGGACTGGTTCCGTCTGGGTCTCTGGGACTGGATCCACTACTGCTGTTGCAGACATTGGCCTGGGGTCCAGGTCCATCACCTCTGACTGGGTCCTGATAGAAGTTTCCGGAACAGAGCTAGGCCTCACGGCTTGTTTAGCCTGGTTGCGGGTGACCATTCCCACCCTCTTGGCCTGCTTCACATGATTGGCCAAGTCTTCCCCCAACAGCATGGGGATGGGATAATCATCATAGACTGCAAAAGTCCACATTCCTGACCAGCCCTTGTACTGGACAGGCAACTTGGCTGTAGGCAAATTGAAAGAGTTGGACTTGAAGGGTTGAATCGTCACTTGGATCTCTGGGTTGATTAAATTGGGGTCCACTAAGGAAGCATGGATAGCTGACACTTGTGCTCCGGTGTCCCTCCACGCGGTGACCTTCTTCCCACCCACACTCACAGTTTCCCTCCGCTCCAAGGGTATCTGGGAGGTATCTGGGCCTGTGGACCTCTGGTGTGATTCCGGTGCAATGAACTGTAATCTGTTGGGGTTCTTGGGGCAGTTGGCCTTTACATGCCCCAGCTCGTTACACTTAAAACATCGTCCAGCTGACGGGTCACTGGGGCGAGGAGGGTTGCTGGAGAACGGGGTGGTGGGACGATAAGGGGTCTGGAGGGTTCTTTGGGAGGTAGGTGGGGCTTTGGGCGGCCCCCGGTAATAGGGTGTGGTCTGGGGTGGTCCCTTCTGGTCTCCGCTCCAACTGCGACCAGTTTTCTTCTTCTCTGCCACCTCCACCCATCTGGCTCCAATCTCTCCTGCCTCAATTACAGTTTTGGGTTTCCCATCTAGGATGTATCTTTCTATTTCCTCAGGAACACCCTCTAAGAATTGTTCCATTTGCATTAGGAAGGGCAAATTTACTGGAGATTCAACACTTGCTCCTGATATCCAGGCATCCCAATGTTTTACAATGTGGTAGGCATGTCGGGTAAATGACATGTCTGGTTTCCACCTTAGGGCTCTGAACCTCCGACGAGACTGCTCGGGTGTTATCCCCATTCTGACTCTCGCCTTGGATTTAAACAGTTCATACTTGTTCATGTGTTCTTTAGGCATTTCAGCTGCCACCTCAGCTAAGGGTCCACTGAGCTGCGGCCTCAGCTCTACCATGTATTGGTCAGTAGAGATGTTGTACCCAAGGCAGGCCCTTTCGAAGTTTTCTAAGAAGGCCTCAGTATCATCACCTGCCTTGTAGGTGGGGAACTTTCTGGGATGGGAAGTGGTACCTGGAGAAGGATTGCTAGGGTTTGTTGGTATATTCTGCTGGGCCTTTATCCTCTCCATCTCCTCCACATGCTTCCTCTCTTTTTCCTTCTCCTCCTCCTTCAGCCGCATGAGTTCTATCTGTCTTTCATGTTCCCTTTGTTTTTCCTCAGCCCGAAATTTGGCTAATTCCAGCTGTAGTCGAGCTGAGGATTTGGCCATTCTAACCTCTCTGTTTTTAACTAACTTTACACCCGAGGTTTAGAAATAAACAAACAAAACTTGGCTGTAAAATTTTGCTGTGCTGGAATAGAATACCTATTCTCTGATAGTGATTGTCAGCCTACAGAAAAAGACAATTCCCTTGTCTCTGTTCTGGGCCCAAATTAAAGCAAAAAACCTCCAACTACTTGGAAACCTGCTTACCCAGCCCAAAGAAGAAAAAAAATTTCTTTTCAAACCTGTGCTCCTTGTAAAACAAAAAAAAAAATCAAAATCCTAAAAAAAAACCCTGCCACTTTTGTCTCCAGGCAAATGGGTAGAGCACACACCCCCTATTTACTTTTAGGAAGAAAAGAAAAAAAAAAAACCTCTGGGTTGGAAGACTGTGAATTTCCCTGCAGGAGTTAAGTACCCTGCCTCCAGGCAAGAAAACCTGCAATTCACAAGATAATCCCCTTTTGTCTCTGCTTGGCCACAAAGCAGAGAGAAACCAAGCTGCTTTCAGTTTCAAAGCTGCCTTCTGGACTTCCTAAAAATTCCTTTTTAAAATCTGTATTTCTAGTTCAAAAAATCTCAACTGGATCTCAAAATGATTTCAGGTTAATCCCACCACTGTGCCACCATGTCAAGGTTCCTCCCCCACTCTGAACTCTAGGGTACAGATGTGGGGACCTGCATGAAAAACCTCCTAAGCTTATCTTTACCAGCTTAGGTCAAAACTTCCCCAAGGTACAAAATATTACCCCCGTTATCCTTGGAATGGCCGCTACCACCACCAAACTAATACTGGTTACTGGGGAAGAGCTGTTTGGACGCGTCCTTCCCCCCAAAATACTTCCCAAAACCTTGCACCCCACTTCCTGGACAAGGTTTGGTAAAAAGCCTCACCAATTTGTCTAGGTGACTACAGACCCAGACCCTTGGATCTTAAGAACAATGAACAATCCTCCCAACACTTGCACTCCCCCTTTCCTGGGAAATGTTGGATAAAAAGCCTCACCAATTTGCATAGGTGACCACAGACCCAAACCCTTGGATCTGAGAACAATGAAAAAGCATTCAGTGTTTTACAAGAAGACTTTTAATAAAAAATAGAAGTAAATAGAAATAAAGAAATCCCCCCTGTAAAATCAGGATGGTATATATCTTACAGGGTAATTAGATTCAAAAACATAGAGAACCCCTCTAGGCAAAACCTTAAGTTACAAAAAAGATACACAGACAGAAATAGTTATTCTATTCAGCACAATTCTTTTCTCAGCCATTTAAAGAAATCATAATCTAACACATACCTAGCTAGATTACTTACTAAAAGTTCTAAGACTCCATTCCTGTTCTGTCCCCGGCCAAGACGACTACAGACAGACACACAAACACTTTGTTTCTCTCCCTCCTCCCAGCTTTTGAAAGTATCTTGTCTCCTCATTGGTCATTTTGGTCAGGTGCCAGCGAGGTTACCTTTAGCTTCTTAACCCTTTACAGGTGAGAGGAGCTTTCCCCTGGCCAGGAGGGATTTCAAAGGGGTTTACCCTTCCCTTTATATTTATGACAAAGGTATTTACCATCCTGATTTTACAGTGGTGATTCTTTTACTTTTTTCTTTTATTAAAATTCTTCTTTTAAGAACCTGATTATTTTTTCGTTGTTCTTAATATCCAAGGGTTTGAGTCTGCGTTCACCTATGCAAATTGGTGAGGATTTTTATCAAGCCTTCCCAGAAAAGGGGGTGTAGGGTTTGGGAGGATTTTGGGGGGAAAGACATTTCCAAGCGGGCTCTTTCCCTGTTCTATATTTGTTAGACGTTTGGTGGTGGCAGCAATAAAGTCCAAGGGCAAAAGATAAAATAGTTTGTAATTTGGGGAAGTTTTAACCTAAGTTGGTAAAAATAAGCTTAGGGAGTTTTTCATGCAGGTCCCCACATCTGTATCCTAGAGTTCAGAGTGGGGAAGGAACCTTGAAATAGTGGCAGAGCGGTAGAATTAACTTGAAATCATTTTGAGATCAATTTGAGATTTTTTGAACCAGAAAAACAGATTTTTTAAAAGGATTTTTTTTTCCTTTGGGCTGCTGGAAAGCAGATTTTAAGCTGAAAGCAGTTAGAGGTTTTTTTGTCTCTGCTTGGGGGCCAGAGCAGAGACAAAAGGGAATTGTCTTTTGCGAGCTGGAGTTTTCTCTACCTAAATGCAGGGTAGTTAACCTCCTGTAGGGAAATTCACAAGTCTTCTCAGACCTGAAGTTGTTTTTACCTAATAGCAACTAGAGGGGTTTTCTATTTGCCTACAGACAAAGGTGTTAGGTTTTTTTAAAGGATTTTTCTGGAGGCTGACAATCACTATAAGAGAATATAGGTATCATATTACAGCACAGAAAAATTTTACAAGCCAAGTTTTTTGTTTGTTTTATTTCTAACTCTCGGGTGTAAAGTTAGTTAAAAACAGAGAGGCAAACATGACAGAGCCCAAGGCAGAAACAGCCAAAGAGGCTGCCCATAGGAGAGAACTGGAGGCAGCAAGAGAATCAGAAAAAAACCAAGAGGCTGCCCACAGGAGCGCTATGGAGGCAGTGAAAGAGGCGGAAAAACACCAAGAGGCTGCTCACAGGAGAGATATGGAAGCAAAGGAAAAAGAAATGGAGGCAAGGGAAAAAGAAATGGAGGAGAGGGAAAAAGAGAGGAAGCATGAACTGGAGTTGGAGAAGGTAAGGACTGAGCAGAATCTACTGGATAACCCTAACAATCCTTCCCCAACAATCCACAAATAGGAGCGACTATGTCCACAGTATGATGAATCCAGTGATATTGCTGAATATTTTCTCACCTTTGAGAGACTGTGCATTCTCCATAAAATTCCTGAAGCTCACAAGGTGATCACATTGGTCACAAAATTAACTGGAAGAGCTCTGGACATATGCAATAAGATGCCTATTGATGAGGCTTCTGACTATAATAAGTTCAAGGATTTGGTTTTAAACCAATTTCATATTACATCTGAAATATACAGAGTAAAATTTCGAACCCTTAAGAGAGGGCCTGGACTAAGTAATGTGGCTTTTCTAAACAGATGAAGGATCTGTTAGATAAATGGTTCCAAGCTTTGACGGAATGTGTGATTTGATAGCTCAGGAGCAATTCTTGAATATGTCCAAGGAGGAAATAAAACAGTTTTTATGGGATAAGGAAATGGACTCAGCAGAAAGTCTTGCTTCTTATGCTGATCAATACGAGCAGTCCCAGACCACCAGAGAGGCGGGGCAAGCCGGAACAAAACAGGTGGAGGGAGGAGAGAGGAACAACCCTGGTTGCAGTTGGAGCGGATACCAAAAGGGACACCCTCAGATCACACCCTACTACCGGGGGCAGCCCAAGGCCCCAACTACACACCAAGGAATACTCCAGACACCTTATTGTCCTGCCACACCATTCTCCAGCAACCCACCGCACCCCAGTGACCTGTCAGCTGGATGATGTTTTAAATGTAATGAGCCGGGGCATGTGAAGGCCAACTACCCCAAGAACCCCAACAGATTACAGTTCATTGCACCGGAATCACACCAGAGGTCCGCAGGCCCAGATACCTCCCAGATACCCTCAGAGCAGAGGGAAACTGTGAGTGTGGGCGGGAAGAAGGTCACCATGTGGAGGGACACCGGAGCACAAGTGTCGGCTATCCATGCTTCCTTAGTGGACCCCAATTTAATCGACCCAGAGATCCAAGTGACAATTCAATCCTTCAAGTCCAACTCTTTCAATTTGCCTACAGCCAAGTTGCCTGTCCAGTACAAGGGCTGGTCAGGAACGTGGACCTTTGCAGTCTATGATGATTATCACATCCCCATGCTGTTGGGGGAAGACTTGGCTAATCATGTGAAGCTAGCCAAAAGGGTGGGAATGGTCACCCGCAGCCAGGCTAAGCAAGCCGTCACTCCTAGCTCTGTTCCAGAAACTTCTACCAGGACCCGGTCAGGAGTGATGGACCCAGACCCCAGGCCAATGTCTGCAACAGCAGTAGTGGATCCAGTCCCAGAGACCCAGACAGAGCCAGTCCCAGAACCAGAACTGGCAGCAGCCGATAACCCTACACAAGAGGCTCAGCCAGAGCCTGAACCCCAACATAGTGCACCAGCGGAGAGCAGTTCACAGTCAATGGAAACAGCCCCATCCCCTACATCGCTTCCAGAGGGACCAAGCCCAGATCCACAATCCAATGAGGAACTGATGTCTCCAGCATCAAGGGAACAGTTCCAGACTGAACAGGGAGCAGATGAAAGCCTCCAGAGAGCTTGGACGGCGCACGGAGCAACCCACTGCCTCTAAGCTCTTCTAATTAATCCAGGTTTGTTGTAGAAAGAGGACTTTTATACAAGGAAACTCTTTCTGGTGGACACCAGGAAGACTGGCATCCTCAGAGACAGTTGGTAGTTCCAACTAAGTACCGGGTAAAGCTCTTGAGCTTGGCCCACGATCATCCTAGTGGCCATGCTGGGGTGAACAGGACCAAAGACCATTTGGGGAGGTCATTCCACTAGAAGAAATGGGCAAGGATGTTTCAACCTATGTCTGGTCTTGTGAGGTATGCCAAAGAGTGGGAGAACCCCAAGACCAGGTCAAAGCCCTTCTCCAGCCACTCCCCATCATTGAAGTTCCATTTCAGCGAGTAGCTGTGGATATTCTGGATCCTTTTCCGAAAAAGACACCCAGAGGAAAGCAGTACATACTGACTTTCATGGATTTTGCCACCCGATGGCCGGAAGCTGTAGCTCTAAGCAACACCAGGGCTAAAAGTGTGTGCCAGGCACTAGCAGACATTTTTGCCAGGGTAGGTTGGCCCTCCGACATCCTCACAGATGCAGGGACTAATTTCCTGGCAAGAACTATGGAAAGCCTTTGGGAAGCTCATGGGGTGAATCACTTGGTTGCCACCCCTTACCATCATCAAACAAATGGCCTCGTGGAGAAATTTAATGGGACTTTGGGGGCCATGATACGTAAATTCGTAAATGAGCACTCCAATGATTGGGACCTAGTTGTTGCAGCAGTTGCTCTTTGCCTACAGAACTGCACCACATCCCAGTTTAGGGTTTTCACCATTTGAACTTGTTTATGGCTGTGAGGTTAAGGGGCCATTACAGTTGGTGAAGCAGCAATGGGAGGGGTTTACACCTTCTCCAGGAACTAACATTCTGGTCTTTGTAACCAACTGACAAAACACTCTCCGAACCTCTTTAGCCCTTGCTAAACAAAACCTACAGGATGCTCAAAAAGAACAAAAAGCCTGGTATGATAAACATGCCAGAGAGCGTTCCTTCAAAGTAGGGGACCAGGTCATGGTCTTAAAGGCGCTCCAGGCCCATAAAATGGAAGTGTCGTGGGAAGGGCCATTCACAGTCCAGGAGCACCTGGGAGCTGTTAATTATCGCATAGCATTCCCCACCTCCAACCGAAAGCCTAAGGTGTACCATATTAATTCTCTAAATCCCTTTTATTCCAGAGAATTAAAGGTTTGTCAGTTTACAGCCCAGGGAGGAGATGATGCTGAGTGGCCTGAAAGTGTCTACTACGAAGGGAAAAGTGCTGGTGGTGTGGAAGAGGTGAACCTCTCCATGACCCTTGGGCGTATGCAGCGACAGCAGATCCAGGAGCTGTGCACTAGCTATGCGCCAATGTTCTCAGCCACCCCAGGACTGACTGAACGGGCATTCCACTCCATTGACACAGGTAATGCTCACCCAATTAGAGTCCAACCTTACCGGTTGTCTCCTCAAGCTAAAACTGCTATAGAACGGGAGACCAGGATATGTTACAGATGGGTGTAATCCGCCCTTCTGAAAGTGCATGGGCATCTCCAGTGGTTCTAGTTCCCAAACCAAATGGGGAGATACATTCTTGTGTGGACTACCGTAAGCTAAATGCTGTAACTCGCCCAGACAACTATCCAATGCCACACACAGATGAACTATGAGAGAAACTGGGACGGGCCCAGTTCATCTCATTTTGGATTTAACCAAGGGGTACTGGCAGGTACCGCTAGACGAATCTGCCAAGGAAAGGTCAGCCTTCACCACACATGTCAGGCTGTATGAATTTAATGTGCTCCCTTTCGGGCTGTGGAATGCACCCGCCACATTCCAAAGACTTGCACATGGTCTCCTAGCGGGATTAGGAGAATATGCAGTCGCCTACCTTGAGGATGTGGCCATATTTTCGGATTCCTGGGCAGAACACCTGGAACATCTAAAAAAAGTCTTTGAGTGCATAAGGGAGGCAGGACTAACTGTTAAGGCTAAGAAGTGTAAAATAGGCCTAAACAGAGTGACTTACCTTGGACACCAGGTGGGTCAAGGAACTATTAACCCCCTACAGGCCAAAGTGGACATTGTATCTTACGGAAAAAATCCTTGCTGACTTCCCCTATATTTTAATTCTGTTAAGTCTTTCCCACAGTTTATACAACCTAATAGGTTTTTGCTCTAACCTAACCTAATTCATGTTGTTTAGAGAAAGAGGGTAGATAGATAAGTATCCTTTGTACACAATTGTAACTAGAGTCATAAAAAGGACTTATCTGTAACTGGAGCAACAATCTCTGATGTTACACTGATTACACCATGTACTGTTAGTAATATTATATCAGGGTTTTCTACAAGAGGTAAAACATGCTACATAGCTGAGTATAAATATGTCTTCTCTCTAAGAACATAACATTATTCTGAAGTCACTTTGGTTTAACTTAAACTTGTTTGAAAACAGATTTATTTAAACCAGGCCAAACCCCAGCATGATACACTTCTATCATTTTTGATTTGGTGGTATTGATTTAGCTCGTGCCTATAAACTTCCCAACACAGCCTAAATTTAAATTGCCGGTTTTAAATTTCTGTCCAAATAGAGATACACTGGTTCAACTAAAATTGATTTCAAATGTCAACCAGCGAAGTGGTATGTGTAGACTAGACCTAAATTATATGATGTTTCCTTTTCTTTGAAACAGCATTTGTACAGTGACAAGGATTCTGTTTTCACTAATTACTTCAGACAATCTTCTAAGTAATCAAATATTCAAGGGTAATAACTGCTAACAATATATGACTCAGTACCATAACAAATAGATGGAATAGCTGCAAAATTAAAATCCAGAGCTAGGTTCCAGTTCTAAATCTTTCCAAATGTAAGGGGTGTTTTTCTCCCTATGATATTGGATCCATCTCTAACAGTGACATTTGAAACAAGTAATGAGAAAGAGAAAAAAATGAGTATTTCATTACTTAGGGTTTATCTACATGGTAAATTATTCCAGAATAGCTATTTCTGATTAACTCTTACAAAGGGAGTTAATCAGGAATAACTTCATTTAAGAATCACACCCTATCTTAACCTGGATTATCTGTCCTGTGTAGACAAGTTGTTATTTACAATAACTGCAATAGAAGAACTTGACAATTCCTTTAGTTTAGTTTTGTTTTTAATGAAAAAACAACATTCTTTCTATGTCTACTTTCAAAATTTTAACAAATGCTGTTGCTCTCGTAGTAACTTCCAATTTTCTGTATGTATTGAAAGCTAGTATACCAGTACATATTTAGCTCTGGTTTCATTTAAGTACATCTTTGTTTTATATAAATGTTATCTAAAGTGCTTTCAAATTTAAACGAATAATTCAATTTCATTTGCTAAATGAAAACAAAAAACAATGTTTGCCAGCTTGGTCATTAATCATTCCTTTCATAAACACAGCTTACTTAAAATATGCGTGAATATACCGAGAACTTTTTTAAAAAGAGGAATAATTAAATTGGACAAATAATGGGGAAAGTTAGTTCTCTGGATCCAAAACATGACTTAGATTTTGTATTTCCTTATGCAGAAATTTGCTTGCAAAGTCCATGTAACTTCTCTGTATAACCAAATAGTTCATTGCTCATTTCCATAAGTAAGTCAGTGCCAGCAGACCAGAACTCATAGTTGCCTCTCTATAAGAAACCAATGTGTGCTTCCAATAGAAGAAGAAACTTCATCAAGGAAACAGATTAGAATTTCCTGGAAGCATGAAACTGCAAACATGTAAAATATTATCATCAAATATTAATCATACTTTGGTAAGGCAGATTGCCTTCTCCAAGGAGATCATGTTTGCTGTTCCAGGCAACCAGATGGCTAAATCTTCTCTAACCTAAAAATGAACAATTTGGGAAGTGAAGCAGCTAAACTGTGCCAATGGATTAGGTGCTGTGGGAAGCAGAAGGTTGCAAATTGAGCGAATACAGATCTGAAGATACTCATAGGTCAGATTTTCCACATAGGGAAAAAAAAAAAAGGCTGGCAGGCTGATTGTCAGGTCAGGAAGCCAAGGAGCCCAGCTGCAAGGGACTCAAAGGATATGTCCACAAGTCTGACGTCCTCAGCGTTTAAGCAAGACTTGTGCTAGCCCTTTGCACAGGAGTGAATTTCACACTCATTGAGGACTGGGACAGAGTTTGATTCTGGGTAGCCATTTGGTTAAATTGTTATTAAAGCTGCAGTCTCTATCTTCCAGTACAAGCATGTTTGCTTATGTATGCATGCAGATATTTGGGTATCTAACTGCCAGTTTACCCATCACATTGGCAGTGTCCCTCTAACACCTATGTTTTGTCATCATATGCATATAGTCATGTAACACTGACAGACCCCGGTTGTTGGCAGGCAGGAATGAACCTGGACCTTTAGAACTAAATGCATGAGCTGCTACTGCTTAAGCTAGAAGCCACATGCCTCTTAGCTAAGGCTGTGGCAGATTTATGAATCTCTAGATGGTCTAGGTGCCATTAGAGGTGGACAGAGCATCACACCAAGCAGTCATGGGTTACAGGGGCCTACTAAGACTTGCTTAGTAATACTTTGACAAATTTATATTTATGAAATTTAATAATTCTATTTTCTGAACACCGTAAATGATACCTCTTATCTGATCATGAAGTTATAAAACCTTCTTTCACTCCATTCTGTATCATGTACAGCGAAAACTGTAACGGCAAAAGCTTAACATAAATTGCAAGGCTTGTCACTACCAGCTGTTCCGGTATAGTTGCTTCCAGAATATCAAATGAATGAACCATACTATCTACTTCTCTGTTCACCAAGGAGTCAAGTTGACACTGATGAAATCATGTTATCAGCAGTTGCACTGCCTATCTCTGAAAGGATACTGATAAAGATGGTCTAACATACATTAACTACAGCACAACAAAAGATGTGTGTACAAATGAAGCCTATTCTACAGCATCTAAAGGACACTTCCCCAGAGATTTAGAATCATATTGAGAATTGACCCTACATAATATGGAAAAGGTTACCAAATTTAGTCAACAGTGAAAGAAAATTCATGAAGTTATTGATTATGGTAGCCTCATTTTGTCAAGCAAGATATCTGGAAGACTCACCTTGAGATTTTTTAAAATTCTGATTAATTGATATTTAATGTAAATTTTAGTGATCTTTCCTATTTACATGAGTAGGGAGGCACCACAGGGGGTCCACAAGTATGATGATATTGAGATTTGCCTTGAGATCAAGGAGTAAGCCTCTTTGTTAGGAATGATTGACATAACATATCCTTCCCAAATTTATACCGCTTGTTCTATGAGAATAGATGGTGTTTACTTAGAGGTAATAACTAAATCTGTTGATTATTTTCAATTATTTTTAAAATAACACTACTGAGATTTGATACTTCTAACATTTTTTCCTGATCCTTCTAGAAAATATATTTCTTGAGTGTGAAATCTATAAGGTATGAGGGTAATTAACCAAGAGAACAATTTACCAAGGGGTCTGGTGAATTCTCCATCACTGGCAATTTTAAAATTAAGATTGGATGCTTTTTCTAAAATACATGCTCTAGTTCAATCAGGTATTAATTCAGGGAAGTTCTATGGCCTGTGTTGTCCAGGAGATGAGACTAGATGATGCCTTCTGACTTTATAAACTCCAATTTATTATTATTTAAAAAAATGATTCACATGTAGATTATTCCAAAATCTAAGGCATGGGGCACGTTAAAAAGTGTACTAACTCTTTAATTTTCTACTTATGAACACTGATAGTTGTAACCATGTATAATTACACTGCAAAGTTTGCAGTTTAATAATTTTCATCAAACTAACTTGATAAATTATTTTTTCTGATGAATACTGCAGCATATAATTGGATGTCAGCCAATTATTTGTGATGGAGAACTTACTTTTACTGGATACGTCATGTGTGTGAAGCTGATAGAAAACAGTCTTTATCATAAGGACTGCCTTAGAGTTCAGCCAATTATACCGTGGGAAAGGATGCAGCATATATTCTATCCAAAATGGAGGGGCCAACTCTCCTGCCATTTCATGGAGTCTAGCCCTGCTGGTGTCAGATTCAGAGACCTTTAAAACTGTGAAGACATGAAGAACAGTTGTGCGTAGGCTGCACAGGGCATAAACCTCTTTACCCCCATGTCTAAGCACTCTTAAGCACTCCAAACACACGGAGGCTACTTTGTCACATCTTATTTGGCTGTGCTGGGGGAACAAGGAGAAAGGAGGCCCCTGTTATTCCTCTGCTCAGCTCCCTCAGATTGTGAATCTGATTTCAGGAAGGAAGGTAGTGGCTAATCACCACTGTAAGCAAGCAGGTACAAAAGAGGGTCGGAAGTAGAGTGGGCATCAAGATTTTAAATGTATCAATTTTCTAACAAAAAAGGGGACACTGAGGGAAAATGTTTCCATTCTTTAAACTGTCTTCTCATGGGGGAGGGAGGAACACTGCTTCAGATTCCTGATTAACTTGCCAGAGTAGCTGGATGGACACATGATGGAGAAAGAAAAGGAGTACTTGTGGCACCTTAGTAGCTCACGAAAGCTCATGCTCAAATAAATTGGTTAGTCTCTAAGGTGCCACAAGTACTCCTTTTCTTTTTGCGAATACAGACTAACACGGCTGCTACTCTGAAACCTGACATGATGGAGAGTGGGCTGAGTAGGGCGGAGCGGGACAGGGAAGGAACTGTGATTGGAGCCACACTTCATTCTCTGGTCTGTCTATAATGGGCAGTGTAAAACTGCATTTCTTCATTCAGGACAGATTTAAAGGTTGCAGCCTATCCTTAACTGATGTGACAGTCAACATGGTGATGCAGGTGATAGATAAATAGCTAGCTATGTGAAAACCCCAATCAACTAATTTCCTCATGAGATCCAACAGTGACAGTACTGTATGTTATATAACATTGCTGTACATTGATAACATTCCATTGTGTCTGACACTCCATTGTACCAATGATCTGGAAGTTGTTGAAATGAGCTCAAGATTACAGTATCTTCTATCAACACCTTTATTATTACCAAACTTGTTTTGAATCAACAACCTGCTCATTCAAAATGTTCCAATCAAAGCAGTGTGAAAAGTTATGGGACTATATCCGTTGTGGGAAACTTCGTATTTCAGCAATTTCAAAAGCAATTTAAAAAAAAAAACAATTGGTTTAAACTGTTTAGGCTTCGGAGGATTTGAATCAGTGAAAATTGCTATACACAGTATGAAAATGAACACTGTGTTACAGGAGCAGTATCAGTGTGACTTTTTTTGCTGATGGCAGATCACTTTTCAGGTGACTAACAGCAGACTCTCAATGAGCTTAGAGAGGCAGATTGTGTAGGTGCTTTGCAATATATAAGAAATCATAAAAATGCAAGGTTATGTAATTAGACTAAATCCCCTATAATGTTTGTATTGATAGCTTTTGAGGGGAAATTCTACAATTCTCTTCTTTTGTTCAGAAAATGGACAGGAAAAGGTGAGTGGTCTTAGGTGGATGACTCACCGGATGGGGTTGTCATCTTGAATACAGATTTCAAAAACACACAAAGAACATGTGATAAAGAACCAGAGAACAGGAGCAATAAGGTATATTCATGATCCCATAAAAAAGAATGTGCAACATGCAGGGGAAATAAGTGTCAAAGCCCATGAGTTATAGATTCATACTGTGCCCACCTGTAGAAAATGGAGCTGCACAAAGCAGCAAGAGTTAAAATAGGTAATGGGTGGCCAAAGAAGACGATGGAAGCACATGTAGCATGTAACTCAGAGTTCATGTTACAAGTTCCATGTAACAGTGAGATTACTGCACTACTTCCAGCAACACCACCTTGGGATACAAAGTACACTGAGCTACTATATACAACACTTGTAATACATCTCAGTTCTTTTAGGGCTCTGGTACTTAGAAAAGTAAGAGGCAAGCAAAGACTTTTTACTCAGCCTTTAAAGCCCACAACCTACATTTTAAGCACATAGGCAGAGGTCAGGCAAGAAAGGTAAGAGAAAGAATCTTCACAACATTTCTCAGTGCAACTGAAAATGTTTTATTGTATATGGACAAAAGTTTTTACAAATAATTACTGGGTGGAAGTCTGTGGCTAACACTACCAGTCAGTAAGTTTCCAAATTACTTTATTTCTCGTGCCCCTGTATAAACCAATTAGAGAACAGGCAATTTTAATCTGCTTGACTGACTACCATCTACTTTTTATTTCATATGAACCAATTAGTCTCTCAGCTAATTAGTATGAGCTACAACTGAGACACATATCTGCAGAAGTTGTGTTATTAATGAGTGGAGTGTATGGCTGTAATTGTGTATTACACACACACGCTCTTACAGCACACATACATGATGACATTATAACAACCCTGATAAAAGGTGACTGATTCCAGACTCCAATTACACTGAGCCTCATTAGACTCCATTTATATTAATCACTCTTTATAAAATTTAGCTCCAAAGAATGGTTCTCTGCTTAGACTAAACAAACCAAGTAAATTAAAATCTAATTGCTCTGTTTTCTAGATCTTTCTTTCTAGGAGCTCTGGTCTTGTACATTATTTTGAAAGTAGCCAAGTTAAATATATGTAAAAGGTATGTTTAAGCTATGTTTTTCCACTTCTCTTCCTTTCTTTTGAAGAGAAAGAAATGGAGGTTTAAAGAGTAAGATACAGTATTCAGAAAGAATTTCTAGACACCATTAATGACTAGTCCTTGAACCCACAACAGGAGAGGTAATTCTTGATTTATTCTTAGGTTAGATCCTGTGCTTCACATAATAAATTAATATAGCTGAACTCCTCAGTAATAGCAAACAGAATGTAACTACATTTAATATCCTTGTGGGGGGGGGGGGAGAATACCAAAGAATCCCACCACAGTAGCATTTAACTTCAAAAATGGGAACTACACAAAAATGAGGAGTCTAATTAAATGGAAATTAAAACAAAACGTCAAAAGAGTGAAATGCCAGCAAGCTACATGGAAACTTTTAAAAAATGCCATAATGGAGGCTCAAACTATATGTATAGCCCCCTATCCCCTATATGTATAGCCCCTATGTATAGCCCCCCTCCCCCGTTCCCCCCGACCCAAAAAATAAAAAAAATAAGAGAAGCAAAAAAAAAAAAAAGAAAAGAAAACCAAAGCCACTATGGCTAACTAGCAGAGCAAAAAGTGGTTAAAGGGTTTAGGTGACAAATCTGAAGAACTATCCCAAACGGAGGTGTCAGTACAGGACGTTTTGAAACAAATAGATAAACTAAACAAAAATAAGTCACCTGGACCAGATACTATTCCAAGAGTTCTGAAGGAACTCAAATATGAAATTGAAGAACTACTAAGTGTGGTAAGTAATCTATCACTTAAATCAGCCTCTACCAGATGATTAGAGGATAGCTAATGTAACACCTTTAAAAAAATGTCTCCAGAGTCAAGCCTGACAATCACAGGTCAGTAAGCCTAACTTTAGTACCAGGTAAATAGCTTGAAACAATAGTAAAGAACAGGATAATCAGACACAGATGAACACTATTTTGTTGGGGAAAGAGTCAACAGAGCTTTTGTAAAGGGAAATAATGCCTGACAAATCTATTAGAATTCTTGGAGGGTGTCAACAAACATGTGGACAAGAGTGATTCAATTGATATAGTGCACTTTGACTCTCAGAAAGCCTTTGGCATGGTCCCTCGCCAAAGGTTCTTATGCAAACTAAGCAGTCATGGGATAAGAGGGAAGGTCCTTTCACAGATCAGTAATTGGTTAAAAGATAGGAAACAAAGGGTAGGAATATATGGTCAGCTCTCAGAATGAAGAGAGGTAAACAGAAGTTTAGAATGCTGGTAGAAAAAGAATGAAATATGTAATTAAAGACCAAGGGATCAAATCCTGTCCCCTTGCCTTCATCCCCTTTTCTGAAGAGTAGCTGGGGATTCTGCAGATGTACCATAGTCATTGCCTCTGCAGCAGGCAATAGGGGGAGTTCCTGGGGCAAGCCAATGATGGGAGGGAGAGGTAAATTGTGGTCAGGCCTCTGCCAGACCTAGCAAACCGGCCCAAGGATTTCAAATAGTTAAAAATAAGTTTTGGGAGGTGGACGAGGGAAATAAGTGTAAAAATAACTTGGTCTTTAGATAAAGCCATTTTTCAGGTTATGAAAGAGCAAAAAAAAATTAAGAAGAAAAATTCCTCTAATACAACTAACTCAAAAATAGCTTGTCTGATTAACCTCAGACAGTTCTTGAGCTAATCTCCTCCAATATGAGATTATTAAAAACAGACCCAACAGAATTTTTCCAGCGTTGGGATAGTGGTCTGAATTGGGCTGAGAACAGAAACTATGTTATAACCTCAACACTCAACCGAAGTTATAAGATAGCTATAATAATATAAAAAGAAAAGGAGGACTTTTGGCACCTTAGAGACTAACAAATTTATTTGAGCATAAACTTTCGTGAGCTACAGCTCACTTCATCGGATGCATCAGATGCTGTAGCTCATGAAAGCTTATGCTCAAATAAATTTGTTAGTCTCTAAGGTGCCACAAGTCCTCCTTTTCTTTTTGCGGATACAGACTAACTCGGCTGCTACTCTGAAACCTATAATAATATAGCAACTGAAGAGGAAAGACGTCTACATGACTGTAAAGGAAGTAATAACAAAAACTACACACTAGTCAATTGTCTTTGAAAAGCCTCAAGTATGGCTCAGAACTAAGATCCTTGGTTACATGAATTTCCATTGACTATAATGAGCTTTGGATCAGGACCTCTATGGGCTAACAGAGACAGGCAACAGCTATCTGTTTCCAAGTGGAGGAACAGAACTCAGACACCTCCTAAAAATGTCATTTAATTCTTTTTTTGTGCAGCAGGGTATTTTACAGGATTACTTAGTGTTTTGGGTGGAACACTGTCTGTCACCCCAATATTTTGAGTCATAAAATGTAGTGGAAGGGGCAATATTAAAAAATAAAAATGTTTGTAGTACTGAGAATTGCACGCCTCTCACCCACACACACACACTATTCTTTTTGTTTTGAATGCCCAGGGGTGTTTCTTGATAACTGAATTTGGTGGGCATTCCAGGCTGTGTCTGAGATTAGTACTTAAAATATATTTACGACTCTTCACTGTTGGTATGTTTTCTGTGCATTGATCAGGGATTTTCTTTATTTCATACATCCCTACTTAGAACTAGCTCTAGTGACTGCATATCTATAACACACAGAAAAGAAGATTAAGAAATATATATTGTTGTTTTGATAGTGAACATTGATTTCACTTTCACTGCAGTGCAATATTGCAAGCGCTGCTGAGAACACTGTCACATCTCCTTAATACAAATTCAATAACAAAAAAGAAGAAAAATAACCATACATCATCCTTTTTACCAGTGTTCTTTTTTCAGACTAAACACCCTAGGCAACAATCTCATTTCCCATCATCAGGATCTACACTTACAACAAGCCCCTCATTCCTCCCGCATGAGCGCACGCACACAGACACGGAAAATATAATTTTCTTTTTAATTCCTAATGTTCTCTATCGGCACCTCAATCAAGCTACATAGAAATCACATCCATCCTTAGAGAAGTGAAAAGAAATTGGTTCAGAAGACGCCTTTAAGCCTTCATAATGAGTCTAACAAAGCAAATTATACAGGACAGAAAGGTCTAGTAACCAGAATTAATTCTGGAACCAGCATATAAAAATTCTACTGATACACCACCAAAAAATTATAAATAATCCCACAAATACAAACTAAAAAGAGAACTGAAAACATTAAGCATAACTCAGATAGATGCTGTTGTAAAGCTTTGATTCACATGATGTGGGAGAAAATGTCACAGTAAGTAGTCCTCAGGTGATCATCCCAGACCCTCATTCTCTTGAGTATATACTGTAGGATACTCAATAGGCTGACACAGCAATCTCAGTTTTTAAAATGAGAGGTTAGGGAGCAGGCATTCTCAAAGATAGACTGGTATAGTGTTACTGAAGGGCTTACATTATATGAGTTCCTTAGGACAGCAGTGGTATCGACTGCATTGTCTGTACAGGACCAAACACAATGGGAGCCTATTTCCTGATTGTGAACACCAGATTTTAATGAAATACAAGTTAGGAATAATTTGCCAAAACGTAAATCTTAACATTCATGGCCTGATTTTTTTCAGAAGTTCTGAGCATATAGAGATGCCACTGAAGTCAAGATGGATTCACCAAGGGCAAGTCATGCCTGACCAAGCTGATTGCCCTCTATGATGAGAAAACTGATTCTGTAGATATGGGCAAAGCAGTGGACATGATATACCTTGACTTTAGCAAAGCTTTTGATATGGTCTCCAACAGTATTCTTGCCAGCAATTTAAAGAAGTATGGATTGAATAAATAGACTATAAGATGGATAGAAAGGTGGCTAGATCGTTGGGCTCAACGGGTAGTGATTAACGGCCTGATGTCTAGTTGGCAGCCGGTATCAAGCGGAGTGCCCCAGTGATCGGGTTTGGGGCCGGTTTTGTTCAACATCTTCATTAATGATCTGGATGATGGGATGGACTGCACCCTCAGCAAGTTTGTGAATGACAGTAAGCTGGGAGGAGAGGTAGATACACTAGAGGGTAGGGATAGGGTTCAGAGTGACCTAGACAAATTGGAGGGTTGGTCCAAAAGAAATCTGATGAGATTCAAGAAGGACTTAGGGTGGAAGAATCCCATGCACTACAGGTTGGGGACTGACTGGCTAAGAAGCAGTTCTGCAGAAAAGGACCTGGGGATTACAGTGGACGAGAAGCTGGATATGAGTCAACAGTGTGGCCCTGTTGCCAAGAAGGCTAACTGCATAATGGGATGCATTAGTAGGAGCATTGCCAGCAGATCGAGGGAAGTGATTATTTCTCTCAATTCGGCACTGGTGAGGCCACATCTGGAGTATTGCGTTCAGATTTGGGCCCCTTGCTACAGAAAAGATGTGGACAAATTGGAGAGAGTCCAGCAGAGGGCAACGGAAATGATTAGGGGGCTGGGGCACATGACTTATGAGGAGAGGCAACTGGGCTTATTTAGTCTGCAGAACAGAAGAGTGTGCGGGGGGAATTTGATAGCAGTCTTCAACTACCTGAACAGGAGTTTCAAAGAGGATGGAGCTAGGCTGTTCTCAGTGGTAACAGATGACAGAACGAGGAGCAATGGTCTCAAGTTGCAATGAGGGAGGTCTAGGTTGGATATTAAGAAACACTATACACTATTTCACTAGGAGGGTGGTGAAGCACTGGAATGGGTTACCTAGGGAGGTGGTGGGATCTCAGTCCCTAGAGGTTTTTAAGGCCTGGCTTGACAAAGCCCTGGCTGGGATGATTTAGTTGGGACTGATCCTGCTTTGAGCAGAGGGGTTGGACTAGATGACCTCCTGAGGTCTCTTCCAGCCATAATCTTCTATGATTCTATGAAGTCAATGGGAGCCGTGGATACGCAGAACCTTTGAAAATAAGGCCAGACAACAGCAGATTCTTTGAAGGCATCTGCTGTACCCTGGAATAGCATATTTTCCTTTGCATTGCAAAAGTTTTCTAACCACACTGAATATTTCCATTTGAAAAATATCACAAACCAAAGAGATTGTGTCTACCACCAATAAAAATGAAGAGAAGGAGAAATAAATTTTTTGTTACTAATGATATTTCTTTTGAGGCATAATATAAAGTGTATTTCATTTTATGACAACATAGTATGCTACCTCTCAATATTGCCCTGCCCACCCCCCATATGTTAGGCAGTATTTTCAGTTAAAGGAAGCCCACCTCCAATCCCAAATGAACTTAAAAAATAAAATTAATAGCCCCATTCACTAACTCTGGGATCGAGGTGTGATATAATAGGAGAAAAATGTTTGTGTAGCTTCAAAATTCATGTTTCCTTTCTCCCTCTAGGTACCAGTCTCTCTTAACCAGCCCCAGAAGTCTACAAGTGCACCCGTTATTAACCTGGATGTTTTAGGTGAGGCTCAGGAGTTGATGGCATTGAATGAATGTCTAAGGATTAATGATAGACTCCTGAACAACGAGGAGACTGGAACTGAAACATGAACTTCTAGGAACATGCAGAGAGCTTGTTTCACTTCCATTTATGTGAGTCAAAACAATAGAATTCAGTCTGCAAACCCCATCGGCGAGTAAACTCTACAGGGTTTGCACAGTTCTTGTCACTTACAGCTAACTCCTGTGATGCCCACCTTTGTTAGCCAAGCAACTAACAAGATGCTACTTGCAAGCCTGCAGACAGACTTATGATCTATTATACTGCCTGAGAAATAGTTTGTGACCATGTCACTGAAGACTAACATATTGCACCCACAGAGGAGGAGAGTGGCATGTGAAATCCTAACTCTATGTTTTCTGATTTTGACTGTCTAACTTTTTAAAGGAATTTGTGTTTTATCAATCCATAATATGGAAGAATTTAGCTAGAGACCAACAGAACTCCCTTTCTTATATAACTCCAGTCCAATAACCCAATTCTCCACTGCGCAAGGTGTGAGGCACTCTGCACGTAAGTATGAAATACTACCAAATCAGAATTCTCCACTCACCTACCCAGGTGATGATGTTTTATACCCACTTTGCATAGATAAAAATGACTACAGAAGGGCACAGCACTGTAGATTTAGACCCAATGTTCATAGAGTCATAGAATCATAGAATATCAGGGTTGGAAGGGACCCCAGAAGGTCATCTAGTCCAACCCCCTGCTCGAAGCAGGACCAATTCCCAGTTAAATCATCCCAGCCAGGGCTTTGTCAAGCCTGACCTTAAAAACCTCTAAGGAAGGAGATTCTACCACCTCCCTAGGTAACGCATTCCAGTGTTTCACCACCCTCTTAGTGAAAAAGTTTTTCCTAATATCCAATCTAAACCTCCCCCACTGCAACTTGAGACCATTACTCCTCGTTCTGTCATCTGCTACCATTGGGAACAGTCTAGAGCCATCCTCTTTGGAACCCCCTTTCAGGTAGTTGAAAGCAGCTATCAAATCCCCTCTCGTTCTTCTCTTCTGCAGGCTAAACAATCCCAGCTCCCTCAGCCTCTCCTCATAACTCATGTGTTCCAGTCCCCTAATCATTTTTGTTGCCCTTCGCTGGACTCTCTCCAATTTATCCACATCCTTCTTGAAGTGTGGGGCCCAAAACTGGACACAGTACTCCAGATGAGGCCTCACCAATGTCGAATAGAGGGGAACGATCACGTCCATCAATCTGCTCGCTATGCCCCTACTTATACATCCCAAAATGCCATTGGCCTTCTTGGCAACAAGGGCACACTGCTGACTCATATCCAGCTTCTCGTCCACTGTCACCCCTAAGTCCTTTTCTGCAGAACTGCTGCCTAGCCATTCAGTCCCTAGTCTGTAGCTGTGCATTGGGTTCTTCTGTCCTAAGTGCAGGACCCTGCACTTATCCTTATTGAACCTCATCAGATTTCTTTTGGCCCAATCCTCCAATTTGTCTAGGTCCTTCTGTATCCTATCCCTCCCCTCCAGCATATCTACCACTCCTCCCAGTTTAGTATCATCCGCAAATTTGCTGAGGGTGCAATCCACACCATCCTCCAGATCATTTATGAAGATATTGAACAAAACCGGCCCCAGGACCGACCCTTGGGGCACTCCACTTGATACCGGCTGCCAACTAGACATGGAGCCATTGATCACTACCCGTTGAGCCCGACAATCTAGCCAGCTTTCTACCCACCTTATAGGGCATTCATCCAGCCCATACTTCCTTAACTTGCTGACAAGAATACTGTGGGAGACCATGTCAAAAGCTTTGCTAAAGTCAAGAAACAATACATCCACTGCTTTCCCTTCATCCACAGAACCAGTAATCCCATCATAAAAGGCGATGTTCATATTGAATGTTCATATTGAATAAAACATTCACTATGAGAACCTATTTCATATTCAATGAAGCAACTTTTCATCTTTCATTGGGTTCAGAATCTCTGATGTTATGAAAGTTTTGAGTACACAACAGGTTCAGGAGTCGTGCTTTATTTAAGGTGCATGTTGCCTAGGAACCTATAGAGCCTTGTAATGCACACATGAGAAACTCTAAATGGGGCACAAATCCCTACAGCATTCAGGGCTTAGTTGTTGGAGGCCCATGTGAGTTCCCTGGATTTTGTCTCAGGGATCTTAGAATGATGCAGTTCACTCCCATATGTGCAATGGCCACACCATTCCTTCTTGGTGACTTGGCCTCCTACTCAAAATCATAGTGGTGAAGAGGGTTAGAAAGAGTTATGAGCAATTGAAAATGGGAAAGAGGGGGTGCTAAAACACTTCAGCAAACTTAAGTGTAATCTTGGCTCCAGTGGTTATATATACCTGGCATATTTGGTGATTTAAGAGTGGTCTACACCTTCTCAGCACAGCTGCCTGCAAGAACAAAAGCAATACAGGAGAAAAACATCCCTTCTAATCCCTGAGGCTTTGATATACACATTTCTACATTAGTAAGTGTGACACAATGACAGTGATTTACAAAAATACAACACCTAATAAATAATAATTTCAATAAAGAATAAAAATTCTGAAAGATAGAAAATTCAGACTTTCGGAGATGAATGGGAATTAGTATGCATCCTAGCTGAGAACAGTTATCTTGCCATTCCCTGCACTCCTAATTTTAATATAGCAGGAAGAATAGGAGCACTAAGTAAATGTATGTGGACAAAACTGGAAAGGGACCATCCATAACAAATTATCTCATGGAGTTATTTTATCATCTAAAATGATGGTACTGTAGTGTTAACTAAGTTTGAGCTCCCCGAGCAATACAGTTCTTTTTTGACAATCGATTACTTATGATTGCTTTCTTTTTTCTATTCCCTGTGCTACTGAAATTTCCTCATAAATTCCATCTTCTAAAACCAATCTTAACCCCATGACTGCTATCACAGGACTCAACTACTGAGCTGGAAGGTGAATCATTTACAATACCTTCCTCTGAAATTAAAACCAATCCTAGGCTTTAAAAAAATAATAATTAGAACCTTTCCCCATTCAACTTTCCTTTATAAAAGATATACAATATTACTTTGAACGCAAATTCACCCCCCCTCGCACACAAGCCTGGTGAAATATCACTGTAATTATTGGTAGCCCCTATCGTTTGGCCAAGCTAAATTTCAGCTTTGAGGTACTGCCAAGGACTGCAGAACCACCATTGACATTTTGACATGTGGCATGAGGCCTTCTCTTCTCTTTCCACTTTATTTTGAAAAGAAACAACAGTAAAACAGTATGGGAAGAGAAATGTCATCTGATGCATTCCAATGTCAAATAATTTGCTCTTTGTACGTATTTTTGAACCAAGAATAAAAGGTGTTTCTGGCAAGGATGTTTTTGCAGGAACCAGAAAGATGAAAAAAAAAAATTAATTATGTTCACGTACTTTGGGTTGGTTTTCTACAATTACTCTAGTGAACAAGTTCAGAACAACTACTGAGCATGTCTGGTAACTACCATACTCTGTTCTGGAAATTTCTGGGTCTTTCTGACTGAGTTATCCTGCCCTGCTCTCTGCATGTGGGCAAAGACAGAGTTTGAGTATCCAACTAAGATCCATGCCTCCTCCTCGCTACTTCGCTTCCTCTCCCCTGCAAAAACAAGTCAAGTGATGCATTACAAAGCATGTGGATTAAACATACCTCAGCAGCACCTACTCTATGCTCTGAGAACCCCTTCCAATTTTAAAATACAGCAATCGACCAATATGCTGAAACACTGAAATCCACTGCTCACCACCTACACAAATAGAATTTATTTTCACTCCATAACTCCAGTTTACAGGAAACAACACGTTACCTCCTTCCAGCCTAGCCTTGCTTCCCTCCCCATCTCAAATGCCAAAAGCATGTCCAGAAGGTTAACAAATCAGGTCTCTGGCAGATTACAGAGTCAAGTGACCAACAGATATTGCCCTGCCCTTAACTCCCTGTCTCCTATAGGGATCCCTAGATTGTGTGCTTCCACTGATTGTAACTGTGGTTTCATAGAATGAGAATAAAGGCGCATTCTGAGATAAACTGGACCAAAAACAATTAGGGCTTTTGTCCTTGTCCACAGCTAGGAGGACTTCATAGACCAACACCATTAGCAAAAGTTCAGTGCCATACCAAGGTCTAAAACCAGGCAAGTCAGAGTAAAGGAAATCACAAGTCTGCAAATACTGCTATAGTTGTTGGCTATTGCTTTCTCAACCATCCTTCCCCCAAATGGAAGACAACAATACTTATATATCGCCATTTTACAGAGATAGAAAAATCAGTGCTTAAGCCAGGGAACTTGCTTCCTCTTTTCCTCCACCATTGTCCTTATTTTTTACTTTCCCCCCAACTCCCATCTCCCATCATCTACTCACAATGCACTTCCTTACCACACCCCCACTATATCTTTATCTCCCTCGATTAATTTACTTTCCACTCATCCAGTTATGAATACAGACCTAAATTTTATATGGGGCCCATCTCTATGCTGTTCCAATTATGTTCAGATTTTTTATTATTATTATTTATGTGTGTATTTATTTATTTATTTATTTATTTATTAGAAACCATGACTCTTGGACCAACACCAAAAAATTTAAAAAAGGAAAATATCTGAAAAAAAATATAATTAGACTGAAAATATGGGTGCAAAATGGAATGGCCAACTATAACATCTCTACCCCAAACTCATAATTACATGTATGTACATGTATGCTCAATGAAATTGTCCCATGTTATTTTAGCTTTTCTGGATTGCTAATTTTCAGGTGTTTCATCTAGATCATTGCACCTGGATCTTAACCACAGATATCATAAGTTTCAGCTCTACACCAAATTGAGTCTCTACCCACCACAAGAGAAGAAACAGAGAGTCTGCCACCAAATATTAGGCTTGTATATTAGAAAACAAAACAGCGTCACTGTTATAGTAGGTTTCAGTGGCAAATTGTAGAGAAGGCAGTGTAGGAAAAATGACATGTAAAGTATCATAGACTGATGAATAATTTAGAAATTTAGAAAAAGTCAAATTGACTTTATCATTTCAGATATATTCATCAATGGAAACTATTTTCTATTTCTAATTCCTTCCTTTTTCTATTTTATTTTCCCTAAAAGGGAAAGGGAGTGTACAGTATTCCTTGAATGCTTCCCCCCCGCCCCATAAACAGTGCTTGAATTGAGAAAGGACTGTGGGAAATGCAATTCTTCATACTAAATTAATTAGTTCAATATATTAGGAGACCACCATAAAGAAGGATAATTCTTCTCATTAAATGTTTACTGTTCAAGCCCAGCCCATATATGGTAAAAGAAGATTAAGATAAGGTTTGGGTAAGCTTACAAACTTGTGGATGCTCATATTAAGTGAACCTGCAAACATTCTGAAATTCAGCCATCAGTGTAGACAATTCTCTCTTTATGGTTTTTGCACATCATGAATGAATGTCAAAGAAAAGAACATATGACTGAAAAAATGGTCCGATTTCATTTTGACCAGGATGAAAATCTGCACCTGCTGAAATCAATGAGAGGTTGGCCATTGGGGCCAGGATTTCATCCTTTAAGTGTACAAGTGCTCAGGCAAAGCAAAAATGCACTTGTGAAGAGACTTCCAATAATTAGCTGTAAATAAAGAAGAACTAGAGGAGAGAAACATGGAGTACTAAATGCAAGAAAATTGTGATTGGCAGATGAACAGAGGAAAATCTGGAAAATGTTGAAGTTAATCAAACATTTTCTAAAGGGAGACCCATTTTTTAAGTGTTATGAATTAGAAAAAAAATAGGAATTATTTAATGTTTCAATATTTTGTGTCGGTAAAAACACATTAAAAATGTAAACTAGAAAACTTTCCCTCTCATAAACAGAGATTTTACTAAACATTAACACACACATTTTCAAGAAACTGTGAGGGTTCTAGATCAAAGTCAACAGTGAAGAGGTGAATAATCAGTCAGAATAACGCTGACTGATTGTTTTCACTTATATTTGTACTATAATGTTCCAGTCTAAGGCACAGCGATTTTCATTGTCCACCCCATTGCTGGTTCTTACAATCTAAATTACACCCAACACATCGGAATAGACTTCTCTGGCAATTAAAAATGTAAAACAGGTATCCATTCACTAATTAATTATAAATAAAATCTCAATGATTAACATAATAATACATTCATGGAATGCACATAGCAGTTTATCATCAAAGATTTGTGTTTCAGAAGTAGGAAATGTTCAGAACCTGGGAAATGGTAAAAGTATAAAGTAATTTATCTTCTATTTAAATGGGCTGGTTTTAATATTCTCTTTTCTTTTGTTAGAGAAAAAGTAGTACATCTTTATTTTCATGTAAGCGTATGCACACCCAAAGTATCCCTAAAGGTATATTTAACACGATATGCCTTAGAATTTTGGATTCTTGGCTAAAAATACATATTGGAACTCCTCCTATATTTCTGATCTTGTAAGAAATCATTGTATAGAGAAAATACAAGAGAGTTTCCAGGTCTTTTCTTTACTTGGCAAACAGGTTGCCCTCCTGGGTGGAGCAGGGGAGAAATCAGTACAATAACTGGCTGTTGCTGGATCACTGACTACCATTATTAAGGATTATACTCTTGGCAGACTCATAGCAGCACAGTGTAAAATTATTAAAGCAAGTGCGATACTAGTGCTAAAATACAACCAGATAATGGAACGTGAGCTGTGCTATAGGTAAATTTGTAAACCTTCAATGGCTTCCTCCAAATATGTCAGTTTTGTTTTTAAATTTTTCACAGAATGTTAGGCCTTTGAATGCTAAGGCAAATACAGCTACCAAGATTTTAGGAAGATAGGCTGAGAGATGCACTGGAATCATGTTGGCTTTGACTTTTATCACACACTTTGTGAGAAATGTAAGCAGCTTTAGAAGTTTATTGTAATAGTTGATTGCTGAAGTAGCTCACAAAAGGAAGCCTCACCGCCAGAAAAGTTTCAGATCTTACAGTTCAATACAGTTACTGTATACCAATATGCAGAAGACAAAGTCAAAATGAATTAAATATAATTTTAACAGGGTGACTGATTTTTCCATTGGGATTCAATTAGACAAACTCACCACTAATTAACAGACTTGCCACATAAATACCAGAAGGTAAAGAGAAGATAAACAAGAACTTTTATCAACAAAATGCTTTAGAATTTAAATCTAATGATATCATTTATAAAAATATTTTATTGAGTGACTGGCCAAACACAGCAATGCATATATTTAATTGGACCTGCTGTATTGTCCTGGCATTGGCCACTGTCGGTAGACTGGACACTGGGCTCTATGGACCTTTGGTCTGACCCAGTATCGCCATTTTTATGTTCTTAAGCAACTGCCCACAGAACCTATGCAAATTGGTCCTCAAATAAAGGTGGAGTAGAATTTTATTCAAAGGCCCTGATCCTCCGACGCAACAGAGCTCTCCTTGACAAAGCTTTCCACCATCTTTGTGCTCTTCCATTCCTCAAGGCTGCTAGGGATCAGGTCAGCCCCCTGTGAAGCTGTAAATTATTCAGTTTATAACAGCCACATAGATGACATACTGTCTAGACACACTGGAACTCCACTATACACATTTCCCACACCTGACAAAGCCCTTACACTGGGGAAGGACAAAGGGGATTGTGTAAAGTTAGAGAGATCCCTCAGCTGCCTGCTTAGTAAAGCTTTAAAGCTGCCTTGCGCTACTGGAGGGGCCTTAGTGTGAAACTCGATCTTGCTTGCTGTGATGGAGGATATTTTGGAGTGGTCTCTTCAAACAGGATGTTGTCCGATCAGGGTTGTCTCTTGTACAGATTTAATTGTATTTTCAACAGTTAGTAAAAATGTTAGTAGAATCCTGCTCACCACTAGAACAACTTCCAATTTGTTTATATTGTCAACATCATTATTATTTATTTGTACAATCGTAGTGCCTAGAAGGTATCAATTGCGATCGGGGATTTTGCTAGCCATTGTAAAGGCAATCTAAATATACAAGATAGAAAAAATATTAGAAAGGGAAATAAAGACATGGAGCAGGGACATGAATTAGAACATAAGCATAGCCATATGGGTCAGACCATCTAGCCTAGTATAATTTTTTTCCGATAGTAGCTGGTGCCAGATGCTTCCCAGAGAATGAACAGAACAGAGCAATTTACTGAGTGATCCATCCCCTGTTGTCCATCCCCTGTTGTCCAATCCCAGCTTCTGGCAGTCAGAAGTTTAAAGACACCCAGAGCATGCGGTTGCATCCCTGATCATCTTGGTCAACAGCCACCGATAGACCTATCCTCCATTAACTTATCTAATTCTTATTCTATTTTTTTTAATTCAGTTTTACTTTTGGCCTTCACAACATCCCCTGGTAGTGAGTGCCAGAGGTTGAAGAACTTCCCTTTGTTTGTTTTAAAACTGCTGCCCATTAATTTCATTGGGTGATCCCTGGTTATTGTGTTATGTGAAGGGGTAAATAACACTTATTCACGTTCTCCACACCACTGATGATTTTATAGACCTCTATCATATCCCCCTTTATCGTCTTTTTTCTAACCTGAACAATATCAGACTTCTTAATCTTTCCACTTATAAAAGCTGTTCCACACATTCTTGATCATTTTTGTCACCCTTCAACCTTCTCCATTTCTAACATATCTTTTTTTTTCAGCTGGGGTGACCAGAACTGCATGCAGTATTCAAGATGTGGCCGTACGATGGATTTATATAGCAGCATTATGATATTTTCCGTCTTATTATTCATCCCTTTACTAATGGTTCCTAATATTCTTTTTTGACTGCCGCTGAACACTGAGCAGATATTTTCAGAAAACTATCCACAATCACTCCAAGATCTCTTTCTTGAGTGATGAAAGCTAATTTAGCTCCCGTAATTTTATATGTATATTGAAGATCTATTCTAATATGCATTAACAACATTGAATTTCATCTGCCATTTTGTTGCCCAGTCACCCAGTTTTGTGATGTCCCAGTGTAAGACTTCATAGTCAGCTTTGGACTTAACTATCTTGAATAATTTTGTATCATCTGCAAACTTTGACACCTCACAGTCTACCCCTTTCTCCAAATCATTTATGAATATGTTAAATCGTACTCGTCCTAGTACAGATCCCTGAGGGACAACTCTGTTTACGTCTCTCTTTTCTGAGAACTGACCATTTATTCCGACCCTTTGTTTCCTGTCTTTTAATGATCAGTAAGAGGACCTTCCCTTTTATCCCCCATGTCTGCTTATTTTGCTTAAGAGCCTCTAGTGAGGGACCTTGTCAAAGATATTTTGAAAATCCAAGTACACTATACCAACTAGATCACCCTTGTCTACATGTTTGTTGAACCCCTCAAGTCATTTGAAAAGGTTGTTGAGGCGTGATTTCCCTTTAGAAAAGGCTCATGTTGACTCTTCCCCAACATATCATATTCATTTATGTGTCTCAGAATTCTGTTCTTTACCATAGTTTCAACCAAGTTGCCTGGTACTGAAGTTAGGATTACTGGCCTATAATTGCCAGGATCAGCTCTGGATCCTTTAAAAAAAAATGGCATCACATAAGCTATCCTTCAGTCATAAGGTACAGAAGCCAATTTAAGTGATAGGTTACATATCACACTTTGTAATTCTGCAATTTCATATGTGAGTTCCTTCAGAACTCTTAAATGAATACCATCTGGTCCTGCTGACGTCGTATTGTTTAATTTATCTATTTCTTCCAAAGGCTCCTCTATTGACACCTCAGTTTGGGACAGTTCCTCTGATGTGTCATGTAAAAAGAATGGCTAGGTATGAGAATCTTCCTCACATCCTCTGCATTGAAGACCAATGCAAATAATTCATTTAGCTTCTCCGCAATGGCCTTGTCTTCCTTGAGTCCTCATTTAGCACCTCTATCATCCAGTGGCCCCGTGATTGTTTGGTAGGCTTTCTGCTTCTAATGTAGTTTTAAAAAATTGCTGTTAATTTTTTGAATCATTCACTAGTTGCTCTTCAAATTCTTTTTTGTCCTGCCTCATTTTATTTTTACAATTGACTTGCAGGAACTTATGTTCTTTTCTCTTTTCCTCAGTAGAATTTGATTCCCAATTTTTAAAGGATGCCTTTCTCCATTTCCATTCTCCAACTTCATCTCTGCATCCCTTCCTGAGGTGACATACACCCAGTCAATATGCGGATATTTGAAATCCCCCATTATTATTGAATTTCCTGGCTTTAGCCTCTCAAATGTCCCTGAGCATTTCACAATCACTATCTCCTGTTCAGGTGGTTGGTATTATATTCCTACTGCTATACTCTCACTATTCAAGCATGGAATTTCTATCCCACAGAGTTGTGGCTCCAAGAGTGGGGACACAGATAGGGGTAAGGGGGCAGAGGCTAGGGCCACAGCTGGGGGCAGGTGTGGGGCCAGCAGCCAAGCAGGCATGGGGTCAGGAGTGGATAATAAACTGGATAGCTTACCTAAGGACACACATCACATCAGTGGAAGAGCCAGGAAAATACCCAGCTCTCTTGAATGCCAGTGCCCTGCTTATCATCAAACTAGTAGCCTAGTTCACTAGTACACAATCTTATTGCATTCTTTTCAAAAGAGCACAAAAGAGCAACAAAGAATTACGTGAAAAATAAAAGGAATGTCACAAAAACCAGGTAGTCTATTGTTGTCGGGCTAACATACCAGGAGTGCTCAAGTAGCCGTGAGTGACCTACCCATTGTTTCTATATTCTTGAAGAGTTTATACATTCTGCCACTATTTCTCCATAGATGACAGATGTAGCCAATGATGTTTAGCAAAATGTATTAAACTCCTCAAGCATAAGAAAGCATTTCCTCCCATTTCTTTAAGTATTTATGAGGGGTAGTTTTCAACTCTGACACTGAGGTGAGCCTTAAACGTGGTTCTCATTCCTTCAGTTATTGTTTAATCTAGAAGCATAAATTTTAACATAGTATAAAAGTATCTGGTTTTCAGTTTTATACTGTATGTCTGATTGCAGCTCTCGGTTAATTTATCACATGCTGTCATCTCCATCTTTACAAATTGCAATTGGGCTTTATGTTTAAACTGCTTGAACTACATTTTTAAGAGCTGTTATGCATAGTCTATGAACTTTCCTATATATCTTCTACAAACTCCTTTCCTATGGTTTACTCTTTAATTCTGGAGAGCCTAACCATCCACAGTGATAGAGGTACTCCTTCTCCTGCATCATGATGTGTGTTTGGAAAAGGCTAGGAGACCTACTGAGTGTATTTTACAGTTTTCTCTTGATTTTTAATATATCATGCTGTGTAGGTGCCAAATTAGTGCAGGAAAATTTGGCAAGCTCTGCCACATACATTTAAGACACAGGCATGGTTGGCTATCTACCAGCAGGTATTGCACATCCTATAGCGAACAGATCAGGGCATTTGGGCTACTCAATTTATTTGATACCAACAGAAATCCCAGTGAAATGTACATTTACTGTGATGAGAGACTGGGAGTCTGGGACTACATTAATGGACTACAGATATTGTCAGGTATTCTCTCACTCCATTTCCTCAGTGAAAATAATGTACCCTTTCTTTTTATTTTGAACCCCCATTGCTCCTATAGAGACATCTGTGCCAGTGAATGGAAGGCAACTCTGCTGCTGTACATGATAGTGTCTGCCAATCTAAAACTCCAAACAGAATGATATAGAAGCTCCATCATTGAAAGATATCCTGGACATATGCAGAATCAATTCACTTCCCAGGGAACTTGGCCAGCCCCCTCTATTTTCTGGGCTGGGGAAGATAGCCCAGCAGCGTGTGAATTGCAGATAGTTCACAACACATGCTCCCTCTCCAGGCTGACTTTCTAACCTGGAACAGATGACAGCAGAACCCCAAGTATGAACCGGCCCCCCAATGTGCAACCACACATATAAAGCTGCTTAATATGCCACTGCTATGTGCAACTATAAAATGCTAACTAAGGAGAACATGAACAGGTTGAGAATGATTGTTGCAACAATGTGAATAGACCATGAATTCCATTGGCAGTCTCTCTGAAAAATGTGGCTACTTAACTATTTTGTTTCAGTTTGTCTGTGTGTTTCATTTGTTTGTTTATACACACAGAAAGTGGAGAAAGCTTGACTGGTGTGTTGAATGAGCTGATTTCAGTTTAAATTCAAAACTATAATCCCAGATTATGAAGGTTGTAAGGAATTTCGTTATGAAGTACAGTGGTGGTATACTTTTGTTTGGTGGTAATTGCACATTCTTGAAAATAAACTTATAGCCAAGGTGTGTTAAAGCTCCTAAAACAGCTGAGCAGAAGTCATGTTCGAGGGCAGTAAAAATCTTCTATGTTGTCCTGATTTGCAGATTAACCAACTGCCTTTGCATTCCTGATGAAGAAAGAGGAGCCACAGCATGACCTAAATGAATAATGCAAATATTTGTTCAAATTAAAAAGTAAATTTTGATTCACCTGTATTCAAAGCCATTTCTACCAGCAGTTGTGCAGTTGAGTTTTACTATTACAAATACTTCAGAAAAGAGATTTTTAGCTGATAGCCATTGAAAGCGAATTGAAAATTGTCGCTTAATAGTGTACATCTCAATCTGTTAATTTTATAGTTGAAAATATAATTTTGAAATGTACACTGTGCTAGTTATTTTCAATTCAAAAATAAATTTCTTCTAGACCAAAAAGTATCTCCCAAACATTACCACCATCACCACAGAATTATAGAATCATAAGTTTGGAAGGGACCTTTAGAGGTCTGTTAATCCAGGCCCCTACACTCCAGGCAGTTCTAAGTATTATCTAGTCCATCCCTGACAGGTGTTTTTCTAACCTGCTCTTAAAAATCTCTGATGACAGAGATTCCACAGCCTCCCTAGGCTATTTATTCCAGGGCTTAACTACCCTGACAGTTAATGTGCAACCTAAACCTCCCTTGCTGCAATTTAAATCCATTGCTTCTTCTCCTATCCTCAGAGGTTAACAAGAAATGTTCACCCTCCTCCTTCTAACAAACTTTTATATACTTGAAAACTGTTATGTCCCCTCTCAGTCTTTTGACCAGATTAAAGAAACCCATTTTTTTTTATCTTCCCTCATTTCTGTTGCTCTTCTCTGGACTTTCTCCAATTTATTTGCATCTCTTTCCTGAAACCCAGAACTGGACACCCAGAACTGGACACAATAATCCAATTGAGGCCTGATCAGCATGCAGTAGAGTGGAACAATTACTTTTCTATGTCTTGCTTACAACACTCCTGCTAATACATCACAGAATGATTGCTTTTTTTTTGCAACTGTGTTACTCTGTTGACTCATATTTTGCTTGTGATCCACTATGATGAACTGCATCCAATTTACTTCAGATCATTTCTCCAGTTTGTGCAGATCACATTGAATTTTATTTCTATCCTCCAGAGGACTTGCAAACCCCTCCACTCCCTATCTTGGTATCATCAGCAAACTTTATAAGTGTACTCTCCATGCCATTATTCAAATAATTGATGAAGATACTGAACAGAACCAGACTTAGAATTTATCCCTGTGGGACCCCACTCAATATGTCCTTCCAGCTTGACTGTGAACCACGGATAACTACTCTCTGGGAACGGTTTTCCAACCAGTTATGCACCCATCTTATAGTATCTCCATCTAGGTTGCATTTTCCAAGTTAGTTTATGAGAAGGTCATGCCAGACAGTATTAAAAGTCTTATAATAGTCAAGATATACCACATCTAGCACTTCCCCATCATCAAAATCTGAACTGAGAATTGCAAATATTGCATCAATCTACTGAGCAAGAATTATTCACTGGATAAATTTATGTATAATTTCATATGATGAATAAATTCCAGAGGTTTGTAATCTCTTCACAAAGACTCCACTCCTGCAAACACTTAGGCTTAACTTTAAATAAAGTAGTCACACTGATTTCAATGGAGCGACTCATGTAGAAAGTTAAGCAAATACATAAATGTTATCCAGAGCAAATCCACAAAGAGGTAAAATCTAAAGAAATTTATTTCAAATCTTTCACTACGTTGTTTATGATCTATATGATCTGAATATACTACTTTATTTTAAACATCAAAATGTTTCCACAATATTAATTTCTAGATATTGAATTTTAAAAAGGAATATACTGCTATATGTTATATACATAATGAAAGAATCATTGAACCAGAGAAAGAGAGCAATCCCATGAGAATGACTCTACAGCCTGGTGGTTAGAGCACTCATAGGAGATCCAGGATCCAGCCTCTTGCTCCTATTATTTTTAAATTATTTATTCCCCATGGGACAGCTTGAACATGAGAGACTAAGGGAACAGAATATCCCATAGCCCAGTAGTTAGAGCACTCACCTGAGAGGTGGCAGATATTTGTTCAAATCCCTTCTCCCCCTCAGGCGGGAGTGGGGAATTGAACCTGGTTCTCCCATCTCAGTGCTCCAAACATTGGGCTGTAAGTTATGGAGGGGGAAGTCCTTCTCCTCTTCTAGCACTTAATATCAAGAGAGTGCCTGCAGCTGTAAATCCCAAGCATAAGGAGGCACCTTCCTGCAGCCTAGACTTAGGTGTTTGCCTCTAAGGTTATGTCTACACCATGACCTAAGGGTGTGATTCCCAGCTTGCATATACGTACTCGCAATAGCTGGTTGAGAGCTAGCACAAGTATTAATAGTAGTGTGGCCACAGTAGCAGGGACAGCACAGCTTAGCCATGCTATGTGCCCTCAGGGGTCAGGTGGATTTGTATTTGACATAAGAACAGTCATACTGCATTACACCAATGGTCCATCTAGCCCAGTATCCTGTCTTCCAACAATGATCAATTCCAGATGCTTCAAAGGGAGTAAACAGAACAGGCAATTATTGAGTGATCCATCTCCTGTCATCCACTCCCAGCTTTGGCAAACTTAAGACACCCAGAGGACGAAGTTGTATCCCTGATTGTCTTGGTTAATGGCCACTGATGGACCTATCCTCCATGGACTTATCTAATTCCTTTTTTTGAACCTTCACAACATCCCTTGAAAATGAGTTCCAAAGGTTGACTGTGTGTTGTTTGAAGTAATAATTTCTTCTGTTTTAAACCTGCTGTCAATTAATTTCATTGGGTGAGGTTCTTGTCAAGGGGTAAAGAACATTTCCTAATTCACTTTCTCTACACCAGTCATGATTTTACAGACCTCTATCATAGCCTCCCTTAATCACCTATTTTCCATACCCCTAATAATTTTTAGTGCTCTTCTCTGTACCTTTTCCTATTCTAGTCTATCTTTTTTTTTCAGAGGAGGCAGACAGAACTACAGATAGCATTCAGCATGTGAACATACAATGGATTTATATGGTAGCATTATGATATTTTCTGTCTTATTATAACATAACCCTGGGGGACACCACACCTTTCCATTCTGAAAACTGACAATTTATTCCAATCCTTTGTTTCCTGTCTTTTAACGAGTTACTGAACCATGAGAGGACCTTCCCTCTTATCCCATGACTGTTTAGTTTGCTTAAGAACCTTTGGTGAGGGACCTTTTCAAAGGCTTTCTGAAATGATAAGAACATTATATCCACTGGATCACCCTTGTCCACATGTTTGTTTGACCACCTCAAATTATTCAAATAGATTGATGAGGCATGATTTCCCTTTACAAAAGCCATATTGACTCTTCCCCAACAAATCACGTTCATTTATGTGTCTGGTAATTCTGTTCTTTACTATAGTTTCAAGTATTTTGCAAAGCCATGCTGCTGCTGGCTGTGGTACCAAAAGCCTAGCATGCAGGCTTTTGTGATCCCATTCTGAGGTGTCTATCTCTGCACATTTAATAAACAAGGAACATAGCAGAAAACTCAGGCTTTGAGTATTTTCTAGGTGCCTAAAAGTTAGGTGTGGCAACATGCTCAGTGTCACCATTCCTAAGTTTCTTTGTGAATCTAGCTCTAACTGGACAGATTCAGCTTTCCATAGATCTGAAGGAACTCCACTGAAAATCCATTGAAACCAATGGAGTAACTTCAAATTTATGTCAGTCTAACAGAGGGAAGAATTTGGCTCTTGGTGTTTAAATCTATCATATGATACCATTGAACACTGAGGGTTACTGGGCTGCTCAGTTTGACACACTGGTTTACAACAACAACTATGAACATATAACACACTGGTATCAGTTAGCTACTGTATCATCAATAAACATATGGTAGAACTTCCTTAAAGAACAGATTGAAAATTATGAAGCTACTCAGCCATCTGTGTTGTTAGGACTGCAGACGTTAAACAGAATTTTTTTTTAAAACAGACAAGTTTATAAATATGTAGGATATACAATTAGAAGCCATTTGTGACTAGACTAATAATATGTCATTACAAGGATAGGAATTGTATTATTCAAAGGACTGTAGTAAATTCCAATTTTATTTCTTTTCTACCAGATCATGTATATGTATTGCCATTTTCACTTATACTCTATGCTTAACATAAAACAAAAATTGAAATTAATTCTGTGTTCATGAAAGCACCAAAGGCTGACAGTTCAGGAAACAAACTCCTCGTTAGCCACCAAGCATGTGTCCCTGGCCACTCTTCTCCATAAACATCCCTCAAACCTCTCCTGGGGAGACTCCACCACCCGAGTTTCAAGGTAGCAAAATCTCCAGGCCTCTTCAGTCTCTGGCTCCAAGACTATGGTTCTAAGACTATTAACTAGGGTACTGATTAAGGTAAAAGTGGTTTATAATGTAACAACTGACATTTACATTGACATCTTTAGATGAAAAGCACTAAGTGTTAAACTTTTCAAACTGATTTATGAAACACATTTACAATGGTCACATTTAAAAAGCTTTTACTAGTTTGAGATATTCCATTTTTATTTATATCAGTATTTGCCATTTGATGTTTAGAGAATCTCTCTCAAACAGGATCTTTCAAAATGTAAATGATCAAACAAACAAACCTTTTAGGCGCAAACATAATATAGGGAGTACTTTTCTCATCACTGAAATGGAGCCTCATTGAGATTAATGACGGCATTATTTAAATAGCAGAAAGCAGCACTACTTCTTGTAGTCCCTAGATTTATATGGATGTCTCACATTGCCATCCCAACCCTACTTAAATGAAGTGAATGGGAATGCTTACATAAGAAAGGTTGTGTAAGTGCATACGTGTTTACAGGACTGGGGCCCTCAAACACAGTTTTCTACCAAATTTCATTTAATTCACAAACACAACACTTTGACTAATGTTAGGAAAGTTTCCTTTCACCAATGAACCATAAAAGAAAATACAAAATTAAGGACTAAAAAGATTAAAAGGTTAAAAAATCAAGTACTCTAATATTAGGAAATGTCAGAATCCATGTTGACCGTGCAACCTGAATTCAGCTTCCTTGTGTACATAAATTATGATGCAGTCTTCAATTACATGATCCCATATTATTATCTTACGCAGGACCCCTGTCTCATTCAGTGCACAGGATTAATCTGTTCTGAGCATGATTGTGTGCTGAAGGAGTCTGATGGCTGCATGCTCCTGCCTCATTTGTTGCAGAAATTGAAAGGTTTGTAGTGAATGAGCTAAGGGACTGCAGGAAGAGAAAGAGTGGTCTTGTGGATAGTGCAATTGAATGCTGCCCTGGAGATTTGGACTAGATCCCTGCATCTGCCACAGAGTTCTTATGTGATACTGGTCATGTCACTTAAACCAAAAGTTTCACATAGTCACTTCAGCTTTAATCAAAGGCTATATCATAAAGCATATGCACGGGGAGGGGGGTATTAATATTGCATAAGCAACATCATTATGGAATTTTCTAACTTGAGAATGTTTGACTTTTCAACCTTTTAATTCTTTTTGATCCTTACATTTTTCTTTGTGAATTTTCTGAGATTTTAATAGAATGAACATTTTATATATGAGCTATTTAAATAATAAAGCCCTTACACATTTGTTGCATTGAATGCTTATTTTATTGCTGTTATCTTGTGCAGTTCCATATTTCAGTCAGTGCCATGCTGACCAGTTTAGTAAAAGTAATTAAATTTAAAAAGTTATTTTTAATTTAACAAGTTTTACTGTAACTTCTAAATGACTTATTTTTAAAAACTGGATAACCAAAAACTGAGTAGGTACTCATTTCTGTAACTTCCCATCTTTTTAACAAAGGTAAATGTTCAGAAATTTGTAAAACCCAATTTGGAGGTATCATAATCTACACGAAAAGGAGCTAGAATTTTGTAGCTTATTTTCATGGAACCCTTTTTGAGGAAAGTAACAAAACAATAACCCTTTACAAAGAAACAACATAATTTTCCCCAGTCCAAACCCAAAGGAGTTTAGCTGGAGCTGATCCAAACCCAGCGTGTTTTCATCACAGCTCCTCCTGGGTCCCTTCATATAACAATGTCATGAAAGTCCAAGGGAAATCACAAAAAGAAAAGGAGTACTTGTGGCACCTTAGAGACTAACCAATTTATTTGAGCACAAACTTTCGTGAGCTACAACAGCTGTAGCTCACGAAAGTTTATGCTCAAATAAATTGGTTAGTCTCTAAGGTGCCACAAGTCCTCCTTTTCTTTTTGCAAATACAGACTAACACGGCTGCTACTCTGAAACCTGTCAAGGGAAATCAGTTATCCAAGATAGCTGTTGCCATGACAACCAGAAAATTCTGATACTACCTTAATTATAGTCTTGCTATTGTAAGACTATAATAAAATATACGGTGCATTTTATAAATATTGTACTTTTACATATGAATAGCCCAGCTCCTGAGGCCTCACCAATTCTCAGGTTATAGGAATGAGAGACATTGAAAGAAATCTAGAGACTAGAGCAGTGGTTCCCAAACTTATTCCACCGCTTGTGCACGGAAAGCCCCTGGTGGGCCGGGCCGGTTTGTTTACCTGCCGTGTCCGCAGGTTCGGCCAATCGCGGCTCCCAGTGGCTGCGGTTCGCTGCTCCAAGCCAATGGGAACTGCTGGAAGCGGCAGCCAGTATGTTCCTCGGCCCACGCTGCTTCCAGCAGCTCCCATTGGCCTGGAGCGGCGAATCGCAGCCACTGGGAGCCACAATCAGCCGAACCTGCGGACACGGCCAGTAAACAAACCGGCCAGGCCCACCAGGGGCTTTCCTTGCACAAGCGACGGAACAAGTTTGGGAACCACTGGACTAAAGGATGTAGCTAGCACAGTATCTAGAGCCACATTTTGCTATTGAGCCAGCATAATGCTATGTAGAAGTAAATCAGAGATCCTAAATTCTTGTGACTATTAAAAATTTCATGGTACAATTCACTTCAAAAATGGTTGAATTTCAATGGGTTTACTCAACTGGATAAAGCTACAGACATGCTTAAACATTTGCTTAAATGGGACCAAAATCTTTAAGATTCTGATCCTATAAACATGCATATGCTTAACCTTAATCGTGTAAGTAGTCCCACTGAGTCAAGCGCTAATGTCTTAAGTGTTTGCAGGATCAAAGACTATTTTTTTAAAAGAAGGAATTCCCATAATTTGAAATGGAAACAATGATGATTTTGGTATGAGTTAAGTTCTAGGCTTTTGTATTCATTTTGTTGTCTCTGTAGCAACAGTTTTCTATTAAAGAAGTCACAGTAGGTTAAATCATCCCCTCCTACACAAAGCCTGAGCTGTGTGCAGGACTAAGGAGAGATAACAGAGATGGAATTTACACACAAAATTGAACTACAGGTCAGAAGCCAGTAATATAGCCCTCTGCTCCATCCCACAGTTGCTGTTCCATGCCATGTGTGGAAAGTCACAAACTGAGCCCCTGAACTTGCAATGGGAGCCACACACATGGGCTCTGTGCAGGTGGGCTTTTATTCATTTCATTAAAACATAGAATGCATGTATTTAACAAGTCAAGTATTTTATTTCAACATTACATGACTGCAACATTGCAAGACTTAATAACTGCTGTTATCTGCTACCTGTGACAGTTTGTTCAGTTCCTGAAGTTGCACCTCCCGCAGTGGAGGATGGCCTTTGGTTTCTGTAGCCACACAACATATGCTTAGATTGCAATAGCAGCTTCTTCACACAAGTGCATGGTTCCCTTTGCAGGACTGGGGACTACATTTGCATAACTGCAGTTACCATAAACCCTCCCTCCCTAGTTCCCAAGCTGACCGATTACTTGGGCCTAAGTAGGACCAATCTTCAATTTCATGGTATGCATGGGACTCAGAGGCTTCCCACCATAGAAGTTCATCTGCAACTTTCCCTCATTGGTCCACCACAGCTTAAGTGATGCAGACGGATTTATGCATCCCCGTTGAAAACAATCCACTATATATGTTTCCAGCTCAGGTCAAGGATTTTGGTGCACAAGGAACACATTTTAAGTTGGTAAGGGACAAAATACTTGTTTTCAAGCTTCTCAGAGAAAATCAGAAAGAATCTTAGGGGGTACTTCTACACTTATAACTATAAAAACAGACTCTCCACTCAAATTCACCATCTTTTGAAACATAGTGATCATTTTCATAATCACTTTGGCATATTACTAACATTTTGTAAAGATTTTGTGCTGTATTATAATAAGAAAGACATGACAGACATAAAAGATGCTGACATTTTTATAGCAGTGAATTGATTATTAGTCTATTCAATAAACAATTACTTTCCAGGAGTCTCAAGGCTATGCATTTATAACTCATGAACTAGACACGTAGCTGCAGCCTGCATTTCCAATGGAAACAGACACCAATAAAAGTGAATTCCTGATCAAATTCAAAACAGTATCTGCGAATAATGATTTAAAATGTGATGTGAATATTTTATACATTTTTGTTTCTTTCTTCACTTTAGTGGTCCTAATTGAGTCTTATTTTTTATTTATTAATTTCATTTGGTCCCATCCAGATTTTCTTTGTATATTCAGCATCATATTCTTTTTTCCATTGCCCTCATCCACATTCAAACACATGATTAATTAATCCTTAAGAGACTCTTCAGATTTACAGGAAAATGCTAAGGATATAGTTCTCAACTGGTTAAGGACTAGAAATGCACCGAAATTATACAAACCGCAACTTGAAACACACATGAATTTTTCATTAGTGCGAGAACAAATAAGTGCCCATTACCTCTCGTTAAGTAAGGCTGGATAGGCAAACTGCTATCTAAATATACAGGTGCATAGTGGCACAGGGTTCAGAATTTAATGGATGCATACCAAGCTAGGAATTTTTAAATATATTAAGGAGTCTTGTTATTTTTACTTCATCTGCTAAATATATTTATTTAGATATGCATATTCTTTAAACAAGTGAGTGCTAGTACAAGGCTACAGAAAAATGGACCAGATTCTGCTATAAAGGGACTTGCTTGAATGAACAGTAAGGAAGCTAACCCACACCCTGATGATGCCTTTCCTAATGTACCAAAAGAATGATAGCAGGGCATACTCTCTGGAATTTTTCCCATGAGAAATGAAGCTAATTACTGCCCTTTCACTTGACCCCCTGAGCATTGGTAGTGATCTTAAACAGCAAATATAATATTAGTTGTTCTAGGGCAAATAAATATTTAACTAACGGGCCTCAAGAAAACACAGAAGTTTAAAACCATGGGTGCAATCCTGATTCCATTGAAGTAAATAACAAAATCCCCTTTGACTTCAATGGGGTTAGGATTTCTCCCCAAATCTTGAAGACTCTCCCATTATCCCGGGATGCTATAGAAGGAATGCAAAGGCATTAAAGCCCATCCATATATATGCATTCAATCAAGGCACAACCCCTGACTTCAGCTGGACTCCACACAGGCACAAGAGATTGCTGGCAAACAATTTACAAGACCAAGGTCTGACATAATAGCATGACGTTTTTCTAGCATTAACTACAGTACATATATATTTAAGAACCTTGTTGAAAGAACAGCTAGGGATGCCTATTGTTAACAAAAACCCTACTTGGGTATAATACATTGATTAAAATCACTCAACCCTTGTAATACGCTTATCAGTGAAATGGAGAGGAATTTGTGGCAGAAGTGTTGGACACATGAGCAAAGGTGCATGGGGAATGTTTTACAAATCTTTTCAAAAATTTGGAATGGATTACTCTTGCAACTTGCAATTTTCACCTGGTTCCACTCTGTTGAACTGCAGAAGTGATGTTCTAATCTGATTATACAGGATTTTTTGGGGTATAAATCTGGTTCTAAATTTAGACACACACATACACACACACACACACGGAGCATGAGTTTATGCAAAATACAATAGGTGATAGTGTGCAGTTGCAAATCATTGAATCTCCTACTTTTAAGGAGAAAAATACAATTTTAATGACAGCCATATAATGTCACTTTTGTAAGAAGACTATTTAAGCATGAAGAGTTACATATGTTAGGAAACCTATCCATGTTTTCTGGAAAGTGGCTGTTATTCAGTACTTTCATTCCAATTGCTTTAATTTTACTTTGTTCTAGCCTCCTATCCAAGGCCATCGGGATAATGTCCCTTATGTGGTGTTTGTAAATTAATACAGCTTTAATTAAAACTAACTAAAATGCTCTAGCTCATTACATTATATTTAGCTTGGAAACATCACACCTTTTACAATTATATAGAAATTAAGCATTAGCAATAACCAATGCAATTCTGTAAATTAGCTGATCTACTTGTAATAGACAATCAAGGCGCACAAATATCTAGCAACTCTTTTTCTTTATGAGAAAAAATGCAGAATAAAATTTTCTACTTTCGTTTTTATGGGAAAAAGAGAACAATTTAGATCAGAGTCAAGATTAACAATGTCTTTATCCAAGCATTACAATTTGTTTTACTTTGAAACACCCAGAAACATAGTCAAATTGATCAATCATTTCCACCCAGAAGAGGCTACTTTATGTTTCACCACTGACCTGGGTTGCTTTTTTGTTTGCTTTGCTTTATTTTCAACAGAAGCTAACTTCTATAAATACAAAATAACTTTGTTATCTTCTACAAGTTTTCAAGCAAAACATGGTTTGATAATGGGCAATTATAATAAAACACCTGCTGCTGAGAAGAGACCATTGTCAACATCTAATTTGAACAACAGCTTTCAGTGATTTTGGAAAATGAACAATAACTGAGCAGTCACTTTACTAAGCAAACTAACCCACAGGCAACTTACCAAGGTTGTCCACAGAACAAGTAGGCTAGAACAGAAGTGATTGTTTGCCATGAGCTGGGAAAATGTTACTAAAGGCCAAGTTTACATAGTTATTGCTTCCAAGCAAACAGAAGCAGCAGTTCCAGAATCATTTGTCACAAATTACCTAATAGAATGAGCCCATCCATAAAATCCTTTGCCGAAATGCTGTCATTCCCTGCGTACCAAATAAATATAAATTTAGGAAAGTGAAGGGAAAAACAATCTAAATGGAGACAGTATTTATTTGCCAGAGTATAAACTATGCTATTGATTTAATGAATCTATATTTCAAGTAAGTCCCTCTCATAATAATGGGATACTAATTATATCAACAGATTGAACAAAGCCACTAGGTTGAAAAACAAAAAACAAAAACATAAGAAAAAATGCATCCGGCATTGACTCCTACAATACTAGACTGCTTCAGATTATAATGAAAGCTTTCCATCATGCTGACACACAAGCTAAAATACTATCAATGCAAAATTATCCTACTGTACAAGTGTGAGAGCAGACTTTAGTATCTGAACATATAGAACTAGTACTGGCATAATATCTGTGAACTAGAAATAATGGGCTTTTGTGTTACATAGACTCCAGCACTTCAGGTGCAACACTTGTTTAACAGTATTGATTTGAAATTGTGTATCACAAAACATGGTTTCAAAAGACGTCTGTAAATAGTTTATAGTTATTGCATTCAAACAATTCATGCAGTAACAAGGTGATATGAAGAACAAACTCTACCTCTCCAATTGATGCCTCTCTCTTTTGTACTCCATGTGAGATTTCGTGCAAGAATTGCATCCAATGACGTGGTCCATATGAAAGGTAAAAAAGTGCTAATCAGACAGAAGAAAGTTGTCCTAAACTAATCTTCAGCCAGAGTCAGCAGATAGCGTATGAGTTTTGTAGCAATCAAAGAGCTATGCATTCATGATTCATAGGAAGACATGCTCTGGGGGAAGGGTATGGTTAAAGGACAGGACTGGGAGTCATGACACCTGCGTTCTACCCCAGGCTACACTACAAATTACAGACTTCTGCTAAGACCTTTTCACTTTAAGATATCTGTGTCCATCTATAAAAGGGAATAATGATACTTCTCTACATCCTATGGATGATACTGGTCTTATTCATAAATATTTGGGAAGGACCTTACAATCTTCCCTTGTAGGTATTGTAAAAGTGCAAAAAGTATTATTATGGGTACAACTGGTATACTTCAGGATGCCTGACACTTCCCATTATATGAGCCTATTTTAATTTCTTATAATGTTGCCAAATTAAAGACGGTAGGCTGAAATTTCCCACCTCTTGTGTCTGCCTCAGGCTCTTTTTATTTCTCCCCCTCCCCCACACCCCCAAGGAAAAGTTTCAGTTAAAATGGTTCAGTCTTTTCTGAAAAATGAGATTAGGGAAAAAACACTCTTTTCCACATGTTCAAAAAACTCTTACAACAGTTTTGCTGAACCTCCATGCTTTGGAACAAGGGCTTCCAAATTGGAAGGGAGGAGGATAGCCGTTGTATCACTACTGTACCTTTTGTTGTTCCCCTGGGGAAAAGAAATATAAAAATTGAAAAATCCCAGTTTGCACATGTTCAGAGACTTGTTTGAAATAGGCAGCTAAATTCTCTGAACAGTCCATCTGTACTGAGCGTACTACAACCCAGAGCGCCAACGCCCAAGCAGGACTTTCCCTGCAATTGATGTCCTGGCTCCTGCAGGATATTGTGGTTCTGGCACAGGAACTGAGAGCAGAGAGAGACATGTCTCCCCAGTGCTATCAGTGTTCCCCTGCTGATGCCCATGTGGCCTGGATGAGGAGGCCACTAGACTTTCATGCAATTGGAACAGGAACCAAACTCCGGGGAGATGGGATGAGGGAAGGACATTGGAAGCTGGGTTGGGGACAAGGGAAGAGATTGATCAGATAAGGAGCCAGTTTGTGAGTGGGGACTGGGACAAGCAGCCCAGACTGGGGGAGATCTGGGACTTGGATGGAGAGCCCAAAGAGTGAAACTGGGATTTCAGGGATTGCTAGGAGACTGGAACTCTGACAGGGAGCCTGGGAGTGGCTCAGTGAGGGTACTGGGATAAGCAGCTGGGGTTGTGGGGATTAGAGAGAGGTTTGGGAGGGGGCAGTACAGAAGGAGTCAGGCTTTGAGGATATAGGCAGAATGGTCTGTGCTGAGTAGAGTAACCTTTCCTCCAGAACCTGGAATGGAATTCAAGACTTCCACTGAGTTCACTATTCCTTTGTTGCCAGCAAATATCTGGCAAAATGTGTGTCTCATCCCCCTTTATTTGCTGGCCCGCTTAGAGGATGGCAACCTACTAGAGCTCCATTAGCTCCATTGGCAGAAGTCTCTGCACTGGAACTAAAGTTTCCCACCCTGCTGTCAACCCGTGTGGAGATCAGTAAGATTTCCCATGCTGGAGTCTTTTTTCCCCTCCCTTTCCTTTTTTAAGAATCTAGGAACTAATTCACAAATATCACTCAGTGCTACAACTGAAGTGTGCTCTGAACATACAAAGGGCAATCTAATGCCAAACACTCTGGGAAAAAAAGGCCATAGCTGTCTCTCATTGGGAACCTGAGATAAATGGATATTTTAGTTGTCTGTGTCTCTGCCTCAACTCCCCAGCTGTAATACGAGCTCATTCCCCTCATCTCACAAGGGTGGGGTGAAACTAAATATATTAATAAGCATGAGCCACTCAGGTATTGTAGTGGTGAGCTCCACTGGTAAGCCAATTAATAATTATCCATTTACAGCTGGTTTGAATAGCATGCAGTAAGAAAGACGTGACTACAATGAGGATAAAAACATAAATAAACAGCTGCTCAGTAAGTGAGAATGTCCATTCTGTTCACTAAATGAGGAAAGGGTCTGATGGAAAAAAAATTGTATGTGATAATGTAATGAAAGTTTTTATCATGTGTATTCACATGGGAGACAAATTAAGGTTACACAGACACCCTTTATTCTGGCATTTCTTAATGTTTGAATGCTTGACTTTGCAACTGTAGCATTCTTTTATTGTAGTTGTATGCAATACTACCTAAAATAATCCATCCTTTATAAAAGATAATAGATTCTGTATTTTTAGGACCTCTTTAATTTAACCTCATTAAGTTAACCGTGGATTTTACTTGAACTTTCATGAAAAATAAAGACAAAAAGAAAACCCACACCAGAAATGAAACAGTTGCCATAGAGACATACACTCTTTCAATCATGTTGAATACAATTAGAACTAATAAATATTCAGTTCAGCACAGAACCATTTACCTTTTTTATGAAACATTCCAACCTGAAAGATTCGACTTATCTTCCAATTAGGAGAGAAGTCTTTCAAAGAACAGTAAATGGACTAAGCAAAGAGGTTAAAGGTGTGATCAGAGATGATTACAGCCACAAAGTAGAGAAATGAAAGCATGTGCAATTTTGTTTTAGCCCATTCTGTACCTCCCAAAGCTCAACAGCTCAAAAAGACTCAGGGGGCTAGTTTTTTTTTTTAGGAGTAGCATTTATTTTTGTGGCTGATGAAGAAAAAGTGTGTCAGTACTTTACATATGTACTCAAAAGCAACATATCTTGCTTGGTCAGAAGAATGTTATACAATAAGGATGCTAAAGCAATGAATTTATAACGGGAATGAAACATGAAATTAACAGAGTAACTTTGGACAGAATTTCCTGTTGCGATACACAATGGAATCCTCTGGTTACAAGCTATGGGGTGGCAATACTGAGACCTTGCCATTTTATTAAAATAACATTACCAGACAAACGTGTCTTCAGATTAAGTCAGAACCATCCGTCAATTTTTTTTCTAATTGTTACAGGTGATGTGGAGTAATTAAATAAGTCTGAAATAACATCAGAGGTGGTACTTCTTTTGGAATAATTCACTCGGGCATACTTGTCACTTGTGACATTCCCACATGAATCCAGATGTAGCACATTTTGTATAGATTAATTTGATTTGAATATGAGAAAAAATTTTAAAAGAGTAATTTCCCTCCCAAAAAAACCCTGTTATAAATGTCATTTTGAGAAACTTTTTAAAAAAAGCAACACTCACAAGCCTAAGAGAAGCTTAAATCATGGCAATTTAGAATTTTAAATGCGAGAAAACTTAACGATAAGAGCAGCAAGGAAGACAAAAATTATTCTGAAACAAGCACAGAGAAACCAGGAAGGTGGGAACTACATGATGTAACTCTGGAGATGGCAGAGTCGGGATACTCCCAAAGCTATCTCAATAGATATGATAATTACAGATGTACAGCATATTTAGTCACTGCATAATTAATATAACTGGCATGAATGTCCCAAACACTGCCCCCCCACATTACATTGTCCACTATGTCAACTCCTATTCTTACTATAGCCATAATCATATAGCAAGAGAACTATAACACAGGAGGAATGTGTGGGCAGAAATGTGCCATGTGGTGGTGGTGGTAGGGTGCCCCCCATACCTAGTAGCCCCGCAGTTAGAGTATTCACCTGAAGGCGGGAGACCCAGATTCCTGTTCCAAATCAGAGTCTCCCACCTCCCTAGTGAGTACCCTAACAACCAGGCTATCAGGCCTTCGGGGGCACCGCCACTTGAGATGAGGAGCAGATGGTGGTGGCCCCCTAAGGCCCACTAACTGAAGGGTGTTGGGTGTGCTCTGAGCATACCTACTAGATTGGGCGCTGCAGGCAACTTGTGGGAAGGAAATGCCTAATGTGTCAATCTCAGCAAGGCTGAAGTGCCAAGCTACTTGAAGCCATTAGGACTTCAGCTGCTTTGCATATACCTACCAGAAGAAATGTAGGTGTCCATGAGACTTTACTGGCAGAAACTTGGATGCCTAGGCAATTTAGGCATCTACACCATTAAGGACAGCTGAGCAGGAATTTTGGGAATGACAGTAGTTGGATTTAGGTGCCTAAGTCCCCCTAGTGAATTCATCCCCACCATTCTAATTTTCTGTTATTCTTCAGCAGGCCTTTTATTAACACATTGTCTAGAATTCCCTAAGTGCATCTGCCATGTTAAAGGTCTTATTATGCACAGTGGCATCTCTGTCTTGGCAGAGTATGGAGCCAGTGGGGATGGAAAGCAAAAAAGGGACTGGGGGTTGGTGGGGAGAATAAATCAGCTTGGGTGTTCACATTTCAATTTCTGTTGGGAATGAAAGAGGGAGTGGGAAATCAAGGAACAAGTACAAGTAAATGTGAAAACACTTATTACTCAGGATCAGATTGTGGATCCTTTACTCATAATGACTATAGTAATCCCATTGACATCAATGGGATTATTTATGGAGTATGATATTATTCAATATGTGCAAAGGAGGTAGAAGAAAGCCCCGAATAATTAATTTTCCTTACAGTATGTAGGAGTGTATATGTGGTAAGTGTTGTTGCTGCCTTCCCTCCCCACCCCTCACCCCCGCTTTTTTTTTTTTTTACAGCTAGGGATGCTCTGTCAGAGATTAGCCATTAAAGATTTGTAAATAAGAATTACCTAATATATTTACTAGCAGACAGAGATAATAATGGAAATATTTATTATCGACTGTAAAGTAAAAAAATGGTTATTCCACACTCCCTGTGCCAGACACAGGCTGATTTGTACAACTTAAATTGAGAAGCACTTAATTCAATACTATTTTTTAAACTATTTTAAACTGATTGCTTTTAAAATACATGTGCAAGTCTACCAAATGTTACTCCACGTGAGATTTCCAAGAGCACCCACGGGAGTTAGGCATCTAACACTCATTGACTTTCAATGTTTATGGGAGCTCCTAGATACCATGTCTTTCTTATAAGCAGTCTTTTTCTTTAGTAACTATTAGTAGAACTTCCAGCTGAAAAGATATCCTCAAGAAACACTGAAATGAGGGCAGCTTAAAATATTAGTGATGAGAGACCACTGGGGGAAAAGAACTTCTCATGGTATTATTGCTTTATTGTTACACTTTGGCTTCCACTGTAAAAGATACTGGATGTCACAAGACAATTTCCAGAGGGGAGGTATTCTGTCTTGTATTTTTCTTCCTCCCTGACTTCAATTTCGTACTTCTCAGTGCTCAGATAAATGAGAAAGAGAAGCTGCACCCGCCCTCCCCTTAGGTTTTTCAGCAATGACAATTTTGAGTTTCATCAGTTTAGAAGACACCTTCATTTAATCTGTGCATGGGAAGATAGATCATTTCTTAAACTACTCTCAAAGGTTTACGGGCCTGTTCCAAGAAACTAGACTACATTCGTTAAGCCTGTGCCTGTAGATTATTTAATAATGTTATTCCTAACAAAATCAAACATCGTGCATACAATATGCAGAGAGCAAGCCACTGAAACTCATGAAGAATTATTTTCTTCCAGTACTCTCAGAGTGCTCGGTCCCATATCCAACTGAGATACAAAATGACAGATGAAAGATTGCAGGCACAAATGTAACAATTCTTGGTCTTTAAGGTTTTAATGATAAACTTCCAACCAGGTGAACTTAGTTAAAGCCAGACATACAAAGTACAGCAGGTTTTCAAGAGTCTATGGCAGAGTCTGAGATCAAGGTTTCTTATTTTTTTATAATTAGCCTTTTTAGATTTAGCTGTTTTTGCTAGAGGGAAAGTTTAGTCAGAGTTAGCCTACTAATTGTCTGGATATATTCTCACTTGGAGGGTCAGAGCTGATGATGGGAAACTGTCACTTATCTGTCTCCAATTATGATTTTTCCTCCACTGTTTATTTCATGTGTGTGTAGGGGGGTTAAATATTCCATTTACTACTGCAGCTTTTTTCTTCAACTGTGGAGTACTTACTAGTGTTGTCTCCTGATATAAGAGATGGAAATATTTACTCTAAGGATCTACACTGTACTGACTCTTTACTGCCAGTAATGGGAAGGTGGGTGTACAGACTCATGTCCGGGCAGAATTTGTTTGGCATAGCCCTTAGAGAGGTCGTTATGCTTTATTTTTAAATACAGCACTCCAGGCCCTGTAGGAATTGATGGTAAGTGTGAAGAGGAAAAAAGCAAGGTGGATGAGGGGAAATAACTTTAAATTGTTTAAAAGTTCAGATCAGCACCACTGTTTTTGATAATTAAAATTGTAACAAAGCTGCAGCTTTTAAAATCCAACTCAGGTAAGATGCTACAGATTGCCCAATTCGTTTGTGGAGGCATAGTAGCCATCAGTTACTTTGCCCGTTTTTGTGCTGCAAAATGCATGGCAGGTGACCATATGCCATCACTTCATTTGAAGCAGGGATAGCCTTTTGTGATATTAAATAATTTTGGTGTCACTTTTATTTCCTCACTATGGTCCACATCAAAGTTAGTCAATTTCATGGTGTAGACAGTATGGATGTTAAGTCATTTACCAGTGAATTAGTGGAATATCCTTTTTCTAATCTCTTTCTCCCTGCATTTATCCCATAGCCTCACTGAAGAGGATGCAAGGAATGCAGATGTCATTTACTATACAATGAACCAAACTGACAACCATGCTGCAGTCCCCTAGGAAGAGCTCCCAGGGCAGGAGACGTCCGTGGTAGATACAAAGTCCTTATAGCCAGCTGTGCACTGCCTCCTGCAGAAGATTCTGGGGAGGGCCTGGACCATTTCTATGCTCTGGCTATTTCAGCTGCCAAAATAGTCCACAGGGTTGGCTGCAGCTGAATTGTAAGTCAGGACACACCTGTAGCTCAAACTTCATTGCACCGTGACCCCCTTCTGACAACAAAAATTATTACATGACTCCAGGAGCAGGGACCGGAGCCTGAGCCCACTCGAGCACTGATGCCCTACGCCAAAGCCAAGCCATACCGCTCTGGGCGGGGGGGCAAAGCTGAAGTCCAAGGGCTTCGGCCCCTGGCAGTGGGGCTCAGGCTTTGGCTCCCAGAAAGTCTAAGCCAACCCTGGCAACCCCATTAAAATGGGGTTCCGACCCACAGTTTGAGAACTGCTGCCGGGGTCTAACCTGCACAAAGGGCTGAAGTGTCCACTGGGAAAGTCTATAAAAGTAAAGGAGTACTTGTGGCACCTTAAAGACTAACAAATTTATTTGAGCCTAAGCTTTCGTGAACTACAGCTCTCTTCATCAGACGCATGCAGTAGAAAATAAAGTGGGGAGATTTTATATACACAGAGAACATGAAACAATGGGTGTTACCATACAGATTGTAACAAGAGTGATCACTTAAGGTGAGCTATTACCAGCAGGAGAGCGGGGGGGGGGGGGGCTGGGGGGAGCTGGGGGAAGGCGGGGGACCTTTTGTAGTGATAATCAAGGTGGGCCATTTCCAGCAGTTCACAAGAATGTCTGAGGAACAGTGGTGGTGGTGGTGGTGGTGGGGATAAACATGGGGAAATAGTTTTACTTTGTGTAATGACCCATCCACTCCCAGTCTTTATTCAAGTCTAAGTTAATTGTATCCAGTTTGCAAATTAATTCCAATTCAGCAGTCTCTCCTTGGAGTCTGTTTTTGAAGCTTTTTGCTGAAGAATTGCCACTTTTAGGTCAGTAATCGAGTGACCAAAGAGATTGAAGTGTTCTCCAACTGGTTTTTGAATGTTATAATTCTTGATGTCTGATTTGTGTCCATTTATTCTTTTACGTGGAGACTGTCCAGTTTGACCAATGTACATGGCAGAGGGGCATTGCCTGCACATGATGGCATATATCACATTGGTAGATGTGCAGGTGAAGGAGCCTCTGATAGTGTGGCTTATGTGATTAGGCCCTATGATGGTGTCCCCTGAATAGTTATGTGAATTCAAAGCCATATTTGCACCTACACTTATTACCTGTGCCCAATTCTGCTCAGCCACCAGGCCTCTTTAATTCCACCCTCATCAATTCATATTTGCTTTTTTCCTATATATGTATATATGTATTTCCTATATTCTTTTGGAGTTATTTCTAGTATTGATTGTATACAGGCTTAAAACAATCCCCAGCATGGTACCCATTCCTGTATTCACTGGGGCAGCAGGGTCTCCCTGCAGACAGTTTTTGTCTTACTCACAACATGTCTGTGAAAATATTCAACCTCACAGTATTGTAAAACAACAAGAAACAAAATAAAACCAACTCAGCTACCTTTTCTACCTCATCACAAAACAGCTAGTGTTACTATTTAATTTTTGCAGTGGACAGAATGTCCAACCCTTTGCAGAAATTACAAAAATCCTGTTCTTTTACCAGGCAATACAATTCAGATATGAATATAAATTCAATTTTGGCCTTCTTAGTCCCCTAACAGCAATTGTGTCTCAGCTTAGTGAGCTCTTTCTAATTATACCTAATATGACCACATTTGAGAACACAACAAAGTAAATCAGTAACGCTTGATTTTTTAAAAAGTATTATATTGATCATATCTGTAATGTATTGTTCAGAAATTAGTTACCCTTTAGATCTGGTATTATTTATATTATACTTGTACCTAGGACTGAGATCAAGGCTCATTGATGAGATTGTGAACACGCACATCATGAGAGAAAGTCCCTGTTCTGAAATATTTACAATTTAACTTGAAGAAGCAGACAAAAGGTGAGTGAAAGGAGATAAGGAAATATTACACAAGTTTTACCAATGAGACACAGAGGTTAGATGACTTGCCCAGGGTCACACATGATGTTTGTGGGAGAGCCCAGAAATAAAACACATCTCCTCTGTCCCAGTCCTCCACCTTAAACACAATTCCAGTAAGTACCAGAAGAATTAAGTACCAAAGCACATTTAAGCAAGATGCAAACAGAGTCTAGAATGATGTGCAAAATCAACAGCTTCTTTCCTTAAAATTGATTTCTCTCTTATTTGAGTTCAAGAAACAAAACTAAGTAAAGACACAATAGAATTCTAAACTTTTTAATGATGGAAAGGTTAGATAATGTTAACGACATACAGCTAAACCTTTGAAATGTTTTGCCTGCTTTTAAAGTACTTGTATTTAATGTACCCTTCAAATTATAAAAAAGAGTTTTTATTACTTCAAAATCTCAGAAGAAACAACCTGTCAGCCTAACACAATAGCTGCAAAATGCACAAGTTTATGCTGATAAATTTGGTTCCAAAAGAAAATCGCAACCTAGAAAGAGCAGTTTAGCTTTTTTTTGCTCAAAGCTCTGAAATCAGCTGCCAATCTCTTGACTGCAAACAAAATGAAACCTGGGATAAAAAAAACATAGGAATAATCCAATTTCTGATCATACAGATTACAAAGAAAGCTTACATTTTCATAGCTAACAGGTCCCTTTCATAACTTCCTGCTGCAAAAGAAAAACTAGAGCCCTGCCTTTAAGCTCCATTGTCTGTAGAAGTATCATAGTCTCACCAAACAAGTATTGTACAAAGGGGAATTGAATTTGGGGTCAAGATCACTATTGAACATGGGTTAAAAAACTTCGCGCAAATTTGGGTATTTGGATTTTCATTTAAAATAACTTGGCTATACCTAGGCCAGGTCAATGAAACATTTAATAGGGACTGTGTGTGTAATACTTCATCCTGAAGATTGCTTGAGAGCTTACCATGCCATCATAAGACTTTAAGTGTAAAGCCTTCATTTATACTTCACATTCTAACTGCATTAGGAAGGAAAATCAATTGCTCATTTGTTGCAAAATTAGTCTTGGACACTGAAAAAAAAGGGTAGGGTTGAGATTTATTTATCAATTAAAAGGAATCTGTCCCCACTGCACATTCTAGAATAGTTCTTGATTATGGCATTGACCAACAGCCCATCTGTTCCATGGAGAAGTACATCTTCTGGGATGTGGAGGCCTAGGGAACTAGGAATGGTCTCTTTTTAGTTTGGGGGAGGCAGAAGAAGGGAGCAGGAATTGGGTTTGAATGCAGGGCACTTGGAAAAAGGAGAGGATCAGACACTGACTGTAAAACCTACTCTGAGTGACATCTCATGCACAAGGGGCTGCACCTGGGACAGTGCACCTTTCCCCCATCCCCCAAAAAACACTCTGTCCTGTGGAGCCAACAAGCCAAAGGGAGGAAGCAGGAGTGAGTGGATGAGGTTCAGTGGCCTATGATGTATAGGAAATCAGACTAGATTATTATGATAGTTAACCTTAAAGTGTATGGGATCCCAGTGGATCATCTTTAGAGGAACCAAACCCCGAGCGCATCAGCAGGATATCCAAGCACCATTGAAAGGTGGCCACAGTAAAACACCAATTTCTTCCAAAGTGTAACAGGCCCCATAAGAGGTAAAGTGAGCACAAGACTATCTTTTGAACATCTACACAATCTTTTGGCATCTCTTTTTGACAGAGCTTGATTTGTAGACAAGATATGGAAGAGTAACTGCTTTTTCTTTCCTAGTTCAAGCCCTATGCACATAAAGAAAAGGAGTACTTGTGGCACCTTAGAGACTAACAAATTTATTTGAGCATAAGCTTTTGTGAGCTACAGCTCACTTCATTGGATGCATTCAGTGGCTCACAAAAGCTTACGCTCAAATAAATGTGTTAGTCTCTAAGGTGCACAAGTCCTCCTTTTCTTTTTGAGAATACAGACTAACACGGCTGCTACTCTGAATTCTATGTGCATGTGAATCTTCAGTAATTCAGTGCTAGCCATGCAGGATACTAATTATGCATCTGATTTGAGTATGGTGCGTTCCATTTACCTTCTGTGAATGAAGATAGTTAATATGTACCAAATTTGCATGAAGTTTTGTCAAAAAAGCCAGAGCGGGGACATTAACCTCATTATCCTCTTCTCAACTCCAGGCAACATATTAGGTTTGTTTGTTTTCATTGTTGCTGCTTTTGTTTTGTTTAACAATACATCTCTAATTTAACATCCGAGGAAGTGCATGACCTTTGTAGCGTATAAGAGTTGAGAAGATCCAAAGAAAGCAGAAGTTTCAATTTACATTAAAACTTCACACTTCAAATGCTATTTTAGAGTTTCATTTGAAGGGTTTAGCCCCCCCCAACCCCTCTGTTCTAAATACTGATTAACTATTATTACCAACATTTTAAATTTGTATAGCATTTTTCATCCTACACTCTCTCAAATCTGAGATAGAGATTATTCATCCATCACTGGGATTGAATGCAGCAGTCTTTTTGTGCCAGAAGTGCTAGCAGTTTTTAGAAGACGTGACGAATAATTTCATATCCATTAGAAACGAGAGGGATAATTTAGGGAGACAGAATGTAGTTATTCCAGATGGATTTCAGCCAGGATAAGGAGGTTTAGGTCCCTGTTCTTGTCAAAAAGCCACAGAACCTTTAAGGGCCATGATGTCACCCCAGTTACACATTCCATCCCAGTGATAATTGGGTAAAATGTATTACAGAATGCTTACAGTGTACATAATTTTTTAAAGTATAAAGTGCTGACTTATCAGTACTAGCAAATGTTTTTATATATACAAACACACACAGTGAGCTAATTTTGCTCATGCCCCCATTTTTAAAACAAATCCATTTAGTCCATTAAATCAACTAAGAGTTACATCAAGGATGTGAAAGAAAAAACACAGCGAACATTATAAATGTTAGAATTAGTTTGCTCAGCCTTTTAAGGTAATGCAATACTTCATGTAACTCAGACAACATATTAAAACAGCCTCTTTTATTCCTGGTTACAGTTTTATCAGACAGGCAAAGTGATTTCTAAGGAATTTTGAAGGCAGACTGTCAATTTTGGTCACTGCTCCATTTGTGTTTACAGCCAAATCAGTAATCTACATCCAATTTGTTTCAAATATTGAGCAAAAGCACTGAAGTGGAAAGTATCTTCCTATAAACTAGAGTGTCAGCATTTGAAGGAGCGACTTTCAACTACTGTGCAAATGGAACAATTACATTCTAAAGCCTGCTAACTGTAATAAAATGTAATTTACCTATATTAAAATGGTATTTGTATGATCAAATTAAAAATGACATCTCCTATTTTATTCTTTTCCCCAAACTGGTCTCATGAATCAAGAATAAAAGCCTGGGGGGCACTTAAGAATCAATAGCAGTCGACTTAAAACATGCCCTTGTTGCCTCCAAAATATATAATAAAGTGAAAAGAATGGAAATCAAATAGAAGTCAACGCATCCATATCATCAACAGTGATACAATTCACATCTTCCCAGGTTGATGTTATCAAACACAGAGGGCTAAACTCAGCAATACTGGCACCCATTGGTATAAAAATTGCCTACTCACACCATCTTCTCCGCTGTATCTCGAAGGGGAAATTCATTGCACAGGAAGGTGTCTCAGTCTCTGCTTTTGTTGGGCCAGACGAGGGAAGGTAGTGTTTATTAGGCAGGTGTCCATAGGCCAGCTGCAGGAATTTCTTTAGAGACTGTCTCCCTCTGCTGATTTTCTGGCCAAACCCCACTGTTGGGCAACGTTAGCTACCTTTGGTGCTGCCTGAGCCCCTGCTCTCATCCTCCTCCTGATGAGTACGTCAATACAATTTTATGTCATTGCAATCCAATCTCTCAATAGGAGTTTTGATCTCCAGGGTAGTCTGCCACTAATTTTGCTAACATAAACCATCAGTGAATGTATCCCATGATTTCAAAAAGGCAGTATATTATGTAATTTTAACATCAGCTAAAACACAGGGTCTGGGTGACATTGGATCTGTTACTATCATGTAACGTAAATTGAAAGTCATAACTTCCAGGTATACCAGTAGGAAATTTAACCTAGACTGCCATCCACACATGCATTTAAGATTAATCATTATACACAAATTTAGCATGATCCTCCTCCTATCCCAGTCACTGGAAAAGCTTCTATTAATCTCACTGTAAGTATGTTTGGGCCTTGGTTTATTTTTGACAAGATCGAGGTAGCTTCATTTTAGACAAATACATGAACATTCTGCAAATCTACTAAGTTTAAAAAATAATCCATTACAGAAAATTATATTTTTTTCTGATTAGTAAATAAAGTAAAATATATTCAAATATATGTTACCTTACTTTAGGTCTAAATTATATGCTTTGATTTTATGTTATTTAGCAGACAAAACTTGTTTATTAACTATCGGACAGATCCTCAATTCCTGCATGGTCTCCTTTGTGCAATAGAAAGGTGTTTCCAAGTAGCAGCCAGGGATTCCTCTGGAATAGGGAGCACGCTGGTTGCAAGAGGAGGCCTGGCAAGAGCCTCTTGCACTCCAGTCATTTATTAGGCAGTTATTGTCTTCATGATTTAGAGCAGATCTGAGGTTGGTCTAGTTTACAAAAGGGCCAAATCAGTCTCCAGATTCTGCTCCAAGGATACCTCAGCCCAAGCCAAGCCAAGTCAAAGATCTGTACTGTAATCAGTATAAATAGTCTTTTCTTTTTTAAATAACTATACAAGTCTAATCTTCCTAAAACAAAAATAAACATGTATCCACAAAAAAATAATTTGTGCAACAGACATTCATAAGTAACACCACCATAATCTCTTCTAGTAGAGCCAACACAAAGAGAGGATAGATTTTTTAGTTTAATTTTTAAAACTACCTATGTGTGATTAGCTGTATTTCCCACCCTTCTAAAAGACAAGGCTACACATTTTGTAGACTCAGAACTTCACCCCTTTTCTGGAGTTTGGCTTTACTGACAGAAGTTATCAGTAAGATAACATAGCCAATTCAAGCTGATGGCTTGACTCTCCAAGGCCTCCAATAAGAGGACTACTCAGCTTATAGCCTCCATTCTTTCCTCAGAGACCTACTTCCATTTCACTTTTGTCCATGGAGAGGGTAATGAGCCACCTTTATCAGTGAGAGAGCAGAACTCACGTAACTTGTTCTCAATAGGAATAACACCTGCTAACAGACGGGGGTGTTTCAGATTTGCATTGCCAGCCTGTAATACTGCTAGATTTATTGGGCACCTAAAGGTGACTTATGTTGATTGTTATTTGTTTACCACTTTCTGGTTTATTTATTTAGAAAAATAATAACTGACCTCTATTTAAAGCTACATTCTTGTATATTACACACAAAAAATGTCAAGAAAATGTTAAGGTTGCAAAGTCAAGCACTCTAAAGTTAGGAAATGCTAGAATTCAGCCCCCTTGTGTATATGCATTAAGATACAACCTTTAATTACACAGTTACATACTATTTTTCCACAGGACTCCTGCCACACTCAGTCGACAGGATGGATAGCATGATGGGAATTAATCAGTCCTCCTTGTCCCAGTCTCTCTGTCCAGCTCCTGGCTCAATCCCATTGGCTCCCAGTTCCAATCTACCTCCTGCCTCTGCAACCCAGTATTGCTCGAGACCAGGCTCCTAGTCCCTGGCTCCCTCTCAGCTTCCAGTCTTTCCCCAAAGTCTCCTAAACCAATTATTGCCTCCAGCCCATGCAAGACTGATGAAAAGGGAACACAATTGTACCAGGGCCCCAAGCTCAGCACATTTATAAGTAATAACTTAAGAACAGATTTAAAATGTTTATTAAAGCTAATAATAAATATATATATATAGAATACATAGGTTGTGAAAAGAGTGCCTGTACATCTGGGTATAGTGCATAAATTATCCACAAATACAAAATTTGTTTTTAAAAGTCATATGATACATAGAGTACATAATCAGGAATAATCCGAATTTAGGTGAATAGATTTAACAATAGCGTTTAGATCAGAGGTGGGCAAACTTTTTGGCCAGAAGGCCACATCGGAGTTGCAAAACTGTATGGAGGGCTGGATAGGGAAGGCTGTGTCTCCCCAAACAACCTGGCCCCCGCCCCCTATCCGCCCCTTTCCACTTCCCATCCCCTGACTACCCCCCTCAGAACTCCCGACCCATCCAACCTCCCCTGCTCCTTGTCCCCTGACCGCCCCCTCCTGGGACCCCTGCCTCTAACTACCCCCCTGGGACTCCACCCCCTATCCAATCCCCCTTGCTCCCTGTCCCCTGAGTGTCCTCTCAACCCCTCTCCACACCCCTGCCCCCTAACAGGCCCCCCGGGACCCGCCCCCATCCAACCCCCCCCCGCTCCCTGTCCTCTGACTGCCCCCTCCTGGGACCCCTGCCCCTTATCAACCCCCCACTCCCCACCCCCTTACCATGCTACTCAAAGCAGCAGGAGCTCGCAGCCCCGCTGGAGCCAGCCACGCCGCCCAAGCTGCCTGGGAGGAGCAGTGGGCCAGAGTGGTGGCATCCCTGCGGGGGAGGGACCGGGGCGAGCCTCCCCAGCCGGGAGCTCAGGGGCTAGGCAGGACGGTCCCAGAGGATGGATGTGGCCCACAGGCTGTAGTTTGCCCACCCCTGGTTTAGATATTAGAATCCAAATATTCGAGTACATCACTCATGAGAAGCTGTACAGAGATTTGGCTGTGAAAAGCAAAATATATCAATGCGTGGAGGTTGTCCCTCAGTAATTAAGAATTAGGCACGTTGTCCATTTAGAAAATACAATCCATGAGGAAAGTATTTCAGTTACTTTCCTGACTGCACTTTTCATAGGCACTCCAGCTCATCCCTCCTGGAATTGCCAATGTCCGGTGATGTGTTCTATGTAGATATCCCTCAACCACCGGATGGTGTCTGACACCATGAGTTGCCACAACAGCCAAGTGTAGCATAGACCGATTCCGCATTCTCACAGCACTTGCTCGTTACTGGGGTCTCATGTGCCTAAGGCGCCAACTATCAGTGCATGTGTCTGAACCTGGTAATCTTTAGCTCTGAAGGTTTCGTCCAGAGTGGCGTATTGCTCTACCTTTCAAGCTTGGGCATCGTGGAAGGCCAGGGTCCTGTTCTCGAATGGCACTGTGACGTCCACCATGATGATCTTCTTCCAGTCCTTGTTGGTGATAACTATGTCCAGTCAGAGTTGGCTGTTGGTTCCGGGGATGGCGGAGTTTATGACAACCTTCCCCATGGGTGGTGGGATGGCTCTGGCCAGGCAATCTTGGATGGCATTGTGTCGCCACTGACAAGCTCTTGAATGGGGCTTTCAGCTACAAAGGATGCAGGGTAGCATCTCGTTGGGGGTGTAGCTGCACTTCCTGCATTGCTTGTACTGATTCTCATGGCAAACGGCTCCGTTCAGTGGGATGCAGCTGAGCTGGGCCCTGTGGATGAACCTCCAGTCGGCAAATTGGGTGAAGCTGCCCCTGGGGAGGAAGTGATTGCTGGCATGCCACTTGCACGTCACCTCAAATGCCTTGCCCTGGTTTGGCTTCTGTTTCATGTTTTCCACATATTGGCAGCGGATGGCATCCAGCCAAGCCTGCAGTGGCTGCTCGCTTCCCCTGGGGCAAGAAACTTCCCAACAGCGCCCCACTATCTACCTGGCAAGAAACTTCCCAGCCCCCGCCCTCCTGGCAGGGCTCGGTCTGCAGGCCTAAGGGCTCTCCTCCCCTTCCCTCCCCCCCCCCAGTGGAGGGTGTGGCCCGCAGCGGCCAGGCCTTCTCCATCAGATGTGGCAGCTGGCAGATCAAAGGAAAACTCTATGATTTTATGATCATGTCGGTGTAAATCAAGTACAATGGAAGGAAATGGTACCCCAGTGAACCTTGTATATGGGGATCCCCAATTTCTCACCACAGGCCTGATGCCACCCACCCAGGTCCTGACCTCTTTGCATTTCAGTCAGGATACTTCATGTCCTCGTCCACCACACTGTCAGAGCTCTAGCAGTGGCAGGGGTTTGGAGGGAGGAAGCATTCAGAGGACAGGGTGGCAAGCTACCTGCTCTCAGTTCCAGTGCTTGATACCACAGTGGCCAATTGCAGGGACTGTGCTATTCAGCCCCTGCATTCTCACACTGGAACATATTTCATGCACATAGAATCTTCAGAAAATTTGGCTGTTACACTCTAAAAAAGTCTCTAATGAGCATTGTGAACTGAGATTTTTGGAAAGTTTATAACTTGGTGCTATTATCTGCCCCTTCATATCTAATCCACATTATATTCCCACTATTTAAAAGAAAAGAACCTGTATTACACCAACGTGTTTTTCGTATGTCTTCATATACAAAGCAAAAACAAATTTTAGAAACACTTCCATCTAAATGTGAAATAGACCAGTGTATCACTTTTTGATATTTGCTGCCATAGTAGATTCTATTATGATACATAATATATTAAATATTTCTGTTATAAGATACCACAAAAGAATTTCATTGTCCCAACTGCATTGTCTAGAAAAGTGTTAAAAACTATTAATCAGCTGTGGTAAAACCCGTGTCACAACATTTCTATTCATGACATAAAATTAAGCCTAATAAGCCTACAGAGGTACAGTGTTTCATAAGCAATGCTAAGTATTATTTAAATTCTTTTTGAGGTTCCTTCTGTCTGCATATTAATTGCTCAGTGAATGGAATAAAATATGCAAAACCTAACTCTTGTCTAAATAACTTTAAAAAAATCTACGTACACTAATTGACCTTCACATTTAAGTTCATTACCTCTAAATCTAATCAATTTCTAGGACATCTTAGTACTTAACTCTGCCAAGATTAAAGGCTTTGCATTCATGACTATTTTTGAATTCACAGTCAACGTACAAACAGACCTTTATTCATTCCAAATGATTTAATGAATACGATCACTTCCAAACAGAATATTTTATGCATAGTCCACGGTCTTTATTTCCATTGCAGTCTCAAATCAACCTGTGGAATGAACCACAGACTAGCTTTGTCTATCTGTTCTATACTTATATATGTATTTGTAGTGGGGTTTTTTTGTTTGGCTTAGTTTGGGTTTTTTGCACAATGTACACATTGAGATCACTGATGTACTCTGATTACATGAAAAAACAACAATGCCTCCACAAGAGTCCTTTGCTCAAAGAAAACATACAACTTTTAAAATGTAAATTGTGTGGAGATATCCATGCAGAATCATATACAGCGGATCCGTGCTAGAACATGGGATTTGGGATCCATGTGCAGTACCGCATTAATGCGGGGACCACGTTAAAATGAATTGCAATTAAAGTAATTAAATTTGGGATCCATGGCCATGACCGCATTATATGTGAATTCGTACTATAGAGATGTGCGTTCTAGCTAGGGTCCGGTGTATATATATATATATATATATATATATGTATACATACATGTATGTTAAGGTCTAGATTTTTTAAAGTGTTTAGGCTTTATTCCACTCAGCATTGCAACACCTAATGGACTTAGGAGTCTAAACCTTATTTTCAAAGGTGATTTGGGCACTTAAGAGCCTAAGTACCATTAACTTTCAATGAGACTTGATAAATGCAAAGCAATGCACATTGGAAAACATAATCCTAACTATACATATACAATGATGGGTCTAAATTAGCTGTCACCACTCAAGAAAGAGACCTTAGAGTCACTGAGGATAGTTCTCTGAAATCATCCACTCAGAGTGCAGTGGCAGTCAAAAAAGTGAACAGAATGTTGGGAATCATTAAGAAAGGGATAGATAATAAGACAGAAAATATCATATTGCCTCTATATAAATCCATGGTACGCCCACGTCTTGAATACTGCATGCAGATGTGGTTGCCCCATCTCAAAACAGATATACTGGAATTGGAAAAGGTTCAGAAAAGGGCAACAAAAATGATTAGGGGTATAGAACGGCTTCCATATGAGGAGAGATTAATAAGACTGGGACTTTTCAGCTTGGAAAAGAGGCAACTAAGGGGGAATATGATAAAGTTATATAAAATCATGAGTGGTATGGAGAAAGTAAACGAGGAAGTGTTATTTACTCCATCTCATAATACAAGAACAAGGGGCCACTCAATGAAATTAATAGGTAGCAGGTATAAAACAAACACAAGAAAGTATTTTTTCATGCAACGCACTGTCAACCTCTGGAACTCCTTGCCAGAGGGTGTTGTGAAGGCCAATACTACAACGGGATTCAAATGGGAGCTAGATTGATTCATGGAAGATACGTCCATCAATGGCTGTTAGCCAGGATGGGCAGGAATGATTTGCCAGAAGCTGTGATTGGGTGACAGGGGATGGATCACTTGATGATAACCCTGTCTGTTCATTCCCTTTGGAGCACCTGTCATTGGCCACTGTCAGAGGACAAGATACTGGGCTTGATGGACCTTTGGTCTGACTCAGTATGTCGTTCTTATGTTCTTATGCTCCTATGGTTTGTCTACAATCCAATTAAACTCCTGGGGCCGTCCCATGTCAGCTGACTCAGGATTGCAGGGCCTGGACTAAGGGGCTGTTCAATTGCGGCATAGACATTTGGGCTCAGGCTGGAGCCCAAGCTCTGGGACCCCTCCTCACTTGTGGAATACACTCCAGAATATCCAATAGCCTAGTGGACAGGACACCCACCTGACTTGTGCAAGTTCTGGGTTGAAGTGGCTGCTCCAAATCAGGCAGAGAGGGGAACCTGGGTCTCCCCCATCCCAGGTAAGTGCCCTAACCACTGGGCTATTGGGTATTCTGGGGCAGACACGTGCTAGCTCTCCTGCCCCACAAGTTACCAACCTGCATGCCCCTGACTGTCTTATGTGTAGTGTAGGCATGTTCTGAGCATGCCTATGGGACTGGGCCACACAGGCAAGATAGACAGGAGAAGGCCTAGTTTGAGGACATAGCCAGCCTTTAGTCATGAGCGAGGGCTTCAAGTCACTCATTACCTATGGGGCAACTTCAGGATTTAGGCAGCATTATGCATGCCCATTTGTGAAAACTTAGGTGCCTAGAGGGATAGGTGCAACAGACCGATGGTTTTGTGAGTGTCCGTGGCACCCAAACATTGGACTTTGGCACCTAACTCTGTTTGTGCACTTAGGCATTTATATGCTGAACAGAGCAACACCTAAATACCTTTAAAAATCTGGCCTTAAACCCTTGTCTAGATAAATTGATAAATGTCCAGACTCAGTGGGTGGAAATTCTGAAGCCATGGATATTCAGGATAATCATTTTTTTCATATATTTTCTAAGCATGAGTGAATTGTACAGATGAAAGAAATTTGTCTCTGAACTAGAATCTGGCAGAAAAATCAATCAATCAATACATTTAAAAAGAAAGGGAATCTCTTACTACAAGAAATATGAAATAGCTTCCAATCTATAGACACCACACAAACTGTCTTAATCTGCTAAGAGTATGTCTACACTGCAGCTGGAAGGTTCGATTCCCAGTGCAGATAGGCAGACTCACTCTAGCTCAGCTCAAGCTACCCCACTAAAAATATCAGCATGGATACTGCAGCAATGGCAGAAACTCAGGCTAGCCATTGGAGTGTGGACCCAAGGGGTCAAGTGGGCTTAGACTTGGGTGGTTAGCTCTTGCTGCCACACATGCGGCAACACCCACACTGCTATTGTTTTAGCATGCTAGCTTGAGCTGAGCTAGTGAGTATATCGGCACCGGGAATCATACCTCCCAACTCCAATGTAGACATATCCTAAGAATCCTCAAATACAACATTTACCAGTTTCTGACATTTATGTCTCAGCTCCCTAAATATAAATAAGTTCTATAAATCACCAAATTGTAATTTCAGATAACTCTTACACTGTCTAGTATGTGCGCTTTTTGTGTGTGCATGGTTTTTTTCGCGGGTCATTGCATTTCAGAAGGAAACAGGCAGAGTAACACTGATTTTGGGAGAACCTTACAGGTATGGAAAATCTCAGGAAGGATGGAGCAGTCACAGATTTTCTAAGGCTGAGATACTCTGGTACTGTTATGCCCTTTGTGCTGGATTAATAGAACAGTCACATATTTCCAGTTACAGACCTAAATCAATTTGCCCAGCTGTGGGATTTGATGGGATATCGAGCTGGCATCTGATATTTGCACATAAATGGGTCAATCTTTCACTGGTGGTCTATATAATAAGATTCCAGGCATGTCACCCTGTCACTCTGAAGGCTATTAAGTCTGCAGAGTCAGTGCTGAGCAATGGAAACAGCTACAAGCATGGCTGGGAGCTCTTTGTGGTTCAGAATATCACCAAGATGAAGCATCACTGAGATTTGCTAAGTGTTACCATCTAAAGATTTCAGCTCTTTTGACTTTATGAATTACACCTGAGTGGTGTTCAACTACTGTAAGGCATGTATCTATGCACTTGCCAAGAGTCCTAGACCACTGTGATATCAGAAGTAACTCAGCCAATCACTACCCTGACTGTATAGCTAATTTGCACAGGAGTTTCACTGGTTGTATGAGGGAGATTGCACAGATGGTGGATTATTTGCCCAACTGCCACATCCAAGTATCCAACTCTGGCCTGCACAAATCAACACAAATCTCCTAGCACAACAAAAACTACCCACACAACAACACAACCTGCAAACACAATAACCCCAAATATACACACCCCTCACTTGCCATGATCACAAATCAACACAAATCTCCCAGCAGAACAAAAAGCCACCCACACAACAACACAACCAGCACTCACAATAACTCCAAACATCACTCTGAAGCCTAGAATGTTTGTTGACTCAGTGTAAAGTGATACAAAGGGCTACAAGTATGGCTGAGAGCTCTTTTTGTTTAGATACCACTAGGGTTGCCAGTTTTGGTTGGATGTGTTCCTGGAGATTTCAACACATGACATAATCTTTAGTTAAAGATTAATTTTTAATTCCTGTAGACTCCAGGCCAATCCTGGAGGGCTGGCAACCCTAAATATCACCAGGTTCAATATTTTTGGCTTTTCCACACAGAATTTTATGAATTATATCCATGCAGCATTACACCAATTCAGCTGCTAGTAAACTTGTCATCTCCCGAGGCACAAGTGTCATTACACCCTAGATGACAAATAACACAGTAGGTGCTATTAGGCACGGAGTAAGTATTTAGCAATGCATCAAACAAACAGCCTGATTTAGAGGCAAACAAAATGTTGGCCCCGTAAGTACAAATTGTTCCCTTAATATATTGCATCATAGTTGTACATAGTTATTCTGCTTTACTACTTGAAAACGATAGCCATGTTGTATTTTGTCACCCAGAGAAGCATTATACTATACCTAAAAATGTGCTTTCAGACATTTATTTGGATATGTATTCTGGTCAAGCCAAGCCACAGCTTTCTTATCAACAATGTTCGAGACACAAAGACCTCCAGGAAGTTGCAGTCTTCAACAATCTGTGTCATGGTTTGTGTTTGAGCACACTGATGTAGTGGACTGTCTCTAAAACACCACCGAAATTCCATGTCCTTTCAGACATGATCCCCCAGAAATTCAAAATGGCTATGTTATTATACAAATACAGTTATTGAGAAGTCAGAAGGAACAGTCAAGATTCCTTGTCTTTCAAAACATCATCTCAGAACTTACAGCTGAGTAACACTGTCATAATTAGGCTACTTTTCCCAGCAATCAAATTGTAGTTATACTTAAGAAAACTCTGGGAAAGATTCATCACTGCTGTTATTTATCTTTCTATTAATCAGCCTCTTTTATTTTGTGCATCTTCCCAATACTATCATTAGAACTGGAATGCTTTAAAGTTTACCATTCTGATTCTTCTACATCATGGTAGAATCACTACATAACCCTTAACAAAGTGAAACAGTGAAAGGGGACATAACAATTCAATGTTCATTAAAGGAGCACTGTCAACATAAAACTCCAAACTATTCCTTACCACTAATTATCATTAATAATAGCACCTTAAAGCCAGATTGTGAGAGCACTTTGTGTGGCTGCACAAGACCAGAGAGCAGCACAAGAAACCATCCCCTCTCTTACATAAGGACCTCTCTCGATAGTAGTCCAGTAGCTTTGAGGAGTTTAGGATTGCTTGCTCCTGTTCCTCCGCGGGAACCAGAAGCCAGGGTCATGGCCTCATCTCCCTATCACACAGGCCTGCAGAGTGCAGGCAGTAAATGTAGCGTCTAACTCCTACTGAAGGCAATGGAGATGTAAATGCCACACTGTAGCCCACAGAGTGTTACAACTGAAATTAAATCTGATTTATCTATCACCCTTTATGCCATGCTTTGGACAATAAAAATTAATTAATCAATTACATTTTCCTAACAAAGAGTTTTCAATCAATTTTACTGTCTGGTTTTCATTCAGTAGCATTAATTTCATTCCCATAGAGTCACATCTGCATAATATTTTTCTTCCTTCCAACTACTGGTCTGGGATAAAAGTTTCAAAAGCACTAAAGTTCTGTTTTCAAAAAGGACTTGCACACATCATAGCCTAAAAGTCCTGTTGTCTTCTCTACAGAGTACAGCAGTGCACATTAGAGTTGTGCACCAACTGGCCTGTGTAGACCCTGTTGCTGCCCTGCACAGACAAGCTCTCAGTCTCCTTAGTCCTTTTTGCAAATGGGACTTGGGCTTCTTACTCCGGTGCTTTTGAAAAAGAATTTCCTATTGGATTCCCTTTTTCTTTATTTTTACTTTAAAGTTGTCTAAATGTAGTTATTTTAAGCTACAGGAATGCAGTAATTAGAACTGGGTGAAAAATGCTCATTTTCCTTTTTTTTTTCGTTCAAGGTTTTCAAATTCAAAAAAAAGTGATCAGCTCTAGTAGTAATGATATAATGAACATGTATTATTATATAGCCTACAATACCTAGCAGTTATCATCATAACCGCTCCAAACCTGGGATTCTGTGTGTGTGTGTGTTTTTCATCCTCTCTAAGATGATAATTCAACATAGCCTACAAATGTCTTTTTCCCCTAGCTCCCAGAGCTCAAGTGAAAGGAGGTGATATTGGGGGCTCAGCAGTGATGCCCTGACATGCAAAGTAGCTCCCCACTCTCACTCCTTGCCCCATGATGAAGAGAGGGGCCTCTCTTCCACGGCAGTGTACCTCCATCACCTCAGGCTACCTCTCTCACTACCCTCTTGACCTAACAAAATGTTTTTTTAAAACAATGCCCACTTGAAAACTCTTTTTGCACTACTCTGAAGAGAAGTGTTGCCCCTTCTCAGAGAACAGTGCCTTAGCATGTCAAGGATGCACTTAGCATCCTCTAGGAATGCTAAGTGCATGGTCAAGATCATCACCAAGAGATCATTTTACTGAGTCCCTTTTGGATTTGAGCAGTCTTGTGCTCTCTTGACATTTGATGCACCACTATGGTCAATAAGGACAAATATCCATTGGAATATGCTAGTCCACACAAGTCATTAACAGGATTAAATAAACAGAGGAAACACCAGCCATTGCCTGCAAAGATCACCAGATGGCTGCATCCAACGTGCTGCAAACAGCTACCTCACAAAGACACAAAAGCCAACGTGCTGATCAATGCAGAGTCAATAAGCATTTTACCATTCGGTTTTATTGCAGACTTATCTGACTTGGTCAGTATCATAGAACCTGGTCTGATTGTCACCAAAGGCCTGGCACTAGCTTATCTTGCCTTCCACAATGGTCTGTTCACAACAGATCGAGTCCGAGGGATGACAACTCAGAAGTCAGAATGCCTACTCTGTTCCCTCACAAGCTCAAATGCAGGAAAAGCTCAATTGAAACTTAAATTCATGAATCCTGAGACAAGAGTAGTCTGAACATCCTGCTAATCTAAAAACCTCCAGACACCAAAGGTATCCCAGAGGAATTGATAGAGATCCTATCTGTGTTCCTCTCTGAACAGAAAGCAGCATCTGGGAATCATACAGACACAAGAGCACTCACTCACAGTGGAGTAGGACCTGATCGCAAAAAGACTGATAGTCACTGGCAGTGACTTGTTCTGGTGCATCCTTTACTTCCCTGGGCAAGGCTTTCCTTTTGATGCAGAGCTCTTCAAAGCTTTCATTTGAACTGTACTGCCTTTGGGATTGGGCTTCTCTGATTATCCAACTGGTTTTCTAAATAGGACACCTCATCCTTCTGTCGGGCTCAAGGGCAGAATCATTTTCCCAACTCCTTCACTGCCCTCTGTGACTCACTCTCTCATTAAGGTTTTTCTTGGATTAGCCTTCCTTTCAGCACTCACTCTGACCAGAGTGATGTTGCTGGTCCCACAATGGACAGCTGTCCCTAGATGCAGAGCAAGAAGTCATTCTGGTACCTGTCACGTTCTGAATTCTGAACTATTTCAGTGCATTATTTAAGCAGAAAGACAGCAAAATAAACTCCAATAAATTATACTTTGCCTACTATATATAATGAGTTTTAAAGTAATTAAGAAGAATTTTCTCCTACCTACTTAAATAATGCAGCTATAACTGCAAGTCTTCTTTCCCATTAAACTAGAAATCTGTTTTTCATCTTCAAATTCAGAAATTCTATTAAGGTATTTAGTAAGTAGTTATTACGTTGCTCTGTTCCCAAAAAAGGCATTTACAAGAATACCGCATGTGCAAGGAAGTAATCTTATTCAATAATAATAAATCTGCATAGTAATTGGAAGTGCAGCAGCACTCCCACCTTTGAGGGTTTTTTTTTTTAAATATGATTCTGGCAAGGATGACTGAGGATGCTCACATTATAATCTTATCACAGTCTTCATGAGATATGATTGTCCCTACAATTAGCCATAAAGACAGACTGTTTCCTTCTCATAAAACTTTATTCCACGCAACATAACAAATTAGTCTGTTACATAGCTTCAGTTATGCGTGATACTCATTTGTCAAAAGCAACTTACTAAGCAAGAGAATTGAATAGAAAAGAAATAAACTAATGTGCTATAGCAACCAATAGTAAGAAAAATATGTGAACATTATTTTAGCTGTTGAAGCTAAACTATTTCTGAAGGAAGGTGCTCATTAAATTCCAATATTTAAACATATAATGTACTTTGTGCATTTCTGATTCTCAATAATTTTAAGATGACACAGAAGCTTCCTTTCTATTTTTTCTTTTTTTTTAATTCTCAAAGTTTCAGTACCTGTGGTTTGTCTGTGGCATTGGTTAACACAAAAACAGTTGCAAAACAGGTATTCCAGACCTAATACAAAATTAATTTCTGTCTAGGAAAGAAAATGTTATCCTTTAGCATCTGGTGCTACATAAAACCATTATAATGCAATTAGGCAGGCGAGGGACAAGCTGCTAGAAACAAAAATTAAAAGATGATGCCCAGACAGCACTTGGTAATAGATTTGATTCCATGTGCTGCTGTGCTGAACCATGCAACATCCTTTCAAATATAAAAATGTTTGTACAGGGTCCAGCACAGTGGGGTTCCAATCTCTGTTGCAGCCTATAGGTACTGCAATAACTCAAGTAAATAATAATAATAACCCATAAAAAGCATTAAGTTATTTTATTTTAAACAACGTTTCCTACCTACTGTAGGTTTCGATGAGAACTAAGCCATTAACATGATCGTATTAAAGAAGATCATAATAAAGCTCTTTTCAGCAGAACTTGCACACTATATACTAAGCCAAAGTAGTAAATTCCCCAACGTCCAAAGTAATACATTATTAAATATATTATTTGGAAATTGGGGCTGGAAAAGTATCCTAACACCAAAAAACTTGAAAGAAGCTGAAAGTGAACTTTTAGACAAGTTCTATAAAACAAGGTAAAATAGGTTTTGCATCATTTTTTGAAACAGCTTAAAATATTTTAAAACTGTTTTGAAAGAGTGTACGTAAGAGATTATTTGTTCTGTCCATTCCTTTTGGGGAGATCAGTTTAATTTTTTATGAGTATAAAACATTTTAAAATATTTATTATTGGAAATACTGAAGCATTTATTATTGAAACTTAAGTGAGGCTGTAACTGCAACTTGGCATAAAGCCTGTTTAGTTTAACAGAGTCATCTTTTGTTATCCAGGCATGGTCTTGTAATTGGATTCCTCTTGATTAAGTGTCCACCACATCAGACACAATAAAAATTGCTCTGAGACAATATTTAAATGCAAAATGGAAAAAAAGAGAAACTATTGATCAGTTATATAATACTGATTTGTATTATGTCTGCTATGAAAAGATAATAAAATAATGTGCACTTTTACCAATTTTATTAATTGATGAAATTAGCAGCAATGGGCAATCACAGAACTTGAAGGGAGTGTTTCAGCTCTTTATCCTATCTTCTAATGTCTGAGCACCTCTGCTTCAAAATTTGGCTGGAACTCAGAATTTCAAAGACACTCAAAATCAATGATAAATGAAAAGAATTCATAAAATATGTTCTAACATAAAAAGTTTGCATATGGCTATTGGAGATGATTCAGGGTGATTTTTTACTTCATACAGACTTGTTTACACAGTCCCACGATGGGTTTGTCATATACTAAAATGCTTGCCTTAAGGGTCTTTGCATGGTATGTCTTCAGAAAACCATATTTTTGTCTATAAAAATGTTTCAGAAATGTTTAATCACTTGCACGCCATGCAAGCAAATGAAAATTGGGCTGGTTCTTCTCCCCTCATGCAAAATTTCTAATGATGATGGCAGGAGGAGGTTGCTTTCAACTGGAGTTACTCCTCCTGATTTACACTGATGTAATTAAGATCAAAATCAGGACCAAATGGTGAAAGTCTGGTCATAGGCACTTCGGAAAGAATTCAGCAATTAAAAGAAATTTAAATTTTCAAAGAATATCACTATTAGAAGTACATCCATTACTGATCTTATGACATCTTGCTAAAATATTTTTCCTTAGGTTTCCTTTCATCCCAGTCCTCTAATGACATGATTAGAAGCTAAGTGGAAACAGAGTATGGAGTTTTCAATTATAAGGTCAGTAATTCAATGATAAGTAAAGCCCTCTCTGATGTGGTGGACACTTCATCAAGAGGAATCCAATTACAAGAGCATGCCTGGATAACAAAAGATGACTCTGTTAAACTAAACAGGCTCATCTTCCAGCAAAATCAGTACAGGAGACATGATCCTGGTAGGAGAAAAGGAATCTAATCATCTAACCAGCATCCCCATATTGACACATAGCAGCAGCTGCAATGTACCCACTCCCCACGACCCATAATCTGGTTTGTGCAGAGTTTGCACACCACTGCAAGTCCCACCGCTAGTGATCCAACTGACAGTTGACTTAGAGATCCCTGATTGGATCCTAGATCCTGTATATGCCTATGGGGTGTACCAGGAAGTGTCCAGGCAACAATGTGATCCCTAGCTAGCTGCCACAACTACACTGCTTCTGAACTCCAATTTGGATTCTGACTCAGAGTCAATTGCCAGAACCCCAATACACTGACCCTGATACCTAGTATTGACCCTCAGCCTGATTCCTGACTGTCTCTGACCCTTGGCTTGTCTCTTGACTCTGATTCCAGCTCTGAACTATGAATTTGGTTCTTGGCTCTTAGAACCCTGATCAACCTAGATGTCTTCATCGACCTCACCATATCTATTGACAATAGGCTGCACGAGTGAGGAAAAGAAAGGAAGAGTGGTGTGCTGACATCTAGCCAATACCCCTCAGGCCCCATTTCTAGCCCAGTCCCAGAACCCATGCAAATCAACACATCCCGTTGTCCCCTGACTCCCAAGGAGAGGGAGTGCCACTGACACCATTGCCTTTGTTTCTACTGTGGAGAATCTGGCCACATTCTTGCTCTCGCACAGAAAAAGTTGTAAAATGATCAAGACCAGGCACAGTAAAGGGGGCTGCTTCGGCAAGCTCTGGATATCCATCCTGCTGACTCCTCCCCATTTCTTACCAAAGCATGTCCAAGGCACACCGCACTTGCAAGTCCAGGTTTGCCTGCACATCCCAGGGAAACAACAACAAATACTCCCATAATGGGCACTCACGGGACATTGTTACTCAGGAGCATGAGGAAATCCTATAGTTCAGAGCAATCCCTGTGTCACACTTCCCCATAATTCTCAGCATCTTGTGGCTGGCCTTATGGAAGGAATTGTGTCCTTTGTCATAAGCAGAAAGTAGATTTCTGAAGTCTGTCAGTATGTTTGCCTGTGCACACCACCAGACAAGTCCCAGCTGCAAGATGCAGCACTCCAGCCTAAGTCCAGGTTGCGACTGAGTAGTCCCCAGGTCGAGGCTGTGGCCAAGCTGGCCCATAGCAGACTCCTACTCTTCCCTCAAAGTACCATTACTACACAGATGTTTTTGATAAGAACATTATGAATGTCCTACCATCATACTGTGACTATGATTGTCCAATTTAGCTGCAGCCTGGAGCCAAGATACCTTTCAGCAGCATCTATGCCATGCCTGAGCCAGAACAGGCTGCTCTGCAAGCCTATCTCCAGGAGCATCTGGCCCAGAGATTTATCAGTCTCTCCACCTCCTTTGCCAGTTTTTTTTTCATTAAAAAGAAAGATTGGACCCAGTGCTGGTGTGTGGTTTACTGGGCCCTCAACAAGGTAACCATCAGAAACTAGTAACCTCTCCCACTAATTCTGGAATTGTTGGACTGCATACAATCAGCCCAGGTGTTTACCAAGGTCAATCTGAGAGGAACATGCAACCTGATGGGGATTTATGCGGAGGATGACTGGGAAATGGTCATTTGAACACAGTATGCCACTATGAATATTTGTTAATGGCATTTGGTCTTACAAACACCCCAATAATATTCCATCACTTCATGAATATTTCAGGACATCCTAGGCCAATACATTAGAGTCTCTCAATGATATTTTCTTCTCGATGAGCACTGAACAGCACACTCGACATGTCTGGCCAATCCTGGACCAGCTCGAATGACAAGGCCTATATGCAAAGCTTGAGAAGTAAAGCTTTGATCAGCAGTCCTTAGGTCTTGTCCCTTGAGGGACTTTGAATGGACCTCAGGAAGGGGAACAATGTTCAGACCTGGGCAGTCCCCAAGAATATCAAGGAGAGTTATTCTTTCTAGGGTTTGCCAATTTTTATAGGTACTTCATTCCTGGGTTTTTGGACTGATTAGCCCCATTGGCAGTGCTTCTCTTCTCTAAATGCCTTTATTTCAGTCATATCAAACTTTATTCAGGAGGATTTAGATGAAGGTGAGCAAAACACAAAATAAAAGTAAAAATATCCAGGTTTCAGCTATCTGGTCACTAGTGGGATTGATAGGTATCTTCCCCATGTGGTTTTATTCTGCTATCTATACATTCATTTTATATATTTGGGCAATAGCCTCATTTCCTTTTATGCATAATGCCCATTTACTTGAGCAACATCTAGAATTAAACTATTAAGTGTCAATGTTTTGGATCTGCACCTCTGTTTATGTGTTTTGCAGTAATATCCAAAGGAATTAAAGGCCTACTTTTCTAGACACTGTACAAACACATAGAAAGAATGGCCCATGCCTAGAAGAGTTTATATTCTAAATATTTTGTAAAATAGAATTTATGCCCCCTTCCCATCCCACTCACCTCCTTTCGGCCTGTAGGTTTGGTGGTTATAAGATTGCGGTCCTGGAAAGTTACCTCATACAGATAATCATTTCTTCCAGGAAAGTCACAGAAATTGTGGCTATGATTTATGAGTTTATTTTCCTTTCCTGTCCCTCCATAATGTGTGTGTGTGGAGAATGAAAACTGTCCCCAGAATCCTTACAATTCGTTCTGATGTCCATGTTTCTCAAGAAACCTATAGACTCACTCTTTCTTGAACAATCTTCTGAGAAAGAAAGATTGTGGTACCCCATGATTTTGTCAGAGTGATTAAATTTGATCCAAAGAAAATGAAATAAACTTTCTGAAGTAAAACTTGTTTCTTCTGACTCAATAAGGACTCTAAGGTTTCAAAATGATCCATTGTCAATTACACTGTCTTTTTCATTAAAGAGTCATAAAAGTGAAGTGAAACCTAGTCCTCTTCCTGGAAAGAGCACATTCTGCTGTTTGTGTTTGTTTTGTAGATAGAGAGAATCTGCCTTTGAGAGAAAATATTCTACAGAAGATCTCCATTCCCCCCATTACTTCTCTAATGATAAAATAATAGATATATGGTGTCTGCTGATGTGACCTTCTGGTTACAACCCTCTCAGAAGCTGGTTCAAGGGTGATAACTCATGTACTGGCCTTCCATGATGCCTGAGCTCGAAAGGTAGAGAAATATGCCCCTCTGGCTGAAACCTTGAGAGTTAAGGGTCACCAGGTTTAGACACATGCACTGATCGTCGGAGCCTTGGGTGCATGGGACCCCAGTAATGAGCAAGTGCTGAGAGAATGCGGAATCAGTCAACGCAATGCTCAGCTGATGTGGCAACTCGATGCCATAAGGTGGTGGAGGAACATCTACACAGAAAACATCACTGGACATCAGCAATACCAGCAAGGATGAGCTTGAGTGCTGATGAGAAGCGCAGTCAGGAAAGTAACTGAAATACTTTCCTCATGGATTGTATTTTCTAAATGGACAACCTGCCTAATTCTCAATTATCGAGGGGCAATCTCCACTCATTGGTGTACTTTGCTTTCCACAACCAAATTTCTGTACAACTTTTTCATGAGTGATGTACCAGAGTATTTGGATTCTAATATCTAAATTGTATTGTTAAACCTATTCACCTAAATTTGGGTTATTGCTGATTATGTACTCTATGTATCATATGACTTTTAAAAACTAACTTAATATTTGTGGATAGTCTAAGCACTATACCCAGATGTACAGACACTCTTTTCAGAACCTATGTATTATGTATATATTTTTAATATTAGTTTTAATAATATTTTTAAATATTTTCCCACCCAGATTTCAGTGTCTGCATTTCTACTTACAACTTGGGTATAGGGATTGATGCTCTGTAATGAGTAGAAAGAGAAATATAATCCTTATCTTAAATTGTGTTTGTGTGGGTTATAGCCACTTTGGATGCCCCACTGTAATTTATGATGGAGTACAAGCTATTTGTAAAAATTACTTGTTTCATTAAGTTTAAGAAAGATTGCAATGAGGAACCTATTCCAGAATGCTTAAAATTAATTCCTTTTCTAATGTGTTTCAGTACAGGGCAATTCCTCTAGTTACCCATGCTAAAATATGATGAATCTGAAGGGTATTTCTTACCTGCCTCTTAAAGAAAGCACCAATTGTAAACTCAGACCACAAGACATGGTGCCAAAGTGTTTCAAAGTTCTGCATGATGTGGAGTGTAACAAATACGATCTACTATATTATTCTCTTCAGTTATGTCACAAGATTATAATTCATTATAATAAAGTCCTTTAAAATGGCAAATAAATATATGTAAAATATTTTTTGCTGTAATCTATAAATAATTTGCTCAGAACCTCAATACTATCCTTAATCTCAGAACTTTTAAATATGTTCATGTGGCTTAACTAATAAAAGCAAACTTTAGGCAGACCAGATGAAAGTGGCATTAAGTTAGATAAAAAATATAGCCCTACTGGCTAATGTGTGCTAAATTAAGAAATATTTAGCTATACTGAACTGAGTTATATACATTGCTAATACTCAGTGCCCATTGATAATAAAAAGAGGATCAATGTGTCTCTCTTTTTTCTTAGTGAAATTTTCATGATTTAAATAAAAATAGACCAGAAACTTCTGCTAGTGCCATAGAAACAAAACTTACACACACAAGCTAATAATTGATACAGGAAAATTATTTACAACAGAACAACAGGTAGGAAATAGTAAACCACAACTATGTTTTAAATCATCCTTCGATTTAAAAATTCACATGGCAGAGGCAAAAAATGCATCCAAATAAACATAAATACAGTCTTAGGCCCCTGAAATTAGATTCATGTGAAGAGAGCCATTCACCCATGTAAAGTCCCATTAACTTCAATGGGACTCCCTTGCTGGAGTTTGTGAAGGTTACAGTCCTTAGCTGACCAAAGTGAATTTGATTCTCCATGCATTTGAGTAATTAAATTAGGTGGTCTGAATGTTACTCAATGTGGTGGTATCCTCTGTATATTATATATTTTTTAATCCTGCTTACCTAAACAAACTATTTTTAAATCAAAGAATGGAATTTGCAAATAGATTAATACTAAACAAGCCCTTCATAAAATACGATTCTTCTCTGAAAGTATTGTTAAAATGTACCCTTTAAACATGATTTGACTTTAGCAATCACTAAGTGCTACTGTTATTCTGAAATGTAAAATCAGTTTCTATTTTTGCATTCATTGTCCAAAAAAAAAAAAAAAAAGCCAAGGGCCTGATCCAAAGCCTATTCAAGTCAATTGAAAAGCTCTCAAACTCATATATTTTCAAATTATTTTGTAGAGGTTTAAAAATTACCATCTGTAAAGTATCCCAGGTGGTGCTAAAAGCTGAATGAGCAACTATGCCATTTTACATCACAATTGAAGGAGGATTGTAAAAAGGAACTGAAGCAAAATTAATTGTCTTGGACTGCACAAGACATTTTATTCATTTAAGTAAACAGCCTCATGTGTTTTATTTTGCTTTCATAGTGACACTAGGTAACTACAATAACTCCATCTATTTCAGTTCAGGTTATATAAAGAGCAGTGTCTGGGACCATAGTAATGTGCTGAATTGCTCTCATAAGAGTAGTAGATGTTATAGTAATATACATCTTATTTTTAATTGCTAAAAATAAGATGCATGCTGACAAGATGTTCAGAAGCATCCCAGAGCATGGATGAGCTCATATTGTGTTTGGTGGTGAACCTGAATAGATACTTTTATGATACTTACAAATTTCCTGATTCACTTTGTAACTGTTTGGTTATTCAATATACTTCCTCACAGTCTAAGATCTATAGATGATGCCAGGTAGTCATGTGATTTCATAGTGTAAAATAATCAGGCTACATATTTACAAAAATAAGTCATTAGTTTCATAACCTGAATAGATTTATTCTCTTAATCAGCTAATTAAACCATATTAAGTGCTACGTTCAAACATGGAAGTTAATATGTCAAAGAAGAATGTGCTCTCACCTGCTCAGATCAGAGGTTATTAAAGTACCCAGATTTCTTTCTAATCTACTGTGGGAAACGACAATGAGATCAACTTTATTGTCATAATCACATATTTTATCAATTGTGGCTAAGTTTGTTATAACGTTTGCTCTAAACTTTTCGTCTGAGATTGCAAAAGCACTGAAAGAGAAACTCAGCAGTGTCAACAAGCTCGGTGGCATAGTTCAAGCTGTGAAGGTTCAATAAATAGATCCGTAAACATTGCAAATCAACACAGCTTTTGATGAAATGTCAAGCAAGACAGAGCTTAGCTATATTCAGCTCTGCTTAAACTCATAAACCATTAACTGGCCTCTGTAGTTTCCAGAGAAATCTGTTTTATGAATAAAACACAAATATAGAAATTTTAAAAAAGTATTTTAAAAGAGATTAATAAAAGGCTTTTAATAATGAGAAATAGAATTTAGCCAGTCACCAGGGATAAGGCTTACAAAGTTAGCAATAATGGATTATTAAAGATATTTAAACTATCACAACTTTCACTTTTTACCTCCAAGTTTGATAAGGAGAAAACTGGGAAAATAAAACAAAGTCCAATTTGAAAAGTCTGTTACTAACTTTGTTTTAGGTTTGAAGCACTGAAAAATAACTTCCATAAAGATTTTCCTATTTTTCCTGCAAGCATGAAATTTAATATTGCTTTATGCTTCAGAAATACACTATACTAGATCTCCGTCCCTTCTTAGTAGGAGACATATGGGAGGATTAATTCTATGGAAAGCATTCCAAAAACAGAAGCAGGTACGCATTTTAAAAGTTAAATATTGTATTATATAGCAGATGTTAAAATATCCTTTCATTTATTTAGTGAAAGATTTGAAGTTACTATAGTTACCTTTCACAGTCAATCTTTTGCAGACTAAATCTAAGTGATTATCTTCGGCTGAATGCAAGGTTGTTTTGACCCAGTGGCCCAGTTTCTGAGCTAAATCTGTATAATAAGTAGGGTAGCTCATTTGACCAGGTCCGAATTTGTCTGTAGTGAACTTTAACATCTTTCTGTTTTTATGAAGGCCTCACCTTTAAAAGAAAGATCAAACTGTATTTACATGCACAAAGTAAAATCTCGGTTAGCCATACCTACGCAATAACTTTGGTATCATTATGTACATATTTGCACTATCAATTTCCTAGTGAGATATTTATTCTTTATTCTAATGAGACTTATAGATAGTGTGTGCAAATGTGACTATTCCAAGTTTTCAATCTGTTTTAATACATAGCTGATATGATCTGAACATCATTTTTGAAGCACCTGAAAAAGTTATGCAAAACACAACCGTCAAACAAAAAGTTGCATTTAAAAGTTAGTTCTCAATGTTCTGCATTGACTGATAGCTTTCAGAAGCACAGTTCTGCCTTCAACTTAGAAATCCTTTTATTCTAAGTCCTACAAAATACTATGCATGTAGACAAACAGTGATGTAGTATTTCAAAAATATCCCAAGAGATAGCAAACTGACCTAACTGCTATCTTTAGGGATTATATTGTTAATGTTTATTCTTCTGAATATTTGTGGTATTTATCCACAGCTTTTACTCACCAGATGAGTCACCAGACATTTCAAATACTGCAGGGTCTTGCTACCTTCATAGGAAAGCTTTTTGTTGATTTCCCAGTTGGTACTTCTCGGTAACACATTCTACTCAGTACAAAAAAACCTGGAGGGAGACTCCTAGCCAAGTGCAGGTCATGCAACCACATAATCTATGTCCATCTTTACAGGCACAGAAAAGAGGCACAATCTTTCTAGAAGTCCACAGGAGTGTTACATTCAATTTTGCTGTCCTAAACAATAGTGAGATACTCTCCATGGATATACATCCAGTGTGTATTGCAAACCCTCCCCTCTCAAAGCAATGGTTCCTTCCTACACAGTCTCAATCTACCTGATTACGTTCTCTGTTCTAATCAGTAATCTGACTTTCCGCAGCAATAGCTGGGGACCTCCTGTTTCATAGATGATTTTTGTATGGCTGACAGAAGCAGCAAAGCAAAAGTACTCTGCAGGAACTAGGACAATGGAATAACATTTTGAAAAACTATTTTTGTCTGCTCTTCATTTAAATACTAATACCGTGGTATATATGAATGTGTGTCTGAGAGAGACAGAGAAAGAAAAGGAGAGATTATTACTACAGCTTTTACAATCTTGTTGGAAGTACACTTGAATCCCTTAAGAAATCCTATCCAGTGACTCAATATTAACTTCCCTTAAATTATGTCAAAGCTTCCAGCATTTCCCCCTTAAATCCATAGCAGCAGGTATTGTTACACTTATGCCTAGTAGTAATTTATTCCTACTTTTGACAACTATCTCAAGCCAACAAAGTAGTATTTTTTTTTATATAAACAGGACACAAATGTTAGCTAGTCATTTGAAAACTGTGTATTCACTGAACCTAATCTGTATACTTGCTTAAGAAATGCAAGGTTGGTACAACCAAAAACTTCTTAAAAGAAAAAAGCTTTAATTCCTTTAAAACAATCTTCAATCTGAGTTTTAAGCACTACATTACAATACACTCAAGATTCTCCAGCTAGACAGCAGTTCATTACTTAAACTGTTTGCTCTTTAAAACACCGGAGAAAGTGTTTCTTTTATAAATCAGGAACATTTGTACAATATAGATATGTTTTAGTTATTTATTTATTGAGATTAATGGGTTTTGGTCAGAGTATAGAAATTTTAGATCATTTTAAGAGCTGCTTATAAGCCTGGGAACTTGACTAGAAAGTGGGCCAAATTCTGGTAGTTGTGGCTCTGGCTGTTTGTTCCAGTCTGACAGCACAAAAGAGCCCACAAACTATTTGTACATCCTCCTGCCACAGGGACACATCCCCCTTCTCCCAGCATAGAGGGCATATCACAGGCATAGTCAGAGTCCTGTTGCACCCTCTGGTTGGTGGAGCAGCCTATTGCGGGCCTTCAGTCAGACTACAATTTACAGCTTTTACCCCATTTTGTCCTGCACTGAGAATAGCTTGGCCAAACCCAGAAATCTAGCCCATTAGCTCTACAATCTAGGCAGTTCACGAATGTGGAAACATCCATTTATAAAGATTCACTTTTCCCAGGAAATGTACAACACAGTTTAAAAGGAAGAACACTTGAGCTGTTTTTGTTAAAGGTGACTGGTCCCAAATTTGGCATAATTTAAGAATCTCATTAATGTTCCGAATTGCTCTTTCCCCAGAAGTAAGACTAAAAGTTTACATAATTTAAAATTGTAGATCAGGAAGCCCAACTGTGAACACACTCTGGGCACTGGTTCCCTTCATGGGTATTTGTAAGCATACAGTGGCGTTCACCAACTGTGCCAAACTGCTGTGTTCTTGTGAGCTTGTAGAAACATGCAGAAGTTTGCAAGAACCCCGTTCTTTTAAATGTTTGAAGAGCAAGGTAATTTTCTATAATCCCATCTGCTTTTCAGATTGGAGCAGTCAAGCAGAACTGAAGGATAGCAGTCTCTCGATATAGTTTAATAAATTATGACAGCTAGACATGCCTAAGCAACACCTTGACCTCTTTGTTTGTATATAGCACACGCAGCCTTTCTCCTACTCTTCATCTCTTTGTCTTTTCAGACTGCACATACCCAACACAGAAACTTTTCCTGTTTCATTGTTTGTACAGTGCCAAATACATCTTGGATGCACCTAAAACAAATATTTGTTACTCATAATTATTAACATAACATTAAAATTTTGAGCATTTTAGAGCTAGTTATTTTTATTTTTTATTTGTATCATTGTAACACATAGAAGCCTCAATCAGCAATAGTGTCCCATTAAGTTAGACACTGTACAAACACAGGGAGACATGATCCCTACCCTGAAGGGCCTAAATACTCATTTTTGGCAAGATGTGACAAATGAATGTGAAAAGCAAGAGGGAAAGAGCCGTGGATGAGAGTAATAAAATTAAGCTCACTTGGTTAGACAAACTGATGGTTCCAAAAAATGTTTTTTTCACATTTTTTATTTCATTTAAGATATTTAAAAAATCTATTTAATATGTAAGAGGAGGTAAAAATCAAATCAAGCATGATCCATCCATCATTTTAAAAGAGGTTGTTCTTGAGTAGGAATCTGCTGGGCTAGGGAGGTCCAATTTTATAAGGAATCTTGCTGGCCCTAAATAGGGTAAAATAGGAGGGCATTATTTATCTGAGGCTTGCATCCTCCTTGCAATTATAAAAGCTTCAGTATTGGCTCTCAGGAAGAGATAGAGCTAGCAGGAGTTTGCCTAGAGAGGCATTTTCCAGCAGCAATTTCCTGTGGAGGGTCTTTGTCTAGACAGCCTTTCCCCCAAAGGCTTGTTTACCTACTACAGGGACTTATTTATGGTAAAATATCATTTGACAAATTTTAAAGGTACAGTTTGTTTATATACCATTTGTGACACATTTTTGCATGAAATAAACATCTCAGTACTGAATGGACATAGCCTTGGGAGTGCCTAGTTTACCCTGTGCCACAACACTTAGAAATTATAATACCGATTGATAAATAATAGCTACATATAATGTAGCTATGTCTTTAGATGTGTAAACAAAGTCATTTTTAAAGGAGGTGCTATAACTAATCATCTAAAGTAGAGGCCAGCTAGGTGACTCAGTATAAGAATTTAAATCCTTATATTGATCTCTTGTTCCTTATATCATCAGTAGTTAGGCTATTGAGGAGATGAGGCTGGAAGCTCTTGTGGAGAACAAGAGTTTACTCATGGAACATAAATAGCTCTTACCAGCTTTTCAGTGAGAGGATCAGCTTTCTAAAATGAAACTTATTACATTCTTCTCGGCTTGCACGCTGTTACAGCTACTGATTAGGTCTAAGAGAGGAATATATAAATGTCCTTTCAGGTAAAGATGATCTTTGATAATCTGGAATGAGGAAGAAACTAGACCCAAAGCAAGCAAAAAATAAAAGTTTTCAAAAAGGACAAGTTCCAACATAAAATCCTGGCTCCACTGAAGTCAATGGCAAAAGTCCTATTGACTTCATTGGAGGCAGAATTTCACATCAGGATTGATGGTGGGCCCTAAATTGACTCTCATTGCTGCTACACTGTGGAGGACCAAACTCCATCACTCTCATTGTAATCGGGAGGTCTTGTTAGGCATAAACAGTATTATGAATATCATGTGCATATTTTCCGACAAAACATGGACAAGGCTATTTTAAACTTTTTTTAGTATAAATGAGAATAATTTTAATCTGCTTTTTGTTCTAGTTTCCATCATTTGTCTCTGACTGCCTCCTTTATAGAGTCACTCAAGTGATACCAGAGCTTTTCCCAAGCTTCAGAGTACAGCACACTCTTCGGGATTCTGTATTCTGCATTCGCTTGACATGTCTAAACCACCTAAATCTTTCTTACTAATCAACATTCCCATGAATGACATACCAGCATAATTTAACACTTCCACATTTGTCACCCTGTCTTACCATCTTATTCAAAGAATTTAACGCGAACATCTGATATGAAAAAAAAAATTAGTCTTTTGTATATTTGGCGTTAAATCTATGTTTCTGAGCCATACCAAAGAGTAGATAAAACATGTCTCAAGTACAGATTTTCACTTTAGTTGACAATTTGTTATTGTTCCAGGATCTGTCTTGCAAAAGACCAAAGTTCCTGGCTTCTTTGCTGATTCATCTAGTAAGTCAGCATCAAGTAAAACTCTTAGTTTTTATACATTAAAGTTTCCTTCAGGAAATCCTTAAGGATTTCACAAGATTTAGCAATATAGATGGACAACCAAGCTTCTTCAAAACAATGTAAACCCCTGACTGGCTAACCATGTCAAAGGCTTTTGTTTAATCTATAAAAGCCACGTATAGTGGAATATGCTTCTCTCTGCACTTTTTCTGCTGTTGTCTTACAGAGAAGTCCATGTCTATGGTGGACCTTCCCAAGAGGAATCCACACTGGCTCTCAGGATAGGTTCTCTCAGCTAAAGTTTGAAGTTGAGATAAAAAATATGGTTTAAGATTCCCCCCATGATCTTAAGAAGAGATATAGCTCTGTGGTTCTTATAATCACTTCTGTCTCCTTTGTTTTTATAGAGCTGGATGTAACAAGCATCCTTAAAATCTTGCCAAACAGTTTCTTCCTTCCAACAGAGTAGCAATACCTCATGCAATTTTTGCAGCAAGTCTTGTTTGCACATTTGTAGATTTCAGCAGGTAAGGAGTCAGATTCTGAAGCTTTGTTGTTGGGAATCTTTTTGATGCTTTCTTCAAGTTACTCTAGTGTAGGTTTGACATCCAGTGAAGTCATAACTTCAAACCCAGGCAATTTGTCTAACATACGTTGGTCTACTAGACTCCCTTGAGTATATCATTCCATCATGCTCAATCAACTTCTCCAGTTGCTTCCCTTTATCAGTTATAATATTGCCATTCAAAGATCTTTCAGTTGAGCTGTCTTGTTCTTTGTCAATCCAATGGCCTTTCTAATGCCTGCATACAACTATCTACTGTCACCTGCATCAGTTGCCTATTGGATGCTGTTGCGGAAACCCAGCCAAAATTCTTGAGCACACCTCCAGGAAGCTATTTGAATGACAAGCTTCTCTTAGGTTGTTGAGTGAACAGTAGTAGGAGTAGACTTGTAGGTGATCAGAGATGTTTTGTCTCAATGAGTGGCAGTAGTATCTCCAAATGGTCTATGAACCAGTCAATATTCTTCTTAGTACTTTTTCCAAAACTCTTGATTGCTGCATTGTACATACTTGTCTTTAGAACTTCCCATGCATCTGAAGCAGTTCCATTCATTCCAGCTGTTTTTGCTACTTCATTAAAAAGCTATTTCTTGACAGGATCATTGATTTGGCGAAAGTCAATACGAGATTATATGGCAGTTTTATTATGGTGGATCTTCTTAGCTTGACATTTCACTTTTCAGCAGACAAGAGAGTGGTCTGTATCATGGTCTGTGCTTTCAAAGGATTTTGTATGTAAGATATATTTCAAATATGTACGTCTTGTCAGGACCAAGTCCAGCTGGTACCAGTGCTTGGACCTCTGGTATCTCCATGATGTTCTTCTTCTGATGTTACCAGCAAAGAAGGTGGTTGTCACCGATAAGCCTTCACCAGCACTGAGTCAAGAACTCTGACCATTGTCATTCATACACCCAATGCCATGCCCACTCAGAATCCCAGGTCACATCTCAGCATTGTTCCCAACACCTACATTGAAGTCTCCAAGTACTAGGATGGGTTACTTCTATGGAATCCTGCTGATCAACTCTTCTACTTGTTGGTAAAAACTATCCTTCTCCTCATCACTAGCTTGAAGAGTTGGAGCATAGACACTGACGAGGTTGATGAATCCCTTCTGTAAACTAATTCAAAGTGTCATGATATGCAAGGACACTGCAATTGGAGCTTCACACAATGACATAAGTTCATTTCTGATAGCAAAACCTACACCATACTTTCTTACTTCTTCAGGTTTGCCATGCCAGTAAATGGTGTAGTCCCTCCTTCAGCCTGTATATGAAGTCGAGTTTCCAAAAGAGCTGAAATATCAATTCTGAAACATTCAAGTTTGTTACTCAACACCACCATTTTCTTCAAATCCGAATTCAAGTTCAAGTCGTATCCAGGGGTCAAACTCTGAATATTCCAGCAAGCAATTCTAAAACCAGTTGAGGTCGGATGTAAATAATGAGCGGGGCTTGTTTGACCCACCTTTTCTAGGCCCACCATCACACGAGGCAAGCAGGCCACCCCTATGCAGGGCTGCTTGGAAATCTTGGTAGCTACCCCAGAGCTTTTATGCCTGTCGGGTCCCTGCGACCATCTTGCCAAGCCCTGCAATGCATATGCCTAGGCAAAGTTATGGAGAAGCGGAGGCTGCCATAGACCTGTTGTCCCCTCTTTACACCACTGAGCCAGAATCCAAACACCAGAGTGAGTCTGGATGCTCAGTGACACAGGGGTTGTAGTTTCTTCCAGAGATCAACCTAGCAGCACTCACCTCAGAAGTACAAGTTAATATAATTGTTTCACTTTTTTTCACTTCCACTCTCTGCCTTAAAAATCAAAAGGAAAAAAAAAAAGATAGCTAATGTTATAATATTTTAGTCCCTAAAGGATCCCTAAAGGAATCTTTCACATCCCAAAAATTGTGCTCCATGCATCAACAAGCAGTCATTCTATTTGTGCATGTTGATGTGCTTCTAAATTTAAAACTCAAAATATTGATTCTACTATAACTGAGCATACCAGAAAGGTATCCATACACTCTAATATGTTGTTTGTCTATGCAGTAGAACAGTAAAATATCTTACTGAGTTAGACAACCAACACTGCACTCATTCAGCCACATGGATATTATATACACCTATATTAATTTTTTTTTACCATTTCTGTAGTTTCACTGCTGTATATAGATATGCTACATGTTAACTTCTTGACAAGTTTGCATACACAGATATGCTACATGTTATCTTATTGACAAGTTTTTAATGTTGTTCACACTGTAAGCTCCCTGAATATATCAACTGTATATGAATGAAAGGAAAGAAAACTTACAAACTCAATTCATACATGGAATTTTAGCAGGAGAGAGGAAGTGATGAAAACACTTTAGCTAAGGAGTCAAAGATTTGCTAACATTCTATTACCCCATGTCAGGGTTCCTTCCCCACTCTGAACTCTAGGGTACAGATGTGGGGACGTGCATCAAAGACCCCCTAAGCTTATTCTTACCAGCTTAGGTTAAAAACTTCCCCAAGGTACAAACTTTGCCTTGTCCTTGAACAGTATGCTGCCACCACCAAGCGTTTTAAACAAAGAACAGGGAAAGAGACCACTTGGAGACATCTTCTCCAAAGTATCCCCCCAAGCCCTACACACACCCTTTCCTGGGGAGGCTTGAGAATAATATCCTAACCAACTGGTTCCAAAATCATCACCCAAACCTCTGGATCTTGGAACAATGGAAAAATCAGTCAGGTTCTTAAAAGAAGGATTTTATTTAAAAAAAAAAAAAGAAAGGTAAAAATCATCTCTCTAAAATCAGGATGGAAAATACTTTACAGAGTATTCAGATTCAAAACACATAGGATCCCCCTCTGGGCAAAACCTTAAAGTTACAGAAAACAGGAATAAACCTCCCTTTTAACACAGGGAAAATTCACATGAAACAAAAGATACACTACTCTGCCTTGCCTGGTTTACCTATACTGGTTGCAATGTTGGAGACTTGGATTAGGATGGGTTGGAGAAGATTGATTTCTGTCTGGTCTCTCTCAGTCCAACAGGTAAACAAAGTTCACAAACAAAAGCCTTCTCTCCCTCCCCCCCCCCCCCGCCCCCGGCCAAGATTTGAAAGTATCTTGTCCCCTTATTGGTCCTTTGGGTCAGGTGCCAGCCAGGTTAGCTGAGCTTCTTAACCCTTTACAGGTAACAGGATGTTGCATCTGGCCAGGAGGGATTTTATAGCACTGTATACAGAAAGGTGGTTACCCTTCCCTTTATATTTATGACACCCCAGATATTTGCTAAATTACAATATAACTCCACTTTAATGAAGTGTAGTTAAACAATTTCTGGTTAGGTTTCTCAAGGATGTTCAGAGACAGCTATTGTATTGGTTTGGTGATTGGCTCATTGGCTGAGAAAGAAAAGGTGCATTCTGCCCTGGAAGAGTGCCAGGGATGAATACAGTCTCCCAATTCAATGGGCACACTACACTAAATTGCTGAGGGGGCACTGACCACCTGTAACAGCGTCCTCTGTCCTCAAACCGCAGCTCTAATCCCAGCCCAGGGCAGAGAGGAGATCCTGGAGGGGAGGTTGGAGACCCTCCACTTACCCAGCAGCAGTGGATACTGATCCACAGGGATGGGCCCAGACCCCTGCTCCAGGCATTTCAACCTTGCAGGCAGGATCCTAGAGCCACTCAGGTTTGAAGTGCATGTTTGCCTGTTTTCCACCCTTCGTTTCATGATTTCTGTGGGTGCAATGGAATCCACTAACCCTTCCAAAAGCCACCTCTGAAGAGTGCACATGGTGAAGTTAAGCTTTGAACATAGGAATTATATATCTATTATGAGATAGAGACGTATATTGTACTGAAGCTGGTGTAACTGTCACAGACAGTTGTGATGATGAAGTGGAAGAAATGCTATTAAATCTGTATCTCCGAACAAACCCACTCCTGCAGAAAACCCAGACTTGCCAAGATACGTTTGCAGCTATAAACCCCAAAAAGATATCCGTAGACAAATACATTAGGAAGCCACAGAGTAAAGATATTATTACCCACCAAAGGCAATTATTTCTTCTAATCTTATAAACGACAGTCATTGTTTTATTATAACCTGTACACTATTTTTGCTCTAAATTAATGTTTGTAAAATGCTTTGAAAATACAACTATGCAAGTTATATGGCAAGAATTACAAATGTTCAGCTTCACTTTTTCCATTTATAAAACTTTTCCATTTTAGCTTGCAGAATCAAATGCAGAGCTAACAGCCTTTAGCAGAGCTGCAGTCATATATGACCCATATAAGTGAACATTCTTCTCAGTTTTTGTATCCTACATTCACTTAGGATTTCATTTTTAATTAGAACATTGCTGGGCATCCTTCCTTGAGCACTGATTGGATTTTAAATAGTTTACTTTTAATGCCACGCATTTCAAAGGTTCCAGGTTTCAGTTAAAACCTGGAAAAGTGTTTGTACATCTGTCTTCCAGAGTTATGTTTACAGAAACCTGATTATCTGTTAAGAATAAAGGGGCCAAATTTGAAATATATTTAAGTTCCTAAAGACATAGATAGGCATCGAGTGGAATTTTTCAAAAATACCTCAGTGCCTAATTCCTATTGAACTCAATGGGAGCTAATCACCAGGCACTTCTGAAAATTCCACTAGATGGCTATCTGCAGCATCTTTAGGTTCCTAAATGCCTTTAAAAATCTGTTCCAATGTTCTTATACACAGAATCAATTATGAGATTTCAAATGGCATTTCAGCCCTCATTTGGCAATACATTAGCAGATTTCCCAAAAGTTTTTGAGCTGTAATATGATGCCCTCTGCAACTGTATTTTGTGCAGTTGTCTAAGGAAACAGGGTAACACAATTCGCAAAAGAAACAGTTATCTGGCTAGTCTTTTATAAGTGCACATACCTAGTGTTTCAGATTATTTTAAAATGTCATAAATGAAAAATGTTTAAAAAAACCCAAGAGTTATGTTTGAAAGTGTTTCCGTGCTCATTCTTCCCTTGAAAAGGAGCTGTAGATTGTGACCAGGTAAATACAAATAAATAAAATGTACTAACCTTATAATTGTGGGTACTCATTTTTTTTTGCTTTCATTCCTTTTTTATACCTTTTCATTCCCTTCTTTTCCTCCCCCCTTCTTCTCTTTCCTATCTTTATTCCAGTATATCTCTGATCTCTTTCCTCCTTGCCATGATGTTTTCATTGATCCTCTAACACCGCCACCGCCCCCACCCCGGTGATTCTTTGGCAACAAAAAGTCTCAAATTTCTCTTTTTAAAAAAAGATTATTTTCTCTTCCCATTTCCTGATTCTGTTGCTTCCTCTCTCTCCTGCCACCCTTGTTCATTCTGTGTTCCTGAGCTTGCCCCACAATTCTTTTCAGAACACAAGTAACCAGAAATTGGAATGTTGTCCAGGACATCAGAGTTAAAACTCCTATGCCTCCTTTTCCGTAATGAAAATAAAAATATCCATAGTGTCAATGACTAAAACCAGTCAGAAGCACATTTCCACTAGCACGGTGCTGATCCATGCTGGAGCAGTTCAGTACCGAATCATAAATTACTGAATCAATAATACTGCTGCCTATGGCTTGTGGGTTTTGTAAGAAGTTCTCTCATCTAGGAACTGATTGGGTCCAGTATTGCTTAGTTTGTGAGAACTGATGTGATCACTACTCAAAGAGAGGTATAGCTGGCTGCAGTTAAAATTAAATCCTTCCTAATATACGTCTCACTAATAAGATTTAATCCAATTAAACTGACCACAAAGATTAGTGTACCACAGACATCCTGATAGTCATTTGACACAGACCAGTCGACATGAGGTTTCCAAACATAACAGTTATGATGCTCGATTACATGTCTTCCCCCCTCTGCCCAAATCAAATGTGTATTACAGTTTGCATCAGAATGTCTGTTAGGAGCCAAAGATTATCTGAAGAAATAAAGTTCGGAGTCTTTTCACAGAAAGAAGCATCAAACATGTTCAACATGATAAAACAAACTGCCGTATCATTTGAAATGTGCACTACAAAGTAGCCATCAGCTCAGCTATATTTACACAAACAAAAATCAATACAGACACTGGATCTGAAACAAAGTGAGGGAAAGGTTTAAGAATAAGACAGAATGCTAAGCTGTATTAGTACTAATTTTATTTTGAGTAAAGCAACTGTGATTAAAGCATTTTCCCCTCCCATTCATTTTTTTCTTTTTCTTTTCAGACAACAGGTATAGTTATTTTACTGGTACAAGACAACAGGCTTTTTGAAATGCTTGCATACTTCATAACTGGAGCTTTAGGTAAAATAATGAATCCTTATTCAATGGGCACTAATTATCTTCAGAAGTTAAAATGTGAGGAAATGGATGAAATAAGAGTGAATTCCACAGACTTCATATTCATTGAGACCCTGATCCTTTGCCACTGCAGTCAATAAGGTTGTATCATCCTACTCCATATGAGTAGAAGCGAGGCCTAATTTCTCTGCCTCTTGCATTTCTCTTCAGAAAATGTTTGTTTGGAAAAAAGGGCACAAAATCTGCCAAAGAAACCGTCAGTATCATCTGCCTAAAAAGAACAAAACTCAAACTCTGTGACAGGTTAGTTGGGTAGTTTGTGTAGTACATTATTCATATTCTCACTGTCGCTAAGTTTCCAGCCTATGTGATTATAAGACAACTAAGAAGTTCAGAACTAAGCTTTGCTATTAAGCCATACAAGTTCCTAATGCCATTTTGCATGTAAGTCTAATGGGTCATTTTCTAAGTTGAATAGCACATACCAATGAGTGTTGTTTAAAATAGCTCACTTCTCAAGTGTTAATGGGCATTTCCACTTCATTCTTGAAATTATATATACCTCTTGGTATGGAATGGTCACACAACAACTACACAACATGTTCTATGTTGTTCCTTTACATGGGGTCAAAATAGAGAAACTTATCAAATATAGAAAAACTCAAATGGGGTGGGTATTAAATATCTGAGCTCAGAATCAGAGAAAAATAGTTAGATTAATTGATTGGTAGTTTTTTTGTTTGGTTGCTTTTATTTAAATAGAATACCAGTAAGATATTCCTGCTTAAAATGATGACACCGAGATATTGATTGCTAGATTTATGTTACAAATGTATCTTTGGTTTAATATCATCATCAGTAGCATCCATCCTGGAGCACACTGCCTAAGTAAAATGCAGTATCTTACCACAAATCTCTTGCTTATCACTGGATTTTGAAATTAAGTGCAATAAATTAAATGGTCACATGTAATGTTTTATTCAGAGAATTACAAAACCCTGCATATAGATAAACTGAGACCCAAAGTAGCAGGAAGAGAGGGGCGTTACTCCATTTAGGATTTTGTGACTTTGCTTACTGGTTCACCTAAAGCAGCAAGTTAAAATATGATGTGAGCCTTCACCCAAAGCTCAAATGAAAATGTTGTTGAAGCAGCTTCCTTTTCATAGATCCATCTGAAACTGGGGTCAGAAATGGTGAAATAGTGCAGAAAAGGCTGTTCTTGTAGTATTTCTATATACAATTACCACCAGTTATCTTGAGAAACTATTTTCATAAGAGTGTCAGCCTAATTTTGCAGGCCCAAGAAATCCAGATAAGCATTAATATTTCAAGTGCTTAGCTGAACCTTTTGAAGACTATCCATGAAAGAAGCCTCAATCCAGCAAGCTGCTCAGGTCTCATACACCCACACAGAGCCCTACTGACTTCCGCTCCATACGGGTACAGTGGTCTGCCGAAACAGAGCAATCTGTGGGATCAGGGCCTAGGAAATTAAATCTACACGCTACAGGGCTCCAGTCCAAAGCTCACTGAAATCAAAGAATGATTTAAAGTCTGGAAAACCTGCTTTACATTGAGAGCCTAAAACAGGTCAATCTATTTAGTTTATCCAAGAGATGGTTAAAAGATGATTTGATCACAGTCTATAAGTACTTACTTGGGGAAGAGATTCGTGATAGCAGGCATCTCTTTAATTTAGCTGTCAAAGACGTAACAATATCCAATAGCTAAATGCTCAAGCTGGACAAATTCAGACTAGAAATAAGATGTATTTTTTAAAGTGAGGGTAATAAACTATTGGAACAACTTGACTTACCTAGTGATGTAGTGGTTTCTCCATCAATAGAAATCTTTAAATCGAAATTGGATGCCTTTCTAAAAGATATGGTTGTGACTGAACTAGAAGTTATGGGTTTGATGGAGGAATTCTGGGTGAAATGGCATAGCCTGTGTCATGCAACAAGTCAGAGTGATTGTAATGGTCCCTTCTAACCTTAAGCATCTACGAATCAATGTGTGTTCTTTCATTAACTTCAGTTGGCCTTGGTTCAGGCCCTAGATCCCTTGAATATATACTAAAATGCAGTTCAGGTTTAAATAATTTATGGCTATCATTCTATAGTTTTTCCAATAATTTATTTCATTTAATTTTTATTCATCAAATATTTCACCTCACCTACAAAAGTAGTTGACTTCTGAGGGGCTAATCACTTGCAGATCTATGTTACACCCAAATTATTAGTCACTGTAGTACAGCATAAGCAATTTAAACAATCCCACATTGCCTGGAAAGTCATCTACAATTTAATCCCCATAAACGTTTTGAAAAAGCAAATCTTTGTCTGGCTACACTGAAAGAAGGACAGGAGGCACTTGATATGGTTTTAATCAGGCTGCAGCTTTATTATAAAATGTCTTGGACTACCCAGCAGATAAAAGTGCACAGTGCAGGTAACCCCATGTTCATTCAATAACTACCCACAGGGCTTCTGTCAGCCCCTCCCCACTTTTTCCATCTAGGTCCCTCAGCCAACCCCTTGCTGGGGCCTTACCATCCCCCCCCACCCATAGGAGGCTTAAGGTGGGCTATAGGAAAGGGGGATTGGCTGCCTGATGTGTCAGTCATAGGAGCCACAAAATCCCTCCACCCTTCTACTCCTTTAACCAACACCTCCTTTTAAAGTCCTTTACCAAGCCATTTATCTGGTCACTGTATCGCTTCCCTATGGACATCCCTGCACTAGACATCCACCCCACACTTACATGAGTTGTGACTTATAGCCTAACTTCCTTCAAGGCTCACATTAACAAAGCCTTCCCTGAATCCACTGTGGGGAAGGCGAATCCCCCCCCACCCCACCCCCCACACACACTTCACCTAGGCCAATCTGGTGGTGTGGGAAAAAAATCATTTTCAGGCCCCCTAGAAAGGAGCCGCGAGCACAATGCCCACAGCAGATCCTGACCAAATCTGGTATTTTACCATCTGAAGAGGAGAGAGGCTGGGTGCTGCTTCGTGGAAAAGGGCTTATCCTGCCCTGGCTTGCCCCTTTTCAATCCTTCTCCCCTTCCAGTCCCAGGGGATAAGTCAGTGCTATCATGCTGACCCATTCCCCCCTTTTACAGCAGCTTCTGACCTCTCTCCTCCACCCAACCCATAGAGCACCATTCCTTTCCCTTTGGCCAGTGGTGCAGTCATTATAAAGGATAGAGAAGTAATGCATACAGCAGTGACCAAATAATGCTCTTGCCCCTTTGCCATTTCTAATGATATTCTCTATAAAAACAAAGTCATTTTAGTCCTCTTTTATATCTGTGTGGAGTCTTTAGAATGCAGAAAGTAGTAATGTCTCACTAAACCTGCCTGCTGCGGAGGCTGCCCCGCATATACAGTACAATTAAGATACAAAGATAAAACAACTTACAGAAGGTGATTGCAATTTTATAGTCACTTTGAGCTTTAATATCACTAATAGATCACTTTGTTTCAACACTTATAGCTCTCAGCATAATATTTCCTGGAGATCCCTGCTCCAGCCAATACAAATGTTGATGAAAAAAATAATTGGAAGGCTGTCTGGGAATTAATGAAAACAAAATGCAGCTTCAGCACAGAAGAGGCAGAAGGCTCCACATTAAAAAGAGAACATTAAGAACAGTGAACAAATATTTTATTTATTTTGGAATTGAAAGTAATTAGATTCTTTCTTTTCTAAAGTCAGATTCTAGATCAGTATTATTCCAATGACACACATAGGTCCTTTTTTCTGCAAAGATCTATGCATTTGCTTAAATGTTAAGCATGTGCATCGTCTCCTTGTATTCAAAGTGTAACGGATGTGTAACTTACACATTGTAAGTCATGAAGGACTAGTGCCTTAGACGGTATCGCATTTATTTATTAAACATATAAAATATTTGTATTTTTCCGTTTTATATCATGTAGGGTCAGTAAAATGTTCTTGGAACATCTGAGTAACCAGTAGTAGATGTAGACTTGATAAAATGACTTGATAGATTGCTCATGATCTGCAGAAACCTTTCGGGCCTTCCCCCGTACCTACTTTTTTCATTGACCTAAAATAACAGGGATGTCTAAAGGTAGGAAAGGCAATCTGAGATTCCTTTTGTTTATAACAAGATGAAACTCTAGCTGTACATGGACTCATAAATCTTCACTACTAAATAGGTCATAAGATGTAAAGATTTCCAGCGGGATTCTATTGTGATGCTGACATATTGCTTCATCCAACTGTTCAACTACACGTCTCTACATCAAAACTATACTCAAAGTTCAAAAATAAACATGTTTGCATTTTTTTTACTTCCGTTTGTCTTCATCGCAGGTTATTCTTCCCTTATTTAGTTCCTTATGTTGTAAATGCTTATGAATGTAGGATTGGGATTTAAGTGCAGCTGGCTTTATTGGAATCACAAGTAGCTGAAAGTTCAATAAAATATTGTTTAAAAACATTCAAAACAAATACTTCACAGATGATGTGTTCAGGAGAAAAGGATACCAGAGCTATGAAATATAGGTTACTACGTTGCGTCATTCTGAAATACTTCACATTTGTTTCATTTTAATGTATTGAATACCAAAGGGTGTCACATTCTAGGGGCTGACAAGACAGAATAAATTCAACAAGGAATGTGTCAGTGAAAGATCCTGCTACCATGTTCTCAACAAATTTCTAAAGTTTGAGAGGATACTTCAGTCTTGTACTTTCTGGTGAGAGGGCCAACAAAGTGCAAACATTTTGGTAGTTCTGGATACTTCGGCATACATTTCAAGGGGTTGCCTCAGTGTATAGGTGTCCAACCCGTGACACCATAAAGGGGGCTGATATTCAAAGGATGGGTGCACTTTACTTGTGAAAATCAGTCACCCTTAAGGTGACAAGTTGAACACCCTAAATCAGTAATCTCATAGGGTGATTTTCTCAAAAACAAATAAGGGAGGTAGGAGCACAGGTTTTGAAAAATCTCTCCTTAAACAATGTATGCCTTTACCATCAGTAATAGTGTTAAAACCACAAAATATTTTCACATAGGGGAGGAAGAAATCTTTGAATCCTGCTACTGGCTCCCCATTTTCTATTGCACCAAACATAAGCTGTTTGTATTCATTTTGAAGACCCTTCATATTCAGTCCCCACCCTCCCTATCATCTCTTATTCATTAGTGAGCTGTTGGTGCTCACCTCTAAGCAGCCCAGGATGCCAGCTTTCAGTGCCCACCTGTTAAATTTTCAAACAAACACCTTTGTGCTTTCTCCCCTGCTGCCCACATGCTTGGAAGGCATCCCCTGTAAAGATCTGCAAAACTACCTCGTTATCCACCTTCAAATTCCTCCTCAAAACTCTCTTTTGCCATGGCATCTACAAAAAAATTGACAAGTGTTAGGCCAATAGTATGCAGAGATCTATGATGCCGACCAATTTGTTTAACTGTTTACTTGTACTCCCCTATCTGTCTATATTCACCTGTTGTAACTGATGTAGGTAGGACTACCATAGCAATTGCGGACAAACCAACTTTCCACTGGGATGGTTATACTTTCATGCAGTTGGAAATCAGGATTTTTCACATTTTTTTCCTGGTTTGAAAAGCTACCGATATTTTCTAATAGAGCAAGCCCTCTACATCTATATATTATGGCTTATACTGTTACTAGTATATAATGCAACCAATTATGTGTCTTGGATCACATGTACATCATTAAATATGCAGCATTTGCACACAGAAAAAAGAGAGAGAGGGTTAGATATTCCCCCAAATAATCCCAGGCAGCCTGAGAAACAGACAAGACTAAACAGCTAAAACTTGAGGCTTGATCCAAAGTCGCCCTGATGTCAAAGGGAGCCTTACCATTGACTTTTACAGCTTAGGACTCAACACTGAAAACAGCGACAGGTTCATCTATCACTAGTTTGTCACCGAAGTATTTCAATGTAATGTTAAGCATTGACTGTAGGAAGTTTAAACTGACCTAAACTTCACAATGTTTGAATGAACAATCAGACGATCAGGATTAATACAATAAGATAACACCAAAATGTTTTGGCTCAGGAATCTCTCATGTGATCTTTGTTGAAATAAGTGGTGAGTGAAATTACCACAACACAACTTTGTATTTGAGGATATAAATTATTCAGAAATTAAAAAATATCATCAAACTATGTATAGCCAGGGCTGCATTACTGCCTAAATGTATCTATAGGTATGCATCTGACGAAGTGGGTATTCACTCACGAAAGCTTATGCTCCAATATGTCTGTTAGTCTATAAAGTGCCACAGGACTCTTTGCAGCTTTTATAGGTAACATTGATTTCAAGCAAAAATCCCATTAGTTCATTGGAAAGAGGACTAGCTCACCATTTGAGCACTTAGCTAAAAAAATGTTTGACTATCTGGATTAACACAAACTCAGAATACTCAGATTAGTCTCATTAATGGAATAATCATATATCTCCCAACATATTGAAATCCCTTCAGCACTTCTTTAAATTCAGTATATCCTCTGCTTTTTTCCTTTCATTTTGTATATCCAGTACAACTTGCAGTACTGTACAAATCACAAAAATGTTGTTCTGTCCTTACCTTGAATTATGTGGACATCAACTAGTAAATGGAAATTAAAATGCACATTCATGTCATTTTAACTAGAAACAATCTTCCTTATAGACGTCTCAGAATATTAAATTATGCCCTTTTAAGCAGATTGATGGCTGGACTACTGCAACTATCAAGAAAACTGCTTCTGGATAATACTCACTGAAGTAAATATACCGGGCACTTAGGAACATTAACATCCAAAGGATCCCCTTTCCTCAAGGCTACAAAACAATCTTTAAGCATTGACAGCTCACTTTCTGCTCCAATCTAGGGTGTACATTACACAGATTTTAACCAACGCTAGTAGATTGACTCTACTATCTTTCAGTGTTGACCTCAAGTGGTGGTGGGGGAGGCACCACTCCCCTATGTAATTTTTGATTCCTTATTGATACAACTGGCCAGAGGATGACACTTCCATTGCACTGCAACTCCCAACGTTTTGAAATTTGTTTTCAATCTATACTGGAATGAAAACAAAACCTCTTTCATAGAATGGAATTATGGTGAAACAACCATTTTCTGAGTCAAAAGGTCAGGTTTTCGAATCAGGAGTCTGACACTTCACACGCACACACACACACAACTTCCTGTTGAAAACTTGGTCGAAACCACTACATTTCAACAAAACAGATTATTTCAATGAAAATTACACAACAACTCCTTTTTGGACTGAAGTTGGAATAGTGTCTTCGTCTCTCTTGGTTGAAGAATCCAATATTGAGCAATGGTGATTCAGGGAAGAGGAAGAAAAATAGCAGTCAGGCTTTCCTGAAGTGTTCTATACAGTTTTTTTCTATCAAAATTAAAACTTTTGTTAAATATGTGAAGTTAGACTTTGTTGTACATTTTGATTGTTGAATTCAGAAACTTTCTATTTGTCATTAACACTGCTGTTGCCACAATAATTTGAATATCTCATAATTATTCTGACTAAAGTTGAGACAGATCATATCCAGGAGAACATTTGATTGACTTAGTCAGCCTCAGTGCTACAACACTATGACAAAAAGAAGAGGAGTACTTGTGGCATGGTAGAGACTAAGAAATTTAGGTGTCACAAGTACTCCTCTTCTTTTTGCGGATACAGACTAACACGGCTGCTACTCTGAAACCTAACACTATGACAGTAAAGCTATTTTTAGTGATAAGGAGAACACTTATCAACCCTTTTAAACTTTGAAAGAGAGGCAGAAAGAAATAGGGATAAACCACTATAAGGAAGATTTACCTTTTGGAGCTGACTACATCCTTCAAAATGAAAAGCAACAGATGCTACCTACTTATTGGGGAAGGTGATATGGGAACACATTTACTTAGCTTCTCTGTCTGGTGTGCATATTGCAGGGATTCAAGAGAAAGGCAGATTAAAGATATGGCTTAGTTTTAATGGTAATGCTGCAGTGCACCTGGAACTTGTCCTACATTTAGAACAAGCCCTAACTTAAAAAAGAAAAACAGATTCTTACATTTTAAAAGTAGATATGTGACTATACAAGGTTATTTTCACCCTCATTTTCCTCATTGACTGTGCTATGATACATTGCTCTGGTTTGGGGATTTCATATATCAGCTCCCTTTCATTCCCCCTCAAATCATCACTTCTCCATTGTCACAGGGATGCTCTCACCCTCTTCCAGCTGACAGCATTGCTATGTAAGCTGGTAAGTACTGTCGTATTTAATTATTGTACATTTTTAAGTGGGGAAGTGCCAATGAGCCAAACTTTAAGAGCATTTTCCTTTTGTGCTAGCTTAGTCATTTTAAAGGAAGCCCTCTGACAGTGTGTGTATGCATACAGAATGTGTGTGTCATTTTCAGTAGGGTTCACCAAAATGTTCCTGACACACACAGGCAGGAGACTGGATAGGCTCACTTAAAAATAGAGTTTGGATTATCTTTCCATTTTCTACTCTGATCCTGCTCAAGATTTAGAACATGCCAGAGCAACAACTGTGTGTTTTAAAGCACGGGCATTTAACTAACAGACTGGCCAGCCATTTTCTAATTCTTTTATATCCTTTTTCAATAAGCTTTTGAAATGTTTCATTGATTATTCAACTATGCACTCAGTCTGCTGAGTTCCCTATTTATTATTAATCTCAGAGTGCAGTTTCCTTACGGGGCACTAAATCCAATATCAAACTTAGAAAAATAAGTGTTTAGAAAGGTACATTTTCTGACTCTCTTCAAGTTTGAACTGTGCAGCTTAAACTCAAATTAATATTTTTACATCTTGATTATTAGTTAGATAAAGTACAAAAGATGCAAAAGTGTTATTTCCCAGGTGAGCACATGATTTGAACATTTACCATACAGAACTTATCATAGATCCCAGTGCTTGATCCTACATCTGGACCCAGGAAAAATTCCCATTGATATCGTGGAGATTTGCTTGCATAGGGACTGCAAGATTAGTTTTACAGAGAACAATAATGAAAAGATCTTATTACAGTGGGTCATCTAATCCACACCACACCAATGCAGGATCATCCCTTACATCTTGTCCTATCAAATTACATGCTACAAGTGATGGGATTCTCTTCCCTTGGGAATCTCTTCCGCAATATTTCTTTGTCAAGTTTTTTCTGATATTCTGTTGAAATATTCCTTTTCGTATAATCTCATTTTAATTTGTTCCCAGTTACTCAAAAGTTGCTTACAATTTCTTTCAATTACAAAGAAAAAAATTAAAAATATGATGCATTATTAATATATATATTGTAAAAATATAACATTTACATACTCTAACTCAAAAATCAGTTAAAACAGAAACAAAGGCATTGATATTACTGGTACAATATAAACAAAGCTTTATTGTGTGATGATTGCAAATGCATAGTATATGGAAGCCACAATGAAAAGTGATAAAAAGGAGAATGAACGATTAAGTCAAGTCAATATCTAAAGATGCTTTGAAGTTGCCAAACTGCTAAAGTTTCCTTTTTCTTCCCTGAGATGTTAAATGTATATTTTATCTTAGAAGCAGTCATCTGCTTTACTTTTAAAAAATAAAGAGAACATATCAGCAGGAAACAAGGAGGAGGTAATAATGCCACTATTGAGCTATGAATTTGGAGGTGGAATAAATATATCAATAAAATTAGTACAGCAAGCTCTTCTGAAGAATAATAAAATATAATACTATGTTCAGTTTACTGGGCCGTCAGTCATTCCAACTGTAAAATTTACTTTGAGATAATTATTTATACTTTCTCTTCTTGGCTGCACTTTCTATTCAGCATCAAAGTTTCAAATTAGTGAATGGAAATCTACAGTACAGAGCTTGAATTTGTGATTAAAAAAAAAAACTATAACTAAAGTTGGGCCTGAGCTGAAATTCAGGTTCCAAACCCCAAAACTATAAGAAAATTCTGATTCAGATTTGTATCTGATCATTGCACATTTCCTTCCTACCCCCGATTACATTGGTACAGTTGAGGCCTGATACAGTGCCAGATCAAGTCAATGGAAAGATTCCCATTGACTTTAATGGGCATTGGCTTAGGCCTGTGATAAGCTATATTTTAAAGGCAAGATATGGTCAAGAATGAATTGCCACAAGATTACACTGGTTATGCTGTAGATAACAGGTGTACAAGTAAATGAATTGTTTCCCCTCCTTCTTTTCTTCCCCCATCTCTCAATTTTTTGTAAATGCAGAGTGAAATGTACATATCTCAATGTTATATATATAGTATCACAGGATTTTAGTTTAAATAAACCATTTGTATTTTTCAGATTTTGTTATCTGAAATGATTTATTTCACTATAGATTTTTTTTAAAGTAGCTATATTAAAGAAACTGTCAAGCTTCAGCCTAACATCTAGTAAGATTTTCCGTTAAAGTGTGATCTCTGCTTCTATTTACCAAGTCTGAAAAGTTTCAGAGTAACACCATGTTAGTCTGTCTTTGCAAAAAGAAAAGGAGTACTTGTGGCACCTTAGAGACTAACCAATTTATTTGAGCATGAGCTTTCGTGAGCTACAGCTACCAGCAGGAGAGTGAGTTTGTGTGTGTATGGGGGTGGGGGGTGAGAAAACCTGGATTTATGCTGGAAATGGCCCACCTTGATTATCATGCACATTGTAGGGAGAGTGGTCACTTTGGATAAGCTATTACCAGCAGGAGATTGAGTTTGTGTGTGTGGTTTTTGGAGGGGGGTGAGGGGGTGAGAGAACCTGGATTTGTGCAGGAAATGGCCCACCTTGATTATCATACACATTGTGAAGAGAGTGGTCACTTTGGATGGGCTATTACCAGCAGGAGAGTGAGTTTGTGTGTGTGTGTGGGGTTGGGGGGGCGGAGGGTGAGAAAACCTGGATTTGTGCTGGAAATGGCCCAACTTGATGATCACTTTAGATAAGCTATTACCAGCAGGACAGTGGGGTGGGAGGGGGTATTGTTTCATGGTCTCTGTGTGTATATAATGTCTACTGCAGTTTCCACGGTATGCATCCGATGAAGTGAGCTGTAACTCACGAAAGCTCATGCTCAAATAAATTGGTTAGTCTCTAAGTTGCCACAAGTACTCCTTTTCTTTTTGCAAGTCTGAAAAGTTCAGGTGACTGTTTAGTTCCACTTAACCTCCATGAAACTAGTGACTGGGAACACTCAAAAACACTCAAAAAGTCTGGCGATTGGGTTAAGTATCCAAAAGTTGGATTGTTTATCTGACCTTTACCTCCTGAGCCTACAAACCTCTGCTATCAATCTTGAGAGTAAAGGCTCTCTAGAAAGATTAAAGGAACATTTGTTTCTGGTCTTAGCCCGAACCAGGAAGCACAGACAGGAGAAAACTTGAAAAATACTGGAATTACCTGTGGAAGCTCAAATTTGAGTTCTTGGTAAAGCTTTGGTGTACTTTTTATTCTAGTTCAACCTCTACTCCATCCCTAAATGAAGATGGATATGATTATTTAGTATTCCATATATTATATTTTCTCTTCATTATGAGTTCCAGTTAAAACCAATATTTGGTCCCATAATTTCCACATATCCTTTAAATATTTGGATTTTTGTCAGTATTTCTATCCAGAAGTAGCCCTGGAATTAATCTCTTGCTGCATTTCTTCCAGTGCATTTTGAAAAGATTTTAAATAATCTTTTTTTTTTTTTCACTTCACTGCCAACATATGCCATTTATAGAGAAGTTGATAAAAGTTTCTTTTTATGGCAACATAAATTGCTAAACATATTTTTCTCTATTGTCCTATTTTGTTTGCTTAATTAATCTCCAATTCTCTTCTAATTCTAGCATTGTTGCATTGCCTTATATATTTCTGCAACCAGATCCTTTGAATCATTTTTATTTGTTACAATTTATTCCTTCATAGTAAGTAATAGTTTGACATTTTTTACGCACTTTGGATACAATGAGCTGTGTTTCGACAGGTGTTCTAGTGGAACTGATGATATTCCATAATCTCTTTGCAGTGTTTAGACACATGTTCTATTTAATATCTTCATAAATGATTTGGATAATGATATAGAGAGTACATTTGCAAAGTTTGCAGATGAAACCAAGCTGGCAGAGGTTGCAAATGCTTTGGAGGAGAGGATTAGAATTCAAAATGATCTTGAAAAACAGGAGAAACTGTCTGAAAAAAATAGGATGAAACTCAACATGGACAAATGCAAACTACTGAATTTAGGAAGGAATAATCCATTGCACAAATACAAAATGGGAAGTGATGGCTTAGGAAGGAGGACTGCAGAAAAGGATCTGGGGGCTATCGTGGATCACAAACTAAATATGAGTCAACAATGTAATACTGTTGCAAAAGAAGTGAACATTATTCTGGGATGTATTAGCAGACATGCTATAAGCAAGACATGAAGTACTTAATCCACGCTACTCAGCAGTAATAAGGCCTCAACCGGAGTTCTGGACACCACACTTCAGGAAAGATGGAGACACTGGAGAAAGTCCAGAGGAGAACAACAAAAATGATTAATGATCTAGAAAACATGATCTATCAGTCAATGGTTTGTTTAGTCTGGAGAAGAGAAGGCTGAGGGGGGACATGAAAACAGTTATCAAGTATGTCAAAGGTTGTGATAAAGAGAAGGGTGATAAATTGGGAACCTGAGGACAGGACAGGAAGTAATAGGCTTAAAATGCAGCAAGGGGTATTTAGATTAGACATTAGAAACAGCTTCTTAACCATAAGGATAGTTAAGCGCTGGAACAAACCACCTAGAGTGGCTGTGGAATCTCCATCATTGGAGAGACAAACACCTGTCAGGGATGGTCTAGATAATATTAGTCCTGCTGCGGTGCTAGGGACTGGACCAAATGACCTATTGAGGTCCCGTCTAGTCCCTACATTTCTATGTTTTATAGAAAACAAACTATTTCCATAAATGGAAACAAAGCTTCCATTCTACAGAACTTTATATGGGTGGAATCGATGCATTGTTTTATGAACACAGTGTCCTCCAGGGAGTGTCACAAATCAACATAATGCCACTGACAGCTTGATTTTGCATTTGCATTTTTGAGTTGGCTGAAGTAAGTGTAAAATCGTATGTAGTCCTATAGCTTCCTATTGACTATGGATCTATGAAGTGTTGTGTGCGTTGCTTCTTCCAATAATGATTTGGAATAAGTTATGCTCAAGAAATTTTTTTGGATGTGCATATTTCAGATGATAGGATATGAACAACTGGCACATAGCGCTAAAACTGTGATCAAACCATGCCCAGTTTTCATGATCATCACAGACACAGTGGACACACATAATAGGATTAATTAACCAAAGTGTGCCAAAAAAGCTGGTTAGCCTCTAAAACGCATAGATAATTCTATTGATTATGATGCACGTTTGAATAATTCTATTATTATGATGCACACCTACCCTTCCTCAGATTCTAGTAATGGCATTTAAATTTGTGTATTGTTCCTTTCAATGTGAGAATACTATATATGTATTAATACCTGGTACAATCAAAACACTGAAGTATTTTTTTTTCCAATGTAAATTATTCAACTTATCCTCTGTAATTTGACAGGTTGTAGGCTTTTGCATTGATTTTATTCTAGTCAGTCTTTCAAGCACTTTTGGCTGTTCTGAGGGTCAGAGTTTCATAAAAGATTGAGCCCCATTGCTCCGCTTGGTGGAGTAAATGGACTAGATTATAGCCACAAATGGCCGGCAGCAATTTCTCCACCAAGTTGCTCTCTACCATGCATGAGGTGCATCAGATGAGGGAGCGGTCCTGGCAGAGGTCTATTACACCCATCTTCCACTACTGTGGGTCTGTTGAGGACCCTATACTACTAGCATAACTTAAAGCAGCCACATAGACACACTAATGACTGTTGGGGCTAGAGATAGTGCAGAAAGGCTCCCAGAATCAGGGAGCTGTAACTAGCTCCCTGATGCATATGGCTCTAACTGGGGTAATTTGGTTAGTCTTTGATGGGTTGGAGCAGAAAACAAAACACTTTTGTAGAAGCAAATGTATCCCATTTATTGTTCTCAACTTAAAGAAAAGAGTATATTATAGCTGGTTGAAACTCAAAATTTCTGTTCCCAGGAAAATTCTGATATTTTGAAATTTCCTTTCATCCCAAATCAGAATGAAAAGTCAAAATTTCCATCTTTCCTAAAAAGAAAATTCAAGAAAATTGTTACATATTATATATTGTAAGTCGGAACACCACACTTCAACTTCGTCTAAATGAAGCACTTCAATGTTTTCATGAAAAATGTAGACAAAAATTGATACATCCTGTGAAGTGTTTTGACTTTATTGAATCAGCATTTCCTGATGGACAACTGTTTCAGCAGAAAATTTTGACCAGCTTTAGAGGACAATGCAACCCACTACCTGAATTCTCTCTCTTCTGAGTTTTTTTCTTTCAGTTAAATAGTTTGCAATTGAAGTAACCAAATACTTACCATTCATTGTAAGTAGTATTTTACATCATGGTCATGCACACATTACAAGGTGAAAGATATCTAAACACTTTTCTTGCTAAGGACATAAGTTAATATTCAAAGAATTTGTTATGTTCTACATCAGAACAATAAAAATCCAAATAAACTTTGATACTCTGCATTATCAACAATCTATATTTAATCCCTCAACAGTTTTACCTTTTCAAAATAAATGATTTTTTCCTATGTACACACTTGTATATTTAAGGCAATTTATTATATGTAATTTGATTTACTGCCTAAAACTGTGTACGTGCATTTAAAATATACACTTGGGATTCATTACAACAGAGATAAACATGACATCTTAGGGATACATGATGCATGCAGCAGGGGATTTAAAACTGATTTCAGTCACTGGACACTAGACCAACTGAATTGTACTTACTGCAATTACAGTAATACATATAACCTTGGAGGAAGGGGGCAGAGGAGTTAAGGATTATCCTTTGGAAAGATTTAATACATAGATCATATCACATAGAAAAAATAAAAATGGACCCATGAAGAGATTTTAAAAGGTAGCTGAGAAGTGGTACAATAGAAAAATGTTAAGTAAAATTTCCTATTAATAATAAAATAAATAATAATAATAATAATAATAATAATAAAGAATATTCTCTTAGCCCTTGAAAAGGGTTAAACTACGCCACAGGAAAATTTCCAGAGAAGAGAACTGTAACATCCCTAAAACTGTATTTCCCTAGAAACACCAATATTGTGAGTCTCACAAAGAGAAGCCAGGGAAATAATCTACGAGAATATGAATAATTCATGGATTCTGAAACACACATAAGACAGAAGATAGGAGAAGAACAAGGTATCCAGGTATGCTCCTGCCAAGGTGAGCAACATTATCACATTGAAAATCCTCTACAGAAAAGATTCCTGTCTCCATCCCAAGGAAATATACTGTTAATTAGCTTCCAGAGTATATGAAGGCTATCTTAACATCAAAAGAATGAAAAGCTTATGGAAACAGAATGGCAATTTAATTTTTTTAAACATTTGTCAAGAAGAAATAATCACTGACCCCAGTTTACATTAATATTGACCTGAAAATAATTGCCAAAGCCAGAACAAAACCATTTTCCCATCCAACTTTTTTCCTGACTTTCATTTTAAAATGTATGATAGTAATTTCTTTTACAAGGAAAATAGCCTTATTTACTTGCATACCACATGTTTATTTTTCAATTACATACTAAGTACCATCATTGATAACAATGAGGGATTCAGTAGGAGTTCAGCTTCCCTTGTTGAAAGAAAGCAATTAATCCCTAAACACATTTGTCACGGTTCCTCCCCCACTCTGAACTCTAGGGTACAGATGTGGGGACCTGCATGAAAAACCTCCTAAGCTTATCTTTACCAGCTTAGGTCAAAACTTCCCCAAGGTACAAAATATTACATCCGTTATCCTTGGACTGGCCGCTACCACCACCAAACTAATACTGGTTACTGGGGAAGAGCTGTTTGGATGCGTCCTTCCCCCCAAAATACTTCCCAAAACCTTGCACCCCACTTCCTGGACAAGGTTTGGTAAAAAGCCTCACCAATTTGCCTAGGTGACTACAGACCCAGACCCTTGGATCTTAAGAACAATGAAAAAGCATTCAGTGTTTTACAAGAAGACTTTTAATAAAAAATAGAAGTAAATAGAAATAAAGAAATCCCCCCTGTAAAATCAGGATGGTAGATATCTTACAGGGTAATTAGATTCAAAAACATAGAGAACCCCTCTAGGCAAAACCTTAAGTTACAAAAAAGATACACAGACAGAAATAGTTATTCTATTCAGCACAATTCTTTTCTCAGCCATTTAAAGAAATCATAATCTAACACATACCTAGCTAGATTACTTACTAAAAGTTCTAAGACTCCATTCCTGTTCTGTCCCTGGCCAAGACGACTACAGACAGACACAGACCCTTTGTTTCTCTCCCTCCTCCCAGCTTTTGAAAGTATCTTGTCTCCTCATTGGTCATTTTGGTCAGGTGCCAGCGAGGTTACCTTTAGCTTCTTAACCCTTTACAGGTGAGAGGAGCTTTCCCCTGGCCAGGAGGGATTTCAAAGGGGTTTACCCTTCCCTTTATATTTATGACAACATTCTAAAACATCCTTTTATTAGGAGATCTTGTACTGTAGAATATGGCCTTGGGTAGTACATCTAACAGGTGGGCAATAAAAAACCCCTGAACATGATAGGTAGTCCTGACTTTATGACTTCCATACTTTTAAAATCCAGTGGTAACAGTGGGCCAGACAGGTCAAACACTTAAAAAATGCTAAACTTGGATAGTTCATCCTGAATAATTTCCCCCTCACCTTAATCTCCAAAACACTGTGTGGTTTTGCTAGCTCATGGACAAGTAACCCATTATATATATAGCCTCACAGATAACAAGGCTTGTTTTGATCTCCTCTGAGGCATTTTTAGTCTTTGAAACAGCCTACCATAGGTTTTATATATGTCAAGCTCCTAAAATGAACAGAAATGCCTAGGTTTAGCAGATTTAGTTTCAAAATTAAGTCTAGAGATACTAGAGGATAAGTGGTTATGATTATGAGTTTCCAAGAGAATGTTTTTAACTGTGCTATACACACTTTAAACTGCAACACAGGAGATATTTAACAGTTAATCAATTGTACTAGTTGAATGTACTTGATTTCTCAGAAAATGTTCTGGCATTTTCAGGACATGATATGGCTATCCAACTGTTTTGTAAACAGGGTTATAAGAATGATTAAGCAGAAAAATAGGTCAAATTCTAGTACATTATTTGCCCAGCATGAATTTATATGAACCATATGATACTGAAACACTACACACTTATATTTTATAAATATACAAAACCTATATTTATCTATCTATATTATGAAAACACCCTAGAAGCTCCCTGCTATGGCTACGTTCAGAATTGCACTTAAAACTGGACTTAAGTCCTTCTCTTTCCACATTTTTAACACAAACATAGGTATTTCCCTCATTCATTATAACTATTTTTTCTCCACAACCAACTTGGGGGGGTAACATGTTTTTCGGCCTGCTATACAAAAGGCCATTGGTACATGTCTGGGACCTCAAGTAGATTGGGGGTGGGGAGGGGAGGAGGCAGCCAAGCTAATTGCTGGCGCCTCCTTGTGGCAGATGTCCAGTGCAGGTACTCCATAGAGAATGCATCCAGTGACCAGATAAATGGCCTGGTAAAGGACTTAAAAAGGAGTTGCTGGTTAAAGGAACAGAATGGTGTGGGGTTTGGGGCCCCTATGGTTGGAATGGCAGGGAGCCAACCCTCCTTTCTTATATCCCAACTTACCCTCCTATAAAGGGGGTGACGATAAGGTCCTGGCAATGGATTTGCTGGATAGACCTGGTTGGCAAAATTGGGGGAGCTGGTAAAAGGCCCCCGGTCATGGTAGGGTCCCGGCAATAGATTTGCTGGAGGGACTTGGATGGAAAAGAGGGGGAGCTGGTGGAAGCCCCCAGGTAATTACAGCATAAACGGGGTTACCTGCACTGTACACTGTTATATGCCTGGTAGTCCCAGACATGTAATAATAAAGTTGTGGCCTGATTAAATCCATATCAAGTGTCTCCTGTTCTTCTTTTGGTATAGCTGGACAACAAGGGCACACCCTCACTCAGCTTCCTCAACGTACTGGAGAGTGGAGGCAGCAATGCAGAGATAGCCCTTCAAATTCTAGTGTTTCAACGTAGAGACAGCGGGCCCATCCTAGCTAGTCCACAAAGTTCCCAGTTCTTCCCCAACATCAGCCCTCTTCATCCAATGACTCTAAACTTAACTCAGACTTCATGCTTTCTCATGTGCAACCAGCACTTTACCAATTCATATATGTCCATGGAGAACATACATCTTAATGCAGAAGAGGCCAGTCAATGTGCACTTGGGTTTGACTTAGAATAAATGGGTGGGTGCACTGTGGATATTTATAATTTGGCAGGGAGTTTGTGGTGTAGGTGAGAAGTCTGAGGTATGTATGAGTAGTACAATTTGGGGGCAGGGACTGAGTTTGTTCTGTGTTCATATAGGGCAAAACACAATAATGTCCTGGATCCTAGGAGCTACCGCAATACAAATAGTGTCTGTTCTTATTATTATTAATGGGCAATTTAATTCAATTGTAATGATTGTGTTAGTGACAACTGTACGTGAGTTATTTTAAGCATATACTAACAAATGCTGTTTGGTGGAATCTGGTGTCGGTAGGGCATGGATCACAGATCACATCACACTGCCCGTCAGTACCCAGCCCGAGGAAGCTAATGATCCAACCAGTGGACCAAATTCAGAGATGAATGCTGGTCACGTGCTATCTGAGGCACATTGCACATATGCTAAGAAGAAGGTGAAATATGTATCTCATGGAGATATAGCAGTAGCTCCATAGGCAAGTTTGCATTAGATTTTCTATTGTACATTTTTTCTATACAAGAATACATTTAATCTCATAATCTAATGCCCAAAGTCAAAACAAAGGCTCCCACGGATTGAATTAAGCCTTTATTCACTCAGATTGGCACATGTATATCTTCTATCTATATGCCCTGTTACTAGAAATAGGTCTAATTTTTAAACTAGTCTTCAGTAACATACGTAGTATTTGAAAGTCATCTGTGTAGTACCCATAAACATAACACCAGACTCAACAGTAAAAACAATTTAAAGTACAATCAAAATAGCTCAGTGGTTTGAGCATTGGCCTGCTAAAGCCAGGGTTGTGAGTTCAATCCTTGAGGGGGCCATTTAAGGATTTGGGGCAAAAATTGGGGATTGGTCCTGCTTCAAGCAGGGGGTTGGACTAAATGACCTCCTGAGGTCTCTTCCAACCCTGATAGTCTATGATTCTAATTTAAGATGTCATATACATCTGCCAGCAACCTGTAATTTAAGATTTCTTTTCTACTTTTTTCCCCTCTTAATTCTAGCATGGGGAAAAAAGAATATTTGATGGCAAGAAAAAACTGTTGTATAGCCACACCAGGCTGAAATCAGATCAATTCGCAGTTAAATATCAATCATGCATGAGGAGTAGTTTGCTAAACATAACTTATTAACCTCTCAGATACCAACATTTGTTACATTACAAATTAATGAATATAGTGTATTACAAGGGCAGCCTGTACAAAATCAAATCTTTTTTTGTATAACCTTCTCAAAGAGTATGCTAAATTAACATGAAGGGAATCTTGTATCCTAGCATACCGTATCATCATATACTTCCCACCAACCTATCCATACTAAAGCTTTGCATGAATAGCATCTTTCAGTGTTTAATTTGATGTTTAGTTATTCATTGGCAAGAATGGGGGAACATGACCAGAGCGCCATCGTTGCTTTTTTAGGTGAAGTTTGTGAGCCCAATTTTTAAAAAGCACACAAATGCAACTGGGTACCATGTTTGTGTAAACTGAGCACTTGCATGTGCAAATAGCCAAAAAGTTAGGAGACTAACTTCCCACCTGCATACATACTGTGAGTAATTTGTAATTACAAACTGAGTAATTATGCATGCAACTGTGATCAAAATACACACATTGATGCACAGATATTTTTGAATATCAGGCCCCATGGGTGAGTTCATCCCTGTGCAGTGGGCCAGCGCAAGTGAGGCCTAAACACAATTGAAGTCCCACTGAAACTGTCAATAGAGGGGTCACTTTCACTCTGGCAGAACATATGTCTCTCATACACAAAACAGAAACATGGTACATGCTCATATGCATTAGAAGATTTGTCAGAATAAGAGAAGAGCCTTTTTAAAATCATTGCCCAGTCATAAAAAAACCTGTATTCTAGTTTTCTGAATCTTTCTCTTCAGCAGGAATTAAGATGCTTCATTGGATAATGCACACAATGAAAATAAATATTCCCAGGTTAAAAAACTAAAACACAGAATACCAGCTAGTAACGCTTCATGTTATTAATAAAAGTGTCCGTCCCACACATTACTTGTCTTTTTAAAAAGAAATACCATAGGGAAATTCAATCTTCTCTCTGCAGGGAGTTCCTGTTTGACCCAGCTGTCTGTGTATGAAAATTTTATTAACTAGCATGATTTACTTTATTTAGAATAAAAGGAATATCTGCTGACCATCATTACTGCAGGGAACAGAAGACAATGCCAGCTCAGATCAACACAATGCTTAAAGGTTTCTTTGTCCTTCTTACGACCTCCTATGGATTAAAAACTATTAACTAAATCACTTATCAAGAAGTCCAGATGATCCAAACAAGGTACAAAAAAACAGTATCAATAATTAAAGATTTTGCCGCACAATGTTTTTTTCCAACTGTCATGAACATATTGTTTCATCTGCCAAAATATATTAAGAAACACAGGGACACTAAAAGAAATTCAAATGTCTAGCAACATAAACAAAGCTCATTATATCTTCGTGAATCATGACCTTAGTACAATACTGACAGTTTATTGGGAGGTCTAGCTTTATTTAAGATATAATCTAAATAATTCACTTAGCACTTGAAAATATTTTGTCCTTTACTTTAAGTTCTTTACTGCTGCACATTTTCTGACTAATTTATAAATAGTAATAAAAGCACTTAAATCAACATAGACCATTATGACTTAAGACTGATGTGTGTGGTATGGTATAGTGTTTTATTTCCTCCCTCGTCCCACATGGAAACAGGAAAATGACTCATTTTGATCAAGTGGTTAAAGTTCAGGTTGTGATCAAATGACACAGAAAGCTGAATATAAACACAGATTTTCTTTCCTGGGGTAACACAAATGCGATCAATATTGCTATGCTAGCAAACTGTTTCACTCAAAATAAATGAAATTATAATTCAATGTTCAGCCCATCTCTTGAACCCCAAAAGATGCCACATTTTGTACTGCCTCATCTACGTGGGACATTTTCCAGATAAGAACAGCCACCTCTACACGTTCAACAACTTGGTCCCGTGCATGCCAAGAAGAGGACAATTGTTGTCTAACTTCACCAAAAAGCTACAGCTGTGTATATAAGCACAACAGCTGATTCTCTGAGTCCCTTCGTAATATTTACCACATTTTATAGCATCAGGCTGAGCCCAAAGATGTATTTTTAACAAAATGGAGAATGGGTGAAACTATGGCCCTATTAAACTCAATGGGAGTTCTGCCACTGACTTCTGTGGGACCAAGATTTCACCCAATATTCTTTTATTAGCATGCTATAGTTTCTGTACTGCTAGTTGTTCACTAATTCAGGAAATCTTAGTTTTAAGCATGCTGACTTGATCTCCTGCCTACTATGGGCACTACAGTTTGATCTGTGGATGATTATAATTAAAAAGGTTTTATTAAGCTGCCAAAACAAGGTCCTTTTTAGTGATATCTTATGGCTTTGTAAATGATAAAAATCCCATAGCACATTTTGGGAGCTGAATAACTTGTGTGTCTTGGTTAAAATCCCTTCTCTCATGAAAGATACAAAACTGATAACACAAAGCTGGTAAGGCAGCAGTGCAAGTTTTCCCACAGTGCCATGCCAATTTGCATCAACCCTGACATCAAAAAATCAGCTATGAGTGCAAGAATAGTTCAATTTCTATGCTTATTCAACTCATTTTCTCACTCCTAGTCAAGTGACAAAAAGGGTGTCAATTGATGCTAGTAGAAAATAACAATTTTGTGATATGAACACCTATCTACTGGGAAATAAACCTGAAAATGGGGGGTGGGGGGGAATTAATAGAGAAAGAAAATGTGGTGACTCACTATCGTTAACACATTGTGTTCAATATAGAAAAAAATACTCACGAAATACTTTAGCCTTCAAAAATATGCATAGCACAGTACATCTACGCTGCAGCTGGTAGGTATAATTCCCATCTCCAGCACATATGCTCATGCTAGCACACTAAAAATAGCAATGTGGCTGAGGCTGCAGTGCCAGATCTGGCTAGCCACCTGAGTACAGTCCCATCCAAGATCCTAGGTACATACTCAGGCAGCTAGCCCTCCCTTGCCGCACATGCCTCTCTCATACACTTCCCTTTTTAAACACTCTATCTTGATCAGGGCTATCACAGGTATGCCTGTGCAAACTGGAAATTACACCTTCCAGATCCACTGTAGACTATACCATAAGGATGCTGATTTTTCTAACCATTGGCCACATCAAGTTAAAGCTGCCAGTGAGTGAATGTGAGAGAGGTGTGTGGTATTAGGGTTAGGGTTAGAGACTTTATCTTCCCAGATATAGACTGGAGGACAAGTGCTAGTAATAATAATAAGCCTCAGATTTTTCTGGATGCGATAGCTGATGGATTCCTTCACCAAGTAGTTCCTGAACCAACAAGAGGGGATGCCATTTTAGATTTGGTTTTGGTGAGTAGTGAAGACCTCATAGAAGAAATGGCTGTAGGGACAATCTTGGTTTGAGTGATCATGAGCTGATTCAGTTCAAACTAAATGGAAGGATAAACAAAAATAGATCTGTGACTAAGGTTCTTGATTTCAAAAGGGCTAACTTTAAAAAATTAAGAAAATTAATTAGGGAAGTGGATTGGACTGAAGAATTTGTGGATCTAAAGGCAGAGGAGGCCTGGAATTACTTCAAGTCAAAGCTGCAGAAACTATCAGAATCCTGTATCCCATGAAAAGGGAAAAAAATCATAAGCAGGAGTTGTAGACCTCGCTGGATGAGCAAGCATCTCAGAGAGGTGATTAAGAAAAAGCAGAAAGCCTACAAGGAGTGGAAGATGGGAGGGATCGGCAAGGACAGCTACCTTATTGAGGTCAGAACAAAGTGAGACAGGCTAAAAGTCAAGTAGAGTTGGACCTTGCAAAGGGAATTAAAACCAATAGTAAAAGGTTATATAGCCATATAAATAAGAAGAAAACAAAGAAAGAAGAAGTGGGACCGCTAAACACTGAGGATGGAGTGGAGGTCAAGGATAATCTAGGCATGGCCCAATATCTAAACAAATACCTTGCCTCAGTCTTTAATAAGGCTAAAGAGGATCTTAGGGATAATGGCAGCATGACAAACAGGAATGAGGATATGGAGGTAGATATTACCACATCTGAGGTAGAAGCCAAACTTGTACAGTTTAAAGGGACTAAATCTGGGGGCCAAGAAAATCTTCATGCAAGAATATTAAAGGAACTGGCACATGAAATTGCAAGCCCACTAGCAAGAATTTTTAATGAAGCTGTAAACTCAGGGGTTGTACCGTATGACTGGAGAATTGCTAACATAGTTCCTATTTGTAAGAAAGGGAAAAAAAGTGATCCGGGTAACTACAGGCTTGTTAGTTTGACATCTGTAGTATGCAAGGTCTTGGAAAAAAATTTGAAGGAGAAAGTAGTTAAGGACCTTGAGGTCAATGGTAATTGGAACAAAATACAACATGGTTTTACAAGAGGTAGATCGTGTCAAACCAACCTGATCTCCTTCTTTGAGAAAGTAACATTTTTCAGACAAAGGAAACACAGTGGATCTGATTTACCTCGATTTCAGTAAGGCATTTGATATGGTTCCACATGGGGAATTATTAGTTAAATTGGAAAAGATGGGGATCAATATGAACACTGAAAGGTGGATAACGAACTGGTTAAAGGGGAGACTACAACAGGTCATACTGAAAGGTGAACTGTCTGGCTGAAGGGAGGTTACTAGTGGAGTTCCTCAGGGATCAGTTTTGGGACCCATTCAACATCCATTTCATTGCTTCATCTGTAAAACAGGGACAATAATTGTCCGTCTGAAGGGGTGTTGTGAGAATTAGCCCATCAATGTTGGTAAAATATTTTTGGATTTAATAAATGTTAGGACTTTAAAAATATAAAAGCCTATATTTGAAAATACATCCATCACAATAATCAACTCTGTTTTTCTCTAAACCTACTGCAACATCTATCCCACCCCCTCCATTTACATTCTTCAGCAACCCTTGTAAATTTCCTGCAACCTCCCTAATTGTATAGGAAGGAGCACCATTAAACGACAATGAAGAGGTAATTTATCAAAGTTGTGGAGTTTGAATGATAAGAGATGCTAAACCACAAATTATGTGACAATCTGAGATAAATGCACATGTACAAGGAGTTCACAGCCCTTGTTGTACAAAACTCACAAATCTGCTTTTAAGAATACAGATACTGAATTTGTACTTTCTCCATGATTCCTGTACTTCCTCCAGCATTAGTAATAATATGAAATGACTCTCTCAGTTTGTTCAGTGTACTAAATTGGATTATATAAAACTTGGAATGCTGATGTATGTGTCACAACCAGGACATGGGCAGTCTGACGTAGTGGCCAGAGCAGGAGTCAGGTTGGAGGCAGGAGTCGGAGGCAGGCCAGAGAGAAAACCAAGAGTCAGGTGTCAGGAGGCAGGCAGGGTAGGGTTACTAGGAGATCAGCAGCAGGCAGTAGGAGCAAGTAGCACAGGGCAAGCAGAGAGAACCTAGTTGCATGGACAACTTCCTGTGCCAGCGCTGGGTTTATATAGAAGCTCTGAACCAATCAGGACTGCCAGCATTCTGCCAGTTGGATTCCAGGACTGGAATCCTCTACTGGGATTCAACTTCTGTCCTGGCATCTACTGTCAGATCCCCGAGTGGCAGGTTGGAACTTACTATCTCCTAAGAGCCTTGTGGACCAGGGCTCAAGACCTGTGGTCCCTGACAGTATGTGACTTAACCAATACAACTACTCCTTCCTGGTAGGAACAAAATGAGAAGTACAGGACAATGCATAGACAAGGACATGATATGCCACATATTTGTGGTATTTCAAAGAAAGCTGAGCCTTGGAATACCACCGCTGACATTCAGAGCATATTCACAAGGCTCTGTCTGACACTCTTGAAAACACTTTCTGAGAGTGTTTTCAGCAGGTACTGCTTCGAGGGACAAAGCAGACCATACAGTCCACTTTGCTGTTTGATATCCACTTAGACAAAGCACATCTGTAAGAAACAATTAGGTGAGTGGCAGACACCACCCATTTGTTTGACTTAATGTGTCCTCTGTACACACACACACACACACACACACACCATCATTTGAAAGCTTATTATGTCTACTTTAACATGAGAAATAATGTGGAACAGTCAAGTGGTGCTGTTACCATAGAAATGGAGATAAACAGTGATACCATCAACACACTGAAATGACTGCTTTGAAATATTGGATTTGTTTCTGTTAGTTTGTTTCTGTTAGGTATGGATTTCTTTGTGATGTCCAAGCATCACAACAACAATCTAAAGGGTAAAATCTAATGCTAACTTTGTACAGGTATCATTGAATGCAATAGCACTGGTGACATTTCCAGTCCATATCATCATCATAATCATCTCATTCATCCTTCTGATCTCCGTCAAGAGCACATGGGTTACCATAGCCTTCACTGCCTCAGAATGTACACAGTTCTGTGCACGGAAGAGTGTTCTGACTACAGACACAGTTGATTGTGCAGTGATCACTACTGGTATAGAGCCAGATAAGGTCTTATAGAAGAAGTTCCGATGCTATAGGGCCCTTGAAGAATACAGGAAAGAGTTCATCCACATTTTTCTACCCATGTTGCATTGGTGAGCCAATATTTTGTTTACTTGTGTGTGAAGATATCCAAATCTTTGTCTGCCAAGATGCTCTTTTGACATGCTCTTCAAAATTGTCCTTACATGATGGGAGTGTGGCCAGTGACTTCTCTGTTATGATGGCTAGATTGAGGTGAAAGCAATACAGGTCCCTTTGGATCTCTTTCTCTTTCTCTCTCTCTCTCTCTCTCTCTGGTCATACAGCACTGGTGCCTGCTTCCTTGCTGCAAAAATTGTGACTTGTCCACTACTCTCTCCCAATTGAAATCTCTAAAGCAGTAAGCTCCCTTTGTTTTGACAGCATTAAACAGAGATGTTTTTCCAATACCAAATAGGGATGAGACAGAGTATCATCTTCTTAATGCACGTACAGCAGGAAATCTGGAATAAATGCATCACAAATAGCATGCCCAGGTATGAAGTGACACTTGTCAGTTGTGCTAATAACGGTACCTGTCTCAATCCATCTTATCTGTGTGTGTTCCATTTTTTGAAAGTATTGAACATCAAGGACCAAAATATCTGTATCTGGTGCCCTAATTACTATGGTTCCTTTGACACCAAGAGATCCAAAAGCCATATTGGCACATACAACATGCAGAAGCATCCTTGTGTCCTCTTTCTCTTGAGTATTGTACAAGTCTTGGGCTTTGTTGACACCTGTACTGGTGGTGGACTTTGCTTCACCTCTGGAAAAAAGCCTCTAGCAAGAAAGTGTGTTGGGTGTGCTCCTACATTCCCTGGTGCATTTTGAACCAAATATTCACAGAAGAATTTTGCAAATGACTACTTGTTGGATGCCATGTTTAGGAACTTTTTCCTGGAGGCACAAGGTGTCCACCCATCACCTGATATTTCTTGCATCCAACCTTAGATCCTGTCCGGCGCTGCATTTCTACATTTTACAGAGTTATTGTTGTCATATCTGTCGAAGACATCTATCACAGAATTAGCTTTGTCAAATTCTTTTAGGACCCACCCTAAGTACTCAGCAGCCAATTCACTGATTGTGTGAAATTTGTCTCTAGCCATCATTTGTATGACAGCCATGGCATCTCTGACATACACTGTGGTTTCTTTGTTGCATGCTCTTAGATCATGGATTCTTTCAGCTTGAATTTCTAGCTTTTTTTAGCTTTGTGATACCAGACAAGGTCTGTGTTTAATTTTTAAAAAGACTTTGATTTACAAGCTAAATTTAGTCCATCACTTGGACTAACACCTTTGGGCATTTTACAAAGGAAGAGAAAGAGGAACTATTCTCTCATGTCAGTCCTTTGCAGATTACATGAATGTCTCAGATGCTTCTACTGAAGGTTTTTGTTTTATTTCTTAAGCAATTTATAAAAGGTAAAATAACTTTTACAAAACATTAAATGAACATTATGAGATACATTTAACTCTACGTGAATCAAATGAATTCAGAGTTAAGATTTCCACCCTATCCAGGACACACCTTTCTTCTGTGTCTGTAGCATGTGCAGATTGAGAAACAAGGTTAGTGCAGAAACAAGGCTGCAGAAACAAGGCTCGGGACAGAGAATTCTCAGCACCACTGTTGAGCGGATATCAGAAAGAATGAAAGGCTTTGCAACTGGGCTCAATCCTAAAATTTAGAGGAGGGAAAATGTGCAGAAAACAAAAATGTAAACAGAAAGGAAACAAGAAGGGGAAAGGAAGCTGTGAGTGGGGAGGGAGTAGTAAGAAAATAGAATGAGAAGTAAGAAAAAACAGTAAGGAAGAATTGATGAAGGGCAGGGATTGAGGGATGGAAGGAGGAACAGAAAAAAGATGAAAACGTAAGTAGGGTGTAATAAAGGCATGATGCATAGCAGTGCTGGTAAGAGAAGAGTCCTGGCCCTATTCACCTGATGTGAGCCAGAGTTATGAAGGCAACGTGGCAAGTATCCACTGACACCAATTTCTAGTGTTACATCTTTTCTTTAACATATATAAAAAAAAATCACCACAAACTGATTCAGACAATTAATACACACACAAATAGAGATGTCTAGAATACGAGTCATTGTAGACAACCTTGACAGCTGACAGAATTATTCTGTCTCTTATTTGACATCTAGCCGCATAAGATGGGACAATGTTATTAAAGATTATAGTCCTGATCTGTAGCCACATAAATAGTGACAATTGTTCCTTCCATTCTCCCACTGTGTCGTATGTCTGCATACTCAAACTAAGACGGTATTAGTCTTTTCGCCCCTTCTTTTTGCCTTCAGCCATATGTTGCCCGCTCTAACTTCTAAAGTTATTAAAAAGTCTACATATGCAAAAAGGTACTTACCCTGTTATACAAGATACCACTAGCATTTCACCAGGGCCATCCTGTATGGGCCCCCCTTAACATTTCTGATACAGGTGAAATCTGGTTACAGTGAACTTCAAGGGGAGCTGCAGACTAAATATTGATAGCGCCCAGCTCTATAATTATAATGTAGTTATATTATATTGTAGTTCTTATGTATAATTATAATGAAGTTCATATAATTAAAAAAAACCTCATGGTGAGTCAGCCCCGCCCCAGGACTGAGCAGTGCATGGACCCTCTAGCTGGAGGCCAGTGTCCGAGCCACTCCACACCTCCGTGGGGAGCTCATGGGCCAGGGCCAGGGCCCGACGAGCCGGACTAATCCCCTGACCCACACAGAAATAACCAGCCACGAAGAGGCCTCTTACAGCCTCCTGCAGCTAGGGCCTTCCTGTGATCCTGCTGCCGGCGGGCTGGGCCGGGGACCCTGGGAGGGCAGCATTAACCCCCGCGAGATGGGGCTGGGAGGTCCCGGCCTGTGGGACGCCCCTGTCTGGCTGCACTCTGCCCCGCCAAGTCCCGCACTCACCCATACCCCCCCACTGCCTCTGATCCCACCACTGCCGCAGCCCCCCGGTCTCCGAGGCAACCAGGCACTGGGCCCGCGCAGGAACAATCACCGCCGCCTCCAGCTCTGCGGGGTGAACCTGAGAACCACAGTCCCGTAGGACCCCACAGCCCTGATCAGTCCCCGGGATCCCCGAATGCCCCAAGTAACACACATGCGCACTCGGATGGGTGCGTGCGAAGTACTGCACCTGACACCATGATGTCGAAGCGTGGGGTCCCCCAAAGTGTGGGGCCTGGAGCGGTCACCCTGATTCACCCTACCCAAGGGACGGCGCTGCATTTCACTGTGTATTAACTTTTGACAAAAGATGTTGTTTTAATAACAACCACTTCAAGATTCACCATTACTGTTTTGCAGATTCCCCCCCCCATCCATCCCAAATAAACCCATTGGTTTATTTTTCCACTAGATATATCATCTTTGCATTTCCCAAGCTGAACCTCACTTTTGTTCTTGTCTTCCCATATTTGTCTAGGTTTCTTTCTACTTTTTACTCCACTAGTGTTTAAACCCCTCTCAATTTACTGTCATGCCCTCTATTTTTAAGTGGCTCATACTCTCAGCTAAATTGTTAATGAAGGTATTAAATAAGACTGAATCTAACATGGACACCCATGGTGCTCCACTAGGAGAGTATCTGAAAGATTGAGAAAAAGGAAAAGTCAAGACTTAGCTATGATTCTCCTGCCTTCTCTGGGTGTAAATTAGACTTTCAGTCATGTTAGTTAGCATAGTTGCATTTTTATGTTAATTACATAAAGTTCAAATTCTACTTTCATAATCCATTTGCAGCAGAAAACATGAGGTAGCACAATTTTCTCTTTTCACTTAAAAAGTGCTGAAAAGAGCTCAGGTAAAGTGTAAACGTTGAAATGTAAGTGAGCAGCATAATCATAAGCCGGTCACGGCTTTGTGAAAAATTATTAAAAAGGGGTTTACATAAAAGCCAATAAATAAATACATACATAAATAAATATATTTATAAACAATTTATATCTACTGATCTCACCAATACAAAATTAAATCTAGCGTAAATCTAGTATTAATGCCATCTCTGTCACGAAATCAGTGCTATTGCTTTTGCTAATTTTACTTGTAAAATGTCTACTAGCACTAATTCCACAGATTTTCACAATTCTGTATAATTTTTAAGAAACAAGATATCTACGTATTTATCTCCGGTCATAAGAATAGCTGAGATTTATTGTTATACAAGGTGCAACTTGAGCTATACTGTATGCAGTTTAATGTTTTGAGGTCGTAAGTGCTCATGGGTTTGGGGTTTGGGGGATTTTTTTTTAGTTCACATATGTTCAGTCTCCTCTTAAATTTTGGATTCCAAGAAAAAGACAAAAAGTTAAAGTGAAATGCCACATAATCAGGTTTCAGGTGATGCAAAACCACAGTTCTGCATGGTTTCCACTAAAATATGTAACATAGCATGCTCAAAATTCAGTCCACCATCAATCAAAATTTTAGAAACCTTTCTGCAAACCTGAGTTGAATTCAACCTTATTAGAAGTTTTATTAAGTAAGTTATACACAACTCAACATGGAACACTGCCTTTTGTATTATTGGGGTGTAGAGAATTAGCATATCTAAAGTCTTAAAATAAAAATCAACACATTCCTAGGCATGTATAGGAGAACATTTTTCTGTGGTAATTTTTGTACACAACCGCATTGCTATCCATGTCTATCTAGCCATCAGTTCTATTATCTCTCCCATAGGATACAGCTGGTTTATTAACAATAAAAAGACCATAGTTACAAGGTATGGAGACTTTAGTCTTTCACTTAAAAAAAGGTCACTTGCCCAGTCACCCCTTTTGACAGGAAAGTGATATGGAAAAATTACTGCAGCTTCTTCTCTCCTTCCAGCACACAAAAAGCTTTTAAGGAAGAAGTCATTCTAATATAAACCCAACATAGAAAGGGCCACATGAATACAGTGGTTATTTGGAGCTAGATTACTTGGTTACTGAACTCATCTTTCATCTATAAAAATCAGATACTAATCTAGGTTATGGGAGACTGGGAAACCACTTTATATCTCATCCTTGTACCTATTTTAACACATCATAAAACTACAATATAGTTTGGCACAATTCAATTGGATTAAAGGCATACTGATAGAACTGTTTGTGAAAGCTTAAAGAATATGTATCATGCATATCGTGATTTGCTCATGCCATGTCTATTAGTACCACACTTTCATTAGTACAAGATTAATTCAAATTTAAAAACAAATAAACAAAAATAGATATAGCATTGAAAAAAGCGGGGGGATTAAATATCAAATGCTATTTGCTGACTAAAATTTTTTTGAGGAAAGTGAATTCTTAGTTTTAAGAGACACTTTGTAGTCACTAATTTTAAAAGAAAAATCAACTTTCTGCTAAAGTGCCTTTTAAAAAGCCAGTCATACTATATAAAATACCTCTCAAAGTTATAGAGATTTCTATAGAGTAAAATTGGCATTCTTGTTATCAGCAATGATGAAACTGACAAGAATGTTGAGTTCAGTCAGTAGCTAGTAGGGCTCCCAGGGGAAGTCTGCAGGGTGAGCTTCTCTGGACCCACAGACTCTAAGAGCTGAGGACTTCCATGTTCCTAGCTCCACAACAGGGGGGTTGGAAGCCTTGGGAGTCCCACCTAGAGCTGGGGTTCTCAGGGCGTTCCAGGGTCCCTGTAGTGGAGTCTGGAGCTGAACCCAGCAAGGGTGGGGTTTCCAGGGCCTGATTGCAGGTCCATAGCAGGGAACCTGGAAGCCCTGGCACAGAAGGGCTGCCAGGGAGCTGTAGACATCAGAAAAGCAGGCTCCCCAGCAGCCCAGCGAGCTGGCAGGTTTACCATAGAACCTTGCATTGATTCACTAAAAGTTTGTTGAACCATAAATGTTTCTGCAAAACATTTCAGGTTCAATGAATGACATTTTCAAAAAAAACCTCTTTTCATCAGAAAACGTCCAATGAGCTCTAACTATGACTGGAAATCATCCTGTTTTCAGAGCCAAATGAAGAACAGGTGCATGAGCTAACCCTAGATCAGTACATACAGATTATGTCATCATGCTAGTGAATAAGATTGATACAAATGACCATCAACAAAGCAGTGCAAGTGAGTGTACATAAAGTACTGTCTAATGAACAAAGTAAACAAACCGAAAAAAATAGTGAGGGAGAGAGAGAGAGAGAGAGAGAGAGACATATTTTTCTCCATGTTCTTTCTGTTCTAGTAATCTTAGAGGTTACTCTTAAAAATAGAGAGCCTGATTCTCATTTTCACTAAGGCCATTTTTCACCCCCTCTGGCACTATCAGGGACCTTAAAACAAGTGTAAATGTAGTAAGTCTCTTTTGCACTGAAAAAGTAGTGTAAAGTGGCTTGAGTTTAAACTAGGATCAGACCTAGAATATACAAAATATTCAGATGGAAACATTCTTTACAAGTTGATTGTGTCCCTTTAAGAATAATGTCTTAAGTAAACGACTCTTAATAAATGTAATATCAAAATACGTATTTAATAGTCTTTTCCTGTTATAGATATTTACCTTGAAGTCTAAGTGATATAATGAATAGTATTTAGAAGAAATATACTCATTTGGAGCTCATATCGTAACTCATCATTGGTTTCATGTTTTGGACAATATTGTCTATAGTCCCATGCCACTGAACAAGGAGAGAGCGCGGGAATATGGAACCTTGCCACACTTTCACGCAATATAGAAAAGCTGGGCATAAGGTGGTGCTTAATCACAAGGACTATACTTTGTTAGTACTGCTTCGAGCACCAGCTTCTGCACAGTAAAAGCGGCCCTGCATAAAAGAAAGGAGATTTCACCATCTTCAAGGGGGCGCGCAGAGGCCTGGCTCCTGCCTAACTTCAAGCACAGTGCTCCAAGAGCTCCTGTTGGAGAGTCTCTGACCTACACTTTACAAAAGGCTGTACCATATAGACACAATGGAGCCCTGTTTGTCCACTGGCACTCAAGGGATTGCAAGAATGTGACTGTGTGTGTGGGAATGAGTTATGTTTATACATGATGCATAGATTTATTTGTTTAAGAGGTTTTTTCACTGAACAGGTTTGATAGTGATACACTGGCTCTTAAATCCTTGGAGTTTTTGTTTAGTATGTTCTATTCCAAATATTTGTCTTCAAAACATTCACAACCACTACAAAGTTTATAAAGATTGGTGCTGAATCCATTTATTCTTTCAACAGGTTTATTTTTATGTCAAGCAGTCACTTCAAACAAAGTACACTCTATCATTCTCCAACACACCGCACTCCACTGGGGAAGTTAAATTTTTCAGATTCTCAAAGAGTATGTTTGCAGTTTTGAATCCCTTTTCTCTTTGGCCAAAAATGGTTATGTGTAGATAAGCAACTGCTTTTTCACTCTGCCATTTTTATATCAGTCTTGTTATATTAGACCCTGCATTTGTAATCTCCTGCTGATACCACTACTGAGTAAAGGCACCCAGGAACTGGAACATATCCATCTTAGTGTAAAGAATAGCTAGCTTATCTGATGTTGTTTGAGTTAGTTGCTAGTTTTTGCCAGATCCCTTGCCTAAAGAAATATCCCTGCACATTATACTTTTTATAATACATCTTCAGTTTTGTAGAATCTGGACACCCTATATAGAATATAGAAAATTCAATTACCACTGAAAAGCAGCATTATACCTTTTACTCCAAAATTCATATATCTAACTTGAAAACTTAGAGAGATATGTTTCTTTGGAACTTCTATAATGGGATGTAATCCCCGTCCTGTATTTTCATCTGGGTTTACATCTAACAAAACTATCATGCCCAATGAAAACCACTGTTCTTTTTGTCCACAAAAGTGATTTCCTACCACAAAGTGCTATTGAGCATGAAGTTGGTTTCACATATAATATAAAGGACTAGGTCATTTTCCCTGCATTAAAACTCTAGCCTGCAACATCTGTTTTGTATATGAATGCAGAAAATGCATTTTGTGAAATAAAATGTAACTATTGTCATTTGCAATATATTCTTTCACTCCACAATACGAATTTTATAGATTCAATGTCGTGCTTTTAATTTTTCTTTTTAATTTAATTAATTGCTTTATTTAGGTTGCAGTCTGTTTTCTGGTGGATTGCCCACAACAGAGTTTTTCCAGTCTTCATTATTGTTACTGCATATGATAATAAATCAGATTAGAATTCAAATACTACATGAAAGACTTGAAAGCTATTACAGATGAAAACATTGTGGCAATTCACAGATAATGTCCTTGTGGGCTTTGGAATGTTAATGAGCTTCATACTGCACCAAAGCCCATATATTCACATAGTTTTAAACTACTATATATGTTAAAAATGGTCCATTATATATATATGTGTATATATATATATAATGGACTATTTTTAACATATATAGTAGTTTAAAACTATGTGAATATATATAATGTATGCATTCAGCTAGCAGAAATCTAGTGCTACATTGTCGTCCATAAAGGGGAAAGTTATACAAGTTTCCAAAAAAGAGATCAGATATTGGGCCTGACACTCGACTGGTGTAAACTAGCATAGCTCCACTGAAATCAGAGGAACTACACCCGTTTACACCAGCTGAGGAAGTTTACTGATATCAAAGATCCTGTGTTTCTTGCAGCTGACTAAGATGCCACTGTTTTGATGGCTGCAATGTCAATCTTGCGTGATCATAGCCTCATAGAATTGAGTTTAACAAGAACAAGCAAATGACCTACAAAGTGTTGCTTTCAAGTGACATCTTTTTTTACAAAATAAAAGCTCACATCTTGCCTTCAGGGACAGAAAACAGAAACCGTAATAGTAATGGATATCCTGACAGTGATGAATATCCAGCTTCTATCTTTAATACCAGCCTATACGATCTCACAGCTAATTTCCCTCAGAGGCATAAGTAAAGTGTTGTGTGTTTGAGTACAGCAATACACAGCATTGTCTTTTGTATTTCCTATCATCTGGGGATAGGATATGAGATGATCCTGGAAGATAACTAGTATGTGCCCCCGCTGCAACATTTGAAATCATTTAAACACTGCATGCAGTAAGGTAAATCTCTGGAGGAAATATATCATATAAAATGAGGGGTCTAAATTAGCTGTTACCACTCAAGAAAGAGATCTTGGAGTCATTGTGGATAGTTCTCTGAAAACATCCACTCAGTGTGCAATGGCAGTCAAAAAAGCAAACAGAATGCTGGGAACAATTAAGAAAGGGATAGATAATAGGACAGAAAATATCATGTTGCCTGTATATAAATCCATGGTAACCCCATATCTTGAATACTGTGTGCAGACGTGGTTCCCCCTTTTCATCAAAGATACATTGGAATTGGAAAAGGTTCAGAAAAGGGCAACAACAATGATTAGAGGTTTCACCAAACAGAGGGAAAGATTAAAGGGGCTGCCCAGAGGTGCAGAAAACGAAAAACATCATATCACGGTAGAATTATTGTGATATACAGGTTTTTGTTTCAAATAAGCCAACAGAAGTCTACAGAGAATTCTCTTCTGTTGTGATATGGTCATATGTTGTACCTGCACTTAGCAAAGGACTAAAGAAAGAGGAAAAACGGTAGGAAGGTAGGATGACGGAAAAACTGAGACAAACCATCCAGGGGAAAAAAGTCTATTATGAAAAGAAATAACATGGGTTTATGCAGTCCTTATGGATTAAGGCTTAATTGTTAGGCATACTGAACAACAGAAATTAACACTGGAAATTTCCTTAATGGTATCTGCACTATTTTCTAAAAACATTAAAGGGGTATATAATGGCTTTGAAAAGAAAGAAAAAAACTGAATGTAATAAGGTCTATTTTTTGCTGTTCTGTCCTGTAACTCTTAACCGAAGATCAATGAAGTGTACCTTTGGAAACTCTAAGGAATTGCCTTTTATAGCAGAAAGGTCAAAACGGAATTTAGAAGAGCAGCTATTAAGTTACATGGCCCTTATGGATTGGTCCCAGTTTGACAGTGAATTTGTAGAAATTTCTACCTTGGGTAACAGAGCTAAGATTTAATAGTATTTAGTGATGAACTAGAATGATCCCCATTCCCTTTTGAATGTCTTGTACTTCCTTGCTTATTGAATTGATTTTACTTCAATATATTTGGGATGAATTTATACATATTTTATAACCACTTTTTCATGGCACAGAGGGGAGCACATGTGCAGATATCCTGCAGAAATGGGATGGAGAGGCTGCTGAAAGAGGAAAGGCAAGTAAGTGGTAGCTTTCCCATCCCTTCTCTGCACAGCCAAGACACTCTCTACTTTAAAACCACAGGTGTGGAGCTCTTTGTGATTGGGCTGGAAGACCGGGGGCAGGGGGGAGGGGGGCGAAGGGGAGTTGGTATAATGTTTTGAGGATGTTCAGATGCCTAGGTGGTGAAGAGATAACTGTTTTCAGAACGTTCAGCTATTTAAATGGCATAACAAAAAGTGAACTAATGTTAATGAACTCCTCTAGAACCTTGGTCACAGATGTCAGAGTGAGGTTTCATGCCACCTGCCATGAGCAGTACAGCGACCAGAGCAGCCATGTTGCCATTGCTAAGGGGCCAGGGAAACATGAGCATGCATCTGGGGCCAGGGAAACATGAAGGTTTCTCTGCATTTTGGCAGTGATCTGTAGGGTCTCCAATGTCATGCCCTGCAGATCACTGTCAAGTTCATCATTTGGATTCCACATCTCTGCCTGTGCTATGGTGTTGTTAGCACAGAAAAGTACACACTAGATGTCAGTGATAAATAAATCCACACAGATAATGTTCAGGTAATGTTCCTTCTTCTGTGTGTTGATACACATAAATGACCAAATCCTGATATCATGGAATTCAGTGACAAAACCCTTAACTTCAATGAAACCAAGATTTAGTCCAAAGAGAACATAACATAGGTCCCTAAAGCAATAGTTAACTGTGGTGATTATTTTCATATTATTAAAATGATTGAAATCCTCATTTTAACATGTCCCCTAATTTTTAATATCTTGCCACTGTAAAAAAAAATCTCTATCAGCCTAACTCTGGACCTCACACTGTAATTTAATTAAGATGAACCCCCTTTGACACATAAACAGTAAAGAGGAGCCCTGGAGGTAATATTTGGATCCACACCTCTGGATAAGTATAATGCCTAGACAGGTAGCAGAGTTCAACTGTAAGACAAAATTAGGATATAATTCTGATTCAATGCACCAAAATAACACGACATGAAATTTTGATTCTCAAAAGTGCAAATCTCAGTAGATCAGCTGTTTTTGAGAGAAATCACCAGCTTAGGCCAAAATATTATGAGAACAATTGTTCTTGGAACATTTTAGCACAACTGGAAAATAGATCCCTTCCATTACAGATCTAACCCTGAACCAAAGATCCAGAGATTCAACTCAGTCCCTGCCAAAAGTTCCAAAGGGTTCAGGACTCCTGGTTTTGACCAGGTCTAGTGATGTCTCATGTCACAGGGGACTATGTTGATAAAGTCAACCTTTTCCAACCGTGGTCCCATAGTGATATTGGACTGATACCATACTTCTTTCTTACCTATAGGGAAAAATTGTAGTAACTGCTGACATTTTAATGGGAAACACGGCAGCTGTCATTTCTGCCAACCAGGAATGTTCATCCATCTGGCTGTCAGGAGACTGTGCCTCAGGTAATTCAGGTCAAAGCTGTTTTAATTTGCTGAAATTGAAACTATTTTTGGTAGCCTTGTAAAGAGCTGCTGAATCAGGCAGGTAGCCACCCAGAGGTTGAAGCATTACTGTTGAGCTTATCCAATATTGAAAGAAAAAGACAACCTCCTGTGGTGTGCAGGGCTTTTTTAGGATGAATGCTGCTATGTCAGCTTGGTCTCAAAGTCAAACTGGCAAGGTTCTGATGCTTCCAAAAACCTTATTAGGCATGGGAAGGTACATTTCAGGAAACGAGGTACATTGAAGAACATTTGAGGAAATGAGGTTCATTGAGGAGCAATGATTTTTGGGGTTTTTTTAATGCTTGGTGACCCTTGAAAATAAAAGGCCATATTCTGGCACCCTTACCCACATTGAATAGCACACTACTTCAAGAGGTATCTCACTGAAATTAATAGAATCATAGAATATCAGGGTTGGAAGGGACCTCAGGAGGTCATCTAGTCCAACCCCCTGCTCAAAGCAGGACCGATCCCCATCTAAATTAACCCAGCCAGGTTTGACCTTAAAAACTTCTAAGGAAGGAGATTCCACCACCTCCCTAGGTAACGCATTCCAGTGTTTCACCACCCTCCTAGTGAAAAAGTTTTTCCTGATATCCAACCAAAATCTCCCCCACTGCAACTTGAGACCATTACTCCTTGTCCTGTCATCCGCTACCACTGAGAATAGTCTAGATCCATCCTCTTTGGAACCCCCTTTCAGGTAGTTGAAAGCAGCTATCAAATCCCGCCTCATTCTTCTCTTCTGTAGACTAAACAATCCCAGTTCCTCAGCCTCTCCTCATAAGTCATGTGTTCCAGTCCCCTAATCATTTTTGTTGCCCTCCGCTGGACTCTCTCCAATTTATCCACATCCTTCTTGTAGTGTGGGGCCCAAAACTGGACACAGTAATATGGTTGCTCACAGAGCAAGAGTGCTAGAATCTAGCCCAGGTAGACAACAAGTAACCTGTGACATACAGGCTGGGGGTGGGGAGAGACAGAAATAAAACAACACACTTCAGGAATAATTTCTCTACTACACCCAAAATCTCACTTCTGACTACACGGCTCCTTTGTGATTTAATTAGAAAAATCAAAATGTATCTTTTTCTATTTAAATAATATTCTAAGCATGTTCTCCAAAAAGCGAACGTGACTAATTGTGTTGATACAGTAGTTTAATACTTGCATTTTGTATACCCCTACTTGCTGCATCTCCAGCTTTGCAACAAGATTTTGAGTTTCCCTTGGTTTGTAATTAGCTATTCATCTAGCATTGAATAGAATGACCTGAGTCCTTATAAATATATACATTTCCCAATAATATATAAAAAAAATATCTTCCACACACACAGTCTGAAAAACAAGAGAAACTAGATGCCTATCACTTTACAGAAGACATACTACACAGACTCTTTACAAAACAGTTAATGTATCTCCTTATCTACTCACTTGTACTCGTATGGCCTCTATCACTATAGTATCTGAGCACATCATAAACATGAATTGATTTAGCCTCACAGTGCCTCTTTGAGGTAAGGAAGTACCATTATTCTGATTGTACAGATGGGGAACTGAAACACAGAGAGATGCAAGACCCCACTCCTGGAAAGAGTTATGCACATTCTTAAATGTAAGCCTGACTTGCTCAAAGTCAGAAAGGGAGTCTGTGTCAGATTTGAGAACTGATCAGAGGTCTCTCGAGGCCCAGGCCTATGCTTTAACCACCAGACCACCCCTCTGTAAATATGTAGCTCATTTATGGAATAATGACAAATATGTTCCAGAAGCTAATACTGCAGTAAAAGTAAATCTTTAAGTAAAGGGAACCTTTTAGTCACTTTGGGGAATGTATAAATGAGGAATTTAAAGCAGTGGAAGCAATTAGTCAAGTTTTATTGTATAATTTCAGGGAAAAGATTTTAAAAATTCATTAATATTACATTGAATGTTAAAATATTATGAAATAAGTCTTACATTAAATATAAATGTAGTAGTGAATTTCTGAACTTCCCACATCACATTATTATATAGAAAAGTTACTGCTTTGTTCATTCTAACATAATTAAAAGACTATTTTTGGTCAGTGGAGGATGTGAACTGTACTAGTAGGAAAAAAATGGCACATATGACATTTTCTCTTATCTCTTTTATTTGTATAAGAAGAACTGTTTCTCATCCAGTACAACTATAACACTTTCTGCCTGCCTTTCTACAGCAATTTCTAAATATAAATATCAATTATAAATATAATTATCATCTGCAAAGTATTTTCCGATCATATATATTTATCCTCAACACCTATTGTACAAAACAAGAAACTGAGGCAGAGAGGTTAAGTGATTTGTTTTAATGCCACAGCAACTTGTTGTGAGAACTTGCATTTGAATCCAGGAGTTGCTGTTTCCCAGGCCTATCTTTAGGTCATGATGCCCATCCAGACCACCCATCTTTTCTGAGACCCTGTTTCCCAAGCAGTTTTATGCAACTTTTGCACCAGGAAGAGGTGTGATAAGGTGCTAGCCATGTCAGAGGAAGTGACAGAGCAACTACTTCAATATAAAAAGAAAGCATCAAGAGAAATTAAGATTGCCTCTGGAAAAGAGACAGGGGGCTTATAGGGACTGGGATCGGATTAAATAAATATAGGAGAAAGATTTGGGGAAGAGGATTTACTGGGAAATAAAATTGACTCACAACTCAAAAATAGCACAATGTCTGCAGTCCCAAAATTGGATGGGAGGAATAGGATGAGCAGCAGTCAGGCTTTCCTTCCCTATCACAGGGAGCATTTTTCTTGGTTATAAAGCATGAGAACCTATGTTTCTAAGAGATAAACAGTAAAGTACTACAGGTAACAGTATCCAGTGACAAAGAACAAGGGGTGATAATACAGATACTGGGTAAAATGAAACATACACTAAGTCCTTTTTGTAAGTTGATGACTAGAGGTTCAGAATATCTTTTTTCCAGAGTAGAGAAATAAGATCCTCCTAGACAGTAAAACCTGAAAAACCTGGGGCACTGCTGGGGAACCATTGAAAGACTTGCCAGAAACAGACAGGAGTGGAAGAGCTTCATTGCTGCTGTAAACGCCAGAGGCATCATGGGAACATGATGATGATGATGAGACAGTAAAAGGGTTTAGCGTTTTTTGCTGGTGGGACAGGGTCAAGTCTGGGTAATGTAACTCAAACGGTATCCGTTCTTAACCATGATTGGAAGGCTATCTAACAAAGAAAAGAGGGATTCTATATAAGCAGCAGCAGCCCACATTGCTAGTTCAATAATAACTTGGTTACAAAGAAAGCGTCAAGAGAGGGATAAGGTGATGCATACACCATAAAGAGTAGGATAGTTGCTATTAGGGCCCTTCACTGATGTATTAAGCACTACCCCTATTTTTACCTTCCCAGTTTTTTGTTATCAAATGGATAGCTGTGTTTGTCTGTATCCACAGAAAAAACGAGGAGTCCGGCGGCACCTTAAAGACTAACAAATTTATTTGGGCATAAGTTTTTGTGGGTAAAAAACCCACTTCTTCAGGTGCATGGAGTGAAAATGACAGAAACAGGTATAATATATATTGGCACATGAAGAGAAGGGAATCATAGAATCATAGAATCATAGAATATCAGGGTTGGAAGGGACCCCAGAAGGTCATCTAGTCCAACCCCCTGCTCAAAGCAGGACCAATTCCCAGTTAAAGGGAGTTACCTTACAAGCGGAGAACCAATGTTGAAGACCAGTTTAGTCAAGGTGGATGTCAGCATTTTGTTATATGTTGTAGTCTGCCACTGAAGAGGAAAACTTGTCATTGAGACAGCAAAAATAAATGTTTTAGTATTGAATGGGGAAACCTTAAAATTAATTGAGAGTCATTATTAAAGTGAGATGGATACCAAATCACAGTGAGTTCCTACACAGGAAAAGATTATTGGACAAAGTAGAAGTGGCATTTTCACCAATACAGCGAGTAGCAGAACTTGCACTCAGAGTGCTCTTATGAGTATGTCTAACATAAAAAAAGACAACCTTGCTTGGCTGAAAAAAACTTGTTTGTTTTGCGTATTTGATGCTTTGTTAGACTGAGTACCTGATTCACATTTCACCAATGATATTAGCTTCATTACTTCATGGCTATGGGTAGAGAGTGACTTTGACCCAAACCCTGTTTATGGAGCAGAAGTGTAGCTCCAGGAGCAATTCAGGAAAGGAACTGTGCATCTGAGACTGCCAGTTGCATCCCTCATTTCCCCTCACTGTGGGAGCCTTTGGGGGTACTAATTTACTCAAATCTATAACAGCAAATTACAATACCTCCCTTGCCAGCTCATGTGCTGGTCACTGCACATAGGGACACTCTCCTTCAACCTAATGGGGAGAATGGGGAGAAGCAGGCACACAGTGTCAGCTGACTCCTGTACTCCTAAACCAAGGTTAGAGTAGACAATGCAGGGTGCAAATGGAGGAGAGTGTCTTATTCTTCTTTTCGTGCCTTTGTGGGCATATACACTAAGACAATTGAGTCCTACTTGTTCATAACTTCAGACAGGTTAAGGATGCTGTATTGGGATTTAAGTTATTGTTGTTCTTTGGATTCAATCCATCACTATGCATAATGTGGCCAGCTCAAACTCTTGCCAATAAAGTTGTTAAACCCCACCAAACCATCACACATACTCTTTATACACACAGAAAACATGCTTTGTCTTACACAGAGCTCTACTGACCCCAGGTATAATATGTAGGACCAGAAAGAAAGAATGAATATTAATGCTGAATTTGTAAGCAAAGACCAGGATCATCAATGCATTCCCGCTCCTTGAGAAAGGAATAATATAGGAAAGTCTTTTGGTTTTCTTCGGTGACAATGATCTCATAGTAATCTATTTCTGTAATATGTCAATTTTTTTTCAAAATATTTTTGAGTTGATTTCCTTTCAGTATCTAACTCATATGCTTCACGTAGCTATAATATGCTATGTGATTCTGGCTGTTTTTCACCGCAGAAGAACCTGCACCTAGAGGTGAGAAAGGGAGTCACGGCATGTGAGCCTCTCACAGGGAGGCAGATATTCTGTGTGTGCTCATTCCTTATGAATATGCTGAGTTTGTGTGTTTCCAGGCCCTGCTTCTGAACTACAAACCCACATGCCAGCCAACCTGCAATATGAGAGGAATTGGTATCATGGAGGAGAATATTTGAGGTAGGAGATTAGGCCTTTATCTGTTGCTACTTTTCTTGGCTGGGAGCTTCTTCCAGCTGCATCCTCTGAAATACCAACCCCCTCCCACATACCATATGCCCAGGTTTCCACTACTGCTGCCCCAACTAAGGACTTTCTTTAGGCCCTTCCTTCTTGAAGTTACTTCTGTCCCAAATGAAAATTACCTATCAGTTACTTCCCCCATCCACTCCATCTTCCCCACACCTCACCTAACTGCTTCATGCTGCCTACTGCTCCCTTCTCCGTTTCAACTGGCTTCATATTGTATCCAGGGCCTTAGTCAGTGGCGGCAGCTGCAGGATAGTATAGTTTTGCTGTTTTATTTATACATTTTGTAAAAATATAAAAGAATATACCATTATTATCATAAGCATGAGGTGATGCGTTTGTGTGAATAAACGATTATGCAGGAGGGAAGCCCAAATGTATGTATCTGTAAGGGCCCTGCTTGTGCTTAAACCAGCCCACAGGAAAATGTTAGGTGTTCTGTTAGCACTCTTCTTAAAACACTGAAATCTTTCTGCATCTGGCATTATGTTAGAAGACCTCAGCAACAGACATTAATGGAATCCTAACTGTTCCAGTCTCACAAAGTGTGGCACACCAGTTTTAGTCCAAGAATGTCTCATAAGAAATATTTACTGATAGAATTTCAGTTGTTTTGCTGAGATTGTTAACGCTTGTTTGTCTATTTTAAAAAAAATAACTAAATTATCATAATTAGGGTCCTATAAAATATTTCTCTGTGCCTGAAGTTAGCTTGGAGTATCACAATTAATCTACAATTACATTTTCAATGTCAGCATAATTAAAATGTACAGTACTAGAATATGCAATTTCCCCCAGATTGTATCTTCATTTGTCATAATATATAGTTAATAATAATAACAATTTATACATATGTACCATTTATTCTTCTAGCTGGGAGAATTATGAATGCATTTAACTTATATTGTAATACCATATCCTAACATTTTTTTCCTCATTGTCACTCTTAAAGACTATTTCTAGCTCACTAATTTATGTAGTTGGGCAAGTTTAACTAATTTAATAATCATTCATTTCCTTTTCATCCCCTTCCCTCACTTATCTCTTTGCCTTTACCCTAGCTCTCCGCATTCCTCCTGTTGTAAATAACTGTTTTCCTCTGATATCTCCCCAAATTCGCTAAAATCTGTCATTGCCATACTTTAAAACCCTTCCTTAACACTGACTCTTACCACTCTCTAGCCTTCTTTCTCAGCTGAGTCTCTGAGTGAGTACAACAGCATTCTCTTTTCTAACAATGTTGTATAGTACTTCAGCTATAGGTTGCCGTCTTGTAAGGAGGTGAGTTGGTGAACTTACCTCATGTAAAATTGTAGGGGCCTAAGTGTATTTAATTATGTATTTAATGCATCATATATAACACATATTAGCTAGTGATATATAAGCAAGTTCATAACCAATACAATGAGTGGCTTGGAAATTACCTTTTTGGGAAGGCGTGTGAACCACAGCCATTTGGGTTAGTTAAGATTTGGCTTACCCTGTATCTTATTATTCAACTCTTGAAATGTCCCTGATATTTGGATACAGAGCTAGGAGGAAGTTACAGCAAAAAATCACAATGATCCATCCAAATATAATCAGCTTTCTTCTCCATGACCTACCTTCATACATCTCAGATTGCCTCCGACCCTGATTCTATTGCTACTTTACCTAGCTATTAATTTTTATGTATTTAGTAGTAGTAGTACAAAGTTAGTGTCCATTATTGGACTCTCTGAGTCAGGATTTTCCCCTTTTTAAGCACCACCAGAACTACATTTTGCAATTTACAATTAACATTCAAGCAACTCACAGATCCATGAATCCTGCAACAAACAAGATGAGCAAAATGATGATGCATGTGTGTTTGTTTCAGACTTTTTCTTCAACAGCCCATGCTGTAGACAGTAGTGATTAGGAAATCATATCAATAGCATTCTAAAAGCAAGGAACAGGGAAATCCCCAAAATGCCCCCTCACCAGAACTTTTACTCAGCTCACAGTCAGAAAAGGCTTCTGGGAATTTGACAGCATGTTCGGATGTAGCTACAATCCAACTCAAATCATTACTACAGGCAAATACAAAAGTGACCTATTGCCTGGGTATCAAGAAGAAGCCTCAAGCAACTGCCAGACTGCTGTTCTGTTTCTGCATGAGAATGAAATTTTAACAGGGGAGTTGTAAAAGGTTAAAAACTGTGGCTTCCCAGGAGCTGCCATAGCTCATGTTGTTTTCCCCAGTCCTGGCCCCACAACGAATGTGTAAATCCAGACCTCATGGAAATAAGTTCCAGCAATGGCAAAAAGAACAGAAGAGTGTATAGTAGAGCTGTGGATATGGGAAAAGGGTAGAAGGGGGTGTAGGGAAGAGGCTACAAAGATATACTCTATACAACTCTATACAACTGCTAATATATATTTATGCCTGTATCTGTAATTTTCACTCCATGCATCTGAAGAAGTGGTTTTTTTTACCCATGAAAGCTTATGCCCAAATAAATCTATTAGTCTTTAAGGTGCCACTGGACTCCTCGATGTTTTTATGGATACAGACTAACACGGATACCGCTCTGATACTAATATTTTTTGTTGCCCTTCTCTGCATCTTTTCCAATTCTAATATATGCTTTCTGAGATGTGGCAAAAAGCACTGCATGCAGTATTCAAGACGTGGCTGTACCATGGATTTATATGGTGGCATTATCATATTTTCTGTCTTATTATGTATCCCTTTCCTAATGGTTCCTAACCAGTGCTTAATTTGTGTCAAGGCTGAGCTCCAGCACCTCTTGGCTTGGCAGTTCATAGCCCTGGCATATCTGGGCTTGCTGCATCAGTTATGAATATAAAAAATTGCTTGAGCCCTGACACCTCTTCCGTTACAAATTAAGCACTGTTCCTAAAATTCTGTTAGCTTTTTTGACTGCCACTGCACATCGAGTAGATGTTTTCAGAGAACTATCCACAGTGACTCCATGATCTCTTTCTTGAGTGGTTACAGTTAATTTAGACCCCATCATATTGTATGAATAATTAGGGTTATTTTTTCCAATGTGCATTACTTTGCACTTATCAACACTGAATTTCATCTGCCATTTTGTTGCCCAGTCACACAGTTTAGTGAGAACCCTTTGTAACTCTTCGCAGTCAGCTTTGGACTTAGCTATCTTGAATAATTTTAAATCATCTGCAAATTTTGCCACCTCACTCGTCACCCCCTTTTCCAGATCATTTATTAATATGAATTTAATATACTGTAGATTATTACATTTGCAGAATATCCAATTTATTACTTCCAAAAGCTGCTAATTGCTTCTTTGCTGAGCTTTATAAATGCATGGGTGGTTAAAAGTTAAAGTAATAAAGTTATTTGGTGCAGGGAAATTTTGGCAGGAAGAAAAATAATTATACAGTTGAAAGAGCTATTGTACCTATTGCATTTGCTGCTTTTCTGCTTTCTTCTTTATAAGAATCAGAACAGGAAATTTGCTGAAATTATTTTATGTAAGAAAAGATAAAGAAAATATCACAGACAAACCAAATCAAATCCAATATTAGGATCTAACAAACAGGATTTACCAGCATATGAAAAATTAGAACAGCAAAGTCAAATGTATTTCTGCTATGTAAGTAAGGTGTCATCTCTGTATTGGACAATAACATCAGTTTTAGTTGCAATGTAGAAAAATATGAGACCATTTTGGGAATGTTTCTGTTTGGTAGCATTTTTAATCTCATCCTTTTTTATTCCAAACAGAACAGAAAGCACAACATGTTCATACAAATATTAAATTCAAGGTCTTTCAAGGGTTACATACATTTTTATATTATTAAGATTAAGTTGCCTCTAACTCTGATATAATATCCATATTTCTTGGAAGAACTACAGATTTCAGAGAAATCAATTTACTAATAGCACCCAAAATAGCTTGGTTACTTGTATCTTTTAAGCAATGCCAAACTATATTTACTGATACTGTACTAGCTTTAGTGCACCTTACCTTTCACAACAGCTTGAAATAATGAATTGATTTTAACCTATAAGTAATATTTTAGACTAAATGTTAATTTCATTAGATAGGCCTAGATAGGGTTTCCAAAGAATGTGATTTTTAAAAGGGTAGAGCATTCAAAACATGCACACATCCCATGTCTTACTTTGGGGCTAGCTCTGAAGGATCACATATGCAGGGAGCCATGGTTTTAATGTTTAAACCATTCAAAAACCGAGGGTGTTATGCACCATGTGATGAGCATACGCCCATGTGAATGGGGCCTGATATAAACTTAATTTTCTTTAGCTTAAATGGGAATTATAGTAACGACCTAAGGCAGCTTTGTCTCTCACCCTTATTGCTGAGAGCAAGGCAACCTTTCGCCCAGTTAAGCCCCAAACAGTTAGTTTTCCAATTCCTTGTTAGTAAACGGGCAATAGAGAGTTGTAAAGAGGCCTTGAAGTGTATTTTAAGAAATGGTGAAAGGATGTGTAAGCAGTACATGTAGGTGAGAAACAATGATAATTCTTTGGGCTATATGTCACATCGAGGAACATGTCAAGGCCTAACAAAGTGTGAGCCATTTCTGGAACACACACTGCTTGCAGTTGTAATGACAGATATTATAAAATAACTTCCAATTGAAAGGGATTTTTCAAACTGACCAAGGTTTAAGCTTGTCCAATCTTGACAAGGACTGCACCATGCTACTGGAGTCCAAGACAAGTGATGCCCTGATTTGCTTGGAAGACCATTAAGGAAGTGCCATAGATAGAACAAGCTAGAATCACAACCTGAAATGTTAAGGTAAATGTGGAAGATGATGTGTTCTCCTTGGGCCACCACGAAACCAAGAAAAGCTGAGACTGCTACTTTCCAATGTTGGTCCTATGGAAAAAGGAGAGTCTGACCAGCCAAATGCCCAGAGAGAGCTACTGGCATGAGGTACCCATCAGAGACACCACCACCTATCCCCTGAATTCCAGTCCTGACTCTCATACCCATCTGTCTCTGAAGCTTATGCAAGCTGAAGAGTGAACTTTTTTCCCCTCTCTGTCCCTGAAGCAACCTTTTTCTCATTTTTGTTACTGTGTGGGGACATTCACCTCCAATTATTATTTCTCCACAACATTTTTTGAGGTGTGAATGAGAGAGCACATGTGAGTATTTCAATGACTATGTGTGTAGAAATTTATATTAGAAAGGCACCATTAATCATTCCTAGCCCAACTTCTAAGAGAATCCCACCTTAAATCACACTGTGTCCCCTAGGTTATAAAAAATGTCAGTGGAACCATTCTACTCTATAGAGAGGAAGCAAAAATTGCTGACTGGTCTATATCAAAAGTAGGGAAAATAGACTGGGAAGGGATCTAACTGTGTAGTCACTAGGTACATGGAACTTCGGAGGAGTATAAATACCTCTTCAAAGGTTGAGAGATAAAATGACCACTGCCTTACTTTCCTGGGGTTAGTATTTGTATGAACTGTATGTGCGACATTAATCTCATGGTTTCATTATTGGCTGTATCTATTTAATAACATGATTATCTAGTGACACAATTCAATATTATTGTTTATTCAGTGATTGACTGACTTAATTCCAATTGTAACCTTGATTTGATCCTTGTACATTCTAATTCTTAGTTAGTAAAAATTTAAAACAGTTAGCCTTAGAGAGCAGTTCAATTGATTTTCAGTTTGTTTATTAATTTGCAATGAACCCATAAAAGCATAAAAATTTATTTTTCTTTCATATTTGCAGTTGGGCCAGTAGCTATGAGAACAAAAATAACGTAGCCAAAGTATCTGAAAGCCATTTGGCTCTGTTTCTGAATTAATACCTCATCCCTCACAACCAAGAGCCACATGAGACATCTCAAAGGTAGCCAAGATGTGTCCCCACCTCCCACTTCTACTCTGGCCAACAGAGCAGAACTACTGCAGACAAGAGCACAAATTTCACCTTTTAATGGGCTGTAACAGATTCTTCTCTGGCACGCAGTCCCTGCAAGCATTTTGCGTCAGCCAGAACAACGCTGGGAACTCCCAACCTGGGGCCAGAAATCAATACTGCCCACTGAACACAAACTCTGGCTGAGAGAACTACCTAACATTAACTCTTAGGAGACTGGATTGTCTTAAGATGTTTTGCACCTTCAGGCCAGGCCAGTTGTCTGGGGTGGGGGTAAGTGGGTAACAGGAAAAGAAAGATATGTGGCCAGTGTAGGAAAGGCTGGGTCCTCCTTATCCATTCTGTTTTACTTTTCATTTTCCTACATCACAGCAAAGCCAGCAGGAGGCAATTGATTCAATGCAGCAGCAGTGGCAGTCTAATTGAAATGGCTCCAGACTGAAGCCCTGGGATAATGTGGAAAGTAAACAGCCCTATTGTTTGGAGAAGGGAGGGGCTTATCTAAAAGACAGAGCAATAATTCAACAAGAGGGCTGAAGAGAAGGGAGACAGGTGACAATGGTGTCCGTGGGAAGGGATGGGGTAGACAGGTGCTGAGTACAGCTGGGTTACCTTTTTCGGCTGAAACTTCATTTTGGCAAAAAATGCTGTTTTGGCATCACTCAATTGTTTTGTGAATTTGAGTTAGTTTTACTGAATTGCATAAAAAATAAAAATCCAAAATAATTTTAAAAAATGAAATGTTTCAATTTTTTCCTTCAGAATGACTTTTCATTTTCAAATTTCCTTTAATTTTACTTTAAAATCAAAAACATTTAAAATTTTAAAATTTTGTCACAATAGTGTCTCATTCTACCCAAAACTGTTTTTTTCTATTTTGTTGCAATTTGAGAAAACCAAGCATCCCTTATTCACACATCTTCAGTGCTGAGTTAACTCTGCTCCTGTCCCTTGATTTAGAATCCTAAAGATCACTATATTCGTCTTGAGGATCCTAAAAGGTTAATGCTTATTAAAGCCTTTTTAGCACATAGCATGTTTTCAGTCAGTAATTTCTTAACAGCAGCAGCAGAGAGACAGAGAGAGATAAATCATTGAACTAAATATAAGGGTAGAGGCAGTCCTCGACTTCAAGACGTTTTGGAATGGACACCCTCATTTGACTTACGACAATGGATTTTGACTTTATGATGCTCAGTCCTGCAATGCAGTCTATTGCAGTTCTGAGTTACAACGTTTTGACTTACGACACAATTTTCAGGAACCAATTGTGTTGCAAGTCCAAGGACTGCTGGTACTTCCTGTTTAAAATAGCAAAGCGCGGCTATTCAGAGCACCAGAAATTAGTGATGGAAAAATCTATTAGATCATCTAGCTCATCCCTCTGCCAGTGCAGGAATGTTCCTTACTTAGCATAAATCCTCCACTTCAGCTTTAAATGAGTCAGGCAAATGGGGTTACTGCTACTACTACACCTGGAAGACTATTTTCTCCTTATATGAAAGTCTTATAGGATTTGGTAGGTATTAAACTAATAGTTTTGCATTGAACTGTAACAGAAATGACTGAAGAACATCATAGTTTAATTCAAATTGATATCCTCACTGTAGGCGTCTTGAACAATCCTATAGAATTCTACTGTAGGAATGCCACTTTGTATGAAATTAATATATGATCCAAAACATTTACAGTAAAGTTCTGCAAGGTTTATAGGACTTTTCCATTAAGACACAGTCTAATGTGTTTCACTATAAGTAATAGTTCCTAATATTCATGATACACTTCACAATGTTAAATTTAATTCCATTGTCCCTTATACCTTCCAGTTTTTACCTGTTATTCATGTGGGGTCTGGGAGGGAATCACTCTTGCAAAATGTTTCAGAAATTATTTTTCCTCTACAGTCTACTGTAAAAGGATGTGTTCTTGCACTCTTGGTCCAAAATTAACACTAGCACTGAAGTATGTAGCTATTTTGACCTCTCACGCATAGGAACCATAGCTTAACAGCACTTAATGAGGAAGGAAACCATAGTTTAAGAATAAAAATGAGGATAAAATGGTGTCAGAATGAATGACAAATCAATGTTGCTCTTTTCTAGATCCAATATAACACATTAATAATGTTTGGGGTTGCTAACAAACTTGGGCCTAAACCCATCAGAAAACAGAGAGAATGATCTGGCTGTAGAACTGTTGCCACAAAGGAAACATACAAAATGGGAAGTGGAATTAATATGGCTATGCACACTTTAAATGTGTGAGTTCACAAGGCTTTGAGGAACTCATTGCAGTAGTTTCAATTCAAAGAATGTTAGCACCCTCTGAGCTCCTCTTCTGCTGAATATGTTTAATAGACCAGTTCTATTCAACCCCCAGGTAAAATTGACAGCATCAAATTTACCCATTTGATTACCCAATTATGAGAGCGCCTTACCTGTTGACATATTCTGCAGTCCCAGAGGTTTTCAACTAGTCTGTCCATCTGTTGCCATGAGAATGCTAGTTGGTTTACTCTCACATCAGCCTTTTTGGTGTAAAGGAGGACCCTGCTTCACTTTTAAATTGATGAATCTTTCCCTCCCTTAGTGCTGTTCAACTTTAGGGATAGATGGTACATGTGCTCACAAAAAGATTGTTCTTCATGGTATAAATGGAAACCTTGATAGGGTAAGTGCAAACCTACCTTCTCATCCTCTAAAGGACTTATTGTGTGAAACAGGCTTTTCAGCTGAATGGAAAATTAGATAAAAGGCTTTTAGAACCTCTACAGAAGACACAACAGGTAAAATGTAGACAGACTCTGGGGAAGGTTTTGAGTTGTTAAGAAGGCCACATGACTATGAAGGAGTTTGGATCTGTGGTCAAAATATGGATGAACCTTCTTGTGTCCATGGGCTGAGATTTACGTCCTTAATGAAACTGGAAACAGAGTGGATTTTGTTCCCAGCATTTCACACAATTCTAGGAGAAAAATATATTTTGAAGAACATTACTGAGAGATTGTATAGGTGTCCAGAACATAAAAAGCTCAATGTTTACCCACTGTTACTACGGAGAAGTATTTGTCGTATCACAGTACTTTCCATTCCAACTAAAGGAACAACTGTGATATTCCAGATACCACTTCATGGTCACTCAGGAAAACTGATTTTTTTTTAAATCTAGTAGTTAATTTTGTGTTACTAATGTCTTAATTAATTTGGAAGGTCTAACGGTGTCGCAATATGTGAACAAGGGTTGCACAGGCTTCTCCCCACAGCTTTGCCAATACACTTGCCTCCTGACCTGAAACACTTCTCCTATTCTACTTCTGGGTCTATTTACCTAAATGGAGATTCACCCATTTATACCAGCAGAGAATTTTACCTGGCTTTTTAAAGTCAGCTTATTTACAGCTTTCCTTCAGAGTCTTCAATAATTAGGCTATAAAACAGAAAGCATTCCAACTACATAACTCTAATATTGTCTTTGTTAATAACAGAATCAGAGACTTAATTTCTTTGTTCCCATGCTCCCCCGTCCCCACCTTTCAGAAATGAACTTTGTTTACAAAGGAAATTCAGTGAGGACCATTTGAAAATAAATCTTTTTTTTTCTATTGAAAGAGATAACAAACACAATCAAGAGAAATATCGAAGTGTGTGTGTGGAGGGAAGAATCCTGTAGCTCTCTGCAAAGCTTTTCTATATATCATCAGTAGCATGCTAGCCGGTTCAAAAGGGTAATAGGTCTCAGTGCAGAAATTTTCTCATAAAAAGATGGTACTTGGTTGGGTCCAATAAGGAAATCTTTTTTTTTCCCACACAGCAGCCCATGACCTTCACAAGAAAATGCTCCAATATGAACCAGCTGCTTTGATAACAGAATACAAGCCTCCAAGGATTACAGCAGTGCTTTCTGGGAAAGAAAACTGTTGCCTTGTTCAGAATTCAATCAAAACCTGAATGTACTGAGTAAAAAAATAAACCAAGGTCATCATTATTCCTTCTCATTGTGATTTGGCTTTCCTTCAAACTGCATATTCTGTATATCTGAAATAGCAGCAACGCCTCCATTAACTGAGATCTCCAACATTTAAATCAAAGTATCTTTCAGAATAAAAGGCCGAAATGTCAAAATTCCAATAACCCTTAAATTCTTTCAATTCCCTAAACTGTCTGAAAGCTGAAGAGTCTCTTACATGGATAATGTCTTTAAACTCCCAAACAAACACACACCAAAACAACTATCTTAGAATTTGGCACATGACTATGCAACCAGACACTGAGGCACCTCAGTGGTTTACTGTGTATTCAAGGTCAAATGTGAAATCAGTCACTGTTTTTTTCCCGACAAATAATAATAATATTTTTTACATTTCATAAACTAAAGCATGACAAACCAATCTCAGGGATGGGGGGACATAACATCTCTGCTTATTGAAGGCAAAAGTTTTCTTTTCTTTTTCTCTCTTCTCCCCCCCCCACCCTTCTTTTTAGGTTTTTATATTAGGAATATCTCTTTGCTGTTTTTAGTAGATGATTACTGGAGTGCTAGAGGATTGGAATGAGATCTTTCTCATCTCTCAGCTGGAAGAGTACAGTGTTTTACTTATTGGTAAAGAGATCTTTTCTCCCAATTGTTTGTCAGAACTTGGAGTCAAATAGCTAAGACAAACATATAAAGTTTTGAACTGCCTTCTCATCTCACTCATACAGTACGGCAATCTTTTAGTTTCATGTGGTTCATTGTCCCAGTAGTTCTCCGGTCATCCATACAGCCTTTCAACAAAAGCAGGGTGGGCAAGACTTCATGTATCAAAAACAATGTAGACCCTGTTTATGTACAGCAGAGCTTTGAAATATATAAGCATGGAGTTATTTTTTAGCTTTGTTCCCATTTTGATTTTTTTAAAAAAAATAAAATCAAGCACAAACTAACACAATCCCTCTTAACACCCTCTCCCCACTCCAACCTCTTACAGTCCATATCCTCTGCTGTCAAAGAAATTCTGCTGATTTACATCAGCTGAAGATGAGACCCTTTAGGAGCAAAAACTAAAAAATGTTCAGTTAAGCAATCAAAATTAAGCTTGCATGTCCAACCTTAATTCGGTCTTCTTGTGCATTTGCATTACAGGATACAGAAACATATACTGTTTACCAAATAATATCCCCTTTTTTCCTACAACAATAGATAGACCTATGTAGCATCTTGCATTACTGTTTGAAATAATCTGTTCTTCCCTCAGGCAGAAATGGCCTGACACAAGTGATATGTATGAGCTGAAGAGAGACTTATTATTTCTGTAGCAAATAATCAGAAATAGAAGGGACTGAAAAAGATCCCAAATTTTGTAATCATAATGCTCTAAAAGCTATTCAATATATTAAAATGGCTCTTCTATCAAAGCAAGAGAGATTTTGATTAACTCCTCCTTCAACGCCAGCTCTTTCCTTCCAAACATGTGGTTAAGAATTTTGTTATTTGTTACACATGTGGCAAGTATCTTGGAACACTGGGCTTTAAAAGCACTTGAAACTAATACTTGACGACAGAATGAAAGCCATAAGTATTTCCCATCTCCTCTGTTCCATGTGTTTTTCCTCGAAGGTTAATGAATATGTTCTCTAGTATAGCCCAGCTGGCAAGCAGTTATTAAACACCACAGTCTGCTAACCTTTTCTTTTTCCTCTCCACTAAGCACACTCTTCACTAAGGTAAGGCTGCTTAAAATTCTTGGTGCTGTTCTGCTTACTCTAACATTGATACAGCATTACCACAAGTGGAGTCTTCTGAATAACTCTGTGATGATATGAAGTTATGCTAAATTTACTGAGAAGTCTTTTTCCGTGGTTAACTACAACACAGCACAGTGGTTATCCTTCTATATGACTATTAGACTTTGGGGTGCCATTTAATTGAAAAAGCACTGTAAAAAAACCCAACAAGTCAACCTTTTCAAATCACAGATCCTTGGTTTGCAATCCATTTATTGGTAGAATTCAAGCTGAGTTTGTTTATCTGGTAATCACTGATAACAAATGTAGAAACCTAATCCTGCTCCCAGTGACAACCATTTATAAATGTGGAGTCTCTTTGGATAATTCTGAATCTCAAATGATTTTACTCTTGATACTAATGCTGTTGGTCTGGGGTTAATCTCCTTCATAAATATTGTACCTTTACAATTCTACCTCATGAAATAATCCTACATATTTGACTCAGTCAGTAACGTAATCATACCTTTACACCAAAAATAATGGGCCAAATTCTCAGCCCCGTCAGTTTCATTCCCTTTTGTGCTGCCTGAGCTCCACTCACCTACAGTAATCCTCACCTGGCTAATGGCCCTTAAGGAACTACAGCCTGTTATAAATTAGGGCAACCCCTACCCTTCTCCGAATTACATAGAAACCAGGGCATCTTAAGAGTCAGGGAACTATTATTCGCTATTTTGATCGTTTAGGGCAAAATCCTGAGCCTGGCCCAAAACCTGAGTTTCTGGCTCAGGTGATGGGCAGATGTACAGGACAACTGGGGAGGCATCCTTCCCCACAGCTGCATGGATGAGGAGAATGGGCAGAGGAGTGAGTAAGAGAGAGCGAGAAAGAGAAGATCCTCTGTTCTTTCCTCAAGTCCAATATACCCTGCTCTGACCTGCCACCTACCACACCAAATCCCCTTTTGTACACTAATTCCTCTGCAAGGGTAGCTCCTTGTGATCATAAAGGTAAGGGCAGGAGTTGCTCCTTATGACACACGTACAATATCAAATATTGTACTGAGAATTCATTATAATATTAGATTATGTTCAGGTTATACTTGTCCAAATCCATGAAGCGAAGGAAGTTTCATGGATGTAACTGTAGGCAAAATCTGGCCCCACTGCTTTCAATGTGATTGCATGTGTATGACTGAGAAAAGAATTGGGCCTGTTCTGGTATAGAAAGGTATACAGTGATTGGTATTAATGTCCCTGAGAGATGGAGGATTCTAAAATGAAGGTTAAAGTAATCTAAGCTTTTTTTTTTAAAAAAAATAAGTCTGTTATACCTGATTTTCTCCATCACTTTGTTATTATTTATAGATCACTCACTTAACACTGTGCTTAACACTGTACAGATGTATAAGGAGAGACAGTCCCTGTCCCAAGGAGGTTTCAATATAGTTCAAACACAGACAAAACAATCAGACAAAGAATACCCAAGGTGACAGTAACAAGCTCAAGATGGGGAAGGAATACTGGAGACTTTGCAAAGGTCACTCTGGAAAGATTTCAAAGAAAAGTGTCTAAAGGAGGGATCTCAGGAGGAAGACAGAAGCCATCTGGTGCAGGAGAAGGGAGAGAGAGCTCCAAATGGAAAGAGGAGAAAAGAGAAGAGTAAGAAAGATGTGATAAGGGAGGAGCTTTTTAAAAAGAGAAAGGAAAGAGGGAAAGAGAAAGAAGAGAGCAAAGCTATGTGCAAGTTTGTTACAGCACTGAGAGTTAGGACAAAAAGCTTGCTACCTGGTGTATAAAGAGAGCGGACACCAGTGAAGGGATTCAAAGAGACGAATGATCTGTTCAGTGCAATGGAAGAGCATAAGAAATTTAGGAACATTATGTTGGACACACTTTGTAACAACTGTAATATACTGTGGACGTCTTTTCTTTTTACTTGAATATAACAAAAAAGGGCCTCGACAAAATCCTAAAAAGAAGTCAAAGTTAAGAAACCTCTAGCCCTGTTAAAGGGGCAAATACAAAGTGACAGGACCACAGAGACATGGTACTTTAAACGTCTCCGGTTCTCAGCAGATACCACACAGCCGCGTATCTGAGGCTACCAGTTTATCCCAGTACTTAGAAGGGGAAATACCCCTGGGTAGCTCTGTGGCACAAGTAAGCACATGACTTTTTCAATGGCTTCTGACATGAACGCTCCACCTGATAAAAAAAACCTCCAGTCTCTTATTCGTATTTTTCGAAAGTGGCACAACCTCCAGATTTGGGTCTCTTTCATTTACTGCATTCTTGGGGTGAAAGTGTACCCCCATATTCACAGAGAGGAGACCAGCCACACAAATCTCCATCTCCTCCTAAGCAGGAGGTCCATATTGTGGAGCTGACAGGAACTCAGCAGCCTGGGGAGGGGAGTGCATGGGATACGGGGGATGTACATTGTCCCCTCTCCTCCCCAACAGAGCTTAGACATAAAAAATAACAGTGGGTGGAGCTGTATTATCTCTTCCACACAGCTGTCCCATGCAGCCCTGCCACCTTGAAGGGATAATTGGAGGTGAACTCCACAATGGGCTCCCCACAGAGATGCCCCCTCCCACGAATACCATTCTATATGTTGTTTCATGGATATAGGGCAATCTGCCCTATATCTGATGTACAGAGGTTGACGAAGGTCATTATTATTTTATTTCTGATAGAGTTCCCTGAATACATTTAGGTGCTTTACACATAAATAGAAGAGACAAAGTTTCTGTCTCAGGACCTTACAATCCGGTCCAGCACCTGCCAATGCAGGATTTTCCCTACAGCACTAGATGTAATACTGGATCTACCCTTGTCCAAGTGTCTCAAAAGATACAGCTATCTATTTAAAGCCAAGAATGTTATTTATTGCCAAGAAGCAGAACCAGACTTAGCCTTCAACAAAAGCAGTGCACAAAAAGACCCTCACTTGTCATAAATGTCAAAAACTGAATTGAATTTTAAGCTATCTTTCCTGTCAAACATGATAAAAGTCTAACACTACATTTGAGAAACTTCATCAGACTTAAGTGAGAAGCAACTGTATGGTTCAGTATAGGCAATGGAATCACTTCAAACTGGCAAGACAAAAGCAGGAGAGTTCTGGTAACGGTTCAGGCGTGGGTCTGAGGTGAGGGCAGAGCTCAGAAGGTATACCACACAGAAGAAGTGAGAACTGCAAAATAGGTCTGACCAGATTTCTAACAATGGCACTTCACTTATTTCTTGTACATTTTTTTCCCCTTTAAACCACCTTTCATTCTTTTACTCATCATCCTTTTTAATTTCCTCTTTTTGTTCAAGTGAAAGGACAGCCTTTAAATGAATAAACAAACCTGACAGAAAAGGTGCCGGTTCTCTGCTCCTACTAGAAAAAAGCAGAACACAGCTCAGCTGCTGCTCACTTTGAGTAAAGCTGGCACCTCCACCCCCTCAGTTAGTTGTGATCAGCTACTTTAATAATAATGAGAGGAGATCTCACACTGTATATGTTAATTTAGGGCAGTGAAACAGTTTATGCCATTAAAGTTCAAAGCAACTGATTAGTTCTCTGATGTGGTGCCAGATTATTAAAACAATAATGAAAAAGCTTCTTTTTTTCTGATACTGGTCTGTTTCCTTCAAAAAATCGTATTAAGTAGTGAAACTCTGGAAAGAAATGTATTTATTTTTATTTCCATGACAGCGGTATTGAATTTTTGGAATACTTCTTTCAATATAAAGAGTTTATAGTTTTTTTATTTTTTACAAAAAAGTTAAACATACAAGACTACTCCTTTTTTCCCATTACTCTGCTTTTTCATAGTTGGAAAGTAAACATTGAAAAATGCATGCTGTTAGCATGCTGTGCAGCATTAGCAGATTACGTCAAAGTGAGTATAGTGTAAAAGTATTTCAGTCTGTTCATACTTACAACAGTCTTCCACTTCCTCATACCAAAGCATGTGAGCAGAAATGAAATCTCAAGGCAAAACAACAACAAAATATTTCTTGGCAAAGTATGTTTCAACTTTACTGCTCCAATAATTTTTGCAGAGTTTTGCTTGTGTCTGGATAATGATGATTATGTCCCAAGAAGCCACACCAACTTTAAAAAAAACAACTCTTCAGTATACTCTTTAGTTTTGGTGTAAAAATAACTGCTTCTAAGATCTGGAGCCTGTAGGGGGGAAAATAAGCGATCCTGACTTCCAGTGAGCCGACATAATAACTAATGCCAAAGTTCTGTGGAGGCCCCGAGATGTTTCAAATTCCAGGACCTGCGCAGAAGCAAATAACTATGCTTCCCTCAAAACAAGTTGGTTTCCCATAATAGGACAGCTTATGAACTCTACATATAAGGCTCTGCTTCCAGGATGGCAAGTGGAACGGATTTAAATGATGTCTAACAGCTTTCCAAGTAACATCCACAGCAGTACAGAACAGTGGATACAGTCCTGCTCTCCATTCCACTGCAATATATACCCTGTAGAATAGATTTTGTTTCAGCAATAAACACACACAGATTGGAAGGTTTTGTAGGTTACATAATTTTCTTCCCTATTTGGGGGATTATTAGAGATTCTGGTTTATCAGTGTCTAACCTCATTTTCAGTTTATAGTTTGGAAATTTAAGGGTCTCCTAAAAAGTGTTTTAAATTGTGATTGTATCAATTTGAGCAGAAATTGTGGTTTTATGTAGAAACTATTTGTTTCTTAAAGAATTCTCAGAGCTTGCATTTAACCTTTCTATGCATGAAAAAAAAAAGCCAAATGCCACTCAGACTGCTGTTATACACAACCAAAAAATGACCCATAAAGGGCACAAACAGGAAATTATATGGACTGTAACTCAGAGAACAGCATTAACGGGTCATGAATTACGTTGTAAATCCATTCAAAGGAACCTGGTCATTTTCTGCTTTTGTTCAGAGTTTATTTTTTAGAATGTATTCTGGAAAAAATGCAATAGATATTTTATTGTTTAATTTAGTTTAAGTGGAAGACTGGAATCTTAAGTTATGATGAATACAAAAGTATGACATTTTTGGATTATCTATCCAAAGTTACACATAGACAAAGAAGATAATAAATCCTTAAGAAACTTTGTTTTCAAAACTAAGACACAGCCAACCTTTACAACAACTGGAATAGTCTGCTCTGATAGCTACATAAATGCCCAGGAGAGCCTGGATGTACAGGACATGTAAACAGACACCAAAGGATTAATTTGCAACTCACAGGAACCGAAAGTCATGAACTGATGTTGAAAATAATCTGAAGCAGAGCACCAGTGGCAGCCTGACAGCAGCAGCAATTTGAGGATTTGACAGGGAAGAAGGCTGGGGAAACTAGAGCCGTAAATCCAGGAATTGCTTTTTTATGCAAAGCCTTTCCTTTAAAATGTTAAAAAAGTTTTCACTTGATAACATGCCTTTACCAGCAACTAAGGGTATGTCTACACTACCGAACTACATGGGCACAGCTGCACCGCTGTAGTGCGGCTGGTGAAGACATGCGATGCCGACGGTAGAGTATTCTTCAATTGGCATAATTACTCCACCTCCGGCAGAGGCAGAGGCGGAAGCTACGTCAGTGGGAGATGCTTTCCTGTCGACATAGCTGACATGGTGTGAACAGCGCTTTAAGTGGATGGAACTTATGCCAATGCAAGGGGTGTCATTTTCACAACCCGAGTGATGTAAGTTACATTGACTTAAGTGGTAGTGTAGATCAGCCCTAAATCTAACTTCCTGGAAAACAATTATTTAATTATGATTACCCTTTCAGACACTGATCCTCTGGGCTGCTTTGAAACGCAGGCTTTTTTTTTTAAAGCATGACATTGTACTTTGGTGGAAAAATAAGTTTTTGAATGAAAAAATATCATTGCACCAGATGGAATAATTTCTATAACAGGACAGGTCCCCAAATAAAGAAACAATGTTCAATGCAGTACCAACTCTGTAGTAGTAATCAGTAGAGAGCAGTGATCTTCCCAGACATTGTACTTTACTATAATACCCAAATAAAAAAAATCACATCATTCAGACTAGTGATTTAAGTAAAGTAACTTCAGAAAACTATTCAATCTATATTAAAAAGTTGTCAGAGATGAATGAAAAATATTGGGAATCCAAGTCTGTCGCTCCATTCAACTCTCAGGCTCATAAACAAGCTGTTTCTGTGTTCTTGTCAGTATTTGTAAATCTAAAGTATCAATCGGTGTGGGAAGAGGTGTTTAGAGTTCTAGGAACATGGCACCATGTGAAAAATATGAAAAGAGGAAAACTGGGATGCGAATCTTTGAAGCATTAATGTGGAGCTCTCATTTTCTTAGGTTGTTATATTAGGTTGCTCATATTCTTTCTATTGTTCACCTCTTGTTGTGGCAGACTTAGCTGTCTTTTAGCAATAGGAGAACAACAGTTCTTCCATATCCTTATCACAGCAAAAGTAAATAAGGGGTCTTTTCATTATATTACAAGACTAACAAAACCATTCCGAACATGGAACCATGAAAGCAGAACTATATGTTTACTTAGTTTTCCAAACATGTATATTTTTATATTAAAAAAGGGAATACACTGTAGAAATTGCAATATTTGCACAGAGCGCTGGTTTTTATATTCCAGGACCCCAATTTGGTCTGTGCTTCATGCAGTGGAAAAAAAAATTTGAGGACAAATCCTTATGTCAGCACCTTGACAGCCTCAGCAGTGGGGCTAGGCACTGGGAAGACGCAGGAGAATATTTCCCTACCTGCCCTTCCTCTTTCCCAGGCTACAGAGAGGCTGTGCAGCTTCTTCAGCTGGGTCAGTCTATTTATTCAAACAGGTGGGTGTGCCCTTTGCACACCCCTCACATAAGCCACAGAACCCAAGGATCCAGGCAGTTATGGGTCCTCTGGCCTAGCCCCCAAAACCCTCTGCACTACAACAGACAGAACTTCCCCAAATCCTATCTCCACAGGCAAACCCACATCAGTTCCTTCAACAGGGGACGCATTATGATCCCTGAAACAGGGGCAGATTTGTCCCATTATTACTAACGTCACCTAAGCTGTGAGCTTATGCCCCTTAAATTCAGTTCTCATCCAGGGTCATTTTGCATGTTAAGTGTCCTAGCTGGTGGTGTCAACTTAAGTCCAGCTGTCTGTCTTTAAAGAGATTGGGCCTGTATTTTGTGATTATTATTAAATTATGGTAGTGTTGCAGATGCCCAATCCAGATTGAGGCCCCTTCACTCTTTACTTTATTCCACTCTATGTCAAATAGGAATGATTGACAGGTTAACATATGGTACATGTCCATCCATCTTGAACACAGTTAATTGTATGGTGGAGGCAGTGCAGTCCAACAGGTAGAGTAAGGCATTAAGAATCAGGAGATGCAAATTCTGTTCCAAATACTGGCAATGACCCACCATGTGAACCCTGGTCTTTGTTCTCCCACCTTGAAAATAGGGATAATAATGCTTACCCACCTTTGTACAATGTTTTGAGATCTATGGAAAAAGGGAATATATATAAGTGCTGCATAGTGGCATGATTAATTATTATTTAAGATATGCAATTGAAACCACTTTGAGTACTGGATTGTTCGAGGACCTCTCTTTTAATTACATTGTCTTCTCTTAAACTCTCTCTGGAAGACAATTGTTGAAAGCATTAGTTACAGTGGCAAGAGATTGTCACATTAAACCTGTGAAGACCTGGTTATTTTGATGGCAAATTACAATGAGAAAATTCTGTTAGTTCAAGTCTAATGAGACATTACTGCACATGCCAGGATGAATGCTAAATTATTTCTGTGCAGGTCTATACAGAGGTTAATACATTAAGATGACGGCAAAATGAGGTTAACTCAAGTCTGCAGAGTTGACATTACAAATGTCAAGATGATTGCAAAATGATGTTGCTGCCAGTGTACCATAATTAAAAAAGAGAAAACTAAACATACAAAAGTGTGTTAAGGGAATGTTAAAAGTAAAAGTAAAGCCACATAAAAAACGAACACTTAAAAGGAAAGAAAATCTTAGTTAAGGCCAAATAAGGCACTGGTTGTCATTGAAGCCTGTGCTAGCTTCCTACTATAATGGTCAGTATTGACCAATAAAGGCACAAATCCAGTATGCGGACAGAAATAAATGGACTACATGCAAGTTATGATTAATAGTGACACTAGGAAAATCTTTCAATTGATAATGCTATTTGACTGAGTAAAAATGTATAGCACTATTGCAAACTACAATATTGTAATCTATGTGTAACAAACCACCCAATGAACTATAATTCTTGTTGTAAAAGGGCTCTATACTTGATTGTCCTGTGGTAGAATCTGTTTGCTTTGGATGTTTACATATAAAATTTAATTATATTAATATTCTTCTTATAGACTATTGTGATGGGTTGGATCACAGAAACCCCTTTGGGGCTGCCAACTGATGTGCCAAGACTACTTCTGCCCGTGCTTTCCCTGCCCTCCCAGCTTGGAACTTCAGTGTCCTGACTGGTTTGAGCCAGATCCACTAGCCTGCTGCAAACCCAGACCCAGGTCTGAACCACATCATCTAGCAGCTGTAGGCTTAAACTGAAAGCAGCTTAAGAAGTGTTCCTGTCTTTAACACTCGGATGCCCAACTCCCAATGGGGTCCAAACCTCCAATAAATCCGTTTTACCCTGTATAAAGCTTATACAGGGTAAATTCATAAATTGTTCACCCTCCATAACACTGATAGAGAGATATGCACAGCTGTTTGCTCCCCACCCCCAGGTATTAATACATCCTCTGGGTCAATTAATATGTAAAAAGTGATTTTATTAAATACAGAAAGTAGGATATAAGTGGTTCCAAGTAATAGCAGACAGAACAAAGTAAATTACCAAACAAAATAAAATAGAACACGCAAGTCTATGTCTAATACAGTAAGAAAACTGAATACAGATAAAAACTTCACCCTTAGAGGAATTCCAGTAAGCTTCCTTTTACAAACTAGCCTACTTCTAGTCTGGGTCCAGCAATCGCTCACACCCCCTGTAGTTACTGTCCTTTGTTCCAGTTTCTTTCAGGTATCCTTGGGGATGGAGAGGCTATCTCTTTAGCCAGCTGAAGACAAAATGCAGGGGTCTCCCACGGGCGAACAAACAAGTATACATCCAATATTAATAACTTTGAATACAACAATGACACATGCATACAAATAAGATGAATATATTCAGTAGATCGTACCTTTACATAGATAAGTTACATGGCATACATAGCATAACACATATTCCAGTTATGTCATATATATGTTCATAAGCATATTTCCATAAAGCCTTATAGGGGGCACCCTCAGAACTATATGTAATATGAACATTAAAAATATCCCTGCATTAGACTAAAACCAACTCAGTCTATGGGAGCGGTGGCCGGGTAAGATCACAGGATGGTGCCAGTTTGTCATACATATTGCTGTGAAGTCTTACTCCCTGATTACATCATCGGGATAAAAATTTGCAGGCATATATTCTATCTTCAATGCTTAATTAGAAATCCTAATGGCTTATAATGAGCAGTAACTGAACAACTGAAAAGGAAACTTCTTTGAGCGATTATTATCTTTCCTATCACCACTTTTTAGTTATTCCCATACATGATATGCAACTGATTTCCAGTTTGGAACAACTGGTTATCATGTGTTCTTTGGAAAGACTGATGTGTATATAATATTTCCCATAAAATAACAGTGCATGTTAAATAATCTTTTTGTGGCTGCTACATGTCTGATATTCAATTTCCTGTCAATTACATTGCTGAACGAAAAGTATTTTTGGTTAAAGCAATATATCTTTTTCAAATAGTGTAGGTAGTATCTGACCTTTAAGTTCGAAGCAGAAATGATTTACCTCCATCTAGTACAGAGAGGAAAATGAAAAATTCACTCTTGTTGTGAGTTTATTATTTTTTATTGACAAAGTGTTCATATTGTTGAAAATACAGAAAGGCAAACACTTATTTAAAAAAATTAAAAAGGTTATTTGCCTTGGAGGTGGAATATTATGCAAAACAAGGAACCAATCCCAGGAAAAAAGGCTGTCATTACAGGGTTTTGTTTTCTTTAGCCAGGTGGCTATTTATCTTAATAAAGATTCTACATCACAATATTTTTCAATACTATGTCAGATTTCATTCCATTTTATAGTACAGTGGCTGGAGTAGTTTTTGGAATGTAAGGAGTAGTCATGTGGAGATGGATTAGTAGTCAGAGTATAGGTGAAGTGATCAGAGTTGCAAGGTAAACAATCAAGGTCAGATTTTCAGTTGATCATGTGAATCTGAAATTTATCAGAAAGTTATCACCACTGCATAGGTTATATAGCTACAGAGCCAGCCTCACAGGTGTGTGATGTGGGCGACTGACCAGGGTGCTGTGGCCAGGGGGTTGTGGGGCATTGTGGTCAAGAGGCTGCAGAAGGGCCGTGCCCACATGGGTGCTCACATGCGTCTTCTCTCTGTCCTTCTGGCAGCATGACACCTGCTACTGCTCTGCCTGCTGAGCAGCCGCCTTCTGAATGGGGAGCAGTACTTAAAGGGCAACAAAGGAAGTTCACCCAGGGGGCTATTTATCCTAAGACTGGCCCCACCATAATTAGTACCACACACACACTCTCCCTCCCCAAATGCAGAAACTTTACAGAGGATCTTGAAATTCCTAAGACCAGGCACTCAGCTACCCCTTCCTGCTTCTCCACGTGGGCACCAATGATACTGCCAAGAATGACCTTGAGCGGATCACTGCGGACTACGTGGCTCTGGGAAGAAGGATAAAGGAGTTGGAGGCGCAAGTGGTGTTCTCGTCCATCCTCCCCGTGGAAGGAAAAGGCCTGGGTAGGGACCGTCGAATCGTGGAAGTCAACGAATGGCTACGCAGGTGGTGTCGGAGAGAAGGCTTTGGATTCTTTGACCATGGGATGGTGTTCCATGAAGGAGGAGTGCTGGGCAGAGACGGGCTCCATCTTACGAAGAGAGGGAAGAGCATCTTTGCGAGCAGGCTGGCTAACCTAGTGAGGAGGGCTTTAAACTAGGTTCACCGGGGGAAGGAGACCAAAGCCCTGAGGTAAGTGGGAAAGCGGGATACCGGGAGGAAGCACAGGCAGGAATGTCTGTGAGGGGAGGGCTCCTGCCTCATATTGGGAATGAGGGGCGATCAACAGGTTATCTCAAGTGCTTACATACGAATGCACAAAGCCTTGGAAACAAGCAGGGAGAACTGGAGGTCCTGGTGATGTCAAGGAACTATGACGTGATCGGAATAACAGAGACTGGGTGGGATAACTCACATGACTGGAGTACTGTCATGGATGGTTATAAACTGTTCAGGAAGGACAGGCAGGGCAGAAAAGATGGGGGAGTAGCACTGTATGTAAGGGAGCAGTATGACTGCTCAGAGCTCCGGTACGAAACTGTAGAAAAACCTGAGTGTCTCTGGATTAAGTTTAGAAGTGTGTGCAACAAGAGTGATGTAGTGGTGGGAGTCTGCTATAGACCACCGGACCAGGGGGATGAGGTAGATGAGGCTTTCTTCCGGCAACTCACGGAAGCTACTAGATCGCATGCCCTGATTCTCATGGGTGACTTTAATTTTCCTGATATCTGCTGGGAGAGCAATACTGCGGTGCATAGACAATCCAGGAAGTTTTTGGAAAGCGTAGGAGACAATTTCCTGGCGCAAGTGCTAGAGGAGCCAACTGGGGGGGGGGGCGCTTTTCTTGACCTGCTGCTCACAAACCGGGTAGAATTAATGGGGGAAGCAAAAGTGGATGGGAATCTGGGAGGCAGTGACCATGAGTTGGTTGAGTTCAGGATCCTGACGCAGGGAAGAAAAGTAAGCAGCAGGATACGGACCCTGGACTTCAGGAAAGCAGACTTCGACTCCCTCAGGGAATGGATGGCCAGGATCCCCTGGGGGACTAACCTGAAGGGGAAAGGAGTCCAGGAGAGCTGGCTGTATTTCAAGGAATCCCTGTTGAGGTTACAGGGACAAACCATCCCGATGAGTCGAAAGAATAGTAAATATGGCAGGCGACCAGCTTGGCTTAATAGTGAAATCCTAGCGGATCTTAAACATAAAAAAGAAGCTTACAAGAAGTGTAAGGTTGGACATATGACCAGGGAAGAGTATAATATTATTGCTTGGGCATGTAGGAATGAAATCAGGAAGGCCAAATCTCACCTGGAGCTGCAGCTAGCGAGAGATGTCAAGAGTAACAAGAAGGGTTTCTTCAGGTATGTTGGCAACAAGAAGAAAGCCAAGGAAAGTGTGGGCCCCTTACTGAATGAGGGAGGTAACCTAGTGACAGAGGATGTGGAAAAAGCTAATGTACTCAATGCTTTTTTTGCCTCTGTCTTCACTAACAAGGTCAGCTCCCAGACTGCTGCGCTGGGCATCACAAAATGGGGAAGAAATGGCCAGCCCTCTGTGGAGATAGAGGTGGTTAGGGACTATTTAGGAAAGCTGGATGTGCACAAGTCCATGGGGCCGGACGAGTTGCATCCGAGAGTGCTGAAGGAATTGGCGGCTGTGATTGCAGAGCCATTGGCCATTATCTTTGAAAACTCGTGGCGAACCGGGGAAGTCCCGGATGACTGGAAAAAGGCTAATGTAGTGCCAATCTTTAGAAAAGGGAAGAAGGAGGATCCTGGGAACTACAGGCCAGTCAGCCTCACCTCAGTCCCTGGAAAAATCATGGAGCAGGTCCTCAAAGAATCAATCCTGAAGCACTTGCATGAGAGGAAGGTGATCAGGAACAGCCAGCATGGATTCACCAAGGGAAGGTCATGCCTGACTAATCTAATCGCCTTTTATGATGAGATTACTGGTTCTGTGGATGAAGGGAAAGCAGTGGATGTATTGTTTCTTGACTTTAGCAAAGCTTTTGACACGGTCTCCCACAGTATTCTTGTCAGCAAGTTAAGGAAGTATGGGCTGGATGAATGCACTATAAGGTGGGTAGAAAGCTGGCTAGATTGTCGGGCTCAACGGGTAGTGATCAATGGCTCCATGTCTAGTTGGCAGCCGGTGTCAAGTGGAGTGCCCCAGGGGTCGGTCCTGGGGCCGGTTTTGTTCAATATCTTCATAAATGATCTGGAGGATGGTGTGGATTGCACTCTCAGCAAATTTGCGGATGATACTAAACTGGGAGGAGTGGTAGATACGCTGGAGGGGAGGGATAGGATACAGAAAGACCTAGACAAATTGGAGGATTGGGCCAAAAGAAATCTGATGAGGTTCAAAAAGGATAAGTGCAGGGTCCTGCACTTAGGATGGAAGAATCCAATGCACCGCTACAGACTAGGGACCGAATGGCTAGGCAGCAGTTCTGCGGAAAAGGACCTAGGGGTGACAGTGGACGAGAAGCTGGATATGAGTCAGCAGTGTGCCCTTGTTGCCAAGAAGGCCAATGGCATTTTGGGATGTATAAGTAGGGGCATAGCGAGCAGATCGAGGGACGTGATCGTTCCCCTCTATTCGACATTGGTGAGGCCTCATCTGGAGTACTGTGTCCAGTTTTGGGCCCCACACTACAGGAAGGATGTGAATAAATTGGAAAGAGTCCAGCGAAGGGCAACAAAAATGATTAGGGGTCTAGAACACATGACTTATGAGGAGAGGCTGAGGGAGCTGGGATTGTTTAGCCTGCAGAAGAGAAGAATGAGGGGGGATTTGATAGCTGCTTTCAACTACCTGAAAGGGGGTTCCAAAGAGGATGGCTCTCGACTGTTCTCAATGGTAGCAGATGACAGAACAAGGAGTAATGGTCTCAAGTTGCAGTGGGGGAGGTTTAGATTGGATATTAGGAAAAACTTTTTCACTAAGAGGGTGGTGAAACACTGGAATGCGTTACCTAGGGAGGTGGTAGAATCTCCTTCCTTAGAGGTTTTTAAGGTCAGGATTGACAAAGCCCTGGCTGGGATGGTTTAACTGGGAATTGGTCCTGCTTCGAGCAGGGGGTTGGACTAGATGACCTTCAGGGGTCCCTTCCAACCCTGATATTCTATGATTCTATGGTATACATTTGTAGCACCATGAAGTCACTGGAGCTATGCCAATTTATAGTAGCTCAGAATCTGACCTGCAATGTTGAAAAGGAAAACCTTAGTGCATGATAGACGAGAAGAACCACACACTGGGTCATCCCACTTTCAAGTAATTTTACCTGATTCAACACATTTCAGTGTAGATCTGTTTTTTGATGTTGACATTATATAGTAGTTAAATTAAATCGATTGGTTTTACAATTCTGGGAACTTGGAGACTCAAAAAGAGAACACAGTTCCTGCTAAGAGGAAGAGGAAGAGGAGAAAGAACAGGAAGATGAGCGAGAATGTCACTGACGTTTGAAAAATAAAAGGTAGAAAAAACTTCTAGACCCCTGTTTTCTGCTGACTTTTAAAAGTCTTTTTAAAATGTTTTAATTCTCCTTATTAAAAAGTTAATATCATCAAGAAATTGGAGCCTGGTTATTTTTAGAATGCAGAGGACACTGGATTGAAGCATTTGAGATTATTTAACACCACATGTTCTCTTAAGAATTAATTAAAACAAAATTTAACATTTTAAATTATCTGATTTCCTCTTTGCCCCTTTAATTGCAGGCTTTTGTTTTGATTTTTGAGTGCGAGTTGCTGAGATGGTAAGTATATGAATGATTACGTGATTAGATGAGAGCGTTGACACAGGTCCAAAGGGATTGTGTGCTAAGTGAAAACAACTGATTTCTCTAGCAACATTTCATGTAAGTGTTAGATGCATAATTTAAGGCAGTAATGGAATGTCTTAATGTAATACACATAGTAGTAGTATGGAGAATGGAAGTAATTGGCACAGTTTTGCAAGTTAGATCCCTTCCCACAAGGTCTTAGCTCCCACTTTCTTATCAGCAGAATGTTCCCCCAGAAGAGTCCTAATTACTGGTTAGGCATGTTACAGAAGAGAAAACATGTGTACTACACATTTGAAAAGCTACGGAAGTAGATTGACTGGATTTGTGGTTTGGAACTTTCTAATATACTGAACTCATGAGAATATAAAAAAAAACATGTATGGCTCTGTAAAGTGGAAAAACAGTAGCTCAAGGCAGTAGTCTCAGGAGTCCCACAGGCATTTCTGGTAAGAGTAATTTTACTAAATCAAATGGTTTTGTTTTTTTCCTTCCCAAAGGAACATTGTTGGTTCCACAGGAGGCCAAGCTCAGAACAATGAAATATTTCTCATGGGGATATAGATAAATATTTTTTCAGCTCTACAACAAACTGAAAATGTATACTAAATGTCCACAATTTTGAAATTGTACTGTGCTAATATGTATTCCAGTGCTCTAGCCCTGGATCAATGTCCATTAAACTCAAGAGACAAGTTCCCTATGATTTCAATGCCCATTGAACCAGATATTTTTTCTGCTCATTTCATGGGTTATTCCAGATGACAAAGATCATAAATTAATTCCCAAAAGGTGTAGATTGTCCTAATCTCCTAATAAGAGAATGAAGGCACTTGGCATCTCCCATTCTGGTCTCATCTAAAAACTGTAATAACAGAGACAGATAACAGAGACATGTAATTAATACTGCACTGCACTAGGAAATTAAACATGATCTCTGCCTAGGTTTTGTATTCTCACATTTAATACACCCTGTATTTACTTAGGCCTTCTATGTTTAAAAAAATATTTTACAAGAATATATTAGATTCCCTTAACAGAGAGTAGCTGTGTTAACATATAGGGATTAGAAAAAGATGATTTGTGAGCAGGACTGGATTACCTCTCCTGTGGGCCCGGGGCTATTAGATTTTGTGGGACCCCTGTATACAAGTCTTTTTCCTAATTTAAAACAAAATGATCACAATTATGACATTGAGGCTATTAATGGTATACTAAACTTGCCTTTTAATTAACATAAAACCATTCTGTGGTTACATGTCAGTCTTAAAACATGTAGAATATAGTTAAGTAAATTCAAAATAGCCTACTTCTTACCTTAGAACAGCTGTTATATTAGTTTCTTTCTGGGAGGGAGTTTGGGTGCAGAAGGGGGCTCCAGGCTGGGGCACAGTGTTGGGGGTGCAGGAGAGGGTGAGGGGTGTGGACTCTGGAATGGAGTTTGGGAGCAGGAGGGGGATTCTGACCTGGGGCAGGGGGTTGGGGTGCAGGAGGGGGTGCGAGGTGTAGGCTCCAGCCAGGAGGCACTTACCACAAGATGTTCCCGGCTGGTGGCACAGCAGGACTCAGGCAGGCTGCCTGCCTGCCTGCCATAGCCCCACGCTACTCCCAGAAGCGGACGGCTGCTGGCACATCTCTGCACGCCCGTTGGGAGAGGGGGACAGCGTGTCTCCATGTGCTGCCTACCCCCACAAGAGCCGCCCCCGCAGATCCCATTGGCCGGGGATAGTGCTGGGGATGGGGGCAGCGTGCGGAGCCACCTCCCCCGCTAGGGGCCTCAGAGACGTGCCAGCAACCAGACGCTTCCAGGAGTGGCATGGGGCCATATCATGCAGGCAGCCTGCCTGAGCCCTGCTGCTCTGGGGCCTCCCTTAGCCAGAGGCCCTGGGCTGCAGCCCCTAAAGACCCTGCCTTAATCTGGCCCTGTTTGTGAATAAATAAGGCAACAAGAACATAAAACCTACAAAGTATACAATATCAAAAAGCTGGAGGAAGGGATGGGGCCCAGAAGTCTTATACACTTGAAAGGCTAAATGACTGGTATTAGTCACACCATTTGTAGTTACCAATGCATCTAAATCTAATAACGTTCATGTGTTTTATTATAACAATATTTGTATGACTAGAATTAAGGATCTTGCAGCATTTCCATTACAGATCCTATTTTTAAAGCTCTATAATTTAGATGTAAAAAATTGCTCACAGCTGAAACTTGGCATTCAAGGTCTACGTGCTTAAACAAAAAGAAAAGGAGTACTTGTGGCACCTTAGAGACTAACCAATTTATTTGAGCATAAGCTTTCGTCAGCTACACGGATGTAGCTCACGAAAGCTTATGCTCAAATAAATTGGTTAGTCTCTAAGGTGCCACAAGTACTCCTTTTCTTTTTGCGAATACAGACTAACACGGCTGTTACTCTGAAACCTGTGCTTAAACAAGTTGTAATTCCAATTTTGAGGAGGGAAAATAATTATGTCACTTTTAAAGTCAGAGTAAAAATAAAAAAATGGTTCTTTACTGGTGTGGGAGTTTTTTCTGAAAGCATACCTCAGCTTCAATTTCAAAAATTGAATTTGTCAAGCTACAATGTTATTTAATCTCTTGTGATATTTTGAGCAAGAAATAATAGTTGTCTTCAAAAATGGTAGTTTGAAAGTCTGCTGCTCCCCATATGGAATACAATTTTTAAACAATAAATGTCAAAGGCACTTTAGCAAGTGGACTTATTGGTAAGTTTGCTGTGGCAACTAAGACATCAGAATACTGGTTGACCAAGTTAATATATCACTTTTAATATATGTAAAAGTGTTTACAAGAAAAATGGTCATAAAAAATAGTCCTTGAATACAAATTTGTATTTACTTGTAGGTGCACATCAGGTGAAAGTTCCAAAATTGGCATACATACCAAATCCATATTTACCAATCAAAGTGCAACTGCTCAAAAGAAGTCGTATATATCATGAAACCAATACAGCAAGTATAACAAAGTATAGAGAACAAACACAGAAAAATGTAATATGAGACAAGACATAAAAACATATATACAATACATATAAACAACAACATATCTTTAACTACAAATTTGCTATCACTCCACCATACGTTTATATGTAAGAGAGAGAAGATATAACATAGATATAAACACACATTATAGGCACATACGCTAGACAGAGAGATCCTTCCATACAAATTTTAGGTATTACTGAAACTATTTAGTTTAGCTGTTTTAAAACCTTACTTCAAATCTTGCATTATCTGTAAAGCAAAATATTAGCTAAACTGAAAAAATGCTTCTTGCTTTAGTTACTTCATGGATTAAGAAAAGGATATCAACCTTAACTTTCAAATTCTCAGATTTTGTTGGATGTTTGCACTGGTGCTACTTTAAAAAAGGCTTCCTGCTTATAGAGTGGTTACATAACTCTATAAGCAGTGTATCAATAGCAGTGCATCACTAGTGTATTAATCCACACAATTTTCATCTCTTTCTTTTTCTTTTAATACGGTTCCTATCCGGCAGAGACAGAATAGTGGAAATGTTTGAAATCTTAAACATGTGGAATTTATTTAAATTTCATCTGTGGATTTAAATTCATATTGTGCAGGAATAAAAAGAGGTTAATTGCATTCCCAAAACCAAATCAGAAGGGGGAAATGAACCAATTAGATTGTTTTGTGTTGCATCTTTCTTGTCTCTGAAGAACCTCATTATAAGCTTGGCACATTAGGGACCATGAGATTTCTGTGAATGAGATCACTGTTTTAAGCGGACAAACAGCAGATTATATACAAACACTCATATATAGCTTAGTCCCCAGAGTACCCCAGTACCTACTTTCATATCCAACCTATGGACACAAAGAAGTTTTAGTCAAATTAGTAATTGTGAAAAGTGAAGGAGACTGAAGTCTTCTATTTAACTACAATACAGGTATGTTCTACCAATGTGGAATGAGTTAAATGTACTGGTTGACAATGCACAACCATAACCCTCATTCATAATCCTTCAATGAAATCATAATCCTTGATGAAAGCCACTATGGATTATCTGTGCCCTTTGTCAATGAGCGATAATGCCTCTTTAGCAAAAAGAAAAGGAGTACTTGTGGCACCTTAGAGACTAACCAATTTATTAGAGCATAAGCTTTCGTGAGCTACAGCTCACTTCCTCAGATGCATCTGAGGAAGTGAGCTGTAGCTCACGAAAGCTTATGCTCTAATAAATTGGTTAGTCTCTAAGGTGCCACAAGTACTCCTTTTCTTTTTGCGAATACAGACTAACACGGCTGTTGCTCTGAAAAATGCCTCTTTAGGGCAACCTTCAAATTACCATCAACCTTCAAACTGTTTGCGGTCTAGTCTTTGCTCAGGAGACCATCTTGACATTATAGACCTTCTAAATTGTTGCTCAATCACTAATCACTTTCTGGGGTAGGACACCGGGAAGGTAGTGCTGGGACTATCCAGCAGCATCCTCTGATCTCCAGTACATGAGCCCCAACCAGTCAGAATTCAGATTTAGATATGGCATGCAAACTCAAGTCTGCAGTTGATGGCATCTTCAGAATGAAGGATAAAAGTAGTATGCTCTGTTATTACTACTTAGATTCATCAGTGGCCTTTGGCACAGCTGAGCCTTAGCCTCATCAAAAAATGTGCAGTGAGGTACAGAATTGCTTGAAAGATAATATGCTAATTCCTTTCCTAGAGCTTCGTTCTTGGCAACTGCTATCCCAAGTTTAAACATATGCAAACCTGTTGTTCAACATATATGTGAATTTTGTGGGAGAATTTGTGACTTACTCCCTGAGGCTATATTGTCACCCTTATGTTGATGAGGATTCTATCTCTTTTCCTTGAATCTTTACTGAGCCATTTCTGATGCCTGACAGAGACAGGGACGTGGAACAAGGCCTGTTGTCCTAGGCTTAATCTGGATAAATTGGAGATGATTGTTAGCATGCTTAAGCTTTTTCACGGTATTTCAAAGAGCCTATGTCTGCTCCCTCGGGTGAGGGGATCTGCCTACCTTTTGTTGAATGTTTCTCAATTTCAGTGTCATCACTGCCTCTGGATTCCCACATAGCAACTGCAGGGTGATTTGATTTAAATCAGCAAGCAGGAAACCCTGGTTTAAATAATTCTTTTAAATTTTATTTTGCATTTGTACTTTTAATTATTTTCCAAAAGAAATGTTGATTCTCATTGGTTAGTAACTATTAAAACATGTTGATTTTCAACAAAATATAGCCTTTACCGTAAATTTGGCTTCTTTTTGAAAACTATGTGGATACATTGTATCTCTATACATTTACTGAAGCAATTATACACTAACATACATTTATCCAGATTCTTATTTTTTTTATATTAGAAAATGGTGATTGATGCATTATTTACTAGATGACTTTTTTTTTACTTGTGATTTGCATCAAGCTCTATTTGGATGGAAATTTGAGTTTAATTACGAATGCACAAAACAGTATTTTACAGTTAAATAAAAAATATTAAAGTGCTAGATAATAAGAAAAACGTTTATTGAAACAAGTTTTTCATTTAAAACTAACTGATTTGTTAAACAAAGGAAGTATTATCTGTAGTTAATGAATTACACTGATCATTCCTGGTCAGCATGTCCTTCAGGATTTTAGAAATATTAGATCTCATCCTTATAGATTAGAGAGGAAAACAAGTTTTCTGTTGGGTTTTTTTTCAAATCCCAATTGATTTCTCAACCTTCAATGAACCAGTCATTGAACTGAACTAGTTGGATACACTGAAATGAAAGAAATATTCTCTCTGCATCTACAGAACAGGCTACTGATGTCAAAAGGTGGTTTAGCTCTTCTGCACACTGGTTCCAGGTATTTAGGCAGTCAGTGACTTCATCCAGTTCAGTGGTTTTACTTTCATTACAACTATAGCAGCAAACATGTACTGTTTAATATTTTTAAATTTAATTTAAACAATTAATTGATTATAGTAATTTTACACCTTAACATGGGTTGTCAATTTAAAATTTAATTTTAAATGCATTATTTAAAAAATAAACCTACATTTATTGTAAATAAAAATCCAATTTAAAATGTAAAAATTGGATTTAAATAAAAAAAGATTTTAAAAAAAAACAATTGATTTTTGTTGATCCGAAGTAACAGTGACCACAAACACCTTCTCTTATCTTCGATCGTGAGGAAAGATTGTATCCTTTCATCTCAGATGTAGATCTTGCCACATGTATCCATGCCTTCATTACTGAAAATCTAGACTCCAGCAAAATATATTCTAAATTGGACTATCAAAGGCCACTCAGAAACTTCAACTAGTGTAAACTGCAGCTGTTAAGCTTCTGACTTGCACAAACAACCAAGAGAATATTAAATTTGTGCTCTGTACTGGGTTCTAGTTCATCTACAGGGATCCATAGAAGTCGCAGAAGTCATGGATTCCATGACTTTCTGCAACCTCCATGACTTCTGCAGCAGCCAGTCTGGCTGATCCATGGGCCGCCCAAGCAGCTGGCCCTGGGGACAGCCACGCTATCCACAGCTGGAGCAATTCCACAGCCCGCTGCTTGGGCGGCCATGCAGCCAGCCTCACCGGCTGCTGCCGGAGCTGCCCCGGGGCCTGAGCAGCGGTCCTGGGGACCGCAGGAGAAGCTGCAGCATGGCCCCCAGCAGCTGGTGCCACTGGCTCCAGCCCCCCCACCCTGACTGGGAGCAGCGCCCTCCTTCCCCGCCCCACCCCCGCACCAAACAGCTTCCCGCTAATAGTTTAGGGAGATTGGTTCAATTGCTGGGCATTGGAGGATCACAGATGATATGCTCTTATTTTTGCTCCATTCTCACAGATTGTGAAAGATGAGTTATCTTTTCTCTGATTCATATTTGATTAAAAGTAGAATATTAAGAAATACCTAAATCCTGCATCTCTGAAAGCAATCCAAGCAGATTTTTGGATGACATGTCCACTCAAGACAATTAACAGGGCCAACAGAGAAAAAGAAAGAAGACCTGCCAAGTACAAAGAATGTGTTTCTGACAAGCTAGAGTGCCAAGAAGCTCAGAGGGTAGCCTAGGAGAAGACACTGCTCTCTAGACGAGACAGGTATTTTTTTTTAAAAAAATACAGTATAAATAAGGTGAACCTGTCTAAATGAGTTTTGCAGAGTTTCAGACCAGTTACATTATGCACAGAATTTCTTTTGTTTTAACATATTTTTCCCACCCTCTCTTAATTATCTGTATGAGTCTTACAAGGCTTTGGAGACAAAGTCACTAGGAAGGGCAACTTTCTAACTTTTGTGAGAGGCACTCAGAAAAAATGGTACTATCCTGGAGCATGGGTGTGTCAGCAGTTTAAGATGTACAGTGATGGATGAGTTCACAGAAATCTGGTGTACTATTGGAATGGCAGGAATACTGGACTGGAGATTACACAGAGATCTGTTCAAATATATGATTGGTTAAAATAGTCAGCAGCTATTTTCTTATTAAATTTGGAGGGGCTTCATTTAAGAGTAGAATACGAATTCTGGGGAGTAAAACTGGACTGATTTGAGGTAATATTCTGCCACCATTACTCAGAATGACTCGTCTAGTTACTTTTTAAGGAATCCCATTGAAATAAATGGAATTAACAGATGCAACCAGCCTGACATTCATGCGAGAATCTAGACTTTATCTTCTCTCTAAAGAATACCCATAAATTAGTCATGATCTCTGTAAAATATTACTGAAACAATCAAAAATTTACTGATATTGCTTTGTAAACATGACACAGAAACATATTATATTATAGATTCAGATTTTGTCATGGATATTTTTACTAAAAGTCATGGACAGGTCACAGGCAATAAACAAAATTTCAGGGAAGCCCGCAACCTGTCTTTGACTTTTCCTAAAAATAGTTTTTTGGGGGGAGGCCCTCACAGTCGGAGCCCTGCCAGGGACTGACCATTGGCCGCTGCTCCATCTCCACCGCTGCTCCTGTGGCAGGGGCTTACCACCAACCCTGCTGCTCCTGTTCTGGCCCCGACTGCCTTGGCTGCTCCTCCAGTGGCCCCGGGCTGCTGCTTCAGGAATCCTGGAGGAACACCTGGCCATGATTGTTGTCCTGTGGTTGGAGCCGCTGCTCTGGTGGCCCAGGGGGCTGCTCCGGTGGTCCTGGACTGCTGACCCAGCCCTGGGCCGCTACTCCTGCAATGGGGGCTGACCACTGATCGCTGTTCTGGCCCCAGGCCACTGCTCCATTCCTGCTGCTGCTCTTGGGCAGGGGCTGACAGCTGCTCCAGCTGGGCTGCTGCAGCGGGCTGAAACTGAAGAAGTCAGGGAGGTCCATTAAAGTCACAGAATCCATGACCTCTTTGAAAGAATCGGATCCTTAATCTTAGTGATAATGAAGGTGTGGGATGGATAGTACTGGCCAAAACCAGGGATTCTGTAGAGAAATGCCATAAACTATTTTCCACATAGTCTAACTATTACTTTTCACATGTAACTCCTTACCTATTTCTGCTCAGGTGTTTCGTGAACAGATTTATTGTTTCTGCTAATTTATACGGTAATGTGGGACAATGAACCAAATCAAAACTATCAACTCAATCCTGTTGGTAACTAAATCATACTTGAAGCTAGACAACAACATATGAAATGTTATAGTTTACTGTCAGTAGATGAACAGCACTTTATAAATTTATATCAACAATTGAGAATACACAGTAATGATTACAACATTCAGGTCAATGAACACATTTAATATATCTAGTCTGCAGATGAGAGAAACGTATTTCCTGGTGTAAAGCTTATAAAAAAGATTATGAGGTGGATTATTTCCACACATCACAGAAAAATATTATCATGGTAACACCTGTCTGTTATATGAATCAAAACATCGTTCTACCAATGACTGGTCAACCATTAGTATTATTGTTTAATAATTGTAATCCAGAAATTTTTCATATTGAGTAGTTTTACTCTAAAATTGTAAAATACATTGCTAGAAATAATGCTGATGGGACACAAGGCTTTTCACTCTAGTTTCACTCATCAGTTGAAATCCAACCTAACTCACAGTGACTTCAAGTTCTTCTTCGAGTGATGGTCCCCATATGTATTCCAAACGTGGGTGCGAATGCAAGCCATGTGCCAGAGCATCACAGATAGCCATATGGTCCAGGCGAGGTTATATGAGGCTGTGCAGGGTGAGGCTCTCTCAATTTGCTCTTATCACTGCATGCTCTGAGTTGAAATCCCTCTTCCTCTGTGATCATGATTTTTCCTGATGAAGTTTTTCATTTGTTTGTAGCTAGTCTTCTTTTGTTTTTCTCCTTATTTAGCTGTCCATAATTCTCAGTGTAGTATAGTTGGTTCTCTGTGTCCCTCCCTGGGGACTAAGCCCAGTGTCCTGGGGTTCAAAAACTGCGTGTCGTGCTCTTGCTTCTTCTCAGTGAGCGACAAGCACCAACACTGTCTCTACTGTCTTGGGTAGACTCATCTCATTGCTCTCTGTGAGATCTATTGCTCCTTCCCTCCGTGGACTTGGGAAGCATGCCAACTTCACCTTCACAACTTACTTATGGAGGACGCACATCCTCTGCATGCATGTTCCGATCCCAGACCAGCAGAACCACTGGTGCAGCGCCCTTCACTGGCGGTGAGTGCTCCCAGAACATCCTGTGCCTCAGATCTGGCAGCGCCAGCAGTCTGGGAGAAGCCCAAGCTTAAGAGCTGGAAGCCCTTGCGAGCTGCTTCCAAGTGCAGTGCTCCCTCCCTGAGCCACACCAAGTCAGGTGAGAGATATCAAGTGTGGACCCCATTGCACTGCTGGCTGCGCTTCCTCACTCTGAGGGTAAGGCACAGAAGAAGAACCAGAGAGCTCCACCACCGGCTGTGCCGGTTCCCTGCTTGGAATGCTCCCAGGGGCACGCACCGCCCATCCCACCTGTCTCTCAGCTTTCGCTGGTCCATTTGCTGCCGTGCGCACCGCCTTGCGCCTCAACTTTTCACACAAACATTATTCAGACACCAGAGCCCCTTCTCCCCTCAGCGCATCCTTCTCCGCTGCTCATCACATGTGAACATCCTACTCCAGCTGCGGGACACTTCCAGCCTGTGCCTTCTGGCTCACCAGTACCAACAGCTCCACTGTCCCCAGACACTTCGTTGGACTCAGATGCCTGCTATGGGCTGGACCCATATTTCTCACCTGCCTCCAAGAGGAGCTTAAACTCCTGCACTCACTCACCAGCGTACTGCCCGGTTTGGTATCGATACGCCTGGGACTGCCGTACCTCCAGGCTCCAGCCCCTGACCTCAGTGGCCACCATCGGACCCATATCAGCAGCCCTACCCACCTTCTCAGTAGTACCCTTCAGCCCAGGCCCCTGCGTTGGAACCCTTGGACTTGGAGGAGGAAGCGGAGGAAGAACTGGTTCTGCCAGTTTCTACATCTGTCTCCTCTTCTCCCCATGAAGCCCTTATACCACCCACACTCTTGCCTCCATTTGAAATTATATTAATTCAATTTAGGAAACAAAATTTTAAACTGCCACCTGGTGCCAATAACTCCCTGTGGTATCCAGGCAATCATTTGAGGACTAAGTTTGTTGTAGGCACATCCATGCACCTACTCAGTTGGGGCATGCTGTATGCCAAACCAGGGACTGCTGCACTGGGACAAGGGAGTAAAATGGGGTCCAGCTGGGGCCATTCCTTTCTCCTCGGAACTGTGCAGGGAAGACCACTCCCCTACTCTGGTGTCGCTATGACCCAGGTGGTGCCTCCACTCCCCCCCCCCATCCACGATCATGAGAGTTTGGGAGAAAACTGTGGAGAGGAGCCAGCTGGACTTCAGCCAGTGGTGGCAAAAGCAGCCAAAGCAGGAACCTTCAGACAATCAGAGAACTTCATACAATTCTGACTGGACTTCCCCTACCTTGTGGTGATTGGCTGTTTCTTCCAACCTTCTCCCTCCCCATCCCTCATAGTCTCTTCACCTCAGTTACACTCCACACCTGCCCCTCTTAGCCTCTTCTTCCTTGCCCAGTTCCCCTCACTTCCTTCCCCTCCCTTTTCTTTCCATTTAACTGATCCCCTCTAAGTGAACTCACTGAGGAGAGAGAGAGAGAGAGAGAGAGAGATATTAAATTTAACACTAACATGATGTTTGCTGCCATCACACTGTTCACTCTGCTTGTGTGTTCTACCTCTTTTTCCACTCTGTGTTTGTCTTGTCTATTTAGATGGCAAGCTCTTCAGGGCAGGGATAATCTACTACCCTGTGTTTGTTTGGTGCCTCGCACAAATGGGAACCATTTCTTGGTTAGCCTTTAGGCATTGTAAAATATATGTTAAATAATAATAATACCTGTGACAAGCAGTACTTACAGTGAAGAGGAAGGGAAGCTAATTTTTCAAGAGTAGAAAATTCCTTCCCAACCCCACATGTGATGATCAGTATTACATAGTGCAGCCAAGACCAGCTTGTATCCAAGCTTGTCGATCTAGGTTGAATCTTGTCTTGTCTATCTAGCTTGAACCTGTTGGGCCACAACCCTAGCCTGTGCCAACCAGACAACAACTTATTTATCCTAGTAAGCTACAAAGAGAGATGGAGATGGTGAACTCCTGCTGCTGAGAGGAAACAGTTGTTTTACTCCCTGTCTAAAAGAACTAGACTGAACTGTGTAGCCAATCCACGCAACTGGCTTGGAATCCACATGTCACTGGCCAGCCTATATACACCCAAATAACCACCCTCAAGCCAGCTTTAGTGAGGTCGGGGAAACAATTCAATGTCATTGCTCTGGGGAGCAGAGCCACTGTACTTTCTGAAAATGTGAGAATCAGCTTTTCTCAAAATGAAAAAAATATGATATACTGCACCCTGCCTTGGTATATTAATGTAATACTAGCACAGAACCCATCAAGAAATGAGCCTTTCTTACACTATGCCTCTAGCTAGTTTTTCTCCTGGTAAATCCTCTAAATTCCCTTTCGGGAAGTAACAGGAAAAATGATGATTCAAATTTCCTTTAAATATACCATCACAAAACTTGCAGCGTTGCTTCCAGTTCAAAACAGCAAGTTACCTGTAATTGGAAATAAAATATCTACCTGGGTTTTTTTTATTTTATAAAATAGAATATTTGTCTTATTATGTAATGAAAATATGGAATTTACTATTTCTTCTTTCACACTCTAGAGTATTAATAGGTGATTAAAAGCCCCCAGCTGCTTGAAAGTACCATATGGTACAGAGAAAAAAATTAGTAATCTAACAGAAGTACAGTAGGCCAATTTATTGTGTTTGCATTTCATTTAATTTTCTCATAAATGTTATTACTACTGAAAGGCCATGTTAGGTGACTTTCTGCTTTAATCTCAGTAGCTCTATATTAAAACGTATTGAATTTCCTGGTTCAGCATCATATCAGGTAACCAGCAGCTATTCAGATTACATTTTAGACCACAGTTTTGCATCATATGTAAATTATGTCCACAGCCACAGAGAATTTTCTATGCCAAAATAGTTAACTACTTCAACAAATACGTACTTAACTTTTCCATTGTTAAAATATTTAGCAAGTATCCACCACTCTCTGACTAAGTAAATCCCTAATAAAATATACAGTGAATCCTATCCAGCTGAACAAATCCAATTCTCATTGAATACTGATCAACCAAAACATAGCATCAAACAGTCTAACCTGCTGAACAGCTGACAACTTTTAATCATTTTTTCTCTTTTTTTTTCCTCTTGACACTAAAAAAAACCTGTGTGATGCTGTTGACAGTGGCATTGAAAACCCTGGATATGAAGCCTGTCTGTGTGTATGCGGAGGGCACACAGCCTTTCTGCACACAGAGGAAGTGAGCAGAGTTGCCATGGAATATAAGCAGGCAATGCTCGTCTAACTCTCCAGTGAATATCAATGTCTGCTGCCAAGCTAAAATTGCTGCCAAAACTACTGAAAAATGTAGTGTCCAAAAATGCAGGGAAACGCTCTCCATTTTATCATCTGACTGCATGATAATTAGGGGTCTGATTTTGTAATCGTTACTCCGGTGAACAGTCCCACTAACTTCTGTGGCACTATTCGTATAAAACATAAGGGTGACACAATGTGACCCTGTTTTACTGGGGTACTTTACTAGTGACAGCAGGGTGACAATCGTTATATGATCCAAACAAGACTGAAAACTGCTCTCATTCCTGTTTTATACTTGCACAGCCCCTATCTTATCTTACCTCATTAGCCCCCTTTTTACTGTTTGGTTAACTTCAGCTGATTTAACAGTATTTTACTTTTTTCAGAGTTCTGTAACCAGTGTATATGTTTTTGCTCATCATCCTGCATTTATATTATCATCTCACTCAGTGAGGGTGATGGATCAAGGCAGAAGCAGCAATGCAATGCCGAGTTGCTGAGTGTGTATGCACAAGTGCATAGTTGAGGCAGGAACAGCAGATAAGAGAAGTCAACAGCAGGTCCAGGGGCATCACTTCTATTACATGGCATTCTGATCATGGACAAAAATGGTGCAAAATCATTACTTGCATTTCCCTAGCCATTCATTCTCCCAACCACTTAGACACTCACCCTCTCAGTTACTCATCTCACAGACCTCTGGTCCCTGGAATCCCTTCACTCAGTTCCTCATCCTCTTAATCCCCCTCCCCAGCATTGCCAACTTCAAGAGATCAAAAATCATGAGTCGGACCCTCCAAAATCATGAGATAATCAAAAAAAAAAAACCCACAAGATTTTTTAAAAAGATGATATTGTGTTGTTTAGGTCAGTCTCTTGATTTTTGAACTCCCCCTGCCCACCCCAGGGTGTGTGCATGTGACAATTAGTGTTGCCCGCTGTCCCACATATACTAGATAAGGTGATTTTGCCCCCTGTTGCAGAAGCTCTCAGCCCCACATCTGCCACTCTCCTACCCAGCAATTAATCTTGTCCTCTAGTCCCCATCAATTCTGGCCCCACCCTACCCCCCTCAATTCATCCCCCCTCAGTTCAGCCCTCCACCCCATTGACCCCCACCACCCTCAGTTCATACTCCCAGCAGTCACCCCATCTACTCAGAACCAACCATCGGTGCAGTCCTCCCATCCCATCAGCCCCCACCATTCTCATTTCAGCCCCTGGGCCACAGTTCAGCCCTCCCAGCCTCACCTCTGCTCCTCTTACAGTTCTTCACCCTCCCCAGGCCTGGGGGTGGGGCCTGAAGTGGGGTCCCCTCTCCCACTTTCCAGGCTGTCAGCCAGAGCCCCGCCACCCAGGGCTGTCAGCTGGAGCCCCGGGCAGCTGGGGCTCCCACTGTCAGCTGCATGAGGAGGAGACAGGGCTGACAGCAGAAACCCCTCTGTGTGGAGCTGACAGCAGGAGCCCCAGTCATGCAGGGCTGACAGCAGTTTCTAAGTAAAATTAAGCCTCACTCATGATCTCAGGATAGAACTCTCAAAATGTCAGGACTGTTTTTTCAATCCCAGGATCAGGAATTCACCCAGCATGCTAGCTAGGGCAAAAGAAAGGGCATGGTATTTACCCTTGGGGGGTGGGGTGGGGAACAAACCAACACAAACCAAAACAAACCAACCAACAACACAGACATACACACATCAAGAAGAGTCATTTTGGTGCCCTCTACTGCTGATAATATACATCATAAGCAGCAGCACTCATTCACTGGGAATCCCAGAACAATATTCTCATCTGTGCACCTCCAAAGGTAGCCTGAAGTGTTAGTACTGTTATGAAATCAGGGTCCATCTCAAACACTTTACTGAGGCAAAACTTACAGTGAATGCAATGGAAGTTTACTGGATTAAGGGTAGCAGAATTGGACCACAAATAATCTACAGCTTCAACTGAGCACATAGATCTATTAATTTCCATACATTACTTTTGATTTGCTTTATGGATGATTTAGTTGGGGATTGGTCCTGCTTTGAGCAGGGCGTTAGACTAGATGACCTCCTAAGGTCCCTTCCAACCCTGATATTCTATGATTCTATGTACAGTTCCACCGTACATATTATATAACTAGGTTGTCACGTGCACATATTGAAGTATCAGAATGCCTTTATACTCTGTGTGGCATTAGAATTCACTTTGGTTTACAAACATCTAGACCAGTTAGAATTTGACATTTACTTGGAATCAGTTATTGATCAGACTATATAATAAGAAAAGTACTGAATGTACCAGAGCATAAAGGTAACATTGCCAAACAAGTAAAACCTAAAGAAAATCCATTTTCAGAGACAGCATCTTCAGTTATCATCTCAACCTTGGGGCTTCTATTTTAAGTTTGTTTTACAATATCTTTCTTCAAACATAAATTAAATCACACATTTCCAAGAAGTTTATACTAAAGTGTAGTTGTCTTCCATATGAAAATACTGTCATTGCATGGATACATCTTCTGTGGTTTAAATGTTGGCTTAAAGCCCCTCTATAATAAAATTACATATAAACCGTGGAGCTGACTTGACCCCTTTCATATTTCTTCATAAACAAAATCATAGTGACAAGGCAGTTCATTACAAGTTTTCATAAGCATGCCAGTTTATTTCAAGAAACCACGGCCTACTCTCTCTCTCTCACTTTCATTTAGACAGGGTACCCAGGAATTTGGAAATACAAAACCAATAACTCCTCCTAATAGACATACTGTGCAAACTGTTGCACTACTGTAGCATATTTATGAATAAGGCTGGTAAGTAGTGCTAGCTGATAGACCAGCTGCTTGTCTACCAATAGGGACTCATTTCTGGAATATCACTGCATTTCCACTGACTGACAAGTTAATTTTTCATTAGCTATACTTCTTTCACATTATGAAATCTTCCAGTTGGGACAATCAAAGCACCCTAAAACAGTCATATTATTCAAAGTTTTTAAAGGCTTAATCCCAATAAATGCTGTAATGTTACATTTACATACTGAGAGTTTCAATGTAATCATAAATAGTGCTTGCCACGGCAAATTACCTCAGTTTTATGTGTTACTGATGGACTAAACCAACATCATCTATGGGGATGGGGGGCTGATGGGAGAGCTGTTTCTTATTTTATTTTTGTGTTGACACTGTTTTTAGTCTGTCTCATAGTATAAGAGCTTCAAGATATCTGTGATAAAGATATGCAGTTAAGGCCATTAAAGCTCAAAAATGTTGCCCCATCTCACTTCGGTTCCAAATTACCAAAAAAAGTATTTGTCACCTACTCTGCAAAAGCAAGCATTATTCCCACCCACATACACACCATGACAGGATACATCACACCTTCATGGTACCCTGCTGGAGGCCCCACAGAACTGTTACCCACTGCCCTAGAAAGGAGTGGGGTGAGAGGAAAAAAGCAGCACAGGTGGGTCCTCCAGGCTTTTCTAAAGAGACCTCACTGGAGCACCCCTTTAGAAGCTAGAGAGGCCTGGTCCTCTACAAGGGCTAGCAACAGTCAGTCAGAGATCAGAAGGTTCAAATAAAAGAAGCTGCAAGGTCATCCCTGGCTGGGACCAGGCTCCTCTCTGGCCTGGAGACAGGAAGAACCTGGGGATGCTGGCCCTGAGTTAGGGCTGGGGATAAAAGGGGCCAGCAGAAAGAGTCCCGGGGAACTAGCAGTGGAATACTGGAGTAAGCAGGACATGATGCTGTGCAAAGGGTCCCTGGGGTGGAACCCAGAGTTGTGGGCAGGTCTAGATAGCCCCACCAGAAATAGGCAAACTGGCATGAACCCCAAGAAGCAGAAAAGCCTGATTTCAGAGCCTGAAAAAAGGGCTAATTTTAAAGGGCCCAGAGCCAGGGCTGAAGATCCTCGCAAGGGCAAATCAACTGTTTAGTTATTGGTCTCTTTAATAACCTGAGAGGAGTTCATTTGGATTTTGTGACTTGGCCAGAGGGCCAAACTACTGAAGACCTACCAAGGTCAGTCAGCAACTTGCAGGTGGAACAAAGGGTGAAAAAAGGACTTTGGTACTACACTCAGCCACTCAGAGCGGCTCAAGAGGTTACACAAACTCACACACAGTATTCAGAGTAACAGCCGTGTTAGTCTGTATTCGCAAAAAGAAAAGGAGGACTTGTGGCGCCTTAGAGACTAACCCATTTATTTGAGCATAAGCTTTTGTGAGCTACAGCTCACTTCATTGGATGCATACTGTGGAAAATGCATCCGATGAAGTGAGCTGTAGCTCACGAAAGCTTATGCTCAAATAAATGGGTTAGTCTCTAAGGTGCCACAAGTACTCCTTTTCTTTTCACACACAGTAGGATTCAGTGTCATAAAAGCATCTCTCTGCTTCAGCTTTCCTTTCCTGAAAGACAGGGGCAATGGTGGAGTAGAGCCAATGGTGGAGTATCATCTTGTACACTGAAGTCCAGATAATACTTGCCATAGCTATATTTGTAATCCATCCAGCAACACAAAGAATCAAACTATTATTTCTGAGATATAACCAGAGTGCCTTTTGATTTAAGTCCTTCCAGGCTACAGTGTTTCCTTTTAACAACTTAAAGAAGAAGAGTAAGAATGGATTTCCATTGTTTCATGCAGTTGTTAGATTGTTTTCCTGTAATGTCATTATGAATACATAACTCACTGTGGTTTCAGCAAAATGTTTTATGCATTATATTTCAAGAGCTTTAGAAAACACAATATTAACATTCTAAAGTGAAAAATAATAGCATTATGCCTCATTACATTTTCTATTGCAGTAATCTAAACTGTGAGTAACAGTACTGTCATCCTGTCATCTAATTCTAAGAGATCTGTGATAATGTTTTACACAATGTCATTTATTTCACAGATATAACTAGACAAAGTGTTCAAGTTCCAAAGCAGATCGTAAATGTTTTCTAACAGTCACCTGAGAACTAGCTGCACTGGAAACTAAATCTTCAAGTACAAGTGACACCAAAGAGAAAAAGTCAAAAGTAAATGTGAAGACCAAGAGATCTAGAGGCATTTGAATACTGTGAATGTCTGCCTTTCAGATCTTATGCAGTCATCCCCCACTCTTTTTTGTTCTTTTTTTCCCCCTCCTGTGCCAAAAGGCAATGTTGGATGTTAAAGCTTCAAAGGTGCACACAGAAAGTCCACTGGAAAGGATGGCATTGTCAAATCTCTGGCAACATCATCAAATCATCTTAAAACCTTGTTTTTCCATTATTCCTTTTCTTCCAGAATCACCCAGGCTCATCCTTTGATTAAAAGAGAGAAGGCTCATGTGTCATTAGTGATTTGCCATACACAAAATGCATTATGCAGAAAATGCTCTTTAAAATGTATGCTAGCAACTCTAATGTTCTAACATAGTTGTAAAAAAATCACAAGTTATCATTCAAAACAACTGAAAAAATTAGTATGGATGCTCTGGGTATTAGGTGGCATCTAGAATTATACACCTTTTAAATTTTTTACCATAGTCAATATTTATAGTGTGTGTAAAAATGGGAGATTGTTTTTGATCACTGCTACAAAAGTAAATAATGGAAGCAATAGACAAAGCAGGAACCATTGATCCTTTGCACATTCAGAGAACTTTCTGCTCTTTGGTTATTTGCTCTAAACCTCTCCTTCCCCTTCCCTCAGTCTCTTCACCTCAGTTTCACTCCACGATTGCCCCTCTTCTCCCTGCCATGTTCCCTCAGCCCACTTCCCCTCTTTCCATTTAGCTAATTCCCCTTAAGTAAACCTACCCCTCCAAAAAACCTCATGGAATTAACATGCCATTTGCTGCCATCAGAACATTCATTCTGCTTGTGCGTTGTATCCCTTCCTCCACTGTGCGTCCGTCTTGTCTATTTAGATTGTAAGCTATTTGTCAGGGACCATCTATTACTCTTTTTCTGCAGTGCCTAGCACAATGGGACCTCATTCTTGGTTGGGTCTTAGGCACTTCCATAATAAACATGTTAAATTTTAAAAAAAGACAATAATTAGCACATTTATATCTGTGTCATCAAATTTTTTTAAGCAGAACTTTTAAGCAGAACTAAGACAGTGAAATGAAAATTTGTGTTAATAACAATTACAATTGTGCGTGCACAGTTTGGACATACTTTTGCCCAGGGCAAAATATTGTACCTCCATATACATTTGTTTGTATTTATTTTGCTATCATTCTTTAATTTCTTTGGAAGCTGCTGATGAAGCAAAGTGAATCTAGAAGCATATTAAAACATGTACATTTTTACAGAGGGTTTACTAGTTAAGCAGCTTGTTCAACTCTAGTACAGGCTACTCAGACATTCTATCTGCAACCAATATTTTGTTACTTCCTTGTAAAAACAAAACCCTCAACTAACAAATGGGAATACCACAAATGAAAAAAAAATCTACAGTTGAATTCAACTATTAGGGGCTTACAACGTAATCATTCAGGGGTTTTGTTTTCTTTATGTTTTTAAAGGCAGTCTACCAAGCTATTAATCTTCAAATATATGATGTACTACAGCTTAGTTCTCAATGGAAAAATATTCCACGATCAAAAAGTTTTGAATATATGCATTTTTCTGGCTAAGAGGGTAGACATGTCGGGGAAATTTAGAAGCTACATGAATTGTTTTGTAGATGTAGTTTATATCTGGACTGTATTCTAGACATAATTCCAATAAGTGAATAATATCATTACTGTATATTTGTAGCACTTTACTCATTGACTTTTTTATGGCTAGGGACTTTCCTATGGATGGAGTTTTCTATGGAAGGTGGTGGCTGTGTGGAGGAGTGAGAAAGTACTGCTGACATCGTGCCCCAAACTCAGACAGAGCTCTCCAAAGGGTCTGGACAAAGGAGCAGGCCTGGTGTGGAGTCAGGGGAAACACACATGGCCTCTGCTCAAACACAGTGACCTGAAGCTGAATTAACTTTTCTATATATTTTTCCCCTCCATGCAATGGAACCTCTTTCAAGGTCATTTGAGGGCAGTCACTGGTGGAAGAAACCCATGCAATGGGGCTATAATGGAGCCATTCTGCTAAGAAGACAACATAGTTTGGAGAAGAAAAGACTCAGAGGGAATGTGATAATAGTTTTTAGGTACATAAAAGGTTGTTACAAGGAGAAAGATTGTTCTCCTTAACGTCTGAGGATAGGACAAGCAGCAATGGAATTAAACTGAAGCAAGGACATCTTAGGTTGGACATTGGGAAAAACTTCCCATCAAGGTATTCAAGCACTGGAATAAATTGCCTAGGGAGGTTATGGAATCTCCATCATTAGAGATTTTTATGAGCAGGTTAGACAAACACCTTTCAGGGATGGTCTAGATAATACTTAGTCCTGCCATGAATGCAGGGGACTAGACTAGATGACCTCTCCACGTCCCTTCCAGTCCTATAAATCCATGATTCTATAGGACAGGATTCGGGGGAGATGGGGGAAGAAGAGGGGAGGGCATGATCCAGGAGCCAGTGGTAAAACACAGGGTCTCCATGCAGGTGATCCTGGCTTCCAAGGAATCCCTGATATCTGCTGCTTCTGAAGGAAGTGGGTTGGAACCCTGCGTTCCTTCTGCTCCTCTAACTCCCTCCCTTCCCTAAACCTCTTTTCTATGAATGATTTGGCGAAAACACTATATCATTAATCTAACTGAATTTTCCTTCCCACAAGGCACATGTACATGGGTTTTCTGTGCAAAGAAGAGTTTGGTCCCTTTGTTAGAATATACTGTATACAATAATTCCTTTTAATTTCTTTTACAGAGCTGCTCCTGAAGAAAAATAAAACAAATTAAGTTGCTTATAGGCAGCCTTTTTATGAGTTACAATATTTGTAACAATGTTTTCAAGATGACTATAATAATTGAGCTGTCATCTTAAAAATCATTATCTTAGAAAACAGGTAAAATGAAAATCAGAGTATAATTTTCCTGGCATTATTCTTTCCCTGCAAAGGACTGAGGAACATTTCAGGGTTTGGAGGGCAATGTACAGCACCAGTATGTTTCTCTGACTCATTAGTTTGTTTTTTTCCCTGGGATTTAGATTGACATCTATTGGCCTGACTTGTGACACAACAGCCAAGTTCTTCAAATGTCAGTTCTATAGTCACTGATTTGTGAAGTTTTCCCAGGTGCAACAGATCTAGTGTTGATGTATTTTCAAACAAAATGGTTCAGCTTAGCCACTGAGGCAAAGCCTATGGATGTGAAAAGTGTAATCTTGTCTTTTTGCCTTCTTGTATTCATGAAATATATGTAGAAGAGATCAAAGCCAAGGGTTAAAACCCCAATAATTTTAAGAAGTGAAGCACCATAAAATGCTTCACAGGCTTAACACTGTATTAGTCAACTGATTCCAAGTCTGGGAAATACTTGAGTGGACATTAATGATGCTGTAAAGCATCTCAAATAATTGTGAACATCAAACATTTTGATTTTTTTAATTAGGTGTATCTGTATATATGTAGACAGATTATCTACATATTGACTATGTTCAAATTTACTTTCATCCTACAGATCTTGTGTGTGGCAGAACTGGAGAGTTTTCTTCTCCAAACTCTCCTAAGTAAGTAACTGTTCACTTGTATCTGGTCAGAAAATAAAAAAATGCAGTATTTGAATAGGTTTTTTATGGACACAGGTAGTCTTTTTGACCATAAAAGGGAATACTATTTTTACATAGTAATAAACCATTGAGAAAGCTCTTGTTAATGAAAAATGCAAAGGAACTGCCCCACAAATATAACAGACAGTTGGGAGGGGCTAGTTCTGCAAGGTTCAGGAGTTTGTACTTGCAGAAAACTTCTACATACATGCTATGTAGATTAAATAACATGTCAGTGTGCAGGTATATGTATGTAGTTAATCACATATTTCTGGACAATATGCTATGTAAAGAATTTCCAACCGAAATTAATTCAGAGAAGTTCCATGGCCTGTGTTATGCAAGAGGTCAGACTAGAGGATCACAGTTTATAATCTATGAATCTTGTTAATACTAAAACTAATAATTCCCTTTTCTACAGCTCAGGTCACACACATCCTCCCACTTCCACACAAGTTTGATCTTATGAGACAAAGTGGAGAACTCAAGATTATACAAAGGAACAATCTTTGCTCTCAGCATCCAGCAAAACAGATATATCTTCTGTTTCTGTTCTCCCCTTCTCCCACAGGTGAATTATAGTCAAGAGTAATAGTCACATAAGATGAACAGGTTCTGCTGGAATCAATGATCAGCTGAACCAACATTTTGAAATATTATGGTAGCCAAAACATTAAAAAAATAGATTATTAGCTTGCATTAATTCACAGCTTTCCTCATTATACATATATAAAACTTTTCTTTATGTACTAGTTATATGCTTACACTGCTCACAATCTTCAGAAAAAACAATGTAAGAAAATGGAAATTGTCTCACAATATCACACCTCTTTGGAATACCAACAACCAATTGCATCTTATGATCACCACCAGAAGCCAAAGTCTTAGTATAGTGATTCAGTGATTCTACAGTGTTGCTCGATGAATGATACTAAAATCTGATAGCCCTTCAAATCAGTGAAGGACTAGATGAGACTATTACAACTTTAGAGCAGAAGACTCAGCCAACCAATTTTACAACTTTGGACTCCATTAGTTTTAGAATGAGAAATATCCAACAACAGTCTAATACTACTGACCCAAACTCAAGTTGTTACACATTGTGGGGTCTTTTGGAAATTGTTAATAATTATTAATACAACTTTATATACAATTAAAAAATGAGTAAACCAGTGCTAAGTAAAAATGATAGATTCAGCCCTAGACTTTGAGATTTTAGCCTGGGAAAAAAATATACTCAACTTCCATCCTGCTTAACACTGCCCTCTGAACTGTCAAATATGCTTCACTCAAAGTGAGCTGCTGGCAACTCCTTACATTCAAATCTAGAGACTGCTAAATGTATGATTGTATATTAAACTAGTGTAACAGTGCAGAGGGAGACACCTTATAAAGTAGCTAGGACTCCAGCCATATAGGATCAATATCAAAATCTAGAAGTGCACCTAGAAGGGAACAGGTTTCAGAGTAGCAGCACCTTACCTGATAACTCTCATTACAGTGTGTATAGTAATACCCATTGTTTCATGTTCTCTGTGTATATAAATCTCCCCACTGTATTTTCCACTGAATGCATCGGATGAAGTGAGCTGTAGCTCACGAAAGCTTATGCTCAAATAAATTTGTTAGTCTCTAAGGTGCCACAAGTACTCCTTTTCTTTTTTTAGAAGGGAACAGTACTTCAGAGCACTCATATGACATATTCCCTATGACTAATTCCATTACATTGGCCACAGAATTCTGCACCAATTCAGAGAGATTTTTGAGGGTAGCCTCTTAAGAAGCCAACATAAAAATCTAATCTGAATGTTACAAAGGCACGGCTATATCTGGCCAGATTAATTTCCCAGAGAAATAGTTACAGTTGTCATGAGATCAAAAGGCAATACTGATGCTACCTTCAACTGCAGGAGCATTTGCTAACCTTTTTCCAGCAGCACATTTTGAGATGATTTTGGTTATGTAATGGCTTTGACACCTATTTAAAAACTGTGAAATTCATAAATAAATATAAATGTTCTAAAAAGGTCTCACCACGTTTCTGGCCATACAGGAAGCTTTTAATAACAGTTATGCCCAGTCATTAAGTACTAGGTATTATTCTGAGTTTATGTGAGTAAGCATGATTCAACAGAATTGTTTTTATCTTATACCTACATCTCCCAGTCTCAATTAGTTTGCTGGAAAGAACATAAACTAACCTTAAAGTATGTGTAACAAAAAAATAAACCCGTGCAACTGTAAATATTCTTGTTTCAAGAGCAAATTATGTAGCTTTACTTTCCTGAGGAATCACTGACAAAGTCCCCTGCTCTTTCAGCCTTTCTTCCTGATTATCCAATACTACTTGCCCCAGTCCTGCAACTCTGTAAGTAACAAGGGCATGATAAGGGCCATCATTACTCTTTTCACATATAGGTTCTTTGGCATGAGTATCCAGTTTACTACCACACAGTTCCCATGGCTTTCAGAGATTAAATAATCTTGAGTTGTTGAGCTGTCATATTAATACTAAACCTTTTGATAGTCTCCTCCCCAAAGATACAAGTAAGATTGATCCCACTTGTGTCTTACAGATACTAAGATCAGAAGGGACAAGTATGATAATCTAGTCTGACCTCCTGCACAATGCAGGCCACAGAATTTCACCCCCCCACTCCTGTGAAAAACCTCTCACCTATGTCTGAGCTATTGAAGTCCTCAAATCATGGTTTAAAGACTTCAAGGAGCAGAGAATCCTCCAGCAAGTGACCCGTGCCCCATGCTACAGAGGAAGGCGAAAAAACTCCAGGCCTCTTCCAGTCTGCCCTGGAGGAAAATTCCTTCCCGACCCCAAATGCGGTGATCAGCTAAACCCTGAGCACATGGGCAAGATTCACCTGCCAGATACTACAGAAAATTCTTTCCTGGGTAACTCAGATCCCACCCCATCTAACATCCCATCACAGGCCATTAGGCCTATTTACCATGAATATTTAATTACCAAAATCATGTTATCCCATCATACCATCTCCTCCATACACTTATTGAGTTTAATCTTAAAGCCAGATAGATCTTTTGCCCCTACTGTTTCCCTTGGAAGGCTATTCCAAAACTTCACTCCTCTGATGGTTAGAAACCTTTGTCTAATTTCAAGTCTAAACTTCCTGGCGGCCAGTTTATATCCATTTGTTCTTGTGTCCACATTGGTACTGAGCTTAAATAATTCCTCTCCCTCTCTGGTATTTATCCCTCTGATATATTTATAGAGAGCAATCATATCTCCCCTCAACCTTCTTTTAGTTAGGCTAAACAAGCCAAGCTCCTTGAGTCTCCTTTCATAAGACAAGTTTTCCATTCCTCGGATCATCCTATTACCCCTTCTCTGTACCTGTTCCAGTTTGAATTCATCCTTCTTAAACATGGGAGACCAGAACTGCACACAGTATTCCAGGTGAGGTCTCACCAGTGCCTTGTATAACGGTACTAAAACCTCCTTATCCCTATTGGATAAAGCTTTCTGCTTTTTCTTAATAACCTCTCTGAGATGCTTGCTCATCCAGCTTCGTCTACAACTCCTGCCTATGAATTTTTTCCCCTTTCTTGGGATGCAGGCTTCTGATAGCTTCTGCAGCTTTGATTTAAAGTAATCGCAGGCCTCCTCTACCTTTAGATCCATAAGTTCTTCAGTCCAATCCACTTTCCTAACTAATTTCCTTAATTTTTGAAAGTCAGCCCTTTTGAAATCAAAATCCCTAGTTGCAGATTTATTTTTGTTAATCCTTCCGTTCAGTTTGAACTGAATTAGCTCATGATCACTTGAACCAAGATTATCCCCTACAACCATTTCTTCTATGAGGTCCTCACTACTCACCAAAACCAAATCTAAAATGGCATCCCCTCTAGTTGGTTCAGCAACTACTTGATGAAGGAATCCATCAGCTATCGCATCTAGGAAAATCTGAGCCCTATTATTATTACTAGCACTCGTCCTCCAGTCTATATCTGGAAAGTTAAAGTCTCCCATGATCACACAGTTTCCATTAGTATTTACTTTATTAAAAACATTAAAAAGGGCTCCATCCATATCCAGATTAGATCCCGGCGGTCTATAGCACACCCCAAGCACTATCCCAGGGGAGGCTCTAATGGTTTTCTTCCCCAATGTAATTTTTGCCCAGACGGACTCGGTCTTATCCATTCCATCGCTTCTTATTTCTTTACATTCTACCTCATCATTAATATACAATGCTACTCCACCACCTTTACCTTTATTTCGGTCTTTCCCAAACAGCACTTACCCCTCAATACCTGTAGTCCAGTCATGACTTCTATTCCATCATGTTTCTGTTATCCCTATAATATCTGGTTTCACTTCCTGCACCAGTAGCTCTAGTTCCTCCATTTTGTTACCTAGGCTCCTCGCATTGGTGTACAAACATCTTAATTTTTGTTGTTTGGCCTCGCTCACATTCTGTACCCTATTAGGCACAGTCATTCTACAGCCAGTATGACCTATTAGACTGGTATCCACACTGCCCTTCCTCCTTATATACATTCTCCTACCCACGGTTGTATCCTTTCTTACTTCGTTTTCTCCCCTCTCAATGCTAAAATCCGGTGTGGAGATTACCTGGACATCTCCCAACCATCTCCCCCAAATTCCTAGTTTAAAGCTCTCTTAATCAGTTGTGCCAGCCTCCATCCTAGAAGTCTATTTCCTTCCCTACTCAGATGAAGTCTATCCTGAGAGAACTGTCCTCTGTCCATGAATGCCTCCCAGTGGCCATACATCCCAAAGCCCTCCTCATAGCACCACCGCCTAAGCCATCTGTTGATAGTCATAATCTTGTCACACCTTTGTTGCCCTTCTCTAGGAACAGGCAGAATCCCACTAAAGATCACCTGAGCCTCAATTTCCTTAAGCGTCTTCCCCAGTCTAGCGTAGTCTCCCTTAATACTTCCCAGCGAGAATCTAGCTGTATCATTTGTTCCCACATGAGGGATAATTAGGGGATTCTTTCCTGCTCCCTTTAGGATCCTTTTCAACCTCAGGTCTACACCCGTATCTTAGCACTTGGAAGACAGCATACCCTTCTATTCTCTGGATCAGCTCTGGTTACAGGCCTGTCTATTCTTCTCAGTAAAGAGTCCCCGATCACATAGACCTGCCTTTTCCTGGTGACGGTGTTATTCTCCAGTCTATCCCCTGTTCCCTCTGGCTGCAAGTTCTTTCCATTCCTATTCTCCCTTGTAATCCTCTTCAACCCATCCTTTATCCTCCTGGGGCTCATATTTGGTGTAGTCTCCAATGACTCTTCCCCTTTTCCTATAGGACTAGCCGCTCTTCTCTTCTTCCTTGCCCTTCCACATTCAGTGACTACCTGCTGGGCCCCTTCTTCATTTTCGAACTCTGCAAACCTATTCTTGAGCTCTATTTCTCCTACACTAGCCCGTCTTTTCCTCTGCCTGGTTCTTTTAGTCACATGCTTCCATTGACCACTTTCCTCACCCAGTTTCCCCTCAGAAGTCCCCAGTCCTGCTCCCATCGCAAGTCTGAGCTTTTCCCTTGAGATACCTCATGTCTTTGTTCCATAATCTGCTCAAACCCCTTCCTAAACTCAACCAGACTTTCCACCTGCATCTCCAAACCTCGGATCTTTTCCTCCATCAGCTCTATCAGACGGCATTTCATACAGACAAAACTCTTACCAGGTACCTCCTCTAGGATCATGTACATATCGCAGCTTCCACATCCAGTCATCTTCATTGTGTCTTCCACTACATGGGTCACTCCCACTGCTACCTCTATATCTGTCATAGCCTTCCCACCTAAATCCTGTTAATCTGGGAAACACAAACCACGCCCAAACACCACCACCCACAGCGAAACCAAACCCCAAACAAGCACCACAATATAAACTCCCCGAATCATAGAATAATAGAATATCAGGGTTGGAAGGGACCTCAGGAGGTCATCTAGTCCAACCCCCTGCTCAAAGCAGGACCGATCCCCGACTAAATCATCCCAGCCAGGGCTTTGTCAAGCCTGACTTTAAAAACTTCTAAGGAAGGAGATTCCACCACCTCTCTAGGCAATGCATTCCAGTGTTTCACCACCCTCCTAGTGAAAAAGTTTTTCCTGATATCCAACCTAAATCTCCCCACTGCAACTTGAGACCATTACTCCTTGTTCTGTCCTCTGCTACCACTGAGAACAAACGTCCTTACAAATGTCCACTCAAACTCCCCTGTTTACAGCTCTGCTTGCTAGCTCCTGTACTGCTGCCTGACTGGCTGGCTACCATTAGTGTCCTTCTCTGGCCTATCTGAGACATCAGTAAGTGTAGCAAATCAATTTTAATCCCTCAATACAGGCTGTAATATCTGTAGGGATAATTTTTGGTAAAAATACATCTTTGGTGGTTCAGAAACTAATTAGCTTTAAAAAAAAGACCAGTCATGTCAAGTATCAAATTATCCTGTTTTCTTAGTGTACATTCTAATTTATGGATTGAAAAGAACTGTATCTCAAGGTAGACTAAGATAGCAGCACATTTAATCTTTAAGTGCTCATCAAGCCAAGAGAATTGGTGAATGGGACATTTCAGATCCTTAGAGAAATGAGAACTATTACATAAGGAAGTGTAATTTGAATTTATCTCTTTGCATAGGCTGTGCCATCCTAACCGAATTTATAAATAGAAACAAAATTTTAAAATCAAGACCTGCAGTAGCTCATTCTCATCATTATCTGAGCAATGAAGTATATAACCTCCAAATGAATACATAAACATACTGAATGAATCTGTAAGTTGTAGTCCCTCCTCTCTCAGCTTCTCAATAAGCTTTCAAACCAATGTATTGTTGAACAGCAAATGGAAAACAAAGTCAATATCTCAAGTCAACAAAAGTGGGTCTCTTGAGCATTACCCAATTAGCCTTAAAAGAAGGAACTTGTTTTCTTTCAACTGTCAAGAAGTTTAAAAATAAAATCATTGTGCATTTTGAAGGGAGATACAATATCCAATTTGTTGCTAATAAAGTAGTTTCCTCAGACTTGGTGGATTTACAGGCTCAGAAATCAAACACTACTGATGAATCAATGTTGTTTCCCCCCTCCCTCCTTGAGCTGACAGAATGGACAGTATAGGTCTAATTAGAAAGTCAGACAGCAGTGGGTTTTGAAAAGCAAAAGCATTTAACACAAACTTTGAAAGACATGTGAGATGTTATGTCCTTTTACAGCTACCATATCTTTCTCTATAAAGCAGTTGTTAATTATTCAGTTTACAAAAGTAAATTGCAAACCCTTAGAAGATGAAGAAAGAAAAAATCTGTATCCTCTTGTTGGTATCAGGAGAATACTGAAAAAGAGTATCTTGAACATGTAGGCTATTTGTTTTTATTTTCAAAACTCCTAGTCCTTTTTGTACTTGAAGAGACAATTCTGACATATGGGGGGCACTAATGGGACAGGAGTTGCTCCCCCAACAGAAGCATAGTCATTTTGCTCACCCGTACAACATGAGGACAGAAGGGCTAATGTTGCTATCCACCCTCAAGACAGCCGACAAGGAAGTGGGGGGCAGAGGTGAGGCAATAACCCTGCCTACTTTCTTCACCAGACTGCTGAGCTGGGCTGGCCTTGGAGGGAAACACACATTTCATCCCTTGAGGGGGGTGGCAGTAATCCTATTCCCATGGGATAACCCTCTTACCATTGCAACATGAGCATGATGAAGCCTAAATAGATCTGTTGAAAAACAGGATGAAGTTTTCATTAGAATGTTTATGAAAAAAATTCTCTCTCACTCTCTCTGTCTCAGTTGCTGAACAGTTTCTCTTCCTTATTTACCACTCCCCCAGCTTTTGTGTCATCTGCAAACTTCATCAGTGGTGATTTTATGTTTTGTTCCAGGTCACGATGAACTGGTCATGGGTAAAACCTCAAAAGGTCCAAAGTATGGATGTTCATCCACAACTTGTCCGACTATCTGAACTGTTAACTCTTGACGCTGGGCTAAAAAAATCAAAGGTTGCCAATAAAAAACAGGCTCCCACTGAACTTTCTGGCATGTCCACTGTTAGAAATAATGCAAGAAAAGCCTCATCTGGTATTTTGGCACTTTAAATTTTGATCCCTGACAGAAACTAAAAATGATAAAAACATTTTAGAACCTCAAGAAAGGTTCAGCTTGTGTTCAATTTTAAGAATAGAGATGGGCCAGGATTTGGAGTGGATGTACAAGAGGACTTTATTGTCTTTGAACTGGTTTGCCCATTTCTAACATGAACTAATGTAACAATTCTACTTTACCCTCACTTCCCAGCAAAAGCACTCTATGAATCTGATTGGTCTTCCAAGGATCTTAACTTCTCAAGACAATGATGAAACAAGTACAGAGCTACATCTTCGATTTGGTGAACTCACTAATTCAGTGCTTACGGGACCAGATAGATTTTATGATTTAAAACAAATTATTTTTACTCACTCAGTTTATCTGGAGACAATTAAAAGAGCTTAAACGAGCCACATAGAAAATACGGAATTATTTAACAACAGGATATCTGGACCTCAATTCTGCACACTTCTTTATGTGAGAAGTCTTATTCTATGTAAGATGTAAGCTTACATGAGCTAATGTTTGCCACATCAGAGACTTAAGCAGAGCACCAAGTGTTAACATAAAAAAGGAACTAGAATATGGGCTTGATAACATGGTGTATTAGTCCACACTAGAGGGGTGAAAATTCGAGTGCGTGCTAACTGGCCTGTATGGACTCTGCCAGTGTGCACTAAAAGTTCCCATGTGAATGTTAATGCAGTGCTGTTTGAAATGAGACTACATTAATGTGCACCTGAGAAATTTCAATGAGAACAAGCAGGGTCCATACAGATGCATTAGTTAGAATTTACACTCCTCTAGCATGGACTAATGCTCCATGTAGACAAGCCCTAGGTAGTCCTAGAGGGCAATGAATAAAAGGGTAAATAAGTCAAATCGTGACCCTGCAAAGACTTCTACACATGCTAAACTTTATACTTCGTGAGTAGCCCCACTGAATTTACATGAATTTATAGTGTGTCAAATTAAGCACATACCAAGTCCTTGCAGGATCAAAGCTTAACACTACAATGTGAGCTGAAGCAACCCCCCCACACACACATATTATTGATATGTCAATCAAACTTTTTAAAAGAATTTACCAGAGACATGCAGTGTTGTTTGCATGTCCTCTGATGCTAATTCTCCTGTGTGGGGTGAATTAGGCAGAAATAAAGAGACAAATACAGTACCCACAGTGTAGGAGTTTCTGACATTGCCAGTCAGGTGAAAATAAATCTCTAATTAATTTCTTCTAGAAGCACACATGGGTTACAAACAGCACTGGTATTGCTGTGCTCTCTTGCCAACTGCACTTGTAAAATATTTAATCATTAGCACATTAATGTTATGTTGAAAACATTTTTATAATATCAATTTGAAAGTGTTTGTATTAAATCTCTTTTGATTATAAACATTGTGCTTACAAACAATTCTTTTATTACTCCATAGATAGTATAACCTCTCTCTCAAAAGTACTATAAAGTGTTAGACCAAGAGTTTAAACAAATAATTAAGAATGGAAAAAACAAAGAAGCTTTTAATTGTCTCTGGACTCACTTTGTTGAAAACTATATTCTGTTCCAATGACTGAACTGTACTTTTACAGAAATGTACTCATGAATGCAGTGAAACCAAGTTAAGAGCCCTTTGTTACTCAGTAAACCCTTTATACACATTTAAAAATGAATAATTTTCCATTGTGCTCCTGAAGCAGAGCAGTTAGTTTAAAACACCTACATACCTATTTATCCTCAAGATATGCCATGCCACATATCTGCAGATGGAGTTTACTCTATGACAGCTGCTATTTTAAACATAACATTATTTTTATTCATTTGAACTGAAGTCTTGATGTAGTTACTTGACAGGATACTTCCAGCAATTTAGTTATAATCTCAAAAATAATGGTTGATGGGGACCACAGTCTAACTGAAGGAAGTACTGCATGCTAGAAGTTATTCTTCCAGGAATAGCGAAATTAGGTATAGGCATGGAAAGAACATTAATTTCTACTGTATGTACACATCTCTATTTTTCTTGTTTGTCTGCAGTTACCAAATGACTCTTCTCTGCTATCTATTCACAGCAATTTCTGAAGCACCAAAGCACATCAAAATCATCTCAACTTTCCCATAATAAAATCAAGGACTCTAATGGTATTGGGTCCAAACAATCTGTTCTCTGAGCTCTGGATGGTGGAGAACTCCCTGCAGTTTCACTTATTGTGTTTTCCTAGGATAATTCCATTCAGAGGAGGGGTGGTGATGCAGCCTGTTCTGGCCCCACCTTCAATCCTTCTTCTCTCGGGGCAGATCTCTACACTCAGGGACCCATCCATGAGTCTCCAGTGGGGAATTCTGTGGGATCTAAGAGGAGTGGGATGATATCCTGGAGGTCCCAGGGGGCAGTTCTAAACATAGGGCAAGGAAGACTGCACACAGAGTACCTCCATATGAGGGAATGATCCAGCCCATTATCATGGGGATTACTACTACAAATTTGCCTGGTGTCTTATAATTATTTCTTGAAATGGATTCTTCACTCTTTTATAGAAGTTTTACACTATTGTGACTTCATGGGAGTCAATGCAGTTACATCAGTTTTATTCATGTACAACACAGTAGCAAGTTGAAACTTTGAATTCGCAGAATGTTTTTTAGCTTTCGCTTTCTGGTGAAATTTTCATTTTTATCCAGTGCTGCAGCCTATAAGGAAAAGTTAAAAAATACTGGGCATATTTAGCCTTGAGAAAGAAAGACAGAGGGGATCTGATAACAGTCAAATATGTAAAGGGTTGCCGTAAAGAGGACTGTGCTTAATTGTTCTCCAAGTCCACGGTATGTAAGTCAAGAAGTAATGGGCTTAGTCTGCAGCAAGGGAGATTTAGGTTAGATATTAGGAAAAAAAACTTTCTAACTATAAGGGTAGTTAAGCTCTGGAACAGGCTTCCAAGAGAGGTTGTGGAATCTCCATCATTGGAGGTTTTAAAGAACAGGTTGGACAGACACCTGCCAGGGATGGTCTAGATTTATTTGGTCCTGCCTCAGGGCAGATGGATGGACTTGATTGCTTCTTGTGGTTCCTCCCACCTCTATATTTATGATTCTCTACAAGTATTTTGGTATTAATCTGTGAGAAAAATGCCAAAAGCTGTTTTATGACAAACACATTTAAACCCAACATACATTTCTCTTTTCCAAGGTAGCATGTTTTCAGCTACTTTAGCACAAAATGAATTTACAGAGAAGCAAAATGTTTTTGCCATTTAAAATGTAGCTTTTGTGACTGCAGCCTACTATAATATAGCTAAGGCTTTTAAAGAGTCTTTTACAAAGTCAGTAAAATAGAAATACCAACTGTTAATATTTGTTTTGTACAAACAATACACTTGATATAACGCTAATGTTATGGACTATATGACCCAACTGGGTCTGGGAAGAATCAGGATAGAGGCTGCGTCATGAAGCACTGGAGTTCTAGGTTAGAGTTCAATACTGGGAAGGGTAAATTAATGGGGACAGCAGCAGCCCATTCAATTAACAGGAAACTAGCTAAGAGTGTACAAATGGAGGAAGTGGAAGTCAAAGGAGCAGGCATCTAGGAGTGTAGCTACTCAGGGAGAAGACTGGCTTCCTTAAAAGAGCAGACTTCTGCAACAGCCTCAAGTTATTCTTGCTTCTAAATCAAGAGGAAAAAGAGAAGCTTGAGCTTCCTTTTCTCTACCTTAAAGGGAGGAGGAGACTTCTGTTTGAGTTGGCCCTGAAAAAACAGAGGGAACCAGAATGACTTTTGATTACCCTGAAAAAAGGGGATTTGGTGACTCTGCATCTGTGACCCCAATAAAAGGAAACTTTAAGATTGTATATTGAAAGTCCTAGAAACAAGCTATTTCGGTTTATATTTCTTTCTTGGTTTAAAAAGAGATTTTATTGGATGACCCGAAACTAGTCATTATTCTAATAGGTTCCAGATTATCCAAGGGTGAGGGGGAGTAAAAATATAATCAGGAGCTAAACTAATTCTAAAACACAAACTGCTTAATAGTATTTTCAAATCCTTCTTGGTCAATCTTTAACATTAATTAGTCACTATTTTGCTTCTAAAATATAAATTGCACTATATTAGTGGTTTAAAACGAACCTCCAGATGAAGAGCAGTAAAGATCTAAATAGTGTAGGTTAATGTATCACATATATATAATTCTGCACTATTTAGATCTTTACTGCTCTTCGTCTGGAGATTCAGTGGGTTTTTAACCATTAATGTAGTGCTACTTGTGTTTTTCAGAAGAAAAAGTAATGACTATATATAAATATACATATAGATAGACAAAGGAGCAAAGACAAGGCTGACACCAAAAGCAGTCATAAAGGTTGATTTCCAAAGATTCAAAGTACTGTAAGTATGACTAGCCAAATGTTTTAAAATAAAAATATTTTATAAAGCAACTAAAAAAATCAATGAGCAAAAAGTCAACATGAGACTTTTTTGCCTGTGGTTTCAGCCTCAGGTTCCTGAGCTTTACTGAATTTTCCACTTACATGTTGTTACAGAGTTTCAACAAACTTATATATGACTGGGATAGCCTGCCCATATTGGCCAGGAAAGGCCAATATTTGGAAGGCAATTGCTTTACAGAAAATACTTGTAAAATCACCACAGTAGGTATTTGATTACTAAAGAAACACACAGATTTTTTTCTATTGTAAATGCCAGTATTACAGACACGCACAAAGTATTACACTTAATAAGAGGGGGAGGGTGGGAAATCAAACGTACAAATACAGTGGTACTGCAGAAAATGATCTGGGGATCATAGTGGATCACAAATTGAATATGAGTCAATAGTGTGATACTATTGAGAAAAAAACAAATGTCATTCTGAGATGTATTACTATGCATGTCATATAAGTGATGCAGGAGGAAAATTGTTCTGCTGTACTGAACACTGATGATGTAACAAGAGATTTTGCTTTTAGCTGTTTTGAAAAACCTTGCAGCACCTTGACAGAGACCAGCAGAGAAAAACTGAAAAAAGGGGATTTAAATATCATAGAAATTTCACCTCTCCCCATTGATACAATTAAGGTGGTGACAGTATCAGGACACTTCAATTTGCATAAAACAGCAGTTTGTTTAAAGATTAAGGCTTTAGATAAATAGTAATTAGTAATAGTTTAAAGTTAGAAATCCAAAATGCAATAATCCTCCATGAAAGACACAGGGTTAGGGTATGGAAAATCCCAGCAACTCATAGGGAGGAGATTTGCTATCTAAAAATAGGTCAGAGAGAGGAGCTCTACCCAAGATGGTGTCAGAGGGAGGAGCTTAGCTATCTAAAAGCAGGTCTGACATAATAGGAAGGCTCTGGAGATATGCTAATTAGAGGAAGCTGATTGGCTAAGACAGGCTAATGAATTATGTTAATGAAAAGACCTTGAGAGAGCAAGTAACATATAAGGCCAACAACTAGCAGGCTGACTGTAGTGGGTTTGAGGCTTTGTGGAAGAATGGAAGCTACCTGAGAAGAAGAATAAGAAGTTCCCAAAAGCAGCTAGCTGGAAAAGCAGCAGCAGAATTCTAAAGGTCACCATGGCAATGGCTTTAATAGCAGTGCAATCAGCAGCACTAACTGACAGCACTAACAGCCAGCAGCAACTGCTGTTACACCTGAAGCAGCAGTTACAAAAATTCTGGCCTTGACAATCACCATCCTTAACGTCATCATGATGTTCACGATCTGATCAACATGATCAGAAGGACCATTAAAATGAAACACAGGGAGCTTGGATAGGAGTATATGTCTGATTTTTCCATCTATCATTAAGGAGTGTGTGGGTCTGTCTGTAAATAAAGCTGGATGCCTGTGTTTTGAGTTAAATATCCCCTACTCATCCTGTGACCACTTGGCCAGTGCTCACAGGATATTAAAAGTTTACATGTTAGATGTTAAATATGGAGATATTAAATGTTAACTATTAAATATTAACTGCCAAATGTTGGTACTGAGTGAATAATCCTTCCTATGTATAATTCTACTGTGTTTTAATATGTTTTATGTATTCATTCTTGCTTCTATTAAATATACAGTAACAACTTTTTTTTAAAAAATAAATAATTCTTATATTTTCAACAATTTCTGCTTGTATGTGTCAATCATCCTTTATTAATGATCTGGATTATGGGATTAATTGCACCCTCAGCAAGTTTGCAGATGACACTAAAATGGAGGGAGAGGTAGATACGCTGGAGGGTAGGGATAGGGTCCAGAGTGACCTAGACAAATTGGAGGATTGGGCCAAAAGGAATCTGATGCAGTTCAACAAGGACAAGTGCAGAGCCCTGCACTTAGGAAGGACGAAACCCATGCACCACTACAGGCTGGGGACCAACTGGCTAAGCGGCAGTTCTGCAGAAAAGGACCTGGGGATTACAGTGGACGAGAAGCTGGATATGAGTCAGCAGTGTGCCCTTGTTGCCAAGAAGGCCAATAGCATATTGAGCTCAATTAGTAGGACCATTGCTAGCAGACTGAGGGAAGTGATTATTCCCCTCTATTCAGCATTGGTGAGGCCACACCTGGAGTACTGCGTCCAGTTTTGGCCCCCCCACTACAGAAGGGATGTGGACAAATTGGAGAGAGTCCAGCGGAGGGCAACAAAAATGATTAGGGGGCTGTGGCACATGACTTACAAGGAGAGGCTGAGGAAACTGGGGTTATTTAGTCTGCAGAAGAGAGGAGTGAGGGGGGATTTGATAGCAGCCTTCAACTTCCTGAAGGGGGGTTCCAAAGAGGATGGAGCTAGGTAGTTCTCAGTGGTGGCAGATGAAAGAACAAGAAGCAATGGTTGGATATTAGGAAACACTATTTCATTCGGAGGGTGGTGAAGCACTGGAATGGGTTACCTAGGGAGGTGGTGGAATCTCCATCGTTAGAGGTTTTTAAAGCCCGGCTTGACAAAGCCCTGGCTGGGATGATTTAGTTGGTATTGGATTGGACTAGATGACCTCCTAAGGTCTCTTCCAACCCTAATATTCTATGATTCTATGGAAAGCTGTATCCGTGTCCTTTCAGGGGTTAGCAAGACTAACTTGCTCTGGGGAGCCATCTGTGGATCAGAGACAGGCCTCTGGTAACACCCTGGCAATTCCTTTAGGGTGGGCCACAACCTTGTTACCATTTAGTTAAATTAGAAGCATTATCATAGGCTAATTTAATTTAATTTAAAATTTAGGGTAACAGTTAGGCCTCAGCTGGAGTACTATGTCCACTTTAGGGCACCTCTCTTCAAGAAAGATGTGAACAAATTGAAGAGTGTCCAGAGGAGAGCAACAAAAATAATAGAAGGTTTAGAAAAACCTGACCTAGGAGGAAAAGTTGAAAGAATTAGGCATGTTAAGTCTAGAGAAGAGAAGACTTAAGGAGGACATGACAACAGTCTTCAAATATGTAAAAGGTTGTATATAGAGGATGGTTATCAATTGTTCTCTATGTCCACCAAAAGGTAGGACAAGAACTAATCAACTTTATCTGCAGTAAGGGAGATTAAGGTTAGATATTAGGAACACATTTTCTAACTCTAAGGCTTGTTAAGCACTGGAACTGGTTATTTAGGGAGGTTGTGGAAGCCCCATAATTGAAGGTTGTTGTTTTTTTAAGAACAGGTAGACAAAACACCCATCAGGGATTGTCTAGGTATACATAATTCTGGACTAGAGGACCTCGGAGCTCTTTTAGGTCTGTAATTGAGTAACCAGGGAGGTTGAAGTGTTCTCCGACTGGTTTTTGAATGTCATTCAAAAGAAAAGACGCAATTCTTCAACAAAAAAACTTCAAAAACAGACTCCAACGAGAAACTTCAGAACTGGAATTAATTTGCAAACTGGACACCATTAAATTAGGCTTGAATAAAGACTGGGAGTGGATGGGTCAAGACACAAAGTAAAAACTATGTCACCATGCTAACTTTTCCCCAACTGTTACTCACACCTTCTTGTCAACTGTTTGAAATGGATCATCATGATTATCATTACAAAAGTTTTTTTCTCCTGCTAATAGCCCACCTTAATTGATTAGTCTCGTTAGAGTTGGTACGGCAACACCCATTTTTTCATGTTCTCTGTATATATCTTCCTACTATATTTTCCACTGGATGCATCTGATGAAGTGGACTTTAGCCCATGAAAGTTTATGCCCAAATAAATTTGTTAGTCTCTAAGGTGATACAAGTACTCCTCATTCTTTTTATTAAAAGTAATTAATTCAGGGAAGAATAAAATGTGATGGCCGGTCAATGAGTGTGATGGAAAGGGTAGCATGATCTATAGGAGAAGACAGTGAAGGCAAAAATAAGCAAGAGCTTCAGGAAAAGGACCTCAAAATTAGAGAAGTTTCAGAATACAGAGGACTGAGTGAGAATTGCAAGGGTGACCATGTGACAACATGCGCTACAAAGAAATTAACCTGGAACCGTCCACTTTTCTTTATGTGATCTGAGAGAAAGATGCACTATGATGGAGAGAAATGATGGAGATATACAGTAAGGCTATATATACTGTGAAGGGTTAATCACAAACAAAACTCCTTGAAATTAATCTAATAAGTGAATACAATGCCCTCTATTTATCTTTGGGTTTCTGTAGTGCCAAACAGTAAAGTATCTCAGCATTTCTTAGGTATTAAATCTGTTTGGTGAGGTTCCTAATGTATTTCAGAAATGTTTCTGTTCTCACCTCCTTTGATGCTATCCTTAGGGGAATATGTATATATTAAAGTCATCAACACATATTAATTTGTAGTCTATTCTCAAGTTCACAGATACCACCAGCACAATAGATACAAAATTCTTAAACACGTATATTTATGTACCTGACTTTCAACTGATTCCTACAGAAGCAAATTTACCAATTAACATGTAGCCTGTTAACAACTGTCAATTGACCTAACTGTAGTATCCAAGGCATGCAATTCTTTTCAGATAAAGTAAATATGTTAGTCTTCTCACTCACATCTATATACTAGACTAGTCAATAGAGTTCCTATCATGGCCTAGGCCTTTTGAATATAGCTGCTGTCAAATGTATGGAAACTGTTTTAACTAGTCCACCTTTAAAGACACATTGTTTAAAACCAGCATCAAGAAGACTTTTCATAAAACAAATTTCAATTACAAGTAACAATTTTAATGTCTTCTGTAATGAAAAACAACTTAAAATGTTAAGCTGTCAGATGCCAGCATTCAATGAGGTTATTTGCCTCTGCATTACCACTCAGCTGGCTAATTTTGATATGGGATGAAAAACAGCACAAATCTACTGTGTTAAATTTCTGAAATTACCATTAATTTAATGCATTCTCTACTGTAAATTAATTAAAATGCTGCTGCTTCTTCAAGTTGTTCGTTAGCTGGCATACAACTCTTTTTGTACCTGCATTTTCTGAACAACCTATCCTGAAGGACGACCAATCACTCTCACAGATCTTGGGAGATAGGCCAGTCCTTGCTTACAGACAGCCCCCCAACCTGAAGCAAATACTCACCAGCAACCACACGCCACACAACAGAACCACTAACCCAGGAACCTATCCTTGCAACAAAGCCCGTTGCCAACTGTGCCCACATATCTATTCAGGGGACACCATCATAGGGCCTCATCACATCAGCCACACTATCAGAGGCTCGTTCACCTGCACATCTACCAATGTGATATATGCCATCATGTGCTAGCAATGCCCCTCTGCCATGGACATTGGTCAAACTGGACAGTCTCTACGTAAAAGAATAAATGGACACAAATCAGATGTCAAGAATTATAACATTCATAAACCAGTCGGAGAACACTTCAATCTCTCTAGTCATAGAATCATAGAATATCAGGGTTGGAAGGGACCTCAGTAGGTCATCTAGTCCAACCCCCTGCTCCAAAGCAGGACCCATCCCCAATTAAATCATCCCAGCCAGGGCTGTGTCAAGCCTGACCTTAAAAACTTCTAAGGAAGGAGATTCCACCACCTCTCTAGGCAACGCATTCCAGTGTTTCACCACCCTCCTAGTGAAAACGTTTTTCCTAAAATCCAACCTAAACCTCCCCCACTGCAACTTGAGACCATTACTCCTTGTCCTGTCCTCTTCCACCACTGAGAATAGTCTAGAACCATCCTCTCTGGAACTACCTCTCAGGTAGTTGAAAGCAGCTATCAAATCCCCCCTCATTCTTCTCTTCCGCAGACTAAACAATCCCAGTTCCCTCAGCCTCTCCTCATAAGTCAGGTGTTCCAGACCCCTAATCATTTTTGTTGCCCTTCGCTGGACTCTTTCCAATTTATTCACATCCTTCCTGTAGTGTGGGGCCCAAAACTGGACACAGTACTCCAGATGAGGCCTCACCAATGTCGAATAGAGGGGGACGATTACGTCTCTCGATCTGCTCGCTATGCCCCTACTTATACATCCCAAAATGCCATTGGCCTTCTTGGCAACAAGGGCACACTGCTGACTCATATCCAGCTTCTCGTCCACTGTCACCCCTAGGTCCTTTTCCGCAGAACTGCTGCCTAGCCATTCGGTCCCTAGTCTGTAGCTGTGCATTAGGTTCTTCTGTCCTAAGTGCAGGACCCTGCACTTATCCTTATTGAACCTCATCAGATTTCTTTTGGCCCAATCCTCCAATTTGTCTAGGTCCCTCTGTATCCTATCCCTGCCCTCCAGCGTATCTACCACTCCTCCCAGTTTAGTATCATCCGCAAATTTGCTGAGAGTGCAATCCACACCATCCTCCAGATCATTTATGAAGATATTGAAGTCCCTCGATTTCTGACCTAAAAGTGGCTATTCTTCAACAAAAAGACTTCAAAAACAGACTGCAACAAGAGACTGCTGAATTGGAATTAATTTGCAAATTGGATACAATTAACTTAGGCATGAATAAAGACTGAGAGTGGATGTGTCATTACACAAAGTAAAACTATTTCCCCTTGTTTATTCCCCAGCCCCCTTCCTCAGACATTCTTGTCAATTGCTGGTAATGCCCCACCTTCATTATCACTACAAAAGCTTTCCCCATCCCTCCCTCCCCTGCTCTCCTGCTAGTAATAGCTCATCTTACCTGATCACTCTTGTTACAGTCTGTATGGTAACACCCATTGTTTCATGTTCTCTGTGTATATAAAATCTCCTCACTTTATTTTCCATTGCACGCATCCGATGAAGTGAGCTGTAGCTCACAAAAGCTCATGCTCAAATAAATTTGTTAGTCTCTAAGGTGCCACAAGTCCTCCTTTTCTTTTTGTGGATACAGACTAACACGGCTGCTACCCTGAAACCTGAACAAACATGGAAACTCCTAAAATGTCATCTTAAATTTCTCTACTTTCAAATCAATATATTGTTTAAAATTACGTTTCTATGCAGCAGTAGCCTTTTTATTTCTTTATTTTTGCACACAGTACAATAAGAATTACTTTAATATAGACTTTCCATGTGGTTTGTTTCTTTTATAATGCCAAATAGGCTAAAACCATGCCATAAGTGTTAATCAACAATCCAAAACAAATTTTGGATATGATCCAATGCCTTTACATGGGGAGCTTTTCCACTGATTTCATGGAATATTGATCAAGCTCTTAAAGACTGCTTTCTGCCCTTATACGTGCATTTGTGCCCTTAAACATCCCATTGCTAGAGGCAGTCCTTAGAAATAAAGTTTATAGTCCTTAGAAATAAAATGGGGAGTTGATGTAAAGACAGAAACAAACTATTTCTACTGTCTGAGCTGTTCTTTTACAATACAGTCCACTTCTTAGTCCTAAGAAGGAAGCACTTTCCATTGCCAACAGCGAACAGCAATTTTCACAGTTGCCATTGCCACCGATGGTTGCATGTGCTGGTTACATCTCTTATGACAAGTGCTCACTTAAAGATTCTAATGCCCATCTCATCCTATTATTCAGGTGAACAACTCCAGAATGGAATTTCAGCTGAGAGCTCTGTGCTTCCGCTATTACCGTGAATCCTAGCATGGGAAAAGATCTTCATGTCTTTTGACAAATTAAAGCCAAATCAGGCACAGCAAATCAAACGTGCCTCTGCGACAGTACTACCCATAACAGCTTAGACAATAAGACACTGATTCTGTGTCGCTGGAGGACACAGAAGTATTTATTAAACAGCAGAAAGGTGTTCATATATCATATCACAGCCTCAACAATTTTCTAAATAGGACTAATCAGACAGTTAGGTTTCAGATAAAAGAATGTCCAAACAAGTGGCTGTTGTATATTTGTTTCTCAGCGACTAAAACTGTTTATTTCTAAAGATCTTTGGCATATAGAAATAAAAAAATGTATTATCATTCAAAATGATGTTCATGTCGCAACAAATGGAAAAAACAGTGGGGAGGGAGGGTGAATTAACTTGGTTAATATTTAAACATCTTAATACAATTCAAGAAAGGAAACAAATTATGACTGAATGAATCATCATACATTACTGAAAACAAATATTAGGTATTTGTAGAAGGCTTATCCTTGGTATGTTTAGTTTTAACAATGGAGAAGATAGTCTGAACACAAGAATTTTCATCTCATAAGGTCTCTTACAATTGCTCACAAAAGCAAAGTGAGCCTTTTTAATATTTATGCATTCTTCTAGGAAAACTCTTCTGGTGCCTACTGATGAACAATATCTGCAGCATCCACATAATTCATGATTTTTTAAAAATAAGTTTATCATTTTCTAATTATATTCACAATTCTCTATCAATTAAAGTTAATAACCATGATCAGACATAGCATTTTATTGATCTCATAACTACACATTCAAGAAAAGTATAAGCAAACAGGACACATTATCTGATCCTATCCCCATTTAAGTTAACGGCAAAACTCAAATTTACTTCAAAGGGAGTGGGAACAGGCCCAAGTTGCACCGAGCCACATGCATTGGTGGATTTCCTTTCCCTTACAGTATATTGTGGAAATGCTAAATGAGTGGTTTTCTACTTTTACAGCTAAATCATCTACCCTCATTGTCTACAGATGCAGCTGGGTGAGAGTGGGGTGCACAGGAGGGTTGCCACTGCCTGATACAGAACCAATTTTTGGTCTGTCGCAGGCCAGGTGTACTTTATAGTGTGGTGGATGTTTTAGAATAGGTACTCTGGCTATGGCCTCTAGGAGTTGAAGCGCAATAGTGCTCCAGCCGGAATCCCTACTGCCCTAACATATTCCTACGGGGGTGGGAGCTGGATACGTCATGCCAGCTAGGGACACTGCCACAGATTAGTGCAAAGGGATGGGATCACAGGATTTTTTTTTTTTAAATAGGAGGGAAGGGACAAAAAGAATCTCACTCCTCCTGAGCTTTCTTTCCAAGGGGGGATCTACACACAAACTTGCACCAAAGTAACACAAACTCTGAATTCAAAACAATTTAACTATTTCAGTCCAACCAAGCCTGCATGTGGACATTCATATCTTGCAGAAACCAGTTTGAGCCAAACTGACTTAATCGGAAGTACATGTGGCCACACACAGGTTTGCGCTAAAACAACTAAAAGCAGGTTTAGGACACTGATTTACTTCAATGCCTGAGAGTTTGTGGGATGACCAGCCCTAAGGCACTTCATCATGATCACTTTAGTCAATCATAAGTCCTGAAGAGCAACAGCATCTTCCTTCTGAGCTCAAGTGAGTCACTTCAGTGACTCATCTGGTCTCTGGCTCTGATAAAAAGTGGCTTCACCTTCACCAGAGACCAGGTCTGACACACATTAGAAGAGAAAAGTAACATGTCACCACGCTATCAGTCCCAACCACAAAAAACAAGGGTAAGCATTGCCAGCACAGAAGCTAAAGTACATGTCAGTTTTTCAGGTCATTGGACAGCTGCCCACTTAGAGCAGAAGGGAATGAAAATTAATAGCTCTCCTGAGGGAAAATATACAAATAAAGCCAGGGAAATGTATATGAATCAGCCTATAAAATAACAATAGTTCTTACAGTGTTAGTTTGACCTGACATTTCAGTTTCCTTTCAATACACCCTGTGCTGCAAAATGTCTTGGATTGAATTTCAAAAGGCAGGTTTTATTAGGTTTCCCTCACTTACAAAGACTTGCTGTCACTTCTTAGTAGCTTTATAATGTTTCTCTTGAAGAAGGCAGTCATTTAGTTGCCAGATCACGCTAATGCTAGCTGGTTTAGAAATCATTATAATTTTAATTGTTGATGCTACAGGAGGGAAAACAATTTTACAACAATGTATTAATTAAAAACAAGTACCAACAGCCTTAATCACACTGTCACTAGGATATGGGTGTTCTATGCTATATTCATGCTGTTCCTTCTCAAGCATCTATCAAGAGACTATGCCTGGAAACTGACCAGCTGCTAGGTCCTATCTGTTTTTATCCATTAGGTCTAACAATATTCATCCCACAATTACATAAATAATTTAAGGTTATCCAGTTTCTAACTGCATTTTTAAAAACACTGAAACACTAAACCATATGCCTTTTAAATCTTTAATTTGCAACTATCTGTTAAAATATTTTTCCACACACAATGTTATCGAGTATGTGTGGTTTCATTTATCCAGTAGCAATTCTATCTGAGCACAGTTGGACTTGCCTTGCCGTGCCTTCAATTTTTTGCCTCCTGCTATAAAAAGAAGCAAACACTAGAATATACAGAGTACATGATCCTATTGGAGTATGAAAATGGTGCAGAAATGCTCTCTCCAAAGACCTGAAGATGTTTTACAAGGGTGACCAGATAGCAAGTGTGAAAAATCGAGATCAGGGTAGAGGGTAATAGGTGCCAAGGTAAGAAAAAAGCCCCGAATATCAGGACTTTCCCTATAAAATCAGGACATCTGGTCACCCTGTTTGACTTCAAACTACACCATTACTTTTCTCAAAATATCTGGCCACCCTATAACTATACTCTTTCATGCTATAAGTGCTGTGTTTCTCTACCCCATTAGTTGAGTTCCATGCGGTTTTAGAGAGGCCTGGGGAAATAGCAAGTGAATATTCTTTTTGGGAGTGGTGCCACTATTACCAGCTTCAGGGGAAACAAGTTGTGTGAGGGCTCTGGCTGCATTAAAGAATTGTTTGGATTTTTAGGACAAAGTGGTTCCATCTTATTTTATTTTATTCAATATCTTCATAAATGATCTGGAGGATGGTGTGGATTGCACTCTCAGCAAATTTGCGGATGATACTAAACTGGGAGGAGTGGTAGATACGCTGGAGGGGAGGGATAGGATACAGAAGGACCTAGACCAATTGGAAGATTGGGCCAAAAGGAATCTGATGAGGTTCAATAAGGATAAGTGCAGGGTCCTGCACTTAGGATGGAAGAACCCAATGCACCGCTACAGACTAGGGACCGAATGGCTAGGCAGCAGTTCTGCAGAAAAGGACCTAGGGGTGACAGTGGACGAGAAGCTGGATATGAGTCAGCAGTGTGCCCTTGTTGCCAAGAAGGCCAATGGCATTTTGGGATGTATAAGTAGGGGCATAGCGAGCAGATCGAGGGACGTGATCGTTCCCCTCTATTCGACATTGGTGAGGCCTCATCTGGAGTACTGTGTCCAGTTTTGGGCCCCACACTTCAAGAAGGATGTGGATAAATTGGAGAGAGTCCAGCGAAGGGCAACAAAAATGATTAGGGGACTGGAACACATGAGTTATGAGGAGAGGCTGAGGGAGCTGGGATTGTTTAGCCTGCAGAAGAGAAGAATGAGGGGGGATTTGATAGCTGCTTTCAACTACCTGAAAGGGGGTTCCAAAGAGGATGGCTCTAGACTGTTCTCAATGGTAGCAGATGACAGAACGAGGAGTAATGGTCTCAAGTTGCAGTGGGGGAGGTTTAGATTGGATATTAGGAAAAACTTTTTCACTAAGAGGGTGGTGAAACACTGGAATGCATTACCTAGGGAGGTGGTAGAATCTCCTTCCTTAGAGGTTTTTAAGGTCAGGCTTGACAAAGCCCTGGCTGGGATGATTTAACTGGGAATTGGTCCTGCTTTGAGCAGGGGGTTGGACTAGATGACCTTCTGGGGTCCCTTCCAACCCTGATATTCTATGATTCTATGATTCTATGATTCATCTCCTTTATTTGGATACCTCTGATGCTACAGTACAAAAGACCTAACAGCATCTCCTTGATCATGGCCTGATGTCTGAGCCCTGGTCTACACTAGGACTTTAGGTCGAATTTAGCAACGTTAAATCGATTTAAACCTGCACCCGTCCACACAGTGAAGCCCTTTATTTCGACTTAAAGGGCTCTTAAAATCGATTTCCTTACTCCACCCCTGACAAGTGGATTAGCGTTTAAATCGACGTTCCCAGCTCGAATTTGGGGTACTGTGGACACAATTCGATGGTATTGGCCTCCGGGAGCTATCCCAGAGTGCTCCATTTTGACCGCTCTGGACAGCCCTCTCAACTCAGATGCACTGGCCAGGTAGACAGGAAAAGAACCGCGAACTTTTGAATCTCATTTCCTGTTTGGCCAGCGTGGCAAGCTGCAGGTGACCATGCAGAGCTCATCAGCAGAGGTGACCATGATGGAGTCCCAGAATCGCAAAAGAGCTTCAGCATGGACCGAACGGGAGGTACGGGATCTGATCGCTGTTTGGGGAGAGGAATCCGTGCTATCAGAACTCCGTTCCAGTTTTCGAAATGCCAAAACCTTTGTGAAAATCTCCCAGGGCATGAAGGACAGAGGCCATAACAGGGACCCGAAGCAGTGCCGCGTGAAACTGAAGGAGCTGAGGCAAGCCTACCAGAAAACCAGAGAGGCGAACAGCCGCTCTGGGTCAGAGCCCCAAACATGCCGCTTCTATGATGAGCTGCATGCCATTTTAGGGGGTTCAGCCACCACTACCCCAGCCGTGTTGTTTGACTCCTTCAATGGAGATGGAGGCAATACGGAAGCAGGTTTTGGGGATGAAGAAGATGAGGAGGAGGAGGAGGTTGTAGATAGCTCACAGCAAGCAAGCGGAGAAACCGGTTTTCCCGACAGCCAGGAACTGTTTCTCACCCTAGACCTGGAGCCAGTACCCCCCGAACCCACCCAAGGCTGCCTCCTGGACCCAGCAGGCGGAGAAGGGACCTCTGGTGCGTGTACCTTTTAAAATGCTATACATGGTTTAAAAGCAAGCATGTGAAAGGATTACTTTGCCCTGGCATTTGCGGTTCTCCTAGATGTAGTTCTAAAGCCTTTGCAAAAGGTTTCTGGGGAGGGCAGCCTTATTTCGTCCTTCATGGTAGGACACTTTATCACTCCAGGCCAGTAACACATACTCGGGAATCACTGTAGAACAAAGCATTGCAGTGTATGTTTGCTGGCATTCAACCAAAATCCATTCTTTCTCTCTCTGTGTTATCCTCAGGAGAGTGAGATATAATTCATGGTCACCTGGTTGAAATAGGGTGCTTTTCTTCAGGGACACTCAGTATAGCCCATTCCTGCTGGGCTGTTTGCCTGTGGCTGAACAGAAATGTTCCCCGCTGTTAGCCACAGGGAGGGGGGAAGGTTGAGGGGGTAGTCACGCGGTGGGAGGAGGCAAAATGCGACCTTGTAACGAAAGCACATGTGCTATGTATGTAATGTTAACAGCAAGGTTTACCCTGAAAGAGTGTAGCAACTGTTTTATAAAATGTGTCTTTTTAAATACCGCTGTCCCTTTTTTTTTCTCCACCAGCTGCATGTGTTTCAATGATCACAGGATCTTCTCCTTCCCAGAGGCTAGTGAAACTTAGAAAGAAAAAAAAATGCACTCGCGATGAAATGTTCTCCGAGCTCATGCTGTCCTCCCACACTGACAGAGCACAGACGAATGCGTGGAGGCAAATAATGTCAGAGTGCAGGAAAGCACAAAATGACCGGGAGGAGAGGTGGAGGGCTGAAGAGAGTAAGTGGCGGGCTGAAGAGAGTAAGTGGCGGGCTGAAGACAGGGCTGAAGCTCAAATGTGGCGGCAGCGTGATGAGAGGAGGCAGGATTCAATGCTGAGGCTGCTGCAGGACCAAACCAGAATGCTCCAGTGTATGGTTGAGCTGCAGCAAAGGCAGCTGGAGCACAGACTGCCACTGCTGCCCCTCTGTAACCAACCGCCCTCCTCCCCAAGTTCCATAGCCTCCACACCCAGACGCCCAAGAACGCGGTGGGGGGGCCTCCAGCCAACCAGCCACTCCACAACAGAGGATTGCCCAAAAAAAAGAAGGCTGTCATTCAATAAATTTTAAAGTTGTAAACTTTTAAAGTGCTGTGCTTAAAGTGCTGTGTGGCATTTTCCTTCCCTCCTCCACCACCCCTCCTGGGATACCTTGGTAGTCATCTCCCTATTTGTGTGATGAATGAATAACGAATGCATGACTGTGAAGCAGCAATGACTTTATTGCCTCTGCAAGCGGTGATTAAAGGGAGGAGGGGAGGGTGGTTAGCTTACAGGGAAGTAGAGTGAACCAAGGGGCGGGGGGTTTCATCAAGGAGAAACAAACAGAACTTTCACACTGTAGCCTGGCCAGTCATGAAACTGGTTTTCAAAGCTTCTCTGATGCGTACCGCGCCCTCCTGAGCTCTTCTAACCGCCCTGGTGTCTGGCTGCGCGTAACCAGCAGCTAGGCGATTTGCCTCAGCCTCCCACCCCGCCATAAACGTCTCCCCCTTACTCTCACAGATATTGTGGAGCACACAGCAAGCAGTAATAACAGTGGGAATATTGGTTTCGCTGAGGTCTAAGCGAGTCAGTAAACTGCGCCAGCGCGCCTTTAAACGTCCAAATGCGCATTCTACCACCATTCTGCACTTGCTCAGCCTGTAGTTGAACAGCTCCTGACCACTGTCCAGGCTGCCTGTGTACGGCTTCATGAGCCATGGCATTAAGGGGTAGGCTGGGTCCCCAAGGATACATATAGGCATTTCAACATCCCCAACAGTTATTTTCTGGTCTGGGAAGAAAGTCCCTTCCTGCAGCTTTTGAAACAGACCAGAGTTCCTGAAGATGCGAGCGTCATGCACCTTTCCCGGCCATCCCACATTGATGTTGGTGAAACGTCCCTTGTGATCCACCAGAGCTTGCAGCACTATCGAAAAGTACCCCTTGCGGTTTATGTACTCGCCGGCTTGGTGCTCTGGTGCCAAGATAGGGATATGGGTTCCGTCTATAGCCCCACCACAGTTAGGGAATCCCATTGCAGCAAAGCCATCCACTATGACCTGCACATTTCCCAGGGTCACTACCCTTGATATCAGCAGATCTTTGATTGCGTGAGCTACTTGCATCACAGCAGCCCCCACAGTAGATTTGCCCACTCCAAATTGATTCCCAACTGACCGGTAGCTGTCTGGCGTTGCAAGCTTCCACAGGGCTATCGCCACTCGCTTCTCAACTGTGAGGGCTGCTCTCATCCTGGTATTCATGCGCTTCAGGGCAGGGGAAAGCAAGTCACAAAGTTCCATGAAAGTGCCCTTACGCATGCGAAAGTTTCGCAGCCACTGGGAATCGTCCCAGACCTGCAACACTATGCGGTCCCACCAGTCTGTGCTTGTTTCCCGAGCCCAGAATCGGCGTTCCACAGCATGAACCTGCCCCATTAGCACCATGATGCATGCATTGGCAGGGCCCATGCTTTCAGAGAAATCTGTGTCCATGTCTTGATCACTCACGGGACCACGCTGACGTCGCCTCCTCACCCAGTATCGCGTTGCCATGTTCTGGTGCTGCATATACTGCTGGATAATGCGTGTGGTGGTTGATGTGCTCCTAATTGCCAAAATGAGCTCAGCGGCCTCCATGCTTGCCTTGGTATGGCGTCCGCACAGAAAAAAGGCGCGGAACGATTGTCTGCCGTTGCTCTGACGGAGGGAGGGGCGACTGACGACACCGCTTACAGGGTTGGCTTCAGGGAGCTAAAATCAACAAAGGGTGTGCCTGTACATCAAGGAGTATTTCAGGCAGGACTGCACGGAGGGTTCCAATAAGAAATGGTGCACCAAAGTTATCGTTGTTATTGGAACAAGGAGGTTAGCCTGGCCTCTGATTGATACATGGCTAGATTAACCTCGCTGCGCCTTCTCTGTGACTGACTGCAGTGTGATCTAGACAGGGGAGGAGGAAAATGAGTACAAAACAAATCTGGTCTATTTCTTGTTCTGACCCACTCCATCTATCCTTTACATCTTTGGCTGGCAGCAAACAAAAAAGGCGCGAAATGATTGTCTGCCCTTGCTTTCACGGGGGGAGGGAGGGTGGGAACGGGGTCCTGACGATATGTACCCAGAACCACCCGCGACAATGTTTTAGCCCCATCAGGCATTGGGATATCAACCCAGAATTCCAATGGGCAGCGGAGACTGCGGGAACTGTGGGATAGCTACCCACAGTGCAACGCTCCGGAAGTCGACGCTTGCCTCGGTACTGTGGAAGCGCTCCGCCGAGTTAATGCACTTAATGCACTTAGAGCATTTTCTGTGGGGACACACACACTCGAATATATAAAACTGATTTCAAAAAAACCGACTTCTATAAATTCGACCTAATTTCGTAGTGTAGACATACCCTGAGGTATCTGCCGAGTGTGAGTCCTGTACATCCCAAGCAACCAGGGACGTGGTGGAGTGCTCTGAAGGAAGCCCGGTGCTCCTGTGGAGGTCAGTCAGTCTGTGTTTGTAGGCCTTATGTTACACTACAATCAATGTCCCTTTGCCAGCATTTGTAGCTGCGTTCAGGATCTCAGCAGGGCCTCATTCTCATCTCTTCTCCGAGGTAAGCAATGTGAAAGTGACAGGGCTTTAGAGGGAGGAATAAAATAGGTAGTTTGGGAACCACAAAGGAAACTCCCAACCTCCTAAGAGGAAATGTTCTTGAATTTGTTCAGCCATTCCTCTGCTCTGGATGTACTAAAACAAAGTATTACAGAAGGACACCTACCTTATTTCAATCATTGTAAGCGTTCCTACCCTATGTCAACTGATTTGGGCTTCCCTGCTACATTTGGCACTTCCTGTCATGCAGACAGTCAAACTTGCAAGCTGAATGTTCTACCTGTGACTGACGAGACAGTTTCCGGCAGGTTGGATTTTCTCTACAGCTGTCTTCACCTCTCACCTGTTTTTCTTCTCTTCAGTTCTCCAGTGTTGGTTTATTTTCTTAACCCACTGAATTGACTCCCTCTTTCCTTCTCCCATTCCTTTCTCCCCTTCCTCCTTTTTTTTCCTGTACATGTTCTCTCCTCGCTTTGCATTGAACTACACGAGCCCAAGAATTTTATTCTTTATTTCTAAGAGAACTATTTATCATTGGAACTTTTATTCTGTCCTCTTTAAGCAGTGTGCTCTTAAGGCCCCTTCTTGAATTAATCCTGGGGTAGCTTCTTTACTGCTGATGAACTGGTCACAGTCCTAGACAGCTCACCCTGGGATACTGGTTGACTGACTTGATTGATAAAAATTGTGTTGTGTCTTGGCTAAGGCCAAGAGAGGCCATAAAGAGATGAGTGGAGAACAAGACAGCTAGCTCCTTGCTTTGATGGTCTGTTTCCAAGGCAGGCATCTACATTTGTTTCAATGAAAGAGGCTAACAACTGAAGAATCTCCATGCAGTAGTGGATGCTGCTGTGTAGTGACGCTCCTGTCCTGCTTTCAAAACCCGATCAGCCTTCCTCAGACTGAATGTTCTGTCAACCCCAGTATCACTGCAGTGCCCTCACTAATAAGATTTAAATCACTACTGGTGACTCGTGAAGCCTCTTCAGTCACATCAGGCCAAATTCCACCTACACATGCACAGTTGAAACAGCATGGTTGCACCCACATGACTGAAAAGATAATTTGACCCAGTATTTTTAAACAAGATAGCTTCCCTCATCCCATACACATACTTTTAAAGTTATAGTTAAAGCTTTCCAAAGCCCTGAAACTACTTTCAATCATATTTTTGAATTATATTATTTCTGAACACAGACTGACCGTCAGATCAAAATGTGTGACACACCATACTGTGAATGTGAAAGGGGACATAAAACTGATTTGGACAATTGAGAGGAAGGCTAAAGAGCAGTCACTGAATTGGCATACTGCCCAGTTTATACCTTCTCAGGGGAAGTCTCTCCCCTATAAGTTTAATCAGCTTTATAAACAGTATGTGTCTCAGCACATGAGTCTTCTACTTAGAAAATGCAAACATTGAACTCAAAGTGCAGGGTATAGATTCACCTTTCAAATAATCAAGATTTGTTTAATCATGAATACACAGTGTTTGACTGTGAGCTATGGTAAGGTCACAAAACTCAGACTGATCAGGACAGTAGCTGATGTCAAAGTAGGTTTTAGGAGGAGGAAATTGAAAAAAAAAGTTCTCCTTAATCTAGCAACTCACATGCTATCAGAAACCATTACTGAATTCATTTGCAGAAAACTTTGCTATCAATAAATACTACTTGATCATATGCAGCAGTTCAAATTAATACTACCAAAACATTACTTTATTAGTAACATTTTGACATCCTAGAATGGAAGACACTGCAGATGTGCAAATACTTAACATATTAATGAATTTAGGTTCAAGCCACCCTTATGAAGTAGGACATTTTCATCCCTAATTAAATACAGGGAAACTGAGACAAAAAGAAGTTAAGGGATTTAACCAAAGTTGCATAGAGGACAGTCCTCCACCAGTAATATATATAGCTGGTGTTACTTTCCCAATGCTGTGGAGATGAGTGAAACTGTTTGAGAGGAAATAAATTGTGAATGAAAAATGTGAAAGAAAATTGGGAGTTCTTGAAGAAAAGTTTATTAGATGGCCACAGTCCAGAGAGGACATCTTTGGCTAAAAACCCATCCTGGTACAGTGGCAAATTGAAGGCAGCAATAAGAAATAAAAAGGCAATATAAAACAAATGGAAAAAAGAGGAGGTAGATAGCAATCAGAATAAATTAGAAGGTATGACATATAGAAAATTGATTAAAATGACCGGAGATAATATAGGCTCCAGGGAACGTACCTCAAAGAGAACAATGGCTGGGCTATTAGTTGGGAAAGGCCTATCTGCATTCCTCCAGCCAGGCTATTGAGCTTCTTTTTCTGAGTCTGGAGCCTAACATCTAAAAGGACATTAAGCCATGGAAATCCTTGCCTGGAGAGGAAGGGGGCATCTCAGACAGATGCAGAGATGGCATCAGGTTGTCAGTCTAAGGTGGAGAACATTTGTAACATTATCTGATTAAAATATGACCGTGCAAATCATTGTTGCTACCACTGTTATATAACTGCAATGAAACTTATACAAAGTGTGCCAAGAAGGTGTCAATAGAAAAGGTTAAGCGGCTTGCAGGCTAAATGACCCAGAGTCAACCTTTAGAGACATGTTAGAAAAGTATGTGAATGGTAATTAGGGTCACTGCATGCTAGATAGGCTAGAACTTTGAAATGCAAACCTGTATTGTTAGAGAATTAGAGGTGATACTAACTGTATGTGTTAACTTATATCTTGTTAGATATTAGCCAAGTAAACAGACAGTTACTGTCTGTCACTATAGCTATTGATTCAGAGATCAAAAAGTAATATTAACATTTACATGAATTGTACACATAGTAATATCACTGTATCCATCTCTCTTTGAAATGTAGAGCCTGTGAATGGTGGAAAAACAGGCAATTGCCTTATGTTAATCCATGTAGCTAATTACCGGTGATGCTTAGGAAACAGGTCTACTTCAAAGTCTCCATGATTACCTATTGTTCACCTAAGGATTCTGACCTGTCAAGAGGAGGTCTGGAACTGTATAAAAACCCCTTGGGTTGTGATCCTTTTTATCTCAGATCTGCTTAATGCTTCATGCTGGGGAAGCTTAAGTTATAAGGCTGAGATCTCCAGTCCTGACTGGATCACCTTGAATATGGACATTGGAGTATAATTTATGGACTAATTCTGAAAGAACCCTTTGCAACTACAAAGCTCACCATCTCTACTATGAATCTAATCTCAAGAACTATACTCATGTCTGTACATATTGTGATCTTTTAACCAATACTCTCTCTCTCTTTTCTTTTTTAATACATTTTAGTTTAGTTAATAAGAATTGGCTGTAAGCATGTATTTGGGTAAAATCTGGAATACTCATTAACCTGGCAGGTATTATGTCCAATACTTTGGGATTAGTAGAATTTTCTTATATGATGAATAAGATTTTCAGTAATCCTCATCATATTTGAGTTTGGTGTCTGGATGGAGGCCTGAGGCTGGGTTACTTTAAGGGAACTGTGTTGTTGGCTTCTGGGTAACCGGTGAGGTATTACAGAAACTGTTTTGTGCTGGCTTGGTTAATCTAAGTATTGGAATATTCATCCAATATCCATCCCCAATCCTTTGGGGATTGTCTGCCTCATTCTTTGCAGTTCACCCTAATTGAGTGACCTCAATGCAGCTCCTCTGGGACTCCGATCACAACTTGTAGGATGTGTCTGAGCCAGCTAGGCTTGCCTAAGTTATGGGGGAATTGATAGGGTCTGCATCTTGGCTAAAGATTTACAGCCCTTTTATGGTCCTAACTCTTTTCCCTGCTTGCCATATACCTTTGGGCACATAGACAATAAGTTTATTGGAAGGAGCTGTTTTGAATCACGTTAATCAGCCACTGGTCACAGGCTCCCAGAGGGAAGTGTCTTGCAGGTACCAATTACAGTTGGGCCTTCCAAGTTAAGATGACTGGAAATGGGATCTGCCACTCCGAGATCCAGGCTAAGAGTGGTAGAACCATGGAGTTCCACCTGGAAAGAGATGTATCTGTCCACTGAGGGTGTGTGCCCATGTGAGGGACTGCAAGACATTCTATGGCATTGCTCAGCCTGTACCCATGCCAGGACGAAGGGACTACAGTTTTGAAGCTTGGTGATCAAGTCTATAGTGGGGTGAGCCTCAGAGCTCCACTCTGGGAGAAGGGCAGGTAGAGGCCTGTCACGTGGAAAGAGCACCTATGGGAAGATCACCGGTGCAGCTCACCTCTGAACCAGCACATCAGTCAACATGTTTTTATGGAAAATAGGTCTTGTCAAGCACCCTGATTTCATTCTTTGATGAGATTACAAGTTTGGTTGATAAAAGTAACTGCATAGACAGAACAGACTTTTGTAAGGCATTTTATTTAGTAGTGCACAACATTCTAATTAAAAAAATTAGCACTATACAAATCAATAAATACCTGTTAAATGGATTAAGGGCTGTCTAACTGACAGATGTCAAAAAGTAGTTCTCAGCGGTGAACCATCATCCAGTGAGGGATATGGAGTTCTGCAAGGACTGGTATTAAGCCTCAGACTATTCAACATTTTCATCAGTGATCCAGAATTAAATATAAAATGCTGCTTATAAAATTTGCAGGTGACGCAAAGATTGGCGGAGTGGAAAATATTGATGAGGACAGAACAGTGATGCAGAGATCTGAAATGCTTGGTAAACTGGGCCCATTCAAACAACATGTGTTTTAAGACAGCCAAATGCAAAGTTATACATCTAGGAACAAGGAAGCCAGGACACATTAAAGAATGGAGGACTGTATCCTACAAAGCAGTGATTCTAGAAAGGAATTATGGATCATAGCGGCCAAGCAACTCAACATCAGCAATGCTGTAGAAGAGTATGAAGGTGATGGAGGAGACCAATTCTACACATTTTAAAAAGCACGTTGAAAGATTTGAGAGGATGCAGCAAAGAGCCACAAAACGATGTGAGGGATGGAGAAAATGCCTTACAGTGAGAGATTTAAAGAGCTTATCTGTTTAGTGTATCAAAAAAGAAGACTGAGCAGTGATTTGAAGTCAGTGCATAAGTACCTTCGTGGAGAGAAATACTGGGTACAGGGCTGGATTACCCAGTAGGCAGACTAAGCATGTGTTTAGGGCACCAGCAAAGCAGGGAGCACCAAAAAAAAAAAAAAAAGAGATTTTTTTTTTTAAAAAAAAATTGATATTTGATATTTCAGAAAAAAGCATTGAAGTAGTCATCATGGGAAAAATCAGAACTTTGTTAGACTTCCTTACACTCCACTACACATTCTTCCCCCATTTTTCTGTTCTCTTTTTATTACTTATCCCCACCTAAACCAGGGGGGCATCCTACTAACGTAGATCGAAATAATGCGAGGAAATCAGATACTGTCATGCATTGCAATAAATTTATGTTTTATTATTGATATATTCTTCTGAGTTATACGTACTTGATTCAATTTTTCTCTTTCTTATATATATATATATATATACACACACACACATAAAAATAGTGTATGTTGAGTAATTTGTTGTTTTTTTTTAAGTTCAAATAACTGAGATAAGGGGCAGGATGAAACGTAACCAACTGAGTGGAGCACAGAAACGTAAACTGGCAGAAGAAAAGAAACAAAAAACAGCGAAATTTTCCAAAATTTTCCAAAGCTGACATCATTTTTCAAAGCGAATCCATCAGAAGCAACATCTTCTCTCAGTAGCACAGACATCATTCTAAAACCTCTAGGTGTTTCAGAGACTGACCCTTCTTCTACTGGTGAAACAAACCAGAATATGTGGATGTGTCAGAGACTGTAACTGATCATCCTACTCCTGGTGGTAAAACAGACATTGTTCTAGAAAGTGTGTATGTGTCAGAGATTAAACCTGCTCAAGCTGTAAATAATAGGAGAAAAGATCCTGGTATGTCGCTTGATTTCAATACCGATCATGTAGCTTACTGGATAGATCGTGGACCAAATGACTGTCAACACCACACTGGGCCATTTGAAAAATCACTTCAGACTTTTACCAATGGCAAACAAACAAGATATTGTCCACAAAAAAATATTTTTTGGCATGAAAGCGAATGGTGAGAAATACACCTGAGAATGGCTACTGTATTCACCATCAGCAGGGTCTGTGTACTGTTTTGTTTGCAAACTTTTTGCATATAAACCTTCAACATCCTGGTTTGCTGCAAATGGATTTAGTGACTGGCGGAATACTGTTTTACTTGAACAACATGAAAATAGCACTACTCACAGAGATTCAATGTTGACATATTTAAATCGAAGACAGGGCTTTGGATTGACACAAAAATTGGAAGAACAACTTAAAGGGGAGCGTGAATACTGGCAACATGTCTTGCAGGGTGTTATAGCTGTTATTCAAACATTAGCTGAATGTGGTCTGCCTTTCCGGGATCAAATGACACATTTGGATCATTGCAGAATGGAAATTTCTTGGGATTGTTGGAGCTTGTGGCTCAGTTTGACCCATTTTTAGCAGGCCATATCTCAAAATGTGGGAATCCTGGCAAAAGTAACCCATCATACTTATCCAAGACAATATGTGATGAACTCATTGGTCTAATGAGTGACAAAGTTCGTTCAGCTATTGTGGATGAAATAAGTACTGCTGGGTACTTCAGTTTATCTGTAAATTCTACACCTGATCTTTCACATATTGATCAATTGAGTATTGTACTATGATATGTGTCTCCCACAGATGGAAAACCAGTTGAACAATTTATAACATTCCTCAATTTGAAAAGCCACACTGGTGAAGAAATGGCAAATCAAGTACTGCATTATCAGTGCCAAGTTTGCAAAATAGATTTCTCAAAGTGCAGAGGTCAATCTTATGACAACGCTGCCAACATGTCAGGGCGTTATCAAGGAATGCAAAAGAAGCTTTTAGAACAGAACAAATATGCCATATTCATACCATGCGCTGCACACTCTCTCAGTCTTGTTGGCCGCAGTGCTGTTGATTGTTGTCCGGTGGCAATAAATTTTTTCTGCCTCAACACGCCAATGGGCAGTTCTTAAAAAACATATTTGGGCCATGATCGTGTGTTGAAATCTCCTTCTAATACTCGGTGGGAGGCACATGCAGTGGAAACAAGTGCAATTCTGGAGTCCTACTCAAAGATTATGGATGCATTAGAAAGTATAGCTGAAGAACAATCAGAAAAGGGAGAAACTATACAAGAGGCAGAAAACATTGCAAACAAGATGCAAGAACTAGAGTTTGTATTCATGTTGACTGTGTGGAATGAAATTTTACCACACAAGTCAAGCTCTCAAAGAAAAAGAATTGGATTTGAAAACATGTGCAGACTTCTGTCAATCATTAGCAGACCACTTACACACTTTTAAGAATGATTTTGAAAGATTTGAAGAGATATCAAAAGATATCTTGCCTGATACTAACTACACAGAAGCCCAGTCCCGCAAGCGAATCAGGAAAAAACAAGCAAATGAAAGCAGTGCAACAGAAACAGCATTGAATCCTAAAGACAAATTTCGTGTGTCTACTTACTACGCTATAATTGATACACTTGAAGCTCATCTGAAGAGGAGAGGTGAAGCGTACAAAGAAGTATCAAGTAGATTTCCTTTTCTAAATGATATGGACTTATCGGACGAACAATATTCACAAGGTTTCCAAAAGTAAGTTGACTCATACCCTGTTGACTTGAGCATGACTCTCTTTGGAGAAGTATGGCAGTTCTACTGTTATATGCGTGCAAAGTTTAATGAAACAGGAAAAATGAAATTCAGTCACATTGATCTTCATGACACGATATTGAAAGATGGAATACACTGTGTATTTCCAAATGTAGAGATCGCACTACGTATTTTTCTAACATTAATGATTACTAACTGCTCCGCAAAAAGCTCTTTTTCTCAGCTGAAAAGAATAAAAAACCCTCAGAGAACAACAATGTGTCAGGACAGACTTGATTCACTTTCCCTATCGTGTATGAAAGACATGCTTTGTCGAGTCAGCTTTTCTGAACTTATCCAGAATTTTGCAATCAGAAAATCTAGAAAGAAGCTATTTTAATTTCAGCATACATGTAAGTTGTGTGTCATTTCGAAAAATAAAATTTTATTTTATGGTATAGTATTGTTTTTATTTTGAATTACATATGGGGGGGGCACCATAATCTTTTCAGTGCTTAGGGCCTCTAAAGATCTTAATCTGGCCCTCACTGGATACTAAAAGGCTCTTCAATCTATCAGAGAAAGCCAGAACAAGAATCACTGGCTGGAAGTTGAAGCCAGAGAAACTCAAATTAGAAATTAGGCACATTTTTTTAAAAACTGTGAGAGTGATTAAGCACTACAACAAACTACCAAGGGAATTGGTGGATTTTCCATTTCTTCTTGCCTTCAAATCAAGACTGGATGCCTTTCTGGAAGAAATGGTTTTGACAAACACAAGTCATTGGGCTCAACACATGGCAACTGGGTGAAATGTAATGGCCTGTGATATTCAGGATATCAGACTAAATTATTTAATGGTCCCTTCTCTCCTTAAACTCTATAAATTGCACTGCAAGTGTGTGGCAGAGCTAGAGAACAAAACACAGATTTCCTGACTCCCATCCCTCTGCTTTAACTGCAAGACTGCTTTCCACCTCTTAGCTCAGAAAAAGAGAGTGCACTATAGAACAAAATACAGCAGAAATGGATCAATACAAATGCTAGTGGCTGCATTTTAATCACAAGAACCAAAGATTCCAGGATTTATTTTCAGAATACATCAGCGACTGTCCATTTGGGGCATTTGTGTTGGAGGGACATTATGTTAAGCAGGTGAATCAATTTCGTTAGTAAATTGTTAAGTTCTAGGTGTATAAAGAAGGCTATTAGAGAACAGAGTGCTGTGACACAAAGGCCCTAACTAGTGAATGTTTATTCAAAGATTTATTTTTTTCAGGAGTTCCGAGATTTCCCCTCCCACCTCCATGTTTTGGGGGAAAAGGAACTTTTTAAAAGAAAACGTTAAAATTTATATTAGTCTGGATTTACGAAGGTCAGTTTTGATATGAAGCAAATCTGACAATATATCACAACAGAGATCTAATTACTTGCACTAAAAAAGGAAATCGTGTTACTTACAATACAAAGCCACATGTATGCAACTTGATTAGATAGATAGACCAACCCTAACCAGACATCTGGACTTTGTGGAAGCATCAGATAATAGACTAGGGTGACCAGTCAGCAAATGTGAAAAATCAGGACAGCGGATGGGGGGTAATAGGAGCCTATATAAGAAAAGACCCAAAAATCGGGACTGTCCTTATAAAATCAGGACATCTGGTCACCTTATAATAGACACAAAATTGAATCCACGTCACAGCTCCAGTCCTTCCCTTCTTTTATGTCCACGACTTTTGCCCTGTTCACTATTCAAACCACAGACTTTTCTTATATATATATATATATATATATATAAACCTACCACCACCACCAATGATACAAAGACAACAGGAGAATTTTGTTCATTCAGATTCAACAAATATTACAGTAGCCTGTTGTGAGCTACAAATAGCTAAAAAATCAAATTTCATCAGCAACTCTGTCAAGCTGCATTCCAAACTCAGTTTACCACTGCAGTGAATACCTAGACATTTATCTTCCCTAGCTAGGTTAATCTTGTGTTCCATAATTATCATGACTGTCATAAACTCTTTGAATTCTGTTCCTGCAGTTTAGAATGCTGCCATTTTTTGGTGAAACTGAGCATAAAGAAGCACTTCTTGTGTCTAGCTGAATGTCAGCAAGCAAGGATTAAAAATATCTTGCACTTGAGATTGTGCTTCACTATAGAGTTTTGCAAAGCTCAGCAGCTTTGGTTTGGAGGTGGTTCTGTTCATCTTTATCTAGAGCTGTAACCCTTACAACTTGCAAATGATCTTAGTTGATTAGATAAAGTTGCCTCAGTAGTTACAGTATCCCCAGTGGGAAAAGAGTGAAGAGTACTGTGAATATTGGGGTAGCCAGGCCCACCGACGGGGGGAGGGCAAACGGAGCAATTGCATAGGGGCCCAGGTATCCAATTGCTCAGCTAGCAGGAGTGGTGGCCCGAAGCCCTGAACTCTTTTAAATCACCCAGGCAGGCTGCAGGGCTCCTAGAGGCATGCGGGTGGCACCAGCGGCAGCAAAGGCAGTTGGTTGGGCACGTGGGAGCCCTGGCCGTGCCAGAAGAGCACGCCCAGCAGTGCAACTGGCAGCTCCCAGCAGCTCAGCCCATTCACAATTCTGCCCTGGAGCCCGGAATTGCTATTAGCAGGCCTGAGGGTAGCCTTATCCAGGGCAAAACTGACAGGTGTTTATGGGTGACCTCTGCATTTATATATGTACTTATGTTATTTGCAGGATGTGCCTATTACAAGCCTCTAAATGCATTTACAGAAAAACAGCCAAACGGTATTAGGGAATGCACACAAAATACTGTTCTGTAGCTAAACCAACCCCTTCGTAATCCAACTCAGCGGGAGCCTGGGTGGCCAGATACAGCAAGGCCTCAACTACACCTGAGGGCCAAAAGGCTCTGTTTGCACAAGAAGAAAAGGGGGGCAAATCCAGGAATCAAGGGGCCCACTATGAGAATGCCCTGACCCCCACCTCCCAGATATACAGGAGATGGAAGTATCTAGGATTACATGCTTGATTGTTCCAAGTGATCCCAGGTGTCAGAGTAAGAAACTAAGAGAGAGGAGGTCCATCATTCACACAGGTCACAATCATAGAACAAACTCAGGTCTTTGTCATTCCGTGGAGGTGGTAGAGGGCTCTGCCTTCCCTGCAGCCACTAGATCTCTCAGAACCCAGTTTAACCTGACTCTACTTTTTACTCACAAAACCAACAAACAAATATGAAGTGGACATAACAACTAAGTGGGAGTAGCTCCCAAACTTATTTTTCTCCCTAACAAGGACTTTTTTTTTTTTTTAATTAAAGGACATGACGGAGTCAGTTCTTGGTTCCACTATAAATTTCTTGTGTGACCATTATGTCCCTTAACTACTCTGTACACCTCCGTTTTCCCACCTCTAAAATGAGAATGACAACTTATCTACCTGACAGGGATGATTTAAGACTAAATGTATTCATGTTTGTAAACCCTACTAAGACCTCTGGATGGAAAGCCCCCCACTGCTTCTGCTGAGTATGATTATGACTGTTTAGAAGGAGGGAGTGTGTGTGTGTGTGTGTGTTTGTCCTACTGTCTTGGATTTCCCTCTCTCAGAATTTCCAAAACCTTCCAAAATCACATTACTCAAAGCCACATTGTATTGGTGTACCCAATCTATCCAAGCTTCCTGAAACTTTTCAGAGAGGAAAATGAATGAATTTGAAATTACGAAGGGGGAGAAGAGGGATCTGTGTTTTTCAATAAATGTTGCCAAAAATAAACTGATTATTCCCTTCTCCCCACAGAACACGGTCTTTCATTCACATTCCTCCTCAGGGGGAAGAGGAGAAGGGCAGAGTTGTCATTAACCCACCTGCAGCATAATATGCAAGAGTTATTTCATTGGAAAGGGAAAAAAATGGAATGGCATGAAGTCACCTTTGGCTTCCGCTGCAGGAGTGGCAATATGCCAAACTTAAATGGAAACACAGAGCCACAATCATCATTAGCATTAACAATGACAGAGTAAGCTGAGAAAATATGCCACAATTACCCACCACTTTCCCAGCTGTACTGGAAACATCTGAGCTGAGGAAGAAGGGGAGATGTCCTCCAAATGTGGAAATAAATTAAAGTGCACAGGCAAGCAGAAAGTTTACAAGAGGAATCTTTTTACCTCTGCAGAAGCCTTCAAAACAATCCCCCACACAATCAAACAAATGCTTTTGTGTGTGAAAACATATATATGAGTATAAAGAAAAGCTGAAAGGAACCTTGCAGGGGCAAATCACACAGTACGATGAACTTAACTTTGTTGGAGAATGCTACAAAAAGTGGTAATTCTAACTATGATGGCAACAGCTGCTGGGAAGCCTGATGATGAGGTGGAGAAGGTATTTGAAAAGAAAGAGGCAATAATAGCCAATGAAAGGAAGGCTAAGTATATGCATGGTAAGTAAAAAATAAGTCATCCACTACAAGGTGATCAATAACAAGGTGGGTAGACAAGTAGACACTGGACAATGTAACAGAACAGAAAACATTCCCAAAGCTGTTGAATGATTTAAAAAAAATCAAGGGCATGTAATTCACATCCACCATATATTCTACAGCTTAACAATATCAGACAGGGAGAGTCAATGTGATCCATACAGTTCAAAGTGGCAGCAATGTACCTGCCCTGTGTTTTTTTGCACTGCTTGAATCTAATCTTGCTCAACTTCAGACAGGATGACAACAGCATGCAAAATAGACTGCTGTGATACCTAAGATATGTATGTCATTCCAGCCTTTCTTTGAGAGCTGCAGCAGCCAAAACACTTTGCCTTGCAGCTCTGGAAAAAAGATACCCAGTTATTTCACATAGGTCTGACCAGTCACCCTGAATCAGAATGCCAGCTGCACACCCCAAGAAAGGGTGGAAACATGACACAGACAAGGAAGGGGGGGAAAGAGGAAGTGAAATCAGATGAAAGCGAAAGAAACTATGAAGAAAACAGATGGGAAAAAAGAAAGCACAACAGAGTCTACAAAAAAAAAGAGAGAGATGAGTGGAGGGAACAGAAAAAAGAAAAAAAGATGAATAAAGAAAGGGAGACAGAGTGTATTAGATTTTTTGATATTGAGTAAAAAAATTGAATGCCAAAATATTACAATAAATGAACATACATATAATGTTAAGTTTTATGTGAAAATATTTTATGAGCCCTGCCATCTCCCCTTTTAGCTAAAGTATTAGCAAAGTTAAGCAAGGGAATTTGTTCATGTTTTAACTTCGTTAATTGCTGTCAAGCTGACAGCCAGTATTGTGAATAGAAGCCTCCCTTCAGTAACGGGATGGAGAAATGGTTAAAAACGTTATGAAATAACTAGCTCTCCGGGGAAGTTTCTTCCTAACCACCTTCAGTTTGAGGTTGGCCTGTGTCTTGAAGCACAAGGGTTCATAAAATCCCTTCCATTTTCTCCCTATAATTTGTAATTGTGGATGTGCTTATTATCTACAAAAATGTCAAATACTTCTTTATATGTTTTCTTGATCCCAATAATATCTAGTGGCAGTGAGTTCCACTGGTTAATTATACATTGTGTAAATAATGTTTTTTCTTTGACCAGTTTTTAATATATTGCTTTTCAATTTTATTCAGTGTCTCATTGTTCTTTTATTAATCAAAAAAGATAAATAGGAACTCCACATTTGCCTTCTCTATACCATTCTTCTCAATCTAGCTTCAGCTGGAAATTTTCCAAGACTCTAATTATTTCCATTTTCCATTTCTATGCCCCTTCTATAGCCTCTTTGAGATAAGGTGAGCAAAAATGAACATTCTATTCCAGGTACTGGCATACTATTGATTTTTATAATGACATTATTCTCTTTTCAGTATTATTTTCTATTCCACTCTTTCTGCACCCGAACATTTTCACACTGAGCAGAGGTTTTAATTGAGCTGCCCACAGCTATGCGTATGTCTTTTTCTTGAGCGGCTACAGTTAATTTATAACCCAGTAACCTGTAAGGGGAAAGCTCTCCAAGTTTGCCAGGCCTCGGGGGTCCAACCAGAGCTTCAAATTCAGTGGAGAGAGGAGCTGAATACTTGAAAAGAGCTATTTTGGAGCTCATAAAAAACCCTGAATAATTCAAAATGTGAAATAGTTAATTGTTTGAGTTGTATGATTTATTCTGTCAACATTTTATCAATAAATACACCCTCTTTTCCCCTCCCTTATTATTCTCATTCCCTCTGACACTAAAGTAACTACCCAAAAAAACAGGTAAATTTGGTGAATTTGTCCTTCCAACAATAACTCATATTCATCTGTATTTTTGTTTCCTTTAGGGATCGGGCCACCTGCAAGTTTTGTAGTTTGTGAGACATATGGGGTGGAGTACAGGGAAAGAGCAGGGAAGGGTCTCCAGTAGAGGTGGGCAGAATGTTTTGACCAAAACCATTGTTGGTGAAAAATGCAGATTAGGGTTGACCGAAATATTTCACAAGTTCATGTCAAATTTGCAGAACTTTTTTCAGCAGAAAAAAAATCTGAAGTCAAAGCTCTTTGACATTTCAAAATTAAACATTTCAGTGCAAAATAGCTTTTCATTTCAAACTTTCCTCCAATTTTATTCAAAAAATAAAGTGTAAAAAAGCTCCCTTGGCATTGAAAAAAAAATTCATGTCAGGTCAAACAAAATGATAGCTTGACTCAAAACATTTTTTTTTAATTTTTCAAAACTGCCATAAAACTGAAAAATCAGTTATTGGAACACCTCTTGCTTTCAGCCAACTGTTATCCATGTAGTCTGTTTGTCCAAGGAGGATTTGGATGCTAACATGAGGTAATTCAGAATGGTTGGCACAGTTGTAGAGTGTCCAGAGAAGCATACTCAGAGGCAGAATCTCTATGCTTGTTACCAGTAGTCTGGGAAGATTATTTATCTTTCCGGGTGGAGGGGGGTTCATGGTGAGCCAGCACAGCAGAAGGTCATAAATCTGTTCTGGAAAGAGCAAGTACTAACAAAGCAACTCGCTACCACCCCATTACAGAGACAATTGAGTCCTGTGGTGTGGGATATTTGATCCATGCCTAGGAATAGCACTGGTTAGTGCTATGTAACAGACATGCTTCCAGAGAAACGTATAACTCATCCGTCCTGCTTATAAATGCTATCTGGATATTATGCTCTCTCTCTCTCCTCCAATCATTTTCTTTTAAATTAAGGATTTACCAGTATCTCATGCAAATGCATGGCGGGGCCCCAAATTTCACCATGTGTTGTAGCCCTTTTTTAAAAAAAATCCCATCCATAGATGCTAATTTGCGAATAAACCTGTTTCTCAACTCTACACCTCAATCTCTTTTAGACCCAGATACTAAAAGAAGCACTTCATGAGCAGACACCACTGACTCAACTGGGCTCCTGGTGGGGTCCACCCAATAGAACCAGCTGTAGGATCACCAGTGCATCAAGTTATCATATACAAGCACATGACTATGTTTCAGCATCTCCCCTATTTGTGAACAATTTGCTGCCACGCTATTGCCCCATTCCCTCTTCCATGCATTACAGTTTCTGTACATTAAAGGGACAGAGCCCCCTAACGCTGTTCTTCAGGAAGAGACTCTATCAGTGCTCAGAAACCCTGAATAGAATAACTGAATAGGTGAATAAGGTGAACAAGGGACCGACTCATTCTAGTAAATATTTTATTCAAGATTTTTCTCTTTCCTCCCCCTTTTGTTCCATCTGCTCTCCCAAGGGTATAAGCTTGAGACCTGTCATGCTAGTTGCTCCGTAAGGTTAACAACATTGGCTATAATATTCAACTTCAGACTTGTGCTATTAAATAGGCTGTAAATAGGGGCCTGCTCCTTGAGGGGCCTGAATTGGTATTTTCTTGCTTTGAGCCGAATGCATCCACCATGAGAACAGCAAGCTAAGAATCATTTAAAATGTATACAAAAAAAGAAAGAGATCATTTTCTCAACATTCATAGAAATGGGCCCGTTTGGTGTGTTCCTTAAAGCAAATTTCCACTTGTATTCTTTCACTTCTATAATTTAATGTTTCAGAAACTCAACTTCCTTCAAGCAATGATTACATAACAAATACAAATAGATTAATTTGAAGTACAGTCCTCCTCCCCCAACCATTAGAAATGTGATGGAGCCCGTCACTACAGGAAACCTAACACCAGCCAAAAAAAGATGAAAAGTTCTATTTTACGTAGACAATAGTGACTAAACCGCTGAACAGCCAATACCTGGTAAACAGTACAGTGTCCAAAAAAAAAAAAAACGATTAAAAATTTCAAAGAACGTTCCTATCCAATGGAAATTCCTAAATCCTAGTAATTAAATGTGTGCTCCCTTACAGACAAACCAGCTTGCCCTGCACTGATGCAGTCAGGTTTTCTCACAACCTCTCACATAGCTTTTACACTCTGCCTACAGTAATGAGACTGCAGACCACCCTATTACTTTACTGCAAGATACAGGACCACTGTGGGGCACTCACAACCTAATCCGCAAATAACTTACATGTGCTAAATACCATCTCAGAGCGCACAAAGAGATACCACAGATCTCATTTGAAAGCACATGACTGCAGTGAAGATTAGCATTTCATTCCAGCACAGGTGTGTGTGTGTGTGTGTGTGTGTGTAATTTAATGCTTTCAGCTGTAAGGAGAGAAATTAGTGCCAGTTTCCATAAATATCCTTGAACTAGCCTCCCAGAGAAACCGATTAAGACATGAACCCAGTTTCTTCACTAACCAATTCAAGGATCCTCTGTAACAGAGGCCCGTCGGTGATTCACTACTCTGTGTCAGCACCTCTTGTCATGATATTTATCCAAAAGGTGGCATGTAGTATATGACTGGAAAACTAATAATTCACTGATCATTAATATTCTTGTGGGATGTATGTATGGTTGTCATAAATATAAAGGGAAGGGTAAACCCCTTTGAAATCCCTCCTGGCCAGGGGAAAGCTCCTCTCACCTGTAAAGGGTTAAGAAGCTAAAGGTAACCTCGCTGGCACCTGACCAAAATGACCAATGAGGAGACAAGATACTTTCAAAAGCTGGGAGGAGGGAGAGAAACAAAGGGTCTGAGTCTGGCTGTCTGCTGGTTTCTGCCAGGGATAGACCAGGAATGGAGCCTTAGAACTTTTAGTAAGTAATCTAGCTAGGTATGTGTTAGATTATGATTTCTTTAAATGGCTGAGAAAAGAATTGTGCTGAATAGAATAACTATTTCTGTCTGTGTATCTTTTTTGTAACTTAAGGTTTTGCCTAGAGGGGTTCTCTATGTTTTTGAATCTAATTACCCTGTAAGATATCTACCATCCTGATTTTACAGGGGGGATTTCTTTATTTCTATTTACTTCTATTTTTTATTAAAAGTCTTCTTGTAAAACACTGAATGCTTTTTCATTGTTCTCAGATCCAAGGGTTTGGGTCTGTGGTCACCTATGCAAATTGGTGAGGCTTTTTATCCAACATTTCCCAGGAAAGGGGGGGTGCAAGTGTTGGGAGGATTGTTCTTAAGATCCAAGGGTCTGGGTCTGTAGTCACCTAGGCAAATTGGTGAGGCTTTTTACCAAACCTTGTCCAGGAAGTGGGGTGCAAGGTTTTGGGAAGTATTTTGGGGGGAAGGAAGCGTCCAAACAGCTCTTCCCCAGTAACCAGTATTAGTTTGGTGGTGGTAGCAGCCAGTCCAAGGATAACGGGTGTAATATTTTGTACCTTGGGGAAGTTTTGACCTAAGCTGGTAAAGATAAGCTTAGGAGGTTTTTCATGCAGGTCCCCACATCTGTACCCTAGAGTTCAGAGTGGGGGAGGAACCTTGACAGTCTTAAAAGCGCATTTTTACTTTTGTTTATTTGTAAGCCTTCCTATTTTTATTCCTTATACTTGGTATCACTTTAACCTATGTCCTTTTGTTAAATAAATTTGTTTTGTTGTAAACCAATTCAATGCTATGACTGAAATGAGAGTATTTGTTAAATCCCAGTTAAATTAATGAGCTGCAGTTTATCGTCTCTTTAATGGAGCAGCAAATTTAATAACTTGTGAGTGTTCACTGTGGGGGCTGGACACTGCATGGAGACATCTCCAGGGAACTCAGGAGATGGGGTTCACTGTTTGTTACCAGCAAGGCAAGGTTTGGATTGACAGAGTTCAGAACAGGTTGCTCACAAGGCAGACAAGCTGGTGTGTCAGGGAGTTGTCTTGCAGCTTAGCAGTAGCAGAACTTTCACTTGCTGAGGCTGAGAGGGGTAACACAGTTACGCACAATTCTGGCAACCCCCACAGATTACCATTCCCCTTGCTTCCTTTGCAGGTGGAGGGAATGCTTCCTATTGGTTAGAAAGGGCAACTAAAAGTCTCAAGATTCCACTCTTGATTTCACCACTTGATCTTTCTGTGTGACCTTTTCATCCCCGTACTAAGCCATTTGAAAACTACCTCACAGGTTACTGTTTGAGGGCCAAATTCATCATTAGGCTGCTGTACAAGTCCAAAGCATGATAATTAATACTAAAGAACAAGGACTCAAAACCCTATCCTATTTGTTTCCACAGAGGTACACGACTCTAGAGAGCTTGTGGTTTGGGTATGTTTCCCCTTGCCCTCACAATGTTCCAGCAATTGAAACAACACCATTGGCATTCTAATAATCCCAGTGAAAAATGTTAATGCCAGCACTGGGCAGGCAGAAAGCAGGCAGGCTTCAGGCCCTCTTCTCAATGCAACCTCCATGCTCATTTCTCCAACACATTTATTCTATCTTCCTGAAAGCAAAATACAAGGCCCAAAATCTCTTCAAAATTCCCCGCTGCGTGAAAACTGTCACTAAATCCAAATCTCACTTGCTATAGGGCACATAATACACTCTTGGGGTCTTCAGTCTCCTATTCCTATCATTCCTCATAGTTAGCCAGCTTTCACTGCTCCCCTACTGACCGCAACTAAAATAAACCAATCAACCAACTCCTGAATGGCACATCTTCTCTCCCTTCTCATGTGCGGGTAATAGACACAAGAACTCCCAGATTGGTATTGTTTCCTCCCTAACAGCCTGTCACAAGAAGCCAGAATGTGCTTTGATGCAGGGAGGTACCACAATGATTAGTATCTCAAGCAGTGTAATTAAAAACAAGTTTTATTAAGAATAGAGAAAATCCAATTAAAGCAAAAGAAATAGTCTGCATAAGGTATCCACTCTGAAACGCTGCAGGTACTCATCTATACAGGTACAAGTGATGTGTCCAGGATTAAATCATATTTTGCATTCCAAACTAGTGTGACCTTTCTTTCCTACTTATCTCTTTTTTCCCTCTACCACTTTGACTGGGCAGCCTGGCCTAAATTCCTTCCTGCACCAAGATCTTCTTTGACCAGAAAAGGGCCGAGTAGTTGTTACAGGAGATTATCAAGTTTCAGATGCTCCAGCCCAGACCTGAGGTATATTAGAGTAGTTTTATGAGCTGCTCTAATTTACACCAGCTGTCTGTGATGCCCAGGAGACCGTATGCCAGTTAAGCTTAAGCTTAAGCATCCTGCTCCTAACACACTTCTTTATGCCCCTGATGCTACAATGGGGATGACAGCTGATGTATGAACCAGATATGCTGGTTTTATGCCAGTTGAGAGCTCCCTCATGCTGGAGAAATTTTCATCTGGTCTGTTAGGGCTAGATTCTGGCCACCTTGTGCTTCCTCCGTGACTCACCGTAGCTGCAACAGAGGGAGAGGATCTGACCCACTGCCTCCAGTTTCAGAGTATAACAGGATGGATTGCCCTATAGGCAGAAAAGCCTGGGGCTAACCAACCCTGATTACATAATGAGACACACTCAATAGGGATCGGGTGCGTCCCCTATAAAAAGCAGCTGAAAGCTACTGTGGGGTGGGATGCCCAAGCAGATGAACTAATTAGCATGAACAGGCTCCAGAAGAGAGTCCTGGGATATAGGACTGAAACGACAGGCAGAAGAGGCCTGAGAGTGACCCAACTAGAGGGCAAAATGGATGGATTTGATTTTGGGATTTTAAATTTTACTTTTAAGTTTAGTCTAGCACAATAAACCCAGACCCCAGGAAGTGTGTGGAGTCTGAGTAAGAGGGCCTGGAAGAGAGAGTATAAAGAGCAGGACAGCGCAGAGGCACCCCTGGCCATCAGAGGGCTCATTGGTGGCAGCCAACAAATTTTATGGAGTCATCATTTCCCTTTTCCCCTCATGTCATCTCATTTATCGCCTCCAATCCACTGTAATTTCTGGTATCTCCATGAATGAGTTTCCCCAGAGGGAAGTTTTTCAGTCTCCCTCTCATGTCATGTGTACTGTATGTCTTCCCAAAGTCATTCAGGACTATATTCAGTGCTTTGGATAAACAAACACTGAGGTTTCTGTTTTTCCATGTAAGTTCCTTTGGTAGTGTATGTACATGATTCATGCAGGTCTGTCCCACTTTCACTGCTTGCTTCAAAATAAGCATTCCCCATCCCTCCCAGATCAGTCTGCTCTTTGCTATAGCCTAACCATCATGCGTCTGCATGTTAACTTTCCTGTTGGAGGTGTTAACATCAATTCATCTCCCTGTTTGTCTTGCACCTGAATGTAAAGTGAAAGGCTCATTTAATTCCTATAATTCCTCTCAGCATTAATTTGACTATATTAAATATGATTTATTGAGAGATTAAAGTCAGTCTGTCTGTCACCACCCAAATTGCAATGAATATGAATTCACCAGTGAAAGGAGAGAGGTTAGCAGATGTGCTGGGCTTTGCTGTTTGGGGAAATCCACATGCTCCCTCCATTCAGAGTAGCTGCTTGATCTTTTGATTTCCCTGTGTAAAGAGGCCTTAGGCCTTGCCGGAGATCGACACTGCTGTGATCGATACAGTGGGGGTGAAGACCCGCTAAAACTGCAGAACACTCTCCGGTTGACTGCGGTACTCCACTGGAATAGAAGTAAGGTAAATCGATGGAAGACCTTCTCCTGTCGATGCAGCACAGTGATGACACTGGGACAAATCGACCTAAGCTACGTCGACTCCAGTTACGTTATTCACGTAGCTGGATTAGCGTAATTTAGGTTGATTTAACACGGGAGCATAAACAAGACCTAAGAAAGTTGAGGAGCTAAGGCCCAATTCCAGTTAAGGAGCCCAGAATCACTATAGAGAAGGTGGCAATAAATTCCAGCAGTTCCAACAAACCTTGGACATGCATCTGAACTGTAAGAGGTTTACCTGAACCCAACCTTCAAATTTTCTGAAGTCTCATAAGAGTGATTCAGTCACTACCACCTGGCAGCTCTTCAGTAGCCTCCTTGGAATAAAATGGTGGTCTCTCAGTTCAGTTTCTAGAAGACAGGTAGTCCTATCTCAAACACTGCCTTCACATTTAGCTCCCTTATTTACAGTCTCCTCAGAAAGTTGAATGAGCACAGGGAATGAGTTTCATCCATTCTTTCCTTAAAATGGCCTCTCCAGAAGAAAGCCAAAGGTGGTGGGGATAAACTTTGCAGAGCTGCTGCCCATGTTGTGGATATACAGAGAGATTCCAATTCCAGCACAGAAGAGAGCTGGGTAGCAAAGAGGAAGCTGGTTACAACAGATTCTCAAGTTCCAGCTGCTCCAGCCCAGACCCGATATATGTCAATACACCGCTTTTCATCAGTACTCACATTGGTTAATGGAAAAAAAATCGAAGCCCCACAGTGTTGAGCCCAACACAAAATCCCAGTGAATGTATTAACATAGCCAATCTCAGCATTGATTCATCTCTCCTCAACAGCCTTATTGCACCTTGCATGTTCATACAATCCCTAAGGCAAGGTGTTAATCCACAAACCTGCACTATGAAATGCTTCCTGCTAAAAGTGAGATCTCCTCTTATCCAAATTATAACAACAAGCTGTTCTGAGATAGTTTCCTTCTGACTGAACCAACAATACATCCTGAGCTGGCAGATACCATCATAAGGCATGAACCAGCAGTCTTGTTAATTGGTTCCATAATATGACACTCTTACCTTTCCCAAAAAATCTCTCTCTCAGTACTCTGCTTTCAGTTACAGTACAGAATGTGAAGGGTGCTCACCCAGAAATGGCAACAAATACAACACTCTGCATCTTCCCTCTGGGCACCTCGAAGACAATACCCCGTGAGATGTTACAATACCCCCGTGCATGTTATACCCCGTGAGATCATAATTTCCATTTTACAGATAGGGAAAAAAGCACAGGGAGGGTAAGTGACTTTCTTAAGGTTACACGCAGAGTAGTTTATTCTTGCTTTGGCTACCTATTAGGGAAAACACAAAGATTTGTGAATCGACTCAAAAACATCCACAATGGCCTAACATATCTCATGATCCTTTCTTATTACTACTTGCTGATCTGCTCAATCCTGTAATCTGCCTGGACCAATGGCACATCTGAGTTAGCTGTCCCCATCCTCAGTAAATCTGACACCATAATCTGAACAGTCAAACACTGTTCTTGACAACCTTTTTCAGCCATAGAAAAGCTAAGATTGTGGGTATTAATTTGTTGATAAAATAAGTAGTAACTTAACTCACAAAAATCTGAGTTAAGTGTCATGAAAAAGCAAGAAAGGCAACATTAAATCAGAAAATGTGAAGTCCCGTTTGTGCTTTAGTGAATATCATGTAACCAAAAAAGAAAACTCATTTCTATTTTCTGTAAATTCCAGCTTCATTCAAGGCCTGGGTTCTCAGCTTAATTTTTGAGTCTATAAACCAGATATTCAATATTAATTATATATAGCTGCAGCGTGTAAGGACATAATTTTTCTTCATGCTTTGTATGTTACCATACATATTTTTGTCATACAATAAAATAATCACATTAAATAATAATAATCATAAAATAATAACAAGCTTTTTGTTACTAAGTTTTAGAAAGATTTCTAAGAATTTATGATACATCCGCCCCACCACAGCTGATCATGCTATTGCTTACTCGGTGGTTTCACCAGCTCACCCAAAATGCTATAATTAATGCCAGTTTTAATAAGGTCTGCTTAAAAACTCGTTTGCACACATTGCTCATATCCACAAATATAGCCCGAATTTATACTTATGGAGCAATGTGCTCTTTCTCCATTGTTGCATTACCTTCATTGCGTAACTTAACTCTTCATCCCATTTTGGTGACATTGAAGCTGTTCCACTTTGTACAAATAATTAACTATTTGTTAGAGCAGGGACTTGAATTCAAGTGCCCCATCTCCGATGGGAAGTGCTCTAACCAATGGGTTACAGAGTCTATCTCACATTATACAATGTGAAACAGCTTTCGTCGGAGAGCTTGAGAGAAACATACCGCAGAATATGCCCAGTGGTTAGGGCACTCACCTGCAAATGTAGGAGGCCCAAATTCAAATCTCTGCTCTGAATCAGGCAGAGTGGGGACTTTAATCTTGGTCACCTATGTCCCAGCTGAGTATTCTCACCATGGGACTTTCAATATAAGAGGGTGGGGCCGCACCAGCACCTCCTCCTCCCTGAACAGCATTTCCAAATATCCTTGGGTTTTTATTTTTTAAAAAGCAGTTAAAATTCCCAAATGCTAAACAATGTGTTTGCTTTGATTTTGTTGAAAAAACCAAAACATTTTTGCTTTGGATCAACTTGCACAGCTATAGTTGTGTTTTCCTTACAGTCACAGAGCAAGTGAGCGGAAGGGCTGTTAATAGAACCTCAGACTCCCACTTCCCAGCCATATCCCTAAGCCATTAGACAAATTATGTCTCTTGCTATTAATGACCTTAATATGTGTCTGATCCTAACTACATGCTGTGTGTCAGCACTGGCCACTGATCTAATCCCTCATTATTCCTGCGGGTTTTGAAACACAACAAAACCTGAGAGTAAACGTAATTAGTTACTGAGATTTACTGACATCTGTAACATGCTTTTTGCTCTTAACCTACTGAGGGAAACATATTTAAAGTTCCACACAAGGACTTCGTCACAGGATTAAGCTGGCTGAAATCCTGTGTGATTAGTTTTCTTATCTATTTTTAAAATATTTCCTCAAGTGTCCAGGTTGATTCAGGTAGTAAATAAAAATAGTCCTCTGTTTCTCAAAAACAAGACCAATGAAAAGCGAAAGAAGAGAAGTCAATAATTTCACTATTAGTCCCAGGCTCAGGCATGCTTCAGAGCAATATATACAATATTGAACAGCAAACACTTTAAAGACAAAAAACCTTCAATAACTCATACATTTTTCTGGAATCACTGGCTGCTTCAATGATCAAAAACTATTTGACCAAAGATCACCCAACAGTTCCCAGGTTATTCATCCTTAAAGGATCCTGCCCACAATTACGGGAAGAGTTCAAACAATGTAAAATTTTGCACAATATACCTGCATATGTAATGTCTTCCACCTTTTCCACTATGCTGGCAAACTTCATGCAGTCACAGTTTGGGGCTTGCAATCACTATTTAAGACATCAGATTGTTTTGGGGTTTTTTTTTAGTGCTTTGTAATCCTTTCCTTATATGAGACCAGTAGTGAATTAAAAGCAGCCAGTGACCTGCCTATAAAGTCTGTAGTGCTGACAAGACCAAATGGGTGAACAATATTATTCCACCTTATCATTTGAGCAGCAAAGTTTGTAATTGTGGAAGATTTATTAAATTCCATTTGCAACCATCAATATCAAATTACAGAGGAGTTTCCTTGTCAGTAGCACTTTGTAAAAAGAGGAAATAAACATGTATTAAATGGAAGTATATTATGGAAATATACAAATGGCTTTCCTAAAAAAAGACAGAGAGATGATGAATCTTTTCTTTGTATCTTTGTTTGCGTTATTTGTTCCAATAATACATATGAGCTGCATAACGGCAGTATATAATTACTTCTGTTCATTAAAAAAAAGTCTACAGGAAATAGGCCTGTCAAATGATTTTTAAAAATTGCAATTAATCGTGAGATTTAAAAAATAGTCATGATTAATGACAGTTTTAATGCCACTGTTAAATAATAGAATAACAATTTAATTTTATTATAAATATTTTTGGATATTTTTCTACATTTTAAAATATATTGATTTCAATTACAACACAGAATAAAAGGTGTACATTTCTCCCATCTTATTATTATTTTTATTATAATATTTGCACTTGAAAAAACAAAAGCAATTGCTTTTTTCAATTCACCTCATACAAGTATTGTAGTGCAATCTCTTTATCCTGAAAGTGCAACTTACAAATATAGAAATTATACCAGTGATGCAAGGTATTTATGTGCTGGTGGGCTTGTCTTCACTACAGGGGTAAGTTGACCAAAATGAATAATGTAACTGGAGTCGACATAGCTTAGGTCAACTTACGCCGGTGTCTTCACTGTGCTGTGTCGACGGGAGATGCTCTCTGGTCAACTTCCCTTACTCTTCTCGGACAGCTGGAGTACCAGGGTTGACCGGGGAGTGCTCTACCTTCAATTTAGCAGACCTTCACTATATCTACTAAAACAACCCCTGCTGCATCGATTGCAGGAGTGTCAATCTTCCTCTAGTGAAGACCAGCCTAGATATTCTAAACATTCATATGCCCTTCATGCTTCAGCCACCCTTCCAGAGGACATGCTTCCGTGCTGATGACAGGTTCTGCTTGATAACAATCCAAAGCAGTGCAGACCGATGCACTTAACTTTTCATCATCTGAGTCAGATGCCACCAACAGAAGGTTGAGGTGTTTTTTTTTTTTTTTTTTTTGGTGATGGTGGTTCGGGTTCTGTAGTTTCCGCATCAGAGTGTTGCTCTTTAAAGACATCTGACAACGTTTCACACCTCGGCCCTCTCAGATTTTGGAAGGCACTTCAGATTTGTAATCCTTGGGTCGAATACTGTAGCTATCTTTAGAAAGCTCATATGTGTACCTTCTTTGCATTTTGTCTAATCTGCAGTGAAAATGTTCTTAAATTGAATAATGTATACTGGGTCATCAATGAAGACTGCCAAAACATGAAATATAAGGTAGAATACAGATAAAAACCACAGAGCAGGAAACATATAATTCTCCCCCAAGGAATTCAGTCACATACCTGCCCGGGTCAAGTAGTGGTTCTAGATTTTGCCATTTTTCGAAATCACTACCTGTTGGCACTGATAGATTGTGCTTTTGAAGGTGTGTCTGTCTGCACTGCATTGGATCATTATCAAGCAGAACCCGTTATCTGCATAGAAGCATGTCCTCTGGAATGGTGGTCAAAGTATGAATGGGCATATTAATGTTTAGCATATCTGGCACACAAGTACCTTACAACACCAACTACAACAGACCCATGCAAACGTCGGTTTTCACTTACAAGCGACATTGTAAATAAGAAGTGGGCAGCATTATCTCCCTTAAATGTAACAAGCTTGTTCGTCTTAGCAACTGGCTGAACAAGAAGTAGGCCTGAGTGGGCTTGTAGGCTCTAAAGTTTTAGATTTTTTTTGTTTTTGAGTGAAGTTATGTAACAAAAAATAATTCTTCACCAGAAAGTTGCGCTTTCACGATAAAGAAATTGCACTGCAGTACTTGTATGAGATGAATTGAAAAACACTATTTCTTTTATTTATTTTTACAGTTCAAATACTTTTAATCAAAAATAATATAAAGTGAGCACTGGGTACTTTGTATTCTGTGTTGTGATTGAAATCAAGATATTTTAAAATGTAAAAAAAAAATCCAAAATATTTATAATACATTTAAATTAGTATTCTATTATTGTTTAACAGTGCAATTAAAACTGTGATTAATCACAACTATTTTTTTTAAATCTAGCAACATTTGTTTTGCGTTAATCGCTTGCATTAACTATGATTAATTGACAGTCCTAACAGGAAAGTCTGTAATGGTTTTATTTAGTGTGGCTTTTGAGTATCAGAAAAACAGATGGATGGAAGTGATCGGGAGTAGAAGTTGACACAATACAAGGAATTCTACATGCAAAGCACCAGAGAGACAAAGAAAGACTGAACACACACTTCAAGGGGCATTGTTGTTTTTTTACCATGGTTTTGTTGTTTTTTTACCTTTTATATTTCCTTTTTTTTCCCCCTGCCTGTGACTAGTCACAAAAAAGATGATATAGGCAAACTTATGAGCACTAGACAAAACCAAAGTATCACCCTGCCCATTCAGGCTCCTGCATTTATACAACGTCAAGCTAGTCACCATGCTAGTTGCACTGTTGCTGCTCTACATAGCATCTTTGGGGATCTGTACATGAAAGGAACACCTTGTAAAGAACTGCATATTGTAACGTTAAATATCAAACTGAGAAAGTCGATGATTCTAATGGACACCACCAAGAGCCCACTATTCCTTCTCCTCTCCTGATTTTTAAAGATAAAGATCTACACAGAAGATAAGAACTAAAGAAACTGCAGTCCATATAAGGACACTGCTTTAATTTCTGTAAACAAATACCATCCCACACACTTTCTTCCTCTATTGCAGAGAAGCATAGCGCATAAGGGAAAAAGATAACGAAGGTCCAAGCATGGACCCTACAATCTGCCATTATCCCATCTTTCCAGAAAGGCTTCCCTTACAACGCATCAATGGAACACAATAACACTTCCTAAAACCTTACTCACGTCTGCTTCTCAGTCACTCTTATCGCCATTCCTTGATTGCACCTCTGGAACCCCCTCTGGTGGGGCTCATCTGATCTTTATTCTGGATCTCTTATTCTACAATGCAGGCAACACTCAAATACTCAATATACCCAGCAGAAAGGCTTTTCAAATGCCTGTGCCTTGAAGCTATAACAATAGGATAGCCAGACCTTGGACTGCCTCCCACAAGAGGAATGGTGGAGCAGAAAGCTGCAAGCCTACTAATCTCAGATTCAAGTACAGTATTCTTTGTAAACTAGGAGTCTCATGTTTCAGTACAGTTTTCATTTAAAATTACATCAGCACAACAACAACAACAGAAGAAGCTGGAATCAGTGTCTTTCTCAGAAAATCCCCAAGCTCTGTCTCCAACTCTCTTTCTGGATTACTTCATTTTAGCTATTTGTAATAAAGATGGCAATATGGGTTCAGGTGGACAACTGAGACCATCCTGCCCTAACCCCAGCTCTGTGGTATTCTGCTACTTGTGGCAAGATAGTAGGAGGAACTTCAGGGCACTTTCCATGAAGGTAAGAAATATGAGATCTGGCATTTAGTTCCAGTGAATGAGTGGGTTTAATCCTATGCAGAGAGATGATGTCATCTGAGGGAGCGCTTAAAAAATGGATAATTGTGATACACATTTGAACCTTTGGTCTTTTGAGTGTGGCCCCTCACCAATTATAGCTCCAATTAGCTGGGTTTGATCCGTGGTGTCCTAATAAAAGAAAGAGCATTTCCTTATTTTATGGAGGGAACGTTAAGTCTTTTATCTTGGAAGACTTAATGTATTAAATTTTTTGAGATGATCTGAAGTCCTGTGGTGGAAGGCTATGTAGAATAATTTTCTGTACTAAGTACATATCTTGGCATTCTCATGTAACATGCCTAAATAATACATTTTGGAAGATGAACTATTTGTAAATTGACCATATGTCTTAGTTTTTCATATGATGTCCTACTGTCCCAAAGTTTCCTTTATGGAAAACTGAAAGTTGTCAGTTCTTCATTTCATCTCTCTCAGCATTTTTTTTTAAATTATTTTTTTTTCCAGGATGGAATGCCACAGGTTAAAATAAGTGAGAGCGGGGGTAGCATAGCTCCTTCTTCACCCCTGATTTTGGCTACTCCTCATCCTCCTTGACTGATGCTGTCAGAGAGTTTCGTTTTCTGTTTCTTTCTGCTCTACTGACTGCACATTGCTATTCTGTGCTGTATTTAGCAGGAACCAACAACCCAGTGGAATAGTTGCTGTACAGTGCTTGCAGGGAAAAGCCAAATGAGTGGAGACACTACCAAAGCTTTTCTTTTGCTTAAAGTGAAGGTTAAGGATATGTTCAGTTTCATGATAAACTCTCTCGGAGCACCAGATTGTTGGAAAACTTCCTCCCCTCTGACAAATATGCACAAGGCTGTTGAGTCAGAAGCTGTCAATAGCAGCACCAGCACACACTAAAATAGTATTGATCTGTTTAACTAGAGTATTTCACAACCCCCAAAAATGTTGCTACAAAACCATCCTTTGTTTTCTTTTTTTACAAATATGCTAGCACACCTATTTGTGATGGATATTTTTCTTGTAACCCAGCCTGGAGAAGGGACGCAAGTGCACTTGCCTGCCAGAGAGCCTCATTTCCAACAGCCAGCTCCTCCCCTTATACATTTTGGGTCTCACACCTACTAGCACCAATGTCATGTCTCCTAAAACAGGCCTAAAATCCCTGTTTTCCTGCAATGACTTCCACCTAGGAAGAGGGAGGTACTGGTATAACCACTTTTCCCCCCGCTGTACTGCCCCTCTGATGTCATTCTTACCCATAGAACCAGCTCAGTACCAGGTTCCAGTTTTCTAGATTTGCTCCACTGGAGCTGCTCAGAAAGCCAACAGACTTCCCCATCCTGCTAAGCCCACCCCCCTCCTCCAGCTTCTCACAGACTGACACATTTTGGGAGTCAGGCAACTCTGCCAAACCCTTTCACAGCAGGCTCTCTTTGTGGACTACAATAACCCCCTGCTCCAGCCCTGACCCCACCATTAACCTCAGGATTCCAGAGTCCCACTGACTTTACCACCATTTGCTTTGCACAGCAGATTTGTATTGATGCCGTTGTTACTTCTTGACTCATCGTGATGCCCCCAATCTTCCTCCTAATCTTTATCTGAATTTTTCCCTCCTTGCCTGTCGCTCATCTCCCAGTCTTTCCCTCCAATCCTTGCACCCCACCTACCCTATTGCGCCCTGTCATCTCCCTCCATCTAATCTCAGCCATTCTCATATCTCTCACCTTCTCTCTCGTTATCTCAAACAAACTAACTTAAGTAGCCAGTAGAGAGACTAGGTGAGTGAGGTAATATCTTTTATTGGACCAACTTCTGTTGGTGAGAGTGTAAGTAACCTGTAAACAATCATGAATTGTATTAAGAAAAAATTCAAAATCCACTATTCCTTATGGAACCCTCTATACTTCCAAGATGTGTGGTTAACATAGCAGAGTAGCCACGTGATTTACCATAATCTTTTCCCTCTCCCCTTATTGTTTGTCAAGTCATTTGTGTGTCATGTCTGAAGTTAGAGTATAACTTTGCAGGGCAGAGAATGTGCTCGTCTGTGTATTTACACATCTAGAACAATAGAGCCCTGATCCAGGCAACACTCTGTTGGTAACAAATCAAAATCAAGCAGCTATGTATCAGCAATGCATGCACCACTAGACTGCCCGTGCACTACTGCTTATAAAGGTACACGCCCTCCACCATAAATTTCAGATCTGGTGTAAGATTTCTTTCAGATCCATCTATGTACCACTACATTTGGGACTGTTTGGGTCCAGGTTTTTGAATCAGGCCAATATCTGCACCTAATATGGCAGCTGCATGAGTAAAGTTGGATTAGAAAGGCCAGGTGGAGATAGGAAGACTTGTGTGAATGAAGAGAGAAAAGTTTGAGCACCAGACTAAAGTAAGAAACAGACACAGTAACATTTCTGCAAGTATCTACTGAGAGAGAATCTATTTGGTCCTATTCATAGAATCATAGAATATCAGGGTTGGAAGGGACCTCAGGAGGTCATCTAGTCCAACCCCCTGCTCAAAAGCAGGACCCATCCCCAATTAAATCATCCCAGCCAAGGCTTTGTCAAGCCTGACCTTAAAAACTTCTAAGGAAGGAGATTCCACCACCTCCCTAGGCAACGCATTCCAGTGTTTCACCACCCTCCTAGTGAAAAAGTTTTTCCTAATATCCAACCTATTCTTGCTTCTCTTCTTTTATTTATTTGTGCTGCCCCACTCTCTCTGGTCAAAGGAGAAATTTTAAAAGTGTGTGTGTATTCATCAGTGTCTTGTAAAATAATAAAAAGAAATGGACTAATAGCTTCCTTTAACCCCATCAGTGCTTGGATTTCATGATTTAAAGCTTACACTTCAAGCTGGATGTGATTTTTTAATAATTATGATAATCATCATCAAAGTGAGCTTGCTCACTAGGCAGGTTTCCCCAGAGCCTTGCATGGTAGTTCTATAAATAATCAACTGGTAGCTCCACCTAGTGTCTTCTTTAATTCACCAGTGAAACAAAACGCTAAAAGCACTCACTATTGACAAAACATAAGTAAAACCATAAAAACACTATTTTCAACTGGACAATGTCCACAGACAGCATTCTATTAGGATATCTTCATTAAAGGCAAAACCATATTCTGTTACTATCATGTGATCAGAGTCAGCCAGCATTCCTCCAACGAGGAGCAAGTGATGGCTTCAGCACTGTAAATACAATATATTCAGTGTGAAAACAGTTTTGCTGCTATCCTGAAAAGCTGAATGGAGCTTAAATTGTTTATACGGGAAACACACTCTACTATTTTTAAAATTAACTACACAGAAAATTACCCTTATGCCTGATAGAGCTTTTCTGGAACAGCATGACAGTGGACTTTTAGAATCACTGAGCAATTGTGACCATATAAACAGGGAGTACTTTTGGCCACATAGAGAAGTGCTTCTCTTCTCCCAATGGTTAATTTAAAATGTCTCTCTAAAGCGATCCAAGAAGAGAAACGATCAACTATCCAGCAGTCTATTAGTTTTACTAATCTTTATCTCAAAAACTTTTTAAAGGCTGGTTCACTGCTATTTCTCTGGAGATTATCCTGCCCCTTCAGCCAACAGAAGTTGATCCAATATATATATAATAAAATATATTACTTCACATACCTTGTCTCTCTCATGTATTTTGAAGCATTTATATTTTTAAAATAGCTATAGCTCCACTCAGGTTAGTAACAGTTTTAAACTAAACTACAAACTATTCGAAGTAAAGTTAGAACACACTAATATACAATATACAAAGGACATACTTTATATATAGCACTTTCAAAGAGAATATCTAATCTGGGGAAGGGGGCAGTTTAAAGAGAGCATATTGTATCCTAAACTGAGCAAATTAATTTAGCATCATTTATTTTATAGGTAATTAAGTTGGCTACTGTACCTAAGGAGAAACAATAGCCTGGTTCTTGTTTACACTCACAAAACACCACATTTACTTATTATTCCCAGAACAATCTATTCCAATATAGTTGACACCTGTTTTAAACAATCACCTGTTCTAAACTGCTGGGCTGGGGGGAGTGTTTCACCCTAGTGGTGATAAAATATATTTCAGTATATACTTAACTCTCTCTCGCATGATGAGCAGAGAGAGAGAGAAGGGGAAGGTGTTTACAAGGAAATTATATGCATAAAAAAGCAGTTTTAAATGACCTCAAACTTTCTTTTTACAGTCAGTTGAAACTTATGCTTATGACTCATCTATTTTAAAGTATTTACAACTGCAATCCCATGATTGTATAAAAACATACTGCAGCATAGAAAATGAATTTAATAAAATGCATATGAGAGAATACTCTCTGATGTTTCAAAAATAAAAGAATACTCTAATTTTCAATAATTTAGCTTTTGCTATCATTCCTCATTAAAAGCTTTCAAAATCCTATCTGAAACAAGCTGATACAGAGAAATTAAGAGCAGTAATCAAGAGAGAAACGATAGACCAGCTGGGTAAATATCAAGTTGGCAAAACGTGAATACAGTTCAATAGCAGAAACAGATGCTGGAGTTGTTGAAAAACCCTGCAGGAGATATTGATGTATTTTTTTCATATAATACTGAACAACTGAATGAAAGTCAAGGGCTAAAAACTGATGAGAAGAAAAAAAAACTGCCAAAAAAAACAAACAAACTAACTATAAAACAGAAACCTGCATTTTTTTTTCATTATATCAAAACATTCAATATATACATCTTCATTTCCTCAGTATTCCTGAATATGCCAATATATCAATTAAAGCTTGCTACTAAATTATATAGAGCTTTTGCCAGGGTTAGGTTTAGTGTGTGTTTGTTTCTATCTACCTGAAGCTGCACAGACTCTTAGGAAATACTTTATTCTGTAATCTCATCCTAACATAATGCTCTTTCAGGTAAGTGGCTCCCTGAGGTTGGAGGAAACCACACACACACACACAGAAATGTTACACAAGCATAAATGCAATTCAACGATCCATTTTGCAAAAGAAACATTGTTTTCAGAGTTTCAAGACCTCAGCAACAAATCGTCTGCCATCAGCTGCAGCTTGTCCTAACATATGCTTTGTCACGGTCAGTTTCTAATTACATTCATAATGATGCAAGGGCTTTGATAATCCTACCTTCCATGCCAGCTGCTTTTCTTGTCACTCCATCATGCCAATAAGTTGGCTGCTGTAACAAATCAAGATAGTGCAAAACAGCATCTTTTCCCTGCATCTGTCATCTTCCTGAAAGCATTCTCTTACTGCCGACTGCTGGGAACCAGAAAGTCTATTTGAATTCCAACAGCTCCCCTTTCGCATGATTCAAGTTAGGTTAGGTGGGCATGCCTAACATGATTCTTTCCATCATTTATTATGCAGCTGCTACACCGTCGGTGTGGTAACCACTCTGACTTTATCTGATACGTCAGTCTCACAGATCTGTATCTCAGTGCAAACACACATGAGCCATAGCAGCATCCTGCATTTAACGAGCATTCTCCCTGGCTAAAAACAGTGTATCTGCAAATCAGTTTCAAATCCTAGTATTCACATTGTCCTCTAATGCTGATGTAAAGGTTTAGGCTTTTTCTTTTTTTAATTTTTGTCCATTTTGTTACTTCCTTTCAGAAAGCACTGTTTCTCTCCTGCATGCTCTCAAATTAGTCATACTTCGGATAAACGTCTGCTGATTTGCCTGAAACTACACAGCACCTTTACAGTGAAACTCTCTGCTCTAAAGATACTTCTAAAATAATAGCACTGTTTATTCGGGTTCTCAACTCTGCTTCATTATAGGGATGGGTTTTACAGCATGCATCTCAGAAAATTATATTCACATCTCTTCATTCTATTGAATGGCTCCCTAATGAGGGTCTGGTGGATTTGTAAGTGAATTTGTCTACGTCAACATGTAGGTGACTTTTGTGTTTGATTTTTATTTTTTATGCATTTTAGCAGAAGGCAATTCTCACAGTTCTGTGTTACTAGCATCTTAGTATCCTTAAAGTGATACTGCAGTTAAAGTAACTGAACACAAGCTGATCAGTTTCATTCACCTGTCTGTAGAGGACATTCCACAATGATTAGAGTTCACTTATCTGATGGTGAGGGTCTTGTGAATAGAAGGAAATGGGATTTGTTTTGTTGTCTTTTAGTTAGAATATCTTGTATGGGGGGGGAACATGCAGGCATCACTGATTTTAAAAATAACTTTAATAGACATTGACAGATACACATCAATCATCTACCAAATTTCATTAACTGCGTCTCATCCCACTACTTTTGTCTGAGAGTCATTGGAATTCAGAACCCAACTGTTTTAAGTTTAGTGCATCTGATTGTCAGTAAACTGAATGAAAGAATAAACCTGCACCGAAAGTTTGAATGTTGAAATCAGAAAAAATTTTAAAAGAACACACAAAAAAAAACTGGTCAAAACTATTAATCACATAAGTGAAGCAGAAGGGAAAGGGGGGAGAGCCATTCTTAGGGAAAGATTTTCCTTGCCCCTTTTACATGTGGTGTGGTAGGGTAGCGTAGAGTAGGTGGTGAGGGAGAGCAAAGAGGAGTCTATGGAGCCTTCCCCTGCTCTCTAGACAACCAGGTAGCAGTGTTACCAACTCACAATTTTATTTCAAGACTCATAATATTTGGTGGTTTTATTAAAATCCCAACTCCTGGAGTCAAATAATACATGAGAATCTCAGCTTTCTTTTTTTAAAAATAAGTTTCTTCTCTGCAGTCATGAGTACTAAAGGATGAAAATATGCCCCTAATTGTACTCTAAAGCAGGGATGGGCAAATTTTGGCCCAAGGGCCACATCTGGGTATGGAAATTGTATGGCAGGCCATGAATGCTAATGAAATTGGGGGTTGGGGTGCAGGAGGGGGTGAGGGCTCCAGCTGGGAGTGTGGGCTCTGGGGTGGGGCTGGGGATGAGGGGTTCGGGGTGCAGGAGGGTGCTCTGTGCTGGGACCAAGGGGTTCGGAGGGGAGGAGGGGGATCAGGGCTGTGGCAGGAGGTTGGGGTGCAGGAGGTGGTCAGGGATGCAGGCTCCAGGTGGCACTTACCTCAAGCAGCTCCCAGAAGCAGTGGCATGTCTCTCCTCCAGCTTCTATACGCAGCTGCAGCCAGACAGCTCTGCGTGCAGCCCCATTTGCAGGCGCCACCACCATAGGTCCCACTGGCCGTGGTTCCCAGCCAATGAGAGCTGAGGGGATGTCACTTGGGGCAGGGGCAGTGTGCGGAGACCCCTGGCTAACTCTAAGCGTAGGAGCCAGACCGGGGACATGCCGCTGCTTCCAGGAGCCTCATGGAACAGGGCAAGTCCTGGACCCCACTCCTCAGCAGGAGCTCAAGAGATGGATTTAAACATCTGGAGGGCCGGATGTGGCCTTGGGCCATAGTTTGCCCATCCCTGCTTGAAAGGCTCAGAAACCAGAAAGCAAATCGAAAGAATCCCCATTTTTTTTAAATCTCATGATTTTTAAGGCACTTCTGTGATTGTTTTTAGGCCTGTTTCATTATATTTAAATGTTTGGGTTGGCAGTACTCTTTTAGGTTCAGGTGCAACTGCGAGAACTGCTCCCTCCCAAAGGGAGTAAGGATATAATAATAATAGGTTATATTGTATTACATATTTATATTGTGTCTTAACCCACACCCCTATGCACTGGCTAGCATAGGTGGCCAGCCACACAGCATGGAGTATGGCACAAAGCCTCAGTATGCCAGGGAACTCCAAGAGGCATTCTGTTTCCTGGAGTCAGGCTACCTCTAAGTGTTCCTGAGAGCCGCTATGGACTATGGTTAAGTGGCACAACCTACACCCGAATGAGCTAACAGAACATGATGTAGTTTATCTCAGGTACAATATTTCTGGTGCACTAGGAATAAAATGTCCTTTCAGAGATTTCATGTCAATAAGGCAGAATTGCTACATCTGCTCCTCTGTCTGTAGCAGCACATATCAACAAGCTAATTTTACATTCAAGGCAGCAGTCAGTCCTATCATACAGTTGCAAAGTGCACAGCTATAAAGTGCCGATCTGAAAATATTGTCCGTTCCTTTTTGTTCACTGTTCAAGTCATTTCAGAAGTGAAACAAGCCAGACAATAAATGAAGACTGACTTTGAAATCCCTATAAATTTAAAATTCCTTAAAGGACATGCTTAATATTTCATACATCTGCCAATTTTCAAGCCGTGAAGACAGCAACATGGAATTTATATGTTATTTCACAGGAGAATAGTTTGAGCCCATAGATCACATAGCTTAGAATTTAAAGAACATAATGTTTTCATTGATAAAATAGCCAGTAACTCACTGTAGGCTGATTTATATTTGAGTGAATTTTAAACAATGTGAGATTACAGATGCAGTTATTATGAAAGGGATTGGATAGATAAATAGTTAAGATAATGTTGGCATATGAATGGTGGCACTGTGATATGGCAGCATGATCAATAAATTTTAGCAATCTGTATGTTTGCCAGAACCCTTTTTTCCCTGTGGAAAACCACCATTTTAAGTCATATATGCTAAGGAAGCTCAAGGAAAAAAACGACATTAAAACCATCTATGTACAACTGTAAAAGTCTCTTGGAAAAGGCACTCTACTACATAGTTTTAAGCATCTTGCTGACTCAATAGCTATGATTCAGGGAAAAATAGCCTTGAAGATCTGAGAATTTAATAAGTGAAAACAGTATTAGTTATTTAGCATTCACACTAATAAGCAAGAGTAATAGCTGATTTTTGGCCATACCTGAATTCTGTCTAGAAATACATTTTTTTCTTAGAAGGAACTGTACTTAGGGCCTGATCCTGTAACTGGATTCAGCACCTGTGCAAATGGCAACCAGGTATAGGAACCTGCCCACCTGGGGATCCATTTGCCTTAGTGGGAAATTTCACATATTGCATATCAAGCTCTGATCCCTATTCAATGTGCTACTTGTACAACACAATTAGAGGATTTATTTTTCAAAGGGCAAGATAAATTAGTATTGCTACCCCTAAATTAACCCTTTTTTTAGTTATATTTAACAGGGCTAAATATGTGTGTCTTGCTTCCTCTCTAACAGAGAGAAGCATCCTGTGAATCTGCATTCACCACCTTTACCCTGATAGTGCATTGCTATTTTCATTTAAAATAGAGCAGTCTCCACAGTGAGAATAAAATGTAAATAAATGACAAACAGGGAAGTAGAGACCTAGTGGAATTTGTTACAGAGAGTTGGTGGCAACTGGCAAAGGGTGCACTGTTCCTTACAAGCAATTCCTGTCTCAGAACTGATCTAATATCTAATCTATCTATCTGTATATATCTAATCAGGGAGTCAAACAAGTATTGATTTTTGGTTTAGTTTAAGTTTGGGTTCAGTTACATTAAGTGTGTTCGGGTTCAATTCTGGATCAAGCATCAAAAAAATAACAGTTGGTTACTGGTTTGAACTGGTTCAAATCAAATTCCAATCTTATTGGAAGTAAATTAAAAAGAGAGAGCTGACACTCAACACTGAAACTATTTTGATTTTTGACCATTTACTTAGTTTTTATCTTTAACTTTACCTGAGTTTTCTTAGTGTTTTTGTGTTGTCAAATACAATTTGTTTTTAAATGAACAATTTGGTTGATTGAACTAAAATACCATTTTCTACTATTTGTATCACATTGGACCACTGAGATGGGAGGATAAGTCTGAGTTTGGGGCATGGTTCCTGACTCAAGTACAGCCACTGGAGGAAAGAGTTGCCTAAGGCGTTGGAGAGAGGTGGGAGAAGGCCTGTCTAAGGGGGAAGAAGAGTTGGGGAACCATTACCTTTTTCCTTGGGTTCCTTTGAGTTATTGTTAACTTCTAGGATCAGGGAGCATTCTTCTTTTTTCTCCAGGGAAGTCTCAGATATGTTCTATCTGAGACTCCCCTGGGGCCTCATGTGCAGGCAGCTCCTGAGCTTGCCCTCTCCCTCCTTCTCTTCTCATTATACTGTGGCGGGGTATTTATCCATGGTAGGTAGCACCTGAGGTCTCTAATGAGAGTTTGTAACTTACCAACACTCATGGTGTGATGTGTGTACAAGTCCTATTTAAGGAATATTGTAACTATATTGAAAATTATATCCTTAGGGTCTTGGAGTGAAAGTCACCAGGGAATAATGATGATGGTCCATTCAAGCAAGAGGGAGCTGCCACCCCTCCCTGACTAGCCAATTATGTAATGTATTGCTCAACTGTGTACTTTTGCACCAACCCAGAAAAGTGAATGGACAACCATCAAAGACAAACCATAAACATCAAAACCACTTTGAGGTTAAAAAAAAAAAAAGAATAGTATAACAGACAGGGAATCGCTGTCTTTGAATAAAGACAAGAGCCTGATACAGTATATCACAGGGTGGAAAAAGATATGCTGGATCCATTCATTGAGTAGACACCTTGTTGAGCAGGGGTGTTTCATGAATGATTGGATCCTGGTTCCTGGGAAGCCAGCCAGGCTGCAACAAATTGGACTTTGGGGGGGAAATCTACTCTATTAAATAGAATACGTTTAAGCCCTAAGTTTGTGTTTTATGATTTTTATTTGTATTGTAATCATCTGTTTCCATCACTCTCTCTGTTGTTTCTAGTGGAACTTCTATTCTTTCTTAAATCAACCTCCTTACTGCCTTTCGCTTTATTACAAGTGCTGTGTGTTATACAGCACCAGTGATTTAAGGTAAAACTGGAGCACACTGTTCCTTTGGTAGCAGAGAATCTGGGATTTCTGAGTAGCCAGCTGCAGGGGCTGGATATCACAGGGGAATGCTTTCAGGGGATTGAGGGGCACCTCTTGTTAACCTGCAAGACAAAGACAGGACTGGCATAGCATGGAGCCAAGTGCTTTAGTGGCTGAAAATCTGGTGGTGTCAGGAAACAGACACCCAATTACCATCAGCAAGACTCCCTCTCACTAGGAGCAAGGGATAACAAGGTGACTCATAGCCTGGGTACCTCGAGAACCATAACAAAATTCCAGTTAGAACAGTACTGACCTGAATAGGTGTCAGCAATTCAAATCCATTTATGACTTGCTCTGTAGCCAAGACAATGAGGGAAAGTGATCTGTCTCCTACTATACAATGTGAAGCTTACAGTGCAGAAAAGTGTGTACATTTTCATATCTTTGCACCTGCTAAAGCAGCTAATTAGATTGTTTTGCTTGTTGAGTTTTTGGTTTTTTTTGCTTGTTTTGGGAGCAATGCTGGCTGAGAAACGCACCTTAAGAACTGGTGTCGCTGCTACTCCTTGTTTCCCTCTTTGTGTGTACTAATAACTGATAAGGCAAAGGAGATAATGGATCACTGAGAAACAAGTGAGCACACCAGCTTGGACCTTCAACTCCATATGCTCTGTCATGCACTCTCTCTGGTCTCGGAAAATAAAAGCTGAGTTTATCTAGCAAAAGTTATTAGTTTGTTCCTGACAACATTTTCCCAAAGAAAAAGACAAATTCTCATCTGTCTTTTCCCCCACCGCTCTGAAAAATGGCATGGAAGCAAATGCTAAAATGGTAAATTTGTACAACTATTTATTTATATAGTTTTAGTGCCACCATTAATGAATCGGGGGGAGAGATTGCATCCTAAAAAGTAACAACCAACTCAAATGGAAACAGCCTGATCAATTCAGAATTTTGGAAAATGCCCTATGAAGTTTCCCAAAAAGTTAGAGCCATCAATCATTTTCCTCAAAAGACAATACCACAGTAGTTGGGTCAACGTGTTCTTCCCACAATTACAGCATATCCACCTCGAGGTGAGCAGCATTTCTGAAATGTTTGATGAGAAGTATATGAGAAAGTGGGGAAACTGCTGGTGTTTATAACTGTGCTTCTATAAATGATTATCTCTATCCTATAATGTGGGCAGATTCTTATGCCTGTCAGAGGATGGCTGGCCTCTTTACAAGGGACTAGGGACCAATGCCCTTGGACTGACTGCCTGCTGCCAAATTGGGATTAGGGAAGTCACCTGGGCCTTATAAAGGGGGAATGCTTTAATATCTAGGCTGTGTGGACTTTTTAAGGGGTAATGAGTTAAGGGGAACCTGAGGCAGGACTCAGCAGAGCCACACTTGGCCAAAAGGAGACACTTCAGGGCAAGGACGTTCTTTGTTATAACCCTAATGACTTTTCTGGAACTCTGCATCGGTTCTGGTCTTCTGGATCTGACTGCAGGATTAGGTCCCACATATGGGCTGAAAGGGCCATTCCTTTGGTAAGTAATAATGGTATGTACTGCTGGAATCAGAGGTGATCACTCTAATTGAACTATGGAGATGTGAAGGGAGAATTGACACATTTTCTTTGTCTGTGCCATATAATGCAACAATTATAGGAAACAAAATAGAAATAAACCTATGTAAAATGTTCTTAATTAAATCCTATACCTTATGAAAACTGATTTCAGGGTGGTCCCCTCCTCCTCCACAAACCAAACTTAAAACTCGGAACACGTTTTGCTAAATATGTATTAGGGTTCATGAACCTTTCAAGCAAGTCTGGACCCTTTTAAGCTTTAGCATCAAAAAGAAGTAAAAAGTATGGTTTTGCAGAGCTCTGTTACAACCAGGCTGACTATGATACTAAGCAGTGATATCCTGAGTACCCCACAGGTTTTTATATTATAAGACTTGGATAAAATGTTTTCCATTAAAGGTATTACAGAAACTGTTTTTGGTAAGAGCATCTGTGTTAGCAAGGTGCAGTATACTGAAAAGTAGATCTTCCATACCAGGTTTAAATAATACTGGCTGATATAGTCAACTGAGTGCATTTACAAATGTGAGGAAGATATAGCATTATCTCAAAGAATTATTGGAGATGTTGACTTTTTAATGAAAAAAGAAAAGGAGTACTTGTGGCACCTTAGAGACTAACCAATTTATTTGAGCATGAGCTTTCGTGAGCTACAGCTCACTTCATCGGATGCATACCGTGGAAACTGCAGCAGACTTTATATACACACAGAGATCATAAAACAATACCTCCTCCCACCCCACTGTCCTGCTGGTAATAGCTTATCTAAAGTGATCATCAAGTTGGGCCATTTCCAGCACAAATCCAGGTTTTCTCACCCTCCACCCCCCCCCCCCCACACACAAACTCACTCTCCTGCTGGTAATAGCCCATCCAATGTGACAACTCTCTACACAATGTGCATGATAATCAAGGTGGGTCATTTCCAGCACAAATCCAGGTTTTCTCACCCCCCCACCCCCCTCCAAAAACACACACACACAAACTCACTCTCCTGCTGGTAATAGCTCATCCAAAGTGACCACTCTCCCTACAATGTGCATGGTAATCAAAGTGGGCCATGTCCAGCACAAATCCAGACTTTCTCACCCCCCCCTTTTTTTCTTTTTTTTTTTTTCCGGGGGACACACACATACATACAAACTCACTCTCCTGCTGGCAATAGCTCATCCAAACTGACCACTCTCCAAGTTTAAATCCAAGTTTAACCAAAAAAAATTATGCTACAGCACACCTTTGGTTCTCTTGCAGTTTCCTCCGAATTACACATTGGCTGGAGCTATACAGCACTCATACCTCTTTTACTTCTGGCTTTGCTTTTTTAAACAGACATAGTCTATTGGTCAGCAGTGCTAGGATTTAAACATTATTTACTGATATAAGCATCTTAATTTGTTCATGCTTACAGCTGTAACCTGTGTATAAGCAGATGATGCATAAAAGATGCAACAGTGAAAGAAAAAAACAGCAGTACACTTCACAGGTCATTTTCTACTCTTATTTACACCCATGTAAAAATAGTGTATTCAAACATATTTTTTAGCTCAAGAAAGAAAACATACTGTAGTACCCTATAAAATCCTTGACATCAATCTCTATTTGCACCAAATCAAATACAATATTGTTTTCAAGTATTTATTTTGTGGAGGCTTCTCTCATTGTAATGTATTACTGCAGTCTACTTTAATATAGTGTCAGAGGGCATCTATTGCTATTCCATTTTTCTAGTAGCTTAGAATATAACTCAGTACATCTTTGATGGGCTTTCTTGCATTTTCTCATCAAGTTTAACAATGTGTTACAAGTTATTTATGTAACAACTTGGATGAAATTATTTTTCATTTATAGCAAACTTTACTAATTCACTTAATACATGTTCAATTTTATCTACTCCTGTCTTTATGATAATTTTCTCCCCGCCATCAAACGCTAAATGTTTGACAATTATTAATACAAAAAATCTACATGAATTGGATAGATTATTTCTAATGAAAATGAGACATAGCACTGGTCAACATTTTCCAAAAATGACCAGTCAATTTTGGCTGCCCAATTTGAGATACTTTAGGGGCCAAAATTTATGACCCAGGATTTTCAGAGGGTGAATATTTAGATCTTCTGAAGAATCACAAGCGATTAAAGTGTTTCAAGCTGGACACCTAAAAACTGAGACACTGGGAAAAAAAAATCACCTGTCACTTTTGAAAATCTTGGTCAAGTATTGTAAAATCATCTACAGATTGAGGACCCAGAAGTGCTAAACACATGGAGAACAGAGAAAAAATCCCGTAACACATAAAAAATGAAAATTCCAGAAACCAGGTGTATATTACCAGTTCCAAGGTGCATGCAGAATGCACACTGTGACGTTGCACTCAATATGTTTATGAAAATATACTTATAAGTGTAAATATAACTGGAATATGCTTTATGCTAGATATGCCATGTAACATATCTTTGCAAAGGTTATGATCTACTGAATATATTCAGCCGATTTGTATGCATGTATCATTTTTATATATGAAGTTATGAGTGTTGGCTCTATGCTTGTATTTGAAGTGTTTGCTGTAGGAAACACATAAGGAAGGATTGGCCAACATATTATGAAGGAACTATTCAAGTAATTGGGAGTACTTAACTAACAATGGACTATGGGAGATGCCGATCCACATCTGAGCTTTCCTGGGAACATTCAAACTAACATGTAAACAATGGCATCGGCCTGCAAAAAGCTGAATCATTCATGGACATGTGATTTGCCCAGGTGGCTACAAACTACATCTTGTTGATTTGATTTTATACAGAAGAACAAAGGGGCTTCCACCCATGAGAGAGAGAATATAAAAGGCCCTGGAAGCCTCTCCATTTTGTCGTCATCTGGCTCAAGAGATGGCCTCTCCACCCCAGAGATGCGTGAAAGAAACTGGGACAAAGGACTGTAGCTTTGGGGGGGTGAGTGATTGCTGGACCCAGGCCATAAACTACAACGTTGGTCTAAAAAGGATTGTACCAGAGATAACATCTAGGGTAAGAAGTTAGTATTTGTAACTAGATCCTTAGTGTATTAGGTTAGCCTTGCATGTTTTGTTTCATTTTGCTTGGTAACTTACTTTGTTCTGTTCGTTACTAAGTGAAACCACTTAGATCTTACTGTTTATACTTAATAAAATCATTTTTGTTTATTAATTAACCCAGAGTAAGTAATTAATACCTTGGGGAGTAAACAGCTGTGCATCTCTCTCTATCAGTGTTATAGAGGACGGACAATTTATGAGTTTACCCTGTATCAGCTTTATAAAGAGTAAAACGGATTTATTTGTGGTTTGGATCCAGTTGAGAGCTAGGTGTCTGGCTGATGGAGACAGGATCACTTCTTAAGCTGTTTTCGGTTAAGTCTGCAGCTTTGGGGGTGTGGTTCAGACCCTGGGTCTGGGTTGCAGCAGGCTTGCATGTCTGGCTCAACAAGGCAGGATTCCGAAGGCCCAAACTGGCAGAGAAAATGGGCTCAGAGGTAGTCTCAGCACATCAGGTGACAGCCCCAAGGGGGTCTCTGTGACCGAACCCGTCACACACACAATGCAAGTTCTTTGTGGACAACAGCAGTTCTGAACATACAGCACAACGACATCTACTGAAACAGTTTCAGGAGCGGACCATCCACCCTCTTTCTGGATCAACTTCCTATGTTTTAGAGGCACTGAAACAGCTGCGGAATCCCTGAAACATGTCTGTATATATAGGTAGCTAGATATAGATATATATTTGCAGTAGAACATTATAAGATTCATTCTGTGTTGATGGTTTAATGCTGCAAGATGGACTTATTCCCTGGGAACAAGTTAATCTTCTTTGGGAGGTCACTGGTGGGGCTCTTACACACAAAAGGATGGGGGTGGGAAGAGCCCCTTTAATGGTTTCTTCCTTTGTCAGTGGAAACTACACATCCCATATGGAATTAGGTTAGCATGGATATATCATATACATATGCATATTCCACAGATTCCTCAGCACACAAGTGTAAGATAATTATTTTTAAATGTTAAAGTTGGGGATTCAATGCCTTCAAGGGCTTTTACCTTCCATTTCAGTAAACTAGAAGTACAGCTGTAACTACCCACCAATTTCAATAGTTTTATTTGTGCTTGTAATGGAATGGGCATTGCATAGGTCCCAGGGTTTAATTCTGAGTATATATGGATTTTGCATTTGAGAGTCACCATAACAGACACACACTTACCAGTGCACATTAGTATTGCCATTCTGCAATACCATGTTATTCTAATCCTGAGTCCTTCCTGCTGGACATTACTAATTTTGTAATAATATGTATTCAACAAGAACTAGACTGAGACCAAACAACTCATTTCATCTGGAAATGAACATGTCCAAAAGCAGACTTTAATTTTTACGTCAAGCAATAAAAATTCAGTTCACAATGAGAATGATCCCACCACTTCATCAGTACTCTGTTTCGGAATCATCACTTATTTAGTATTCAACTCTGTGTCCCATAGAGCTTGTATGTTCATATTATTATGTTATTTATATCAGAATGAGGAGACCACATTGATAGACAAAGTTACTTTATATAAATTATTGCACAACAACAGGTTTTGTATCTGGGGTGAAGGGTTGTTTATACTTCTTGGGCTTGAGTCCCACCTTACATTCGTATAAAAAACAGTTTAAGTAACTGCTTTAACTTGAGTGGAGTTACACAAATGTAAGAAAAGGGAGAATCAGACCTTGTGTTTTTCATGTTGAATCTTTGCCCCATATTTGTGCATTGGCTGGCTGAGCAGTGTGATCACAACAATACCTTGATTCCATTTCAGAAGACACTCAGCACTTATGGGGCCAGATCCACAGCTGGTATGAACTTGCCTGGCTCCATTGACTTCCATGGAGCTACGCCCGTTTATGACAGCTGCGGATTTGGGCCTCCATGTTTTGTTCACATAATGGATGCGAAGAAGACAATCTTCCCTAAGCCATCCAAAGAATATACTGTGAAAGAAACCAATCCCGTCACTATTGCATGAGACTTCATGAATTTTGACATTACTTCATTCCCAGAAGTCCTTTAAAAAGTAAAAAAAAGACTCAATTTCCACCACAATAACAATGATCAGCAACTTTCTTTAGCTTCATTCACTTTGTTAATGAACTAATACAAATTTACCTATTGGCTTTGGCCTCAGTACTATTTTAAGAGTTCTAACAGAGCTGTTGTGAACCACTGCTGTAGGACAGAAAAGCACACTGGGTAAGGCAAGTCCTAGTACATGCCATATACATTATTTATTTAAATGATCACATCAGTGTTAGATGTAATATCATGATGGCTTTCACCACATTTGAAATGTGCTTGATGATATGGGAAAATGAATGGCATTCAGTGAGCAGGTTGCAAGCTGCCAAGCCTAACACTCACTTGCATGCTTGAATTTTAAAAGTTTCCACAATGTAGCCAAGGAGATAAGTTGCAACATGATCATTCAGGCAAGTTACATACATTGATTAGGGATTATCGTCCTTTTTGCTCCATGTCTATCCTTCCTTCCTGAAGTTTTACTTCAGCCCAAGATGTAAAAGATGGGAGGTAGGGTGCAAAATTTTGCAGACCTTAAATGAGAGAGGTCCAGAAGCAGAGATTCAATTATTGCAATGGATGGTGAATGTGGCTGAAAAATTTGTTAGAACAACAAAAAATGGAGCAGCTGTTACATACAGAAGTTGTGAGTGTAATGAGACTACCTGTTGTTCCCTTAGCAGTTAATGACTAATTTTTTCACTATTCAAAATTCAGGACACATTCTCTAAGTTTACAATATAGTATCACATCACTTGGTTCAAGCTCTAATTTAAATTACAAACAATTTTTATGCAAAATAATTCAGAATTTAATGACCTCATTATCATCAATAAACAATTACTCTGCAGATTTTCAGACAAGCCATGTCTTCATTAAATAAACAAGACAGTTTTTTTTTAAAAGTGATAGGCATCTGCATCAACCCTCAATTCAACAGGAGTTGTATGCAATGAGTGGGTCCCACAATATACAATGCAAAAAACCCTGATAAGCAATTAAAAGCCTGCATGTATTTTGGAGCTGCTATATGAGGCTGAAAATGTAGTCAGTTATACAAAAAGAAGTGTAATTAAAATTGTTCTAGAAAAATAAATGCCAAAACTGCATGAAGCATAAATGGCCCACTCTTCATACAATGGACTATATTCCTGTGTGTGTGTTTATAAGTCTGCTACAGCAAACATATCGGAGTCTGGTTTACAAGATACACAGCAATTAATTCTGGAGTAAAACTTTTTAGTGATAATCAAGATGGCCATGTAGACAATTGACAAGTCTCTAAGGTGCCACAAGTACTCCTGTTCTTTTTATCCTCTATCAAGTATCACTTCCAGTGATTACTCAAATGTGGAAACTTAAAATTTGTTAATTCATATGAGCAAAACTTGGTTGCTTGAATATTCTTAGAAAGTAAAACACACACAAAAAAGGTTTTACTAAAGCTGAAGTAATTTAATGTAAAAAATATTCAATAAATCAGTCCTGGGGGGAAAAATGGGTATTTATCCATTCTAGTTCTATCCTTGGAACAAGGCTGGCTTCATTTTCTAAGCCAGATCATTTTAAATGAAGTTTTAAACAGTGATGTTGTTCACCATACACTGTAGACTAGGTCTAAGAGAACAGCAGTGGCAGTTAGTGTATTCAGCTGGGGCTTTCATACTACACTCACTAGGAGCAAAAAATATCTTCCTGCAGCAGCCAGTTATCCTTAGAAGCCTCCAGCTTGAGTACTGACTAGACTCCACTCATTTACAAAAAATGATGTGCTGACAGACCAGGAGAGCATTTGACAGCAATGAGATATAGAAAGCCTTAAAGCCAGCATGCCACATTTAAACTACCGTTCCCAGGTGACCTGCTTTTTAGTTGGCAATCTCAGGAAAAATAGATTCTGATGAACATCATAAAAGACCTGCTGTTCCTTTCTTCTCCAGCTCCATTGACTACTAAAACACCTGTTGTTAGAGTAAACAGTTAAGAATTAGCAGCAGTTATAAAGTACGCCCAATCAACTGTAGACCTGAAGGAGAGTCAGAGATTGATTTAAGCTTGGATGAGAGGCTGAAAAAAAGTCTGATTAAACCAGTGAAAGTTTTATGGGGCAGGAATATTATAAGCACGGTATGTCTGCAGGCATTATTACGACTCTCCTACAATTTACTTTAGTCTCAGAAATTAAACCTTCTACATTAGTTACCAATAAAGAATCAACATCTGTCAACAGTTACTACAAAACTGTCTCTGGAAATACCATACTATCCTCTCTATATTTAGGAGATCTGAATAAAAGAAAACAATGAACTAACAGTTGGGCAAGCTAGACAGACGACATTTAAATATTTCCTTTTGCTGTTCATTACACCTAATTGACAACAATGAACACAAAAAATACAGTGCCTTTTATATCTTGAATAAACATTTAATTTAGTTCTCAGGAAATTATACAATGGGAGCAAACAACTTGCCAACATTAGGTGTAATCTTGCATTCTCTATAATCTCTTATTAACACTCCAGCTTTAAAATAAATCGAAGCAACATCTGCACTTAAATAGTTTAAAATCCCGAAGTAGCTTCTCAGCAAGGTAATAAGAAAATATATTTTTCATATAAATGTGGCATTACACATCAATAAATGTCCCTTTTAATGGGTTTCAGGCCATTATGTCTCTGTGTAATAATGATATTAAGATCTCAGTATATTCTGATGTGAAAAGGCTTTCTTCTGTTTACACCTTGAAAATATTATCTCAGCTGTGACTGTCGTACTATAGATTACAAAGTAAAAAGCCCATTATTCACCACATCTTCTTATTGTATTTCTTGAGAAACAGTGATAAAATGATTGTTGGTTTAGGTCTTAAAATGTGTCTTCATTTCTATCATTACAGATGACTATTCAAAAAATAAGAGCACCACTTAGTAGGTAAAACTGCCTCGTTACTGGTATTAACCTGTCATTAAGCTTAGCTCAGTGTCTCATTTTCTGTTAACGTCTAGCTCTCAACTTCCTAGATCATAGAGAACTGTCATTTTATAATGGGGCAAGGATTTCACCCAGTGTTTTCCAACACGTTTACTCGTTAAGCTCACATGATAGCAAGAGTGCTTTTAATTTTAAAGAAGTAAGAGAAACTCGGCTTTACAGTAAACAAAAAGCCATTTGACCCAGAGGGTCAGACTGTACTCTGGTCCTGTAACTGTTCAGGAGAGTAAAGGAGAGTGAGACTTCCCACACCTTCACAGCTACACAGAATGTACTCCAACTGGGGTTGGGTAGGGGTCGTTTTATGCCTGATACTGACATTAGGGTCACCAACATTCTAGTGCACAAAATCAAACACCCCTGCCCCGCCCCTGCTCCAAGGCCTTGCCCCCACTCACTCTGTGCCCCGTCCCTCTGTCGCTCACTCTCCCCCACCCTTACTCACTTTCACTGGTCTGGAGCAAGAGCTTGGGTTGCAGGAGGGGGTTAGGGCTCCAGCTGGGAATCCAGGCTCCCAGGTGGGGCCAGAATTGAGGGGTTCTGGGTGAAGAAGGGGTTCCGGGCTGGGGCAGGGTGTTGGGGTGTGGGCTCGGGGAAGGAGTTTGGGTGCAGGAGGGGGCTTTGGGCTGGGGTAGGGGGTTGGAGACGTGAGGGGTCCAACTGGGGATGTGAGCTCTGGGGTGGAGCCAGGGATGCAGGGTTTGGGATGCAGAAGGGGGTGCGTGAGGGGGTTTGGGGATGAGGGGTTTGGAGTGCAGGATGGGGTTCAAGGCTGGGGCATGGAGGTTGGGGTGCAGGCTCTGGGAGGGAGTTTGGGTGTCGGAGGGGGCTCCGACCTGGGGTTAGGGTGGGGAAGGAGGTTTGGGATGCAGACTCCGGCTGGGCAGCACTTACCTCAGGCAGCTCCCGGAAGTGGCATGGCCAAAAGAAATCTGATGAGGTTCAACAAGGACAAGTGCAGAGTCCTGCACTTAGGACGGAAGAATCCCATGCACCACTACAGATTAGGGACCGAATGGCTAGGCAGCAGTTCTGCAGAAAAGGACCTAGGGGTTACAGTGGACGAGAAGCTGGATATGAGTCAGCAGTGTGCCCTTGGTGCCAAGAAGGCCAATGGCATTTTGGGATGTATAAGTAGGGGCATTGCCAGCAGATCGAGGGACGTGATCATTCCCCTCTATTCAACACTGGTGAGGCCTCATCTGGAATACTGTGTCCAGTTTTGGGCCCCACACTACAAGAAGGATGTGGATAAATTGGAGAGAGTCCAGCGGAGGGCAACAAAAATGATTAGGAAACTGGAACACATGACTTATGAGGAGAGGCTGAGGGAACTGGGGATGTTTAGTCTACGGAAGAGAACAATGAGGGGGGATTTGATAGCTGCTTTCAACTACCTGAAAGGGGGTTTCAAAGAGGATGGATCTAGACTGTTCTCAGTGGTAGCAGATGACAGAACAAGGAGTAATGGTCTCAAGTTGCAGTGGGGGGGTTTAGGTTGGATATTAGGAAAAACTTTTTCACTAGGAGGGTGGTGAAACACTGGAATGCGTTACCTAGGGAGGTGGTAGAATCTCCTTCCTTAGAAGTTTTTAAGGTCAGGCTTGACAAAGCCCTGGCTGGGATGATTTAATTGGGGATTGGTCCTGTTTTGAGCAGGGGGTTGGACTAGATAACCTCCTGAGGTCCCTTCCAACCCTGATATTCTATGATTCTATGTCCAGCTCTTCGGCGGAGATGTGGCCAGGCAGCTCTGCGCACTGCCCCATTTGCAGGTGCTGCCCCCGCAGCTCCCACTGGCAGCAGTTCCTGGCCTATGGGAGCTGCGGAGCTAGCACTCGGGGCATGGGAAGCTCACAGAGCCTCCCTAGCTGTCCCTGTGGCTAGAAGCCAGACACGCCAGCCGTTTCCAGGAGCCACTTGGAGCCAGGGAAGCCAGGGAGCCAGCCTTAGCACTGCTGCACTGCCGACTGGACTTTTAGTGGCCCGGTGACTAACTGCTAACTGGAGCCACCAGGGTCCCTTTTGGACCAGGTGTTCTGGTAAAAAACCAGATGCCTGGCAACCCTAACTGACATCTTCCAAAGCAGTAGGTGGAGCTATGGATCTATACCCATATAATCCAGCCAGTTAAACTAGCTAAGCAGGAGGTGGGAGGGAATAGGCAGCTGCCCAAAAAGTGCTGAAGTATCTATTCCTCCATTCTAAAGCAAAAGGGGAGCAGGGGGAAGTCACTATTTCTTCCAGAAGCTTCTCCTGAGGTGGCACAACTACACTCACCCTTGCACAAGGCTGAGCCTAAGGCTCAGTCTAGCACAGATTTAGGTCTATCACAAGAAACCAGATTATCTGATCTCTCCTACAAGACTCAGTCTAGCACAGATTTAGGTCCATCACATTAAACCAGCAGTTAAAGAGAAAATTGCGTGCGTGTGAAAACGACATGTGGCAATGCAAACTCATAACATGCAAATACACATAAGTACACATATTGTAAGGGATTGCCTTACAGGCTATGGATACAACTGCCACACCCAGAGAGTCATTACAGGTATTCGCAGGTTGAGAACTCAGCTGAAGTTACTTTGTGATGCACAGACTGGAGCAGATCTAGGCTGTTTGTCAAGCAGAGAGCAAATCAAATGTGATAGGACAAGTGATAGGAGGCAGTCTTGTATTTGACTATGAGTCTGTGTAGGCTCCCTGGACAGAAACAGAGGCAAGAGAGCTGCTTCCGAAATGCCTAATTCAAGGTTTCTTCCAGAGGGAATTCCCTATGTGCCCTTTGTTCCAAATGTGAAACTGATCTTCAAGGCCCTGAAAATCTGCTACTGATGGCAAAAGGTCAACAATATACACCAGTGAGATTAGAAAATGAACTAGCTAAGAAAGTAAATATAGTACACAGGTGGACATGACATAGATTTCTTTACTCCTTCCCATAAACATTCATCAAGCAATCATGATGAACCCTCTATTGCTCTTTGAAAGCCATCTGGAAGTTTTTGTTCTCAAGTTCTGCCCTCATTTACACTTGTGTGACCTTAATGAAGTCCAATATTTATTAAAACCAGAAGTATTTACAGGACTAATTAACAATCAGTAATTTATTTAAGTAAAGCCTGTGATGTTTATTGAGTCCCTCTTCTCTTTCTCCACACACCGCAACCCACTCCCATGACCTTTTGAATACAAATTAGAAATACACCAAATTTGATGGGCTCTGAGACTAGCATGCAGATTTAATGAAACATGAAATGCATGAGAGATTAGTTAACATAAAAATGACTACATCAAAAGGAAGTTTATTCAGAGAGATACTCTAGCTGCAGTTGAGAAGAAGACTTAGACCAACATTGACTGAGAAGTTCACTCACTGTATAGGATCTATATAGAGCTCCTCCAAAAAATATCTTCCAAGGGTTGGTATTTGGGAGGAGACATTTAATTTATTAAGGGGAATAAATGGTAGTATTTAGTACAATACTATGGCATTTCAGTATTCATTATCAGACTGTTTCTGGCTGAATTGACTACAAGGATTTTTTAAAGTATTTATTGGTAAAGGAAATGTTGAACAGAGACAAACATTAATCCACTCATTTTCATCAATGTGCACACAGGATCAGAAGTTGAATTACTGACTGACTTCTTACTCAGGCAAAAAACTCTCATTGATTTCAATGGCAGTTTGCCAGAGTAAAAATCTGGGATGGGCAGATTGTGCCCTGTAAAACTCTTATACATGTTTAGGATGCTCTCCACCTATTTGCACAACACATATGAAAGCTAAAATGAAGAACTATAAATTATAACTAAGATTTTCAAAAGTGACTAGAGATTTTGGATACCTACACTTGCATGTGCCCAATTTAATTCAATTTAACTTTTAAGGGGCCTAATTTTCCAGGGTTAGGAGCGCAGCACCTTCTAAAAACGTTGTCTGAAATTAGGACCTCAAAAACTGAGGCAACCAACATCACTAATCACTTTTGAAAATCTAAAGGCATTTCCAAATTCATTGTTACACACACAAAATTTTACTTAATACTGATTAAAAAATAGTAAATCACTACAGCAATGTAGCTACACGAGATGGATGCTTCCTATGAGACACTGACCACCTTACTACATAAAAACCTAAATAACTGTGTCATGTTAGAAATACAGGTTTAAATTGTTTTAACACATGAAACTTTGTAATATGCACAGTACAAACAGAACAGAATTGAAATGGATATACCTTTTACAAATTAAGAGTTTTAGGCAAAAACAAACTCTACAATATGGATTTTTGGAGGGTATATTTCATATTCCAGAAAAACAACTCAGAAAAAACAGTTGATATTTTAGGGAAAAAAAGTCTAAATCGTGTATTATTATGAGCTGGTTAAAATTTTTGTCCTTACTCCTACTCATTTTTGTATCAGAAAATCAATACAGCTTTTGCCTTAAAATCTATATTCCACTTCCTAGCATCCATACAAAGCCCGGTGTGCCATTTAAGTCTTATGAGAGGATGAACTGGTTCAGAACGTTTCTTTGAGGGCTCCTTGTAGCGGCATGAATTTCACCCTGTATGAGTGTAATGTAGATTGGAAAAGCTGTCATGTTTTATTTCCATTATAATAATTTCAAGTGCTGATACTACTGTACACTATATTTTACATTTTAATGGGTATTTCTATATTTATTTTAATGAAGATTTTAAATTTAGGTCTAAAGAGTAGAATCCACTCAACTATGCTTCTCAAAAAATTGACTGAGCCGCTGAAAACAGATTTTAATCCAAGAGTCTTGCATGTCCTTTCAAATTACATTTAAAGACTTTTTATAACTCTTACCTAACAGAGATACAGCAATATCAAAGCTATAATCCTGCTGCAAACATAACCATGACACCAGAAGGCAAACTGATTATATCGTATGAGATCCACACTCCCATCTAAATGTATTCCAACAGCAAAGCTCAGTTAGACAAGTCCCGAGCCTGTTTTCCCTGTAATTTCTCAGCAGGAATCTACATAAGCAATATTCTGATGATCATACTTCTGCCGGATTACCTGCTATAGAGAGCGCTTTTCTTTGCCTCCAGACAAAACAAAATAAATTATCATATTCTCAGAAAAGCAATTCCAAAGGGCTGAAATGTGAACTGTGTCTTTATGGGAACGTGTGTGTTCCTAACCTCTTCATACATATAAATCGAGTTGCGTTGCGTGTGGGTTTTGTTTTGTTTTTTAACTACACAAACAAAAGGATAACAAGCTTCCAGCTATTTTAGCAACATTTCTACTTTTGCTTGCCTTTATTCACACATTCTTCCTCCATTAGCATCCTCTACCCGGAGCCTCTGTGGTTTATTTTCCTGAAATAACTTAAAGACCACACTGAGAGGACGCCTTGTATAGTGGATTGAGCCTGGGGTTTGGAACTAAGGAACTCCCAAATTCTAACTTCTATTCCAGCAAGAAACTGTTGTCCAGCCTGGAGCAAGTCACTCATGGCCAGATTTTAAAGGTATCGAGGCATCACTCCACTCTCTTCTGCAATGCCTAACTGATTTAGGAGCCTAAGTCTCAGCTTCAAACATGATTTAAATTCCTAAGTACCTCAATCAGTTTTGAAAATGAAAATTGGGGCTTAAGTGATTCCTTAGAGCTCCTATTGACTGATTGCACTGGCAATGGCAACTGCTCTTCATGTGTCTGCAATTAGGACCTCAACCTTTCTGTCTCGGTTTCCCTAATCAATAAAATGGGCATGATTAAATAGGATTAGGATAACAATTTGAGATGGGCTACTTCAAGGTGGCCTTGCAACCCCCAAAACAGACTGAGCCTGAGCTCCATCAAGTTAGCTTATATATAATAATACTTTTTACATATTCATCCTAAAGCTGCTGTAATCATTCAAGTTTGTACAATGCGAAAATGTAAAACATAATGAGTCAGATTGTGCCTAGCTGTTACACAGGTGAATGTGACTGACCTCCTCCCACCAGTCACCGTAACTGTGCACAAGATACTCCTTCCCACTCCTGCAGCACACAGAAAGGGATAGGGAAGTGCCAAACTTTACAGATGACCTGTCACTCATGAAGGGGGTAACAGTGGGAGCTCAATACACTCCTGGCAGCAGATGGAGTGCCTCCTTGAGAAAGCATGCCTTCCGAGGCTTCCCTGGAGTAACACAGTTCTGCTCTACCCTCTCCCTCTCCCTCCCCCATTGAGAACTCTGTCTTAGAGAGACACAATTAAGCCCTAGATAAATGCCTATTATTTTATTTTATTGGCTATTTTGCAACAATGTTCTGTTTAGACATAGAGAGAGAGAGAGAGACTTTTAAAACCCGCATCTGGAAAAAAAATCTTGGCAAAAACATAAAATGAATATTCTAGACAACTCATCTTAACATAACTACTATAAATCCATGTTATAACAATTTAGGCCATATGTTTCTGTGGTTTGGGCACTGCAAAGTGAGGGAAAGTGTAGCAGTTTAGTACAAATCAAGTCTTAAGAGCTTGAAGCCTAGCCAAAACCTCCTACTTGGTATGATCTCATTCCAAACTGCAACTGAAAATGATGTTATGTAGATGATCTGCATAAATGAGGCTGTGGTGTATGGAATTGTGGAATTAAGGAAAATGTGTGTTAAGTATGGATATGACACCTTGGAAAGAAAGCCTAAATTGTTACTAGAAATACATTACAGATTACTTGTTTCCTAAAGCCATATGGTACAACTTGCTTTTGTATACAAAAGGCAAAAAAGTGTACTGGAAAAGTGTGCAGAAAAAGTTAACATAGCATTCCATAAGGATATTCAAAAAAACACTTAGTATTAACTGAGAGCCTATATGCAATATAGAGAAAATGGCACATGAAAATGACAATGAAATTACATGCTATGGAAGCCAACACAGCAGCCTCTTCAGATCTTCTTCATGGTCACTGAAACAACAGGTTGAATATCAGAAAAGGATATGCATCATACGATTAATGTTATTTTTGATAAATAATTAAATTGAAAAAAAAGTGGTAGCTAAAATTAGTGCTGGTCACACCGTCCAAAACATTTTTTAACTGATTTAACTATTTGATGTACACAACAAAGATCAATCCCTTTCCCCTACCCTATGTCAGTCTTGTCTATTGCACTTTGGGGCAAAGACTACCTATGACTACATTTGTACAGTACCTAGCATGATGGATCCCATTCTAGGTTTGTCCTTAGGCAGTACTGTAAAAAAACATGACCAGTAATACTAATAATCCAAATTATAACCTTAGATTTGAAAACTTTTGTCAAACTTAAACCAGGACCTGAATTTTGCTCCTGAAGCCATCTCTCGTGAATACAATAAAAAAAAAAGAATGACTGTGGTATAACAAATGTCTCTGCACAATTCTGAGTTCTTTATGAAGGAGCTACAGATATATTTGTTCCATTTACAAGGGTGCCATGCAATGATACTGCAGACTCTGTAGAGAAAATTTTTTTTTTCTCAAATTGGCTTATGACTTTGAAAAGCTCAGAGGTTTCATCTGTCAAAGAAACATTTTTTTAAAAATGTACAAATTAAAATCCAAAGGTGTCACTAGAAGCTATTTTAAAACAAAAAAATGAAGAAATCAAAGGAAGCATCAGTTATTGTAGAATGTCGTTATTTTGAGAAATTTCAGCTAACTCAGTTTTAAATTTATGCTGTTTACATAAATTAAAATACACTTAGTTTCTTTAATGTCACTGTGCTGATCTGGAACACTTTGTTTTCTTGTTGTTTTTGTTCCTTCCTTGTTCTGATCTCAGTACTAATGCTTTATTTTTCTATTTCAAAGCATTATTTCTCTTTTTATCCTACCTCTTTCAGACAAAAATAAATCTCCAGATACATATGCAACCTTCTTTGAAAGGTGTTTTTTTTTTAAGTCATCTGGGTATATTACAAGTGTTCAAATATATAGCTACCTGTCTCTTAAGGAAATTATAATAATAAAAATTATAGACAGAATTTTACTGAGCCAGTTAATTGGATGCCAAGGCAGTATAATGGCTGAGATGGACTTGAGCCTCAGTACACTCAACGTCAAGTCCACTCTACTTCGCAGGAACTAATATTTTTGAAAGCACTAGTAAGGTTTTACATTCCATAGATATTAAATAATTTGAAGTGAAGATTATGGAGTCAGAACTGTTTCCAGAGTAAGAGGATATGGGCAAGGGAAGAGAAGTGAGGATTAGAGATGGGTATGGAAATTTAGTTCAGATTTCAGAGTAGCAGCCGTGTTAGTCTGTATTCGCAAAAAGAAAAGGAGTACTTGTGGCACCTTTGAGACTAACCAATTTATTTGGATAAATAAATTGGTTAGTCTCTAAGGTGCCACAAGCACTCCTTTTCTTTTAGTTCAGATGTTTATCTGATCATAAGCAGGCCTTTCCTTTTGTAAGCCTTCTACTTCTTCTGCTAATTCTTCCAGCTAATAGTTCTTTTTTGGTCCGTTAGTAAACATTTATTTCCAGTTAAACCCAATGACTTGCAAATCAAAATTTGAAGAACGAAATCTTAACAGTTAACTGGAAAAAGGTTCTTCTTGTGAGATGCACTGAGATCCAGTGGACAGGGCACTGAATGAGCACTTGGGTTCAATTCCTGGCTGTGCGGATAACCTGCCAGCTGACCTTGGACAAACCATTTAATCTCTCTGTACCTCTGTTTCCCCTCCCACTTGTTGTCTATTTGACTGTAAACTGTTTGTGGCAAGGACTGTCTTACTATGAACTCAGTAAACACCATAAATTTAGAAAGCACCTAGCAGAATTGGTCCCTAATCTCTGCTGGGCCCTTTGGTGCTCCTGTAATAATAATATCAGTCCTTATTTTATGTGAGCAAGCCACTCTTTTCTTAATCCTCATCTTGAATTCCTTAGAGTATGTGGTGCCTGTGTGGTTGTCTGCTCTTCGGCTCTTCATTTGTTACAGAGAGAAGGAAATGGAGAAGAGCACTGATCACTGATGGTAGAGTACAACCAATAGTGTAGGAGAAGCATGGCAGCACACCCAAACTGTAGAAGTAGGAAACAATCGGGACTGAAGAATGGGAAAATACAAGGGTATAAAAAGAATGGAAATATAGAGGTGGGGGAAAAGGGAGCAAGGAAAACATCTGCTCAAAACAGGAGAAAGACATGTATGCTTTCAATGAGTACAAGGTAGTAATTAATATGACATATGAATCTATAAAACAGCTATTGAGGCCAAAATTTTGTAATTTCCATTGTCCAACTTCAGAACATCAAAATAGCCTAATTTTTGGAGGGCAGATGATTACCTTTTTCTAGAAATGAACTGCTATTAAAGGCATTTTGAATGGAACAGCTCAAAACTGAGGCACTCAAAAACCACTCAGTAGTCACTTTCAAAAACCTTGACCTCAGTGCTCAGAGCTCTATAAAATAGAGGAAGACTATGTTTGTTCCAAATAGTCGCACTATAATCTGTACACAATACAATGAAGTTACACAATGAACTAGAAAAAGGCTTAGTGTCAAAGATGTGCCACAATATTTTTATATATATAATAAACAATACTATGGAAAGTGATGGATTCAGACTGAAAAGCTTCACTGTGTTTCAATGTCATTCCGGGGTTATTCAATTTGTATTGGTTGCAATTGACAAGTGAAAGCTCTGCAAGTTATTTCACAAATACATGGATACTTTTTGTCCAGCTAACTGCTCTCTCCCAAATCGTAACTGAACAAAAAGCATGGAAAAACCTCTGTGTGATTAAAAACCTGTAGAAAAAAGTGGTTGTCTACCTTTACATGCATATTGCACCTAAAACAAAACAATGGGACCTCAATCCTGATCTGGGCACCTCTGGATACTATGGTGATCTACATATTAGATAATTTTGGGTGCTTATCAATTCATTTATATTTTGAAAGATATGGATGAGTAAATAATTGATATCAGAGAAGGATTAAGAGTGTAAAGATAAAAAATGAGTTTTCATTGAAAGCCAGTACATTAATCTATTTAATGACTCAAGGGTTAAGAGTTAGCCTCTTAATCCAAGGGCTTTAATACAAATTGATATTCTGCTCAGTAAAAGGTATTGGGAAAAAACCCAAACACTTGAAAAGGCAGAGGAGCAGAAAACAGAAGGTTTTTAGAAAGAACTGTGTGAATAACGTTAGGGAAAATCCAAGTTCAGTCAAATCAGATGCTTAAATGAACATTGTATCTGATTCAAAGCCCAGTCAATGGTAGTCATTAACTTCAATGATTTTTGGATTAAGCCCACTGTGAGTTTGTTTTGGAAAAAAAAGGTTGCTCCACCTTATACACTTTGTTCTCTGGGACAAGCATTTTGCATTTCATTTTGACTTTTGCATTGTGGCATTATGATGCACCACCACATCATGCTATAATGTGTTCTGTCCACTCAAGAAAAATCCAGCTCTCTATACCACCATAAGCCTGATTCACCACTGCATTACTCCTGTAGACCTGTATCTTTGATTAAAGTGGAACCACAGTGACAAAAAAAATGGAGTAAAGCAGCTGTGAATCAAATAACGGCCCATGTATGCAGTGCAAGAAAGAGGAAGACACTGTCTGCTTCCTCAGGGACAGCCTGGAAGAACATTGCCCATCTCATCTGGGAGCCCATTTGCAGTGTTTTTCAAGGAAGGAAGAAGAAAATGAGCTGAGTTCAAGTTCTGAAAGTTTGCTAAACTTGTCAACCTCTAAACCCAAATTCCTCAGAATTCACCTAACCCTACAGTCTGACAAATCTATTTCTCACAAGAACAAATCTTACTTTTCAACACTGAAAAAATCACATTCCTTTTAAATTCAAGAATAGAACATGCTTTCAACCCTTCCGATCCTTACACTTCATTTAATTCATCACCTCACTACAAACAGGTTTGTGACTTCTGCTTTTTACAGCCAATCAGGTTACAGGAAAATAGATTTGAACAAAGGAATAACAAGGAATATAACAACAGGGTAGATAGTTCTGCACAGAACTAGTTACAGTCAAACCTGAGATTTTTGTCGGGAGTCTACACTTCACCCCATTTGTTGGGGAACACAGGTATTCACTGTGAACGAACTGTTTGCAAGCTATTCAGATAGGAGAAATATTCACAAAGAAATTCTCAAATAATTAACACTGTAAGGAATTTTGTGATTATACATAATATGTTTTAGCCCATGAGATGTAGTGTGTAACAATCCATTTTTAATAAAAGTACATGAGGGCTTGATACTGGGAAGCTGAACTGGGAAGCAGGGGAACACAGGCTTAGTAGGGAGTTGCTTAAAACCCATCTTTGTCCCATTGCCCAGTCCTGTACCTCAGCTGTGCTAAGCACAGCTCAGACATGGCTGAGGATTCAGTACATTAGCTTTGTGATTAATAAATTGTATTCTAAATGCAAATGAATGTTAATATTTTGAACATATCAGATTTTTTTTTAAAGTAGCCATCATTTTAAAGCTCATTTTTCTTTTTTTCTAAATTGTTGGTTTAAATGTTGGGATACATATGTGTTACTTGACATGGTTTATTGAATGCTGACAGTGTGAGTGGTGCTCTGAAAACAAAGGAAGACTCAATCCCTGATCTAATTTAGGCATCTGAAAACAACAACAACAAAAATTAGAAAAAAGCATACTGCTGCACTGTCAAGAAGCCTTGTTTCAATATGTACCTTTGACTCCATGTGTAGCTTTCATCAGCCAGTCAAAAATTCATGCCCTACCTGGAAAAAACTCTACGGCCAAATATAAACAGACATTTCAGTAAATTTCAATTTGTGCCATTTCCGGTAAATCTCATTTCAGAAGGGTTTCAGTAGTGAAGTTTCAGTCAGGGATTATTTGATAGGCTCCTTTGTGTAGTATTTGGGCAGCCTAATAAAGGCGTTACAGTAAATATAATTAACAGTACTGTAATGTACAGAGCTGTTAAGATTAACTAACACCTGTAAAACACTTACAACAATGTAGCATGGTAAGTATGGTCGATTATTTCTCAATGTAGATCATGTTTCTTTCTTTCTCTACCACCTAACGGATGCATTGACTCGTACTTTTAAAATGAAACTCTACTGGTTTGAGAAAACATGTAAGGTGACCCAATCAATTCCTCTGTCCGTTGCTCGACAGCCAAAGCTTTGCAACAATTTTACACTCTGTGATTGTCTGATCTCATCAGGATGCAGCAACCAAGCTTCTTGCAGCATTTGGAATTGTGTTTTTTCTATGAATAACAACATCATAGCAGAGGGACAAATAAATAAATACATAAATAAATATTAGTGCCTGCTGAGAAACTCAACAAGTGGGTTCAATATAAACTTCCCTGTACCCCCCCCCGAAAAACGATTGCCTCATGTAATGTCCTATTAGGCTGTCTAATCCATAACTGACTCACATTGGTTCAAGTTCTATGTAGAAATATAAATTAAATCAAGCAATTTCACATGGTTAAACATTTATAGGTCATTTTAGAGACCTTAGATGCTTCCCGCAGTGTTTTAGTCTGTTTTCAAATTGTGGGGGAGGGGAGAAAAAGAGGAGTGTCTAAAATGGACACTCAAGAAAATAATCAGGAAATTCTTGAGTTCTAAATTAGGCAGCTGCTTGTGCCTCTACTCTTCACAAAAAAAAATGGTCTCCAAAGGCAGCCCATTCATGGCACACAGTAAGACCCTCCAAAAAAACATTTTTGAAACCATGAATTATACATCATTAAACTCAAAAAAGAAGAGTTAATAAAAATCAATTGATGCAGCTTCCATCAATTATTAATATGAAATGAGGCATATCAAATTACTTTTCTCTTTGCCGTACCACTCTGATTCCACTTACCTCTGATGCCAAAGCTCATTTTCTGCAGTGTAGTTCCTTGCTTTTTTTACACACTACACAAAACTTCCTAAAATGCAACAGATAATGAGATAAAAACCTAAGGAATCTTTGATTTTTCTCCTCCATGCTGAAAATAAAAATTGACGCTGACCTTGAAGTCAGTATGTTTAAAAAGTAATTGACCTCTGCAGGACTGATATTTTTTGTATTTCTTAAAATAATTGTTTACATTAATTCAAGGAATTATTTGGATGATTTGTACCTTTTTATGAGAGATTCATGTGGTGAAGTGTCTGTCAGTTTCTAACACATTTCAAGCTTGAGTCTGTATTAATACCACATATACATATATACTATACAGTCAAATACCCCACAGTGGTTTTACAGCAGCCAAGAAATAGATAAATCTTCAAACAGTAGTTCTTCCTTTAGTGTTTTTCCTGCTTTTCTTTGAACAATGCATCTTGTTTAATATGCAGCAGTAGGAATAAAATCCCCACAGTTTGATCTGTATCTGGAAGCCAGCTGGAATTAGGACATCAGTCATAGAAGGGATTCATTACAGATAATTATGTTTTCTTTGTGTAGTTATCGTGAAGTAGTCTTCTGTAGAGATTTGTGATCTGATATGACCAGATAAGGATTCACAATCAGCTTTGTTAAGAATTCAGACATAATACAATAAAAACTCCAACTACATCCATGAATTAGGTGTATTTGATTGAAATTTGCATGTGTCCATAAAACATGCACAGAAGCTTTTGAAAAACTTGTTACATCGGGTACCCATGAACTTTATCAGTCTGTTGTTCACACTGTATTTTTCAAGTCAGAGCATAAGTTACTGGAAGAAGAGGTTATTTACCTTTGTTACTGGAGTCCCTAGCTGTATTTCACTATGAGTATGCATGCGCTCCGTGTGCCTGGAGTCAGAGAATTCTGAAAGCAGTATCCCTTAATCCGCACATGTGCCATTGCTCTCCTCATGCCTCCAACTGAGAAGATAAAGGGCAGGGTGGACTGACTGCCTCCCCAGCTCCTTCTCCACCGTAAACCAAAAGATAATCCAAAGCAGAGGGGAAGGAGGATGGATAGTGGAATACAGATAGGGACCGCACACCTCAAAAAACTTCCAGTTACAAAGCTAAGTCCTCCTTCTTTGACTGCTGGTCTCTATGTGTATTCCACTGTGGGTGACTGACAAGCAGTACTCAAGTAGGAGGAGGGTAAAAGGATGCAGATGGCAGAGCCATATGAAGGGCTGCTATTCCAAAGTCTTCATCAATGGAGGATTCCTGAACTAAAGCATAATGTCTCACAAATGCATGGATGGAACTCCACATATCTGTTTTACAGATGTCAAGTAAAGGCACTTCTTGAAGCAATGCCATACATGTTTCTTCCACTCTTGTGGAACAAGCCCTTGCCCCATGAGGAGGAAGGCAGATAGCAGAGCAAAATATAGTCAGAGATTGATTTTGAGATTCTTTGAGAGAATATAGTCTGACCCCAAACTCTTTCTGCTATGGCAACAAACAGTTGGGGAGACTTTCTGATTGGTTTTGTTCTCTGCAGGTAAAAGACCAAAGCTCACCATATGTCAAGAGAAGGGAGCATGTAGCGGAGCAGTTACCCCACTCCTGGGAAAAAGGGTGGGCTGACTGGGGAGGCAGCCACAGCTGTGGCCACACCTGGCCCTGATATAAGGACTAGGGGAGGAGCTAGGTCAGTCTCACTCCAGCCTTGGAGTGGGAACAGCCTACTTGCCTGGCAGCACAGGGTACCTGGAGTAGAGCAGTGCTGGGGAAGGGCAAGAGGAGCTGCAGAGGTGCAGCTGGGGAAAGGTAGAGGCAGCTGGTCCAACCCCCTTGCCAATGATGAGTGGCCATTACAGACTGCAGTCCCCGCAGAGAAAGGGGGCTAGATGATGACTGGCAGTAGCCACTGAGGCAAGGTGGGCATAGCGGGAGGGGGTTCCCCTGGGAGGGGAGACCCAGAGTGTGGGGACTCCTGTGGGGCAGCACCCCAAGGAAAGAGGCATTGGGGTCCAGGAGGGACACGGGACCTGAGGCAGGAGGTGCTCCACGGCTGAAAAAGAGCTAATTCCTGGACTGACCAGCAGGAAGCGCTACAGTGGTTAGTGCTCCATCTGCTACAGAGCCTAATTTATTCCGAGGATGAATGAGTTTTTGGGAAGAACAGAGGTAAGTGAATTGACTGGTTCAGGTGAAACAGACTATGCTGGGGGTGAATTTAGGGTGTAAATATAATGAAACTTTGTCCCTATGAAATATAAAGTAAGGAAGATCCATCTTCAGTGCTCCAAGCTCACCTTGTGGCTTTGGTGATGGCTACCATGAATGCAACTTTCATGGATAGGAGAGACATAGAGCAAGAAGCTAATCGTTTGAAGGAAAACCTAGTGAGTACCTAAACAACAAGATTTAAGTCCCATCAGGGAGTAGGATTTTTCACTGGCAGAAAGGTTCTGTTTAGGTTTTTCCAGAATCTGTTAGTCAATGTCTATTCGACATTGGTGAGGCCTCATCTGGAGTACTGTGTCCAGTTTTGGGCCCCACACTTCAAGAAGGATGTGGATAAATTGGAGAGAGTCCAGCGAAGGGCAACAAAAATGATTAGGGGACTGGAACACATGAGTTATGAGGAGAGGCTGAGGGAGCTGGGATTGTTTAGCCTGCAGAAGAGAAGAATGAGGGGGGATTTGATAGCTGCTTTCAACTACCTGAAAGGGGGTTCCAAAGAGGATGGCTCTAGACTGTTCTCAATGGTAGCAGATGACAGAACGAGGAGTAATGGTCTCAAGTTGCAGTGGGGGAGGTTTAGATTGGATATTAGGAAAAACTTTTTCACTAAGAGGGTGGTGAAACACTGGAATGCGTTACCTAGGGAGGTGGTAGAATCTCCTTCCTTAGAGGTTTTTAAGGTCAGGCTTGACAAAGCCCTGGCTGGGATTATTTAACTGGGAATTGGTCCTGTTTTGAGCAGGGGGTTGGACTAGATGACCTTCTGGGGTCCCTTCCAACCCTGATATTCTATGATTCTATGATTCTAATGGGTGCGCAAAGATTGAGTAACCCTGTGATGGTGGATGGTATGCACTGACTTTAAAGAGCAGATGGACAAACCTGATGTTATTAGGGAAATAATATAATCTGAAATAAAATATCATCCACAGCTTCTGGAGTATAAATCTTGGATGAACCCAAACAGAAAAATGTTTCCACTTGGCTAAACAACATTCTATAGTGGAATCCTTCCTACTGTTAGTAAAGATGCTCTGTACAGCTCCAGAACACGATTGTCCATCCAAAAACCACACCCTGAGATGAAGCAGATGGTGGCTGCAATGCTTGATCTTGCCATTTCCCTGGGTCAAAAGATCGGAAAATGGCAGAATAATGACTGGTGCCCATGACAACATGAGTAAGAAGCTTGGAAACCAAAACTGTCTGGGGCAGTTGGTGGCAAACTCATGCCCTGTCCTGTCAAATATTCTGTAAAGCCCAGATAGGCGTGGTAGTGCAGGAAGGCATAGTTCAGGTGGTTTGACCATGAAAGAAGTAGAGCAATGTCCTGTGAATGGCAACCTAGGGCTCCTCTGGAGCAGTACATGCTACACTTCCTGTTCATTTGAGATGTGAACATGTCCCTGGTTGGAGTCCTCTGTAGAACAAAAACATTGTTTGCCACAGAATCATGCAACTGCTACTTGTGGCAGACAACAAAGGGTCTGCTACGAGAGAGTTCTCTAGCATGTTCTGAGTCCCTGGAAGGTAAATTACGCTGTGGGTAGTCTGATTGCTGATGCACCAGTTCCATAAACTGCCCACTTCTGCGCACAAGGGAATGGATCTTTCTCCTCCCTGCTTGTTGATGTACAAGACGGTGGTGATATTCGCCAACATTATGAGGGCATGATGACCTTGAATGAATGGGAGAAAGGCTTTACAAGTCCTTTGAACTGCTTGCAGTTCCAAAATATTGATGCGCATCTTGGACTCTTGAAGCATCCCGGTGTCTTCTGTTGACCACATGAGCTCCCCAACACAACGGGGAGGAATCTGTAATGATGATTCTGTCTGTTGGGGAGGCAAGGAAGGAAATGCATAGCTGGCAGGGATTCTTCCACCACAGGAGAGACAATATTACTTTTGTGGGAACAGTTACTATACCACTCAGGGACTGGCAGTGTGGAAAGTATACTGTTTGAAGCCACATGTGCAGACAATGAAGGTAGAACTGTCAAATGATGTGACATAAATGAATGAAGCTATATGACCCAGGAGAAAGAGAGAGAGACAAGTCTTGACAGGTGCTTGAGGTTGCTTATGACTTTGTCTATGAGATTATTCATTCCCTAGAACCTGTCCATCAGTAGGTAAGCACTCACTGTGATTGAATTTAAGGATGCTCTGATGTAGTCTAACATTGGCATTGGGGTAGGGATGGACTTTTTAGAGTTAGAGCTGACCCTCAAGGAGGAGAGGTGTTACAGCACTACCAACGTTGATGTGAGGGCCTTTTGGCATATCCATCCTGGTGGCAAGAAGCCAGTCATTGAGATAGAGAGAGATGGTGAAATCACGTTGCCTGATGCTACAGAAGGCACTGTGGTAAAAGACCCTGCAGGGGAGTGTGTGTGGCAAGAACAAAAGGTAGTATTTTGTATTAAAAAATGGCAAGAGCCCACCATGAATCTGAGAAAACATCAGAACAGACTAGATGTCCATGTGAAAATATGCATTGTTGATACCGAGAGCTGTAAACCAAATGTCCTTTTCTAGGGATAGCATTGTAGATGCAAAACTGACTATGCAAAACTTGAGTTTGCGAATAAAAATAATTCAGATGGAAAAGGTTCAGAATGAGTCTCCAATCACCCTTCTTTTGGGTACCAGGAATTATATTGAATAAAAACCCTTTACTTAATACTGAAAAGGAACGCGCTCTATTGCGCCTCGATGTAAGAGGGATTCTACTTCTTGTTTGAGCATGTTCTAGTGAGAGTGGCCCCTGAATGCTGGTAGTAACAAACTTTATTGTATAGCCAGAATGGATGATATTTAACTCCCATCTGTCTATTACTGCACTCCAGGTGCGGAAAAAGGGTGCGTGGGGATTGGGAGGTGTTGGATTTAGTGGTCTGCAGTCTTGAGCTGCTGTCAGAAATAACAGTTAGCCAATGTCTGGGACTGGGATGAAGAAATTTCCACAGAAGATGCAGGGAAGCAGGACTTTTGACTTATATGGAGTCCAGTGGCAGAACTGTTGAGCCATTGGTTTAGGCTTGTATGACTGCCTATGAATTTTTCTTTTCAGTGCAGGAGTCTACATTCCTAGGGACCAGCGGGTGTGATTAAACAGATAAGTCATCAAAGGGTAGGTCCTCCACATTGTTCTGAACCTCCCTGGGAAACCTTGAAGCATGATGATATGATTCACTGTAGATTATGATGGTGGTAACCATCACCCTGCAAGATGTATCTCCTGCATCTGTCACTGATTGAAGAGCAGTCCTGGCAACCATCCTGCCTTCTCTATTTGAGCCTGGAAACAAGCTCTGTCTTGTTGCCAAAGCTTATCAGTGAAGTCCACACATTTTTAATTATTCAGGAAATCATACTAAGCCAACAGTGCTTATTAGTTGGCTATCCTGAACTGAAGGCTAAATGAATAAAACACCTTCCTTCCCCATAAGTTGAGATGCTCTCCTTCCTTGTCAGTTGGAGTAGAGAGAGGGTGCTGCTGCCTAGATCTCTCTGTTGTGGCTTGGAACACAAAGAGTTAGAGACAAGATGAAAGAAAAGGAATTCTGCCCCTTTGGTTGGACATATCAACGTTTATCTTAGGAGTAGGGGCTCAAGTAGCTGGTGTATGCCAGACTGCTCTAGTTGCCTTCAGGATGGCTTGGTTAACATGGTGCTCTATTTGACTGGAACCTGAGTACTTGAGGATGTCCAGGAGCTTATGCTGAGGATCCTGAACTTCCTCAAAAGGAACCTGCAGCTCCCCTGCAATTCTGCTTAAGATTTCTTGGAACAGCTTATAGTAATCAGGTGGAGATAGAAACATTGGAAACACTGCTTCAACTGGAAAAGACAATGACAATTGTGTCACTTGTAGTGGAACTGCTAGATCCACTGCATATTCCTCCTCTTCAGTGGGATCAGGAGGCAGCTCCAGTTTCCTTTCAGAGGAGAGGTATGGAAGCACTCTTTATCAGACTAAGCCAACTTTGCTGGATGGTAGGGTCCCATGCTTCCCTGTACAGCCAATAAGATGGATCAAGTGGAAGTTGTGGAGGTCCCTATGGCATGTGGTATCAACGACTCCAACGCAAGTGATGAGGTAGATATTTGACTCAAGCCAGTGCAGGCCTCCTGTCTAGGAAGATGTATCTTGGAGAAGGAAATAATGGTTCATTGGGTGTTTCAGAGTCTCTCGAAGAAGAGAAGGTTGACTCTGGATCCAATGGTAGTACTGAAAATATCTCTAGAGGGAAGTCATAACAGGAGGATGGAATGGGAGACAGACTCTCCGCAGGAAGTCTTGAGAGGAAGCCAATGGAGGAGCGGACACCAGCTCTGGGAGAGCAAAGATGTACTCAAGAGGAGCAAAGGTCTTGGTTCTTCCTCGAGTGTGACAGGTTCTGTCTGTCCAAACCTCTAGAGTCAAAAATAGAGATAGCCTGTGCCACAATTGTGCAGATGGAGTTGGGACCATGGGTAGCAAAGTCTCTTCATGGTCACTTTTCATTGATACCAACGGATCCTAGGCTTTGTGCTTGGGTGGTATCAAAGGCACTGTTGCTGCTGAACCATGATCCGTGCTGACAGAGCCCGAAACTTATCATGTCCCAAGACTTCATATGTCCTAAGTTCTCTTGGGCTGATCTTAGAGACTTGCTCAGTTTAGTCATGGCCAAATCTGAATTCTTTGAAGTGGATTTGGAGGAGGATTTACTCTCATGCTTATAAGAATGCTCCCTAACAAGACCCTATTGAGAGATTTGTGGGGGTAGACTCCCTTGCTCCTGAGTTGGGCCTCAGGGCAGGAGGTGCACTCCTTCCTGGCTTTTTCCATTAGGTGCTTCCTTAGGTGAAGTTCCCACCTTTTTCAGATACAACTGAGGAATGAACAGTAAATACACCCCTTGCCATGATGTAGGTTTCTCTGAGGCAGTACAAACAGCATTGATGTTAGTCATTGACCAAGAAGGAGTATGGGTTGGAAGCACAAATTTTGAAACCCAGAGTCCTGGGTTGTGTACTGGGGTACAGTACACAAAATGGGGTATGGGAAGGGGCTCCTCAGGTCAGGAAGGCTAACTAAATATAAAACACTAAAACTATAAGAAAAAATCCTAAACTTTAAAATCTTCTAAAACTTATTCAGAGCTATAGATATAAATAGATATGTTTACAGATAAAAGAATAAAAAAGTTCTGGACACTGGAGGTTCTGACCCAAACCATGAGGCAGAGAGAAAGAACTGGAGAGGCTATCGGTCTGTCCAGCCCTTTTTCTTCTCAGTCGGAGGCATGAGGTGAGCCAGGGCATCAAGGGATGCTGCATGCAACATTCTCCATCTCTGGGCGCCTGGAGTGCATGCATACCCACAGTAGAAAGGACTCAACCCCATAAAAAAATGTATGAACTTCTTTGAACTGAACTGGAGTGAATTGGCACAGCTCTTGACTGTTGGAAAAGAACTGAATCCTTTTTGTGTGAACACAACTAAGGAACCTCTATACAAAATTATAATGGAATGTTCCATTTACATCTGCTTTTGAGTGCAGCAATTACTCTAGAGCACTGAATAGCTGAAAATGAAAAACCTTCAGACATTCTGAATGCAGCAGAAGAAAAAACATATGGCAAAATAAGAGTGATTCAGAGTACCCTGAAATGGAAGTTACTGATTTGCTGGAGAAGAAATCATTGATTTTATGCACCAAAAGCCCATGAAATGCCAAGGAAGGCAATTTATGTAATCTGTGTTTGCGTAATAAGGAACCACCATGAGGTACATTTGCAGTGTGTATGTTTGCAAGAACTTCTTATTCTTTAAAAATGGATTTCTCTTCCTACTATACCTTATAGAGTTAATTGTCTCAAGTATCACACTGTCAGTTTTTCTTTCAAGCAAGCTTTCCCCCCCAACAACTAAAAAGTGCTAGCTAAAACTTTAGAAAACTAAATGGCACGGTACATTTGCTAGGTTTTTAAAATAAATTTTCATCATTCAAATGAATGAATGAATTTTCAGATTGTAGTAAATAAAACATATATGTTAATAAAAAGTTTAAGGCATCTTCCCATATACTTCACATTTGATATAGTTACTTTGCTATTTTATAGCTTTGTTTTTCCTCTCTATTTTACATAGGGTGACCAGATAGAAAGCGTGAAACATCGGGACAGGGGGTGGGGGATAATAGGTGCATATATATGAAAAAGCCCCAAATATCATGACTGTTCCTATAAAACTGGGACATCTGGTCACCCTAATTTCACACACTGGTTTGTTAAATACATTTATATGTAACTTTTTTTACTCCATAAGCAGCCTACATACTTGATGGGAAAAAATTGAATCATTATTATGGTCTGTAAATTGACCTCTGTCTGTGTGACGTCTTTTCAGCACGCACCCATCACTCACGTGGTGCAGTTTGAATTTTTCTTTTTATTTATATTTGTTACTTTACCTTGAACTTTCCATGCAAGTATTCTTATTCCTCACCTGTATATCTGATACCTTTAAAAGACCCATTGGTGTGAGGTCCCCTGGATAGTCCTTTCAGGTCTTAATCACAGACCACAGCCACTCCATGTGTCCTTCACCACCATCGTGCTTTACTGTAGTCCTTCAGCAGGTCACCGCCTGCAGTGTTATTTACATTCCATAGCCAGCTTCCCCAATACTAGCAGCGGCCAGTCCGGCCTACCTCTACCTTCCCTCAGGCTCCCTGCTCTCCCCCAGCACTTCCTCCCTATATGTTTATATAATCCCCTCTGCTGGGATTACTTCCCCCGCAATTAGCCCCTGAGCTGTCACTCCATCAAGTTAATTGACACCCTCAGTCAACTGCCTGTCTTTCAAATAGGGCCCAATTACTACATACTGGTGAGCATTAGAGTGATTGGGAGCTGGGATCGCTCCTGACCAGTGCACCCTGTTACACCTCCAAAGACCTGTAGTTTTGAAGCACCTATCTGCACATGAAGGAGTGCGCTTTTTCCAGCTGTTCAAAAATTGTATCAAACCAAGCTCCTGGAATACCTTGAATCAAGAATATGTAAAAAAAAAAAAAAAAAAAATACAACCAATTATCGGACAAGCAAAAGTCTCTTACTTGTCTGGCTTTCAATGGATGACCCCATTCACCAAAGCACTTAAATCCATATTTAAAATTACATATGTTCTTATGTCCCATTGATGTCCATGGGACTTCAACACATACTTAAGAGACAGATCTATACCTACTGAAGTCATTCAGAGTTGGGTCAGGCCATTAGTGCTTTTTTTTTTTGAATAAGGAAAGACCTAAACATGTGCTTACCTGCTTTGCTCAGTTAGGACTTGCATTCACTAAAGCACAAATCCTGATCTCAGCATATGGCTTGAATACACTTCAGACTGCCGTGCATGCCTATGTGCACGGCCACACAGGAGCCGAGCTCCATAACACATGGTGAATAGAACTTGCTCCACGGTAGCAGAAGTGCACTGTTTTTCCTGCAAGCAGAGCCTCTATGGTTCCACTAGATGGAAATGGACTTGTCTCAAAGGTTTCTGATCTTCTGGGTTCATGAAAGACGCACAGAGTCAACCAACTTGAAGTGCCCACTCCTTTTCACTTACTTGACCTAATTTATCCTTGGAACGGTGGAGATCCGTTGCTGTTTCAACCCTTACATTCATGTCTGCAGCACAGTACTGCTAAGATTGCACCATGTAGGAGGTCTAATGTTAAATCTGGGATTTGGTCACAAAGAAAATGTGTGGATATTGGCAGTCAGAATTATAATGGCAATTAAGCAATGTCACAAGAGCTCCACATCTACATACATACAATTTGGCAGAACCCAGGTCAAATGTCATGCTTTCCGCAAGAAAACTATGATGTAAATAAAATGTTGCAAGGGAGAATAAATGTGGGCAAAATGTGTGGCTACATGTATCCAGTGGATAACCTATTTTCCATACTATACATTTCATTTCCACATTATGGGCCAGATTCTGATTTTATTTCTTACCTGGCATAGTACCATACTTGGTAAGTAGTCCCAGTGGTGCCTTTGGAGCTGCTTGTTAAATAAGGTATCTTTCAGAACAAGTAAGGGTGTAAGAATCTGTGGTTATACAGACGGAATGTTCATTCCATACTTAATGCTTTGAAAATAAATGTTATATTTTCTGTATATTTTAACAACCTGTTATCACGCTCAGTATTAAAACAGAAAATTTGACAAAAATGAGTAACTGGTGAAGGTGGCAAAATAGATTACTGCAACTTTTTTGTGGGGAAATATTGTTAAACCTGCAAAAAGGGACAGACATATATTAGTAGTTTTAAATATAAAACCCCTTTCATTCAAGAACATCAAAGTGCTCTACAAACACTAATATAGCTTCTCAAAACCCTGATGAGGTATTATTTTGATACTCTGCATTGCAGAATAAATAAGTGGATAAGTATTGGGCTATGTGACATTTGCTTGGCAGTTACTTTTCCGCATCCTCCCTCAACTTCATCAGAGCTGATATTGCATAATGTTACAAACTATATAATGTCATTTTGTTTTCCGATTATTGCCATCAATAGTTTAGTTTCCAAGTGCTCAGTGGCTAAGCATGTCCAGTTTTCTTTACTATGTCAGTACAGACAAAGCACCCATGCATCCTCAATTTTAATGTCATTTTCTACTCACTCCTCAAAGAAAATGTACAAAAACAAAGGTATTAATATGAAAAAAAGATATGAATACATGTGGATGAAGAGTTTCCCCTGCAGGCTTTTCTTGTATGTGAACAAGCATTATTTAGACTGAAAATATTTTTTCATACACAAGCATGCTTACACTGACGATAAAGGGGAGAACTGTTACTGGGCAATAACAATGCCATTTGTATCTTTAAGATTTCCAAAATTAGTAACTGGATAAAAAATTATTATACTTTCGAAACTGTAGAGATGTCTAGATGTAGTAGTGATTAAGAGCCTGATCCAAATCCTTTTAAAAAAAAATCAAAGAGGTCATAAGTAAATGCTAAATAATCTATTCCTACCCTTCAGCTAAAGTTCTCTGAAGTGGGTGCATAAAGTTAAGTACCGATAGTAAGAGCTTACATTTATAAATCATGCTGCAGAGATGCACACAAATATAGGTTGTGTAACTTTTGGCACCCGAATGTGGAAATTTTGGTCCAAGTGCTTTGTTTTATGAAGCTGTATTTTTCAAAATATTTCCAAATTTTGTTTGATTTTTATTTGAGAATGGTTGATTTTACAATGGAAGACTAAAAGGCAGCACTCCTACATTCAATCCTCATCTCTGCCACTTCACCACCATCTCCCTGTTCAAGAAGCAAGTCATTTAACATCTTTGTGCTTCAGCTCACCCATCTCTAACATGATGACAATACTCACTCTCTATACCTCGCAGGTGTGGTCAGAGGATTCATTAATGGTTGCAAAGCCTCTTTGAGATACCTGGATGAAAGGGCATTGTCAGATATTATAATTTATTATCGGTGCTCAGAGTATTACAGAGATAAGCGCCACACAATGCCTATAAAATATTATTATAATTAAAATCCAAGAACCTGGATTTTTTTAATGACTAAGTTATTTATTGTTAAATGGTGAATTCCCAAAGTTATTTACCATAGGTTTTACTATATTCTTTGGCTTAATGTGGCAGGAGCATAGGACCAAAATATTACTGTAAATTTTCAATGAAACAGTAGTAATCGCAATTTTTTTCACTGCACAACTTGCATATAATTTATTGTGGAAGTGAATAATATATTCAACATGCATCTCCTTTTAATGACTACTGTGCTGATAATTCATAAAAAAATATCTGGTATTTTTTTCTCAAATACTTAATAAACATTGTACAAGTTAACTGACTATTACTGATCACTGTTATGTGTAATCAATTATAACGGTTATTTGTGTTTCACTCAAGGAATAAGCAAACACAATATTGTGTAATAATTTATACCTGCATGTTGCTAGGCACAATACCCAGGACTATTAACATATAGGCAAAAATTACAACATTTCAGGTCCTGAAGTGCCCTATTAGAATATCCCATTTTTAAATACAAGTGAAAAAACTCAAACAAAAGCAAATTCTTTAATAAAAAGATTATTTACTCTACGAAAACTACAGAAGTTTATAGAAAAAACCCACAACACAACCAAATGTAAAACATTGATGATTATTATTATTATTGAACATTTACAGGTAGTACCAAAGGCCAGAATCTGGTTGGTTCCCCTAGTGCTAAGCACTGTATATCCATTAAATGATCAGTCTCTGCCCTAAAAAGCTTACAGTCTAAAATAAAAGACTTAGCAGACAAATAAGCAGGCTGGAGTGGGGCTGGGAAGACAGGGCAACAAATGTGATATGGTGTGCACGATTCTTCTTCAGCAATAGCAATCATAGCTTTCCACTCACTTAGCCATTAATCAGGTTGTACTTTACTGTTTGAATCCGGTGAGATTTGGAGGAAGGATAAATAGAAAGACAGGCAACAATTCTCTGGACCCAGTTAATGCCTGTGGGAGGCGGGGGAGTCAGTTTCTTCCTTAGTATTACTTTTAATAAAGTTGTGGCCTACCACTTTATATCTATTAATGCATCTATGACTTCATTCTCTTCTGTGCCCTCATCAAAAGAACAGCAGTTTCTGGTTTCATCTATTATAAATGTTTAGATCACAGAGAGACTTACTAAGAAGGGAAGTGTAATTAAACGGCAGTAGGGGAGTGACCACCAGAAGAGAAATGTTAACTTACCATTTTGAAAAGAACACAAAATTCTGATCATAATTCTGATAAGGAGGAATAAAAATGCTAAAGCAGTTCTTCTGCATCAATATTAAATCAATGTCTTGATGCAAAATGAAAATAAGTTAAATGCCAGGAAAACGTAACATTAGGAAATATGCCCAAAGATCAATACGCCAAAGAAGGTTGTTGCATTCTTCATGTGCTGCATTGGAATGAGGGGAATGTCATACATAATGCATCTGTTATTCTTTCATAACAAGAGAAGAAAATTGCTTCAAAAATTGCAGACCTCACTCTTACATAGAGATGTATAAACTGTTTTCTGAGGTCATCACCAACAAACTTTTTTGGAAGATGAAAAATTGACTGAGAAAACAAATACGATTTTCAGAGTAGATTCTTGACATTATAACATCTATGTATCATCAACTACCAAACTATCAAGAGAAAAAGAAACCAGAGGCCTCCTCTCTACCTGACATTCACAGATTTCTGCAAAGCATTTGACACAATGGCAACAACTACAGTGTACCATTAAGCTATGATCTATTGATTTGTGAACTCATAATCCAGTTTCTCTCAGTCCACAATGATCATTTCTAATAATAGGACTCTTATTCACACTTCACAGTGGCAACAAGAAAAACATTGTTTTAAGACATGTAAGACAATATTTCTTGGTTATTAGAAACATTCTCTCAGGAAGTCTGTCCCCAAGAATGTATATAAAAACCTGAAACTTCTACTGGTATACAGCCAGGACATTGTCTGACTATGCCGAAAGAAGGACAGGAGACATTCGACATGGGTTTAACCAGGCTGCAACTTTATTATTAGAGGTCAGGGACACCCAGCAGATAACAGTGTACAGGGCAGGCAACCCCATGTTTATTCCATAATTACCCGAGGGGGCTTTTACCAGCTCCTGCTCTTTTTCCATGCAGGTCCCTCCAGCAAATCCATTGCCAGGACCTTACCATACCTGGGGTAGGGGGCATCCACCAGCTCCCTCTTTTTTTCCCTCCAGGTCCCTCCAACAAATCCATTGCCAGGATCTTACCATCCACCCTCCACTTTCATAAGAGGGTTAAGGTGGGCTATAAGAATGGAGGATTGGCTCCGTGCCGTACTAATCATAGGAGTCCCCAACCGCCCCCTGTTCATTCCTTTAACGGGCACCTCTTTTTAAGTCCTTTTCCAAGCTATTTATCCAGTCACTCTATACCTTTTCTATGGAGTACCTGCACTGGACATCTGCCCTACACTTAAATTATGAGTTGTGACATATGGCATGGCATGTATGAACAGAGCCCTTCCTGAAACCTGGTGTGGCAAAGGCAAAAAAAAAAAAAAAAGCCACCCAATTCACCCAAGGCAATATGGTGGTAAGGGAAAAATTCCTTCTCAGCCCCGCCTAAAAAAAGGGGAGGCTAGTGTAATACCCACAGCAAGTATTGACCAAACCTGGTATTTTGCCACCTAAAAGAGAGGGAGGGTGGGTCCTGCTTCAGCCTTGGTCCATGTGAAAAGGAAGGCTTGAGGTACCGAGCTGCCCCCTTTAAAACCTTGCATTCCCAGGGGATGAGTGGGCAACCACACTGCCCCTTTCTGCAGCTGTTTTCATCTCCTCCCCCTAGCCATAAAGCACTGTTCCCTTCACTTGGCCAACCAGACAAACACCCCCTTGCTTTAATGTGCAGAGTGGTCATTAGACTCATATTATTGTCTAGGATCACAACACAAAACCAGAACATTATCTCAAAGCTTAATTACACCAGCTAAAATAATACACAAATTTATGCTACACATAAGCAATATATAATCCTGCAGAAAACTCACAAATACAGAGAAAGGATACTGGATATGTAATTAAATTGGTCTTAGCAGAATGATGATAACACACAGTGTGCCCACATGCTGAGTAAATCATCACAGACAAATAGAAGTTAAAATGAGGTTATTCCAATGATTTTGTTAATATCTCAAATGCATTATGCCGAGACACAGATAGAAATGCCGTGTGTTTTATGAGTGGTTATCTAAACCTGAGAATCAAGCTAAAAATATAGAAAAGCTCTTCAAAAATCTCAAGAAAATGACAACATATAAAACAAGGCTCTTCAAAAATCTGTAACAAAACATTTACTTAGGAAACATGATGCAAAATAATGCCAGTTTTTGACTGAGGTTTTTCTATAAATGGTGATTATGAACAAGAAATCTTATCTTTTCATGAATTAATAATTATCTTACAAATTCCATCCAAAACAACGGTGCAACATAATTCCCTGTGGGCATTTAGAGTTGTCAGCAGATGGAAGCATGTAGAACTGCCCTTTGTCCTGGGTATGGTGGGATAGACATTAACCAACTATTCTTCAAAAGATAAAGGTGACACAGAAAAGCAAAAGTTAGTTGCTGTCAGAAATGACAAGAAGTAAACATAAAACAAATAAATGAAAAATGAGAGTCCCATTGTATAGCACCATATGAGCACATGGCCTGCAAAACTGAGAGCACATGAACCAGGCTGATGGGTTGGAAATGGCTATAGCAGCAATTGGCTGATGAAATAAAATCATCTTCAGTAGGAGTCTCATCCAAGGCATAAGGCAGGCTTTGTCCTACTGAAGGCTGAGCATGACTAATGATGGTGATGATTCACACATCTCTTCTGTCTCTGTTTTTTGCCATTCCGATCATGAAGGAACAAACCTAAAGGCTTGTAGTAAACTTACGCTGATTTTGTCAATCAACATTTGAATATCAGTGCGCCCCAGTGTCATCTACATCATAACTTCAGGTGGCGCAAAATGTACTTGTGCATTTGGTTCAGATTCCCTCAAAATTGTCATACATAATTCTGACCTCCTATTTAGCGAACTCTAATATCATTGGATCTAAATATCATTAGACTAAAATCTAATGGATTTGTCTCTAACTCTAATATCATTATAAACATTTTAAGGTACATTTCAGTTCTTGATCTTGCAGGGTTTATTTTAAACTGAATTTACTGGGAGCTGAAGGTGCTCAGCAACTCACAGGATCAAGTACACATTTTGCAGGAAATGAGTTAACATATGCTTCTCTGTACAGCCAAAATGGACTGCACAACAGTTTCACAATATATTGAGCAAACTCCTCTAGCATTGCATACTTTATACCTAGCAAAATTCCTAGTGTCCACACTCAACAGCACTCCCAACAGGTTTTATTGAAGTGTTTTTTCCACACAGCTTGGAAAAATAACAACAACAATAAAAAAGACCCACCTAAAGATGTTTAGGAACATTTAAAGAAGAAAGGAGAGAAGGTGGAAGCTTGCTTTTCACTGCTGAGTGTTTGCTGATAGCCAGCAGTAGACAAGCATGTCTCTTTTATTCTAAAAAAGAAAAGGAGGACTTGTGGCACCTTAGAGACTAACCAATTTATTAGAGCATAAGCTTTCGTGAGCTACAGCTCACTTCTTTTATTCTACACTCTTACTTTTCTTGCGTCATCCCTAGAAGTTGACGTATTTGCCCAATGAGTTTTGGAATAGAAGTTCATCCCTTTATTTCTCAGTTCGTCCTGCAGATTACGCTCTTTCAAGTTGAACAGTTTTTGGACTGAGCACTTTTGAGACATATCCTTTAATGATGTATCTTCTTTGGACTCTGAGCACTCTCAGATACAGGATCAAATCTCTGTTGGCGTCAACAGACTTCATTGAAGCACCACCATTTTTTGGCATCAGAGAATTTGACTCTAAGGTTTTTTTTTTATGGCAGGTCTCTCTTGAATTAGGTTATTGTGGCCTTTGAGATGAGGCAGAAATTGTTAAAATGGCTCCAAATCATTATTACGTAAGAGAAAATCTGGATAAATGTGTTCTTCAGACAACTCCAAATGGAGGGGAAATTCACCACAAGGGAGTCTCCATGTCCATTTCTTCTACTGCATGTGGGCTTCTAAGAAAGTTTGGTGGCCAAGATGGATTCTAATAATGTGTCTGACATTTCCTGCTTTTGAAACACTTCAGCAAACATTGTTCCAGGTAATTACAACTCTTGAGATTCAGTGATAAGCCCCAATAGATATGATTACCTCTCCTTTGGATGAAAGAAATGAAAAATTCACTGTGTTTGAAGCAGCAGTTAAAACTCTCTCTGATACCACTGTCTGAAAGAAAATGTTAAAACCCGGTATGCTGTGTTGATTCAGTATAATGGTTTCACATCACATTAAAAATAAAGTCTAGAAAAATGCACCAACCAATTTGTAAACTAAAAGGTGATGACTGTTGAAGAGGCTGGATGAAAACCTTTTTGAAGGAACTTTTTAAACTTCTTATGGAAACTTAGTAAGAAAATGAAAAAAAGAGGATCAAGATTATGTTCCAACAAAGAAAGATTGCGAAACACACAGGAAGTATGACGTCAAGGATATGCCAAATGAATCTGTATGTTTACTTAGTATCCTTAAATTCGATCAAGGAAAGTTTATTTACAGAGAGACTTTATAACAACTGTTTTATCATTATGAAAAGAAAATTAATCAATTTCCAAGGTAAAATCTTGGCCCCACTGCAGTTAATGGCCAAACTCTCATTGAATTCAGTGAGGGGAGGATTTCACGCAGGAATCTCAGTCAGGATGCCTAGGCCTATAGCCAATATCTGACTGCCTTAACACAAAAGTGTTGCTTAATATTAATAAAAGATTATGTAATATAGAAGCCATATTGGTTTATCTAATCCTGCAAAGTTGTGTGTTGATATAACTCAAGAAAAATATCTTTTTAAAAATTATTTTTAATCAAGGCAGACATCTGGAGTATTTTAAAAACTCAATTGGACTCCAGCAATGACAACCTGAAAGAGAACTGAGTTACATGCGAGTTTTTATACAAATTGTTGCATTTATTTGGGATATTTCAGTCTGCTTGGTTTTGGGCTATTTATTTATTGTGTAACACAAACTTTCAGAGTTTCTTGGGTATGAGAGGGTGTTTCTCCTTCACTCTGTTAATAGAATATCTAAGGACTGTTCCAATCTTAGTGACATTGGGGAAAAAACGGGAGAGAGACTCATGAGAAACCAATCTAAGGGAGATGCATTCAAATCCATATTTACAGGAACATGGACATTATTGGGATGGAAATCCATGCTCTCTTTTATTTAGTGTTTAAGCTCTTAATATCTGTTTTATAAACCACTATTATATAGAATTAATAAAAGTTTTAAGAAAGAAAAATGAAGCAATAAAGAGCCTAAATAAGATGCAGATCACTGTCCCAGCAAACTGACAGGGAATTCAAACTACTCCAAGCCAAGGAGTTAACAGACCTGTTACAATGTTGCCGCTGAAGTATGGAAAGTGATGGAAAATGGGAAGGAGAATGGTTGTAGTTTGCACTATTAGGTTCCCCCTCCCCAACATCCCCTTCTGTCATGGCTCTTTAGATTGTTTTCTAATATTAGAGATGGCAGTCGGGAAGAGAAAAGAGATTTTAATTGAGTCTAAAACAACCCTCTTATCTCTTTTACTTACTTGGGAGATTTCTCCATTATTTCTCTTATTAAGAAAATCCTGAATTCATAAGTCTGTATTCTAGATTTGGAAGGCAGCAACAGTTAGGTCCCTTTTTTAACCTAAAACAGAAAGAAGTGACCGCTCTTTTTATGGTTTGCCAATTCTATTTGTTTGGCAGATTTCACAAAATAGCTTGAAAATCGTCCATTTTCCTTATTTTGAAAGCTGACAGATTCCAAATCTTCTTTTCAGCAATCTGGGAATTGAAAATCTTATTGGTACTGATTAGCCAAATTAATTGGCTTATGTTCTAAGTCAAAAGTGACAGCATATATAAGGGGGGGGGGGGGCAAGAAACATTTTCTCTCAAGCAAATATTAAGTAAGAAAAACTTAGTGTTGGCAACAGTTGGGTATTGGCATTTCCATTATAAAATCTTATATTTGATGGTTCTAGAGTAGCATTTTAAAATGTAGACCACACAGTCACTTGGAAAATCAGCTATCAGTCCAGGAGACTGATGTAAATAAAGCAAATTAAAAACATTGGTTACAACAACATGGGCCAAATTCTACCATCAGTTACACCACAGAGACTCAATAAGAATTTGGATCATATATACACATCCTGATTTACAAAGATAAGGCCATTTTGATTGAATAAAGTCTATTTGGTACATATTAGTGATTGATAAATATCAACAGGTTTGCTGATAAGCATTGAAGAACGTAAATACTTATCCAAAGCTTGTACCAACCCTAACCTGTAGACATTCCCTCCCATTCTGCAATTTCTTAGCCAATCCTACAGTTTCTCAGATGTTAGAGACCTATTAAGTGATCCGCTCCATGGGGCCAGTGATCCGCTCTCTACAGTACCATTTTCTACTGTTTTGTTCAATCTAGTGGGGCTCCTACTGGCAAAGTCCTGGCAAACAAAGTTCCTTCTAAGATTGACTCCCAGTCTCACCATTTGTATATGAATCTATCCCCCACCATTTTGATACCCAAACTCCTCCCCATTTAGCCTCTCCCATATAGGTTCCTAACATCCCACTGTCTTCCTTCCACTTAAATTTCTATTGACAGCACAGGTGTATATATGGAGGGAATGCCCTCCTCCCCCACTTTTAACCTGAAGTTTAGAGATGAGAAAGGGAAGAGAGCAAGAAGCTATTGATACATTGCGAAATGGGAGCTGGGAGATAAGAGACTTGGATAAGGAGATGGAAATCTATGATAAGCAGATAGAAAAGGAGTGAAAGCAGGGGCAGCTGGAGTGATGAAAGGGAGGTCTGGGATAAGAAGAGCAAAGAGGAAAGAGCTACCTTGTGGGCAGAAATGGAAAAGAACAGGATGTCATAGACAAAAGAGGCAGAGAAGGTACAGACAAAGAAAGAAAGAAAGAAAGAAAGACTAGGAGAACAAGAATGAAGAAACTGGGCAGAAGGGAGGATAGAATGAGAGGTCCTTGGAGTGGAAAGAGAAAGGAGACAATGAGGACAGAAGAAACATGGGCAGAAGAAGTGATAGGGTTTTGTCATACAGCAGGAGGAGAGAGATTGTGAGGGACAAATAGTGAACACTGGTTCCCATCGACTTTGAGAGGGAACAATTACTCCACCAGTAAGTGGGACTTTAGCAATTTGAGAGACAGCAAAGATGGGCAGCACTTAATTGTTGATTTTTATAGTCAATCCCAAACCATATTTTTCTAATATCTCAGTATTCATACAGTAATACAAATATTACAAAAAAGTTACTCTGAAAATTATTACTGATGTTTTACTTAAAGCCCACTACCACCATCAGCAGCAGCAACAAAGAAGGACAAATATCTTAGGCAGGGGGAAAATAACTACTAGAAAAGTGGTAGGGGGAGGTAAAATTATACACAGTACAGGAAGAGACCCCACAGAAGAGTAAGTGGAGGATTTTACTATGAAATAATTGGTACTTACATCACAAAAGCATTAGGGCTCTGAAAATAAAAAGCCTACTTTGGATCACTTGCTTGAAAACATCATAAGCTTTATGCAGTAAAAATTGCAGTGCACACTTCTTCCAAATACAGTAATTGATGTGAATTAAGAGATACCATGAACTCCTCCCTCCCATTTCTTGCATATAAGTGGCCATAGCCAAGTTACGAACTAAAAAATGCAATCTAGTCATTATAGGATAGACAAAACCTGAAATTTTCAACATTAAAAAAAGGCAAAAACCAAACCAACCAACCAACAAACATTAAAAGAAACAACCCATCTCTTAGGACTCCAGACATCATAAAGCAGCAAACAAAGGCACAAGCTTGTTTTCCATTTCAATAAACAAATTAACACTTTACACTGTATTTTCCACTGAATGCATCCAATGAAGTGAGCTGTGGCTCATGAAAGCTTATGCTCAAATACATTTGTTAGTTTCTAGTGTGCCACAAGTCCTCCTTTTCTTTTTGCGGATACAGACTAACACGGCTGCTCCTCTGAAACCTGTCACTTTACCAGGGTACATTGTATGTATGTAGCATTCAGAAGGCTAAGATTAACAAATTTCTCTCTTCTCTTTTAATGCCATTGTATAACTTAGTAATAAAAGAGCATTCAGATACACAATTACCTTTGAAAGTTCTATTACACAGCATACAGTCTAGGTACCAAAAAACTAAATTTATCATTGCCATTATATGACATGTTCTGCAAAACTGTGCTCCTTTGAACACCAGTGACGTACCATAACCTTAGCTGTAGCAGAGCTCATTCTCTGCTATAATTACGTAATAGAGGAACCTGAAATTTTCCTTTTGGAACCCTTAATCTAGTGAATACGTTTATAAAAACCAACCTATTAAATCCTGTTCTAATGATTCAACTTAAATCTGTGAGGTATAGTAAAACAGTGGACAATAAATTTGTTACTTCTACACATTTCCCTGGACAGTTAACTTTCATCTTACAGTTTATACTTCCAAGTAAATACAACATTATAAGGAATACATTATTTTGCTTGCCATTAGCCAGTCTTACAAATCTTACTCACATGAGTAATCACATGGATATTACTCATGTAAGTATATCTTACTGCTCAGGGCCTATCTAACTGAAGAGTGGGTAATCCCAAGCTAATATCCAAATATGTTCATTTGGTTTAATTTTTAAGTATCAACATTTGTCCAGTGAAAGATCTCTTTCTTTTACTGGGATCCAAGTTCTCCAAAATAGTAATGGAACTTCTTAAACTTCACTTACCCTCAGCCAGTTTTTGAATCAAAAATATGAGGGCTCTATCCTGCAAGATTTTGAGCACTCTGGGCCCAATCCAGTGACATACTTAATTTAAGCACTTTAGCAGTCCTACTGAAGTCAATTAAAGTGACACTAATTGCCATATAATAAGAGGGAGAGAGTGCATAATGGATTAATGTTTATGGAGTGTACAAACCAGGATGAGGAAGACCATTAAGAGAAGATTTTAATAAACCAATAATGCCAGTGTTAAAGACATATAGCACAATCAAGGCCTAGCTGATTTGTGGTGCATGCACACACGTCACTACTGGTCCCTTCTCCTTCCTTGTTTCCATTGTGATATTCAATGCTGTAAGTAAAATCTGCTAAAGATATACAATGAGTTCCATTTGAAAGGCACTAATCTAAAGTTTAAGATGTTTTTGCTGTCTTGCTCAGATTCTACTTACGATTCTAAGATCAAACCAGTGAAGTAGTATCAGTGACTTTACAAAGTTAGAAAGCAAAATACACTTAACTTAGGACCTTATTAGCTAACATAAAATCTCCTCCTAATGGTCTTCATCTTCCAGTTTTATGAACTCCATGGTGATTTAATCCATTCTCCACACTTTATTTTCACTCCCCTCATGCCATGATATGGTAAGTATTGTCACTTTAACCTTGGTGACTGTCCATATACCCTCATTCATTCAAAACATGTAAAAATCTTGTCCACCACTGTATAGTTCAAACCTGCTTCAACGAACAATTCTACTACACTATTACTGAGGTATTACTAAAGAAAAAAAGCCAAAGGCAATGTCACATGGGCTTTCTAATACATCTGACATTTTGGTAATTCAACATGATAATGAACAGTAATTAACTTGTAAGTGAGTCCCATACTCTTCACTTCTCTTTTGCTGATAGAACAATGCTCTCCTGTCAGCTGTAGTTTTGATCAAGAAGTCCCATCCATGCACTTGCCAGATTTAACCTGAATGTATTTCCATAGGGAATTTTCTACAATAGGATTTTCAGTGACCAGCATCCATCACAACAGCATGTGTGACTCAGGTTTAATGTACCAATTCTGAACAGCTTAATATACATCACAAGATATGCATTCCTGAAACCAGCAGTGTATAAAATGTTTGATTACTTGAGCTTTTAATTTTGAGGTGGTGAGGGTGGTAACACAAAGGCTTTTATTGCATGGCTATTAACTCTTAGATTATTCCAACATGGGGGTTATTCTGTCACTGATTGCTTTCTTGAGAGATTTCAGGTTGTTCATTCGTGAGTCAGCAATCCATAAAAACACAAATGATGGTAAACTTGGTAAGAAAGCAAAATATACTTACATGCTTATACAATCTACTCTCCTGTATACAATCTCACAGTTATATGCAAGGAAAAATCATTTAAAGATTTAAAAGTACCAGTGATATACCTCAAGATGGAGCATTAGTACAAAGGGTTTCAGGAATATGAGGAAATAAGGTATAGCATTTTGCTTAAAAATATTATATATTATGTACACAACTGTGCTTGCATAGAATCATAGAATATCAGGGTTGGAAGGGACCCCAGAAGGTCATCTAGTCCAACCCCCTGCTCGAAGCAGGACCAATTCCCAGTTAAATCATCCCAGCCAGGGCTTTGTCAAGCCTGACCTTAAAAACCACTAAGGAAGGAGATTCTACCACCTCCCTAGGTAACGCATTCCAGTGTTTCACCACCCTCTTAGTGAAAAAGTTTTTCCTAATATCCAATCTAAACCTCCCCCACTGCAACTTGAGACCATTACTCCTCGTTCTGTCATCTGCTACCATTGAGAACAGTCTAGAGCCATCCTCTTTGGAACCCCCTTTCAGGTAGTTGAAAGCAGCTATCAAATCCCCCCTCATTCTTCTCTTCTGCAGGCTAAACAATCCCAGCTCCCTCAGCCTCTCCTCATAACTCATGTGTTCCAGTCCCCTAATCATTTTTGTTGCCCTTCGCTGGACTCTCTCCAATTTATCCACATCCTTCTTGAAGTGTGGGGCCCAAAACTGGACACAGTACTCCAGATGAGGCCTCACCAATGTCGAATAGAGGGGAACGATCACGTCCCTCGATCTGCTCGCTATGCCCCTACTTATACATCCCAAAATGCCATTGGCCTTCTTGGCAACAAGGGCACACTGCTGACTCATATCCAGCTTCTCGTCCACTGTCACCCCTAGGTCCTTTTCCGCAGAACTGCTGCCTAGCCATTCGGTCCCTAGTCTGTAGCTGTGCATTGGGTTCTTTCGTCCTAAGTGCAGGACCCTGAACTTATCCTTATTGAACCTCATCAGATTTCTTTTGGCCCAATCCTCCAATTTGTCTAGGTCCTTCTGTATCCTATCCCTCCCCTCCAGCGTATCTACCACTCCTCCCAGTTTAGTATCATCCGCAAATTTGCTGAGAGAGCAATCCACACCATCCTCCAGATCATTTATGAAGATATTGAACAAAACCGGCCCCAGGACCGACCCTTGGGGCACTCCACTTGATACTGGCTGCCAACTAGACATGGAGCCATTGATCACTACCCGTTGAGCCCGACAATCTAGCCAGCTTTCTACCCACCTTATAGTGCATAATTCTCATGTACTTTGATTCATAAAGAAAAACAATGTAGAATCCACTTTGTAACCCTTGGTTATGGATTATGGTGTAGTCAGAGTACAAGACTCCTTGGTTCTCTTCCCAGCTCCGCTAATGATGTGTTTTCCAGCATTGGCCAAAACACTCAACCTCTCTGAACTTTAATTTAACCATCTGTAACGTGGCAATCCCCCCAGTCACCTACCTCACAGGGAGGTTGTGAGATTTCAATCTTTCATCGTAGGATCTCAACGCCCTGCACAAACGTTAGAGTACAATAGTGCATCAAAGTGTTATTCACTCAAGTAACTTCAGAAGTCTTGGGGAGAAGGGAAGGTGCAAACCTCGTACATTTACAATTTATAGGTTATACAACTTTATGCACATATAGTGACTTAGCATTCCAGGAAATACACACTTTGGTAACCCCCTGAATTTTCTCTCTCTCTCTTACCCCTCCTTCCCTCCCTCATGGTTCACTTTAATAAAGAGTAGCCACTGTGAAATTTCTTCAATTATAAAATACTTCTGCTCAAGAAGTCACTGAATTATTTCAGATAGCTCATCCAGAGTCATTAACGTATGCACAGTGCTGGATCAGTAGTTTATAGTTGTACCGTAGCCAGTAATGAAATATCTGCCAGTTATATTAAATAAACTTATTTCCTTCATTAGGTTTAACTATATCCAGTGGCCATATTTTGAAGCACAGATATACAACCACCCACCTGTCATCACAATAAAATAACTGGGGACTTCGGAAGTGGAAGAAAGAAGAGCCACACATAGATAACAGGAGGATGGTCTAAATTGATGGAGTAGCACAGGTGTTCTATTGTGGACATATATGCCAGTATGCCCCAAAATGTACCACAGAAAGAGAAACTTGACTAAGCGTCACAAATATAGCTGCTGTATTATACAACAGCAGTTCCCATTTATTGCTATTAGTACCGCCTTCTTTTACGGCTGGTACTCCCAGCACCCTGCCCATAGTTTAATAATGAGCTTGTAAAATGGGCCCCAGAGCACAGGAACTACCTTTCTCCTGTTTGCTTGGGAGCACTTTGTTCTATACTGGCACTTGGTTTGCTATAAACTGAATTAGTATGCGGTGCACAGATAAGACATGGTACATGGTAAACTCACAGAGGATAATTACCCCAAGAGTTTGGGGTACATTTTTATAGATAATGTATTATGCTATGCATCTTATCTATGGATAAAAGGGGGATTAATTTTACTGTGGGACCAATTCAGCCCTCATTTAATTTCTTCAACTTCCACAAAGTTACCCTAAGGTGGAATATGATGTAGTGCCTTTGGATCTTATGCTTTAATTCAGGGGTTCTCAAATTGGGGGTTGGGACCCCACAGGGGGTTGCGAGGTAATTACATGGGGGGTCGCGAGCTGTCAGCCTCCAACCCAAACCCCGCTTTGCCTCCAGCATTTATAACGGTGTTAAATATATAAAAAAGTGTTTTCAATTTATAAAGGGAGGGGGTCACACTCAGAGGCTTGTCATGTGAAAGGGGTCACCAGTACAAAAGTTCGAGAATCACTGCTTTAGTCATTACAAACAATAAGCCCATTCAATGCAGCACTACAACATGTGTAGGATTTACTGTAGATCAACATACGATGTATAAAAAGGTCACCTTAATCGGGGGCTAGATGTTGACGGGGACATGGAAAATTACAACAGAGCCATAGGAGCAACAACAGGGAAATCAGTAGAGCAATCTGCTCAACATTTTAAATATCTATACACAATTGAAAGGAGTATGGGGAATAAACATGAAGAACTGAAAATATTAATACATAGACTAAATGAGGACTTAACTGACATCAGAGACTTGATGGGATAAAGCTCATGATTGGAATATTGGTATAGAGGGGTGTGATGGGGTGTTCTCCCCACACTTGCACTGAAAAAGTTAATGAAGACAAAGAATGGGGCTAATTAACCCAACAGGCCAGAGCTGAGGGGAATAAGGTGGCTAAGCAATCCTCTGTTTGAATGAGGAAGCCCAGCTGAGGAGGAACAAGACTATAAAGGCAGGAAATTGGCAGCAGAAGGGGGCTGCTAGAAAAGCCTTCAGTCACTCTCTGGGAGAATGGCGGTGCTTTTGGGCTGGCAAACCCAGAGCGGGGCAAAGCCAGGAAGGTAGGACAGGCCTCAGTGAAAGGCAGTAAGGTTTAGAAGGGAACAGACTTCTGGCTTGAAAGTGGATAGAGGAGTTCAGGAGAGCTGGCAGTTTCTCAAGGAGACTATATTAAACAACATAAGAATGGCCACACTGGGTCAGACCATAGGTCCATCCAGCCCAGTACCCTGTCTACCAACAGTGGCCAATACCAGGTGCCCCAGAGGAAGTGAACCTAACAGGTAATCTAGTGATCTCTCTCCTGCCATCCATCTCCACCCTCTGACAAACAGAGGCTTACCCTGGCTAATAGCCATAAATGCACTTAACCTCCATGAATTTATCCAGTTCTATTTTAAACCCTGTTATAGTCCTAGCCTTCACAACCTCCTCAGGCAAGGAGTTCCACAGGTTGACTGTGAGCTGAGTAAAGAACTTCCTTTTATTTGTTTTAAACCTGCTACCCATTAATTTCATTTGGTGGCCCCTAGTTCTTATATTATGGGAACAAGTAAGTAACTTTTCCTTATTCATTTTCTCCACATCACTCATGATTTTATATACTTCTATCATATTCCACCCCCCACCCCCATATCATTCCAAGCTGAAAAGTCCTAGCCTCATATGGGACCCATTCCAAACCCCTAATCATTTTAGTTGCCCTTTTCTGAAACTTTTCTAATGCCAGTATATCTTTTTTGAGATGAGGGGACCACATCTGTACACAGTATTCAAGATGCGGGCATACCATGGATTTACATAAGGGCAATAAGATATCCTCCGTCTTATTCTCTGTCCTTTTTTTAATGATTCCTAAAATCCTGTTTGCTTTTTTGACTGACGCTGCACACTGCGTCGACGTCTTCAGAGAACTATCCACGATGACTCTAAGATCTTTCTCCTGATTAGTTGTAGCTAAATTAGCCCCCATCATATTGTATGTATAGTTGGGGTGATTTTTTCCAATGTGCATTATTTTACATTTATCCACATTAAATTTCATTTGCCATTTTGTTGCCCAATCACTTAGTTTTGTGAAATCTTTCTGAAGTTCTTCACAGTCTGCTTTGGTCCAGACTATCTTGAGCAGTTTAATATCATCTGCAAACTTTGCCACCTCACTATTTACCCCTTTCTCCAGATCATTTATGAATAAGTTAATAGGATTGGTCCTAGAACTGACCCTTGGGGAACATCATTAGTTTACCCCTCTCCATTCTGAAAATTTACCATTTATTCCTATCCTTTGTTCCCTTTCTTTTAACCAGTTCTCAGTCCATGAAAGGATCTTCCCTCTTATCCCATGACAACGTAATTTACATAAGAGCCTTTGGTGAGGGCTTGTCAAAGGCTTTCAGGAAATCTAAGTACACTATCTCCACTGGATCCCCCTTGTCCACATGTTTGTTGACCCCTTCAAAGAACTCTAATAGATTAGTAAGACATGATCTCCCTTTACAGAAACCATGTTGACTTTTGTGCAATAATTTGTTCTTCTAGGTGTCTGACAATTTTATCCTTTACTATTGTTTCAACTAATTTGCCCAGTACTGAGGTTAGACTTACTGGTCTATAATTGCCAGGATCATCTCTAGAGCCCTTCTTAAATATTGGCATTACATTAGCTATCTTCCAGTCATTGGGTACAGTAGCTGATTTAAAGGACAGGTTACAAACCATAGTTAATAGTTCCGCAATTTCACATTTGAGTTCTTTCAGAACTCTTGAGTGAATGTCATCTGGTCCTGGTGACTTGTTACTGTTAAGTTTCTCAATTAATTCCAAAACCTCTGAAGTGACACTTCAATCTGTGACAATTCCTCAGATTTGTCACCTAAAAAAAGACGGCTCAGGTTTGGGAGATTCTAGGCACAACTGCAAACTATCCTGATGGGAAGGAAATGTAGGAACAATAATAAGAGGACAATATAGCTCCAACAGGAGCTCTTTAATGATCTGAAAATCAAAAAGCAATCCTACAAAAAGTGGAAACAGACAAATTGCTAAGAAGAAGTACAAAATGATAACACAAGCATGTAGGGATAAAATCAGAAAGGCACAAAATGAGTTACACCTAGGAGGGTCATAAAAATCAAGGCTGTCAAGTGATTAAAAAAACATGATTCATTGTGCTGTTAAATACCATTCATTTAAACATTTTTAGAGGTTTTCTACATTTTCAAATGTATTGATTTCAATTACAACACAGAATACAAACTGTACAGTGCTCACGTTATATTTATTTTTAAAATTACATATATTTGCACTGTAAAAACAAAAGAAATAGTATTTTTCAATTCACCTAATACAAGTGCTGTAGTGCAATCCCTTTATCATGAAAGTTAAACTTACAAGTGTAGAATTATATACAAAAAATAACTACATTCAAAAATAAAACAATGTAAAACCTACAAGTCCACTCAGTCCTACTTCAGCCAATTGGTCAGACAAACAATATTGGTTACAATTTGCAGGAGATAATGCTTCTTGTTTACAATGTCACCTGAAGTGAGAACAGGTGTTTGCATGGCGCTGTTGTACCCGGTGTAACAAGATATTTACATGCAGATTCGCTAAAGATTCATATGTCCCTTCATGCTTCAACAACCATTCCAGAGGACATGCATTCATGCCGATGACAGGTTCTGCTCAATAAATGATCCAAAGTAGAGCAGACTGATGCGTGTTCATTTTCATCATCTCAGGCAGATGCCACCAGCAGTAGGTTCATTTTCTTTTTGGTGGTTTGGGCTCTGTATGTTTCCACATCAGAGTATTGCACTTTTAAGACTTCTGAAAGCATGCTCCACACCTCATCTTTCTCAGAGTTTGCACGGCACTTCAGATTCTTAAAGCTTAGGTCGAATGCTGTTGCTATTTTTAGAAATCTCACACTGGTACCTTCTTTGTGTTTTGTCAAATTTGCTGTGAAAGTGTTCTTAAAACGAACATGTGCTGGGTCATCATCCAAGACTGCTATAACATGAAATATATGGCAGAATGCAGGTAAAACAGACCAGGAGACATACAATTCTCCCCCAAGGAGTTCAGTCACAAATTAAATTAATGCATTATTTTTTAACGAGCATCATCAGCATGGAAGCATGTCCTCTGGAATGGTGGTCAAAGCATGAAGGGGCATACAAATGTTTAGCATATGTGGCACGTAAATACCTTACAATGCCAGCTACAAAAATGCCATGTGAATGCCTGTTCTCACTTTCAGGTGACATGGTAAATAAGAAGCAGTCAGCATTATCTCCTGTAAATGTAAACAAACTTGTTTGTCTTAGCAATTGGCTGAACAAGAAATAGAACTGAGTGGACTTGTAGGCTCTAAAGTTTTACATTGTTTTGTTTTTGAGTCCAATTATGTAACAAAAAAAATCTATATTTGTAAGTTAAACTTCCACAATAAAGAGATTGCACCACAGTACTTGTTTGAGGTGAATTGAAAAATACTATTTCTTTTATCATTTTTAAAGTGCAACTATTTGTAATAAAAATATCAAGTGAGCTCTGTACACTTTGTATTATGTGTTGTAATAGAAATCAATATATTTGAAAACATAGAAAAACATCCAAAATATTTAATAAACAATAGAATACCAGTTGAAATTTAAGTATGATTAATCATGATTAATTTTTAATAGTGATTAATTTTGAGTTAATTGCATAACTTAACTGTGATTAAATAGACTTTAGATTTATCCCTAATAAAAAGCAATAAGAGGTTCTTAAAATACATTAGGAATAAGGGAAAGATAGGAAAATGTAGAGCAAGAAAGCTAATAAGGAATGACATCAAGAATACAGAGGTTCTTAATGCTGATTTTGCTTCAGTCTTCACTAAAAAGGTTAATGGTGATCAGATACTCAGCACAGTTAATATTAACAACAAGAGGAAAGAAACACAAGGCAAAGTAGGACAAGATCACATTATATAATGTTTAGATAAATTAGAAGTAGTCAAGTTGGCAGGACTGGTGAAATTCACTCTAGGATACTTAAGGAACTAGCTAAAGCAATCTCAGAACCATTAGCAATTATCTCTGAGAATCCACAAAAGCCTGGAGAATGGCAAAAATAGTACCTATGTTTAAAAAGGGGGCCCAAGGAGGACTCAAGGGATTATAGATCAGTCAGCCTAACTTCAATATCTGGAGAAGTAGTGGAACAAATTATTAAACAATCAATTTGTAAGCATTGTGATACAGCACGGCCAGAAGGCAGCAGGAGAGTGATATAGGAGAGATATGTAAGTCCCAGGATTAGGAGAAGCCTTATTCCCTGTAAAGGGAAGAAAGGTTTCTATAGATTAATTAAAAGCACCTGAAGCCAATTAGAGCATCTGAAGCTAGTCACCTGATAAAAAAAAACCCTGCTTCAATCAGCTAGGGGAAGGAGTTGAAGCAGAGAGCAGTTTGAAGGAGTTGGAGCAGATGAGACTTTGGAGAAGTGCCATGGCTGGCTAGAAGACCAAGACCATAGGTAAAGAGACACCCGGCTTGTGCAGAGAGGGAGGGCAGGAAGCCCCACAAGCTGAAGAACAGGAGAGGGAAGTAGCCCAGGGGAAGGAAGCACTAGTTCAAGTGGTTTACCACTATCCCTAGGGCCCCTGGGCTGGGACCCGGAGTAGAGGGCGGGCCCGGGTCCCTCTCTCTCCACTACCCTTCTCTGTGTTACTAGTGAGGCAGTAGATACCCTAGTTCAGGGGCAGGAAATTGCGCCCTGAACCCCACCCCTAAGAAGAGGATGCGCGGAACCCATCATAATTGTACCGGCAATTTGCCACAGCATCTACAGGATAACAGAATAATAAGGACTAGCCCATATGGATTTGTTGAGAACAAATCCTGTCAAACCGACTACTTTCCTTTTTAGTCTGGAGTTACCAAGGTTACTGGCCTGGTGGAAGGGGATAGCTGTAGATATTATATATTGATTTTAGTAGTGTTTTTGACACAGTCTCACATGACATTCTCAGAAGCAAACGAGGGAAGTAGGGCCTAGATGAAATTACTTTAAAAAGGGTAGGAGTACTTGTGGCACCTTAGAGACTAACAAATTTATTTGAGCATAAGCTTTCGTGAGCTACAGCTCACTTCCTCGGATGCATATGAAAGCTCATGCTCAAATAAATTGGTTAGTCTCTAAGGTGCCACAAGTCCTCCTTTTCTTTTTGCGAATACAGACTAACACGGCTGCTACTCTGAAACCTTTAAAAAGGGTGCACAACTGGATACAAGACCAAACTCAAAGAGTAGTTATCAGTGGATTGCTGTAAAACTGGAAGAATGTATCTAGCGGAGCCCCACAGTGATCAGTCCAGGGTCTGGTAATAGTCAATACTTTCATTAATGATATGGATAATGGAGTGGAGAGTATTCTTATAAAATTTGCAGATGACACCAAGCTGGGAGGTACTACAAGCACTTTGGAGAATAGGATTAGAATTAAAAATAATCTTGACAAATTGAGAATTGATCTGAAATTAACAAAATGAAATTCAATAAAGACATGTACAAAGCACTTCACTTAGAAAGGAAAAATCAAATGCCCAAAAATAGGGAATAACTGGCTAGGTAGTTGTACTGCTGAAAAAGTTCTCATGGATCACAAACTGACTGAGTCAACAATGTGATGCATTTGTGAAAAAGGCTAATATTCTGGTTAGTATAAACAGGAGTGCCATATATTTATATAAAGACACAGGAGGTAACTGTCCCATTCTACTCACCACTGGCGAGGTCTCAGCTGGAGTACTGTGCCAAGTGCTACACTTTGGGAAGAGTGTGGACAAATTGGAGAGATTCCAGAGGAGAGCAACAAAAATGACAAAAGATTTAGAAACCCTGACCTACGAGGAAAAGTTAAAAAGGAGGGCATGTTTAGCCTTGACAAAAAAAGATTGAAGGGGGACCTAATAAGATTCTTCAAATATTTTACAGGTTGTTATAAAGAGGGTGGTTGTGACATTCCCCTCTGGTGTTGTCTGGACCAGTGATCTGCTAGGTCACTCCAATCCTTGACTCTGGGAGACAGCCTTACCCTGCCCTGCTGTGAGAACCCCCACTCCTGGGCTGTTCACGCACAGCCTCTGTCATGTAAGCTGCTCCCTGCTATTTGCAAGTGAATGACACTAGCCAATATCTCCAGTCCACGGAACAACCCTAGGAACCTCCATCTTGCATGTCCAGTTATGCCCACTGGACGCTGCAAGCTTATATAAGTTGGCCAATTTAACAAAGAAATTGGCATGTACCAGGCTTGTTCTCCCAAGGGGAGTCTCTGACACACTGCAAACCAAATGCACTGCTTCAGGTAGAATAAACGAACAGATTTATTAATTATAAAGGTAGATTTAAGTGATTATAAGTCAAAGCATAACAAGTCAGATTTGGTCAAATGAAATAAAAGCAAAATGCATTCTAAGCTGATCTTAACACTTTCAGTGTCCTTACAAACTTAGATGCTTCTCACCACAGGCTGGCTAGTTAGTCTTCAGCCAGGCTTTTCCCCTGAATCAGTGGTTCAGACACTTGGCGGTAATGGTGGTGTCTGTAGATGTAGGCAGGAGAGAGAGAGAGCATGGCAAAATGTCTCTCCCTTTTATCATGTCCTTTCTTTCCTCTTGGCTTTGCCCTCCCCTGCTTCAGAGTCAGGTGAGCATTACCTCATTGCAGTCCCAAACTGCCCAAAGGAAGGGATGATTCCCTTGAGGGTCTAACAGATTCTTTTGTTGCTGCCTAAGATGGTGTCCATTGTTCCTGTGAGGCTGGGCTGGGTTTATCCCATCCATGCCCTGATGAGGTGTGAACTGCCTCTCTGTTCTTGGAGAGTTTTTGCATGGGCTTGCTTTAAGCCATTAGGATACATTTTCAGCCTCATAACTATATACATAACCTTATTATAACATTACTGTAACAGTTACTATAACATCACTGTAGCGACCATGCTCAATGCATCACGAGCCTTCTGAAGACACCCAACATGACAAACTTTGCATTGGATACCACACAATCATTTTATAAAGGTGAACATGGGGATGTAGGGTGTTCCTCCGAGGAACAGAGCATCACAGTGGTGATCTATTGTTCTCCATATACACTGAAGGTAGGACAAGTAATAAGATTAATCTGCAGCAAGGCAGATTTAGGTCAGATATTAGGAAAAACTTTCTAACTATAAGGGTAGTTAAGTTCTGTATTACATTTCTGAGGGAAGCTATGGAATTTCCACCAGTGGAGGTTTTTAAGAACAGGCTGGAGAAACACCTGTCGGGATGGTCTAGGTTTACTTGGCCCTGCCTCAACACAGGGGACTGGACATGATGACATATCAAGGTCCCTTCCAGCTCTACATTTCTATGATCTACACACTGCACAGCTCTCAAAAGTGGTGAGTAAACAGAAGGATGCTTCATTGTACTTCTACTAAGCATTATTTCAAAGAGCTCCATTTTATATTAGTGCATTATCAATTAAATGTCTGTACACAAATGTCTCTGCAGTGGATTTCTACACTTTCCTACACTGTATACAAAGTATGAAGAGTTCTATGTGAATGAGAACCAGATTTCACATCATGATGAGCTACTCAGAGAAGGAAAGTAGATAAATCATCAATTGCACAGCCTCTGGTGGAAGCACAATTATTTGAGACACTGAAAATTAGATAATGGCTTTGGAAAGGTACTTTAGGAAATGGCATGGCAATACTAGTGGGATGGAGTAGATGACCGAAAGATCTTTTTATCTTAAATTTCTCCAACTTTGTGATTCAATCCATTCCTTAGGAAGGATCGATTGCACACATACAAAATGGGAAATGACTGCCTAGGAAGGAGTACTGCGGAAAGGGATCTGGGGTTATAGTGGATCACAAGCTAAATACGAGTCAACGGTGTTATACTGGTGCAAAAAAAAGTGAACATCATTCTAAGATGTATTAGCATGAACGCTGTAAGCAAGACACGTGAAATAATTCTTCTGCTCTGCTCCACCCTGATAAAGGCCTCAGCTGGAATATTGTGTCCACTTCTGGACTCCATATTTTAGGAAAGATGTGGACAAATTGGAGAAGGTCTAGAGGAGAGCAACAAAAATGATTAAAGGTCTAGAAAACATGACCTATGCGGAAAGATTTTTTTAAAAAAATGTGTTTGTTTAGTCTGGAGAATAGAAGACTGAGGGGGACATAACAGTTTTCTAGCACATAAAATTTTGTTACAAGAAGGAAGGTGAAAAATTTCTCAACCTTTGAGGATAGGACAAGAAGCAATGAGCTTAAATTGCAGCAAGGCAGGTTTAGGTTGGACATTAGGAAAAAACTTCCTGTCAGGTAGTTAAGCACTGGAACATATTGCCTAGGGAGGCTGCAGAATCTCCATCACTGGACATTTTAAAGAGCAGATTAGACAAACACCTGTCAGGAATGATCTGGTTAGTACGTAGTCCTGCCTTGAGTGCAGGGGACTGGACTACATGACCTACTGAGGTCACTTCCAGTCCTACAGTGTACGATTCACCCAAATTCCCCAGTTGCTTAAATTTAAACCTTTTCAGTGTTCTAATGTAACAGTCTAGCCTACCTTGTTCTCTTTTGTAACAATCACAATAAGTGAGGAATAGTCGGTATGACCAAGCCATCATGACTTAGAAAGGCAAAGATATAAAGCCAGTAGGACAATATATTTGGAGTGTACCAGAAATATAAAAAGGAGCATAGAAAGTTTTCTTCTGTTAAAGAGGAAAAAAATGTTTTAGTTCACTTCTAGGCAGCTCTGGAAAGAAGTCTGTATCTCGATAGAATAGGCACTACTCCATGGCAAGCTGCTAATTAGTACATGATTTCCCACATCATTAACCCAGAGTCTCAGCCCTGTTCTGGAAGCTGGAGTTGAATTCCCACGGCTTAATCAATCCTTGGTACTTCTCCAATGGGTACCATAAAGGTGAAAAAGGTGATGGGTACTTTGTGATGTTAGCAATGTATGCAGTATGAACTAGACTGAGTACACCAACTGCTTCTACACAGGAAAATGATTAGTTATTAGATGGTGATGATTCCAGTTACTACCAGCCTGTGTTGATTGGGAAGCAATGATTCAGAGGTGAAATCCATCTTATAACCAGTTCCTTGAGAGATGTAGTTTCCAAAAAGACAAATCAAATAAACATTAACTCTCTCTTTTGGAAAAAAAAGTATATTTCTATGTAATAATGCTGCACAGTAGCCGCATGTGACTCAGGTGACTCCTGGACTTGGGACAAACCACCACCGTGTCCTCAGTTGGATGTAACAAACTATTTTTTTTTCCTATTTGACTATCTCCCCCTTCAGGTGGGGCATGACCTGTAGCTTGAAGCCAGTTGCTAACAGCAAATCAAAAGAATGATAGTCCCACCCCAGGTCTGTTCTCATTCAGGGATACTCTGACAAGCAACTGTCCTGTAAGCAGTTCCTGGTCCCATTCAGAACTGGAGATGGGCTCGACTTTCCGGTGAGTCCAGATATGAGGCCCTCCCCTTTTAGCCTGATACCTACTGCAGGTTTAGCACGGTGGGGCCGATTGAGCCTTCAGCAGCTTGTTAACCCTTTCCTGGCTACTGTGAGGTTCAGACACCCTGTTACACCATGTTACAGTCTCACGTAGTTGAGGTTGCATCACAATTTTCTGTTTTGCAAGGTCTATACCTCCACATCTCACCTTTCTTCAGAATCCTTTTTTGTAAACATGCCATGGGAAATTTGAACCAGATTGTAGCCAGTAATTAATATGTACGTGGAATGGTCTCCATTGTGAAGTTTGGGGGGGGGGTGGTTATTTTTTTAAAAGAAAATTTGGGAATGAGAGAAGCCAGATAATTTTCCACATAGTGCACATTTGCTGCCCCAGCAGTAACATGATGATCTCAGTAATAATCAGCCGCTCATCCCTCCCTCCCACCCCAGTTAATTTGCGTATTTGGGGAGGGAGTCACTAATACCCTAGTTGTCATGGCAACAGCTGCCTTTGGTAACTGACTTCACTTACAAAACTGATTTTTCCTCCCTTGGTATTCTGCTGTTAATTGAATTGTCTCATTAGACTGACCTCCCCACTTGGTAAGGATAACTGCTACTGTATTTTCCACTCCATGCATCTGGTGAAGTGGATTCTAGCCCACGAAAGCATATGCACAAATAAATTTGTTAGTCTCTAAGGTGCCACAAGGACTCCTTGTTGTTTTTGCTGATTCAGATTAACACAGCTACCATTCTGAAGCCTGATTTCCCTTATACTCCCATGACATTGTTACAAAGAAATATCCCAGGAGGTGCTCTTGTGAAAGCAGGTTTGGATCAGCACCTGCTGTGCTCCTTTGGATTTGTACTGGGTTCAGTACACTGCTTCTTTTCAAGGCTTATTGTTTTGTAGTTTCCTTAACAAGGGATACATGAAAATAAGCTACAAAATTCCAGTTCCTTTTCATGTGATTATTTATCTGCTTCTTCCAAATTACGGACAAAGGCTTTTGAATATTTACCTTTTAAAAAAAAATACAGCAAATTATAGATATCCCAATCCCTACTCAGTTTTCTGTCACACAATTACAAAACATGCCACTTAAAAAGGTGTAGTAAAACAGAAGTTATATTTTAAAAAACTTGTTTTGTTTGAATACACTTCAAATTACTTTCAATATACTGAGTAGTGAAATGTGGAGCTTCACAAAGATAATGGCAATGAGAAATATACTTGGAAGACAAGTGATTGATTATTTAAATAGCTCATATATAAAATATTTGATTGGTTAACAAATCACAAACAAATGTTCATTTAATGTCAGCTAAGGTTCTTGTCATCACTAAACCATAAAAATATTAGCACATACAAAGTTTTGGATTAAAAGGTTGTTAAACCAAGCACTTTCTAGCTAGCAACTGCCAGAATGATTGTTGCTCATGCAACTTTAATTCAGTCCCTTTATGTTTATGCATTATGGCATTACAATATTGTCTTTTAAAAAAGTAACATGATTAAAAACAGAACCCACACCTCATTCAGCACATGGAATTAATTTCTTCTGGGCATGAATCAGGATTGTGCACTGAAGGAGTCTGTCGTCTGTATGACCTTTGTCTCATTTGTTGCAGATATTGGAATGTTTGCAGTGAATGAGGCCAGGGACTGCAGGAAGAGAAAGGAGGGTCTCATACTTAAGGTAGTTGAATGCTGCCCTGAAATCCTTGGATTCTGTCCCTACCTCTGCCACAAATTTCCAATGTGACCCTAGGTAAGTCAGTTACACCAAACTTTTTACAGGTAGCCATTTCTGCATGTAATTATAGGCTGTACATGCACATGGGGGCCAAATTAATGCCGCATGGGTAACAATTATTCCGAAACTTCCTAACATGAGAGTGCTTGACTTTTCAACCTTTTAATCCTTTTTAAAACCTTTGCGTTTCCTAACATTTTATGGTTTAGCTTATTGATGAGAGACAATTCTGCTAACATTGAATGAGGTTTGTTTGTGAATTTAAAACTAGGTATTTTGTGGTTTGATCCTGCAATGAGCTGAACACTCTGGTCCTGGACCAGAAAAGCATTTAAGCACAGGCTTAACAACGTTTGTGAGTACTCTTACTGAAGTAAAAATGTTAAGCACGTGCTTAAAAGGGTTTGCTGAACCAGGCTCATAGTACTCAACATCTTGCAGGTTTGAGTCCTTGATCTTTTCTATTTTTAACATACTAAAGTGAGTAAGATCACTAGCCAGGTTCTCTCTCTCTCTCTCTCTCTCTCTCTCTCTCTCTCTCTCTCTCTCATCTTTTAACATGGAGCCAAGTTTCAAAACTCATAATGTGAATCAATGAACACACATCAGTGATACCAGAGGTTGTTTCTACAATACAGCCCTTTAGTATTTCGTACTAGATGGTGTTATTTTTCCTTTCCCTTAACTGAACTGATAATGAAGCCCGTTGGATCATTTCATTCCACCAATTTCAAGAGTATAATTCATTATCTGCTTAGATAAATCCTTTTCTGACAGCTAGGATTATGGATTTATATGTTAAAATAAGATTTCTAAACACCATGATGCAATGAATAAATAATGGCTGATGGAAGAAGCGTTAACACTTTTCACATTGAACGTGTTTGTTTTAGGACCTGCTTCTGCTCCCACTGAAATCAGTGACAAAATTCCCACTGTATCAGTAGGTTCCTACACCTCCAATGCGTCACCTGTTCATATTGGGATGTAGAAAGGGGAAGGTAAAGGTATGTGGAGACTTCATTAAAACTGTTACCTGTATTTCATGTTAACACAGCACACAGGAATGGACAGTCACACTACAATTAATTGGTAGTTGGGCCTGCCTTGAGTATCATAGAATATCAGGGTTGGAAGGGACCCCTGAAGGTCATCTAGTCCAACCCCCTAAGTAGGGGTAGGGGATTGGACTAGATGACCTCCTGACATCTCTTCCAATCCTAATCTTCTATGATTATGCTTGCCACAAAGTACAAAAACAATATTGAAAATCACCAGAGAATACTTCTACTATTTAACTAGAAGCTATTAGTCGGGGGGGAGGGGGAATCAAAATATTTTTTACAAATTTAGCTACTAATGACTAGAATCTCTTTATTATATGGATCCTTTTTAAAATGCTTTATAATATATGAGGCCAGGTCTGTGTTAAAACCACATGTATTTCAGATTTGTACAATAAATTAAGTTTAGCATTCTTGTTTTTAGGTGCTCCGGTATAGTGAAATGATTTAACTTAGTGACTAGCCTACAAAACATAAATCAGTACTGTGCCTTTATTTAAAATTCAGTATAGATTCTTGTGATCTCAATCTTGTAACAATTCACCAATGCAGAGAATATAGTGCTATCAAATCAACGTATCAAGATATGAATAGCATTTTTAACTATTTTATTGAAAAACACTAAACTTATATTTTTGCTTTTCTGAAATGCTGTAATTTATTTTGCAATCTCTGAGGCTGATCAATTCTTAATATAATTTTCTTTTCATTCATCTTTTGTCATGAAAAAAATTCAGATTAAAGTCGCATAAAAATGAAAAAAAAATGCTTTAGTTTGAACTGTAACTTTAGTCTATCACCTCAGTGTAATGTTACAAGCGTATCGCTGACAGAAGGAAAACCCAGCACAGAGATGATGATATCGACAGATACGCCTCTGGGGTTGAACTTGAGCTACTAACCCAAATTAAAAGATGAGTTGCTGTATTTCAATTGCTATTTTAAGCCAAGTTTAGAACATGGGGGGAGGAGGAGGATTTGGAGGGAATGGGGTGTGTGTAACTCACAGGATTGAGCCCTAAATCCTCTTTTCAAAATGGAAAGTCAATCAGACAAAAGCACCTAACCTGCTTAGACACTTTTGTAAAGCCCATTAGGTGCCTGTTTGCATCTTTTGGAGCCTAAATATCTTTACAGTCTGGCCCTACATCACTTTTGCAAATTTTGCCCCTACAAGCAGAGTTAGGGTTTTTATTTTAATATGAGATGTGTCTACAGGTCTCAATTTATTTAAGAGTGTATGAAAAGTAAGTATAGTTTAATATTTATCTACTTCCATTTTATTATTAGTCATTTCTTATTGACCATCCAAAAGCATACTAGTCACATCACAGAAACTCGTAAAAAATTGGTACCTATGCCAAACAGCATGCAATATCTAAGGCCCTGATCCCACATAGGTTTCACTGCAGGACCAGGGCTTGAATTCAGTCAAGGAAGGAAAAAAATATACCAAAAAAAGGTTAGTTGGGAGGAAGACGGGAACAAAAAGACACCAACAGTTACTGTAGTGGTAAAAATCTACCTTGTGTCTTTTTTAGTAACAATTACCTTGTTAACAAGCTTTGGGTTTCAGGAACCATTCTGAGTAATAAGCCTTTCCAGGGAAACAAAAAAGTAATATAGAGTGTGACTTAATAGAGGTGATTGGAGATGCACATCTCTGTGCTAAAATTAAAAGCTTTGTGCCTACTCCTCGTTCTATTATTTCTCACTGAAATATTCTCTCTCTCTAATTCTGAGCTGCTGTATCTTGATCTACCCCTAACAGAAGTTCCAGTATTCTTGGCTGCACACAAGTTTTCTTCTCCAGGTTCAGGATTTTTTTTTATCTGTTGCTTAAAACTATTTAACTACTTTTCAGTGTAGCACCACATCAATAAACTGAAGACTATTGTTTTTTAGGTTCCCACTGAGGACTCCACTGAGAAGATAAACTTGGCAATCTCTGTACATAGCAGAGATACAATATGCAGTATCAATAAGGTCAGAATGATAGAGAATGGAATTATGTTTGATGCCCTCTGCAAACCAAGTACAGTTAATGCCTCAGGCCCATACCCTGCAAAACACGTATGCACATGTTAGTAGTTACACATTGAAACAAGGCAGAAAAACCACCCCATAGCAGTAGCATTTTGAATGAATGAAGGCGGGGGTGAGGAGGGTGTCAGGCAGCCCAGAGAGGAGGATGTTGCAATAATCAAGAAGGAACACATGGCTGAGGGTTTTAGTGGTGTGGAACCATAGGCACTGAGCTTCTAATCTGCTGGGGGGTGCTCCCCATGGCTCCATCCAGGCCCCATCCCCACCCGGCCTCTTCCCGCCCAGTTCTGCCCCCTCCCCTGAGTGCGCTGTGCCCTTGCCCTCCTCCCAGCGCCTCCTGACGCCACGAAACAGCCGATCCGTGGCAGGCAGTAGGCGCTGGGAGGGAGGGGGAGGTGCCGCTCTGCGGGTCCCACTGGCGGGCAGGAGGTGCTAGGAGGGAGCTGACCACCCACCATTGTTTTTCGTGTGGGTGCTCCAGCCCCGAAGCATCCATGGAGTCGGCACCTATGTGTGGAGCTTCTCTTGGAACTCTTGTGGAGGAAAAAGCAGCAAGTTTTGGAGAGACAGTCTGAATTGGTGGGGCTGCAGAGAAGATGGAGCCAAAGAAGACACTCTGGTTTGAGGCCTGAGTGACTGAGAGGATGGCAATGTTGTCCACACGATGCAGAAAAGAGGAGTGGGAAGAGAACACAAGGAGTTGAGTATTGACCATATTTGGCAAGATAACACAGCCCAAGGTGCAGGCCTGAATGGAGTCTACCCCTCACCTATGGCAGAAATATCAACAAAATCAGAATGAAACCAGGTGAGTGGATAAAGTCACTTAGGAAAAGGGAAAAGAACAGTGGATCAAGGAATAGTTCAATAGGGAGTCCTGGTGCATGGCACCACTGACACTATCAGGACATTTATGTTTCAAGCAGTCAGCCTGTTCAGTGGTGGCCATTTTGGGGGGCAGAAGCCAAAACATTGGCCTGTATTTATAGGAGACTCCAGGATTGGGGTGACTACCCTTAGTTAAGTCCATGACACAGTCCCTTACAGATTTGACAGACACTAGAAAATATATTGTAAGGAATACCAAGGAAAAAGCTACTCCATCTTTTAGTCTTTTATCTCTAGTCTATGGTTCTACCTTAACAACACAGCACTTGGATTCTACCTTTTTCAAAAAGGATGTGAAAGCTTTTGTCTTACTTGCCTGACCTTGGGTGCTATAGAGTCCATAATGCCCCATAGCCAAAGTGAAACCACATAGATCAAGACATTGTATACACATTTATATCTGTACTTGGAGACTTCCTAGTCCTCCAACATCCTACAATTTCCCCAAGACTGCCTAGACCAACTTCATTGTGGATTGGTAGATTTGGGTGACAAGAGGTACAAGTTATCATTTTTTTTAAAAAAAACCACAAACACCTTTAAATGAAGGAGATTTTCTTCAGTGTCAGGGAAATTGTTTAGAATGAGCAAACAATAAAATAAATAGTTCAACCAAAAGGCATAAAATACTTTGATTTCCCCTTTATTTCACACAGTCAGCCCTGAAGGAGTTCTTTTTGCAAAACTAGACAATTGCTACATTTCAATACCTATCCCCATAAGACAAACCATGAGATATCAATAGGCCTTACCTAACGTATCAGAAGCAATGAAGGCATTTTGGTCAAACAAAGTGTTAGATAAAAGGCATCACATATAAATAAATAAATTAATTTTATTTCACCAATAAAAATTACATGAGAGGGAAGTAATTTTCAAACATGTAAAATAATCATGCAAATGACAAGCAGGAAAAATGAGAAATAATTAAGTCCTGATATTATTGTTTATGAGAATAATACTTGCCTCACTGGGGTGTTATGAGATTAGTTAGTTAATGTTTATAAAATCCATGGAAGATTAAAAGTGCTTTGTAAATATTAGCTATTATGAGATGGAGCTAGCTAATTTTTGTTTTAAATTTCCCATTTGCACAGTACATTCATACACTTGTAGTTTAAAGTCATCATAAAACATCAGCACTGGAAAAAGAAACCGGAAGGATCACTCTCAAGATATTTGATTTACAGAAACCAGAACATAGTGTGATTTTGATAAGCTCAGTTCCCAGCATTGCACTCGTAAATTGACAATTATCATAAGAGGCATCAAACAAGTAGACAAAATAGACATCTCTTTTCTGCTAACTCACTCAGATTACAAAATAAGCCCTATAGATGTGCTTGTTCATGCTCCCTCTCTCACTGGTATATCTTAAACTAAGGAAAAATATATATTTCTGAGAGGAAAAATTGTGCTTTGACGCTGTGAAAAAACTACATGGTATTGTAACTGAGGCAATCTAGGCAACAAAATCCTCAAATTAAATAGGTATTGTTGGGTATTTTTGACCCAAGACCTCTTGGTGAGAACTGGGTACATAAGGGTTAGAGAGATCCCTGGGGTCTGGCATCTATCTACTAGATCTCCAAAGAATATCATGTATGGTCTCTAATGAAAGCCTGTGTCATTGTGGTCATCATAATCACTGAGAGATACATGTACAGAAAATATATGAAGCTATTACACACACAAAGTTCAGTTCTCTAGGTTTGAGAGTTAAAGCAGGTCACAAAAAGGTGATCCACATACCTCTATGAGGCAGAGGGAAAGAGATGCTCCTCTCTCTCTGGCTGGTCATATGAAAACTGAGTATTGTACAGTTCACAATGGACGCCCACCATTTACAATCTGAGCAAGAAACTAATTACAGTAACTCCTCTCTTAACATTGTAGTTATGTTCCTGAAAAATGCTACTTTAAGCAAAACAATGTTAAGCTAATCCAATTTCCTCATAAGAATTAATGTAAATAGGGGGATTAAGTTCAGGGAAATTTTTTTTGCCAGAGAAAAGACACACACACACACACACAGAGTATACATTTAAACAATTTAATACTGTACACAGCAATGATTGTGAAGCTTGGTTGAGGTGGTGGAGTCAGAGGGTGGGATATTTCCCAGGGAATGCCTTACTGCTAAATGATGAACTAGCAATTGGCTGAGCCCTCAAGGGTTAACTCATTTTTGTTAATGTAGCCTCACACTCTACAAGGCAGCAGGAATGGAGGGATGGGAAACAGCATGGCAGAGAGAGACAGAGACATACACAGTGTGTGTGTGTGAGAGAGAGAGACGTGCATTGCCCCTTTAAGCATGCTGACCCTGTGCTAAGTACACTGCCTTTTTAAGTAGATCAGCAAGTTGAGAGAGAAGCTGATGCCAGCAAGCTTCCTCCATCCTGAGCCCTGTCGTGTGCACCGCCTCCCCCCACCCCCTCGGCTCTGTGGAGATGGCCCGATGGAGTAAAGGAGCGAGGGGGAAGGGCCTGACATTAGCACCCCTCTTCCCCTCCCGCCCACAGCAAGCAGGGGGCTCCTGGGAGCAGCTCCAAGGCAGAGGGCAGGAGCAGCACACGGCAGTGGGGGAAGGGACAGCTGAACTGCCGGCAATTGGTAGCCTGTTGGGTGGCTGCCGCACAGGGAATTTAGGGGAGCGGGGAGCTGATAGGGGGGCTGCCGGTCCACCTTGGTTCCAAGCCCACACCAGCTAGCTCCAACAGGCTGCCATTCCTGCAAGCAGTGGACTAAGCAGGCGGCTCCCAAACATCATAAGGGAGCATTGCACAACTTTAAACGAGCATGTTCCCTAATTGATCAGCAACGTAACAATGAAACAATGTTAACCGGGATGACTTTAAGTGAGGAGTTCCTGTAGTAGATTGTGAGGGCTGGAGGAAAAGACAAACAGCAGGGGTTATCCTGCTTAGGAGTACAACAATGAACTTTGGGAACTATATTTGGAATGCAGCTGAACCCCTGATTATACCTTCAATCTATAAGGAAAAGCTGCTAGGGGAGCTGATCATATGAAGAGATCTTGGGAAACTGAAAATGCTGGGAAAAGGACTCGGAGTGACGTATCTTGTGAAAGATGGGAATGCCTTGTTAGTTAAGTTTACGGTCTAGAAAGTACGTTATGGTTGTGTTTTATATGTAACCACCTGTTTCCACTATTCTCACTCTATCACTTGAATCTCTATTCTATAGTAATAAAATTATTTTTGTTTTCATTAATTTATATATAAGTGCTGTGTCTTAAGTAGAGTCATGACCCTGAATTGAATCTTACGACCTGGTGTGTACTATTCCTTAGGTATATGAATCTGAGGATATGTCTACACTGCAAACTTGTGTTGACTCGAGTTATGTCAGCATACAGCCGCTGCATTTCGGACATCACTTGTGCACATGCATACCTGGCTCCTTGTGTCAGCAGCGTGTGTACTCACCAATGTGTGTACCGCACCTGTATCAGTGCAGAGTGTGGCTGCTATCAGTAGGTATCCCATTGTGCAACTTGCCCCCATCCAGTCCACTGTTTTGGGAAGTTTTGGCAATGCATGGTGGGGCTGAAACAAGTTGTGTAGGGGTGACTGGGAGCATGGGGGCCAGCTTTCTAGGTTGCAACTGTCTCCGCCAGTTGGAAGGCATAAGATGCACGGTCTTAGGGCTGGGGGGTTCCACGACCACCGCTCCCAAGAGAAGAAGGCAGGTGGTGGTGGTCGGGGACTCTCTCCTCAGGGGGACCGAGTCATCTATCTGCCCCCCCCGACCGGGAAAACTGAGAAGTCTGCTGCTTGCCAGTAGCTAAGATTCGCGATGTGACGGAGAGACTGCTGAGACTCATCAAGCCCTCGGATCGCTACCCCTTCCTGCTTCTCCACGTCGGCACCAATGATACTACCAAGAATGACCTTGAGCGGATCACTGCAGACTACGTGGCTCTGGGAAGGAGGATAAAGGAGTTTGAGGTGCAAGTGTTGTTCTCGTCCATCCTCCCCATGGAAGGAAAAGGCCGGGGTAGAGACCGTCGAATCGTGGAAGTCAACAAATGGCTACACAGGTGGTGTCGGAGAGAAGGCTTTGGATTCTTTGACCATGGGATGGTGTTCCAAGAAGGAGGAGTGCTAGGCAGAGACGGACTCCACCTAACAAAGAGAGGGAAAAGCATCTTCACGAGCAGGCTGGCTAACCTAGTGAGGAGGGCTTTAAACTAGGTTCACCGGGGGAAGGAGACCAAAGCCCTGAGGTAAGTGGGGAAGTGGGATACTGGGAGGAAGCACGAGCAGGAGCATGTGAGGGGGAAGGCTCCTGCTTCATACTGAGAAAGAGGGGCGAAGAGTGGGTTATCTCAAGTGCCTATACACAAATGCACAAAGCCTGGGAAACAAGCAGGGAGAACTGGAAGTCCTGGCAAAGTCAAGGAATTATGATGTGATTGGAATAACAGAGACTTGGTGGGATAACTCACATGACTGGAGTCCTGTCATGGATGGATATAAGCTGTTCAGGAAGGACAGAAAGGGCAGAAAAGGTGGGGGAGTTGCACTGTATGTAAGAGAGCAGTATGACTGCTCAGAGCTCCGGTATGAAACTGCAGAAAAACCTGAGAGTCTCTGGATTACGTTTAGAAGTGTGAGCACCAAGGGTGATGTCGTGGTGGGAGTCTGCTATAGACCACCAGACCAGAGGGATGAGGTGGACGAGGCTTTCTTCCAGCAACTCACAGAGGCTACTAGATCGCACGCCCTGGTTCTCATGGGCGACTTTAATCACCCTGATATCTGCTGGGAGAGCAATACAGCGGTGCACGGACAATCCAGGAAGTTTTTGGATAATGTAGGGGACAATTTCCTGGTGCAAGTGCTGGAGGAACCAACTAGGGGCAGAGCTCTTCTTGACCTGCTGCTCACAAACCGGGAAGAATTAGTAGGGGAAGCAAAAGTGGATGGGAACCTGGGAGACAGTGACCATGAGATAGTCGAGTTCAGAATCCTGACACAAGGAGGAAAGGAAAGCAGCAGAATACGGACCCTGGACTTCAGAAAAGCAAACTTTGACTCCCTCAGGGAACTGATGGGCAATATCCCCGGGGAGAATAATATGAGGGGGAAAGGAGTCCAGGAGACCTGGCTTTATTTTAAAGAATCCTTATTGGGGTTACAGGGACAAACCATCCCTATGTGTAGAAAGAATAGTAAATATGGCAGGCAACAAGCTTGGCTTAACAGTGAAATCCTTGCTGATTTTAAACACAAAAAAGAAGCTTACAAGAAGTGGAAGACTGGACAAATGACCAGGGAAGAGTATAAAAATATTGCTCGGGCATGCAGGAGTGAAATCAGGAAGGCCAAATCACATCTGGAGTTGCAGCTAGCAAGAGATGTTAAGAGTAACAGGAAAGATTTCTTCAGGTATGTTGGCAACAAGAAGAAAGTCAAGGAAAGTGTGGGCCCCTTACTGAATGAGGGAGGCAACCTAGTGACAGAGGATGTGGAAAAAGCTAATGTACTCTGCTTTTTTTGCCTCTGTCTTCACGAACAAGGTCAGCTCCGAGACTGCTGCACTGGGCAGCACAACATGGGGAGGAGGTGACCAGCCCTCTGTGGAGAAAGAAGTGGTTCGCAACTATTTAGAAAAGCTGGATGTGCACAAGTCCACAGGGCCGGATGCGTTGCATCCGAGAGTGCTAAAGGAGTTGGCGGATGTGATTGCAGAGCCATTGTCCATTATCTTTGAAAACTCATGGCGATCCGGGGAAGTTCCGGATGACTGGAAAAAAGGCTAATGTAGTGCCCATCTTTAAAAAAGGGAAGGAGGAGGATCCTGGGAACTACAGTCCAGTCAACCTCACCTCAGTCCCTGGAAAAATCATGGAGCAGGTCCTCAAGGAATCAATTCTGAAGCACTTAGAGGAGACGAAAGTGATCAGGAACAGTCAGCATGGATTCACCAAGGGCAAGTCATGCCTAACTAACCTAATTGCCTTCTATGATGAGATAACTGGCTCTGTGGATGAGGGGAAAGCCGTGGACGTGTTGTTCCTTGACTTTAGCAAAGCTTTTGACACGGTCTCCCACCATATACTTGTCAGCAAGTTAAAGAAGTATGGGCTGGAGGAATGCACTATAAAAGGTGGGTAGAAAGTTGGCTAGATTGTCAGGCTCAACGGGTAGTGATCAACGGCTCCATGTCTAGTTGGCAGCCAGTATCAAGCAGAGTGCCCCAAGGGTCAGTCCTGGGGCCAGTTTTGTTCAATATCTTCATAAATGATCTGGAGGATGGTGTGGATTGTACCCTCAGCAAGTTTGCAGACGACACTAAACTGGGAGGAGTGGTAGATATGCTGGATGGTAGGGATAGGATACAGAGGGACCTAGACAAATTGGAGGATTGGGCCAAAAGAAATCTGATGAGGACAACAAGGACAAGTGCAGAGTCCTGCACTTAGGAAGGAAGGATCCAATGCACCGCTACAGACTAGGGACCGAATGGCTCAGCAGCAGTTCTGCAGAAAAGGACCTAGGGGTTACAGTGGATGAGAAGCTGGATATGAGTCAACAGTGTGCCCTTGTTGCCAAGAAGGCCAATGGCATTTTGGGATGTATATGTAGGGGCATTGCCAGCAGATGGAGGGACATAATCGTTCCCCTCTATTCAACATTGGTGAGGCCTCATCTGGAGTATTGTGTCCAGTTTTGGGCCCCACACTACAAGAAGGATGTGGAAAAATTGGAGAGAGTCCAGCGAAGGGCAACAAAAATGATTAGGGGACTGGAACACATGACTTATGGGGAGAGGCTGAGGGAACTGGGGATGTTTAGTCTACGGAAGAGAAGAATGAGGGGGGGATTTCATAGCAGCTTTCAACTACCTGAAAGGGGGTTCCAAAGAGGATGGATCTAGACTATTCTCAGTGGTAGCGGATAACAGGACAAGGAGTAATGGTCTCAAGTTGCAGTGGGGGAGATTTAGGTTGGATATTAGGAAAAGCTTTTTCACTAGGAGGGTGGTGAAACACTGGAATGCTTTGCCTAGGGAGGTGGTGGAAACTCCTTCCTTAGAAGTTTTTAAGGTCAGGCTTGACAAAGCCCTGGCTGGGATGATTTAATGGGGATCGGTCCTGCTTTGAGCAGGGGGTTGGACTAGATGACCTCCTGAGGTCCCTTCCTTCCAACTCTGATATTCTATGCTTCTATGATTTCATCTTAGAAGGTTATCTGTATCCCATAATTTTTGCACATTTTTTCAAAATCCCACAAACCCATGCGGCCCTCCTTCCTTGCTGCAAACCGTCTCTGACAGAAGAATGGAGCCTGCACAGCTCTGCCCTAATGTCATGAGCATTGCTAGCACCGGGTGAACAATCCTGGAGTAGCCACAGAGCTGCAAGAAGAACCGAATGCGTGGGGAATAGGACGATTCCTTGGAGGACACATTGCTGTGGCACAGAGCGAGTACCAATTCAAGGTTGTTCGTGGCATGCAGCTGCTCCATGAAGATGGTGGAGCACCTCTTCTAGGCCAGAAAAACAAGCACTGAGTGGTGGGATCGCATCATAATGCAGGTTTTGCATGAGGAGCAGTGGCTGCAGAACCTCAAGATGCACAAGCCATAATCCTGGATCTGTGTAGCAAGCTCACCCAGCACAGGGACATCAAAATGAGAGTTGCACTGACAGTGGAGAAGACAAGGACGATTGCACTGTGGAAATCTGCAAATGCCAGATTGCTATCATTCAGCTGGGAATCAGTTTGGAGCAGGGAAATCCACCCCACTGGGGCCATTGTGATGCAAGTGTACAGGGCCATTCATCACCTCCTGCTATGCGAGACTGTAACTTTTGGCAATGTGCAGGATGTAATGGATAGCTTTACAGCAATGGATTTCCTGAAGTGCCGGGGTGTGATAGATGACACACACATCCCTATTTTGGCACCTTTCCAGTGAGTGCATCAACAGAAAGGGATACTTTTCTATGCTTATGCAAGCATTGTTGGATCACCGGGGATGCTTCACAGATATCAGTGTGGGCTGGTCAGAGAAGATGCATGATGTCGGCATCTGTAAGAACACAGGGCTGCTCAGAAAGCTGCAAGCAAGGAATTTCTTTCCCAGCTGGTGAATTACCATTGGGAATGTTGAAATGACAATAGTGATCCAGGGGGACCCACCCCACTCCTTGCTCCTCTGGCTCCTGAAGCCATACATCTGCCACCTCAACCGCACGAAGGAAAAATTTGGTTACTGGCTCAGCAGGTGCAGAATGACAGTTGAATGTGAGTTTGGTCATTTGAAGGGATACTGGTGTTGTTTACTCACAAGATTGGACCTCAGTGAGAAAAATATTCCAGTGGTTATAGGTGCCTGCTTTGTCCTTCATAATCTACGTGATGCAAAGGGGAAAAGTTTCCAGTGGGTTGCAGGACAGAGGTGGAGTGGTGCTCTGCTAAATTTGAACAGCCAAATACAAGGGGTATTAGAAGAGCTCAAGATGGAGCTCTACGGCTCAGGGAGGTTTAAAAAGACCATTTTAACAGTGATCCAGAGCAGTGTGTGTTGTTGTTGTGTATTCTACCTGGCCCTGCTCTTTTGTGGCCTGGTAGGAATCGTGTGATGGTTTCTGTACATGTAGGACTATAACATTGTCAATGCACCTGTTAATTTTGATTATGAATGATCCTGTGAGTTGTGCGACATTGTGCAGTCACAAGTCATTGGCTGTTTTCAGAACTGCTGTGAACTCAACAGCATATGTTAAACTAATAAAGATGAATTACATTCCAAATAAAAGAATTGTATTCGCTCAGAAAATAGTGCAAAAGAATGTGTAATTTTAAAATATATTAAACTTAAGTTGATACCAGAATTTATGAAGGGAAAAGAACATTTGTTTCCATTTCAGCTACACATATACCAACTGTGGCTTTCACAGGTCTGTTGTATGTGAAGCAGTGATTGTCTTTAATGTTCCCCAGGGTGTATTGGTAAGGGTAGTGCACTGACCCCTGCTGTCACATGGAATGTTTGGGGTGCTATACAAAGGTCCTGCTATAGGAGTTCTCAGTGGCCTGCAAAAGAAGGTGAGCCCAGGATTGTCGAACCTGCATGTGCACCACAGCCTGCAGCATCTGTGTTTGCTGCCTAAGAAATGCCATTATGTCCTGGTGCATCTTCCTCTTCTTTTCCTGCTGGGGTTTCTTGGCATTTCCCTTGCCACTCTTTCCTTCTCCAAACTGTCCACAGTGTTCATCCTCCAGGCCCTACGCTCACAGTCCGATGAAGCGCTGTCTTGGAGGGATGACATGTTCAATAAGATCAGAGTCCTCTTCCTTCTCCTCCATATATGCGGAAAGCCTGGTTCAGGTAAGGAAGGGGTGACCCTTATGGCAGCAGCTGAACATAAAAGACAGAGGTACCATTTTCTACTTATTCACTATGGAAAGCGAAACTCAAGATGCTGAACTCTCTCCCCTTGCTCCCCTAAACTTTTAAGCATTACCTTCTCATTCTGCTTGGGGTTGTTTGTGTATTGTGCCAGTCTCAGGACCAGCAATGGTTAGTATGGTCACTGGCGGTTGGGGAAAATGAGGAGAGAATTGCTCAGTTGCATGATTCTAGTAGCATAGGGAAATGGCACGGAATACTGGTGATTTTAGCTGAGGGTAACAACAGTACAGAGACCACAGCTTCTGGCATCCTGAAGCTGCCCAAGCCCGTATACGGATAGCCTCTGTACTGCAAGGGTGCCTGATTAAGTTATTGCTGAGTGGTGTGGGAGTGTCCTACCACAGAGGAAGATCTAAGGCAGCCCTCCCCAGAAACCTTTGACACAGGATTACAGAGCATATTCATCAAAGTTTCACTAAGATCTCTACGGAGGATTTATTGGACATCCCTGTGTACAAAAACAATTGCTCCACATGGCCCCAAATGCCTAACTCAAGAGGGGAATGAACAGCAAATAGCAGCTCTGCCTTGCTTGGTCATACCACTACCTCTTCTAGAACTAGTAAATTAATGAAAATCAAAAGATGTGTCCTGCTCCTCTGGGGGTGACATCCCTGTAATTGAAAATCTATCTACATACGTACCCAAAGTTCCTTCCCCTGCATCGGGCTCACCATGTTTAACTGGTGGGATTGGCTGGATTGCAGTGGAGTCAAAAAACAGGTCCTGGTTCACTGCACAGCCACATCCCTCTGTCGCTGTCCCTCATACTCATCTCACTGTTCATGGCAGGGGCCTGTGACTCAGGCTCCTCTGAGGTTTCCACGGTGCTGGAGGGGTGGGGTGTGACCAAACGCATCCCAGTATTCACACCCTACACACTACTGTAGTAATCTTCGTACAAAATATGCCTTGTGAGGTATCATTTGAAAACTAATAATTCACTGGTCAGTAATATCATGCTGAAATCTGTGTAGCAACGTTGTGTGTAAAGTTATGAACCTAAGATGAAATTATGACTGAAATGTGGTTACCAGACAAGTCTGGGGAGTGGATAAACCAGTTTTTCAAAGACAAAGGACAAGCTGATGCCGTTAGCCAGGTATCACCTAAGTTGATGGGTAATCACCTGGCAAGTGGCCATTCTTGGCTCAGAGTAGGAGGGCAGCAACAGATCAATCTATGTTTTAGCCAACAACAGCCTGGAATCTCTTTCTCAATGAGACTCCATGACTCCAACCTCACAGTGGGAATGAACTTTATCTAGAGGTAACCCTCAGGAAAATACATGTCAAAAGACTGGGCTATAGAAGTGCAGGGCAAAAACACCCCAAGGTTTCCTCTTTCACCTAAGGTGACAAAAGAAGCAGCCATTTGACATTGGGAGAGATCCTGACCTGAAATACAGTCAGCCTGGTTCCTGGGAGCATGTAAGAATTCTATCTTGAACCAAGTCTAGTTTGTTTTAGCACAAGAAAGCATTTTATCTTTATTTCTCATGTAACCATTTCTGACTTTAGTGCCTTGTACTCAAAATCTCTTTGTAGGTGAATACATGTATTTTATTCTTTAATCAAAGCTAACCCAGTGTTCTGTTTAAACTCAACTGTGTGGATAACGCCATTTAAGGTAGCAGCTGTACATTGACCCCTTACAGGGGCAACAGATCTCCAATGTCTGGACTGTCTGGGTGTGGCCTGGACAGTGCAGAACACACAGTTTGGGAGAAATTCAGGACAGGGAGCGTGCAGGTAGTAACCAAGGCAGCTGGGGTCAGTGTTGCTGGTAGGCTGCTGCTATAGACAGGCATTCAGCATGTGACCTGCATGCTGCTTCGGTCTTTGTGAAGAGCCCAGTTAGAAGCTGCAGCAGCAAAACATTGTGAGGCACCCCAGGCTGCAGAGCATGTGGTGACAACGCCTTACTGGCCTGGATTGCACCCTGGAACGTGACATGGGGTCTCTGCTGAGGATAGCATGCCGCTCTTTGTAAAAGCAGCAGTTTTCCAGCTTGGCACTGGATCAATTGTTGGCCTCCCGGGCCTTCTGGTATGCCTGTTGCAGCTCCTTAGCGGTCACACGGCACTGCTACAGTCCTTGACATACCACTTCTCCGGAGTTCCCTGAGCAATCTGTTCAGAGATTTTGACGTGTCTATGGCTGCTCCACAGCTGTGCCTGCAAAGCCTCTTCTCGCTATAGGCACAGGAGACTCAATATCTCCTGTCTATTCCAAGCAGGAGCATGTAGCTGGCATGGTCAGCTGGGCAGTTGCACAGAAGCTTGGCAACCACGAAAGGAACTTAAAAAATTAATGTGGGTTTAAAGTGGCAGTGGAGTTCATAATGGTGACCAAAGAGGTCATTGTGGAACTATGATGACCAGACAGCAACTGTGAAAAATCAGGACATGGGGTGGGGGGTAATAGGCACCTATATAAGACAAAGCCCCAAATATTGGGACTGTCCCTACAAAATTGGGATATCTGGTCACCCTATTGCGGAACAGCTGCTGGAGGACAGTTAGGGTTGATGTAAGTAATGCGGTGTCTACACTTGTCCTGTATTAATCTAAGTACATCAACCGCTGTGGGAGGTGGTATTACTATATCACCATATTGAGGTACTTACAACAGTGGGAGACCAATTTGAGTGCAGACAGGCGCACAACTAGGTCAACATAAGCTGCTTAGCCTTGACCTAACTTTGTAGTGCAGACCAGGCCTCAGAGTTCTGTGTGTGTTCAGTGGGATAGGAGCTAAGCACTTCAGAGAGATGCTTGGAGGGAATGTGCAAATCTGTTCAGAAAAACAAACAAACAATGGACCACAACCATTTGCCCAGACCCAAATCTAACACCAAATCTTTTTCAGAGATATGAAATTGTCTGGCTAACCTTTTAACTTATTCATTTGTTTTCTGCACTTTTCTATTTTCAACCAGAACTAAAAACACGATTTGGGAAATGCAGTAGACTGGTTGTACTGGTTTCAAGTTGCATTGCAAATGATACCAGGAGTCCTAATAAATCTTTAGAGACGTTGTCCTTGACAAATGTCCAGGTCCATTTTCTGAGCCAGGAAGTCCAGATATAGATCAGAATTTTTAGATGCTTACCAAAAACTTAAAGGTTTGCTCATTTCTACTTAACACAGCTATTCTAAATATTATGGCCTTGGATCTTGGCTGTGCTATGGATGGATTTACACTGTATCTGTCATGCTACGTGGCCCTGAAGCTAGAGTACTCTATCATAGGAGGGTAACTCCACGATAGTTATATCTCTCAGTGCCATACAGCTGGTATAGCAGATCTTGTGCCATTTCTCTGCCTGTTGTAGGAGACATAGCCAGTAAAAGAGAGCATTCCAGTGATGCTTGGCTACTGTAGCAACCACTTGGGGCCATGGGCAGCCCGATAGCCACTTCTGGATTGGTTGTGTGTTTGACTAGGTCATATTTTTCACAGACTGGTCTGTGGTCAGAATGACAGATGGTGACGAATATACGCTGGGCTAGCATATTATATACATCTCATTACCAATATATGTTATCCTCACCATGCATATATCAGTATGTATTAAGCACATAACAGTAAGAGTATAGAAGTTATATAGCCTAAATCGGCCTATGCTTTTTATATATAAAAAACCCTGCTCACTTATGCTAAATATCTCATAACCCCTTTTCTTCACCGAAATAAGTTTTAAAGAAGCAAATAAGGAATCTGTCAAGACCAGGACAGATGAATGCTTTACCATAGCAACAGGAAGGGATTAACTCTTGCAGACTAGTATGGAAATGTACTAATGGAAAAGAGTAAGACATCTGAATGTTCTACCTTGGTACAAATCTATGAGCCCCTTGATAGCTGGAAGGAAGGTGTTCAGGACAAAGTAAGAGTGCTACACCAAGGTACCAGAAATACAAGGTAGAAAAGTGGCTTTAGGGGTGTAACTTTGGGGAATCACACCTTCTGTATAAGATGAATAGAACAACAATACATAAAACAGCTTCCCGGAGACCGGTAACATATTGATCCACTCTCCAGTACTATATTATGACTGGATTATAACAACAAACCTGACTGATACTGGTTATTTGGTCTCTTGAATATATTTCATAATAAAACTAAGTGTAGTCAAGCAACTGATTATACAATTTATCAACACAAATAATCTGTGCTATACCTTAACAAATATTTGGGGAAAACATGCCCCTTTACCTTTATGGTGATTTTTAAGGTCATGCATGGGTCAGAAATAGGGGTGGCAGACTCTCACATGTTTCATAAGTTCCACCTTTAAACTCTCAAAATTGTCCAACCTCATTGTATTTGTCTGAGGTTAATCTTCTCTTCCTCATTTTTCTTAATTTTACCTCCCTAACCAACCAGATTCTTCTCCTTATTCTTTTCTCCATCCCCTTAAATATTAACAGACACCTTGACACGGATTAGGTAAATCATGCAAACATTTTCCACAGATACCTCTTTGACTCTCTAAATGGACGTGCTTTTATTGTGGGTGTCTCCTTTCCTCTTTGCTTTCTGCAAATATGTCCATGCGTTTCACAGGGATGTTAATGAAAACAATACATATTAAGTGAATTTTCATGTGAAGAACGTTCTGAATTTGCATATATAGTTATACCAGAAACCTGAGCTCGGGAACTAAGCACACTCAGTCAAGGATCAGAATCAGCATTTTGTGGTTGTTGTTTCCAAACCAGCCAAGACAGCTTGATTTTTAATATTCACAATCAGTGCTCATGAACAATCTGCTAATGAAGAATTATCCACGGACATTATTAGCTGAATTAATTTGGGAATAAAAAGAACAAAACGAGACAATATATATTGTTCATAGACGATTCACAAAAGAAGGGGATTTTTATCCAAAATTATTAATTGCAAATTTTTCACTCAGATTAAGCCCTGACTGATTGAGTAATATATCAAATGATCTGCCATGAGGTCAGAATGCATTGCCCTAACCTGTAATCCAAGAGAAGACACTTGACTCAAAATATTTGAGGATTGCAGTTAAACCAGATGAGTTTGTCACAACTCTAGAATCTGAAACAGATTAATCAGAAATAGGTGGCCTTTCAGGTACTGGGAAGCCAAAGAAGGGTTTTGTTTGTTTATTAACTCAAAAGAAAATTTTGGTTAAATTTTAAAAGTTTGAAGATTTAGTTCAATGTTCTGGCTGGTTCTTCTTTCCCCTTCCAAAATGTATTTATTTACCTGTCACCCGCTATGAGGGCTCAAGTAAACTTCAGCTCCCCACCTGCTCATATTTCTGATGTGCAAGGTAAATTCTTCTAAAACCAGAAGCTGCACTGTATTATATTTTCAGTGCAAAACAGTAAGGTTATTAAAATAAAGCTGTGTCTACCCCATTTGCTTCTCACCTCAGCAGGATTTCCAATACTTAATCTCATCCTACTGTCTGAACACAGCAGTCCAGGGCTGGGATAAGGCAGGGTACTAAATCGGCCAGTTCAGCACTGTGGACAAATGGCAGCTTATTATATCCATGCAAACAACGGGCTCTGAAAGAAGGAAATATCACAGCAGAAATTTAAGAAAGTTGAGGCCATGTTTTTTTCCCCCCTCTGCACTAGTTAGGGGCCAAATACACAAGTACAGCTTAGCTTTTTCTTTTAGCGAATCAATAATTGCTTGAGCTAAGAACAACTCTTCACTTGCCTGACTTTCTCCCTTTAGGGATGAACATCTTGCTTATAGACTAGAGAGGTAGAAGAACATTTTGCACTTTTACAGTACTATTGGCACGCTGCAGAACAAAACTAAAAAGTTCTGTATATTTCTTTCATAAGGAAAAGTAGATAGACATCTTTACTAGTTGCATGCTTTACAAGAGATACTATGGTCAACATTTTCAAATTTTCTAATGGGCAGGGGCTAAGCAGCACATTTGAAAGGCAGGCCACATTCATTTAGGTGCTTAGTTATGTACTTGTATGCCAACTATAGGCACCCAGATCTGTATATTTTGACCTGCAGTTTCAAAATAACCACTTGAGCAACTGTATTGATTAAAAAGAAAAAAAATCAATTGCACTTACATAAGATGCACTGTTCTCCACATATGCAGTGTAACTAGCAACTCACCTGAATGCATAATTAGCACCTTTTTATGTTCTCTTAATCATAGAATCATACAATATCAGGGTTGGAAGGGACCTCAGGCTGTCATCTAGTTCAACCCCCTGCTCAAAGCAGGGCCAATCCCCAATTTTTGTCCCAGATCCCTAAATGGCCCCCTCAAGGATTGAACTCAAAACCCTGGGTTTAGCAGGCCAATGCTCAAACCACTGAACTATCCCTCCCCCCAAATGAACCAGTATATTTAATATTTCCATACAGGAATAAGTATATGGAAATAACGATGGCCAAGGAGAATACAAAGGACAAACACAGTTGGATTGTTGTATTAGCAGAAAACCACAAAAGGCAAACAAAATTACATAACAGAGGCCGCAGGCAGTGCAAATATTTACTGAAGTTCAAAAATACCTTTGATAAGAGATTGATTCAAAAGATATGGTTTTATTTTCTCCCTTTCTGAGGACATGTTAAAAAAATCAAGTACAAAAAATCCATTGGAAACCTCTGCACATTCAAATTTATTCTACTTCAAGTCACAATGTGCACTACAGAGGTACTTAGTTTGATAAAGGTGAAATCTTGTCCCTAACTCTCTGCATGTTCCTCAGACCCAATCTTATTTTAAAGTAATAGGCTGAAACTTAATCTCTGGATTCAGTCATGTAGAAAATAAGTTTGGACTACTAAAATTAGCAGCAGGTCCTGCCAGAGCTTAATGTTTTAAAATATTTTAACAAAAGTTTTGTTTTTAATATTATATCTCAATGGATTCACAGCTCTGAATCCTATCACGCCTCTAGTATTTCCTAATCAGAAATGAAATGGAGCGTCTGTTCACAAAACGTAGAAGAAAAACTACCCTGACGATTTAATATAGTATTCTGTACAGTGGAAAGAATAACCTCAGTGGTTTATCTTTAATTCAGAATTCACCAATGGATCCTGAAGAGCTGGATTCATGTTCCTGGGTAAGCTCTTCTGTGACTTCTAATCAAGCAAATCATGTATGTATTAAATTATAATTTATTTCAAAGCACATATTGAAAGCTTTGATCTAGTGTAATATAAGTTCATAAGCAAAGTAGATGCTCTTGCTGACTGCTTATCAATGAAGTCTTAAAAAAGCAGTCTGTAAAATAAAGTAATACAACAATTTGGACAATAAATAGCTAGTCTCAATATGCATATTACTGGAATTTGTTTTTCCAATAAAAATGGATCTTATTAGAAAACATGGATCAGTTTAATGGTTCACCGACAATAAAAGTCAGCCTGAACCTTCACACAAAGCTGGAGCTGAAATTAAACTATTTTTGAGGTCTTCAAAAGTTTGGTTAACTTTTTATTCTTTTAAATTTTGTGCTCCTTTCCACTTCTCAGTTTCCTCCAAACATAAAAATGGAAATAATACACAAAAAGGTATCTCCATGGTACGCCCAGGATCACCAAAACTAGGATATATGGGGAGGAAGACTTCTTTCCCAATTAGACAAGGGAGGTATGGATAAGCGCTGATGCTTATCTGAATGATTCCTGAGCTTATCCATCAATATCAGAAGATATTCCCACAAGAGACTGTTTATTCCACCACCTCCACCAATAGAGTGGTTCCTAGCAGCTGCTGGAGCATTAGTTTTGTACAGACTTGGAAGGCAGATTGCCATCTACTGAAACATTAAAAACATTCCTATAGCACTTCATTCTGCTTTGGAGCTTGGAATATCACAAACTCCTTATGGAACTGTTCTTGTAATCAGTCATACTCAATTCCCCAGGGGTAAAGCCTGAATAAGAACTGCAGGACTGATGAACTCATTTTCAAACCTTAACACATTCATACAAAATCTAGAACACACTTCATAATTATCAAATAGTTTTTTTAAAATGTTAGGAGACTTGTTAAATTAAGACGAATAAACACAAGCAAAACTACTAATTATTCAGGTCTCATTATACCCTTGTTTGGTGTTAAAAAAAACCCATTGCATTACTAATGTCAGTATCAGTATTTGTTTTACCATGAATTGTTTGCAATTTTTAATTCCACCAACAGATGGCAATTGTACTTTCTTGGGAAAGCATTACTTCACCATGAACTTTCATATTAATCAATCAAAACCTTTTATTTAACCAGGTAAAATATACTGAGAACAAGTTTCATTCAGAAGAGTGAGCTGACCAAGATGGCTAACTAGCCACATTAGATCATTGCTAAATGGGCACAGACACTCTGTTATAGATCATTAGAAAGCTGCCCAACCACAATCATATATGGAATCAATTACACAAAATCAGACCAACACCAAATAAAACTGTAATTTAGGAAGAAGGTCGTAAAGGCAGGCAACTTACCACAGACAGGAGTACTGACCAACAACTGATTCAATCTATACATTTTTCATCTTTAATCCTTTTGTATGTAGTGCATGTACTCCAAGTCTCAGGAGAACAACTTTAAAAAAAAAATCCCCTACTGTAGCAAAGGTAAACTGAACTTCTGTAATGACTAATTCAATGAAAAATCAACTGAAAGCTATAAAATGTGGTTCGATAGACTAACTGCTTTTCCTCGGCAAAGCTCAGTGAGGTAACTTTATCCTTGGGGAGAAAAAAGAAATCATAAGAGAATGTACCAAGATTTGTATCTCTAATTTAATTCCTATTAATTTTTTAGTGTGCTTGTTAAGTTTATTGTATTATGCAACTTATGTCACCCTAAGCAGCATACATATTTTGAGTTATTAAAAAACAACATTTTTAGAACTTTACATGTTCAAAGATCTGTGCATATACTAAATGGATTAGCCCTCACAACATCATGCAAGGCAGGTAACTAAATACTGTTATCTCCCTTTTACAGATGGGAAATACAGATATGGAGGTATTAAATGACTTGCCCAAAGCTGTAAGATGAGCCAGGGACAGAGACTGAACTAGAATTCAGGAATTTATGCATTCCGGTCTCATGCTCCAGTTATTAGATCACATTGCCTCTCCGATACAGTCTCAGGTTCTGGGAAGGGTCTGAACATAAGTTTTTAATTCTCTTCAATTAGAAAATCCAACCATTTTCGATTAGAAAGCCTCCTCTTACTTAGATCTGAGTATGCTCTGTATTATTTTTTTAATTTCTTTAAAAAAAAAAGTTAGAGCCAACACTTGAATATAGAATTCCAATCACTAATATAATTTCAGTAGAAGTCACCAGATACACACATGTAAAGCTATTTACAAATGTACAACAAGAGGTAGCTTTTTCAAAAAAAGTAGTGAATGCTTCAAAAAGACCATAATCTGAATTGTTTTTTTTTCCTGAAAACATAAAGTAAGAGTTGTCCTACAAATATTCTATTTCGTAATGCAAGTTCCTCTAACTACAGTAGGATGAAATTCACCTCTGTGCATAGTGCCAGCACAGGATGTATCCACTTCTCTAAATCCCATTTAAGCCTCCTGCATAGGGATAAATTTCAGTGGCAAAGAGATATTAGATGTTTTAACCACCTTACAAAGTTCAGAGTTGAGCATGGGGAGGATGGATGGAAACGCAATCTCATTTGAACACAAGTCAGACAAATAAAAATCTTAGATTCTCTAATCAAAAAATGGTGTTCCGTTTATGGCAGTTATGATTCAATGATAGTCCTGAGACCAATTTGTCTTTTGAGAAAGCCAGCAAAGATTGTGTGCTTCTGATCATCTATTGTTTTACCCACATGGAATTCGGATGCTTTCAGTATTTGAGATATTTCAGAATCTGTATAATTAAATGTACTGTAATGAAAACTATGGAACACAGTTATAATAAGCAACAAGTTTCAATGAAAGTCAATTAATTTGACCTTCAGTGTCTTACAGTTTAGATACACACATTATATTTCCTTTCCTCTAGGATGTTCTTGAAACATGCTTTGCAAGAGTCTTCCGGTAGCATGACTGGCTGAATCCACTTTAGAATATTTAATTGTAGGTTTAAACTCTGCTTCCACAATTTATTTACATATTTTTATGCAGCACTAGGAAGAAGGTAGAGATCTGAAAAGATAAACAGTTATTGAGCTGCTCACTGATGTCAAGTACAAGAACACCGATAGCTGGAAGCTGATGAAGTTATTTGAAAACACACTTGAAAGTAAAACAATGGAAAAATAGGATGTGAAATTAACACCACTGTATTTTACTGAGTAAAAGCAATAGACCAGCCTTGGGGAAGGGGTGGGAAAGGGGGGTGGGGTTTGAGAGTCTGCAAACCTTGAACTATTTGTAGAGTTTGAAAGATTAGTTTGAACTCACTTTTCTGTTTCCCCTCTTCAATCTAAAACCATGTTTCCTTTTAAATTAACTAGAAAAGCATGTTTTTTTCAAGGGGGATTTAAAAGAAAAATCTATGCTATGAATTATCAACAGAAGAAACTCTTAGAAGCTAGAATGGCAAAAGAGGGTGCTCTTCAAGTGGTATATATGTTATATTGGTACATTAAATGTTTTCTTCCTGCTTTTCTCTTTCTCTTTCCTCCCACAATATTGGTTTCATATTTATGAGAAGGATCATTTTTTAGTTTAATTAAAACTTCCACATCAAAACTGTTAAACCACATTCAAAGTTAGAGAAAATGGGTTCACCATCCTTAAAAAGAATGGAAGGAGTGAATTCTCTGCTTTTGAACACTAGCAGATTATCAAGACAATCATCAGTTGAATTTAGATATTCTAGAAAGTAATACAGAATTTAAAAAAAATAAGTCATCAGGTTCTCTCATATATTAACATAACAGGGATGTGATGAGCTCATGATCAGGATTTAATCTGCGTACTATTCCACTGATAGTGAAGTTAATGTGAATGGCTCTGATGGTGCTTTGATGTCAGACAGCCATTTGATTCTTCACCACGTCCATTCAGCCAAGTCCTGAGACTGCACATTTAGTATTTAAATTACCCAATCAGGCAAGTTTTGACACAAGGTTAACCATTTTGGCTTTCTGTAGGACACAATGAAGGATATGAAATGGAGCAAAACATAGGAGCTTCTTAGAGTGCAATTAAGTCAGCAAAAGCTTACTGCTTAATCACACGATGCTACAATCGTTTGTGGCAACACAAACGTCTGGTAGTCATTTTCAAGTCAAACTACATGAAAGTGAGAGCCTCTGGGCCTCTCCGAAATGCCTTGCATAGAGTAAGCACAACCCAGTTACCCGTGGAGAAGCATGCAGCTCAGAAGCGTTCTTGGTTCATCTATTTTCCAAAATCAAAGAAACTTCACATTTCCCGTTGTCGATAACCACCCTATTCCACTTATTGAGGATTCATGCTAGCAGCACAATGACACTAGTAGAATTGTTATCCCTGGTATGCATGAAAAAAGACTGACACCAAGCAATAATTCTGATATAATCTATAAAATGCTACTCATTTGAAATGCATTCATGGATGCAGAGCAGCATTGCATTACCTTCCCACATAGTTTCTGGGCAATAGCCACTTGCTGGGCATACTAGCCCAGAACATTTGGCATTCTGAAAACATCCTGCTTTGTCTGGTAAATGGCCTACGATGGCCTGTTTTGTGGATGATCAGCCAATCCATTTCAAAGTATGATATTTTGTCAGCCATTAGGTCTAGAAATTCATACTATACACCATAAAAAGCTGGGATTTGGAGCTTCATGAGATAGTAGACTTTTGGAAAAACATTACATGGATTATACTCTTGCATGTCCTTTATTTCCTGTAGTAGCAAAATAGCATCAGTCATACAAGGCTCTCTCAACTTGCTTGCCCAATGCACAATATTAGAGATAGCATTCACATGGTATCATGACATAATGAAGCCCTGAAGTAATTTTCAGGTAACATTTTCATGTAACACAAGTCTGAGAACAACCCTTAATGGCGATCTTGCTTATGGTCATTCACACTTTAGTTGTCCATTTCTAACAGACTTCCTTCATCTCTAGAGTTCCACAGAATACAATGGTAGTCAGGGAACGTCATTACCTACCTGATTAAAAGTCACTGGCGGGTGGTATTCTTGGTCATGACAATACATGTACACACCTTCTGGAAAAGATGTGGCCTCTCAACAAGCCCACCCTAGACCAGCAACCATTTGCTCAGTTTGTCAGTCCAGTGCTTGGGCTGCATGGTCAGCTATTCCACTCCCACAAGAAAGAAACACTGAAACAGCAGCATGGATGCCACTCCACCACTAGGTTAGGCAGCTAGACACATATACCACGATGCAGATTGTGCTCCCATAGGCTAATGAGATACCCATCTTTGTAGCCATGTTGGCTGTTCAAAAGAGGAGTTTATTTGCAACATGACTGGACTGGAGTGTTTAGCAGCCATAGCATCATGGGTATAAGCATCATGGGTATAAAGGCTTGATTTTTGTCTTTAGAAAACCCTCTCAGTGCTATAACATTCTTAACCATACCATGACATGGGTTGATGGCAGCTGGATAGTTTCATACTTGGCATACGGTGTGTTTATAGGGCTGATCCTAGTCCACTGTAGTCAATAGGAGTCTTGCATTAAATCCATTGGACTTTGGATCAGGCCCTGGAAGAGACTGTATATATATTTTTAAAGACAGCTTGATATATTAAAAAAAAGTTATGACCATTTTAAGTCTTCTTAAGGAAGCTAAGTATTTTTTTTCTGCGTAGACACCTGTGATGATAGGATATGTCTTTAAACTGGCTTAGAAAGATATATCCTTTCATTTCTGGCACACTGAATCAAATCACATCCATTAGGATAAAATCAGTGTGGGAAAATGTCTGTTACATATATAGATCTTTAATATTAATAAATATGAAATCTTTGTGAATAGGTAATTGACTTACTTTGGAGGCAGCTAAAAACCTGGGGGTGATTGGGGAAAAAAATGAGTTCTGGCAAACACCTTATAGCTCTGAAAATTATCTTTACAGATTTTAAATATCTCATTGGACTCCATTTAAAATGTCCTCAGACTGAAACATGGGGGATTCTTCCCTGAAGAACGGAAAATATGTCTTTATCCAGTTAAGACCCTATTTTATAATTGTTAGTAACTTTTGTTATGCTTTAATCCAGACACTTCCTTTATATTTCACAGAGAGAACTGTAGGACTGGAAGGGACCTCGAAAGGTCCCCTGCACTCATGGCAGGGCAAAATATTATCTAGATCATCCCTGATAGGTAGGTGTCTGTCTAACCTTTATTTTTAAAAAAAAGCTTGCTTCTAACTTGCAGAAGACTGTAGAAACATTTTTTCCCCAGGGTTTCTTTTTCTTTGATAAACTTCCACAGACTGGACGTCAGACACTTTTATTGCCAATTGCCTTTAGGGTGTTGGACTAGCTGTTCCCATGAGCAGCTGGCTGTAAACATTGCTACTGACTTGGGGAAGGACTGCAAAGGACTTGGTCATTCGGTCCACAGTATGATATGAATAAAGAGGTATATCCTCTACTAAATCCAAAAATAGTTGCATCTGGTTGACAGTATACCTACAGGATTGTATAAGAATTGATACTAAGTAGGCAATGCTTTTTTGGAACAGCATCACACTATACCCCAGTGCCTTATCTGCTGTGTTCACTCTTGATCCCAGAAGCATCTCTCTCTTCTGAATTACTATACTCTTTCAGGTGTTCTACTTGCTTAACATACTGTATTATGACAGTCTGAGTCTAATTCTGCTCCCACTGAAATCAGTGGGAATGTTGCAGTTGATGTCTGTCTGGAGCAGGAGCAGGCCATAGTCTCATTTTCCACACTGGCTGCTGATTTGGAGAACCCTACGTTTTGAGACAATTTAGATTTGTCCCATCAGCTTGGACTCTAGGACATGCGGATAAAAATCAAAAGGAATAAGGGTCTTTTTTTACAGTTGGGACTATAAGGGGCAAAGATTCATAAACATAAGTATGAGATTCCCCAGGATTAACCTGGGCTAGCCCTAAAGGATTTAGAGCTGGCATATTTCAGTAGCTCAATCACTGTCATCTAAAAACTAAGACTGCAACTTTGACCCAGTGGCCAAGATGTGAAAAATGTCTGAAAATTACTATACTTGTACTTCTAAAATGGTGCATTAGCTCTATATGTCAAATTACATCTAATCCTGTTCTAATCAGAAAGGACTCCCAATGAACTTTTCCCAGCCAAATTAATAAAGGATCAGTCCCTTAGTATGTTTGCATCATTATTTCCCCATTTTTGCACCCAGTAATGCAATTATATAGGAGGATGGGAGGGGGGTTTCAAGCACTCTGTTTTCTTGCACTGGTACTTTGTAAGTTTATATGGCATGAAATAAAGATCAGTGGTATATGTGATAACTATACTTTTTTCATCATGGTTGTGCTTTCACTTCTAGCACATAACTGTGCTGCTTCAGGAAGAGCCTGTGGAATGAACGGTGACGCACACTTACAGTTTTTTTCCTGCTCCCTACTTACTCCAGATGGGAAGCAGTCTGTTACTGGCTATGGCACTCACTATTTAATGCAGCTGTGCATTCATAGCTTTAATATAGTCAACAGTTTGGAGATTGGTTTAGTAGTCTGGTACTTTATAGAAATTCTTTACTGTTCAAATACTGTAATACAAGTTACCAGTTTAGAGTAACATTTGAAGATGGAAAGGCCATGTTTTCTATCAACTAATCAAACCCATCATCTGTCTCTCTCACCCCCACCCCTACCGTACTGTCTTTTCCAAAGTATTTTTAAACTCTTCATTAACTAAATTTAGACACCTTCATGCTTCAGTCCTGCATTCCGGACTCTCCTCCTTAGCAGAATGGAATCTCTATACATACCAATGAGTCCCATCCCAACTTTACCCCTCCCCTATGGTCAACTCCCTCCCTCTTCTCTCCTTCCTTCCCCTTGGTTTCTGGCATGCCATCTTACTCTCCTTGCTTATGCCTTCCGCCATTTCCTTTCCCAAATCCCTCACGCATGGTCTCCTCACTGACCTATCTCGTCTATGCTAGTCCCTTGAGGAGCTAAAGAACGATTTAGCAAGGTGCTAGTTCCCTTTTTTGTTTTTTGTTTTCCCAGGGAAGTGATCTGTGTACCCCAGAAAAGGTTGCAAGTGATTTGCAATTCCCTGTTATACACATTACCTTTGGTATTAAAGTACTGCAATTCCCCATTTATTCCTTGTTTCATGTGATGCTCGCTAACCTCTGAAGCCTTTGTAAGTGTCAAAAATCTTTCTCCCTTCATAACTTTGAAAAATTCTACTAGAACACCAGAGTCTCTTTTCCAGTGAGGAAAAAACCCAGTTCCCTTAATCTTTGTACTTATATTAACATTCTCCTCAAGGCAGTATTATCCTTCCTGCAGTAAAGTGATTAATAGACAGTTTGGGCATCCAGCATCACCTTCTGTTCTATATTTTATCTTGTGCTAACATTAACCAAACACATGGTTCTAAAAATAAAGCACCTTTGTCCACCATGCTGAAAGGAGGACAGGAGACGCTGGATGCGGTTTAAGTCACATCTTTATTCTTAAACATCTGGAAGTACCTGGCAGATAAAAGTGTACAGTGCAGGTAATTCCATAATAATTTCAATCTATACCAGGTGGCTTCTGTCAGCCCCACCTCTTTACCCGTCCTGGTCCCCCACCAACCCGCAGCTGGGAACACACCATCCCTCCACCTCAAATGAGGAGTAAGGGGGGGCTATGAAGGAGGGAGGATTGTCTCCCTGCTATACTAGTCGTAGAAGCCTCAACCCCCCAAACCTCATTTCTAGCCCTTTAAAGAGTACCTCCTTTAAATCCTTTATCAATCCATTTTATCTTATCACTGTATGCTTTCCCTACAGAGTGTCTAACCTGAACATCTGCCCAACGTTTACATAATGAGATGCAACATCATAGCTTAACTCCCATTTCATGTTTGCCAAACTAAGCCTTCCTGCCCCGAACTTGCTGTGGGGAAGGCAAAATTTAAAAAGGGGGTTTCTTCGCCTAAGCCTATCTGGCATTGAGGGAAAAGTTCCTTCACAGGCCCCTGAGAAAGGGGCGACTAGCACAAGACCCACAGCAGATACTGACAAAACCTGGTATTTCACCATTCCCATGGGTGGGAGGATGGGTGTTGCTCTGTCTGGTCCAGATAAGAAAGGGCTTTTCCTGTCTTGCAACAGCATGAACCTATATAGTTCCCCCCTTTCTGGTCACCTGGGTGGGGGGCGGGGAAGGAAGGATGGATCAGCATCCCCAAGCTGACCTGGTCTGCAGCTGCAGCAGTAAGTCATTCCCTGGTGCTCTAATCATTAAAGGGGCACACAGCTTTTCCAACAAGCCAGACAGCTGCCCCAACTGCTTACTGTGCGGTGAGGTAATTTCATAAATGAGGTTTAGTGAAATGTTTCATATGTAAATTAATTTGGTTAAAATGAACAAGGACAATATTCATTTTTGTAACGGTCTCTTTTTTTCTTGGTAATTTGCTTCCTGTCACACCCGAAATAGAAATCATGGCAGGAGCTGATTCTTACACAGTTGTAGCATCTTCAGTCTTAAAAGCATTCCTGTTGCTAGAAGCCATCACAGGTATTTCAAGAGAGCCAAAACAGCTCTGAAATATCACTGAAGATGTTTCTTCCTCACAGGCACAGGAAGTATAAATTGGGGAGAAGAGCAAAGCAATAACCTAATCTCTCATTAGGTTGGATGGATCCTTTTCAAAAGTACCCCAGGCAAAGCATCCTGTACTCTGACACTGACTGCTACTCCATTTCAAATTCTCACTTGCTTTGAAAAAGTGAGGAGGGCGGGGGAGGGAGGAAAAAAAAGGGTCAGAAACTAAATCTTCCTATATGTAGTTTTATTTTTTCCAAGTTTCCTTATCCAGACAGCCACACACACGTTCAACAGCTTGACTGTATTTAATTTTAGGATAGGGATGGGAAAGGTACATTACCAAGAAGAAAATATTACAGACGTGTAGCATACAAAAGGGTTTTTCCTTTTTTTTTTCTTTTTAAAAGAAAGAAAGAAACTTAAGGATCTGCTAGCTTCATTTGGGATGGAAGGTACATAGCTTGGTCAGAGAACCCTTTTTCAATTATTGAACTCCAGTGTTGTCTAGTTTATTGAAATTTTATCTTTAAATTCTAAACTAGATTCTGATCCTAGCACTAGATATACAAATAAAACTCTCATGTAAGTACCAATAAGTAGGTTCTAGAAAATATGGAAATCCACCTATGTACTTTTAAATAAAAGTTTCAGAGTGGTTCACTACAAGCCACTTGATCTCCTCTAAATCAGATATCTTGTTGCAGGCAAGGTTGCTTGGATACAAAGTAATCAGAGTAACAATAAATCATTGATAATTTGATGTCAATAATTCCTATTATGGAAGAGTCAATTGGGATAATTTTTAGACTAGACAGAAAACACACATTTAAAACTTATGAGGTAACACAAGATGTCCAGTAACTTGATTAAACAAGCATTACTACACATTTTTGGAATGGTTCATTCCAAATAAATTGACAACAGTGGAGTTGCCTGTATAGCAATAACTGCATGAACTTTTCACGTAAAGCATCTCTCCAGTGGCTCTGAAGTAGGTACTCAACCAAAATACTTGATAACTATATACCTCATTTGGTACAGACTCTTGATCATCAAAATTTGAATGTGACCCTCTGAGGCAACTGTGTACTTAGAATAATTTAACAACATTCTACAAAGATATGAGACAGTCTGAAAAGCAGACATTTAAAAAACTTATAAAAGGAATTTCTTTTTTATACAACATATAATTCATCTACAAAATGACTCCCACAAGCTATTGAGGCCAAGAGCTTAGTAGAACTAAAAAAAAAGGCCACCAACCAACCAACCAACCAGCTGGTGGTGGAGGTGGTTATTGGGAAAAAAAGGGGACAGTTTATTCCATAAATATTGAGTGTGAGAAGAATTCCTGCATCTTCCTCTGAATTATCTGGTGTTGGAAAGAGGGTTCTGCATTAGATGGACCATTCCTCTGAGCTGATACAGCAAATTCTACATTATGTTCAGAGTAAACATTTTAAACGTACAGTCTAGAGTCACACAACGATACACAATTTTATATGACAGCAGAAGGCATTCAGATATTCCCCGACCTTGCAATGACTTGCTGTGTGACCAGAGCCAAGTCACTTCACCTCTAAGCCTCAGTTTCAACAGCTTTAAAATGACGAGAATGATACTTACCCTCCTCTGGAAAGTGAGTATATCTCTGTGGATCACTAATAGGTATAATAATTCTGGCCTAAAGTTGAACGCTTTTTTTTTATTATTATTATTATTAAGGCATGATTTTCTGCTGGAAAATCAATTTCTTGTATTTGTTTGTTTACAAACATTGCTTTACTGAAACAAATAGGCATCAACCAAAAAGTATTAGATTCCTGCTTTATCTAGCGGGACTTCCATTTTATAGACAAAACTATATTGTACCTTGTCTTTATACAAGAGGGCACGGGAGCTTTCACCACCACTGTGTAGTCCATGTGAGGGGCCAGGCAGCATTGCAGTTCCCAAGCCCAGAGGAACACACAGATCGCCTCACCCCTAAACGACTGGGAATATGGAAGAGCTGGGGACCATGTCTCCAACCCTTTTATACTTCTTCAGCCTGTGGAGCTGGACTGGAATGCTGAAGATGAGCAGGCTACAACCCCATAAAGGGGCTTTGCGGCAGGTATCCTACCTCTGTGCATCCAGGAACTTTGTGAGGTATAACGTTTGACATCCCCCACAACTGGTATTGCTCTGCACTACCCCCAGTGTGTGACTGTGCTGGACTGGTGGGCTCTAACCCAGAGATAGGACCATGAAAGGAATATACAGTTTTTTTAGTCCGATTTTAAAATAGCATGTAGCCTGGGAGCAATTTTGTGGGAGAGTTAGTGACAGACAGGTGTCATTTGATTCATAAAAAAAAAAAAAATCTATGGAATTATTTCTGTGGTGTCACCCTCTGCAGCATAGAAGGGGTGGGGGTGGGGACTCACTGCCCTGCAAGCTCCCAGTCATCTATTTTGGTGAAAATGTGGATAATACAATGTTGTCGGAAATGGATTGAGTTGGGTGTCATTTGAAATACCTTTCTCCCATGAATACAATGGTACCAAACATGACACACCTAGAACAATAGATATTTTTAAAGTCAGCTTTTTCAATTATACTTTAATACAGGCATGTCAAACATGCAGAGGCGGATTAAGATTTACTGGTGCCTTGAGCACAATGAACATTTAGGCCCCCACATCTCCCCTTGCCACAGGGCCCTCCCTGAGTTTGACGTAAGTGAGCTCCGAGCCCAGCTTGCTGGCTCCAGGGGGAGGCGGGCTGGCTCCGGCGGGCTGCAGTGTCTGCTGCTGCTGCCAGGGCTGTGGGTTAGGAGGGTTCTTCAAGGGGAGGCAGAGTCAGAGCAGGGACTGAGCTCAGCTTGAGTCAAGTTCTTCTTGTCCTGGTTCAGTGTTGTCCCTGGGCCTTTAAGGGGACCATGCTCCAGCCCCTGCTTGGCATCCCAAAGCAGCTCCAGGCTCCCTTGGCAGCAGAGGAAATGAAGGGTCGATCTCAAGCTCCTCTCCCCCAGCATCTCCTGCAGAGGGGCTAAGGGAAAGGAGCCCTCTGGCCCAGGGGGGACAGGGAGCTGAAAGAAAAATGCTGATGGAGTCCCCTCTGCTCTCCCTTCCATTAGATCTCAGCCGAGTTCCCTAGGATGGGGCACCATGTGGCCCAGCTGGCTCTATTTGTCAGCGAGCCAGACAAGGACATCAGCCGGCAGGCCAGGGAGGGGACTTACCGGCTCTACCAACTGCTGCTCCAACAGAGGGGTAAGGAACCCAGCTGGGACACGGAACCCAATAGGGGACTAAGAGTGACCACAGGTGGATAATGGGACCCCAGACCATTTCTCTCAGACTCACCCCAGCCGGAGGACAAGTCTCTCTCTGCCTCTGTTCTTCTCCACTCCACTGTGCAGCCACCAATGGGATTGGAAGGACACTGAAACTGCAACCAGAATGAGGAGAAAAGTCTCTCTCTCTCTCTTCCAGGCCTGACCATACATGATGTGGAAGATCTCTGGTGCTATGACTGGCACCAGGACAGCAGGCTCTTGGGCTACAAAAACACAGCCAGAGTGGGGGAGGTAAGGGCACTGTACCAGGGCATGACACAGCTCAGGGAGTGGGGCTGGCTGGGTTCCCTGCAGTGGATGCCTCCTGGAGACAGGAAAAGAGCCCGCTCCTTATTTCCAGCTCGGAGCTCCTCATCCAGCAACTAGTGGGACACGCTGGTGCTAAAGGTCCCACACTGGAACCTCGCTAGTTGCAGTGATTTGAGTGTCTTACATGGATGCATTGCTCCGTGGCATAAGGAGGATCCCTGGGTGGGTGAGTTAATATAGGATTATGGCTCTGGGTGTCTCTCTGCTCCTTGTCCCCCTGGCTGATCCCCAAGTGTCTGAGAGGAGAGCACTGGGTCAGTCAGTCACGATTGCTTGATCAAACCCTAGTTTAATTCCCTGCACCCTGTAGAAGCAGAGAAAGGAGGTGGGCTTTGCCCAGTTCCATTGTCAGTCAGGAAGCAGAATGCCCCAACCTGGGAACTGGGTAGGGGACAGAGTGAGCTCCAGAGCCAATATGGACCACATGGGTCCCCCTCATGTCTCCAGCCCTGGCCAGGGAATGGCAGAGTATCTGGACCTTAGCCACTGTTCCAAAGAAGCACATTGTCACTGAGCCCCCCTGCTCCTCACCCCACCCACCCCACCCCCGGCCAGGCCAGAAGCTGCAGCTAGGCCATGGTAAGAGCCGCCCAGGGATCCTGGGCTGCTGTGGGGAGCCCCGGACCCTCAACCTGCCCTGGGTGGCACACCCTGGGGGATGCGGACACAGGCTGGGGGCTGCTCTCAGGAACCCCAGCCCTCTGCTCGGCTCTAGCTTCTGGCCTGGCCAGGGGGTGAGGACTCGGGGGCGGGGAGAGGGGGAGAAGAGGAGCAGAGTTACTGTTCTGGTGCCGGTGCCCCCCCACTCACACAGGTTCTGGCGCTCCTGTGGGCACTCCCAAATTGGCCAGGGCCCCTGGGTTAATCCGCCACTGCAAACCTACAGCCCTCACAAAGTTAAATTGTGGCCCCTGACTGACAGTACTATGTTATCAATGAATGTGTAAAAAAAAAAATCTAGTATTCAATGTTACAGACTACTATAAATGGAAGGAATGCTTCAAGTTAATTTCCCATCATCAGCAAAAAAGAAATGGTTTGGTAAACTTTGTTTATTATGCCAAAAGAGTTGCAATGAGGCACTGGTTAAGATGTCAGCATCCAGACAGAAATTACTTGAATCCATCTGCAAAAAGATATGCACGTAATTACATTACAATTAATCACAATCCTTAAGCAATTTATTACAAATCCTTGTTTCTCAACTTAGTCTTGATCATTTTTAGGACTCAATGGGGAGATGAAGAGTAACAACTATGAGCTGAATCTTTGGAGACTACCACTGTGAAGGACCTGGCTAAACACAACACTCAGTGACACCTTGCATCCTATCAGAAGTGCACCAATAAACTGAATTTGACAATGTTGGAGACGAAGTACATCAAGCACCAGGGAAAAGTTGAAGATGCCAGGACAAGCACCAGCTGTGGGTGAGTCTTGCTTTATTCCAAGACCCATGGCACACATTTTGAGAAAAACGCCTGCTTCTTCTGCAGTGAGCCAAAAGCGTGAAGTCACCCATTAAACATATTTCACCATGTGAGACAGGTGAGAAACTGTATAATCAGTCACTCTTAGTGAAAACGTTACATAGAAAGTAAGTGAAGCGGGTGCACTGACCCAAAAGACATCAATAGTCACAAAATTGCATAACACATCCAATTCTACACCTAGAACTTACATAAGGGGTTCCATCAAAAGGTAAGAGCAAGAGCCACAAATACCGATTTTACTACTGCAAACTGCGACTGAGCTGCAGTTCATAAATTGCCTTGCAGAGGCTCTAATGGATGGGAAAGTGGTGGTCATTTCTGATGCAGAGGCTAATTACAGAGAAATATATGCTTTGAAAGGGACTGAAGAGGAACACACACAGAAGCTGACTTTTGCTTTGTAGGGGGTCCTCCAGCCCCACTCAACCACTTCCCCCAAGGCCCTGCCTGCACTCTGCCTCTTCCCACCCCTGCTCTGCCCTCTCCCCTGAGGCCCCGCAGCCAGTCCGCTGCCTGCTTCTCTGCCTCCTCCCCCAAGCGCCTTCCACCCACTCCTTTCCACCCCTTCCCCAAGCCCCCCTCACCACTCACTCCTCTCCACACCCTCCCAAGTGCTTCCAGACAACTCCTCTCCTCCCTCGAGACTGCCTGCTGGCCCCCCACTGCTCGCTCCTTTCTGCCCCCTTCCGTCTTAAGGGCAAGTGATGGGGGGCAGGGAGGCGGAAAAGAGTGAGTGGCAGGTGCCTCGGGGGGGAGAGACAGTGTGGGGGCAGGAAGAGTCACAGCACAGGCTGGGCTATGAGGGAAGAGTCCAACTGGGGATGGAGCCTCAGGGTGGAGGGCGGGAGAGGCCATAATCGGTGGGTTCTGAGCACCCCCATTTTATTTCTGTGGGTGCTTGAGATCCAGAGTACCCACAAGTCAACGCCTATGGGAACAAATGCTTAGCAGAAAAATCTCTTAAAGCAGTGATTGAAGTTCAACATAGTTTTTAGCAACCCAAACAAAAATGAATCATAGCACATATCCTTAAAGGCTGCAAGAGACACAGTGTTCTCAAAAACAGAAGAAAGTACTGATATTATCAGTAATAAGAAGACAGTTTACAGCTGCAAATTTTTTTTTAAAACTGAAAAGCATTTTATCTTGCAGTACATGGGAATTTCAGGGATCCATAGCTGATGCCAAGCCTGAAAACATAATATGGGGTGACCTGTATGTTTTAAAACGATGCATCAGTGGTCACAGTAACTTTGCTCCAGCAAGTATAACACAGTCAGCAAGTGGAGCCCAAGGCTGCCATTTTAATGCAAAGCATCATGTATGCATGCTTGAGTGAAAGGCAGGTTTCCAACACACATAACTATGTGGCATATGTGTAATCTACCAGTACAAGTAGCTGTTGGTTTAACAATTCATTCCAAAACGCTTAGCAAATTCCTGGTGCTGCTTATGCACAGCCGTGGCTCCTCCACTGACAGCAACAAAGCACTCCTCTTGGAGACTGCAATTCCCAATGAGGTTCTTCACCGCATGGAACTGAATGAAGGGTTGTATGTTCCCACAGACCTTGTCAAGGGTAGGTTTATACTTTGTGCTTCCAATAACTTAGACTTCTTTGAAGATACAGCAGATGACAAAGATACCTTTCATGCTACTGTTATGGTCTGTTATCAGGAGTTTATTAATGGGGACCAGTCGCAGCCTCACATGTTGTCTGGACCTATGAAGGACTGTACCTTGAAGGAGTCCCTGACTTTTGGGCTCACTGACTTTCCTACCAAGGACCAAAAGTTCTGAAGCCAAGAAGTCCATGCAACTGCTGCTTCATTGGAAACTGGACTATAGCAGAGCTTTCTACATACATTAACCTTGACCTCACTTGGCTATTGTGCCAAAGTAGGATGCATTCCAGAGGTGAAAAATCATTGAGCATGGCTTCAGCTGAAGAGGTAGAAGACATACCCTCAAATGACCTGGACATCCAGGACATACCATAGCACATCATTTCAAGAGAAAGGTACATTCTAACCTAGTCAACCTTTAATTTGGCACTACTCAAGATGGCAGAATGAATGACCCATGTATAATTCCTGTCAAATCATATCTACTGGCCCCACTGATTACTCGGTTCAAACAATCTTTAGGCAGCAGAAATGTGTGAACAAATACATCTGTGGAACTGAATTAAGATATGTTGTGACACTAGGCTTGGGCCTTTACAAGCTTATCCAACAGCTACCAATGTCCCAGAAAACTCAGGGGGCACATAGCAATCTTCAAGAACATGAAAGAATGTTATAAAGAGGAAGGTGATAAATCGTTCTCCTTAACCACTGAGGACAGGGCAAGTAGTAATGGGCTTAAATTGTAGCAAGGGAGATTTAGGTTAGACATTAGGAAAACCATCTTAATTGTAAGTGTAGTTAAGCACTGGAACGAATTATCTAGGGAGGCTGTGTAATCGGTGTCACTGGAGATTTTTAAGAACAGGTTAGACAAACATCTGTTGGGGTGGGATCTAGATAACACTTAGTCCTGCCTCAGTGCAGGGGACTGGACTAAATGACCTACTGAAGTCCTTTCCAGTCCTACTTTATACAATTCTAGGACTATGATGATCTTTATGGATGGTGGATTCTACTTCCTAGACATCCGCACATATTCTTCACCGTGATATGTGCAATTGGCTCCTTTGTTAATAGTAGTAGTATTCTTCAGATCTGGAGGATTTTGAAGAGTGACATTACCGTGAACCAAATTCTTGCAGGGAAAAAGTTGCAACTTCCTACAGAACCCCCACCCCACCCCGCCCCACCCCCGAACACTCATTGCCCTTCAAAAAAAAAAATTACCTAGGTATCTTCCTTGAAAAGCACACTAATGTGTTGGAAGTCATTTCCCAAAGGGTATAGGACTTGAGATCAATTCCACACATAAATCTATTGTGCAAGACAGAGAGTGGCAATATCACAGAGTGGATCAAGCAATTTGACAATACTGAAATTGGCGACAAAGCCAGATTTCGGGATGATGTGGTGATGCGTTGAGTCTTTGCTTCTTTTTAGTCAGTCAATCTACCAGGACTGCTAATTGGAAATTTCACCTCACAGCACTGGAAGACTTTATGAAAAAAAATTTTTGCTTTAGATTTAGCCAACTATTCTGCAATGATTGCCTTGTACCTTGCTGAAATAAGAGGCGTAGAAAAGTCCAAGTCTGACACGGACGTACAGACACATTTTGAAAAGGAAATTCGGTTGTTAAAAAGGTCATCCGTTCCCTTTGGAACATTTCATTCAGATAAAGCCCTAGAACATAAAAACAGAGCAAGGAAAGTTGTTGGAGAGTTGGTAGGCATAATTCAGCATCCAAATGGGTTTTCCTGTTTTGTTCTGACAACCCCAGAACTCCATCAAATTTTGAACGAAACGTTAAGCATGGTTGGGATGACTTCCCCAGAAGTAACCAAGCACCATCTATACGAATTAGGCACTGATAAATACCAAGAAGATAGAATTTTAAAGCAATAGGTTGAGCTTACTCACACTGGCAACCCATTTGTGTATGATGAACCCGAGCTCATTAATATCACGATGAAAGCAGTCCTCAGTGATGAGATAGCTAAAACGTCAGTCAACTGGGTACTTTGCATAATGCCTTGTACGAAGCCTTCAAACCCAGGATCCATCAATCTATGGGCTCCAATCAAGAATGGACTACTGCTATGTTCAAATGCAAAGAAGAAAGTCAGAGATAGAGAGTAGCAGGGACTATTACAAAGCTAACTGCAGACAGACCATTGCTTGCTCATCTCCTGGTCATGCCGAGATCTCAGCAGGACATTGATCTACATGAGATTTTGGAAAATACAAGCTCTCCATGGTACCACAATCAATGTCCAAATGCAATGGAACAATGCATATCTGCCAAACAAAAAAACTAATGCATATATTTCATGTTCTTCCTAAGCTACCACCTACTGACAAAATGATTGGTACCTTATGCCAGCAGAGGCCTTTTAGTATAGAAATCACAGATGGTATGGCTGAGGTACAAAATTCTTGACAAACCAGAAACTGTTAACGCCCGCTGAGATTTAGATAAACACTTGATTCTGAGGCTACAGAGAAAATACAGGACCTATGCAGAAGTTTACCTGATGTTTGTCACACATGCACAGGAATCAGTTAAAAATATTTCCAGAGACAAAAGACTCCATGGTACTGTACTCATCCAATACAAAAATCACTGATTCCATGAATATCTTCGGTGTCACAAGGAAGAAGCTACTTGAGCACCAGCATGTGAAGAATTGTTTGAAGAATTAAGTCATCACATGGCATAATTAAGCTGCTGCCTTGCATTATTCAGTGGAGTTTCTTTGTAGTTCGCACGAAGGGGCTGGCTCTAAACTGATCTTGCATGCCATCAATGCCATAGAAAGAGGAGCTATAAACTCTGGATTTTTGCACAAGACACAAAATAGTCTAGTGCTCTCTCGTGAAATGCTACCCAGATTTCAGCAAGATTCTGTTTTTGTGCCTGCTGCTGGAGAACAGAATCACTGTATATCCCTCAGATGTGTTCCAATCACTCAAACTATTGAAACCTGTCACATTGCTAGGTTTCCACACAATTTCAGGATGTCACAATAGTAGAGGGATGGCTAGAAAGACCAAATTATCTTAGTGGAAGGCATTTAATTCCACCTCTGAAGACTCTCTCCTCATATGAAGGTGCTCGGAGTGGCCAAGATAGTCACTGGTGAGGTCATAAATACACTGGAGGCATTCATTTGCAGAGTATACCATTTGAAGATCAACATTATAGCACTTGCCGGCTATATTGGTGGATGCCTGGCGGATGCCACCCAAAAGAGATGTACTTATATCTCTGTCAAGAGGGCAAATCACCAAGCAATGGAATAGGCTGCAGGATGATAGAGAAAGTTCTGGATGTGCTCGTTCTCTTTAGTTGCTTTACTATTAATCAACACCAACCAGACTTCATTTTTTCCTTTAAGTTTCTTATTTTCATGTGAAATAAACGTTCTATAAACTCTGAGATGCTCGGGTCTTGAACGTAAAATTCATCTGGACTGCTAATGAAGTTTTGGAGAGCTCCCAACAAGTGGCAGCAATATTTTCTTATTGTGTGAGAGAAAAAAAAAAGTGAGCGTGTATGAGATTTTTAAGAGCAAGTTAGACAGACAAACCCTTGTCAGGAATGGTCTAGGGAATACTTAGTCCTGCCATGAATACAGAGAACTGGACTAGATGACCTCTCAAGGTCCTTTCCAATCCTATGATCCTATGTGGACTTTCAAAGGCTTAAAACCTTAAATCAGTAAAACAGATGTTTTAAAACTAAATATGCAATATTAAAACCACAAGTTAACAGCAACATTTAAATAGCAACTTACAAACCTTCCTAATTGAGGTCTGTTTTTTTAACCTACAGAAGATGGGATGGTTCCACCACAGTGTTCCTCATTCAAACCTCTTTGCAGAGCTAACTGTAGAAATTCAAGTTTCATCTGTCACTTGTATAGTAATAAAAACCACTAGCAGCTCTGCATTAAGCTTTTGGTGTCTGCCTTGAGCACATCGTGAAATATAAGATAGAATGCACAACGTGAAATATAAGATAGAATGCACAACCTGGATTAGTTTATTTATATTACATTATGATGCGTTGAGTCATAATGCCTTAATTTTACATTCCTCTTTTAAAAAGAAAAGAAAAAAATCCCGCTTTTTAAAGATAGTAAAGAAAGTGTTTATGCAATGCAGAATAAATAAATATTTCCTAGTGAAAAGATGAGAAACTAATGTAATAAGGAAGAGGTCATAAACAGTAAGATATATGTAAATATATGCATATATAGTCCTCATTTTTCTAAACAGTTCTTTTCTAAATAAATCTTATTTGGATCCCTTATCTCTCTTCTATCTCTCAGTTGCCTGGCTGCCCCTTCAGCCACAGACTGTAGTGTAATAGTCACTTCCAACTCCTTTTCTTGTATAAAATGAAATTTGGAATGTTGAATACTTCCCAATTTACCATTTACAATGGAAAGTGAATTGGAGGGGCCTGAAAGGGCCACAAATAGCTGCTGAAAATGCTTTTTCAAAATTCGATGGGGGAGAAGACAGTTTAAAAATTGTCACTTTCCTCTCCTTCCATCACTCATAATCACCTCCTCCACCCACCCACACAGTCTCTTCATCCCTAAAGAGTCCCCACACTACCTTAATCCCCCATTTAAAATCCTACCAATCCATACAACATAATTGTCATAGGAGTTGTGAGAGTGTGGGTTTCAGGAATGAGTAAAGGTAGTCACATCTGAACACTGCTGAATACCTATGCCATCATCAAAAAAGTCAGACATGCAACCAGTGTTCATAATGCAAATCCAATTTTGTACAGTGCATAAGTTGACGGAAGTGCCTGCTTTTCCACAAGACATGCTGCACTTTGCCATGGCACGTGTAATGAAAGTAGTGTATCAAGACAACAATTGACTCTCATGACAAGGATATGCAGTTTGCTAATCTTTCATTAATAGAATTCCCTCTCCTTTCACAAGAAAGATAGTCAATGCAAGGATAGATTTTATGTCAAGATAGAGATCTTAGTATTCCTTGATGATAATATTACAAAAGCAATATTTTGCCAGTGGTATAAAATGGCCTTGACTTAACTGAACTATTGCTACAGCGTAAAGTAGCCCCAGGATTTTAAAATAATCAATACCAGACTAACAAATGATGTCCTCCTATGTTACATACCTGAAGTTATTATAAACATACCCTTCAGTGAGACCAATCGGGCGGGGCGGGGGAGGCAGGGGGGAGGTTACGTAGCAGCAAGGAAGGCTATAAACCAGCTCAAATCCAAACTAATTGAACATCCACTTACCCAGGGACCTCATACCATAACAATTATAGGATACCAATTCCTATTAAGAAAAAAGAGAAAAACAACCAGCCTCCTATTAAAACAAATGGGCGTTGAAGAGTGAATGAACCTAGTTTTCAAAAATTTCTCCCAGTTGTATTACCTTCAAAATATTACTGCTAAAGCTGGCTGGAGAAATTCCCACCAAACTTTTTTTCTATTGGAATTTGCAGTTTCATCAAAATCCAAACATTTCATGGAGATGCTTTAAGTCTGATCATGTTCTGATGAAACACAGGCAGGGGTCTGACAACCCTAGAGAAAGAAAGAGACAGGGACAACTCCTCTCTAACCTCAGAATATGATACCATCCTGCATACTCAGATCATCTTTAATTTGGAAATAGGGTTCTGCTCCTACCAGTACTTGTCTTTTGGCCACCCTGCTAGTATCACTCCCTTGACTTCATGCAAGTGGAACTTCTATTCCATAACGTCTTTGATTTCCATCAGCTTTCCTGCTGAAATTCAGAAATAATGCAGCATGTTAATGGATTCAATGTCCTGATCCCCATCCCACAAATCACTAAGGATGAATATATATGCCCTGCTCAGGGTGCTACCTAACTCCAGTAAATCATCCTGGACAATATCTGTTCTCTACCTGGTAGCATTGGAGGCACATCAGCATGCCCGATAACCTCTTTGGAGCACTAAGAAGGGGCTTTGCCGTAATTACCTCCTAGAGGATTGTGGTCTGATTGCACTGATGGAATCACTCCACTACAAATTCCACAGCAGAAGGTCTTTTTCTGTTTGGGCATACCCTTGTTCAGTTTATTACAAGGCTTTGCTGGCATAAGTGACCAGCTGCTCCTGCAAAAGAGCTACGCCCAATCCTTTCTCTGATGAGTTACACTTAGGGTGACCAGATAGCAGTGTGAAAATTGGGACAGGGGGTGAGGGGTAATAGCAGACCATATTAAAAAAAGGCCCCAACTATCGGGACTGTCCCTATACAGTCGGGACATCTGGTCACCCTAGTTACACTGGAGTGTCAGTGGCCCTCCAGCCTGGACAGGAGCATCCTTTATAGTTTGTTTCAGTGTCTCAAACACTTACTGTTGAGGACCTACCCAGTCCCACTCAGCATCCTGGCTTGTGAGCCGACATGGGGTTCCGCTACTGCAGTCGGATGTGGACAGAATTTATTATTTCTATGAAACACTGTCCCACTTTCACATCCACCGGAGCTGGCATGTCCCTTATTGCCTTGATTTTGTTGGAACCTGCTTTCAGTCCCTCTGCTGTGAGCAGATGTCCTATGTATTTCACTCACACTGTCTGAGTCACATATTTTCCTCGGTAGAGGTTTGGTTTTGTCCCTGCCCCATTGTAGAAAAGTTTGTTGTTTTCTGTCATGATCTTGTTCAGCTTCTGTATAATTGCTCCCTTCCCTTACAATAAGGAAATATCTGAAACTATTTTCACACCAGGCAACCCTTCCAGCACCTCGTTGAGTCTTCTCAGGAAGACCACTGGTGCTAAGCTTATGTCCCTCAGCAGAGACCAAATGGGGTCGCAAAGGCCGTCAGCAAGCTGGACTTTTTATCCAGGTTTATATGCCAAAACTTCTTCCTCACATCACAGACCATAAATATTCTGGCTTTGAAAAGTTCTGGCAAGAGGTCATCAGTTATGGCAGTGGACTGTAGACTGTTTTCAAAGCCCGATTCAGTGGCTTTGAGCCTCTGCAGATGCCTAATTTGCCTGATTCCTTCTTTGCTACCATGTTGCTTAGTCAGTGGCCTCTACAGATGCTATGCTCCCTCAAGCACCTTGTGGACTAGACTACATAATGCCACTGGAATTTTCCTTTATGGTAAGCACACAGGTCCCACAAGTTGAGTCTACTTCAAGTCACAGTTTTCCTTCGAGGCACCCGTGAACTTTGAAAACTTCCCCATATACTTTTAAAATTGTATCAATTGTCCTCAAAACTTCCCTTTTTGCTTCTTGCACTGCAGCTGTAAAATTCTGACACTACACCTTGACTAGATCTAGGGCTTTATGGCTGTATTTCCCAAGAAGGGTCTGGAGTGCTTACCATCCACCACCATAAACCTCAGCTGATAAAGTCTGCTATTTTTTGGGTTAGTTATTGTAAGGTCACATTTTCCTACAGGCTGCATTATGCTCTCATTGTACATTATTAGATGGCACCTACTTTGTAACGGGCATATTCAAGTCCAATTCACCCCAAGGAATCACATTGCAGGAGGCCCTGCTATCCAACTGAAATTGCGCAGGGCGTTTCCCTATTGACATTGTTGCACGCATGCATGCATAAGGTTGGTATTGTCCATTGTTGCTTTCGTGTCCTAACAGCTTAAGCCCGAAATGCTCTTAGACACAAGGAGAAAGTCAAGATGCCTGGTGTGCCTTCCCCCTCTTGTAAAGTCTGACAATCTTTCCGAGACCTTCCTCTGCACTTGTTCACACCACTAAAATGGTTCACTTTGCCACACTCCTTGAAATGTTGTCGTACTGCGGGGCACTTCTTTACCTGTTCATGCTATCTCCCACAGGGAATGCATTTCATCATTGATATGGAACCCTGGCCTCCTGCCTTCCTTTGCTGTTGTTTCACTGCATGGACTTCTGGGGGTGTTGTGCTTCCCAGGGTTTTCATCCTATCATGAGGATTCTGCTGCATTCCCTAGGTCTAAGCATCTGACCAACATGTGATCACCTTCCTGGAGCAGCCATTCCTGAAGACTATCCTGTCCTTAATGAGGGAGTATGTCAAGTCCCCGAAATTGCATGAAGCATCCAGTGTGCATAAAGCTGTAACCATGGTGGGTGTATCTATCCCGTCCCCTTCAGTTGGTCTCTAGTGAAAAAACCTGTCATGCCAGTTTTGTTCTGCTTTGGGGAACAATGGTTCCCCAGGGCTTCCAGGACTGCTGTACAGCTTGAGGCAGTGGTTAGCTTCAGAATGGTGCTCACCTCTCTGCTTTGTTCCCCAATAAGGTAAAGTTACAGTTTTGCTTTCCTGCTGTTGTTGTCCTCCTGCACAGTCAAGTCTGTGTACAGCTCAAATGCCTCCTTCCACCAGGTCCACTGCTGGGTTAGGCCTGTGACTGAAAAATCCTGGACTCTGGGAGGGCTTCAGATCAAGTTCTATGGCTCACACTGCCAGCTTCTGCACTCCAGAGAACTCACAGCTCTGCCGCTACCCCCATGTTTCATTAGCACAGAATGATGCTGCATGCCGGTTAAGTTGAACAAGCAAGAATTTCATTAAACCCTGTGAACTGCTCTGTCCATATGGCAGAGTTGATTCCAGTCTCATCCCACTCATTCCCCAGTTACGCTGATGACTAATCCGTAAGTGTCGCTCCAGGACTCTAGTTCTACTGATGATACAAGATGCACCTGTCAATATGGATTTTTCAGCATACTTTTTGGACTGCTAAAAAAAATCCAGTACAAAAAATTTATACTGTAGGAGCCAAACCCATCACCAACTATGAGGCACAATGCAGATGAATGATGTATACTTTTGCCAAGCGGAAACAAAATCTGATGTGAAAGATCATCACAGTTATTCTTTATGAGGCAATTCCAGCCAAGCATAACGAAAAAAGAAACAACACACTTCTTTATATGATCTATTATCATAACATGGCTGTATCATTGTATGATACCACATTATTTATGCATTAGACTAAAGGTGGCACATGTTAAAAAAAATAACCTCTTCATACTAAAGTTACGCAACTACTTGCAAAATAATGCTTGGTACATGTAAATGGATATCTGACTTTGCAAAGAGAATGTAACCAGTTTGTCGTCTTCATTTTGAATCATATTTTGTACCAGCTAGAGCAATTGGTCTTACTTCAGGTAACCACAAAAAATAAGTAGATTTTCCTCTATTTAAATTTTCATTTAACACTGAGTGTATCTGGTCACAGTGATAAATTTGCTCCAAAAAGCATGACAGCACACGATAACAGGAGACACAAAAAATGAGACCTAAGCCTGTCCCAAAACATGGCTTAAAGAAACAATCCACACCTTAAACCATCCACCTGTCTCAAGGCCACATATATCCATATCTATTCACACTCCACCCTCACACAGGACTGGCCTGAGTTAACAGACTTCCAACTTGCAGAACTTCTTCTAGTTTTTTAACTATTACTGCAGAATACCATTTAAAAAAAATGGATAAAAACAGCCAAACTGATTAACATTGTTCACTCCCCTTAACTGTATACAATTTACTTTCTCTCAAACCACTTCCTAGAATTAGCTAAGTAATCCTCGTTCCAAACTCATGTTGCAAATCACAGAATGCAGAAATTCCTGACTCCTTGTTCTTGGCTTACGCAAGTGGACAAGACTTTTGGGGGAGATTACATTTACTTTTGCCAAACATATGCAAAGTTGATATACCAAAGAATAATAACTTTTGGTCCGTATGTTTCTGGAATTGTTAATGACATGATACTACAATAAACTCTCTTAGATTGCTACTTTATGATGCTCTCTGTATTAGACTGAAATGCAAGGGTATACTCAATTTTTTTTTAAATGACAGTTTTTCAAAAAGAAATAAGGAGAGCATGGATTGTCCATGGACAATGTTAATGTTAATTTAATCAGTTTTCTAGCCGTTTCAAGTCAGAGAAACCTTTTTTTAGCCAGAATGTAAATCTGCAGAAAATCAGAACTTTGCAGTTTTAAAATTTTTTAGCATGTGAAATATAACCGAACAACCTTTCGGGAATCTAGCAAGAAGAGCATTGTAATCACATGCAATTAAAAACATCAGATTTCATTAAAAATCAGGACTGACTGTACAAGGCTATTAACTTATTTTACAGACAAAAGGATTAGGGTTAGATAAGTATAAGCTGTCAAAATATATTGAAAGGAATCATTTGTTGTACATGATTCCATAGAAAATTAACTGAAATGTCTAAAAAGTTCTGTCCTCCTCTGTGGAACTGCTTGTGATTGACCTCAAAATAATCGTTTTATAATTCATCTCTTTGCATGAATACTTTCAAGCAGCCTCTTCCATTGAACTAATTTTAAAACCACTTTATGGTTGGTAAAAGGTGAAGGCTAAATGCATCAATTAGTGAGAAGAAATAGCTAATAATTCAGCTACTCCAGGGGAGGGTAAACTACGGCCCGGGGGGGGAGGGGGCTGGATCTGGCCCATCGGGGCTTTCAGTCCGGTCTGTGGGATTGCCAGCCCTCTGGCACAGTGGGTTAAGGCAGGCTACCTACCTGCTCTGGCCCCACGCTGCTCCCAAAAGTGCCCAGTACCATGTCACTGTGGCCCCTAGGGGAGGGGCGGGGCACAGCTATGTGCACTGCCCTTGCATACAGGCTCCGCTCCCCACAGCTCCCATTGGCCAGGAACAGGGAACCGCGGCTAGTGGGAGTTTCAGGGGTGGTAACCACAGATGAGGGCAGCACGTGACGGAGCCGCCTGCCCCACCTCACACCCAGGAGTCACTACCGGACATGCTGGCCACTTCTGGGAGCGGCGCGGTGCCAGGGCAGGCAGCGAGCCTGCCTTAGCCCTGCTGCATGCCACTGCCACCCTGGAGCTGCTCGAGGTAACTCCCCAACCCCCTGCCCTGAGCCCCCTCCTGCACACTGCACCCCCTCCCATACCCTGCACTCCCTCCTGCATCCCAACCCTCTGCCCCAGCCCTACATACAATTTTGCCATCCAGATGTGGCCCTCAGGCCAAAAAGTTTGCCCACCCCTGAGTTATACCATAATTTTGAATACTGCCCAATACCCCCAGTAAATGTAAGGGAAGTAGTAAGTAAAAAGAGCAGGTGGCAAAATTATATCTTAATGATCAAGACAGTTGAAACAGATACAATAATTTCCTAATTTCCCCACATGCCACTGCAAAAAGAAAAACATTATTTGAGCATTTAGGATTGATTAGGAGCATCAAGAGAGACAGATTTTCTGCCGTAATGCATTTCCTATTAGATGGTTATGCTCAGGAAGGGACTATGCTTTAATGGTCTTATTTTGAAAACTTAAATGGAGTAAAACCAACAGAAAGGAAGGCAATTTCACAAAAGATGTAAAAATCTAGTTCATACCATCTTAAAATGTTGGCTTAGTGCATCTTTGATATATTAACGTTGATATTATTGTACAAAATGCTAATTCCTTCATCATAATAATTCAGTACCTTTACTGAACTAGAAAGTAGTGAGTCAGTAGGTTACTACTGTTGACCAAACAGGCATCATAACATGAAGACTAACAAAGAAGGTTTCCACACTGTACATCAGATTACAGAATAATGCAACAAAACTACTCCCTTTTATTTGGAAAACAAGGTAAGAGTTGTCAATTTCTTGAGACTTTCTTTTAAAAATCCAACATGGTGGTATAATATTTTCCCACCATTTATCTCCATATGGAGAATATGCTGATATGATAGCATTGAGTGGAGCCCAGGACAAAAATTCATAAAAGCCTGCAGGTTTCTTTTTTGACACTTATTATTATTATTTATTATTAATCAACAGCTTTAAAAACCACTGACAAAGAGATACTGTACTGAAGCCTCACCTGGGAGATCTGGTGAGACTCGAGTGAGTTGCTCTTCACCGAGTGATGCCTGATGAGTAAGGTGTGATAGGCCCCCGTCAATACGCACTGAAATCAATGGGCCAGATTTTTCTGCTGGTGTAAAAGTGGTGCAGCTCCATTCACTTTCTACCAGCAAAAAATCTGACATAATGTGATCCTTCCATTGACTTTGAGACTGGTTGTTTTATCATACTGAAACTTTCCACTGACTGCCAAAGAAATTGGATTAGGCACCACAAAAGCATCTGACTTGTTGAGGAGCTACTATTTGCTCTGCCCATTGCCACATTTCCTAGTGAGAAGTCAGAGGGGCTTTATAAAGTACATGATCTGAAGTTTGCTTTCTTGTGTTATTGTGTATATGTTTTTGGTTATCTCCCCCTCCCCCTGGAGATAGCAAAAATAGCAAAGAACAGACAGCTTCAGAGGGACCCAACCGGGGAGCAACACGAGTTGCTTGGTTATTTCTTTGTTTCCTGTATGTATTGACACTTTTTTCTTTCCCTATTAATATTACCATGCCTTCTAAAACAGACACCTAAAACTAAAGGAGAAGCCTAATTACATATATTTTAACAACTAATCTAGACCCTGATCTTGTCATTTCTTGTGCGCGGGAAGGCAAATTAAAGTCACTGGGGCTCTCAGCATGAGCATCACAATTTGTCAGCATTAAAGAAGCTCCAGGCCTGCAGCTACAGTAATTTTAAGTAGAACCAAGGTCACAAGATGGAAGGCAAGTCCTGACTGCATTGAATTCAATGGTAAAATTCCCACTGACTTCAATGGGACCAGGATGTCACTCCCTAATGAGTTTCTCTCACAGACTAGAGGTACCTACAGCATTTTATGAAGATTCTCTGGATGAACAAAAATAGCTTCTAAACAAATTGGCCTTATGGTGAGTTCTCTTATTATCTTACAACAACGTTTTTTGAGAGACACAAGGAAGATGAGGTAATATCTTTTATTGTACCAACTTCTGTTGGTGGAAGGGACAAGCTTTTGAGCTGCGCAGAGCTCTCCTGCAGCTGGGTGCAGCTTGAAACCTTTGTCCCTTCCACCAGTAGAAGCTGGTCCATCCAATAAACGTCATTACCTCACCCACCTTGTCTCGCTAATATCCTGGGACCAACAGTTACAGCAACACTGCATGTCTCCATTCTCTCTTAAACTGGATATTTTTTATTCTAAAACATTTGTTTTAGAAAGTAGTGTTGACTAGACAGAAAAATAATATTAAAACAAGATGTAAATTTTGGCGCAAATATTGAACTATTTGGTGTTTGTTTAAAAAATTCTATAAATTTGCATTAAGAAATTAATTGACATTTATACTAAAAGTTGCAATCCTTGTATTGTTGGCTTCCCTGAAGGATTTGATAGAAAGGCTTTTACAAATTAGTTTTTGAATTTTATTATAAAATTCAATCCCCGCATTCAAGTGTGTTAAAGTATGATTTGAATTTAACATACAAAATACTGATCTGTGACTTTATATGGAATTATCTATTTATGTTATCACTCTGGCATAGTCTTTGAACCTAACAGGTTATGTTATGTTATCTATAATATGTTACCATATATTTGGGGAAAAAAGAAAAAAAAGAGAGAGGCGTTTACAATATAAAAGCACCTATCCTGCTGGACACTGACAGCACTAGCTAGACTTTCAGGGAAAATGTTTTCTTTTTTTGCATTCTCAATCTACTTCTTTATGCTTTAAAGTCTCCATTTGTTTTGATGAGAAGCTAAGGCTTAAAGATCAAAAATGTTATCACAACATGGATTTTGTGGATGCTAGAGAATTTTTATTTTTTTCTTTGTGTAAGAAAAATATCCGAGTGGGACAATGAAAAACAAATTCTTTGCCAGAATTCTGTGCCTTGGTTTCCCCATCTGTAAAATGGGGATAATGATACTGACCTTTTTTTTTTGTAAAGCTCTAATGGTGAAGTAGGTATTATTCTTCTATTTTAATCACATACTTGAAGATGTATTATACGTCACTTGTGTATGCATATATACACACACCTTTTGTTTTTTTATTAAATTCCCATGGTAGTTGGAAAACTAGCTATGTCTTAATTAAGATAATTCAGAATTTTATGTATCTATTTAAATGGGTGTATGTTTGGGACTTAGTTTAAATTATACATTACTCAATATAAATTTTGAAAATTATTTAAAAAAATAAAGCAGTACCTAGATATACAGGTTGATTCTATCAGAAGTGTAAAAACCATTTTTTCCCCTTTTCTTTTTAGACTTAGCCATTCATTATTGGAACTTTTTTTTGTTTCAATGACATTCTACAATGTGACACTAGCCAGACAGTTTATTAAGCTTCAGTTTTTCATTAAATCATGAAGTTAGATAAGGAGTTGGAGTTTTTAAATGGGCATTTCCATATAACTTTTACAGCATTCAGTTTATTCTGGACTTCAAAATAAGTTGCTGACATGTGCCTTTCAAGTATACTAATGTACATGTACAGTAATGTGCATGTAAATCTAATTGACCTCTGTTAGGTTGTTATGAAATTACTTCATCAAAACTGAAAGAGGCCTAACCTCTTCGAAAGTAGTTTATTCATTAACTATAGCTTTTGAACCTTAATTCCGTTTTAAGTTAAATCTGCTAAATTAACATTGAGCACGTCTGTACAAACTCTTCAGTAATGTCAGTGCTCATGAGATATGTTGACTTTCAATTATAAACTTACCCAGCTAGGGATACCTGAACAGTCTCGTATCCATGGCTACACAAGTCCACCACATCTCTCACTATCTGAGCAAACTCACAAGTTGAAACTGCAACATTAATTACCCATATAATGCATCCTAACAAGCCATTTTACCATGTCATGGGGCAGTGAATAAGGCTTGATAGCTAATCTACAACTGTGAAGGAGTGTAAACTGTATACCTTCTGATCATTGGCAGGAATTATTGCAAAATTTGATTGTTGCTAAAATGCAGTATAGGCAGATTTTAAAGACAGGTCATCCATGTGACTTATTCATGTATTTTTATCATCAGCATTAGTAAAAGGATAATCGTATGCAATAATAATAATGAACAGAGCTCTGGTAATGCATAGGTTACAAGTAACATTATACTTTGAAATTTAGGTTTTTGCCATTTTTAAGCTGAAAATTGAACGCGTACATACATTAAATTTTCAGAAGACTTTGCAGAATGGAAAAGGGAAAAAAATAAAAATGTTTTGCATTTAGTTTCTCTGTGAATCATTATTTGCCTGGTAAATCACTTGTAAAATTCATCAAATCAAGGACATAGGTGACATTAACTTTTTTGTTAAAGTATACTGCAAAACACATGCTTACACTGAATTTACAAACAATAAATAGATCCTTCAGTGGAAAGTGGTATATGAACAGTAGTTCAAAGCACAACAAGAACAATGTGACAAATTTTTCTTACAACTTAGTACTTATATGAATGCTTCTTCCAACCTTTGATTGACACTTTGAGCAATATTTTAAGGGTATTATTTGTCAAGGATATTACCCTTGTATAATCGCACATTTGAGATAAAAAAAATCTTGTAAGTAGAGAGTATTTTGCTTTGTGAAAAGTCAAGAGAGTGTAGTTTGATAATTTATAAGGGTATCCCCGTCTATAAAATCTGCAGAACCATATATATTCCATTAAGGTTAAAAAACCTCACAGATTAACTGTACATTCTAATTCAAGTCTTTGTTCCATGCTATCACACCTACCCAAATGTTTGACTAAGCCAGACCTCGCAGCCAACAGAGGAACTACATTCATTTTTTAATCCTTTAAGACTAGCAACACACACTAATTACTGAAGAAATATCTTCGGTAAAAAAATCTTTGGCTCATCAGAAAATAATATTAGGTTCTTTCACATTAAATCTGTTAACAAAATATTTCCATCCATTTCAAAGGTACCTACAAGAACATCATCAAAGAAAACAGGAAAAATGGTGAAAATTAACACTATAAGACATAAAACTATATATGTCTATAGGTCTAGTTCAGTTTTTTAGCCTGAGGAGAATTTTAGAGACCATCATCATGAAATACCAGTTTACCTCTCTTTAAGATCTTACTCACAGACTCTTAGGCCAAAAGACAACTATTTGACTTTCACAGGATTATCCCTTATATCTGAGTCATGACCTAAGTGACATGCTGAACTCTGCTTGGGCCAGAAAGATGTAATCACCTGCTCATTGGAATTTCTACATCTGAACAACATACTTTTCGTAAACTATTGCACCATGCAATTGTAATTTCCAAAGGTCTTATGATTCACCTGAAATAGGGCTGGCCTTACCATGAGGCGAACTGAGGCAGCTGCCTCAGGTGCCAGACTCTGGGGTGGGGGGAGGCGCCACTAGGATCCAGATTGTAGAAATTTGTGTCTGCTGGTGCATATGTATTCTCTCTGCTCTAGATGCACAGAGATGGTGGAGTGCTGTGCTGGAGGAAGGAGGGCACAAGAGACATAATAGGCAGGCAGGAGAAAAGGTGAGAGGGAATAAAAGAAAGCAGCAGGAGCTGCAGGGACAGAGAGGAGAAGGAGCTTCTTATGTACCTCTCTAGCACCCCCAAGAACCTGGACTGATTACCACCAGCTTCTCAGGGAGCTTCCTGTTTCCTGCTGCTTCCCTGAACCCACTTGAGGGGAACAGGCAGTCAACTGAAGTAGTAGGAGCCAGTTAGGCCTTTAAGATGCTGATATCTTCCCTCACTCAGGCCCTACTACCAGCCTGCTTATTTGTCCCCTTCAACTGAGTGTTGAGAGCCACTATAGCTGGCACAGAACAGCAGTCATGAACGAAAGAAGAAAACCCCCCTCTTGGGCAGCATTCAGAAAAAAAAAGAAAGCAAAGGAAGCTTTCTATCTAAGCAGGAAGGAGCTCTCCTGAGATACATATACACAAATTTCACAGTGAGCCTTCGGACCCGAGTGAGGATGTGAGTGGTGAGGAGATGCCTGATCTTCCAGTTAGTCGAAGTGCAGGTGACCTGGCAGCCACTGCAGCATCCATAGCTCCATCTCAAATGGATGTAACCATGCACATTCCTGAAGAAAAGCGTAGATCAGAGAAGAGTGTGGTGGAGGCACAAGAAACAGCTGCTGCTGAGTTTAGTTTCTTAAGTCTAGATGATCCAGGACTGTGGACCCACTTGAGCAGTAGCCTGAGGGGCTTCCTTGAACTGCATGGGCCACAGCAAGTGAAAAACTTCATGTTCCCCAAAGACAATGAAAATAGAAGTTTTCATCCAACATGTTACTGGCGTGAAATCCCCAATGGTGACAAAGTGGAGAGGCCATGGCTTATGTACTCAAAAACCCAGAATGCTGCATACTGTTTTTGTTGCAAACTCTTCCAGTCTAATGTTCCAGCCACATTGGATTCTACAGGAACAAAGGACTAGAAAAATCTGCCTAGAAATCTGGCATGCCATGAGAAGGCAGCAGATCACCAGAGAGCATTCCATAGGTGGAAAGAGCTTGAGATGAGACTAAGGTTAAAGGCCACCATAGATGATCAGCATCAAGAGAAGATTGCATCAGAGTCTCTTTACCGGCAAAATGTTCTGAAAAAGCTCATTGCCATTGTGAGAATGCTTGCTACCCAAAACCTAGCACTGCGTGGCACTTCAGATCAGTTGTATGTGCCAAACAGTGGAAACTTCCCTAAAACTGTGGAGCCGATGGCCAAGTTTGATGCTGTGCTCCAGGAGCATCTAAGAAGAGTCACCACCCAAGAAATGTACACACACCATTACCTTGGGAAAAAAATTCAAAATGAGATCATACAGTTACTGGCAACAAAAGTCAAGCAGAAGATTGTGGCAGATCTGAAGGCAGCAAGATATTACTCTGTTATTCTGGACTGCACACCTGACATCAGCCATACGGAACAAATGACTTTAATGGTGCATTTTGTAACAGAACCTAGTGAAAATGTCCCTGCAAAGGTGACTGTCAGAAAGCATGTTCTAGAATTCATTGACACTGATACTACAAGAGCTGGTATGACAAATGTGCTTCTTAAAAAGCTGGAAGATACAGGAATTGCGATAGCTGACATGAGAGGGCAGGGCTACGATAACGGTGCCAACATGAGAGGAAAGAACAGAGGAGTGCAGACACGGATCCGAGAGTTAAACCCTCGAGCTTTTTTTGTCCCATGCAGTTCTCATTCATTGAACTTGGTGGTCAGTGATGCACCATCAGCTTCTAGTGAGGCTGCTGGATTTTTTAATGTATTTTTCTCTGCATCAACTCATCGATGGCAAATTTTGAAGCAACATCTGGGAACATCCTCTCTGACACTGAAATCACTGAGTGACACATAATCGGAAAGTCGAGTGGAGGCGATAAAGCCTATCAAACACCAAATTGGGAAGATAAAGGATGCCAAAGTTGCCATTATGGAGGATAATG